>NC_062992.1:8755705-11339455 GCF_023078275.1 Leguminivora glycinivorella | reverse complement strand
TTTACGGCTCCCGAATGAAAAGGGTGGGTACGTACATGAGTTTTGCTTCTGCTATAAGCTATAAGACTCTTATAAGGTACTAGCTTTTGCCCGCGGCTTCGCTCGAGTTAAATCCGAAAATTGCGGAATGATCCATACAAACTTGCACTCCCCGTTTTAGGGAAGTGGAGGGTTAGAAAGAGACAAAAAGTTGCCTATGTCACTCTCTAACCCTTCAACTATCTCCACTTAAAAAATCACGTCAATTCGTCGATCGGTTTTGCCGTGAAAGACGGACAAACAAACAGACACTCGCACTTTCCCATTTATAAAAACAATTTTAATGAAACATGGCTAAGAACACATCCGACTAATTCAGCTTTCAAACAAAAAAAAAATATAAATCGGTTCATCCGTTCGGGAGCTACGATGCCACAGACAGACACACACACACACACAGACAAACACACACTAAATAATATTTATAAGTATGATTTGATTTTGTTCCAGGTATCTCGCGGAGCTCAAAAGTGTTGTGTATTTCATACTCAAGTAGCTTCACTTCAATATATATTATTTATAATTATTATACACTGTTGTAATTAATAGGCATCCATTAAATAATCATTTTATCGATAAGTTTTAAAATTTCACTAAAAAAAAAAAAGAAAATAAAAATTTCAGCAAGTAGGCGACAGACCATAGATGTCATATATACCATAGATCAAGCAAATGTATCTACTTAGCGTGTCAAATGAACTCAGTGAAATCCACTGAGTTGTCCGTCTTTGATCGCAGCTTGCAGCTTTCGGGCGTAAATTTTTGTAAGTTGAAGTCAATATAAACATTAACAATGCCTCGTTACGTGATATTTAATTGATACAACACAAAAATTATGAACACTCAAGGGCCTGAGACATATTTAAAATCACAGGCAAGTAACAACTTCAGTACAAAATCTGACACGCTCGGCCGCCATACAAATAGATGAACTTGTTTCTTCTACGTAAATCTAATTCTGTGCGACAGACGCTATTTTACACGTCAACAATTACAATAAATACTTCATATTAATTCAACTTAAGTGCAAAACTACAATATACTATTTTGGAGTACAGATATAGTGCGAAAAGATTTGCCTTCGTTTTGTTACGGAAACGTACGAACGTGTCATGCTATTTCAGTCAGTCTCAGTACAAGATGTACTGGCATTGACTGAACTAGCATGACAAATACGAACGTTTCCGGAAAAATATGAAGGAAACCCTTTTCGCACTATATCTGTATAGTAATATCAAAGAGGATCGAGTCTTATAGAGAGTTACTATCAAAGTAAAATGTGTAATCACAGTGCATAGACTGCCATCTCTTGACACAAGCTTAAAACTTTGAACCTCAGTTTTGACAATTTGGCCCATATTGTTAGCTTGATATGTGTTAAAATGTCAAATATTAATATTAGCGCCATCTAGCCGAGCGTCCCCAAAGGTGTAACGCCATCTAGGCCACCGTACCTTTTTCTCTAGGGCTTTGAGGTACGTTTTTTTCCTAGACTTTATCTGTCTATACGGAGTTACATATGTCTTTGGTAATATATAAAACCTGGGGTTATTAAATGAAACATGTAATGAATATCTTGGGACAATATTCTTATACATCTCATTCATTTAGTTTAACTCAGTAGAAAACACATACTTAATTATAAAGACTAGCACGCTCATCATAAAAACAAAAAAAAATGTGAAAATTTTCATGAAGGGAGAATTTTTTTTCTTGAGATTTTCACAAAGTTTTTGAAACTGAATATATCAGTTAAAATATGATAATGTTAAATAATAATTTGTTATAATTATTCAAATTTTATTTTGGCATAATTAATTAAATTTAAACATTATTATTAGTTAGATATATTAAGATTTTTTTGCGAATTATGAGGTAATTCAATTTGAAACGTTAATGCGAAACACTTTTAAATATAATTTTATTATTTATAGGTATATAAATAGAAAAAACTTATCGTGTGCCCCTTCTATAGTATCGTGTAATTTACAATTGCAGTTTTTTTTTCTAATCGGTACATAACCTAACCTGAAAATTCAAATTTTGAAAAAACTTCGACATAGAGGGCCGATTTCCATCAAACGTGGCTAAGAACACTCCCGACTAGAGATGGGCCGAATATGGACTTTGCCGAATACGAATATTCGGCCGAACATTCGGTTCAGCTCTTAGTTATGCCATATTTTTAAAGCGAATGTTAAGATTAAAACTATGAAATGATTGATAATTGTTATACATACTACAACTAATATGTTCTTATGATTTAGTGGATAGCTAAAACTTTGTTAAAACAACTCTGAACTCTTCTCAACTCGTAAACTACTGTTTTTTTAACTTTTTTACAAAACAATTGTGTTTACATTTTGACGCATTTTTAGTAGTTCCTTTGGAAGCTACTAAAATAGGAGCTTATTATGCAATGGAATACGTAAAATCTTCATCAGTTATTTACTTTGTTTATTCGGTAAATATTCGGCAATGTAACCGAACTATTCGGCCGAATACGAACATTGAAAATCTTGCCGAATATGCCGAATACCGAATATTTACCGAATATTCGGCCCATCTCTACTCCCGACTAATTCAGCTTTATTGTCTTCGGTTACCGCGATAGTTACTCATGAAATAAAACTATGGAAACGGATTAAATCGCGTATAATGAATTTATAATTCATCCAAAAAAAAAGCTAAATCTTAATCGGTTCATCCGTTCAGGAGCTACGCTGCCACAGACTGACAGACACGTTAAACTTATAACACCCCGTTGTTTTTGCGTCGAGGGTTAAAAATTAGTGAAAGCGGACTCGAATTATGTACAAACTCACATATACGTAGAACATTCTTACGCTTTTTAGGGTTCCGTAGCCAAAATGGCAAAAACGGAACCTTTTTCTCATATCTATTAGCAATGTATGAATATGTACAGTTATGTATTTAAAAACCTTATACTATATCGACAATACCATGTGTTTATATAATAAGTGATTTTAAATAAAAATATGTAAAATGCATGTATTTTATTTTTTAATTGTGTCAAGATCCGGTCCCCTTAGTATTCTCAAAGAGGATCGAGTATTATAGATACTGTCAAAGTAAAATGTGTAATCACAGTGCAAAGCCTGCCATCTCTCGGCACAAAACTTTTGAACCTCAGTTTTGACAATTTGGTCCATATTGTTAGCTTGATATGTGTTAAAAAGGTCAAATATTAATATGAGCGCCATCTAGCCGAGCGTTCCCCAAAGGTGTAACGCCGTCTAGGCCATCGTACCCTTTTCTCTATGGCTTTGAGGTACGTTTTTTTTCTAAAGCTTTATCCATCTATACGGAGTTACATGTCTTTGGTATTCTTAAGTAAAACAAATTATATGTACAAAATGTTTATTCTATTATTTAAAATTACAATTAAATTAAAACTATATGACTTTGTACAAAAAATTACATCTGAACACATACAATTTTTTATCGCTACGCACGTGATTCTATTATAGAATCATTCGTTCTTCCAGAATCCTCTGCGTTGAATACATATCTATCTCTATCGCACGTTCTTGAACCCACACACACACACACACACACACACTTATAAATGGACGCTCCTATTGGGCTATTGGGCACGCATCATTTCCATATCTGTGTACAGTCAACCAATTGGAACCCTAGGCCACTCTACAACCATGTCAAAATGACAAGCAGTACGAAATTTCTTACAATCTGATTTATAACGTCACTATGACATAGTTCTACATGACTCATGTTATCATCACAGAGAAATAAGTAAGGGAAGACTTTGTAACTCCATACACCAGTAAACGCGAGCTATTTGAATAGGCATAAACGACCGGTCTGGCCTAGCGCGTAGTGACCCTGCCTGCTATGCCGCGGTCCTGGGTTCGAATCCCGGTAAGGGCATTTATTTGTGTGATGAGCACAGATATTTGTTCCTGAGTCATGGATGTTTTCTATGTATATAAGTATTTGTATTTATCGTTGTCTGAGTACCCGCAACACAAGCTTTTTTGAGCTTACCGTGGGACTCAGTCAATCTGTGTAAGAATGTCCCATAATATTTATTTATTTATAGTTATAGTGACATCTAGCGACAATCACGTGTCAAACTCTCGATACCAGGTGTCAATAGTGTGTCGTCTGCCAAAAATTGAATATTAGAACAGTTTACAACCTATATTACAAGCAGAAGGAATTGAAAACAGAATACTGATTTATACTATTGTAATTAGCTAAAAATTGGTGAGCATTAGACTCTTCGTTCGTCGCGACATCTATTGACAAGCAGCAGTACTGATGATTTACGCTAGTTGACGCGTGATTGTCGCTAGATGTCACTATAACTGCCTATACAAATAACTCGCGTTTACTGATGTATGGCGTTACAACTCTTCCCTTACTTATTCATCTATGTTATCACGCACGCACACATCGACAACTGCATGCTTAACGAGCTAACAACTGCGACACCGCTCTCTAGTATTATATGCTCTGAGGATTTTACATTATCAACAGTTGGTTATAGTGGCGCCACCTGGTGTTGTATAATTTAAATTTGTCTCATTATTTCTATCGAAAACTACAGGTTCTTGTGTAAACGTCTTCTCGTGACTTCGTCTTTTGTGTTATTTACAACGGAGAATATCGTTGCAAAGATAGGCTGGTTTAAAACATGGTTGGGAGATTTTAGTCTGAAAAACGAAAAAACAACACGTTTAAATTATATTAGAGACGTATTATTAATCTTCTCGGGGTCATCCATTAATTACGTGACACTTTCAGGGATGGATTTTTAGGGTTCCGTAGTCAACTAGGAACCCTTATAGTTTCGCCATGTCTGTCTGTCCGTCCGTCCGTCCGTCCGCGGATAATCTCAGTAACCGTAAGCACTAGAAAGCTGAAATTTGGTAATATCAATCACGCCAACAAAGTGCAAAAATAAAAAATGGAAAAAAATGTTTTATTAGGGTACCCCCCCTACATGTAAAGTGGGGGCTGATATTTTTTTTCATTCCAACCCCAACGTGTGATATATTGTTGGATAGGTATTTAAAAATGAATAAGGGTTTACTAAGATCGTTTTTTAATAATATTAGTATTTTCGGAAATAATCGCTCCTAAAGGAAAAAAAATTGCGTCCCCCCCCTTCTAATTTTTGAACCATATGTTTAAAAAATATGAAAAAAATCACAAAAGTAGAACTTTATAAAGACTTTCTAAGAAAATTATTTTGAACTTAATAGGTTCAGTAGTTTTTGAGAAAAATACGGAAAACTACGGAACCCTACACTGAGCGTGGCCCGACACGCTCTTGGCCGGTTTTTTTTTTACTTTTTTTGCGATAAAAAATGCCAGAATCCGAGACGTTACTTTCGTGTGGCAATTACGTCACAATAGTTATCATTCTACACATAGATTCTACAGCTTGGCAAAATGGAGTAGAAATCAAAAAGTGACAACATCGTCTAGTTATTCATGTTGCCATTTTTTAATTTCGGCTATTTTTTGCTAGGCTGTTGATGTTATATAATTTGTCATTTTAATGTTAGTGCTTTTAAAAATCGTGGTCCAAGTCTACATCCCCAAACCATTCCAAAATTGAATTTGTCAAAAATAATGAATTAAGTGTAGATAGAACTTACTTTGTTTTAAGCAAATCTGTTAAAGGCTTCCATTTCCTGGGGAAGTGAGTCACGTTGGCCTTGTCTTTCATCAAGTCCGTGATTGACGCGTTCACCACCTATAACAAGATAAGTAGTAGAAATTTAAAACGAGTGGCGATAGATTAAATAGGACCGAAGAAAGTATTTTCGATCGACACGCGTTACGAATTCCACCTTCGCACGTGTATCGTACGCGTACAACGTTTTTCAGTACAGTACATAATGTCATATACTCGGTACTTATGACCTTAAAAAGTTTCGCCCTGGCAAGAAATAAACTACTTTACTAAAAAACGCTTGTCCCTCGTAGAAAACCAAGTTTAATAACAGGTTTTATATTAGGAAAAACAATTGACAGCCAGGATATGAATTGAGATTTGAGAATTTTATGAGTATTATCCTCGCGATTGTACGTATTGTTTTTTTAAGAAAAATATTTTTTTCTTTCTAAGTACGTTTTCCCGCCCTAATCAGTTAATTACTCTGTACTACACTTAAATACGGAAGGAGCGTTCAAGTATTACGTAACGCAACTTGGGGGAGGGAGGGGGTCTCGTAAAACGTTATGATGCGTTACAGGGGAGGGAGGGGGTCTTTCTTACAACACGTTACGTAACATTGTTTCTAAAAAATTTGGGAATTAAAACTCCCAAACTGGTAACCCTTTTCATTTACATTACGGGGAATCCCTCGATTGTATTAGTCTGGTCGTCATTTTTAATTTGTTCTCGCAAGTTGGCAAACCTTTTCATTTATATCTCACGGGGAGTCCCTAGATTGCATTGTACGTCATTTAATGTTGTTTTCGTTGTCAGTATTCGTTACTTCGTTAGTGTTTATGCGTGAGTTCATAGTGTTCGTTTTTACGACTTTAGGATAAAATTGATCGCATGAGTGTTACGTAACGTTTAGAGAAGGGGGGGGGGAGGGTACAGAAAAACGTTACGGTGCGTTACAAGGGGGGAAAGGGGGGGTCAAAAATCTTCAAAAATTGCGTTACGTAATACTTGAACGCTCCCGAATTTGCTTTTTAAAAAGAAAGTATCAACCTACCAATAATTTGAAATTTTAAGATTTAATCAGTAATTAAATTCAAGAAAACATACTATGACTTCAGCGTTTCACATTCAAATTACGCAAGAGTTATAAAACCAGAAGTAGTAAAACTAGAAAAAAATATAAACATTGTGTGAGTTAACACGGCTGTCCTAGTGCTATATACTTTTGTTTATTTAGTAGAAAATTCCTGAATTAAACTTTAAAAGAGCCGACAGAAAAACTCACCTTTAAATATTCGCAGTCGTCCGTGTAAACGTCAACTAGGAGTTGGTCAAAAAACTTCGGCACAAAGTTGTTCAGACATCTTTGTACGTTGTAAATCGACTCGTTCATGTCTTGTGCGTGTTGTCTTGTCTTCACGGTCACTATGGTACCTAGGCTCTGTTGCATTACTTCGTTGAATCTGGAATATTTCAATTCATGAGGATTTGGAAATACATAAAGCCTAATAACAATTTCCTTGTAGTGCCTACTTATAAATCAGAATTATTAATTCATTTAAACATTTAGCTGATTTTCAGACTGCTATTTTCAACAAAACCATCATCATCATTGCTATCACAGGAGGTATCCGGACTTGCATACATATTAGGTACAAGTTAACTTTCTTCTTCTTCTTCTCGTGACGATGGTTTCTTTTTCCTTTTTATATTAAGTGGGACCAGAAGGTCGCGACGCTTATTGCCCTGTCTGTCGCGTCCCGTAGATCTTCCACGGAGCATGTGTGTAGATTCTAAGTTAACTTTTTTTGTCGGGACATTAGATTATTTGAGATCAGGGATCGGGCTAACACCGTGCAAGCTTCCACCAAAGCTATTGAATGAGCATTTTGATTACAAATTACTAAATACACTATTTTGGATTAATACTTACAACACAGCTTGATGAAGAATACAGTGAGCTGTAGCTACCTCATCAGGCAGCTGGTCATTGCATTTATTGACCGAGTCAAAGTTCCGTACATCCTCAAAGTTCTTGATGACGTCATGGAATTGGTCCCTGAGGTCTACTAGCTTTTCCATTGGCTCTATTAGACAATGTTCCGTAATGTTTACTATCTGAAACATGTAAATTGTTAGTACAAATATACATGTTGTGAAAGTGTTAAAACATCACAATATGTTCAGAATTGACTTTTTAGATACATACATTACATAGGTCAGTACTGAATTGTGCTTAGAGATTTTAAGGCATCTTAACCTCAGAAAGGTTTTTATTTTACACTTTATTTATACTTAATGTAAAGGAAAAATATGATATACGTAATATGTAGATATTACGTAGTCAACCAATTGGAACTCTAGGCTACTCTACAACCATGTCAAAATGACAAGCAGTGAGAGATTTCTTACAATCTGATTTATAACGTCACTATGACATAGTTCTACAGTGGCCTAGGGTTCCAATTGGTTGACTGTACTATACAGTGAATAATTTGTGCTTACCTCCTCCATTGATATCATGTAATTTGTGAAATCATGGAAATATTTAATTTTATAAAACTTTACAATGGCGCCTCGCAACTCTCTTCCCATAATATCGTTCATAATCTTCACCAAATCTAGAAATGTGTCGATGGTGTCTAAGGATTTTTGCTTTAGTTCGTTATAGCTATTTCTGCCCCGGTTGAAGATCATTTTGGACAAGTTGAATGCTTCTGTTACGAGGTAGTATTTTTTGTCGACTTCGCTATACGATAGTTGTGAACTCTGAAACATTTTTTTATAATCATCCTAAAGTCGCATTTATGTCAGATGTTTTACTCCGTGGGCTACTGACATAAATAAAAATAAAATAAAATAAATAAATGTATGTAATGTAGGACTGTAGGTAATAATTGAACGATCCCTAAGCCAATGTCTAAGAAATATAAAGATATCTACCCAACTTTGAGTTTTACTAATGGAGTATGGCAAATTTTAAATCATATTTATGTGCTTATACCTACTAGTATATAATAGGAAATTCTTGTCAATGTATATGGACCTGCATTTTTTAAAGAAATAAATATTTTTCATTTGAAATATAAATATATATATTTCATATATTATATAAAATAAAACTTACTTTGTACACGTATAAAATTAAAACTAGAGCGACGTAATACATTTTTCTCCACATTATTATTAATATAAAATACTTAAACAAAAAAAATTAAGTAACTAAAAAAAAGTAGAAAACTATGTTGTGATCTAGTTTTTTTTAAATATTTATCTAATTTTATAATTCTTTCCTCTTCGATATCTTTTTTAATTTAACAAAATTGAACAATCGGTTTTCAGGAGTGACTTTTCACGATGAATAGTAAAACAATAAGGAGTACGTGTAGGTACATGTGCATACATAAAATCGTAACTTTATAGCTTTTTTTGATTAATTTTATGTTACGTACGGCAATAACTTCTGAATACGCATGGCATAGGTAAATCAGGTAAATCTACTACTTATGCCGTGATTGTGTAACTACGTAAGTTGCTGATAAGTAACAATTGCGCAGTATTATAAAATTTGAACATGACGCCAGCAAAGTTTAAAGCCTGCCTGACGTGCTTAAAGCTGACGCAGAAGATAAGCCAATCTACTTTCAATAGGTACTTTTTAAAAAGGGACTCCCTGCAATTTGTTTTTTATCTATGTCGGCAATTTGAAATAGTCTAATTCGATTGGGACCTACTACATGTATAATACAAAAATATAGGACAGATTGAGAATAATTTGCAAGATTCATAAAGGTCCTTGAAATTACGTTTATGTTTTATAAAATCTGATGATACAGATGCAAAATTACGTTATAAAGTTGTTCCCCCTTGTCGAAACTTACTACATTTTTTAAGAGGGCTTTCATGTGAAAATTAGTGGAATCGCAGCCGAGCGCTTAATCATACCGTGTGTGATATCAAATTAAAGGGGTTTGCGAGTAGTTTACAAATAATTATATAACATATTATAGGACTTTTTCTACTTGGTTTAACAAAATAATTATGCGAAGTTGTCCAAAAGTGGTAATAATTGTGACGGTGAAGGCTCGTTTTCAAAAAATTGACAAAAATATATAATAGAAATTTATAATCACTAAGGCATAGTAGCACTTTTAGTAAACGTTGCTGATTAATTTTGTACGAAAATAATTTCAATGTGATGTAGATTTTCAAAGAAATTGTCACTTAATTTTAGGTAATTTCTGAAAAAAATTGAATTCGTCTTAGCCTCGTTTACTCTTTTTCAAAACCTTATAATAAAAATGTTGTCTGAGAAGATTGTAGTACAGGATATACGTATTACACATTTACCAGTTTCAGTATTCAAAATTGCCCAAATTTTACAAATAAGATCGACTAATTCAGCGCTATACGCGGCTTTTCCTAAACGTGCATCAGAGAAAAATTCATAAATAATTTAGTGAGCTAGTTTTCAAAAATCCCGTCTGATAAGAATCAAGATAATAAGATGCTCTAATTGAAACTTGAATTAAATATATCTATTAGATAACGGAAAGTGTAGTATTTCACCGACTAAAACTATCAATTTTACATTATTTTGACGTTTTTCTTGAAAGCACCCTTAAACCCCACTCTCTGCCCCTCAACGTGTTACGTAATTTATGGGTGACCTCTTAGTTTATGGTCCTATACTATAACATATTATTTTTTTATGGGATAGTAGGCAATCGAGCAGACAGGTCGCCTGATGGTAAGCGATCACTGCTGCCCATGGACACCCGAAACACCAGAAGTAAATAAATTTAAATAAATCAATGGATTGGAATGACTTGTTCTCTATAATATTAACATAAGTAATGTTGTAATTTTACCGCATCTTTCTTACATAATATTAACAAAGAAATAGAAGGTTTTCTGTATTTATGTCAAAATAAATATGAATAACTAGACACAGGTGCAAAAATCAAATTGTTATTTGGAGATTGGAGATAAAACATTCTTTAAGCCGAGTTTAGACGTGCAAGTTATTGCTGCAAGTTTTGAGACAGAAGTATATGCAAGAAAGAGGTGCAGATATTTGCCACTCACTTTTACCTATAGTTGCGTCTCAAAACTTGCAGCAATAACTTGCTGGTCTAAACTCAGCTTTAAATTAGCCGATTTTAGATTCTTTTTTTAATTTGCCGATTTTTCTAGTGATAAATGGCTTGACAGACTATAGTTATCATTTGTAGTTTTTTTTTTACAAAAGTCGTGTCTAGTGCTGTCCCAAATGTCCCAATTTTACCTTCGCAATAATAATTTCGTGCGTACCGTTCAATTTATTGCTACAGCAAAATAGGGCATCACTAGCAGTTTGCTCTTTCCATTCGTTCAATTATACGTCAAACTTAATGTCTCATTTTTTTGTTGTTTGTGTTTTGTGTTGATCTCTACAAAACGCGCGCCCTTTCTCATTGTTTCTGCATAAAAACCACTTTTTCTGTTAAAAACTTCGTATATCCGATACGTACATGCCCTCAAAATGCCTAAAGCAATGCGAGAAATACTACAAAATGGGAATTCTTACGACGAAACGGACCGTATGCCAGATAACATAACAATAACCAATCTCGATATTATTATGTACGTTGTGGCTATTGTTGGTCATTTCGTGGACTTAGGAGTGGATATTAACGTGGCTGTACAGTATTCCTTGGCCGGCCATATGATGGAATTCGGATGGACGCTGGCGTTCATACTTTTACCAGCGTTCGTGAACACCGCAGTATCGATACGAATGTAAGTACACTTTTTTAAGCTAACTCGTATTTCACAGTGAAGCAAAGGCCTCCCGTCTGTTAATAATATGATTTTCACGTACTCGCAGCCTGGCACAATCTAAATAGTTAAGCAAGTTCCTTGATGATTGTTCAAAATTATATTTTTTTCTTGGCTTTTAGAACATTTTTACTCTAGAACTCTAGACAGCGAATGCAGTGTAGTCAGCTTACCATGCATAGGTATCGTGAATTCCAGTTTCATTATAAACTTTACTCAGAAGTGCTTTGCTTCTTCTTTTCTTATGAGCACTGCCATGGAGTGGAATTCCTTGTTAGCAGCAAGTAGATATTTCCAAGCTCATATAGCCCGGCAGCCTTCAAATCTAGAGTGAACAGGCATCTTCCGGGCAAGCTCATTCCATCATAGGCCACGTCTATGCCTTTGGCTAGTCTGTGGCCAAGAGTAAGCCCATTTATAAAAAAAAGAAATTACTATAAATTGCTACAGACAGATTTACTATGATAATCATGATATCTATTGATAACCATGAGCACTAAAAGTATTTATAACATGGGGATGAATTTATTTGTGTAATAAATTAATTATACACAGTTATTATCTATCAAATTATCCCCTCACTAGCTCGGAAACACGTGTTTTGTCCTTTAATACCAGCGGGTAAAAACGCATTTTATCCACTAGTGGGTAAAGTAATTTGACCTTGAATAAAGTCAAATTAGCTGCTTTAAAATTGATAAAAGTAGGTGAATCTAGTAATAAAGATGATTTACCACCTGGAAACAGTGATAAAAGCATTTTTTGCGTTGTAGTTTCCTCGCTATAGTGAGGGGAAAAGTTTTGTGTTACACTCGGGTGCAAATGTATTTTACTTCTCGTGTGTTAAAAAACTCGCAAGTTCAGGATTCTATTCTCGAACCACTCGCTTTGCTCGTGGTTCAACTATAGAATCCTTTCACTTGTTCGTTTTTCAATTCCACACTCGGCGTTCAAATACAACTTTGCCCCCTTGTATAACAAATAACTATTATTTCCTGAAATACCTTTCATTTAATTTCTAATCTACATTGTGTATTGATAAAAATCTTAATCTTTCTTATATCTCACTGCTCAAAATTTATATAATCCATCATTAATATAGATAACTTTTTTGCTAGTTTATATTACAGTCTAAGTAATTCTACAATAATCTAATTTTATTGAAATATTTTTTTTACGGACTACCATAGATGGTGCAGGTCAGAGTTCAGGCAGACCAAAAAGGAGATGGGGCGACGACCTGGAAAATTTTTATCCCAACTGGTGGGGAAATGCGAGTGATAGGGTCGAGTGGAGGTAGAGAGGGGAGGCCTTTGCCCAGCAGTGGGACACTATGGCAGGCTAACTAAAAAAAAATACATCTGTTACTTCTTTATATTTTAACTCCTTCTTCATGTGTTGATAGTATTTTTTATTTACATTAAGGGGACCACAGGTAGCAACACTTAATACCCTGTCTATCGCATCCCACAGATCTTCCACTCTCGTGACATATGGCATGCATGTTCGGTGGATACATGGCATTTCAGTTAATAATGTAAAACATGAAAAATATGTCACTTAGTTCAATTTCTCCGGTGCATCTCTAAATTGTGCCATTCATGATGATTGAATGATTATGAATTTGTCAGATTTGATTGACAATACAAACCAAATCTTACTTCGTCATGAATAAAATAAATAAATAAATAAAATAAAAAAGCCTCTTTATTTCCTTAATTATTTTTCATGCAACATTCACTTGGTTTTTTTTTTATAATTCTAATAGGTAAACGTACATGCTATATTAAGAATTTTTCTCTTTGTGAATGAGACAATCTATATATGCAAATGAGCTGCGCTGCAGTGAACATTGTAGTGTTGTCCCTTTCAAATCAATATATCCATATGTGAGAAAACGTGATTGCACTACAATGTTGCCCATTTAAATTTCTAATACTGGCAGGCAAGTATGGTATTTGTAAGTGCGAACGGTTTATTTTTTTATCATTTATCGCGCGACCATACTTGCCTGCCAGACTGTAAATGCGTGCTATTTTTCTGCAACTTTAATTAATTACATAAATACATATAATCACGCCTGTATCCCATAAAGGGGTAGGCAGAGCACATGAACTACTAAGTTTCAGTGCCACTGTTGGCAAAAAGGGGTTGAAAGAAATCCAAATTGTGAATTTAATTAATTAATTAGTTATTATATTTTAACCAGGTATGCTCAAGACAAGCAGCAAGACTCAATTACCAATGAGGTGACGAAGCGTCACTGGCTGCGAATCTTCATCCTAGTGTTACAGATGGCGCCCATTCTCAGATTTATTGATGCTTTAGTGTAAGTCTTATTTGCAAGGATCGGACAAACGCCCGTCATTTCGAAAATGTAACCCTGTTCCGTACAGCAGACTTCCTTATGTTAATAAGTGTTTTATAAATTTATTGGACCATATAATTCATGAGAAAATTAACTCCGAGGCACAATCATATTGGGAGAACAATATACCAATGTCAACGATTACATATGCCCCTATGACGTCCGTAGACTGTGAACGGACTTTTTCAACGCATAAATGGGTCCTAAATTCACGTCGTTATAGGCTCACACCTGAAAATTTAGAAAAAATTTTGGTCATTCTATTTTATTGGCGAAAGTATTTTTCGTAATAATAATAATCATTAACTAATTTGTCACTGGATATAAATTATATGGTCCAATAAATTTATAAAACACTTACAATTTTTTTATTAACATAAGGAAGTCTCTGCTGTACGGAACAGGGTAAGATTTTCGAAATGACGGGCGTTTGTCCGATCCTTGCTTATTTGGTTAATTTTATTATTAATTTCTATTGACTTGCGACTGAATATACATAAGTCTAATGTGTATAATTAATCTAGTCTTGGTCGGACGACATCAAAAAGAGGGCAGGGCCGACCTGGCACAGAACCGCCGCATATAGAACGGAATGGAAATCCATGAAAGAGGCATATGTTCAGCAGTGGACGCAAATATGCTGAGAAGAAGAAGAAGATATAGAAATAGAAGGACCTCACAAAAACAGTTCAGTTCTTATATCTCTATACATGCAATTTATTCATTGGGGATCTTTGAAATGGCTGTAATGAAATTTCAAATATTTGATTTAACTGTGGGAAACTACGAAAATCAAAGTTTTCCTTGTGTCCTGAGCAAATTTCGGTCTCCCAGATGTCATTTTAGTAACAATCGTAACAACATAAATAAACATACCTTACCGCCAGCGTTCAATCTTATATTTATCTAGTCAGAAAATGCATTCTTTGATAGTGATGTTCTAAATCAGACTTCGTAATTTTACTATATATTTTGACGAGTACATTTCTTTAAATGTCTGATGAATATAATCGGGTAGTCTCACAATTTTTTCCTGGTATCATATGCTGCCTCGGCCGAGGCTACATTTGCCATTTGCCGCGTGAGGGAATTGCCTCGCGACGTTCGCTCGCCTAATTAACTCATACTTTTTGCCCCCTTAGCTACGCCTTGAAGTCACGCCAAGCCGAAAAGAAGCACGACCACGCGTCACAGCGGCACTACTACAAGTTGATGCTGAAAGAAGATGCTGATGCTGCTTTACTGAGGATCTTCGAGTGCTTTCTAGAAGCTGCTCCGCAACAGGTGTTGCAGACCAGTCTACTCTTCGCTATGCCTAACAGATTCAGAGGTAAATAGGTTAAATGATTAGGTAATAGGTACTCAATTACTAGCTTAGGGTTTTCTACACAGATGTAATTTGCTAGTCTTAGCATGTAAACATCTAGAAGTAATGTTTGGATGGAGGATCTTTAAACACTTTCTAAATACTGCACCTTAGCAGGTGCTGCAGACCAGTATGCTGTTCTTTATCTATTTCTCAGATGAAATATGTAGGTACTTTGAAATCTATTTTTGATAAAAGCTGACCCTTATTTCATAGCAAAACATGCTTAACTCACCAAACACCATATAAAAGAACAACACTTTTTTTCATTTCTGAGTTCTGTAGTAAATAAAGAGCTCTTGCCTGTAGTTTCGCTGATCTACAGATGTCACTCAACATAAAAATTATTGCCTAATTGAAGAATTTCTTTCCTATTTTTAACTTACTATACTTATTTCTAGTACACCAAATCCTGTCAATCTGCTCATCCGTCATCGGCATGGGCTGGTGCCTGGCTGCGTACCAGCGCGCCGTGCGTTTCGCCCAACAGGACAAGGAAAACATGAGCTGGACCGGCTCCATACTGCAAACGTTGTGGCATTTCCTCGTTACATGTAAGTTTTACAGTCGTTGCTGTTATATGGTTTTAGTCCGGAACAAAATGGTCCGACTGAAAGGTTAAATACAACACTCGTTGATGGTGAATAATTTACCTTTTACCAACAAGACAAGGGGAACACGAGTTTGACCACTTGTACAGGTTTTATACTGCAGACACTGGCGTTTAATCGTCTCACGCAAGTTTTTCCAGTTATGTTGTTTTCCTTACACCGCAACAGAACGGACCGGCTGAGTGGTTACTCGAACCTTTATAGGCCTACCCCCTTATTCATAAACGTTCATTGAAGTTATCAAGCCGATGAAAATCGTTTGTCCCTTTCCCACGTATTGGTGTGATAGAAAAGGACAAACGATTTCTATCGGCTTGTTATCTTTAGTCAACGTTTGTGAATCAGGGGGTTAGTATGCCTGCTTCTTAAAACCTAAAATTTACTGCTGTTATAGACCCACACATATGTGGATTAAAAATTACTTGGGTTACATACAGACAGTGATCAATGATCATAATATATCATTTCTTTTTTTCAGTGAGCAGAGTTATGTCAATATCAATGATCGCGTACCTCTTCCCCTATTGGACGATCCTCGCCTGCGCCATCCACATTCTAATCATGACCACGTGGTTGCAACTCTTCGACCGGTCGCCATTTTGTTCACAAAACAAGATGGCCGAACTGTCATTCTCACTCGCTTTAGGCGCTGTGTATCTTTTCACTTACATTCTACCTATAGAAGGTAAGACTAGATATAGATACGCTGTTTATTATACTGTATGTTTTATACAAAATGTTGTTTGTGCTGTACTTTGGTTTTTATACGCGTCAGATGTTATGAGGGATTCGGTGATATTTTTACCTGCAATAATTCTTACCCTAGTACCATATGTGATTGGTATATTATTGATGGTCATTTATTACTCGTTTTTTCATCCGAAATTAAGAAGGGGGAGTAAAGATATTAGTGTGACTTTTAAAGTGAATGGAGAGTTTTCTGAAATTAGTTAATGTTTTTGAGTTTTTTTTTTTTGCATATGGCATCTAATTTAAAGTGTAATAATAAACTCAGTACAAGCATTACCAAACTGTTATGAAATGGAATACATAATGATATTCGTTTTTAAACTGATCTATATTCTGTTCTCTTATAACAATTAGGTTAGTTTAGTTTTATCTTTTACTTATGGGCTCGATAGAAAGAGATGAATAGTTATAACGTCTCTAAACGGGTTATAAAATATAAACAATTTTATATATCTGAAATGTGTATGTATATATTGAAACGTGTATGTAAATATGTATACGATGTTTCATTTTAAGTTTTTCTTAAGTTGGGGAACAATCTACATGATATTTTTTTCTTATGAGTTATGAGCGAAGTTCGAGACACTTCGCTCAGTAATATTTAAGTTTAAAATGGTTCTATGTCATATCATACAATGTGTTCGTATATATATATAACGGCAACGTTAAATATCTTTGTACACAGGCAAGTTAGATAGGTAAGTAGCCAATTATAGTAGCAGAAAAAAACATTGAGTTTTGTACAGTTAATGGCAATAACATCGTACAAAAAGAAGGCTGTACATATCTGACACACAGACACACTCTTATGGCTCTAGAAATAATATTAAATAATTTGTGGTTCTTTTTGGGCGATGTTATTGTCGGTATATTTGATACAAATGTAATAAAGCTGATGTCCAAAATAAGCTACTTTGAGGTATGATATGATTCTCTCGATAAAAACTTCGTGTTTTTATTGCAATAAGGTCAAATATAACCAAATTGTGTAGGTATGTCTGGATGTTAAAAATATATGCATTGTTTTAAGTTCATTAACCTATATTTCCTGCTTCTGATAATTTACATAAACAGTATTTATGTAAATTGTAAATCATCACAATACAATATTGTCAGTACATTGAAACTGAAATATCCTTTAATATTGTACATAAATATGATTTTCCTCTCATTTATAAATTAAATACGTTATTTTATATCTTGAAGTTGAATAATTGAACTCTGTTTGTGAAATACAACTATGAAAACGGATTATATGGCGTATAATGAATTTATAATACATAGTTTTATTTCATGAGTGCGCTGGTGGCCTAGCGGTAAGAGCGTGCGACTTTTGAGCCGGAGGTCGCGGGTTCGAACCCCGGCTCGTACCAATGAGTTTTTCGGAACTTATGTGCAAAATGTCATTTGATATTTGCCAGTCGCTTTTCGGTGAAGGAAAAGGAAACCGGACTAATTCCAATAAGGCCTAGTTACCCTTCGGGTTGGAAGGTCAGATGGCAGTCGTTTTCGTAAAACTAGTGCCTACGCCAAATCTTGGAATTAGTTGTCAGAGCGGACCCCAGGCTCCCATAAGCCGTGGCAAATGCCGGGATAACGCAAGGAGGATGATGAGTTTTATTTCATAGTAATTATTGCGCTAAGAAGTGCTCGAAGTGTTTACAGAGGGTGGGGCGCCAGCATAGGTTTTTTTTACCATAGAGGAATAAGTAGCGGAAGAGTTTTAACTCCATACATCAGTAAATGCAAGCTATTTGTAGTGACATCTAGCGTCATTCACGCGTCAACTAGCCTAAATTATTAGTACTGCTACTTGTCAATAGATGTCGCGACGAACAAAAAGTCTAATGCTCAACCATTTTTAGCTAATATTAGTAATAGTTCAAACAGTACTCTGTTTTTCCTTTTGCTTGTAATATAAGTTGAATTGAATAGTCTAATGCTCAACCATTTTTAGCTAATATTAGTAATAGTTCAAACAGTACTCTGTTTTTCCTTTTGATTGTAATATAAATTGAATTGCTTGTAATATACCTTTTTTGACAGAAGCCCTGGATTGCTGGAAGGCTGCGTGCCCCAACAAAGACCCGCCCGAGATGCGCCATTCGCAGCATCAATGGGACGAGCCGCTCTGCATGCTAGTACGTGATAATCTCTATGAAACGGCCACTAGCCCTGCAGAACGAGCTCGTCTCCTTGCTGGTGCAAAGTGGGAATCCGGCGCATGGCTGCAGGCACTCCCTTCCAGCAATATTGGTACCCTGCTTACCAGCAGCACCTTTAGGCTCGCTGTATCGCTGCGCTTGGGGCGGCATGCGTGACGCCACACCGTTGCCATTGCGGCGTTGAAGTGTCCAAGTTTGGAACCCACGGCCTGTCTTGCACCAAGAGTGCCGGCCGCACGGCACGCCACGCAAGCCTTAACGACATACTGCGTCGAGCCCTGGTCTCCGCCGGAGCGCCGTCCGTTCTAGAACCTACGGGTCTAGCGCGTGACGACGGAAAGAGACCAGACGGCATGACGCTGGTTCCTTGGAAGCTGGGTCGACCCCTAGTCTGGGATGCCACGTGCGTGGACACCGTCGCACCTTCCCATCTTCCAGGGACCTCGGTTAGGGCTGGCGCTGCTGCTGATGCGGCCGAGCATCTTAAGCGGCGCAAATATGCAGCCATCGACGCCGGCTACATATTTGAGCCCTTTGGCGTAGAGACGCTTGGGCCGTGGGGTCAAGGCGCACACGGCATTTTTAAGGAGCTGGCTAAACGTCTTATAGACGCGTCGGGTGACCGGAAGGCTGGGGCTTACCTTGCCCAGCGCATTGGCATTGCCGTTCAGCGCGGCAATGCTGCCAGCCTTCTGGGCACCCTACCGGTCGGCTCAAATTTAGACACAATTTTTTATTTGTAGGGTTTTAATTTCATAGGTAGTTTTAGTTTAGTTATAGTTTTATTTATATAAGTTCATAGTTAAGTTTTTTTTTTGTATTAGTTTTAGTTTAGTTATAGTTTTATTTATAAGTTCATATTTAAGTTTTTGTTTTTTACTTATTATAACTGTGCTTTTATTTAATAAACCATTGTATAGAAATATAAGTTGTAAACTGTTTTAATATTACATTTTTGGCAGACGAGACACTGTTGACACCTAGTGTTGAGTAGTGGTACTGATAATTTACGCTAGTTGACACGTGAACGTCGCTAGATGTCACTACAAATACGGTAAGTTTTTACCCTTTACTCCTATAGATGGTGCATTTTAAGCAAAACTTTATAAAACAAAATTGTATGACCTTATTGAAAGTAGATTCTTCATATCAACATATTGTGTTCTTATTCTATGTAATGATAATTGTCTTCTGTTGTTATCTAAATGTAAGTATCATGTGAAAAGTGTCAACTAATTATTGTAATGCTCAATTTTTTGTAAATCAATGAATCTCAATGCATTTGGCAATATTTTTGTATTAAATTATTAGTTATATTTTTATAACTTGTTTTTGTTAAGGTAATAAACCCCATATCGTACATAATTTTAATGTAGGTACCTAATATGACTGAAAAATTACCATTTTTGTTGCCATTTAAATTTAATTGAATATACATAGTTTTTTAGGCACTGTGCTAGTAAAATATAATGAGTACACCTAATTTTATAACACTGAACTGTTCTAAAATTATGTTTATGTGCCAATGTATCTAAATATGCAAGAAAAAACGTGAAATGTTTGCTGTAAATGGCACTAAGTATTTGTGATCAATACAAGTGCCATCAATTAAAGTATATTTCATGGCGTCATCCTTAAGAGCCATATTTTCTATCCTTGGGTGGGGTCTTGGTAGCTCAGCTGGCAGAGAATGGGCTAACCTAGTGCTAGGCTAGTGGCTCCAGTGTCCCCGCCCATGGCTGAATTTTTACTGTTGTATTTTTATAGGTAATAATGTGATTATTTCTGATATAATGAATGTTGCTATTTATGGCAAGTGCATAATACTGACTTTGTACTTAATATCATTATGAATGTCGCCAAAATTTACAGTATTTTTTTGTAATAAATTATTTTTGTACTTTTTAAAATGTTTCATTACTTTTCACACTACTAAGGACTAAAGAAAACCACATAAAGTCCTTAAAAGTATTTTATTGCTAATGCTACCAAATAAATGGTGCTCGCTCCCTTAGTATTCTCAAGCCAAACTTATTCCACTCCGTCTGGTTAATCCAAAGCTCCATAGCTGATTCTAAACATGACATAACTGCAGCACCCTTCCAAACTGTACTAGCCGGATCTATATCTTTCGGTGATGTCACAATCTCCAGCTGCTCAGTCTTGTAAGCGTAAGGAATTTGCAATGCTAGTCTATTTTGCAACCACATAGATAATCCATGGATTTTAACACCTCCACCAACAATGAGAATACTGCTGTACATCTTACGTTTCAGTTCCTCACTGCTTGCTCGGTCTATACTTTGCAATATAGCTGCGTCTAAAGCTAAAACTTGTCCGGGGGCTAACACAGTATCCCCTGGGCCGACTTCTAAAGTATCTACAACAATATCTTCATCCGGGTTAGTGGCTAGTTGACTTTCATTAACAGCTTCAAACTGCTGACTTTCATTCGCACTTGGGTCAGCAGCTTCTCGTTTCCTACCAGTTTCTCTTAAAAATTCAGCATCAAACGGATCTTCTGGATCACTCGGTTGTCTGTTCTGCATTTTAGTTGCTTTTAAACCTGTTATCTTCAGCAGGTCTGTGTAAAACATTGATAGAGGTGATATGATGCATTCATCTCCAACTTGAAGTGTGTATTTGTTAACAATATCTCCTGGATGGTCAACAAGAAATGACTTTTCTAAGGGACCACAGACGTCTAAGTTCACATGACAGAAGTTCTCATATAAATTCCTCATCAGAACTACGTCCCTAGGTATATTTTCATTCCAATTCTTATAAGGGAATGCGCTTTTATGAAACATCCAAGATAAAGCTTGGCATACATCACCAGCTCCATAATCCATCCGCAGTCTTGTGGTTTTATGAGAGATCCCATCTTCAACACAGGATATTGCCGTTTTCTGATCACCAATGTCGACTACACAGGCTGATCCGATTCCAGCCCCAAACGTTGCTCCAACACTTTCTTGTACCAAAAAGCAATGGCCAAATCCTAAATCCTTCAACAGAAGAGACATTAGATATTTCAAATGACTTCTAGAATATAAATCAGGTATTAAAAGTACACATCTGTACTTTATGAGCTCTATTAAAGGTATTCCAAGCTTATGTTCTATAATAGAACTCCAAATGATGTATAAATCATTGAGCACTGAGGATATGGAGCCTCCAACTTCCGAGTGTATGTTAAAATCGCCTCTTCTGTATGGGAAATGTATGTTGAAAGGTAAATCTGGGTCTATATCTAAGACTAGATCACCAACAACGATGTCACATTCAACTTGGGCCCAAGGTTCTCCATCGTTAACAGTTTCTGGTAGAGATCTTCGATTGAAAGCAGCGATTTGTTGTGGAGGTGTCGCGTATCGCCTCGCCCCGTTGGACTGCATGCAAGACTGGAGCGTATGCGATATTTGTAGACGGCATTCTTCTAGTTCCTCGATCAATTCCTTCGTTTTCGGCACGCTTGGCGGGACAAAAGGATCTCGATAGATTTTGCCGCCGGGTCTGCGTTTTCTCGCGATGCAGTGGAGTTGCTTTACTGGTAGGAGATCGGAGGCTCGTCCGATGCGAACGTAAAGAGATCCGGGATGAATAACAATGATCCTATTGGATGGAAATTGGTGGAACTGCTCTGGGCCAGGATCGTGCGATGGCATACTCATTTTGACATAAAATTACGGCTGCTCGTTAATTCAATTTACAACGTAAATACTTTAAAGAAATACAAATACTTCTTTATAGACAAATTCTTGTTGAAATCAATATTTTCTAGGATAAACAATTCGATTCTAACCAAAAATTATATCTGTCAATAGTTGTAGTGTCAACCGAACGTTTAGAGGAGCTGTTATAGAGAGGCGTCATTTTCAAAATTTAATTATGTTTTTCTGATACACAATTCAAACGATATATATTTTGTTTAAATTAGTTTTATTTTTAAAAACCGTTTTATACAAATTTACTTTCTGTATATATAGTTATAGCCTCAAATTTCGTAAATTCTAAAGTACAGAATAAGATACGGGTGTAAATTGCAAACTTTGTAAACACGATTTGTAACAAAACACGAAACTTTGTAAATACGTAGCACTATTTTCCTAAAAAAACAATGATAGGTCCAATATGAGTGCAAAAAGTGCTATTTTTAGCATTGAACTACTATGTACTACGTACTAGAAATGACAACTCGAACATATTCTGTGCGCCGACCGGCAGCGGCGGCAGCGCGAGGCGCACGCGCGTGAAGCGAACCGTGTCATAGAGTAAGACTTGACCACCTAGACGCGACACTTTTAGTGTAGACCTTTGTTTTATACTTTGTGTGTGAAATACTAAGTAGTTTATGTTTAGCACTATTGTACATTGTGTTATATTTAATTTCTACTCAGTGAAATAAAAATAAGTAATTGTTTTTTTCATAAATTTTAATTTCCTTTGAATAAAATTAGTTTTGTAAGTTTCTGTCGCTCAGAATAATAATCGCGCCATTCACCTTGTTTTACCTCCCTTAAACACCGATTGCATTAAATACTTTAATACTATTTCAGTTTTGGTGTCACTATTTTTCGTCAATAATGAGAATTATAATTCAGAAATAATTCAAAATCATGCTTATTGTATAATATTATCGACTAAAATTCGTATTAGAACCGTGTAATATTCAAAACTATAAATTGAAATAAATATTTTTATATTATATATTGAAAACAGAATATGATCACAATTATTATACCTTATTACCTACATGTCATGTCTGCGCGATTCATCTATGATTCCAGTTGTCAAAATGGCGGCCATAGCATCGCGTTTGAGGAGCCCGTCCCTTCATTATAATAATTACTTAAATTAAGTTAGATCAAAATAGCTTGTCTACTAACCGATGAAATATGACACCGTCACTTTTATTAGATTTTCTCGTATGACTTCAACAGTATCTTATAGCACAGGAAGGCATTTTTTCATTTTATTTGTGTGCAGTCAGAGACAACCTCCTCCCACCACGCGCAGAGACTGACTGAGGCAACATAAGTCCACTGGACTTATGTTTGTGGCGCAAACTTTTTGTTCGCCGTGTCCTCTCTAGTACATTATACCTCAATGATTTTTAGTGATTTTTTCTAGAGCTAGGAACATACTACGCGGACGTCCGTCGTAAAACGACCGCGACCGCGACCTATCAGTGTGCACGGAACAAAACATCCAGAGAGCCAGATTTCGATCGGACGTCCGTGCGCTCAAGGCCACGTCCGCGTCCGTCGACCGATAGTTTGCACGGTTATGTGTATTTCCATTGTCCAGATTCCCGTCCGCGGTCGATTTACGACGGACGTCCGCGTAGTGTGTTCCTAGCTTAAAGCTCGGAACACACTACGCGGACGTCCGTCGTAAAACGACCGCGACCACGACCTATCAGTGTGCACGGAACAAAACATCCAGAGAGCCAGATTTCGATCGGACGTCCGTGCGCTCAAGGCCACGTCCGCGTCCGTCGACCGATAGTTTGCACGGTTATGTGTATTTCCATTGTCCAGATTCCCGTCCGCGGTCGATTTACGACGGACGTCCGCGTAGTGTGTTCCTAGCTTAAGGCCTGCAACAGACAGTCTTAAAATTCATAATCTGAAAAAAGATTTGTAAAGAATTTGTCAGATAAATCTGAAATTTCTGACAGATCTTTTTTTTTTTTCAAATTATGAATTTATATTAAGGCTCCCCACAGACAGTCTTAAAAATTCATAATCTTAAAAAAAACTTGTATGCAATCTGACAGTTCAAACTGACACTGACAAGACACTGACAGATCTGTCAGTGTCAATTGCATACAAATTTTTTTTAAGATTATGAATTTTTAAGACTGTCTGTGGGGAGCCTAAGACTGCCCGTTTCCTGCCTTACGACTCGACAAAAAGACTAACTTTTATAAATTTATCAAGTTTTATAACAACAAAGTATTAGCAATATTATATTGTTTGCCTCAGACGATAAAATTGATAAATTAATAAAATTGTAATTTTTTTCGTATATAAGCCCAATTGGGATTGACAAAGTCGAGATTCAATTAAAAATAAAATACACCTGCTAGCTGTCAAATAAAACCCATTCACCGAAATGTCAGCACCGATCTGTGTCAGACCCAAAGCGGAGTAAAATAATAATTCCTATTTATTAGCAAAAATAGTGGTGAATTATTATTAAAATGGTGTCGCGAAGTCTCACGGAAGTCTTCGTGCTAATGCGCAACAATGCTATCCACAGTCGGCAGTTGTTTTCGGAACAGGTACACATTTTATTGATTAAAATTTCGATTAAGTGAACTCTGTTCAGTATAACTCGGCCAAATACAGGTCTAAGTACGCGTAAAATGTTTGTTAGGGTGATAAAGTAAGTAAGACCTTACTGTAATGTCTAAATGTTTGTTACAATGAACAAATCTATATGTAACTATATAATGTTATAGCTTGCATCATCTTCTCCTATCATAGATTTAATTCTTTATTACTGGTTTATGTATACACCATTTCAGTGTATAATCTGAGAGAAATAGGAAGAAGGTTAAAAATAATATTAACAACAATAAAGCAATGAAAGCTATAGGTACAAACTTTGTTATCTTTCTTATCAGCAGGCCTCAATATACTTAAAGAGTACAAAACTCATAAACTGCCTATTGAAAGTTTCAGTATATTTCACTATAATTTTATTAATACTTGGTGAATTAAATTCCACTGTGTTTTGATATATTCAGTTACTATGTTTTTACAAATATTGAAAAAATATATTGTTTTAATTTTACTTGTTGAGACTTTTAACTTCAAATTCATTTCATGTTGCTCACTTTCATTTATTTGGTTATGCTTAAAGAAAGTATATTCCCATTTGTCCCTGCCCAGAAGGGGCAAATGGGAATATGTAAGTTCAGATAAATCATTTCAACCTCTTGTGTGGTGTAGGTATGAGCATTTAAAGAAAGGTATTTTAAAAAAACCTAATAACAAACTGCTGAAGAACACTATTAAAATTATTTTTCTCAAACATGGTATGAAATATTGATGTTATGTGCCTTATAATTGGCAGCGAAGTATGATGTTGCAGGTGCGGCTAGGACGATTGATAGATAATGGAATTTCATACAAACCTTGCAGGCCAAGGCCGGCAAAGTCCTCTTTTTTAATTTCCAAACACAGGTAATTGTCACATAACATCCAGGTATTTAGCCAATTAAAAATAAAACTATAAGGGGCTTTATAGACGTGCCGACTGCAACTGGTACGGGCCCTAGACAATATTTGATTTTGGGTGCGTTTTCATACAAAAAAAATTTTCGTTTTATTTTTTATTTTTTTTTAACTTTTTGTTTTTTTAGAAGCGTATACGGGGCTTCAAAGGGGAACGAAAATTCGATTATTTTTGCGCTACGACGCACCGTTTAGGAGATACAGCCATCCAAATTTACTATTTTCAGTAGACTTTATTTATTTCATACCATGTTTGAGAAAAGCACTATACATACCTCGGCGGGAAATGGGGTTGCCCGCCTCAGACTTAGTCTATATGTCTTCGGCCGGCAACCCCCTTTGTCCCGGCCTCTGTAGTAATGTACTATTAGCAAAATATTTGTTTTTTAATTATGAGCAGGGGACTTGTTGGTGTGGCTTGATGAAGTTGTCTTCACTTTAGTTGACCTGAAACCAACTTTTAGCTATCCTGTTACGACACTGGCCCTATATGCTCCTTCAGTTGGCTCATATAACTGTTTCTTGAATAAATTGGGTAGTAATTGTAGATTACATAACTAGTTGCAATTCTCATAACTCGGTCGAGGTGGCGAGGTCAACAAACATGTTATCAGAAGCTTTCGTATTTAGAAGGCCATAATGGTGTGTATATAATTTTTCTATTCAACAGAGTTGGGAAGTGGTTTGTTTAGAGCAGCCAATCTCAAAGTGTGCTCCGCGGACCCCTAGGGCTCCGCAAAGCCTCTCTTCCATAAAACCAAATATTCACCAATTGTTAAAAAATAAAAAACAGTTTCATGTAATACCTCACATTAGAATCTAGTGATTAGATTTTACAATCATGATTGCTTATTAAAATAAAGATTGCAATAAAAAATAAAAATTTAAGGGTTCCGTCAGATGTTTTACTTTCTAAAAGGATTCCAATTTCCATGGGAAAATAAGTTTGAGAACTGCTGGTTTAGAGCATTGGCCTGAAATATGATATTTCCGGGCCGTAAGACAGAACATACAATCACGCCTGTATCCCATAAAGGGGTAGGCAGAGCACATGAAACTACTAAGGCTTCAGGGCCACTCTTGGCAAATAAGGGGTTAAAAGAAAACGAAACTGCGGCATTGCAGTGACAGGTTGCCAGCCTCTCGCCTACACCACAATTTAACCCATATCCCATAGTCGCCTTCTACGACACCCACGGGAAGAAAGGGGGTGGTGAAATTCTTAACCCGTCACCACACAGGCAAGACAGAAAACCTTACTAAAATAAAAGGAACAGTGTAATAGCTTCTATAATTCACAGAATGAGTCAGAACGGGTCAGGCTCATGCGCAGCAACTCCAACGACATGGAGGCGGGGATGGAGATACGGTCCGAGAATGCGCCGCCGCCCTGGACGGATGCTTTAGAGGAGGCTCATTATATTATCACTAGGTTTGTGCATTTTCAGTATTTTTATTATAAAATATCTAAAAGAAATGAAAGCCTTTGGTATAAAAGTTGTTTAAAACTTTCTTCTTTATTCTTTGACAACCGGTCTGGCTCAGTCGGTAGTGACCCTGCCTGCTAAGCCGCAGTCCTGGGTTCGAATCCCTGTACGGGCATTTATTTGTGTGATGAGCACAGATATTTGTTCCTCAGTCATGGATGTTTTCTATGTATTTATCTATTTAAGTATGTATATTGTCGCTTAGCACCCATAGTACAAACTATGCTTAGTCTGGGGCTAAGTTGATCTGTGTAAGGTGTCCCCAATATTTATTTATTTATTTTATTTTATCTAAAAGGTTTCTAAGTGCCTACTTGTTGCAGGCGTCCATAGGTTACGGTGATCGCTTTCCATCAGACGGATCTTATACCTGTTTGCCACCGACGTGGTATAAAAACTAGTATTCTTCAAATAGGTCATTCACTGGTCAGTTTATAATTTAAAAAAAATGTCCGGCATTAAAATCAACTAGCTGAAACTTTTCTATTAATTAATTGTAATGAAAAAAGACAGCTTAATAGTTTTTGGCTTGTTCTTAATGCCTCACCAGTGCATATTGCAATTGGATCATTTCGTGTCACAAACCTAATCAGCCGACTTGCCTCGGGCGTTGGGCGTTTTCGACACGAGCACCTCGCGGCGTACCTTGCTTGCATTGGACACGCCTATCCAAGAAATAAATTAACCAATACATACATAAGTACATAAAAGGGAAGGCAGAACACATGAAACTACTAAAGCTTCAGTGCCACTCTTGGCAAATAAGGGGTTGAAAGAAAACGAAACTATGACATTGCAGTGACAGGTTGCCAGCCTCTCGCCTACGCCACAATTTAAGCCATATCCCATAGTCGCCTTCTACGACACCCACGGAAAGAAAGGGGGTGGTGAAATTCTTAACCCGTCACCACACAGGCAATTAACCAATGATTATAATTTTTCAGGCTAAGGACAAAACTATCGGAACTCCAATCATGCCACTCCCGCCAGATCCGAAGACCAGCTTTAGACGACACCGGAGAGCAGGAACATATAGGCAGACTGACGACCGAGATCGGCAGACACTTTACACACGCGTATACCCATCTAACGGCTATCAAAGCTCAAGTTAGACATGGTATGTATGTATACTTATGAAGTCTTGAAAAAGGAAAGTAAAGAGCAGACAGCGCACGCCTTTTCCTCGCTTGAACACTTTGAACAGCTCGAACGAGGCACGTCTACAGAGGCCGTTTGCCGCGCGACACACACACACTTGCATTATTATATATTCTGTGGGCGCGAGAAAATTGCCTATTCAAGTTAAAAAAATATACTCCCTATATCATATAAATAGATATACCCCCTTATTCATGAACGTTCACTAACGTTATACATACATACAATCACGCCTGTATCCCATAAAGGGGTAGGCAGAACACATGAAACCACTAAAGCTTCGTCAGTGTCACTCTTGGCAAATAAGGGGCTGAAAGAAAACGAAACTGTGACATTGCAGTGACAGGTTGCCAGCCTCTCGCCTACGCCACAATTTAACCCATATCCCACAGTCGCCTTTTTAAATTAGATATATAATTATATATCCCTTTATTCATAAACGTTCACTAAAGTTCATCAAGCCAATGAAGTTCGTTTGTCCCTTTCTATCACACCAATACGTCGTCGTCGGAAAGGGACAAACGAACTTTATCGGCTTGATACCTTTAGTGAACGTTTATGAATAAGGGGGATAGTTTATGAAAACTGTGCATTCCTATAAATTTCTTCCTAATTAATTGACTGCAGTTATTGGATTTTTGCTAAACTAAAAAGTAACGAAATTATTCTAAATTCTTTCCAGGTAACAAAACGGAGCAAAAACTAGCAACGAACGTAGTTTTAGCACTAGTAACCACGCTCCAAGAACTAAGTGTCACCTTCCGGACAGCCCAGTCCAACTATCTCAAATCACTCACTTCTAGAGAAGAACGGTCAAACGCCTACTTCGATCTACCCAACTTCGAAGAACTAAGTCTAGAAGATGACAACTTACTACCAGATCTTACCAACAATCAGACGGACTTGCTTTTCTCACTACCAAGCACATCAGGTACACAGAAAAATAATTTCATCGATGACTACGAACAGCAAGCTGATTTTGAGAAGCCTTCGCTTAATCAAAAGCAGTTATTGTTAATGCAAGAGGAAAATACTAGAATGGTAGCGGAGAGGGAGCAAGAAGTCAATAAAATTGTGCGGTCCATAGTAGATTTGAATGAAATTTTCAAAGATTTAGGACATATGGTACACGAGCAGGGAACTATACTAGATAGGATAGATTATAACATTGAGGCTACGCAAGTACAAGTACAAGAAGGCTACAAACAGTTGCAGAAGGCGGAGAGGTATCAGAGGAAAAATAGAAAAATGCATTGTATATTAGTTTTAGCTGTTATGATTATTATTTTGGTGGTGTTATTGATTATTGTTAAGAGTTAGTTGTTGTTTTAATTTTGTTGAGAAATCTATGAGAGTATTTTTTACACTATTTATGTAAACATTTTCACAAGCTTTCGTTTAACTGGCAGTATATTTTTCAATATTTAATTTACATACCTACATATTAATTACACGTAATTATATATAATTAGTGTAAAAATTACACACATAGAATTGTTTTCAAAGTCTATAGGCACAGAAAAATCAAAGGTTCAACATTGCCTTATATTGCGTAGATAAATTCGAAATAAAATTACCCTACCATTTTTTTAATGTAATATTTCATTAATTTGTCGTCCATGATTTTTATTACAATAGATATTACACATTAAAAAATACACATGTAATTATGAACTTATAGGCACGCCACAGATAGTCCCTGACAAACTGACAGATCTGACAGGTTGCATACAAATCTTTTTTAAGATTATGAATTTTTCAGACTGTCTGTTGCCGGCCTAATGTGTACTCGTATGATCTATTTAATTAAATAATGGACGTTGTTGATCGGACTAATTTACGTAGCTAATCCAGCACATGAGTTTTTAAGCTCAATCAAAATCATTCCTTTGTAAGTATTCATTTAAATTGTAGAAAATATTTATTTTTAACCCTGTAAGTAGTTTATTATGGTGTTCTTCCGAACCCGACTGCAAATTATAAAGCTTTTGAATAGTCGCGTTGGTAAAACTACCTTTAACTTTTGGTGTCAACTATTTTAATCAAAAACCTATTTCTGCAAAATTATTGTGTAAATTTCTCGCACGCGATTCTAGTCTTTACTTTAGCTATCATGTATTTGAATTGTTATATTGATTACTAAATAAATGTAGATACTTGCCGCCAAATTGTACCAAAAACATCCGAAGGAAAAAAATGGTATTTCCTGTAAGTCGTATCTGAGCATTTCTTTTTTTTTTTGCCACTTTTATGAAGTGTGATATTTTTGAAAAAAAAAAATGCTATTTCTACTCAGAATTACTAGCTTTTTCAATCCTAGTAGTTAAAAAAAATTGTCCCATACGATTTTTTCTTTTTTTGTTACAATTTTCCGTACATGTTGTATGGGGTAACAAAAGAGGAAAGTAACAAAAATGTATGGAAATTCTGGGACACTTTTTTTCACCCAGTGAGATTGAAAGTACTCGTGATTCTGAGTACAATTGGCCTAAAATTCCCTAAAACAATCAAAATTTTTTTACTGGCAAAAAAAAAAGAAATGCTCATCTAACTAAATCTGCAGGGATATTGCAGCGAAAAAGGGTAAAAAGGTCATTACAACTGCCAAATTTATATTGAAGTAGACGGTTAAATAATTAATGAATGTAGATACCTAGAATGACATTTACACATTTTTTATGCCAAAGTAGGGACAAAGTTAGGTTGACTATTTACGGTAACTTTTGGCGGCAAGATCCATAAATGCATTTAAGTTTTGTATTATTAAATTTATTAAACTATTTTTATAGATATCGCCTAAATATTTGTATAGTTTTAAGTCGTATGTGCAAATTGTGCAACTAATTCTACTTTTTGTCAATATTAAAAAACCTCTCTAAACCCTTTTTATAAACGAGTATGGTTAAAATAATGATATTCGCCATATTTTTAACCAGTGATATAGAAGATACTTAATTTCTAAAATAGCCGGTGAAAGATCTTTTAAATTATTGTTTTATTTTCTAGCCTAAATTATTCCGGGGCGTAGTGATTGTATAAGTGTGCCAATGAGTTTTAATATGTTGTAAAATTTATCTTTTATTTATATACAGGGTGTTCATGTCACAGTATAAAACCAGTAATAATTCTCCTAACAAATTTTGCGCCGCGCGGTTTGTCCTTGAGTAGCGCTAGCACGCAGCGAGGTGCAGCGAGCACTTGCGTTACCGGAGGATGCCGGTCGCGTTAGTACAGTACGGGCCGCGCCGCTTGCGAGAAAGCAAAATACCGATCGCATCGCCGCTGCCGGAGAGATTAACTACTGAGTCGTCCTTATATTTTATTTATTTAAACTTTATTGCACAATATAACAAATAAAGTACAAATGGTGGACATAATGCCTAAAGACATTCTAATATTGTGGTAATGTAGTTCATTGATTCAGATTCAAATTCATTCCGCAACTTCATTGAGCAACATTACTTCCATAAAAACTATTAATCAGCTTAAATATATGAAAGAGCCTATATTTATGACGTTCTGAAGTAAAAGGTACGGTACCGCATTGTCGCTTACCATATGCATACCTACCTACTATTAAAAAAATATATTTATTTAATATAAAAAATATACCTACATAAAATGTATGTGGGTATTTTCTCGTATTTAATTTTATACGAATAACATAAGGTAATACAGTGGGGCAAATTTCTACATTTCTACTGGGGGGCAAATGTAACCCGTCGAGATTTGCCCCGCTGTACCTTACGGCGACATTAACATTACAATTAAGCCTTTTGCTTGGGAACTTTATACCTTTAATCTAACCTATCCTATAGATATATTCAACCCGTAAATTATAACAGATGACTATGAATACCCTGTATCTTATTAACTTGTCACTAACTAAAATGACCAAAATCTTGAATACATGTTTCTCCTATCTTACCGCAAAGGAAAACCATGTCATAGTTAGGCCGATAGTCCACTATCATATGTTTATCATAGAATTGTATGCCTCCCTTTTTCTCCAACGTGAAGAAAAAGGATGGCATGTTGTCTATGATCATATTTATATGATAAACATATGATAGTGGACTATCGGCCTTACAAAGTTATGGCATTAAGACGCTACAGGAGCGAAAATGCTGAAATGGAAATGAGCCCTTTCAATTTGGGAATTAAGAACAACGCAGATAAAAGATATTACGAATAAAAAATCTTTAAAATCGAGGTTTTGCTCTTGACTGTTTCCTCCTTCAAAACTTAATCAATCGGAACGACATTTGAGAATCTGAATAACAATGAAATAATCTGTGTCGGACTGTTTCGTTTTGTTTGGCTAATTGGTATCAATCTTGAGTATCACACCTTTTTTTACGCCATAATCAAAAAGGTCGTTTTTGGAAAATTTTGATTGGATCTTTAAAAATAAAAATATAAAAAAAATCAAATGGTCCGACACAGGTAACAATAATAATTATCTGTGTTGAGAAAATCATTGCTCTACCTTCAAAAACCAGGGAGGAAATAGTCGAGAGCGTTTGTTTTGAGAATTGATCCCTCCTGTATCGTCTTAATGTACATTATTCATTCCTATTTGTCCGCGCACTGACTGAGGCGAGGACAAGTGGGAATGTTTTATATGAAGCGTCTATTCCCATCTGTACCCACGGGAACAAACGGGAATACAACCGTTTCACTCTTCTTCTTTGCATCCTGTTACCCTCTGCTGGGGTGCATTTACTCCGGTCTTCGGCAGTTTGGGTGACCTCCTCCCACGCATGGGATGGCTAGGCATATACACCTGAGCTCCTGCTGAACCGAGCGACGCCTCGATAGTTTGGCAAGTTTTTAATGTAACAAAATTAGTTCAAGTTAAAAAAAATAAAAAATAGGGCGGCATGGTCTGTTGGCAACCGGTTCACTAAGTGACCGGCCACATCTAAGCGTCGCGTGTCTAGGGGCGCGCAACGGCGCCGCCACGCCACCTGGGGCGCGTCTTACGTCCTTCCTATACAAAATGTACTGAGGAGACGTTTTTTGAATTACATTCAGGCGGCGTGGCGCGGACGTCCATTACGCACCTCAGGACATGTGTCTCTTAAGTGTGGCCGGTCCCTAAAATATGTTTTGTATGTTTGGGCTTTTTCATTCATTAATTTTGCGTTATTAAATAAAAGATCGTTCAAACACCTTAAATCTGTAAGTTGTTTGTAAATAGCCGTATTTGTTCGTTTATTTATATAAGTGACATACAGATGAGAATATATGAAATTGATAACTACCGTCGTTTTAATTTTAACACTTACTTACACTTACCTACATTCTACCACACTAATATACAGCCACATCTCGGACACTGGCGACCAAATATATGAAAGAGGCGCGTTCATATACCTATACCTAGAGTACCTAACACACATTCTAAGCTCGTGTAGGTGAACGCGTACCATGCTTGTATGAGTGAGATACCGCGTTTTTGACAGGCGGTAACTATGAGGTAACCGAGAGGGTGGGCGGCACTTTCAGCAGGGAGCGGGAGTGGCCATACTGTATGATACTCTTTATTATACGGTGATACAGCTGTATAATGGCTGTGCGTATCTTATATAGTCGTTTGATGAAATCAGGCAAGCTGTTGAGGACGGAGCCATGGTTTCATCGTAATTCAATAAGAATTTTCCTTGCGAAACATGTAAAATTCAACGGATGAGCGGTAGTATCAATTAAAACTTGGATAGGTACTTATTTAATAGTTATTTGTTTTACAAGGGGGGTAAAGTTGTTGTTTAACCGCACGTGCCAATATTGAAGCCCGAGCAAGCGAAAGATTCTAATATTGAACCGCGAGCGTAACGAGTGGTTCAAAAAGTGGACTTTTGAGCGTTGCGAGGGTTTCAAGGCACGAAGGTTAAACAAACTTTGACGCCTAGACACAAAATTTTTCACCACACCAACACGAACAAAATATACTGGCTATAAAACATCAAACTAAATCGAATCTATCAATTTATTCAATATTTATAATTCAAAATCATCATTTACACGTAATTTCTACCAGCCAGCTCAAGATATCAGGTTAAAATTTGTATGAAATAACTTTGCACTCTTGTGCATAAAATGCAATTTTGCTATCTGTTTTCGAATAGCAAAGTAAGCCTTTATCAGTTGGTGTGGTGAAAATTGTATTTTAATTTTATCATTTATTAGTGCAAAGTAATTTCATACAAATTTTAACTTGATATCATAAGCTGGCTGGTAGATGATTTTACCTATAAATGATGATTTTCTAATAATAAATATTGAATAAATTGATGGATATCATTTAGTTTGATGTTTTATAGTCAGTATTTTGTTTGTGTTGGTTTGGTGAACATTCTTGTGTTGCACTCTGCGGCAAAGTTTGTTTAACCTTTGTGCCTTGATACCCTCGCAAAGCTCAATATTCCACTTTTTGAACCACTTACTATGCTTGCGGTTTAATATTGGAAATATTGGAATTTTTTGCTTGCTCGGGCATTAATTTTGGAACAAAGCATTTACAATAAAGAACCTCAGAAACTTATTATAAAATGGATAAAAAGTTTTATAGCAAAGAGAGCCTTTACCAGTTGGTGTGGTGATAATTATATTATTTGCTCCTAAGATAAATATAATTGACCAAGGCTGGCATGAAACTATACGTATATTCTGTTGTGGAGACAAATGGAAATAATTCTTACAAGTATATTTATTTTTGTTCACATTGTGCCTGACTGGGCCCAATGAAATTACATTACACCTATAAGAGTTGAAAACTTAACATTCATGCCAGCTTTAGTGACTTTTCCAATCTAAGCAATAGCTAGGAATCAAGAAAAAGATAATGTGAATTGCACTAAAGAATTATATTTTGTCAATGATCTTTCAATATACATTAATTCATTCATCGGAATAAAACCATGATTGAAGAGACGGGCCAATTGACAAAAATAAATAATGTTAGATACATAATTAGAGAAGTTAACCAGAAAATCAACTTACTATAGAAAGTTACTTGCGTCAGATAACAGTTTACAGAACAAAAAAAATAACTCGATGAAAACTAAAACATAAGGAATGCTATACAGCCCCGGTCAGAAACTTATACAAGCTTTTTGTTAACAACTTATAGAAAATAATCACAAACAGAAAAACTTAAAACAAAAAGCTCCCGTCAACTCCATTCGGCAGACGCACAAACATTCACAACACAAAATACGCAAATCAAACTGTGACCATTAAATTAAACTAAGAGTCTTTGTGTTTACTATAGAAATCGTCTAAATGTTTCTTATAGGCGGGCTGGTTAGGCCAGAGGAAGGATGCTTGCTGGTTCAGAGGACTCTGCGTGTTGGGCTCCGCTAACAGGCTCTGTATAGACAGTAATATCGTGCGAACGTCGTACAGAGCTGTCCACTTGTCTTTTAAAATGTCTAAACATATTAACCCACATGTATCCACGTTCGGGTGGAAGCACGGCGTCACGAACTTCACCACGGGAGGCGCGTACGGGTACGAATTAGGGAACTCCAGCGACAACTTGTACTTGTGACCCGCGTAAACGGTATCCAAGGGTCCGTTAATCGTCCCGATCCATTTAAACAGGTTCTCGCTCTCTGGGAACGCGGATATGCCCTTGTCCGCGCAGCGCATCAGCTCCATCAACTCTTTCTGCAGCCTGAAACACAGAAAACCACTCGTTCGTGACAAAAGCCTTGGGGAAAGCAGAAAATCGAACGCTTTGTTTCCAAAACTCACCGTTTGCTTACTGCATGATTGTCCTTAAGTTTTATAGTATCCTCGTTCTGTTTGGCCGGATTTGACGATGAGGCGTAGTGTGGATTGATATTTTGAGCCATAATAACACGAGCAACAAAATCAGGTGTCTCCAATTTTCTGTTATAAAAGGCGACTTCCTGTTAATTTGAAAAAGCTCCAATCAAATTGCTCATTTGACAGGAGACTGTAATGGCGTCAATCAACGTAACAAATTTTTGGCGCCATCTATGTTATCTTTGAGAACTCATGGTAAAGCAGTTTTAACGTTATTGTTATTAGTTATTTTAATTAGATAACGCGTTATGCAAGGTTACATTACATAAATAGCATTTTATATCAAATCTTTGATTTTAAAGTATTGACTGCAAGTAATCATGTCGATTACCTAATTAAGCATAAAATTATGTTTCGATTACGTACAGATTTGTTCTGGTCTTTCTTTTTGCACAATTACTTTGTGCTTTCACTTTCTTCCGAGTATTAGGTGTTCATTGAAGCGTGAAAAAAGAGAGCAGGGTTCTCATTATTTGACAAAAAATAGTTGTCTATTTAAGACCTCCCAATCATTTTACACTTCAGTACCAATAAAGATTTCGTAGTATATAGATATTCTGAGGTAGCCGCCAACTCCACAATAACTATGGCAGTGAGTATTTGTTACGAATGTATTTGTTGCTTGTCATTTGCTTATGTATTTTTCTGGAGTCGTAAAGAAATTATCTGATTTAATGTTTCGTATTCGTAATCAAATTCGTGATCTTCAATTGAAAGTCATTAACGCAAAAATAATGTGATATCACCGTTATCGTTATTTTTTAGTTATTGTGAAATATGGCAATACTCTACTAAAAATGTGTCATAATTTCCATTCATTCAATCAGTTCCATGTCAAAATGACAGTATGAATTGTTCATGTTCATTCATATTGTTCATTCTTTAGTGTTTGCACAACAGCTACGTTGTGTTTTTCGATTTTCATTTCAATTTAGACACATTTTCTAAACATCACCACCAAGTTTACTTGAAAGTAGCCTTTAAAGAACTGTTTCATCAAAATGCCGTGCCACATTTACTTCGAGGACACCGTCGTAACGGATATCAATAATGTCTACGATGTGGCGTCATTGAAGTGCAATATTTCTCAAAAATATGGTGTACCCAGTGAAGATTTGTTCGTTACTGTCAATGGAAAGGCTGCTTCGAGTGATTTCACGTTAGAAGACATTGATAATGTGGTCAGGGTGTTCACGAAACTCGTCGGAGGGAAAGGTGGTTTTGGGTCAATGTTACGTGCCATCGGGGCCCAGATTGAAAAAACCACAAATCGCGAAGCCTGCCGGGATCTATCAGGGCGTCGTTTGAGGGATATTAACGAAGAGAAACGTCTCAGGAAGTGGTTGGAAGGGCAGGAAGAGAGAGAACGAGAGGCGGCCGAGCGAAAACAAAAGAAAATTGAACGGCTTATCGCGGAGCCAAAGATTGACGTGAATTTGCATCCTAGTTACGAACGCGAGCGTCAGGAGTTGCCGGAGCGTGTAAGCGCGGCTTTAGATGCTGGCTGGCAAGCGGCTGGGTCGTCAAATGAGACTGGCCAGAAGAGAAAGCTTGTTGAAGAAAAAGTAAGGCTAAGAAGAAGAAACTATGGATTGACGCGGATTTGTCAGACTGTTCTTCGTTAAGTGAGGATGAGGAAGAGAAGGGAAGGAAAAGCCCGGCTCAGGCTGTGTCTACGGACAGCGGGAATGAGTCTGACAAGGTCTCGGAAAGCAGTAAAGTGTAGATTTCTGTCAGTGGTGGTACATCATAATTTTTGTAATAGTACCTGAAGCATATTTGGCTGTTTCCAATACAAATCAACTGGCTGAAAATTAAAGCCAATGAGAATTGTTTTATGGATGCCATTGTGTATATTGATATTTGTAATACTATGTTGATAAATAAGGCTATTGCACTGTAAAGTTAATTTTAATTATATTGAATAAATTAGATTAAGTGAAATGTCTAGTTTCATTCCACTAAATTATTCTTCATAGTCCTGTTTATTACGTTATAGTTAGGGCTGTATTGTTTGGTAATAATTGTACCCCTTAACTATAAGCTTGGTTGTCCTTACAAACCTTCAAGCTATATTATATATTTAAAGTCACAACAAGTTGAACGCAATTAACATTATTTTACCAATTTTTCACCGTTTCAGCCAAGTTGCACTGGCCCACAGTGCGATGAAACCCCGATCTAGGTGGACAAAAAGGGTCACGCTATTTCATTATCTGTGGTGGCTATAGCGATAGCCAACATCCTAGAAGGAATGATTCCAGTAATAGTTTTGTCCTACTACCCTCATAAAATTAATAAATAATGTCGAAGCGAACCGAAACACTGTCATCGATAGTGAAATCGTGCGTTTTACTGCTCTTCGCTTATCAATATTTTATAATAATTATCAATCAGATCGTGCTACTTCTAGTCATGGATTGTGAAGTAAATGGTATGGACTACATTTTAAAATATTAATTGTTAAAAACGGATATTCCTTTGCCAATAAAAATCAACTTTAACGTAAAAAATTCCAATTTTTTTGCATGAGTTTCGTGTTTCATAGACAAGGAAAAGGATGCCCCCCCTTGCCCCTGGGCTGGATTTTTTTTTAATGATAGAGTTTTTGATGTTCTTTCGTTTGATGCATGATAGAAACTGCGATCTGATGCGAGTCTTTGACTTTTTTTTAGAAATCGAACTATCCGTACCTAGGAGGGAGTTTTATGAAGAATGGTTAAAACACGCTAAAAAGGATAAAAATAACCGTCTTTTCGATTATTTTTCAATTAAATTTGATTTGAGTAGAGTCACGCCAGATTCACTAAGAAATTTCAAGAGAAATATAGCTCGTATTTCTGGGAAATTATTAGAAAAGTGGGTTGCTTGCGGGAGAAAACAAGAAGTATTCGAAGCACTACCATTAGGTGTTGGATGGCTAACTAGTGAAGAGCTTAAGTTTACAATTCAATATTATATACAACCTTCTACGTCTTCATTTGGATGTGATCCTCCCCAGACTTCTGGACCTGGTCGGCCAAGAATCGATTTTAATGATGCTTCATTTAAAACCAAAAAAAGACGCGTAGAACACTTAGTGCAATCTTGTAATGACAAAGAATTAGGAATTGCTGCCGAGGTATCTACGAGGTTATCTGGTCATCGTGACGCAGCAAATATAATAAAATCTGTTACCCAAACACCTGCAGTGGCCACCGAAATAAAAAAGAAAATGGCAGCTTCTATTAGTGCTCAACGCTGTTTATCAAACGAAGAAGCTTTGGCTTATTATGTCGAAGCTAAATGTACCAGTTATACCTACATGAAAACTAGAAAATGGGCCTTAAAAACGGGCCATGACGTATATCCGTCTTATACAAAGTCAAATTTGCCAACAAACTGTTTTGCAGTTTGGCGGTATTTTGTAAACTGTAATATTAATGTAACTATTGTGTCTGAAGAAAATAAATAATAATAATAAATACCAATATAAATTGGCCTTCACGCGTGTAGTAATTCGTAGTACCAATAGGTCAGCTTATACTGGTTTTTAATTTTAATGTGAATTTGTAATTTCTTTCATTTCATTTCTATTTTGACATCATAATATGACCTACTAGAGTCGGTTTTGAGGCTTAAATAATATTGTCCACCTAGATCGGGGTTTCATCGCACTGTGTGGCCGTGGTAGCGGAAGACAACATCAACAACTACCTGTGTGTGACTTTAAATATGTGTACAGTCAAGTTCATAAATATCTGTACATTTCTTCACCTTAACTTGTTGCAAGAAGGTGAAAAAATGTACATATAGGTATATTTATGAACTCGACTGTACAAACCTTCAAGCTATGTTAGCTTCTGGAATAGTATACTTGCTTGGCATTACAAATATAGTCATTTCATCATATTACATCACTCCTAGTCGAGAGGGGTGGGGGGGGTAGTTTAGCGTGACGACGTGTGACACGGGGGGAGGGAGGGGTAAAAAAAACAATGAAATCGGTGTGACATAAATAATGGTGATCCTTTACGAGTACATATGTAACAACAGTTACACCATGTTACTTTTTATATGAAAACAATTAGCTAAATTGCTCTGAAACTTTGTGCTTACATTGTGTCTGTCTAGGGAGAGGGATAAGGGTTTCCTGTTCCTTTCAACCTAAACGCAAATTACCCTGAATATAATTCAGGGTTGCAATTAGTTTATCTGGCCTCAGATACCATTAGTAAAAGGATGCAGCAAGAAGATACTCATACAAATATTGAACTCATTTTAGTATTACAATCCAACAAAAACAAACAGAGTTTTAGTTTGTATCCTGGGAATGTAATATTCAGCCTTTTTCTAATACCCGTATGTATTCCGTATCTCTTAAACTGCCAAGATTTATTTTGATCTTAAATGGCATTATATGTATTTTGTTCGGTCCCTATTTGAAGAATCAGATGCAAAAGTAGCGTACGTAAAGTTTGGCGTTCAAAGGGTTCATGAAGAATATTGCGTGTACGCCATCTAGCGGCGAGTAGCGGAACTTTAAGTCAAAACTGAAATGTTTTTTGCAGAAACGCATATGTATCTTATTACTCCTGTCCCTGGTCGTGCTCACTGCTGCAAGGCCACAGGAGTTTGAAGAAGATGAAGACCACAGCCAAGCTGACGAGAAAAAAGGTAACGGCGCTTTTATCAATCAAAGTAATTAAGTTATTCAAAAATTAGTAAATCTCCTCAAGCCCATCTCCTCTCCTCAAATTAACACATTCACTGCCAGACAAAAAATAGTGCACTAATGTAGAAACCGGACTTTATCTATAACCACAGCTATAACTGTTAGCGAACACTCGCCTAGCGGGTTGTCTGGGACTAGTGGAGAGTTCAGGAGCGCCCACTAGGCGGGGTTTCTGGCAGTGGATGTGTTAAAATAAACAGGTCGACCGTGTCAGGTGTTGGAGATGGCTTTGCCATACTTTGTTAATATAGGTAGGTAATTGTTCATTATATTATAGAGCTGGCGCCAAGCAATAGGCTACTTGACCCTTTTTAAAAGTCTGTCTTATATGATTATGTACTGTCCAATTAACCGAAATAAAATATTACGATATTTACGATATTTTATTATGATTTAAAAACAGCAAAAAATATTTTTAAAGTATACTTTTACGTAATCATTCGAAAACAACACAGTCATGTTAATCTATAGATTATCTATGCATGGGTATAGCTATAAATTAGTACAGGGTCATTCCATTGTGACGGGTGGGATATTTATACTCTTTTTTGCCTACATTTTGCTTTATTTCTGCCAAACGGCAACAATTAGCGTATTAAATATGACATTATCAATTACTTGAATAATCAATGCGTACTGTACCATCAAAAAAAATATGAAAATGTCATTATTATTATGAGAAATTGATGGTATAAGAAGTGTGACGGGTGGGACTTCAAAGTGCCTCTCCTCTCCGACTTGACTTACACAATTCGCAATTGGTAAGAAACTACGAAACTTTTGTTAAACAACCTTTTTTTATTTAATTCCTGATATTATATAGATTAGGTGTTAGTATAATTTACGCAAATAACTCGTAAAACAAAAATAATTTTGCTTCTCAATGCTTGTGACGGGTGGGACAGCGCTTTGTGACGGGTGGGACGAGTAACATTTGAGTATACAAATATATGAAAAATATGAAGACAGTTCGTTTGTATTTACTTTAAATCAGCTCTTTTATTAATTATTTAATGTTACAAGTAATAATTTCAGTAGTTTTCTTAGAGCATTAAACCAAAAAAAATATTTTTTCAACTTGAATTTTTAAAGGTTCAGAAAATTGTCAAACCTTGTCAAACAGTCTATTACCACATACTTTTATCAGTGGGTCAGAAATAATGTCAAAAATTTTACCAGTTTTAATGAAAAAGACTTCTTCCTGACTCATAGGCCTCATTGCATTCATTGTGTTCTAAAAAGTAATACCACAACCGAATTAAGCAATATTAGACATATAATTTGCTTTAATATAACCCAGTTAGGTTTAACTAAACTTAAAAGAAGGATTTTATACTCATTAACTCAAGTTTTATCAGATAACCCATTTTGCTCACCCGTCACTGTGACGGGTGGGACCTACTTTGAAAAGCGTTAAAAGTATACTTTTATTCACAAGAGCAACGCGTTTTTTAGCTAAAATAACCAACCTCAGCCTAATTGTTACTTTCACAAAGTAAGACATCAAGAGTTTAGATACTTTTAGGGTAAACAAGAAAAAACTTTGTTTTATTGTGACGGGCGGGACGTGAGTTACGCATTGTGTAGACGCCCAATAAATCCTAACCATGAAACTTAATTTAAATTTACTTGCCACTGGTTTAAACAGCTTTAAATATATTTTCTTTTACACATATCACTTTCTCCATAATGTTTATTAAAAGCGCGAAATAGCGCTGCCAACTTAGGGTATATATATGCCACCTTAGACAACTGGTGCTAGGGGTACGTTTGGACACATATAAAATGCAAAAAAATGTCATAAAAAGGAAAAACTCATTGATTCATAAAATTAGGCATAATGTTCTATTCTCTAGATGTAGATTTAAATGTAAATTAAGTTATTTAATTTTTATGCCTGTGGTGTCGGTTTCGCTGGAATGACCCTACAGTAATGAACGCATTCGTCCAGTAACCACGGTTACCTAATAAAACCCCTAGGGAGTCCATTTCCGGTCAGTTCCGCTTCTTTAACATCCATTTCCTGTTTATATTACTATAGAATTTTACTAATTCAATTTATTATCCAACAGATGACGTAGCCAGAGTACAAATAAAGGTGTACAGAGGACCAACTAAGCACGACGGTTACGCTCCGTGGGGCTTTTGGGTCAAGCAGCCTTCCGATGATTAGCGATAGATGGCACCACTAGTTATTAAGAAACAAAACCGTTTTTGGGTCAAGCAGCCTTCCAACGATTAGCGATAGATGGCGCTACTAGTTATTAAGAAACAAGCATTTTTACTTTAATAATAATAGGAGTATATTTACGTGTTAAAATAGACGTAAGTTAATTTAAACGATAATTTTAATCAGTATTAGATTTGCTTAAGTTTTAGTTTAGTAAGAGCTCGACTAGTATTAGTTTCTGTTTGGTTGGTTAGATGGCGCTGTTTTATTTTGTGCTGTTTTGTATAAAAACCAAAGATATTGTTGAATTTCAATAAACGCTGTTAAGTTTTTGCCTCTTCTTTTGACAGATGGCGCCACCCTATTAGTCCATACGTGAGAGCGAGAAGATGATATGTTTTTTCTCTCTCACACATATGAATGACAGTGACATGCCTAGACACTTGCACAGGCGCCGCCTGGCGGAATAAAATGTCAGTGTGCCTCCTCATTATTGAGATTCGATTCGGCCAGCCTAGTGGACGTCAGCCTTTACGTTGCGGGATTTGATTATAGCCAGCAATGTATATCTAAAATCGTTTGCGCTTCGTGTAAATGAGCCTTGTGAACTTAGTTCCCCAGACAGTTATAACAATGTTTGCCTTCGGACATACACCGTGTGCGGTCTGTTATTAAAACATGGTGTGCAAACACCGTCGCCTCTTGACATTTATAGGGACGGGTAAACAAATATCTAGATATGATGGTCTGACGAAGTTTTAAAGCCTGAATAGAAAAAAATAACTACGCGCCATCTTGCGGCATTTCATTAGAACTATTTTCTTCATACTAAACTGAACTGGCACCGCATACATGAGAATATGAATAACAGCGCCCTCTTGACAATGGTCATATATTTCTGGGCAGGCTTTAACGGTATTAAAGCTGGGCCACACATGCGCGTTTTGAGAGCGTAGGCGGAGCGTTAGCGGAGCGTCAGCGGAGCGCAATGATAGCGGTGCGCCGGAAGAACGCTGTCGTTGCGCCCAGCGGACGCCTAGATATTTTTTTAAATAAGTTTATTGCAAGGTCAATATCTAAAGTTTGTAAGGTAAAAGTATCAGTACTCTACAGACGTCGCTTTCAATTTTACGTTACGTATAAAATATGGTCAATAAATGTGACAGAAGGGCATTAGCGAGGTCAGCACTGACTATTACCATAATGTGCTCATCACAGCGATCCCAAATGTGAGAATGTGTGTGAGTGTGAATAGACTGAATAGGCTACTTGCCTCCTAGTCAAATCAGCTTCTTTTTAAGAACTGTCAAAACGAATTTGAACGACTCGCTAATATGGAATTTATATGAAACGAATTGAGTGACGTCACGGTCAACTCAGTTACTTTATATATTTCTACCTCACTTATTAAATAGAAATTGGATTTAAAAATAACTTATGTCCATGTTTTCCGTATCTGATGCTTTATTTCGTGCATGGTATAAAATATTTTATTTTAACTACAGTCAAGTTCCCTGTACCCGAGAGCTATCCAGTCTTGCTACTACCGAGAAAATAACTTATCCTACCGGTCTCGGATTATAATACAATAATAGCTCACTAGTGAAATAATTACAAAAGTTTCCTAAGTTCTGTATCCTCGGCCAAATACTCTCCATCTCCTCTGGACTAAGACTATGCATGGAAGCGTAGTTTTTGTATGGACACGTGAATATCCAGGGCTTATACGGGCATAGTCTTCTGTCATGGGTGAGTGGGAACCCTAGGGCTCGTTTAGAGATTAGATATGTGAAGTAGATGTCTTCTATATTGATGAGAGGTACACGGAGGGCGGTGTTGAAGATTTCTTTTAGGTTTTTACCTGTAATTAAGGAAAAAGGTTTAAATTCATAATATAATACAAATATCTGGGGTGGACCAAGGAACTATATGTTCCTTGGTCCACCCATGTAAAAATCGGACTTCAGCGATCAAGAGCCACAAGTGGGTCTATCATGCTTGCAATTTTATCACTTATCTATAGAGAGAGTCAGATAATTATGTTATCCACGTGGATAAGTGATAAAATTGGAAGCATAATAGCCCCGCAGGTTTCCGGATTAAGTTTTAGGTTTAAAGATTTTCACTATTCTATAGAGCGACATAGATTGCTTTGGCCAATCTGGTAGGAAAGCATGGTCGTATTGGTCGTGCGATAAATAATAAAACACCAGGCCGTCCCTGTCGAAATTACAAATAGTGCGATAGGAACGGCCTGGTGTTATATCATTTATCACGCGCATGGTTGCCTGCCTGGACTAGACATAGCGAAGGCTTTCGATTGGGTCTGACATCTACCTTCTCCTGAGCTATCTTCTTAAGAACTCCCAATGGTTTATGAGAATATATTACTATGTTTTTTCGGATGACGAATATGCTCCTTATAATTGATGCAAGTTGTTCTAAAAACTTGAACATAATGTCAGGAGTTCCACAAGGGTATCTACTATCTTCTAAAATGTTTATTTATGTACTCCTATAATGGTTTGTCATTAACTATTATTATGTAATATTTAGTTTTGTATAAATATATATTTAATGTATAATAACATGACAACTTGCTACGTTTCCGAGCTCATATAAACCATAACCTTAAAATCAAGGGTGAACAGGCATTTTCTGGGTGAGCTCACTCCATCGTAGGCTTTGCCTTTGGTTAGTCTGTGGCCAAGCCCATTTATAATAAAAAAAAGTATGATTAATTACAATCTTACCGTTAATGATATATCCCGTTCCGGACAAATATTCCGGGATCAGATCCTCATTATACAGCCACCGGGGGAGGTACCACTTGTTATACTTGTTTCTTTGCGGTCTGCAGTTCTCGTTCCTGTTCCCTGAAATATAAAGGACTGCGTTTTATTAAGACATTCATTAGACACAAGTGTTACACAGTAGTATTTTTTCTACTCGTCGACTTTAATCTGTCTGTCAAGGAACACCACAGACTAAACTATAAGTGCTAACTTTTCAGTGCTGGATAGTGTTTGACACTTGAGAAGTATAATATTTCAATACAGGGTGGCTAGCCGAATGGCACAATCGCTCACGAAACGCTCACGAAACGAAGCGCTAGTAGATATCTATCTCTATCGCGCTTGCGTATTGGCGCGACTGAGCCAGCGGCGTATCGCTTTCGTTTGGCGTCGGAGAAATGCCATTCGGCTACGGGGCCTGTTCTCTGTAGTCAACAGTAATAATTGCAAAAATAGAACTTCATACAAGTTCTATACTAATTTCCAATACCTGGCAAATTCCTGCATTGGAAACACATTTTTTTATTTGTCGCGTTATCGACCAATCAGAGACAGCATAGAAGAATAAGTAAAGAAAGACTCCAATATCCTTACCAAATAACTTCGCGTCCCCATTGTCTCTGAGCACCTCCTTCAAAGTATTGGGATTGACCAGGACATCATCATCAGTCTTGAACACGAACTCCGCTTGCGGGCAGCGGTGGAGCACCCACTGCAGCATCAAGGCCACCTTAAAAATCAGAATCTTATATTTATAAAAAATAATCTTCGAGTGTGCGCCCATGAGCGACAAAGTCGTACGGCAACTTTTCGCGCACGTCCAGTCTATGGGCTAGTATGGGAGTGTGCACACCTGTCTGTGTGTGCCATTCTTAATACCTTCAGCGTCAGGTTCTGGTAGTGGTCCCGGAGCTCGTGGACTATCAGGTCACGGTGCAGCTTCTCTTCAGTGTAGGCGTCTACCTGGAACAGATAGGTTTATATTTGGTAAAAGGGCTCACTAATGCCACAGTATAATAAAGAGTATTATCATACAGTATGGCCACTCCCGCTCCCCGCTGAAAGTGCCGCCCACCCCCTCTCGGTTACCTCACAGTTACCGTCTGTCAAAAACGCGAACAGTCGACATGTCATATGTCACTCATACAAGCATATTACGCGTTCACCTACACGAGCTTACACTGTGTGCTAGGTACACGCCTCTTTCATATATTTAATCGCCAGTGTCCGAGGTGTGCTAATGCCTTGCAGAAACTTTTTTCGCATATTTTTGATTCGTATAATAATTCTTGGCAGAAACACCTTAAGCAGAATATGCTTTGGCATAAATCATTTCGCAGATTTTTATTTTGCATAAATTTTTCACCACACCAACGCGAACAAAATTTTGACTACCTATAAAACATTAAACTAAATCAAATCCATCAATTTCTTCATTATTTATGATTCAAAATCATCATTTATAGGTAAATTCTACCAGCCAGCTTAGGACCTCAAGTTAAAATTTGTATGAAATTACTTTGCACTCTTGTGGATAAAATGCATTTTGCTATCTGTATTCGAATAGCAAAGTAACCCGTTACCAGTTGGTGTGGTGAAAACATCATTTCTTATTACATGTTATGATACTGAAAAAGAAATGATATGTTTTTTTTTAAGTTTATAAAATACTCACCAATCGATCGTCATCCTGGCTAAGTCCAAGGAAGAAGTACGTCTCCTGATGTTTCCCCCAGGTGTCTCTGATGACGTCACGATGGCGATGGTGGGAGGACATGCTGGTCACAAGGATTAAGATGGGCACCCTCTGCTGGCAGACTGATAACGGTTCTATGAGGAGGTTTCTTGAAAAAGAGAAGATTGGGTACTTAAATAAAGTATCTAATTAAATAGCCTCAATGCGATGGACAGACCAAGTGAGGGCTCTCACCGGGTCACCATTAAATCTCTGCGCGCGGAACGCTGCAAATAGAGCAATATGGCGGGAAACCATTAAAAAGGCAGCACAACGACCCCAATGACCACGACTACTCTGACAAGAGTATACGACTAAGAAGAATGTGTGCGTGCGTGCTCGCTACGAATAAGACGTGATAAAAAGCTCTTGGCCGTTTTTATTGGATATTCCCGTAAAATGGCCAAAACCGACTGTAAAAGTGTACTAGACGAAGCGAAAAAGAAATTTGACGCGTTAGCAGAAAAAATCGCAGTGCAAACGTCCCTGATTTTGGAGCAAAATGAGAAAATTCGTGCTCAACAAAAGCTCATCGAAAGCCAAAAGGAGGTACTTGACGAATTTTTTTCCAGTGTCCATACAGTCAACACGTCGATGTGTGCGTTAGCGGAACCGGCATTGGATAAAAGTGGCGAAGAAATATCGGCAAGTACAATGAGTAGGAAGAGCTTAGCACCAATACCTACGACTGTCACCGATCGCGCCCGACGAGCAGCCGAACGAGCAGGCAAGACAAATGTTATCAATAAGAATCTGCCATCTCAAAAACCGAAGGCACCAGTAGTATGTGCGAAAAAGACAACAACCCCGCCCACTGGACCCGCGAGAAAGCAGACCGCGGCATCAACTGCATCGGTAAAACCTCATGTTGGGCCACAAAACCAACCCGACTCAGCCCCGCTCAAAGATAGCATACCACTGACATCACAATCTACCGATGACCAGTCGCCAGAGATCGAGGACGACGACAACGGCGAGAAGTGGCAAGTTTCCCGTCGCAAAACGCGGAAAAATAAATCAAGCGTGGTTATTGGAGTCGGCAACGTACAGACTACTCTGCAGTCAGCAGAGCGAGTGAAATATATACAAGCCTGGAACTTTCACCCGGACACTACTACTGAGCAAGTTTTGACCTTCCTAAATACGATTCAGGATTCCAAGGAATATACTGTCGAAAAAAGAGTTATAAAGACCGATCGGCACGCTGCTTTTGTTATTGGATTCCCCGAAAGCATGTACGAGCGATTAAAGTCGCCGACTTCGTGGCCGAACGGCATACGTTTTACTGACTGGTTTCGCGCCCATCCCCGCTCCGAGCGGGGTCCCTCCACCGACCGGCCTGCGCCCGCGGCTCAGTGACTGCGTGGCTGCGCGTGCGACCACAACACACAAACAGGATGCATCGAGTGCGCTAATTGTTGTATGCCATCAGAATGTCCAATCGCTCAACAACAAAACAGATAAGTTGGAAGTGTTACTTGATACTGACTTAAAATGCGACGTGTTAGCAGTGACGGAACATTGGTTGTCTGATGTAAATCTAAATTCCATTAACATAGACAAATACTTATTGGTATCGTCATATTGCCGTAAACAATCACTTCACGGTGGGTCATGTCTTTACGTCAAAAATAATATTAAAGCCGTAAACATACCCGAAATTGTAGAATTATCAAAAGAGCTGGTATGTGAACTATCAGCAGTTTACCTACTAGATTTTAATATTATTGTAATTTGCCTATACAGAACTAATTTAATTCCTACGAAAGATTTTCTGACCCACCTTGAACTTGTGCTCGAAAAAGTCATTGAATTTAATAAAAAATTCGTTATTTTAGGCGATATGAATATAAATTGTATCGGAGAAAAAAGTGTAGACTGTAAAAATCTGGAGGACTTATTGATAGCTTTTGACTGTAGAAACGATGTTAGGTTTCCCACTCGAGTGAGTAACAACTCGTCCACGGCACTCGACCATGCCTACACTAATGTGGACATAGACTCGATAACAACATCTCCAGTAGTAACTAACATCGGTGATCACTATGCAGTACGTTTAGATGTGTTATGTCCACTTAAAACACCTATTGTACTATCTCGATTATCAAGAAATTACTCTGAAATAAATCGAGTCAATTTCTTTCTTACAATGGAAAGTATAAACTGGACGAATTTTGTGTCAAATAATGGCCAGACAGCTGAGATCTTATCAGATCGGTTAAACAATATTTTATGCAATAGAATAGACACCTGTTTTCCTTTAAAGATGACTAACCGGTCAACAAAAACTGAGTCGTGGATCACACAAGACATATTAAATATGAAATCATTTTTATTTGACTGCCTTAACTTGGAACGTAAGTTCCCATTAAATGACGACTTAAAAAAATGTATTGAAAAATTGAATATAGAATATAAGTATGCGATTCAACAACGTAAAACGCAATTATATTCATCGCAGATGGCTGTGACACAAAATTCGTGCAGAACTATGTGGCACATAGTTAACAAAGAAAGGGGGAAAAGTGGACGTCCTCCCGTAGATTTCACCGCAGTCGTGGTAGACTCAAATGGTGAAAAATATAGTAGTAAAAAAGAGGTGGTCAATGCTATGAATGCTAGGTTCGTAGGTGCCGCCATGGCGTGCGGCGCCCCGCGCGCTGACCTTGACCGAGTGCTCGAACAGCTGATCACCTCGCGCGCGCCTGCGGATCGGTCCATAAAATTTACTCCTTTTACCTGTGACGAAGTGTACACAATAATAACGTCTCGAATACCCCATAAAACTAGTAAGGACATTTATGGAGTATCCATGGACCTGCTAAATACTGTCGCCTATACTTTAACGCCAGTACTCACTCACTTGTTTAACTTATGCCTTAAAGAGGGAGCGTACCCACAGTCTTTAAAAATAAGTAAGATTTCTCCCCTCTTTAAAGGTAAAGGAAAAAGAGAGAGTGGGGATGGGTATAGGCCGGTGTCTATCATTCCGTGTGTTGCTAAGGTGCTGGAAAATGGAATATGTCAGCGGCTAACATCATTTTTAAATGCGACAAATGCATTGTCCGACCGCCAATACGCGTACAGAACTGGTCGCTGCACCACCGACCTAGCGCGAGAAGCTATACGCAAGGTCATGGACGCCTTGGAGAACAAACAGCAGGTAGCAATGCTCTGCTGTGACCTCTCCAAGGCGTTCGACGTCGCCGACCATAGCATCATCGCCGCTAAGCTGCCGCACTACGGCATCCGTGGCAATGCTCATAGACTCCTCATTGATGCTCTTCGTGACCGATCCCAGGTTGTGGTAGGTGACGGGGGCCTATGTAAGTCCGATCCGCTAACTACATCAATGGGAGTTGCCCAGGGATCGTCCGTCTCGAATATCCTGTTTTCCCTGTTACTGAATGATCTGCCTGGAGCAATGTCGACAGCTGACATTTTAATGTATGCGGATGATGTAGCGGGTATCGTGACAGCACCAAATATGGACGACTTGGAGGTGCGCCTGAATGACGCCGCAAACCAATTATTTGGGTGGTTTAACACTAATGGCCTAGCACTGAACTTGACGAAGACCCACTTCATTCACTTCCAAGTTGGCGGCCGCACACCGAGATCATTAAAGGTCCAAGCTGGCGGCGTAGGCATAGAGCAGGTAGAGACTACCACATTCCTGGGTTTTGAAGTCGACCGAAAACTTACATGGGCCCCCCATGTAGATAAGCTGTGTAAGAAACTAGGTGGTGCATGCTTCGCGCTGCGTCGCCTCGCTCGAGTCGTGCCGACGCATGTAGTGCGGACGTGTTATTTTGCAACCGTCCACTCCCTCTTGCAGTACGGCACAGAGCTGTGGGGGCGTGCCGCAGACTGGCAGCGCGCGTTCAGACTCCAAAAAAGAGCCGTCCGCGCTGTTCTTCAGCTGTCTCAGGATACCTCAGTAAAGCCCTACTTCAAGGAGCTTGGTATTTTGACCATGCCGTCTGTGATCATATTACAAATCGCCACGTATGCCTATAAAAACATGTCCCATTTTAAAAAACGCGCTGATTCGGCCCGCCTTCTTCGACATCCGAACAGGCTGTTACCGATAAAGCGACGACTCGCGAGATCAGACAAAATAACTCACGTTATGTGCCCTACTGTATTAAACAAGTTGCCAGAGTCAATCACCTCCGCTCCTTCTCTCGCTTGCTTTAACAGAAAATTAAAAAGTTGGCTTATCGAGCACACATTTTATAGCATAGACGATTTTTTAAGGCTTTAATATTAAATTTTATTAATCATGTATTTGAGTTAAGTATACCTAGAGTATACCAATTTACTTACCTATGACATTCAGATTTTAAATTTGTACTTTTTGTAAATTGACATGTGATATTTAAAATATTATACAATAAATGATTATGATTATGATTATGATTATGATTATGAAGAAGAATTAAATAGACTCATATTGAGATATAGACCGTCGTTGCCTTTTTGATTTTTATTGAGGTCCCGATGTTGCGACGCAGTTGCATGCATCATGATCACGGGAAACTGAAGACGGCGGGTGGACGTCAAAAGGTAATCACGGTCTATATCCTGGTCAACTTACGTCTAATGAAACTAACCGAGTATCTACTCGTAAATACTTCTGGGAAATGCGCAGGAAGTTGGGAAAGTGGAAAATTTAAATTTTTGTCTAATGTCCCAAGCTCCACCTAGATTAGTGATTTGTTTTACAAGGGGAAAAAGTTGTTTAACCGCATGTGCCAATATTGAAACCCGTGCAAGCGGAAGATTCGCATGTTGAACCGCGAGGGTAGTGAGCTAGTGAGTGGTTCAAAAAGCGGAATCTTGATCGTTGCGAGGGTTTCAAGGCACGAAGGTTAAACAAGCTTTGCCGCCGAGTGAAACACAAAATTTTACACCACACCAACACGAAAAAAATACTGACGAGCAAAATTGCGAGAGTGAGCAAAGTAATTTCAAAAAAGTTTTAGCCTGATATCTTAAGTTTGGCTGGTAGAATTTACTTGTAAATGATGATTTTCAATCATAAATATTTAATAAATTGATGGATTTGATTAAGTTTGATATTTTGGTATTTTGTTCGTGTTAGTGTGATGAATTTTTTTGTGTTTCACTCGGTGGCGAAGTTTGTTTAATCTTCGTGCCATGAAATTAAATACCTAGTTAAAGATGCAGACCATTGGTAAGGTACCCACATATTGTCCAAATAATGTACTAAACTCCTATTAGCCCGGAAATGGTGGAGCGCCAGGTCCGGTGGGGGTGGTGGGATAAACGCTCCCACCACCACTTGGCTGAGCTGCCAGGATACGTAGAAGACTGGTAGTGTGGCCATCAGGAGGAGAAGGCCTTTGCGGCTTCCTAAAACATGTTACAACATCACCATCACTTAAGAAATCATAATTAGAACACCATGTACATGAACCTATCAAGTTCGAAACCATTTTCCTAGAAAGTCTTTATAAAGTTATACTTTTGAGATTTTTTCATATTTTTAAACATATGGTTCAAAAGTTAGAGGGGGGCGGGGGACACTTTTTTTTCCTTTAGGAGCTATTATTTCCGAAAATATTAATATTATCAAAAAACGATTTTAGTAAACCCTTATTCATTTGAAATATAATCCAACAATATATCACACGTTTTTACATGGTAGAGGGGGGGGGGGGGGTATATTTTGACACTCACCTATAAGTTTGCGTAACCTTCTTCGCCGCATATTTGTAAAATACAATTGTCTTTCAGTGAAACAGTCAATGAACATCACCTTTTCCTTCACCACTTCAGATGTATATGGTATACAATAGTTACTTGTTTTACAAGGGGGCAAAGTAGTTGTTTAACCGCACGTGCCAATATTGATATCTGAGCAAGCGAAAGATTCCAATATTGAACCACGAGCGTAGCGAGTGGTTCAAAAAGTGGAATCTTGAACGTTGCGAGGGTATCAAGGCACGAAGGTTAAACAAACTTTGCCACCGAGTGAAACACAAAATTTTTCACCACACCAACAGACCAACACGAACAAAATACTGACTATAAAACATCCAAATAAATCAAATCCATCAATTTATTCAAAATCATCATTTATAGGTAAAATCTAGCAGCCAGATTAAGACATCGAGGTAAAATTTGTATGAAATTCTTTTGCCCCCTTGTGGATAAAATGCAATTTTGCTATCTGTTTTCGAATAGCAAAGAAAGCCTTTACCAGTTTGTGTGGTGAAAACTAATAAAAATATGACAAATTCTTGATTTACATATTTAGAGAATTAGTAAATAAAGTATCTACGGTGTAATATAAAACTGTTAATGCACACGCATTAAATTTCGTCACTATAAGTACTTAGAAAAATCTCGTATCTTCTGTCAATGAAAAGTCTAATGTAGTATGTATGTATGGGATGCATATAGAGTTACTGTGTTTCAACTTTGAGTAGCAGTGTGTGATTACGCGATTTTTTCAAAGTAGGGAAGATTTATTAACTTTAAACTTGAGTAAAAAAAATAAAACCACCTTCAAAAATAAGCGCGTTACAAAACACGGAGAAACTAAAAAGCAAAAAATAATAAACCTTTGAATTCAGATTTCTTATCGGATTGCAATAATCTAAACATCCAAATTATAAACAAATCAATTATTTTTGTAGTGGACCGACGTCTCTCGGAGATATCGAGTAACATACATACAAAAAAAAAATCAGTCGAATTGAGAACCTCCTCCTTTTTTTGAAGTTGGTTAAAAAGACTTGGTCACTTTTGATGTTGTTTATCTTTTCTATAATCAAGTATACTTCGTAAGAAACAATGTATTCATCGGGCGAATCAATCTTGCAGACTTACAAAATTTATGAATAAATTGTCGCTGATTTTATTTTATGTTATAAATTCAAAACTAATCAAATTTTAACAAGAAATTAGTGTATATATTTAAATTCGAAAACAACATATTCCAACTGATTCCTACAAATCGCTTGAGAATGACATAAGTGCCGCTGTCAAATCGCCGATGTTTCTACTTTAGGCTAGGTACGCACTTAGCGGCTGGCCGTCCGGCTAGCCGCAGGTTGCGGTTGCACTTGTGCTATCATCCTACTTCCAAAGTTAATAGAATAGTCTTACTTAGTCTATGCCTACTTCTAAGAATTATCTATGAATGATGCACTGTCATACAGTGGTCATACATTTGTCACTTGTCATGCCTTTGACGCAATTTGAGAATAGAGTGGAGAATCACGTGGAGAATAGATTTGGAATAATGCTGGAATAGATTAACGATATCGATACCAATTTCAACCTCTTTAGTTAACTGACATCTAGCTATAATCTGAGCGGAATGAGAAGTCACCTTTTTGTATAAGAGTCAATACCACCCAGGCACCCAATCAAGCACCCAATACGTTCCAAGTCAATGCGAAAAATACAATGTATTTTACAAGTAGAAAACTAAAACCTGCGAAAGATTCAGCTGAAGATCCGCAAGGAAAGATACTTACTGTATTATATTGAAAAAAAAAAAAAAAAAACATTGGAGTTTGAAAGGTACACGTATCTTTTATGTAATTTTCATCACTTATTATAATATAATAATAGCTCACTACTGAAATAATTACAAAAGTTTCCTAAGTTTTGTATCCTCGGCCAAATACTCTTCATCTCCTCTGGACTAAGACTATGCATGGAAGCGTAGTTTTTGTACGGACACGTGAATATCCAGGGCTTGTATTTGTTCAGTCTTCTGTCATGGGTGAGTGGGAGCCCTAGGGCTCGTTTGGAGACTAGAGCAGCTAAAATATGAATCGCACCCTTAGAATTGTAGTGACCTAATCCATAAAAAGCATATTTTTTGGGAATCGTTAAATAAAGAGTGCCGCAGAATGCCGGGTTCATAAACTCCATAAAAAGTAGAAAAGGACAGATTACTGAGGTTTAATCGAGCTACTGCCACTAATAGTAAATTTAAATTAAAGAGGACTTATTACTTTACAATGTTTTACCTACAAACAATAAAAAATATTGTATTTACTATTTTTTTCATTTATTTTTTCAATTAGCATCAATTTTAGGTCTATATTCGTTGGAAGTTTATTTTATTTTAAAAGACCTATTTCTATTTAGGTCTTTATATTTCTAAACAATAACTCATACATATCGTTACATTTCAAGTTAAGTCAGTATAATAATGACATTACAATTGATTCAAGGGACACTTTCCATTTCATAAAGCCAGTATAACAATAGCTGGACATGATTTATTATTAAACAAAAAGATGGCTTGAACAATTGTAACAAACAAATGAAATATGCTTCTAAAATTTGTAAAAAGAAAGTAAAAACAATAGATATTCTGTAGATAATACCACAATAATACTGAACTTTATACAATTAACGAGTAATTACTTATTAGCAATTTACATACAGCACATAACAAGATCACAAAAGTATTTATGTACTACTATATTCTAATCAAAATAAATTTAATGCTCATAGCAAACAACAACCGTTAGCAAAAAAACAGTTATCCATCTCAAAAAATAATAACCTAACCACAAAATTAAAATTTTGAAAAAACCCCCGACCGCGACATAGTTGACCGATTTTCATGAAACATGGCTAAGAACACTCCCGACTTACTCCGCTTTCAGATAAAAAAACTAAATCCAAATCGGTTCATCCGTTCGGGAGCTACGATGCCACAGACAGACACACACACAGGCAGACAGACAGACAGACAGACAGACAGACAGACAGACAGACAGACAGACAGACAGACAGACAGACACGTCAAACTTATAACACCCCGTCGTTTTTGCGTCGGGGTTAAAAAAAAATTGTAACAAGATCCTTTTGCCTATTCTAATAGAGGTAAATGGTTGTATATTGCATTATTAAACTTTAAGCAATGTTTGCATTACCAATACTCACAAGTAGGTTTGCCTTTCTCTGTCTGAAATTTGACAAAATCTCTCCAAAGTTCTGCTATAGTTTCTCGCCGCTTATAAACTCTCTGTGAGTAGGTACTATCAGACTCATCACCAACCGGGATAGGCTCACTGCCCTCTGTAACATATTCTCTGGATATCTTACCTCTCAAAAAATGAGATTCTATTCTAGGAATGGACTCAATGTGTTCTTTTATTTGTTCAATGAGAAGTGGATCCGTAGGTTTTCTTGACGTGTGCTTGTCTCTAATGTCCGTACTGATGAAACCATTTGGATCAGTTTTTAACCGCCGACGCAAAAACGACGGGGTGTTGTAAGTTAACAAATGGATTTAGCCAGTATTTGATGAGTTAGAATGGAAATTAAAGAAATTTTGACTACAGGGTTTGTTTACATTGTTCACAAATTCTATTGACGGCGACTTTAGATTTAGTTTTTTTTGTCTGAAAGCTGAGTTAGTCGGGAGTGTTCTTAGCCATGTTTCATGAACCTCGGTCTACTATGTCGCGGTCGGGGGTTTTTTCAAAATTGTAATTCCGAGTGTGATACTATAAAAGGGCTTACAAACACGAATTTTACTATACTGTTTACTTTAAGGTAAAATGCATGATTTGGTAATCTAGGCTTTTCGGCATTCGAATATTAGTACTGTGGTTTAATCTCCTTCATGCAAGATCGTATGTATATAAGACCTTTGTAAATCCACATTACCTATAGACCAATAACTGTCAAACAAGGACTGTCTATCAGAGTCATTAATATTTTCGGAACACGTTTACAACTACAAGCACCTTTGATGGTACGGGAAGGAACTTTCTTTTTTGTAATGGACGAGACCTAAGATTTACCTGTATTTTTCAATCTTTTTGCTACATTATGTTTCCATGTTGACGGATTTCTGGCACGTTTTCTGGAAGGTCTGGTTTCTTCTACAACAGGCTCACCGTTGTCTCTGGATGTCCTGAAACTTGATCTAGAAGAAGAGCTAGAACTGAGGCAAGAATCCGATATACGTACATTTTCTGTACGAATAGACTCGTGGACATTGTAAATCGGGTCTGAGTCGCTTAAATCAACATCGCTTTTATCAGAATTTAGAGGTGATTGATGATAATTCTTTGTAGGTCTTCTTCTTACATTTTCTCCTGTACATTTAGATGTTGACGTCCCATCTACGATAGAATACGAGTTTGAATTACTCTTGCGAGAAGAGCTCTTGGACACGGAGGATGTCGATGATGATCCACTTAAAGAAGAGGAGGAAGGTAGACGATGTGCTGCTAGACGATGATGAACTGCTAGTTCGTGGCGTATTGTTTCGTAAAATGTCCTGCTGAGACGATGATAGAGCATGTTGATTGATTTGGTTTCTGACCAATATCCACGATTTTATTTTGAACGTTTATCTGTAACACAAAGATAACAGATAACATAGTATTTACAAAGACACATGTCTTAAATGGTCACCAAGGATAATGGTTACTGTTATTATAAAACAGACGTAATGTTGAAAAAGTCCTTAGAAAAATGTAGTCCTTATTTTAATAAAGACTTTTTCATTATTGTTTCTTCAAATCGTAATAATTTTTAATCACAGACTGACCTAAATCCAAATAAGTCTTACAGTAAGAAATTTATATTGGTATTAAATGGACTTAATATGAATTGTGTCATTATTGTATTAAAAATAGAAACATTAGCTTACCTTAGTTTTTGGTATTAAACCGACCCAATCAGTTTTAAGTCGCCATTAAACCGAACAATTAACGACCTGCTCACAACGCTATCGGCACATTACTGCTTGCGTCTCGCTCAAACCGAATATGGCGCGGGGTTGGAGGGAGTGGAAAAGAGACCGAACTCTAAGTCTGACCCTTTCTAAGCCGTATTGGGCCGCTTTTGTATTAAGGTTCGATGAGATTCGTCATGTTAAGACGTTTTTTGAGTATAACTAAAAATCTCGAAATTTTGGATTAGGTCACTACAATTCTAAGGGTGCGATGGCGTATCACTTGGACTGTATTCCAGTGGGACGGAATTGCGACGAGGGCCAGGGCGGCGACGTGGCTGTACCCACAAACTGGTGCTGCCCAGTATGCATGAGCCAAAAACCGTATGCCGCTAAACGAGATAACACACCAGTGCATTCTAACTAACGTCAGTAACGTCACCGTAAGACCTCAGAAACGTCAAGCAATGAACTCGCCGCCGGCGACGGCCACGTCTCCCGTACAACTAATGTCGCGCGACGATATTCGTGACATTATCAATGAATGTCTGTCCAACACAGAGGATAAATTAAAGTGGCACTTTAAGACAGAGTTAGACCCCATTAAAAAAGATATGGCAGAAATGGACGCTTCAATAAAGTTCATATCTAAACAATACGAGGACATGCGTGTAAGTCAAACCAATATTAATAAATCAATAAGTGAACTACAAGCTGAAAATATAGATTCCAAGGCCACCATTCAGGATCTTTCCACCAGAATCAACCATTTGGAGCAGCGTGCTCGGGCAACCAACATTGAACTCCAATGTGTACCAGAGAAGAAAAGTGAAAATATCATGCAAATAGTCACCAGAATCGGCACAGTTATCCAATATCCTTTGAAATCTGAGCATATCCACAGTTGCAGCCGCATCGCTAAGCTAAACAAAACTAACAATCGACCGCGATCAATCGTTGTCCAATTTAATAACCAGAAGACCCGCGACCAATACTTAGCTGCTGTGAGTAACTACAATAAATCAAACCCAGAAGATAAGCTGAATAGCAGTCATATTGGGCTCGATGGAACCAAGACGCCCATATATATAGTTGAGCACCTATCTACAGCAACCAAGGCACTACATGCTGCAGCTCGAAAGCTGGCTAAGGAAAAATCCTACAAGCATATCTGGACCCGCGATGGCCGTGTTTATGTCCGCAAGACAGATACCTCAGAATACATTTTTATAAGAGACCAGGAGGCTCTGCGTAAAATAGTATAAGATTTAGTTGTAAGCTAATTAGTTGTCTAACTAAGGATAAAACTACATTTCTTCTTTAATAAAATTCAGTGGTTTAAATGTATACTATCAAAATTGTAGAGGATTAAAATCCAAAACTACTGATTTTTACAAGAACCTATGCCATTCTAGTTATGATATAGTCATTCTAACTGAAACTTGGCTCAATCATAATGTGCTTAGTAGTGAACTGTTTCATGACCAATTTATAGTGTATCGAAGAGATAGAGAGTCAACAAAACTATGTAATAAAGAAGGTGGTGGGGTGTTAATTGCTGTATCAAACAAATTTGTTTCGAACAAAATAACTCATTTAGAATCTAAGTTTGAAGATCTATGGGTATACATAAATTTAAGTACAATTAATCCATCTTTCAAATTAATTCTATGTGCCGTGTACTTACCCCCACCGATCCACAAGAGAGACTTAGACGAATTTTTAAAAAATTGTAACAATACACTTGAAAATGAAAACTCGCCTGTTTGTATTATTGGTGACTTTAATCTTGGGTGTATAGACTGGAACTCCATGAACACAAATCCATCAACTCGCTTGACACCTACCGCACAATTGCTCATTGATTTTTGCTACTTAAATAATCTGTCCCAAAAAAATTGTATTATGAATAATTGTAATAGAACATTAGATCTAGTTCTAACTAATCTCACATCCTGTACGGTTAGTAAAGCATCAGATGTACTAAGTAAAATAGACCAATATCATCCGCCACTCGATATAATTTTGTCATTCAATGAAATGGGTACTTTGAAGAATAACAATCAGAATTTAATACGAAATTTTAGGAAAGCTAACTATAAATTAATTAATCAAGAATTAGCAAAAATCAACTGGAATTTACTTCTTCAGAATACAGATATCAATGTGATGTTACGCACTCTATATGAAACTCTAGGAAATGTTATTGAAAAACATGTACCTATCGCTAGAAAAAAAAACAGCTCTAAGTACCCACCATGGTTCGATAAGAACATAATTCGTCTGCTTAAAGAAAAAAATAAATATAGAGTTAGATTTAACAAATACAAGAACCCTCTTGACAAAATTAGTTTCAACATTCTCAAAACAAGGTGTAATAAATATGCAACAGAATGTTACAATTCGTATATAGAGAGAGTCGAACGAAACATATCAAATAATCCTAAATATTTTTGGAGTTTTTTAAAAGCAAAACGAGGTGGTGTTAGTGCATATCCCGAAATAATGTCGGACGGAGTGACGACATCGAGTGAAGGATCCGATATCTGTAATATGTTTGCAAAATTCTTCTCCTCTGTTTACAGCACGGACGAAATATCAAGTAACTTTGGCTACCACTCTGTAGATGTAAGCTCAGAGGTACTGTCAAGTATGTCATTAGATCACAGTGTAATTTCAAAAAAACTATTAGGTCTTGATGTCAACAAAGGTGCTGGCCCCGACGGCATACCACCCCTGTTCATCTATGAATGCTCAAAGAACTTAGTAGAACCGTTATACTTAATTTTTAATGCGTCATTACGATCAGGAATATTTCCCCAAGAGTGGAAACTTGCTAAAGTAGTACCTATACCTAAATCGAATCAAAATACGTTAGTTGACAACTACAGACCCATTTCTATACTGAGTACGTTCGCTAAAATATTTGAATCCCTGACTTGTCCCATAATACAATATCATATCAAACAAAATTTAACAATTCATCAACATGGTTTCGTTCCCGCTCGATCCACTAACACTAACCTTGTAACTTTTGTCGAAACATTATCAGAACATATAGATATAGGTAATCAAGTAGACGCTATTTACACTGACTTCAGCAAGGCATTTGATCGTGTGTCACATTCTGTGTTGCTACATAAACTATCAGCTTATGGTTTCTCGGGATTATTTTTGTCTTGGTTGCGTTCTTATCTTACAAACAGGTCATTTTATGTGGTTATTAATGGTTTCAGATCTGACCTAAAATCTATAACATCGGGAGTTCCCCAAGGCTCGCATCTGGCGCCATTTCTTTTTAACATATTTATAAACGATATACCACAATTCATACTCAATGCGACACCATTTTTATTCGCAGATGATCTCAAATTTATTAAAGTTATAAATTCGGAACAGGACACTGTATTACTCCAGGATGATATCAATAGATTGGTCAAGTGGTGCAATGACAATGGTATGAATTTGAATACTAGTAAGTGTTATCATGTTAAATTTACGCGTAACAATAGCATTTTGCAATCATCTTACTACATTAACGACGAATTAATAAAGGAAGTCACTCAGATTAAAGATCTTGGAGTCATATTCGATCAAAAACTCTCGTTCATTCCTCACGTAGATGCCATAACAAAGAAAGCTTCTAAAATGTTGGGTTTCGTGATTCGCAATAGCAAGACCTTCCGCAAGGTTACAACAAAGAAACTTCTATACTACACTCTCGTACGAAGCATTCTGGAATACTGTAGCGTAGTTTGGCGACCGCACTTTGCGACTCATAACTTGAGGATGGAAAGGATACAGAAACGCTTTGTATGGCATTTAGCAAGAACAACTGGGGTGGCAAAGGAATTAAAGTCCTACCATAAGCGCATAAAATACTTTAAATTACCATCATTATCACAACGCCAGGATAGTTTAGACTTATCGTTTATATACAAGCTATTGAGAAATAAAATGGATTGCCCCCAACTATTAGAAAAAATTCGATTCAGAGCCCCAAACAGATATCCACGCACCTCAATCAAACCCCTAACCCCCCCTTTTCGCAAAACTATTCTCGGTAAAAATTCCCCAATACCCCGTTTAAGTAGACTGTTAAATGAAAACTGTGACCGTTCTGATGTATACTTCGACTCCTTAAGTAGATTTCGGACTGGCACCCAGGACTAAATCACTAAATCACTATAGATATATAGGTAGTTATGCTAATTGTATCTTCTTTTCTTGTCTCAATGCATGTAATAAGTACTTCAGTGCAGTTTATGTTTCCAAATTGTAAAACTACAGCATGTTTCAGTTTCCTTTTTTAAACTACTCAATGTTAATTTAATTTAAGATTACACAAGTGGTGTTTGCCTATAATTAGTTGTGCAATAAGCTTAAAATGCTAATGCATGTATACCTAACCATGTATTATTGTAACCGCTGTTGGCAGACCTTAATAAATAAAATAAAAAATAAAAAATAATAGCCCTGCAGGTTTCCGGATTAAGTTATAGGTTTAAAGAGTTTCACTGTTCTATACCTTTCATCATCACAACTTCAGACATTAATCACCCACTGCTGACCTTAGGCCTCCTTCGTGTACGCCACTTATTCCGATCCCGGGCTAATCTCATCGTTTTATACCTTACCGTTAATGATATATCCCGACCCGGACAAATACTCCGGGATCAGGTCTTCATTATACAGCCACCGAGGGAGGTACCACTTGTTATACCTTCCTCGGTGCGGTCGGACGTTCTCATTCCTGTAGCCTGAAATATAACGACAAGACTTTAGACAAAAGTGTTACACAATAGTATATTGTGCAACAGGCGTTTAAAGGAGGTCAAACAAGGCGAGTGGCGTGGGTAAAGACGCCACGAGTTTTTTTTTACTCAGTTGAACATCGTTGCGATAGGGTGGGCTCGGCCGCGTGCGCGCTATGCAGCGTGAACTGAAGAATTTGTATGAGCTTCAATTGTTTTACATGCACGCCTCACACCCCGCTTCGGTACAAGTGTGCACTAAGGCCTATACACATGGTTGCCAATGTTGCCATGGTGGACAGAAGGCGAAAGACACATACTTCAGGAGGTCAAATAGTCCCAAGTGGAGATTTTCGTCAATATCCTTACCAAATAACTTCGCGTCCCCATTGTCTCTGAGCACCTCCTTCAAAGTATTGGGATTGACCAGGACGTCATCATCAGTCTTGAACACGAACTCCGCCTGTGGACAGCGGTGGAGCGCCCACTGCAGCATCAAGGCCACCTTAAACACCAGAATCCTATATTTATAAAAAATAATCTTAGAGTGTGCGCCCATAGGCGACGAAGTCGTACGGCGACTTTTTTGTCGCGCACGTCCAGTCTATGGGCTAGTATGAGAGTGTGCACATCGGCCTGTGTGTGCCATTCTTAATACCTTCAGCGTCAGGTTCTGGTAGTGGTCCCGGAGGTCGTGGACTATCAGGTCACGGTGCTGCTTCTCTTCAATGTAGGCGTCTGCCTGGAACAGATAGGTAAGTTTATATTTGTTAAGAGGTGTCGTATATTATCGAGATTTTAAAAACCGGCCAAGAGGGTGTCGGGCCACGCTTAGTGTAGGGTTCCGTAGTTTTCCGTATTTTTCTCAAAAACTACTGAACCTATCAAGTTCAAAACAATTTTCCTAGAAAATCTTTATAAAGTTTTACTTTTGTGATATTTTCATATTTTTTAAACAACACTTTACATGAAGGGGCGGTAACCTAACAAAAAAAAATTCCACTTTTTTTATTTTACCACTTTGTCGGCGTGATTGATATACATATGTTTAATGTTTAATGTTTATTAGGGCACAAACGGTACAATTTATCTTATAAAATAATGTTATCAGTATAGTATAGTACAAACGGTACAATTTATCTTATAAAATAATGTTATCAGTATAGTATAGTACAAACGGTACAATTTATCTTATAAAATAATGTTATCAGTATAGTGTGTATAGTAGTGTAGTTATGTATATTGGTACCAAATTGCAGCTTTCTAGTGCTAACATGGTGCTAACGGTCGGACGGACAGACAGACATGGCGAAACTATAAGGGTTCCTAGTTGACTACGGAACCCTAAAAAGAAACATGTATTGGGTCCTAACTAATCTGAAGATGAAATAAAAATAAAAACTTTGGTTGTGTCATGTTCACTATAATAGGATCTGTAAAATTTCTAAATTTATGGTTCCGGGCCCTTGTGTTTCAAGTAGGTACGATAAGGACCGTTTTGTCGGAAATCCCAAGTCACAAAATTAAAGCGTCAAATGTGAATTTCCAATGGGGAAGCAAATTGACATTTTATTACCTTAGGTGGCGCCACAACAAACGCTAGCTATCACTGTCAAATGTAGAGTAACACATACATTTTTCGAAGACTTTTTTGGCAATATTTGATATACCTACTCCGTACCGACTGCGGTTTTGTGTTTGCCGTCTGCAAATATGTCCTAAGGTTCTTTCCGTGCGCCTCCTCATTTAAACATCCAGAACGCATTAAGCTAAACAGCTGCACCTAAGAGCCACTATCAGATACATCGGAAAAACTAAATCAAAATACATCATTTTTATCACATGTTTTTTTTTAATACTACGTCGGTGGCAAACAAGCGTACGGCCGGCCTCAAGTAAAGCGGTTACCGTAACCTATGGACGCCTGCAACTCAAAGAGTGTCACATGCGCGTTGCCACCGCATTAGAAACTTGTACATTCCCTTTTGCTGTGTTAAATACACAGTAAAAAGGAGTGCACAAGTTCCAAGGAGGGTTCAGGTTGCCGACGACTCAAAGGACAAAATAGACGGAATAAGTCAGTTCCGTAAGTCCTCCCGTTATCAGCACACCGCATCCTCGTTGAGCTCTGGAAGCCTTACTCACCGGCAGGAACACAACACCATGAGTAGGGTCTAGTGCTATTTGGCTGCGGTCTTCTGTAAGGCGGAGGTACTATCCCAGTTGGGCTCTGCTCTAGATTCGAGCGAGATGATATCCGCTGTGCTGTGCCCTGCCACACAAAAGCTACATGTTCTGAAAAAGAAATAATATAAAATACTCACCAATCGATCATTATCCTGGCTAAGGCCAAGGAAGAAGTACGTCTCCTGATGTTTCCCCCAGGTGTCTCTGATGACGTCACGATGGCGATGGTGGGAGGACATGCTGGTCACAAGGATTAAGATGGGCACCCTCTGCTGGCAGACTGATGACGGTTCTATGAGGAGGTTTCTTGAAAAAGAGAAGATTGGGTACTTAAATGAAGTATCTAATTAAATAGACTTGTATTGACCAGGATATCGACCGAGAATTTACTTGTAAAATGATGATTTTGAATCATAGATATTTAATAAATTGATGGATTTGATTAAGTTTGATGTTTTATAGTTAGTATTTTGTTCGTCCATACTAACTGTGGTGAAATTAATTAACTAGTTAAAGATGCAGTCTATTGGTAAGGTACCCACATATTGTCCAAATAATGTACTAAACTCCTATTAGCCCGGAAATGGTGGAGCGCCAGGTCCGGTGGGGGTGGTGGGATAAACGCTCCCCCCACCACTTGGCTGAGCTGCCAGGATACGTAGAAGACTGGTAGTGTGGCCATCAGGAGGAGAAGGCTTTTGCGGCTTCCTGAAACATGCCGTCTCAGCCACGACGGTGAGCGGTGGCCATACGTTGAAGCGAGACACAGCGATGGGACTTTTCATTCGCACGTATGGCTGCCGCTCACCGCTGTCGCGCTAAGGCCAATGTCGTGGCTGGGCCGTTACATCGTCACCATCACTTAAGAAATCATAATTAGAACACCGTGATCCTAAAATATTGGTTTAAACATTGACGGACTAATCCCAATAAGGCCTAGTTACCCTTCAGGTTGGAAAGTCAGATGGCAGTCTCTTTCGTACAACTAGTGCCTACACCAAATCTTTGGATTAGTTGGTCAAAAGGGACTCCATTCTCCCGTGAGCCGTGGTGAATCCTGGTATAACGCAAGGAGGACTTATAACTTGTATGTAATGCAATACAGTATTAACTGTATTAATCGCGTTGGTATTGGCAATGTAATAAATTTATTTCACTTCCCTCACATTTATATCAATGATCAATTTTATTCTCACAACCTACTTAATGTAAATGACATCTAAATTTGAATGTACCTAATGTAATGTGTTCTATTTAAATTTAATTTAATATTTATTTCATTAATGAACAATGAACTGTTTCATTTCACTGTACTTGATATGTATATTGCATGTTAGATCCTAAGAAATACAAAACTAATTAGCACGTAAGGTTTAACTGTCAGTGTTAATTTTATACAATAAATTGAATTGAATTGAATAAATTGAATTGAATGTAATCCAGTATTTTGTAAAAAAAGTCTCCGTTGTACCCGCTACTATTTACGGAAAAAACTACTGATTGATGTGCTGTTTTTTTTTGCTTTTAGCGTTCCGTATCTCGAAAGGAAAAACAAGACCATACGGGTCGACACTCACCTATAAGTTTGCTTAACCTTCTTCGCCGCGTACTTATAAAATACAATTGTCTTTCAGTAAAACAGTTAATGAACATCACTTTTTAATTTTCCTTCACCACTTCAGATGTATATGGTATACAAACTAATAAAAATATGACAAATTCTTGATTTACATATTTAGAGAACTAGTAAATAATAGTTATTTGTTATACAAGAGTGCAAAGTTGTATTTTAACGCCGAGTGTGGAATAGAAAAACGAGTAAGCGAAAGGATTCTATAGTTGAACCACGAGCGAAGCGAGTGGTTCGAGAATAGAATCCTGAGCTTGCGAGTTTTTCTATTCCACACTCGGCGTTAAAATACAACTTTGCACTCGTGTGTAACACAAAACTTTTCCCCTCACTATAGCGAGGAAAGTACAACGCAAAAAACGCGTTTATCACTGCTTAAAGTAGTTCCACAGGTGGTAAAACATCTTCATCACTAGATTAACCCACTTTTATCAATTTTAAAGCAGAAAATTTGCCTCTATTCAAGGTCAAATTACTTTATCCACTAGTGGATAAAATGCGTTTTTACCCGCTGGTATTAAAGGACAAAACACGTGTTTCCGAGCTAGTGAGGGGAAAAATATCTAAACGGTGTAAGTACTTCGTAAGAAACAATTGTATTCATCGGGCGAAGCAATCTTGCAGACTTACAAAATTTATGAATAAACTGTCGCTGATTTTATTTTATTTTATAAATTTAAAACAAACCAATTTTTAATAAGTACATATATGTATATTTAAATTCGAAAACAACATATTCCAACCAATTCCTACAGACCGCTTGAGAATGACATAAGTGCCGCTGTCAAATTGCCGATGTTCTTACTTTAGGCTAGGTATGCACTTAGCGGCTGGCCGTCCGGCTAGTTGCACTTGCGGTCAACCAAACGGCCAGCCGCAGCGCATGAGCGCAGCGATCAGTCAGTGCGTACAGCGACCGTGTTGTCGAGTCGATTCCCAAGATGGACGTCGAAGAGTGTCGATATTTATTATATTTACGATCGTTACATGAAGAAAAAGAAACCAAGACACAAATTCGGGGTGCATGGTGCATCTAATTATGTAAAAACGTAGTGATTCAATGCTCTCCGGTTAACACGAGATGAGACCAAATCACCGTGGGCGGCCAAAGGCCTAGCAGCCGCCGCGCGCCCACGACGGCGCACCGCAGTCCTGCCAACCGTGACAGCTCCTATAGAGGCTATAGATCGTGACAGACGTTTGTTTGCATAAGTAAAACATTGTTTTGTGTTTTATTCATTGTTAATAGGTACTTAACTATTTATTTTTAGTTGCAGTTACATTTCTTACAGTACTGTATTTAGTTTTCATGTAGGCCGCGGCCCTATCTGGTGACCCTTCTACTATTAAATAAATATTAGAAAATTTTAGGACATTCTTACACAGATTGACTGAGTTCCACGGTGAGCTCAAGAAGGCTTGTGTTGCAGGCACTCAGACAACGATATATATAACATACAAATACTTATATACATAAAAAACATCCATGTCATCCTTGTCAGTTGTGTTTCAGAAGTTTCAGAACCTTCGAAATTTTTCGTGGCTTAAGACGATACAGGAGGGGTCAATTCTCCATATAAACGCTCTCGACTATTTCCTCCCTGGTTTTTAAAGATAGAACAATGCTTTTTCAACACAGATTGTTATTATTTTTATCTGTGTCGGACCGTTTTGATTTTTTAGATATTTTTATTTTTAAAGACGCTAGAGCCAATCAAAAATTTCTAAAAACGGTCTTTTTCATTATGGCGCAAAAAAGGTGTGATACTCAAGATTGGTAACAATTAGCCAAAAAAGCTTTAAACAGCCCGACACAGATTATTTCATTGTTATTCAGATTCTCAAATTTCGTTCCAATTGATTAAATTTTGAAGGAGGAAATAGTCGAGAGCGGAACCTCGATTTCAAAGATTTTTTTTGAAATTATTTTTAACTGAGTTGTTCTTAATGGATTTTTTGTAATGTATTTTTTGTAACTGTAATGGAATTTTTTCGATAAATCTAGTTAATTTAACTAAAATTCCCAAATTGAAAGGGCGGCTGTCCATTTTAGTATTTTCGCACCTGTATCGTCTTAACATAAAACCAAAATCCATCGTAAAGCTCTTAGCCAGAATGATTCCCCGTTTATCCTAGTCCTAGCCAATACAACACCTATTCACCAGCATTCGTCCCATATCCGTCTCAGTAATATTAAGCAAAACGTACTAGTAATAAATAGTTATTTTCCCCTCACTAGCTCGGAAACACGTGTTTTGTCCTTTAATACCAGCGGGTAAAAACGCATTTTATCCACTAGTGGGTAAAGTAATTTGACCTTGAATAAAGTCAAATTAACTGCTTTAAAATTGATAAAAGTAGGTGAATCTAGTAATAAAGATGATTTACCACCTGTGGAACTACTGGAAGCAGTGATAAACGCATTTTTTGCGTTGTAGTTTCCTCGCTATAGTGAGGGGAAAAGTTTTGTGTTACACTCGGGTACAAATGTATTTTACTTCTCGTGTGTTAAAAAACTCGCAAGTTCAGGATTCTATTCTCGAACCACTCACTTCGCTCGTGGTTCAACTATAGAATCCTTTCGCTTGCTCGTTTTTCAATTCCACACTCGGCGTTAAAATACAACTTTGCCCCCTTGTATAACAAATAACTATTGTTATACAAGGGGGCAAAGTTGTATTTTAACGTCGAGTGTGGAATTGAAAAACGAGCAAGTGAAAGGATTATAGTTGAACCACGAGCGAAGCGAGTGGTTCGAGAATATAATCCTGAACTTGCGAGATTTTTAACACACGAGAAGTAATAATACATTTCGATACAAGTGCGAAAAAGAGGAACTTCGAAACGAGTGGCGATAAATTAAAACACGACCGAAGGGAGTATTTTAAATCGACACGAGTTACGAATTCCCTTTTCGCACGTGTATCGAACGACGTTTTTCTGTACAGATGGACCTCCGAAGTTTCGACCTGACATATAATGAACCACTTCTCACACTAATTTGTGAAATTCGATTTTGGGCTGTTTCTGATCTGTGATTTGTGTGAATATTGGTTTTGATACTATTGACAACTTGATTATAAATTATAAGTTGTGGCATTGATTTTGGGAACTTAACTTTCTGTCATAGTTGTCACTTGATGGCAGGATAGCCGAGCGAGTGATTAAAATTGTACTTCTTTTGAAAGTCTGTGATTTTATTGGGCACACTGGGACGTGTGACAGTCAGGATCGCCGTGTCGGCGCAAGGCACCTGTAACCCTATAGTGGCTGAGGCCCGTGAAGGTGGCCCACATTCCTGGTCCAATGTTTACATTAACAGCATTAGCGGAATTGTCACAGTGATATCTTTGTTCTTTGAGAAGGGGCGGATATTATAAACAGCGCCGAACGTAGCCGTGGGTCCGATGTGGTACGTAATGAAATTAATTGTTTGTTATAAGCATTCCTTGAGGTGCCAAGAGGGCATTAAGATTTGGGACATGGTTGAATATAGACGCGCGACCGCGCCCTATCCCATAACCGTGCCGGTGAGATTACGTGTGCGCTTTATTTACGGACTTGTACCACTTGACCCACGGATTCGTTTCCGTTTCTGATAACTTGGTGATGTTAAAGCTTTGATTGACTTGGTGTGATTTCTTTGTGATTTGGAACTTAATTTAACTGTCGTTGTGATTTGGTAATATTCGTTACCAGTTACATAATTTATTGCATAAACATTTATTGGACTTGTGTGTGTGATATGCCCACCGTTTCCGCCCACCATGGAGCTGGTGCCAGGCCCCTGATGCTTTCGTAGAGCTACCGGCTCCGACATGTACATATCAATCACGCCGTCAAAGTGGTAAAATAAAGAGTGAAAAAAATGTTTTTCACCACACCAACGGGTAAAGGCTTACATTGCTATTCGAAAACAGATAGCAAAATTGCATTTTATCCACAAGAGTACAAAGTAATTTCATACAAATTTTAACTTGATGCTTTAAGATAGCTGATAGAATTTGTCTATAAATGATGATTTTGAATCATAAATATTGAATAAACTGATGGATTTGATTTAGTTTGATGTTTTATAGTCCGTATTTTGTTCGTGTTGGTGTGGTGAAAAGTTTTGTGTTTCACTCGGTGGCAAAGTTTGTTTAACCTTCGTGCCTTGAAGCCCTCGCAACGCTCAAGATTCCACTTTTTGAACCAATCGCTACGCTCGCGGTTCAATATTGAAATCTTTCGCTTGCTCGGGTATCAATATTGGCACGTGCGGCATGAAAGAAAGATCAACGTAGTATTTAAGATAAGTTGGGTTAGCGTTTTCTTGTGACCTTTAAGAGCAAACAAAGGGGGGCTCGGGGGGCGAAGCCCCCGCATAAAAGAAAGATAAACAACTACTTTGCCCCCTTGTAAAACAAATACCTATTATTAGGGTACCCCCTACACGTTAAGTGGGGAGTGCTTTTTTTATTTCAACCCCAATGTGTGGATATATTGTTGGGTAGGTATTTAAAAATGAAAAGGGGTTTACGAAAATCATTTTTTGATATTGTTAATATTTTCGGAAATAATCACTCGTAAAGTAAAAAAAAAGAGTCCCCCCCCCCTCCTCTAACTTTTGAACCATAAGTTTAAAAAATATGAAAAAAATCACAAAAGTAAAACTTTATAAAGACTTTCTAGGAAAATGATTTTGAACAAAATAGGTTGAACAGTTTTTGAAAAAAAATAAGGGAAATTACGGAACCCTACGCTCTTGGCCGGTTTTTATACGGACAAACTTGTTATTGTTATAATAAAATTGCACATGCCCACATTTTTATCACACTATCACGACTGATAACTTTGAAGTTCGAGCAGATAAGCTGACAGACGTTGTCCAAGGTATTTAGTGATCGTTCTAAATTCGCTCCAAGCGGCCGTATAACGCACGTCACGTCTAGCTAGCGCCAATTAAAAAACAAATTAAAAAGAACAAAGCGCGCGCGATCGCATTCGGCCATGAAAAATTGGGCGTGACTTTATGATTTTAGTCACCGCACTTCCGCTCTCTTTCTGTTTTTATTGAATAGAAAGAGAAGGGTAGAACATGTGGGGTCAGGTAGAAGTTTATTTATAAAGTTTGTTAGTCTGCAAGATTGCTTCGCACGGTGTATACGTTCTTTCTTACTCGAATATAGACAAGATAAACAACGTTTAAAGTGACCAAGTCTTGTACTTACGTTTAATGTTATTGATATGAATTTAATACGTATACTACTACTTTTATAATACACCGTTTAGACACTTTTAATTACTGTTAAAGTGCTCAAATATGTAAGTCAAGAATTGGTCAGTGAGTGAAAATGCAAAGAAAAAAGTCAAGGTTAAACTGTCGCGAAACTCGTGAGTGAAGTGACAAAAAATGTTCCTATGTGAAGTGGTGAAAGAAAATTAAAAAAGTGATGTTCATTAATTGTTTTACGGAAAGACAATTGAATTTTATAAGTATGCGGCGAAGAAGAATATGCAAATTTATAGGTCAGTATCAAAACCTAACCACAAAATTAAAATTTTGAAAGAACCCCCGACACAGTGGACCGATTTGGAGGGGGGGGGGGGGGGGGTTAAAAATAGAGCATGCTTGAGTTTATTTTTAGGTTAAGTATTATCAAAATACCTACATTTGTTTACCTATTACTCCTACAAGGAATTGATAAAGACGTCTCAACTCGTCACCGTCAATAAAAATTGTGAACAATGTAAACAAACCTTGTAGTCAAAATGTCTTTAATTTTCATTCTAACTCATCAGATACTGGCTAAATCCATGTGTATTTAATCGTTTCATATCACATTATGATCCCCAACCTTTAATATAATAAAATTGTGCTAGAATATTGATATTTTATAGAATGGTTTGATTACATTGTTGACAATTTCTATTGACGGCGACTTTTTAACACGCTTTTATTAGGTCGTCGTGTATGTAACTATGTATGTAATGGAATCTGCGGAGGCTAATTTAACCATCTTCCAGGAGTCGTAGCGTAATGAAAATTGGCAGCTATATGTAGTTCCGATGACAATACAATAATATGGTACTGTTGAGCTGATCTGATGATGGAGTCGGAAGATATGAACTGGAACTACATGATGGAACATCGTATCATAGCCGTTTTTGGGTTTCTTAGAAAAGTCTTGTAATGAACTTTGACTACGATTAGGTTTCAAGGTCTGATGATGAAGCCGAAAGATATGAACTGGAACTACATGATGGAACATCGTATCATAGCTGTTTTTGGGTTTCTTAGAAAAGTCTTGTAATGAACTTTGACTACGATTAGGTTTCAAGGTCTGATGATGGAGCCGGAAGATATGAACTGGAACTACATGATGGAACATCGTATCATAGCTGTTTTTGGGCTTCTTAGGAAAGTCTTGTAATGAACTTTGACTACAATTAGGTTTCAAGGTCTGACGATGGAGCCGGAAGATATGAGCTGGAACTACATGATGGAACATCGTATCATAGCTGTTTTTGGGCTTCTTAGAAAAGTCTTGTAATGAACTTTGACTACGATTAGGTTCCAAGGTCTGATGATGGAGCCGGAAGATATGAACTGGAACTACATGATGGAACATCGTATCATAGCTGTTTTTGGGCTTCTTAGAAAAGTCTAGTAATGAACTTTGACTACGATTAGGTTTCAAGGTCTGATGATGGAGCCGGAAGATATGAACTGGAACTACATGATGAAACATCGTATCATAGCTGTTTTTGGGCTTCTTAGAAAAGTCTTGTAATGAACTATGACTACGATTAGGTTTCAAGGCCTGATGATGGTGCCGGAAGATAAGAACAGAAAAAAAAGGGGGGGGCTCGAGGGGGAAGCATGAAAGAAAGATCAACGTAGTATTTAAAATAAGTTGGGTTAGCGTTTTCTTGTGACCTTTCAGAGCAAACAAAGGGGGCTAGGGGCGAAGCCCCGCATAAAAGAAAGATCAACGTTGTATTTAAAATAAGTTGGGTTAAGGTTTTCTTGTGATCCTTAAGAGTAAAGAAAAGGGGGGCTCGGGGGGCGAACCCCCCGCATGAAAGAAAGATCAACGTAGTATTTAGAATAAATTGGGTTAGCGTTTTCTTGTGACATTTAAGAGCAAACAAAGGGGGCTCAGGGGGCCAAGCCCCCCGCATGAAGGAAAGATCAACGTAGTATTTAAGATAAGTTGGGTTAGCGTTTTCTTGTGACATTTAAGAGCAAACAAAGGGGGGCTCGGGGGGCGAAGCCCCCCGCATGAAAGAAAGATCAACATTGTATTTAAAATAAGTTGGTTTAGGGTTTTCTTGTGATCCTTAAGAGTAAAGAAAAGGGGGGCTCGCATGAAAGAAAGATCAACGTAGTATTTAAGATAAGTTGGGTTAGCGTTTTCTTGTGACCTTTAAGAGCAAATAAAGGGGGCTCGGGGGCGAAGCCCCCGCATGAAAGAAAGATCAACGTTGTATTTAAAATAAGTTGGTTTAGGGTTTTCTTGTGATCCTTAAGAGTAAAGAAAAGGGGGGCTCGCATGAAAGAAAGATCAACGTAGTATTTAAGATAAGTTGGGTTAGCGTTTTCTTGTGACCTTTAAGAGCAAACAAAGGGGGGCTCGGGGGGCGAAGCCCCCCGCATAAAAGAAAGATTAACGTAGTATTTAAAATAAGTTGGGTTAGCGTTTTCTTGTGACCTTTCAGAGCAAACAAAGGGGGCTCGGGGCGAAGCCCCCGCATGAAAGAAAGATCAACGTAGTATTTGAGATAAGTTGGGTTAGCGTTTTCTTGTGACCTTTAAGAGCAAACAAAGGGGGCTCGGGGGCGAAGCCCCCGCATGAAAGAAAGATCAACGTTGTATTTAAAATAAGTTGAGTTAAGGTTTTCTTGTGATCCTTAAGAGTAAAGAAAAGGGGGCTCGGGGGCGAAGCCCCCGCATGAAAGAAAGACCAACGTAGTATTTAGAATAAGTTGGGTTAGCGTTTTCTTGTGACGTTTAAGAGCAAACAAAGGGGGCTCGAAAGGGCATGAAAGAAAGATCAACGTAGTATTTAAGATAAGTTGGGTTAGCGTTTTCTTGTGACCTTTTAAGAGCAAACAAAGGGGGCTCGGGGGCGAAGCCCCCGCATGAAAGAAAGATCAACGTTGTATTTAAAATAAGTTGGGTTAAGGTTTTCTTGTGATCCTTAAGAGTAAAGAAAAGGGGGCTCGGGGGCGAAGCCCCCGCATGAAAGAAAGATCAACGTAGTATTTAGAATAAGTTGGGTTAGCGTTTTCTTGTGACGTTTAAGAGCAAACAAAGGGGGCTCGAAAGGGCATGAAAGAAAGATCAACGTAGTATTTAAGATAAGTTGGGTTAGCGTTTTCTTGTGACCTTTAAGAGCAAACAAAGGGGGCTCGGGGGCGAAGCCCCCGCATGAAAGAAAGATCAACGTTGTATTTAAAATAAGTTGGGTTAAGGTTTTCTTGTGATCCTTAAGAGTAAAGAAAAGGGGGCTCGGGGGCGAAGCCCCCGCATGAAAGAAAGATCAAAGTAGTATTTAGAATAAGTTGGGTTAGCGTTATCTTGTGACCTTTAAGAGCAAACAAAGGGGGGCTCGGGGGCGAAGCCCTCGCATGAAAGAAAGATCAACGTAGTATTTAAGATAAGTTGGGTTAGCGTTTTCTTGTGACATTTAAGAGCAAACAAAGGGGGGCTCGGGGGGCGAAGCCCCACGCATGAAAGAAAGATCAACGTTGTATTTAAAATACGTTGGTTTAGGGTTTTCTTGTGATCCTTAAGAGTAAAGAAAAGGGGGGCTCGGGGGGCCCCCCGCATGAAAGAAAGATCAACGTAGTATTTAGAATAAGTTGGGTCAGCGTTTTCTTGTGACCTTTAAGAGCAAACAAAGGGGGGCTCGGGAGGCGAAGCCCCCAGCATGAAAGAAAGATCAACGTAGTATTTACGATAAGTTGGGTTAGCGTTTTCTTGTGACCTTTAAGAGCAAACAAAGGGGGCTCGGGGGCGAAGCCCCCCGCATAAAAGAAAGATAAACGTTGTATTTAAAATAAGTTGGGTTAAGGTTTTCTTGTGATCCTTAAGAGAAAAGAAAAGGGGGGCTCGGGGGGCGAAGCCCCTCGCATGAAAGAAAGATCAACGTAGTATTTAGAATAAGTTGGGTTAGCGTTTTCTTGTGACCTTTAAGAGCAAACAAAGGGGGCTCGGGGGCGAAGCCCCCGCATGAAAGAAAGATCAACGTAGTATTTAAGATAAGTTGGGTTAGCGTTTTCTTGTGACATTTAAGAGCAAACAAAGGGGGCTCGGGGGCAAAGCCTCCCGCATGAAAGAAAGATCAACGTTGTATTTAAAATAAGTTGGTTTAGGGTTTTCTTGTGATCCTTAAGAGTAAAGAAAAGGGGGCTCGGGGGCGAAGCCCCCGCATGAATGAAAGATCAACGTAGTATTTAAGATAAGTTGGGTTAGCGTTTTCTTGTGGCCTTTAAGAGCAAACAAAGGGGGGCTCGGGGGGCGAAGTCCCCCGCATGAAAGATAGATCAACGTTGTATTTAAAATAAGTTGGTTTAGGGTTTTCTTGTGACCCTTAAGAGTAACGAAAAGGATGGCTCGGGGGGCGAAGCCCCCCGCATAAAAGAAAGATCAACGAAGTACTTAAAATAAGTTGGTTTTGGGTTTTCTTGTGATCCTTAAGAGTAAAGAAAAGGGGGGCTCGCATGAAAGAAAGATCAACGTAGTATTTAAGATAAGTTGGGTTAGCGTTTTCTTGTGACCTTTAAGAGCAAACAAAGGGGGGCTCGGGGGCGAAGCCCCCCGCATAAAAGAAAGATCAACGTTGTATTTAAAATAAGTTGGGTTAGCGTTTTCTTGTGATTTTTAAGAGCAAACAAAGGGGGGTGTTGAGTACTCGACATACGCACGGGAGGAGACGCGCGGGCGGCGGGCGATCGCGACGTCATCGCGGCAGGCCTGCGAGCAGCGCGCGGCACACACACTCACCTTTACCTACCTCACCGGCAACGGACGAATACCGAATTAATTTTATAACTGTTTGGCCGGGATTTGAAGCTGTAATTAAGGCGAAATAAACCAGCCTATTTTGATACAGTCCGCGTTATTATTTATAAGTCCCAGTAGGACCCTAACAGGGGGCTCGGGGGGCGAAGCCCCCCGCATGAAAGAAAGATCAACGTTGTATTTTAAATAAGTTGGCTTAGGGTTTTCTTGTGACCCTTAAGAGTAACGAAAATGGGGCTCGGGGGCGAAGCCCCCGCATAAAAGAAAGATCAACGTAGTATTTAAAATAAGTTGGGTTAGGGTTTTCTTGTGACCTTTAAGAGCAAACAAAGGGGGGCTCGGGGGGCGAAGCCCCCCGCATGAAAGAAAGATCAACGTAGTATTTAAGATAAGTTGGGTTAGTGTTTTCTTGTGACCTTTAAGAGCAAACAAAGGGGGCTCGGGGGCGAAGCCCCCGCATAAAAGAAAGATAAACGTTGTATTTAAAATAAGTTGGGTTAGGGTTTTCTTGTTACCCTTAAGAGTAACGAAAAGGGGGCTCGGGGGCGAAGCCCCCGCATAAAAGAAAGATTAACGTAGTATTTAAAATAAGTTGGGTTAGCGTTTTCTTGTGACCTTTCAGAGCAAACAAAGGGGGCTCGGGGGCGAAGCTCCCGCATAAAAGAAAGATCAACGTTGTATTTAAAATTAGTCGGGTAATGGTTTTCCTGTGACCCTTAAGAGCAAATAAAGGGGGGCTCGGCAAAAAAGAAATACTTAAATTTTGTTTGAGTTAGTTGAAATGTGACAATATTTTCTAATCGAGTGAAACAAAATCCCACTAGCTGAGAGCTTCAAAACAATGTATGGCGAAAGTATGTCTCTCTAATGTCTTCAAAAAGTCCGCGATGGCACATGTCTATATTGTCTATCTTTTACGGATAACTTACTAGGTATAAACATTTTTATGATAATACCGTAATAAGAAGGTAGCCGCTAGTTATTATTAAGTAGCAATTAGCAATAAGTACACGTTAAGCCACAAATGGCATGTAAAATCCGCCTACTTGAAATAATTTTATGTATAAATGTTAAAAGGTATTTATTTCATTATTAATGACTAAAAAGTATAAAATAAATTAATAGTTTAAAAAACACTATAAAACACGCTTTTATAAATGCACGAAAAAGCCAAAAATAAATTATGGATCGTTCAAGTTGTCTCTATTTGTGAGCTGAAGTTTAAAAACTATGTGCTTTTAATTATAATATTTGATTGTAAAAGCGTGGGGCGCTGGAACAGGAAAGACTTTCTTGTAAACAAATACTAATTCGAACTTCCTGGCGAATGAAGTTGCATAAGAACATAACGTTTACATATGCCGCGGGTTACCAAAGAGAACCAAAGATATCTCGTCCACGAACAAGAACTCTGCATCCTGTCACTGTAGACACTTTCCCCTTTTGTACTTAGATTACCGGAAAAAAGCGGCGTTCTAAGTGTCGGTGACTGTCGACTCTCCTCGCTACTAGCGCATATTTTATCTGAGTTCGACAAACTGGTACCTACTTTGAACACTGACTTTTAATTGATTTGACTGTTTAATGTAGAACCTACTAGTCATGCTGCAACTCCAGTTAGCGCGTCAATCTGTGTAACCTCCTTCCCGTAACATAGCATAATTTGATTTATCAGCAAGTTATACTTATATATTCTGTGGTTATACAAAAAGTCTTTCCTGTTCCAGCGCCCCACGCTTTTACAATCAAATATTATAATTAAAAGCACATAGTTTTTAAACTTCAGCTCACAAATAGAGACAACTTGAACGATCCATAATTTATTTTTGGCTTTTTCGTGCATTTATAAAAGCGTGTTTTATAGTGTTTTTTAAACTATTAATTTATTTTAACACGCTTTTATTAGGTCGTCGTGTATGTAACTATGTATGTAATGGAATCTAAGGAAGCTAATTTAACCATCTTCCAGGAGTCGTAGCGTAATGAAAATTGGCAGCTATATGTAGTTCCGATGACAATACAATAATATGGTACTGTTGAGCTGATCTGATGATGGAGTCGGAAGATATGAACTGGAACTACATGATGGAACATCGTATCATAGCCGTTTTTGGGTTTCTTAGAAAAGTCTTGTAATGAACTTTGACTACAATTAGGTTTCAAGGTCTGATGATGAAGCCGAAAGATATGAACTGGAACTACATGATGGAACATCGTATCATAGCTGTTTTTGGGTTTCTTAGAAAAGTCTTGTAATGAACTTTGACTACGATTAGGTTTCAAGGTCTGATGATGGAGCCGGAAGATATGAACTGGAACTACATGATGGAACATCGTATCATAGCTGTTTTTGGGCTTCTTAGGAAAGTCTTGTAATGAACTTTGACTACAATTAGGTTTCAACGTCTGATGATGGAGCCGGAAGATATGAGCTGGAACTACATGATGGAACATCGTATCATAGCTGTTTTTGGGCTTCTTAGAAAAATCTTGTAATGAACTTTGACTACGATTAGGTTTCGAGGTCTGATGATGGAGCCGGAAGATATGAACTGGAACTACATGATGGAACATCGTATCATAGCTGTTTTTGGGCTTCTTAGAAAAGTCTTGTAATGAACTTTGACTACGATTAGGTTTCAAGGTCTGATGATGGAGCCGGAAGATATGAACTGGAACTACATGATGGAACATCGTATCATAGCTGTTTTTGGGCTTCTTAGAAAAGTCTTGTAATGAACTATGACTACGATTAGGTTTCAAGGCATGATGATGGTGCCGGAAGATAAGAACAGAAAGGGGGGGGGGAGGGTGCTCGAAGGGGGGAAGCATGAAAGAAAGATCAACGTAGTATTTAAAATAAGTTGGGTTAGCGTTTTCTTGTGACCTTTCAGAGCAAACAAAGGAGGGCTCGGGGGGCGAAGCCCCCCGCATAAAAGAAAGATCAACGTTGTATTTAAAATAAGTTGGGTTAAGGTTTTCTTGTGATCCTTAAGAGTAAAGAAAAGGGGGGCTCGGGGGGCGAAGCCCCCGCATGAAAGAAAGATCGACGTAGTATTTAAGATAAGTTGGGTTAAGGTTTTCTTGTGATCCTTAAGAGTAAAGAAAAGGGGGGCTCGGGGAGCGAAGCCCCCCGCATGAAAGAAAGATCAACGTAGTATTTAAGATAAGTTGGGTTAGCGTTTTCTTGTGACCTTTAAGAGCAAACAAAGGGGGGCTCGGGGGCGAAGCCCCCCGCATGAAAGAAAGATCAACGTAGTATTTAAGATAAGTTGGGTTAGCGTTTTCTTGTGACCTTTAAGAGCAAACAAAGGGGGCTCGGGGCGAAGCCCCCGCATAAAAGAAAGATTAACATAGTATTTAAAATAAGTTGGGTTAGCGTTCAGAGCAAACAAAGGGGGCTCGGGGGGCGAAGCCCCCCGCATAAAAGAAAGATCAACGCTGTATTTAAAATAAGTTGGGATAAGGTTTTCTTGTGATCCTTAATAGTAAAGAAAAGGGGGGCTCGGGGGGCGAAGCCCCCGCATGAAAGAAAGATCAACGTAGTATTTAGAATAAGTTGGGTTAGCGTTTTCTTGTGAACTTTAAGAGCAAACAAAGGGGGGCTCGGGGGGTGAAGCCCCCCGCATGTAAGAAAGATCAACGTAGTATTTAAGATAAGTTGGGTTAGCGTTTTGTTGTGACCTTTAAGAGCAAATAAAGGGGGGCTCGGGGGGCGAAGCCCCCCGCATAAAAGAAAGATTAACGTAGTATTTAAAATAAGTTGGGTTAGCGTTTTCTTGTGACCTTTCAGAGCAAACAAAGGGGGCTCGGGGGGCGAAGCCCCCGCATAAAAGAAAGCTCAACGTTGTATTTAAAATAAGTTGGGTTAAGGTTTTCTTGTGATCCTTAAGAGTAAAGAAAAGGGGGCTCGGGGGCGAAGCCCCCCGCATGAAAGAAAGATCAACGTAGTATTTAAGATAAGTTGGGTTAGCGTTTTCTTGTGACCTTTAAGAGCAAACAAAGGGGGGCTCGGGGGGCGAAGCCCCCCGCATGAAAGAAAGATCAACGTAGTATTTAAGATAAGTTGGGTTAGCGTTTTATTGTGACCTTTAAGAGCAAACGAAGGGGGGCTCGGGGGGCGAAGCCCCCGCATGTAAGAAAGATCAACGTAGTATTTAAGATAAGTTGGGTTAGCGTTTTGTTGTGACCTTTAAGAGCAAATAAAGGGGGGCTCGGGGGGCGAAGCCCCCGCATAAAAGAAAGATTAACGTAGTATTTAAAATAAGTTGGGTTAGCGTTTTCTTGTGACCTTTCAGAGCAAACAAAGGGGCTCGGGGGCGAAGCCCCCGCATAAAAGAAAGATCAACGTTGTATTTAAAATAAGTTGGGTTAAGGTTTTCTTGTGATCCTTAAGAGTAAAGAAAAGGGGGCTCGGGGGCGAAGCCCCTGCATAAAAGAATGATCAACGCTGTATTTAAAATAAGTTGAGATAAGGTTTTCTTGTGATCCTTAAGAGTAAAGAAAAGGGGGCTCGGGGGCGAAGCCCCCGCATGAAAGAAAGATCAACGTAGTATTTAAGATAAGTTGGGTTAGCGTTTTCTTGTGACCTTTAAGAGCAAACAAAGGGGGGCTCGGGGGGCGAAGCCCCCCGCATGAAAGAAAGATCAACGTAGTATTTAAGATAAGTTGGGTTAGCGTTTTCTTGTGACCTTTAAGAGCAAACAAAGGGGGGCTCGGGGGGCGAAGCCTCCCGCATAAAAGAAAGATTAACATAGTATTTAAAATAAGTTGGGTTAGCGTTCAGAGCAAACAAAAGGGGGCTCGGGGGGCGAAGCCCCCGCATAAAAGAAAGATCAACGCTGTATTTAAAATAAGTTGGGATAAGGTTTTCTTGTGATCATTAAGAGTAAAGAAAAGGGGGGCTCGGGGGGCGAAGCCCCCCGCATAAATAAAGATTAACATAGTATTTAAAATAAGTTGGGTTAGCGTTTTCTTGTGACCTTTCAGAGCAAACAAAGGGGGGCTCGGGGGGCGAAGCCCCGCATAAAAGAAAGATCAACGCTGTATTTAAAATAAGTTGGGATAAGGTTTTCTTGTGATCCTTAAGAGTAAAGAAAAGGGGGGCTCGGGGGGCGAATCCCCCCGCATGAAAGAAAGATCAACGTAGTATTTAAAATAAGTTGGGTTACCGTTTTCTTGTGACCTTTAAGAGCAAACAAAGGGGGCTCGGGGGCGAAGCCCCCGCATAAAAGAAAGATAAACGTTGTATTTAAAATATGTTGGGTTAGGGTTTTCTTGTTACCCTTAAGAGTAACGAAAAGGGGGCTCGGGGGCGAAGCCCCCGCATAAAAGAAAGATTAACGTAGTATTTAAAATAAGTTGGGTGAGCGTTTTCTTGTGACCTTTAAGAGCAAACAAAGGGGGGCTCAGGGGGCGAAGCCCCCCGCATAAAAGAAAGATCAACGTCGTATTTAAAATAAGTTGGGTTAGCGTTTTCTTGTGACCTTTAAGAGCCAACAAAGGGGCTCGGGGGCGAAGCCCCCCGCATGAAAGAAAGATCAACGTTGTATTTAAAATAAGTTGGTTTAGGGTTTTCTTGTGACCCTTAAGAGTAACGAAAAGGGGGGCTCGGAGGGCGAAGCCCCCCGCATAAAAGAAAGATCAACGTAGTATTTAAAATAAGTTGGGTTAGGGTTTTCTTGTGCCCCCCCCCGAGGGTGCCCACCTTGCCGTGGTGGGGGGGCTTAGTAACCGTGGACTGGTCACCCACGGTGAAGCTAAGAGGTACCCAGGGCCGGCTTGTTGCTGTGCGAGCTGGCCCGAGGAGGATGCTCCAAATGGGCTTGTAAAGCCCATTTGAGACGCATTTGGGAGGACTGCCGTGGGAGGGAAGATCCGGCAGTATGGGATGCCGCTCTGTTCCCTCCCTCGGTAGCCGAGGTGGGATCGCAGGGGGAGAGGCGTGATGGTATAGCGGTGCGCCACTCTCCCTACCCCCTGCGACCTTGGCGGGGCCGCTCCGCTGTAGCGGCATTAGTGGGGCCGCAAGGGAAGAGGAGTGCCGGTATTACGGTGCGCCGTTCTCCCTATCCTTTGCGGCCGACTTGGTTAGCGGTGGAACCAAAGACCATATCCACCGCCGGGCGCCGGAACTCTTCTGGCGCCCATGGCCTCTTTGTGGCGGACTCGAGGGGGTCCGTCACTGTACCCATAAGTGGCCGAGGAGGAAGGTGCGCCCTGACATCTGGCGCACTCATTGTGGAGGGCCGTTGGGCATCCGCGTAGGAGCTGCACGTGGGCGGCTGCCGCCGGCGGGGTCGCCGTTGTGAGCGCAAGTGTTCCGGTAACCCCGCCAACAAAGCGGTGAGGTGGCATGTGGGGGGATTTTTAGTGGGTATACCGTGGCCTAATTAGCCAATACGGGAGTCCCACATAACCGCTCGGGTCCCCCCTCGCACCCGAGTGGTATGCGGAACGCATCCCCCCCCCCCCCCCAAAGTTTTCTTGTGACCTTTAAGAGTAACGAAAAGGGGGCTCGGGGCGAAGCCCCCCCCCGCATAAAAGAAAGATCAACGTAGTATTTAAAATAAGTTGGGTTAGCGTTTTCTTGTGACCTTTAAGAGCAAACAAAGGGGGCTCGGGGGCGAAGCCCCCGCATGAAAGAAAGATCAACGTAGTATTTAAGATAAGTTGGGTTAGCGTTTTCTTGTGACCTTTAAGAGCGAACAAAGGGGGCTCGGGGGCGAAACCCCCGCATAAAAGAAAGATAAACGTTGTATTTAAAATAAGTTGGGTTAGGGTTTTCTTGTTACCCTTAAGAGTAACGAAAAGGGGGGCTCGCATAAAAGAAAGATTAACGTAGTATTTAAAATAAGTTGGGTTAGTGTTTTCTTGTGACCTTTAAGAGCAAACAAAGGGGGGCTCGGGGGGCGAAGCCCCCGCATAAAAGAAAGATCAACGTTGTATTTAAAATAAGTTGGGTAATGGTTTTCATGCACAGAACACCCCACTAGAAGCCAAATGCAAGCGATATTGTTCGAGACGCAAATCACCAATCCTTGCGGGGTGAGGCGGGCGCGCACGGTGCTGCCATTGGTCGTTTCAAATAATGGCGCGCCTTTATGATTAGCAGTAGGGATGGGAATGGGACATGTCTATTATAGACAATGGTACTGGTACCAGTACTGTGGTGAATTTGTTTTGCAACAAATTATAATATTATAATTAAATTATAATAAGGCCTAGTTACCCTTCGGGTTGGAAGGTCAGATGGCAGTCGCTTTCATAAAACTAGTGCCTACGCCAAATCTTGGTAGTAGTTTCAAAGCGGACCCCAGGCTCCCATGAGCCGTGGCGAATGCCGATGCCGGGATAACGCAAGGAGGATGATAATTGTGATAGCATCTCAATAAAAATCATTCTAGTAACTAATAACTAAACTGTGAATTTTTACTTACGTTTACTAAGTTAAATAACCAACTAAATATTCTAAACTAATCAATGAACTAAATACCACTACAGACTCTACAGATTCTAGATAATTATTCACTATTACAAATCTGCTTTCTTTTATATTTCATAAAATGGTAGCACATGGTACGAACGGCAGTACGAAGTTCCCGCAACAGACATAAACTAACATGGCCCCATGCCTAGTCGTTTACGTGAAAGGGATAGCATATCACATTGTTAACTCGGTAAAGAGGGATGGACGCGCCTCGGCGCCGCTCAGCACAACCATATTGACCAGTATAAATGAACTCCGCGGACAATAAACAATATTCAACAAAATAATTAATTTGACTTAACTGTGGAATGTTGTTCCATCTTTTTTACATGTAGAAGTGTTAGAAGACTTGCCACACCACTTTATGCTGTAAGAGACCATTGTTTGCAACCAAAATTGATTATTTAAGATTTTTTCCCGAGCGGACACGGACACTGTTAGCGGGTCGTATACTTGGGCGCTACTGATCGGTGTCGCACGCGTTCAAACTTTTATAAACCTGATTTGTCGTATGCTTGGTGACCGCGAGTCGCCCTGTAAGGGCCATCTTGTTGTATTGATCTGTGTTTTCATGTGACCCTTAAGAGCAAATAAAGGGGGCTCGGCAAAAAAGAAATACTTAAATTTTGTTTGAATTAGTTGAAATGTGACAATATTTTCTAATCGAGTCAAACAAAATCCCACTAGCTGAGAGCTTCAAAACAATGTATGGCGAAAGTATGTCTCTCTAATGTCTTCAAAAAGTCCGCGATGGCACATGTCTATATTGTCTATCTTTTACGGATAACTTACTAGGTATAAACATTTTTATGATAATACCGTAATAAGAAGGTAGCCGCTAGTTATTATTATAGCAATAAGTACACGTTAAGCCACAAATGGCATGTAAAATCCGCCTACTTGAAATAAATTTATGTATAAACTAGCGACCCGCCCCGGCTTCCCACGGGTACTATACCTACATGTAAACCTTCCTCTAGAATCACTCCATCTATTAAAAAAAACCGCATAAAAACCGTTGCGTAGTTTTAAAGATTTAAGCATACATAGGGACATAGGGACAGAGAAAGCGACTTTATTTTATACTATGTAGTGATGTTAAAAGTATTTCATTATTAATGACTAAAAAGTATAAAATAAATTAATAGTTTAAAAACACTATAAAACACGCTTTTATAAATGCACGTAAAAGCCAAAAATAAATTATGGATCGTTCAAGTTGTCTCTATTTGTGAGCTGAAGTTTAAAAACTATGTGCTTTTAATTATAATATTTGATTGTAAAAGCGTGGGGCGCTGGAACAGGAAAGACTTTCTTGTAAACAAATACTAATCCGAACTTCCTGGCGAATGAAGTTGCATAAGAACATAACGTTTACATATGCCGCCTAAGGGTTACCAAAGAGAACCAAAGATATCTCGTCCACGAACAAGAACTCTGCATCCTGTCACTGTAGACAGTTTCCCCTTTTGTACTTTGATTACCGGAAAAAAGCGGCATTCTAAGTGTCGGTGACTGTCGACCCTCCTCGCTACTAGCGCATATTTTGTCTGAGTTCGACAAACTGGTACCTACTTTGAACACTGACTTTTAATTGATTTGACTGTTTAATGTAGAACCTACTAGTCATGCTGCAACTCCAGTTAGCGCGTCAATCTGTGTAACCTCCCTCCCGTAACATAGCATAATTTGATTTATCAGCAAGTTATACAAAAAGTCTTCCTGTTCCAGCGCCCCACGCTTTTACAATCAAATATTATAATTAAAAGCACATAGTTTTTAAACTTCAGCTCACAAATAGAGACAACTTGAACGATCCATAATTTATTTTTGGCTTTTACGTGCATTTATAAAAGCGTGTTTTATAGTGTTTTTTAAACTATTAATTTATTTACTATCACATCCATAACGGAGCGACGAATTGACGTGATTTTTTTAAGTGGAGATAATTGAAGGGATGGGGAGTGACATAGGCTAATTTTTAACCGCCGCCGTCTCAAATCTCTCAAGGAAGGTGGTTTTCAAATTCGTCTACATGTATCTTTTGTTTTTATGTTTGTTCCACGATATCTCCGTCGTTACTGGACCGATTTTGTTTTTTTTTTATTGAATGTATATGCATACAGATTGGTCCCATTTTTCTCAGAACCCAGTTCTGATAATGGGATCCTGCAGAAATCGAGGGAACTCCTCAAATCTGAAAGGCACACATATGGTGATTTTTGTGTTTTTTCAGGAACAGCAATAACAGCATGCATTTACGTACGGAACAGTGACATTTGGTGCAGTGGAACTGCTGATGATGGTCAGAACGGAACTCCTCAAATCTGAACGGCACGCTTATAGTGATTTTGGTATTTTTATAAGAACAGCATGCACTTACGTCCAGAACAGTGACATTTGGTGCAGTGGAACTGCTGATGATGGTCAGAACCGAACTCCTCAAATCTGAGCGGCACGCTTTTAGTGACTTTGATATTTTTATGAGAACAGCATGCACTTACGTACGGAACAGTGACATTTGGTGCAGTGGAACTGCTGATGAAGATCAGATCGGAACTCCTTAAATCTGAACGGCCTGCTTATAGCGACTTTGGTATTTTTATGAGAATAGCATGCATTTAAGTTCAGAACAGTGACAATTATATAGTTATGTTTGTTAAGAATATTGAGTTTTCAAGTTAAATTTTGTCAAGCTTCGATTTCTTATAATCGGATTCATGAGCAATTGTTGAGGGAACTCCTCAAACCTTAACGGTATACGTATATTCATTTGTGTTGCCATCAAATAATTAAAGTATTAGAAGTAGTTTTTAAAAATACCTACACATTTCTACATAATCCAACATTCGCTAGTAGCTGTCAACAGAACCCCAAAGGCGACGGTTTTTTTTAAATTATGTCTCTTTCTAACGCGAGCGAAGCCGCGGGCAAAAGCTAGTAAAAAAAATGAAAGCGCCTCATTTCGTAAATGAATTGGTGTAAACATAAACCGAGGGTAGACCATGATTAGATAAATATTTGCCTGTTAAAAGGCGAGTCATGCCATTGGGCCAGACCATTACGCTAATGAAATGATATAGGTACTAGGCTTGTGTAGGACATGTACTAATAGTACAAAAGATACGATTCCCTGCACTGTACTAGACCGAACTACTCCCAAATGATTCTGCTCTCTAGAACATTTAGTACACTCACACACGCGCAATAGAATGGGAGCGAAAGAACTGAAAGAAGCAAAGAGCCGAGGAGTGACAATGTCAGCAAAGCGATCCGTGTGATCCGACCGCAACCGAACTAAAACCAACTGACTCGGACCGAGAGCGCACGAAAACGGCCGACCAGTTCTCGGCTAGTAGTACGAGCGAGCTCAGCGAGCATTACTGTACGCCATATGCACAATTTGTCTTTCGCTCTCTCGGTGTACTACTGTATTAAATGTCCTAAAAGAACGAACTAGTACACTTCGGAGATCGTACTAGTTGGGAGCGGTCTTTCCAGTGAACGAGCAGGCACAACTCTAACGCCGTGGCTTGCGTGGGCGACGGTCGCGCGATGGTCGCGCGACGGCGATGCGACGCATACGAAATCAAACCTTATCGATATCCATATCGATGTAGTAGACGATGTGATGAGACGCGACGGCGACGGTCGCGCGACCGTCGCCCACGCAAGACACGGCGTAATAGGTACCTACCACAGAGGAAAAGTCAGGGAAGAGTTGTAACTCCATACATCAGTAAATGCGGGTTATTTGTATAGGCATGGTTATAGTGACATGTAGCGACAATCACGCGTCAAATAGCGTGAATTATCAGTACCACTACTCGATACTAGGTGGCAACTGTCTCGTCTGCCAAAAATTGAATATTAGAACAGTTTACAACTTAGGCAGCCTGTGTGGTGACGGGTTAAGAATTTCACCACCCCCTTTCTTCCTGTGGGTGTCGTAGAAGGCGACTATGGGATATGGGTTAAATTGTGCCGTAGGCGAGAGGCTGGCAACCTGTCACTGCAATGTCACAGTTTCGTTTTCTTTCAACCCCTTATTTGCCAAGAGTGGCACTGAAGCTTTAGTAGTTTCATGTGTTCTGCCTACCCATAGCTGGGCATTAACTCGTTAATCCGTTAATCGTTAATTAACGAAGTTAACATTTTGGTTAACGGATTAACTTTTAAGTTAACTTTAAAAAATGTTAACGGATTCGTTAACTTCCGTTAAATTTCTTCGAGTCCGTTAATCGTTAATCTAGTTCCGCACGCGCCGAGTAAAACTTGCTCTGACCGCAACTGTAAAAGCCCGGAGTAAGGCGAAACCTAGGATTTTCACGTAAATTCACAGTCTACAGACAAGTTGGTGCCTTTGGATCACTTGTTCGAGACCTGCTAAAGTTTATTAGTCCAACTGCACCCATCACTAACTGCGAAATAGAATGTAAATCATCAGGCATGACATACAAATCGCGCAACCGACGTATCAAGCCAAAGTGCAGAGTTCGGCGGGCCGCGCTATCTACCAAGTTACCGTGGATCACAACTTCGATTAGAGGTGTCTCAATCCGAGGAACCTACGCACCATGACTACGACCGCATGATTGACCCAATAAAACATAAATAAAACCTAGAATTTACCGAACCAACGTCGATATAAGTCCAAAGAGAACAATATTTATTAACATTTTGCTTTTACCAATTGGCAGCTGGGATTTTTTAAGAGATTTTGGCGAACTCCAGGCTTTTACAGTACCTAACATTATTAAACTCACGCAAATAGTAAATAGTTCAGTAAAGTTTTTTTTTATAGCGATTAACGGATTATCGATTAACTTTAACTTCCGTTAAATTTGTTGAAATGTATCGCTTTAACGATTAACGAAGTTAACTTTTAAAGTAACGGATTAGCGATTATCGAAGTTAACTATTTGATTAACGGTGCCCAGCTATGTGCCTACCCCTTTATGGGATACAGGCGTGATTGTATGTATGTATGTATGTATGTTTACAACTTATATTACAAGCAGAAGGAATTGAAAACAGAATACTGATTAATACTATTGTAATATGAGCTAAAAATTTGTGAACATTCGACTTTTCGTTCGTTGCGACATCTATTGACAAGTAGCAGTACTGATAATTTACGCTAGTTGACGCGTGATTGTCGCTAGAAGTCACTTAACTCTTCCCTTGCTTATTCCTCTATGGAAGCTACTATCATTTTATGTGACGTTCTGCAATAAAGGGTCTTGAGGTTTAAGGGCAAGAGAATCATGAACGGTGCTACTTCTAGTTAACAGATTTATGCCACGAAAATCAGAAGATAAGGAGGAGGCTCACTGACATTTTATCCAGCCAGGCGGCGCCGGTGTAACGGCTCAGCCACGACAATGGTTTAAGCGCGACAGCGGTGAGCGGCGTCCATACATTAGAGCGAGACACAGCGATGGGACTTTTCATTCGCACGTATGGCTGCCGCTCACCGCTTTCGCGCTTAGACCAATGTCGTGGCTGGGCCGTAAGTGTCTAGGCATGTCACTGTCACTGTCATTCATATGTGAGAGAGGAAAAAAATCATCTTCTCGCTCTCAAGTATGAAATTATTTATCTGTGCAATGGACTAAAGGTGGCGCCATCTGTCAACGTTTGAGTGTGCCTCCTCATTGTTACATGACTAAAAAAAAAACAATAAAGTACAAATTCAAAAAAAGTAAAATCTGCCAAAAAGGTTACGTCAACAAAGTGCCTCAAAAATAATATCGTCAATAATGAGGAGGCACACTGACATTTTATCCCGCCAGGCGGCGCCTGTGCAAGTGTCTAGGCATGTCACTGTCATTCATATGTGTAAGAGAGAAAAAACATCATCTTCTCGCTCTCGCATATGGACTAATAGGGTGGCGCCATCTGTCATAATCTTTGAATGTGCCTCCTCATTGTAATAAATCAGAAAAAAACACTATTATTTCGAACATCGGTTACACGTCAGTATTCATTCGAATTTACTTGTAACCTTTAATGAGTCAGTATCATCCATAATAATAATTATTATTAATCCCGCTTACTGATAGTTGGAGGAAAAATAATACATTATTATTGAACTTAATAGGTATCATAGAGGAAATAAGTAAGGGAAGAGTTGTAACTCCATACATCAGTAAATGCGAGTTATTTGTAGTGACATCTATCGTCATTCACTCGTCAATCACGCGCCAACTAGCGTAAATTATCAGTACTGCTACTTGTCAATAGACGTCACGACGAACAAAAACTCCATTACTCAACAATTTTTAGCTAATATTACAATAGTATTAATCAGTACTTTGCTTTCAATTAGTTCAGCTTATAATATAAGATGTAAACTGTTTTAATATTACATTTTTGGCAGACGCAATACTGTCGGCACCTAGTGTCGAGTAGCAGTACTGATAATTTACGCTAGTTGGCGCGTGATTGACGAGTGAATGACGATAGATGTCACTACAAATAACTCGCATTTACTGATGTATGGAGTTACAACTCTTCCCTTACTTATTCCTCTATGATAGGTATTGATGTTTTTCAACGCGTTCTGCGGGTATCATTACTTCTTACTGCCCAGCAACTGCAGTAATGTACTATTTTCTGTCAGACGGAGCCGGGAAGCGGTAACTTCGCTTAGCGCAGCGGCCTGAAATTTGACGCTTTCCGGCCGGAAAACAGTAAGCGTCAAATTCGTTTGTTTTCTCGCCATAAAATTAGACTATGCCAACACGTGTTCAGTTGTTCACCCCTATTGTACGGTTTTCCCCCCTCATTAGAATATGGCGACCCACTTTCCCGAATTTCGATTCCATGACGTCACGACTAGGGCGATATTTCAGCGAGACGGCGCCTGTACACAGTACACACTGTGTATAATTGTATACATACATATATAGGGTGTTACCAAATAGTCACGATATTTAAGGGACGTTGATTAACATCAAAACAATTAACTTTCACCAGAAATTAAAACAGAATTTTTCATATGATTTTTAGGGTTCTGTAGTCAACTAGGAACCCTTATAGTTTCGCCATGTCTGTCTGTCTGTCCGTCCGTCCGTCCGTCCGTCCGTCCGTCCGTCCGTCCGTCCGTCCGTCCGTCCGTCCGTCCGTCCGTCCGTCCGTCCGCGGATAATCTCAGTAACCGTTAGCACTAGAAAGCTGAAATTTGGTACCAATATGTATATCAATTACGCCAACAAAGTGCAAAGTGCAAGTGGGGGCCGAGTCACCAACGTCCGTAGGAGAATACCCGAATTATGTATCCCTACACGTGGTACCCGGGTGGTGCTAATCAGGTGACAAAAATGGTGGTAGGCTTCGGCCGCGGCTCATGACCACCCATCGATCTAAGACGTGTCGCCAAATGGCCTAGCCGTGTTCCGGCACGAAGGTTGGTGTTGCCTTAAGTGAGGAGGACGGGTCGAATTGACTGCTTGTAGCTTGCAAGCCGGTCTGACGTCCACTGTTTTCCCCACACTGTGCTGCTGGTCGCGGAGGGTAGCGGGATCCGAGGCACGGTTCGCCGCTGGCCGACCGCAGGTAGTAGGGGGCCCAAGTACCAAGCTAGCCCCTTGGGAAAGGCTGCCCCGCCAACTAGCGAAAAATCCCGAGTTACGCCATAGTGCCGGTTGGCGACCGGACGAGAGGGCCCTATGGACAAATTCGGGGGGGCTCGGGCGTCCCCGCAGTCTCCGGACCAGCCTGCACCTAGTGTGGTCCCGCAGTGTACGTCTCAAAGGTAAACAGTTCAAGCCCTAAATTCACTGCCATCTTCCAACATACCTAATCCCTCAAAAACATGAAAAAGAGAAAAAGAGAAACGGTAAACAGCGGCTGCACTCCTCTCACTAAAAGTGCACCTCTCAAACATTCGAGGTATGCACTCAAATCTCAATGCAGTCCACCACCACCTTGAGACTGAAAAACCCGCCCTCTTATTTCTCTCGGAGACGCAGATAGGGTGTCCGGCCGACGTAGCGTACCTTTGCTACCCGGGGTACTCTCTGGAGCACAATTTTAAACCCCGTGCCGGCGTGTGCGTGTACGCCCGTGATGACATCTGCTGTCGGCGTCTCCGATGCTTTGAAGACCGCAACTTTTCCACCTTATGGGTACTGGTGGACACAGGCATGGAAAAGATTCTCTATGCCTGTGTTTACCGGTCGCACAGCGGAGATCAAGAGACGACCAGGCTCACGCAGTACCTAAGTGATGCGGCGGAAGCCGCTCAACATAAATACCCGACTGCCCAACTAGTGATGCTGGGGGATTTTAATGCCCACCACCAAGAGTGGCTATTCCCATACCAGCACACTGACCATGCCGGGAGAGAGATGCGGAAACTCGCTCTAGCTCTGAACCTCACCCAGCTGGTCCAAGGGGCGACGAGGGTTCCAGATGTTGACGGCCATACAGCCAACTGCCTGGACCTTCTGCTGACTACCGACCCGGATCACTACGCAGTGTCAGTGTCTTCACCTTTAGGTAACTCTGACCACTGTCTAGTGAAATCTGTGTCGGTATATTCCCCACCCGACCTTAGCCCAACAGGCACTAGGCGGTTGTGGCGATACAAATCAGCAGACTGGGATGGGATGCGGTCGTTTTTTGCATCCTATCCTTGGCGGCCCTTGTGCTTCTCTACAGGTGATCCCTCAGCGTGGGCGGATGCTATAACAGATGTGCTGCGCCAAGGGATGGAATATTTTATTCCCTTTTCCGATGTAAGCACATCTAGCAAAGCACAACCCTGGTTTGGGGCCGAGAGTCGACGTGCTGAAGCACGGCAACACGAGGCTTTCCTTGCCTGGGCTGATGCTCGAAACCGCAAAGCTAGCGACATACCGGATAAGAAGAGAGCCTATAATAGGGCAACCAAGTTCAGTAAGAAGGCTCTACAGAAGGCTCGATTCGACCATATACGCCGGACCGGGAACAAACTAGCTGCTCACCCGACTGGTAGTAAAGCGTTTTGGACCCTAGCGAAATCAGTCGAGTCGAACTTCTGCCGTCCCTCACTACCCCCACTGCTGAAACCAGATGGGTCACTTGCCCACACTGCCGAAGAGAAAGCGAATTTATTTGCATCTAAGTATCTTCGCAGAATCTTCACGTCTAGATGTATGTGGCGCAAAACCTCCTAGTCCACTAGTTTGCGAGACTTCAATGTTGGACATACGCATTCGTCAGACGGAGGTTCGCAAAGTGTTGCAAAATCTGGACGTGAACAAAGCAAGTGGCCCTGACGGTATTTCAGCCATAGTTCTTAAAACCTGTGCACCTGAGCTATGTCCCATCTTAACGCGCCTCTTCCGCCTCTCTATGACTACCGGTCAGGTTCCGAAATCTTGGAAGCTTGCTAATGTGCAACCAGTGCCGAAAAAAGGTAGCCGAGCAGACCCGGCCAACTACAGACCGATTTCGGTCACTTAATTCCATACTCTGTAAGAGTATGGAACGTGTACTGAATAACCGACTCCTGGCATACCTCGAAGCGAACGACCTCCTCAGTGACCGACAGTACGGCTTCCGCCGTGGCCGGTCCACTGGAGATCTGTTAGCGTATGCCACACACATCTGGAGTGAGGCCATCGAGAAGAAAGGAGAGGCCTTGGCTGTCTCTCTTGATATATCGAAGGCTTTCGACCGGGTCTGGCACGAGGGTCTTATTAGCAAGCTACCGTCCTTCGGTCTTCCCACTAGTCTCTGTAACTGGGTATCTGACTTCCTGAGGGATAGATCGATTCGGGTTGTCATTAATGGCTGCTCGTCCGATCAATTGGCAATAAACGCCGGAGTTCCTCAGGGATCTGTGCTTTCAGCGACCCTCTTCCTGCTCCATATAAACGACCTACTGAAACCAGGTACGTTCGGTTATGCAGATGACACGACGGTTGTAGAAAGCTACATACCCGACTCACGAGCTAGTGGAGTCCAGATACAGTCACTCAGGGAGGCAATGGTCGAACGCATGAACGAATCACTGAAGGCAGTCTCCGATTGGGGTGAAGCCAATTTGGTTGCGTTCAATGCTAGTAAGACTCAGGCGTGTCTTATTTCTGCTAAAAGGAGCCCATTCCACCTTACTCCTACGTTCCGAAATGTATCCCTTCCGATTACCGACCATCTTGAGCTTCTCGGAATCTCACTGACTTCGAAACTTAACTTCGGCCCGCACATTGAGTCGAAAGCTCAGTTAGCTGCAAAAAAGCTGGGCATCCTCAACAAGGTGAGGCATTATTTTACATCTAGGCAGCTGCTCGACCTGTACCAAGCACAAGTCCGGTCGTGTGTAGAATATTGTTCTCACCTGTGGGATGGTTCAGCGAAATACCAGCTTGCGGCGCTCGAGTCAGTCGAGAGGAGGGCCAAGAAGATCATCAATGACGACGAGCTGACCAATTCTCGACTACATAGCCTGGAGCATCGTCGGAAGGGTGCCAGTTTATCGGTATTTTACAGGATACATTTCGGAGAGTGCGCTGAGGAACTGTATAACCTTGTTCCTCCGTCCCCATTTCACCATAGGACCACTAGACAATCGGCAATGCGGCATCGCTTCATGGTCAGTATTCCAAAAATACGCACTAAGCGTTTCGCTTCAACATTTCTTTTGCGAACCGCCAAGGAGTGGAATGCCCTGCCTAAGTCTGTGTTTCCGCACGAGTACAATCCAGGTCTCTTTAAAGCAAGAGTAAATAGGTATCTCATAGGTAAGTGTGCTCCACCGTAGACCGCATCATCACTAACCATCAGGTGTGATCGTGGTCAAACGTCTACGTCTACCTATCTATACTAAAAAAAAAAAAAATTATTAGGGTACCCCCTACATGTCAAGTGGGGGCTGATATTTTTTTTCATTCCAACCCCAACATGTGATATATTGTTGGATAGGTATTTAAAAATGAATAAGGGTTTACTAAGATCGTTTTTTGATAATATTTATATTTTCGGAAATAATCTCTCCTAAAGGAAAAAAAAAGTGCGTCCCCCCCCTCTAACTTTTGAACCATAAGTTTAAAAAATATGAAAAAAAATCACAAAAGTAGAACTTTATAAAGACTTTCTAGGAAAATTGTTTTGAACTTGATAGGTTCAGTAGTTATTGAGAAAAATACGGAAAACTACGGAACCCTACACTGAGCGTGGCCCGACACGCTCTTGGCCGGTTTTTTTTGTTTTCATTTCCTTAACGAAGAAATATTTTAATTTATTTTCTAAATAATCATCCCCTATAATGTAATTGCCTGTCAGGAGTGTCAGGATGTTTAACAGTCTCACTCTTGTCACATTAACAGTGTCTGCAGGGATCTCATTTAATTATTTTATTAACAGGGTGTTTTAGTACAGCCCATTTTTTTCCTAGTTTTCTCCAAAAAAACATAACAAAACCTATGAAGTTTCATACATAAATATACTCCAGGAGCGGAGTACTATCATTCGTAAAAATATCCGTGATCCGTTTGGTTACTTAATCGACTAAAATATTGTAACTATAACTACCCGTAAATGTACAAATTATTTCTTTTAAATACCTAAAAGTACAGAGTATAACTGTAGGAACTTACATTACATTCACAATTAGGTAGATTTATAAATACAAACGTTGACTTAATCACACGCATAGGTATTCATTGATGCGGAGCGCACTCATGCAAGAGATAAAGACACGAACCAAAAGAACAACACTTGCATTCAGATAACTGGGAGAGTAGGGCTCGAACAAAATGGAGAATAACATGCTCAGGATTCTAAAGGACCTACAACGACGAATGGAGAGCCAATTTAAGTGGCGACGATATGAAGAAATATGGTCATACTAGCTTTTATCCTCGGCTTCGCTCGCGTTGAAAGAGACAAAAAGTAGCCTATGTCACTCTCCATCTCTTCAACTATCTTCGCTTAAAAAATCACGCCAATACGTCGCTCCGTTTTGCCGTGAAAGACGGACAACAAGCAGACACACACACTTTCCCATTTATGATATTAGTATGGATTTGCGTAAGCCGAAGATAAACCGAATGCCATTGTTAATAAGACGGTCAAGCTTGTTGAGATGCTCCTGAGAGATATTGGTCATGCACGCGTCTGCATAATCAATGACTGGTAAAATTAGCGCTTGCACGAGAAATTTCTTAGTACCTACTGGAAGAAAATTCTTAAATTTATAAAGATAACGGAGCGTTCCACACACTTTACGACTGGTTTCAGATATCTGTTCATTCCAAGTAAGGCTTGAGGCTAAAACACTCTAATGAAAAAAAAATTCCAATTTATTTTTGCACTTTGTTGTATTGGTATCAAATTTTAGCTTCGTAGTGCTTAAAAACGGTCACTGAGATTATCCGCGGACGGACGGACGTACAGACAGACATGGCGAAACTATAAGGGTTCCTAGTTGACTACGGAACCCTAAAAACACCTGCGAAGTTTTTTTACATTTTACCATGTAGGGGAGCCACTTAACTCTGTAGCCACAATCTGTAGCTTACTTACATTACTTAAAAATGAGATAAACAATTTTCTGTGTCGGTCAATTGGGTACCTAAGTAAAGTTTTTTGAAGATAGGCAATTATATATTTTTTTGCTAGAATACGTTATAACGATCACGGAAAGGCGGCTCTTTTATTTTTATTTCGTATAATTTATTTATTCTCTTTTTTTAAGTGACCGAAATGACGTTTGTGAAATGTAATAGCAGATGAGGTGACAATGTTGTGCGTGCTGTATGTATATAGTAAATATACACAGTGTTTTTGTTTTCCGTTAAATTCGACACGCAGTTAGGTTCATCATCAGCACGGGAAGCATGGTCGCGCGATAGACGATAAAATAGCAGGCCGTCCCTATCGGACTAATTATAAGTGCGATAGGGACGGCCTGATATTTTATCGTCTATCGCGCGACCATGCTTCCCGTGCAGGAACCATCCTGTATATCGCTTTTTGTTAAAAAAAAAAAATGTTTCCATAGATAAAACCGGCCAAGTGCGAGTCGGACTCGCCCACCAAGGGTTCCGTACCTACAAAACTTTTACGTTACTCACATAATTCTAAGGACTGGGCTAGGCTAGAAGTATAGGTTCTCTAATGAGCATAATTGTGTTTAGCGCCACCTCTCGACGAATTCGCGAACTAATTAGCACAGCTTGCGTGAGGTCTTTTATAATGTTAACCAAATTCAACATTTTTTATTTTATTTTAAAGTAGGTAGGTGTTTCATGTAAAATTTCGTAGCTATAAATTTTAACACCCTTATTCATAAACGTACACTAAAGTATCCAGCCGATAAAGTTCGTTTGTCCCTTTCTATCACACCAATACGTCGGAAAGGGACAAACGAAATTTATCGGCTTGATAACTTTAGTGTACGTTTATGAATAACGGGGTAAGTAAGTATGGTAAACATCAGAAAGGGTGAGTAAAACAATCTGAAAGGTTCTAAGTTTTACTTAAAGGTTTTTTAATCTAATCTAAATTTGGTTATGGTAGCTGAAAAAGTATACAGAATAGTATAACGCAAGTTTCTAGCGGGAAATTACTCATCATTCGCCTGCCCATATCCCATTCATTTGGGGTCGGCGCAGCATGTCTTCCGCTTCCATACCTCCCTATCATCCGTCATTTCATCATTCACTTGCTTTCGCTTCATATCATCTCTAAATAAATATTATTTAGTAAAGTCGCCGTCAATAGAATTTGTGAACAATGTAAACAAACCTTGTAGTCAAAATGTCTTTAATTTTCATTCTAACTCATCAGATACTGGCTAAATCCATGTGTTATTTAATCAATTCATATCAAATTGTGATCCTCAACCTTTGAAATAATAAAATTGTGCTAAAATATTGATATTTTGTATAATGGTTTGTTTACATTGTTGGCAATTTCTACTGACAGCGATTTTAAATACATTATCTATTGTTGTATTTTGCCTCTTGTATCACTGTATATGCGAACTAAAGCCAAGCGATAAAAGGTAGCTGAATAATGTCAGATTGTATGACAACAAGAGACGTGAGCCGACTGCGCGAATGAGTCGCGCTTTCTTACGACAGAAATTGTTTGACAAATATACCGGGTGCCCCTGCCCGGTATTTAATGGACAACCTTTTAACCACCAAGAGGGCACCTTACAGAAAATCGACATTAAGGTTTAGTAAAAGTCGCCTGGTTTTCGAGATTTTCACACTTTTTAAAATTTTAGGTAGTAGGTATTAAAAATTTAAAAATTGTGAAAATCTCGAAAACCAGGCGACTTTTACTAAACCTTAAAGTCGATTTTCTGGACCAGTATAAGGTGCCACTCTTGGCAAATAAGGGGTTAAAAGAAAACGAAACTATGGCATTGCAGTGACAGGTTGCCAGCCTCTCGCCTACACCACAATTTAACCCATATCCCATAGATTTTCTGGACCAGTATAAGGTGCCCTCTTGGTGGTTAAAAGGTTGTCCATTAATTACCGGGCACCCTGTATAATATCAAATCGTACGAGAGCAGCGAACGTGTGCAGGCAGCGAAGGGAGCCGACCGCGCGAATGATGAGTTCGTGCGGCGAATCCCACGTGACATCGTCCATCGACACCCCTCCTCCCTCCCAGCCCGCCCGCAGCGGCGCGCGGTGTCTCCGCCCGCCTGTGTATCGTCCTTCAATTTCTTTACATATCGAAACTTATTACTGAAGAAGAAGGTTCAAAATTGAATGAATACAGGTGTATAGATATTTATGTAGCTGACCGTACGATAAAAAGTATAATTCATACACTTAAATTGTAAAAATGTAATGTATACGGATTAATGAATTTAATATAGATAGGTAATTATTGATATATGGCAAAACGAACGAAATTGTTTACACCTCCGCAAATAAGTATCTAATGATAATTTTTAATTTACCATGTTACTTCACGTAGGTACTTATTTTACATACATACAACATACATACAATCACGCCTGTGTCCCATGAAGGGGTAGGCAGAGCACATGAAACTACTCAGGTTTCAGTGCCACTCTTGGCAAATAAGGGGTTGAAAGAAAACGAAACATAAAATAATAAAAACCCTAAAAATATCTATTGCGTTTCTGCCACAGACCACCATGTGGTTTCTGCATATTCTGTGCTGTGATAGAATTTGCAGAGACATTGCATTGCAGAGAGCGCACGCGGACACCGGCGCGGCGCCAGTGGACGCGTCTGTGTGCGTGAGCTAGGTATGCATACAACTACAACTGGGTGGCTAGCCGAATGGCACAATCGCTCACGAAACGCTCACGAAACGAAGCGCTAGTAGATATCTATCTCTATCGCGCTTGCGTATTGGCGCGACAGAGCCAGCGGCGTATCGCTTTCGTTTGGCGTCGGAGAAATGCCATCGTAGATAACATCGATTTAAACTTCCCTAGCCTCGTGGCGCCCACCGTACAAAATTTTTGCTAGGGAATTTTGATTCTTATTGTACTTGAGATTGAATTCAATTTCAGTTATTCGAAAAATTTTAGAAACAATAGTTATTTGTTATACAAGGGGGCAAAGTTGTATTTTAACGCCGAGTGTGGGAATTGAAAAACGAGCAAGTGAAAGGATACTATAGTTGAACCACGAGCGAAGCGAGTGGTTCGAGAATAGAATCCTGAACTTGCGAGTTTTTTAACACACGAGAAGTAAAATACATTTGCACCCGAGTGTAACACAAAACTTTTCCCCTCATTATAGCGAGGAAACTACAACGCAAAAAATGCGTTTATCACTGCTTCCAGTAGTTCCACAGGTGGTAAATCATCTTTATTACTAGATTCACCTACTTTTATCAATTTTAAAGCAGTTATTTTGACTTTATTCAAGGTCAAATTACTTTACCCACTAGTGGATAAAATGCGTTTTTACCCGCTGGTATTAAAGGACAAAACACGTGTTTCCGAGCTAGTGAGGGGAAAAAGAAATTATATTTTATTTGTTTACATGAGAGTTAAAATTCCATTGAAACCATTTATATGTACTTTAGAAAGTATCAAAGTACATTCGGCGCCACGAGGCTAGATAGGTACACTGTCACCTACAAATTCGACACTCAAAAGTGTCCGATCGCTTACCGACCGTCGCCCACGCAAGCCATCGGCTTATCAGTCGCGGTCGTCAGCCGCGTCCGTCAGACGCGTCCCATAATTTGTTTCAAGCTTTATACACAAGTTTTCCTTTCAATAGCAATAGCTAACGTAACGCTTGGCTTGAGTAATAAAAACTGTATAGTTAAATTAATGAAATATGTATAAGTAGGATATTGAAATCTTCTTTCTTCGTTGAGCCATCACAGCTAACTTTAACTTACAAACGGTCTTAAGCACCTGCACTTCTGAAGGCGCTTAAGTCATTTTTGCTAATAAAAAAAAACCACAACGTTCTATGAACATTGGTCAAGTGCGAGTCGGTTTTTGACTTTTCCATACAAAGAACTCATGAGCGCCTGAACGACTATGATGGCAAAGTTAACGTTTCGCACTTTCAAGACTTTACGTACATATCTCGGAAACGATAAGAGATAGAGCAAAATGGACTTCAGATTTGGGCTTTCGGTGGCACAAATTCTTTGTTTTCGTCAACAGACACCTTTTTTGGACCGATTTGAATAAAATTTTGCTCAGTCAATTTATAAACGGTCTTAAGCGCCTCCTTTTTAGTAGGAACTTAAGTCATTTTGTACAAATGAAAAAAAAATTGAACAAGTTCTAAAAAGAAAAAGACAGAAATGAATTTCTTTATACCTGTCCAACTCGATTACACAATTTTAAGACGTTTAGTAACTACTTGCAGCGGCAGTGAGTGAAATTCGTAATCTGAGTTTTTTTCTCTTAAGTCCGACTTACGCTTGACTGTAGATTTCTAATAGGTTTTCCTGTAATCTACAGGGAGAGGGCTATCTCGTGTATTTTTTTGAAAATTTTACGCTAAGTAGTTTCGGAGATAAGGGGGGGGGAATGGTCATTTTTTGCTTATTTTCTTAAATTACTTCTAAATTACCAAAACAAAAAATATAAAAAAAATATATTTCAGATGCTGATAAAATTCTCTTTCATTTGATATGTAACACAATATAGTTTTAATAACTTTGATTTTTAATTTTCAATTTTACCCCCCAAAAGTGACCCCTGTGATTAAATTTCATTTAATTAAATTACATGTCCGTCTTTGGGCCACAGGTTTACATACGTGTGCCAAATTTCAAGTAAATCGGTCCAGTAGTTTCGGAGAAATCGGCTGTGACAGAGGGACAGACAGACACGCGAGTGATCCTATAAGGGTTCCGTTTTTCCTCTTTGAGGTACGGAACCCTAATAAGGGTTCCGTTTTTCCTCTTTGAGGTACGGAACCCTAATAAATGGATTAATTCGTGTGAGAGGACCTTAATCACAACATTAAAGTCATTGTCAAGTGTTTGACGGCACATGTTAAAACAAATAACATTAGGAAGTGGTAAGGGATGCCACACACGTGTTCAGTAATTAAATTATTTTTTTAATAATTCGATAACAGTAAGAGTTGCTAGTTTCTTAGAGAAAGTGATTGTATTCGAACTAAATAATCTTCCCTTAAAGTTAACGGAATTCAATAAAAACAGGGTGTATATAGAATTTTTTGCAGCTGACTGTATGTACGTAAACATCGGTGGGATGATGTCACGCTCACTTAAAATGAAGGGCAATATTTGGGCAGGCCGGCGCCGTCTAACACTACACCCTCCAAATACATGTACCTATACACCACCATATCATCAGTCTTAGAGACGTGTATACACGGTGTGACATGACGAAACTGAATAATATAATAAAAAAGTAACTAGTAACAGTAGTAACTCGTTTGTAATTTTTATTTTAAGTGCCAGTTTTAGGAATGATAGTTTTATGTGAAAATACATAAAAAAAAAACAAAAAAATACACAATTTTTTTTTGCCCAAATTTTCTTAACGTCATATAACATTTTATCATTATTTTGCCCTCAGAAACGCGTAGTAAAAATATTTTGGTTTCCGCAAGTTACACCGTGTATGTATTTTGACATACATGTTGGCTTGTGGATGACGTTTACTTAAAGAGAAGACAGAGGAAAACAACGAATTTTGTAAACTTTTGGTACCTTTTCTGCCTTTTTCTGACAAATTGGTGCGAGTATAAAAATAGATTGGCCGCGAGTTGCGTGCGGTTCCGTCCAAATGGGTTCAGTTGTGGGTGGGTGGTGACTTACCTACATCTAACCTTTATTAGGCATGACCTGAGAATTCGGAGGTCATTTAAGGTGTCCCAATTGTTACTTGCAGCCCTTGCAGGGTGTGACTGAGCAGTTCCCAAATACTTTGTACATAGCCACGTCAGCAAATTTTAATCGATCCTATTTTGTTACCAACATTTAGTAATATAAGTCGACTTTCGTAAGATATACAGGATAATTGTTATAATTAAGAAAATAAAGATTAGAGAACCTTAGTGACGAAATAAAACTTACTAAAATTTCAATTCATCGAAAAAGTCTTGGTAACAAAATAGGAATAATAAAAACAAATTTAACTTTTCCCTTAATTTTTGTACAAACTTTTTGAGAACTGCTGGACTATTTCTTAATGGCAACGTGTGTAAAGGCGTGGAGCTAATGCACAATGTACCTGTGACAAGACGCTAATATAAAATAAAATACAAGACTAAAGTAAAATTCATAATCCTACGGACCAAATTGACAAGTAAGTGTGAACGAATGTTGCCACAGTTTGGCCAGTGTCGTTCTTATCGATATTAAAATTATGATTACATCGTAGATTTAAGGTGCACCCAGACGGGACAATGACTGTAGACCGCTAATTAGAGATATTTTTTTTATTTCGAAGCAGCAATAATATTATTCGAAAATTATATAGATATTTATGACATACTTGCCATAGCGTGACAGATAATTGATTATCGTCGGACATGGTATTTTATTTTTTACCTACAGGCTCGGAAACCTTTTTATGTTTTAAAACTAGTGGGTAAAAATGCATGGCATCCATCCACTACCTCGAAGATACATAGAACAAACCAAAATGTGTACCTCTTATTTGAAACTAATATACTTATTCTTGATTTAAACTTGTCTGTTGTATGTACTTTAAAACTTGTCGATATATTGTTATCGACATATACCCTTCCCTATTTTAATTTTGCTGTTCCTGGTATCATTTTACCTGTCAGTCATTTGTCAATTTAGTCCGTAGGATTATGAATTTTACTTTAATAAACATTTTTTTGTATATTACAGTTCATGAAGAACTGCATCATCATCCTCCTTGCGTTATCCCGGCATTTACCACGGCTCTTGGGAGGGGAAAATGAAATATTTATTTTTCAAGTAGGCATATTACAATGCGCATAATTGAAGTATGAACGTCAAATAAAGCTACGCCGGCTCTAACCCTACGCCTCAGCTTCGAGAAGATTTCAGTCCCGCCTCAGTTGGGAGGGGGGTATCCACTATGGGACCGGCAAGAAACTCGGCGGGCCACTACTTTTCAAAACATTACCTACATCTTATAATTAACATGCATTAAATAACAAGATACAATTTAACATGCAAAAATATTCATCAAAAAAATGTTAACAGACTAGGTAGGTACTCTATGAAAATTAATTTCAATAAATTATATTATGGCTTAATAATACGTCGTTCTTCTTAAGAGAAAACATATCAAATTGTCACAGAAGAAAAAGATACTATAAATCTCAATGTCATTAAATATGTACTTTACACAACATACAATATTTGATGTGCTTTCTTATCTGAACTGTGTCCTCTAGACATAATACAATTATTTTAATAGCTATTCGTTTATTGTAGTTTCTGGTTCGGGCCATGCATGTTTGTCTGTCAAATAGTCCTTGACTCTGTAATAAGCCTTTAACATCAACGATTTTTTTAAGTACTTCTTAAGAGCTGGGAGGGGTAATCTCAAAGCAGTGTCAGGTAACTTATTATAAAAATGAATGCATTGCCCAACAAATGATTTCTGTACTTTGCGGACACGAAACTTCTTTATGGCAAGCTTATTCTTGTTTCTAGTGTTATAATTATGGACATCAGAATTCTTAGTGAAACAGTCTAAATTCTTAAAAACATAAATGATACTATCATAGATGTATTGGGAAGCTACAATTAAGATATTAATTTCTTTGAAAAGTTCTCTTACTGATTCACGTGTTCCTAAGTTGTAAATAGAACGAATGGCTCTCTTTTGTAATATCTACAAAAATAGTCTACGGTATATCAGCTGCTTTGCCCCAAACCAGAATACCATAGGAAATTACACTGTGAAGATAACTATGATATACTAGGCGAGCTGTCTCAACATTAGTCAGTTGCCTGATTCTCCTAACGGCGCATGCGGCTGAACTTAATTTGTTTGCTAGTTTTCTTATATGAGGACTTCATTGTAGATTTTTGTCCAATGTTAAACCAAGGAACAGTGTTGTAAGTATCTCTAAGCATTCATCATTCAAAAGTATTTTTGTATCGATTGGTTTAACATTCGGCAGAGAAAATCTAATACATTTGGTTTTCTTAGAATTAAGAAGTAAATTGTTGACAGTAAACCACTGCAGTACATCAGCTAACGTGCTATTAATTACATTGTAATCCGTAGATTTTCGGTCAACATTAAAAAGCAGCAGTTTTGGCAACGAATACCAATATTGCGACAGAAAGCGACTGACATTTTACCTTCCAAACCGGAGGGTAACTAGGCCTTACTGGGATTAGTCCGGTTTTCTCACAATGTTTTCCTTCGCCGAAAAGCGAATATCAAATGACATTTAGCACATAAACTCATTGGTACGAGCCGGGGTTCGAACCCGCGACCTCCGGATGGAAAGTCGCACGTTTTTACCGCTGGACCACTGATATCATTAAAGAAAATATTAAAAAGCAATGGTCCGTACAGCGAACCCTGGGGGACGCCTCTAGAAATAGTCACGGGGCTCTGTCATGAGGTATAAATTTGGTCCACGATAGGTTTGCAACCATTTTGATAGCCCTGCCTCTGTAAGGGCTAAGTAAACGTCATCATTTCATCGAAGTTTGACGTTTAAAATAACAGTAGCATTGGTGAAGCTGTCGGAATAGTTGCTTTAAAATGAGGACACTGTCTTATTACACAAAATGTTTCCTATGATCTTTTAACGCTGTAAAAGAGAAGGCGTTTTAGACATGACCTTAAAAAACGCAACTGTCAAAGTGACAATGATTACAAATATGTTGATATGATTTTGTAATTGATTATATATTATTTTCTAAATTTTTTGTGTTTTTTATGATGTGTTGCATCCCGGCTAATCTACTGCAATGCCCCATCTCCCAAGATCACAAATTAAACAAAGGAGATCGTGGATCAAAACTACACCAAAGTAAGAAACATGTTCCCCGGATCGAAGCGTCCCCATCAGTTCCTAATCAAGTCAACAGCCCTCTGAAGACGAAAATAATTAACTGTATAAATTCTAATATTTTAGTATAAGAATAACTCCTGACGTGTATCATGGAGCGACATCGTCTCTTAGACTAAGCTCATTAAATAAAGATTTAAAAGAAACAAATAATGACATACCTAGTTCCGAAGCACATTTATTTACAAAAACTGTTATATACCCCACAACAAATCCAACCGTAACCTACTTATCCAGTATTACCAAAGAAACATTTTTGATCCCGATTTTTCAATAGATCCCACAGTACCATCAATCAGAGTTTATCACAATACCATAAGGCCAATGCCATAGAAAACAAAATTTCGGATAGTAACATAAGAAGGGCTACAAAACTTTTATTTTCCAGCGACACCTTGGTCTCTCGTTCTGCTAAAGGCTTGCTGCCCTAAACTATAAAATCTATTCTAATCTATTATTGGTCTCAGGAGGATAGAAACAACGTAATAATTATTGATAATGATTTTACATGTTTCAGGAAGCCGCAAAGGCCTTCTCTTCCTCATGGCCATACTACCAGTTTTCTACGTATCCTGGCAGCTCAGCCAAGTGGTGGGGGAAGTGTTTATCCCACCACCCCCACTGGATCAGGTGCTCCACCATTTCCGGGCTAATAGGAGTTTAGTACATTACTTGGACAATATGTGAGTACTTAGAACGGTGCCCTGAGCGACACCAAACCTTTTATGTGATTTAAGGCATCACCGCGCTAAAATGAGACATTGTTATTATGTATGTATGAAATGACTTTAACAGCAAATAGAAACAAGTAAAATAACTAGACTTACGACTTTTTAAGAATTCACCATTTGGATTTCGAAAAAGCTTTAGACCATATTTTTGTATCTCGAATCACCTTTATAATAAATTGGCTTTTGCCCGCGGCTTCGCTCGCGTTTAATTCGAAAATTGCGAAATACTTCATATAAACGACCACCCCCCATTTTAGGGTAGTGGGAAGTTAGAAAGAGACAAAAAGTAGCCTCTGTCACTCTCCATCCCTTCAACTATCTCTACTTAAAAAAAATCACGTTAATTATTCACTGCGTTTTGCCGTGAAAGATGGACAAACAAATAGACACACACACTTTCCCATTTATAATGTTAAGTATGGATTAATAAACTTCCCTTTAGTAGGAAAAAACTTTCAACCACAGTTTTATTCGCTTTAAGCTTGAATAAAAAAATCCTTTTCATCACACCAATTGGTAAAGGCTCTCTTTGCTAATCGAAAATAGATAGCAAAATTGCATTTTATCCACAAGAGAGCAAAGTAATTTCATACAAAGTTTAACTTGACGTTGTAAGCTAGCTGGTAGATTTTACCTATAAATGATGATTTTGAATAATAAATATTAAATAAATTGATGGATTTGAGAACATCAGTTCGCTACGCTCACGGTTCAATATTGGAATCTTTCGCTTGCTCGGGTATCAATTTTGGCACGTGCGGTTAAACAATAACTTTGCCCCCTTGTAAAACAAATAACTATTTATCAAATTTTTACAAGCTGCCTTGTTAGTAGGTATGTTAGTTTGGTCAAAACAGTCAAAACAAAACGTAGAAGCTTAATTTGACCCACTTCCCGGTTTTCGATTGAGCTGAAATTTTGCACACATAATATGTAAATCAAGTGACAATGAAATATTATGGTATCATGGAGCTGATCTAATGATGGAGCAGAAAGGTGGTCATAAGGAACTCTGTTATGAAACGTCGTATCCCCATCGAGTAAGGGGTTTTTAGAAACGTCTCGGAGAGCAGTAGATGACAGTTGAAAGAAAAGGGCAGTCGGCGATAAAAGCCTGTGCCAAAAATGAATTTTTCGCAAAAAAACTTATTCTAAATTTTGTAATTTTTTAGTTCCTGCGCATCTGAGAAAATAATTTTTTTAAACAATCTTCTCTAATTCCAGAAATCTCCTCATAGAACCATCATCAATCTGCCAGCAAAAGGTCCCAATCCTCATCCTTGTTACCAGCACCCCCTCCCACCATCGCCACCGTAATGTCATCAGAGACACCTGGGGGAAACATCAGGAGACGTACTTCTTCCTTGGACTTAGCCAGGATGACGATCGATTGGTGAGTATTGTCATGTTACTTTTTCTAGACAGTTTTTTGTGGCTTCCATCGAATACTTAGGGCCGGTTGCACCAAACTTTCTGTCACCGTTAAAGCGTGCGACCCTACTCATAGTGTTGTGTTCCTGCTGGTGAGTAAGGCTGCCAGAGCTCAACGAGGGTGCGGTGTGCTGATGACGGGAGGACTTACGGAACTAACTTGTTCCGTCTATTGTCCTTTGAGTCGTCGGCAACCCGAATCCTCCTTGGAACTTGTACACTCCTTTTTGCTGTGTACTTAACACAGCAAAAGGGAGTGTACAAGTTTCTAATGGGGTGGCAACGCGCATGTGACACTGTTTGAGTTGCAGGCGTCCATAGGTTACGGTGACCGCTTTACATCAGGCGGACCGTATACTTGTTTGCCACTGACGTAGTATAAAAAAAAAGCGTTCATTAAATTTTATTATATGGGAAGTTCCATAGACGTCTGCTGAGTAACGATGATGTGGTTGATGCAACTGGCCCTTTAACTTATATCATCATCATGTTAACTATATCACCCTAATGTGCAAGAGATAGAGGCCAAGTGACGATTTTCTGTTTTTTGAAGTTGATAGCCTTCATAGCGTTTTTACATTATCCGAATCGATATCGGATGTAGGACCGATATATCCTATATCACACCTCGGATACTGGAGATTAAATATATGAAAGGGGCGCGTTCCTGTTCCTACGCACACATCCTAAGCTCGTGTAGGTGAACGCGTACTATGTTTGTATGAGTGAGATATGACAGGCCGACTTTTTTAGGGTTCCGTAGTCAACTAGGAACCCTTATAGTTTCACCATGTCTGTCTGTCTGTCCGTCCGTCCGTCCGTCCGCGGATAATCTCAGTGACCGTTAGCACTAGAAAGCTGAAATTTGGTACCAATATGTATATCAATCACGCCGACAAAGTGGTAAAATAAAAAGTGGAAAAAAATGCTTTGTTGGGGTACTCCCCTACATGTAAAGTGGGGACTGATTTTTTTTTTCATTCCAACCCCAACGTGTGATAGGTAGGATAGGTATTTAAAAATGAATAAGGGTTTACTAAAATCGTTTTTTGATAATATTAATATTTTCGGAAATAATCAAAAAAATCATAAAAATAGAACTTTATAAACACTTTCTAGGAAAATTGTTTTGAACTTGATAGGTTTAGTAGTTTTCGAGAAAAATACAGAAAACTACGGAACCCTACACTGAGCGTGGCCCAACACGCTCTTGGCCGGTTTTTTTTATTATAAATGGGCTTACTCTTGGCCACAGACTAGCCAAAGGCAAAGACGTGGCGTACGATGAAGTGAGCTCAACCAGGAGATGCCTGTTCAGTGTTCACCCTTGATTTGAAGGTTGCCGGGTTATATGAGCTCGGAAATATAGCCGACTGAGGTAACTGAAAGCGGGTGGGCGTCACTTTCAGCGGGGAGCAGGAGTGACCATACTGTACGATAGTACTCTTAATTATAATGTGCCTATTATATTCAATGCGGCATCTTTGATATCTTTCCTATATTCGATATCGGATCGGATAATCGAATAATGTAAAACGCTCTCTGGCGTTGTTTACGAATCATATGCGCATTACGAAGTAACTACAAAACAATATGTGACTTGGAATTCTAGCAAAATTGTACTTATTGAAAATAATAAGAATGGAATAGAACACCACATAGAAACTTAATGTTTGCATTGCACATATAAATCCAAAATCATTCCTGTTATCGTGAGTGCATCTTACAACACCCAAGACTTTTAATATTGCTAAATCAGTTAATTCTAAAAATAGTTTAATAGGTCTTCGAGTTAAACAGTATTCAACAAATATAAACCTGTCTGTTCCAGGCAGACGCCTACATCGAAGCGAAGCAGCACAGTGACCTGATAGTCCACGAGTTTAACGACCATTATCAGAACCTGACTATAAAGGTATCAAATTTAAATACTTCTTAAAGCTCGGCCACGCATGCGCGTTTTGAAAGCGCAGCGTCAGCGGAGCGCAATGATGGCGGAGCGCCAGACGGAGCAGATTGCATGCGAGCGTTTTCAAAGCGGAGCGCATGGCGCCGCCGATCCGCTCTGAATGCGCTAGCTTTCCGCTACGTTAACGCTATGCTTTCAAAAAGTCCTGTGTGTGGCCGAACCCTTTATCTTCAGTAAAGACTAGTAGATATTTCGTAAATTTATTTTAGCCAGTTCTATGGGGAAAGTTAATATTCGCGACTGCATTTTTAACCGCCACTCAAATCCCAAGGACGGTTATCAATTCGCCTGTATTTTTTTTTGTTTTTGTTTTTTTTATGCAATACTCGATACTCGATATCTCCGTCGTTACTGTACCGATTTTGAAACTTTTCGATTGAATATATAGGTGTGTATAAGGTGTACTCGGGTAATTCCGAACGTCAAAAACCGACAAATTCCGAAAAGGGGAATCACGGGTGATTATCATTTGAATTTCAGAATTATCCGAGTAACGGCATTACCCGAATACACCTTATATGTATGCATGTATGTTTATGTATTTTATATTTTTAGTCTGTATTGTGCTATAAGTTTATTTCTTCGAATTTGCTGACACCTACTGACATAATGTAAATTTATCAATATCCGCTACCTTAAGGTTGTCTGGAAGAAATCGTTTAGCGATAAGACCGCCTGTTGTTAGATATAATTTAGTAAATAACTAATGAGTATTTGTATTGTATTGCATATACAGAGTGGTCAAATTTTTATCAGAACCTAGTTCTGATGATGGGATTCTGGAGAAATCGAGAGAAATCTTTAAAACATACATATTTGTGTTTTTATAAGAGCAGCATGCATTTACGTTCAGAACAACGGAACTCCTCAAATCTGTCTTTTAATGTTCAGGTGGCGCTGATGCTGCAGTGGACGCTCCACCGCTGTCCACAGGCGGAGTTCGTGTTCAAGACTGATGATGATGTCCTGGTCAACCCCAATACTTTGAAGGAGGTGATCAGAGACAATAGGGATGCAGCGTTATTCGGTAAGGATATTGCCGTAAATTCCCCTTATTTAACCCCCAAAAGTATTATAGTTGGCGTAATTGATGGAGAACGCGGGATGTTCAACCCGCTGGGTGGTCATGGTCAGTGTTAAGACGATACAGGAGGGGTCAATTCTCCATACAAAGTTCTCGACTATTTCCTCCCTGGTTTTTAAAGATAGAGCACTGATTTTTTCAACACAGATTATTATTATTTTTATCTGTGTCGGACCGTTTTGATTTTTTTGATATTCTAAGTTTTAAAAACGCTAGAGCCGTTCAAAAATTTCCAAAAACGGCGTTAATGATTATGGCGCAAAAAAAGGTCTGGTATTCAAAATTGGTAACAAGTAGCCAAGAAAGCTAAACGGTCCGACATAGATAATTTCATTGTTATTCAGATTCTCAAATTTCGTTACGATTGATTTGAGTTTTGAAGGAGGAAACTGTCGAGAGCGGAAACTCAATTTCATCGCAATATCTTTTAAGTGAGTTGTTGAGAATGGACAATTTTTTTTTTCTATATATCTAGTTAATAACACTAATTTTTAACTCAAATTCCCAAATTGAAAGCGAGGGGGGGGGGGGGGGGGGGGGGGGCTCCTTTCCATTTTAGCATTTTCGCTTCTGTAGCATCTTAAGAAGGCCTGCGCCTAATATGAATGGAAAGGCTACATCTCGACGTTTCGAACTGTTTACAAGGTTTTTTGGTGGCTTTTCATAGTTTTATTTCATAAGTAACAATTTCGGTAACGGAAGACAATATTGCTTCAATGAAAGTTGGATCGATAGTAGTTACCTATTAATATTTCACATATAGGTATATCAAGATTATCAAATACCAGCTCATGATATGGATGACTAGATGAGTCACCTCATTTAACCTAATTTCTAGGTTTATAATGAAGAATAGTGTTTCTAAATTATAGTAGACCGGCAACGGCACGTACAAATGTATTAAGTACTATTCACAATGTACTCTGCTATAATTAAGTACCAGTTCATTAGATAAGTACTATTATTACAGACAATAATTGTTTTTCATCGCACCAACTAGTATAGGCTCTCTTGATTCTTCAAAATCGGATAGCAAAATTGCATTTTATCCAAAGAGTGCAAAGTAATTTTATACAAATATTAACTTGATTGAACTGGCCAGTATAATTTACCTATAAATGATGATTTTGAATCATAAATCCACACTAATATTATAAATGGGAAAGTGTGTGTCTGTTTGTTTGTCCGTCTTTCACGGCAAAACGGAGCGACGAATTGTCGTGATTTTTTAAGCGGAGATAGTTGAAGGGATGGAGAGTGACATAGGCTACTTTTTGTCTCTTTCAAACGCGAGCGAAGCCGCGGGCAACCGCTAGTATTTAATAAAATGATGGACTTGATTTAGTTACTTAGTATCTTATTCGTGTTGGTGTAGTGAAAATTTTTGTTTTTCACTCGATGGCAAAGTTTCTTTTGATTTTATCCCAAGTAAATCTCTTTATGTTTCAGGGTACAAGAAAGAGAACAGTGTACCACACCGAGACGAGTACACCAAGTGGTACCTCCCCCGGTGGCTGTACAACGAAGACCTGATTCCGGAATATCTTTCCGGGACGGGATATATCATTAGTGGTAAGATTTACATATAAGTCTAATATTTTATTTATGTACATACAAATACATATAATCACGCCTCTAACCCATAAAGGAGTAGACAAAGCACATGAACTACTAAGTTTCAGTGCCACTCTTGGCAAAAAGGGGTTGAAAGAAATCCAAATTGTGACATAGAAGTGACAGGTTGCCAGCCTCTCGCCTACGCCACAATTAAACCTATATCCCACAGTCGACTTCTACGAGAAGAAAAGGGGTGGTGAAATTCTTAACCCGTCACCACACGTTTATTTATGTGTCCATGGAATGGTAAACATGTTAGGAGATAGTAGAGACCCTTGTGGAACACCAGTGTTTTTGTTTCTTTTTTGGATTAACAGGCGTTTATTAAGGCCCGTAACATACGTTTGTCAGATAAACAACAATTAGTATATTTGTATACCCTTGGGGAATCTGTACAATGGTAAATTGCTACAGATGGAAGGTGTTATACTGAATCAAACGCCTTCGTTACGTGGAACTAATTGAAAGTGTATTTGTGTCCTCATTATTTTTGTTCAAAAAGATCTTGTCTATCCGAATTTCCAACGGGTGTTTTATACATACAATACGAGTATAGTAATGGTCTTTATTGAACATGATTTATTTCTTGAATTGACTCTGGGCATGGCATTATAGCAACAAAAACATATATAACTCCGCATAGACAGATAAAGTCTAAGAAAAAACGTACCTCAGTACCATACAGAAAAAGGTACGGTGGCCTAGATGGCATTACACCTTTGGGGTACGCTCAGCTAGATGGCGCTAATATTAATATTTGACATTTTAACACATATCAAGCTAAGAATATGGGCCAAATTGTCAAAACTGAGGTTTAAAAATGTTAAGCCTGTGTCAAGAGATGGCAGTCTATGCAATGTGATTACACATTTTACTTTGACAGTAACTCTCTATAATACTCGATTCTCTTTGGAAAAGAGTACCTTCTTTTTCCGACACATAAATCTGTATAAGTTGAGTAATTTGAACCTTTTTCCTTCATTACAGGTAAAAACCTAAAAGAAATCTTCAACACCGCCCTCCGTATACCTCTCATCAATATGGAAGACGTCTACTTTACTTACCTAGTCGCCAACAGAGCCCTAGGGCTTCCGCTCATCCACGAGAGAAGACTGAGCCCATACAAACCTTGGATATTCACGTGTCCATTCAAAAACTACGCTTCCATGCATAGTCTTAGTCCAGAGGAGATGGAGAGTATTTGGCCGAGGATACAGAATTTAGGGAACTTTTGTAATTATTTTACTAGTGAGTTGTTATTGTATTAGTATTTTTTCATCACACTCCCACAGTAAATCAGCAATCGCGCACAAGTGGAGCGGGAGTTATAGGAAACCGTTCTCCGTAGGAAGTTATGAACTTTCTAACACCGTATTTAATATTTTTTTTTATCTTTTACAATTTGAAAAACATTGTGTTGTGTGTAACTCGGGGCGTAAGATTCCAAACTCAAGTCTTTAAATTTAATTAAACTTACGTCCCAAGTTGCACAATGTTACTATTGAGGTTTAGGGATCGATCTGATATTTGAAAAAAGACTGAGTCCATGAGGTAACAGTACCATTCGACACGCTAATGCCCAATAGTTCATAGTCATAGTTCCCTAAAAGTTTGTACATTTGGATCATGTCTTCGATTTTGATAAAAATGGGAAGGCTGATAGAGTCCACGATGCTGAGCAAGATCCACTAGGTTTCCCAAAATATCCTAGGTAGTTAAAAAATAGAAACGATGTTTTTCACTGTATTATTTAGTGTTTTTGGAGACGTTTTATATATTTTTTTCTATTTGGTAAAAAAGCTAAATAATATGAAAAATATATTAATCATGTATTTTTGTCATATATTAAATATATTATATTTTTATTTCGAGTTTACCTGTCTATTTAGAAACACTCTAAAAAAAATAGAAACGATGTTTTTTTACTGTATTATTTACTGGTTTTGGAGACGTTTTATATATTTTTATTCTATTTAGTAAAAATAGCTAAATAATATGTAAAATATATAAATCATGTATTTTTTCATGTATTAAATATAGGGTCTATATTAATTCGCATAACTGAATACTCCTAATATGAATTGGCATACCGTTTATTACGCATAATGTTTAATACGCATATCATTATTTCGCATAACAGATTTCGTATAATGTTAATGCGCATAATGTAAATTGTTATAACGATGAATTGGTATAAGTATAATAAGCATAACTTTGTTTCGTAGAATGTTTAAATGGCATACAAGAAAATTATATTTTCACCACACTAACGGGTAACGGCTTACTTTTCTGTTCGAAAATAGACAGCAAAATTGCATTTTATCCCCAAGAGTTCAAAGTAATTTCATACAGATTTTAACTTGATGTCTTAAGCTGATTTTATTAAAACATCAAATTAAATCAAATCCATCTATTTCTTCAATATTTATGATTCAAAATCATCATTTATGGGTAAAATTCTATTAAGTAGCTAGCTTAAGACATCAAATACTGACTATAATATAGTCAGTATTTTGTTCGTGTTGGGGTGGTGACAAATTTGGTTTTCAAACTCGGTGGCAATGTTTAACGTGCCGTATGAAGGTTAATGTACCTTGAAACCCTCGCAACGCCCAAGATTCCAATTTTTAGGGTTCCGTAGTCAACTAGGAACCCTTATAGTTTCGCCATGTCTGTCTGTCTGTCCGTCCGTCCGTCCGTCCGTCCGTCCGCGGATAATCTCAGTAACTGTAAGCACTAGAAAGCTGAAATTTGGTACCAATATGTATATCAATCACGCCAACAAAGTGCAAAAATAAAAAATGGAAAAAATGTTTTATTAGGGTAGCCCCCCTACATGTAAAGTGGGGGCTGATTTTTTTTTTCATTCCAACCCTAACGTGTGATATATTGTTGGATAGGTATTTAAAAATGAATAAGGGTTTACTAAGATAGTTTTATGATAATACTAATATTTTCGGAAATAATCGCTCCTAAAGGAAAAAAAAGTGCGTCCCCCCCCTCTAACTTTTGAACCATATGTTTAAAAAATATGAAAAAAATCACAAAAGTAGAACTTTATAATAACTTTCTAGGAAAATTGTTTTGAACTTGATAGGTTCAGTAGTTTTTGAGAAAAATACGGAAAACTACGGAACCCTACACTGAGCGTGGCCCGACACGCTCTTGGCCGGTTTTTGGAATCTTCCGCTTGCTCGGGTATCAGTATCGGCACGTGCGATCTGCGAGAATCTGAACCATGAAATAATATTATTTAAATAATAATATAGTCAGTATTTTGTTCGTGTTGGGGTGGTGACAAATTTGGTTTTCAAACTCGGTGGCAATGTTTAACGTGCCGTATGAAGGTTAATGTACCTTGAAACCCTCGCAACGCCCAAGATTCCAATTTTTGGAATCTTCCGCTTGCTCGGGTATCAGTATCGGCACGTGCGATCTGCGAAAATCTGAACCATGAAATAATATTATTTAAATAATAATATAGTCAGTATTTTGTTCGTGTTGGGGTGGTGACAAATTTGGTTTTCAAACTCGGTGGCAATGTTAAACGTGCCGTATGAAGGTTAATGTACCTTGAAACCCTCGCAACGCCCAAGATTCCAATTTTTGGAATCTTCCGCTTGCTCGGGTATCAGTATCGGCACGTGCGATCTGCGAAAATCTGAACCATGAAATAATATTATTTAAATAATAATATAGTCAGTATTTTGTTCGTGTTGGGGTGGTGACAAATTTGGTTTTCAAACTCGGTGGCAATGTTTAACGTGCCGTATGAAGGTTAATGTACCTTGAAACCCTCGCAACGCCCAAGATTCCAATTTTTGGAATCTTCCGCTTGCTCGGCACGTGCGATCTGCGAAAATCTGAACCATGAAATAATATTATTTAAATACTATCCGTTTTCAATTTCTTTAGTAAGGTACAGCGGGGCAAATCTAGACTAAAAGGCAATTGTAACTAATCCATTTTTTCCATTATTACACTATTTCCATTATTCCATTATTACATGTACCCACTGAACACGTTTACTACATAACTGGTAGACACTCTATTTTCTGAAAAACACTTATAAAAAACGAAAAAACTTAATAAGTAATGTATAAATAAAATAAAGACTCCTTAACTCAAATAATCCTTTTAATTTAAGATTAGCAGATAAGTTCATAAATGCATGTATGTTTCTTAAAAATAAACAGTTTTTTTTTTAATAATGCAAACATTGTAAAACATGGAAGAAATTGACCAGTTACATTTGCCCCCCACTCGAGATTTGCCCCGCTGTACCTTACTTACCCCTATTTTTTTCATGCTTAATAAGTGAGACAGTATAAAATTAAACACTCATAATCGAGCGCTCGAAATTGGAAAATCAGCCTCTGATTGATCCAATCGCTTTCTCCATAGATTTTAGATTTAGATTTCTTTATTTCATGATAAAAATTACACTATAAATTTGTTACATGCCAAAGTTATGTTTATCTTCACAAAAAATTACATTATGAATTGAAAATAATAAAATGAATAGTTTCTCCCAATAAGGATCCTCATACAGTTAGTAAGTATGGCAATTCATTTTAGGATAACTAAAGTTATACGAAATAATAGTATGCAAATTTCAATTATGCAGATTCATTGTTATGCGAAATAAGAATTATGCATATTTAATATTATGCTTATTCAATGTTATGAACAATTATGTTATGCCAAATCTGTTATGCGAATTCAAATTATGCTAATTAATGATAGGCGAAATAGAGGGCACCCTTAAATATATTATATTTTTATTTAGAGTTTACCTGTCTTTTTAGAAACACTTTAAAAAAAATAGAAAAAATAGAAAATTTTGATAAAAATTGGAAGGCTGATAGAGTCCACGATGCTGAGCAAGATCCACTAGGTTTCCCAAAATATCCTAGGTAGTTAAAAAATAGAAACGATGTTTTTCACTGTATTATTTAGTGTTTTTGAAGACGTTTTATATATTTTTTTTCTATTTAGTTAAAAAATCTAAATAATATGTAAAATATATTAATCATGCATTTTTTTCATATATTTCTTCTTCTTCTTCCTTGACCTTTTCCCATTTAAGTGGGGTCGGCCTTTCTTGTCCTTTTCCTCCATAATACACGATTTTTGGCTATTTCAGCGTCTGCGTTAACATCTTTCATGTCTTTTTGGACTGTCGTCAGCCAAGTGGTAGGTGGTCTTCCGCTTCCTCTTTTTTGTGTCGGCATGTTTAAGGCTAACTTGACCATATGATCTTCTGGGCGACGTAGAATATGCCCATACCACCGAAGACGATTTTCTTTGAGTTTCTCAGCTATAGGTGCGACTTTGAAACTACCTCTTATGTAGTCGTTGCGGATTTTATCCAGCAACGTGACTCCTCCTGACCAACGCAACATGCGCATTTCAGTGACATGCAATTTATTTATGTGCTGTTTGGTTGTTGCCCAGCATTCTGTGCCGTATAAAAGAGCAGGCCTTATTGCGCTTTTATAGACTTTCCCTTTCACTTTTATTGGCATTTTCTTATCGCATATTACGCCGGTCAGCTCCCTATATTTTTGCCACCCCACTGTAGTTCTATGTGTGACATCTTTATCGATCTTGCCATCGTTGCTGATGATGGATCCCAAGTATTTAAATTGGCACACTGTGGGAATTCTTGTGGCTCCGATATAGATTTTGAAGTCGTTGGCATTAGAAATGCCATCAAACACACAAGACATATGCTCAGTTTTCTTTCTGCTAATCTTTAGCCCATTACTTTCAAGTGCTTCTATCCAGGTGTTGAATGTGTGTTGGAGATCTATTATATCTTCTGAAATAAGTGCAACATCGTCTGCGTAAAGAATATTCCAGGGCACAGGTTTTTGGCAACTTTTCGTGAGGTAGTCTATTGTTACATTGAAAAGTAACGGGCTGAGAGTCGAGCCTTGATGGACGCCGGATCCGATTGAGAAGCTGTCACTTTTACCTGCTGGGCTCATAACTTGCGTCTTTACATCGCTGTACATGTCTTTTATGAGCGAGATATAACTTTCCGGCACCAGCTGATCTCTGAGGGCCTCCCAGATCAGGTCACGTGGGACATGGTCGAACGCTTTTTCTAAGTCAATGAAGACCATGTGTAAGTTCTTCTTGTTAGTCTTTCTCTTTTCTAAAAGTATGCGTATAGTTTGTATAGCGTCCGCCGTTCCCTTTTCAGCAACAAAGCCGCATTGATTTGAAGTTAATACTATTAGTTCATTTAGTCTGTTATACAAAACCCTTTCCCAGATTTTTAGAGAGTGGGACATAAGTTTGATAGCGCGGTAGTTACCACAGTCTCTCACGTCTCCCTTTCCTTTGTAAAATGGTATGAGAAGACTGTTTCTCCAGCTTTCAGGTATTTGTTGACCTTGTATAAGTTTGTTGAAAATTTCATAAAGCCAGAGTATACCTTCTTCGCCTAAGTGTTTCCAGACTTCTGACGGGATTTCATCTGGTCCTGTTGCTTTGTTGTTCTTCATCTGGCACAGAGCTTTCTTTATTTCCGTGGGTGTTATCGCTGTAAGGGGGCCACAGACAGAGACTGGTGGTGACGTATTGGTGTTTCTCGGGTGCGATACATTTAAGAGATCTTCGTAGTACTGCACCCATCTATCCCGGATATCTTTGTCCTGGGTTAGAAGTTTACCGGATGCATCATTTATGTACTTGACTGTGGTGATATCTTTGGTGCTGTTGTGACGCGATTTCGCCAGTTTGTGGATGTCTACTAGAGTGTCAGCTTTTTCCAATTTTTCGTAAAAAGCTTGGTAGGATTCAGCTTTGGATATAGCTATGGTTCGTTTAGCTTGCCGTTTGAGGTCGTTGTAAAGTAAACGGTCTGCCTCTTCATTTGTTGACTGCCAGATTTTAAAAGCCTCTTTCTTTTTGGAGACAGCGTTTTTGACCTCTATGTTCCACCAAGCTGTTTCCTTAAATGGACCTGTTGCTCCCTTTGTGCGACCTAGATGTTTTTCCGCAGTTCCTCTACACGTGACTTCAAAATTATTCCACATTTCCGCGGCCGTTAATTCATATATTAAATATATTATATTTTTATTTAGAGTTTACCTGTCTATTTAGAAACACTTAAAAAAATAGAAACGATGTTTTTTACTGTATTATTTAGTGTTTTTGGAAACGTTTTATATATTTTTTTCTATTTAGTAAAAAAAGCTAAGACGAAAAAACAGATAGGACATGTTTTATCCTTATTAGATTCTCTAGTTTTTGTTAAAAATCTTTCCTATACTTCGAAAACTTGATAAAGATGAATTGAAATAGATATCATACACGAAAGAAAAAACGACAAGGCCCACTGATAAAGATGATTAAAACAATCGAAAATTGTAACAGTGCCTTAGTTATTAATTGTCGGTTTCATGATAATTATTGCTTTCGTTTTTTTTCTATGTTAGTTTGAAGTATTTTTTATAATTATGGTTAATGCTTATTTTTTGTTTTCTTTACATACCAACTGAAAAGTATAGCCGAGTATCCCTATTGGAAAAGGTATAAAAAATCATGAAATATATTGTATATTTTTAAATAAAAGTGAAATCATTAAATTAGTAAGCTGTATGTAGAACTTTTTAAGTTGAAAATAAGAAAAAGGTGAAAAAGTGACAAAATGAACTTATTATACGGAACCATATTTTTTTTACCTGTAACTTATTTTGATATATCTATGTTTTTTCTACCTTATTCTATTGTGTGTTTAAGTTTAAAATGTGAAGTTAAAAATACGTAGCTTTTGCCTGCGATTTGCTTTTGAGCAGATAATCTATAGACTAACATGGGTGACGTCGTTTTTGCCTAATTAAATAAAGTATAGTTTAAAAATATTTTTAGCGGTTCTCAAGTCATAATAAAATATGGCAATTTTTTTTTCAGTTCACTGAACAGTAATTGATAATATAAAAGAGATTTTAAATAACACCCAGGTCCAGGTAGCCTATTATGTATTAGACATTGGAAAAGGTGTTGATCTTAGATGTTTTTGTTGTTCTATATTTAGGAAAACTAGGTCCTTCTTTAAGTGCCTTGCTTAAAAAATAACATAGGAACTAGATTTTTACGTATAACGGTTTTTTCTAGAAATTAAAATCGTCTTTGATCTCCTGTTACATTTATAAAGACATGTACGTGAACAAGTTTAAAAAAATAAATATATACTTTTGAAATAAACTGACTATTATTTGATGTTCCTTCTTTAATATTAAGTGGGTAGGTAAAAAATAAGACAATGTACGGTTAACCTGGGGCCGGTTCTCGAAAGGTACAAGCCTTGTATTACAAGTGTGCGAACTGTCAAATCGTATGGGTTGTCATGGAAACACACTTGTAATACAAGGCTTGTACCTTTCGAGAAACGGGCCACTGGGGCCCATTTCTCAAAACTGAAAGTTACAAGTTACAAGCGGAAGTCTCTTTCCAACTTGTCATATTAGACATTGACTACCGCTTGTAAATTGTAACTTGTAGCTTCGAGGAATGGGCCCCAGTAGTTTTATTTGACTTGCAAAATTGACGTTTCTAGTTGATTCTCCGTTGCTGTAGATAAAATTTTAAGTTTTCGAATCAATCAGTTCTCGAGTATACCTATATATAATCAAGGACGATTTAATACCGGACTGACAAAGCCCATACAAAAAAACCGGCCAAGAGCGTGTCGGGCCACGCTCAGTGTAGGGTTGCGTAGTTTTCTCAAAAACTACTGAACCTATCAAGTTCAAAACAATTTTCCTAGAAAGTTTTTATAAAGTTCTACTTTTGCGATTTTTTTCATATTTTTTAAACATATGGTTCAAAAGTTAGAGGGGGGGGGACGCACTTTTTTTTCCTTTAGGAGCGATTATTTCCGAAAATATTAATATTATCAAAAAACGATTTTAGTAAACCCTTATTCATTTTTAAATACCTATCCAACAATATATCACACGTTGGGGTTGAAATGAAAAAAAAAATCAGCCCCCACTTTACATGTAGGGGGGGTACCCTAATAAAACATCTTTTTCCATTTTTTATTTTTGCACTTTGTTGGCGTGATTGATATACATATTGGTACCAAATTTCAGCTTTCTAGTGCTTACGGTTACTGAGATTATCCGCGGACGGACGGACGGACGGACGGACGGACGGACGGACGGACGGACAGACAGACATGGCGAAACTATAAGGGTTCCTAGTTGACTACGGAACCCTAAAAAGTACCCCTGAAATGTATGGACTATGGACCTTTTAGTCTTAACCACAGACCAACCCCAGGGTTCTCTGTGGTCTTAACTCTTCGTCTGTGTTTGATAGAGATCCTAACATATGGCGTTGGACTTTAAAAAGTTATGTCAAAGTTAATTATTTTATGACAATTTTTTGTCAGAAACAGACGAGGGGTCAAACTAGATGGCACTGTTCGCAGCCTGGAAGTGGCCAAAATCATATTTTTGTGTGTTTTTGTTTTATATAAGAACAAATGACATACTTCTTTATTTTAAAATCATGATATCACGTCAATACTAATTTTGAAAAAAAAAAAAAATGTAGGCGTGATCAGTGTAGTTATGGCGATAGAAAATCGAGGTACCATTCTTTAGTGTGAAGTATGTAAATCCTATACTTATAAAAATATGATCCTTGATATTAAGTAGTTGCATAATTAAAATAATCATAATTAAAAAAATCTGTGCGCGACTTCTTTGCTGGCAGCTTAAGGTAGAATTGAATGTTATCTTTCTGACAGGTTAGTAATATATATATATATATATATAATTTATATATATGAGTACCTATGTATTATATAACCTATCGTTATTTATGTAAAAATAGTATGTAATTGTATGTACGTTAATATATTATATGTCTAAGCTTTTGATTGATATTTCAAAATTGGTCTCTTAATGCACCGCCTACAATCTTCTCTGCTTTGCCCAAAGGTTGACTGGTAGAGAATGCCTCATGGCATTAAGTTCGCCTTTTGTACACTAAGTTGTTCTTTTGTGCAATAAAGTTTAAATAAATAAAATAAATAAATAATTTTCTTTAACATTCAAATATTTATGAAATAAAACTATGGAAGCGGATTAAATCGCGGATAATGAATTTAAAATTCATCCCGACGTTTCGAACTCATTACAGCTTTTTTTTAAAATTCATTATACGCGATTTAATCCGTTTCCATAGTTTTATTTCATGAGTAACTATCGCGGTAACCGAAGACAATATTATTCGAATATTTATTTTTTATAATGCAGAAACGTCTGTGAGCGATATTACATATTTTTAAATTAAAGATCTGTTAAGATCTATTCTTACGGGTAGAAGTTTGCTATAACGCCACCCAAAGGCGGTTGAGAAATGAGGGTTAACCCACCATTTTGGACGCCACGCCAAACGCCACAAAAATGCAGTCTTTTTTTTTATATACTACGTCGGTGGCAAACAAGCATATGGTCCGCCTGATGGAAAGCGGTCGCCGTAACCTATGGACGCTTGCAACTCAAAGAGTGTCACATGCGCGTTGCCACCCCAGTAGAAAATTGTACACTCCCTTTTGCTGTGTTAAGTATAATTACACAGCAAAAAGGAGTGTACAAGATCTAAGGAGGGTTCGGGTTGCCGACGACTCAAAGGACAATAGACGGAACAAATTAGTTCCGTAAGTCTTCCCGTCGTCAGCACACCGCAACCTCGTTGAGCTCTGGCAGCCTTTCTCACCGGCAGGAACACAACACTATGAGTAGGGTCTAGTGCTATTTGGCTGCGGTCTTCTGTAAGGCTCTGTCGCACCAATATGCAAGAGGGAAAGAGAGACATTTCTGCGGTGTTAGGCGGCGCTGAAATGCCACCAGCTACGATGCCAGACATCTGTCTTGTCGCTGTCGTCAGGATAATGCATGATTGCGAAATTCCACGCATCTGGCAGGTGCCGATAACGAATCATTCTTATTGCCGATTACATTGTGTACTTGGCTTCATTCAGTCAGCGCAGGGACGGATTTAGCCACTTTGATATATCTGCAGCTGATCGGAAACTTTATGATATTTTAAACTAGCTTTTGTTCGCGGCTTCGCTCGCGTTAGAAAAAGACAAAAAGTAGCCTATGTCACTCTCCATCCCTTCAACTATCTCCACTTAAAAAATCACGTCAATTCGTCGCTCCGTATTGCCGTGAAATAATGTATGGATATGGATAAGTGTAGACCAAAATCTACCCTCATGTCGTCCTCTCTCCATAAAGACACTAGTGTTACGAAAGCGACTGCCATCTGACGTTCCAATCCGAAGGGTAACAAGGAATTATTGGGTTTTAGTCCGGTTCCCTCACGATGTTTTCCTTCACTGAAGAGCGACTGGCAAACATCAAAAGACATTTCGCACATAAGTTCTGAAAAACTCATTGGTACGAGACGGAGTTCCGTCCGCGACCTCCGGATTGAAAGTCGCACGCTCTTACCGCTAGCCCACCAGCGCTTCCGCTAGGCCACCAGCGCTTCCGCTAGGCCACCAGCGCTTCCGCTAGGCCACCAGCGCTTCCGCTAGACCACCAGCGCTTAAAAGGTCTATCAGTGATAAATCCGCTTGGTTTTTTATTTGGTTGGTTAACCTGATATATATATTGTAACTACCCGAAAATGTACAGCATTATTTGCTAACGTTCTTTTAAATACCTAAAAGTACAAAGTATAATCTCGTCCATTAAATCCGCAGATATTGCATTTTCAAATTCAAAGAACTTAAAACTAATGAAGTCTTCATCATCCTCCTTGCGTTATCCCGGCATTTGCCACAGCTCATGGGAGCCTGGGGTTCGCTTTGACAACTAATCCCAATATTTGGTGTAGGCACTAGTATTACGAAAACGACTGCCATCTGACCTTCCAACTCAATACTTATCTTACTTAAATAATGTGCGGAAAATGCCAATTTGTCATATGTAGGTACTATAATATGTAGGTACATTTTGACTCTTGAGAGACCTTGGTATTTTTTCTTTGTTTATGACATTTATTTAGATTTATATTTCAAATGGTAGTGAGTCTAAATACTTAAAAATACAATGAAAAATATCTTCAAAGAAGACAATTTAATGTGTTCTTAATAGGCTGTATGCTTGTTTCCCACATACGTAGAAGAAAAACACTAATTAATCCCCCCACCCAAATCCGTCCACCGTCCGAAACAAAAGCATCAGCGGTGCCACTGACGCGTAAAATGCTATAAAACTGCATAACTCCATCATTTGATACACTCGCCATCATGCACAAGCTTCTGTGGTTCGTTGTTGTCATCGCTCTACTCTTCATCCATGTTGAAGCTGGTAAGTTTTAAAAAATATAGGAATTCTAAATAATAATATAGAAAATGTTATAAAAGAGACTCCGAGGACATATTTGTCACCAAGCCATCGTCGCCTTAATGCGTATTCACATTATCCGATCCGATATCGGATGTCGGACCGATATCCCATACATTACAGGCGCCATCTTGGATTTTTTCTATTGAAATCCTTCCGATATCGGATCTGATATTGTGAAAACGGCCTCAGTCTTCATTCATGTTGAAGCTGGTATCTTTATATAATATATTCTAATGTATAAAAAATGATATAAAACTGTACGTGCGATACACTCGCTTGTCTCGCAACCATGCAGCAGAAGAACCATGAAGCATGTATGAAGACATGAAACTAGTACGTTTTTAGAACACATCTGTAATAGTGGAAAGCAAAAAGGAGTGTACAAGTTTCTAATGGGTTGGCAACACACATGTGACACCCCTTGAGTTGCAGACGTTCATAGGTTGCGGTGACCGCTTTCCATCAGTCGGACCGTATGCTTGTTGGCCCCCGACGAAAAAAAAACTGTCAAATTCGGAGAACCTTTTGGATCGTCTTGGAAGCCAAAAACGTAAGGTCCCGTAGTATAATCAGATTTTCAAAATCTCACTATGAGTGCCCAGGATTGTGGAGATCATAATATATGTAAGTATTTGAATGGGTTCCTTGGGCATTCCCATCGTCATTACGAGACATTCCAGATGTATGACGTAAGTAGAGTTCTAGATTTGTGAGAATAGACAAATATAAAAATGTAAATGGGAGAAACTAAACCGCTGAAGGGATGGCTGAAAACTCCATTAAGAAAAGATCTGAAACGGGTTAAAGGTACGGGTTAAATTTAAAGAAACCTATGGCGCGCTAGTCAAAGACTAGTGACATAATTAACTGGAAATAGATCACGATCTCACAGCGCAGCGGTTCGAGGAAGCAAACTGAAGAAACGCACAATTGGAAACTTCTAAAGACCATTCTCGTTAAGATGGAAATGATGATAGCAGAAAGAAGCATCGAGGATTAAACTGAAAGAGTTGTTGGAGATTTTCACGAGGTAAAAATAATAGAAAATGTAGTGGCTACATCTCTACACGACCAAGCCGATCTGAACTAGCATTGCATGCCAAGCTGCCGCTTACAAACAGAGTTGCACTTCATTGGATGCAGGCCAGAGGGAAAAGGTGGTACTAATACTTAACATGGTTCCCGTACTTCGTTCGCGCGACAGAGCCAGATTGCATTTCTATCGGCGTCTGGCGTGGACGATTGTCCTTCGTCTACGCTGGCTATTCATAGAAGAGAATCATAGATTAAAGTTAACAACGTTTTATTATAAAAATAATTACCTACAGTTAGGTACTGGTTTGTACCAGCATACAAATAAATAAAATTAAACATATACTTAAACTACTCGAAAAGACCTTCGCAAATCGTATCGGTGCAAAGGTGCCCATCAAACTTGAATTAATGTTAGGTGTATTTTTAGGTGGTGATGCAGACAACAGTAAGTTTGTATTAAAATATAATTTAGATTGAATGGCTGAATCGTTTCTAGATAAATTTAGAAATAGTACCAAATCAACCGGTTTACTTTATCCTGGTCATATAACCATTACAAAAAAAATGATAGTGTTAAATTGTGTACTTTTGTTATAAAAAGACAAATTTATATAGACTTTACTTAAAATAGACTAATTTTGATAATCGATTATTTAGGTGCTGAACAGGCACCGCTTGATAATGAGCCTGAGCCTAAAGATCGTAAGTGTAAAACTATCAAAACATTAAACAGTATAAAAAAATTAAAATACTTAATACTCTTAATAGGCTATCCGAAATATGTCTTATGACTGAACATTTCAAAGTTAAATAGTAGCAGTAGTAGTAACCAAAATATACCAATAGTAGAAGTAGTAGTAGTAGTAGTAATGGTATAAAAGGGACTAGTAGTAATACGTTTAATATACTAAATTTAATAATTATTTTTTATCCTTTAGATAAACTAAATGATAAAGATGGTGATGGCGGTAAGTATATAGCTAATGCTTTTTTTTAAAGTACTTCAATATTAAATAAATGTTTAATTACTCTCTAATTTTTAGATGCAAACGAGGAAAATAATATCGAGCAACATGAACAGGATGTTGAACAACGTAAGTTTTTTCTTACAATACGATGTAAAAAAATATAAAAAAGAAAAACTACGTTTAAATTGTAACAAATTTATGAAGTTTAATAATCATTAATATCGAGTTAACTTTAACTGATTTTAGCCAAACAGAAAAATGACGGTAAGTTAAAAAAACTTCGCATTTTAAAGGTTTTATTTCAAAAATAATATAAATAATTAATAATTATTGAAAACTAGATGTGGAAGAACACCCGCAGCAGCCTGCTAGTAATGAGGAAGAGCAACATGAAGAAAGTAAGTTAATCGACATTTAAAGTAAATAAACTAATTATAAAATAAAAATATAAAATTATTCTTAACTTCTTTTAGCTTATGATGTACAGAATAATCAACGTGAATATAAACCGCGTAAGTTGATATAGTCTTAAAAAATATTCTTTTTATTTACCTACGTGCATTTAGTAATAATATATTATCCTGTTTTAGCTATAAATACAAATAGGGGTAAGTGAAAAATAATAACGAAATCAATTTTTCCAATGCAATATACCAAAGTATAGAGCTATTGTACTAATTATGAAGTTAAATATGTATATAAATATGTATAATATTGTAACTTAATATCGCCGTTATCTACCATAATAATGCAAACAGGTAAGACTTTTTTCCTAAACCAATCACAAACATATACTTACTTATTAACTAAATACAACTTATAGGCTTAGATTTCGAACCAATGAAGCCAGACGTTATAAAATCGAGAGGTCTAAAATGCGTTCCCGGCCGCACCGTTGTACGCATGGAGCGAAAGCAACAAATGAACCAAGATGATAGTGATGAATTAGATGATGAAAGTTATAGAAGAACCCACATGAATTGGCAAGAAGACAAGACGAAAGAAGACTGCAAGATATGTACTTGTTCGATTGAAGGAAAAGATGAATACTGTTCCGGAAGACCAGCAAGGAATCTAAATGAGTGTCTGGTGATGGCAAAGTTAAGTGATGAGCTGAACAGTCATATGCCATTCAGTCATGAGAGGGAGCTGTCAAATATGATAAGGAGGCATAGTGGTAAGGAGAGATATAGTGCAGTGCTTAGGCGCAGAAATGTTGTAATTTGGAAGGTGCAGTGGGGATAGTGATACAGCGTGATAATTGTGATAAATTTAAAACATTTATATTCTTAAGTGCGTTACTACATTATCTGACCCGACATTGGATGTTGGACCGATATCCCATACAATTAAGCCGCCATCTTTAATTTTTGCCTTTGAAATCCTTCGACATCCGATATCGGATCGGATAATGTGAAAACGCAATAAAGCAATAAGCCATTTTATTCAAGTTACTTATACAGGAAGTTTTTATTCAACAGAGTAATTGAATATATCTAACCAACATTTTTTTGGTAGCTTCCAAGAGACCATTATCGTTACTTTGTTCTACTGACTTTTAACATTAGCAAAGTTTTTGGACAATAATGCAGCATGTGTCACTGTAAATACTTTTATTTTTATTGTTGATCACTGAAGCAATAGTTATTGCTCTTTGCTCTGACTTTTGTAGAAATAAAAACTTCGTCCAATCCCTTTAGATGGCCACATCCACTACACAGAGTGAAAGTTTTGTTATCCTTGTCACAGATCTACTCTGGCACAACGACGAAATCCCCTACGAACCAAACGCAAAGTGCAAACGCGGCTTCACATACTACACTAATAGTATAACAGCCAATGACACAGACATAGATGTTCCTGACGAAGTAAATTCTCTACTAGACTATCCTCATCTGGAAATTTGTTACTATTGCATATGTTCCACCGATGCCAGGTTTATCCGCTGTCTTCCTAGAGACCCCTGGTTTTGTGAACATTATAGAACAATAAGGCAAAGAGGTGCCATGAGAGAGTATTATGCCAAGTTGTTTCAACAGGACAGGCCTTCGTATTTTAGGTCCTTGTCATATAGATTGAGGAGGTCTATGGATTGGGGTTTGATGGATATGATTGATATCGGCATGAATGGTATGCTCGGTTTATGTTTTGGTGCTTTGGGTTCTTTCGTTTTGTTGTCTGGTTCTTTTGTTTATTTAAGTTTTACTTCGTGTTGATAACGGTTTTACAAACGAATGTGTTATAAAAGTTACGAACAGCCCATATTTTACACAAGATGAAAAATGTTGAGCAATCGTTTCACATTTATTTTAAAGTGATCTAGTAAAGTTTATAAAGTGGTGTGTTTTTTTGCACCACAAAGAATCGCCTTTTGCTACCAATCTTTAGTATTTATAGATAAATCTTCATACCCCTTTTCCCTGAATAGTCCATCGTTTTATACAGTTGTGACTGATTCATAATTCTAACTGCAAAATATTTTTACTTTCCCCGAAGCCAAAACTTAAGCCATATTACCAACATCCCTATACTTTAGAAACATTTTTTCAAATTTGTAAAAAGAGATTGGTCTTGCAGGAGGCGATTCGTTGTGCTGCGGCCACTCGGACGGCCATCGTCGCCAAATCCACAACGGAGTCCGGCAGAAGATCAAAATGCTCAGGAAAAGGCTGCCGAAGGAGGATCTTTTGAAAAAACCAGACAATATTAGAGGAGATTACGACGATTTCATTGTTAACAACGATTAGTTTAATTAAAAGATGAAAGAAGTAGCCGAAATTAATAATCAACGAGGACTGGGGCGTTAAAGGAATGAGGAAGAAAGAAGTTATCAAATTAAGAAAACTCACGGAAAAGAAACTGAAAAATGATAAAGAAGAAAATGAAAAAGTTATATTAAAGAACACAACGCTAGGAACAATGTCAATTCCCGTTGTGCAGTGAGTAATTTGGAATAAATCAAGATCGACCACAAAATTGGTTATAAATTAAGAAATGGCAAAACAGATTTGGAGAAAAGATAAATTGGCACTAATACATAAATAAATAAGAAATCTTATTTATATAATAATAAATACCATGACAAAGGGTATCAGTAAATTATGAAAACTAATGGGAAGACAATTCAGTGCAATCAATTTGAATCGAAAATTAACTCGAAGAATTGAAGAATAATCAGTTTCATGGGCAGTGATGAGTGATTTTAAGTGCTATCTTTATGATTATTAATTTGGACGTTAATTAAAGTCTAACATAAAAGGTGAAATCAAAAAGTTGCAACACAGGGTGTTCCAACCTTGACGTCAATTTTTTTTATAATTTTATAGGTATATTCTGATAGATGATGTGAGGAATCTAAAAAAAATTTCTTGCCGTCAAGGTTCGGACCACCCTGTGTAGTAGTGTCCCTTTCTAATCAATATATGAAAGCAAATGGGATGACACTACCATGAAGCCACTTTTTATTTTCACTCTTTTTGGCAAACTGTAATGTTTAATTTTATAAATTATCTTTTAATAGTTTTTTTTTACTTTTATATAGTGTTTGATTAATAAAATAATATTGAAAATACTAATACTTTTAATTACCTTATTTAATTCACGAAGCCTTTATCACGAACACATTGCACTTTTCTGCAATTACTGCACATTTCTGCACCTAACAGCACTGCACGTACCTACACGTTTAAGTTTTTTCGAGTTATATCACGATTTATAGAATAAGAATTAAGTTTAATTCGTACAATTTTAAAATGCCAACTTTGTCAGAACGTGTCACTTTATACAAGTTGTTTTCTGTAACAAGAGTAGTAAATTATTTTTTGCTATATTCTTTTGAATTGAATTAATTTCAATTTCTTAGTCTTTCAATCAATTTGGTTAATTTTGAGGATCAAAATGTAGATAATCATTTACTTATTTATTTCACACGTGCACAAAAAAGCTGAAAGTACAGAAGACGAACTTAACGCCAAATCGCATTATTTCAATTTCAATTGATAAAAAATAAAACTAAAATTATATACTAGAAACACCTGATATTATATCCGTACAAAATATAAATACCTATACCATAGTACTCTTTATTATACTGTGCCTAATGACTATACTAAAAATATTTTACTTAATACATTAATTACTCAATAAAATTTTCGATTCATTTTATGTTATTAGGTGAATTTTTCTGGCAAATATATAAATCCCTTAAACAAAAGAAAACTTAAGTCAACAGTATTGAGCATCTTGATCGTTACAATATTTTTGTTTTCTTGATTTAGATTTATTGTTAGTCTGATAGATATCATTTTATCTCAAATTTCAACAAAGAGCATAGATGTGATATTTTACATCTATGGGTTATTTGCCTGAAATAAGATTTTTGATTGATTGATTGATTATGCCATTGAAATGCTTTGGTTTCGTTAAACTTAAATATGATAATGTCTGAATTTCACAACAGCTTAAATTCAAAATGCTTAAATATTAAATAGTTTTCTTCTTAAAATACTCTAATATCATATTGACTTTTATTCATATCGTTCAAGTCATACCAACCTTTCTATGTTTCATCAAATGCCGAAATTTTGTTTTTTATCTAAATATATTAGTTAAAGCTACACGTTAAGTGTTAACTGCAACTATGCATACGTTGTAGTGCGAATAAAATTATTTTAATTGTCTGTTACAAATAAACACATTTTTTGAGACACCAAGTCTCAAATTATTTACTTGTATAGGTATTTTGGGAATATGGTATTTCGTAAAAAAGACACCAGATAATTTCACAACATTGCATTTTGAAATGTAGGAATTTTGGTAAATGGTTGAAATTAAGCCAAACCTTTGAAATAATTTACTTTTATTTTTATAAGGAAACAATGCATAAATCTGTTTTATAAATATGTATAGTAGGCAAGTTGCAAGGTAAGTAGAAGTAGTAGTAAAACAGTTTACTTATTGTACAAAACAAATTAGGCACATTAGTACAGAGGATACAATGTGTGTAGTGATCAAAGGTGAACTCAAGGTACCTATCGTTCACGTCGTACCTCTCTGTCACACTAATACGGACAAGTAACTTCGATAAGCTATGCAGCGTGAACGATAGGATCTTGTCTACGGGCTCTGCCCTTTTTCTCAATTTCCAAAATTTTTAGGAATAGGTTTGAAAAGATTGTTTTCAAGGGTCCATAAAGATGCACTATACTGTCAAAATATCACAGACAAGCTATCTAAACTGAAATATTATTGTGTGTACGTGTTCGTGTATATTCTTGTACATTTTCAGCTCAAAAGGGACGAAGAGGACCATCTTGTATCCCATATGTCTCTGAATATTCCGACTGCAGTGATTGTAAGATATTTTATTTTATTATATAAAAGAAAAGAAAATCTAATTTAGTTTAGTATTTCGCCAATTGCACGTTTTTATTTGAAAAAAAATAAAAATATTTATAAATTTTAATTACCTTTATGTAATGGAAAGCTACATGAGGTTTTGACGACAATGTTGATGATGATGGTACTGAAGATGATGATTATATTGATATTGATGATGATGTTTATGTTAATAATCATGATGATGACATTTATGATACTGAAAGTGACTAAATTGATAATGCAAATGAAGAAATGACTGGATTGCAGACACCACATGCCGCGGTTGCAATCAATGCCGATGCAGCGCGGAAGGCGAGTGGGTATGTGTTAAGAAGAAAAATACGTGCTCTGATGATAACGAATTGGAAATTTTTGACGATGGTACTGAAGACAATCTCGTTGGAAATATATTACAAGGTAAGGTAAACCGTATACTGTACTTAGTAATCATACACTAACAAAAAGAGGTATTCCTGGAAAGCAGCTTTATAGATTTAGGGACAGTTGCACCACCCGCTTAACTCAAATTTAGTGGGCTGTCAACTATTAAATTTCATATAAGTTTTTGGTGGTGCAAGTGACCCTTACAGCGAAATAGAGGTTCCTAAACTTGAAAAATCATAATTAACTTCTCTCATTGGTAGTTTTGTTTCATCACTTGACGGGTAAGTCTAAACAATCACAAATAACAGATTGTCAATCCTGACACTTGTACGGAGAATAATGATGAGTATGTTCCCAATATAAAGTTCATGAGTGAGATATCATCGTGTCCTAATGTCTAACCGCTGATATAACTGAAGAAGGTATTTTTATACAATTATACAAAATGATTGCAGATTTGGCGGAGCAGGAGAAAAACGAGAGGTCAAAGATACACCCAACGCATCTTGCACCTATGCCAGAAAAGAGGCAGAGGCCAACACCACCAGCGCCAGTTTTAGGTGAACAACATATCTTATACTTAGGGCTAAATTATACATAGATGGCGTAAGGCTAAGGCGGGGTGCTGACGGGAGTCATTTTTGAGCGGTTACTCCAGTCTGAATATTCTGTTTTGTTCTACCTTGGTGGAATGACGCGATTGGTCGATGAATTAGCATTACGGACGCGATTGGTTGCATTACCCTGCACGTTTAACTCAGATTTGTGCACGAGCTTTTGCTACCGTCTTCATTCTACCATCAGACTTTTAAACACATGTCTGGTTTTCATACTTACTTGACAGATAAGCAGACATCGGATTCCGTGGGGCGAAACTTCTTGACAGCTAGGGACTTCCTATAGGAAATAAACTCATTTATCGATACTAGTTCTATATACTAGTGACCGCCCCCAACATTGTGTGTTTTTTGTAACTATTGTTCTGAAGACCAGTATGAAATTCATTCATAGCGTCTAAAATAAATAGCGTCGAAATAAATTGTGACGAGTAAACTTTTAAAAACATTTCAAAAAAGAAGAAGAAAATTGAGTTCTTATTTTATTATATATATTTTTTTTTATACTACGTCGATGGCAAACAAGCATACGGTCCGGTGCGGTGGAAAGCGGTTACTGTAACCTATGGACGCCTGCAACTCAAACAGTGTCACATGCGCATACTCTTTTAAAAAAATAAAATTTATAAGCAAACCTTTGTGTGATCACTAGTATTTAGAACTAGTATCGATAAATGAGTTTATCGATATAGGAAGTCCCTAGCTGTCAAGAAGTTTCGCCCCACGGAATCCGATGTCTGCAGATAAGTCAATCAATTCCCACGAAGCGCTTTGCTTCTTCTTTTCTTTTCACACTGCCAATGAGTGAAATTTATTGCCTGGGTCTGTATTTACGAGCTCATAAAACCCGGAAACTTTTGAATTCAAGGGTAAAAATTCACCTTCTGGACAAACTAGCTCCATCATAGGCCACGTCTTCGCCTAGGCTAGTCTGTGGCCATGAGTATACCCATTTACTATTTTTATTTATTTACTTACCTTGCAAAAGTGTTACTGACACAGTTTGACTGGGGCTAGGACCATCCTTGGTGTCACTATGGGGCCCGTCTTTACAAAGCAAAAGGTATAAGTCAATGATGAAAACCATTTGACGACGCGCTTACCTTACGCCATATGTGTATAATTTGTCTTATGGTGTCCAACAATTTGCTTAATTTTACTTTTTAAATTAGCGATATTATGCTTATTTGGGATGCTTATTACGTCGTTAGTTTTTAAGAAAATTCTTTCAATTCTTTTGCAGGTTATCTCATTGCTGTTCTTCAATAAAAACACCGTGTGTTGCACATTTTTAATAAATGCACATTGCACTTTATTTCTTTTTTACTCCATTCTCGAATATACATAATTACATTATAAACCTAGGTATTAAGTTTCTAACATTACTTGTGATGGCACGAAATGTGTCTACTCTCGTTTAAATATGCCTTAGTTTCTTTCCAGTTATATAACATATATTTGTAATGCTGGGTAAGTAAACATTATTTACAGTGAAAACATATCAATCCAATAGTTTCTATTACACTTATATTATAATTAAGACTTGAATGGAATTGTAATACTTATTATAGTCAGGTACAGAATTTACAATGAATTTAGATATATAATTAAAGTGTGTATTTTACAATATCCTTACAGATTTTGAGCCTCAAGATGCAATGAAGGAATTACAAAGGATAATATTGCGTGGAAAACGCTCGTTGAAAAACCTTAATGAAACAGACAAACCTATTAAATTCCATCACACGATTGACGAAATAAACGAAGGTAACTAAAAGACAAAGATAAAAATAAAGTTAAGTTTATGGCTTTTAATAAAGTTACAAGCGTGTATACTATGTGTAATAATCTACATAATTGATAATTCATGCTTTGTTTTTTAGATACCTTGAAAAACTCAAACATATCTGGAACCCTGGGAGTGAGAAAAATCGAACCTGTCGCGAAGCTCAACAGAAGATTCGGTGTGTTTATTAATTCAACCACTGATCCCCTTCATATAGAGTATAACAATCCAACAATATACAATAATCACATTGCAGATAACAAAATTGAGCCAACTCAATTTGCGGCGCATGACGATGCTCTGGCCAAGGAAAAAGTGAAAAATATTGTGAATTACACTCAAAACGTCAAAGATAAAGAACTATCTAAAATTATAGTAAATGAATTGAAGAAAGGAGAAGAAACCATAGGTGATCCAAGTGCACCAGTGGCATCTAATATTACATTTACCCCAGAAAAAGACACTCTAACAGCAATGGCGTACATTGCCGGTAACCTGTTAAATAAACTATGGAATTTGGAAAAAGATACAGACGACTCAATAGAAACGGATAATATGAAAAATCAGAAAATTGCTGATTTGCTTGATTTGTTTAAAGAACCATTGACTTATAGACAAGAAGTATTCTTAAAAGACGCTTTGGAACATTTATCAGAGGCCGTTAAAAATAATAAAGATGACACACATGTATCTCTGTGTGAAACTGTAGATGAGTTAAAAAAGGTATTGAAGGCGAGGAGAAACCACAAGAAGTAAAACAGCCACCAAGTACAGACAATGGGTTGTCTAAATTAATCGAAGTTCTTAGTTTGATAAAAAAATATGAATTTGTGCAAGCCAATCTTCAGAGCATTCAACATCCAAAAGATATATCGACCCATACTACGGAAGAACCTAATTTACGTACAGTTAAAAAAGATGGTAGTTCACTTAACCTGTTTGGTAATATTTTGGAAAAAATAACCAAATTGCTCATGCCAAACAATAAAAGGATGAAAAAAAGAATAAAAAATCAGAACATTTTAAGGAATACTCATCATTTGGAAGAAGACGTTAAGAAAACATTTCATATTGATATAGATGGAACGAAACTTACATCTGCAGATAAACTTATTTTAGATTATATAAATAGATTGCAGTCGAGCCCATGTCCATTGTCATATCAGCCGGAGGATAAGTCAATGCGGAATAAACAAAGTGACATTTTACTTAATTTATCAGAGTTTTTCAAAATAAAGTCTTATTCGGACCTAATGAATATTGTTGACCCCAAACTACAAAAAACTACAACTCAACCAACACCAACTACGGTTGAAGTAATATTTAAAGAGAGTCGACGAACGTCAGAAAACAAAACAAGTATGGATATCGAAAACAATAATATGATAAATATAAATGATAAACTCAAACTTCACTTAAAGGCTATAGTTAATGACCTAATTGAATTACAAAATGAAAAAGGAAAGGATACAAGAGATTTTAATATTGCAGACGCATTGCCTTGTATTTATAATATATTAAATCAAGAAAAAGACCAGGTTAAAGAAATTAAGCTTAATACACAGAGTGCATTACTGAGCAAAATTAAAAATGTATTAGAAGCGGTTAAAAAAGACATCCGAGAAACGCCTCTAAGTCGGAGAAGTATGAATGCTGGTCCAAGGCCAAAGTCAGCTGTAGTTTGGGAACGTGTAGTTAAAAGTTTAGGACAAAATCCTAAATCAACTAGAAGATTTATCAAAGTCACGAAACCTCAATCATTTGAAGTAGTAAAGAAAATGATAGACAACTTGGAAAATAAATCTAACACCTATAAATCTGTAGCACTAAATAAAAATATACCAGCAGCTGATATGTTAATGTTTTTGAGGACTTTATCAATGGATACTATGAGTTATGCTACCATAATAGGAAAGTTGCTTGCGTTGAATCGTGATAATAAGCTACCAGAAAAAGAATTGAACGACCTTCTTGATTTTGCTGATACTGCAACCACAAATTTGGAGTTAAACACAAAAATCGTAAGGAATCTTGATAAGCCTAAACAGAAAAGATTCGATGTTGAGCCTAATAAAAAACAAGCAAAATCAAACAAAATGACTGATATTGATGATACTATTACGTTAAACAACAAACTTTCACTGAATGATATCATAAGGAAAAAAGTTAAGCAATATATGAGAATTAAGGAATCTGCAAAGGCTACTGGAGATATGGGTTATGATATAGCTCAAAGGATCTTGTCGAATTTAGACAAAGGATGTGATAAATTAGCCCGGGAGCTGTACAACATTTTAATTGACACTAGTAAACGAGAAAAAGGTGCTCCAGCTCCAGGTAAAGTAGTATTGACATTGATATGATTTCTTTCTCAAAGATCTTTCTTTATAAGACAAGTAATTATAATTTTTGATCGCAGTAAGTAATCCTTTGGGGCCGTTGTCTCTTTCTCCATACAGAGAATAATGTTAAGTGATGATGGACCTCACAGGAATCATTTAGACTATACGAGTAGGTAGCTACACGATTTTTAATAGTAATGCCAAAGGAAATTGCGAAAGCTGGTACGAATGTAATGAACTAATGAATTAAACTTTGGTTGTATTAGTGGCACCTGTATCGATATACAATCGTAACTCTCAAGAGCTTTCATTAGGCATATTGTATCATATCGTCACTACTTTGAAAAAAAAAAAACTCTTATCTTGTGTCAGTGAAAAGAAAAATGTAGTAAAGGGGGTGCAATAGTACTTACATACCTAGTCACTGCATTTCGACTTTAGCAGTGTGAGATACGAGATTTTTTTTAAAAGTAGTGACGGTATGTCACACGCATGCATAATATGCATTGCATATTTTCATTCACTCGTTCGTCCCATTTCCCATTCGTGCCAGCTCTTGTGAATTAACCTATGTACAAGTATAGTTTCAAAAGTGTTTTTTTCTTAAAGGTGTAATAATTGATTAGGGACTGTAGAAAATAGTTGCAAAAGCAAAGGCTATTACTGAATCGGTGAGCTCTAATATCTTACGGTGCTGTTACACGGCCAACACAATTGCCAGCAATTCACATACATCGCGTTTGTTCAATACGCACCAACTAACTATGGTGCAAACGTGGTAATGGTATGCGAATTGCCTGCAATTGCGTTGTCAGTGTAACAGCACCTTTAGACTATGTGCACACTTTCCATCAGCCGGCGTATCATGCTTCCAATTTTATCACTTATCCTCGTGGATAAAGCATCCGTCACGCTTTAGCAAGTATGTCAGTGTGAGAGTGACAGATGTCTTATCCTCGTGGATAAGTGATAAAATTGGAAGCATGATACGCCAGCAGGTGTGCCTAGGGTTAATCGCCGATCAGTATACAAATAAAAAAAGTGAAATTATTGTACTTAAATATGTTTGATCATTATTTTGTATTTTCAGCATCAAAACCAGTCATGAGGGGTCGCATGTCACTGAGTATGAGCAAGCGACCTCAATCTTTAGATGATCCATCAAATAAGCAGTGGGCTTCTGAAGACATGTTTATGAAATCTTTACAATCAGCCTTTGAAAATTTAAAAGCCGTTTAATACAGTACTTTTTAGTTAAGTTAATTTATATTTTGTACGTTTTTAGATGAAATTGATGAATAAAAAAACATACTCATAATGGTTTACTTTATTTTTCTTATTACTACTTTGTATTAAGATTTATCTTCTCAATTGGCCATATTAATTCAGCCGCGGTAGGGAATAGGCCTCAGATATTTAATTATTTGACTAACTTATGTTTCATTCACACGGCGCGCGAAATCGCATGCGATTTTTTTATTTAGATTGCATCCAATTCAGCAGGCCGATAAAATGTCGCATTGTTAAGAAAATCGCATGACAGCTCTCGTACCGTCTAAATCAAGCCTTAGTGACTGATGTGTTGAGTTCTAACGCCTTTTTTGGGGTTACCTGTAACATAATTAAATTTGTTGTAATATTATTTGTTGTATACATAGACAAAAAAACTAGGTATAATAAAAGTAGACCCTAAAAAGTAAAATGGTAAAATTTATTTTACACTTTTGTATAGATACGAATAAAAAGGTAGATACGACCATAGTTGGAAGTTTGGATTGTATGGACAAGGAACCGAAAAATCTAAATAATATGCAATACTGTCAGTATTTATGTCTAAATTAAATTTTCATACTTAAACAACTGAAACAAATTTAGCTGAAATCTTGGTATGGCAGTAGTTTTAGGGCAGAGAAAGTATATAGGGCTTTTAAAATTAACCATCATTAGGATTTCACGCGCGCGACAGAAGCCAGTCTTTAATGGTACCTTTTTGCGGTGTCAGAGTAAGATGGGCCGGTAGAACTTTCTTCTGCCCTTTCCGGATTATTTTATTTTTTCTTACTTTTAGATAGTGGGTCGTGGTAGGGACCGTAGAATGCTTTCGTTTAGGCGCAGGTGTACGAACACCAACGCTACGGTGCGCAGGGGGCAGCGTGTAAATTTTACGAGTTTGTGTTTTCGCTGCATGATGGGTGGCCGGACCTGCAAAGCAGGATCCTTGTGTAAATGGACGAGGTGAAGAAGTAGTAAGGGAAGTAAACAATAAAATATATTTTAACACCTATTATCGGAAAGTGAAGTAATAGAATAGGTATACCATAATCCGCAAGGTGCGTATTATTAGAAAATGGTTTTAATAAGGACTGTACTTCTGTTAAAGGAAAAATTACAGTAAAAACATTTCCAATAGAAAATTTTAAGTAGTGTTTATGAAACCCTAACGTCTTCTTTACGATTTGAGACTCATTTATCATAAAACATCATGATAGTGACTTAAGAAATCGCAATTAGAAGTATTTATAGCCAAATATAGAAAAAAATATTCTTATCTCAAATTTTCATTACGTACCTCTATTTTCAACCTTTGTCAGTTTATTCAATATAGCATTAGCTTTCTTAGATTTAATACCTCTTAAATATTTCGGTATGATGTGATTCAATCGTTTTGGGTACTGTCTTATTGATCTCTTATTTCTGGCACGATAAGCGTCAAAGTTGTGTTGCCATTTTTTCATGACATCTAAGAATTTTTGCTTATTCACTTCTTCCGCTCTTTTTCTCACTTTTTCATTTACTATGTACGATTTCGGTTTTAATTTACCTCTGACATATTTTACAAATGTATTTGTCGAATTCGATAATGCATTTTTGATGTGATTCCATATGGATCCTGTTTGTTCATCTCTCCTCTTAGGGGTGAGTCTCTCTGATGCCATTGATCGGACAGCGAAATTTAATATGCGTTTATCAATACTAGCTAAATAATTCGAAATGTCTGATATTAAACTCTTACCAACATACTCCTCAATGAAGTTCATTCGTCGACTAGACCCAATTTGGATCGTTGCTAAAGCATCTTTTACTTTTTCGATTCCTTGCGAAAGAGATAAATGTAATATTTTCATGTGATATAAGCGATCCGCTGGATTGAGTGTTAGCAATTCAGCTGACATCTTTTGCCAGTCTTCTGCTAGGGTTGTTAATAATTTTGTTAGATTAAAATTTGGATCTTTACTTGATGGATGGGTATCGTCAAAACTTTTCACGTATTGTTTATCGACAATTCTCTTCAAAATATCCTTGATTTTAGACGAGAGAGGACTTAAAGCATTTGTGGATAGTCTGTCGTTATCAATTATCACTAGTATTCTTGTGAGCGCTCGCTTTATGAGCTTTATTTGGTAAATGTCATTGCCACTTGGCTGGAATACCCTTCGCTGAAGTTTTGGTACCGAATCATATTTATCTTGCGATGAAGAAATACTCATCGGTGTTGTAGTATTTGTTAAAAATCTATTGTCTATATTACTAACGTTTTCTGCACGGCCATTTTGTCGATGATCTCTGAACGTTCTCATGTAATACGATGTTAACGCATATAATAAAGGTTTAAGATTTGAGACATTTTCTGCAACTGAATTCACTCCTAGCTTTTTAAGTTTTGTTATTGCGTAAATGTCTCTTAATGTATCTTTTACATCTCTTTTCAAATTACTCATATAGAAATTTAGCATATTAACTCTCCAGTTTCCAGATTTTCTAGAATTGTCGTCAGGATTTTGCGTGTGTACGATATCAGATACATTTGAATTACTTTGATATTTCTCGAGTAATTTTAGGAGACTCTCTTTTACGTAATTCAAATGATTTATCTCTTTTCGTTCATTACCAATTAATACGGTTACAACATCTATAATGTGTTGTATTTCCTTTTCGGAATGTGTTTTGTCTTTTTTATTTTTGTCAACACTTGGTGTCATGGTACTTGCTTTTGTTTTTTGATTTGCCAATGTTTTGGTTTGATTTACCAATGTTTTTGTTTGATTTACTGATGTTTTTGTTTGATTTCCTTTTGAAGTAACATTTACATTTCTTGCGTATCTTTTTAATACGGAGCCGACGGAGTTAATATCAGATGTCTGTTTATCAGGATTAATATCATCAATTTCGGTTAAAACACCATTAATACTATTAGTTTGCTCATTTGAAGGTTCTAGAACCAATATGAAAAAAGAAACGTTAAGAATTATTTGTTTTAAAAACATACTATGTGGATACTATAAAGGTCTGTCAAAACAAAGCATATTTAAAACATTAAAACGAAGATTATTAATTTAGACCATTTAGAAAATAACATGTATTTTCTTACCATTAACGTAAGAACTGGCTATATATTGTTTTAGATCTTTAAGTAATTCTAGATTTAGATGAGGGTTATCCACTGGTGATTTATCATCTTTACCTTCTTCAATATTCTTTAGCACTTTTAAAAATTGATGCGAGTCTTCATGATTTTTGTTATAAGTCATATCACTGCTCGAATACTGGATAAAATCATTGAGATTATCGTTAGTTAGTATATCATCAAAGAGCAAAATATTATTGTCATCATTTGAATGAATTTTGTAGGGAACTGTAGTGTTGACTGAAAAAAAAAGTCATATTATTAGATCAGGATTTTACTAATAATTTTAAGTCTTTTTAACGGTGATTATTCTACACCAGGACTAATATCTAAGGTATCTTTTAATAGCTTACGCAATAATCGAAAAAAAAAGGTCGGCGTACCTATAACTAATCACGCATCACACACACACACATACATAAACACATATACAAATTACATTACATTACAAGGATCATGCTTGCATCGATTGATACACAGGCATCTTCTGGCGGGCCTCACTTTGTCAAGCCACGTCTTTGCCTTTGGCTAGCCTGTGGCCAAGAGTAAGAAGAGCCCAATTATAATAAAAAAAATGGAACCCACTTTTACCTATGACTGTAGGCTTAGCTGTTATATCATTGATGACTCTATGATTATTGATGACATTACTGTCATATGGATTTGCCGTATCTATCCAACCTATGATGTCATCAAACAGGATGTGTGTAGATGATTCAGACTCATAAGATCTCTTGTATCTTGATGCTGAAATAATACTTAATCATTAAATATAAAGGGTTGAAGGAAAATCTTTGTCAGGGATAGTGCAAGGATGAACTCTGGACCACTAGCTTAGTAGATTCAAACTCGCTATCGTAAGAGGCTAGTTAGACTCATATCGAATTTTGGCACAATAAATTATTGTCTTCTGTAGTATTTGACATACAAAAAAAAACAATATTTATAGATTTTGGGTATTAAAAGTGTAGGATGGATGACTTCGAATTTTCGATTAAAAATGTGTGTAATTTTTTATTTATTTTGGCCACCGAAAACGCTGTCAGCGATGTAGTGACGTCATCGAATTCGAACCTTACTGCATGTCAAATCAATCACTGACATATTGAACTTTCTGCTTTCATATTTAGAAAGTCAGAAAATGTTGTTTTCGAGTAGAATGAGTTATTGTACAGACAATATATAGATTAACATGACTGTGTTGTTTTCGCCTGATTACGTAAAAGTATACTTTAAATTTTTTTTGTTGGTTTAAAGTCATAATGAAATATGGTAATATTTTATTTCGGTTAATGTGGACAGTACTTAATCATATTAGATAGATTAAAAAAACCGGCAAAGACCGTGTCGGGCCACGCTCAGTGTAGGGTTCCGTAGTTTCCCGTATTTTATCAAAAACTGTTCAACCTATGAAGTTCAAAATAATTTTCCTATAACTAAAGTTTTGTGTTTTTGTTGTATTTTGTTTTCTGTCAACCCCTTATTTGCCAAGAGTAGCACTGAAACTTGAGTAGTTTCATGTGCTCTGCCTGCCCCTTCATGGGATACAGGCGTCACAAAACACAAAAAATATTGCTCAATTATTTACAATGGATACTTGTAAAACTGGCAGTATTTTTTTCTGCCGGTACTTAAACGTAAACCTACGTTTTAAAAAGTGGTGTCTATCACTTTGTGACATGCATAATTTTAAGGATATTTACACTGTGCTTCAATCTGACACAATCACCATCAAATATACTTTGAACTAAATCTAATGCCATTTTAGAACTAAAATATTGTTAGTACTAAAACGCTGTTGTAATTATTCGGTTTCCTTATGTTACACCGTATATATCAAAACATATTTATTCCCGTATCTATCAAATCTTGACATTTTACGATATAAGAATTAAAAAAATACTGCCAGCATCTTGGGCACTATCAGGGGCCCTCTTTAGACCTATTGATTTTTAGTTATCTTTTTAATTGCCTAGTTTATGATATTTATTGTATGGAATTTTTGTTGAAGTGTAATAAATAAATAAATATTAAAGAATACTTTACGTTTGACGTCTTTTAAACTTTCAACCACTGTTGTAATTATTCGATGGTCGATATCCAAATGTGCATTGCTACATTTCGAGTTTTCCCTACAGCTCCAGTGTCCTGTTTCGTCACAGTCACAAGTTGTGCATCCAAGGCATAAATTTTCTGAAAGGTTCAAAAATCTGGTACAAGCTGCAGAGAAAAGGAGACCCCCTGCCATACAAACTTTGTATGCAAGGGGGTACTTTTCTTTTAGATTGTACAAAAAAAGTTTTTAAAATAATTTTCTCACAACAGTATATAATCTTGGAAGCGCTGGTAGCCTAGCGGTAAGAGCGTGCGACTTTCGATCCGGAGGTCGCGGATGGAACCCCGTCTCGTACCAATGAGTTTATGTGCGAAATGTCATTTGACATTTGCCAGTAGCTTTTCGATGAAGGAAAACATCATGACGAAGCCGGACTAATACCCAATATGGCCTAGTTACCCTTCGGGTTGGAAGGTCAGATGGCAGTCGCTTTCGTAAAACTAGTGCGGACCCCAGGCTCTCATGAGCCGTGGCAAATGCCGGGATAACAGAAGGAGGATGATGAGAAAAGGATAACCTTACCTTTATTGCAATTTGTGTACGATGATATGAGTGGAATACATTCATTGTATTCTCTTAATGACTCTGTAAAGAAAATAAGTGTTGAACAAAAATCATAAAAAAAATAAAAGAAATAAATATAATAGGACATTCTTACACAGATTGACTGAGCCCCACGGTAAGCTCAAGAAGGCTTGTATTGTCGGTACTCAGACAACGATACACATAATATACAAATACTATACATAGTAAACATCCATGACTCAGGAACAAATATCTGTGCTCATCACACAAATAAATACCCTTACCGAGATTCGAACCCAGGACCGCGGCTCAGCAGGCAGGGTCACTACCGACAGCCAAACCGGTCGTCAAAACAAACATACTGAAATATGTAGGCAAGGTGCATAAGGGTAATTCCGAAAGTCTAATTACGAAAAATACATAAAAATCACCATTATTTCAATCATATCAAGATTCCCTTTTCGGAATTTCCAGAGCATTTCTGTCATTCGGAATTACCCTAATGCACAATATATTTTTTATATTACCTTCTAAAACTAAATCATACATCATTGAATCCACTTTAGACTTTAAGCCATCGTTGACAATTTTCTGTAAAAAAAAAAAAAAAATCGTAGGATAAAAAACTCAATATCTACTCACCCCCTTATTCAATGAAATACTTATAATATAATTACTTAATAATTCATTTATTCGTGATAAACAAGCATATATCAAACAATACAAGAATTAGACTTATATTGACCGGGATATAGACCGTGATTACCTTTTTGATTTTGTCGAGCTCCCGATATTTCGACGCAGTTGCATGCATCATGAAAAAAGAAGCATCATGAAATCAAAAAGGTAATCACGGTCTATATCCCGGTCAATATAAGTCTAATGAAAATAACCGTGAATCATTCAAAACTCTTAATCCATCCATACTAGTCCATACTAATATTATAAATGCGAAAGTAACTCTGTCTGTCTGTCTGTCTGTCTTTCTGTCTGTCTGTCTGTCTGTCTGTCTGTCTGTTACGCTTTCCCGCTTAAACCATTTTGATGAAATTTGGAACAGACAATCTTTAGACCCTGAGACAGAACATAGGCTATTTTTTATTTCGAAAAAAAGGGATGAAGGGGTTGAAAAAGAGGTTGAAAGTTTTTATGGGATTTCTTAATTTTAAATGATAAAACCATGAAACTTTATATTTTAGCACTTGATAAGAAATCATTAAACATATATTTAAAGTCACATACAGGTCGAACGCGATTAATTAACATTATTTTTACCTTTAAAATAAACATGGTGGGAAATAAACATTAACTAAAAGCGGGTAGATTATATTTATTTGTCTACCCCGAACATTTATATAAATTAATATCGGGTAGTTTTGTGTTGTTTACATCTCCGGTGACATTTTGCTGGGACGTCAGTCTTCCGCGACCACGGCCAGTGCAACCTGGCCGAAACGTTAGGAAAAAAGGTAAAAATAATGTTAATTAATCGCGTTCGACCTGTATGTGACTTTAAATATGTGTACAAAGCGCGAGAACTTAAAGTGTTATATCATTAAACGTCTTGATAAGGGATAGGGATAGGGATAGGGATAGGGATAGGGATAGGGATAGCGATAGGGATAGCGATAGGGAAAGCGATAGTGATAGCGATAGGGATAGCGATAGGGATAGCGATAGGGATAGCGATAGCGATAGCGATAGCGATAGCGATAGCGATAGCGATAGCGATAGCGATAGCGATAGCGATAGCGATAGCGATAGCGATAGCGATACGGATACGGATACGGATACGGATACGGGTAATATGGGTATCGTTAGCGGGATACGGATAATCGGTCGGCGGTCTCTTACAATCAATGTGCTCTAAGACGATCGTTGTTTGCTTGCTTGAAGATTACGTTTGCGATAAGTATAAGCAAAATGTAAAAAATTGTAAGGGATAATAGAAAAAAGTACTTTTTACCCACCGATCATAGTGTCGAAATACGGGCTATGTGGGATGTTTATAAAGGTTTCCCCAGCGTATATAGAATTACCTACGCTGTGGTCGATGTGTAATATTTCTACAATCATTGCAAGCAAAAGTATTATGTGCAATCGAAATAATCGCAGATAAATATACCTACAGAGAAACCTACGGTCCCTACGGATCCAAATGAAAATCTTAATGAATACTTTTATTACGCGGGCGAAGCCGCGGGTAAAAGCTAGTACAAGAATACAAACACATTTAATAGTTAAAGAAAAAAAACACAGTATCAAGGACAATTTAATACGGGACTGACAAAACCCATACAATAAAGCGTACCCCTGAAATGGCTGAAATGTATGGAAGCCTTTCAGGCTTCAAACGAGATGGCGCTGTTTCGCACTCTGAAAGTGGCCAAAGTCATATTTTCCACAATTTTTTTACGTGTTTTTATTTTTTATGAGAACAAATGACATATTTCTTTATTTCAATATCATGATATCACGTCAATACACATTTTGAAAGAATAAATTTGTAGGCATTATCAGTGTAGTTCTGATAGTATTTAATAGGTGGCGCTAAAAAAATGACGTACGATTCTTAGTATGAAGATTGTAAATCCCATATAAATCATCCTTGACGGTATCAATAAAAAAATAGTTTACCACGAAATGGTCCCGCCTCAGCATAAAACTAACCATAAGGTCAGCGCTGATCTTCCGGCGAGACCGTGGGCCACGGCCACGGACGCAAATGTGCAATGTGCGTATTCATATTTATGTTGCTAATCATCGTATGTCCCTTTCCATTGAAAGGGACAAAATTCGCAAAATGTTATTAGCGTCTTAAAAATGTTAGTGAACGTTTATCGATAAGGTTAGTCTTTGTTATCTCAATATAAAAAAAACCGGTCAAGTGCGAGTTGGACTCGCCCACCGAGGGTTCCGTACAAACTTTCAAACTCCCCAGTTAAAATAATCTCATATTTTCACATAACTCTAACGACTTGACTAGAAGACAAAAGTATAGGTACTAATGAGCATTATTGTGTATAGCGCCATCTCTCGGTGAATTCGCTAACTAATTTGCGCGACCATAGTATGTTGGTTTTTCAGGGATTATTCTTTATAATGTTAACTGTTGAGTACTCGACATACGCACGGGAGGAGACGCGCGGGCGGCGGGCGATCGCGACGTCATCGCGGCAGGCCTGCGAGCAGCGCGCGGCACACACACTCACCTTTACCTACCTCACCGGCAACGGACGAATACCGAATTAATTTATAAACTGTTTGGCCGGGATTTTAAGCTGTAATTAAGGCGGAATAAACCAGCCTATTATGATACAGTCCGCGTTATTATTTATAAGTCCCAGTAGGACCCTAACATTGGTCCTTTAGGATTCTCACCGTCTTAATTCGCGAGAATAACGGTCGACGGCCTTCAAAATTCTCCTGGCTCTTCGGACGTGGTCTTCAGCTGTAGAAGATACCTAACAAAGACTCCTCATCATCATTGTCTCCTCGGGTACTTCGCCTAGCAACTGCGCGCGCCAGAGATAGAGTGTGATTCGGAAATTTCCATTGCAACGGACTTTGAACATCACATTGAAAGTGCGAGTCATCGTGAGAACAAAGGAATTTCACATCTTCGATCACAAGTCACTTGTGGATGTTATAGACATACGTGAGTTCGTTCCATATCTTTTCCTTATAAAAAGCTTCCTTTCCATTATATTTAAAATATTAAAACTGCAATCGATTTCAGTGAATTATTTCGTATTTCATCATAAGTATTCGTTTTAATAAAATTGAAATCTTATTTCGCTATTATTTCGTGCGCTTATAGGCTTTAATTTGCTAAAATTCAATAACTAGTCAAATAGTAGCCATATAAAAGGAATTTGTTTACGAGATTCGCACGCTTCTTATCGCCGGCTAGCAACAAGCACAGCTGGGCGCTTGCATTTAACTTTTCCTTAATTAGTATTGCAATAAGGTTGCTTACGCTATAATTGAACTTAATTATCATAAATAGTTATTTAAACTGGGTCATTAGAGTAACATCTGATTGCTTATTTTTTTACCATGTCGGCTGCAGATACTCTTAAACAGCATATTAGGAAGCGTAGCTGCATAAAAGGCAAAATGACAATTTTTAGTAATTATTTAGACGATTTTGGCACTATAACAAAGCCTAGCACAGTCCAGCTGTTAGATTTAGAAAGCAGATTTAATAAATTCGATGCCTTATACGCCGCCTTCGATGCATTACAGGACGAGATCGAGATGCTTTTGGAATCGTCAGACTCGGAACGCGAAGATTTTGAAAAAAGTACCACGAGCTGGTGGCAGGGGCGCGCAACCTGCTAGGCGCGCGACCGCTGAACGCCGCGACCTTGGGCGTTGCACGCGAGGGATCCGTGGCGAGTTTCGAGGATTGTCAGGCAGGTGGTCATAAATCTAATTGTGTTAGATTGCCAAAAATAGATTTGCCTACTTTTCAAGGACATTATCAACACTGGCTTGAGTTTAGAGATACGTTTGTCTCATTGATACATTCCAGGGACGATATGGATAATATTAATAAGTTACATTATCTTCGCGCGTCTTTGAAAGGTAGTGCCTTACTTGTCATAGACAACTTAGATTTTAAATCTGGAAATTACACATCTGCTTGGAAGTTATTGTGCAGTAGGTACGATAACAAAAGGTTGCTCGTAAATAATCATGTTAAGGAACTTTTTAGCGTCGAGCAAATTCACAGTGAATCTTGTGCTTCAATTCGACGTCTTATTGACGTTACAAATAAAAACCTACGTGCACTTTCGACATTGGATGAACCAACTGAACATTGGGACACGTTAATTATACATATGATGTCGGAAAAATTAGATAGTGTGACCCATAGGGCATGGGAGGAGCATCGGAATACGCTCTCTAACCCTCCATCTTTAGAAGTATTTATTACTTTCCTTAGCAACCGGGCAGACTTGTTGGAGACTTTGCAAGAAAGTAAAGGTAAAAATCATAAATTTGAAAATAAAAACAGCACTAATGTATGTATAGTTACAACTAACAACAGTAGTTCATCTAACAAAAAAACCCCAAACAAAACATTCAATAAGCAGAATAAAAAAATATTTACATGTACCGTGTGCAATCAAACTCATTTTCTCTTTAACTGTGAAACATTCAGAGCCCTTCCTATAGAAAGTCGTATTCAAAAGGCGAAAGAATCGAACGTCTGTCTTAATTGTTTACGGCCTGGGCACTTAGAAAAAAGTTGCAATCTTGTGCCATGTAAATACTGCAAACAGAGACATAACACACTTTTACATCTGCATGAACCAGTGGCTCATTCTGAGCCCACGACTTCTGCTATTTGTAACTTCGCTGCATCTGGTCATGATGTACCGCAAATACCGCAATGTACTACTGCGCCGCATGCTTTCCTGTCCACAGCGATCGTGAAGGTGCGCGACAACGCAGGCAACGTGCATACGGCTCGGCTGCTTCTTGACAACGGAAGTTTCTGCCACTTCGTAACGGAATCACTCTGCGGTAAGCTGGGTTTGCCACGGCGTAGTATGGGCTCCACGTTGACTGGAGTCAATAAGCAAAAATCACATCTTGCAGAAACTTGCAGCCTTACAATAATGTCGTCTTATGAAAATTACAGTTTCACAGTAGACTGTTACATATTACAACACGTCACAGAAAAAATTCCAACTTCAAACTTTAATATAGACCATATTCCAATTCCAAAAGGAATCATTTTGGCCGACCCTTATTTCAATGTATCGTCAGATATAGACATCTTAGTTGGGGCTGATGTATTTTGGTCCGTCTTAGGTCACAATTCTATTGATTTAGGTGAAAAGTTACCGAAGTTGTTCGAAACGAGACTGGGTTGGCTGGTGGTTAGGGATCTTACCCATCGTGCGTCACCGTCTTTTGCTCCAGTTTGCAATTTTGCACAGGTGGAGCCGAACCCAGACTTAACTCGTTTTTGGGAGTTAGACACGGTCGCAGCTAAGCACTCTTTGTCACCAGAGGAACGCGCTTGTGAAGAAAATTTCTACCGTACTACGACTCGCAACGAGGATGGCCGATTTATCGTCACAATGCCGCTGAAAGAAGATCCTGCTGTCTTAGGAGACTCGTTTCAAAGGGCAAAGTGCCGCTTTCTGTCTCTAGAGCGTAAGTTTACTCGAGAGCCGATTTTTAAGGAAAGGTACATCGACTTCATGCGGGAATATGAGCGTTTAGGTCACATGACTGAGAACAAGGAGGCTGGCTGTCTTCAATCCAAGGTCAATTACTACCTTCCACATCACGGTGTGCTTCGTGAGTCCAGCCAGACTACAAAGCTTCGTACGGTTTTCGACGCGTCAGCACCTTCAACCTCTGGCGTGTCCCTTAACCAGATCCAAATGGTTGGACCAACAGTTCAGGAGGATCTTTATTCCATCTTGCTTCGTTTCCGACAGCATAAGTATATCGTAACTGGTGATGTCGAGAAAATGTATAGGGCGATTGATCTTCACCCCTCTCAACGCTCTCTTCAACAGATCATTTGGCGATATGATTCCTCACATCCTTTAAAAACGTACACTCTCAACACCGTCAGCTTTGGGCAAGCTTCGGCACCGTACCTAGCAACCAAGTGTTTGGTTTCGTTGGGATCTAGTGCCCTCGACAGCGACGTCAAACAGTCGATTGAGCGTGACTTTTATGTCGACGATTACTTGAGCGGTTCGTCGACTATCGAGGACACCATTAGGTTGTGCAAGGGCGTCATATCGACACTGAAATCAGCGCAGTTTAATTTAAGAAAATTTCAATCGAATAATAAGTATATTCTTGAACAAATTGCACCCAATTCAAAGACAAATAATATTCTAGATATTGCAAGTACCGATAGAAATAGTTCTTCAAAAACCTTAGGTCTAAACTGGATATGTGACTCTGATATGATGTCGTTTGCTATCAGTATTGAATTTAATGAAATCGTCACAAAACGGCACATTCTCTCAGTCATTAGCCAAATATTTGACCCATTAGGCCTAGTTAACCCTTGCATTGTGGAGGCAAAGATTGTAATGCAGAGACTTTGGATTGAAAAATGTTCATGGGATCACGAAGTCTCGCAGGAAATAAAGGAAATGTGGTTATCATTTGTTAAAACATTGCCTCTTCTCAACTATTTAATGGTACCTCGCTGGGTGATTGCTGATAACTCAGTGAGTCATGAAATCCACGTCTTTTCAGACGCTTCAGAGCGTGCATATGGTGCCTGTCTATATATTCGTTCAATTGATATATCAGGTCAGGTGCAAGTGCATCTTGTAACCTCAAAAAGTAAAATAGTCCCCATAAAACCCACCACGATACCTCGACTTGAATTGTGTGGGGCTTTGTTGGCTGCAAGGCTATGTAAGAAAGTGGTAAGCTCATTGACTCTTCAATTCAGTCAACGTAGATTCTGGTGTGACTCTACTATTGTTCTGGGGTGGTTAAGTACACCACCAAATAATTTAAAAAGCTTTATTCGCAACAGGGTCCACGAGATCCAAGAGAGCACTGCAGGTCACACGTGGAGCTACATACCGTCGAAGGACAATCCGGCGGATCTTGTTTCTCGTGGGGTGAAGGCTGACCAAATCAGCGCTTTATCCTTATGGTGGTCAGGTCCGACATTTCTGTTGGAGCCAGAATCTGAATGGCCAAAAATGCCTAACACTCACGCGAAGCATGATCTACCTGAGTTGATTACCTGTTCTTTGGCGCTTGTAGATGATTTTAGCACTGATCGTATTTGTAAGTTAATTCAAGACAAATCAAGACTCATAAATTTGCAAAATATTATCGCGTATTTGCTAAGATTCATACATAATTGTAAAAATCGGAACAATAAATTAACTGGTCATCTTTCAGTTCAAGAAGTTCAAAATGCGTTAATTCTAATAACTCAAAAGGCACAACAAGAAATGTTCACTGACGAATATGCTGTTCTAAAAACTGGCAAGGCACTACCTAACAAAAATAGATTAATTTCATTAACGCCTTTCTTAGATACAAATAGTATCATGCGAGTTGGTGGCAGGCTAGATAATTCGCCTTATTGCTATGATACTAAGCATCCAATTCTTTTATGCAGCAAACACCACTTAACAAAAATCATATTTAGACATTATCATATCAAATGTTTGCATGCCCCGCCACGACTCCTACTAGGAACTATAAAACAAACTTATTGGCCATTAGGTGGCACAAATCTTGCGAAAAATACCGTAAATAAATGTGTACGATGTCTTCGCTTTAAACATGACACCGTTCAGCCCATCATGGGGCAGTTACCTTCAACACGAACTCAATTAGAATTCCCGTTTTTACATTGTTGCGTCGACTACGCTGGGCCAGTGTTGATAGCAGACAGGAAAGGTAGAGGCTGCAAGCTTATAAAGTCCTTCTTGGCAATCTTCATCTGCAACTCGACCAAAGCCTGTCACATCGAGCTCGTCACGGCTCTTTCTAGTGAGGCATATATTGCCGCTTTAAAGCGTTTCGTTTCTCGTCGCGGGTTACCATTGTCCATTACAAGTGACAATGGAACTAATTTCGTTGGCGCTTGTAATGAACTGGCACAACTCCTTATGGAGTCAGATCTCGAAAGTCAGGTAGCGCAGGAGGGCATCGAATTTAAATTTGTACCTGCTTATACACCTCACTTCAACGGTCTTGCAGAAGCGGCCGTTCGCTCCACAAAGCATCATCTTAAGCGGCTGCTACAAACTACACACTTCACTTATGAGGAAATGGCGACTTGTCTCACTGAAATTGAAGCAGCGTTAAATAGTCGTCCTCTCACTTCATTTTCCACTGATCCTTCTGATTTTACGGCCTTAACTCCTTCTCACTTTTTAATTGGCCGCTCACTTATGTCTATACCTCAACCACAAGTGCCTGATGTGAACATCAATCGCCTGGAACGATACAAACGAATCCAGCTCATCCGGCAGCATTTCTGGTCCCGATTCTCGGTTGAGTACATCGGTTTACTGCAGCAAAAGCTGAAGTGGCAATCCTCAAGCAAGGAGTTAAAACTCGGATCGTTGGTCCTTATAAAAGATCGGACTCTTCCACCCTTAGTATGGTCTCTAGGGCGCGTAACTCAGCTCTACCCAGGCAGTGACGGGATCAGCAGAGTGGCTGAAATAAGGACAAGGAGAGGAACTATTCGAAGGGCATACAATAACATCTGTCCCCTTCCAGATTCTTGAAGTCTTCTCTACTACTTCAACCCGGGCAGCATGTTGAGTACTCGACATACGCACGGGAGGAGACGCGCGGGCGGCGGGCGATCGCGACGTCATCGCGGCAGGCCTGCGAGCAGCGCGCGGCACACACACTCACCTTTACCTACCTCACCGGCAACGGACGAATACCGAATTAATTTATAAACTGTTTGGCCGGGATTTTAAGCTGTAATTAAGGCGGAATAAACCAGCCTATTATGATACAGTCCGCGTTATTATTTATAAGTCCCAGTAGGACCCTAACACGTAACATCTCTTATTCATTTGAAGTAAGTACTATATACATCCGCAAAGGTGGGTAAATTAAAAGTAAAAATGTGAAAAGTTTTTTGTGAATAAAAAAAGTTTTCAAGATACAAACACGATTATATTTTTCCTGTAATATTTAGCATAAAACCAATGACAAACCAACCAAACCAAACCAGACCTTTTGTAAACCACATTTAATGCAAATAAAGTTTACTTACTACTTACTTACTTACTTACAATGTTTCCTAAAATTTTCATAATTTTTCGTTGGTAAACTTCGGAGATAAGGGGGGGGAACGGTATTTTTTTTTACATTTTCCTTCAAAATTCTTTTTTTTCCACAACAAAAAAATTATAAAAAATAGTTTATTTACGTTCAATTTGAGCTCTTTCCAACGATACCCCACTTGACCTAGTAACTTGAAATTTACAGTTTGCCCCCCTTTCATTTTGGCCATTTTCTACAATTAAAATTAATAAATTTAAAAAAATTATACCTTCTATTTGTAGAGGTTCACAATGTTCACAACTATTCCAAATTTCAAGTTGATAGCATTAGTAGTTCTCGAGATATTTAGGAATGTGACAGACGGACAGATAGATGGACAGAGTCGCACCATAAGGGTTCTTGTTGTACCTTTTTGGTACGGAACCCTAAAAAGATATTGTTTCAAAGTAGTAAGTGGGTCACTTTTTTCAAAGTTATCCACACCAGTTTTCTGTAACATGGGCATTTTTCACGCGATTCATACTCTGAATCGCGAGCTCTTTCGATCCTGGTGCCGTAGCCGAATGGCATTTCTGCGACGCGAAGCGAAAACGAAACGCGGCGAAAGGTAGTCTGGCTCTGTCCCGCCAATACGCAAGAGCGATAGAGATAGACATCTACGAGCGTTTCGTTTCGTGAGCGTTTGTGCCATTCGGCTACGTACCCTGATAGGAGAAAAAAAATGTCCCAAGATTTTCATAATTTTTCAAACCGTCCACTCCGTTACCGCCATACAAAATGTATGAAAAAACCGGCCAAGAGCGAGTCGGGCCACGCTCAGTGTAGGGTTCCGTAGTTTTCCGTATTTTTCTCAAAAACTACTGACCCTATCAAGTTCAAAACAATTTTTCTAGTAAGTTTTTATAAAAATCTACTATTGTGATTTTTTTCATATTTTTTGAACATAGGGTTCAAAAGTTAGAGGGGGGGACGCACTTTTTTTTCCTTTAGAAGCGATTATTTCCGAAAATATTAATATTATCAAAAAACGATCTTAGTAAACCCTTCTTCATTTTTAAATACCTATCCAACAATATATCACACGTTGGGGTTGGAATGAAAAAAAATATCCGCTCCCACTTTACATGTAGGGGGGGTACCCTAATAAAACATTTTTTTCCATTTTTTATTTTTGCACTTTGTTGGCGTGATTGATATACATATTGGTACCAAATTTCAGCTTTCTAGTGCTTACGGTTACTGAGATTATCCGCGGACGGACGGACGGACGGACGGACGGACAGACAGACATGGCGAAACTATAAGGGTTCCTAGTTGACTACGGAACCCTAAAAATGGTAACGGAATGAGAAAAAAACCTTGGGACACCTTTTTCTCCTATTAGGATTGAAATGCTTACGGTTACTGAGATTATCCGCGGACGGACGGACGGACGGACGGACGGACAGACAGACATGGCGAAACTATAAGGGTTCCTAGTTGACTACGGAACCCTAAAAATGGTAACGGAATGAGAAAAAAACCTTGGGACACCTTTTTCTCCTATTAGGATTGAAAGAGCTCGCGATTCTGAGTGGAAACCACATAAAAATTTCCAAATAAAAAAAAAGTAGGGGGGTGGACAACTTTGAAAAAAATATCCCAAGTGACAAATCATGAGTTAGTTACCATTCCATCTTTTTCTTTCAAGACATCAGTAACAGCTGAATTATAACTGCAACTATCCATGCTAAGACAGTCGAATTCTCCGTAGCAGACTTGGCAAGCCACTTCATTGCGTCGAAATACTCGAGGGTACTTCACGTAGTGAAACGTCAACGATGAGTCGAATGCTGAAAGCAATAATTATGCACCCTGTTTTTATTGAATAGGCTACTCGACTCATATCGAATTGGGCACAATAAATGATTGTCTTCTGTAGGTAGTATTTGACATAAAATAACATATTTATAGATTTTGGGTATTAAATAGTACATTACTACAGAGGCCGGGACAAAGGGGGTTGCCGGCCGAAGACATATAGACGGCCGAGCGAAGCGAGGCCGGATAGGTCTGAGGCGGGCAACCCCATTTCCCGCCGAGGTATGTATAGTGCTTTTCTCAAACATGGTATGAAATAAATAAAGTCTACTGAAAATAGTAACTTTGGATGGCTGTATCTCCTAAACGGTGCGTCGTAGCGCAAAAATAATCGAATTTTCTTTCCCCTTTGATACTCCGTATACGCTTATAAAAAAACAAAAAGTTAAAAAAAATTAAAAAAAAAAACGAAAAAAATTTTTTTTGTATGAAAACGCACCCAAAATCAAATATTGTCTAGGGCCCGTACCAGTTGCAGTCGGCACGTCTATAAAGCCCCTTATAGTTTTTTTTTTAATTGGCAAAATACCTGGATGTTATGTCACAATTATCTGTGTTTGGAAATTAAAAAAGAGGACTTTGCCGGCCTTGGCCTGCAAGGTTTGTATGAAATTCCATTATCTATCAATCGTCCTAGCCGCACCTGCAACGTCATACTTCGCTGCCAAGCTTCGCATAAGGCACATAACATCAATATTTCATACCATGTTGGAGAAAAGTATATAATGACTGACGTATTTTCGATTAAAATTATTTTGGCCACCGAAAACGCTGTCAGCGATGTAGTGACGTCATCGAATTCAATCCTTACTGCATCAAAACAATCACTAACATATTGAACTTTATGCCGTCATACTTAAAAAGTCAGAAAATGTTGTTTATTATATATACGTATATTTTAAAAATATCATAGTCAGACACCAACAACAAAACCAAAAAGTTGTATTATAACACAACCAAATTAGGTATAATTGTGGAAACAGTTTCATGTATTTTGTCTACCCCCTTCCGGAAACACAGGCGTGTGTATATGTATGTAATAATGTATGAAATGTCAAACTCACCGGTAACAACACCCAGAAAAGCAAACGCAAGCGCAACCAACATGTCTACCGTCAACATTGACGAACATAATAGTAACGCGAAACTTTGCTATTGGTCGGACGGACTTGGGCCGATTAAAAAATTGTTGGTGAAGTTACCAAAATCAGGGCTATAAGAGCTGACAGAAAAGAGCTGTTTGTCTAAAAAGTATAAAATAGGTGCTAAGTGTTTCTTGATTCTTTGTTGCGCAGGAATAAATATTGACAAGAGAGTTTTAGCATCAGTATTTGATATGGATATGTCGGAAGCTTTCGATAAAGTAAAACATAATATTGCTGGATAAATTATTGAAATATCTTATACCACAAGTAAGAGGCTCATGCTTTATTCAGCTAAAAGAAACCAGTTACCTCAAATAAATAGACTCAAGAGAAAAACAAATATCGTTTATAAATACATTGAACGTTTATAATAGCGTACCTCAGGGAAGCGTTTTAGGACTTTTATTGTTCATGATTTGACAAAAGATTATAACAATGTCCTTCTGATTGATGTGTCATAAATTTGGGGTCGGCGCATGCGCGGATCCATGGGGGGGGGGGGGTCATGGGGGTCATGACCCCCCCTGGAGCCTAGGTTGGCCATACAAATAGACCACGTGACCCCCCCTGGGGCCTGGGCCTTTACCACGTGACCCCCCCCTGGGCACGAAGCTGGATCCGCGCTTGGGTCGGCGCAGCGTCCTCTTCCATACCCCTCTATCGCCTATCATAATATGACATACGTAACGAAAAATATTCGCACAATTCATCATTTGTTCGACACCGTGGACAATCAAGGAATGCATCTAGCAAAATGTAACCGTTAAAAAACAATGCAATTGTTACAAACAATCACCTGGATGTCACACATAACTACAGCCGATGAACTAGCGTTACATTAGTAAGAAAATACCAGTCGTGCACAGTTCACCTAGCAGTAATCATTAAGTAATTTCAAATGTGGTCAACATACATCTCGGAATGTGTCAGGTTACTGTTGGAATAATATCCCGCCGCCTGCAAGAGGGCAGTGCGTGGAACAGTCACCAGTCCAAGTACGCTCCTGAGCAACGCGTGTTAGTAAACATGCGCCCGCGCAGCGCCCTCGCACGCAGTTTTGCGCCGACAATGCTGCCGCTACTGTTGCTGCTTGGGGCCGCCAGTGCAGGTTAGTTTTTTTTTTTAATTTTGTTATGAATACCTAGTGATTAAATTCTTGAAATCTTTTCTAACACCATAGCGTCAAATGATGATCCATTGTCCAATCTGGTTATGTGACAGTTTGCTACAATGTAATATTAAATGCAAGAAAATTGTAGATCTACCTACAATTTTCTTGCATTTTACCGGCATTCGTCATGGCTTTAGAGAGGGCTTAATAACAACTGGTCTAAAACGCAAAATATTCACAATATTTTTTTCGTTTTATCTTACCTTTAAAGCGATATCGAAGGAGCTCCGCTTATACGCGGGGTTCCTAGTCTGCGCAGTTTGGCCTTTGCGCTTCGGCCATTTGAAGATACCTAACGAACCTAAAATAACCTATACCTAGACATTTTGCATTTTAGACCAGTTGTGATGCGACTATGCGCATGAGAGCTTGGGGCTCGCTTTAACAACTAATTCCAGGAATAGATGACACACTAGTTCTATGAAAGCGACTGCCTGATCTTCCAATTCCAAACCAGAGGGTAGACTACCCTATAGGGACTAGCTCGGTTTCCGCACAATGATTTCCTTGATCGAAGAGACTGCCAAATCGAGGGTTTACTGGTGAAACCCGATAAGTTGAACAAACTGGTTTTTGAAATTCGAACTATATGCAATTTCCACAATGTTGTTATTTCTAGGACAAATTATCTCGATTTATCGGGTTTCACCAGTAAACCCCCAAAATATGAAATGACATTTTGGTTCGAATCCGGGTTTTGAAGAAGGGGGCTGTTGGGGGGGAGGGGGGGAGGTCCGGGGGATTTTGAAGAAGGTCATTATAGATTGAAGCGGGCTAATGAGGCGTCAGACTTTCCCAACTTGTTTGATCTAATGGCCAGGGTCCCAGCTTTGTTTTTTTGTAACCATTGGGTCAAAATTGCTGTTTAAGTAACTGCTGTAAAATATATCAAAAAGTAAGATTTTGAAAACCTACAACACAAGCCTTCTTAAGCTTACCGTGGACCTCAGTCAATCTGTGTAAGAATGTCCTATATAAAAAAAAAAAGATTTTGAAAAAAGTGATTGAGGGATAAACTAAAATATTCAGGTTGTAGGTAATTTGATATGACCTGACCTCGCTCGCTTTCGTAAAAACTAGTGCCTACTCCAAATCTTGGGATTATTTGTCAAAACGGACTCTATGAGCCGTGGCAAAATGCCGGGATAACGCAAGGAGGATGAATCTACTCCTATTTTATGTGATTTACTAAATTTAAGAGGCCGTCAATATCAAAAAGTAGAAAATCGTAAAATTGGTAGTTTTCTACGTCCGGTTTTAGTTTCAGTATATACTTATTGATAAGAAAAGCACTCGTTTTAAACAGCGCGTATTCTTATCTACAAAATCAGTAGTTAACATCAAGGAAAAGTTACTCCCTGAATTAATTATGATTTTTTTCCTGACACTAGTTTAAGAAAACCCGCAAATAGTGCTCACGTCTGAGTGAGCTGAGCTCAATTTTGTATACTTTAGGCTGCTAAAATTGATGTTTTCGCATTACTTATATCGTAAACTAAAAATTCAGTAGTTTACATGTGTGTTATCATGCTACTAAAATACAGTAAATGGAAGTTAAACGACATCAATATTTGTCTAAAAATACTTCGAATCAAATGGCAATTACTTCGAAAACCTTTTAGGCAAACAAAAGGTTTTCTTGATAATTATAAACTTTAAGTATGTGTATGCAAAATAGTGTGTAATACAAATCAGGAAACACTTCCAATTTTAGATACATACTTACTTAAAGTTGTAACTAAAATGCGGTCGGCCCCTGTCGGCATCTTCATAAATTTGAATATGTACGACCGTGTTTTAGTTTTAAAATAATGTTATTTTATAAGCTAGATAACTGGACTACAGAATTATTACCTTTTCATATTTTTCCTTACAAAGAGAACGAATAAAATCAATGTTGAATATAAACTTTCGTAAATTTTCCATACAAACGTCAAAACTGCGAACAGATTCTATTGAGTCAGACGCCCGATCGGGCTCGTTCGGAGCGGACGTGTCGCCAAATTTGCTCCAATGACATTTGTTTTTGACACTGGAAATCATATACGGATACAAAAAGATTGCCAGTGCTATGAATGTATTCAAAAGTAATAAGGTAAATAAATATCGTCACGTCTAAAAGAGTCTCAGTTTAAAATCGTTTTTTTTTTGTGTTGTTTACTACTTATTATTGTTGAGAAATAAAAAAATATATGTAACTTTAATACAATGATAAGAAATATAGGTATTTTTTGTCTTCTAAACTTTATTAAAATGAAAGAGTTTTAAAATTAATTTTAACTCGTTGGACTTTATTTTCATTATACTGGTCACATTATTTAGTGTGTCAGTGTGTGTAACATTCTCTATCGCGAAGAGACATTCAGTGTGGCGTATGAAAAAACTAACAGAACTAATCATTATAATTATATTCTATAAACGATTATTTACGTAAATGGCGAAATTATTAATTGTAATAATATATTATCTTATCACAAAATTGTTCTGTATGACTTACCTTCTTACGTTCAATATAATTTTTAAATGGTGTTTGCACACGGGGCACGTAACCTTAGATTCAGACAACTTTAACTAAATTTTGAAAATTATTATTTTAATGAAGAATTCTATATATGGCAACAATTTTACATGTAAACTGACTGTCAACCTCTGTTCATACATAACCTCAACCTTTGTCTCAGTGCATTTATAACGGATGTTATAATGGCTAAACCAATCAGGAACAGTGAATTATTTTAATTCATTCGGAAAAGGGTTTAACCATTTATAATTAGAATAAACGAAGCACTGTTTTTTACACCAGAGTTGTTTTGATTTTATATGGTGTTTGCACAAATTTATTTTGAAAAATAATCGGAGTCAATTCGTGTGAGATGGTAACACTAAATTGACACTGTCCGCAATCTAAACACGCGGCAGCGTGTCAAGCCAAGTTCAAGTAACCGAACTGGCAGACAACATCGTGTGTAATATTACACGAACTATTTGGAGCCTCTATGGGCGTCCTCACAACAAAAACTATTTCACATAAACGTCTTAAATTTGGCTCTCATATTGATATTTGTGACATACATATTATGTGCCTGTCGTGATTGTTTCACCGGATGGTCTGATCGGAAGATTAGACCATTTCGTTGGATCTCTTTCTTGTTTATGTCTTATTATTTGTAACGTTTATTTTGTGTGTGTGTTAACGAATAAATTAATTATATTCTATTCTATTCTATTATAAAAGTTATAAGAAATGATATTTGTGTCGCTTAACTTCAAACCTGGGTAAATCCATTCTGCTTTAAGGTTGAATATATAAAAAATATAATATGATCTGAAAGATAATCAACCTTATAGCTGAATGGATTTACCCAGTTTTGAAGTTAAGCGACACATTTTATGTCATCAATTGTCATAAAACATTTTGAGGACTGCCATTGAACTTGGCACCCGTTTAGATCTCACTGCTTTTGTCGTTGACGCCAACAACCAAGGCATATATAATATTGAACTTGGCTCATATTTCCCTTTTTTGGTTTTGATGGGATTTTAACGTTACAACTGATCTTCAGTGAAACTATAGACCTGTCTTAAGTTCCTCTCACTTAGGTCACTGACCTCTTCCAGTAAATTGCGGTAGTGTGCGAAAAGTATGTTGGTGAGTGTGACGTGCGTAAGTGTGTGTAAATGGGGTAATTTGACAGATACTGAATTTTTACCCATCTTGACGGGCTCTTAACGATAGAAAAAACGGAATTCTAATAAATTGTAGCAAGAATAAAATAATAATATTATTAAAACTTGTTACCTATGTTATAACAAGTTTTGTCATGTACACCATTTTATTGATCAGTAAAATTGTGCCATGTTTTAACTGTTTGGCTGTTGAGAGTGTTGAGACAAATTACTTAGAAGAAAATTTAACTTTTATGCTCTAGAGCATAAAATGCGATTTTACGTCGTCGACGCACGGCATAAAGGCTCACTTTTAGAGCATGAGAAGTGAAAATGGACTTTTCACCACACCAACTGTTAAAGACTTTCTTTGCTGTTCGAAAACAGATAGCAAAATTGCATTTTATCCACAAGAGTGCAAAGTAATTTCATACAAATTTTAACTTGATATCTTAAGCTGGCTGGTAGATTACCTATAAATCATGATTTTGAATCATACATATTGAATAAATTGATGGATATGGTTTAGTTGATGTTTTATCAGTATTAACCATCGTGCCTTGAAACCCTCGCAACGCTCAAGATTCCACTTTTTGAACCAATCGCTACGCTCGCAGTTCAATATTGGAATCGTTTGCTTGCTCGGGTATCAATATTGCCACGTGCGGTTAAACAACAACTTTTTCATCACCCTTACACACTAAATGTGCTATTGCAAGCAGGCGGAGCGTGAGTAATAGAAAAATCGTTTTTCCAAGGGAGTTATGAAATTACTAGTACCGTACTTAACTTTTTGACATCTATTTACGTATTTTTTACATTGCGAGTGTTATGAAAGACATTGTGTGTAACTCGGGGAGTATGAATATTACCCGAGTCTTTAAATCGCTCCGGCAAGCCGTCGCTATTTAACTTAATCTCGTTGGTAATATAAAATATTCAACTTCCCGCCCTTGTTGCACAATGTACTATGCCTTGTAAAACTAATAACTATTATCTTCCTCTATCACATAAATTAAATAAAACAAGATCATACCATCCCATACATTAAAATGCGACCGCCTACGAACGCGCTTACACTCCACCACCCATAGATGGCGCCACAGAAAATGCCTTATTGCCACCGATTATTTGTAGTTTGGCATTAAGTGTCAATTCCGAGCCGTAAATCTATGTCAAAAGTGACACTTAACGCCATCTACAAGTATAATCGAAAGCTAGAAGACATTTTTTTTGTGGCGCCATCTATGTGTGGTGGAGTGTAAGCGCGGTCTTAGGCGGTCGCATTTTAATGTATGGGATGGTATGATCTTGTTATATTTAATTTATGGCTTAACCGTAATTTCTGGCAGTACATTGTCAACCAACCTTGCATGAATTTGACCACTTGTGTAACGCAATAATATTATGATTTTTCCACGCGTACTTAATACAGTTTGTTTTCATTTCTTCGTTTCCTGCTTAATGTTGACTTCGCCATTGTTTGACTTGGCAATTGGAATGCTTCGTTTGTATGTTTTTCTTTTCACTTGTCTTTGATATGTTGGTATTTTATTTATTTCCGTTTAATTAAAAAGGAGAAACGTTATGTAGCGAGCATGATTTGTATGACGGTGAACTCGTACCTATTTATCTCGAATCGAATGTTACTTTTTTGACCCCACTTTTTTTTTTATTTGGAAATTTTTATGTGGTTTCCACTCAGAATCGCGAGCTCTTTCAATCCTAATAGAAGAAAAAAAGTGTCTCAAAGTTTCTTTCCCATTCCTTTACCATTTTTTCATTAATTTTTGTATGTTCACGGAATGGAAGGTACTTATATGAAAATTGTATGGAAATCTTGGGACATTTTTTTTCCTATCAGGATCGAATGACCTCGCGATTATGTTACAAAAAAAGTGGGGTGGACAACTTTGAAAAAGAAAATGGCCCCCGTAAAGAATGTGTAAGGGCTGATGCAGAAAAACCACACAACTATAAAGAGATAGAAGAAATAAGTTCATCTATTTGTATAGGGGCGAGTATGACACATCTTGTACCGATATTGTTGTCAAATGTCTCAGTGTTGATATTTTTTGTGTTGTTATTGCAATTAACTATCACATAATGAGGCATTTTCTATGTTTTTGTTGACTTCAACTTAGAAATATTGACGACCCCCCCCCCCCCCCCCCGAAATCTGTGAGTCAGACTGCATCCACCCGAATCACAGAAATGTTGCAGTTTTTCGTGGAGTACCTACCTTGTGCAGGGTACATCCCCTTATATAAGAACAAATACATATTTTTTATTCATTAAGTAATACATTTTTAGCCTGGAATTACTTCATACCCATTGTTTTTTTTAACGGAAAAATGTGTTACCTAGTGTTGCATATATTTTCAGTGTTTTCAATGATCAAGTATAAATTTCTCTCTTGCAGAACCACCTAAAACGATCCAAAAGCCTATAGAGCACTGCCCAAGCATCGGTTACTTCTTCGAGCGACAAGACGTCCAAAACTATCCAGGAACTTGCTACCTCTGCTATTGCAACAATGATGGCCAAGCTGTCTGTACCATCAGGGACCATGAGCGGTGTGACCATAATGAGTCTAATAGTGTGGACAGGACTGATGTTAGGACTGATATTAGGGAATGGACTGATGTAAAAGATCATGGAGAAAGGAATAAACGCAGGTAAGAGAAAGGAAAAATAAATAAACTGGGGAGATGGCAGTAAAAATTAATACATAAATACAAATCCAGTAGATGTACAAGCAACCAACGTAGTAGATAAATTGTTACTAAATAAACTCAGGTAGGAACAAAATAAATATTAGTCCATATTAAAACACCATTTTGTCTTCTACAATGATGACTAGGCTGTCTTTATTATTAAGGACAGTGAGTGTTGTGACTATGATACAAATATAGATCTTAAGGATTAGACTGATGTGGAAGCAAAACTTGAAGGAAAAAAAAGAATCAGCCGAAGGTAAACGTAATACTATACACATTAGAGACACTGTACATTACATTGTATTTAGAAAGACCATAGGAAGTAATACGAGTAAATGTGAAAATTTCAGAAGAAGTATAAAAGTATAAAACCAACATTGTAAATAGTTATTTTATAACCAAAGATGGGCGTAAACTAAATATTAAATACTAGGATTACCTTTAAATAAATGTATCTAGTTGTTGTCGCCTGATAGTATTTATTCCACTGTTAAACAAATGAATCATATTTACCTCTGTTACTATTACTAATATTACTACTATTATACTAAGAGCCGGTTACACCAAACCGTCTTTTTCACTAAATTTATTTTGTATGAGAATTTTCATAGACATCTGCTGGGTCGCGTTGATATGTCTGTTAACTGTATTTGACGAAACTGGCTCTAAGTAAGTAATATGTACATTTAACAAGTAGTTTCAAAATATCTCTCTAATTTCCAAACGTTATCCCTTTTCAGAAGATCCAAGCGGGGCTTGATGGAACTGTTCTTCGACAATGCAAAAAAAGATGGTAAGCTTTTCCAAATAACTAAGCTAAAATCTTTAGTGTAAACAAATACCTAATTTTCATGTTCTGAATAATCGAAAGAGTTTTCACTGAACCTATTGTTTTTTCAGTAATGTTGAAGAGTATGTCGCAACTGTCGGACGCAAACGAAGAAGATTGTAAGCCGAAATCAAGCAAGAGTATTGGATGTCCACCAAGTAAGTATCTACGTATAACTAGTAACTTAGCAGTAGCAAAGACATATGTAAGTTCGTTATAGACAGGATAAAGTCTAAGAAAAAACGTAAGCCATACCATAAAGAAAATGGTGCGGTGGCCTAGATGGCGTTACACCTTTGGGCAGTATACGATATTACTCTTTATTATACTGTGCTTTGGGGGATACTCGGCTAGATGGCGCTAATGTATTTGACATTTTAACACATACTAAGAATAAGGGCCAAATTGTCAAAACTGAGGTTCAAGAGTTTTAAGCCTGTGTCGAGAGATGGCAGTCTATGCACTGTGATTACACAGTTTACTTTGACAGTAATTCTCTATATTTATTAAATAATATTTTTCAGAGGACTGGTGTACGGGATGTCTAGTTTGCGACTGCGATGAGAAAGGCGAGTGGAAATGCCATGTTATGAGCTTCTGTGAAGATAGTAAGTTTGAACTTTAATCGTACATATATTATTTATTTTATAATTATATACTTAAGTCCCACCACGATTTTCAGATAACAATATAAAATAAGTAAAAAATGTTTTATGATTTTATGTAAATATCGAAAAAATAATTAATAAATGTTTTTATACCGTATATTTTTTTTTTGTTGTGTATAAAACTGGCACCTAAGATTAGAGGTATTGATTTTTTTTCTTGTAACCTACTCTTTGCTAGATAATTTTTGACTTTTAGCTATATAATAAATCTTAGTAGGAAGCAGTTAGTCTTAAATTAGTGTAAAAAAGTCTGATAATATGTATTTATTAATTATCGGCGGATTATTATTATTTTAGTCGGAGACAGACTTCACAGTTTTTTTTTTTGAATACAAAGTCCTAGGAGACAAGGTTCACAATTTTCTGATTTGCTTATAATAATATTGTCATACAAATGTAGGGCATAATAATTTTCCTGGGTTTTTAGAAGCGTTCGTATCTGACGAACTAGTTCGGTTAACGTCAGTACCTACCTACTTGTCCTATATTGAGATTGAATAAAATAACATGACATGTTCGTGCATTTCCATGAAAAGGAAAAACATTTTCACACTACATCAGATCTGTAAAGTATTATGAGAAATATAAAATGACATATTAAACAGCAATTAAAATAAATTCGGCAACTGCTAAGTGGTCCTGGGTTCGAATCCCGGTAAGGGCATTTATTTGTGTGATGAGCACAGATATTTGTTCCTGAGTCATGGATGATTTCTATGTATATAAGTATGTATTTATCTATTTAAGTATGTATATCGTCGCTTAGCACCCATAGTACAAACTTTGCTTAGTTTGGGGCTAAGTTGATCTGTGTAAGGTGTCCCCAATATTTATTTATTTATATTAACTATAAACCCTTATTAAATTCTTAACTCCCTGTCCATAAACGTACTCTAAAGTTATCAAGCCGATAAAGTTCGTTTGTCATTTTCTATCACACCAATACGACGGAAAGGGGCAACTTTATGAGTTGATATCTTTAGAGTACGTTTATGAATAAGGTTTTTCTTAATAAATTATTTGGGTTTTTGTATTTTCTCTTTAACTTGATACTGATTCGTTACTGTAATTATATTTATTTATATTTTCAGAAACTCCACGGCCAAAAGGTAAAAAAAGTAAGAAAATTGAAGCCACCACAAAAGCTGATGAAACAAATGATATTCAATCAAATAATATCCCGGAAAATAAAAACCAGAAGAGATCTGTTAAACACAAGAAAAATAAAAAATCTAAAAAAAATACGACTACCACGATAACTACGACAACCACGACAACCAGTAAACCTCAAATGCCAAAAATTGCTGTAAAAACGCTGAAGAAGTTTATACGCAAAGACCAAATGAAAAATGTGACTGGCCCTCCAATTGTAATTATTAAGAAATACATATCAACTCTTTCTCCAATAGATCCAGAATTATTAAAGTACAAAAATGACTCCCAAAAACTGGCACAAATACTCTACCAACAATATGAAGCTACGCAAAAGCCACAGAACTCTCACGCTGTCAAACGGGAAATTAAATTAGAAAAGGTACTCAAAAATAAACAAAAACGTACTTTTGAACTAAAATATAATGCTAGAGGCAGAAAACCAATGAACATCAAAGAACACACTGACTGGAAGATAAAAATGAAGGCGAGGAAAATAGAGCGAGACCACGCGAGAACTATTTCTTATTCTAAGAGTTTCTACTCTAAACAGAATGAGCTGATGAATATGGATGAGAAAAATCGTAAAACAAAAAAGACGGCAAATGACGATGAATACTATGATAGTGGTAGTCAAAAAAAGAAGGCTACAGTTATTCTGATTCCAAGATTAAGAAGGAGTAAAAGAAATGTGTTGCCGTTGTACGAGGTTCCTTCAAATATTACTTTTATGGATAATGACACAGGTACAGTACATTTTTTCATATTAATGTCGAATTCTGAATAATGTTACCGATTTCTTTGTAACATGTATTGTGTTGTGTCACATGACTTACTACTGAACACAAATGCATGAGGATCACACCACATTTCTGTTTAAAAATATTTTCTTTCCGTTTACCTCTTTTGTTGTTTTGTGCTAATACATAAGCTATCTATCTATTAACTAATAACCTAATGCCACGTGCAGCAAATGCAACTTTATACATATACATTATGAATTCTTTTTTTTTTCAGTTAATATGTCTGTAGTACCCAATGACCAAGTGGAAGCATTGACTAGTGTTATTGGAATAAACAAACACTTGGCATCGGACTTAGATAACTATAAATATACTGTGGATAACATTGTTACGAAAAAATACGAAGATGAAATAACAAGCGGTGATATTGTTTACGAATCAACAATTAAGTATGTAGATATAATTACCAACAATTACAACGACACTGAACCTAATACAACAATGAGGAGTACGACTAATTACACAAATATAGAGGTTGAAACCACAACACTGAATGAAACAACGCAGAATGTAAACTACGACTTGAAAAATTATACTGTTAACGAAATCTCTACTCAATTTATTGATTTGGATTTAGATAACAATCATACTTTAGAAACGACTACTTCAACAGTTTACTCTTCGGATAATAATCAATCCACCACCAAAGAATTCATAATCAATTATGAAACAACAACGGTGACGGAGAAGAATCAAGAAATAAATATAACAGCTACCAAAATGAATATCAACACAAATGTGACAGAAATTCCTATTAAAAAAGGTTATATAACGAGTATAGACAAAATTATAAAAGACTTCAATAAATATGCATTAGACAGATGGAAAAATAGAAATAAGACAAAAGGTATTTTTGCAAATATGTACAATGATAGGCAAAATAACTCTATCATTAGATCAATGAAATCGAGCTCAGACGATATTGAAAATTTGCTGCAAAGTATTTCTTATAATAGAACTAAAAATAATACTACGCAAAACAGAATGGTAGCTATAAATTATTTGAAAAAAATATATAGTCAATTATTGTCAACAAAAAATAATAAGTCACGGCTCAACAATATTTCTGTCATGGAATCGATATGTGATACTTTTGGGCCATGCAAAATCAGCACTAACAAGATGGAAATATTGAATTATAAAATCGCTGATCTCATCTCCGAAACTAAAAAAGCTTTAAACATAATAAGAAATATCAAACAAGTTTTGCAATTAATTGATGGTGCAGTGAATACCACTGACAAAAACGTAAACGCCGAGGTGGAATTCAAGAGTTATGTAAACAAATTGAACGCAGTATTAACAGATAGTTATAAAAATCCAATAACAGAAACTGATACAAATAATTTGAATCTCATAAAAAATAACACAAAAGTATTCATAAATTCGATTGGAAAGTTTGCATTTATTCTAAATGATATTTTAGGAATAATACATTCAGAAAGGATGAAGTACAATAATTTTCGAAAACGCAAAATTTTAATCAAGAAGGTTACTAGACACAGAGCTAGTGAGCCATTACATAAAATAAAAAATCTTTTCCTGAAATTTAATGTGGTACAAAACTCATTTATGCGCAACATGTACCGAGCCATATCTGACTTAGAACGACGAAATGAGCAGAATGCATTGGTTTATGAAAAAAGAGTAAATGAACAGCGAGATATAAGATACAAAAAGTCTGTTAACAAGTATATGCACAAAATCAATTACAATTTGGAGAAGTTAAGGGTGTTAGCCTTAAAGATGAGCGCAAAAGAAAGAAAAAGGAGAGATCTTATGGATCATGACGATGCTGTGGATTATTTGCTGACTCTGATGGAATATTTGCTGAAAAACAATAATCCAGTGGATTCTCCTCCAGGTGTGTATGTACCTAGTTTTAAATTCAAACAACTTTTGCATTTGTACCGTCAAATGCTGCAACTTTGTCCACCCTACCTAAGATTGCTTGGCTGAGACAGGCAATATTACAGTATTTTTGAATTGGGATGATGCAGCACTTAACTGTTTAAATTGTATTTATCTTATTCGTGGACTTTGTATATATTATATACTGATATCATTATGTATTATAAAAAAAAACAATTCTTTATACAAATGTTGAAGATAAAACTATTTTTAAATAATTTATTTACAGTGGTAGACGGAATAGACTTGCTGATAGATGCTATCAGACGAGCCCCTGAAATAAAACCGATAAAGAAAAAGTTTTTGAAACATACATCTTTAATGCCATCATATCCTAGTGACCAATCAAAAGCCCAACCAAGCAGCGAATCCGAAGACGACACTTCAAAAAATAAAAATTCAAACGAAAAAATTACGGACGATTTCAGTATTGAAAAACTTAATGATACTACTATAGTAGCATCAAATAATCTAGCAAATAACGAATTCACAAGAAAGAATGCTGATGAATATCAAAAGTCTGCGTCTACAAGTACGACATCGTCAACTGCAAAATATGTTGACGTCGAAGATTTGGTTTTTAACGGGGATGTACTTCCAAAAGTTTATATAGCTACGGTTCCTACTTATGACAACGATGATGTGGAATCTGAAAAGGAGTTCGCAAAACAAACGATCCACAAACACTCAGAAATAAAAGAAATAAAAGCAAACGTATCTTCGAACGACATGGAAGAAGAATCATCTACTACAAAGAAAACTATTGTAGACAATGATGATAACAGTGAAGTCAACGCTACAGTCACAGAAAAACAGATTATGACTCACTTTGATAGACTGAATGAAGAATACGAAAAGCAAATAAAAGGGAAAGCTCTATCAACAAAGAATCTTAAGCCAAGGCGCAGGAAACCTAAACGTTCACGCAAGAAATCGAAAGAAAATAAAAGCGATGTCAGTACCATCTCGAAAGAGATTGATGAAGAGAAGACTAGAAAGAAAGTTATAGCGGAAGAAGCCATTTTACGGAAACATATTGCTACTTCTACAGAAGATGATCCTTTTCAGTTGGAAGACGAGAGTCTATCAAGAGACTTAACGCATTTAAATTCTATGAGAGATAACAATGACGTTTTTCCTAGTTATTTTACGTAACTCAGAATGATAAGAACATTTTATTTTGGCACATAATATAATTGAGACATTCAAAAAAAACTTTTCTTCCGTACCCAAAAGTGAAGGGATCCTTATTTATATTTACTACCTACAGGCCAATCAGAACGTGTACTGGGTTTACTGGTGTGTCTCAGAAAGATCTTTCTTTTTCATATTCTTATCCCACGTTATGTGGGATCGGTACAACTAGTCTTCCCTTCCATTCCTCTCTATCTTTCGTCATCTCAACACTCACTTCTTTCTTTCTCATATCCTCTTTCACACGATCCATCCATCGTTGTTTGGGTTGGGTATACCCCTTCCGCTCCATCCCACGACATTCATTTATTCATTCATGTCTCAAAAAATTGTTTAGGAGAATTTTACATACTTAATGATACTTGGTAGAAATAGTTTGGAAGGAGTGGAGTTCCTTGCCGGCATTTCCATGATTATCCAACATATCCATCATGCATCCGGCATATCTAACAACCTTGAAATCAAGGGTGAACTGAACAGGCACCTTCTGGGCGAGCGTCTTCGCTTCGGCTAGTTTCTGGCCCTGAGTAAGCCCATTATAGTAAATAAAAACTTTTGACATGTTGTTGTTAGCTTAGATAATAGATATTAAAACATAATTTTTTGGCTCAAAATATGATTTGGCAGAAAACCTTCATCCGACCCACTGAAAAAGTTCATAATTTGTTAGAGTTTTTTGCATATGTATAAATATATTCTGATTACAAATTATTGTTTGGCAGAAAATCCTGAACCTTCACTAAATTTCATGATTTTAATAATGAAATGATAATTAATTTTATGCGAAATCTTAATAAAAATTGACTAATTGTTGAAAGCAGACGTTTTACGTGAAATATATTTCTGACAAATAATAATCTGCAAGAAATATTTTTTATCAATTACATTATTAAAAGAGGGCTTGCATAAACGTGTAAAAATTAAGATTCTAGGTAGTAATTTTTTTAATTTTATGCGGATTACATTTACCAATTGTATTATACAGAGTGGGGCCTGTAACAAAGGCGAAGAATTGAACTGTAGGCTATTCTCCTTATAATGATCAACATTTGTTCAGTGACTTTTAAAAATTATGAAGTCTTTAAATTTTTAATTTTTCATACAAAATAAATATTAGCTTCACTGTACGCCATTATTGTTGTCATGGTTGGGGTGTAGGAAAGGGTGGCCGTACCTGGGACTTAGAAAAATTTTGACCAAAATTTTTTTTATTTATTTTCCATTGTAATCATATTTTATATGTCGAAAAAACCATATTATTTCAAATAAACTTTTTTCTACGAGCCACCATTACGAAGTTATCACAGTATGAAGGGCGCAGGACTTAGAAAAATTTGATGTATGTGGTGTCATTATGACCATTAGGGCCCCAGAGTAAGGTTAGGTTAGGTTGGTTAGGTTTCTTCCAAAATGCGCGAAGCGCATAACCACCCAGAATAGAAGCCCCCGCGCAGCGGGGGCTTCGTCGACCCTGTCACGGAATTTACTATCGGGTTCTATTGACAATTTTCCGATAGATTACAATCTGACTAGTAAAATTATAATCTAACGGTTTTTACAATCTTGCGGTGACATATATATTTCATTCATCCAAAATAGGTGTTATAATGACACCGTTCAGCGTGAAAATTTTCTAAGTGTTGAAATTTATAAAACTTTGTGTCGCTATATTTCGGCCATTTCTCAATTTAGAGAAAAAAAGTTCCAGTAAAAGATGCTTATTTTTACATATTCTTTAATGTTCTGATCAAAAAAGTAGTAAAAACGAGCAAAAAAAAAAATTAAAATTTTTCTAAGTCCTATATATGGGCCACCCTTTGCTACACTCTGACCGTTGTCATTGACGTTGTCTGTCACACTTTAGACTTAACAGAATTCGCAATACATTACCTCTTAGAAAAAACTTTCAAGGGTGATAAAAATCAAAATACAAGTTATTTTTAAAAGTCGCCGAACAAATGTTGATCAGTATAAGGAGAATAGCCTAGAGTTCAATTCTTCGCCTTTGTTACAGGCCCCACTTTGTAGACTTTTATCACAATAATATAATCATATACCATGTAACAATGTATAAAAGAGTTTAGGAAAGGTCAGATGGGGTAAAAGTAACTTAATTTATTTTACTTGGGACATGAACAACAGTATGAAGGTTCATACTAGTGTTTTTCTTGCCCCAGGGTTTGTCTTACCCCACCTAACCTGTATACGCACTGGACAAAAATGTATTTGAATTGTTATTTTATTTTTAGTTATTACGTAATTTTAGACTAAGAAATTATAAATATTCATGTTGTTGAATGTTGAAAAGCATGTAAATTAATATTTATTTATACGTGAGAAATACGTTATTTGAAACAATGGTTGTCTTTTATTTTAACAACATTTCTTTATTAATATTAGTACGAAAAACATGACGTTGTTTACAATTTTAAATACCTACACATTACATGTCCAAAAAAAATTGTTGGGTCAATGTAGTAAAGTTCTACCTGGGGGGTTACCATGACGTGCTAAAGCCGTTCAGTTTAGGTTGAGAGAGAGGGACGGAGCTATGTAACTGCTATAGCTGTGTGTGTATAGTCATGGTAACCCCCCTGTAGACGCTAAACTTAAGGAGAAACTGTGACTCCTTATGTGTGTGTTCTATCGCCTGTACAATGGGTTGTGTTCTGAGGAACTGTTTGACATGATGCCAACGGCCACTTTTCACGGGCGCTCACCCACAAACCTTGCAACCTAAGGCCGTTTTCACATTATCCGATCCGATATCGGACGTCGGAAGGATTTCAATAGAAAAAATCCAAGATGGCGCCTGTAATGTATGGGAAATTGGTCCGACATCCGATATCGGATCGGATAATGTGAAAACGCAGTAAATCGTCGCGCACCGTGCGGTTTCAGAGGAATTTCCTCCCGAGGACGCTCCGGCCGTGGAATGAGCTTCCCGTCGAGGTATTTAGTTGCCAAGATTTGGTTGACCGTCTAATACTACTTATATAAAAAACCGGCCAAGAGCGTGTCTGGCCACGCTCAGTGTAGGGTTCCGTAGTTTTCCGTATTTTTCTCAAAAAACTACTGAAACTATAAAGTTCAAAATAATTTTCCTAGAAAGTCTTTATAAAATTCTACTTTTGTGATTTTTTTCATATTTTTTAAACATATGGTTCAAAAGTTAGAGGGGGGGGACTTTTTTTTCCTTTAGGAGCGATTGTTTTCGAAAATATTAATATTATCAAAAAACGATCATAGTAAACCCTAATTCATATTTAAATAACTATCCAACAATATATCACACGTTGGGGTTGGAATGAAAAAAAATATCAGCCCCCACTTTACATGTAGGGGGGGTACCCTAATAAAACATTTTTTTCCATTTTTTATTTTTGAACTTTGTTGGCGTGATTGATATACATATTGGTACCAAATTTCAGCTTTATAGTGCTAACGGTTACTGAGATTATCCGCGGACGGACGGACGGACAGACAGACATGGCGAAACTATAAGGGTTCCTAGTTGACTACGGAACCCTAAAAATGTAGGTTTTACCGGTCAATTGTCATCATAAAACGCTTGCCTTCACAATCCTTGACGTTGGCGGAATCTTGGACGAGCCAACACTTAAAATTAATTGAAAATGTATGGGTGAAGGCTTCCCATCCCATCTGAAAATGGAATTTCGCGCGTTTTTTTCAGTGACAAGATGAGGTTGACCGTCTATATTTCGGTTTTTTAATGTATTTTTCCCTTCACTAGCTTGGAAACACGTGTGTTATCCTTTCATACCAGCGGGTAAAAACGCATTTTATCCACTAGTGGGTAAAGTAATTTGACCTTGATAAAGTCAAATTAACTGAATGAATGAATTAACTGAATGAGTGAATCTAGTAATAAAGATGATTTACCACCTGTGGAACTACTGGCCCCGTAGCCGAATGGCATTTCTCCGACGCCAAACGAAAGCGATACGCCGCTGGCTCTGTCGCGCCAATACGCAAGCGCGATAGAGATAGATATCTACTAGCGCTTCGTTTCGTGAGCGTTTCGTGAGCGATTGTGCCATTCGGCTAGCCACCCTGGAAGCAGTAATAAGCGCATTTTGTTCGTTGTAGTTTTCTCGCTGAGGGGAAAGATTTTGTGTTACACTCGGGTGCAAGTGTATTTTACTTCTCGTGTGTTAAAAAACTCGCTAGTTCAGGATTCTATTCTAGAACCACTCGCTTCGCTCGTGGTTCAACTATAGAATCCTTTCAATTACTCGTTTTTCAATTCCACACTTGGCGTTAAAATACAACTTTGCCCCCTTGTATAATAATAGGTTCGAGAATAGAATCCTGAACTTGCGAGTTTTTTAACAAACGAGAAGTAAAATACATTTGCACCCGAGTGTAACACAAAACTTTTCCCCTCACTATAGCGAGGAAACTACAACGCAAAAAATGCGTATATCACTGCTTCCAGTAGTTCCACAGGTGGTAAATCATCTTTATTACTAGATTCACCTACTTTTATTAATTTTAAAGCAGTTAATTTGATTTTATTCAAGGTCAAATTACTTTACCCACTAGTGGATAAATTGCGTTTTTACCCGCTGGTATTAAAGGACAAAACACGTGTTTCCGAGCTAGTGAGGGGAAAAGTTATTTTTTATACAAGGGGGCAAAGTTGTATTTTAACGCCGAGTGTGGAATTGAAAAACGAGCAAGTGAAAGGATTCTATAGTTGAACCACGAGCGAAGCGAGTGGTTCGAGAATAGAATCCTGAACTTGCGAGTTTTTTATACAAGGGGGCAAAGTTGTATTTTAACGCCGAGTGTGGAATTGAAAAACGAGCAAGTGAAAGGATTCTATAGTTGAACCACGAGCGAAGCGAGTGGTTCGAGAATAGAATCCTGAACTTGCGAGTTTTTTAACACACGAGAAGTAAAGTACATTTGCACCCGAGTGTAACACAAAACTTTTCCCCTCACTATAGCGAGGAAACTACAACGCAAAAAATGCGTTTATCACTGCTTCCAGTAGTTCCACAGGTGGTAAATCATCTTTATTACTAGATTCACCTACCTTTATCAATTTTAAAGCAGTTAATTTGATTTTATTCAAGGTCAAAATACTTTACCCACTAGTGGATAAAATGCGTTTTTACCCGCTGGTATTAAAGGACAAAACACGTGTTTCCGAGCTAGTGAGGGGAAAATAATTATTTTTGTTTTTGTGAAGGAACGGAAGGTGATAGCGTCGCGCGCGCAGCCAGCCGAAACGATTACGACACCTTGAGCACCTACAAAATAATACCTTAATAACTTGCAATACAGCTCCTTTTCCTTGTATCATTAAAAAGATTTTAGTTAAGATATCGTGTTAGTTTTGACTTTTTGGTTTAAAATGAGACAGATTTAATCTAATTTTTTGGTAACAAGCCTTTTTTAGAGAGATGACAGTGAAACTGAGAGTGATTTGATTTGTTTATTTTATTTAGTGATTGAACTCGTTGATAAACATCGGCATTGTCGACCAGTCTGGCTTAGCGCGTAGGAACCCTGAATGCTAAGCCGCGGTCTTGGGTTCGAGTCCTGGTAAGGGCATTTATTTGTGTGACGAGCACAAATATTTAAATTTGCCTGCCTAGGAGTTGATTGACTGCCTAGTCTAGTACAGTACATTACGATACAAGTGCGAAAAAAAGGAAGTTTGAAACGAGTGGCAATAAATTAAAACACGACCGAAGGGAGTGCTTTAAATCGACAATTTCGCACGTGTATCATACGACGTTCTTCGTATGTCAGGTCGAAACTATGGTGGGCCATTTGTACTGAAAAAGTCGTACTATACACGTGCGAAAAGGAAATTCTTAACTCGCGTCGATTTAAAAAAATTGAAAATATTTCGTCGCTCCGTTTTGCCGTGAAAGACGGACAAACAAACAGATACAGACACTTTCCCATTTATAATATTAGTACCTAGTATGGATTATTAATCATTATAACAGCAATTCCCGTCAACTTTGTACAATGCCACGGCAGCAAATTTTTATTGATCCTATTTTGTTACCAACATTTAGTGATATAATTCGACTTTCGTAAGATATGTACAGGATAATTGTTATAATTAAGAAAATATAGATACTAGAGAACCTTAATGACGAAATAAAACTTAATAAATTCTCAATTCATCAACAAAATCTTGGTAACAAAATAGGAATTAATAAAAACAAAATTAACTTTTCCCTTAATTTTTGTACAAAGTTGACGGGAATTGCTGATAAAGTAAAACCGTCAAACTAAAGTAAACTTTTAACCAGAAGTGCATCAATGCCGCTCGAGAATCGTGTTTTTGCACTCGACGGCCATGATACTCTCATTAGCGCCAAAATCTTCGGAACTGTGTCACGAACACATAAATATATGTATTATGTTCACGAATAGGGCTGTTGCGACACGTTTGTATGAGATATGACCTAAATTCTGATAGCATTATAGTTTTTTGGTAAGGTAAGGCTCTCTTGATTATTCAGAAACGGAGAGCAAAATTGCATTTTATCCACAAGATCAATGTTTGATGTCTTATGTTAGATTTTACCTATAAATGATGATTTTGAATCATGAATATTTGATAAATGAATGGATTTGATTTAAATGATGATGATTGATGTTTTAAAGTTAGTAACTGTAGGAAACAAAAGACATCAATGCGCTTCAAGCAATTGGCTTGCACTTCATTTCTATATTTCACAAATAATGACGTACGTAGGTAAACACATTGTAATAAATAAATATTATAAGACATTCTTACACAGATTGACTGAGTCCCACGGTAAGCTCAAGAAGGCTTGTGTTGTGGGTACTCACACAATGATATATGAGGAGTGTCTTTTCAAAAGGGCTTATTTCCACTTTGAACTTTTTTTGGGAAATCGAGAAAAACATAATTCCACGGTATTTATTTTGAAATTAATATTTAATTTGCAAAATTGTAATATTGTAAGTTGACGTTAATGCTATGATTACATCAAACGTAACATATTTACCTAAATAAATATTTAATTACCATATGTTTTTGAGTATTAAGCACTTTTGATGCGAACAATTGGGAATTAAGCCCTTTTTTGTGGCCTTGTAGCGTAAATGTTATTATTTTAAAATAGCTTTGTTTTATTTTTGGATTTAGTATTAAGTTAGTTGATATCAATGTTGTTGTACTACATAATATTGGTTTATCCACATAAATAATAATTACACATTCTTCAAAATTTGTTCTAAACTTTGATGTAACCCTTTTTTTAAAGATCAAGGCGAGACTTTTTGAGCTTTAATATCAAAACAACACGTAATTTTCTATACTAAGAAACACTGCATTCATAGTTTAAAAAAAATAAAAAAAGGGAATAAGCCCTTTTGAAAAGACACTCCTCATATATAATATACAAATACTTATATACATAGAAAACATCCATGACTCAGGAACAAAATATCTGTGCTCATCACACAAATTTATAAATGCCCTTACCGGGATTCGAACCCGGGACCGCGGCTTAGCAGGGTCACTACCCGCTAGGCCAGACCGGTCGTCAAATGTAATGTATGTACATTATGTAGATACAGATATTAAATGTTTTTGTGTGTTTTTTTTTTAAAGTAGATATTAAATGAACACAATCTCCGGATGTGCCGGTCCGGTGCGCTGTCGCCAGATCTAGGATCGAGGCTACAACTTACGTGGGCCACACTGAAAGTTTTTGAAATGACGTATAATATAAAGTTGCGTTGAAATTAATTAAATCTTTCCGTATCAGCATGAATATTAATGCTTGAAAATGACTTTAAGGGTACATTAAACAACATTACATACATACATACATACAATCACGCCTGTATCCCATGAAGGGGTAAGCAGAGCACATGAAACTTCTCAAGTTTCAGTGCCACTCATGGCAAATAAGGGGCTGAAAGAAAACGAAACTGTGACATTGCAGTGACAGGTTGCCAGCCTCTCGCCTACGCCACATTTGCCCCATATCCCACAGTCGCCTTCTACGACACCCACGGGAAGAAAGGGGGTGGTGAAATTCTTAACCCGTCACCACACGGGAATTAAACAACATTAACAAATTAAATCTTCATATTAACTTACTAAGATTTTTTTCCAAGGTAAGTCCATTCTAATGAATAAACTCATAACACTAGACCTAACATTAATACTATATATTCATAGTGTCGTGTTCTTGCCGATGAGTAAGGTTGCCAGAGTTCAACGAGGGTACGGATTGTTGAAGTTAGCAACGTGCACACATCTGAATTAAAACTGAAATAGAACACAGAATAAAACTCTGTAACAGCAGGCTAGGTTATAGAATTACAGATACTGTTTATCATTAGGAGGTTACAGATACTGTTTACCATCAGGCAAGCCATGTGCTAGCTTGCCACCGTAGAAAAAACCATCAACAGAGACTAACTGCCGGATGACATTTTTTTAGTTCCAAAAACTTTCAGTTCGCCCCTCGTCTAACAATTATAGTGAAGGACTTCTGTCACTGTAACCTGACTACCGAGGCTAGGATCAATTAGTGCATGTAAAGGATATCTTTCGTAATAATTTGTTTAAACATCTAATTACATTATTTTAGCCAGAAAACATTACTTGGTTTATGAAACAAAAACTAAGTCAATCTTAAACTAAATGGGGCCTAGCCAATGTGCCAGTGGTTGATGGGAAACGCCAAACAAAACCTGAATTTAGTACTATTGTTATACAAGGGGGCAAAGTTGTATTTTAACGCCGAGTGTGGAATTGAAAAACGAGCAAGTGAAAAGATTCTATAGTTGAACCACGAGCGAAGCGAGTGGTTCGAGAATAGAATCCTGAACTTGCGAGTTTTTTAACACACGAGAAGTAAAATACATTTGCACCCGAGTGTAACACAAAACTTTTCCCCTCACTATAGCGAGGAAACTACAACGCAACAAATGCGTTTATCAGTGCTTCTAGTAGTTCCACAGGTGGTAAATCATCTTTATTACTAGATTCACCTACTTTTATCAATTTTAAAGCAGTTAATTTGACTTTATTCAAGGTCAAATTACTTTACCCACTAGTGGATAAAATGTGTTTTTACCCGCTGGTATTAAAGGACAAAACACGTGTTTCCGAGCTAGTGAGGGGAAAAAATAATAAACTCATTATTACTTTATTATCAATGAATCAATTGTTACCTTAACCTATCTGAAGTCAAACCCTTGCTCAACGGCCCAACACAACATATTACCGCAACGTAAAAGGATTATTTGGACACGGCAACAAGACTTTATATGTAATATATGTATGTATGTATAAACTTTATTGTACATAAAGGAAACAAAAGAGACACAGTTACAGAGTCAGTAATATACAATGTAGGCGGACTTATCCCTTAATGGGATCTCTTCCAGTCAACCTTCGAGGAAATGAGTAGAAGCGAATTAACGATTACACAAATTTAAAAATGTACAACCACTAAAAGAATTAAATGCAAATTTTGTATACACATTTATTTGTTTTTTTTTTAGTCATATGTCTATCCAAAGGCTAAACTTCTAATAAATTAAATAGCAAGATTTGGAAAAAGGGCCCAAGGCTACAATTTACTGTAATTAGGACCTCTCACAACTTTAAGGGCCTGTGGCCTTGGCGATTAGACCGCTCACCATGGATGTCAAGATTGTAAGATACGGAAATGTTGAGCAATGCAAGAATTAGTGAAAATGTGGTTTATTTGCTCCGTGTAGGACTCTGCCGTATTCGAAAAAAGCTTCTAAGATGCTAGTAAGACGCCACTGCGATATGGTGTTAAAAGTGTGAAAAGTGACGTTACTTATAATATAACATAATTGTTAATTTGTTATTGACACTGACATATCCGAGTCATATACTGTCTATATCTTATACTTTTAAACGAGCAATTCTTGTATATTTATTTATTTATTTATTTATTTATATATATATTTATTTACACTGACGATCTCGGAAACCGCTCTAACGAGTTCGCAGAAATTTGTTATGTGGGGGTTTTTGGGGGTGAAAAATCGGTCTAACTTATCCTTAGGTCCCGGAAAACGCGAATTTTCGAGTTTTCATGCGTTTTTCTTCGCGCGCCATCTCGTGTGCAGTAGTTGTACTGTTAAGACAGAATTCTTTCGGTCGATGTAAGTACTATTTATTGCAAACACTAGATGGCGACACAGGTCAAGGCTAAAACGAATAGAAAATACACTATTTGAGTTTTTGTGGCGAAATGCGCGCCATCTCGTGTGGAGTAGTTGTGTTGTTAAGGCTGAGAATTCTTTCGCTCGATGTAGGTACTATTCATTTTTGAACTAGATGGCGACACATGTCAAGGATACGAAACAGAACCGAGCGAAGCTCGGTTGCCCAGATATTCTAATATTTATATGATGAATCGGGCCGCTTTGGTGCATTATGCGCGTGGTTAATAACACATTGTAATAAAATTCATATTTTCAATACTTCATAATTTGACTTCGCTTGTAGGTATTTCACCAAACCCTTCTCCATGCCATTCTTTTTAACCCCCGACGCAAAAACGAAGGGGTGTTATAAGTTTGACGTGTCTGTCTGTCTGTCTGTCTGTCTGTCTGTCTGTCTGTCTGTCTGTCTGTCTGTCTGTCCGTCTGTCTGTCTGTCTGTCTGTCTGTTTGTCTGTCTGTCTGTGTGTGTGTCTGTCTGTGTCATCGTAGCTCCCGAACGGATGAACCGATTTAGATTTAGTTTTTTTTGTCTGAAAGCTGAGTTAGTCGGGAGTGTTCTTAGCCATGTTTCATGAAAATCGGTCAACTATATCGCAGTCGGGGGTTTTTCAAAATTTTAATTAAGACTCCATATACTATATACGTATTATGCTGTAGCTTGGGCCGTGTGTCATATCTCAGTATATTCTCGAATCCTCACTTTTTTTTTTGAATTTTTCGTCTAGGTTATAAACTGTAAGTTGCCTCTTAGTCGTAATTACCCCGCTGTACCTTACATGAATACGAAAGGTTGAAATGATTTCATAAAATAACGCGGAAGCAAACATGCATTCGTAGAAATGCTCAATAAGGAAGCTACTTCTTCGTCTTACATTAAAAGTAACTGGTAATACCTACTTGCCTTGGAACCGTTCATAATTATTATGCTGTTAAATAAAATTAACTACTTACATAATTCAAATCTGTTGACCTTAACAAGCTTAGTAACACTGTCTAGAAGCCGCTTGAAAAATAAAACTACTTATTTCAATTTCAACTCCCAAATAAATATAGCACACTGTGTTTTGATGTGATCTTATCAAGTTATCAAGTTGAAAAATGTTGAGGAAACTGTGAGCAAAATTTTAAAATTCAAACTTTGTGCAATGAAAAATAAATTCAGTTTATCGGGTTCGACCACTCATCATCTTTCGAATTTTGCTTCTTTTTTGGAGATTTATATAATTATTTGGAAATTTGTGATCTATATAAAAAAATTGACATTATGTATTTAAAAGCATTTATAGTCTTCAAAAACCTTGACATTTACAAACGCAAACGTCCACAAATCGTTTTAGCATAAACACTATAATAGTTCGATTACACCAAATAATTACATTAAACCAGAATGGAGGGGCATTCTGTCCAACCTTACGTTCATTCTGACACTCCACCGCGTTTTGGCGGCAAGCGCGCGCGTTCAACACGAACTTTTTAAACTAACTTTTTAATTATATTTTTTTTCGTGTGAGTGAATGGAAAATGTTTGTGTCTGTGAAGTGATAGTGTGTGAGTTCACAGTTCACGTCAGGTTGGTAATAAGGTTATTTAAGCATGATGTTGACTTGTTTGTGTTTACATTTAAAAGTTTCAGCGCTGACATTGCACAAACCTAATAAAAAAAATTAAAGATTAGTTTAGTATTTAAAAGAAGTAAATTATCCGTGATATTTTTAATAAATGCAATGCATACTTACGTTAGTTTTGAATTTATGTAAGTTATTATGTAAATGCAACAGTTTTAAAAGGAAAAGCAGTAGTAGTAGTAAAGCACATAAATTAAGTACAATAACCTAACCACAAAATTAAAATTTTGAAAAAACCCCCGACTGCGACATAGTAGACCGATTTTCATGAAACATGGCTAAGAACACTCCCGACTAACTCAGCTTTCAGACAAAAAAAACTAAATCAAAATCGGTTCATCCGTTCGAGAGCTACGATGCCACAGACAGATACACACACAGACAAACAGACAGACAAACAGACAAACAGACAGACAGACAGACATACACACAGACAGACACGTCAAACTTATAAAAAGAAAAACAACAATGGTTCATCTTAGGGCGTTTTCACATTATCCGATCCGATATCGGATGTCGGACCGATATCCCAATTCCCATACATTACAGGCACCATTTTGGATTTTTTCCATTGAAATCCTTCCGACATTCGATATCGAATCGGAAAATGTGAAAACGGATTGTCAACTCCAAGATGAGGCAATCCTCTCTAACATTTTTGACTTCCTGCATTAATTGCACTATTTATAAATAAGTTATTATATAAAGTCCGGTCTCAGTAATTGAATCTTTGCTATACAGTTGTTTTTATTGCATACATGTAAAGCAAAGCAAAGCATTTATTCATGGTAAACACACATAAAATATATGTTCGTACGTATTTAACAATTTCCTGAGAATACGCACTGGAAATTATTCTAGAAACCTACGCTATGGATTTAGCCCATCGTCTACAGAGTCTACACCACAAATTAACCTATATCCCTCAGTCGACTTCTACGATACCCAGGGGAGTAAAGGGGGTGGTGAAATTCTTAATCCATCACCAAACCACACCTCGGACACTGTAAGCTTGGACGTGTCAGTCGAACGCGTGCCATGCTTGTATGAGTGAGATATGACAGGTCGACTGGTCGCGCTTTTGACAAGCGGTAACTGTGAGGTAACCGAGAGCGGGTGGCGGCACTTTCAGCGGGGAACGGGAGTGGCCATACTGTATAATACTACTCTTTATTATACTATGACCAAACCGGCCACACAATTAATTAATTAATTTATTGCATTCTTTATAGATTTTTTTTTTAGATAACTTATTATGTAAAGTCCGGTCTGTCAGTAATTGAATCTTTGATACAGTTGCGAAGTAGATTTGCCAACAATACGGCAGGTTTCACATTACGACTGAATTATTGGCTACCGGACAGTCTTTAATTATTGGCTATAGAATGTTTGAACCTACAATTGTAATATCGACTGGTAATATTACATATTCACAACTGAATTCCCAAAAAAAAGGGAAAGGGGGGAGGGGTGAGGAGGAGGAGCATGAGAAACATATTTATTATTTTACAACGGGGAAAAGTCGCTGTTTAAGCATGAAACCCTCGCAACGCTCAAGATTCCACTTTTTGAATCACTCGCTACGCTCGCGGCTCAATATTGGAATCTTTCGCTCGCCCGCGGATCAATATTGGCACGTGCGGTTATAATACAAATAACTATTTAATGCAACCAAGGAATGCCCGTAATAAATACTTAATTTAAAGTGAATTTCACTGTCCCTTTAATAGTTTTAGTATAAGAGTATTTTTCATTCATCATAAATTAAAAACCGGCAATGTGTTTTCAAGAAAACATCAAAACAATAAACTACCGGTCATGTTTTATGGTTGCATAATCCGACCGTGACCGGTTACGAAACAGTTGATAATGAAAATGAAAATGAAAATGAAATATTTATTTTTCAAGTAGGCATATTACAATGCGCATATGAACGTCAAATAAAGCTACGCCGGCTCTAACCCTACGCCTCAGCCTCGAGAAGATTTCAGTCCCCCCTCAGTTGGGAGGGGGGTATCCACTATGGGACCGGCAAGAAACTCGGCGGGCAACTTCTTTTCAAAACATTACATCTTATAATTAACATGCATTAAATAACAACATACAATTTAACATGCAAAAGTATTCATCAAAGAATATGAACAGACTAGGTACTCTATGGAAATCAATTTCAATAAATTATATTATTGCTTAATAATACGTCGTTCTTCTTCAGAGAAAACATATCAAATTGTCATAGAAGAAAAAGATAATATGAATCTCAATATCATTAAATATGTAATTTACCTACACAACATAAAATATAAAATATTTGATGTGCTTTCTTATCTGAACTGTGTCCTCTATACATAATACAATTATTTTAATTGCTATTCGTTTTTTGTAGTTTCTGGTTCGGGCCATGCATGTTTGTCTGTCAAATAGTCCTCGACTCTGTAATAAGCCTTTAACATCAATGATTTTTTTAAGTAGTTCTTAAGAGCTGGGAGGGGTAATCTCAAAGCAGTGTCAGGTAACTTATTATAAAAATGAATGCATTGCCCAACAAATGACTTCTGCACTTTACGGACACGAAACTTCTTTATGGCAAGCTTATTTTTGTTTCTAGTGTTATAATTATGGATATCAGAATTCTTAGTGAAACAGTCTAAATTCTTAACAACATAAATTATACTATCATAAATGTATTGGGAAGCTACAGTTAAGATATTAATTTCTTTGAAGAGTTCTCTTACTGATTCACGTGTTCCTAAGTTGTAAATAGAACGAATGGCTCTCTTTTGTAATACAAAGATAGTCTGTATGTCAGCTGCTTTGCCCCAAACCAGAATACCGTATGACATTACACTGTGAAAATAACTATGATACACTAGGCGAGCTGTCTCAACATTAGTCAGTTGCCTGATTCTCCTAACGGCGTATGCGGCTGAACTTAATTTGCTTGCTAGTTTCTTTATATGAGGACTCCATTGTAGATTTTTGTCCAATGTTAAACCAAGAAACAGTGTTGTATCTACCATCTCTAAGCATTCATCATTCAAAAGTATTTTTGTATCGATTGGTTTAACATTCGGCAGAGAAAATCGAATACATTTGGTTTTCTTAGAATTAAGAAGTAAATTGTTGACAGTAAACCACTGCAGTACATCAGCTAACGTGCTATTAATTACATTGTAATCCGTAGATTTTCGGTCAACATTAAAAAGCAGTGATGTATCATCAGCAAAAAGTACTATTTCACAAAAGTTTTTCACTATACATGGCAAATCATTTATATAAACCAAAAACAGGAATGGACCTAAAATTGAGCCTTGTGGCACTCCTAATTGGACTACAGTCCCGCTAGAGCGAGTTTTGTTAACAACTACTGTTTGTGTTCTATTGCTAAGGTAAGAAGACATAAAGTTTAGGGCATTTATAGACAAACCATAGTGTTCTAATTTCAAAATGAGCGTTCCATGATCCACACAATCAAAGGCTTTTGAAAGATCACAAAATATGCCAATTGCATCACAAGAATTTTCCCAAAAATTATATATATGTTTAATGAGTACCGAAGCAGCATCGGTCGTGGAACGGCCCCTTGTGAAACCGAACTGTTTGCTTGTAAGTAATCTATGTCTGTTGAAGTGTCCCAGTAAACTGTTACTATGGAAAGTATCCGTTAAATATGAACTATATTTACGAACGGTTACTATGGAAACCAAGACTCTCAATCCGGAAGTCGCGGGTTCGGACCCCGGCTCGTACCACTGAGTTTTTAGGAACTTATGTGCGAAATGTCATTTGATATTTCCCAGTCGCTTTTCGGTAAAGGAAAACATCGTGAGGAAACCGGACTAATCCCAATAAAGGCCTAGTTACCCTTCGGGTTGGAAGGTGAGATGGCAGTTACTTTCGTAAAACTAGTGCCTACGCCAAATCTTGGGATTACTTGTCAAAGCGGACTCCAGGCTCCCATGAGCCTGGCAATATGCCGGGATAACGCAAGGAGGATGGTGACTATGAAAATCAAGACCACATGATATTGAGTTTGACATTTGACATTAGCTTCGGTGCATACCTACATTTTAAAAGTGCGTATTACTTAGAATACCTACTGAATCCCACAGTAAGCTCAAGAAGGCGTGTGTTGTGGGTACTCAGACAACTATATATAATATATAAATACTTATACATATACATAGAAAACATCCATGACTCAGGAACAAATATCTGTCTTCATCACACAAATAAATGCCCTTACCGGGATTCGAACCCGGGACCGCGGCTTAGCAGGCATGGTCACTACACGCTAGGCCAGACCGGTCGTCAAAAAATATCAATCGTCAGTATTGTTATACATATTAAGTTGTTTATAAATGTGTGGGTTAAATTGTGGCGTAGCTCGTAGGCGAGAGGCTGGCAACCTGTCACTGCAATGTCACAGTTTCGTTTTCTTTCAACCCCTTATTTGCCAAGAGTGGCACTGAAGCTTTAGTAGTTTCATGTGTTCTGCCTACCTCTTTATGGGATACAGGCGTGATTGTATGTATGTTTATAAATATTATTGTGTCTTGTTGACCTTCCCGAAACTGCATTAGATCTGGGTTAGATTAGTTTATTGCAGCTCTACATTTCGGTAATACTTAAACCAGTAATGCAATAATTGTATCTCTGCAAGAGTGAGATAAACTGACGTTTTGCTCCACCGCAGATAATAATCGTAATATTATAGGGATATATTGAATAGTTGAGCATTTCTTTTTTTTGTCACTTTTATGAAGTGTGATATTTAAAAAAAATGCTATTAAATAGCATATTATAGAAATTTTCTACTCAGAATTACTACTTTTCAATCCTAGTAGTTAAAAAAATTGTCCCATACGATTTTTTTATTATTTTGTTACCATTTTCCGTATATGTTGTATGGGGTAACAAAAGAGGAAAGTAACAAAAATGTATGGAAATTCTGGGACACTTTTTGTCTCCCAGTGAGATTGTGTACTCATGATTCTGAGTACAATTGACCTAAAATTCCCTAAAACAATCAAATTTTTTTGATTGGCAAAAAAAAAAGAAATGCTCCGTTGCGTAATATTGCGATATAATCTTTTTACCTTTTCTAAAAAGGGTGCTCTTCCCTTTCAGGCTTGAAGTGAAGGAAAGTAGTAAAATATTTTTGACCACACAATTGGTAAAGGCTTACTTTGCTATTCAAAGACAGATAGCAAAATTGAATTTTATCCACAAGAGTGCAAAGTAATTTCATACAAATTTTAACTTGTTGTCTTAAGATGCCTGGTAGAATTTACATATAAATGATGATTTTGAATCATAAACATTGAATAGATTGCTGGATTTGATTTAGTTAGTCTGATGTTTTATAGTCAGTGTTTTTTTTTGTTCGTGTTGGTGTGGTGAAAAATCTGTGTTGCACTCGGTGGTAAAGTTTGTATAATGCCTTGAAACCCTCGCTACGCTCAAGATTCCACTTTTTGAACAACTCGCTACGCTCGCTCTATTGGAATCTTTCGCTTGCTCGGGTATCAATTAGAGATGGGCCGAATACGGACTTTGCCGAATACGAATATTCGGCCGAATATTCGGTTCCGCCATATTTTAAATCCTCGCTTAGAGGTAAACACTTTTCAATAATTGGTAATGGGTACTAATATTCATATTCCTATAAAGTAGTGCAGAAGAAAATTTTGGTTTTTTTTCTTAAGCTACGTTATTTTTACTTTTTTACATAATTATTTTAGATACTTATATTTTAACGCATTTTTAACTCCTTTTGGTGGTTCTTTAGAATCCATACTTAGAATGCTGAAAAGGGATGTCATTATTCGATGAATTACGAAACAATTTACGCTATTTATTTACTTTGTTTATTCGGTAAATATTCGGCAATGTAACCGAACTATTCGGCCGAATACGAACATTGAAAAACTTGCCGAATATGCCAAATACCGAATATGTACCGAATATTCGGCCCATCTCTAGTATCAATATTGGCATGTGCGGTTAAACAACAACTTTGCCTCATTGTAAAAACAAATAACTATTTTGCAGCCCAAATGCAGCTACATGGACCAAATAAAAGAAAAAGGGGGGGCCGTGTCGAGTCAAAGAGCTGGCACAGGATAGAAAAAGCTGGAAAATACTCCACCGACAAGAGCATATCTCTTAAATTTATGATGATGATGATTTTGTAATAAGAAATGTCAAAACTATTATAATTCTGTCAAGAAATATTCCACTCGGGATCGTGAAGGTTAAGCTTGTGTATTTTAAAAACCGGTTGGTTTGCGCAAATGCAAACAATTATTGGGAGATGAATGCAAATGTCAAGGTCAAATTACGACATGGAGGTCAAAGAACTTGCTATGTAGCAAGGACCATTTAATACTAGACTGATATAGCCCATACAAAAAAGCGTACCCCTGAAAAAAGCTTAGTTTTTGCTTTAAAACTAGATGGCGTTGTTTCGTAACCCGGGAGTGGAAAAAAACATATTTTCACACATATTTTTACTTGTTTTTATATTATACTATGAATAACTATCAAAAAACTTTATTTTAATATCAAAATATTGGCTCAAAACACAATATTTACAAATTATATTTTTTGGTCGGCCTCGACGTAGTTGTGATCGCTTCGCTGGCTAAGTTTGTTCGCATGTTGTCTAATGATTGCCAAATAAAATGACTAGATGACGTTGGTGGACTAGGAAAATGTCACATCCGTTTCGTTGTTCATTAATATAATATACTTAGTGATAATAAACCTATATGTTGAGCTCAAATACGTTCAACAAAACGCAATCATTGTGCCAACAGATGTGACATCTGACATCCATGTCACATCACAAATGTCATTGTATGATTTATTGAATATTCATAATATATGGATATTAAATATTTTAGAATCACAGCAGCAATGCGCGTAGAGATACAGAATTAATAACTGTATAAATTAATAATTGTATGACCAATGACCTCATACATAAAATTACCAGTTTAGGTGACAGAAGGCGAATCCAATTTATAAACATTAAATGTGATAAGGAAAAGAATCTTTCCGATTTTCAACGGGACACAGCTGAAGGGGCGAGCTGGTTTCGACTGCGCCCATGCATCTCAATTGTCCAGAAAGTTCATTCGAAGATCATTTTGCTTATAATAATCTGAGTAATCACAGTGAATGGTTTGACAGTATTTCAGCTAACATGTAGAGAGACTTGCTAGCTTCGTCGGTCAGGCTTCGTCTTGGACACAACGCGGATAGTTAGGCCGCCAGGTGTGGCACTTTGGATTACGTTTTTATAATAAATTAATGATAGTTTGTATTGTTTTGGTAATATATTTTCTACTCGTGTACTACTCGTTTGGTACTCGTATACTTAAACCTAAACTGAGATAATAAATGAATAAAAGGAAATAATTAGTGAAACTCTGACATAAGTAATAATTAATGAGACTAAATGCGTTTTCACATTATCCGATCCGCCCCCCATACCCCATACATTACAGGCGCTATCTTGGATTTTTTCCATTTAAATCCTTCCGACATCCGATATCGGATCGGATAATGTGAAAACGGACTAAGACAATAGATACCTTGTTAGTGTTATATACCTATGCCTATGTATATCCCACCAAAAACATTCTGTAAAAAATAGCCGTCTCGATGGAGCTGCTTGTTTATCTCTAAAAAGTAATGAAATCTACATAAAGTTCCTTACTGCGATTTCTTTATTATTATAGTTAACTAGCCTTTGCCCGCGGCTTCGCTCGCGTTAAATTCGAAAATCTCTCCACAAACTTCCATCCACCATTCTAAGGAAGTGGGGGATATAAAAAGAGACAAAAAGTAGCCTATGTCACTTTCCATCCCTTCAACTATCTCCACTTAAAAAATCACGTCAATACGTCGCTCCGTTTTGCCGTGAAAGATGGACAAACAAACAGACACACACACTTTCCCATTTATAATATTAGTATGGATGTTGTGTGACTTGGCCGTTGAAGTGTAGCGGTGCTGGCGACAGATTGGTGCAATGGTGTCATGGAGCACCTGGTTATAAACTTCTTTATACCCTTGTGTATAAAGAAGTTTATAAGTTTCATATTCGATGGTCCGAGCTAAGGTTCGTAAAACCATGAAGCCGAGCTGATAATCATTGTCGCTAAACGCCGATCGAAACGCAGTCTGAAGTGGGTGATAAACGTACGATACGAGCAGGTATGCGTACTTATGGCTCGACGACCTTTTTCGATTGTGTGTCACCGTAAGTACGCGTAAAAACCGCTGCGCATAGTAGTCGACCATCCAACGCGTACTTGCTCGTACGCCTATCACCCACTTAACGTCGCGCCAACACTTTATGGAAAAAGCGGGTTTTCGACAACTATCAATAAGATTTTAGACATTCAAAAATCTTCAATAATACTCAACTGTTTCGGTCGCACTCGTTCAAATATAGGATAGGATTGGTATGAGCGAGACGGTCAGGACATTGATAGTCAACATGATATCTATCATAAACACCGTTCGAAATGGCCTCATTAAAATCTAAATTTTAAATATATTGAAAGTAATATTACTAATCATTGACGTCACGCTCAAAATGAAAGAGATAGAAAATTTGACAGTATGGTACTCTTTTGCATGATTGTCATAATTCAAAATAAGAACGATGGCTTGCGTTGTAAACAGGGACTGAAACATGACACGGGCCCCTAGCTTTGATTAAAGTAAAATAGCGGAAGATAGGTGACGCGCCACTCAAATGTGGCCCTCAAAAATCAAGCTCCCGTCGCTTGATTGCCTTCAGTTGCAATGGGCACTGCGTGCGCATCGGATGTCGTAAGACGTGTAACGTGAGGAAATTATAAATTATTTCTTATGGGTAAAACGTAACCAAAATGCTTTCGTGTGCTTTTATGCGTTGCACAAACCATTATAAAACGAAAAACAAATCGCATGGAATCACTATTCACTCGTAAGTACATGAAAATTTTTATTTTCTAAGATAATTTATAAATTCAGTCTTTGTTTTGACGGCCATTTTGCAGAGCGGGATAGAAATATAAGTTTCATTGACGTGCGACCAAATACACATGATACATTAATGACGCTCAAAGATTGCCTTTTGAGATTTGCATTCGCGGTAGCGTCAGCATAAAATGTTGATCATAATAAATAATTTATATAATAAAATTTTTACCTGGTATTGATTGTTGATTGATTATATAATAAATTTTTGTTAAATGATATTTGACCTCAGTTTTTGCAACAAACTTTAGTAGTACATTATTTTGTTATTTTTATTTACAAATAATAAAATAATGATCAACTAAAGTTTGTTGCGTATGTTAAAAAATGCTTGCCTTATCAACAAGACTTGCTCGTTTTTCAATTCCACACTCGGCGTTAAAATACAACTTTGCCCCTTGTATTTTTTTTAATTCACTCGCACCAAATATTATGTTTATTTGTTTTCTAGTTTTCCTGGAGATAAACTTGTCAGACACAAAAGGCTTATTGTAGTGCGTAAACAACGACAAGAGCCAGACTGGACGCCTCGACTTTTCTCGCTATAGTGAGGGGAAAAGTTTTGTAAATAACTATTATTCTAAGTATAGGAAAGTACCCTATCGTAAGCAATTTTAATAAAGTTTGTCTTAAAGAAAAAATATGAGGTCACTATTTTAGTTCCATCAATTTCTGCCACTTCATATTTTCAAAAAGTAATAGTGTGTTGTGAGTGAGATTAGGGTTGCAAATAGAAAAAAAAACAAATGTTTTTTTTTTTTTCAGAATTATGAAAAAAAAACCGAGTACCATGGTTTTTTTTTCTAAATATGTTTTTTTTTTCACGTGAACAAATAATTCGACAATAACGGTTTTTCGTGACTTGTATTGTAACGTGTTTCAATAACAATAACGTACATTTTAATACGATTAACATTCAGTATACAAACGTTTATTGGGGAATCCCCGATGCTACGTGCAGCGTGGAGAGGCGGTCGTATTGCCAACAGTAAATAGTGATAACTACCAACTACAGATTTCGTAAATGTTACTTTTATAAGACCAGAACTTTAAGTTATTTGATTAAATTCGTTTAATTAACTGCTTTGCAAATTTTAAGATTTCGTACTTTAGAAAAAAACATACTCCAGAAAAAAAAAACTGGTTTTTTTTTCATGTTTTTTTTAAGCCAGAAAAAACCGTATTTTTTGCAACCCTAAGTGAGATACATGTCATCAAGCTCTTATATTTTCATTTCAATTTTACGAAGTTTCACTTTTTTCGCGCGGAGGAACTCCACGCGCTTTTTTCTAATGTCTGTATCAAATAAGATATTGTTGACAGTTGTGGCAAAAAGTGCCTCATCTAAATTTTGGTTAATAAGTTCATAATTTAGTTTAAAAATAAGACGTATTAAATATGAAAAAATATACTCATAATTATGTTTTTTTTGGTAACCCTACTTACACCAAACCAAACATCGCTCCACAGTGCAAAATAGTAAAGTAATAAATAATAAGTAATTTATTTTGTTTTCATAAAAAATATGTTGCATAATTCTTATACTCCAATTTGTCTGCTGACGCTTCTTGATTCTTTGCAATGACATTTTTTTTTTAATCTTTATTAAAGAGCTTTGACATGACACTTGGAAAGAGGCTCATCTCGATGCGCGCGTTTGTCTCGTTCGCACTACCGTCGTAATAAATCGGTGTGTCTTTGTCGTTCAATAGCGTAAATTTACATAGCTGTGTGGGTCTTCTTGTATGTAGTAGTGTGTAGTGCCATTTATTAGCTGACAATTAGTATTGACGTGCCGTATCTTCCGCTATTTTACTTTAATCAAAGGCCCCTAGCGTCATCTATATACTTTTCACTGTATCACTTGTATTGCCGTTGAACTACCGCGGGCGTATTTTAAAAAAAAAAACGACATTTTTATTCAAATGACACTCTTAGTGACATCTAGTGACATAGATTTACGGCTGCCAACGGGGTACGGTATTTAGTATGGACTCTGCTGGTCCTTTAATATCTCCCTTTATAAACTTGATTAGGAATTATGATATTTTTTTACAATTGAATAGGACTTACTTTAAAAAAAATGTATACCATGCACAAAATATATCAGATAATTATAAGAGAAACAAGGACTCAATTTTTAAATTAAATACATACAAATATAATTATAAAGTATCTAAATGAGTTGACCGTGACTTCACTCAATTGGACGTCATATTCTCTATATTAATTCCATATTAGCAATTCGTTCAAATTCGTTTTTACGGTTCTTAAAAAGCTATATTTGACTATATAAGGCAAATAGCCTAGAAATGGGCGCTCGATTTTGTCACACATACAATAAAAATATGTCATAATTTGTTTACATTTTAGGTGCAACTTTTTAGGTGCAAAACCGGCTAGCAAGCGCTAAAAATAAGCACTAGATATAATAAGTATAATGTAAAATGTCAAGATCGCGTTTCAACATGGTATGAAGTCGAAACAACTTTTTCTAAAGTCGGAAAGAAAACCTTATGGAGAATGCTACAAAAGTATGATTTTAACGAGAAAAGTGTTTGTATCAATAATAACAGGGTTTTACTAAATTTTAACTTCTGATTAGCAGAAACGTCTGCAATCGATGCCACTAGATGAGTTCAAGTCTCACCCAAGGCAGACATTTTCCACTTTTAAATTTATTCTAAGCCTAGGGTTTTACTATGTAAAAAGTGCTGATGATTTGTACAAAATTATCTCTATTTAGATTATCAAATCTATGATACTAACACACAGTAAAATGCAAGACAAACCACGCCCGCATGAATCTATCGTTAACCTTTTTGATCCATGGTAGCCGTTGAACTATTGCATCCATACCATCTATACCTTATTAGGTATAGTACTCATAGCGTCCTATTTCGTATACTATACTAACTTATAATAAAGCTTTTCGTAAATACCAAAGAGGATCGAGTATTATATGTAGAGAGTTACTGTTGAAGTAAAATGTGTAATTACAATGCATAGATTGCCATCTATTGACACAGGCTTAAAACTTTTGAACCTCAGTTTTGACAATTTGGCATATTCTTAGCTTGATATGTGTTAAAATGTCAAATATTAATATTAGCGCCATCTAGCTGAGCGTACCCTAAAAGTGTAATGTCATCTAGGCCACCGTACCTTTTTCTGTGAGGTACGTGTTTTTCTTAGACTTTATCTGTCTATACGGAGTTATACATATGTCTTTGGTAAATACTTAAGGTTTACATTTTAGTCAGAGTGGTGAGTGTGGCAAATAATTCTATTATGGTGTCTTACTTCACTCTTGAGCTTACAAGTACTATCAGCTACGAATGTGCATGGAGAAATTATGAATGAATTCATTGATAAATTCGCCATGCACTTTTGCAGCTGGTGGCCTAGCAGTAAGAGCGTGCGACTTTCGATCCGGAGGTCGCGGGTTCGAACCCCGGCTCGTACCAATGAGTTTGTCGGAACTTATGTGCGAAATGTCTTTTGATATTTGCCAGTTGCTTTTCGGTGAAGGCAAAACATCGTGAGGAACCGGACTAATCCCAATAAGGCTTACCCTTCGGGTTGGAAGGTCAGATGGCAGTCGCTTTCGTAAAACTAGTGCCTACGCCAAATCTTGGGATTAGTTGTCAAAGCGGACCCCAGGCTCCCATGAGCCGTGGCAAATGCCGGGGTAACGCAAGGAGGATGATGATGCACTTTTGCTGCGGATAGTACAAGTAATACCAACTTTCCTAAAGTTTCAAACGAGTTTTCATATAATAAATTACTTGTCGGTCTATGTTTACTGTTTGTCATATGTCATCTTATCAGTGTCTTTACCATCATTATTGGGTTGAATTTATATATTAGGAAACTACCGGATTCTATGTATTCTTTCTTTCAACCAAGGACTTTTTTGCTTACACGGAATGTTTCAGATTTGAACTTGTAGTTTACAACAAATGCTACAAAACATAAACAGAACCAATGGGGCAAAACTAACAATAGGCGGCCTTATTGCTTAATAGCTCTTCTGTTCCCGATCTCTTCGAGAAAACTTGGGGTTTGGGTGTCAATAAAAAAATCAATATATTTAACATGTTACAATATTCATACCAAATTTCTTCATTTCATAAATTCAATAGTATGGGAGCGGTTTTTAGTAGGCGTATACAAACAAATCTTGCGTTATCATTACAATCAGTAAAACTGATTTGAATAGAATGGGATACTGGTTTATATTACTACAATAGTTCTCACGGACCTTACTTGTTTCCAAGGTGTTTCAGTGTTTGTTAAAAACCTCAAAACTATATCGAGGGTTTACTGGTGAAACCCGATAAATCGAGATAATTTGTCCTTGAAATAACAACATTGTGGAAATTACACATAGTTCGAATTTCAAAAAACCAGTTTGCTCAATTTATCGGGTGCTTATCCATACTTATTATATCGTTGGTACGTTTTTATGTCACGTCAATGCTACGTTTTAGGCACTGGTCCCACCGCGAGCTAGTAAGCTATGAGCTATCGGCTATAAAAACGAACAAAAGATAAGCACTCCCGTGCAAATAAAAGAGACACGGCGATGTTTATAGTTACTCGCCCAGCGGTGAGCTATCAAAATAGCCGTGTCTCTTTTATTTGCACGGGAGTGTTTATCTTTTGATCGTTTTTATAGCCGATAGCTCATAGCTTACTAGCTCGCGGTGGGACCAGTGCCATAAGGCCAAAATAAATATATTGAAATCATATCACTTTAACAGTACGACAAATATATACTTATAATATAATCCATAATAATATTATAAATGGGAAAGTGTGTGTGGTCTGTTTGTCCGTCTTTCACGGCAAAACGGAGCGACGAATTGTCGTGATTTTTTAAGTGGAGATAGTTGAAGGGATGGAGAGTGACATAGGCTACTTTTTGTCTCTTTCTAACGCGTGCGAAGCCGCGGGCAAAAGTTAGTTCTAAATATTTATAGTTCAAATTTTGTTGAATCCGTATTATTTACTGTAATGTTGACATGTAAAAGTGCCTTACTGAATATTTTTTTTTGATTTTAAAAGAAATAAGTTTCTTTCACAATGGCGGCTGGTGAACATTTCTGATAGGCAATATTGAGCAAGAAGAAACCCTTTTTTTTTAAGAGGGGACATGCGTTACACATACCATCCCAGGCGCAGGGACCGGCCTGGGATGGCTATGTGGGACTCCCATATAGGCTAATGAGACCCATGGTGTACCCACTAAAACCCCTCGATTGCCGCCTCAGGCCCCGTAGCCGAATGGCATTTCTCCGACGCCAAACGAAAGCGATACGCCGCTGGCTCTGTCGCGCCAATACGCAAGCGCGATAGAGATAGATATCTACTATCGCTTCGTTTCGTGAGCGTTTCGTGAGCGATTGTGCCATTCGGCTAGCCACCCAGGGCTTATTGGACGAGGTCGCAGGCACGTTTCGGCACTCCTCCCGCAACGAGCAAGAAGAAACCTATCTTAACATTAGATATTTTACTAGTAATAAATTTTAGACAAGCCGTCGGCTTGTATGGAACAGCCGCTGCTGTTCTTTCAACCCCTTATTTGCTAAGGGTACTTGCACCACTGGAAATGGAGACTAAACCCAAGGACCATTTTATATAGAATTTGACAGTTGAAAACTTTCTAACCTTTAGCACATCTCGGACACTGGCGATCAAATATATGAAAGAGGCGCGTTCCTAGCAGACAGTCTAAGCTCGTGTAGGTGAACGCGTAACATGCGTGTATGAGTGAGATATGACAGGTTGACTGTTCGCGTTTTTGACAGGCGGTAACTGTGAGGTAACCGAGAGGGGGTGGGCGGCGCTTTCAGAGGGGAGCGGAAGTGGCCATACTGTACGATAGTACTCTTTATTATACTGTGCCTTTAGTTAACCGGGTGGTGCAAATGGCCCTAAGAGTGGTACTGAAACTTGAGTAGTTTCATGTGCTCTGCGTACCTTTTTAAGTTTTTATGCGATGCAGGCGATTGTATTTATATGTATTTAGATACAAATAACATTAGGAAGTGGTAAAGGATGTCACACACCAGATATGTTCAGTTTTTTTTTTAATAATTCGACAAGTATCTGTAAGTGCGTTTTCACATTATCCGATCCGATATCGGATGTCGGAAGGATTTCAAAGGCAAAAATCAAAGACGGCGGCTTAATGTATCGGTATCGGTCCTACATCCGATTTCGGATCGGATAATGTCAAAACGGACAGATAAGGCTCTAGTTTCTTAAAGAAATCAATTTGACCTAAAGAACCTTCCCTTTTAGTTAACGGAATTTAATAAACACGGTGTATATGTCTTTGCTGTGCAGTAAAGCAAATGATTAGAATAGAATGGGATACCGGTCCGTATCGGTACAATAGTTCCCACGGACATTACTTGCTTCAAGGTGTTTCGCAAATCAATTACCATAGGAGCAGAGTTCCAACTTTATGGTCTGATCTCGATTCGATGTTACCAACTATTATTTATACATATTAATTTTATGCTTATAAAAGTTAGTTTATATCGTCTCGCTCGAATCTAGAGCAGAGTCCAACTGGGGTAGTACCTCCGCCTTACAGAAGACCGCAGCCAAATAGCACTAGACCCTACTCATAGTGTTGTGTTCCTGCCGGTGAGTAAGGCTGCCAGAGCTCAACGAGGGTGCGGTGTGCGGTGACGGAACAAGTTTGTTCCGTCTATTGTCCTTTGAGTTGTCGGCAACCCGAACCCTCCTTAGAACTTGTGCACTCCTTTTTGATGCGTACTTAACACAGCAAAAGGGAATGTACAAGTTTCTAATAGGGTGGCAACGCGCATGTGACACTGTTTGAGTTGCAGGTGTTCATAGGTTACGGTGACCGCTTTACATCAGGCGGGCCGTATGCTTGTTTGCCACCGACGTAGTATAATAAAAAAAAAAGTCACAAAACGCTCAAAACACGCGCGCTTACAAACACACTGGCCATTTTCTTCAATGTTGTCCTCCTCACTTTTTTTGGATTTGAAAATTTTTATGTGGCTTCCACTCAGAATCCCGAGCTGTTTCAATTCTAATAGGAGAAAAAAAGTGTCCCAAGGTTCTTTTCCCATTCCGTTACCTGTTTTTCATACATTTTGTATGGCGGTAACGGAATGGAAGGTTCGAAAAAATGTATGGAAATCTTGGGGCATATTTTTTCTCCTATCAGGATCGAAAGAACTCGCGATTCTGAGTATTAATCGCGTAAAAGATACCCATGTTACAGAAAAGTCGTATGGACAACTTTGAAAACACACACACACACACACTTTAATTTAATTTAATCACTTTTTTTCTAAGGTACTGGCAGAATACCAGCGATTGTCTTGCCACATCACAACGCTGAGCCAGCGCCTTTTATACCACGACACATGTTTTTTTATAATTTCGTTTCTTGTTTCTTTGGTTAGTTAAGTTAAGCGGTGTACTCACATTTCTTTTTTCTTGTTTATTGTAAGTCTTTATATGTTGTGTTCTGGATACAAAATAAAGTTATTTTCACCACACCAACTGGTAAAGGCTTACTTTGCTATTCAAAAACAGACAGCAAATTTGCATTTTATCCACAAGAGTGCAAAGTAATTTCCTACAAATTTTAACTTGATGTCATAAGCTGGCTGGTAGAATTTACCATTAAATGATGATTTTGAATCATAAATATTGAATAAATTGATGGATGTGACTTAGTTTGATGTTTTAAAGTCAGTAATTTGATCGTGTTGGTGTGGTGAAAATTTTGTGTTTCGCTCGGTGGCAAAGTGTGTTTAACCTTTGTGCCTTGAAACCATCGCAACTCTTAAGATTCCACTTTTTGAACCACTCGCTACGCTCGCGGTTCAATATTGGAATCTTTCGCTTGCTCGGGTATCAATATTGGCACGTGCGGTTAAACAACAACTTTGCCCCCATATAAAACATATAACTATTATCTATCTATCTATCTAACTCGTTCAATCTCTATCTAATAATAATCTATTGACCGAAGAGCTGCCGACTTCCTCGCACAACGTATCAGCATTGTGATACAGCGAGGTAATGTCGCCAGCACCCTTGGTACAATGCCTCAATTTAGATGTTAAGTACCTACCTAGCTAGTTTCTTATATAATTATGTAAATATGTTCATGTAAATAAATAATTATGTAAAAAATGCAAATTTAAATATTTTTTTCTTTAAGGATTGAAAGGATAAATGAATGATTGATGAAGTGGTCATTTACATTACACTCACGTGGAAATTGCCCAAATAGTACTCGATAATCTTATACTATTAAACGAGCAATTCTTGTATATTTATTTATTTATTTATTTATTTATTTATATATTTATTTATATATACCGACGATCTCGGAAACCGCTCTAACGATTTCGCTGAAATTTGTTTTGTGGGGGTTTTCGGGGGTGAAAAATCGATCTAGCGTAGCCTTAGATCCCGGAAAACGCGAATTTTCGAGTTTTCATGAGTTTTTCTTTCGCATTTGTAAACGTAAAATATGGTCCTTAATTTCGCCGCGCGCGCATCGATTCCGCTTAGCTCAGTCGCACGAGGTCGGTCTAATGTACGCAGATAGATCGTAGGTGTCAGGGTTTCGAATCCCGGCCAGAAATTAAGTTTTTGTTTTTTGTCTTTTTTTTTTGTTTTTGTATTTATAAGAGTTTTTTTTTATCTAAAGACGTGATATATTAAAATAGAACCGAGCGAAGCTCGGTCGCCCAGATATTTACCTATAATATAACAAAAAAAAATATCAAAACATCGTGAGGAAACCGGACTAATTCAAATAAGGTCTAGTTTACCCTTCGGGTTGGAAGGTCAGATGGCAGTTGCTTTCGTAAAAACTAGTGCCTACGCCAAATCTTGGGATTAGTTGTCAAAGCGGACCCATGAGCCGTGGAAAATTCGATTAATTCTAATCTGTTATTTTTCATTCTCTTTGCACCATTTTTACTTGTCTCTGTTTAGCCCGATAGTTGACTGGTAGAGAATGCCACTAGGCATTAAGTCCGCCATTTGTACATTTTTTATTTATTTATGTGCAATAAAGTTTAAATAAATAAATAAAAGGCTAGGATAACGAATGGAGGATGATGATGAATATCAAAACAAAATCAAACGTTTAATGTTCGAATGTTGCTTCTACTTCCATTACAACTGGTTATTTGTGCAAGTCTGATCACGATCTTCTGGGATAGTGGCATTTTGGGAAAGTTCAGATGAAATAGAGCAACTTTGCAGTAATGAGAACTTATGTGAGATAGACTACACACAGTGACTGGTCCTTAAACTCCATAATAAGTCAGTGACCACATTGTTCGAATACTATGGAAAGTGAACCCTCCTTGGAACTTGTACACTCCTTTTTACTGTGTATTTAACACAGCAAAAGGAAATGTACAAGTTTCTAAATGGGTGGCAACGCGCATGTGACACTCTTTGAGTTGCAGGCATCCATAGGTTACGGTAACCGCTTTCCATCAGGCGGGCCGTACGCTTGTTTGCCACCGACGTAGTATAAAAAAAAAGAGTGACTTTAAGACGATACAGGAGGGGTCAAGTCTCCATACAAACGCTCTCGACTATTTCCTCCCTGGTTTTTGAACATATTGCAATGATTGATTCTTTTCAACACAGATTATTATTATTTTTACCTGTGTCGGACCGTTTTGATTTTTTTGATATTCTTATTTTTAAAGACGCTAGAGCCCATCAAAAATTTCCAAAAACGGCGATTTTGGCGTAAATAGTGTGGTATTCAAAATTGGTGTCAATTAGCCAAAAAAATCTAAACGATCCGACACAGATTATTTCATTGTTATTCAGATTCTCAAATTTCGTTACGATTGATTAAGTTTTGAAAGAGGAAACCGTTGAGAGCGGAACCTCGATTTTAAACATTTTTTCGCAATATCTTTTAACTTAGTTGTTTTTAATTTAATTTTTTTCGATAAATCTAGTTAATAACAATAGTATATTAAACTAGAATTCCCTAATTAAAAGGAGGGCTCCTTTCCATTTTAGCATTTTCGCTCCTGTATCGTCTTAAGGGGTGACCATGGTTGTCGACGGCACAAACGCTCACGAAACGAAACGCTCGTAGATATTTATCTATATCGCTCTTGCGTATTGGCGCGACAGAGACAGACTACCTTTCACGGCGTTTCGTTTTTGCTTCGCGTCGGAGAAATGCCATTCGGCTACGGCACCAGGGTGGCTAGCCGAATGGCACAATCGCTCACGAAACGCTCACGAAACGAAGCGCTAGTAGATATCTATCTCTATCGCGCTTGCGTATTGGCGCGACAGAGCCAGCGGCGTATCGCTTTCGTTTGGCGTCGGAGAAATGCCATTCGGCTACGGCACCTGGTTTTGTTGGATATGATAATTTTAAATGAAATAAAATATTCGTTAGTTACCGGGTCGAACAAAAGAGATCAACGCACAAGTGGCAACTGTGTTTAACCGCCGCGAAAAACGACGGGGTGTTATAAGTTTGATGTGTCTGTTTCTCTGTGTGGGTGTCTGTCTGTGGCATCGTAGATTTTGAACGGATGAACTAATTTAGATTTCGTTCTTTTTGTTTGAAAGCTGACTTAGTCGGGAATGTTCTTAGCCACGTTTGATGAAAATCGATCCGCTATGTCGGGTATTTTTCAAAATTTAAATTTAATTTATGTGTAGGTATGTTATATTGTTATTTGTAAATTTATATCTGATAAATAACATACATATACAATCACGCCTGTATCCCATAATGGGGTAGGCAGGGCACATGCAACTACTCGAGCTTCAGTGCCACTCTTGGCAAGTAAGGGGTTGAATGAAAACGAAATTGTGACATTGCAGTGACAGGTTGCCAGCCTCTCGCATACGCCACAATTTAACCCATAGTTATCTCATAGTCGATTTCTCATACAAATCCGACAAATATCCATACTAATATTATAAATGGGAAAGTGTGTGTCTGTTTGTTCGTCCGTCCTTCACGGCAAAACGGAGCGACGAATTGACGTGATTTTTTAAGTGGAGTTAGTTGAAGGGATGGAGAGTGACATAGGCTACTTTTTGTCTCTTTCTAACGCGAGCGAAGTCGCGGGAAAAAGCTCGTACAAGTATAAAATATAAAATTCTATGTTCTAAACCAATAAACATGGCAAGTTTCACATTTCAACACACTTGATAGTCGATTTCGACAATATATTGTTCTCGTAGGGCATTTATAAATAATTGCCTATTCAAATGACCATTATGATATTGTTGTGCAAGTAACCTTTTTCGTCATGATACCCTTTTCCTCTCAAATTATAGCAAGCATACGTTGGCAGAGTCAATAGTACGCTTTAAGGCCAAAATAAATATATTTTGGATGGCAGTCTATGCACTGTGTTACACATTTTACTTCGACAGTAACTATCTATAATACTCGATTTTCTTTGGTATCACACATACATAAGAATAAGAACAAGAATCGTTTTATTTGCCAAAAACAGTAAAATACAATATTATAACTACAATATTATTATTTAAAATAAATTGCAGGCAACTATAACTTAAAATAATACTAAAACTAAAATTAAATAAAAACCTGAGCGAGCAATGGCAAATGGGTTCCAGTTTCAGCAGAGTGATCGCTATAAATTTACTTAAGAGGGGGGTATTTGGCCTGGGTCTCTAAGAGGTGTGCTTGAGTTAACTGTTTGAACTTTGCAAATGACATAGGCTCTCCACAGGGAGGTGGTAAATCATTCCAAATTTTGGCAGCAGCGAATTTGAAACCCCCTCTTGAAAATGCAGTCCTGTGCTGTAGAATGACTAGTTTTGTGCATCTTCTGAGTAATTTTAGGCGTGTATCCTGAACCCATTTCAGTTTCTCAAAAAGATAACACGGTTTCTGGAACTCTATGATGTTCCGGACGGTAGAGACTAAGACGCCTTCGATTGTCCATGTTCAGCATTTTTCTGTCATTAAGGTAAGGTGATAAATGGGCTCTTTTAGGGAAGTCATAACAGAAACGTATGCAGGCATTCTGTACCCGTTGTATGCATCGTTTGGTTATAGACAGCAGTCTTGGACCGTACACAATGTCTGCATAAATAGTTCAGCTGAGACAGCACCAGGGATTCGACTAATGTTTCTCTGACCTTTTCTGATAGGTATTTCCGAATATTGTATAGAACTTTTAATCTGTAAAATGCATTCCTTCTAAATACATATGTGTTAGTGCGTTTTCACATTATCCGATCCGATATCGGAAGTCGGACCGATATCCCATACATTACAGGCGCCATCTTGGATTTTTTCTATTGAAATCCTTCCGACATCCGATATCGGATCGGATAATGTGAAAACGGCCTTATAGGTGAAAAACTTAACAAAGTCACCTGTTCTATGTGTGAGTGACGTGTTCGAATAGAGAACACATATTTAAAATTAGTAACACAAACAAAACAAACGCCTATTCGAACACGTCACTCACACATACAAAAGGCGACTTTCTTAAGTTTTTCACCTATACTTGAACGTTCGCATCAAATTTAATGTTACTTAAATCAAAATGGCGTTTAAAAATGAGAGCTCTTCGGTTGTATGAGTGCAATAACGCTTTAAAAGAGTGTAATAACAACCAGTTCACTCACGCGTTGTTGTTGCGTGACAACAACGTGTAGAACCTATAGCAAGAGTTTTCCACGTTTTACTGCGTTTTCACATTATCCGATTCGATATCGGAAGTAGGGCCGGTATCCCATACATTGAAGCCGCCATCTTTGATTTTTGCCTTTGAAATCCTTCCGACATCCTATATCGGATCGAATAATGTGAAAACGCACTTAGGGTCGGTTGCACCAAACCATCTGTTACCGAATTTAACGTTCGCATTTTATTGTATTGCCAATTGTATAGACTTCTGCTACTTGTACTATTATATATTTTTCCCCTCACTAGCTCGGAAACACGTGTTTTGTCCTTTAATACCAGTGAGTAAAAACGCATTTTATTCACTAGTGAGTAAAGTAATTTGACCTTGAATAAAGTAAAATTAACTGCTTTAAAATTGATAAAAGTAGTTGAATCTAGTAATAAAGATGATTTACCACCTCTGAAACTACTGGAAGCAGTGATAAACGCAGTTTTTGCGTTATAGTTTCCTCGCTATAGTGAGGGGAAAAGTTTTGTGTTACACTCGGGTAAAAATGTATTTTACTTCTCGTGTGTTAAAAAACTCGCAAGTTCAGGATTCTATTCTCGAACCACTCGCTTCGCTCGTGGTTTAACTATGGAATCCTTTCACTTGCTCGTTTTTCAATTCCACACTCGGCGTTAAAATACAACTTTTCCCCCTTGTACCCCCCCCCCCCTTCCCCTTGTTGTTGTTTTCTCGTTGTCTGAGTACCCACAGCACAAGCCTTCTTGAGCTTACCGTGGGCCTCAGTCAATCTGTGTAAGAATGTCCTATAATATTTATTTATTTATTTTATTTTTATTTGTATAACAAATTTAATAACTATTGTGCTTCTGCTGCGTGACGTTGACGTTATGTTAACTGTGGTTGATGCAACGGGCCCTTAGAATACTTTAGGCTATCGTAAGGTTACTGAAAATGTATGTCATTTTGGTTTTGAATAGTAAGTATAGCTTAATAAGAATAGCTAAGAATAAGAAGAATAAGATTAAGAGTAAGAATACCTTTTTCCCGCGGCTTCGCTCGTGTTAAATTCGAAAATTATGAAATATACTTTTCAATATATCTATCTTTATCTATATATATATCTTTTGTCACAGTTTCGTTTTCTTTCAACCCCTTATTTGCCAAGAGTGGCACTGAAGCTTTAGTAGTTTCATGTGTTCTGCCCACCCCTTTATGGGATACAGGCGTGATTGTATGTATTGTATGTATGTATGTATACTTTTCAACCCCATTGTAGGAAGAGGGGGTTAGAAAAAGACAAAAAGGAGCCTATGTCACTCTCTATCCCGTCAACTATCTCCACTTAAAAGACGCGTCAATTAGTCGCTCCGTTTTGCCGTGACAGCCGTGCAAACAAACAGACAAACACACTTTCCCATTTATAATATTAGTATGGATCGTCGTTTGAGGGTATTGTTCACTTTCTCCGAACAATACACCGTGTTTTTTTTTTGTTTTCCGTTAAATTCGACACGTAGCTAGGTTCATTATCAGGAACCAATCACTTTTAGTTAAATTCGCAAGATAAAGATTTTTATCATTTTCATACATAATAAATGAATTTATTAGTGTGAGAGACCCTTAAGAATAACAGAAATAACATTCAAGTTAGTGTCAAGTGATTGACGGCACATGTCAAAACAAATAACATTAGGATTTGGTAAAGGCTGTCACACACGTGTTCACTAATTATCTTTATTTTTTAATAACCCGATAACCGTAAGACTTAATACGCTAGTTTCTTAGAGAAATTAATTACATTTGATATAAAGAACCTTTCCTTAAAGTTAACGGAATTCAATAAGAACAGGGTGTAGAATTTTGACTGGCAATGCTCTCTTGATTGTTGCATTTTACCCACAAGAGTGCAAAGTATAATCATACAAATTTTAATTCGATGTTTCAAAAAGAAAAATTCGAAATAAGATGTCATATATATTAAAGATAAAATCCCAATCCCTGATTTTGTAGTAGAATTAATTGTAATCCCAAGTTTTTTAGTAGAATTAATGTTTTAATTGTGAGTTTTCATTACCTGTGATAAAATTCATGAATTTAAATTTAGTTCGATAATTCACAGTTAACATTTTCCTTCTGTTAAGGCCAGTTGCATCAAACCGTCTGTTACCGTTAAAGCGTTCGTTAAATTTTATTGTATGGAAAGTACCATACACATCTGCTGCTTGACGATGTGTCTGTTAAACGTGGTTGATGCAACTGGTGACTGGTCCTTAGTGTGATGAAATTTTTTTCACTCGGTGGCAAAATTTGTTCAACCTAAATGCCTTAAAATCGTTGCAACACTCAATATTCTACATTCTGAACCACTCGCTACGCTCCCGGCTTAATATTGGAATCTTTCACTTGCTCGAGTATATTGGTACGTGCGGTTAAACAATAACTTTGCCCCCTTGTGAAACGAGTAACTGGTTTCCATGACGGTTAAGCTATCGAGTTTACTATCAACTCGTGGTATGCGCTCAATTCATGCGTTGTTGCGTGACAGAGAATAGATCACTATAATGATCATTATGATCTACAGCCGTCAGAGGTCAATACCGGCATTAGTATGACATAACGTTATAGCTACAGTCTACATAATGACATGGTTGATGTGTGAGAATATTCTATTCATATTATGAGATATAGTGGTATGGTGGGATGTCTATATCGATAAATTAAAATATTGATCATTTTCCTATATCCTTCTAAGGTTTCTACTACTATTTTTCAATAAAAGTGTCGTTCAAATAATCTATAAAAAAAGGCAGTTAAACATTCTTCTTACAACTCAAAAAGTCCATAACTGCCAATGACTGCCGTGTATCTCCATTTAATTCAAGTGTTAAAAGGGATTCTACGTGTTGGATTCAACTCTACACACACGTCTCAGAAATGCTCAATGGCTTCAGTGATAGAAAAGACATCTGTGAAAAAAAAAGAATCATTGCTTTAGCTTTTAAAACTAGAGAAGAAACCAAAGAAAAAGGGTCGAGAGCATTTGTATAGTATAGACAAATGACCGGAAGGGTAGTGTAAGCTTACACCACAGTGTGTCAAGCATACTGTCACTTTCATTCTCAAGCACGCTGTCCCTTTCATTTGTATTGCTTTCGAGGTTAAGAGTCGTTACATAATACTTACGTTTACAATTTGCATCTCTTTATACTTTGCACGAGTAAAGAGGTCGTTTGAGGTCAGAAATTAATAAGTTGGTTACCATTGCACCTGTTACTTGTTCCGACGAGGAGACTCTCAAAGGCTCGAAAGTCACTTACTGTCCTAGGTCCTAGGATTTATAATGCGCTTCCAGTCGATGTTGTCAACTCAGCCAGTGATACAATATTCAAAAATAAACTAAAACTTTTTTTAATAAAGATGGCTTACTACTCGATTGACGAATACATACCAGGAATTCATTGATCCACATAAGTATATAAATAAATATAATAATAATAATGTAATCACTGTACCTTCTGATACATAATAACGATATAATTTTGTAAATATTTATTAATATGTACCTTTTCTAAGATGTTGACATGTAAAATTGTTTTTACCAATAAATATTCTGATTCTGATTCTGATTTTATTGTTATATTTACAGTAAGTAGATGTTATAATGTAAGTTTAGTATGTCTGTTACTCAATCACCTCAAAATATAATAGTACTAGCTTCTGACCACGGCTTCGCTCGCGTTAGAAAGAGACAAAATGTAGCCTTGTCACTTTCCATCCCTTCAACTATCTCCACTTAAAAAATCAAGTTAATCCGTCGCTCAGTTTTGCTGTGAAAGACGACAAACAAACAGACACACACACTTTCCCATTTTTACTATCACTAGCTTTTGCCCGCGGCTTCGCTCGCGTTAGAAAGAGACAGAACGAAGTCTATGTCTCTCTCCATCCCTTCAACTATCTCCACTTGAAAAATCACGTCAATTCGTCGCTCCGTTTTGCCGTGAAAGACGTACAAACAAACAGACACACACACTTTCCCATTTATAATATTAGTATGGTTAGTTTGTCTTCATAACATACTTGGTATTACCTACTTGACTTCTCTTCTCATGTACCTACTTTAAGTGCGTGTTTTCATATTATCCGATCCGATATCGGATCTTTTGACATCTATCTATCGACATGATTTTGCCTTGTCATTATCCTCCTTGCGTTATCCTGGCATTTTGCCACGGCTCATGGGAGCCTGGGGTCCGCTTTGACAACTAATCCCAAGATTTGGCGTAGGCACTAGTTTTTACGAAAGCGTCTGCCATCTGACCTTCCAACCCGAAGGGTAAACTAGACCTTATTGGAATTAGTCCGGTTTCCTTACGATGTTTTCCTTCACCGAAAAGCGAGTGACAAATATCAAATAACATTTCGCACATAAATTCCGAAAAACTCATTGGTGCGAGCCAGGGTTCGAACCCGCGACCTTCGGAACGAAAGTCGCAGGTACTTACCGCTAGGCTACCAGCGCTTTTGCCTTGTATGACAGCTATTTCAGTAAAACCCGTAAAGCTCCAGAAAATACTGCGAATTTGTTAACCAAGTCATGAAAGGTCACAGCTTCGCTTTCTTAGCGTCTTCAGAAGTATTAAAAGAATGGATTGTCATTCTCGTGGAATGCCCCAAAATATGGAAGAGTGGTAGAGAGATACATCGCTCCAGAGCGTGAACGATTTTCCACTTGTACATGCACCTAAGACTGATGCTTACTGAAGATACTTATGTTTTTTTAGCTTCAGTGTTATACTAATACTTTTACTTATACCTCTTGTGATTAAAGAGTAACCCAACCACTCGGTAACCAAACACATAACAGTACATAACAATCTGCAAACCAAAGGTTCAACGTAACCTGCAATTTGACGGTTACTTAACGTGAAACACAAAAAAGGTTCTAAGTTACTTCGTTTATATGTAACTCATATATTAAAAAGTGCCGAAAAAACAATAGTTACCTTGGGCATGTTAAGAGTCACACGAACGCGCTAAAAGCAGTTCATACAGTGGGGAAGTATACGGCCGATAAATTGTTGCGGTTTCGGTCACCAGCAATCAGACTCTTCGGCATTTCTATGAAAAACTTGTTCGTGCTGGGACCCCATGGACCTAGAGTTTATTATATATGTAAATAATGAGATATATGAATGATATCGCAAAGAAATTGGCTGTTTCGTACATTTCGACGGTCCCAAAATAAAAGTTGTTTCACAATTTTTATTTCACCTTGTATATTATGTTCCTTCTGAATATCATTTTAAATTGAGAGCATTAATTATTGTACTCCTGTCGGTGAGTAAGGTAGCCAACACTCAATAGAGTGTGTGTTTGCATTAGTAACGGTTCTGAAGTTACAGGAGTCACTGCTGAGCATAGGCCTCTCCTTTAGTACGTCACTTCTCCCAGTCCCACTAGTCCTAGCCCAATCTCATTCAGTTGTGACCCGCTATTTTCCGGATGTCGTCGATGTTTACCATCAGGTGTGATCGTGGTCAAACGTCTATCCATCCATACTAAAAAAAAAAAAGCGAGCCGAATGCTAGTCTGCTACCGTAATATTCTATTAATAAAAGTTTTCATCATCCAGTATCGAATGACTCTTAACACATTGAGGCATATTTACTGCAATTGCTTGTCGCTTCGCTGATTTTTGCGTCCCACTTTTACTGATTTTACACATATGTATGATACTTATCTTGGAATTGACCTTTTGTGCCTTTATTTAGTAACTAGGCCGATTTCCTTTTAGTACATGAAACGATGTTTGAAATGTAAATATTTGGGTTGCGAATAAAAAAAACATTTATTATACTCACTGTCAATAAACACTTCAAAAATGTATCGATTCACTTATTCTTATTCTACACTCTGTAACATAGTATCTGTATGCACATTAAATATATTATATTTTTATATCTTTTATTAAAATGTTTATTTCTTTATTTAGCGATGACAGTGACAACTTCATAATTTTAAATTGTCAATTTATTAAGTATAGACAATTAAAGGATTTAGAATGAAGTTCGCAACACTTACAAATAAACTATTTTTCGTTGTTACAGATGGAATTCCGAAAATGTACCGCCGAGTACGAAGAAAGATGATCTATCTTATTGGTGCCATATTGCTCTACTCTACAGTAGTTATAGCTAAAAACATTGACTTTACGGACAAACCGATCACCACCGAAACAGACTTTGATAACAATATCATCGATTTTGACAGCCAATATATTGATAAAGACAGAAAATATGGCACAGTGCCTTGGCGTGATGATTATAATAAAGAATCTAATAGATATACTATTGTAAATAATGATTATATTAATATAAATCAGAATAAAGCTGTAACTGTTAAAGAAACGACAGACGCTACCGCTAAAACGACAGTTTCTGAATTAGATGTAATACCTTTAGAATTAGTAACGACGACGGAGAATTATTTAGTTAGCATAGTAGAAAGTACTATAGAACCTGATTTGACTGTGATCCCTTTGTCTACAACAGAGAAAGTAACTCCGATCGTTGAAGTCCCACAGCCTGTAACGCTACCTTCAACGCAATCACCTGAAAGTACAACTGAATATTTTACTACAGATAACCCAGAAGAAAATTTCAAAAGTAATAAAACATCATTAGAAAAAATAGAGGAACGTGCATCTACAGTTAATCCTGTAGAAAATGTAACAGCAAACCAAACTATTTCAATAGAAGGAAAAGAAAAGGAAGACATTAATAAAACTCAAACAACAGTAACATCGGAAATATTGACGACTTCTGAACCTATAACAGAAAATACTACAATAGAAATTCTAAGCACCAATTCAAGTAAACAATCACATATTAATAGATCAGATGAAATCACAGAAATAAATGATGGTTTAGAATTTACAACAGTAAATTTAGATGATGGAGAGGTCCCGGAAGATTATTATGACAGTAAAGATGTGATACCAACGAAAGCTCCGAACACAGATGTGGTATCAGTTCTATTTGGATTCGCTGGGAGTGTGGTGGAGAGTGTAGTAGGTAGTGTAGCTGAAAGAGTGGTCCCGAAGGGGATTTATGACCTGTTTAAGAGAATACAGAAGCAGAATGAAGCATTGGAAGCAGAGAGATTGAGGAGTCGGGAGGAGAATGGCGGGTTAGGTAAGGAAGCAATCCTTTTTTTTTAATATTTGTCGGAAAAATTTATTGTAGAATAGAATAGAATAGAATACATTTTATTCGTAAACACACAAAAGAGAAAAATACCACAAATAGGAACACATAAAAACGAGAAGGTGACACGAAATGCTCAGCATATTGCTGGCGACTTCTAGCAGGTAGGTATAATTTCTTCTTCTTCATTATCTCTTAGCCGTGACTAAAGGGACTAAAAGTTATCGGTTGTCTTTATGTAATAAACGCAGTCACAAATAATGCCAATTTGAGATAAGCGTGCCTCTTTCAGTAAATGATGTCAATGATTAATGCAATCAGTGATTGAAGCGCGACTGCTAGGCCTTCACTAATTAAAATCACGCTTACTTTAATAAGATTCACTAAATGGTTGTTTGCCTTTGGATCAGTGTTTCAATTTAACACAGTCATTTACATTTTTTAACTGTTGTTATCTAAATTACAATTCAAACAATACAATTCATTTATTCGTGATAAACATTTCATTATTACAACACGGTATACAATTATTGTCGTTTACCATGAAATGGTCATAAGGATAATAACCATACGGTCAGCGCTGATCTTTCGCCGTTCAATTTTAATTACGGCGTTAAATTATTTTTTCATCTTTAGCATTACATTTGTCAGCTTGGTTTTAGGGAGGATTATATTTCGGTGGAGGATTTCATTTTATCATTAACTTGGCCCACAAGTGCATATTATATACTTAATACAATCTTTAAGCGCCCAATTACACGTTGCGAAAACGAGAGAGATATTGCAAGCGCATACGCACTCCGTGTCAATCGGCCCTAAGACCTAAAAATTTTTTCTCAGGTCAATTCGGCCGCGGCATCCTCAAATCCATCTCCTCAGGCCTGAGTCGACCGCTGAGCCAGCTCATGGCTGGTGCCCGTGACATCGGCTCATTGGACAACGACAGAGGATTTGTCGGAAGTCTAGCTTCGGGGGTGTCCAGTGTTGCTAATGTTGCAAATTCGGTCGTGGACGCGTTCAAAGATCGGGTGCAGGCTATTTACCCTGGTAAGTTTGAAGCGGCCTTGAGCTTTAATGAAATGTCTCAAGAAAACTAGACATATCATATTTTTTATTCCTTTTTTACGCGCTTTATTTCCTTGCCGCCTTATGAACCATCATGTTCCCTATATTACCTATTCAGTTAGCTGGCTACAGGGGTGGGTAGTGTTGCCATTATCACAAATTAGGCCGCTGGCAATAGTATTTTCGTTATTATTTATTGGTCGATGGATTCTCTAAATTAGAATACGGCAGATTTGGGAACATGCTTTCAGGGACATCCAGTGGCAATTTCACAAATTTTGCTTTAAGCGCTGTTCTAAAATGTTAATGTTTATTAATAATATATTTGTCAACAGGAACACTTTGGTGCGGAGACGGGCACTCAGCCCAGGCCCGCTCCAGTGACCTGGGCCTCTTCTTCTACACGGACACATGCTGCCGGGAGCATGATGCTTGCAAGATCTTCATTCTGGCCGGCGACAGCAAGTACGGGCTCACCAATACTGGACTGTTCACCAGGTAAGTTCACTGTTGAAAGGACTTACGCTTACTTACTTACGCTGTTTACCTGACTTGAAACTCCTACCCTTTATACCCTTTTATACTGTTTTTTCACTTAGTAATTGTAGCGAGAGCGAGTAGCAACCGCTTTGTATCTGAGTCTGTCAACCGAAAAGCATTTTAATTAAATTTTCTAAGGGTTTATAAATATATTTGTTTTTTTTTTTCTAAAATAAAAAAAGCGCTGGTGGCCTAGCGGTAAGAGTACGCGACTTTCAATCCGGAGGTCGGCGGTTCGAACCCCGGCAGGTACCAATGAGTTTTTCGGAACTTAAGTGCGAAATATCATTTGATGTCAGACAGTCGCTTTTCGGTGAAGGAAAACATCGTGAGGTAACCGGATTAACTCCAATAAGGCCTAGTTACCCTTCGGGTTGGAAGGTCAGATGGCAGTCACTTTCGTAAACCTAGTGCCTACGTCAAATCTTGGGATTAGTTGTCAAAAGCAAACCCCAGGCTCCCATGAGCCGCGGCGAATGCCGGGATAACGCAAGGAGGATGATGATGTTATTTTTTTTGAATAAGTATAAAAAGTTTTCTAGGGCAACAAATCTAACCACTGTTTACAGTTTATAAACTTATAATGTTGTGCATAACACTATTTTATTTTAAATACACTATTGTCTGCTCTCATCGTACTGTAAACTACAAGAAAAATTGCCGAAACCCACTGAATAAATTATAGTCGTTAGCGCAATTCGTTGCGGGTCACGACCTTATCGTTTTGTCGCAAGTATACAAACTATTTCTGTTATTTGTGCACAAACTGTTCCATTGTCGCGTCTTGTGAACGTGATGTTAGGGAGCGGGCTTATTGCTAAGCGGAGCGGGGAGCGGCAGCGTGTAGCGGATGACATGCTATTATACATTTGGTTATTTGTGGTTAGCATGCTTCTCACCTGCCTTCAGTAGTTTTGGACCAAGCAGGCCACTCACTCATACCCCTTCTGCTGTTGCTGTCTATGTCTATCTATCGATCGCTTACCATGAGGGATCCGTTTGCTCTTTTGCAGCCTATTATATCATAAAAAACAATACATACTGAATTACCTACGTTTGGAATGTTTAAGAAATATTAATCATTAATTTTTGAGTACCTTATAGCAAATTTTTGACCGAAAGCTTAGTCTCCAACGAAAACTAGAGCTTAGCTCGTATGCTTAAACACAGACTGATGTGTGCGTGGAAATTGTAATCTAAGCTTCTAATTGTTAAGATTACTTTTTCAATTATCAAATTTAACAGGCAGCATACAAGTGAAGTGAAGTGGTTTTTAACAGTAAATAAAGTAACGAACGCGATAAAAAACAATTCACTAAATACTTAATCCATAATCAATATTCTCTCCGTTATTCAATGAATTTACCGTATTAAGTGGTTTATCATTAGTGTAAATAAAAATTACGTAAAATTTATCCGCTCATATCTCAGCTTGACACTAAGTTCCTACCCTAAACGTGCAGTCTTATTGAAATTGCAACAATCCTTGTTTTTAGAGGCCTAATGCTAAAGTATAAAAATGTCCCATTGTCTGCTTTGGGGTCACGCATTCGATTTCACACTTGGCATTTTTTTATACAAAGAATAGGTTTTAACTATAAAACTCCAGTGAGACTCATACATATTTAAAAACATTTAAAGCGGGTTACTCACGTATTAAGTCGATATCGCGTTCGACATGTTTCGGTCCAATTGAGAAAGGTCCTCGAAATTGAACCGAAACATGTCGAACGCTATATCGACTTAATACGTGAGTAACCCGCTTAAAATATTTTTAAAGAATAGGTTATTCGCTAATGTGCTTAGGAAACAAAGGTGTATTATAAACCGTTATGTATGGTAATTTATAACAAACTAGCTTTTGCCCGCGGCTTCGCTCGCGTTGGAAAGAGACACAAAGTAGCCTATGTTACTTTCCATCCCTTCAAGTATTTTCCACTTAAAAAATCACGACAATTCGTCCTCCGTTCTGCCGTGAAAGACGCACAAACAAACAGACACACACACTTTCTCATTTATAATATTAGTATGGATAAAAACCGACTTGCTACAGACAGACACACCCACAGACAGACAGACAAACAGACAGACAGACAGACAAACAGACAGACACGTCAAACTTATAACACCCCATCGTTTTTGCGTCGGGGGTTAACAATAAGATAAGATAATCCCATACCTACATGTCAGAATAATAAAGGATGAATACTTGAATAGGAACGGGAAAATAGTTATTTGTTATACAAGGGGGCAAAGTTGTATTTTAACGCCGAGTGTGGAATTGAAAAACGAGCAAGTGAAAGGATTCTATAGTTGAACCACGAGCGAAGCGAGTGGTTCGAGAATAGAATCCTGAACTTGCGAGTTTTTTAACACACGAGAAGTAAAATACATTTGCACCCGAGTGTAACACAAAACTTTTCCCCTCACTATAGCGAGGAAACTACAACGCAAAAAATGCGTTTATCACTGCTTTCAGTAGTTCCACAGGTGGTAAATCATCTTTATTACTAGATTCACCTACTTTTACCAATTTTAAAGCAGTTAATTTGACTTTATTCAAGGTCAAATTACTTTACCCACTAGTGGATAAAATGCGTTTTTACCCGCTGGTATTAAAGGACAAAACACGTGTTTCTGAGCTAGTGAGGGGAAAAATATTTTTTTTTCACCTATACCTACTTAGTACATAGAGAATGTACCAACCACATAATTGTATGTACATACAGTAGAGTACGTCAACCAATCTGAATCCTAGGCCACTGTAGAACGTTTTCACAGTAAAAGTCACTGACTGCTATAGCAAATAAAGCACGGTTTCAATACGACAGGGTTCTAGAGTGGTAGGATTCCAATTGGTTGACCGTACGTAAAGAAATGTCAAGAATCACTTTTAAAGTTATTAACCGAAATACCCACTCAAATAAATGCCAGTGATTGCATTTAACTACTATAACGCAAGACTTTAGCAACTAATCATGTTCGTTTTGTGAGTGTGTATTGCAATGTTTTGACTATTAAAATTATGAGCTGAAGGGCAAGCCCTTTCGAAAGATTTTAATCATAAGTTTTGTGCTTAATGAGATGTAAGAATTAATCATATTTATCTGACATCCATATTATAAGTTCTCCATAGCTTATATTAATATGCTTATGACTCATAAGAGATATATGAGCAATAAGCAAATGCTCGATATTAAAAATCTGTATCTTATATTTGTGTTACTTAAAGAATCCACACACGAAATAGCAAATAATTTATTACATTTATGTTATTCTTCTTGCTACATTTTTTTTCTGTAGGTCTTTACTGGGCATAAAAAAACTTAACTATGAACTTATAAATAAAACTATAACTTAACTAAAATACCTAATAGTAAAAAACTATTTGTATTATTAGAATCGAATTCGGCATTAGGTATCTCATTCACCGTTTATTATTTTAGGTAGGTACTAGTTTCACAAATGTCACAATTTGGTTTTCCTTCAGCCCCTTTTTGCCAAGAGTGGCACTGAAACTTAGTAGTTCATGTGCTCTGCCTACGCCTTTATGGGATACAGGCGTGATTATAATGTATGTTATATGTATGTAGGTATGTATACTAGTTTTTTCCCGCAGATTCGCTCGCGTTAAATTCTAAAATTGCGGAACGCTCCATACAAACATCCACTTCCCTAATGACAGAAAGAGACAAAAAGTAGCCTATGTCACTCTCCATTCCTTCAACTATCTCCACTCAAAAAATCACGTCAATTCGTCGCTCCGTTTTGCTGTGAAAGACGGAAAAACAAACATTATCCTCCTTGCGTTATCCCCGCATTTGCACGGCTCATGGGAGCCTGGGGTCCGCTTTGAAACTAATCCCAAGATTTAGCGTAGGCACTAGTTTTTACGAAAGCGACTGCCATCTGACTTTCCAAACCCGAAGGGTAAACTAGGCCTTATTGGATTTAGTCCGGTTTCCTCACGATGTTTTCCTTGACCGAAAAGCGACTAGCAAATATCAAATGACATTTCGCACACAAGTTCCGAAAAACTCATTGGTGCGAGTCGGGGTTCGAACCCGCGACCTCCGGAACGAAAGTCGCACGTATTCGTAGTCATAATTTCCCAGTTATAATATTAAAAAGTATGGATTATTCAGTTTTTTTTTCTGGGATCGTATGAGAGCATACAATTCTTGAATTGAATTTTCCGACCATCTTATAAAAATCACGAAGTCAAATAAACCACTATTCACCTACAAACATGTAATATTACAAAATATTGCGATATGGCATTATATTTCGTTGCCCCAGAAAAGGGATATTAAGGTCCTATTTTTGACCTTCGTTGCTTAAAGTTGTGTTATTGTATGTCGAAATAAATGATACAGACGTGATGTATCTCAGGAGCACGTTTAAAATGTTGTGAACATAATAGTTATTTGTTAAACAAGGGGGCAAAGTTGTATTTTAACGCCGAGTGTGGAATTGAAAAACGAGCAAGTGAAAGGATTCTATAGTTGAACCACGAGCGAAGCGAGTGGTTCCAGAATAGAATCCTGAACTTGCGAGTTTTTTAACACACGAGAAGTAAAATACATTTGCACCCGAGTGTAACACAAAACTTTTCCCCTTACTATAGCGAGGAAACTACAACGCAAAAAATGCGTTTAAAACTGCTTCCAGTAGTTCCACAGGTGGTAAATCATCTTTATTGCTAGATTCACCTACTTTTATCAATTTTAAAGCAGTTAATTTGACTTTATTCAAGGTCAAATTACTTTACCCACTAGTGGATAAAATGCGTTTTTACCCGCTGGTATTAAAGGACAAAACACGTGTTTCCGAGCTAGTGAGGGGAAAAAAATATACCTGCACCACACTGGTACATTAAGTTTAAGTTGTTTATTATATTTAAGTTCTTTATTATTATGTAATTGCGTACTAACAACAATGATCTCAGTTGGTCCTTTAAATAAATGAATTGAATTGAATTGAATTACAATTTTGTTACAAGTGCGGAAAAGAGGAATTTTGAAACGAGTCGTGATAAATAACACGTACTAGCGAAGAGTGTTTTAAATAGACGCGAGTTACAAGTTCCCTCTTCGCACGTGTATCGTACGACGTTTTACAGTATTTCAATTTTTGACATAGGTAGTTGCATAATGAGCTCAACCTAACTAGTGCGGTAATATACCGCCATAATGTACTCTAAAAATTGTCAATAAAGTACTGGCGCCTAAGCGAAAACCATAGGGTAGGTATGATTTATTATTTATTAGCCGTATTTTTCCCCCAAAATACATGTAATGAAAAAAAATATTACATAGTTATTCTAACTACCTACTTACATTTTTCATGATTTTTCTAATGAAAATCGTCTGATAAAAACGACATGTTGTAAAAAATTTTCGCCGAAGTTAAAAAGGAGACCTTCGCTATAACTCGGTCGATAATGTTAATAACCTATTGGCAAACCGAGCCTTTAGAGAAATGGTTATTTTAGGGAAACCGCTGATATATGAGCCGTTGTATTGAGTTCGAACACTTAGAACTGTGAACAAGTTGGGTAATGTTCACAGACATATAACCGAGTAGATCGCGTAGGAACGTTTATTTAGTAAATTCTCTATCAATATATGTAATTTGTGACATTATAATTATTAAATGTAATTTCTGATTTCATTTATTTTCTTATTTTATACTTAGTATTTTCCTCGTGTTGGTCTGATGAAAAAAATGTGTGTTTTACTGGGTTGCCCAATTTGTTTAATCTCTGTATAAACATTTCAATTATTTATACATTAAAATCACATTATTTAAACAACATTCTTAAAATAAAAACAATAATGCTAATCATAAACTAAACCTTAGGTAATCTATAAATAAATACCTAACTAAACTAAAAATATTAAAAACTAGGTAAACTCCTTAGACATGGTGCCGTAGACACTGGCAGCATTTCTGATTAGCAGAAATGTCTGTAATCGATGCCACTACATAGGCTTCGAATAAATTTTAAAGTGGAAGATGTCTGCCTGGGGTGAGACTTGAAGTCACGGCCGCTGGATCGATATCGGCACTGCCAACTGAGCCACCAAGACTGCAACCAAGCCAGCGAAATATCCATTATGACTTGGAAGCTTGGAACTTCGGTTGTCGTTTCAGAAGTTTAATAACCTACGGTAGATGTCGCTACTCGTCCCATTGACTTAAATTTTCGAAAAGGTTGTTAAAAAATGTATATGAATTTTCTCTTAATAACCTTTGAACCTGTAAGTAAAAAATATTGAAAAGCACGAACGAAGGACCAAAACTGTCATTAACAAAACCTGGTGAATTTATTTGAAAATTATGTTCTGACCGACTAGCCGACTAATTGCGGTAAATAGTCGGTAGCCAGCCTAGTCGGCCAAATGAATAGTTGGTAGGTAGGTATATCCCTAGTTGCAAACAATGTGCAATTATACTACGCAAAACTTAATAATCCATGTTTAACAAGTAAAATGGACGGACTGTCTATGTAAAGATATGTCTTTAGAAATATTTGCAACTTTCCTACAATGTGCAGTGATGCATACAGCATGCTGTCATAAAATACTAGTATGCAATTCAGTGTCTATTTAGATACGTGTCTGTGGTAATGCTATATGGATGGCTGTCTGAATGTAACGTTTAGATTGCAAATGGTGCATACTGCGTGGAAATATTAAGAAAGACAAACTCTTGCATACATATACTGTATTCTCATAGGGGGTAGGCAGAGCAACAGAGGAAACTGCTCGTTTCAGTGCCGCTCTTAGCAATTAAGGGGTTGAAATAAAACGAAATAGTGTTGCTGTGACAAGTTGCCTACGTCACAATTGAACTCATATCCCATAGGTTGAATTTTGCGACACCCACGAGGGAAAGGGTACTAGTTAGGTATTATCAAACTGTATAATTCCTAAGTTTAAATGACATTTTAACCAAATCTATCAACGAAAACTTTCTTATGGCACTGGTCCCACCGCGAGCTACTAAGCTTATGAGCTATCGGCTATAAAAGCAAACAAAAGATAAGCATGTCCGTGCAAATAAAAGAGACGGCGATATTGATAGCTCATCGCTGGGCGAGTAACTATAAACATCGCCGTGTCTCTTTTATTTACCCGGGAGTGATTATCTTTTGTTCGTTTTTATAGCCGATAGCTCATAGCTTTACTAGCTCGCGGTAGGACCAATGCCTAAATCTACTTACGTCAGAAAGTAGCGCTTGCGATACGATATAACCAGTTATATCCATTACAATTCTTTAATTATTTCGTAGGTATATAGTAGTTTTGTTGTTTTATTACAGTGTACCAGTATTCGTTCAAACAATGAACCTCAAGATGTTTTATTTATTTATTTATTTATTTATTTATTTAATCTTTATTGTACACAAAGAAAGAAAAATTTATAGTACAAAAGACGGACTTAATGCCAGACAGCATTCTCTACTAGTCAACCTTTAGGCAAAGCAGAGATATTGTGGGAGGTGATATAACTAAAACTTTACATAGTTACCTACATAAGAAGTTACATAATAAATATGCATAAACCTATATATTTTGCGGCTCCGACGGCTTTTATATCTTGCGGCTCCGACATTCTTTAAGGCTGTAAGTCGTCTAACTAGGTACATAAATGTATGGGAATTGGGAGCATTTAAACTTAGAAATGGGCCGAATATGGACTTTGCCGAATACGAATATTTTTAAAGCGGATAAGATTAAAACTACTGATTGATAATGGTTAATACATATATTACTAAGTTTTTGTAATTTAGTAAATAGCTAAAACTTAGTTAAAACAACTCTGAACTCTTTCTCAACTCTTAAACTACGGTTTATTAACTTTTTTACAAAACAATTGTATTTATATTTTGATGCATAGGTAATTATCTCATTTTAGTAGTTCCTTAGAAAGCTACTAAAATAGGAGCTTATTATCCAATGGAATACGTAAGATCTTCATTAGTTATTTACTTTGTTTATTCGGTAAATATTCGGCAATGCAACCGAATTATTCGGCCGATTACGAACATTGAAAAGCTTGCCGAATATGCCGAATACCGAATATTTACCGAATATTCGGCCCATAATTTTTAAACACTGAAGACATCTGGAATTACCTTATATTTCTGGAATTACTGTCTGGCTACACTTACGACCACACCCCATATAAAAGCAAATAAAAGCATAGGTAGGTATGCAAAATTAGCAAAGATGTTGCTAACAACGCATTGGATGAACGCGTATGATAATTATATGGCTACACGCATGTGGCAACCGCGGATGGCGACGTCGGAAGCTTGTTACTTAATGATCGATTACCTTCGTTCATTACGAAGTAATAACTTAATAAGTCAAGTTTGTAATTAACTCATATGCAGAAAAGTTTTAATAACACACTTCTTGTAAAACCGAAGTTTAACAATACCACAGATATATGAAGGAAGGAAATCGGACTTCATCATCATCATATCCTGACGACCGGTCTGGCTCAGTCGGTAGTGACCCTGCCTGCTGCGCCGCGGTCCCGGGTTCGAATCCCGGTAAGGGCATTTGAAATGAAATGAAATGAAATATCTTTATTTGCTTGAATATGGTAACAAGGTAGGTCTTATGGCTAAGTTTTCCATGCATATTCAACCTGCATGCAGGCGTGCAAATTTTTAACATTTTAATATTAAATAATTTATATAATTTATTTATTTGTGTGATGAGCACAGATATTTATTCCTGAGTCATGGATGTTTTCTATGTACATAAGTATTTATATATTATATATATCGTTGTCTGAGTACCCACAACACAAGCCTTCTTGAGCTTACCGTGGGCCTCAGTCAATCTGTGTAAGAATGTCCTATAATATATCCTATAATATAATATATATCAGCCCTGTATCTCCCTATCTAGGTCATGTAATGAGGAGGGATGAATGTCATAGGCAAAAGAATGTTGGAGATGAAAGTTGATGGATGGAGAGGGAGGGGTAAATCCAAACAACGCTGGATGGATCGTGTGAAAGAGGATAATGAGGAAGAAAGATGTGAGTGTTGAGATGACGAAAGATAGAGGAGAATGGAAGAGGAAGACGTGTTGTACCGACCCCACATAACGTGGGATAAGGGTAGGAGGAAGAAGAAGATCTCTCACTAATGAGCATAGGCCTCTTTTCTAGTACACCACTTGTCCCGGTCCTGGTGCCGAAGCCGAAAGGCATTTTTGTGACGCGAAACGAAAACGAAACGCCGCGAAAGGTAGTCTGGGTCTGTCGCGCCAATACGCAAGAGCGATAGAGATATACAAGGTGTTCGCGAGGAACCCGCATAACTTGAACCACGCGTTTCTGAGGCAAAAAGAAAGAAAAAATGTTATATGAATTTTAAAATTTTTCGCCAAAAAAAAATTTTTTTTTTTTTTTACTTTTTTGGACGTATTTTCACATAAAAAAAAATTTTATCCATAAAGTTGGCAATTAAAATGAGTTCCTTCATTTATTTTTCTAAAAACCAAATTATTTGGAAGTTTTTCTTGTCACATTTTGACATCTATCAATGACTACTGTGAGACTATGCTCCACAATTGCGCATCAGCGCCGTTAAGAAACCTTTTCTACGGAGTAACAATACGGAAATGTTTTTTTTAGACTAGACGAAATCTAGAAAAGTTTATATGACATTTTAGTCTTAAAATGTGACCAAGAATATGCCGTTAAAGTTATATGGGTTCCTCGCGAGCACCTTGTATATCTATGAGCGTTTCGTTTCGTGCGCGTTTGTGCCATTTGGCTAGGTACCCAGTAGTCTCAGTACCACAGATATATGAAGGAAAGAGATCGGACATGCGACTTGTAGTACTTATAAATACACCTGTCGCAATTTCTTGCCAACAGCATAGAGGAATAAGTAAAGAGTTACAACTCTATACTCCATACATCAGTAAATGCGAGTTATTTGTATAGGTATAGTTAATGGACATCTAGCGACAATCACGCGTCAAATAGCGTGAATTATCAGTACTGCTACTTGTCAATAGATGTAGTACGATTCGTAGTATGGAGATTGTAAATCATCCTAGATACAATTTTCTTTTTCTTTTTTTTTTTCTTTTTTATCCTTTTATATTTTAATTTCTTTTTGTTACGAAATAGGCTTTTTTAGGATTATAAAACTTAAATAACAAATAAATAACAAGCTAACTTTAAAAAAATAATATATTTTTTATTTGTTTTCTATTTTTCCTTTAATCCCCCCCCCCTCCCCCCACTTCTTCCACTCTTCCCTGTGTTGAGCAGTCCTCGGCCATTCTTCCAAAAGGGAGTCTAGCTCGTTCCGCCATCGCATACCTACGTTGTCTGCCGGGTCCCCGTTTTGGCCTGGGCTGCCACTCTGTGGTAATCTTGGCCCATAGCTCATTCGGCATTCAGCAGACATGACCAGCCCAGTCCCACTTCAGCTTAACCGCTTTCCGAGCTACGTCGACTATTTCTGTTTTCTTTACCTTACATTGTACATTCCTAGTTTTATATCCATAATTAATATTGGAATTCAAACATGCGTAGTAATTTGATATTTATTCGAGCATACAACAGTATTTGACATTATTTTAACGTTTTCTGCTAATAATGGTTGATATTCAAGTAACCATGTCTGTTTGCTTGATTATTTTGTTGATAGCTTCTGCAACCGCATTTACAAGTAATTTCAACCATCTTTTGAAAAATATAGACTTCACACAAACGGATTTGAGTTCAATCGAAGAGAAATGGATAGACCAACCACTAGATCATTTTGATCCAAATGAGAAAAGAACATTTAAAATGAGGTACTTCGAGAATCTACAGTTTTGGCAGCCGAATGCTCCGATCTATATATTCATTGGAGGAGAAGTGACCGTAAATAGATTCATAATATCGGACAGTGATGATATAATAACAGTTCAAATGGTGAAAGAAACTCATGGTGCTCTCTTTGCTACTGAACATAGATATTATGGTGAAAGTATGCCAGATATCCCGAAAGATAATGATATTGAATACTATAAGTTCCTAAGCTCACAACAAGCCCTAGAAGATTTAGCAAGTTTTATAAAAATGCTGAAATCGGACTCAAAGTACAAGTCCTCTAAGGTGGTCGTGGTGAGTGGATCGTATCCAGGAAATCTCGCAGCTTGGATGAGGGTACTTCACCCTGAGCTGGTGGACGCAGCCATTGCCGCCAGCGCTCCCGTCCTCGCAAAAAAAGACTTTCATGAATATTTAGATGTCGTTCGAGAGACATTCGGTAAATATGGGACTGAAGATTGTCTAGATAAAATTGAAAAGGGAATTAAAGGGATGGAAGATTTATTAAAGACACCAGACGGAAGAGAGGAGCTAAAGAAAACATTTTATATATGCCCGGATAACGATTTGACAGTGTTAGAAAATCAACAACTCTTCTTCCTAATGTATGTGTATGGTACCTTGAAGGAGATTTCGCAAAATCATTCGCCTGATGCCGTTAAAAACTGGTGTAGTCAAAATCCTCTGCAATTTAATGAAACGCAGTCGCGTTACTTAAATTGTTATAGTGTAGACTTTGCATCTTTTCATTGGACGTGGGAGTTAGGTGGATGGGTATATCAATTTTGCAACGAATTTGGTTATTTGCAAACAACGTCGTCCGAAAAGCAACCTTTTGTACACTGGAATCCTCTAGATTTTATGCTCAAAATATGCAAAAAATACGTTGAAGTCTCGAGTCTTTAAATCGCACATATTATTAAATTAAAACAGGACTTAATCGCGTAAAACTTACGTTTTATATTTAACCCGACGTTTCGGACATGACATTACGTCCGTGGTCACGGGTAGACTGGCTGGGAGTTGTAGTCTTCTAGCTGTACGAGTTTTTCGAACTACCCGCACTTGATTGTCATCAGTCACTTTTACGCTAGGGTTGCCACTCTGCCTACATACAACACTCACGACATCCGATGGTATGAGACGGGAAGTTTTCTCACGTTTACACTTGCTAATCACTGGATTCCACGAAGATGAACCAATTTATCGAAATTTCTGTTGAAATTGGAGGTAGTAATGATTCGATCTCATTGCTCTTGAAGTAAGGACCTTCCTGTAGTATATTATATATTATGCTGTTTGTGATAATGTGTTAAAAAGGGATGTTCATGAAAGTCTTTCTTTGCGAGGATGGGAGCGCTGGCGGCAATGGCTGCGTCCACCAGCTCAGGGTGAAGTACCCTCATCCAAGCTGCGAGATTTCCTGGATACGATCCACTCACCACGACCACCTTAGAGGACTTGTACTTTGAGTCCGATTTCAGCATTTTTATAAAACTTGCTAAATCTTCTAGGGCTTGTTGTGAGCTTAGGAACTTATAGTATTCAATAACATTATCTTTCGGGATATCTGGTCCATTGGTTAAATAGTACATTGTGCAACAAGGGGAGGAAGTTGAATATTACTAACGAGAGTAAGTTAAATCGCGACGGCTTGCCGGAGCGATTTAAAGACTCGAGTTAGTAATATTCATACTCCCCGAGTTACACACAATGTTTTTCATCACACTCGCAATGTAAAAAATATGTAAATAGATGTAAAAAAGCTAAGTACGGTACAAGAAATTTCATTATTCCCTTGGGAGAACGATTTTTCTATAACTCACGCTCCGCCTGCGTGCAATAGTACATTTAAAGTGAGGGTGTGATGAAAAATTTGTTTTCATCACAGAAACATAAACACAACAATTACTGTAAAGCCTGACCAGAAATATACGACTACTAGCTTTTGCCCGCGGCTTCGCTCGCGTTAGAAAGAGACAAAAAGTAGCCTATGTCACTCTCCATCCCTTCAACTATCTCCACTTAAAAAATCTCGTCGATTCATCGCTCCGTTTTGCCGTGAAAGGCGGACAAACAAACAGACACACTCACTTTCCCATTTATAATATTAGTAACACTGCGCTGCGCTGTTATTCTGATGAACGCGGTGACAGGTCAGTGTGCGTACCCGAATGCACAGACGCTCACGATAGTATCTCTTTCGTAGCTTTCTATCTCTATTGCTCTTGCGTATTGGCGCGAAAGAGTCAGACTACATTTCTGCGGCGTTTCGATGGCGTTTCGTTTCGCAGAAATGCCATTCGGCTACGGGGCCAGTATATAATGAAGAAAAAGTTCTAATAATGAAATTCCGCATCATGGCGATGGCGCGTAGTAGTCAATATATTCTGGTCTGGCGTCAGATGAGACTAAGTTCAGGGGCCCATTTCTCAAAACTGAAAGTTAAAAGCTGTCTCTTTCCAACTTGTCATATTAGACAGTGACTTCCACTTGTAAAAAGTATAGGTACTTATTGCGATGCGTGATTTGTATTATAGATATGTTAAACCCTTCTCGGTCCGTCGTAAGTTTACTTTATAAGTTGTATAAAAACATAAAAAGAACTTAAACTACTAAACTTAAACAGGATAAATATATGTACATAAAAATATTTACAAATAAAAGACAGGAGTAAGTTCGGCGCCGGATGGTAGGGTGCCCAGAAGGCTGGCAGCATTTCCGCGCTGGATCGCGATGCCTATCCGCTGCGCAAGAAACGTGCCAGCCCTCTGGTCACCCGTAGCATCTACGGGTCTCAAGGAAAAAATCTTAATTTTTGACAAAATATACTTGAAAATTGTAACTTGTAACTTGTAGCTTCGAGCGAGAGCTCAACAGTAGGCGATAAAGGGCTGATATAATGATGATCACAAAAACACTAAAACAACGTATTTGACTTCGTCAAGGAAATCCCATACATAATTGTACTGTACGGACAGACGGACGGACAATAATAGTGGAAATCCGGAACCGTTGGATAACGTACGTAATTCCGGAAGGTTATATAATGACTGGTTGCTAACTAGATACATACACCTACATAAACTCAAGCCTGAGTTCCTAAAAGGGATAGGCAGAGCACTTGAAACTGCTCAAGTTCCAGTGTCACTTGTAGCAATGATTTCCGGGGTTGCAAGTAAATGAAATCCCACAAATCCACTCCATCGTAGGCCACATCCACGTCTTTGCCTTTGGCTAGTCTGTGGTCAAGAGTAAGCCCATTTATAATAAAAAAAAAAACTGTTATTATTTGTTAGGCGGTTGTGTCCCACTGCTGGGTAAAGCCCTCCCCTCTCTTTCTTCCACGCGTCTCGGTTCTACAAAAAATATTCTGTAAAAAACTAGCCAAGTCTCGATGGAGCTGCTTGTTTATCTCTAAAAAGTAATGAAATCTATTAGACGAATTCGTGCCAACTCAAATGTCCCTTACTGCGATTTCTTTATTATTATAGGTAATGTTGTGTGACGTGGTCGTTGAAGAGCGTTTCCACATTATCCGATCCGATATGTATGTATGTATGTATAAGCTTTATTGTACATAAAGGAAACAAAAGAGACACAGTTACAGAGTCAGTAATATACAATGTAGGCGGACTTATCCCTTAATGGGATCTCTTCCAGTCAACCTTTGAGGAAATGAGTAGAAGCGAATTAACGATGAGTAACCAATTTAAAAATGTACAAACACTAAAAGAATTAAATGCAAATTCGATATTTCGATATTCGATTCGAATGATATCGTATGTAGGACCGATATCCTACACATTACAGGCGCCATCTTGGATTTTTTCCATTGAAATCCTTCAGACATTCGATATTGGATCGGATAATGTGAAAACGCACTAGGGTTATTGAATGTTTTTTTTCCTTTCCGTTATACCTAAATAACAATTAAGTACCTAATATAACGGATGGGCCCTGTAACAAAAGCAAAAAAAATAAATAAACTGTAACTTTTAAAAATAACGTGTATTTTGATTTTTATCACCCTTGAAAGTTTTTACTAAGAGTGATTTGTATGAAAAATAATAACATTTTAAAAGTCGTTGAACAACTGTTGGTCAACTGAGTATACAACTGAGTCTACACACAGCCTACAGTTTTTGTGGTTTTGTATTTGGTATAATAGGTACATAGGTATATAGTCATTAAGAAATCAGAGTAACATCCGACAACGCCGTCCGCAGTTGCGTTGACTACCATTCACGCAACCAATTATCTGCTAATTAAACGCTTTGTTAAATACGAAACATTACATACATACATAGATTTACACTCACGTCACGTAACAGAAGGTAGATGTACTTAAGTGTCAAAGGACCTTAAAAATAAAAAGACTTTTTTTATGCTGAAATTTTTATAGTATTTTATGCAACAGGCGTTTAAAGGAGGTCAAAAAAGACGAGTGGCGTGGGTAACAATTTGAGGCGAAGCCGAAAATTGTTATTGAGACGACACGAGTATTTTTTGACCCAGTTAAACACCGTTGCATACAATACTTTTTCTACGACCATGCACTTAGTTTTTAATAGTTTTCTTGAATAACTTTCGTGAAATTCACACTGCTTCCTGTATTTTGACGCAAAGGTTTGCACTGTCAGCTCAGCTGCCCAAAGCCTTTCCGCGCACTCGCGCAGTGTCGTTATAAGGCGTTGCCATGGTTACAGAGCCAAACAATGCGTTTTCAGTTTTTTCGATACTGCGCGCATGCGCGGAAAGCCGGCGGACACTGGCTTTGGGGAATAGACCTTTATGTAGGGTTTTAAAGAACTATGCACGACCGTGTAAATGACGTATAACAGTTCGGGAGTAGAAAAAATTATAAAATTAAAGGAAAAATGGACAACTTCTGGCAGGACTCGAATCTGCGACCTACAGGATTGCCGGACCAGTCGCTCTGACTATAAGGTTTTTTTTGAAAAACACTAACTTTCCTTCAATTCTCAAAACTGATTTTTATATAATATGTGTTAGAAAATACTATTAGAAATTGATAATCATCATTTCCTAACCATGTACGCCGGCCGTAACTTGAGAAATTAGGGTACTTGAAAGTCCCTCTAACGTACCCTACGTTAGAGGGACTTTCAAGCGTCTGGTAGAAGTTACAGCCGGCGGAATTGGTCAGGAAATGATGATTATCACATCCTTATAGTCTATTTTACAATCAAAATAAACAATACATATAAATATACACAACAAAAAAAATTGACGCTAAAACTAAATATTAAAAATCTCACCTAGAGTGATGACGGGGTGGATGGCAAGGCTGAATATTACGGGCCCTAGTGGGTCACCTTGCTGGCATCTTTACAGTCTATTATTACATTCATCATCATCCTTTCTATTACATATATAAAAATCAGCCTTGAGAATTTAAAGATAGTGTTTAAAAAAACCTTATACATACAATCACGCCTGTATCCCATAAAGGGGTAGGCAGAGCACATGAAACTACTAAAGCTTCAGTGCCACTCTTGGCAAATAAGGGGTTGAAAGAAAACGAAACTGTGACATTGCAGTGACAGGTTGCCAGCCTCTCGCCTACGCCACAATTTTACCCATATCCCACAGTCGCCTTCTACGACACCCACGGGAAGAAAGGGGGTAGTTAAATTCTTAACCCGTCACCACACAGGACAAACCTCAGGAAGAACCTTATATTTAGCAAAAAAATGGCCGAGGGGCCGAACTAGGTGATATGCAGATATTAAACGTAGTATGATAATGGTTGGGAATTTTATATATATATTATGTATGTATTGATATATTTATATATTGGTTAGGTACTTATTTTGTATTTTATTTATGTACTCTAGTATGTAATTTATTTAATAGTGTCATTTTGTATTTATGTAGTTTATATAATTGTTAGCAATATTTTGGATTACTTTTGACCTTTATTGTACTCCTGTAAGTTTGTCTATCTTACGTACTGGAACGATCCTCTCATCTTCTCCAAGGTTAGCTGGAAGAGATCCCTTATAGGGATAAGCTCGCCTTTGTATCTCTATTCCTACAAATTGTATATAAACTGTTGTACACAATAAAGTGATTACTACTACTACTACTAAACGTCGATACGAACTCATTGTCCCATAGTTTCATACTTGAGAAAATGAGGAAGATCTGGCGTCTCTGGGCTCTTAGTCCATTACCTACCCGATTAGATACAAAAATAATATATGTAAAAACTAAACATATTCACGAATTAAATGTATACGTTAAAATGATTACGAAATCCATTTAATAATCAAATCCTTCACGTATTTTCGGTGTTCTGCCATTTCCTGTGGTTCCCTGAAACTATAAGCCAGAACTCCACAATGCGATGTCCCTTTTATTACTCTGGCCGGAGCCTCAGGCCCTAAGTCTTGAACCACACCTAAAGCATGCCAAGGATCCATATCACCGTGTGAGAATACTACCTTAGTTACATTAGGAGTCAACCCTCCGTACCTCAAATTCGTCTTGGCTATCCCTTCGTCCATAATCGTTTCAACGTCTCCTTTAACGTATTTTTTGCATATTTTGAGCATAAAATCTAGAGGATTCCAGTGTACAAAAGGTTGTTTTTCGGACGATGTTGTTACCAGATAACCGAATTCGTTGCAAAATTGATATACCCATCCATTAATCATGACAGTCCAATCAAAAGATTCAAAGTCTACGCTGTAGCAATCGCCGTACGAAATACTTGACTGCGACGGATTAAATTGCAGAGGGTTCCGATTACACCAGTTTTTAACGTCATCGGGAAATTTACCTTGAGAAATGCCATCTAGTGGAACGTACACATATAAAAAAAATAAGAATTGTTGATTTTCTAACACTGTCAAATCGTTATCCGGGCATATATTATATTTTTTCTTTATCTCTTCTCTTCCATCTGAAGTATTTAATAAATCTTCAATCCCTTTACATTCCTTTTCAATTTTAGCTAGACAATCTTCAGTCCCATATTTACGGAATGTCTCTCGAACGACATCTAGATATTCATGAAAGTCTTTCTTGGCGAGGACGGGGGCGCTGGCGGCGACGGCTGCGTCCACCAGCTCAGGATATAGTTCCCTCATCCAAGCTGCGAGATTCCCTGCATACGATCCACCCACCACAACAACCTTAGATGACCTGTACTTTGAGTCCGACTTCAGCATTTTTATAAAACTTGCTAAATCTTCCAGGGCTTGCTCAGACCTTAGGAACTTGTGGTATGCAATGGCATTATCTTTCGGAATATCTGGCATACTTTTACCATAATATCTATGTTCAGTAGCAAAGAGAGTTCCATGAGTTTCTTTCACCATTTGACCTGTTATCATATTATCACTGTCCGATGTCCAAAAATTCTGCTGTTCCCCTTCTCCTCCAATGAATATATATATTGGAGCATTCGGCTGCCAAAACTGTAGATTCTCGAAGTACCTCATTTTAAATGTTCTTTTCTCATTTGGATCAAAATGGTCTAGTGGCTGGTCTATCCATTTTTCTTCGATTGAACTCAAATCCATTTGAGTGAAGTCTACATTTTTCAAAAAGTAGTTGTAATTACTTTTAAACGCGGTTGCAGAAGCTATCAATAAAGTAACCAAACAAAAATACATGGTTACTTGAATATCGACCACTATTAGCATAAAGCGTTAAAATAATGTGAAATAATATTGTATGGTCGGATAAATATCAAGTTACTACGCATATGTTTAAATTCTTATATTAATTATGAATATAAAACTAGGAATGTACAGTGTAAGGCAAAATTACTGGAGCTCAATAGTTAGTAGATGACACTTTCAATCTTAAGTCATTGTCAATAAATGTAACAGAAGGGTATCAAGTGAGATGGGCCGAATATGGACTTTGCCGAATACGAATATTCGGACGAACATTCGGTTCAGCTCTTACCGAGCCTAACATTCGGCCGAATATTCGGTTACGCCATGTTTTTAAAGCGGATGTTAAGATTAAAACTAGGTGTTAAATGATTGATAATGGTTAATGCATGTATGTTACTACATCAACTATGTTTTTTGCAAAAACATTGTATTTATATTTTGACACATAAATAATTATCTCTTTTTAGTAGTTCTTTAGAAAGCTATTACTGAAATAGGAGCTTAAATATTATCCAAATGAATACGTAAGATCTTCATTAGTTATTTACTTTGTTTATTCGGTAAATATTCGGCAATGAAACCGAATTATTCGGCCGAATACGAACATTAAAAAACTTGCCGAATATGCCGAATACCGAATATTCGGCCCATCTCTAGTATCAAGGAAGTTATTACTTTTACCTTATTATGAAAACTGAAGAATTTTAATATGATTTTTATGACAAAGTGTTAAAAAGTGTTATCTATACCCTTGTGTGGCAAATTACGTAGGTAAACACCACGTGTAAAATAAATATTTTACCTTCAAGGCCCAAAACTACGCAGGTAGTTAGTAGGTATTACATTTAAGCATGATTATTACCTATTTGAAAATTAATAAAAAAAAAAGTACTTAAAGTTATGGTAAATTTATTAGAATTTAAGGTAACTCTAAAACATCCCAAGCTTACAAAAATATACTTAGTATAAAATTATACTTGTAAGTAAATTTCGTAAGTGTTTACTTATCCTCTCTCCATTGACATTACTTTACTTAGTTTTAAATTAGTTTTAAAATCTAAATGAAACACAATTTGTCAGTGTGTAATTGGTGTGTTTTTGTACATCTATCCCATAAAGGGGTAGGCAGAACACATGAAACTACTAAAGTTTCAGTGCCACTCTTGGCAAATAAGGGGTTGAAAGAAAACGAAACTGTGACATTGCAGTGACAGGTTGCCAGCCTCTCGCCTACGCCACAATTTAACCCATGTGTTTTTGTAATTATATAATACTAGCTTTTTCCCGCAGCTTCGCTCGCGTTAAATTCGAAAAATGCGGAATGCTCCAAACTCCCTTTTTTACGGAAGTCGAGGGTTAGAAAGAGACAAAAAATAGCCTATGTCACTCTCCATCCCTTCAACTATCTCCACTTAAAAACTCACGTCAATTCGTCCCTCCATTTTACCGTGAAAGACGGACAAACAAACAGACATACACACTTTCCCATTTATAATATTAGTAATGGACGTTTTATTAAGATTATGTAAATAAAAATAAATGACAGACACAGAAAATAGCTTAAATCTAAATATGGAAAAACTTACCAAAAGTTGAGGAATTGAACCAAAGATGCTGGCGGTGTTGTCCCTTTGTACATACAGCTGGACTTAGCTTTTGGGCAATATTTAAAAAAACTAATATACATAAAACGTACACGTGGCGCTAACACGAGTAAGTAATCATTTTGTATAGATAATTTTTACATTAAACACTGATAAAAACAAAATTAAAGAGACCTACGCATTGAATTCTTAGTTTTACGCTTATAATAATATTGGTATTTTATTTTGGAATTTTTAAAACACGTGTAACTTCATACACCTATATAAATGGAATTAACAATATTTGTGATTATTTGTAATATTGTTTTTGCTAACGGAAGATATTAAGCGATCATGCATTACTTGTGTATGATCAGTTTACTGATTGCTTCGGCAAATGCATTTGTAAATATAAACCATCTTTTGCTAGATTTAGACCTCTCTCAGACAAATGTGAGTAGCGTCGAAGGAAAATGGATTGAACAACCGTTGGATCACTTCGATTCAAACGAAAAAAGAACGTTCAAAATGAAGTACTACGAAAATCTACAATTCTGGCAGCCGAAGGGACCAATCTTGGTATTTATTGGTGGCGAAGATACCTTAGATAAAACGTGGATTTCAGACAATGATAATCTTTTTCCAGTTAAAATGGCAAAAGAAACGCATGGTGCTCTCTTTGCTGCAGAACACAGATACTACGGTGAGAGCGTGCCAAACATTCCACAAGATAATAGAATAGAATACTTTAAGTTTCTGAACTCTCATCAAGCGCTGGAAGACTTGGCAAATTTCATAAAAATGCTGAAATCAGACTCAAAGTATAAATCATCCAAGGTAGTAATGCTGGGAGGATCATATGCGGGGAATCTTGCGGCTTGGATGAGGGAGCTACACCCTGAGCTGGTGGACGCAGCTCTCGCCGGCAGTGCGCCAGTCCTCGCCAAGAAAGACTTCCACGAATACTTAGACACCGTTCGATACACATTCGAAAAATACGGAACTGATGGTTGCCTGGATAAAGTAAAAAATAACATGAAAATTGATGAGGATTTATTGAAGACTCCAGAGGGAATAGAAAAACTTATGGAAAAATACACTATATGTCCAAACGTCAATATGACGGTGCTGGAAAATCAACAATTTTTCTTTTCTTGGGTTCACTTTATTGACTTGGAAACAACTTCACAAAATGGTTTGCCTCATGATGTCAAGGCCTTATGCAACCAATTGAGCCATCCCCGCCAGCTTAAAATTAAGCCTAATTGGGAGCGTTGTTACAATTTTGACGTGAGCTCTTATGACATGCCTAATGCATTTGACGCAGAATGGTATCATCAAGCATGCACTGAATTCGGCTATCTGATTACTACGACGTCAGAAAAACAACCTTTTGTACGTTGGAGTCCAGTAGAGTTCTTGAAGTTCTGCAAAGGTTTTGCTAAAGAAGACACTGAGAAGGCAATGGATGAAGGAATAGCGGAGACAAACAAGAGATACGGAGGGTTGAAGCTAAATGTGACCAAGGTGGTGTTCACTCATGGTGATATGGATCCCTGGCACCCGCTTGGAGTGCTACAAGATTTAGGGCCAGACGCGCCGGTCATAATGACGAATGGAACATCACATGGCACAATTTTTAGTGTTAGAAAAGGTGAACCAGAGGAAATGAAAAAAGATAGAGAACACGTGAAAGATCTTATCATTAAATGGATTTCTTAGAAACTACATTTCCACTATAATTAGTATAATTACCACCACTTCATCTACATCTTCCTTTATACGCTCTTTGGGTTAATTTAATATGTAGTAAATTGTAATTTCAATTTCGTAGAGAAAAGTAAGTAAATTGATATATATGTATTAGGGTGTTTCATTTTTCCAAAATTTTGATTTATCTTTGACTTCGCTTTTCTTCTTGTTTCTACACCTATACAGAGCCCATATACCAAAAATCAGGGAAATCGGACAATATTTAGAGGTCGCACACTGTGGCAACTTTTGTCTGAAGAAGTTAGTATGGGCGCAGGAAAGGCTAGAAACAAAATTTATGTAACTTTTTGTAGTAGGTGGTATAAAAGTGATTTTAATGAAAAGTTTTTATATTGAAGCAAGTTCTTTTAAAAAAATTACTAGTTGACGTGGCATTTAGTTTCTAGGCAAGGTTTCTTATGGTATTTTTTGGACGCTCGACTTCCTTCTAAGGAACAAGTTTTTTTGGTTTTTTGTCCTGTTTTTGGCATGAAGCAGTGGTCTCTCGGCCCTCTCGGGGCACTGATAACAGGATAGGTGGATGATATCAAGCGGTACATTGGCTATCACCAGGTCCGCCATGGACCGGCTCGGCAAAATATGGAGAATCTTCATCACAAATGTCACTAAAATGCGACTTGTCAGGGCATTAGTATCTCCCAATTTTCCCATATTTATTTACGGTGCTGAGACGGGGACTTCAAGGGAAAAGAAGATAGATTTCCTAGAAATGTGGTGCTGCAGAAGAAAGCTAAGAGTATCCTGCAGAAGGTTCAGATACGATGGACCAGCCAAGTCAAGGCTGCACTTAGTGGCCCACTCTACGAATGCGTAAGGAATGTCGATGCATTGTTAAGCTTGCTACCACCCCTGATGTGACGACCACGACCACTCTGCCAAGAGTGTGACGACAAAGAAGAAAACAAGATCGTTCTTTGACTTAAGTATATTGACCGGGATATAGACCCTACTTACATTTTTGATTTTTGTCTTAGAACTATTTAATGTTCAGGATGTTAGCGATTATTGTAGCCCTAACACCAGACTTGGTCGATAGTCTAACAATAGTCTATCATACCGCAAAGAAGAGTAAGTATACCTATATATTTAATAATAAAAATTAACGCTCCAGTCAAAGATGAAGAGCAAAACGGTTCTCGCTGAAAGTCGTCGAACATCACAGAAAATGCGTTACTACTTGCGAACAAAAGATAAGGTTGCGGCTTACACATGTAAGCTAAATGATGATGATGACTTATTTTATGAAGAATGGATGTTACAACTGTTGTATTTTAAGTTTACTTTTACTTTCAAATAAGTTACAACTACTCTATTGTTTTATTTGAAAAGAAAATTGAGTAACATTACTTTTTAGCGACTTTTTTTCAAACTGTTCATGTGTGCGACCTCTAAACAACGTCCAAATCACTTGAAATTTGGTATATAGGCGTTTAAGATAAGCTAGAACCGAAAGCCGAGCGAAATCAGAAAAAATATCACAATTTTATTTTTCCCATACAAATATGAAACACCCTAATATGTATTAAATAGTCGTTAGTCATATCATGTTCACGTTGCGATCGTATTAAAATTACGATATTACACTCATTTATACATCTGAATAAAATATTTTCTTGGGTTTTGGGAGATAAGACTTTTATTTTTGTTAAATACATCTTGATTAACATGGTGACAATATCCTAATACCTAAAATTGAGAAATTTTATTAGTCCAATTTTTAGCAGGTACATACTTTTGCTGGAGGTCGTAAAATATGTTATAAAAATAGGTAGTCACATATACAGTACAAAATATTTTTTTTTTGTAATTCCAATGATATAGCTGAAATTTAACGAAAAAGACCAGCGGGAAGACTGGTCTGGCCTAGCCCGTGTGACCCTGTCTATCAAGGTCCTAGGTTCGAATCTCGGTAAGGGCATTTGTTTGTGTGATGAGGACAGATATTTGTTCCTGAGTTATGGATTTTTTCCATGTATATTTATAAATATTAATGTACACAATAGTTTTAACTTACAGTAGATTATATATGTCAAAAAAAACCTTAACTGAAAATAATTACGAACAGTAATTAGTCAATACCGCTCCGCACCGCTTTCGGTGCAAAAGTGCCCATAACGCTAGCGGCATTACCCCGTTGGATCGCTACGGCCAGCCTTTGCACCAAAAACGATTCGGAGCGCGGGTCTTCTCCCTTTAACCCAAGTCAACGGCCCACGTCACGCACAAAACGCTTCGCGTCCGCGTCCCAGCAGCCCGTCGTCTCCACCGCAAAAGGAACAAAAAAGTACCCCGGGCTAGCAATGCACGGACGAGAAGTTTCCAAAGTTGCAGAACTTTCCTCATGATAATTTTCGGTAACTTCTGAGAATGTTCTCGAGAACGAGAATTTATCAGAATACTTAGTAACTTCGTAGTTTATACAATGATTTCGTTGGACTCAGTAATAAGTCAAGACGTAGTCCCGTGGTAGTGCGCTGGCTTCGTATGCCGATGTTCTCAGGTTCGATCCTGACAGCGATCTTTTTTTTATTTATATTTTGACATGACCAAATCAAGATTAATCAATCAAGAAATAATAGTTCGGTGCCTAATTAAAAAAAGTCAGGATTAAAACTGTGAAGTCTGAAAGTCGAAATGTTCCCTGAAGTATAGTGAGAGCTTAAGCAACTTATTGGTCACTTATCACTTATCAACAAAATAGCTAACTGTAATAGACAATATTATATTTCTAATAACTGATAATAACATATAGTTTTATATTATGCCCATTTAAACTTTATTTCAAGTATATTCTCTCGTTTAAACAATAAATTTCATGTTGCAGGAATATTTTGCGAACATTCTCAAGAATGTTTCCGCTTTTTGGGAATGTTCTGCAATTTCTACATTACTACCCCGGGGTCCCCGGGCCAAGGGAGATTTTAAATTATATTCATATATATCGTTTATAACTTATATAATAGCGCTGATAGCCTAGCGGTAAGTACGTGCGACTTTCATCCCGGAGGTCGCGGGTTTGAACCCCGGCTCGCACCAATGAGTTTTTCGGAATTTATGTGCGAAATGTCATTTTATATTTGCCAGTCGCTTTTTGGTGAAGGAAAACATCGTGAGGAAACCGGACTAATTCCAATAAGGTCTAGTTTACCCTTCGGGTTAGGAAGGTCAGATGGCTGTCGCTTTCGTAAAAACTAGTGCCTACACCAAATCTTGGGATTAGTTGTCAAAGCGGACCCCAGGCTCCCATGAGCCGCGGCAAATGCCGGGATAACGCAAGGAGGATGATGATAGTCCTAATGAATGTCAGACTGTCCTAATAGTGGTTCACTTGTCCATAACATGTAGAATATTTGTTTAACATAGAGAGGTCAAAATAAAAGATAATTTTCAATGCGTGTTCACAGCTTTAATGAGAATCTCACATTATTGAGAAATCCATTTGATGATAAGTTCTTTCACGCGTTCCCGATCTTTTGCCATTTTTTCCGGTTCCCCTTTTTTGAAAATCAGGACTGTGCAATGTGAGGTTCCATTCGTCATTATAACAGGCGCTTCAGGTCCTAAGTCTTGAAGCACGCCAAGGGTGTGCCAAGGATCCATATCACCGTGAGTGAACACCACCTTGGTCACATTTGGCTTCAACCCTCCGTATCTTTTATTTGTCTTCGCTATTCCTTCATCCATTGTTTTTTCGATATCTCCTTCAACAAAACCTTTGCAGAATTTTAGAGAAAACTTCAATGGATTCCAATCACCAAAGAGTTGTTTCTCTGTTGTAGTTTGCCGATAGCCGAATTCCGTGCAAGATTGATGAGACCATTCAGGTTTCCGTTGTTTAACCCAATCAATAGATTTAAAGTCAAGATTTATACAATCACCATCCAAAAAATTCCTGATTTGAAGCAAGTTTGGTCTATCTTTGTTGCACCAGGCTGTAACATTATAAGGCAAACCATATTGTGCAATAGTTTTCAATTCATAATAATGAAACTGTGTAAAGAATAATTGTTGATTTTCTAACACAGTTAAGTCGCTTTCTGGACATATATTGTATTTCTTCTTAAGTTCTTCTCTTCCCTCTGGAGTCTTTAGTAAATCTTCATCAGTTTTAATGTCCTTTTTGATTTGATCCAGGCAACCATCAGTCCCGTATTTACCGAATGTGTATTGAACAGTGTCTAAGTATTCATGAAAGTCTTTCTTGGCGAGGACTGGCGCACTGCCGGCGAGAGCTGCATCCACCAGCTCAGGATGTAGCTCCCTCATCCAAGCCGCAAGATTTCCCGCATAAGATCCTCCCACCACTACCACCTTCGATAACTTATACTTAGGGTCTGATTTCAGCATTTTTATGAAACTTGCCAAATCTTCCAGCGCTTGATGAGAGTTCAGAAACTTAAAATATTCTAATGTATTATCTTTTGGAATATCTGGAACGCTCTCACCGTAGTATCTGTGTTCTGTTGCAAAAATAGCACCGTTCGTTTCTTTCGCCATTTGAACTACAAAAAGTCCGTCATTTAATGCTATCCACAATTCATCAAGCGGCGCTTCGCCACCTATAAACACGAAGATTGGTCCTTTAGGCTGCCAGAATTGTAGGTTCTCGATATACTTCATTTTGAATGTTCTTTTTTCGTTTGAATCAAAGTGATTCAACGGTTGTTTAATCCATTTCTGATCGACGCTGCTCAAATCGGTCTGAGACAGGTCTAAATCAAGTAAAAGATGATTTAAATTATTTTCAAAAGCCTTTGCAGAAGCAAACAGTAAACTGAATATAAACATGCAATTCATGATCGCTGAATGCCTTCCGTTATTGGCAGAAATGAACTAAAAATAATCACAAATATTTTTGGTTCCGTTTAAATATATGAAGTGACGCGATAATACATGTTTTTACAAATTCCATAAATTAAATACAAATATTGACTGTAAATATAAAACTAAGAACGCAACACTCAGGTCTCTTTAATTTTATTTTATCAGTAAGTATTATAAATGTAAAAAATATCTATAAAAACGGTTACTTATTCCTATTACCACCACGTGTAAGTAAATTATGGGATAAGCCTCAAAATAAGTAATTATTCAAAAATGTTTCTTCAGTGTCGAGAGAAATCAATATAAAATGATAAAAGTTGAAAACAGTCGTTGGTTAACACCTTTATCTAATGATTTTATGGGATTATACCATGTATTATTTTCTGGCGTGCTTCTATTTACACAAAGTCACACTTGTCAACAATGAAAACAAAATACCAATTTTAATTATGAATATAAAACTAGGAATGCGAATGTTGGCAACACATGGGACTGTATAGCTTTTGCCCGCGGCTTCGCTCGCGTTAGAAAAAGACAAAAAGTAGCCCATGTCACTCTCCAACTCCATCCCTTCAACTATCTCCACTTAAAAAATTTCGTCAATTCGTCGCTCCGATACACTCTCTTTCCCATTTATAATATTAGTATTGATATCAAAACAAAAGAATTACTTTAAAACTAAACTAAACCTAACTTAACCTAGTGGGACTACATTGTATCCACAGATCCACTTGGGAGACAAGTCGCTGCTATTTCCTAAGATAGATAGATGATAGATTTATTTATTTCTTTAAAAAAAGAACACAGTATTTCTACAATTATAAAACAAAGGCTTTCACTAAAAAATCGTCAACATAAAATTATATTTAATTTTTTAATTAACAAACAAATAAAATCATTAAAAATAAAAACTATGTCATATATACCTACAATAAAAAATAAAGGTCAGTTTATAAATTGCTATATATATTGCCCTTTCTTCCCGTGGGTTCCCGCGACTGTGGGATATGGGTTAAATTGTGGCGTAGGCGAGAGGCTGGCAACCTGTCACTGCAATGGCACAATTTCGTTTTCTATCAACCCCTTATTTGCCAAGAGTGGCACTGAAACTTGAGTAGTTTCATGTGCTCTGCCTACCCCTTCATGGGATACAGGCGTGATTGTATGTATGTTGTATGTATAAATTGCTAGGGCTAACCTAGGTCAAAATGTCAGTATAATAAAAAGAAATACATATTGAAAAATAAAATAATAAGTTACGAAATAACTTCATCAAATAAATGCAAATGTCATCGAACTACGATTTTGACAGCATTTGGAATGAAGTAATCAGCGTGAGTGATTACTGATTTTATAATTCTTGGGGTTATTTTAACTTCCTATTAATTCAACACTCGTATATTTTGTTTTCCGCTTTCACTGCTTATCACAATATATTCCGAAACTATCAGTGTTTTTGTTTTATTGTGTACTAGCTTTTGCCCGCGGCTTCGCACGCGTTAGAAAGAAACAAAAGTATCCTATGTCACTCTCTATCCCTTCAACTATCTCTACTTAAAAATCACGACAATTTGTCGCTCTGTTTTGCCGTAACAAACAGACACACACACTTTCCTTTTTATAATATTAGTAAGGATGTATGTATTTGCTTTTGGAATTTCGAAGTAACACGTGTAGTTAGATAGAAAACATATAAGTCAGTAACATCAGTATATTCTTTATTCAGGCAGTTACAATTCTGAAGCTATAACCATGCATTATTTATGTCTAATATCTTTGTTAATAGCATCCACTACAGCATTAACAAGTCATTTCAATTATCTCCTGGATTCGGTCGTCAATCAGCAAGATTTGAGTAATATAAATGAAAAATGGATCAAACAACCATTGGATCACTTTGACTCAAAGGAGAAAAGAACATTCAAAACAAGATACTTCGAGAATCTTGAGCTATGGAAACCAAATGGACCTATTTATATATTCATTGGTGGACCCACACCTTTAAATGAAGGTGCCATTGCAAATGAGGACATGTTTTTGATGAATCAATTCGCAAAAGAAACTAATGGCGCATTGTTTGCTGCAGAACACAGATATTATGGAAAGAGTTTACCTGATATTAAAAATACTGACGTGGTTGAATATTATAAGTTTTTAAACTCTGCACAAGCTTTGGAAGATCTGGTGAATTTGATCAAAATGCTGAAATCTGACGCTAAGTTCAAATCGTCGAAGGTGGTAGTTATCGGTGGATGGTATGCAGGAAGCCTTGCAGCCTGGATAAGGGAACTACATCCTGATTTAGTGGATGCTGCAGTTGCTAGCAGCGCTCCAGTCTTAGCCAAAAAAGACTTTCATGAATACTTAGACGGCGTCCGTTACACTTTTGGTAAATACGGTCCTAAGACCTGTTTAAGCAATATGGAAAAGCTGTTTAAAAGATGCGAGGAACAATTGAAAAGCTCAAGTGGAATTAAAGATCTAAAAAGGGAATGGAATATTTGCCAAGAAAATGATATGACTGTGTTACAAAATCAACAATATTTCTTTTATTACATGGCTTACAGACTTCTCAAAGGCACTGCAACATATTCATCACCACATATAGTTGAATATGTCTGCAAAACATACTTTGGTTCCGATGAAAAATTATCACTGAATAACTTGGAAAAGACTATGTCTATTAGAGGTGGTTGTAATAATGTTGATTTTAGTTCACAAGATTTTACAAAATTAGAGTATGCTGCATGGATTTATCAAATTTGCACAGAGTTTGGTTACCAAGAAACTACATCAACAGAAAAACAGCCATTCGTTCACTGGAATCCATTGGAGTTTGTGATTAAAATGTGCAAAGGTTTTGTGAAAGGGGATGTTGAAAAGAAGATGGATGAAGGAATAGCGAAGACAAATAAGAAATATGGCGGATTGACACCAAATGTGACTAAAGTAGTATTCACACATGGAGATATGGATCCTTGGCACAATCTTGGAGTGGTTAAAGATTTAGGACCGGAAGCTCCAGCAACAATGGTGAACGGAACCTCACAGTGTGGCGTCCTGATTGCTACGGAAGATGAGCCAAAAGAAATGAAAGAAAATCGAAAATATGTGAAGGAGCTGATCAAGAAGTGGATATCGTAATAATTTAAGATGATGCGATGTGTATAACTGTGTATGTCTAAAATGTAATATTAAAATGACAAACAATACACATGACGATGGTATTTTATTTTATAATAATACATACTAAGAAGGACAAAGGTACCAAAGTTATCATTCAATTTAAGCGTTTGTTAATAGGTAACATAAACAAACCGATTTTGTTCTAAATAATATAAGTACTATTACATCGTTTTGGCAGATATACATTTGTCTCAATTGATAGAATTTACATAGCTACATTGTTAATTTAATTTTTTTAAGAAACTAAGACTAAACTTAAAAGCTAGCTAATGTCTAAAATATGCCCTTAGGCATTGTACCAAGGATACTGGCGACATTTCCTCGCTGTACCGCAATGCTGATACGTTGTGCGAGGAAGTCACCAGCTCTTCGGTCACCAGTTACCTTAACCAGACGCTTCGCGATTTCTGTGAACAACTTGTTCGCGCTGGGACCCCATGGACGTAGACTTTCTGCGCCAAAAGGTACAAAAAGATATTCTTTGCCAAGACTAGATACATTAGTTTAAAGTAGCCAGCCGGCAAGCTTGATTCGAGTGACGGAGTATCCTAGTGCTTTATTCGAACAACGCTTGTAACATGTAAGGAAGATTTCACTACGATAGGACAGCGACCTGGAATAATAGACACTAATCGTATCCAGATCTAATATTAGACGTATAATTAAGTTTGGAATCGGGCAATTAGTGATATAATTTATTTTTGGGTATTTGTTTAAATTAATTAGATAAGCCCTAAATTAAAAACTTGAAATAAATATGATTAATTTGATACGGGAATCAGAAATATGTAACTAACAATTTATTTATTTAGTTTGAATATTCGCTTTACTTCTAATACTTAGAGATTCAATATTATACCTTTTTTTTTAAGTTTCTTCTAAGCCACACTGGCTGTTTTCACGGAAGATATTTTCAGCTAACCTCAACTCAAAATCGAATTGACATCCCATCTTTAAACTTAGAATATGCGTCTTGCGCTCGCGCAGTAATAGAGTACTTACTCGGCTGTCAGTTATATAACGGACCGGATCGTTACATAACTTGTATATTGATTATATCTTAAGCCCAGTGGACGTACCCAAATGCACAAACACTTACGATAATATTGTTATCGTAGCGAGCTATCTCTATCGCTCTCTGTATGAGCGACAGAGCGCGACTGCGTTTCGTTCGATCGGCGTCTGGCGTCTTAGTCATTTCGGTTAGGCCGGCCGGGCCTACCACGTATGACGTTTGAAGTGTTTGAACCCTGTCACTTACGAGTGTAATGAGCGAATGAGAACGTAGCTCGCGGTAGGCCCTATCTTATAGGAAACATGAGTATTTACGTGAATGATTTTCCTTCCTCACGTGAATGAACTTGTTGCCATGGCAACGCCATCCGGACTAGTTTTGGCCTAGTTTTGTTTATACCACATAGTGGCAAACAAGCATACGGCCATCAAGCTACTTGATGGTAAACAGTCACCGTAGCCTATGGACGAAGTTAAGATGATTTATTGTATATTTTTTATTTTATTTTAATAATGACTTTTCATTTTTACCCTTCGGGTTGGAAGGTCAGATGGCAGTCACTTTCGTAAAAACTAGTGCCTACTCTTGGGATTAGTTGTCAAAGCGGACCCCAGGCTCCCATGAGCCGCGGCAAATGACATATAATTTTTTAAGAATAACATAAATGCGTATGATAATTTGTTGATACCTACTTTATTAAAAAAATCTTATACCGATAAATTGTATAGGTACCTAATTATTTTTTTCTTTGTCGATTTACCTACGACCGTAATAGTAGTGGACTAACTTTATAGTGCATCATTTAGCTCACGCTTGTATTTCGAAAAGGGGTAGGCAGATCACATGAAACAGCTCATAGTAGCTGATGGTACAAAATACAAACGTCCATGATGGCCGTATGCTTGTTTGTCACCGACGTGGTAAAAAGAACCAAGTTCAAGTAATTCCATTTAAGATCTTAACTCGTCTCTTTATGAAATTCTTTGCGGTCAGCGTACCCAGTTATATAACATACCGGGTTATATAACTGAACCACTGCCAAGAGTTTCTGACGTTTAAAAATACGTTACTCTTTAAGTAGGATGACAAAGACGAACTGTCAAATATAGCAAGTGAGACCAAAACTGGAACAATTTCCTAGTTGACTACGGAACCCTAATTATATAAGAAAACGTGAAAAATTAATTGTCGACGTCAAAAATGGTCAAGATTTCTCATTTGTAGTCTGCCTCTTTTGCACTCAAGGGATGTTCATATACGTGGGCCATTTTTTTCAAAGCTATCCACCCCACTTTTTTTGTAACAGGTATTTTTACGCGATTCATACTCAGAATCGCGAGCTCTCTCGATCCTGATAGGAAATAAAAAATGTCCTAACATTTCCATACATTTTTCAAACCTTCATTTCCGTTACCGCCATTCAGAACGTATGAAAAAATGGTAAAGGAATGGGAAAAAAACCTAAGGACACTTTTTTCTCCTATCAATATTGAAAAAGCTCGCGATTCTGAGTAGAAACCACATAAAAAAATCCAAATCCAAAAAAACAGTGGGGTGAACAACTTTGAAAAAAAAAATGGCCCACGTGACAGCTTCTCTTTCGCACACTTAAGAAGTTCTTCAGCATAAGCGAATTGATAGGTAACGAATGTTTTTTATTAAATGTCATAAACTCGTGTTAGAAACTCTGACATACTATTGATTAAATCTCGTTCGTAGGTGCATAGTGTGACATAAAATCATCTTGTCTGCTTTGAGTGGTCATTAATATGGCATTTGCTTCCGTGTATGATGGGTAAAGGGCCGGCAGATGCAGGCCAGCAGGTTCAGGGTGGCTAGCCGAATGGCACAATCGCTCACGAAACGCTCACGAAACGAAGCGCTAGTAGATATCTATCTCTATCGCGCTTGCGTATTGGCGCGACAGAGCCAGCGGCGTATCGCTTTCGTTTGGCGTCGGAGAAATGCCATTCGGCTACGGGGCCAGGTCAAACATACAACCTGTATAATAGACATAATTTATGATCGATTTATAATCCGAACTTTATTATATAACGTCATCGTCGGTGCAGATATGTATATTTATATTTAAGTAGAAATGAAGGAAGGATTAAGTAGGAATCGTTATCAGGAAATAGAAGCTAACCAAGAAAGATTTTTTTTTTAATTATAAATGGGCTTACTCTTGGCCACAGACTAGCCAAAGGCAAAGACGTGGCCTACGATGGAGTGAGCTCGCCCAGAAGATGCCTGTTCACTCTTGATTTGAAGGTTACCGGGTTATATGAGCAAGAAGAAGAAGAAGAAAGATGATGACGATGTGATCCTGTTATCCCTCATTAGGTACCTCATTACGGACACAGAGCTCTCAAAAGCTGAGAATCTTCCACTTTTCACAATCCTGGGCGATTACTTCAAGCTCCTGTTTGCCTAGTCCATTTCCGTCAGCCAACTTCTCCTTCAAAAATCTGTCTTCTTCTTCTTCTTTAAACTTAAATTCTGCTCTTGTCGGTGGAGCAATCTCCAACATGTCCGGTCCTCTGCCAACTCCTTCACCTTCTGTTAAGATACGATTTGACCTAAACCTTTTCTTTTATTTGCTTCAAATATAACTCCGTATAGACGGATAAAGTCTAAGAAAAAAACGTACCTCAAAGCCCTAGAGAAACAGGTACGGTGGCCTAGATGGCGTTACACCTTTGGGGAACGCTCGGCTAGATGGCGCTAATATTAATATTTGACATTTTAACACATATCAAGTTAAGAATATGGGCCAAATTGTCAAAACTGAGGTTCAAAAGTTTTAAGCTTGAGTCGAGAGATGGTAGTTTATGCACTGTGATAACACATTTTATTTTGACAGTAACTCTCTATAATACTCGATCCTCTTTGCTTTGACAGTAACTCTCTATAATACTCGATCCTCTTTGCTTTGACAGTAACTCTCTATAATACTCGATCCTCTTTGCTTTTACAGGAACTCTCTATAATACTCGATCCTCTTTGATTTGTTTAAAATAGTTTCTTCTAGGTCTTCACAAAAATAAAAATCATAAATTAAAATATCGTTTCTCCTCATTTCAGATCGCATTGCAGTTGCGACGCAAAATTCCGAGAATGTCTGAAGAAAACCAACTCCCTGATATCTGCACAGATCGGCCTTACCTACTTCAACGTGTTGGGACCACAGTGTTTTAGAAGAGCTCATCCTATTGTGCGGTGTGTGAGGAGAACCAGGTAATACCTTACACACATTCATACCTAAGGGCCCCCTACATCTAACGTCTCGCGAGCGTAGCGTCGGGCCAACTGTATGGCAAAGCCTGACGCCGCGTCGACGTCGCGCCGATGCGGTGTCTTTTTCCATACAGTTGGCCCGACGCTACGCTCGCGAGACGCTAGATGTGGTGGGGCCCTACCTTATTGACATAAATAGGTACATTTTAGACAGTCATTGTATGTCGAAAAACATAATGGAGACAATGTCTGAAGAAAACCAACTCCCTGATATCTGCGCAAATCGGACTTACCTACTTCAACGTGCTAGGACCACAGTGTTTTAGGAGAGCTCATCCAATCGTACGCTGTGTGAGGAGAACCAGGTAATTTATCTTACTCACATTCATACCTAACTTATTGACAAATAGGTACATTTTAGACAGTCGAAAAACATAATGGAGACAATGTCTGAAGAAAACCAACTCCCTGATATCTGCGCAAATCGGACTTACCTAATTCAACGTGCTGGGGTCACAGTGTTTTAGGAGGGCTCATCATATTGTGCGGTGTGTGAGGAGAACCAGGTAAATATACCATATTACCTTACACATTTTTGCAATTTGACATAGACAGTCAAGAACAAAACAAAAATGGTGAGTATGTTTGAAGAAAACCAACTCACATACTTCAACGTACTGGCCGTCTTTCACGGCCAAACGGAGCGACGAATTGACGTGATTTTTTAAGTGGAGATAATTGAAGTGATGGAGAGTGACATAGGCTACATTTTATCTTTTTCTAACGCGAGCGAAGTCACGCGCAAAAGCTAGTCCTTAATAAAGAATATAGTTACCAAAATACCGAGTGCTTGAAGGAGAGGAATTCCCTGATAACTGCTCAGATCGAACTCATATACTTCAGCATGCTGGGACCTTAGTGCTTTAGAAGAGAACATCTCATCGTTCGGTTTGTTAGGAGGACCAGGCCCCGTAGCCGAATGGCATTTCTCCGACGCCAAACGAAAGCGATACGCCGCTGGCTCTGTCGCGCCAATACGCAAGCGCGATAGAGATAGATATCTACTAGCGCTTCGTTTCGTGAGCGTTTCGTGAGCGATTGTGCCATTCGGCTAGCCACCCTGGTACTGTTGTACACTTGTGTCGAGATGTTTTACCTGCAATCGCGTCATTACGTACCCTTAAGGTTGCCTTTCCACCAGAGATGCGCTACTTAGATATTGTATTTGATTCCACCATTCTACAAAGCATAACGCTAGCTGGTACTCCATGTAGCGCATCTCTTGTGGAATGGCAACCCTAATCAGGCCCGAATATCTACCTAGTTCCACAAACATTTTTATATTAAAGGAAAAAATGGAAAAATTTACGCTTCCGGCGGGACTTGAACCCGCACCATTTTTGCAATCCGTGCAATGCTCTTACCAATTGAGCTACGGAAGCCACGCCGGACTTCGCAAATCTTTCCATGCCTTTCCTTCTGTACACACGTCTTGGGGTGACGTCTAGCGCCATCTACCGACAGACTATTACATCTTGTAACGGCACTGGAGTCTCAAGTTATATTGAGAATTCACCAGTAACAATGTGCTAACCCATACTAAATTAATTTTTATTAAGCAGAAACGTCTGCTAACGATTCTAAACATTTTTATATTAAAGGAAAAAATTGAAAAAAAATTGAAATTTTTTTCCTTTAATATAAAAATGTTTAGAATCGTTAGCAGACGTTTCTGCTTAATAAAAATTTATTTAGTTCCACAAAGCCAGCAACGTAGCAATAAATAGTCAAGAGCGCTCCTTTTTGGTTATACTTAAAGGCCAAACCACACTGCCTTTAAGCTCTTTAGGTCCTTAAACCAGACATATCTTTTCTTGCTGCTGATCTAGTTTAGCTCAGTTTTTAAGCAGTTAGTAGCAGATTTAGAGCTGCCGCTGTAAAAAAAAATAGGTACCCATTAAATTGTGTAAGAATGTCCTATAATATTTATTTATTATTTTATTTTATTTTATTTTATTTGTTTCTCCTCTTACAGATTAACGGGTCAGAAATGCGAGGAATACGAGCTGGACTACACAAAACCGAAGATGTGGCAGTGGTTCGACAATGAAACCTTCTAATAACCTCGTTAATAATTAAGTTATTCAACTATATATAAAAAATCTAATACGAAAATATACCAATGCCTGGTGCCGCAGCCGAATGGCATTTCTGCGACGTGAAACGAAAACGAAACGCCGCGAAAGGTAGTCTGGCTCTGTCGCGCCAATATGCAAGGGCGATAGATACAGATACATATATACGAGCGTTTCGTTTCGTGAGCGTTTCGTGAGCGTTTGTGCCATTCGGCTATGTACCCTGTAGTGCCATCAGGAATCGACCCGTCGAAAATCTGTATTCGCGGCATATTGCTAGACCTCTTGTCCACCCGGGTCATGACTGCAGTGGTCTTTTTTACCACAGTGACATTGACACGTGAAACTGACAATTCTGTGCCAATTTCAGGATTGATAACTGATAAGTAACATTGTTCCTCAGCGTCAATATTCCCTTGTTGAACAGGCAATGAACGGTGAAATGTTACTGTCGATGTCGGGCGACAATTGTCAGTGTTGTGAAGTAGGCCACAGGGTTTTAATTTTTTTCTCGCTTATAAGTTTACGGCATTCCAATTAACTCATAATAGTCATATTAATTTCCGGTAGCTAAGGCCGAAAGTCCACTATCATATATGTTTATCATGGAAATATGATCATAGGTCTATATGCCTCCCTTTTTCTCCAACGTGAAGAAAAAGGATAGCATGTTGCTTATGATCATATTTCTATGATAAACATATGATAGTGGACTATCGGCCTAACTAAAGTCCACTGAAGAAAAAATGTTGAGTTAGAATCTTGAGAACATTTTGAGATTACTTATAATTTTAGTTCTAACTAATTTATCTTACCTATTGCATTTTGTTCGAAGATCTTCAGGTACTTTTTAAGTACATTTTTTAAATAGATAAGTCATTTTTTTATTGTTTACACTGTAAGATTGATCATTGATTTGTTATGAGGTTGATTATCTTTCAGATCAATTTTATATTGTTTTATATATTCCATCTTAAAGCAGAATGGATTTACCCAAGTTTAAAGGAAAGTGTGTCGCTTAACTTCAATTTCTTTCCTGAATAACAACTTTTAAAACAGATTTTATTACATATCAGAGTACGTAGCCGAATATCACAAACGCTCACGAAACGAAACGCTCGTTCATATCTAACTCTGTCGCTCTTACGTATTGGCGCGACAGTCAGACTACCTTTCGCGGAGTTTCGTTTTCGTTTCGCGTCGCAGAAAAGAAATTTCATTCGGCTACGGCACCTGATGGGCGTCCGCTAGATCGCGCGGGTGCAAATGCGGGTGTCATTGTATAGTATGAATTTTCTGAGATGAACTTTTCGGTTTTGCCCTAATCTGTTAAACAAAGGCCTTTATTTCTATTATTCGCGGTGGTTAGCTCCCGTTTCCACAGCACGTACTAAAGTCTCAGTGTAGTTAAAAAGCAACTATCATGATAGCAATAAGGTTCAAATTTATTAAACAGTTTGCAGTGTGCAGGTAACTTTTTTTGAAGATGACAAAACGTGTTATCTCCGGAAGGGCTTTTTATGGATTTCAACCTTATTGCTATCATGATAGTTGCTTTTTAACTACACTGAGAGTATAGCACGTGCCGTTTAAACGGGAGCTAACCGCAGCGAATAATAGAAACAAAGGCCTTTGTTTAACAGATTAGGGCAAAAGCGAAAAGTGCATCTCAGAAAATTCATACTATATCCAAAATCCGCACTCGTGCGCGCCAAAGTTGATCACACTATTTTCATTGACTATCTCACCCGCATCGTGCAACCGCACCCGTCAACGGATGCTCTAAAATTAAAATAACGTTATAGATATTTTTGTACTGACATTTGTTACCATTTTTAATTAGAATTAAGAAATTGTAACATAGATTAACAATTACGAATATTTAAATGTAAATAAAAGAATATTTTTTATTGCATTTTTTATTTTTATATAAGAAACATCAGAATATATTTCGAAATGTCACATTTAACAACAGATAAAATACCTTAAACATGATAAAAAACTATCAAAGAAAAATGACAAATAAAAAAAAGAACAAAATTTGCTCAAAAAAATTTGAGCGTCTACGCGGATTCCGTGATATTTTCATTTGTGCGCAAAAATTTTCAGAAAAATTGTGTAAAGTTTCAATTAGATATGTGGTTATATCAGTTAATAAAAACGATATTACGACGACACAGTCAATTGTAGATATATTTTATACTTTTAATTATAGTTTACTAATTGTATGAATGGTTAAAATAACTACACTTTAAATAAATGATTCTAAATTGTTACCGTATTTAAGAAAATAAGCCATTTTGTAAAACGTCTAATTTTTTGTTTAAAAAATGTAAGTAACTAACAGAGTATAACAGAGTCTAAATTATTTTTTTGAGTTGGTTTGAAACGTTGGTTGGCAACTTTTTTGTATTGGTTTGAAATAAATCTTTGTTAATAAAATAAAACTGCTTTCATCTATAATAAATGAATCTGTTTTTTACAAAATGGCTTAGTTTCTTTGATTAAAAATATATTAAAAGTATATTTTACTCAACCACAAGTGATTTCGGAGATACAAGAATGTGGCACACTCTACTTTGATTGAAATATTTTATTACTCTAAATTTTAATGAATGTTTAAATAGAAAAGCTTGTTATAATGTTTAGTATTAAAGCAATAGCTTATATAATTTATATCTTGAATTATTAGCATCGGCATTTCTATAGATTCTATAGTTATTTTTATATATTGTAAACAAATATGTACATAAACACAAACACACGAAATATTCGATTAAAAATATGAAAAAACATCCAACATCAAATCTTACTCACATGGACACACTGATATATTAATTCTGAACAAATATAAGCCAAACACTATTAATATAAAATCATTATTTTATTATAAACTGAAATAAATGTCATACACAAAGAAAAAATTACCAATGCCTCCAAGTGTCCAATGCTGGATTCGAACCAGCGTACTCCGTTATAGCCACGGATGCCTGAAACCACTCGGCCAACTGGTCACGGTGGCAGGGGTCGAAATTTTCTAGTGTATGACATAATTACCAAGGGCGCCCAAATTAATATATGTTCTATGAAAGTAATTCAATTTGTTCTTAGAATAATTTTATTGCTTAATTCTTACAACTACTAATTAAGAGATTTGCTATTGATCGGAAATCTATAACTGCAATATGTAGTATAAGAAAAGCACAGAGTTGATAAAAAAATCTATGGTCGCTTATATGTGGTGGTATTCCATGTCAAAGGAGTCCTTACGGTATATCAGCAATTTATCTTTGAATTTCAGATAAAAATTTCCTGAATACACTAGACGCATCTTAGGCTCTTTGGGAATAGAATGTCACATATATTTTGGATTCATGAGTTTCATGACATGCCATTGCCGATTTCGGAGTCACAAGCACATACTTGTATACTCTGGCAGGCAAGCACGGTCGCGTGATAAACGATCTAACGTCACGCCGTCCTTTTCGCACTAGTGCGATAGGGATGCACCGATGCGATAAAGTTTAGCCAACTAGTGTGCTACGCTCGCAGGCTATGAAACTGTATGTGTTGAGATTGAAAGTCATACAAACACGCTGCCAAAAAGCCGCCTTCATACAAATAATAGTAGGTACTTAGTTGACGAAATGGGAGTAAACATTATTTTTATTTAATTTATTTGTATTTCAATTAATAATACGAATTTTAGTAACAAACATATATTCATATTACTTGAACGTCCGTGTTAAATTTAAAAAAAAAATGCGGTTTTTTTAATAAATTATTATGTCTTTTAAATGAAAACGCAACTTGATTTGTATGGTGACGGGTAGTATGAATGCAGTTTTGTCACGGCGACGTCTATGTTTCAACTCTGCGAAGAAAGTTACTTAAAATGTTTTAAAATTCTCAAATTAAATTAATAGTGTATAGCTATATTTGTATATATTACAACGATATAAAATTCTAAAGTAAGCTACGCCTATTATTTAATTAGTGGGCTTATAATAGTGGGATATATTGCTTAATATGGTCCAATGGGGTTAACACTAGGCATGGATAAGTTACTTTTACGGGTAAGACATTTTTTTATGGACTTTGTCGCAGCACAGTTCTAAATAGGTTTTTATTGAAATGGCAAATTTTTTTTAAATATTTTTATAACTGCATATTTTAGTAAAGTCAATTTTGTATACTTAATATTCATTCTTGAAATCAATATAATCAAACCAAAAGTTACTAAATCAAAATGTAATTATCGCTGATATGGCGGGTTTTTTTATGGTAAAATTATCATATCTTTTTATTAATTAACACAGTTGTAAAAATATTGACCTCTTTATAGATTCAAAATGCATACAAAAAATGCATACCCTTAAAAGTTACTTTTCATCTCTCGGTACCAAAAGAAGCCTTTAAAAAAAGGGCCAAATTCCGTACTCAAGTGACGAGTGAACACTTTAACAAAGCAGAAAAACCTATAATAATCACTTTTGCTACATCCATCCCTTTCTGGCTTATACACTGAGAAAGAGATGGTTTCATCTGTAATAAGTACGACTATTATAGGTTTATGGAAGGATATAAGCCAAAGGAGAAGGAGCGATTAAATTCTGAGATTTACCAAAATTAGTTTAGTTATCAAATGTAGAACATCTACCATTATTTGATACTTGACTACGTGAATCCGATCACAAAGCGTTTTCTGTCAAAAATTTCTTTGCTCTTCCAGATACTGTGTACAATGTATAAGTAATATAATTATTTAAGTACATCGTTCGATGCGTTAAACGTTGCAACATCTTTTACTTGGATTTCCACAAAAAAATCTCAAACACCTGATTCTTATAAATTGTGTTCTTCGAACTCAGAATCACTAACAATGAAAAAAAAAATGCCCAAATGGTGAATTAAAGTTGTAGTTTCCACTACGTCACGTATCTCTTACAATTAATAAGAGCTTGTGACGTAATGGAACGGATATTATGGGACATTATTTTTAGTGGTAGGATAGAAAATGTTCCCGATTGTGATTCCTGAAACCAAAGTTTAAATATTTGAGAATTTTTATTTATTTTACTTACTGTTCATAAGTGCTAATTTTGATACATTTCAGAATTAAAATCTAAAAGCAGCAGTAGATTAAGTAGTTATTCCAACGCCTGTTCGTATTTTTATAAACTAATGAAAAATAAATCTAGCTCCAATGAAACTATCGTGATGCTGATGATACCCTTATTGTCAATTCCCTGGATTTGAAACGTCCACTTTTTAAATAAAAGCTAAGGTTCCGATCCGATGCTGTCTTACCAAAGAAAAAAAGTTCTGTCGGGTCCCTCGTCTTTTTTATATGGAATTTTATCAATGATTGTGAAACAAGTATAATAGGCTAGTTTCCGTCTAGTCAAATTAGCTTCTTTTTAAGAACTGTCAAAACGATTTGCTAATTAATATGGAATTACTATGAAATACTGAGGAGTGACGGTCAATTTTATTCATCTTTATATCTTTCTCTTTGATTTATTAAATAATTATAAATTATGTTTAAATATAACTGCTGTCGATAGTTTTCTTCTAATTATGCGGTGCTTTATTTCGTGCACTGCATAAAATAGTTTACATATTAATGTCTTTAAAAACATAATTTTTTATTACTTTGCGATGTTCGACCATAACAGTTATGGTACCATACCACAAAAACAGGAAAAATCTGAAAGACATAAGAAACACTTTATTTCATAAATTAATAAAAAATAGACTAAGTAAATGCACAATATTTTGTACTTACTTTTTTTATAATTGAAACACTGTTTCAAAATTACAAATTTGAAAGAGTTTTTTTATCGTCAATAAATCTTAATTTTATTTGTCACACGACCGCTGTATGAGATCGGAACCTCTACGCTAAGCTTGACTACTGATTATCTACTGCTGAAAGAATGGTCCAGGAAGGTCCAAGGGTGAAGTGAGATTGGTGTTTTATTTGGACCCTGGGGTTCACACTTGATATTTCCAACGAGGCAAAACATTAATTTTTCTAAAATTATATTCTATAGAAAATGTTGTCACGCTCAATACAAATTAAAGGTGATGAAACAGAGAAAATATTAGAAACTTTCGGCTGTCAGAATAAATAAGAAATATGAAATTATAGTGACTTTTTACGATCATGGAGATCATAAAAAAACGTTAATAATTTGAATAATTAACGTTTTGCGTCATTAAAAATATCTTGAAGCCATAGCTTCACAAAAACTACTTTAAAAGTAGCGCACAGTTTGACCCATCATAGCTGATATTACATTTGCACACTTTGCTGATGCATGCTTCTCCTTCCCACATTATGATGAAGAAAAGGACGGCATGCATCATACAAAGAGCTCACTCAGCCATTTCACGAAATACCCAAACTACATCTATTCATTTACTTACTATACGAACCCTGAATCAAACTGCCGCGACTAATACTGTTAAATTACTATTTGACATCAAATATATGAAAAAATACACCTAAAACTTACATTTTACTAGTAATTCTGATAATTGTTTATTCTCTAATGTATATACTAATTCCTACTCGTCACGCAGCTACGGAAATAATAATACACTAATAAAATAAGGCATGGGTACCACGGAGGGATCAAAAAATTACAATATATCTCTTTAAATATCAGGCACTCAAATTGAAACAATTTTCGTTTTAAATAATACTTACAGGTCTAGGGCTTAAATCTAAAAACAAATGCGGGTACTTGTACATCTCTAATTGAAAAAAAAAAAAAAAAAATTTTGGATGGACTCTTTCTCACCAAATCCAAAATCCATCTTGCAAAAGCGACGCCGCGTCAAATAATCTACCTTTTGACTACACTATAATACCAACGGCAATACTATATCAATATGTAAAATATTGGTTTTAATCAATGTAGCTGCCAAACTTGATGTTTACCCTCTTTCGGTACCTAATTTGTTTAGGAATAGACAAACATTGTATCAAGTTTAATTTATTATTTTGAGCGACTGGTATATGACATTAAATTTATTACACAGCATATACTTTTCTTAAACCAGCCCGGAATCATCTTTTTCCAATTTATTTTTAAAAACCTCAATGTCCATTCCCATACAAAAAAAGTACCTGTATAAATATTTTCAAACCTACTTTTTCTAATATATTACTGAAATAAAACCCCTACCTAATTCGTTTTGCTCAAATGTCAAAGCAGTGGACCCAATTTTTTGTATAACCCAAAACTAAACTATGACAAAGCTAATTTTAGTTTATTTGGAAGGTCCTTTTAAATATATAAATATTATGTGAGAATTTAACTACTAACAAACAATACACAATGCCATATAAATAATAGATTTAATAGAGTATTAATATTACTTCGATTAATATTATGAGTATGACATCTTCAATCAGTAAAATATATTCAATTAGAAATGAATCAGAAATAAGTATACAAGTAGTCCTCTCATTGAAATTAATTAGTTTAGTTCCATAGATGATAATAATACAGAGCAATACAGAATTTCAAATAATATGAATCAAATACTCGTATATCTAATCAGGTGTACAGTTCGTCACTAAAAATTGAATCTTCAGTTTGATTTATCCTTACAAAGATCTTGGTCAAACGTGTAGAATATCGTTACTTTAATGATATTATAACCATTTTGCATTTTTGTCCTATTAGACACACACACAAAAAAAAACTACATTTCCTTCACAATTGTTTTCAAGTTGGATCTTTGACTAACCTTTATTAAGAAGGTAACACCTGAGCTATTTGATTCATACTTTTGGATACGTCCTGTATAAAATACTAGAATATCTTTCACTATAACGTCTGACTCCATAAATGTACACCGGTACCTTAAATCTAATAATATACAAAATAGATGAACAGCAAAAAATACAACAAATATAGCAAAAAAAAACCCTAGTACTACTCGTACATTTTTACATAATCTACAATAATATAATTTGGTTTGGAATATAATATAAACGTTTAGGAGACACAATGGGATCACATATAATTTTCTCACTTCCTAATTCTCTACTAATACTTTCAAGCAGTACTTTTGTATATTTTGCTTCCTACATTAGTAATACCATGATTTGATATATCATATTGGAAAAATTGTGAATTTTTCAGTTCTTATAATTTCGATTCGAAGCTGCTTATATCATCAAACGCTTCCAAATTTTGTACACAAAACTTTTAAATCTTAAAATTGGTTTTATATTACTTAAACAAAAAAATATTTATCACTTCCAAATAATACATCACATAATAATTAAATATCTAGAATTTGACAAGCATGTTTTTTCATAACACTTTTTGTAATTTTTAAATGTAATTTCGAATAAATTTACGACATTTGTCATCATTTCGCAACGCGCACATCTGAATGCACGATGATATTGTTTAATTTACATATTTCCGTAAATCATTAAGACAAACCCGAAAAAAGTTAGATGTACAAAAGTTGAAAATCCTTCATCGCTTATACTTAAAACACATCGAAATAATCTACAATCACCAAACTCCTCTCCATTATAAAATATGATTATGTCGCCGACCCTATATTTCCGTTCTGGGCATTTCGATAAAAGCTAATTCTTACTTTAGCGGCAGCATGTGTTTCAAAAAGCTTTTTTTCTACAATGTAATGGTGAATAAAGAAAATGTTAATTGACTGATCTAATAGTGATTGTGTCTTTTTTTTAGTCACATTGATTTGTGTACTTTTTCCTTTTGGCGTATTTTTATAAACTATTTCTGGTGCTCTTTCCTTTCAAATAATACCGACATATTTCAACTATGCCGGAATATAAATGGTTATGATAAACATCAAATTATATTTTTTCCGATTTCAAATTTTATTGTTGATGAAATTAAGAACATTTTACAATTTTCTCTCGTATTTCAAAACTTTTTTGGTCTTTGATTAATTATCCAGAATATTGAAGGGAATATCGTAGTAGTATTAATTTATAATCAGTCAAATTCTATTAGAAATCATTAATTTCCTATTTGTTACTTTTTCTTACATCTTGGCAATTCAAACATTTTGTTAAAATTAGCAAAAATTGGTGTTTAATTTATGTTAAAACACTACTGTGCCAAGAGTCGAATCAATGTGTTGTATCTAAGCTAAGGGCTGAGATTGAGTTCCGAGCGTAGCCAGTGGTTTTTTCCTCAAAACAGTGCTTTCTGTTCGGGGGGATATAAAAATCTAAGCGTAGTTGTGGTTTACTCAAACAAAAAGTGTTACAGCTCAGGTTAGCAGAATCGTAAGCTTGGCTAGTGACTCAGTCTAGACAAAAGTTGAATCTGAGATTTGTAAAATCCTAAGCGTAGCTTTACAATGAAACAAAACTTGTTGCATTTCAGGTTTGGATCAGTCAAACCAAACGTGTCGTATCTAAGCAGATGCCAAATGGCTGAGATATAACCCTAACGGCCCGGCCACGACATTGGTCTAAGCGCGACAGCGGTGAGCGGCGGGCGTACATTGGAGCAAAACACAGCGATGGGACTTTTCATTCGCACGTATGGCTGCCGCTCGCCGCTGTCGCGCTTACGGCTCAGCCACGACATTGGTCTAAGCGCGACAGCAGTCAGCGGCGGCCATACATTAGAGCAAAACACAGCGATGGGACTTTTCATTCGCACGTATGGCTGCCGCTCACCGCTGTCGCGCTTACGGCTCAGCCACGACATTGGTCTAAGCGCGACAGCAGTCAGCGGCGCCCATACATTAGAGCAAGACTTAGCGCTCGCGATTCTGAGTGGAAACCAGATAAAAAAATCCAAATCCAAAAAAAAAGTGGTGGCGACAACTTTAAAAAAATGGTCCATCTATGGTTTGGCTCAGTCAAGCCAAAAGTTGCATTTGAGGGTATAGAATCCTAAGTGGAGCTAGTGGCTCAATCAAGCAAATTAAATAAATAATAATCAGCAGGGAGCGTACTTTTCATGCCGATGACATTAATCTGACGTCACGCTCCGTATAGGGTGATCCCAAATAGTTTTATTGTAAATTATTAATCATTAGTCGCCAATCATTTTAATCGTGTACAAATTACTTCAAATACAGTAGTCCATTTACATGTGGCATAAATAATACCTACTTGAAATGTGAAACGTGAATAAAATTATTTGATTTGTTTTTATACATAAATTTAATTAAATAGTATTTATTAACAACACATTACAATAAATACGTAGAAAAGAGAATTTCTCTCTAACGTAAAGCACACCATCCTTCTTGCATTCATTACCATGCAAAGAAATTCATAACTTAAAATGATTGATGACTAATGATTAATAATTTACAATAAAACAATTTGTGATCACCCTATATGGAGCGTGACGTCAAATTGATGTCATCGGCACGAAAAGTACGCTCCCTGATAATCAGTCAAATAAAACGTGCCGAGGGCTGTAACAGCACCCTAAGCGTAGCTAGTGGCGCAGTCGAAGAACGGGAAGCAGGCGATGGGGTCGGCGGCTGAGTGCTAGAGGACGTGGAGATTCTCACACGACTTGGACTTCGAGTCCCGGGCCCAGACACGGCCTAGGAGGCCTCGAACCTGAAATAACGGTTAGTGTTTTGAATGATTCACGGTTATTTTCATTAGACTTATATATATTGACCGGGATATAGACCGTGATTTTGTTGAGCTCCCGATATTTCGACGCAGTTGCAACAACCCCGGCTCGTACCAATGAGTTTTTCGGAATTTATGTGCGATATGTTATTTGATACCAACCTAGACTAGATCCCTGCGGACATTAATGGAACTAAAATTGACAACCGGTTAATTAATTTTAGTTCCATTAATGTCCGCAGGGATTTGCTTGAGACCGCCACTAGTATAAACGTGTGAAGGTTGTGTAAGTGTGTGTGTGACTGGAAGGAGGCATTTTTTTGTTTGAAGTTGGCGTTCTTCTCCTAGTGAGTATTATATTCTTTATCCCAGACTCCCATGAGCCGTGGCAAATGCCGGGGTAACGCAAGGAGGATGATGATGAGCAGAGTATCATATCATAATATCAATCGTCTATGGACTCACTTTAACGCTAGCAGACAGTCGAGTGCGTTTCCTCGGCGTACTCGCAGCAGACACGGACTGCGGCGGCGGCGGCGCCGTGACGTCATTCTGTGGGGAGCGCGCGCGCCCGCGATTCTTGCGCGTGCTGCTGCGTTTCCTGAAAATTGTGAAGAAAATGCGTAAGTGGCAGAACGGGGTTGGTGTATCTGCTCGCGTAGTAGACATGAGTAGTTCCTGAATGAAAGATTCAAATGAAGTACTTCACAAGATGACACCCTTTCATTCACTACTTCAGTTGAGATCTATTTAGTTCAGTCCTTCAACAGTTCAGTTTGTCTATTTTTCTTTTACTGTCTCACTCGCTCAGTAAGTGAAGGACACAGTATCGCGTCCCGCCGCTATTTCTCCGAAAATTTCCGAGCGCGGCCGAAGTATGACGAAAGCTTTTCGCGCCAAAACTGCGAGCGTCGCGGATGACGCGTCAACATCGGAAACACTCCTCACACTTGCGCGTGAAAGTTATATTCCGTTTCACTCAGGCGCCATTGCCTACTCATAAACCCAACGATAAGTAATAAGAAATAAATAAATACGCGACGTAGGTACATGGCTTGTTTTGTACTTAACATTTATCTTTTGCTGCATTCGAAAAGAAGAGAAGATATTACCTGACTCTTTCAGCATGTTGCTGTTTCAACCGTATCTGCGTTAGTAGTCCAACTAACAACTCGTCGACGTTATGGTTGATACCGACAGATGTCTCGATAAATTTACACTCGTAGGAGGTCGCTAGCGATTTGCCCTCTGAAAAACAGAGAAGGAATTTGTAAGTATAACGTAAATAGAGGAATCATTTTAGTCATCAGGCAGGCAATCATGGTCACGCGATAAATGATAAAACATCTGGCCGTCCCTATCTCACTTACAAATAGTGCGATAGGAACGGCCTGATGTTTTATCATTGTTGTCATAACAATCCGGTCGTCATGACCGGTCTGGCGCAGTCGGTAGTGACCCTGCCTGCTACGCCGCGGTCCCGGGTTCGAATCCCGGTAAGGGCATTTATTTGTGTGATGAGCACAGATATTTGTTCCTGAGTCATGGATGTTTTCTATGTATATAAGTATTTATATATTATATATATCGTTGTCTGAGTACCACAACACAAGCCTTCTTGAGCTTACCGTGGGACTCAGTCAATCTGTGTAAGAATGTCCTATAATATTTATTTATTTATTTATTTATTTATTTATCATTTATCGCGCGACCATACTTGCCTGCCAGGACTAAAATGAAAAAAAAAATAACACATAATTTACGATGTCAACTGAAAAATATTGAGTAAGGCGATATAAGTATTGAGAAACTGGACAATGCATATAAAAATGGCAGTAAAACACAAGTTGGTTATAAAATCAGTTCAATTTAATTATGTAATAAATATTTGCATAATAGGACGCTAAAGGTAAATATTTCCTTTTCAAAATCTGCCAAAAATTGGAAACAATAAAACTTTAGGGAAAAGGCTCACGATATGAAATAGTATATTACGATACAAGTGCGTAAAACAGGAAGTTCGAAACGAGTGGCGATAAATATTAAAACACGACCGAAGGGAGTTTTTTTAGGGTTCCGTACCAAAAAGTCACAAAAGGAACCCTTATGGTGCGACTTTGTCCGTCTGTCCGTCTGTCACATTTCTAAATATATCTCGAGAACTACTTATGCTATCGACTTGAAATTTGGAATAGTTATGAACATTGTTAACCTCTACAAAAGTGAAGGACTTTTTTTTTATTTATTAATATTAACTATACAAAATGGCCAATATGAAAGGGGGGCAAATTGTAAATATCAAGTAACTGGGTCAAGTGGGGTTTCATTAGAAAGAGCTTAAATTGTACATATCAAAACTATTTTTTATAATTTTTTTGTTGTGGAAAAAAAAAGAATTATGAAGGAAAATGTAAAAAAAATACCGTTCCCCCCCCCCCATATCTCCGAAGTTTACCAACATAAATTTATGAAATTTTCACCAAAATGGCTATTATAATGAATATTACAGGAAAATAAAATCGAACACGTAGGTATTTAGAAAACTTTTTTAGTAAAATTACTTGCTTTCAAATAGAGGCAAAATGGTTAAAATCGGTTCACGCAATAATCATTTATTCCATAAAATTCATCTTCCATACTAGCTCGCGCACATTAGTTTACTCAATTTGCCGATAGATGTCGCTGTACGTTGAACGCTCATTTCCTACATCGCGTTTTTCTTGATATAATGAGGTCGGTTCAGGAGCATTCTTGCTACATGTGGTAAGTCGTAAACTATTGAAGTCGAATACTCTTGATTTTATTTGGACGTTGTCTAACAATAAAATTCGGGCGGTCGGGGTGGTGTAGCATTAGCTGGAGACCCGGGTTCGATTCCCGGCTTCACCTCCAGTGGGCTTGATCGCTTTTTCTTTAGTGTATGGTATCTATTTCAGTTTATAATAAAATGGTATATTAAATATTACTTGTTATGTGGGAAATGGAGTCTTGATTGGGATTTAGTCAAATCTGTAGAGTTCTATGAATAAAAGTTTGATGATTCAACTATTGAAAGTTTGTACAGAACCCTCGGTGAGCGAGTCCGACTCGCACTTGACCGGTTTTTATTTTAAATCGACACGAGTTACGAATTTCCCTTTTCGGAGGTGTATGGTACGACGTTTTTCAGTACAGATGGCCGTCCGAAGTTTCGACCTTACGGTATATACTGAACTACTTCTCGCACAAGTGCGTAAATAAAACACCATCTGTACTTACTGAAAATATTTATAATAAATATTTACAATTAAATTTTTAGTTATAGGTCGGAGCTTTCTATTAAGTATAATAGGTATAACTGTATCACGAAGCTCCTATGTATATTCTTGATTTTCGACATTAAACATACCTACATAAACTCACGCCTGTATCCCCAAAAGGGGTAAGCAGAACACATGCAACTGCTCAAGTTAAACTGCCACTTTTAGTAATTAAGGGTTTGAAAGAAAACGAAATTGTGATTAATCAACATTACTCCCAATACAAGGGAATCCACTGAATGTCCATGTCGACGGACTTCGGGCATTTCCGGACCGAACTCGGAACTATTAATCCGTGTTAATAAATGACCGGCTTTATGTCGTTCGCTGGTGATTAACGATGCAATATTGGATATGGCTGTGTTACAGCGGCGGAAAAATACGGGCTGGTGGCCTGTGGCCTAGTTAGTAGTTAGTGACCCTGTCTGGTAAGCCGGTAGAGAGGGTTCTAATCTCAGTAAGACATTTATTAGTGCGAAAATGTAGTATTTAAAAAAAAAGTAATGTGATATAAAATCCATACTAATATTATAAATGGTAAAGTATGTGTGTCTGTTTGTTTGTTCGTATTTCACGGCAGAACGCAGCGACGCACGGTGGGCTGGATGGCTCGAAAAGAGGACATTCGCATTTTTCCGAAAGTCATTTTTTGAAAATGCTATCTGATAGAGAATTATATAAGGAATAATAAATGTGGTATACATTTTCGAAATAAGGCATATTGACAGCAGAAAAAAATAAATCTGTTTTTTTTTTGTATGGGACCCAAAAATTATTTGTGTGAGAATGTTCTATTAAATACCTATTTACATTTTAAATGAAAAAAATATTGTCAAAAGGGCAGTCATTTTTTGGTTTTTCATACTCATTTAGGTACTAGCAATAGCTTAATAAATTAACTGCTATCCGTAGGTATCCGAAAACAGACTAAAGGGAAATACATGTACTACAATGGTCAGCGCCTGTTAAAAAATCACAGCAATATTTTGAGTAGAAATATTTTTGCGAATTTGAGCTCGTGCGTACAATGGATTTTTTTACCTACGTCAATGAAATAAAAACGCATTAGTTGCAATATTTTATACTCACATTTCGTTTGCTATCGGATCAGAAAAAGTACGAGTACCTAATCAAAACCTAATAAATCTAATGTTTGTCCTGTATTCAAAACAAGCACTGAAAATGTAAAGAAAGTTTTTGTTATGAGACACTAAGTTTTAAAGTTTTAAGTATATTTCATGATCAACATCTAACATTGTATCAAAAAATAAAATGAAAACCTTAAATCTTCAACATTTCGGGTTTAGGAGGACCTTTTACCACATTTTGTAATTAAATTTCAAACAATCTCAAATAAACAAGTAAAATATATCCGAGCCGATAGATCTTTCCTTAAAATAACTTAATGAACATTGACTGAACCACCCAATTATGTTATAAAGTGTAATTTAATAAAATCAGAAAATGGTTCTCGGAGAACAAAGAAAATATCCTGTTCAAAAGGTACTAAGTAACTTTATGATATAAAATGAGTTAGAGGAGTTTTATAAATTTAATTAGTCTTTATTTTACGAGATGTTTATTTATTTTTAACAACAATACATATTATGTACAATATAAAACTTAATAATAACCAAAAACTTAAAAATAACTATACAAAACTAAAATATAACTAATTAAACTGACTAACTTAAAAATAAACTTATAATAAATAAAAATAATACTAAAAGTTAAATAATAGGTACTATATAGAAGAGAGGGGAAAAAAAAAACAATCTAAATTTTACGAAATGTCAAAGACAGCTTTAATAAACTGTCTTGTTCGTTTTAAGGTGAGAAAACTCGCGTTTTGGATATCACATTAAAGCACAATTTTAGCAAAGAATTGGTACAACTCCGTATAGACAGATAAAGTCAAAGAAAGACGTACCGCGGAATCATGAACAAAGATGTGTGGCGCTACATCCGTGGTTGATTCTTGGCTAGATGGCGCTACTATTTATTAATATTTGACAGGACTGAAAATAGTATTTTATGCAACCGGCGCGGCGTTTAAAGGAGGTCAAAAAAGGCGAGTGGCGTGGGTAACGATTTGAGGCGAAGTCGAAAATTGTTAATAAAGACGCCACGAGTATATTTTGACTCTGTTGAACACCGTTGCATACAATATTTTTTCTACGACCATGCACTTAGATTTTAATAGTTTTGTACCTCTAGAATAACTTTCGTGAAATTCACACTGTTTCCTGTATTTTGACGCAAAGGTTTGCACTGCCAGCGCTCGAGCCAACTGCAAAAAGCTATCCCCCGCCGACTTACCGCACACGCGCGCAGCAACGTTATAACAATGCGTCGCCATGGTTACAGAGCCAAACAATGCGTTTTCAATTTTTTCGTTACTGCGCGCGTGCGCTGGAAGCCGGCGGGGGCTGGCTTTTGGGAATATACTTTTATGTAGGGGTTTGAACATCTATGCACGATCCTGTAAATGACGAATAAGAGTTCGGGAATAGAAAAAAGATTTTACAGCATAATAAAATATACCTTTTAACGGGCAATTCTTGTTTTTTTCTTTTATTTATTTATATATACCGATGATCTCGGAAACCGCTCTAACGATTTCGCTGAATTTTATGTGGATTTCGGGGGTGAAAAATCGATCTAGCTTAGCCTTAGGTCCCGGAAAATGCGAATTTTTGAGTTTTCATGCGTTTTTCTTTCACGTTACTAAACGCAAAATATGGTCGCTAATTTCGTCGTCCGCGTATCGACGACACGTAGCTCAGTCGTAAGAGGGTCGGTCTAATATTCGCAGCTACATATCACAGGTTTCGAATCTCGGGGTTTCGAATCCAGGCCAGAAATAAAGTTCTTTTTTCTTGTATTTATAAGATTTTTTTTTTATCTAAAGACGTGATATAATAAAATAGAACCGAGCGAAGCTCGGTCGCCCAGCCCCTTTAGCACAACTTGTCCCTTTAGCACAGCCACTTTAGCACAATGAGTCCATACATCAAGCGCGACTTCAAGTATAGACTCGCGCGCGACAAGGCAAGTTGTGCTAAAGGGTCAGGTACTAATAATTACATGCAACTGATGACTATAGTAAAATCATTTGTAGCTTGTAATAAAGATTCTTTTATTATTCCTAAACAAAAATTTCTTTCGAATACACAACGGAGTTTTCACAGAAAATAAAAATAAAACAGACATAAAATAAATCGTAGAAACATCTAGTAATTAAACAAGGTTTGAAATGCTAAACAAGTTAATTTATAAAGGTGTCAACATTGTCAACATTAATTCAGCCGCCATTTTGACGCGAAAATGCAAATGGGGGACGAAAATAAATCCCATTAGGACTTCTAGCGATATAAAAATAGAAAAGCCTTATTTATGTAACGTTTTATTTACATTGGGAGAATTTGAATAACATAAAATATTATAATACATATTATTTTAAAACAATTTGTTTTTTAACGCATAATTCTAAGGATGTGTAGCTAACTAGCTACCGATATATATATATCTATAATATGGCCCAGCGAGCGTAGCACACTAGCCTGATAAACCCTATCGCGTCGATGCGTTTTTTTTAGAAAAGGACGGCCTGGGGTGATAAGCTTTATCTCGCTACCGTGCTTACCCAGGATTATTTTATTTAAAACATCTTCAGAGAGAACAACCAGTACTCGTAGATATATCCTATGCTAGTCTCTAAATTAAAAGAAAAGAATTAGTAATTAAATTGTATTTGCCAGACTATCCATACTTACTAATATTATAAATGGGAAAGTGTGTGTGTGTCTGTTTGTTCGTCCGTCTTTCACGGCAAAACGGAGACACGAATTGACGTGATTTTTTTAAGTGGAGATAGTTGAAGGGATGGTGAGTGACATAGGCTACTTTTAGTCTCTTTCTTTTTTTCAAAATTATAAACGGGCTTACTCTTCGCCACAGACTAGCCAAAGGCAAAGACGTGGCCTACGATGGAGTGAGCTCGCCCAGAAGAGATTTCTAACGCGGGTAAAAGCTAGTACCTATGTACATAAGAACCTGAACGATAATGAAGAATAAGTAATGACTATTCTGAGTAAAATGAGCCCAGGAAAATCCTTAAAACAATAACGATTTTCTCTCAAAAAAAGCTCGCATTCCAAACAGGAAAGGCAAGTAGCTCATAAAATGGTAGAAAATTAATAACAAAGGAAATGCTATAATAAAATTCGTCCACATCTCGTAGCCATTTTAATTTGATCGTAATGAAACTTGATTAAAACCTTAATTTATATCTATTTAATTCACCGCCACACAAATGGGTTTTTTATCATTTCCTCTTCAAAGCCAGAAAGACATAAAGTAACATAAAGTGTACCTATTTCGAAAACGAATCTTATGTGGCAGTCATAAAATTGATATTTATTGGAAGTATCATTTTTTCTGAGTCGTTATCCATACTATCCATACTAATATTATAAATGGGAAAGTGTGTGTCTGTTTGTTTGTCCGTCTTTCACGGCAAAACGGAGCGATGAATTGACGTGATTTTTTAGGTGGAGATAGTTGAAGGGACGGAGAGTGACATAGGCTACTTTTTGTCTCCTTCTAACGCGATCGAAAGATAGTATAGGTATAAATTACTTACCATCAGTATTAACAGCCCTCGATCTTGCCAGATCAGCCTTATTCCCCACTAGTATGACGGCTCGTCGGGCAGTGTGACCCGCCGCCCATAAACCTTGCAGTTTCCGCTCGGCTTCGGCGAAGCTGCTTCGATCGGCTGTCGAGTAGACCACGCAGTAACCGTGTGCGCAGCCGTCTGACTGTAACAAATATTTCAATATTATAAACCCATACTAATATTATAAATGGGAAAGTGTGTGTTTGTATGTTTGTCTACGGCAAAACGGAGGGACGAACTGTCGTGTTTTTTAAAGTAGAGATAGTTGAAGGGATGTTGGTTTGACATAGGCCACTTTTTGTCTCTTTCTAAGTCGGAGCATTCCGCATTTAACGCGAGCTAAGACGCAGGTGAAACTTAAAATAAAAATTAATACAATAATTAAAGTAAAATTGTAAAAACCGTTAGTTTATAATTTCACTAGCGAGATTATGAACTAACGAAATATTGTGAACCGTAACGTACAGTTCACAATTTGACGGAATATTTTTACGTTAGATTATAGTCTAACGAAGTGAAACCGTCAAATTGTAAACTGTCATGGCGTCGGAACGAAGCTAGCGCTCTGATTGGTCGGTTTTATAATAGATCTTTCTGTCACCATAGAGTGACACAAATAGACACTGGAATCACAGATGTCATTCAAAAACCTGGTTAAACTTTTATCATCAAAATTGTCAGTTACTTTGCATGTTATGTGGCGGCTTAATTCGTATATTTCTTGTGATTTAATATTCAGTTTTCGAAAAAAGAAACCGTTAGTTCATAATCTTACTAGTGAGATTATGGGCTGATGAGTTATGGTGAACCGTAACGTCCACAATTTAACGGATTATTTTTCATATTATTAAATTAAAACGGGACTTAATCGCGTAAAACTTACGTTTTATATTTAACCCGACGTTTCGGACATGACATTACGTCCGTGGTCACGGGTAGACTGGCTGGGAGTTGTATCAACATCTTCTAGCTGTACGAGTTTTTCGAACTACCCGCCGTTGTCGAGGGTGGCGGGGCAACTAAGGTCAGCAAAGGATGTTATTCCATATCAGACGCCAGGCGTTTATAAGATTGACTGTAGCTGTAATAGTTCTTATATTGGAGAAACCAAACGCACCATAGCGGAAAGGGTCAAAGAACATATCGCGGCGGTCAAAAAACGACAAATAAATAAGTCTGCGGTTGCCGAGCATTTGCTAGAGTCAGGACCGAACCACTGGATTGAACTGCATAATCCCAAAGTCCTTTCAACTGAACGTCTTTACTATAGCAGGAAAGTACGTGAAGCGATTGAAATCAGGAAACATCGTAATTTCAATCAAAATGAAGGGCAAGGGATTTCATCTTCGTGGAATCCAGTGATTAGCAAGTGTAAACGTGAAAAAACTTCCCGTCCCATACCATCGGACGTCGTGAGTGTTGTATGTAGTTGTAGGCAGAGTGGCAACCCTAGCGTAAAAGTGACTGATGACAATCAAGTGCGGGTAGTTCGAAAAACTCGTACAGCTAGAAGATGTTGATACAACTCCCAGCCAGTCTACCCGTGACCACGGACGTAATGTCATGTCCGAAATGTCGGGTTAAATATAAAACGTAAGTTTTACGCGATTAAGTCCCGTTTTAATTTAATAATATGAGTGAAGATCGTGTTAGTTATAATCAATGGATTATTTTTCGTTAGATTATAATCTAACGGAGAGAATCCGTCAAAATGTAAACGGTCATATGCGCGAGAATCTAGCGCTCTAAATGCTCAGTTTTTTGGGAGATCGTTCTGTCAAAGTAACTGTCAATTTTGTTTCTTTGGCAATTGCGACCGTTTCCTTAAACAGTATAGGTATCGAATTTTGATGATAAAAGTTTAATAAGGTTTTTGATTGACATCGGTGATTGCAGTGTCTATTTGTGTCACTCTATGGCCACAGAACGATTTACTATAAAACAGACCAATCAGAGCGCTAGCTTCGTTCCGACGCCATGACAGTTTACAATTTGACGGTTGTGCTTCGTTAGATTGTAATCTAACGTAAAAATATTCCGTCAAATTGTAAACTGTACGTTACGGTCCACAATATTTCGTTAGTTCGTAATCTCGCTAGTGAAATTATAAACTAACGTTTTTACAATTTTACGGTGGCATATATAATTAAAGTTATTATTGCTAATATGATTAAAATGAGCATGAATATTTTATGAGAATTATTCTTTCATTGCCAAAAATCCCTTCATAACATAGAAATAGGCGCTGTAAGAAAATATTTTAAATGTTCCCTCAAAAACTGTACACGGAAACAACGCCAAATTTTTACCAAAAATTATTTTCACGGCGATCCTTTTACAAATAGCGTGAAACAATAACTTAGAAAAGGACGTAAGCGCCTTTGTTTATTACGAACATAAGACCTTTCGAAGCGAGAGACATTTAAGGGAAAATTATGTCGACCAAGGGACACTTGAAAAATGCTGACGCGATTGCCTTGTTACTTTACAAACGTCGTATTTTGTCGATTGTACAGTTACAAAAGGGACCTAAACGAGGGTGAAATAAAGATATTTTTTTTTTGTAAATTGAGGCGTTTAGATGGTTGTGTATTTTATTTTTCATATCAAAAGCCGCGCGAAGCGACAATAGAGTGATGGATTTGAGTGAAGCTTGAAAAGATTTGTTTATGATGGAAAATTTGAATAAACTTTAATAGAAGCTGTTTCTAAAAATAACTGTAAACATTCCGAGTGACCAAGTTAGGCTAGCGGTTCTGAGTCTATCCCGGTTTTTCGGAACAAATTTTGGAACTAAATGTTGAGGTTTTTCAGGACAAATTTTGGAACGAACTGTTGAAGAAATTTAGATATACAAAAGTCCTTTTCGTTTACTGTGACAGGGTTCTACAGTGGCCTATTGGTTGACATTTAATGTCCTTGCGATTTAGACGGCGGTTAAAAAAGGTTACAGACAGGTCGCTCAGGCTTGGTTCTTTAACCTCCGACGCAAAAACGACGGGGTGTTATAAGTTTGACGTGTCTGTCTGCCTGTCTGTCCGTCTGTATGTCTGTCTGTCTGTTTGTCTGTCTGTCTGTGTGTGTGTCTGTCTGTGGCATCGTAGCTCCCAAACGGATGAACCGATTTAGATTTAGTTTTTTTGTCTGAAAGCTGATTTAGTCGGGAGTGTTCTTAGCCATGTTTCATGAAAATCGGTCTTCTATGTCGCAGTCGGGGGTTTTTTCAATATTTTAATTTTGTGGTTAGGTTATGTATTTGGTAGGTTTGGTAATGGTTAACCGACAAATGTTGTAACTACCCGAAAATGTACAACTTCTTTGTTTAGGTTTTTTTAAATGCCTCAAGGTACACAGTTTTATCAGTCGAGTCCAATGCGCGCAGCGGTGCAGACGCATTGATGGTTTAATTAAATTATAATTGCGAAATCAGCGCGCGCGCTTTGCCGCGACCGGTAATCGACACGATGGCAGATTCCAAACCGAATCAAACCATCGTAAATGAATTCCTCGCTTTCCTTCAAGAGAAAGACAAGCTGTTACTGGAAGGGGCGATGGATGCGGCAGCTGCTTTCCGGATGTCTTCGCGTGCGTCGAGGTTCTCCGTGGACGACATCTGTGAAGCGAAGAGAGTGTTGTGCGAGTCCCTTGGGATTGCCGGCACCTATGTACCTCACCGGAGAGGCGACGAAACCGGGAAGAAAAGTCTCGAGGACATTAAGAAGATCCTGAAGGAGTACAAAGATCGGATTCCGGAGTTTGTTGCGACGGATATCAACGTTCCGCCGTACGATCCGGATAACGTCGACGTTCGCAGCTTGTTTAGGGAAATCGTGGCCCTAAAAACAAGTTTAGCCGCAGTTATCTCGAAGTTTGAAGCTAGCATGGAAACGATTACCGAGTTACGCAACGAAATCAAATGTTTGCGGTATGCTCCAGCTCGGTCAGCTGTTTCAGACTCAGAGTGCGATCATCGACCTATGGACACTCGTGTCGTGTCGGTTAGTTTGCACGCTGCTGACGCTGTAAAAAGTGCTGCACGTGCCGCCGCCCCGCGCGCGCCCCTCCCTCCGCGCGCGCGGCCGCCTCCTGTTTCGTCGAAATCACGGTGTCAGCGTGCATACGCTGACGTCACTGCCGGCCGGTCTACTGCAACTAGCCGGGTCAATGCACCAACTACAAAGGGATGTGAAGTACGGGCACCTGCCAAGGAAAATACTTCCCGCACCAATGTGGATGAAGAGGGGTTCACATTGGTGGAAAAGAAGAGCAAGGCGCGCAGAGCGGCTCGCAAGACTATGTGTGGCTCTGCGGAACCGGTGAATTCTGGTCTACGGATTGCCACACCGAGTAGGGCGCTCTACGTGTCTCGCCTGCATTACTCCGCCATGTCCGACGAGGTGGTGGACTACGTTCGCCGGAAGACTGGCTACACGCTGAGGGTGCAACAGCTGCAGTCGCGTCACTACGTGCACTTCAGCTCGTTCGTTGTGCGCGTGCCGCGGCCGCTGCAGGACACCATCGCGAGCGCAGACGGCCGAAAGGTGTGGTTTTTCGGCGGTTCCGGGGCAACCTGCCAAATCCCACACCGGGGCAAACGACGCAACGGAGCCACGCTGTGACGTCATCGCCCAAATCAATTGTTTAATTTTATTTTTAATTTTGTTTTCTTTATTTTCTGTGTTTTTTGTTATCTAAGTTTCGTGACGCATTGGTTTTACTGTAAGGTCATGTAAACATGTTTTTACTAATAAATAAATAAATAAATCACATCTTGGATACTGGCGATCAAATACAAGGTGTAACAAAAATGGTGGTGATCCGTTTAAGGGCGTATTCAGTATCGTATTCTCATCAGGAAAAAGTAGGATAAAAAATTTTTTTCGCAAAAAATTTTTTTATCTTCGTATGGAGATTCGACCGATTCGCGCGGCCCAGCTCATACAAAAGTGAAAATTTTTTTAGCGAAAAAAAAATTTTCTTCTACTTTTTCCTGATAAGAATACGATACTGAGTACGCCCTTAAACGGATCACCACCATTTTTGTTACACTCTGTATATGAAAGAGGCGCGTTCCTAACACATATTCTAAACTCGTGTGGGTGAACGCGTACCATGCTTGTATGAATGAGATATGACAGGTCGACTGTTCGTGTTTTTGACAGGCTGTAACTGTGAGGTAACCGAGAGGAGGTCGGCGGCACTTTCAGTGGGGAGCGGGAGTGTCCTTACTCTTTATTATATTGTGGTATAATTTCGTACAATTATAAAAAAGTCTTCTATTGTTACTGGCTACTAATAACCGGTGGTTACGTTAGGTTAAGGATTAAAGTTAAACACCTAAAAAAACAGGATTTTCTAGTAAACTTACCACTAGTTGATCAGCAGGCGCGTCCATGAAGGTGATTTCCGACTCCTCACCAGCAAGCAGCACGCATACAGACCGCTCGCCAGATTCATCATCTGTGAACAACACATCATCATCATCATCATCACCTTCATAACCATCTTCATCATCATCGCCTCATCACCTTCATCACCACCATCATCATCACTTTCATCATCATCGTCACCACCTTCTTCTTCATCATCATCATCACCTTCATCACCACCATCATCATCACTTTCATCATCATCGTCACCACCTTCTTCATCATCATCATCATCATCACGTTCATCACCGCCATCATCACCACCATCATCATCATCAGGATCATCATCCTTGCGTTATCCCGGCATTTGCCACGGCTTATGGGAGCCTGGGGTCCGCTTTGAAAAGTAATCCCACGATTTGGCCTTCTTAGTTTTACGAAAGCGACTGCCATTTGACCTTCCAACCCGAAGTAACTAGGCCTTATTGGAATTAGTCCGGTTTCCTCACGATGTTTTCCTTCACCGAAAAGCGGCTGGCAAAATCAAATGACATTTCGCACATAAGTTCCGAAAAACTCCATCAGCATCAGCACCATCATTATCATTTTGACGACGGATCTGGTCTAAAGTAAATAGTGACCCTGCCTACTAGGCCAATGGTCCCGGGTTCGAATCTTGGTAATAGCATTTATTTGTGTGATATGCACTTGAGCATGGATACTATTATTTGTTCCTGAGAATCCTGTGTCATAGATACTTTCTATAATCCCATTACGAATTGAACGGAATAAACGTAAACAAACTGCTGTCACTGTCAAAGTAACACGTGCAGCTCAAGTCAGGGGTTCTCATAGTAAGGGCCGACAGAAAAACTAATAACTTTTAACCAGTTATTAACGATCACTCTTGAATCGATCGAACACGATAACTCTAATATTATGTTATGATCCCATGCAAGTCAAAATAAAAATCGGTCCAAAATTGACGAAGTTCTGTCATATCAGATACTTACAAAACCAATAATTAAATTTATAACCACCTTATTATGCGTCATCGTATTTGAAGACGGTTTTAATTAGCCATTAAAATTCACTACCACCTAGTCTCGAAAGCTGCTGAAAAATAATGTTTAGCGGCCCGCTACTTGGTCGCCCAGGTACATTTTCACAGTGATACCAGTGCAATAAACAAAGTATCCTCCAAAAATGGCCTTTTAATTTCAATAAATTTACCAAAACGTTTTGTGTTGAAATTTATTTTGGTTTAAACAGAGTCATTATTTGTGTAATGGAATATCTCAAGATATTTAGTAAACTTGTTGAATATCGGTAATTTGAATACCTCGAATGGTGCAATTTTTTTATTGCACCGGCCACACCTTTGTTTACAATAATTCCGGTTAATTCAAAATAGGAATATATGTAGGTACAGATATAGGGAGGATCTAGGGAAAAGGGTCTCCTTCGTATTTTTCCGGAAACGTTCGTATTTGTCATGCTAGTTCAGTCAATGTCAGTACATCTTGTACTAAGACTGACTGAAATAGCATGACACGTTCGTACGTTTCCGTAACAATACGAAGGCAAATCTTTTCGCACTACATCTGTATTGTAACTATTCACCTCGCAACAAATAACTTCCACGTTATTTAATTCTACATACATACATACATACAATCACGCCTGTATCCCATAAAGGGGTAGGCAGAACACATGAAACTACTGAAGCTTCAGTGCCACTCTTGGCAAATAAGGGGTTGAAAGAAAACGAAACTGTGACATTGCAGTGACAGGTTGCCAGCCTCTCGCCTACGCCACAATTTAACCCATATCCGATAGTCGCCTTCTACGACACCCACGGGAAGAAAGGGGGTGGTGAAATTCTTTACCCGTCACCACACAGGCTTATTTAATTCTAACCTTTTGATTTTTAACCCCCTGACGCAAAAACGATAAGTTTGACGTGTCTGTCTGTTTTTCTGTGTGTGTGCACCTGTTTGGCATCGTTGCTTTCGAACGGATGAAACAATTTAGATTTCGCTTTTTTGTTTGAAATTTGAATTAGTCGTAGTAGTTATTTTTCTTTTTTCAAAATTTAAATTTTGTCACATAAAAGTTTTACAATATACAGAGTGGGGCCTGTAACAAAGGCGAAGAATTGAACTGTAGGCTATTCTCCTTATACTGATCAACATTTATTCAGTGACTTTTAAAAATTATGAAGTCTTTAAATTTTTAATTTTTCATACAAAATAAATATTAGCTTCAATGTACGCCATTATTGTTGTCATTGACGTTGTCTGTCACACTTTAGACTTAACAGAATTCGCAATACATTACCTCTTAGAAAAAACTTTCAAGGGTGATAAAAATCAAAATAAAAGTTATTTTTAAAAGTCACTGAACACATGTTGATCAGTATAAGGAGAATAGCCTACAGTTCAATTCTTCGCCTTTGTTACAGGTCCCACTCTGTATAATGATGTAAAGATTTTGTTTTCAAAATTACTGATAAGGTGTTGCCAATGTGTAATTGTATACAACCCTTTGTCTGATTTAATGCCCGGCTGCTAAAATAGGATTATTGGTGGTGCTTTTTGTTCTGCATTCGTTTTGTTCGATTTAAGAGGGTAGGGACCATCGAGTATCCATACAAAACGTAGTCCTGATTTTCCTCTGTTGATATTAATATCAGTGATTGATTTAGTTAAGTACTTAATACTTACTACTTACTTTACAACAAATTGCTCGCCCTTAGAGTTGGTCAAAGGCGCCTAGCCTTCAGAGATAACATACACTAGAGAAATTTTGACGGGTACCTCGGCGATCGGGGTGGCGTACGTCAGCCGCGATAGCTGGAGACCCGGGTTCGATTCCCGGCTTCGCCACCAGTGGGCTTGATCGCTTTTTCTTTAGTGTATGGTATCTATTTCAGTTTATACTACTTACTTCACTGGCTCAGCGACCCAAAATGGATCTTGGCCTCCGACACAAGAGATCGCCACTCTGCTCTATCCTCACTTCACTATCCTGCGCCCCTTCACGCCAGTTGGGTATACCGTGTGCGGACAGGCCCCATACCCGAATGGCATTTCTGCGATGAGAAATGCCGCAGAAATGCATTCTATCTCTACCGCTCTTGCGTATTGGCGCGACAGAGCCAGACTACATTTCTGCGGCGTTTCGCATCACAGAAATACCATTCGGCTACGGGGTCTGGTGTCGTAGCCGAATGGCATTTCTGCGACGCGAAACGAAAACGAAACGCCGCGAAAGGTAATCTGCCAATACGCACGAGCAATAGAGATAGAATTGATATCTACGAGAACCAAACCACACTATTATTCTTTTAACCCTTTTACTGCCAAAGACGTAAAATATTGCGCGCGGCTGTAATAACACTTTCAACCTTCGTGAATATAAAACAAGGGTTAATTTTGTGGCAACATTTATAAAAGACACCTACACAAGCGCTGGTGGCCTAGCGGTTAGAACGTGCGAATTTCGATCCGGAGGTCGCGGGTTCGAACCCCGGCTCGTACCAAAGCCTCAATTTTGACAATTTGGCCGATATTCTTAGCTTGATATGTGTTAAAATGTCAAATATTTTATTTTATTTTCTTTATTGGGGAAAAAAACAGATACAGACCAATAATATTTACAGACAAGTTATAAAATCTTACTTATAGCCTACATCCTAACACAATTCCCACTAGGAGGTACGGCAGTAGTTTTAGGGACAGCATTGTGATCGGAACTAATTAACAAACTTATACTAAGACTTAAACTTAACCTTATAAAGCGACATAGATTGTTACCAACAGAAAAAGATTAAGAAACAGATTAAGAAGTTAATTACACAATATTATTGAATATTTTGGAGGCTTAGAACTATTTATAATAATATTAGCGCCATCTAGCCGAGCGTCCCCTAAAGGTGTAACGCCACCGTACCTTTTTATATATGGCTCTGAGGTACGTTTTTTTCTTAGACTGTAGCTGTCTATACGGAGTTACATTATTTATGTCTTTGGTATTTCAGAGGCCGGCCGTATTCTTGTTTGGCACTGACGCAGCATTTCATGATTTAACCCAAAAATGAAACCGTAATTCTCAACTCGGAGCTCTGTCAAATCAGTTCATTTATTCTCCGATTCAATTGATACATTCGCAACGTAGTCTCAGCGACGTGCAAATGGAATCTCTCAGGCGGAAATACACATCCATATATCGAAGACGATTTATACTACGTCTTTACTGTTTAGACCTTTGTGAGTTTTCAACGCAATATTGTTTAAACTTTTTGAAACATTGAAGGGGCTCATTTAAATGGAGGGTGAACTCGAATGTGACTTTCATTGTCGCGGTATTTGATTGCCGGGAAAAATTAGATGTAACGCCGTGTCTTGCGAGGGCGACGGTCGCGCGACCGTCGCCGTCGCGTCTCATCGCATCGTCTACTTCCATATCGATAAGGTTTGATTTCGTATGCGTCGCATCGCCGTCGCGCGACCATCGCGCGACCGTCGCCCACGCAAGCCACGGCGTAAGAACAGTCAGTGGGCTATTTTCATTTTACCATGTAAAGTGGCGTGCTCTTCAGGGCAATCATGGTCGCGCGATAAATGATAAAACATCGGGCCGTCCATATCGCACTTACAATAATATGTGAATAATATAATGTACTTATTTGTTAAACAAATACAAAAAAAAAAACAAATAGTGCGATAGCGACAGCCTGATGTTTTATCATTTATCGCGCGACCATAATTGCCTGCCTTGTTTTAGAAGCCAAGACTCATTTTGAGTCATCGCGCCAACAAAGTAAGTAAAATCAGTAACTCACCTATACTAGTGTCGTACGCGTGCAAATACTCTGACGTCATGAATTGCCCGACGAGACTCGATTTGCCGACGCCAGGAGCTCCCAGGACTAACACTCGGTACGAGCTGAGACCCGCTGAAGAATCCCTGGGAACAAATAGAAATAGAAATATTTTTATTCATGGTATAACATTGACAAAAGAAATAAAGTTACACGTACAGAAAAGAACAACAGAAAATGATTTACAAATTACAAAAAAAGTACATATTTGCCACGAAATGGTCCTGACTCAGCATGGTGTTAGCCTGGGAGCTAACGCTGATCTTCCGTCAGGGCCATATCGAGTGAAACCACGGAAAGTACACACACTACAAAGAAATTATAAGATAGTGAAAATAATACAATTCTAAATAAATAAAAGCAGACTTAATAAAACATATAATCATACATATTGAAAACATTATCATTATTAACAAAGAGGATCCATTGGAGATACCAATTGGAAAAAGACCGTAAAAAACGGTGCCGTCAACTGCTGGCCTGGTCGAACTAACAAATAAATTTAATAAATGAATATTGGAGACACCTTACACAGATCAACTTAGCCCCAAACTAAGCAAATCTTGTACTATGGGTGCTACGATATATGTACATACTTAAATAAAATACATAGAAAATATCCATGACTCAGGAACAAATATCTGTGCTCATCACACATATAAATGCCTTTACCGAGATTCGAACCCAGGACCGCGGCATAGAAGGCAGGGTCACTACCGACTGAGCCAGACCGGTCGTCAACAATCGCTTGCGCTCCGTTAGCGTATCATCGGTGTTCCGTAGTGGCCCGACAGAGTCAGGTTATTTAATATGGAGGTTATTGAGAGATTTCTGTCTAGTATTAGACAATTGATAAGCATGCTGAGTCTTCTCGACCTAGCTAAATAACAATGTACAGAGGATTAACGGCCTATAGTCACGGAAGATAGGAGAGGGAGGAGTCTTGCGCGTGCACCGAAGATCTGATCAAGACGGAGATTTAGGTAAAAATAGCGTATGACCTAGTCGATTGGAGGAGCTAAAAAGAATGCTCCGACGTACTGCCAAAATCTTTGAACTTCCAGGCACGCGGTCATGCTCTAAGAAAATGTCAGACATAAGTGTTGCAATGGATTACCTTGAAGAAGCCAAGGAACAAGGTGCAGATGCCCTGTTAACGGCCTCTGTGCTGGACGCACTGGAAGCCACTGAAGTGTTGGACCGTGATCTTCTCGAGCGGAGAGAGTCTCCCCGATTTATGACGCCTTTACCTGAAAAAAAAAGTAAATGTTGATGTGCAGTATGTGTTGAAGGTGTTGACGACCGGTCTGGCTTACGCCGTGTCTTGCGTGGGCGACGGTCGCGCGACCGTCGCCGTCGCGTCTCATACTTCCATATCGATAAGGTTTGATTTCGTATGCGTCGCATCGCCGTCGCGCGATGGTCGCGCGACCGTCGCCCACGCAAGCCACGGCGTTAGCGCGTAGTGACCATGCCTCAAATCCCAGTAAGGGCATCTATTAGTGTGATGAGCACAGACATTTGTTCCTGAGTCATGGATGTTTTATCTGTATGTAAGTATTTGTATATTATACACCGTGTTTTTTTTTTTGTTTTCCATTAAATTCGACACGTCGTTAGGTTCCTTATTAAGAACCACCCTGTATAACACTTTTAGTTAAATTCGCAAAAAATTTACTAAAAGTGTATTGATTTGTAGTGATTTTCATACATAATAAATCAATTGATTAGTGTGAGAGACCCTTAAGAATAACATTCAAGTTAGTGCCAAGTGATTGACATAACATTAGGAATTGGTAAAGGCTGTGACACACGCGTTCATCAATTATATTTATTTTTTTAATAAATCGATAACAGCAAGAGTTAAGACGCTAGTTTCTTAGAGAAATTAATTGCATTTGATGTAATGAATCTGCCCTTAAAGTTCGGAATTCAATAAAAACAGGGTGTATATATCGTTGTCTCAGTACCTGAAATACAAGCCTTCTTGAGCTTACTGTGGGACTCAGTCAATCTTTGTAAGAATGTCCTATAATATTTATATATTTATTTATAGAAAGAACTGACAAAGGGCCCAATCATGAGGCCTTATGATTGACTTAAGACCTTAGTCATGGAGGTTAACACTTTACTCACTAGTTTTGATAAAATTTCTCAATATTTATTAACAGTTCTAATCTCCTCCTGGGGGCCGATTTTTGAGTCTCACTGTCACTAAAATACCGGTTGAAAACGGTGAATTGCCTATTATTTTCAGTGACAATTTTCTTAATTCGAACGCCGTGAGACTCAAAAATCGGCCCCCTGGAGCCTAATGTAGACCTTAGACGCTTGTCGCATTTTCGTCGCGTTGTGCGTCGTGAGAAAACCCAGTACTTAGTTGTCCCTTGTAGACCCTTTAATGATCACCAAGAACCTAGTTGTCACTTACACAGTAATGGACATAATACAGCACTTACCCATTATACTAAAATGCCTCAGTCCATAATACTCCTCTTCGACACCAGTGTTGGGCATGGACAGTGGACACCACTCGCGCCCTCTGTTGTGGCAGACCCAGTAGTTGTCAACCTAAGATCCAGTAATGGGCACCAAGCTCCTATAATGACCACACTCACCCGTTATACTAAAATGCCTCAGTCTATAATACTCCTCCTCGACCCCAGTGTTGGGCATGGACACCAATCGCGCCCTCTGTTGTGTCAGACCCAGCAGCCTTACCACGATCTTTTTAAAAACGATTCAAACGCAGAGCAGTTCAGTTTAGGTGTCTAAACTGAGCGTCTCAATTTGCTACCATGACCTCCAATGTTCAGAGTCGAAACTGGACCGCGTACAAGTGAATGAAAGACCGATATTGTCTCTGGTTCGCAACTGAATCGTTTTGACAAGAAAAGGATGAATATATACAGGGCGTCCCAAACTTATGGGACATGAAGGGGAAGTACCTTAAATATCGTAGATAGTGAATTTTGCTCAAAGAAGACTTTATGTTATTTTTAAAAGTTAGTAATTCTGCATTCATAGATTTTCTAAAAATTACTTGCTTCGTCTGGGAATCGAACCGACTAAAATGTGAAAAAAAAATCACCCTTTTTTTATGATGCCAATCGAAAGAACAGCTAAAAAATAATAACTCTGCTTAAGTAACATAGTATTTTAAAAGAAAGGAACACCATAAAATGATTGAGTCAAATTTCAAGAAAGTTATTTATTGCCGAAGACGACGTTCGAAAAGTAGCGATATTATCATTCCAAAGATAGCATTGATTATTCGTAAATAAGTACCCACTTCATAAAATAGGTACTGGCATAAGTTTTCCTTATTATAAGTGCACGTGTGGATAAAATGATAATTTGATAAAACTTAGTATTTCAATACGTCCTCTGTAAGCTAGACAGAAGGCAAATTTAAAACAAAAATAAATAATTGTTAAATTTGAAAATGGAACAGTTTATGACAGCGTTTGTTTGAATGCATACTTTTTAAGATATTTTAAAAAGAAGTGATATTTTTAAATGTTGTTCTTAAATTTGAAAATGGAACAGTCTGTGCAAGCGTTAGTTTTTCGGATATTGATCTGTTTAGTCTTAATTCACTTACACAAGTGTTATTGTGTTAATTTATTGCGAACATGGCATATCAAGTAAGTTTTGATCTAATAGAAGCATATTTTTTGAACGATAAAGATATCTCTAGAAGTTTGCGGTGGTATGGCGTAAAATATCCTGATAGACAAATACCGTCTCGTAAAGTTTTGAAAAGGCTTGTGAACAATTTGAAAACTCTGGGACGTTTCGATAAACGCCCAAGAGAACCACAGCAAGAAAACCATACGATCAACGACGAAGAACTTGGTATTTTAATTTACTTTTCGGCTTTTCCGAAAGCATCGGTGAGAGAAGGAGAACAGGAAATTGGAGTTTCAAAAAGTAAAATACACCGTGTATTAAAAAAACACGGTTTTAAGAGTTATGTTGAAGGACGATTGGTTCAAAAGTTACTTCCGGGCGATACAGAAAGGAGAAAAAATTTCTGTCTTGATATCCAGGCACGCTTGCTCGAAGATCCAAATTTTTTGGATAATATTATTTGGACAGACGAATCTAACTTTAGCAATAACGGTATGTATAACCGCAACAATAATCGTATTTGGTCTAAAGAAAATCCCCTACGAGTCACTGAAACTAATAACCAAGTGCGTTTTTCACTTAACTGTTGGTGCGGACTTTTAAAAACCGGGTTTTCTTAATCCATTTTTACCAAGGAACCTTGAACACAGAAAAGTATTTAGGAATACTTCAAATTTTAAGGGATAAGATAAGAAACCTTTCCGCGGCGGAGCAAGAAAACTTAATTTTCCAACAAGATGGAGCTCCGGCTCATAATAGTCGGAGAGCAGCAGATTTTCTAAATGAATGTTTTCCTACATGGATTGGTACAAATGGACCGATTAGATGGCCGGCCAGATCCCCGGACCTCACACCATTAGATTTCTTCTTTTGGGGATACGTGAAAGATATGCTATACAAAAAGCGATACGAGAACGTAGGCGAGTTGCAAACAGAATTGTGCCATATCACATCGAGTGTTCACCATAAAATGATAAGAAAATCAACAGGCAGCGGGCTTATTACAAGATTGGCGATTTGCGTAAGACAAGAGGGATCACATTTTGAGCATTTAATTAATTAATTTACAAAAAAATACCTACTTAATTGACTACGGCAGTTTCATGTATGTTTTTTATTTGATTAAAATGATTAATTTCACGTTGTTCCTTTCTTTTAAAATACTATGTTACTTAAGCAGAGTTATTATTTTTTAGCTGTTCTTTCGATTGGCATCATAAAAAAAGGGTGATTTTTTTTTCACATTTTAGTCGGTTCGATTCCCAGACGAAGCAAGTAATTTTTAGAAAATCTATGAATGCAGAATTACTAACTTTTAAAAATAACATAAAGTCTTCTTTGAGCAAAATTCACTATCTACGATATTTAAGGTACTTCCCCTTCATGTCCCATAAGTTTGGGACGCCCTGTATAAACAAATACGTAAGTCATTAGTATTTATAGGTAGCTCACTCGTGTCTAAATTTAATGTATATCGCTAAGTTATGCTAGACCTAGTTGATTCCTTAGCCATCCTAGTTCTAGGCATAGTTAGTCGCAAGTGTTAACATGACTCCTTGCATATCGACTAAAAAAGGATCAGACTTTTTCTCGCTCTTTTTGATTTGCGTTTTTGCGAAAGTTGCGAGATCATAATAGGGCACTCTAAAAATGTAAAAACGTGTAGTTAGTTGGAATAGTTGGTCCGTAAATATTACTAAACAAAATCATAAAACTTTATATTTTATTATCGAATCGGTAAGGATCGAAAAACCAAAATAATAAATTAATCAGGTGATGAAACTAGCTTTAGTTATATTTTCCATCTCCTACTCCTTATAAAAAACACAAAACTATTTAGTATCGCTAGTGTTACAACAAAGCGATTCAGAATAATGCGGTAAGTGAGTAACTTTTTATGAATCGCTAAATTTGACATTCCTGCGATTCAGTTTAGGCTCAAGTGGCATGTCATGGTACGAAATACACTTGAGATGAGTGAATGAAACGGCTGGGACGCTTATCGCTCGCTCGGTCGAAATTTGATCGCAATAACAATGTCGTGGTAGGAAATAGCGACGCAGTTCAGTTTAGGTCCTAAACTGAATCGCGTTAAGAGATCATGGTAAGGCCCCAGTAGTTGTAAACCTAAGATCCAGTAATGGTCACCAAGCTCCTATAATGGACAATCACTTACCCGTTATACTAAAATGCCTCAGTCTATAATACTCCTCTTCGACGCCAGTGTTGGGCATGGACGCCACTCGCGCCCTCTGCTGGGGCAGTCCCAGTAGTTGTCGCTCGCCCGTTCGTGATCTTGCCGCTTTGACTGATTGCGATCGGGCGTGGTGTGGGCTGCCGTACCTGAGAAAAAACAATTAAAATAATAAATACCCACTATCATTATAATAGTAGGTACCTACCAGTGGCGGGGCGTGAAAATTTTCGTTGGTAAAGCCGGACGGGTTTTTGGAATCTGTTTTGTATGGACTTCTAAAGATACTAGAGAATTTTAGGGAACCCGTTGGGAATAGAGTTGTATCGACGCTCCGCCACTGGTACCTACATTACTGTACAAGTCTGGAAAAAAGGAAGTTCGAACCGAGTGGCGATCGACTCGAGTTACGAATTTCCCTTTCGCACGTGTATCGTACGACGTCTGTATTTTTCAGTACATATGGCCCTCTGCAGTGTGTGCAATAGTACATTACGATACAAGTGCGTAAAAAAGGAAGTTCGAAACGAGTGGCGACAAATTAAAACACGACCGAAGGGAGTATTTTAAATCGATACGAGTTAAGAATTACCTTTTCGCACGTGTATCGTACGACGTTTTTCAGTACAGATAGCACTCCGAAGTTTCGACCTGACTTCGAACCACTTCTCGCACTAGTGCGTAAAAAACACCATCTGTACTGAAATAGTACATTACGATACAAGTGCGTAAAAAAGGAAGTTCGAAACGAGTGGCGATAAATTAAAACACGTCCGAAGGGAGTATTTTAAATCGACACGAGTTACGAATTTCCTTTTCGCACGTGTATCGTACAACGTTTTTCAGTACAGATAGGCCTCCGAAGTTTCGACCTGGCATATAATGAACCACTTCTCGCACTAGTGCGTAAAAAAAACACCATCTGTACTGAAAATGCCTCAAAATTTTTTCCGAAAAAAAAAAATTCCGTACAGATGGTGTTTTTTTTACGCACTAGTGCGAGAAGTGGTTCATTATATGCCAGGTCGAAACTTCGGAGGCCTATCTGTACTGAAAAACGTCGTACGATAAACGTGCGAAAAGGAAATTCGTAACTCGTGTCGATTTGAAACACTCCCTTCGGTCGTATTTTAATTTATCGCCACTCGTTTCGAACTTCCTTTTTTACGCACTTGTATCGTAATGTACTATTACGATACAGACAGATCCTATTCATGTCGTATTTAGAGCGAATTTTTGACATATCCGAATATTATTATGAAGTTCGAATGCGGTCACTTGTCGTAAATACTTTATTGCAATATAGAGTCAGTGTTGTAAAAATGCCATTTAAAATAACTAATATTATCACATTAGTCTGCTCTCCCGAAGGCTTTTACGCGCGGTTTTTGGCATTAGGCCGTGATTATGTACGTCGCTTGAGAAGGCATTTTACACAGTACTAATAATATGTGCAGTACAGTCACAATATAACTAACACAAACCTTAGGTACATGTGTATCACAATATTATAAATGGGAAAGTGTGTGTGTGTCTGTTTGTTTGTCCGTCTTTCACGGCAAAATGAAGCAAGAAATCGAAGTGATTTTTTTAGGTGGATATAGTTGAAGGGATGGAGAGTAACATAGGCTACTTTTGTCTCTTTCTAACGCGAGCGAAGCCGCGGGCAAAAGCTAGTATGTTATAATTGGTTTTAGGATACTTTCGTTGATTTCATCTCGGATATTGGCAAATTAAAAAAAAATTAAATTAAAATTAAAATTAAAATTATTTATTTGGTAGCAATACAATATTTACATAATTGGGCTAGTATCTCTTTTTAAGTATTTGAAATACTTGTATTAAGAGAATACCGCTCTTCCACTATTGGTAAGTACTACAGTTTATAATTGTTTATAAAGTAATTAACAGTTTTTAATTAACTAAACTTACAATTATACATTACAAGAAAATTATAATTATATACTTTTTATTTAAACATCATGCTACTATAACTATTACATTAATGTAACTAGCATTAGAATCAAAAGTAAATTTAGATAATATACATCACATTATTATTATTATTATTATTTTGTTTTCTGTATATTAGTCTAGTGACTATTATACGAAAATCCTTATATAATGAAATAATTTAAAATAGAAGAAATGCGTGTGTGTGTGTGTGTGTGTGTGTGTGTGTGTGTGTGTGTGTGTGTGTGTGTGTGTGTGTGTGTGTGTGTGTGTGTGTGTGTGAGTGAGTGAGAGAGTGAGTGACTGAGTGTTTGTGTGTGAGTGTGTGTAGTTGATTCGTTAATTAATTAATTCAATTAGATTTTAATTTTTAGATATTATTTTCTCTATGTCATTATAAGTTTTACTCTTTAACCATTTTATTATTCTATGTTTGCACTCAAAGGTGGAATAGGGGTAAAGGATGATATTGTTATTTAAGAAGTTATATAAGTAAGCTGATTGTGTGGAGTATTGTCTTCTAGCAAATGCAGTTTAAATACGCTGAAATATACCCAAATTTGGAAAGACTGGAGTGTTATGAGTGTATCATGTTCTGGCGTGGTTCCACTTGAAGCCTAGAGTCTGACAACGAAGCTTTAGATTGCTAGGATTGTTGTAGGCGATAGTTTTTACAAAAGTGTACTCTTACACTCACTTGACTGTGTTCTTGCCACGATTCTAACATTTGACGACCGGTCTGGCTCAGTCGGTAGTGACCCTGCCTGCTAAGCCGCGGTCCTGGGTTCGAATACCGGTAAGGGCATTTATTTGTGTGATGAGCACAGATATTTGTCCCTGAGTCAAGGATGTTTTCTATGTATATAAAAGTATGTATTTATCTATTTAAGTATGTATATCGTCGCTTAGCATCCATAGTACAAGCTTTGCTTAGTTTGGGGCTAAGTTGATCTGCGTAAGGTGTCCCCCAATATTATTTTTCTTTCGATTCCTAAACTTTCGTAACATTTCTCATACACGCTGGTCGGCTTAAGGTATTTTTGATAGCCTTTCTGAGGATTTTCCCAGCATGATTTGATAGTATTATCATTAGTCACACATAAAAATTATTTATTTCAGTTAAAATACTGTTTATACTACTTACACTGTGATTACGTACGGCGTTTGACGCGACCTCCTTCATAAACAAATTTTACACCATTACCTTTCCAAACATCGTATCTCATTCAAATCCGTCATTGTAAACAACGCCTTGTTTTCAACACAATAGAGTATAATTTAACTAAACAGTGAATTAAGAAATGTAGAGTATGGTAAATAATTTATTCAAATTTGGAAGCAATTTAGGTCTCAATTAACGGCCCTTTCGAAGGCTTTGAGTGGATACGATATTAGTACAGTGTTTTAGATCAAAGGGAGTAGTATGGATTCACAATTAATTTATACAGGGTGGGCGGTATATCTTTTAGTTGGGGGTAATTGAAAAAAAATAAAATTGTAAATTATGGCTTGTCCGTCTAGTTTGTGGTCTTTCAACACTGCGCTTGAGAAAACGTTAATCAAAATTTAAATAATTTATGTTAATTTTCAAGTGACCTTTCGTAGCTTGATAGTAGGTAGTAAGATACAATAGTTATTTGTTATACAAGAGTTTTTATTACATTAAACAAAGAAAAAAAATTTATCAAATTTATTTCCCCACAACCTTCACAATTTCACAACGTGTCGTTGTTTTAACATACATACATACATACAATCACGCCTGTATCCCATAAAGGGGCAGAGCACATGAAACTACTCAAGTTTCAGTGCCACTCTTGGCAAATAAAGGGTTGAAAGTAAACGAAACTGTGACATTGCAGTGACAGGTTGCCAGCCTCTCGCCTATCACACATCATGTCACAGTTTCGTTTTCTTTCAACCCCTTATTTGCCAAGAGTGGCAATGAAGCTTTAGTAGTTTCATGTGTTCTACCTACCCCTTTATGGGATACAGGCGTGATTGTATGTATGTATGTATGTACAAGCACGACTAATCCTATTTTTATAACAGTTAAATATGTCTTTTTCATCACATTTTACACCTATCATGAATTTGTATTAAAACGAAAAATGAAATATCTATTTTAAATAATACATTAGTATAATAATAACACATGCTACGAGTCATCCTCTAAGCCGTTTTTAAGGCGATTACCCAAATAAAACATAATAACATTATCCACGAAATACCTTTAATACCTTTTGTTCACCTATTTATGAATTTATTGTCCATCAACCCTTGTGGATTAAGCTGTCTACAGACAACATGTCTAAATATAATTATAATGTAAATATCTACCATTCATATTTAACTACAGGGAGTTTAATTAGTCATTAGTCAATTAGTCAATAGGATACGAATAATATAGAGGATGATTGAAGTAGGTACTAGCCAAATTTTGCATAATGACTTTTGAGGTTATGAGGTTATGAACAAATTTTACCATGCTAATTTGTGCCTTGAAACCCTCATAACGCTCAATGTTTCACTTCTCAAACCATTCGCTACGCTCACGGTTAAATATTTGAATCATTCGCTTGCTCGGGTATCAATATTGATTGGCACGTGCAGTTAAACAACAAATTTGCGTCCTTGTAAAACAAATAAGAATTTGTACTGTAGGTAGCCATTAATTTTCTTCAATTTTTCACACAATTCAATTTTTTACAACCGTTTAATTAATACACAAATAGGTACTGATTGTATTTGCTTTTTAAATATTCTTTGAAACTTTGAAAAACTTTTTACAATTAAATTTGATGAAACCGTAATTTTTAATTTAGTCAAAGTCACAAAGTTTAAAATAATGAAAATTCAGTTTAGTTTTTAAATGTATTTCAGAACAATGAAACCTTGAAATTGGTATTTATCTTTAATATAAAACTCCATTGTCTCAGAAAAAGGGCAGTAGCAATTATTTTGCTAACCTAAAAGTTCTAGACAACCTATTTTATGTTTTAAATAAAACTTATTAACTAATTTTCACTTTATAAATTTTTTTTTTCAAAATATATAAAAATATTAAATTATACCTACTAGCCATCCGCCCGGCTTCGCATGGGTTTAATATACAATAAACTTTCCTCTTTCGTCGGGACAGACTGCTATATTCGACGACCGGTCTAGCTCAGTCGGTAGTGACCCTGCCTGCTAAGCCGCGGTCCTGGGTTCGAATCCCGGTAAGGGCATTTATTTGTGTGATGAGCACAGATATTTGTTCCTGAGTCATGGACGTTTTTTATGTATATAAGTATGTATTTATCTATTTACGTATGTATATAGTCGCTTAGCACCCATAATGCAAGCTTTGCTTAGTTTTGGGCTAAGTTGATCAGCATACATCCGGGTTTTGGGAGCAGGAATGATTTACACTAGCCCAAAAATGGTGAAAACGATAAAAAATTAACATTACTTTAACATTTCTAGGTACATTTGGAGCCAGTTACATATATATTTATAGTTAAATATATATTTCAGTAATTCAAATGACTATAAACAGATTACCAAATACACGAATTCATTCCCGCTCCCAAAACCCCGATGTATGTTGATCAGTGTATGGTGTCCCCAATATTTATTTATTATTTATTTATTATATTATATTATACTATGTAGTAAAGAATAATAGTATATTTTATTTTACTTTCTGCCAACGAAGGTTAAATATAGGAATCGATACGTAACACAAAGGTATGAGCATTAAGTTATTAGAATAACATTGAATAAGTATTATACACGGTGAAATCAAAAGGACCGTTAAAACTTTGCATTATGACTTTATAAATCATAATGAATAAGATTTATCATGGGACCTATACCACACGTCGGACACTGGCGATCAAATATATGAAAGAGGCGCGTTCTTAGCACACATTCTAAGCTCGTGTAGGTGAACGCGTACCATGCTTGTATGAGTGAGACACAGGTTGACTGTTCGCGTTTTTGACAGGCGGTAACTTTGAGGTAACCGAGAGGGGGTGTGCGGCACTTTCAGCGGGGAGCGCAAGTGGCCATACTGTATGATAGTACTCTTACTGTGCCTATGCTGAATTCCCAAAAAAATGGCTGTTTCATACATTTCCACTGTCATGATGCCACTCATGACGACCGGTCTGGCTCAGTCGTTAGTGACCCTGTCTGCTAAGCCGCGGTCCTGGGTTCGAATCCCGGTAAGGGCATTTATTTGTGTGATGAGCACAGATATTTGTTCCTGAGTCATGGATTTTTCCTATGTATATAAGTATGTATTTATCTATTTAAGTATGTATATCGTCGCTTAGCACCCATAGTACAAGCTTTGCTTAGTTTGGGGCTAAGTTGATCTGTGTAAGGTGTCCCCAATATTTATTTATTTATTTATTATTTATTACTATGAAACAGCCATTTTTTTCCGCGATTTTAGAATTAGTCCCATAATAAATCTTGTTCATTAGATACTTCAAAAGTCACTATGTAAAGTCCTTTTTAGTCACCCTGTATAAATTTAATACATATAGGTACACACTGAATAACCCCTCCTTGCAACTTTTAGGCACTGGTCCCACCGCGAGCTAGTAAGCTATTAGCTATCGGCTATAAAAATGAACAAAAGATAAGCACTCCCGTGCAAATAAAAGAGACACGGCGCACAGTGGATCGAAATGAATAAAAAATGGACATTCGCATTTTTTTCCAAAAATCCTATTTTAAAAAATGCTCTTCGGTTTAAAATGATATGAGAAATATAAAATGTTATATAAAATTTTTCAAAATGAGGCTTATTTTAAGCAGAAAAAAATAAAATGTGTTTTTTTTGTATGAAACTGAAAAATAGGTATCTTATTGTAAGAAAACCGTAACCGATCCCGCCTTCAAACCTTTACAGTGTCATTGTCCTACTTTAGAACAGTAGAAAATAGTAAAAACCTTATCTGAGTAGGTGCCCGTTATTTTTTTGTAGTCCAATCAAAAGTCAGTAAATACAACATTTTTCTTAGTGCTTTATTTTTTTATTTTCATAAAAAAAACGGTATATTCATGACAATTTGACGACCGGTCTGGCGCAGTCGGTAGTGACCCTGCCTGCTGCGCCGCGGTCCCGGGTTCGAATCCCGGTAAGGGCATTTATTAGTGTGATGAGCACAGATATTTGTTCCTGAGTCATGGATGTTTTCTATGTATATAAGTATTTATATATTATATATATCGTTGTCTGAGTACCCACAGCACAAGCCTTCTTGAGCTTACCGTGGGCCTCAGTCAATCTGTGTAAGAATGTCCTATAATATTTTTTTATTTATTTATTTATTAATTTAGTATAAAAATTAAATATATATGACATTTTGATACAGATAAATACAAGTTTTTACAAGGAAATGGTTAAAAATTACATTGAAATCGAAACATTTATTGCGATGTTTTTAGTAACTATGATAGTAACAAAAAGTTAAAATTTACTTGAAATCAACAATAACAATATAAGTTATAAAAAAAAATACATTGTATAGATCTATTTTATTCACCACCTTCTTCTACACTTTCAAACATTTCTATATTTTCAGTGTCATCAGTACTTATGTTTTCTATTATTAATAATTCCAAAGCTTTAGAAGAGAGGGTCTTTTTAGTCGCTTTACTTAGCGGTGGCCTCAAAAAAGACAATCTTGGATCAGATGACACCAAAAAATTGTGCAATATGTCTTCGTTTGTTTTTGTTCGGCTACATTTTCTAGAATGATGCTCCCTCACATTGCGAAAATCTTTATTTCGTGCTTCTGATGCTTCTTCTGACATCTTTCCGATGGGCAGCATACCAAAATGTTCAATTATGTCAGCCCCGTGAATCAATAGCTTGTGGACACTGGGTATGTCCCCACTTAAACACTTACTCTGGGATTAACCATTTATGGTAGATAAGTAACTAACGATAATGAATATGATCTGAGCAATTAGTATAAATGCTTAACTTGCATTATAGCGAGGTTGCTAATGTACCCATTACTTAATTACATATTATTGTAAAGGTTAGAATATCTAAGTTATAAATTAGTGAAACGATTTGAACGTTGATATTTCAACGACACATCATTATTTATGATTATGAGCATATTGTGAATGTGCTTACTAATCTCCATGTTTTGAAGTACAGAAGAAGGTGGTGAATAATAAAGATTTTTAAAATGCATTTTTTTATTTAATTATATCGTTATTGTTGATTTCAAGTATATTTTAGCTATTTGTTTACTATCAATAAAAACACCGCAATAATTGTTTCTATTTCAATGCAATTTTCTTGTAAAAAATTGTATTTATCCTTAATAAAATGTCATATATATTTTGTTTTTATACTAAATTGTCATAAATACACCGTTTTTTTAATATAAATAAAAAATAAAGCACTAAGAAAAATGTTGTATTTACTGAATTTTGATTGGACTACAAAAAAAACGGGCACCTACTCAGATAAGGTTTTTACTATTTTCTACTGTTCTAAAGTAGGACAATGACATTGTAAAGGTTTGAAAGCGGGATCGGTTACGGTTGTCTTACAATAAGATACCTATTTTTCAGTTTCATACAAAAAAAACACATTTTATTTTTTTCTGCTTAAAATAAGCCTCATTTTGAAAAATTTTATAGAACACATTTTATTTCTCATATAATTTTTAACCGAAGAGCATTTTTTAAACTAGGATTTTTGGAAAAAAATACGAATGTCCATTTTTTATTCATTTCGATCCACTGTGCGCCGTGTCTCTTTTATTTACACGGGAGTGATTCTCTTTTGTTCGGTTTTATAGCCGATAGCTCATAGTTTACTAGCTCGCGATGGGACTAGTACCTTATCTCAAAAAAATCTTTTCATAACTCATTTCTATTGCAACAAAAAACTTTTCTCTCGAAAGAACCCTTCTTATTCAAATCCCTATTACGTTCAAAAAATCCTTTTCTGCCCCTTTTTATAGGAAAGATAAAAGAAAACGCGTTTAAAAGATAATAAAAGATAACATAAGGGAAGATAAAGATATTTTCGCGCGCCTTGTTGCGTTTATCATTTTTTATGAGATCTGTCACTCTGAATAAGGGGCACGATAGAGCGACCGCCAAGTGAAAGCAAAAGTGGCAAGCTAGAAAGATTGCTTGCAATGTACAAGTTGCAGAACGTTCTCAAAATTTCCGAAAAACTCGATTCGCTATTCGTAACTTTATCTTTTCCGCAGTTGTATCGTAATGTACTAATTATAGTAAAACTAGCTTTTGTGCATGGCTGCGCTTCCACTCTCAATTTCAGGGAACTGGGGGGTTAGAAAGAGACAAAAAGTATCCTATGTCACTCTCCATCCCTTCAACTATCTCCACTTGTAACCAAATCACGTCAATTCGTCGCTCCGAATTGCAGTGAAAGACGGACAAACAAACAGACACACACACTTTCCCATTTAAAATATTAGTATGTGTATAATACTAATGTAAATAAAAAACTTTTAATCATAATATTAAGTTCATTCCTGCCACTTCTGATTGTTAAACATGTTCGTAAGTCCTTGCTTATTACGTAACTTATAAAGTTTTTGAGTTAACTATTCATAAGTTGTCTTGTTAGTAAAACTTCTGTTACTTCTCAGGCATGTGTATTTTAGCTATTGTTAAGTGAACATAAGCCAAAGTTCTTAAGGACATCCTTCAACTACAAGTATGTTTAAACTATACATATGTCACAATGAAGTTTAAGTTAACACAAAAAAAGAGTTCAGAAACATTGTTTTCGAATAGTACTATAAGTCTGTATTAACTATATTTTTCGATAGTTACGTACACATGTAATGAGACTCAAACAGTGTAATGTCATATGGTATTCTGGTTTGGGGCAAAGCAGCTGACATACAGACTAATTTTGTATTACAAAAGAGAGCCATTCGTTCTATTTACAACCTAGGAACACGTGTATCAGTATAATTTATGTTGTTAAGAATTTAGACTATTTCACTAAGAATTCTGATATCCATAATTATAACACTGGAAACAAAAATAAGCTTGTCATAAAGAAGTTTCGTGTCCGTAAAGTACAGAAGTCATTTGTTGGGCAATGCATTCATTTTTATAATAAGTTACCTGACACTGCTTTGAGATTACCCCTCCCAGCTCTTAAGAACTACTTAAAAAAATCATTGATGTTAAAGGCTTATTACAGAGTCGAGGACTATTTAACAGACAAACATGCATGGCCCGAACCAGAAACTACAAAAAACGAATAGCAATTAAAATCATTGTATTATGTGCAGAGGACACAGTTCAGATAAGAAAGCACATCAAATATTTTATATTTTATGTTGTGTAAATTACATATTTAATGACATTGAGATTCATATTATCTTTTTCTTCTGTGACAATTGGATATGTTTTCTCTGAAGAAGAACGACGTATTATTAAGCAATAATATAATTTATTGAAATTAATTTCCATAGAGTACCTATTAGTCTGTTCATATTCTTTGATGAATACTTTTGCATGTTAAATTGTATCTTGTTATTGAATGCATGTTAATTATAAGTTGTAATGTTTTGAAAAGAAGTTGCCCGCCGAGTTTCTTGCCGGTCCCATAGTGGATACCCCCCTCCCAACTGAGGGGGGACTGAAATCTTCTCGAGGCTGAGGCGTAGGGTTAGAGCCGGCGTAGCTTTATTTGACGTTCATATGCGCATTGTAATATGCCTACTTGAAAAATAAATATTTCATTTTCATTTTCATTTTCATTGTTTAGGTATTTGATATTCAGACTTGTTATTTGTCTCAAAAATACCTATGTCACGATTTTTTATGTTACTTACATACAAGCACTTGACTATTTTATTTGATAAATGACAAAATTATAAACGTAACAGAGTGGTCAGAAACAAAACAAAAATAATATAGAAACAAAATAAAAATAAAAATAATACGCTACAAGGGCGGAAAAGAGGGGATATTAAACGAGTGGCCATAAATTAAAATACGACCGAAGGGAGTGTTTTATTTCATCGCCACACTTTTCGAATTCTCTCTTCACGCGTGTATCGTACGACGATTTTCAGTAGGTACATAATATACCTAGACGGATACCTACCTTTGAAGGTTTGACCTCATGCGCGGATCCAGGGGGGGGGGTCATGGGGGTCATGACCCCCCCCTGGAGCCTAAGTTGGCCATACAAATAGACCACGTGACCCCCCCTGGGGCCCCGAGCCTTTACCACGTGACCCCCCCCTGGGCACGAAGCTGGATCCGCGCTTGTTTGATCTGACATGAAAGGGACTACCTCGACATTCCTAATGACGTTTGTTCGAAAATCACTTGGCCTAACTCATTTGGCCGAATTATGAAATGCCTAACGCTCTTTTGGCCTAACGATCATTTGGCATAATTTAAATTTTGCCCCAAAAATTACATTACCCAGAACCGATTCGCTGTTAGAAAGGTAGGTTTAGGTTAGGTTAGAACCGTGACCTCACACAAATCCGAATCGCTTCTAAAAAAGTGGGTTTTAACGGCGTTAGGCGAAACAATATTAGGACATTTAAATTAGGCCAAATGATCATTATGCCAAAAAATATTAGGCGATCTAAAAATCGAAGAAAAAACTTTAGGAATCTAGATATACATCCGACATGAAATGTACTACTTTCCGAACTAGTGCGGGACAAAAGTACCATATGTACTAAAAAAAATACCAACGGATCGGAATGGTAAGAAATAAAACAAAAAAGAACATTTCTTTTTTTTTCATTCATAAACAAACTTGGCTCTCCGAAGGTACGCACTTCTTACTCATAAAGTTTCAAGATTAGGTTCGTATTCGTCACTGGGAATAACGGAGTAGACGTTGAAATACACTTTGTTCTCAACTCGAATATTATACGGTGGAAATTCGATAATATGAATCTCAAGGCCCAGCCTATCGAAAGGTTTATTATTAAGTTTTCGTCGATTTGAATTCGATTTTCAATTCGATTGTATCAATCAATCAATCAATCAATCAATCAAAATATTTATTCGTAATAAACTTAAAACTACACAATATGCAAAAAAACAGTATTACTAAAACTACAAACGTACAAGGGATTAATAAGTTTATTGCGAAAAGGTCCCGTCTCAGCATAATGCTGACCCGGAGGTCAGCGCTGATCTTCCGACGAGACCATTTATGAGACCACGAACGCAGCCGCACGACACAGCCCCATCGCAATTCGAACGCATCCTTATTGAAGCGATCAACGCCATCTTGTCTTATATCTATGGCAGGGTATCATTGCGTCATTTTTGACAATGGTGACATCTCACATAATATCAATGGAGCCATGCCGCACAGCAAAGTAATTTAATTACGCTGATATGGCATAGAAGTTATACTATAACTAAATAAACATTGGTGGTAAAATATCATAATAAAGTGGCTATAATAGCAAAGATAAATGTTGGTACAACACAACGTAACATGGAGACTTAAATAGTAATATCTTTTCCTATACAAAGGAGAGAGCTTAAGTGGAGTGATTATGTTAGGTTTTCATGATTAAAAGTTATACAATGCACATTAAGGGAGAAATAAAGAAAGAAAACAAAAACACGTAGCTTGGAAGAGAATTACAGGATACTAAACATAACCCCAATGTGGCACATCAGAAATAAACTAATCACAACTACAACAGCACGAACATTTAGGTACATTAAAATTGATAGCGAGGAAAGGACAGAAAAACAGGTATGCACTATTTAAGTAGGTATGCAGTAATATATACAAATAATATAATATCAGATATAACTGGTGTCATGCCGTAATGCCGATTGTACGTTTTTAAATACCTACATACTTTTACTACTGGCCTAAGCGTCTATTTCATATGATTTATTTTATTATATTATGGTGCAACGTCCGAGAGACGTACGTCGCTTTTGATGACTAATAAAGAGACCTATGCGAGAGCGACATATTTTGCCACATAGCTGACAAGGGAAGCTTGTAACCGATTGCGACGTTTCGCTATGGTGTCTTCTTTCCCTTTTGTCAGCAAGTGCCGCCCATCTTTCCCTTTTGTCAGCAAGTGCCGCAAACCAGGTCTCATCGACGAACTTGCGACCATCTTCAACGCACTTTCGCCACTCCGTCCGCTTCTCCGCAACCCAGTTTTGGCAGTCGAATCCTTTAAAATCGACTACATACATACATAATTATAATCACGCCTGTGTCCCATGAGGGGGTAGACAGAACACATGAACTACTCAAGTTTCAGTGCCACTCTTGGCAAAAAGGGGAATTAAATCGAAATTGTGACATTGCAGTGACAGGTTGCCGGCCTCTTGTCTACCTACCTATATTTAACTCCACTAGTTTCTAGAACGGTTTAATCTTATACTTTTAAACGAGCAATTCTTGTATATTTATTTATTTATTTATATATACCGACGATCTCGGAAACCGCTCTAACGATTTCGCTGAAATTTGTTATGTAGGGGTTTTCGGGGGTGAAAAATCGATCTAGCGTAGCCTTAGATCCCGGAAAACGCGATTTTTCGAGTTTTCATGAGTTTTTCTTTCGCGTTAGTAAACGGAAAATATGGTCGTTAATTTCGCCGCGCGCGCATCGATTCCGCTTAGCTCAGTCGTACAAGGTCGGTCTAATGTACGCAGATAGATCGTAGGTGTCAGGGTTTCGAATCCCGGCCAGAAATTAAGTTTTTGTTTTTTGTCTTTTTTTTTTGTTTTTGTATTTATAAGAGTTTTTTTTTATCTAAAGACGTGATATATTAAAATAGAACCGAGCGAAGCTCGGTCGCCCAGATATTTGTCATTAAAATGCCATTTTTAAATTTGTAAATTTCCTGATTGACTACTACCTAATATTTTGTAATAGCTTTGGTATCTAAGTCGCTATGGGACGTATTTTTGAGTAAGGATGTGTACACCCATATTTTTACACTTGACTGTATTGCTACTCAATAATAATAATGTACCACCTGATGTTTACTGTAGTGTATAGGTGTCTCGAGTACATATGGCAGTCGGTGTCCGAGTGCGATGGAGCACGGACGTGCGGTGTGTATTGGCGAGCCAACCCGATGTATATAGTGTAATAGGGTGACATTACAAGTGGCGACGAGGATAAAAGCAAGTACTTACCACGTGAATCTAGTATTCGGAAAAGATGGGATAGAAACATAAGTAACATAACCTATAAAATCGAGTAACGATGCGCCATGATGCACCGTTATCTTTTTGTAAACAGGTTTGGTTACCTGCCGTTTTAAATTACTGGCATTCTTAGTAGTTTCGGAACGTAATGAAGCTAAATGAAAGTGTTCATTAAATACTACAAAGCGAAATGATTATAACGGCAGTTTTTCAAGAATTAAGTCAAAACCAAATAAAAATAAATGAAATGTTATTTCTTTCAACCGTGCTAATATAAACCTTAAGCAGGTAACCGAACGATGCAATTAATAAAATGTTTGAGGCAATTGACAACATACGGCCAGCCTTCCTAGATTGTCATGCCTATACATACAGGTGTCGGTGTGTGGCTCCTACCTACCTAGTAAACGGTTTGGTTACCTACCTAGATTGCCAAATGTTTTTAGGTACCAAAATGTTATTTGAGTTTATGTGTAGTGGGTTTATAAAATTGATTTATTATTTACATAAATCACAGCCCGGAATCATTACAAAATTTCCGTCCAACCAAAAGAAATGATATTTATTTTTAATTAGTGAAGTTACCATCTACCTGTTGGTTGGTTTAATACACAAAATTATGTGATGTTGCTAAATTTATGAATGGTTAAGCTATTTACCTAAATAAGGCATTTACTTGAATGATAAAATGTTGTACAACCATCACACTTAAATGTCCTATGGTAGCATTAGTCGATGTTTGAGAGTAAGGTGAAAACCAAAACAAACTAGATAAATACTTACCTAAGTATACTTCCTTACAGTCGGGAAAGTAACACTTATTTAGAGATAGATTATCACTTGAACGTGAATCTTTTGAATTGATTGAACATGCCATAAAATCGTGACTAAACTCTTGTCGCGGATTGACTTACGTAAACATTCCTAACGCCGATTTCGAGCAGTTTTATCTGAGTATTTAATTACTTAAAAAACCAGAAAACTAGATGGGTTCACATTAAGTGCTAAATATACCTACTTATAATAAATAAAGAAATATACACCCTGTTGTTATTGGATTATTGAAGCACTTATGATAAGCAGTTTCCATTTAAGTATTAAATTACTTTGTCAGTAAAGTCGGCAGAAAAAAAGAGGCATTAAACGGATATGCAACTCTGTACATTCAATTGTATCGAACATTTAATTGGCATCTAAATACTATGAAATTTTATGCCATTCGTGGCTGAAAATAAGGCATTAAATTGCGAATTTGGAAACAGCAGATTACAGAATCTGGACATTTAATTGTCATGTGTGTGAATTGGATAACAGAAATTCTGGTTATTAAGCTAGTTAATACAGCAGATTACCGAATCTGGACATTAAATTGTCATGGAAAAAAACCTACTGGTAACAGAATAACAATGACCTGACCTGTACAGTGTGCACGGCTCATTCAAAGCAGATAAAATGTATCTGGTCATTAATTTGACATGACTTTAGCCTTACGAGGATAAATATAGATATATGTGGAACCAGCAGATTACTGAATCTGGACATTTAATTGTCATGTAAAATAAATGAAAAAAAAAACATACTTACCTTGGTTAAGGCAGATATATTTATCTGGTCATTAAATTGTTGTAAACATAGTTAAACAGCAATTTAAAAAAAAAAAAAAAAAAAACTGAACATTGAATTGTTGCAAATATGAGCTTAATGATAATAAACCTAAACACGAAGTAAATTACGGTTATACTGGTTGAACGTGCGCTTAAATGACGCTTAGATCAGATGATAAATGCTATCTGAGCCTTCAATTGTCATAATAGTAGATTGACGTCGGTCAATAAATATCATTAAATTGAAACCGAAATAAATTACACATATGAAAGAAAAAAATACCAAGGCATCCAGTGCCTGAGAGTCTGAGACAACTACCCCAGTAAAACACTCAAGTACAATGACTGAGTACTTTGAGATAGCATAAGTTGAAATATTTTCAATATAATATATGTTGACTTGTGTTAGTTAGAATCATTAAATTGATTGGGTACAGGTTGCCCCAAGAAAGTCCAGTATGGCTTCTTAATTGTCGTTGGAGGCATTTGACAGCGAAGGTGATCCTACATCAGTAGGAGTTCGGTGGGAGCGCTGGAAAAGAGCACTCTTTATATACCTAGATGCCGCTAACGTCAATCAGAGTGAAAAGAGTGAAAAAAATAAATAAATAAAGACAGTTCATTGGTTTGACATTGCATTGTATATAAAAAAAACACGTAGTGGTGCAGCTGAATTGAATAAAATTAAGCGAACGCTTGATACATTTCAACAACGCGGAAAAAAAAGAAGTTGCTAACTCTGCTTACCGTCAACAAGGCTTTGTCAGTATGGGTGACCTCAAGAGAAAGACATGCCTATTTAAGTTGATCTATGATAGATTTTCAAAGACAATCTACGTCAGTTGAAAATCATTACAAAAATATATTGGTACTGAAGGTACTCGTTATCAGTTAGGGTAATAGGTACATACTGCAGAGATTCATGTAGGTGAATCTCATACAAGTCAGGTGTCCAGTTAAAACAAATAAACTAATGGATCTGTGAGCCTCTATTGAACTAATATAGAAAAAAAATAAGAAATAAAAATGCTGAACTTGTTTGCGTAATTTCACGGGAGGATATTGAAATGTGGTCTCTCTTTCGTGAATACATATTAAATTTGTATAAGATTTTCCAAGCGAACTAGTAACCTAAGTTTGTAAATTTATAAAATAAATCTCACTAGTGACCTTATTTCGTCTGGTCAAGAAAATGAACAAAAGGACAACAATCAGCGGCTGAATCAGCTTTGTCTGTAGTGATTGTAAAATGTTAAATAATCACAGATTTCAATGCTTCACGTCAATTATCTAGGTACCTAACTACCTACAATGCACATTATTTAGAGGTTAGGGAACATGATTCTTTATATAAATGGATTGATAGACGGATGTGAAGTTAAGGGTACAACTGAGAGAAATTTGCCTTGTGAATCTAAAAAACTCGTCTTGTTGCGTGTTTATCTGTTTGAAACAATAGTATTTTAGTAAAGGGAATAAATCACAATATTGATGATACAAGTCGAATTTGTACGAACCAAACAACAAGGTCAAACTTGTTAAAATATATTTTATTGAATCAGCTAAACATATGTTTAAAACAATATGTGACATGTGCTTTTACAAAATCGACTTGTTGGTTTAAATAAAACATTGGTTCAAAAAAAAAAAAAAAAAATCAATAAAAATTCCTCCCACGAACGCTCCGGCTGTGGAATGAGCTATGTCAAGGTATTCCCGATGAACTACAGTGTGGGGTTCTAAAAAAAAGGGAGTGTACAAGTTTCTAGTGGGTCGGCGACGCGCATGTGACACCCCTTGAGTTGCAGGTGTCCATGGGTTGCGGTGGCCGCTTTCAATTAGGAGGCCCTATGACTGTTTGCCACCGACGTGGTATATATAAAAAAAAAAAAAAAAAAATTGTGGAAGGTAGTTACACTTAACAACATCAAACTTGTAGTTGGAATGAAAGAACACGTAGGCGCAATTTAAAAAAAAAAAATTGAAATGTTGAAAGAACATGAAATCTAGTTGTTTTTCTCTCCGTGTGACACATAAATAAACGCTGAGTCTGTCAAATCGTGGTACCTTGGGAGAAACACTGTGCTTACCTACTAAACTACCTCGTAGTTCGGTGAGCTGTATAAGTATACTGTTACTCCTGTTACTCTGGTCAATTTCAGTATGACTTAATGCCTTGTAAATGGGCATGCTGATTTGTTCGGTTAACAGCGCAAAGAAAGTAAATCAAGGAGATAATATTTGGGTAATAATTTAGATGATATTTTATCAAAGGAATGGAATGCACTCCCACCATAGATGTTCCCAGAAAAATACGACCTCGGTCTCTTTAAGATAAAAGTGAATATGCTATATTACTGAATCGGTGAGCTCCATCTTCGACTATGTCTTCACCTTCCATCAGGTGTGACTATGGTCAATCGCCAATCAGCAAAAAAAAAAAAAAAAAAGTGGTTTTGTAATTTCTTTAATAATCATATTATAAAATAGCCTAGCCTAAGAGTTAAGATCTTAAGATAGATAAAGAGATAATAATAATAAAAAAAAGATGTTGATAAAATACTTTAAAAGAAAAGTGTTATCTAAAATATATACATACTGTGTAGATATAAATCGGATGTTAGTATAATTGGGTCAATTGGGTAACCACTTCTTAAATAGTATATGAACAGCTATCTATTTTAGAAAATTAATCGTTGATTACTTTGTGTGGTACAAAGTATCTACGAGAAAGAAGCTGATCATGATGAAACAAAATCAATAAAACGATAAAGTGGATACGTGACCCTGAATAGGATTTTAATGCATATTCTATATAGTATCTCTATGTATTACAATGCAATGAATCACGAGCCCTTTCGATCCAGAAAAAACAGTAGACAGTAAAAGTTTTAATAACTATGCACTGCAATTTATAATTAAATTTATGAGTAGATCTAACTAAACATTATAATATCCGTAAGTATTATGAATTGCATTAGATGAAATGAAAAATGAAATAAAATGAAATAAATGTTTATTCAAAAACTAAACCTACAACTAAATTTATCTTCTGCCAAACCAGAGTATGGTTTGTCGGCAGACGAGGCTCCAGATACATTAGGTTCCATAACTAAATACTTATATGTACTATTTACTAGTTACTAGCAATAATAGGTGCATAATATAATGAAGTATAGGGCCGATACAATCAGTTATCAATGTTATCATCAATAATTACCTAATATACATTAGACGCCTGACAAGCGACCTATAAAAATAATAATAATGTAAATCATGAAAAGGTATGAAATTAGTGAAATATTATTGTACGAGCCGTACACCTTAGATGATATGATTCTTGATGGTTGATGGTAGTCTTGATAGAAATAGAAACACTGATTTTTGATACACTTATAAATTTATTGATAACCAAGGTATACTGAGTACTAGCTAGGAGCACGTATAAACATAAACTAATGCATAAATCGATGTATAGCGTAATCGCAAATACAGCGATCAATCAATCAATCAATCATTATTTATTTGCAATAAAACATAACTAAATGCATGCAAATGCAATCAAGCAATGCAAAGCAATTCTAATCAAGTCATAATTATATTAATTTTAATGCTGACGCGAGAAATGTGCGATGCTTGCATTGTACAATTATATTGTATGCTATTGAAGAAAGAAAAAAAAACAATCATATATGTATATAAAAAAAAAAAGTACTAATCTAGTTTTCAAAACAGTCTGAATTGAAAAAGGTAACAGATTTAAAGAAGAAGGAGTGAGACTGACATCTAGGAATTGTAGTTAATAAAACACACAAGTATGTTTGAGTATACACTGCAGGTGGTGGTGCAGCGTCCGCTCTGAGTCAACCCTCAGACCGGAATGTCCTAAACATATGATTAAAGATAGAAAATTAATCCCTAATTATAACTACTTCACATACAGTACTAAGTGGTAAAGACGGAGATGATCAAGTTAGGAATGACGAAAGTGGGCAGACAATTAGAAGAAACGTAGTTCATTAAAAAGAAAAAAAAAAAGATACACGGCACAGCATGGCAAGTATTTGAATTAAAACTAAATTGACCTATTATTTAAATATTTATATAAAAAAAAAAATTAAAACAAGAAAGGGATGTAGTATATAGGTGTCTCGAGTACATATGGCAGTCGGTGTCCGAGTGCGATGGAGCACGGACGTGCGGTGTGTATTGGCGAGCCAACCCGATGTATATAGTGTAATAGGGTGACATTACATTTACGTATAACCATGGTTATTGCAATAAAGTCAATCATTCATTCATTAATCCATTAAATTATCCTTCACTCACCTCTTATCAAACTCGTCCACATCCTCACTAGTAAACTGACTGGTCACATCCAACAGCTGCTGTATATGGTCGCTGCAGACGCGACTCTTGCGCCGACAGTCGTCCCCCTCTCGCACGAGGATGGTCGCGCAGCCGCCGTAGTCGAGGGAAAGAGACGGCTGCTGGACGACGATGGTGGTGCGGCCGGGGGGCGCGGAGCTCGCCGCGTCGAGAGGATTGGCTGTTACGTGGACTTGGGCCGCTGAAAAAAAGGTACTTATTAATTTTACTCTAAGAACAAATTAACCCTTAAATGCATGGTGATGTATATATGCATCATGTATTTTTGACTCTATTGACAGCATGTCAAAATTCAAATTTGAGTAAATATTTGTCAAGGTCATGCATTTGAGAGTTATTTTTTTTTATGCAGGCACACTAGTATTCAAACATTAGGTAAACTGAAATAAAAGTCACATACAAAGAAAAAAGTTAGCTCCAGTGCCAAGAGTTGGAATTGAAACAGCGGCCTTGGTTACCGGACAGATGCCTAAGCCGCCTGGCCATCTGGTCACGGTGGCAAGGTTCGAAATGTCCAAGTATGTATATGTTAGTTTCCCGAAGGATTGAGACAAACAGACATTAAGACTGCCTAGAGGAACAATGCAACTAGACACCAAGTTAAATTGACAGCTATTTTAATCGGTCACCGGTACAAATTTGAAACGTCAAACTTCGATGAACATATGACGTTTACCTTAAGGCGGTTTATCAAAGTCATTGCAAACTTAGATTGGTCTAAATTGTGTGAGTTGAGCATTTCTTTGTATTTCGCCACTTTTATGAAATGTGATATTTTTGAAAAAAAAAAATGGTATTTCTACACAGAATCACTAGCTTTTTCAATCCTAGTAGTTAAAAAAATTGTCCTATACGATTTTTTCTTATTTTGTTACCATTTTCCATACACGTTGTGTGGGGTAACAAAAGAGGAAAGTAACAAAAATGTATGGAAATTCTGGGACACTTTTTGTCTCCCAGTAAGATTGAAAGTACTCGTGATTCTGAGTACAATTGACCTAAAATTCCCTGAAAATATAAAAAATGGCAAAAAAAAAATGCTCAGTTATGTTTTGGCTGTGGAGTCCATATAGACTAAAACATCATCATCATCATCATGTCAGCCCTTTATCGCCCACTGCTGAGCATAGGCCTCTCTTCTAGTACGCCATGTATCCCGGTCCTGAGCTAGTCTCATCCAGTTGTGACCCGCAATTTTGCAGATGTCGTCCACCCAACGACGTAACAGATGCGACAAGCGCTTCTTACATCTGCAAGCGGCCACCATTCCGTTAACATTTTAGTCCACCTACCATCACTCTAGACTAAAACATAAGAAGACAGAAGACAAACCTGTAGACTGTCTTCTAGAAGATGGCGGCGGCACAGAATGCTGATGCGCCGACGACCTCCTCCTAGCCGTCGTGAAAACCTCCGTCCCTTCCAACTGTCTCCGTAACTTGGCCACATCATCCTTATAATACTCCTTATCCTTCTTTTTCCTTGCTTCACTTCCTCTCCTTTTTTCTTGTTCAAACTTCTCACTCCTCCTTTTATCTATCTCAAATCTATCGCTAGCTCTTCTTTTCTCTGGTTCAAATTTGAAGTGAGTCTCATATTTCGCTTGGTTCAGTTTTGGGCTTTTTGGCGTTTCCATTTTGGAGTCGTATGGGATTTGGATGGAAGTTGATGGAGCCGTTTCTTGGACTGTTGTCTTGTTCCGTTTCTCCGGTCTTGGCTTGCGCTCTTCTTTTTTCGGTTCTGAAATGTTCATTTATTATAGTTACTGGATTTTGTGTTGCCAGACATTTGAAAAAGGTTAGCGTTAGTTTCATTCTTAAGCTCGTGTTCATACTTATTCATACTAAAATGTGGTGTTGGTTATAAAGAACTCATACTATTCAGTTTAAATACTTATAGACTCGTATTTAGCAAATACTATAGGTGTAGTCGTAAGCAGTGTAAATGTCTAAGCCATAAGAAGCTTGGGGAGTCTATTCACAAACTGTTTGGTACCTGGTAAACTTAGTTACACTTGTAGAAGTCACGTCAACGCTACATCGGAAACGCTAGGCCTAGAAGACAAGTCCTATATGTTTGGCAGGTTGAAAAGATTCGTAAACCGTCTCAGTATATGTCTAGTACCAGTAGTACCCACCTGGTAGTGGCACATCGAAAACGAACCGCGCCGGGCCGGGCCGTGGGGAGTCTAATATGTCTGTGGCAGACTGTGGCTTGGTGTACGCTGGAGAGTCTATCTCCGAGCTGTCCTGTGCTCTGTGGTAGTGGGGAGGGGCTGTGCTGGGGGGTTCCTGTAACAAAGATAATGTTTCAACTATCTGATTATAGTTTATAGAGATGAAAGTCATGTCACGAGAAAGGTGTTACCATTGAGTGAGTATATTGAATAGATGGTATAGTTATCAGTCAAGATTTTCGAATGCAGCGCCATCTATTATTAAATTACGACAACTTTTCATGTGACTTTCCCGGCCTAAAGGTTCCTTACAGCACATACAAAGCATGTGGAACCTTTAAACATGGAACGCCACATATTTATGGCGGGATTTTTAAATAGGTTTGATGTAACATTCACCAACCAGTCACATAAATAACTATTTCTATACGGACTTATTTACCAAAAAAAAATGACAATAATAAAATTTACTATTTAATTACATATAATTAATCATAGAATGTCGTTCGCTAGTTTTCAGGTGGTACAGCGACATCTAGCGAAAAATTTGAACATCAAAAATACTTATACATTTTATGACAACAAGTCAATAGCCAGTTTGCGGAGGTAACAGTGACATCTAGCGATCAACTTGCACTACGGCATATACGATCATTGTTTTTCACGCCCTCTATCGTTGAGTTTCCTAAACATATCCTAAGTACATCGGATTTACTATTTCCTTTGACTGAAAACACCGTGGGTGTTGAATGAATGTCGAAGGAAGTAACGGAAGAGGAAAACCGAGGAAAAAGTGGATGGACAGTGTGAAAGGTGATATGAAACGGAAACAAGTGAATGACAAGATGACAGGTGATAGAGAGGTATGGAAGGGAAGGACATAAAGCGCCGATCCCAAAAAAAAAACTGGGACAAGGGCATTTGAATGACGAGGAATCTGATTGTATTTAAATCTAGTAACTGCTGTATCACAGAATCAATAATATTTCTGGTAAAAGCTCTCTTAATATTTTAAAAACGAATAACACAATGTTGCATTGTATCCAAAAGAGTGCAAAGTAATTTTATACTTTTAAATTGATACCCAAAACTGGTAGAATTTACGTTTAAAACGATGATTTTTGAATTATAAATGATAAATAAATTGATGAATTTGATCCAGTTTCATGTTTTACAGCTAATATTTTCGTTGTGTGGTGAAAAGTTTTGTGTTTCACTCGGAGGTAAAATTAGTTTAACCTTTGTGCCTTGGAGCCCTCGCAACGCTCAAGATTCCACATTCTGAACCAGTTGCCAGGATTCAATATTGGAATCTTTTGGCTGCTGGTTAAGTTAGGAAAAAATAGCATTTTTGTCGTATGCTTATTCCAAAATCTATAAACGTCAATCTTCAATCATTTAAGTAATTCATTTGGACGACCGGTCTGGCTCAGTCGGTAGTGACCCTGCCTGCTAAGCGTGGTCCTGGGTTCGAATCCCGGTAAGGGCATTTATTTGTGTCATGAGCACAGATATTTGTTCCTGAGTCATGTTTGAGTTATATCTATTTAAGTTTGAGTTATATCGTCACTTAGCACTCATAGTACAAGCTTTGCTTAGTTTGGGGCTAAGTTGATCTGTGTAGGGTGTCCCCAAAATGTATTTATTTATTTGAAATCAAGGTCTTCTTCATTGTAAGCCTTGGATATCTGCAAAAACATCAGCATCAGCATTCTACAAACAAGGCGCTATAAGTAACTGCCACTCTGGGATTATTCTCCAAATATATATTAAATAACTGTCAATGTCGAAGCACGAATCTTAGACATAAATCAACTAGAATTACTAACTCGATGCCATATGTCACCCGATACCTACTAGCATTGTCGTTTGACTTTCAGTACTAGATTAAGGTCAAATAAAGCACATGTGATTTGGGTCATTCGCTCAGACAATTAAAACGTGTCTGTGAACTTACGCAAATAAATAAATAATTGGATCCTAGCTCTGTAGGGTTACATGCGTCTGTTGGGGTAAAGGCGTCCTTTGGAGAAATCTTAAATTATATTATTGACCGTACCCAGCATACCGAGACATATTTTATAAATATATGTAACATACAAATACTTCTATATGTACAATACATGGATAACATCCGTGACTCGGGAAATTATAAAAATAAACCGGATCCTTTATCGGGATTCGAACCCCAGACCGCAGCTTAGCAGGCAAGGCAACCCGCTAGGCCACACCGATCGTCAAAAAAAAGTGAACAAACTAGACAAAGACTAGGTCATTCACTCACACAATTAAAATGCCTGTGAAATTATACCAGATGTCTATGAGAAATTAAAGGTGTTTTAGCTTATTACACTGAGAGAAAATACAACCAGTTTTCATGTTCGTTCAACAAGTTTTTTGGTTAAAATAGCGCCTACGTGCTCTTTGGTTCAAACAACAAGCTACTTGTCATTTGAATCGGCAATATATTTGAATCATCAAGTCGATTTTATAAAAACAACCTGACACATATTGTTTTAAACATACTTACGTTTGGCTGATTCAAACGGATAAACCGCAACAAGTCGAACTCGTTAAATTCACAATGCAAATTTCTCTCAGTGTAAATTTGCATGTTGTTGTGTAGGACTTACACGGCCGACTTTCAAAGTGAAGGTCACAGGTTCAAACCTTGCCCCGGCTCGTACCAATGACTTTCTTGGAACTTTTGTCGTACGGCTCTCTTGGAAAGATATGTACGGTCGAATTCACAAAAAGATTTACAAGCCAACATGCCAAAAATATATTTTCACCACCCCAACTGGTAAAGGCTCTCTCTGCTATTCGAAAACAGATTGTTTTTAATACTACGTCGGTGGCAAACAAGCATACGGTCCGCCTGATGGAAAGCGGTCACCGTCACCTAAGGACGCCTGCAACTGCAACCTAAGGAGTGTCACGTGCGCGTTGCCAACCCATTATAAACTCGTAAAAGAGCGTACAAGTTCTAAGACTTCTAAGGAGGGTTTGGGTTGGTTTGATGGTTGTTTTGAGTTGGGTGCGGTTATAATAATTATATTACAAATATTTCAGTTACTGAAATGAATAAAATAAATCTAAATAGTTACTATCTCTATCGTATCCAGAACTAATACTTGATGACGTTTCTTAGAGTTCGAATAAGGCTAGAAATCATTACAAAACTGAAGTTAAGCAATATTTTCAGTGGCAAATACTGGTACAATACACCGTGCTTTTTTTGTTTTCCGTTAAATTCGACACGTAGCTAGGTTCATTATCAGGAACCACCCTAGTATATCACTTTTAGTTAAATTCGTAAAAAAAAATTACATCATTTCCATACATAATGAAATTATCACTGTGAGAGACCCTTAAGAATAACATTCAAGTTAAAGTCAGGTGACTGACGGCACATGTCAAAACAAATAACATTAGGAATTGGTAAAGGTTGTCACACACGTGTTCAGTAATTATTTTTATTTTTTTAATAACTCGATTAACGTAAGAGTTAAGACGCTAGTTTCTTAGAGAAATTAATTGTATTTGATCTAAAGAACCTTCCCTTAAAGTTAACGGAATTCAATAACAACAGGTTGTATAAATCGCGCGCTGTCTACGCAACTTTAACATCCACCCGCCTTCATCAGTTTTCCGTGATCATGATGCATGCAACTGCGTCGAAATATCGGGAGCTCGACAAAAATCAAAAAGGTAATCACGGTCTATATCCCGGTCAATATAAGTCTAATGAAAATAACCGTGAATCATACAAGACTCTTATATCAGGTCCCATAACTTTCATGCCGATGACATCAATTTGACGTCACGCTGCATATAGGATGATTCAAGAGTTTTATTTAATAATTAATCATTATTCATCAATCTTTTTAATCTTGACTTCAAAACTAATCTATTCTTGCGTGAAATAATTAATAGCTACTTGATACACTAAAAGTAAATTAAATTATTTGTTTATTTTTTTACATCCATTTTATTACATATGTTTGTTACCATATTTAAATACATTATTAAAACAAAACAAATTGTTTCCTTTTCGTTTCACGTATCAAGTAGGTATTAATTATTCCACGTATGAATAGCTTACTTTTGAAGTAATTTGTACATGATAAAAATTGATTAATAAATAATGATTAATTATTACAATAAAACTATTTGAATCATCCTTTATGCAGCGTGACGTCAAATTGATGTCATCGGCATGAAAGTTACGGGCCCTGATTATTATATTATATATTGCAAGAACTGGGTCCGTGCACAAAAAAATCAGAGAAAAGTTTTTTTCTATAGGCCGCCATTTTTAATAGTACATTGTGCAACAAGGGGAGGAAGTTGAATATTACTAACGAAAGTAAGTTAAATCGCGACGGCTTGCCGGAGCGATTTAAAGACTCGAGTTAGTAATATTCATACTCCCCGAGTTACACACAATGTTTTTCATCACAAAAAATGTGTAAATAGATGTCAAAAAGTTAAGTAAGGTACAAGAAATTACATTATTCCCTTGGGAGAACGATTTTTCTATAACTCACGCTTCGCCTGCGTGCAATAGCACATTTAAAGTGCGGGTGTGATGAAAAATATCTTATAATATAATATTATTTTAGTATTCCTAAACTAATTTATCTAGGGATGATCGAATATATTCTCATTATCTCATCATCTCTTTGAAGTATCGATGGAAAATTGAATTTTGTGAAAGTAAACTCAATGTAATAATTTCGTAGAAGAAAAATGTAAATGTAACTTACTTAATATTCAATAATCAAAAAGAAATGAATACTATAGAGTATTTTTAACCCCTTACGCAGAAACGACGGGGTGTTATAAGTTTGACGTGTCTGTCTGTCTGTCTGTCTGTTTGTCTGTCTGTCTGTGTGTGTGTCTGTCTGTGGCATCGTAGCTCCCGAACGGATGAACCGATTTAGATTTAGTTTTTTTTGTCTGAAAGCTGAGTTAGTCGGGAGTGTTCTTAGCCATGTTTCATGAAAATCGGTCAACTATGTCGCGGTCGGGGGTTTTTTCAAAATTTTAATTTTGTGGTTAGGTTAGTATCAATGTATTTGTTACAATAGTAAAATATTTTAGAACTTTAGTTTTTACAACTGACTGATATCTGTTAAAATTGTTAAAGATAATCAGTGCCGCCATCTAGCCGAGCATCAACCAAAACTGTAGCAGTGGTGCCATCAACGAGTATATTTTTCTCAGTACATATGGTGCTTTTTTCCGCACTAGTGAGCAAAGTGACGCATTTCGTTTCACATCGAAACTTCATTGGGCCATATGTAGGTACAGTCGAGTTAATAATTAATATGTGTACATTTCTTCACCTTAACTCGATGGAATTAGATGAAATAACCTAACCACAAAATTAAAATTTAAAAAAAAAAACCCCGACCGCGACATAGTAGACCGATTTTCATGAAACATGGCTAAGAACACTCCCGACTAACTCAGCTTTCAGACAAAAAAAAACTAACTCTAAATCGTTCGGGAGCTACGATGCCACAGACAGACACACACACAGACAGACAGACAAACAGACAGACAGACAGACAGACAGACAGACAGACAGACGGACAGACAGACAGACAAACAGACAGACAGACACGTCAAACTTATAACACCCCTTCGTTTTTGCGTCGGGGGTTAAAAATGTAGACATATTTATGAACGACTGTACTGAAAACGTACTTCAGTACATACAAGGTGAAATAAAAAGGACCTTTTCAAACTTTGCATGGTGACTTGAGGTAACAATGAACAACTTTTATCATACTCTAAGAACAAATTAAATTATTTTCATAGAAAATATTTTAACTTGTATTTTTTAAGTAGTAACACTACTATTATGTTATAAACATTAAATAAATGTCATATACAAAGAAAAAGTGACCAAGGCCTCCAGTGTTCCGAGCTGGAATCGAACCAGCGTACTCCGCGTGGCCTTGGTCACTTTTTCTTTGTATATGACATTTATTTAACTTTTATCATGTGACCAATACCACAGTATAATAAAGAGTACTATCGTACAGTATGGCCACTCCCGCTCCCCGCTGAAAGTGCCGCTCACCCCCTCTCGGTTACCTCACAGTTACCGCCTGTCAAAAACGCGAACAGTCGACCTGTCATATCTCACTCACACAATCATGGTACGCGTTCACATACACGAGCTTAGACTGTGTGCAGGAACGCACCTCTTTCATATTATATTTAATCGCCAGTGTCTGAGATGTGCCAATACTAAAATCGCGACAAAGAATTTGGGTAACACTGATTTAAACTTTCACGATTATTACACATCATTATTTTTAAAATCGGGACTTAATCGCGTATAACTACATATTAAACTGACCTCCAACGTTTCAAGGACGGCGTTGTCCCCGTGGTCTCGGAAGACCACGATTTTAAAAATAATGAAAGAATTTGGGTGTTCCATAGAAGAGGATTTCTTTGCATGTACGGAAAACGGTAACAAAATAAGAAAAAATCGCATGGGACAATTTTTTTAACTACTAGGATTGAAAAAGCTAGTAATTCTGAGTAGAAACAGCATATTTTTTTCAAAAATATCACACTTCATAAAAGTGGCAAAAAAAAAAGAAATGCTCAGAAACGAGTGGCATTATGACAGTCGAAATGTATGAAACAGCCAAAATTTTTTTTGCGATTTCAGCATTGGTCCCATAATAAAAGTTCTTCATTATGACCTCAAAAGTCAAGTATACAAAGTTTGAATGGTCCTTATTATATCACCGTGTATACGGGCCATTTTTTTCAAAATTGTCCACCCCACTTTTTTGTAACATGGGTATTTTTTACGCGATTCATACTCAGAATCGAGAGCTCTTTCGATCCTGGAGCGACCCTTCCGTAAAGGAAAGTCACTTACTGTGATGACTCTGGATATAATGACATAATAAGACATAAATCAATAATACTTTAGAGACAACGATAAACGCTTAAAGTATAGGTAATTTAATAATGTTATTGTAAGAATGCCATGCAAATTATTATACAATGACTCCTTGCACGCGATCTCCATCATAATAAATTGTGTTCTATCATTTGTTGTTATCTCTAGTATCAGAACAGAACTGAAGTGACACCTGCATCGACTGAAATAACAACTATTGAAATATAAGGTTCGTTGGTACAAGTATTAATTATTCTCAGTACAGTGATACTGAAATCAAGTAAATGTCTAGTATCTTATTTTTTATAAACTTTTTCTATGATTTAATTTAAATTCTATAAAAATGCCTTATTTTTATAGAATTTAATTACCTACTCAAAAGAGAACAAAATTATGACATAATATTTTTCACATCACCAAAAGATGCAAGCATTTTTCAATTCCAACCTGGTGACCGCTGTTCAGCCCGTTTTAAAAGAATGGCCGGCCGTGCGTGCGTGCGGCCGTGCGTGCGTGCGTGCGTGCGTGCGTGCTTGCGTGCGTACGTGCGTGCGTGCGTGCGTGACGGAGGTGAGAGCGGTCGCCGCCGAGTCGATGCTCGTGTTGATGGTCTTGTCTGTGTGTCTCCAACCCGTGCCCGGTGAGGGAGATGGCACGAGTGCGGCAGCACGAGTGCTGGAGCGAGACAGGTGCCATATATAAGGCCAGTCACTGTCCAGTGTGCGAGGGAGATGGCACGAGTGCTGGAGCGAGACGGGTGCCATATGTGAGGCCAGTCACTGTTTAGTGTGCGAGAGAGATGGCACGAGTGCGGCAGCACGAGTGCTGGAGCGAGACGGGTGCCATATGCGACAGCAGTCACTGCCTAGCGTGCGAAGGAGATGGCACGAGTGCTGGAGCGAGAAGGATGCCATATGCGACACCAGGGTGTGTGTGTACTTTGAAACGTCCGCGTCTATCGAGTCATCGCCGGTCCCGGTGACGGAGTTGTGTTTTTTTTTTAATCTGACCTGCGGCACGGGCGGCGCGTGTGTGTGTGTGTGTGTGTGTGAGTGTGTGTGTGTGTGTGTGTGTGTGTCTGACCTGGGGCACGGGCGGCGCGTGCGGCGTGTCCATGAGGTTGGCCTCGGGCTCCGCGTCCATGGAGTCGTCGGTGCCGGTGACGGAGGTGAGAGCGGTCGCCGCCGAGTCGGTGCTCGTGTTGATGGTCTTGTCTGAGGTCGTACTGCTTCCCATGACGACCACCTGCGGACAAACAAAGGAAAAAATTTAGAAATCGCAAAATCAAATATATAAATACAATTAACGGCATTAAGTGCGGTGACGGGTTGACAATTTCACCACACCCTTTCTTTCCGTGGGTGTCGTGGGTGTCGTAGATATAGCGAGAGAGATGGTGCTGCCATCTATCGATGTAGGGAACAAATCAATTTTTTTTTTTGATTTGTTATTTTTTAAGTAGTAACACTACTATATATAAATTATAAACTGAAATAGATATATCATACACTAAAGAAAAAGCGATCAAGCGAAGCTGGGAATCGAACCCGCTAGCTAGCGAAGCAGCTAACGCGGCTGACGTGATAAACCGCTACACCACCTCGACCGCCGAGGTACCAGTCGAAATTTCTCTAGTGTATGTTATCTCTGAAGGCTAGGCGCCTTTGACCAACTCTAAGGGCGAGAAATTTGTGCTTGCACCTCCTATATGAATCCTTTTGCAGGATTACGATATAGCGAGAGAGATGGTGCTGCCATCTATCGATGTAGGGAACATATCAAATTATTTTATTAAATATTTTTTGTTTTGTTAATAACACTTGTATATTTAACTAAAATTCCCAAGTTGAAAGGGGGGCTCCTTTCCATTTTAGCATTTTCGCTACCGTATCCTCTTAAATAAAAACTTGTAAAAATACAATGTAGATACTACCAAATTGTTTTTTTCAAAGATGACTTATGTTTAGTCATTTAGTGTCGTCCAGAAGAAAATTTTAGCAAACAGGCCCAACCTTGTAAAATATCAATTTCAGTCACATAAACTATACTTTATTTGTACCGAACCTACATAATAAATTAAATTTATAGTTTACTAACTTTACTAAATAAACCCTACGCCCAGAATTAGTAATCCTAGGGGATATGCAAGTGGCACGAACATCGGAAAAAACTCGTGATACAAATGAAAATATATGGATAATTTGTTGCAATTGAATGTTTTTACACGAAAATATGATATTTAACATTTTTTTAACCACGTCAAATTAAATTTGTTATTTGTACCGATAACAATTTACCATAAAATAACACGTATATTTTGGTTCCTGTTTTAATATGAGAAAAAAAAATACAAGTCACGTAATTTTTCCCTGAAATTATTCACTTGTTGCGTAGCTTCTTATTTATTTCTAGAAATAAATAATAATAGATTTTGGAGAATTTTCACATAATAGGAACTTAACAACATTTTTTTTCGGATGTACAAAACGTTCAATAACCTAACCAGAAAATTTAAATTTTGAAAAAAACCCCGACCGCGACATGGTGGTCCAATTTTCATGAAACATGGCTAAGAACACTCCTGACTAACTCAGTTTTCAAACAAAATTTTTTTTAATCTAAATCGGTTCATCCGTTTGGGAGCTACGATGCCACAGACAGACACACACAGACAGACAGACACGTCAAACTTATAACACCCCGTCGTTTTTGCGTCGGGGGTTAATGTCTCATTTTGTCCACAAGTACAGATGTACCTATATTATTTTTAACCGACTTGAAAAAAAGGAGGAGGTTCTCAATTCGACTGAATGTTTTTTTGAGTATCTTTTGCATACCCATATTTTACACTAGACTGTACTTACATGTCACAATTTCGTTTTCTTTCAACCCCTTATTTGCCAAGAGTGGCACTAAAACGAGTAGTTTCATGTGCTCTGCCTACCCCTTCATGGGATACAGGCGTGATTGTATGTATGTATGTATGTTAGGGTGGATCAAAAAAACACTTTTTTGGAATTAGTAAACCTAATAGTTATCAATCAATGAACCTTAGTCTATGAAGCCTTTGTACAAAATTTCAGCTTTTTTAATCAACATCTTCAGCCCCCGCATTAGGTTTGAAATTTTGAAAATCTCATACAAACCTGAAAATTCAACTTTCAGATAAAAAAAAACTTTCAGCAGTATTATGTTCAGTATACATTATTGATACATATTATTACAAGAAACTACCAAAAGTTGCGAAAATAGCGTTAAAAATCGCAAATTTTCGGTATTTTAGCGGCTATTTCGGCAAATGTACTAAAACTAGGCGAACTTTGGCGATTTTTGATGCTATTATCGCAACTTTTGGTAGTTTCTTATATTGATATGTATCAATAATAATATATAATTAACATAATACAGCCGAATTTTTTTTTAAATCTGAAAGTTGAATTTTCAGGTTTGTATGAGATTTTCAAAATTTCAAACCTAATGCGGGGGCTGAAGATGTTGATTAAAAAAGCTGAAATTTTCCACAAAGGCTTCACAAACTAAGGTTCAAAGATTGATAACTATTAGGTTTGCTAATTCCAAAAAAGTGTTTTTTTGATCCACCCTAAATTGTATGTATGTACTTACATTACTTGAATATCAAAACAAATGCACAACGTATCGTATAAATATAAACATACCATCGCATTTTAAACTAAAGTAAGCACAATTATTTCTTTCCTTTCATTTGACGTAATGCATTCATGAGTATAATTGGCGTTTGTAGTTCTAAGCGTTTTCTAACCAGTCGGCAAAATTAATTACAATAATTATGATGCGAAGACAGTATTAATATGGATAAACCAATAATCTAAAAGTAATTTTCACCACACCAACAGGTAAAGGCTTACTTTGCTATTCGAAAACAGATAGCAAAGTTACATTTTATCCACAAGAGTGCAAAGTAATTTCACACAAATTTTAACTTGATGCCTTAAGCTAGCTGATAGAATGTAACTATTATAAATGATGATTTTGAATCATAAATATTGAATAAATCGATGGATTTGATTTAGTTTCATGTTTTATAGTCAGTATTTTGTTCGCGTTGGTGTGGTGAAAAATTATGTGTTTCACTCGGTGTCAAAGTTTGTTTACCCTTCGTGCCTTAAAAGCCTCGCAACGCTCAAGATTCCACTCTTTGAACCACTCGCTACGCTCGCGGTTCAATATGCCCCAGATATGCCACATAATAAGTTTGTGTACATTCTAAATAAATAATACATCACTAATAAAAATGCAACCTACCTGTCACTGCAATGTCACAATTTCGTTTTCTTTCAACCCCTTTTTGCCAAGAGTGGCACTGAAACTTGAGTAGTTCATGTGTTCTGCCTATCTTTTTATGGGATACAGGCGTGATTGTATGTGTATAAAAATATATATTGTTTCAGGTGGCGTATTATGCTTCCAATTTTATCACTTATCCACGTGGATAAGGCATTTGTCACTCTCACACTGACATACTTGCCAAAACGTGACGGATGCTTTATCCACGTAGATAAGTGATAAAATTGGAAGCATAATAGCCGGCCTGTCTATACTAACATCATCGTAAGGTCATCGACCTGGAAAACACTAGTATGCAATTTGTTTGTTTCATATCAAGACTATCAGAGTATAATAATACATTTAGCGTGAATGTCAATGTTTTTGAATAAAAGTGTTAGATGTTTGTAAAATACTGTGGAAAAAAAATACTTGCATTGTAACGTGAATAGTTTTTTTATTACTATTAAAAAGGATGTTTTATAGGATTCGTGTGTTTACGTGTCAGTTACTGTTGTCATTATTTGTTATCTACTTTTTTATTGTGATGTTTCTGGTGAGTACAGTACAGTAGTACAATTAAGTATTGTTATTTATTTGTTACCTTCATTCGTCATCATCATTTCAGCCATTAATCGTCCACTGCTGAGCATAGGCCTCCCTTCGTGTACGCCACTTATCCCGGTCCTGGGCTAATCTCATCCAGAAGTGCCCCGCAGTTTTTTTAACATTGCACTTTTTACACGACTGCCCCAAAAAAAGAGTGTATTGTTTTCAGCGTTCATGTTTGTATGTAAGTATGTATGTATGTGAGTTTCTTTGTTCCACCATAATTATCAACAGTATCTTGCTTAGATGACATGACAATGATATTATCCAAGCCTAGTGGCATCGATTGCAGACGTTTCAAAAAAAATAGCATGGTTAGCGCATCGTAACTGGTGAATTTCCAATATGACTTGGAACTCCGGTTGCTGTTTAAGAAGTTTAACACTCTTACGGTAAATGTCGCTACGGGTCCCATTGACCTTAGTAGTGGAAAATTTTGCTGGCTTGGTTGAAGTCTTGGTGGCTCAGTTGGCAGAGCGCTGGAGTATCGATCCAGAGGCCGTGAGTTTAAGTCTCATCCAAGGCAGACATTTTCCACTTTTAAATTTATTCTAAGCCTAGTGGCATCGATTGCAGACGTTTCTGCTAATCAGAAGTTAAAAAAAAAAAGATATTATCGTCAAGATTTCTATCCTACTGTATAATCAATATACAATGTATATTGTCTATTAATCCATACTAATATTAAAAATGGGAAAGTGTGTGTGTCTGTTTGTTTGTCCGTCTTTCACGGCAAAACGGAGCGACGTTTTGACGTAATTTTTTAAGTGAAGGTAGTTCAAGAGATGAAGAGTGACATAGGCTATTTTTTGTCTCTTTCTAACGCGAAGCTAGTTTTTTTTAAATACAACAATGACCCAAAATGTTCTGTTTTTGTATGCGTATAAAAATGACGATTTTTGTTCTGATACATTTATTATTATAAAATTATTTTATTCATTTACAAACTTAAAACTATCTACCTAAAGCCAAGCAAATAAATTGACCTGTATGGCAAGCATGGCCGCGTGATAAACGATAAAACGTCAGCGGCTATACTTGCCTGCCTGATTTAAAAAATTTCATTTCTTTTCACTAAAATCCCCGATCAATCAAAATCGAGGTAAGAAGAACCGTAATGGATGAATTTAAGAGATTAAATCTCATTTAATCGAGAAATGTTAGTTCAGGAAGATTTAGGTGAAACTAATGCTATAATTTCGGAGCCCCTAACAACACCTTTCGGCCAGATGGCGCTAAAAATGTCAAGTTAAGAATATGGACTAAATTGTCAAAACTGAGAGCGTGCTGAAGGTCAGTACTTCGAATGAAGAATAGAATAACCAAACCACAAAATTAAAACTTTGAAAACACCCCGACCGCGACATAGTGGACCGATTTTCATGAAACATGGCTAAGAACACTCCAGACTAACTCAGCTTTCAAACAAAAAAACTAAATCTAAATCGGTTCATCCGTTCGGGAGTTACGATACCACAGACAGACACACACACAGACACACAGACAGACACGTCAAACTTATAACACCCCGTCGTTTTTGCGTCGGGGGTTAAAAATAACTTTTTGGACTAAGTACAAGTAAATCAGGTTCACAAAACGGTTTAGGCATTTCATAACCTTCATATAAATGCACAATAATCAATAAATTCTCAATTAAAACATTTCTATACAGTTCCAGTTTCACTTCCATCAATTAAACCTTATCTCATTGCTTTACGGTTTACAGTTTGTCAAACTGTGCGCTCCACACAATCACATTAATCGCGAACAAAGTTTGAAGACCACGATTACCGATGCTATTAACTTACACCGATCAATGAGGATCGTTTACCATATACGGTCTATTTTTAGTTCAATTAAATTCGACACGTCGTTAAGTATTATTGATAAAAGCATAGCCAGTAGTTATCGCTTATTATAATTATATCACTTTTGGTTTCATTACAAAATAAATAATTTCATTTTTTTAATGAATAAATAGGTACCCAAGTTAGCGTCAAGTAGACACTAGTTTCTTTGAGGAATTTTATTTAAGTAAACTTCCCACAAAGTTATCATAACCAATAATAACAAGTTGTACCACAGAATAATATAATGGTACAAGTTGTACCTACTTAAACTTTTTATAAACTGAAATAAATACCAAACACTAACTGAAATAAAGAAAAAGTGACGTAAAGGCAGTAGGCAGGCCCAGTCGGGTATATTCATACTAATATTATTATAAATGGGAAAGTGTGTGTGTCTGTTTGTTTGCCCGTCCTTTACAGCAAAACGGAGCGACAAATTGACGTGATTTTTTAAGTTGAGATATTGGAAGAGACAGAGAGTGACTTAGGCGAAGCCTCGGGCAAAAGCTAGTTTAATTATGTATCAAATTATTGTGGCAAATGTGTCAGGTCATGCCGCTCACGAATCGGCCTCCACAGTCACCAAACCCGTCGTCGAAGCAGCAATGTGTAAGTCGTCTGCAATAGACGCAAAGGCCTGTGATGATGATGATTATCTAATTAATAAAAAGAATTCAACAATGACATTTTTAATGTTATTAATATACAATAGGATACTTTATGTTTTCAACCCGCACAATTATCACCAATTTTATAACGATTAAAAAAACGAAAAAAAGTATATCACCCCATTCTAACTCTAACAGATGTAAAAGAAGTATTTGTTGATTAGAGTAGGCACATTCAAGAATTCTCGATCGATAAACTTAATCTACTTGAAATAACATTGTTCTAAGAAAGCTACCGATCACAAACTTAAGCCTTCAAGATCTTCCTATTTAGCATAGAGGAATACCTAAGGGAAGAGTTGTAACTAGAGTTGTGCCTGCTCGTTCACTGAAAAGATCGCTCCCAACTAGTACGATCTCCGAAGTGTACTAGTTCGTTCTTTTAGGACATTTAGGACAGTAGTACACCGAGAGAGCGAGAGATAAATTGTGCATATGGCGTACAGTAACGTTCGCTCGTACTAGCCGAGAGCTGATCGGCCGTTTTCGCGCGCTCTCGGTCGGTTTCGGTAGGATCACACGGATCGCTTTGCTGCCATTGTCACTCCTCGGCTCTTCACTCCCCTCGCTCCCATTCTATTGCGCGTGTGTGAGTGTACTAAATGTACTAGAGAGCAGAATAATTTGGGAGTAGTTCGGTCTATTACAGTGCAGGGAATCGTGTCTTTTGTACTATTAGTACATGTCCTACACAAGCCTAGTTGTAACTCCATACATCAGTAAATACAAGTTATTTGTAGTGACATCTAGCGTCATTCACGCGTCAATCACGCGTCAAATAGCTTAAATTATCAATACCACTACTCGACACTAGGTGCCAACAGTGCAACGTCTGCCAAAAATGTAATATTAAAACAGTTTACAACTTATATTACAAGCAGAAGTAATTGAAAACAGAGTACTGATTAAACTATTGTAACATTTTTTTTTTATATATTGTTTATTTCAGACCAGGTCCATAATTATACATTTAAATTATACAAAAAAATAAATTTACAAAATTATAAAACAAGACATGTGTTAGTAATCATAATAATTGTAGCAGCTATTGTTAGTAAATATAAACAGAACATAACATTAGCTGAAAATTGTTGAGAATTAGAAGTTTTGACTTTAGTACTGATCATTTTCGCTAGTTGACGCGTGATTGACGCGTGAATGACGCTAGATGTCACTACAAATAATTTGCTTTTATGTATGGGGTTATAACTACAACTCTTCCCTTACTTATTCCTTTATTATTTAGACAAAAATATTGTATGGTACATTTCAACTGGCGGATAATTTCACGCAGATGTTTTACACTTTTTATTTTGAATAGCCTAAATATTGTTAATAATCCATATGTTTTTAAATATAAACATATGGATTTTTCCTTTTTTATCGTGGAACGTACCACTTTACAAATCGCAAATTATAAATGCAGACATCAATCGCAATGAAAAAATCAACAGTGATCGACTCTGGCCAACGTGGGACTCGAACCCACATCCTTGGATTGCCGGTCCAATGCGTTACCAATTGCGCCAGCCGACCATCCGTCCATGACTGCGAATTTATTTTATTTTTTGGATGTGGGTTCGAGTCCCACGTTGGTCAGAGTCGATCACTGTTGATTTTTTCTTTGCGATTGATGTCTGCATTTATAATTTGCGATTTGTAAAGTGGCACGTTCCACAATAAAAAAGGAAAAATCCATATGTTTATATGTAAAAACATATGGATTATTAACATTGAGTTAATAACGCCATCTCTCCAGCCGGCCTAACACTACTATGTGTGGTGTGGTCGGGAGGTTAGTCTTGCGCCGAAGCAAGTCCTCAGGGTTGGCTAGGGTTGTAAACCTTGAAATGTAGAGGTCGCTGGTGATGCATGACTACGTCACGGTGACGTAGTCGTGCATCACAGTCGCAATGGTTAAATTCGCAGTCATGGACGGATGGTCGGCTGGCGCAATTGGTAACGCATTGGACCGGCAATCCAAGGATGTGGGTTCGAGTCCCACGTTGGCCAGAGTCAATCACTGTTGATTTTTTCATTGCGATTGATGTCTGCATTTATAATTTGCGAGCCTAAATATTGTCCCACTGCTGAGCAAATGCCTCTCCTTCCTTTCTCCAGTCCTCACGGTTTGATGCCCGCTCTTGCCAGTCTCTGCAAAATACGTCGAGGTCGTCCCGCCATCTCTTCTTTGGTCGTCCTCTGCCCCGGCTAATTTGCGGTGACCACCATTGGCCCACCATTCCGGGTGCATCCGGCAAACATACCCTGCCCAATCTCACTTAAGTTTGGCTGTCTTAGCACCCACATCTATACCAGTTTTGGAGCGCAGTTCGGTGTTTCTATTTAATATTCTAAAACTGACTCTATTTAATAATCTAAAAATTATGATACATTAAACGTGTCGCTTAACTTCAGGGTAAATCCATTCTGCTTAAAGGTTGAATATATAAAAAATATAATATTGTAATGAATAGCAGAATGGAAAGTCTGAAGTTAAGCGACACAAATAATATTCGAAGTTGAAATTATCGCCGTCGCAATTGCTCCACTGTACCAAAATCTCAGAGATGTTCATTCTAATGCAAAAAAATAAGTATTGATGATGAGCAAAAATTACAGCATGCAAGATGAGGAAATTAAATACAGTTACTATTTATCTCATCTCTAGTAATTGCAGTAGTTATAGATGATTACGTATATAGTATTAACCTGTATCACGCCATAGATTAAATATAACAAGATCAGTATCCCATATATTAAAATGCGACCGCCTACGAACGCGCTTACACTCCACCACACATAGATGGCGCCACAAAAAAATGCCTTGTTGCCACCGATTATTTGTAGATTGGCATTAAGTGTCAATACCGAGCCGTAAATCTATGTCAAAAGTGACACTTAACGCCATCTACAAGTAGAATCGAAATCTACAAGACATTTTTTGTGGCGCCATCTATGTGTGGTGGAGTGTAAGCGCGGTCTTAGGCGGTCGCATTTTAATGTATGGGATGGTATGATCTTGTTATATTTAATCTATGATCACGCACAATTTTTAAATAGATACATTTTTTACCATTTATGTATTCCGTAACGTCAAGCGAAAACATCGATGACACTTAAAAGTTGATTGAATATGTAAGGGTGAAGGTTTAATTCCCTTAGAAAATTTCAATTTCCCACAATTTCTTAGTGGTAAGATTTGGTTGTCCGTCTATAATTAAAAAAAAAAAAAAAACTGAAGCAAATTTACCTTCGTAAGGTTTTAAAAAATAAGTCCAAATAATAATAGTCAACGTTAATAGTTATATGCATGTATATGTATTTGTAAATTATATGTGTACTTATGTTTAGTTAATTTAGTATGCTTTCTTTTATTTCATTTGTTTTGATTTTACTATTGAAATTGTAGCATCGCTCACAGTTTCACTGCTTAGCCTCGAGGTTGACTGGTAGATAATGCTTTAAAGCATTAAGCTTTTTGTACTGCAAGATTTTTCTTTCGTGCAATAAAGATTAAATAAATAAATAAATAAGAAGACACACTTTTTGGTAAAATTTCAGGCTCCATTCTGTATAAAATACTGATTACATATAAACACAAATATGCATATTTTTAGCGGATTTTGATACTTAAACAGGTAATTAGAATCCTATTCCATTATTGGCGGACGTTTTCATCCGTTAAAATTTTAACCTAAATAGCAAGATATTAAAGTCTTCAAAATTTGGCACAGAACCTTAGGTATCTTTATGATTATTAAATTCATTAAATGCAAGGCCGGTAATCAAATACCTATAAAACACAACTATCATTAGTAACCGACGAAGGATAACGAAACATATAAGATTGATAAATTCATTTTTAATTACTTTGAATGAAAACTGAAACTGATACTTAGTGGATTATAAATGCTTTAGCATAATATTTTCAGGGATCCGTGTAATAAAGTATGCCTGTTTAACCCCCGACGCAAAAACGACGGGGTGTTATAAGAGTGACGTGTCTCTCTGTCTGTTTGTGTGTGTGTCTGTCTGTGGCATCGTAGCTCCTGAACGGATGAACCGATTTAGATTCAGTTTTTTTTTGTTTGAAAGCTGAATTAATCGGGAGTGTTCTTAGCCATGTTTCATAAAAATCGGTCCACTTCTTCGGGGGTTTATACAAAATTTAAATTTTGTGGTTATTCAAAAATTGTTTCGGACCATCAAATGTATGCCAAATAGAGGGAACCCATTAATAATATCTTTATTCGTTTATCATCTATTATATTTCTTTTAATTATTGTATGTAAGATATGTTCATTAATCATTACTTTTATTAACCTATAAGGCTCTTGCTGCCTGCCAGTAACTTTTAGTTATCTTATAGTTCGATCTATCCTTACAAGTCAAATAAAAATAAGGTTCCATAAAACGATGATTTGTCGGTCCCCAAGAATCCGGTGTCAAGACATGACATATGAAAAGATTGAATTATGGAAATACAGTGAGAATCCGCGACATCTTGATAAGGGTTGACTTGGTCATATTCAATGTGAAAAGGATTCTTGACAAATACGTTTATGATTGAAAATTTATTCGGTCTTAACTCGAATCTACTTTATACGGTGTGTTACCAATATGCGAATTATGCGGGCATTTACTAAAACTGCTAATAACGACCGGTCTGGTTCAGTAGGTAGTGACCCTGCCTGCTGAGCCGCGGTCCTGGGTTCGAATCCCAGAAAGGGCATTTATTTGTGTGATGAGCACAGATATTTGTTCCTGAGTCATGGATGTTTTCTATGTATGTAAGTATGTATTTATCTATTTAAGTATGTATATCGTCGCTTAGCACCCATAGTGCAAGCTTTGCTTTGTTTGGGGCTAAGTTGATCTGTGTAAGATGTCCCCAATATTTATTTATTTATAAATATGGTCCATTAGCAATCGTTTCATCATGCTGCATGCTGTATAAAGTTATGCATAAGACGCTAATTTCTTTGCACCTGACACCACATTATACAAATTATGACCTCCAATGAATTTTAATCATTATAGTACCTAAATGGAATTATTTGTTTTAATTTGATTTTAAAATAAAACAATTTCCAACACCGTCGGTTCAAATTAAGGGCATATTCAGAATTCGGGACCCCCCAATTAACGTCAGTTTTGTGACGATAATTAACCATGAAATTTCAACAAAAATGTTATTTTTGTGTTAGTTAAGTACATAAACTTAAAGCGATAATCTACATCCAGAATGTGAAAAAAGTAAATGTTTAGACATATTTCATTCTTAATTGCCGTCACAAAACTGATAGCGATTTAATTTTTGTTAACGACTTACGCTAATTGGGGGGTCCAAAATTCTGAAAATGCCCTTAAACGGATAGTTTTTGTAGAATCTTGATACGCGATACAGGCGATGCCTAGTGTTATACCAAAGTGATTTATTTCTTATTCCAATATTTAATCAAATATAATATTTTGATTTGAAACCAATTGCAATAAAGAAGTAAGAAATTAGGGTCAGAGTGTGCGACATGCTTTGATGTATGAAAAATCAAGATAATTGAAAAGTTTATGTATGTAAAGATTTTTCAGTGATTTTTTATTACAGCGAAGAAAGCCGAATGGTGAGTTACTTTACATTTTTTCTATCTTTATTTTTCTCTAGGTATTTTTTTTTAAATTTGTTAACGTACACATACACATTACGTAATGTGAGTTTCAAAGATTCAAAAACTTTTTTTTCTAAAATAGACAAATTTTATGTTTTTCCTACTCAAAATTACGAGCCCTTTTCATCCTACTAGGCGGGAAAACGCATCCCAAATTTATTTTTTCCACTTCGTTACCATTTTTCAAACACTTTGCAAATCGGTTAGTAAGTGGAAAGTACGCAAAATAATAGAAAATTTTGGCACCATTTTTTTGTCTCTTGTTTTTTGTTCTAGATCGAAAGTATATAGTCCTATCGATAAAATAATTGTGTTAGCTCCCTAGTTAAATATTTTTTTCCCCTGACTAGCTCGGAAACACGTGTTTTGTCCTTTAATACCAGCGGGTAAAAACGCATTTTATCCACTAGTGGGGAAAGTAATTTGACCTTGAATAAAGTCAAATTGACTGCTTTAATAGTTATTTGTTATACAAGGGGGCAACGTTGTATTTTAACTCCGAGTGTGGAATTGAAAAACGAGCAAGCGAAAGGATTCTATAGTTGAACCACGAGCGAAGCGAGTGGTTCGAGAATAGAATCCTGAACTTGCGAGTTTTTTAACACACGAGAAGTAAAATACATTTGCACCCGAGTGTAACACAAAACTTTTCCCCTCACTATAGCGAGGAAACTACAACGCAAAAAAAAATGCGTTTATCACTGCTTCCGGCAGTTCCACAGGTGGTAAATCATCTTAATTACTAGATTCACCTACTTTTACCAATTTTAAAGCTGTTAATTTGACTTTATTCAAGGTCAAATTCCAGGCATTTTATCCACTAGTGGGTAAAGTAATTTGACCTTGAATAAAGTCAAATTAACTGCTTTAAAATTGATAAGAGTAGGTGGATCTAGTAATAAAGATGATTTACCACCTGTGGAACTACTGAAAGCAGTGTTCGCGTTGTAGTTTCCTCGCTATACTGAGGGGGAAAATTTTGTGTTACACTCGGGTGCAAATGTATTTTACTTCTCGTGTGTTAAAATACAACTTTGCCCCCTTGTATAACAAATAACTATTGTTGCGTTGTAGTTTCCTCTCTATAGTAAAGGGAAAAGTTTTGTGTTACACTCGGGTGCAAATGTATTTTACTTCTCGTGTGTTAAAAAACTCGCAAGTTCAGGATTCTATTCTCGAACCACTCGCTTCGCTCGTGGTTCAACTATAGAATCCTTTCACTTGCTCGTTTTTCAATTCCACACTCGGCGTTAAAATACAACTTTGCCCCCTTGTATAACAAATAACTATAGTTTCATATATTTTCAGGCATCACTGCACATTGTGAAATAATTTGTAAATAGCTATTAACCGAATACTAGTATAAACCAACAAAGGATAATTGGAATACTGTTTCAATAGTACTTTAATTAACTACTAATATTGTTGCATAACTATTGTGGTCCAACAGCTTCATTTACTCGTACTCTGTACAAATGAAATTGTTTTACAGAAATCAATATTACGAATACAATACACCCTGTTTTTATGAAATTCCGTTAACTTTAAGAGATGGTTCTTTAGAGCAAATACAATTAATTTCTCTAAGAAACTAGCGTCTTAACTTTTACGGTTATCAAGTTATTAAAAAAATAAAAAAAGCCAAGAGTGGCCCTGAAGCTTTAGTAGTTTCATGTGCTCTGCCTACCCCTTTATGGGATACAGGCGTGATTGTATGTATGTATGTATGTATGTAAAAAAATAAAAATAATTACTGAACACGTGTGTGACAGCTTTTACCACTTCGCAAGGTTATTTATTTTGACATGTGCCGTCAATCACTTGACACTAACTTGAATATTACTCTTAAGGGTCTCTCACACAATTTAATTCATCTAAATATATAAAAGAAAAAGCTGACTGACTGACTGACTGACTGACTGACTGACTGACTGACTGACTGACTGACTGACTGACATATCAACGCACAGCCGAAACCGCTGGTCCTAGAGATTTCAAATTTGGCACGTAGGTTCCCCATATAGTGTAGAGGAGCACTAAGAAAGGATTTTCCAAAATTCACCTCCTAAGGAGGTCAAATGGGGGTTCAAAGTTTGTATGGGGAAACAAGATTAGTTTGACTAATTTATTCGAAACTTCACAGGAAGATTCCTTAAGACATATGACTGAATACGTGTTTCAGGTTTTTTGAAAATTTAACCCCTAAAAGGGTGAAAAGGGGGTGATAAAGTCAAAAAATCAATATGGGTATCGTTTTTATGGTTTATCGGGTCGCTGATCACGATAAATACATCGTTTTTAAAATCTAACGAGGCGGAAGTGAAATACCTTCTCCCCTGTAGTGGTGCAATGGGGTTTAAATATCAAAAAAATATATAAAAGAGGATATTGACTGACTGACCGACATATCAACGCACAGCCGAAACCGCTGGTCCTAGAGACGTCAAATTTGTCAAGTAGGTTCCTTATATAGTGTAGAGGAGCACTAAGAAAGAATTTTCCAAAATTCACTTCCTAAGGGGGTCAAATGGGGGTTCAAAGTTTGTATGGGGAAACAAGATTAGTTTGACTATTTTATTCGAAACTTCACAGGAAGATTCCTTAAGACATATGGCTGACTACGTGTTTCAGGTTTTTTGAAAATTTAACCCCTAAAAGGGTGAAAAGGGGGTGATAAAGTCAAAAAATCAATATGGGTATCGTTTTTATGGTTTATCGGGTCGCTGATCACGATAAACACAACGTTTTTAAAATCTAACGAGGCGGAAGTGAAATACCTTCTCCCCTGTTGTGGTGCAATGGGGTTTAAATATATAAAAGAAGATATTGACTGACTGATTGACATATCAACACACAGCCGAAACTGTTGGTCCTAGAGATTTCAAATTTGGCACAAAGGTTCCTTATATGGCGTAGAGGAGCACTAAGAAAGGATTTTTCAAAATTCTCCTCTTAAAAGGGTGAAATGGGGGTTCAAAGTTTGTATGGGGAAACAAGATTAGTTTGACTATTTTATTCGAAACTTCACAGGAGGATTTCTAAAGAAATTTGATCCCTAAAGGGGTGCAAAGGGGGTAAAGTCAAAAGCACAATATGGGTATCGTTTTTATGGTTTATCAGGTCGCTGATCACGATAAATACAACGATTTTAAAATTTAATGAGGTGGAAAAGAAATATTCTCCCCTGTTGTTGTGCAATGAGGTTAAAATATCCAAAATAGCCATAAGTATAGCTTTAGTTTTTATCTTTACTTCTGGTTCAAGAGATTTCAAATTAACACGGAAGTTCCTTAGAGGAGCACTAAGAAAGGATTTTTTATAGTTCACCTCCTAGCATGATAATTTGACAGGGGCAAGGAAGGACAGGGACAGGGACAGGGACAGGGACAGGGACAGGGACAGGGACAGGGACAGGGACAGGGACAGGGACAGGGACAGGGACAGGGACAGGGACAGGGACAGGGACAGGGACAGGGACAGGGACAGGGACAGGGACAGGGACAGGGACAGGGACAGGGACAGGGACAGGGACAGGGACAGGGACAGGGACAGGGACAGGGACAGGGACAGGGACAGGGACAGGGACAGGGACAGGGACAGGGACAGGGACAGGGACAGGGACAGGGACAGGGACAGGGACAGGGACAGGGACAGGGACAGGGACAGGGACAGGGACAGGGACAGGGACAGGGACAGGGACAGGGACAGGGACAGGGACAGGGACAGGGACAGGGACAGGGACAGGGACAGGGACAGGGACAGGGACAGGGACAGGGACAGGGACAGGGACAGGGACAGGGACAGGGACAGGGACAGGGACAGGGACAGGGACAGGGACAGGGACAGGGACAGGGACAGGGACAGGGACAGGGACAGGGACAGGGACAGGGACAGGACAGGGACAGGGACAGGGACAGGGACAGGGACAGGGACAGGGACAGGGACAGGGACAGGGACAGGGACAGGGACAGGGACAGGGACAGGGACAGGGACAGGGACAGGGACAGGGACAGGGACAGGGACAGGGACAGGGACAGGGACAGGGACAGGGACAGGGACAGGGACAGGGACAGAACGGAACGGGATAGGGTTAGGGATAGGGATAGGGATAGAAATAGGGGACGGGGACGGGGATAAAATGCAGGTGGCTCAGTGGGAAGGTATTAGTAAGTAGGCATCGGCGAGTATCCTGCATCCGTAATAACTATTACATTCAATGTGCTGTAAGAAGATCGTTGTTTGCTTGCCTTTTATATGTTTACGTTTGCAATAAGTATAAGCAAAATGGAAAAAATTGTAAGCGATAATGCAAGGAAGTACTTTCTACCCTACCGACCATAGCGTCGAGATACTGGCTATGTGGGTTGTATGAAGTTTCCCCAGTATAAATATTTAAATAGGTAAAATACATACATATTCGTACCTACTACCTACGCTGTGGTCGCTTTGTAACAATTCTACAATCATTGCAAGAATTTATTTTAAAGCAATAGTAATATGTGTAAGGTACAGTCAGCCAAAACCGGACCGTACAGCAAATAGATCAGTTACAATGGCCCTCCAGTCGAGAATTGCCCCGCTTTACCTTAATCGAAATAATCGCGGACATCTGTACCTACAAAGAAACCTACGGATCCAAATGAAAATCTTATTTTTTGTAAACGTTTCAATAAGAATACTTTTATTACGCGGGCGAAGCCGCGGGTAAAAGCTAGTTTATTATGAATGAAAACGATGAAAAAATTTTTTTTGCGTATTTAACTAGAAGTGATATTATACCTGTTTGGCTTGAGCCTGTGTGGTGACGGGTTAAGAATTTCACCACCCCCTTTCTTCCCGTGGGTGTCGTATAAGGCGACTATGGGATATGGGTTAAATTGTGGCGTAGGCGAGAGGCTGGCAACCTGTCACTGCAATGTCACAGTTTAGTTTTCTTTGAACCCCTTATTTGCCAAGAGTGGCCCTGAAGCTTTAGTAGTTTCATGTGTTCTGCCTACCCCTTTATGGGATATAGGCGTGATTGTATGTATGTATGTATGTATGTTCTACGAAAATAAATGAACCATCCCACACCTAAAAATTAGAAAGTGCCTTTCGCAATTTTTATAAAATGATGATCAATTACTTCGATACTTTTTTCTAACATATTCACTAAAAAAAATCACTTAAAATATATCCGCGATTGCAAGCACGCACCCACAGCCATCTCGCTCTTACTCGTAAGACTAGCGAGAGTGAAGAATCTCTACCCACGGAGCCTTAAATACATACTCATATATTAATTTATTTATATTGTTCATATTTCAACAATGATTTGAAATTGGATCATTAAACTATTACCTGGGGCCCGTTTCTCAAAACTGAAAGTTACAAGTGGAAGTCTCTTTCTAACTTGTCATATTAGACATTGACAACCACTTGTAAATTGTAACTTGTAGCTTCGAGAAATGGGCCCGAGTGGCCCGTTTCTCGAAAGGTACAAGCCTTGTATTACAAGTGTGTTTCCACGACAACCCATACGATTTGACAGTTCGCGCACTTGTAATACAAGGCTTGTACCTTTCGAGAAACGGGCCTGGGGCCCGTTTCTCGAAGCTACAAGTTACAATTTACAACTGGTAGTCACTGTCTAATATGACAAGTTGGAAAGAGACTTCCGCTTGTAACTTGTAACTTTCAGTTTTGAGAAATGGGCCACAGGTCTTTTATATTTGGAATTATTAAAAAAAATGCTTTCCAACTAAATATCAGTTTCATAAAATTACTTTATTGCAAATTTTCAGTGTAGCGTTTACGTAAACACGGATAATTATAATAAATTAACAAAATTACTTAAATACTTGTAAATCATGATACCAATCGACAGCGGAAACACCGGATCTCGATTTCCTACGGCGAATAGTGTTGGGATTCCACTCGATTCTGTGGGGTAACGAGTCTAAATTGAGTCTGTGAAGCAGCTCAAGCATCGAGACTTTTTTTTTACAAGCTTTTATTTAACTTGCCTTGTTAGTATGTTAGTTTGGGTCAAAACGTAGAAGCTAAATTTGACCCACTTCCCGGTTTCCGATTGAGCTAAAATTTTGCACACATATGTAAATCACATGACAATGCAATATTATGGTATCATGGAGCTGATCTGACGATAGAGCAGAAAGGTGGTCATAGGCATTCTGTTATGAAACGTCGTATCCCCATCGAGTAAGAGGTTTTTAAAAATGTCCTAAAGAGCAAAAGATGACTGTTGAAAGAAAGGTACCAAAAATGTCACTTTTGCAAAAAAAAAACTTATTTGACGAAGTGGGAATGTAGTTACGCACGATGTGAGGGATTCGCCGTTTCTTTCCCCTCCCCTAGCGAGAGGAGGGAAACTTGGCCCTACTCACTAAACCCACTCCGGCGTTTCATCCTCTTTGCCGTTCGTGAGAGCGCGCTGGGATCGATGTATGTTCATCATGTCATTCACCACGGCGCCCTCCGGAGGCATCGAGTCTAAGGATGACTCAAGCTTGAATGGACTCTGGGAGGACGGGACGGGACGGGACTGGCTGAGGCGTCAATGATTCTGAATAGATTTTTTTTCGACAGGCGGCAATACTGAAACGCCAGGTCTCTCTGATAGCAAACTTCAAAATCCACCAATCAATTCTATTGATCCAAATATTTTTTAAACCAGATTTTTGATTTCCTCCAGAATTAGAGATAAAAATCTATAACTTTTTTTTCAAGGTTTTCTTATAGGAGTCTAAAAATTTTAGAAATTGATTAGTTTTTAGAAAAATACGTCTTTTAAATCCTTAAATTTTCGACAAAAACTTAGACCTACCTAATTATCTCATCATCATCATCCTCCTTGCGTTATCCCGGCATTTGCATCGGCACATGGAAGCCTGGGGTCTGATTTGACAACTAATCCTAAGATTTGGCGTAGGCACTAGTTTTTACCACTGCCATCTGACCTTCCAACCAGAAGGGTAACTAAGCCTTATTCGAAGAAGTTCGATTTCTTCACGATGTTTTCCTTCACCGAAAAGCGACTGGCAAATGTCAAATGACATTTCGCATATAAGTTCGGTAAAACTCATTGGTACGAGCCGGGGATCGAACCCGCGACCTCCGGATTGAAAGTCGCACGCTCTTACCGCTAGGCCACCAGCGCTCCCTACCTGCCTAATGAAAATTAAGACTTTGATTCTGATTAGGTATCTTTGTAAAATAGGAGAGCTATCTGTAAAGTACGTAAAATAAAGTAAACTGTAAAGACTCTTTCGACTATCTCGAATCTCTGTCAAATAGAAAATCTCATCTTCTGGGCGAGCTCACTCCATCGTAGTCTACTCCTTTGCCTTTGGCTAGTCTGTGACTTACTCTTGAAGCCCATTCATAATTTAAAAAAAGAATGAGTCTTAAAACCCGAGTAAAGTCTTTTCAAAGGCTCAAGGGATTCTTCTGACTGCACTAGTCATTTAAGTCAGTATAATGTGTTTAAATCTTTTGTTAAGATAACATAGTGTCAGAAAAGGGAATGGAGAGGGCAGTAGTGTGCTAGGAGTCATATTAATTTGGTAAGCATGTGTTAAAATAGTACATTACATCAGAGGCCGGGAAAATGAGGATTTCCGGCCAAGTGGGTATATACGGCCGAGCGAGCGTGCGAGCGAGGCCGGATAGGGATACGAGGCCGGGAATCCGTTTTCACGCCGAGGCATGTATAGTGCTTTTCTCAAACATACAATGAAATAAAAAAAAATGCTCTAAAGGACAATATTTTATAAAAAAAAGTTACTTTGCAGGCCTAGGCCTAAAAAATAATATGAAATCCCTTTACAGTCCTCTCGAGTTGTTGCGCCCAAAAAGCGATACTTCCCAGCCCATTTTAAGGAACGTAAAGACAATATTTCATTGCATGTTTGAGAAATAGTACATTACGATACAAGTGCGTAAAAAAGGAAGTTCGAAACGAGTGGCGATAAATTAAAACACGACCGAAGGGAGTGTTTTAAATCGACACGAGTTACGAATTTCCTTTTCGCACGTGTATCGTACGACGTTTTTCAGTACAGATGAGCCTCCGAAGTTTCGACCTGGCATATAATGAACCACTTCTCGCACTAGTGCGTAAAAAAAACACCATCTGTACTGAAAAAATAGTTTTAGTTTTACATGACCGGTCCGTTCTAGTTAGTGGAATTGGTTTCAAATGTAACCTGAAAAATGTTTACAAACGTAAAATATATATATATAAAATATTTTGTGTTGTTTGTGTATCTCAAAATGTGCTAATTTCATTTACGTTCGTAAATGTTACGTGTTATTTTTTATTAGGTACGTATATTACAGTGCTGGACAAAATTAACAGTATTTAACTGAAAATATTCCTTCGAAATAAGCAGCAATATCTAAAGAAGGTGAAAGCCAAACACACTACTGCATTGCATGTCATTCGTATTTTTCCAGAACCAAAAGGACTGATATATATTTATACTTACCCATATAAAAAAATAATTCTACGAATATTGATAAGTTATTATCTGTATGTTATACGCCATAAAATTAGCTAAAAGTTTTCCAATACAACTGTAATGTTAAGTTTAAGGGTAAAGAAATTATGATAGAAAGTTTTGAGTGCAAGGGTAAGCCCATTAAAGAATGTGATCAGGTAAATTTTCTGGGTATTAACATTGATCGATTTTTAAATTGGAAGGAACAAGTAACGTCTATTTGTAATAGATTGAGTCGATTTGTATTTGCCTTAAAGCGACTGCGAAGGGTAGCAGATGAATATACTGCTCTAACCGCATACCACGGCTATGTCGCATCTGTTCTTCGGTACGGCATTATAATATGGGGAAACTCTACAGCAGTCAATCAAGTGTTTCTAACACAGAAAAGATGTCTACGTGCTATTCAAGGTGTAGGTTCTTTAGCGACTTGTAGACCGCTCTTTAAGAAGTATAATCTCCTAACCTTAACTTGTATTTATATTTACGAGCAGGTGAAATTCGTATTAAGTAATCCTGAACTGTTCGAAAAACCAACCCAAAATCCCAGACTGAGGGACAGAGACGTTTGTCGAGTAAAACAGCAAATTTGTAACTCAGCTCAGTACAACAACAACTGTTTCATGATGTCAGGGAAAGTTTTTAACAATATCCCTTTAGAATTAAGATTGTTGTCTAAAAATCTATTTCTACGTAAACTTCGACATTGGCTGATCGACAAATGTTTTTATAACCTTAATGAATTTTTTAATAACTAATTTTTATATTGATTGACATGTTAAATATTACTCATTGCCCTGGTAATGCATTAATTTATTTTGGCATGTTGTAACATTTTGTGACATAAGTATTATAATTTAACAGTATGGCGTTGGCGTTGTACTATATCGTCTCTACTTGTAAATATGTAGTCGTAAGTCAATTTTCTAGTCAATAATAAAAATTTGCATGCCTACACCCTCGGCGAAATGTGACGATCAAAATAATGCATGTTTACCTACCACCTAATCTAATGTACCACATTTCTTGCAAATAAAATATTTCATTTCATTTCATATTTCATTTCATTTCATTTCATTTCATTTCATTTATTTTATATGTCAGTGTATGATGCATTTTGTCCAGCACTGTAGGTCCACTTAATATAATTATGTTGCACCACAAGTTAGCGCCGGATCTACACTTTTTTTAAAGGGGGGGGGGGAGGTCACAAATAAATTAAATAATACTCCTCCCCCTCCCCCCTGGATCAGGGCCTGCCACAAGTCACAAGTGTGTCACACAAAGGTTAGAGGTCCCGCGACATTTACAGTACTACATGCATAACAATCACTCCTAAGATGGAATTAGGTGAATCTTATTAACGCTCTGTTGTTGCGTAAGCGTGCGTGAGCCGAGTTTTTGACCAGCCAGTGTAGGCCTGTGACTTTGAATTTTACATGTGATCTAGTGCTAGCAAAGACATACGCCGTATTTTTATTGAATTCCGTTCACTTCGGAATATATTGGGTTGGTGAGAAAGTAATGAGCGAATCATAACCAATATTGTAATTTTTATTTAATTTATTATTTTAATCATTTATCAAAAATATAACGGCCTTCGTTATCTACTACTTGTCTCCATCGTTCTAGTAAAGAATGAATAGCATCGGCGAAGAAGTTCTTAGGTTTAGATTAAAAAAACTCAGCTATGTACAGTACTGTCGTAGATGGGCTTGATCATCGAACTTTTTTTCATTCAAGGCATTGCTTAGCGATCTGAACAATGCGTAATCCGTAGGTGCCAAGTCTGGAGAGTACGATGGATGAGGTATCACTTTCCAACCTAGCTCCAATAGCTTTAGCCGAGTCACTTTTGCAATGTGTGGGCGAGCATTGTCGTGTAAGAAAAAAACTTTAGCATGCTGTGGACGATTCTGACAGATTTTTTGGTTTAAATTTTCAAGCTGATTACAGTATACTGATGCGGTAACAGTCAATCCACTTGGTAGGAGTTCCCAGTGAATAATACCATGAATATCCCACCAAACGGACAGCATAACTTTTTTCGGGTGAGGCTCTGTTTTTGGTGCCTCTATTCCTTTTTCGTTTGGAGCTAGCCACTGACGTTTGCGTGTGTGATTTATATATAAGACCCATTTTTCATCTCCAGTGATAAGATGGTCCAACCAGTTGAATGTGCGGCGAAAAGACAGAAGTTGTATGCAGATATCGGCACGGCGGTTTAGTTGATCTCTATCAAGTTCGTGCGGTATCCAAACACTGTATTTGTAGTTTTTTCCCAACTCGTGTAAATGTGTTTCTATGGTGACATGAGATCAGCCTAACTCGGTAGCAAGAGTACGACTCGTTAGCCTCGGATCTCCTTCAATTAAGGTTTTTAATTTGGCTACATCAATCTTCACCGGTCGACCAGGCTTAGGTTGATCTGATAATGAAAAGTCGCCACTACGAAACCGCTGGAACCATCGTTTCGCCGTGGCCTCAGACACAACTTCAGGAGCAACACGCTGACATATATTACGCACTGCTTCGGCGGCTGAATGGCCAGACTAAAATTCATATAGTAAGCAATGCCTTACATGCACTTTTAATTCGTCCATTTTTAACCGACTTCAAAAAAGGAGGAGGTTCTCAATTCGACTGAATGTTTTTTTTTTTTTTTGTATGTATGTTCCTCGATATCTCCGAGAATTGTGGACCGATTTTCAAAATTTTTTTTTTGATCGAACGGGTATAACCCCGAGATGGTCCCATTGGCACCAAGTCAGGGTCTGATGATGGGATCCTGGAGAAATCGAGGGAACTCTTCAAATGTTATAGGCACATGTAATGTTTTCAGTGTATTTTTCAAAGATAAACCAGTATTTACGCCTGATGGTAATAATTTTATGTGGCTGAGCTGATGATGGAAGGTCAACTCCTCAATGGTTAGGAGTTAAAGGATAATTCTTTCACTAGTGTACATGTATTCGGACTGATACATATAATATCAATAGGAACCACTAAAAATCAACAAATAAATAAACTTTTTTAACAAAAAATAAAACCGCCTTCAAAAATAAGCGCGTTACAAAACACGGAGAAACTAAAAAGCAAAAAATAATAAACCTTTGAATTCAGATTTCTTATCGTATTGCAATAATCTAAACATCCAAATTATAAACAAATCAATTATTTTTGGAGTCGGTGCCAGCCTGCGTATGGTTGGGTGGGGCAAACAGGCAATAGCAAGGCGACGAACAGGTCTGGTACCGACTGCAAAAATAATTGATTTGTTTATAATTTGGATGTTTAGATTATTGCAATACGATAAGAAATCTGAATTCAAAGGTTTATTATTTTTTGCTTTTTAGTTTCTCCGTGTTTTGTAACGCGCTTATTTTTGAAGGCGGTTTTTCTTCCTTATATTAGCTCGGCGACAGCTAGTGAATGACTGACTGGAAACTGTGCGACTCGCCCTTTATATACTTTCGACCATAGATGATTCTAGAACTCTCTCAAAAATTTTATGTGGAATTCAATCGATCCCTCATTACTTTCTTACCAACCCAATAGTTAGGTCCATTATACCTCTAGAAAACAGAATAGCAGAGTTAGTTTTTTTTAATTCGTAACTTTTTTCTGAAAAATGCCATACACCTGCGATAGATGCTATATCAATTGCTGTTAAGAAACGGGCTTTGTGTGTTCGCTAAGCGATTGACGTGTCATAGTTTTCACACTTACTTAGTGTTAGTTAATTGTAAAGCCCGTTTCTCAACAGCATTGAAGTAACATCTATCGCAGGTGTATGGTTTTTAGAAAAAAATACAAATTTAAGAAAACTAACTATGCCATTACGTTTCCTATAATGTACCTAACTATATGCTGAAGTTAACGGAATTAACCAAATCTTGTACAAATCGTGACCGGTGTACACGGGTCAACCAAATCTTGGTACTAAAAAGTCAAATTTGAAAAATGTAGGGCTCAACGCCCAATTGCCTTCATAAAACGCGTGCCTTCCCAAAGTATCGATCGAAATCGATCGAAAAAAGATCGAAAGCCATCGCGCTTCTGAGTATGAATGAATCGCGTAAAAAGTACCCATGTTGAAAAAAAATGGCCCTAATAATGTGCCAAAAAGATCAACTCACTGGCATTTTACATTGGAATGACAGACCGCATATGCAAATCAGAATGGAACGAATTTACGTGGTAAAGCAGTACAAAATTAAATTACACACGCTTATTGTGTTTCTGTGCGTGAAATTTGAAAGACCATGTCTTCATATTATAAAGTTAAAATTTCGGGTATTTCTGAGCAAATAAATACATGAAATAAATAAATACAGCGCGTAAACGTAATAAGGGCGATAAATGTAACCAGGCATATATTTACTATCAAAAACACCTCTTAATTAATGATAACAATATTTATCATTAATTAAGAGGTGTTTTTGAGTTACTCTTAATTTTCACCCCATAATGAATTTTTTAATTTTTTTCCAGCAGCAATGTACTGTAAACGTGGTTGCGATGACAATCAATGACTGTCAACGAGCGTTTAACGCGAGTGTGTTTGCATTACGTTGCGGGCCGAATTAATTTGTATGGAAAAAAAAATATTTCAATTTTAATTAAAAGTTATGTAATTACATTTTTTATGTCCTATACTCACCACCGTTAAGAGGGTCGCCCGTATTAGGTTTACACCCTGTATATGAAATTGAGAAATATTATAAAATTCAGATATAACTAAATGGATGTAGCAGTGAGATACATACTCTTAGAATAGTAATACAGTCTGCACTGTAGTAGGAGGTAGGGCATAGCGAATGATATTCCGCTTTGTGTGGTAGGGCACAGCACAGCGGATATCGTCTCGCTCGAATCTAGAGCAGAGCCCAACTGGGGTAGTACCTCCGCCTTACAGAAGAGGCTGAGGCGTAGGGTTAGAGCCGGCGGCGTAGCTTTATTTGACGTTCATATGCGCATTGTAATATGCCTACTTAAAAAATGAATATTTCATTTTCATTTTCATTATTTTTTTTCATTTTTACATTGTCTTTTTTGTTAAATAATAAAAAAAAATTCAGGCACTAGTGCGTAAAAAAACACCATCTGTACTGAAATAGTACATTACGATACAAGTGCGTAAAAAAAGAAGTTCGAAACGAGTGGCGCTATAAGACACGACCGAAGGGAGTGTTTTAAATCGACACGAGTTACGAATTTCCTTTTCGCACGTGTATCGTACGACGTTTTTCAGTACAGATGACCCTCCGAAGTTTCGACCTGGCATATAATGAACCACTTCTCGCACTAGTGCGTAAAGAAACACCATCTGTACTGAAAACTATGTATATTATCGCAAGCGTTTATGCATTTTGTTACGTGCCCAGCTCTAAAAATGCAATATAGCTGAAAGCACTATGGATGCATAATTCATGCCGTGTAGAGTAAAGGATAAAACTAGTTACAAAATATTTTTAAAATCGCTTTTTTATGCCGAAAAGCTTTTACTACGTTCTGTGTGAAGATTTAAATACAGGTGCAGTACTTTAAAAATATTTTTAGTAAGTTTCATGAGACATATTTTGAAGGATTAAAAGGAAAATGTAGGAAAACAGTAGTAGTAGTAGTAGTAAAAATTTTATTGCACAGAAGAAAGTATCAGTAACTCAGCGCGTACTTGCTGATGTACATAATGTTAAATACCCTATAATGGACGGTGATGACATTATGGACAAAAAAACACAAATCCTTAAAACTAAGTACCTGAAATTAGTTTCTAAAAACTGACGCGTTGTAGGTACCATAAACAAGAGTCATAGAGCTGCTTAATTTTGAAGTTTCATTTACTTCGGTTGTTTCTGAAGGATTTGGCGGCAAGATAAAAGCAATCAGTTTACTAAAAAAATATCAGGACGATATCTTAGTAATGTTGCTACTAGAGTTGAGTTCATGTATAAAATAATAAAAAAATAATACTCGGTGTAAACTTGAATGAATTTTATTTACTTTAATAACCATGAGATAAGGTATAAAACATACTATATTCCTATTTTAAATTAGCCGCAATTATGGTAAACAAAAGTGTGGCCAGTGCTATAAAAAAATTGCACCATTCGAGGTATCAAAATTGCCGATATTTTACAGGTTTATTAAAAATCTTTATATATTCCATTATACAAATAATGACTGTTAAAAAGAAAATAAATTTCAACACTATACGTTTTGGTATATTTATTGAAATTAAAAAGCCGTTTTTGTAGGGTAATTTGTTTATTGAACGGTATTACTGTGGAAATGTACCTGGGCGACCAAGTAGCGGGCCGCTAAACATTATTTTTCAGCAACTTTTGAGACTAGGTGGTAGTAAATTTTAATAGCTAATTAAAACCGTCTTCAAATGCGATGGTGATAATATGGTGGTTATATATTTAATTATTGGTTTTGTGAGTATCTGATATGACAGAACTTCGTCAATTTTGGACCGACTTTTAGATTGACTTGCATGGGATCATAACATAATATAACAGTCATTGTGTTCGATCGCTTCACGATTTTAAGTATGTAATAGAGTGACCGTTAATAACTAGTTAAAAGTAATTTGATTTTCTCTCAGCCCTTACTATGAGAACCCCTGACTTGAGCTGCACGTGTTACTTTGATAGTGACAGCAGTTTTTTGATCGCTGTCACTCTTATCATGGTTTATTTTTAAAGCTGTCATTTCCATACAACTTATTAAACTTTCAGAACACTAAAAATCCCAAAATATCATATATTATTGATATGACATCTGACAGCGCACCCTATCTCGTATAAAATGAAAAACAAAAGTTTTAGGAGTAATTACCTACTCTACTGAAATGTACAAAAAAGAATATCATTCTAAAAGAGAAATGCGTATTACATAGAACCTTTTTTATTTTGTTAGAAAAACTTAATTTAGTAAGATAGTACGTTTTCCTCGTAAGGGAGGAAATGTTACTATAAATATTTATGTCTGTACAAGCAAGTAATATTATAAAACGTGGGACGCAACTAATGGCGGATAACTCATTTTTACCTTTTTACCCCCCTTTTACTCTTTCACTAGTGATGCGAAGTAACATCCACGTTTTAGTTATCGACGTGGTTGAAAATGAAATGAAAAATTTTTGCAAAGTCACCGGTGTTTGGTGATATTATTTATTATGCCACAATTAAATATAGCCAGATTAAAATAGTTAACAATAACTTTATAAATAAGTGATATTGACAATCTATTGCGCTGTATGAATAGGGAAGAGTGATAGATAGTTTTTTTATACCATTTACTGCCTATATCATTAAAAAAAATGCATCATGCCTATGTCCTTTTCCTTAGTGATAAGATCTCTTTTCTAGTTGAAATGAAAATGTATGCAATGCATTTTTTACAGTTAGTTTTTTCCTCGAGTTAAGTGTATTCAGTTTGTATAATATAGGATAAAAACCACCGCTCACATAAATTCCTTTTATAATAATATTGTATCTTACGTTGGTGGTGCTTTTATTTTAAACACTATAATTCTTTAATATTTTCTAGACAAAAATACCATGACACTTTATTAATAACTATTATTCTCGATAAAAATATCGATAGCAGCACATCACTATTCCTTGTCCCGCTTTTACCAGCACCCACTTTGTCGGGAATAGAATCAGAAGCCATTTGCAGTATTAAACGTTGTGTGCGATACAAAAGGCGGCCATTTTGTGATAAATGCCTTCGAGTTTTAGAAGTTTTTTGAAAGCGTTTGGACAGAGACGAAATTCATACTAATATTATAAATGGGAAAGTGTGTCTGTTTATTTGTCCGTCTTTCATGGCTAAACGGAGCGACGAATTGACGTGACTTTTTAAGTGGATACAGTTGAAGGACATAGGCTATTTTTTGTCTCTTTCTAACACCCCACTTGACTAGATAAATAATAGATTATATGTATTAAAATTTTAATTTTATGAAGACGAATTCACAACCAAAAAGAAGACTGAAAATTACAAAAAGAAAAATTAATCAACTCTTGTAATGCTCAGATCTGGGAAGAAACCAGTGTTTTTGCTTTCATGACTCAGATGGCCTAGTAGTTGCTACAAATAAAAAAAAAAAACAATTAAATTTCATAAAAATATTTGATTAATTTCAAAAATAATGCCTGTAAGTAATCCTCGGGAAATCGGAAGTCTGTGATGTTTATTTCTCTTTGACATTATGTAATCTGTGATTTCGTATCAATCACACTTGATGGCCAGCCATAATTACAGTTTACAACTGATATTTTTAAGTGTAATAAAACGCTTTAGATTAAAAATTTCCACTACAACATTACCCCCTATTATAATGCCATATCGCCGAACTGATACGACATAAGCATAGTATACGTTCAAAAACAGTTTACATAAAATGAAACAACAGCAGTATTTTAAAAGTTCATTATAGTGTGAAATAGATAGATTGGATGGTTACATATATTAACCGACTCAGCGATTTTCGTTTAAGAACTTTACTTTCGTTTAAGAACGTTTCCACTACAACATTACCCCCTATTATAATGCCATATCGCCGAACTGATACGACATAAGCATAGTATACGTTCAAAAACAGTTTACATAAAATGAAACAACAGCAGTATTTTAAAAGTTCATTATAGTGTGAAATAGATAGATTGGATGGTTACATATATTAACCGACTCAGCGATTTTCGTTTAAGAAGAAAATGTAATATTTTCGTTTCCGTGGCTTATGTAAATCACAACTTGTCGGTTATTGCCAACAGCTAGCACCTGGCACTTTGTTTGCGGGCTTTTCTACCGCAATTTCAGGCTACAGTGCACAGTTGGACCAAGCTAAGTTAGCAGTGATTTTAGTTTAGCGATTTTTAAGTAAACAAAAATGTCACTTTTTTTACTGATCCCAGGGTACGTAGCCGAATGGCATAAATGCTCGCGAAACGAAACGCTCGTAGATATCTATCTCTATCGCTCTTGCGTATTGGCGTGACAGAGCCAGACTACCCTTCGCGGAGTTTCGTTTTTGTTTCGCGTCGCAGAAATGCCATTCGGCTACTGCACCAGGCATCGTAACATTACCGATCCTTAAAGTACATAATATCCAGTTGGCATCCATTGGTTCATTGGATGGATGAAATCCGGAAAAAATCGGATCACAACTGGGATTAGCTCAAGGCTGGGTCAGAGGCCTATTATAAAGGGCTGATATGATGATGATGATTATTATATTATCTAGAGCCTAGAGCTAATACTCGACGTGTCTGAAAGTTCAAATCCACGTGTCTTAGTGTAAATCACGGTTCCTAGCCATAACCACAGTTTACAACCTGTCATTTCGTTTATTGCTGACCTTGATACCGATTCTATATTATTAATTTGATACAGGTGTGATTTTGTTTTGACAAGACCTTGAATATCGTTGACAGGTTGCATGCAACACAGTGAAAAATCATGTAAGGTGTTCAATAACCATTACTTACTTCCATATCGGCCCTTAGACCGTAATAAATATTAGACGGGGAACGACATTTTGGAGATGTACATGCAATAACTTACTTACAAATAAAGAGACACACACTGAGAGAAATTTGCATTGTGAATTTAACAAGTTCGACTTGTTGCGGTTTATCCGTTTGAATCAGCCAAACGTATGTTTAAAACAATATGTGTCAGGTTGTTTTTATAAAATCGACTTGTTGATTCAAATATATTGCCGATTCAAATGACAAGTAGCTTGTTGTTTGAACGAAAGAGCACGTAGGCGCTATTTTAACCAAAAAACTTGTTGAGCGAACATGAAAACTGGTTGTATTTTCTCTCAGTGCACGCACACAAACATTATCGCATATTTTTATTTTTATATTATAAGACATTCTTACACAGATCGACTGAGTCCCACGGTAAGCTCAAGAATGCTTGTGTTGTGGGACTTGTGGGAACAAAATATATCTGTGCTCGTCACACAAATAAATGCCCTTACCGGGATTCAAACCCGGGACCGCGGCTTAGCAGGCAGGGTCAGCTAGACCGTGCCGTAACCGAATGTCATTTCAGCGACGCGAAACGAAAGCGAAACGCCGCGAAAGGTGTTCTGGCTCTGTCGCGCCAATACGCACGAGCGATAGAAGAGATATTTACGAGCGTTTCGTGAGCGTTTTTGCCATTCGGCTACGTACCCACACTGAGAGAAAATACAACCAGTTTTCATGTTCGTTCAACAAGTTTTTTGGTTAAAATAGCGCCTACGTGCTCTTTGGTTCAAACAACAAGCTACTTGTCATTTGAATCGGCAATATATTTGAATCAACAAGTCGATTTTATAAAAACAACCTGACACATATTGTTTTAAACATACGTTTGGCTGATTCAAACGGATAAACCGCAACAAGTCGAACTTGTTAAATTCACAATGCAAATTTCTCTCAATGCAGACCGGTCGTCAAATATTAAAATGTCTATTTCCGGTTTTGCACATTGTTTTCTGCAAGCTTTCTGTCATAAGTAGGACTAAGTTACTGAAAAGCAAAAGCTTGCTTAAAGGGCTATTTTATTTATTTATTTGTTAATTTATTGTGTCCTACTGTGCACTGCTGGGTAAAGGCCTCCCCCTCTTTTAGAACATAAGTCATAAGTTACTTATTTGCGAAAGATAGCGTGTACATGTATAGTCAACCAATTGGAACCCTAGGCCACTCTACAACCATGTCAAAATGACAAGCAGTAAGAGATTTCTTACAATCTGATTTATAACGTCACTGTGACACAGTTCCACAGTGGCCTAGGGTTCCCATTGGTTGACTGTACAAGTGTACATAGCTATACGCGTATCGCTCTAAGGCAATGTTTGGTCAATCTTTTCGAAAGATGTCAAGATCGTGTCGCTATTTCACGACGTCATGCCATACGCGGATCCAGGGGGGGGTCATGACCCCCCCCCTGGAGCCTAGGCTGGCCATACAAATAGACCACGTGACCCCCCCCCTGGCACGAAGCTGGATCCGCGCGGAAGCATAACGGTCATGCTAAGCGCACTTAAAAAATTATCATCATTTTATTGTCCTGTTCCCATTATTTGGTGTCGGCGCAGCAGATTTTCCTCCTCCATTCCTCTTTATCAGCCGTCATTTCCATACTAACACCTTTCACTCTCATATCATTGTTCAGACAATCCATCCATCTTTTCTTAAGCCTTCCACTACCGTTGTCGCCATCCACCTTCATATTTGAAAAAACTATATCAAAACAAAACCAAGATGTTAAGAAATCGTATAACAAAATCTGTATCTTTTTGTTAATTAGGAGAGTGACAGTTCAGGTCGGTTTTAGGACGTCATTTCGACAAATGACAGGGTCATTGACAGGGTTAATAGCAGGAAATCTATTTGAACAATAAACTGAGTGGGTTTAATGTTTTGTTCTTGTTTCGTTTTGGTTGATTTGTTGATAAAGCTTCTAAATACGTACATACCAAAACGTTAAGATTTGTTTTTGAAACAATTTTCATTAGATTAGCTGGGGTTCTTAAAACGTTCTGCTCGGAGCGCCATTCAAATTTTCAGACAAAGTGATCATTTTCGCCATGTCTGTCTGTCCGTCCGTCCGTCCGTCCGCGGATAATCTCAGTAACCGTTAGCACTAGAATGCTGAAATTTGGTACCAATATGTATATCAACCACGCCAACAAAGTGCAAAAAAAAAATGATAAAAAAAAATGTTATATTAGGGTACCCCCCCTACATATAAAATGGGGGCTGATATTTTTTTTCATTCCAACCCCAACGTGTGATATATTGTTGGATAGATATTTAAAAATGAATAAGGGTTTACTAAGATCGTTTTTTGATAATGTTGATATTTTCGGAAATAATCGCTCCTAAAGGAAAAAAAAGTGCGTCCCCCCTTCTAACTTTTGAACCTTATGTTTAAAAAATATGAAAAAAATCACAAAAGTAGAACTTTATAAAGACTCTCTAGGAAAATTATTTTGATCTTGATAGGTTTAGTAGTTTTTGAGAAAAATACGGAAAACTACGGAACCCTACACTGAGCGTGGCCCGATACGCTCTTGGCCGGTTTTTGTATAGGTTTGTTCTGTTACCGTCCTCCTGACTTGTTTTGTCACGCTACGGGGTAAAATACTCGTATGGGTGTACAAAAGTTGGTCAAAAATATGATGTAGCTAATAGCTAAAAATAATAGCTTAATATACTACATACTAGTACATACTTACGTTTTTAAGCAACTTTTGTACAGCCATATAAAAATTACACTATTTTGTATTTTTTTTTCTATCAGTATATTAATACAAAATATTATTTCAGACCTTTCTCAATCTCAAATTTTCCTTACTTATTTTATTAGGCAGATCTTTATTACTAAGCCATTATCAGTATCTCAAGTTTCATTACTTTAAAGCACGATAAAACCGTGAGCTTCAACAAATCCTTTTTAACGGTCTCGGGAAAACTTAATTTGGTCGAATTTACGGCTTTCTACGGCTGAGAGAAATAAACTTTTGATAGGCTCAATCGCTGTCATTCAATTGTGTAATATAAAGTTTTTTTTATTCCTCATACTTTGGAAGTGGGTCATTGATGGGCATTTTCGAGAGAAGAATCACCAAAAATATTTTTTTTATGTAAATTTATCCTATTCAGAATAGCGAGCCCTTTCGATCTAGAACAAAAAACAAGAGGTTAGCTCGTCGTCATAGATGATTCTCAATTCTCAAATTGATGATTGATTTTTTGACAAGTTCTTATGCTTGCGGCATTCAGATGTCGTCGCCTGTTCTTTATTCGCCATTTTTGTCCGTAGTCTTCGTCGTCTTTCATTATAAATATGTAGACATTATGTTGAGGTTTACCCTTTTTGTTATTTCAGCAATTTTCTTTTCAAATAAACTCACTAATTTCATTACTTACTTCAATTTATTGAAGTTGTAACTAAATTAACTAATTTGCTTTTATTTTACAACATAGTTGTCCAATTTCGTTTATTATCACTGTTCACGCCAAATCGACGGCATTTCGTGTTTCTCAAATGACATCGCTGAATGAACGGATCAATGAAGTGACCGCTCATTCTCATTCATTCAATGCTGTATGGTTGACCCCAGGACTCTCCCACTTCCTTCCTGGTCATGATATAGATCGGTCGCGTTACCGTCGCGGTGCGTATCGCGGCTCCGAAGCCGCCATGGCCCACGTGGCTAAGGTTCATGTAAAGATGTAGACCGCGAGGCGGTGTCTATTATTAGTATTAATTAGTTCATAGTTTAATCTCAGTGTAGTAGTGATAGTGAAAGCTTGGTGTAACGAATACACAATTTATAGATAGCCAGTGCTTTTCATTCAATCACCTAACCTAAACGGCGCGAGACGTGCGCCGTCATTCAGCAACCCGAAGCGGCGTCTTCCCGGCTCCAGGGCGGGCCAGAGCAGAGCCTAGTCGAGGCGACAGGCATTCATCAGACCAGCGTGCGCAGGACGCGCACGCGACCTACTCGGCGGACCACGAGGGGACCGAGTCATCGTGGACGAGCACGCACGACGTGCTGGTAATCTTTAAGGTGATCGTCGAAGCGAGTAAGTCTTTGACGGCAACATTTAGTGGAACATGCGAGGAGCATGACGTCACGTAGCTAGCAGGGCGAGCAGGCTACAATCAAGAGGCCCACAAGGGGGCCGTTATCATCGGTTGCGTGTGAGCAAGGCACGCGCGCACCGTACCCAGTTGGCGACAGGGCGCAGGAGCCTTTGTATCCAACATTTTTGGTGGCCCATGAGGGGAGAGTACGGTGCTTCGTGAGACGGAAGCGGCGTGCGTCGGACTAAAGCACGATAAAGAAGAAAATACGGCGCTCCGGGAGACGGAAGCGACGTGCGACGGACCACAGCACAGCAGGGAAAGAGGAACGCTTGGCGCAGCACGACGCGCGGCGACGACTGTGTTTGCTAAAAATCATTAAGTTTAGAATCAGTGCGCGTATGGGCAATTACTCGTAGATTTACTGTGAAGTGAAGTGAATCGCACAATTTCGAGGTTATCACGCGGAGCGGCGAGCGAGAACGACGGGAGGAAGCAGCGTCACTCTTCACTCGTTCACTCATTCGTTCATTCGGTCACCGGTCATTCAGCGTTCATCGAACAATTCAGTTCAATCATCTGTTAGAGACTATTAAGTGTGTCTGTGGTCACTGGTCAGTCATTCATTCATTCGTTCAGAAACGTCAATGTCAATTCAGTGTCATACCTAACGTTCTTTATATTGGAATAGGATCAAATAATTATTTGATTTATTTATTAAAAGAATAGATTGGAAACAGTTTTCGTGTAAATTGATAATCAATAGAATGCCAAGTGAGTATGGCCGTGGAAGCGGTAAAGGTACAGTTTAGCGATAACTACCTAATGCTCTCGGAGCTATTGCGAGTTCAACGATTGGAGTTTTGGGAAAACTACATCGAGACCAACGAGCCACTCATCGAACGCGATGAAGCGTTAAGTGCGTCCACGGAGGAGGCAGCGGCAGCAAGGACTGCTACGTCAAATCAAGAAACAATCAGGCTGGATCCACACACAGTTCGAGGAACAGCATGGAAGAAATCCGGAGGTCCTGCCCACGACCAAGCAGTTGCTGGAACTGCTGGATAAGCAGTGCAGAGGATGGCAAACAGTGCCAACTGCAGCAGAGGAGCTGCGGACCGCGCAGTGCAAGTGCGGCTCGGCCCCTGCCCGAGGTCGACCCGGAGCAGCGGGGCATTCTTCAAGGAAGAAGGTCCGCGCTGTGGAACAGAACCATGAACAGGTGAATGTATCTCAGTTATTTTACTCATACTGCTCGAGTTCGGAGTGTCAGTCGTCAGGGCACGACTCACCATGCGACGGAGGTGCAGCGAGGCGAACACCCCCTGTGACAGGAGAGTCAACTGTGCATAGTGTGCGGGTATCGCCACCAACCATGCCGAGGGTGTCAGGCATGACAAGCACAGTTGTAAAGAGATCATTTTTCGATAAATTCAGTTTACATCAAACTCCTACGGCCGTGATTATGATCAGGTCAGGCAATGGTAAGTATGTGAAAGCGAGGGCTTTAATTGACACCATTGACACCGGAGTGGATTGTACAGTTGTTGAGGAATCATTTGCGGATAAGTGTCACTTGCACCAACAGTGTATTGGAAATAATATTCATGAAACAGGGATGAATGTGCCAGGCACAGTCACAGGGATTTTGGTCAGACCTAGGGTAAATGTACCAGTCATTGAAGAGGTGACTACAACCATGTATCAAGTCATGGGAAAAATACCCTACTGTAACCAAGGATTAGAAGTTCATTTAAGTTCATCAAAGCTATGGTTAGCTAAAGGTTATTTCAACAAGGATCAATATATGGACATCATGCAAGGACTTGATGTAATAAATTATTTGCTCGCTGGTTCAAAGATGTTCACTAACATTCCAGGAGTCGAGGCCTATGACACGGGCGTCAGGCAGGTCTTCATGGGAGTGGTGCGGATGCACGCATCATCATCATCATTGGTTCAAGCAAGAGAGACTTCAGTAGAGGACTACGGTCTCCACCACGCGACTCAAGGAGTTCTGGAGAGGTTCTGGAAGGCGGAGCAGCCCCGACGAAGAAACGGGAATAACCAGAATACCTACATAGGATACTCAAGGTCGTATTCTTCCATTATTAAATATGTCATGATCAATGGTACGTCTACCACGGAAGGCAGACAGACCCAGGCTGGGCGGACAAGAACACTTGTCATGCAAGGACTCATTTCATTGGAAGCCGAAGAGGCAAATACAAGGAATTAACGCGCGAATATGAAGCACTTGGTCACATGTCAAGAATATTCATCAATGTCTCACAGGTTTTGCGATTCAGTAACACTGGATGAGACTGGCGACGCTACTAGTCATTGGATCAAGTATGTACAATGGATTCATGCAAAGAGGAATTTGTATTGTTGAAACGAGAAAGGATTGAAAGGATTGTTTCAAACGCAGGGTTTTCATAGAAGAAAACCATTTAATGCTCGTCGGAGTCATAATCCAAACCTATAAGGATCATAGGTAGACTCAATTGCTGATGTAGCATTGTCATTGAGCCCATTGTATCACGTCAAGGAGCGCAGTCACCAATGTTAAGTGTCAGAGGTATTGGATACCTGCAGCGAGATCAAACGTCTGTCACGTCAATCGCGATTGTATGTCATATTTAATTTTATCGTATTTCAAGAATAGCGACTGAGTTCGCTGGCCTTACTTAGTTAAAGCTTACCTGTGTAATTTTATATGTTAATTAGGTACGAAGCAGCACACCTCGAGTTTATGTCGTCACTGAGCATCGAGGCAGTCATGCAGATTTCCCCAGGTTTGTCAGCCGACGTAGGCGCCGGCTCGGCCGGAGCGATTAAGGTACGAATTTCTAGTATTAACTCATACCTCCCGGAGGTTGATCAAGTCTTACTTGGTAGCGAAATGATCCTATAGAGGAATTTCGTCGTCCAGGTACCCGTTGGGAATTCAACCCCAGGCCCTGGTGTAGTTACCAGAGCACCCGAGGAACGACACTTAGAAGTTAACTGTCTTGTTTCCAATTTATTCAATATTTGTGTTAATATTCAATAAGTTTAATAAGACTTCGATCAAATGGCAATTGATGTACCTATTAGTTGTAAATTAGAGTTAATGGTATAAGCATGTTGTAATTTCAAACTAACTGATTTAGTTCTCATCAAGGATGAATGTTATCTAACTATGCCCGGCATAGAGATCTTGATTTTTACCTGTAGCCAGGATCAGATCATATTTGTGTCAATTTGTGGAATAGAAGGTTTATGTCGGAGAAACTATCCGACCCATGGACAATATGTAAGTCGCTTACGCAGATTTAATTCATGTTACTTGATATATGTAATTTATTGGAAAATGGTTGTCGTAGGGTCATTGACCTGTGAGAGTCACTGACCTACATTCTGTACATAGGTTTCAGTTTATATATGCATGTGTGTTATTCATTAGGGAATGAATGTTGTAGGGTCACTGACCTACACTATGTACTTAGATTTAATTTACGTGACATGTGTAACTCATTAAGAAAGTTGTGTTATAAGGCCACTGACCTATGTCGTGTCACTGACCTACCTTATGTATATAGGTCAACTGTTATCATTAAGTATTAATAACTGCTGCTAGTTCAGGTTATTGTTTGTATACAGCCGTTGCGAGCTATGTCAATGTTAATCATTGTAAGTAGGACTTACTGCTGATGACCTCAGGTCTTCGGGTCAACCCCTGGCTGCCCGGGGCAGGAATGTTCACGCCAAATCGACGGCATTTCGTGTTTCTCAAATGACATCGCTGAATGAACGGATCAATGAAGTGACCGCTCATTCTCATTCATTCAATGCTGTATGGTTGACCCCAGGACTCTCCCACTTCCTTCCTGGTCATGATATAGATCGGTCGCGTTACCGTCGCGGTGCGTATCGCGGCTCCGAAGCCGCCATGGCCCACGTGGCTAAGGTTCATGTAAAGATGTAGACCGCGAGGCGGTGTCTATTATTAGTATTAATTAGTTCATAGTTTAATCTCAGTGTAGTAGTGATAGTGAAAGCTTGGTGTAACGAATACACAATTTATAGATAGCCAGTGCTTTTCATTCAATCACCTAACCTAAACGGCGCGAGACGTGCGCCGTCATTCAGCAACCCGAAGCGGCGTCTTCCCGGCTCCAGGGCGGGCCAGAGCAGAGCCTAGTCGAGGCGACAGGCATTCATCAGACCAGCGTGCGCAGGACGCGCACGCGACCTACTCGGCGGACCACGAGGGGACCGAGTCATCGTGGACGAGCACGCACGACGTGCTGGTAATCTTTAAGGTGATCGTCGAAGCGAGTAAGTCTTTGACGGCAACATTTAGTGGAACATGCGAGGAGCATGACGTCACGTAGCTAGCAGGGCGAGCAGGCTACAATCAAGAGGCCCACAAGGGGGCCGTTATCATCGGTTGCGTGTGAGCAAGGCACGCGCGCACCGTACCCAGTTGGCGACAGGGCGCAGGAGCCTTTGTATCCAACAATCACTTTAATTGAAACATTTTATATCTGAACCAATTTCAACAGCAATTTTCTCTTGGATAAATCAGTTCTTGTACCTATTCAATATCAGATACGATCCCCTTTGACATTAAGATTTGACCTTTCATTGAGACTTGGATATATTTTTGGTCTGTTTCTATTTTATAGTCAGTCGTCTGAAGTTTAATTTTAAATTCAATAAAGCTACATTGATGAGAACAGTGGACGATCGGTTCTGTATACAAATGTGGTCCTTACTTTTATTTTATTATTATAAATTACCACTATAAACTGAAATAGATACCATACACTAAAGAAAAAGCGATCAAGCCCACTGGTGGCGAAGCCGCGAATCAAACCCGGGTCTCCAGCTATCGCGGCTGACGTGCTCAAACCACTACACCACCCCGACCGCCGAGGTACCCGTCGAAATTTCTCTAGTGTATGTTATCTCTGAAGGCTAGGCGCCTTTGACCAACTCTAAGGGCGAGCAATGTGTGCTAAAAAAACAAATAAAAAAATCCATACTAATATTATAAATGAGAAAGTGTGTGTGTCTGTTTGTTTGTCCGTCTTTCACGAAAAGACGGAACTACGAATTGAAGTGATTTTTTAAGTGGAGATAGTTGAAGGTGGAGATATGTAGATGGAGAGTGACATAGCCTACTTTTTGTCTCTTTCTAACGCGAGTGAAGCCGCGGGAAAAAGCTTACAGATTGTTCTCTACTTAAATTTTTAAAACACTAGATTTAAGATATTAATAATTTGATTTGTTACCTACGTCGATAAATTACCACTGTAATTTTTTTCCACAATATTAAATTATAACCAAAATTGATTAAAGTCTTCAATCATTTTGGTTATAATTTCGATGATATTTTGATTCGACTAAATAATAGTCAAAGAAATTGCAACTACGACGCATTTCCCGCGTAGCAGAGTTGTTTTTGAGGAAGAAATTATCAAATTAAAATTATACTTTTAAGTACAAGAACCTAAACGTTTGCCTAAAAAGGCACATTCCATAAGAATCTGCGTTCGTAATACATATACGTTCCCATGAATTTGACGGCTACTCACACCGAATTCGCGTATTTTTGTTGAAGTTCACGTGAAATTGACTTATATTTACACTACATTTCGTTATCCCAAGAAATACGTTTAATGTTATAAAATATATTGCATTTCGTTCGTGTTGCCCGTAGTTGTATTGACACGAAGAGAGTATTTTTGATATCATTGTACGTTCGAATTTCCCTGATGGTAATTTTATTTTGAAAAATCTCCAAGGGGTCTTGGAGAAACTTGTTGACTTCTACCTACTCTAGAGCGTATCAAATCCGATACAAACTATCAAGTGACTGAGTCGTTATGGTGTGAGCTAACGCCCAAGTTTATTGCATTATACATCAATTTCTTGGATAAATGCAATTTATTCCGCTCTGACCGTCCGAAGATTAGGTTAGACTACAACAATTTTCAGTTTATCTTATGTGGGAGAAAGTATGGTATACCTCTACATCATCTCTGTTTAATACTTTTCTGTTAAAATTATAAAATAATAATTAAAGATTTGAGAAACGGGGAGCTGGTGGCTTAGTGGTAAAAGCGTTCTACTTTAGATAGAAGATAATAAATAACAGTTAAATAAATATAAAACAAAGACAACATATTATATATATCGTTGTCTGAGTACCTGCAACACAAGCCTTCTTGAGCTTACCGTGGGACTCAGTCAATCTGTGTAAGAATAAGAATGTCCTATAATATTTATTTATTATTTATTTATTTAATATACATTACTATAGCTTTTGCCCGCGGCTTCGCTCGCGATAAAAAGAGACAAAAAGTAGCCTGTCACTCTCGATCCCTTCAACTATCTCCAATTAAAAAAAACACCACAATTTATCGCTCTGTTTTGCCGTGAAAGGCGGACAAACAGACAGACACACACACTTTTCCATTTATAATATTAGTATGGATATCAAGCACGATAATACTTAGCTTGAATTTATACCTAATTGCCCAAAGTATGTATTTAAAGTATAAGTAAAAAAAAGTAAAGTAAAAATAAATAAATAAATAAATAATAAATAAATATTATAGGACATTTTTACACAGATTGACTGAGGCCCACGGTAAGCTCAAGAAGGCTTGTGTTGTGGGTACTCAGACAACGATATATATAATATATAAATACTTATATACATAGAAAACATCCATGACTCAGGAACAAATATCTGTGCTCATCACACAAATAAATGCCCTTACCGGGATTCGAACCCGGGACCGCGGGAACATTTTTTTTAATACTACGTCGGTGGCAAACAAGCGTACGGCCCGCCTGATGGAAAGCGGTCACTGTTACCTATGGACGCCTGCAACTCAAAGAGTGTCACATGCGCGTTTCCACCCCATTGGAAACTTGTACATTCCCTTTTGCTGCTTTAAATACACAGTAAAAAGGAGTGCTTAAGTTCCAAGGAGGGTTCGGGTTGCCGACGACTCAAAGGACAATAGACGGAATAAGTCAGTTCCGTAAGTCCTCCCGTCATCAGCACACCGCACCCTCGTTGAGCTCTCGCAGCCTTACTCACCGGCAGGAACACAACACTATGCTATACTATTATTTACCAAAATTAATCAATTTACAGTAACAGTTGGCAGTGACTCCCACACTAGGCTGAGCCTGTATCGTGGAAGTCGTTAACATTTATCAGCAATTCCCGTTAAGTTTGTAAAAAATAGTTATTTGTTATACAAGGGGGCAAAGTTGTATTTTAACGCCGAGTGTGGAATTGAGAAACGAGCAAGCGAATGGATTCTATAGTTGAACCACGAGCGAAGCGAGTGGTTCGAGAATAGAATCCTGAGCTTGCGAGTTTTTTTAACACACGAGAAGTAAAATACATTTGCACCCGAGTGTAACACAAACATTTTCCCCTCACTATAGCGAGGAAACTACAACGCAAAAAAAGCGTTTATCACTGCTACCAGTAGTTCCACGGGTGGTAAATCATCTTTATTACTAGATTCACCTACTTTTATCAATTTTAAAGCAGTTAATTTGACTTTATTCAAGGTCAAATTACTTTACCCACTAGTGGTAAAATGCGTTTTTACCCGCTGGTATTAAAAGACAAAACACGTGTTTCCGAGCTAGTGAGGGGAAAAAGTATTATGCTTTTTTAATAGTATGCCTATTCAATGTTATGAACAATTATGTTATGCCAAATCTGTTATGCCAATTCATATTATGCGAATTAATGATGGGCTAAATATAGTGCACCCCCTCTCCCCATCATCAATCAGATCAACTATCTAGAACCATAATAAGTAAGAGTTTTGAATGATTCACGATTATTTTCATTAGACTTATATTGACTGAGATAATATATATAGGCCGTGATTACCTTCCACCCGCCTTCTTCGGGTTTTCGTGATCATTATACATTTGCGTCGAAATATCGGGAGCTCGGCAAAAATTAAAAAGGCAATCACGGTCCCGGTCAATATTTAAACCATAATTACTATTTTCACTGATTTTTTGAGTTCAATTCAAATGAAATTTCCATTTTCGCTCCTTAGTAAATCCGTCTCACACTTGACGATCCTTACGTCAATGTCACTTGTTTTAGCTCAAATAAATATTTATATCAAGAAAAGTAAAAACAATGACATAATTTAAAAAAAAAACAGATTTCAATCTAAATTGCCCTATTTGATCAACAATTCTAAGATGTGAGAAACCGCTATATAATACCGATCTTGTTGTGTCAAAAGTTTCTAACAAAAACGTTTTTTTCTACACTGACATACCGATCTGTATCGTACCTTGATCTCATATTTGACACTTTATACAGTTTGAATGGGGCCGAATTGTATCTTGATCTAATATTTGACACTTTATATAGTTTGAATGGGGCCGAATCGTATTTTGATCGAATATTTGATACTTTATAAAGTTCGAATGGGGCCGAATCGTATCTTATCTAATATTTGATACTTTATAAAGTTCGAATGGGGCCGAATCGTATCTTATCTAATATTTGATACTTTATAAAGTTCGAATGGGCCCGAATCGTATCTGGATCTAATATTTGACACTTTTTAAATTTTGAATCGGACCGAATCTAATGACTTAAATCAAGTATAATTCTTGAAAACTACTTTATAAGATAGTTATAAGGTAAATGCACCTGATATGAAACTAAAGAAGAATCTTCCACGCCATTTTAGTTGTAAATAACCGCCATTTAAAGCACTTGGTATAAAGCTCAGATCTAAAAACATATGTAACTTTGTCCCTACAGTTATAAGATTCAAAATATATAACGTCTAGTTTTGTTACCACCTAGAGAGTTGTTACATAGAATTTACGGTAGTGAAAATTTATTCGTCTACAGACTGCCATGATACTTGCAAAGAGTTAGATTGAGACTATGAGACTATTTTTATTATAATACTAATAATAACAAGTGTTTGTAATAAAGTTTTACTACGTATACTTAGACGAGAACAATTTTATTTTATTATTTGGCTAGGGATTCGTAGTTTTTAAAGGATTTGAAAAACAAAATGTCAAGCGTAAATATCTACAACCGGCGATATATATTATATTATTAACTAGCTTTTGCCCGCGGCTTCGCACGCGTTAGAAAGAGACAAAAAGTAGCCTATGTCATTCCATCCCTTCAACTATCTCCACTTAAAAAATCACGTCGATTCGTCGCTCTGTTTTGCCGTAATATATGGACAAAAAAACAGACACACACACTTTCCCATTTATAATATTAGTATATGGATATTTAGTGAAGGCTGTGGACCGTGAATAGCGGCTAACCAACCGACGTCTGATGTGGAAACAAAGGAGCAGTATGTATAGTTTAAACTGAAACAATATAAAAGCAATTCCCGTTAAGTTTGTACATTTGGATCACGTCTCTGATTTTGATAAAAATTGGTAGGCTGATAGAGTCCATGATGCTGATCAAGATCCACTAGGTTTCCCAAAATGTCCTAGGTTGATTGTATGAATCCTTCCTTTTTTTTCAGATTTCTTTACATTTTCGGTAACAAAAAATGAAAATAATCGGTCAATATAAGTCTAATGAAAATAACCGTGAATCATTCAAAACTCTTAACAAAAAAGGAAAGTTTCATACAATCAACCTAGGACATTTTGGGAAACCTAGTGGATCTTGATCAGCATCATGGACTCTATCAGCCTGATTAGCAGAAACGTCTGCAATCGATGCCGTTAGGCTTGGAATAAATTTAAAAGTGGAAAATGTCTGCTCTGGGTGAGACTTGAACTCACGGCCTCTGGATCGATACTCCAGCGCTGAGCAGAGCGCTGGAGTATCGATCCAGAGGCCGTGAGTTCAAGTCTCACCCAGGGCAGACATTTTCCACTTTTAAATTTCAGTGAAAATAGTTATTATGGTTTAAATATTGACCGGGATCGTGATTGACTTTTTAATTTTTGCCGAGCTCCTGATATTTCGACGCAAATTAGGCTTGTGTCGTTCACGAACTATGAACTGTTAGGAATAAAATCCCATCAATGACCGAAATGAACTGAATCTTACCGTGGTCTGAGAATCGGTCTTTGCTCATTTAGTTCAGTATAGGATCGGCGAGCGCGAGCGGTTGGGATCGAGAACGAATGTGTGACTGCGCCGACCGAGAGCGAGAGCTACTTAGCAGAGCAACAAAAAAAGTCAAGTTTTCATATTAAACTTCGGTTACTTACAACCTTTCGGCCCGGAATGTTACTATCTGTGGACTATTCGTATCATTTTGACACTATTCGGTCCCATTCGTTCTGATCTTTTCGACCGCAGTGGTCGCTGGTCTGGCTGAACTAAATGAGCAAAAGACCTAAAAGAGCGAACTAGTTCGTGGGAGCGATTGAACGAGATCGGAGCGCTCCGATCAACGAACGAAACGGCACAAGCCTAACGCAAATGTATAATGATCACGAAAACCCGAAGAAGGCGGGTGGAAGGTAATCACGGCCTATATCTCGGTCAATATAAGTCTAATGAAAATAATCGTGAATCATCCAAAACTCTTACTTTTTATGGTTCTAGATAGTTGATCTGATTGATGATGATGAGAGTGGGTGCCCCCTATTTAGCCTATCATTAATTCGCATAATATGAATTGGCATAACATAATTGTTCATAACACTTAAGAGGCATACTATTAAAAAAGCATAATACTTATTTCGCATAACAATGACTCTGAAATAATTGAAAAATGCATAACATCAACTATAACTTTAATTGTCCTAAAATTAATTCCCATAATTCTAAAAAAACAAGAAAATTAGATAGGTCGCTTAGGAGGTGACCTTACAAACTGTATGGTAAAACCACGCAACCCTTCTTCATTTGATTTGTTACACATTTTTGATTTCATGACCTGCTGTTTGTTTCTTAATTTAATACTATTAAAGATCAAATAAATTTCAATACATAATTATGGTATTTTTACCAGCACTTAGTACTTTTCTTGTCAGATCGAACCTTCAAAGGACCATAATTATTATGTACTGAACAACGTCGTACGATACACGTATGAAGAGGGAATTCGTAACTCGAGTCAATTTAAAAAAAATCCCTTCAGTCGTGTTTTAATTTATCACCATTCGTTTCTAAATTCCTCTTTTCCGCAATTGTATCGAAATGTCAAACATGTCGCAGCAATATTGATATATGTAATAACGTGAGTACAACCGTAGATTCATTAATTATTTGTATCGAAATGTACTATTTTTTTAATAAAACTTTCCTTAAATTAGTATCCACAATTAATTGCATACGCCTATTGGGTAGTGCACTTTCCTGTTGCATGCACTCATATGCCAGAGCCACTGGGCCGTGCACAAATGCATTTCACCTGAAGTGCAATCATGAATCATGAATGCAGCTAGTAATAGCCTATTTCATTTACAATCAATCACGAACAGCCACGCCTGTGTCCCATAAAGGCCTACCCCTTTATGAGCACATGAAACTACTAAAGTCTCAGTGCCACTCTTGGCAATTAAGGGGTTGAAAGAAAACGAAAAGTGTGACATAGCAGTGACAGGTTGTCAGCCTCTCGCTTACGCCACAATTTCACCCAAATCCCACAGTCGCCTTCTACGACACCCACGGTGGGGAAATTCTTAACCCGTCACCACACGGGGATTGTTTATTTGTGGACGGTAATTGTAAATTACATAAGTATAATGCGTACAAGGTGTAAAAAATAACTAGTTACTACTACTTCACTGGCTCAGCGACCCAAAAAGGATCTTGGCCTCCGACACAAGAGATCGCCACTCTGCCCTATCCTGCGCCACTTCACGCCAGTTGGGTACACCGAGTGCGGACAGGTCTTTCAGGGCTTCCTCGCACCAGCGATATCTGGGACGCCCACGCGGACGTTTTCCACCCGAAACGATGACCTGGAGGAACCTGGAGGCGCAGGAGAAATAGAGAGCTGGAAGAGCTAATGGCGGTGAGAGAGGATCATGGTGTGAGAAAAACTAGTGTCTATACCAAATCTTGGGATTAGTTGTCAGAGCGGACCCCAGGCTCCCAAGAGCTGTGGCGAATGCCGGAATAACGCAAGGAGGATGATTATGATTAATTCATTTTCATACATTATCTCCATATTAAATCTGCGTGCTGTGCATAATTTGCAAAGTCACAAACCTAGAATTGGCTCACTGACATGTCAACTGCGACATTTGCATGTAATCCAAGCCGCAAATATGCCAGATACAACATTGTTGCTTCGCAATGTGCTGTGTAAAGTCGTGTTTTAGTTACATTTACATGAACAAACATTTCTAAATATTTTTTATGCTTGAACTATTTCAACATATTTCTATCTAGATATTTTTTGTAGATGTGTTTAATAGGCTAGTTTCCTATAGTTAAAATAAAATATTTTTCCCCTCACTAGCTCGGAAACACGTGTTTTGTCCTTTAATACCAGCGGGTAAAAACGCATTTTATCCACTAGTGGGTAAAGTAATTTGTCCTTGAATAAAGTCAAATTAACTGCTTTAAAATTGATAAAAGTAGGTGAATCTAGTAATAAAGATGATTTACCACCTGTGGAACTACTGGAAGCAGTGATAAACGCATTTTTTGCGTTGTAGTTTCCTCGCTATAGTGAGGGGAAAAGTTTTGTGTTACACTCGGGTGCAAATGTATTTTACTTCTCGTGTGTTAAAAAACTCGCAAGTTCAGGATTCTATTTTCGAACCACTCGCTTCGCTCGTGGTTCAACTATAGAATCCTTTCACTTGCTCGTTTTTCAATTCCACACTCGGCGTTAAAATACAACTTTGCCCCCTTGTATAACAAATAACTATTATGCAGTGCACAAAATAAACCACCACCTAATTAGAAGAAACATTATGGACAGTAGTTATATTTAAACATAATTTATATTTAATAAGTCAAAGAGAAAGATGTAGTAAAGTAAACGAATTGACCGTGACGTCACTCCTCAGTATTTCATAGTAATTCCATATTAGTAAATCGTTTTGACAGTTCTTAAATAGAAGCTGATTTGACTAGTAGGAAACTAGCCTATTAAACTGAACGCAACTGCAACTCTTACTTATTCAAACTTGTAGCGTCAAATATATTATCTATCTATTTGACTGCTTTTATAGGTATTCATAAATTCAACATGTATTTTATTATCCTACATTCTTGATTTGCGCACAGTTTCCAAAGTCACAACGTAAATGAAATTACATGTCAACTGCCACATTTGCATGTAATCCAAGCCGCAAATATGCCAGATACAGCAACATTGTCGCTACAACTTTGTTGCTTCGCAATTTTGCTGGGTATGAATTCTTCACGAGTAGGTACACTCGGTTTTATTGTTCAGGAAGTGTAATTAACGAGATAAAAGTACTCAATCGAGTAAAAGGATTTTGCTTTTTTTTCTCTTGAGTTGTTTTGTAGCCTGACAAGATTTCATTCGATTTTGGGTAAAGGCTCTCTTGGTTGTTCAGAAATTTTTCTATTTGTCTGGACTGTGGAATTGAAATTTCAAATGACAAATATTTCATAACATTAATTTAGAATAAATTAATTTATTTACATGAAAATAATATATGTATAAAAGATGAGTAAGCATAAAACATAATAATAAATTTTCATTATTTCTGCGATTTTCCTGTTACGAATAAATTTAATTATTTGACAAAAAAAAACGGTGTTCAGTAAAAACACCTAAATCCATAGTAATATTATAAATTGGACAGTCTGTGTGTCTGTTTGTTTCTCCGTCTTTCAAGGCAAAACGAAGCGACAAATTGACGTGATTTTTTAAGCAGAAATAGTTGAAGGAGTAGCCAGTGACATAGACTACTCTGGTCTCTTTCACACTCCCCACTTCCCTAAAATGGAGGAGGGGGGGGGGGGGGAGTTTGTATGGAGCATTCAGTAATTTTCGAATTTAACGCGAGCGAAGCCGCGGGCAAAGCTAGTTATTTTGTAATTACTTAAAGGTACCAATATTATTTCCTACCTGCCATATCTTTGATAGTCGATAGATTCACAAAGCAAAATATACACATACAAATAAACATTATACCACAAGTCAATACAGCAGTCCTAAATAAAGAAAAAAACCGTTTTTACGACACACCAGTACACTTTTACGACCATCGATAAAAAGGTGAAACGTGCTGATTTTGCCGAAATGTTGTGTTCACCCCAAATAGGATCAATATTGGCAGTTATAGTTTATTTTTATGTAGGAAGAAGCAAAGCGCTTCGTGCGGATTCGTGGACTATCCACCAAGTAAGGATGGAGACCGGCCGTGCGTCTAAGAGTCCGATGGTAGAATGGGGACGGTGGAATAAGCTCGTGTAGCTCTTGAGCACACTCCCCGAAGTGTAACCTGTAAAACACCGACAACTTTGCCCACCCTGCCTAACATAGGCTACTTGACCCTTTTTTAAAGTCTGTCTTATATGATAAAGTACTGTCCAATCAACCGAAATTAAATATTACCATATTTTATTATGACTTAAAACCAGCAAAAAATATTTTTAAAATATACATTTACGAAATCAGGCGAAAACAACACAGTCATGTTATCTATAGATTATCTGTGCATCAGGTCATTCTATTCGAAAACAACATTTTCTGACTTTTTAAGTTTGAAGGTATAGAGTTCAATATGTCAGTGATTGTGTTGACATGCAGTGAGGTTCGAATTCGATGACGTCACTACATCGCTGACAGCGTTTTCGGTGGCCAAAATGAATAATAAATTACACACATTTTGTAATCGAAAATACGTAGTCATCATACACTTTTAACTATACTCAGCGTTCAGTCAGTGCCCTCAGGGTGCAATATAACAATACGCTCAGGATGTTGTTGGGACTGCCCAGGCACTGCAGCGCTTCTGGCATGTTTGCGGGAGTGCGAGTAGATGGCTTCCATGCCATTATTCGGAAGCGTGTCGCCTCCATCATGCAGCGAGTGCGTGGGAGTAACAACGGCATTCTGAGTGTAATTGCTGGCAGTCTAGACTCCCCGATAGCTAGACACTGGAGCAGTCTACATGTGTATATTTAATAATGTAATATTTATTTTGTGTTTATTTTATTTCATTTTGTGTTTGTGTCATTCTTATTCATATTTGTCTCTGTGATTTTTACTTTTAAAAGTGTTTGTGTATGTGATTTTAATGTTAACCAAATGGGTCTTTTGTTACCTGATGTTATAAATAAATTAAAATTAAAATTAAAATTAAATTAAATTAAATTAAATTAAAATAAATTATATATATTAATTCCCAAAATCTAATAATATTGTTTTTTTATGTCAAATACTACAGAAGACAATCATTTATTGTGCCAAATTCGATATGAGTCTAGTAGCCTATTGCCGGTTTGGGTTTGCTACGCCGCGCCGTAGCAGCAGTGTAGAGTATATTTATTTTATCCTTTGCGTAGCAAAAACTAGTATCGTAAACATTGGCTGTGTGTATAGTATGAATTTTCTGAGATGAACGTTTCGCTTTTGCCGTAATCTGTTTAACAAAGGCCTTTGTTTCTATTGTTCACGGCGGTTAGCTCCCGTTTCCACAGCACGTGCTAAAGTCTCAGTGTAGTTAAAAAGCAACTATCATGATAGCAATAAGGTTCAAATTTATTAAACAGTTTGCAGTATTCAGGTAACTTTTTTTGAAGATGACAAAATGTGTTATCTCCGAAAGGGCTTTTTATGGATTTGAACCTTATTACTATCATGATAGTTGCTTTTTAACTACACTGAGACTATAGCACGTGCCGTTTAAACGGGAGCTAGCCGCCGTAAACAATAGACACAAAAGCCTTTGTTTAACAGATTACGGCTAAAGCGAAAAGTTCATCTCAGAAAATTCATACTATATAACAGGCCGGCCTAGCCGAAATGACAATCGCTGACGCTAATCGCCGATCAAAACGCAGCCTGGCTCTGTCACACCGATACGGAAGATCGATAGATACATATAACTGGGTGGCTAGCCGAATGGCACAATCGCTCACGAAACGCTCACGAAACGAAGCGCTAGTTAGTAGATATCTATCTCTATCGCGCTTGCGTATTAGCGCGACAGAGCCAGCGGCGTATCGCTTTCGTTTGGCGTCGGAGAAATGCCATTCGGCTACGGGGCCAGACTACGATGATATTTGGCTACGTTTGTGTATTTGGCTACGTACCTAATGACGCAATTAGGGGCATAATTATTTATAGTTTTACTAGTATAATAGTAGTTGGCATCTATTAAATATTTTGATAATATTTACATTTTTGTCAATCCATACTAATATTATAAATGGGAAAGTGTGTGTGTCTGTTTGTCCGTCTTTCACGGCAAAACGGAGCGACGAATTGACGTGATTTTTTAAGTGGAGATACTTGAAGAGATGGAGAGTGACATAGGCTAAGTTTGGAGCGAAGCCGCGGGCAAAAGCTAGTTCACCTATAATTTAGTTTACCCAACGATTACAGAAAGGCCCAGAAGAAAGTTCTATACTTAAACCTAAGTAGATAACAAAACAAAACATTAAAGCGGAAATAACTGACCTTTTTATTGGAATCCATTTCAAATCCATCATAAACCACAAAACCGGTAATCCACAAGAAATGAGCAATAAACTTGAAAAAGTTACCCAGTCAAATTGCCCAAATTTTGGGCAAAATCACTCTTACTTTTTTTTAAAACACTCAAAGGGACTTTCTGAAAACAGATATTTTATTTTCAAAGATCGGAATTTAGAGCAAACAGTAAACAAAGCTAATTCTGTTTGTATTCAAAATTGGAGCGCTTAAATTAACGGTAAACGTTTAATCAAACTATCTCTCTAATTAAGAAAACCAACAAACAACAAAACTTTAAACTTCATTTACCAACGTCTAAACCCAAATTCATTTAAAAATATGTAGTTAAAAATCACCGCACGTTTCGGACCATAATCACTAATTGTTATTCTTTTTTTTTAATCAGCTCATCAAACGAACACTGATTACAAAAAAGTTTAATATCTAATTCACCAGGAATCTAAAAAAAATAAAAAATAAATACACACAGTTCTGACCTACGTCACTCATCGCGGCGTTCTTTTTTCAAACGGCGAAATGTTTAAAATTCGAGTCGTTTTTAATGGCATCGAAACGGCCGGGCGCGGCGGCCGGTCAGTTGGGTCTGATACTGATACCTATCAGTCGTTTTTTGTGGTCCGATAAAAGGGTGGTAGCGGGGAGCGATAGCGGGAGAAAGGGGTGAAAGCTCTGTATTTTGTACAAAAATAAAATATAATTGTGATAATGTTCAAATGAATTAGTATATTGTGTCTTATGATATGAATTAGTTGCACACAGATGAACATTTTATATACTTCCCGTTCCGAGTAGCACTTGATTTATAAAAAAAAAACTTTAACCATATTAATATTGTCTTCGGTTACCGCGATAGTTTAGTTATGAAATAAAACTATAGAAAATTGAATGGAGAAGATGGCTTTTCTTTACCACCGGCTTGGGATCCAGTAGTACATCTGATAATAGAACAAGCACGACGAAGATTGTGAGGCATTTGTGTTGTATGGTGTTGGACATTCGCAGTTTGTTTTTTTGTCAATTTTGTGTAGATTAATTGTTTTTTGACATAGTAATGGTAATTTTTTTGAATATTGTTTAACTAGATTTATTTTTATTGTGTGAACCTGCCTTAGAAATCTATATTATTTATGGTCATGGTTCGTTACCTAATATTTCTTGTATGGCAAAAGCTACCCGCTTTTGCACATTGTAATTTTTCCTCAGTCACCCGTTGACCACGAACGCTGTAAAGTGTTCGAAACGTAGGCATGAATTTTAAATTCATTATACGCGATTTAATCCGTTTCCATAGTTTTATTAACCATATTGTTAATTAATAAGGGCCCACAAAGTAAATGGTAAAAATATTACAGGACATACAAAAACTACAACAATAGAAAACATAATAAAGAAAAATAAAATCACTTTTATAAATATTCTATGTCTATGTCTATTTATTTCCTCATAGATTCTTTCGTTACGCTTCTTCCATGCACTCGTGAGAGCTGCAGCTGCAAATGTATTCAATTATTAGTTCAACAAAACTTAGAAACAGTTTGGGGGCGCTGTTTACTTTCTCCATTCAATGAATGTAATTTTACGTGACGTAACGATATTAGCTTTAGGAAGAATCCATACTAATATTATAAATGGGAAAGTGTGTGTGTCTGTTTGTTTGTCCGTCTTTCACGGCAAAACGGAGCGACGAATTGACATGATTTTTTAAGTGGTGATAGTTGAAGGGATGGAGAGTGACATGGGCTACGTTTTGTCTCTTTCTAACGCGAGCGAAACCGCGGGCAAAAGCTAGTATTTCATATTTGGAATCAAATATCGCTTCCGCTCATCCCTCGGCCACGCTAAGTGGACATGCGTCACTGGACGTAGGTTGACGTGTCGACCAACCCCACGATTATCTTTACGATATTGTCTGCTCATACAGACTATGTACAATATTATATACATACAATCTATCTACAATATTATATACATTGATATGAAGACCGACCTTTAGCCTCCACCATGACTTAGATATAAAAAAAAAACCGGCCAAGAGCGTGTCGGGCCACGCTCAGTGTAGGGTTCCGTAGTTTTCCGTATTTTTCGCAAAAAGTACTGACCCTATCAAGTTCAAAACAATTTTCCTAGAAAGTCTTTATGAAGTTCTACTTTTGAGATTTTTTTCGTATTTTTTAAACATATGGTTCAAAAGTTAGAGGGGGGGGGGGACGCACTTTTTTTTCCTTTAGAAGCGATTATTTCCGAAAATATTCATATTATCAAAAACAATCTTAGTAAACCCTTATTCATTCTTAAATACCTATCCAAGAATATATCACATGTTGGGGTTGAAATGAAAAAAAATATCAGTCCCCACTTTACATGTAGACCCCCCCTACATGTACTGCAAGAAATCCTAAAAGGCAAATACAGCTTAGATCTAAAAAAGATAGTCGCAGATACATGTCTTCTACCGAGCCTTCTCTATGGATGCCAAACATGGACTATTACGGATAAAACAAAGAGAAAGATAAGAACCACCCAAAGAGCCATGGAAAGGAGGATGCTCAACATAAAACCGGCCAAGAGCGTGTCGGGCCACGCTCAGTGTAGGGTTCCGTAGTTTTTCGTATTTTTCTCAAAAACTGCTGAACCTATCAAGTTCAAAACAATTTTCCTAGAAAGTCTTTATAAAGTTATACTTTTGTGATTTTTTTCATATTTTTTAAATATATGGTTCAAAAGTTAGAGGGGGGACGCACTTTTTTTTCTTTTAGGAGCGATTATTTCCGAAAATATTAATATTATCAAAAAACGATCTTAATAAACCCTTATTCATTTTTAAATACCTATCCATCAATATATCACACGTTGGGGTTGGAAGGAAAAAAAATATCAGCCCCCACTTTACATGTAGGGGGGGTACCCTAATAAAACATTTTTTTCCATTTTTTATTTTTGCACTTTCTTGGTGTGATTGATATACATATTGGTACCAAATTTCAGCTTTCTAGTGCTTACGGTTACTGAGATTATCCGCGGACGGACGGACGGACGGACGGACGGACGGACAGACGGACAGACGGACAGACGGACAGACAGACATGGCGAAACTATAAGGGTTCCTAGTTGACTACGGAACCCTAAAAAAGATCCAAAAAATAAAGAGTTTATTTTTTTATTTATTTAAACTTTATCGCACAAATTTACAAAAAAAGAGTACAAATGGCGGACTTAAGAGTTCATCCATAAGAGAAAAAACAAAGCTACAAGATGCACTAACTCAAGCCCTTCAATTAAAATGGCGTTGGGCAGGACATATTGCAAGGTACGGAGACAATAGATGGACAATATTGGCAACGAAATGGAGAGGCCCTGTTGGCAAAAGGAAATCGGGAAAGCCATATAAACGATGGATAGACGATATACAGGAAACGGCAGGAAATGACTGGCTAAACAAAGCCCAAGATAGGGAAAAATGGAAAGAGTTGGAGGAGGCCTACACTCTAAGAGGGGTCCAAATCAAATAAATTAGTATTAATGCTACACTAATATAAACGTAATAATTAACACTAACAACTAGTTACAGGAAACTACTAACCAATACATAAACACTTTAAATGTAAGATTTGGAATAAAAGGCTTTTTTATTTTATTTTTATTTTATTTTACATGTAAAGTGGGGGCTGATATTTTTTTTCATAACCCTAATAAAAACATTTTTTCCATTTTTTATTTTTGCATTTTGTTGGCGTGATTGATATACATATTGGTACCAAATTTCAGCTTTCTAGTGCTAACGGTTACTGAGATTATCCGCGGACGGACGGACAGACAGACATGGCGAAACTATAAGGGTTCCTAGTTGACTACGGAACCCTAAAAATTGAGGTCACCGAGTGGGACCCACGGAACACCATAGAGGGTGCAGGCCGAGGTTCAGGCAGACCGAAAAACTGTATCTGATCCTATTATATACACTATTGAGTTCCACCATGTTGGATACATACAAAACACGCGTGCCATATACTTAATTGCCGATGGGCACTATTTAGAAAATGGATCAGTTGCAATTGTCCCCTAGTCGAAATTGTCCCGCTGTACGACATCTAATGTCAATATTGTCAATACACAATGTGGCTATTATTCATGAGTAAAGGCTATTTATAAAAGAAATGGAATAAGTAAATGTAAAGTTGTGGTAGGTTTTGATGTAACAATAGGATCTTTATATTTTATGTATCGTGGTGTATACTTCGGGGAACGGGTCACTATCAAATTTACCTTATCGCTAAAAGACTATATAGCTGACACGTCTGGATTGTGTTATGTCTTTGTGGCTACGTAGACATTAATGCTAAATGTGTCTTTAGCAAAACGTCTGGATCTTAAAACGTAACAATTTAAAATGATCTAACTGCAAAACATCTTCATCTTCGAATGTCTGTATTACAAAACAGACATGAACGCTAAACAGTCAAGGAGCAAAAAATCTGGATTGTTTAATGTTTTTATTGCTAAATAGAATAAACGCCAAACGACCCGTTAGCAAAACGTCTGGTTTTAAAATGCTTAAGTGTCTTGAGAATTCAAACCTTCTCGCACTGTTAATAAGAACTGTTCTGTTACATATTTATAAACCATGGCGATGACACATTATATTTCCGGACGTTTTGCTACTGAATAGTTCTGTGTTGACGTCAATTAACTAACTACACTTTTGGCTTTTTAGATATGCTAATCATACGGACTATGTATATTTCCAGACGTTTGGCTACTCATTCATTCTAAGTCTTAGCCATCCAGTTAAATTTACTTTTTGCTGATTGAGTATTCTACTTTCATGTCATCCCAGCTGAATTGACTTTATGCTGACTGTATATTTAAATTTTCTGACATCTAGCCGAAATAGTCGTTTAGCGATAAGGTAAATTTGATAGTGACCCACCTTACTTACTATATAAACGAGATTACAACATTCAGATTACCATTTAAAATTAATATAATCAGGGCCCGTAACTTTTATGTCGATGGCATCAATTTGACGTCACGCTGCATATAGCATGATTCAAATAGTTTTATTGTAATAATTAATCATTATTCATTAATCAATTAAAATATATATAATAGACTTCAAAAGTAAGCTATTCATATGTGTAATAATTAACCTACTTGATACGTGAAAAGGAAAGGAAACAATTTGTTTTGTTTTTATAATTAATTGATATATAGTAACAAAACTGTTTAATAAAATGTATGTATAATAAATAAACATATAATTTAATTTACTTTTCACTTATCAAGGTATAGGTTTAGGTATTAGGTATTAATTATTTCACGTATGAATAGATTAGTTATAAAGTCATTATTAAAATGATTGATGAATAATGATTAATTATTAAATAAAACTCTTGAATCATCCCATATGCAGCGTGAAGTCTTTATGTCATCGGCATGAAAGTTACGGATACAGAATATAAATATGATTTTCATACAAAGACATAGATCACTAAACATTGATATCATATTTCTAAAGTTTGCTTTTGTATTCGTTACAAATTCTCCAATTCAAGTTATTTACAGTACTACTTTACAGAAAATGTTTACAATATCTAATCTTGTGATTTAGAACGGTAAAGTTCAATAAAAGGGACAAATAATGTAAACATTCCAATTCACCTTTGAATCGTAATCTTATCTCACAATCTTATATAAATATTTATTCGTATTAAACATCAGGGGGGTTACCATGAACAAAAGACGTTCAGTTTAGGTTTAGAGAGAGGGACGGAGCTATGTAACTGCTATAGCTGTGTCCCTTTCTCTCAACCTAAACTGAACGTAACGTCTTTAGTACGTCATGGTAACCCCCCAGTATTTAAATATGTATGGATTCTCAATAATAGATAATCTTCTAAAAATATATTTAAAATAGTATTCCCGATGAACTACAGTATGGGGTTCTTCAAGAAAGGAGTGTACAAGTTTCTAATGGGTCGGCAACGCGCATGTGACACCCCCCTTGAGTTGCAGGCGTCCATAGGTTAAGGTGACCGCTTTCCATCAGTCGGGCCATATACCTGTTTGCCACCGACGTGGTATAAAAAAAAAGAAGAAACTGACTGACTACTGACTGACTGACTGACATATCAACGCACAGCCGAAACCGCTGATCCTAGAGATCCCAAATTTGGTACGTAGGTTCCTTATAAGGTGTAGACGAGCACTAAGAATGGATTTTTCAAAATTCACCTCCTGAGGAGGTGAAATGAGGGTCCAACTTTTGTATGGGAAAACAAGATTACGTACACGAGCGAAGCCGCGGGAATTTTTTTTATATTTTTGTGGAAACATATTACACATATATTTTTATTGTAGGGGGTAGGGCATAGCGAATGATCCGCTTTGTGTGGTAGGGCACAGCACAGCGGATATTATCATCTCGCTCGAAAAATATACCAATTTCAGTATTCAAAATTGTCCAAACTTTACAAATAAGATCGACTAATTCAGGGCTATACGCGGGTTTACCTGAACCAAAAATTAAATATAACAAGATCATACCATCCCATACATTAAAATGCGACCGCCTAAGACCGCGCTTACACTCCACCACACATAGATGGCGCCACAAAAAAATGTCTTGTAGCTTTCGATTATACTTGTAGATGGCGTTAAGTGTCACTTTTGACATAGATTTACGGCTCGGAATTGACACTTAATGCCAATCTACAAATAATCAGTGGCAACAAGGCATTTTTTTGTGGCGCCATCTATATGTGGTGGAGTGTAAGCGCGTTCGTAGGCGGTCGCATTTTAATGTATGGGATGGTATGATCTTGTTATATTTAATTTATGCCTGAACGCACATCAGAGAAAAATTCATATATAATTTAGTGAGTTAGTTAAGTTAGTTTTCATAAATCCCGTCTGATAAAAAATTTATTTAAATAAATCTATTAGATAACGGAAAGTGTAGTATTTCACCGACTAAAATTATCAATTTTACATTATTTTGACGTGTTTCTTGAAAGCACCCTTAATGCCGAGTGGGACTTTTAATAACTAGCTCAAATGGCTGTTTCTTACGAGTCCAATGTTATTTTGAACTACCTAGCTGATCAGTGATAAATAGCCATACTTTAAAGCCAAGTCGGGAGTTCGATCCCCGGGGCAAGCAATGAATTTCTTAGCCTTACTCCTCCCTGGCTTAGAAGTTTCGTACCTACATTATTGACCATTATTGATAAGGACCAACCGTGTTGAGGATTTATGGTCCTGCCTGCTAAGCCGCGGTCCTGGGTTCGAATCCCTATAAGTGCGTTTTCACATTATCCGATCCGATATCGGATGTCGGACCGATATCTCATACATTACAGGCGCCATCTTGGATTTTTTCTATTGAAATCCTTCCGACATCCGATGTCGGATCGGATAATCAGAAAACGCACTAAGGGTATTTATTTGTGTGACGAGGACAGATTTGTTCCTGAGTCGTTGATGCTTTCTATGTACTTATATAAGTATACTAGCTTTTGCCCGCGGCTTCGCTCGCGTTAGAAAGAGACAAAAAGTAGCCTATGTCACTCTCCATCCCTTCAACTATCTCCACTTAAAAAATCACTGGAATTCGTCGCTCCGTTTTGCCGTGAAGGACGGACAAACAAACAAACACACACACTTTCCCATTTATAATATTAGTATGGATATGGATGTGTACGTATTACGTAAGTATATTATGTATCGTTGTTTAACTACACAAGCCTTCTTGATCTTACCGTGGACACAGTATAATAAAGAGTACTATCGTACAGTATGGCCACTCCCGCTCCCCGCTGAAAGTGCCGCCCACCCCCTCTCGGTTACCTCACAGTTACCGCCTGTCAAAAACGCGAACAACCGACCTGTTATATGTCACTCATACAAGCATAGTACGCGTTCACCTACACGAGCTTAGACTGTGTGCTAGGAACGCGCCTCTTTCATATATTTGATTGCCAGTGTCCGAGGTGTGCCGTGGAACTCAATCTGTGTAAAAATGCCCTATAATATTTTGTTTGATATTTAAAATCAATCAATTGAAAACAAATCCACTTAGGGCCACATGCACCAACAAAAATGGAGGGTTAACTCGAGGGTTAACCCACCATTTTATATGGAATTTGACAGATGACAGCCCACTAACCTTGAGTTAAGGCTGCTTTCAAAAAAAACGTCAAAAGAATGTAAAATTGATAGTTTTAGTCGGTGAAATACTACACTTTCCGTTATCCAATAGATTTATTTAATTCAAGTTCCAGTTAGAGCATCTTATTATCTTGATTTTTATAAGACTGGATTTTTGAAAACTAACTCACTAAATTAATTATGAATTTTTCTCTAATGCACGTTTAGAAAAACGCACGTATAGAGCTGAATCAGTCGATCTTATTTGTAAAATTTGGACAATTTTGAATATTAAAACTGGTAAATTTATAATTCGTATATCCTGTACCACAATCATTTCAGACTAGATTTTTATTTTAAGTTTTTGAAAAAGAGTAAACTAGCCTAAGGCGAATTCAATTTTTTTCAGAAATCACCTAAAATTAAGTGACAATTTCTTTGAAAATCTACATCACATCGAAGTAAGTTTTGTACTAAATTAATTTGCAACGTTTACTGAAATTGCTGTTATGCCTTAGTGATTATAAATTGCTATTAGTGATTTTTGCCAATTTTTTGAAAACGAGCCTTCACCGGTACAATTATTACCACTTTTGGTCATTTTCTCATATTTTGTTAGACCAAGTAGAAAAAGTCCTATAATGTGATATATATTTATAAACTACTCGCAAAGCCCTTTAATTTGATACTACACACGGTATGATCAAGCGCTCGGTTGCGATTTCACTATTTTTAACACGAAAGCCCTCTTAATTGGTCGGTGTAAATGGCCCTTATTGTTCTAGTCTAATTATACAGAGTGGGGCCTGTAACAAAAGCGAAGAATTGAACTGTTGGCTATTCTCCTTATATTGATCAACATTTGTTCAGTGATTTTTAAAAATTATGAAGTCTTTAAATTTTTAATTTTTCATACAAAATAAATATTAGCTTCAATGTACGCCATTATTGTTGTCATTGACGTTGTCTGTCACACTTAACAGAATTCGCAATATACCTCTTAGAAAAAACTTTCAAGGGTGACAAAAATCAAAATACAAGTTATTTTTAAAAGTCGCCGAACAAATGTTGATCAGTATAAGGAGAATAGCCTAGAGTTCAATTCTTCGCCTTTGTTACAGGCCCCTCTCTGTATATTGAGTCCTCCAATAATATCTGCATTTGAAAATAAACTATCTACTATTTAATATAATACGAAATAGTACGAAAATATCTTGATCCCCAACGTTCATTCTATCACAGCCAATATACTAACAAAATACATGCAAAACGCCATCTACCGTAAGCTCTCTGAAATTACATTTCGTGTCTTTGAAACTAAAGGTCATAACCACCATTATAACAGGTATATATCACTCCCTTATTGAAGTAAACGCGTTTGAGTAACCTCAATAGCTTAGCGGGTGTTGGCCTCCCGTTGCCGGAATAATATAGTCATTATTTTTAAAGTGCATTTTATTCATATTTAGGGATTAATTTGATTTCATAGTATACAAGTATAAAATAAAAGTTATCGTATCCGTTTATAAACAAGAAATATTACTTTTTTATATGGTATATTCATAGTATTGATAATGATAGTAAATAAATAAAAATAAAAATATGCAACTTCGAATAAAATAGCCAAGTGTGATCAACAAAGTATTGAACAAGTTTTCACTTTTTTTAGGGTTTTTTTTGGTGTTTAGATTCATTTTTTAATAAGTGTTTAAAACATTTATAAGATATTATGTGATAAGTATAACAAAAAATAATTGTATAAAAACATCAAATAATCATGGTACCTACTAAAAACACCCAGAATCTGTTTACTTTGTGGTAAGGGGAGGGGCGGTTAAGGGCAATGACAGAATTTGTATTTAAATATAAATAGGACTAACTTTCTGAACTCTAAATTGAAATAAATATCATACACGAAAGAAAAAACGACAAGGCCCACTGGTGTCCGAGCCGGGAATCGAACCCGGGTCTTCAGCTTACGCGGCTAACGTCTTTACCACTAGACTTTTTCTGAACTCTGTTAGCGCGTTGTAAGATTGATACAAATTTCCATACTCGCCTACTAGCAGACGATAAGCGACATCTGTTAGAATATCGTGGCACGACTTACCCAGTGACAGAGAAGAGGACACAACTTTTAAGTACAAAATTACAAATATTGGGGGTCTTTCTGAAACTGTTTTATGTTACCAAAGAGAATAGCATGATGAATAGACAAAAGATTCGTGCGGCACACGTAGCAAAACTATTGTCTCACGGTCTTAATATGAGAGTAGGGTGGCCATGCTCAACTATAGAAACTTGCGAGGCCTTGGTAATTTTTTCTTTGTGTATGACATGTATTTCAGTTTATAATACTTACTACTCACAAAAGAGATTACTTGATCAGCGATTATAGAAGTAGGATATTATAGATATTTTTGTCTTTGTACCCACAACACAAGCCTTCTTGGGCTTACCGTGGTACAAGAGTAACGATCAAACAGTAAGAGTATCCTATAGTATTTATATATTAAATTTATTTATTTATCTCTTTAATCACTTTAACTCTTAGGCTAGGCTATTTTATAATATGATTATAAAAGTAAAATACAAAACCACTTACAAAACAATACAAAATAAATAAACACATTATAAAAAACCTAACCTAGGGTGCCGCCAGCAGCGGGGCGGTGCCCAAGCTGCCGGTTGTTAGGGCTGCAGAGAGAGGAACCGCCGGACTATCCGCGCCATTTCCAAGATCACCGCCTTCTGCATCTGGCCCTTGATCCAGCCACCTAGCGAGAGTCTCTTAAGATGTTGGTCGATACTCTTCGCTATATTATTAATTATTATTAGCTGTTCAGATCCCTAGGAAAGTCTGGGATAAGATAAACATTTAAAATATATTGTGGAGACAAAATTATCTAGATGCCAGTTGTAAAATTCCAAAAATATTTAAACAATTTGTGTTAATTATCATCCCCGACACTTGTATATATAACTTCGTTGACTTGTTATTGAAACAGCGCCAGCTGGCGGGAAGTAGGTCAAACCTCGTTCCTCATTCGTACGTAATTTGCGCCTAGCAAGTATTGTTCCGTGTGTGGTGACAGCACGTTTCTAATATTTAGGGAAAGTCTCCATCGCAGAAAACGACAATTTTGATGTGTACTTGCACCTAGCAAGAGTAGCAAGTATTGTTCCGTGTGGGGCGGGGTGACAATATTCGCAATATTTAAGGAAAGTCTTCGACGCGGAGGAAAACAACTTTGATATGTATTTCAATGTATGTCAGTAACACGTGTGATACGTTTATTTTATAAATGAAATTGTATTTGGAAACGTTTTCGCTTTGACATTTAAGAGAATGAATGAGTAACAAAGAACAAATTTCAAGGACATCATTTGAGGAGTTGGGAAGAGTAATTAGTATGTCATAATTGGGCGAATTTTTATTTTCTTTTCGGTTTTTACTTATTTTTTCAAATGTGGGGATTTTGTACTTTTTCTACTCAGAATCTGCTCTTTCGATTCCGCAAGAGAAAAAAATGACTTGCATTTTTATTTCCACTGAGTTACAATTTCCCATAGAACTTGTTAGATCGTAACTCAGAAGAAAGCAAGAAAATGAATGGAAATTTTGAGACATTTTTTGTCTCCTATTAGAATCGAAAGAGGTCATGATTCTGAGTATAAAAAGTGTGAAAATTTCCAAAAATAAAAAAATGTGAAATCGACAACAAAATAAAAATATGCCCAATTATGTATTTACTGATTTAATTCAATGATTTCGTTCGGAAGCTTTCGAAAGTATTTTTTAGTTATAGGTACATTTTTAACTAAATAACTATGTAAGTAGGTAAAATTTCCTTGGAATCCTGAGAGTTATTATAACCATAAAAAAATAAAAACCAGTATTTTCGGCTTGAGTAGTTTTGTGTGCTCTGCTTACCTCCTTATGGGGTACGGGCGTGATACATGTATGTAAAAAAGTACATACACATTTAGTTGACGATTAAACATCAACGAGTAAATATAAACCCAACCTTTCCTTATTATTCACATCATACGTGCCTCAAAGAAATCATAACTCCCCCCTCTGGGAATGTAGAGGTTAAAAGTTACGGAAGTTCATACAAAATGTTGCCGAAAGGGATCCCCGAGGAGCTGAACTTCCAGTGTGTTTTCCGGTCCGGTTTGTACGTTTCTTGATCTTGTAATATTACCAGAGGGCGGAATTGTTCGTAGCAAAAATCAAACGTCAATGAGTTGGAACGTTAAATATTATCGACTATCGATTAAACTGATATTTGATTGACTAAGCGTTGATACCTTTATTCATTTATGAAAAAAACTAAACCTCAAATCCAAAAGTAGACACAAATAGAAGCCTACTTATATGTCTAATTTTAACATTGAAATAAAGACCCGCCTGTGTGGCCTGTGTGGTGACGGGTTAAGAATTTCACCACCCCCTTTCTTCCCGTGGGTGTCGTAGAAGGCGACTATGGGATATGGTTTAAATTGTGGCGTAGGCGAGAGGCTGGCCAATGGACTAATGCCAAGAGTGGCACTGAAGCTTTAGTAGTTTCATGTGTTCTGCCTACCACTTTATGGGTATCAAAGAGGTTAATGTTGACATAATATGTAAGAGGTGGCTGAATTCATCGATAGCTGAAAATGTCGACAAAATTTAACGTTCCATCTCTACTGACATTTGGTTTTTGCCATGAGCAATTTACTCTCCATCCCGTCAACTATCTCTATTTATAAAGTCACGTCAATAATTCGCTCAGTTTTGTCGTGAAAGACGGACAAACAAACAGACACACACAATTTCCCATTAATAAAATTAGTAAATCCCGTTTATAAATCCCGTGTGGTGACGGGTTAAGAATTTCACCCCCTTTCTTCCCGTGGGTGTCGTAGAAAGCGACTGTGGGATATGGGTTAAATTGTGGCGTAAACGAGAGGCTGGCAACCTGTCACTGCAATGTCACAGTTTCGTTTTCTTTCAACCCCTTATTTGCCAAGAGTGGCACTGAAGCTTTAGTAGTTTCATGTGTTCTGCCTACCCCTTTATGGGATACAGGCGTGATTGTATGTATGTATGTATGTATGTATGTATAAAATAAGTATGGATTTGTTTAGTTGACTATCCCAGTTATTTATAAACTTACGTATACCCTACAACCCTCATGCTATCCTCGTCCTATTGTTAATATCGCGCCGGCTTTATTAAACTACGTGCAGGCGACAGGTTAACTGTCAAATTCCAGACACTTCCGGTCCGCCAAACCGGAAGTCAAGTTGCCTTATATTAACTTTACTTGTTTAATTTAACGCGTAGATAGTAGAAACCCCTAGATAAAATTTATGGTTAAATTGAATTTACAAACATTCATAAAAACATTGAGTTTTCTGAGAGAAATAACCTAACCACAAAATTAAAACTTTGAAAAAACCCCCGACCGCGACATATGTTGACCGATTTTCATGAAACATGGCTAAGAACACTCCCGACTAATTCAGCTTTCAGACAAAACAAAACTAAATCGGTTCATCCGTTCGGGAGCTACGATGCCACCGACAGACACACACACAGACAAACAGACAGACAAACAGACAGTCAGACAGACAGACAGACAGACACGTCAAACTTATAACACCCCGTCGTTTTTGCGTCGGGGGTACTGATGTGCCGATGGAAAGTTTCCAAAACTCTGAAATTTTCACATGGGAAAACTTCGGAAACTTTCCATAGTTTGTATGGACAATTGTATGGATGGAAACTCTCCATTTCATAAATTACAAATTCCCTTTACTTGTCGTGAAAGTTTTCGTGAATTTTTCAAGATATTTAAGATTTGAGAGGCTGGCAAGCTGTCACTGCAATGTCACAGTTTCGTTTTTCTTTCAACCCCTTATTTGCCAAGAGTGGCACAGAAGCTTTAATAGTTTCATGTGCTCTGCCTACCCCTTTATGGGATACAGGCGTGATTGTATGTATGTTGTATGTATGTATGTATTTAAGATTTTTTTGGAAAGTTACCGCAACTTGCACATCACTAGTCGAGGTTTAAAAAAAGCAGTAACCTTCCGTCTATTTTTTTTCTATGTCTATGGCAGCGAGAACTATTAACTTTACTTGTGTAATCTAAGGTACAGTCGAGTCCATAAATATGTGTACATTTTTTCACCTTATTGCTACGAGTTAAGGTGAAGAAATGTACACATATTTACGAACTCGACTGTATGTAATTTAATTTGGCAAGAAGATTTGTATTCATTCTCCGGTCGGATTTATTTGAAAGAGAAATGCTATATTTAACCAATTGGGTATTTTGCTTTGAACTTTGAACGAATACAGAAATATTAAACTCATAAATATTTGATGTTAAATTATAGAACATTAGGATACACGTGCGGAAAAAGGGAAGAACTCGTGTCGATTTAAAACATTCCCTTTGGTGGTGTTTTAATTTTGTCGTTACTCTTTTCGGATTTCTTCTTTTCCGTATTGTATCGAAATTTACTATTACATTACAGCCTGGCAAAAAAAAGTAGAAAACAATAGTGGCGCCACCGTCTACGTAAACTGTTTTGAATGTGGCAACTTTTCTCACAAGTGTTGCTATGATAAAAAAAAACGGCTAAGAGCGTGTCGGGCCACGCTCAGTGTAGGGTTCCGTAGTTTTTCGTATTTTTCTCAAAAACTAGGTACTGAACCTATCATGTTCAAAACAGCAAAAGGGAATGTACAAGTTTCTAATGGGGTGGCAACGCGCGTGTGACACTCTTTGAGTTGCAGGCGTACATAGGTTACGGTGACCGCTTTTCATCAGGCGGGCCGTACGCTTGTTTGCCACCGACGTAGTATATAAAAAAAATCCTAGAAAGTCTTTACAGAGTTCTACTTTTGTGATTTTTTCATATTTTTTAAACATATGGTTCAAAAGTTAGAGGGGGGGGACTCACTTTTTTTTCCTTTAGGAGCGATTATTTCCGAAAATATTAATATTATCAAAAAACAATATTAATAAACCCTTATTCATTTTTAAATACCTAGATCCAACAATATATCATACGTTGGGGTTGAAATGAATAAAAAAACAGTCTCCACTTTACATGTAGGGGGGCACCCTAACAAAATATTTTTTTTTTTCACATTTTATTTTACCAGTTTGTCGGCGTGATTGATATACATATTGGTACCAAATTTCAGCTTTCTAGTGCCAACGGTCACTGAGATTATCCGCGGACGGACGGACGGACAGACATGACGAAACTATAAGGGTTCCTAGTTGTCTACGGAACCCTAAAAATAAGTTCCATGTTACGCTTTTTTCCAAGCTGTAAATATGGTAGGTAATTTTTGCGCACTAGTTCGCATCTTCATTACAAATATCTCAACCAAAAATTTGTGCTCCCACACATTTTAATTTTACGCTCATTCTCATTTCAAAACTTTTCATTCCCTCCACACAAAAAATGCTCATATCATTAAGGCACTAATCCCACCAAAAACGATTAAGCGATGAGCTATCGACCGTAGAAACGAACAAAAGATAATCGCTCCCGTGCAAGGCTCCGAACCGGTTTATTTTTTACCGGTTAAAACCGGTTTATATCGATTTTACTCTAGTATGTTATTTATTTTATAGTGTCATTTTGTATTTATGTAGTTTATATAATTGTTAGCAATATTTTGGATTACTTTTGACCTTTATTGTACTCATGTAAGTTTGTCTATCTTACGTACTGGAACGATCCTCTCATCTTCTCCAAGGTTAGGTGGAAGAGATCCCTTATGGGGATAAGCTCGCCTTTGTATCTCTATTCCTACAAATTGTATATAAACTATAAACTGAAATAAATGTCATATACAAAGAAAAAATGACCAAGGCCTCCAAGTGTCCAAAGCTGGATTCGAACCAGCGTCCTCCGTTATCGCGACGGATGCCTCAAACCACTCGGCCATTCGGTCACGGTGACAAGGGTCGAAATTTTCATGTATATGACACAATTACCGAAGGCTAAGGCGCCCCCTGCCATCTCTGAGATAGAACCGAAACTAGTTCGATCTCCTAACTGAATCAACCCATGTGATTACGAGTTAGCGAAGAGAGATGGCGCTGCCATGCTAATTCTTATAACAAATTAAATTATCCTCATAGAAAATAATTTAATTTGTATTTTTTAGTAGACACACTACTATTTTAACTATAAACTGAAATAAATGTCATATACAAAGAAAAAATGACCAAGGCCTCCAAGTGTCCAAAGCTGGATTCGAACCAGCGTCCTCCGTTATCGCGACGGATGCCTCAAACCACTCGGCCATTCGGTCACGGTGACAAGGGTCGAAATTTTCATGTATATGACACAATTACCGAAGGCTAAATTAAATTATTTTCTATGAGGATAATTTAATTTGTTATAAGAATTATATATAAACTGTTGTACACAATAAAGTGATTACTACTACTACTACTACATTCTAAAGAACGCGAACCTTATGAGAACTTTATTTTAACCGAAATAAACCGGTTTATTCGACGAGCGGCAAGACGAACCGGCGCTGCGTAAATACCTACTTTCACGCAGCTACTTTTTTGTTTGGTTAGAACAGTATTACCTGTCATACTGCGAAATAAACCGGTTTATTTTGTTCTAAACCGGTTACTCGAACGAAACCTTTATGAAAGCGTTCCCCTAAAAACCGGTTTAAAAATAGCGGTTTTTCGAGCGAAAACGAAATTTAAAGCGTTTGTCGCAAGTACGTGATAACGGTTTGAAAATTTATCCGCGCGGATCCAGCTTCGTGCCCAGGGGGGGTCACGTGGTAAAGGCCCGGGGCCCCAGGGGGGGTCACGTGGTAAAGGCCCGGGGCCCCAGGGGGGGTCACGTGGTCTATTTGTATGGCCAACTTAGGCTCCAGGGGGCCATCCGCGCATGACCGGTATCCGAGCCTTGCTCCCGTGTAAATGAAAGAGACGCGATGATAGCGCGAGCGAGTTAGTTCATCGCCGAGCTGTCTATAAATCGCTCGCTCCCTCTTTCGCGGGAGCGACCATAGAGTATATTAAATTGTATGGTATAGAGTTAGCAGTCAAGATTTTCGAATGCAGCGCCATCTATTATTAAGTTACAACTTTTCATGTGACTTTCCATGCCTAAAAGTTCCTTATAGCACATAAAGCATGTTGACCTTTTAAACATGGAACTCCACATATTTAAAGCGGGATTTTTAAATAGATTTGATGTAATCACTCACCAATCACACAAGCAACTATTTCTACACGGACTTATGTGCCAAAATTTCAATTTAATCCATACTAATATTATTAACGGGAAAGTGTGTGTGTCTGTGTGTGTATTTTACGGCAACAAGTCGTTAGCCAGTTTGCGGGAGTAACATGTGACATCTAGCGAACAACTTGCACTACGGCATATAATTGTTTATCACGTCCTCTATCGTTAAGTTTCCGAAACATATCCTAAGTACATCAGATTTACTATTTCCTTTGTCTGAAATCGCTAGGCTTGTGCCGTTTCGTTCCTTGATCGGAGCGCTCCGATCTCGTTCAATCGCTCCCACGAACTAGTTCGCTCTTTTAGGTCTTTTGCTCATTTAGTTCAGCCAGACCAGCGATCACTGCGGTCGGAAAGATCAGAACGAATGGGGCCGAATATTGTCAAAATGATACGAATAGTCCACAGATAGTAAAATTCCAGGCCGAAAGGTTGTAAGTAACCTAAGTTTATTATGAAAACTTGACTTTTTTTGTTGCTCTGCTAAGTAGCTCTCGCTCTCGGTCGGCGCAGTCACACACTCGTTCTCGATCCAAACCGCTCGCGCTCGCCGATCCTATACTGAACTAAATGAGCAAGGACCGATTCTCAGAGCACGGAAAGATTCAGTTCATTTCGGTCATTGATGGGATTTTATTCCTAACAGTTCATAGTTCGTGAACGACACAAACCTAGAGAACGCCGTAGGAGCGACCATCTTCTTCATTTCTATCGCGGATAGCTCATCGCTTAGGTACTCACTTTTAGTGAGACGAGTCTCATAACCCGCATTGCCAATATCTACGTTTAGAAAACAAAAGAAAACTCAAACTGTAAAAAACGAAACGTCATAAGTCAACCAAGACACGTTTTAAAACTCAACCTTAAAGTTGTTGCCCCTTTGAGTTGATAATATAAGTTCTTGTTCTTGGTATATGAGATGTTTTCTGTCAAATGGACATGAAAAATGCGCGCTTTCTATACGCGATGGTCCGTGCGAGTATGTGAGTATGGTATGTGGGTAGTATTCTGAAGTTATTAAAGGGTACATACTCGTACTCGTGGAGACTATAATTAATATAAAGACGACCGGTCTGGCTCAGTCGGTAGTGACCCTGTCTGCTAAGCCGCGGTCCTGGGTTCGAATCCCGGTAAGGGCATTTAATTGTGTGATGAGGACAGATATTTGTTCCTGAGTATATAAATAATTATGTATTTATTTATTTAAGTATGTATATCGTCGCTTAGCACCCATAGTACAAGCTTTGCTTAGTTTGGGGCTAAGTTGATCTATGTAAGGTGTCCCCAATATTTATTTATTTATTTATTTAATATACTTAAGATCTGTCCTTACAATCTAAATATATGTAAAAGATGAAACTGACTGACTGACTGACTGACTGACATATCAACGCACAGTCAAAACCGCTGATCCCATAGATTGCAAATTTGGCACGTAGGTTCCTTAAAAGGTGTAAAGGAGCACTAAGAAAGGATTTTTCAAAATTCACCTCCTAAGGGGGTGAAATGGGGGTCCAAAGTTTGTATGGGAAAATAGATTACCACGCGGGCGAAGCCATGGGAAAGCTTGTGTTTGTATACATATCGATATAAATACATGAAATAAATTTATGTGGACTTTTTTTAATCCAAGGGTGACGTAGAGAATTTTATGGGTTTCAATATTGTCCATTAAAAAAACAGCCGGGATTACCGAAAATGTTAATCCCAGCCTCATGGCTTTTTATTTCTATTTTTTACACATTTTGGATAAAATATAACAAACAGCTGATCTGCAATCCTCGAAAAGTTTGTAATACATTTGGATTACTTCTCCGATTTTGATAAAAAAAAATTGTTACCGAAAATGTATAGAAATCTGGTAACAAAAAAGGAAGGTTTCATACAAACTACGTGGGACATTTTGGGAAACCTAGAGGATCTTGCTCAGCATCATGGACTCTATCAGCCTACCAATTTTTATCAAAATCGGAGAAGTAATTCAAATGTACAAACCTTTCGGGAATTGCTCTGATACTGAATGAAATACCGAATATTTCTGTACCGTATTTCTAAAAGCCTTGATCATTTGGAGTAATAACTTCGTAGTAAATTGACCATGTCTCACTTTATTTTCAGATTGAAAGATGCTCCCGACTGGCGTTAACCTCTTGGCATGCTTCGCATTATTTGGCAACCTGGCTGATGGACAGGTAAAAATCCCATCTTACCCCCCAGACGTCAACTACACACCAACCTTCCCTCAACTAGTAGCTAACAATGGATACAAAGCGGAGACACACACGGTCACAACTGAGGATGGATACATTCTAACGCTCTTCAGAATCCCGCGGGGAAAGAAGTGTAGAGGCCCCACAAAGCAACCCCCAGTACTCATCATACACGGATTCCTTGAAAGCGCTGACTGCTATATAGACGGGGACCCAAACACTGATCTTGGATACCTCATCCCTGATGAATGCTATGATACTTGGTTCGGCAGTTATAGAGGAACATTTTACTCCAGAGGTCATGTAAGATTAAACCCTAATACAGATAGAGAGTACTGGCAGTTTTCTACGGATGAAATGGGAATGTATGATGTCCCAACGTTTGTAGATTACGTTTTAAATAACACAGGGTCACAGCAGCTGAATTACATAGGATTTTCTCAAGGAGGAGGAGGGTTTATCATCATGTGCTCTGAAAGACCTGGTTATTGCAATAAAATCAAGCTCTTCATAGGTCTAGCGCCTGCGACCAGACATTTGAACACCAGATCTTTACCGTTCAGACTTATAACGCAAGCCGTCAATGGAATTTTAGGACCACTGCAAGATGCTGGTATATACGAGTTATTAACGAAAGGGTATCCTATTCAGAGAATCTTAAACTTCCTTTGCCAGAACAACATATTGGCTGGAATAATTTGTGGAGCATTAGATGCCATTCTGGATAATCCAAATCCAGGTTCAATAACTCCTAATACATTAAGAATCGTTTATCAGCATACGCCAGCAGGTATTTCAACTAAATTGGGAGCTAGATACGGACAAGCAATGACTGAGACGCAGTTTTTGAAGTTCGATTATGGAGCGACAGCGAACATACAACTGTATGGAAGCGCTACGCCTCCAGCGTACAATATATCAGCTGTAACCTGTCCTGTTGTAGTAATCCAAGGTATGAACGACGGAATTGTAGACTTGAGAGATTCTCTATGGGCCGCGAACCAGATGCCTAATCTTATAGAATACCATAGAGTTTCTGATCCGCTTTGGACACATTTTGATAATATCAGGAGCCAGTTCATACCTAAATATACTTTTCCAACTGTACAGAAGTATTTGAAGCAGTTCAGTTCAGATGGAGGATCAAATCCTACAACACGTAATCTTAGAAATCTTAACCATTTTCCGGGAAGAGGCTAAAACGAGGGCTAGCAATATCTCCTGAATCAAACCATTGCTTAAACTAATTTTAGCCATATTATTTATCCCACCGCTGTCAAGGACAGTCAAATATATTTAAATACAGCATCCAGAGGCAGATTTTTAATATATATTGAAACCTTTTTTATTATTATAAACTGACCAGTGATTGACCTTAGGTGCACTGGAAAGTAGTAGTAGTAGTAGTAATCGCTTTATTGTGTACAACAGTTTAGTATATAAATTTGTAGGTACAGAGATACAAAGGCGAGCTTATCCCTATAAGGGATCTCTTCCAGCTAACCTGACGACAACGCCGAAGTTGTAGCTCACTGGTTCAGTAATCGCCTATTCACTATTGACCAGCCTAAAGCAATTTGAAATTTTATTTTTTATTCAAACGGGAAGTATGTGAGAGAAGAGCGAGTGATTTTTTTAGTTGTTTGTCTTTTTTTTGTCATTTTTTTAATTTTGATTTTTTTAGGGAATTTTAGGTCAATTGTACTCAGAATCACGAGTACTGTCAATCTCACTGAGAGACAAAAAGTGTCCCAGTATTTCCATACATTTTTGTTAGGTACTTTCCTCTTTTGTTACCCCACACAACATCTACGGAAAATAATAACAAAATAAGAAAAAACGTATGGGACATTTTTTTTTACTATTAAGATTGAAAAAGCTAGTGATTCTGAGTAGAAATACCCTTTTTTTTTTTTCAAAAATATCACATTTCATAAAAGTGGCGAAAAAAATGCTCTAATATGGGTTTCGAAGCTTTTGAGAGGTGTCTAGCATCCGTTTGCTCGTTGGGTAGACGACATTCGAAAACCTGACGGGCACCTCTGCATGAGCGGGTTAACAGAAAGAAGCGAAGGTTATTGTCGCACAGAAAACAATAGTACATTACTACAGAGGCCGGATAGGTCTGAGGCGGGCAACCCCATTTCCCGCCGAGGTATGTATACTTGTATAGTGCTTTTCTCAAACATGGTATGAAATAAATAAAGTCTACTGAAAATAGTAACTTTGGATGGCTGTATCTCCTAAACGGTGCGTCGTAGCGCAAAAATAATCGAATTTTCGTTCCCCTTTAATACATCGTATACGCCTATAAAAAAACAAAAAATTAAAAAAAAATTAAAAAAAAACGAAAAAAATTATTTTTGTATGAAAACGCACCCAAAATCAAATATTGTCTAGGGCCCGTACCAGTTGCAGTCGGCACGTCTATAAAGCCCCTTATAGTTTTTTTTTTAATTGGCTAAATACCTGGATGTTATGTCACAATTATCTGTGTTTGGAAATTAAAAAAGGAAGACTTTGCCGGCCTTGGCCTGCAAGGTTTGTATGAAATTCCATTATCTATCAATCGTCCTAGCCGCACCTGCAACGTCATACTTCGCTGCCAATTATAAGGCACATAACATCAATATTTCATACCGTGTTTGAGAAAAACAAATAAACAAATGTGCCATTATCTGCGTAAAGGGACCTTATTCCCGGGATGTTCGAGTACAAATACGACGCCGCGGGACGTAAGCGCCATCGACAATAAGGTACCTTTACCTAGATAACGTCACAGATATTAACATAACATCAATAATTTAAATTATCGCTGTATTAATTTAATAGTGTGACAAAAGGGAAAAAAACTTAGAATTGGCTCTATAGTAGGTACTTATATCAGGCTGGCTGTTACAGATTTTAATTTTTTCCTAAGTATAAATTTAAAAAAATGAACATAATTATGTACAGCGAAGCTTATGCTCAGCAGTGGGCGATAAAATGCTGAAATGATGATGATTTTCTTTAGATATTTTTATCAATTTTGTACATGTAAACTATTTGAATAAAACTTGAAAACCTGCCTCTGGTAACATGTTACCAAAATTATATAAATCTGTAAAATATTTACAGATGATTTGTGCTTAACGTGTTAGTCAAACTATTAAATTATTGACCATCAATATTGTTTTTATTTCGTATTTATTTTATTATAATAACTTAAGTTACCTACTTGTATCTTCAATTTAAATATACAGGCCGTACTCATATTTCTTTAAAAATGCGAAATCTTTGATCTAATTATATAAAAGTAGAAACTGACTGACTGACATATGTATAATATTTATAAACGCACAGCCGAAACCGCTGGTATAGGAGGCAAACGAGCAGACAGGTCGCCTGATGGTAAGCGATCACCGCCGCCCATGGACACCCGAAACACCAGAGGTGTTGGAGGTGCGTTGCCGGCCTTTAAGATGGGTGTACGCTCTTTGTGTACTCTGGTCCTAGAGAGTCCCAATTTTCAGGCAAGCTCCTTTTAACCTCCTTTTAAGGTGTAGGGTAAACTCACCTCATTCGGTGACACGCCTAATTCGGTGAAACAACCGAAAATCGTCTTTCGGAATAGTGCTTCAAAGCTTGTATCACCGAATTAGGCGTGTCACCGAATGAGGCGAGTTTACCTTAAAAGAGCACAAAAAAAGGATGTTTCTAATTCATCTCCTAAGGGGATGAAAGCGGGGTCTAAAGATTGTATCAATTGTATGGTAAATAAATAATATTTTGATTATTTTATTCGAAGCTTCACAGTGGTATTCTTAAACATATTATTATATGACTGGTACGCGAGTGAAGCCGCGGGCAAAAACTAGTTAAAACAAACAGGTGTCCTTATTTCTATTGAAAAATGCATACGTCATTTTCAATTAAAGCATACAGGGTGTAATCTTTATTTAAAAATGCGTACGTCATCTTCAATTAAAGCATACAGGGTGTCCTCATCTTTATTTAGCGGAACAACGCGCGACCTAGATCCGGCGATCGATCGGGGGTCAATGACCTGAGGATGAACCTGGTACGTGCATTTGCTACCCAGCTGTACCGGTCTTCAGCAGTTCTCAAAAAGTCTACACGTCAGCAAACTTTAATTGATCCTATTTTGTTACCAGCATTTAGTAATATTAAGTCGACTTTCGTAAGATATGTTCCGCTAGGCCACCTGAGGGTTATCGGTACTGAAAATCATACGTCATTCATCATCATCCTTGCGTTATCCCGGCATTTGCCACGGCTCATGGGAGCCTTGGGTCCGCTTTGACAACTAATCCCAAGATTTGGCGAAGGCACCTTTACGAAAGCGACTGCCATCTGACCTTCCAACCCGAAGGGTAACTAGACCTCATTAGAATTAGTCCGGTGTCCTCACGATGTTTTCCTTCACCGAAAAGCGACTGGCAAATATCAAGTGACATTTCGCACATAAGTTTCGAAAAACTCATTGGTACGAGCCTGGGTTCGAACCCGCGACCTCCGGATTGAAAGTCGCACGCTCTTACCGCTAGGCCACCAGCGCTTCAAACCATACGTCATTAATACTGAGAAATATACCTGTGTTATAGCAGTACCTCGCAGTTGTGTCATATTACCTGTAAACAAAAAAAAACGTATATAAACAAACAATGTTACCATAATTTTAAAACTAAACGGGACTTAATCGCGTTAACAATTGGGCATTTTCAGAATTGGGGTCCCCCCATGGTCCCCCCAATTAACTTAAGTTGTTAACAAAAACTAACTCGCTGTCAGTTTTGTGACGACAATCAAGCATAAATTCTGTCTAAAAATTTACTTTTTTCACATTCTGAATGTAGATTATCGCTTAAAGTTTATGTAATTAATACAAAAACATTTTAAACACAATATTTTTATTGAAATTGCATGCTTAATTTATCGTCAAAAAACTGACATTAATCGGGGGTCCCGAATTCTGAAAATGCTCACTTACATTTATATTTGGCCCGACGTTTCGAACATCATATTATGTTCGTGGTCACGGGTAGTTCGTTGTCACGGGTAGATTAGGCAGGCTGTCCTGACATTCTCTAGACCGTTTTTTCGCACCTTTTTCACTAACACAATAATCTGAATCCCCTTTCACACGAAGGGATAAGTATTATAATATAATGAAACTGTGCCAAAGTTCATTATGGCCGTCTTGACCCAGATATATCATCCTGTAGTATCTTTAAAAACGTCTCATCCCTTATAATGTTTAAAGAAAATGGTATTTTAGGTTGTATGAAATAAAGTTCATATAAACTTATTAATTTTACCGTATCCATAGGATGTTCAAAGACGTATATTTTCATCCGGCGCTTTCAGAAAATTGGATCTTTTGAATTATAAAAATAAAGTTCATATTAGTACATTGTGGTATGATACTTTGTACACGTACTTTAATTAAATATCAAAAGAGCCATGTTTATGCGCAGATATATTGTAATCTGAGTTTAAACAAAAGCGCGTGAGGTTTAATTTTGAAGAGCATGTTTGTTATTCTTTAGAAAAAAGCGGAAATTTTTTGGAAGTCCTTGTAACTTTTCTTTTTAATTTGAGGTTTCTTTAATTTTTAAGTCATCTCTTTATATTCTTATTTCTTTCCTTCAAACCTGAAACCAGCAGTTTATATTTATTTTTTTACCTACAATTTATTTATCCTTCAAGTATTTTTTTTGTTCAGTTCTAATAGGAGAAAAAAAGTGTCCCAAGGTTTTTTTCCCATTCCATTACCATTTTTTCATACATTTTGTATGGCTGTAACGGAATGGAAGGTTCGAAAAAATGTATGAAAATCTTGGGACATTTTTTTCTCCTATCAGGATCGAAAGAGCTCGCGATTCTGAGTATTAATCGCGTAAAAAAATAACCCATGTTACAAAAAAAGTGGGGTGGACAACTACAAACAAAATATTGCCGCGTGTCATCGGCCCTACTTACTACGAACACTTACCTGCCGATCTTAGGAAAGAGCCATATGACGAAGCATTTAAGCGCAAATTGAGAAACCTTTTGTTAGATAACCCTCTGTACTCTGTAAATGAGTACATGGAATTGAATTTGTGATAGCATGCATTTGATTACACTGACTTCGGATTTTATTTCATTTCTTAATTTTATTGTGTTTTGTGTATTTCTATTTGTAAATGACGATCCTTATTGGGAGAAAATATTCATTTTATTATTTTCAATTTATAATGTAATTTTCGACGATCATGATGAGAAGATAAACATAACTTTGGCATGTAACAAATTTATAGTGTAATTTTTATCATGAAATAAAGAAATCTAAATCTAAATCTAATTGACAGGAACAACCAAAATTTTTTTAGAGGGTAGTCTAGAAAACTATTAAAAACTAAGTGCATGGTCGTGGAAAAAGTATTGCTTGCAACGGTGACTAAGGGCCCATTTAGACGGTACGAGAACTCGCATACGAGTTTGTTTACATTGCGGTATTTGATGGCTGTGCAAAATTGTATGTACCCTCAATAGCCCGCAATGTAACTAAAATCGCATGCGAGTTCGCACGCCGTCTAAATCGGGTCTAACTGAGTCAAAAAAGACGTGTGGAGTGGGTAACAATTTGAAGCGAAACCGAAAATTGTTAATAAAGGCGCCACGACGACTGTTTCCTGTATTTTGACACAAAGGTTTGCACTGCCAGCACAACTGCCAAAAGCCACCTCGCAGTATCGTTATAACAATGCGTTGCCATGGTTACAGAGCCAAACAATGCGTTTTAATTTTTTTCGTTACTGCGCGCATGCATATAGTTGACCTAATAATTCTAAAGTGAATTTATAAAGCATAACCTCTCAAATGCCACTAGTCTACTCACCTGTCAAAGGTCAACGGGTCCCAAAGCCCTTATTTAAAGTTCATTATAATACACCACGTCAAAATGGCTTAGAAATTCTTTACAAACTAGTTCAAATTTGTATCTTACTGCTTGATGATAAGGAAGATAATAGAATGAGTATCACAATGGTAGTTAAGACTGTTTTGCGTTAGGAAGAAGGGTCTAACAGGAAAATATTGATGAAGGGCTAAGTTATCGAAAACAGTAATTCAAAGGAAGTAAAAGTACTTTTCAACCAAAAAAAAATATTGAATTCCCCACTGAGTTTGAGGAGGCGAATTGCTTTAAGTACAAATCAGGGCTCGGATACCGGTTAAATTTTCAAGCCGTTATCATGTACTTGCGGACAAACCTTTAAATTTCGTTTTCGCTCGAAAAACCGCTATTTTGAAACCGGTTTTCAGAAGAACTCTTTCATAAAGGTTTCGTTCGATTAACCGGTTTAGAACAAAATAAACCGGTTTATTCCGCAGCATGATAGGTAATATTGTTCTAACCAAACAAAAAACTCGCTGCGTGAACTTAGGTATTTAGGGGCGTCTCGCCGCTCGTCGAATAAACCGGTTTATTTCGGTTAAAATAAAGTTCTCATAACGTTCGCGTTCTTTAAAAAGTTCGGAGTAAAATCGAAATAAACCGGTTTTAACCGGTAAAAATAAACCGGTTCCGAGCCTTGGTACAAATCAAACGATGGCCAAATATAAAGACCATTTGGCCTATTTCACAACAGTGACAACTGTCGCCCGACTGTGACACTTTGCCGTTTATTTATACATTTCCACAGAAACTTGAAACTTTAACTATTAAAACTCCCGTGAGACTTAAACATATTTAAAAATATTTTAAGCGGGTTACTCACGTGTTAAGTCGATATAGCGTTCGTTGTATGCGTCGCGCTCTCGACATGTATTATAAAGGTGGGGTCGCTACTCTTGAGAAAGATCCTCGAAAATTGATCGAAACATGTCGAAACATGTCACTGCAATGTCACAGTTTCGTTTTCTTTCAACCCCTTATTTGCCAAGAGTGGCACTGAAGCTTTAGTAGTTTCATGTGTTCTGCCTACCCCTTTATGGGATACAGGCGTGATTGTATGTTATGTTTTACATGTCGAACGCTATATCGACTTAACACGTGAGTAACCCGCTTAAAATATTTTTAAATATATAAACTTGAAACTTGAAACTATACCGTGAAAATGTTACCCAAGTAACAATTTCTGGTCCTATAGTGGTCGAGAGCACCAAATTAAATCACATTAAATAGTCCTATAAATAGTCTATATTGGTACTGTAGAGCCGATTTGGCGCAATTATGCAGCCATTTAGTGATATAATAGGGCTATAGCAGTCTCATCCGTGACGTTTAAGGTCTATAATGGTGATGTGATGATGACTATTGTGCTAATTTGTTGACATAGAGGACACAGTAACGCTATTATAGTATCAATTTATGCTGTAGTAGCATTTGAGATTCCGTTATACAGGTTTTTTGTTCTGTAATAGCAGTTGCCGTCCCTTTTAATGCGAATGAATGAAATTTCTAAAATAATTTAATGTGTGTAATATTTAACAAAAACTGTTCTAAACAAGGAACTTTATGAAAAGTGGCGTGTGAACTTGTGAAGTTTAGTGTCAATCAAAATAATTTGGATTTCGTATAATTCCATCATTACTGCAAAAAGGTATGCGATGGAAATTTTACCGTTAAAAGAATATTAGTTTAATGGAGTATTTTTAGTGCGCCCTCGATTTATACCTGTTTTGAATAAAATAAATAAATATAATTTAATACAATAAAATTATTGGCACCATAGTTTCTACTATGGATCCAAGAAGTAAAACATACGCTTTTATAGTTCGACTATGTCACTTATCATACGCATTCACTGCCATAAGCCCGCCATTGTGGATTCAATTAGGGTTGCATGAGACTTTAACTATGATCCAGTTTAACTTATAAGTTCTTTATATAGAAAACAATACTTGTTTTCAATGTTTTACTATAGAAAGATCTTCTAAACAGTTTTTTTTTTATAAAACATATAGTAAACTCAGCTATAACGCTATTGTGTTTTAAAAGAGATACCGAAACCATTATTCCACAGTTCTGTGATATAAAAGAGTAATTGTGACGTATACGGCGATGAGATATAAAAGGCATTAGAAAACGACTATTAACGCTTTTCAAAGCTATATAAACGTATCCTGAAAACTTCATTATACAGCAAAATAGCTCTATAATGGTATTCATATCACTACTACAGTGTTAAATACTGTAGCAGTGTTTTCCAAAGCCACTATATCCCAAAATAGTGGTATAGTTAGGTTTTAATTTCTGTTAAAATACGACTACTATAAATACTATAAGCGGCTTGTTGGGAACCTTAATAGCGCAAATTGATAGCATAACAGTGATTCCTAACACTATTATACAATAATATTGTTCTTTAGTAGGTTATTTGATCCTGTTATAGACCAGGCCTATAGCGGCTGTATAAAATGGTGATATAAACGTTTACATCACTTCCTAATAGCACCTTTTAGCTGTATAACACAACAACTATAGCGGCTTGTCGGGAACCTTAATAGCGTAAATTGATTGCATAACAGTCATTTCTAACACCATTATATAATAATATTGTTCTATAGTAGTCATATTTGATCCTGTTATACACCAGGCCTATAGCGGCTCTATAAAATGGTGATATAAACGTTTACATCACTTCCTAATAACACCTTTTAGCTGTATAACGCAACAACTATAGCGGCTTGTCGGGAACCTTAATAGCGCAAATTGATTGCATAACAGTGATTTATAACACCATTATATAATAATATTGTTCTATAGTAGTCATATTTGATCCTGTTATAGACCAGGCCTATAGCGGCTCTATAAAATGGTGATATAAACGTTTACATCACTTCCTAATAACACCTTTTAGCTGTATAACGCAACAACTATAGCGGCTTGTCGGGAACCTTAATAGCGCAAATTGATTGCATAGCAGTGATTCCTAACACTATTATACAATAATATAGATCTATAGTAGTCATATTTGATCCTGTTATAGACCAGGCCTATAGCGGCTCTATAAAATGGTGATATAAACGTTTACATCACTTCCTAATAACACCTTTTAGCGGTATAAGCTTATAGAGCTAAAAGGTGTTACTGGAGGCTTTTATACGACAAGCGGTCACGCCGAAAACCTTTATACGACATCTATAGTAGCTTTTGGCGTCGAAAACCAAAATTATAGCACTAAAATGTTACTTGGGTAGGTACTCATAGTCTCATAAAATAGGGAAATATGAATGGAAGTTTGAAACAGTCAATAATTTTGTACCTACTACATTAAGACGAAAATTATAGAAAAACGAAACTGTAATAAAATTTTCGTGCGTAGGTAACCATCAAATCTGGTTAAAAATCTCAAACATACATTTAGAATAGAGGAAAAAAGTAGTAATTGCCCGCATTGAAAATGCAATGAGACCTTCGCTAACTCTCGGCCAAATATTTTAAATATTTAAACTGCTTCCTTTACTTTCATAATGAAAGCATGTAAAGTTACACACACACAATGCTAGGCGAGGTGAGGTCATTGATATAACGCTAGCGTCCAACAACGCAAGTAATAAAGTTAGTTCATGGCATGTCTCTGGGGAGATTTCTTTATCGGACCATAGATATATATGCTTTAGGTATACCACTAAAATCAAAGTAGAAGTTATACTAAAACGGAATCCCAGGAATACCAACTGGCTATCGTTCAAGGATGACCTTAAGGCGGACCTGGGAAACCCCAATGGTAAGCTAAACTCTATTATTGACATAGAACTTGAAGCTGACAAAATAGGGCAAGCCGTCCATACGGCTTGGACAAATAACTGCCCGGAAAAGAAAATCCTGGCGAAGAAGGTACCCTGGTGGAATCCGGAGATAGCAAAACTCAGGAAAGAAACTAGGGCTGTCTTCAACGATGCCAAAAGAAGTAATGATTTTGAGCTCTACGCGCGAAAACTCACAGAGTATAGCAAGGCAGTGAGGAAAGCGAAAAGGAAAGCGTGGAAAAACCACTGCGATCAAATCGGTTCCATTCCGGAAGGCATGAGACTCACGAAGGCACTAGCCACAACGAAGTCAGTCCCACTCACCTCTATTAGAAGGAGTGATGGTGGAATGACTGAAACGGGGCTAGAGACCCTCAAGGTGATGTGTGCCACACATTTTCCAGGCTCGATAATAAATCAGAGTGTACCAGACGATGAACCAATTAGTGTTACGGAACAGTGCACTCGCACGACCAGGCATAATTGGGACACGTCGAAAAAGGTAGTAGACCACAACAAAATACAATGGGCATTATCGACATTTCAGCCATATAAAGCCCCGGGGCCAGATGGAATCTACCCCATACTACTACGAGAAGGCGCTAACGTACTTATACCCCACTTGAGTAGACTGTACAAAGCGTGTATTGCCTTCGGACATGTACCACGTGCATGGAGGTTAGTAAAGGTAACATACTTGCCCAAACCAGGCAAAGAGGATTACACAGAAGCCAAATCATATAGGCCCATAAGTCTATCATCATTTCTCCTTAAAACTTTGGAGAAACTGGTGGACAGACACATCAGGGATGGTCCGCTCAAGAGACATCCACTACACCGCTTGCAATGTGCATACCAGCCGGGCAAGTCCACGGAGACAGCACTACACCTGGTGACAACTAGAGCGGAGCAGGCCATAGAAAACAAAGAACTATGTCTTGCTGCATTTCTGGATGTCGAAGGTGCCTTTGATCGCACCACATATGGTGCAATCAATAATGCTGCACTCAAACATGGCATAGAACCTACCATCTGCCGCTGGATAGGTAATATGTTGAACAGCCGGCTAATTAAGTCCTCCCTCATGGGGGAAGAATTACTAGCCACAGCAACAAAAGGTTGTCCACAAGGTGGGGTTCTCTCTCCGACTCTATGGAGCCTGGTAGTGAACTCACTTTTGGAAGAACTAAATAAGGGCCCAGTATATACAGTGGGTTATGCAGATGATTTAGTGATACTCATAAACGGGAAATTCCCGGGAACGGTGTCAGAAATCATGAATACAGCACTGAGGCAAGTGGAGAGGTGGTGTAACCACCAACAACTCTCCATCAATCCAGGCAAAACAGTGGTAGTACCGTTTACCAGGAAAAGGGCCCTTACTGGCATGGAGCAACTAAGGCTCTATGGAAGGGTACTTGAACTTTCCAATGAAGTGAAATATCTAGGGGTAACACTAGACAAAGAACTGAACTGGAAAAGACACGTCGAACTGACCACAGCCAAGGCACTTAGAGTGTTTGGAATGTGTAGGTCAGCTTACGGCAAAACATGGGGTTTAAACCCAAAGGTACTAAGGTGGATCTACACCATGATGGTGAGACCTATAATCCTGTACGGAAGCCTGGCCTGGTGGCCAAGGACATTACTGAGCACATGCAAGGATGTCCTCATGAAGGTACAAAGGACAGCATGCATGGCTATAACGGGTGCGTTCAGAACGACGCCAACAGCAGCATTGGAGGTACTATTGGATCTCCCGCCGCTACATCTAGTGATACAGTCTGAGGCACTGAAATCGCTACACCGGTTGGCTTTAACAGGCCTCTGGAGCGATAGCATGCCGAAGACTAAACACACAAGCATGGAATACAACAATTCTATGGGAAGGCTGATGAGTATGGGCTGCGACAAAATGCAACCGAAATTCATCTTCCACAAAAACTTCAAAACCAAAGTCCATACTAGAGCCGAATGGAAGGAGGGTCTGGAGACACCCACCCCTGATGACAACACCATCATCTGGTATACAGACGGGTCCAAGATGGCATCTGGTACGGGCGCAGGCATTTATGCAAATGACTACAGTGGTAGTATCAGCATGGGCAATTATGCCACGGTCTTCCAAGCCGAGACATATGCAATAATTGCCTGTGTACATGAGAATATAGTTAGACAAATCCAAGGTAAGACTATCTATATACTCAGCGACAGTCAAGCGGCACTCAAAGCCTTCACATCGCCCAGAGTTACCTCTAGACTGGTATTAAACGGCATCCAAGCTCTTAACAAGCTTGGAAGGCAAAACAAGGTGCAACTGGTATGGATACCGGGGCACGAAGGCTTCATTGGCAATGAAAACGCTGATGAACTTGCCAAGGCCGGATCTGAAGACAACTTCATAGGTCCGGAACCTTATGTGGGCCTTTCACAAGGAACCATCAGAATGGCTATGAAAGACCAAACAAAGGCTAGTCACCAAAAAGAGTGGGATGCCCTGGTTGGTCTGAAGCATTCAAAGCTCTTTATGCAGAGGGTAGACTCTGGATGGAGCAAAAAGCTAGGGAAGCTAGGCAAAAGACAACTCCAAATTATAACGGGGGTGTTCACAGGCCATTACGGGGTCAAAGGAATTTTGGCCAAGATGGGACACGCCGACAACACTGATTGTCGCATGTGTGGCGAAGAGGAAGAGACCGTCAGACATTTAATGTGTGAATGTCACGCCCTCGCCAGACAAAGAATGAAGAACTTTGGAGCAGGCTACCTGGCACCGAAGGACTTCAGAGAGCTACCCATGAGCCTCATCATCCGATACGTGGAGATGGTCGAGAAGCTCCTGAATAGCTGAAGGATCTTAGGATCGTAGGGGGTAATTGCACAAAAGATCCCGATGGGTCGAAGTGTATCCGTAAGGGCCCCCGCAGATTTAAGATAAGATAAGATACACACACACAAACACACACACAATCACGCCTGTGTCCCATGGAGGGGTAGGCAGAGCACATGAAACTACTCAAGTTTCAGTGCCACTCTTGGCAAATAAGGGGTTGAAAGAAAACGAAACTGTGACATTACAGTAGCTTCAAAACTCCCGACATCATAACTAATACCAATTTATTGCTCAAACTTGTGAAATCCCGAAAGCTGAACCCAAACTGCAAAGCTCCAGACTGCAGTAAAACTTTGACAGCTAACACAGAGACATAGAGAAAATTATAGATTGAAGCAGTATCTAGAGGAAAGATAAATAATTGAATATGAACCGCAATAAAATAAATAAAAAATAAAATAAAAATCATTTATTTCAGAAGACAGGTTCCATAATATGGTTAGTAGCTCTAAAACTTAATAACTATGTTAGACTAATTTAGTACAAATAAAATAAAACATTAACACAACACAAACAATACTTTCACGGATCCCTCACGTGCAGATCCACGAACCGGCCAAGGACGGGCGAGTCCAGCCTGTCTGCTATCATCCGCAGGATGCTGTTGCCGCTCTCTCGCACACGTCTTATTACGGACGCCGACTTTTTGCGCATTATCGCATAAAAATCATCGACAGCGGCGTCCGCAAACATGCCCGACGCGCTACAATGGCGAGGGAGCCTCAACAATGCCCTGAATGCATTATTATACTGCACTCTAAGTGCACTGTACGCCCGCTGCGTAAAACCGACCCATAGACCACACGAGTAGAAGCTTTGGCAATAGGCTCTAAAAAGAGTAAGAAAGTCATTCATTCATTAATTCCATCTATTTACCTAATTTCGACAGAGACAAATAATTGCACTGAATAAATTGATACAGCTTGACCTTCCATCAAAGCGTCCCTAATAACTAGCACCTGAATCAAGACTCTTGACATTTCCCATAATTGGGCATGTCTTATCGCTACGAAGGGTCTACAAGGCATCTAGCCAACATAACAATTCGCTAACGCTTCGTAAGCGTATCGCTAGCTCTCGCTATCACTCTTCTTTAGTGGCACGACGGATCCAGGCTGTGTTTCGATGGCTATGTACCGTCTATTGTCACTTCGGCTAAGTCTGAAGCTAACTTAGAAGAAAAAAGCGGCCAAGAGCGCTCACGGCCCACGCTCAGTGTAGGGTTCCGTAGTTTTCCATATTTTTCTCAAAAACTACTAAACCTATCAAGTTCAAAACAATTTTCCTAGAAAGTCTTTATAAAGTTATACTTTTTTGATTTTTTTCATATTTTTTAAACATATGGTTCAAAAGTTAGAGGGGGGGGGACGCACTTTTTTTTCCTTTAAGAGCGATTATTTCCGAAAATATTAATATTATCAAAAAACGATCTTAGTAAACCCTTACTCATTTTTAAATACCTATCCAACAATATATCACACGTTGGGGTTGGAATGAAAAAATATATCAGCCCCCACTTTACATGTAGGGGGGGTACCCTAATAAAACATTTTTTTCCATTTTTTATTTTTGCACTTTGTTGGCGTGATTGATATACATATTGGTACCAAATTTCAGCTTTCTAGTGCTTACGGTTACTGAGATTATTCGCGGACGGACGGACGGACGGACGGACGGACGGACAGACAGACATGGCGAAACTATAAGGGTTCCTAGTTGACTACGGAACCCTAAAAAAACTTAAAAATAAAAATATTATGAAGAAATATATACCTCTTTTTAGTTGGAAGGTTTGAAATTAGGTCTGGGTTGGTTTTACTGGCTTACAGTCGGGGTTTTTCAAGTAGACACTCGATTTTAAGGGTCATTTTTTGTTTGGTATGTTCGCTTTGGCCTTTTTGTGAAAGTAAAATTAATCATGGACAACATATAAAAAAATATCACCTATAGCTTTTGTTTTAGAGATAAGGGAAAAGGTCAGTCTAAACGCGTATAGGTACAGTCAACCAATTGGAACACTAGGCCACTCTACAACCATGTCAAAATGAAAAGCAGTAAGAGATTTCTTACAATCTGATTTATAACATCACTATGACATAGTTCTACAATAGCACAGTATAATAAAGAGTACTATCGTACAGTATGGCCACTCCCGCTCCCCGCTGAAAGTGCCGCCCACCCCCTCTCGGTTACCTCACAGTTACCGCCTGTCAAAAACACGAACAATCGACCTGTCATATTTCACTCATACAAGCATAGTACGCGTTCACCTACACGAGCTAAGACTGTGTGCTAGGAATGCGCCTCTTTCAATATATTTGATCGCCAGTGTCCGAGGTGTGACAATAGCCTAGAGTTCCAATTCGTTGACTATACCTTTTGGCAACGTGCGTGACAGATTGACGCTGATTGTCAGAAATACATTTCATCTTATGGGCATGTCCAACATTAATGATAGCGGCGGCAAATCCATACTAATATCATAAATGAGAAAGTGTGTGTGTCTGTTTGTTTGTCTGTCTTTCACGGCAAAACGGAGCGACGTATTGACGTGACTTTTTAAGTGGAGATAGTTGAAGGGATGGAGAGTGACATAGGCTACTTTTTGTCTCTTTCTAACGCGAGCGAAGCCGCGGGCAAAAGCTAGTTAAAAATAATTCGACAATACGTTCCCATTCAGATTTACCTCTTCCATCCTGGACGACCGATCTGGCTCAGTCGGTAGGGTCACTACCGACTGCCGCGGACCTGAGTTCGAATCCCGGCAAGGGCATTTATTTGTGTGGTCAGCACACATATTTGTTCCCGAGTCATGTAAGTTTTCTATGTATATAAGTATGTATTTATCTATTTAAGTATGTATATCGTCGCTTAGCACCCATAGTACAAGCTTTGCTTAGTTTGGGGCTAAGTTGATCTGTGTAAGGTGTCCCAAATATTAAAAAAAAACTCATATTACCTTCACACGTATTACGGATACCCACACTCTCGGTGCCGTTATGGCGCACTATTCTGGGGCGACATCACCCGAGGGAACAGCGCGGTTATGTAACACGCCTATAAAGGAAGCGTCTGCCGGAAGGATTGAGAGCTATTTTGAAGGGTTCCGTATTTCTTTTGAAATTTTGGTAAATTCTCAGTAGTTTTAGGTCTTACAACTGGGAGTCTCCGTGTGGTGTTTTTCCCGTGGGTGTCGTAGAAGTCGACTGTGGGATATGGGTTAAATTGTGGCGTAGGCGAAAGGCTGGCAACCTGTCACTGCAATGTTACAATTTGGATTTCTTTTAACCCCATTTTGCCAAAAGTGGCATTGAAATTTTTGTAGTTCATGTGCTCTGCCTACCTCTTTATGGGATACAGGCGTGATTATATGTATGTATGTATGTATGTATGAATGTACAACTGCGCTATAAATAACACATCTTCACAAAAGATTAAGAGCAAACTTAGAGGTATGTTATGTAGTATATAGAGGTTTTTGGATGTGGTATATAGAGGTATAAAAAATAGGTTATGCAAGAAAACTTATTAATTTCAGACTTATACTAGCTTTTGGCCGCGGCTTCGCTTGCGTTAGAAAGAGACAAAAAGTAGCCTATGTCACTTTCCATCCCTTCAACTATCTCAAAAAATCACGTCAATTGGTCGCTCCGTTTTGCCGTGAAAGACGGACAAACAAACAGACATTCACACTTTTCCATTTATAATATTAAGTATAGATACATACTTAAGTGTGAATATTATGCAAAACATGTCAATGCTCATCCTGTCAACAGTAACCATTAGGATTAGTATTTATAGATAGATATTTATTTTTAGGGTTCCGTACCAAAAAGGTACAACAGGAACCCTTATGGTGCGACTCTGTCCGTCTGTCTGTCCGTCTGTCACATTCCTAAATATCTCGAGGACTACTAATGCTATCAACTTGAAATTTGGAATAGTTGTGAACATTGTAAACCTCTACAAATAGAAAGTATAATTTTTTTAAATATATTAATATTAATTGTAGAAAATGGCCAAAATGAAAGGGGGGCAAACTGTAAATTTCAAGTTACTAGGTCAAGTGGGGTATCGTTGGAAAGAGCTCAAATTGAATGTAAATAAGCTATTTTTTGTAATTTTTTTGTTGTGAAAAAAAAAAAGAATTTTGAAGGAAAATGTAAAAAAAAATACCGTTCCCCCCCCTTATCTCCGAAGTTTACCAACGAAAAATTATGAAAATTTTAGTAAATATTGGTTTTATGCTATACATTACAGGAAAAATATAATTGTGTTTGTATTTTGAATACTTTTTTTTAATTCACAAAAAACTTTTCAGATTTTTACTTTCAATTTACCCACCCTTGCGGATGTATATCGTACTTCAAATTAATACGAGGTGTTACGTAAACCATCTTCTGTCCAATAAAGTAAAAACTGTTTAAATCGGTTAACATTAAGTATAAAGAATTATCCCTGAAAAACCAGGTCGCGAAAATTTGTTAGCAAATTGACCGGGAGATGGCGCTATACACTATAATACTCATTAGTGCCTATACTTTTGTCTTCTAGTCAAGTCATTAGAGTTATATGAAAATATGAGATTATTTTTACTAGGTAGTTTGAAAGAAAGTTTGTACGGAACCCTCGGTGGGCGAGTCCGACTCTATTTATAAGTAGGTTAGGTATTTAGTTTTATGTAGTTTTATCATGTTTTTATTTGTTTGATGTATTTTTTTTTTATAAAACCCTAAAATATTTATTCCAAGAAAATACAACATTTTAGTCTCAAAAACAATATTTATAGATAAAATTTAGATAATTAGTTCACAAAAACAAAACATCTTTTATCACATCTTATCATAAAATCTCAGGCACAATGTCCCTACAAAACTCGTAACTTTTAAAACAATACCTTTGGGAGTAATTGAACAAAACTTACTGTTTACGATCCGGAATTGCGGACCCCAAGCGTCTCTGAAACGAGTGAGTCAGCCAGAATCAATGACGGAAAAACGGTCTGAATTTAAATAGATGGGGTCAATTCTACTTTTGTAATTTGATACGGTTTTTGATCTATTTGGATAGGACCGTGATCGTACACCGCAACTGACTAGTTGATAACGAGCATGAGCGGCATCCATTCTGTATACAACGTGTTTCCGGTATCACTCAAAACCTCAGACACCCCAACAGAATTTTATTTTTTTAAACTCATCTAGAGTATTCATCTTTTAATCTGATCGTTACTTTTTTTTTAAATTGAATTTTTATATTTCTGTACAGCTCTACTTGACTTTTAGCTCTACACTCAATAAAATAATTGCTAACTACCATAATAAACCATAAAACTATTTATTTGTGTACGTTACTGCAACGACATAAGGTTTACCAATAGACAGCTAAGATGTCATTGTAAAACACTTTAAAGCTTTGTCACAGTAAACTTCAAATTGGACAGGTAATCACAGTAAGCAAATTTAAACCCAATATTCAGAATGACTCAAGGTTGTAATTAGGTACGAGTTCAATTTGTTATGACTTATGATAAACATTAAGATTAAACTGACAAACAACGTCAAACTCGTAGTGGAAAAAATAATCGCCCAAGTAACCAGCCAGTATTAATACCCCTAAATACGGAAAAAGGTATACAACCTCTAGCAATGCGATATACACAATGTTGTATTACGAATACAATAGAATAGGCACGTAAAAAATAACTAATCATACCAATTTAAATAAAAATATTACCCCCATCAATATATAGCTCAATCGATTCTACTCTCGATTCTGAACAAACAGTTTTCAGGTTTTTAGTGTTAAGTGAAACACGGTGTATATGAAATCCGCAAATTTTTGAAATCAGTTAATTGAGTTCTTTTTTGCAGCTTACATAAAAGAATCGGCTAATGTTGACCACACGGCCCGGGAATCCCGGAATCATGAAAAGCATCGTTTTAATTGTACACAGTTACTATATTAATTGGATACAAAATCTCGGTCTTGTGCTTTCGGTATTCTAAGTATGTAATATTTCTCTCGAGCGAAATAGTGGGTTTCAAAGCTATCAAATGATATAAATTAGAGAAGGAACTCGAGATTGCTTTCATATATTTTTAACCGACTTCAAAAAAGGAGGAGGTTCTCAATTCGACTGAATGTTTTTTTTTTTTTTTTTTTTTTTTGTATGTATGTTACTCGATATCTCCGAGAATCGTGGACCGATTTTCAAAATTTTTTTTTTGATCGAACCGGTATAACCCCGAGATGGTCCCATTGGCACCAAGTCAGGGTCTGATGATGGGATCCTGGAGAAATCGAGGGAACTCTTCAAATGTTATAGGCACATGTAATGTTTTTAGTCTATTTTTCAAAGGTACACCAGTATTTACGTCTGATGGTAATAATTTTATGTGGCTGAGCTGATGATGGAAGGTCAACTCCTCAATGGTTAGGAGTTTAAGGATAATTCTTTCACTACTGTACATGTATTCGGACTGATACATATAATATCACTAGGAACCACTAAAAATCAACTGAGCTGATGATGGAAGGTCAACTCCTCAATGGTTAGGAGTTAAAGGATAATTCTTTCACTACTGTACATGTATTCGGACTGATACATATAATATCACTAGGAACCACTAAAAATCAACAAATAAATAAACTTTTTAACAAAAAATAAAACCGCCTTCAAAAATAAGCGCGTTACAAAACACGGAGAAACTAAAAAGCCAAAAATAATAAACCTTTAAATTCAGATTTCTTATCGTATTGCAATAAACTAAACATCCAAATTATAAACAAATCAATTATTTTTGGAGTCGGTACCAGCCTGTGTATGGTTGGGTGGGGCAAACAGGCAATAGCAAGGCGACGAACAGGTCTGGTACCGACTACAAAAATAATTGATTTGTTTATAATTTGGATGTTTAGTTTATTGCAATACGATAAGAAATCTGAATTGAAAGGTTTATTATTTTTGGCTTTTTAGTTTCTCCGTGTTTTGTAACGCGCTTATTTTTGAAGGCGGTTTTATTTCAAACATAATTCCATCCTTCAAACCATCTAACTGCTTATATAACTACCAGGTCTCTAAGGGAATAGCAAAGAACAAATACCGTATTTTTAAATTAAAGGAAAAATGGAAATATTCACACCTCCGGCAGGACTCGAACCTGCGACCTATGGCCTTGCTGGGGCCATTTAAAAATAATATGTAATATCGCTCGCAGACGTTTCTGCATGATAAAAAACAAATTAAACAAATATCGTGTTAAATTATCAACAGACGTATATTTTTAACTTCTGATTAGCAGAAACGTCTGCAATCGATGCCGTTAGGCTTAGAATAAATTTAAAAGTGGAAAATGTCTGCCTTGGGTGAGACTTGAACTCCAGAGGCCGTGAGTTCAAGTCTCACCCAAGGCAGACATTTTCCACTTTTAAATTTATTCTAGACGTATATTTATTCTACTAACAACTCTCCACACAATTTCTTTCTCAAGCAATCAAAACCAATTTTGAGCCTAATATCCATACTTAATATTATAAATGGGAAAGTGTGTGTGTCTGTTTGTTTGTCCGTTTTTCACGGCAAAACGGAGCGACGAATTGACGTGATTTTTTAAGTGGAGATAGTTGAAGGGATGGAGAGTGATATAGGGTACTTTTTGTTTCTTTCTAACGTGAGCGAAGCTGCGGGCAAAAGCTAGTAATTTATATAAACATGTCGTTAGCTAGTTTGCTAATAGGATCAGTGACATCTAGCGGTGTACTTGGATGCTCGAGATACGTTTTGTACACTGATCCCATTCCACATCAAAACAAAATCAAATTTATAAAGCAATGTTGGCTTCCTTATTTCATACGCGAGTACGTGATTTCGTCCTAAATGAAGCCGTTTTAGCATCAAGTTTCAATTACGATAAGTTAATATTAATAATCATAACTTCATAAGAGAAAAGTTATAATTTTCTTTGAAATATGAGGATAGTTAAGATAGCATTACGTAATGATACTAGTAATAAAACTCGTGAAAGCCGAGAAGAACAAAGTCCACAGTAAGTAACCGCTATGTGGGATGTTGATTCGACGATCATTGTTCCGATAGTCGTTTCCGCGAACGGTCTCATAGCGAAGGGTCTCGACCAACATCTTAAGAGACTCTCGCTAGGTGGCTGAATCAAGGTGCAGATGCAGAAGGCGGTGATCTTGGACACGGCGCGTATAGTCCGGCGGTTCCTCTCTCTGCAGCCATAACCACCGGCAGCTTGGGCCCTGCCCCGCTGCTGGCGGCACCCTAGGTTAGGTTTTTAGGGTTCCGTAGTCAACTAGGAACCCTTATAGTTTCGCCATGTCTGTCTGTCCGTCCGTCCGTCCGTCCGTCCGTCCGTCCGTCCGTCCGTCCGTCCGTCCGTCCGTCCGTCCGTCCGCGGATAATCTCAGTAACCGTAAGCACTAGAAAGCTGAAATTTGGTACCAATATGTATATCAATCACGCCAACAAAGTGCAAAAATAAAAAATGGAAAAAAATGTTTTATTAGGGTACCCCCCCTACATGTAAAGTGGGGGCTGATATTTTTTTTCATTCCAACCCCAACGTGTGATATATTGTTGGATAGGTATTTAAAAATGAGTAAGGGTTTACTAAGATCGTTTTTTGATTATATTAATATTTTCGGAAATAATCGCTCCTAAAGGAAAAAAAAGTGCGTCCCCCCCCTCTAACTTTTGAACCATATGTTTAAAAAATATGAAAAAAATCACAAAAGTAGAACTTTATAAAGACTTTCTAGGAAAATTGTTTTGAACTTGATAGGTTCAGTAGTTTTTGAGAAAAATACGGAAAACTACGGAACCCTACACTGAGCGTGGCCCGACACGCTCTTGGCCGGTTTTTGATAATGTGTTCATATATTTTGTATTGTTTTGTAAGTTGTTTTGTATTTTAGTTTTATAATCATATTATAAAATAGCCTAGCCTAAGACACACCTCGGACACTGGCGATCAAATATATATGAAAGAGGCGCGTTCCTAGCACACATTCTTAAAATCGTGTAGTTGAACGCGTGCTATGCTTGTATGAGTAAAATATGACAGGCCGACTGTTCGCGTTTTTTACAGGCGGTAACTGTGAGGTAACCGAGGGGGTGGGCGGCACTTTCAGCGGGGAGCGGGAGTGGCCATACTGTACGATAGTACGCTATACTGTGGTTTGGGGCTACGTCGAGTCTGTGTCTATCGAAACACCTTGTGCCTCCTTTATCCTTGTATCTCTATAGCTAAACGTTAAAGCTTTTATAACCAATTTATATTTTTATACATCAACAAGCGAGACACGTGTATCAATTTATAAAAATAACATTATTTTTCCACTAAGCCGCAACCTTATATTCTAGACTTTGTGTGGGGACCATGTTTTGAGATTTTCCAAGACTATTCCTATTTTTTGTACAGATTGGCTTTAAGGTGAAAGTACTAGTACTCGACGCTGAACTACTATTCGACATGGGCACTTTATGTCAAAGTGACAAGGGTACGTAGCCGAATGTCACAAACGCTCTCATAGATATCTATCTCTATTGCTCTTGCGTATTGGCTATCGCCACGTAGCGTCAACGATTGATCACACTGCGCTAACAATGTCGGCGTATCATGCTTCCAATTTTATCACTTTTTCACTTTCATAAGACATCTGTCACTCCCACACTGACATACTTTTTTATTATTATTATAAATGGGCTTACTCTTGGCCACAGACTAGCCAAAGGCAAAGATTACGATGGAGTGAGCTTGCCTAGAAGATGCCTGTTCACTCTTGATTTGAAGGTTGCCGTGTTATAATTATGATCTCGTAAATATAGCCGCCGGCAAGGAATTCCACTCCGTGGCAGTGCGCATAAGAAAAGAAGAAGCAAAGCGCTTCGTGCGAATTCGCGGAATATATACCAAGTAAGGATGGAAACCGGCCGTGCGTCTAGGAGGGTGCGGTGTGCTGATGACGGGAGGACTTACGGAACTAACTTGTTCCGTTTATTGTCCTTTGAGTTGTCGGCAACCCGAACCCTCCTTAGAACTTGTACACTCCTTTTTACTGTGTACTTAACACAGCAAAAGGGAATGTACAAGTTTCTAATGGGGTGGCAACGCGCATGTGACACTGTTTGAGTTGCAGGCGTCCATAGGTTACGGTGACCGCTTTACATCAGGCGGGCCGTATACTTGTTTGCCACCGACGTAGTATATAAAAAAAAAAAAAAAAAATAGGAGTCCGATGGTAGAATGGGGACGGTGGAATAAGCTTGAGTAGCTCTTGAGCACACTCCCCGAAGTGCAACCTGTAAAACACCGACAGACTGGCGACTTTCCGCCGAAATTCATTATTTCCTTACTTGCCAAAGCGTGACGGATACTTATCCACATAGGTGAGTGATACAATTGGAAGCATAATACGCCGGCTGGTCACCCTAGCGTGATTTACCATACAACAATTTCATCTTGATGTTAAGCGTTTCTTGAAATAAGCTTTCGGTAGGTACTGAAATAGGGTTTAAAAATGCTTGAAGGCTAAATTTAGATACGATTTTGCGAAGAGTAAGTATACTTATTCAACTGTAGTACACGAAACATGTATTTAAATACGTAGCCCGTTAGATTGAGCCTTCGATTCATTGAGTAAATGTTGAAATTCGTTTGAAATATGAAATGAGATACAACGTTGCGGAGTTAAGAGTACGTGTGGCGTGATTTTTTTACATATGAAAGGTTATATTTATTCTTAATCTAAAAGGGATGAAGTGCCGTTATTGGTATAGACGCATAATTCGTATTTTTATGGACATTATAATACCTGCTTTACTTTGTGCTTTTGTAGGCAACATTTAAGATAAAAAAAAACTCTTTAAGAAAATTTCATGTGGGTTTTTATTTGAATCAAACGTAAGGTTTATAGAGAATTTCATTCTAAATATATTTTTCAGTACAGATGGTCGTTTTTTTACGCACTAGTTCGAGAAGTGGTTCATTATATGCCAAGTCGAAACTTCGGAGGCTCATCTGTACTGAAAAACGTCGTACGATACACATGCGAAAAGGAAATTCGTAACTCGTGTCGATTTAAAACACTCCCTTCGGTCGTGTTTTAATTTATCGCCACTCGTTTCGAACTTCCTTTTTTACGCACTTGTATCGTTATGTACTATTTCAGTACAGATGGTGTTTTTTACGCATTAGTACGAGAAGTGCTTCATTATATGCCAGGTCTAAACTTCGGAGGGCCATCTGTATTGAAAAACGTCGTACGATACACGTGCGAAAAGGAAATTCGTAACTCGTGTCGATTCGTGTCTCCCTTCGGTCGTGTTTTAATTTATTTCCACTCGTTTCGATCTTCGCTTTTTTTAGCACTTGTATCGTAATTTACTATTATAGTCATACGATAATAATCTAAAAAGAGAAGACTAAATAGAGAAGAAAATTTCGCGGGAAATCAAAGAAAAGCACTTAACAGCTTCAAAATTTTACAAAATATTTTATTTTTTATTTTTAGGCAATTATTCAACTTCGCCGCAAAATCATAAATTTTATTTACCGTATGGCAAATCGTTTCTCTACTTTTAAATGCTTAAAATGATAAATTATAATTATATTTACGCTTTTTTCTAAAAACTCATTTAAGTTATTAAACTGGAGAAGTAATTACATAGACCAATCATGTTCTTGACGAAGCCTTTTTTCTGTTTACACGGCTTTGACCTTTTTTGAGCTAACAGATTACAGAGCTGAAGATAGTTCACTACAACCAAAGACATATATAACTCCGTATAGACAGATAAAGTCTAAGAAAAAAACATACCTCAGTACCATACAGAAAAAGGTACGGTGGCCTAGATGGCATTACATACACCTTAGGGGTACACTCAGCTAGATGGCGCTAGTATTAATATTTGACATTTTAAAACATACCAAGCTAAGAATATGGGCCAAATTGTCAAAACTAAAGTTCAAAAGTTTTAAGCCTGTGTCAAGAGATGGCAGTCTATGCACTGTGATTACACATTTTACTTCGACAGTAACTCTCTCTATTACTCGATCCTCATTGCTACAACTTTAGGACATATCACGAGCCGACGTAAATACTTGAAAATTGACGACCGGTCTGGCTCAGTCGGTAGTGACCTGCTAAGCCGCGGTCCTGGCTTCGAATCCTGGTAAGGACATTTATATGTACATACCTTTCTAGCCTTTGCCCAGCAGTGGGACATTACAGGCTCTCAATAATAATGGGCTTGTCCTTGGGTGCATTACTATAGTGCGGACATGGATAATCGTCGGTTAGTGTCACATTAAATTTATATTAAGCTGTTCTAAAGGGCCTCAGCGCTGTTTGTTTCGGCCCCACGTATGTCTTACAAAGGTCCGGGACCCCATGGTCCCAAAATATGTTAAAGATCAAACATAATCCTGGTCCTGGGTTCGAATTAAACGTTTAACGTTGTTAGTTGGAAGTACGTGAAGTACCAGGTACGATTCGGGACGGTTTCATTTAGCTTAAAGTTCTTACGGTTAACGTCGGGATGAATTTTAAATTCATTATACGCGATTTAATCCGTTTTCGTAGTTTTATTTTAAAGTTATTATTTTATATATGACGAAGCCTGTTGCGGATATCATCATTGGTGTGTTTGACGAAGCATGTTGTTGATTTGGATTTGTGGCCACCTGACGAAGCCTGCGTTGCGGGTGAATTTTCACATGGGAGTAGTGTTAAGTACTGTTTTATTTTAAGGTTGGAAGTGTAATTTTTGTACATGTATGTATATGTATTCTTATTTGACCCTAATAAATATTTTATTCATTAAAAAAAAAATAGAAGTGTCACTTCAAAAAGAAAACTTCTGGTACACTGTTGTCTGTGACATGGAATCCTTACAGAATGTTCAATCTCCGGTTTTGGAGGGAAATTTGGTTCGCTTGTCAGAACAAGGCAGAGGCCTTGATTTATACAGGGTGACTATCAAGACGGGGCGTATCAGCCATGTTTACTATGGAAATTCTCGTAGTAAAATGCATTCATTTCATACTCATTTAATGAGTACTCTAAAGTTAAGATATTCCTGACTATGGCTGTTTAAAAAAAATATTGAAAAGCTGATTCTTACACATCCAAGTGCCTTAGCCGAATGGCAAATGAAAACGAAATGCCGCGAAAATATTCTGGCTCTGTCGCGCGAATACGCAAGAGCGACAGTGCTAGATATATATCTAACGAGCGTTTCGTTTCGTGAGCGTTTCGTGAGCGTTTATGCCATTCGGCTACGTACCCTGATGTTTTTAGGTTCTTTCATTAACAGTTATTTTGCAGTTTTCTTCTCTTCAATAAAGATAAAAACAAAAACAACATCACAAACACACAAAAAACACTTACCAAAATTGCAAAAAATAGGTACTCTCACCTCATTACCCCCGGACCCGAAAACTAATTTGTCTAGTTCAATTTGTCGCTTGTCCGCAGGCAGACTCAGTTTTCTGAAACGTGTAGTAGGTGAGGTGTTCCCCTTGCGCTATGACATGGGGTTCTTCAAGAAGCAGGTATTTAGGGTTCTTACAGGTCGGCAACGCATAAGCACAGTATAATAAAGAGTACTATCGTACAGTATGGCCAGTGGCCACACCCACTCCCTGCAGAAAGCGCCACCCACCCCCTCTCGGTTACCTCAAAGTTACCGCCTGTCAGAAACGCGAACAGTCAACCTGTCATATCTCACTCATACAAGCATAGTACGCGTTCACCTACACGAGCTTAGAATGTTTGCTAGGAACGCGCCTCTTTCATATATTTGATCGCCAGTGTCCGAGATGTGGCATAAGTGACTTCCCTGATGTTGCTTATGTCCATGGGCGGCGATGACTGCTTTCCATCAGGCGGCTCGTCTGCTCGTTTGCTGCCTATTTCATAAAAAAAAAGGTGGGGCATTTGTGAAGGGAAATATGGAATGCAATATCACTCAATAATGCCTATTCCGCCCCATTTATTTATTTAAACTTTATTGCACAATATAAAAAAGTACAAATGGCGGACTTAATGCCAGATGGCATTCTCTACCAGTCAACCATGGGCTAAACCGAAAGATTAAGTACATTCTAGGGAAGTGGCGGGTTATAAAGAGACAATAACCTAACCACAAAAATAAAATTTTGAAAAACCCCCGACCGCGACATAGTAGACCAATTTTCATGAAACATGGCTAAGAACACTCCCGACTAACTCAGCTTTCAGACAAAAAAAACTTAATCTAAATCGGTTCATCCGTTCGGGAGCTACGATGCCACAGACAGACACACATACAGACAGACAGACAAACAGATAAGACAGACAGACAGACACGTCAAACTTATAACACCCCGTCGTTTTTACGTCGGGGGTTAAAAAGTAGCCTATGTAACTCACCATCTCTTCAACTATCTCCACTTAAAAAATCACATCAATACGTCGCTCCGTTTTGCCGTGAAAGACGGACAAATAAACAGACACACACACTTTCCCATTTATAATATTAGTATGGATTGTAAAGAGAAACAAACTTTTGCGGACTCCTAGATAACATTGTATAAAAGTTGTTAATAAAGTTATAAAACAAAAAAGGGTACCAGAAAGTTTCAAAAACGAAACACCATTTTATAATCATCTCTCCCTTATAAAACCTTCAAAATTCATCTATCAAAAGCGAAACTTCAAGATCATTATTTCAAAGCCAAAAACTTTGATCCTTTTCTCATTCCTGTTCCTTTTAATATATTTATAAGAGTAATTAAAAATACAATTATCTAGTAATCGCTAAGTTCTGACGCGTGAAAAACAATTCATTAAGTCTTATGTCTCTTCTTAAAATTTCTAAAAAATCAACCTTAGACTGCTGTAATACTTAAGGTACAATTTGTAGCAAAAAGATGGAATAGATACGATTTTTTGTAAATTACCCAAGTTTCCAAAAGTTTCAAAGATGGCCCCTCTGTCAGCGAAGTTTCGGAAACAATTGAAACAGTTTGGATAGAAAAGACAAATTAATTATCTGGTGAAATTGATGGAGCTTTTAGTCTGCTTTTATTATGGTGAGATTACTTCAGACGAGATATTTCAAGGACGATTTGTTTTGGCTCGATTTTATAAGAAACTAATCTATTTAGAGGTTTATAGATGAAAGAAAAAAAATGGTAGAAGATTATTAGTTGAAACAACACAGATTGGTTTGAAAAGTGGAATTGTGTGAGTTTCAAGGTACTTACGAGAAAAAACTAATTTAGCCCCAATTAAATGAGTGTGTAAAAATCTTCTTCTTTAGTCGTTCCATCAATGCTGAGGACCGTGACTTCATGTCATTCTGTTGAAGACTAGGTCCCTCGATAGGCGTCTGTTCCTCGCCAAGCGCATGGCCTCGTAAAAATACTTACCCAGTAAAATTGTTATAAATTGTAAAATTCGACTTTTCATTTCAATTCCAAACTGTAAGGTAAATATTTCGTTTTGTTAAGCCTTTCATACAATTCAAATATTTTCAGTTCAATAATTGAAACAAATTATCGTTGAAACATTTTTATTCAACAAACGGATTTTTATTTACTCAGTCAATTGAGTTTTGCGGAGTTTTGAGAGAAATATAAAACGTCATATTTTATGATACTATAATTTATTTATGACATTGATTTTATGCTACTTTTCAATTCAACTGTAACCTGTAAAGAAATTAATATATTGAGAAAAAAGACGGCTAAGTTGCTTTTGAATAAAATTTCGAACTGCTTCATACAAACTGCTCTAACGTCACAACTAGGGAATAAATCAAATTATTTTATTGAATATTTTTGATTTGTTCTTTTTTTTTTCAAGTAGTCACACTACTATATCGTCACTACTTTTAAAAAATCTCGTATCTCACGCTGTTCCTCAAAGTTAAAACGCAGTAAGTCTATATGCATTCCATACATACTTACTACAATTTTCTTTTCATTGACAGACGAAGATACAAGTTTTTTTATAAGTAGTGTCGATATATAAATTATAAATTGAAATACGAAAAAAAAAACGGCAAGGCCCACTGGTGGCCGAGCCGGGAAACGAACCCGTGTCTTCAGCTTACGCGGCTAACGTCTTTACCACTAGACCACACGCCCGCCCGGCTCGGCCACCAGTGGGCCTTGCCGTTTCTTCTTTCGTGTATGATATCTATTTCAATTTATGCTCTCACGTCTTTAAAAATAAGAATATCAAAAAAACAATTCGGTTCAACAGATAAAAATAATAATAATGTGTGTTGAAAAAATCATTGCTCTACCTTCAAAAACCAGGGAGGAAATAGTCGAGAGCGTTTGTATGGAAAATTGACCCCTCCTGTATCGTCTTAAGGCATACTGCCAATCTTTCCACGCCAGCAGTCTGTGGACCAATCATACTCAAAAAGCGAATAGCCTTCGAATATTGTACAATAATCTGTTCCGTTTCACTTCTTCGGCGCGGAGGGATTCCAAGCACTGTTTTTAACCCCCGACGCAAATACGACGGGGTGTTATAAGTTTGACGTGTCTGTCTGTCTCTCTGTGGCATCGTAGCTCCCGAACGGATGAACCGATTTGGGTTTAGTTTTTTTTGTCTGAAAGCTGAGTAAGTCGGGAGTGTTCTTACTTACTTAGCCATGTTTCATGAAAATCGGTCTACAATGTCGCGGTCGGGGGTTTTTTCAAAATTTTAATTTTGTGGTTAGGTTATTTATGTAATATATTTTTAATAATTATCATCGTCATCAGTTCACAAAAATTCGCAGAAATTTCAGTCAATCTCACACAAATACTGTTGTATATATTCATAGCTGGCAACATGCACTCCCACCGCCATGATGTTTTGTTGTATGTCTACTGTCTTTTCCTGTTTCCTCGAAATAAACGCGTTGCTTACCGAATAACTGGTCGTATTAATTAATTACACCACGGTGAGTAAAATATAACAAATACAAGGTAAAGATGTACTTTCCATTTCCTAATATTTCACCATTACGTCAGACGGTATTAATGTTCATTATTTATCAAACGGTAACACACTCAGTTTCAATTACGTACAACACTCTTGCGGCTTCAACGAGCGAAATTGACCGAAAATATAGATCATTCTCCGGTAAACACTGCATTTTATGAACATCTCGTTGGTACAGTCAACCAATTGGAACCCTAGGCCACTGAACTATGTCACAGTGACGTTATAAATCAGATTGTAAGAAATCTCTTACTGCTTGTCATTTTGACATGGTTGAGTGGCCACGGGTTCCAAATGGTTGACTGTACATATATGGCGCTATATTACCGCACTAGTTAGGTAATGTGCTGATTACGCAACTACATAACATAATATGTCAAAAATTAAGGTAGCCATAAATGTACTGAGAGTTGATTTGTACACGAAGTTTAGTATGAACACCGTTTTTCGCTCGACGTTTTTAACCCCCGACGCAAAAACGACGGGGTGTTATAAGTTTCACGTGTCTGTCTGTCTGTATGTTTATCTGTCTGTCTGTCTGTCTGTGGCATCGTAGCTGCCGAACGGATGAACCGATTTCGATTTAGTTTTTTGTTTGAAAGCTGAGTTAGTCGGGAGTGTTCTTAGCCATGATTCATGAAAATCGGTCTACTATGTCGCGGTCGGGGGTTTTTCAAAATTTTAATTTTGTGGTTATTTACAATTATTTTCTAAATTGTCAATAAAAACTATTATAAAGAGAGGAAAAAGGGGGACTGAACAGCGTCCGACATTTTCCTCTTATTGATCTGCGGCTAAATCTAACCAGCACTCAACTCATTAACAGTATTGACGGGTGTGAGCGATCGGCCCAAAGCGAACTTTTCAACTGTAATAATTGAGAGCATCTTAAATTGAATATAAACACTGTTTTTCGCACATTTCCACGATTATTTTCCACAATCCACAATATACTCGTACAGGGAGAACCGGCCGACCCTTTTCCATCTATTGCTCCATTGCTCCATCTAACATGGGTGATCTGCGACTAAATCTAAAGGCCGGTTCACACGTATTAAGTTGTCAAGTAAGTAACTAAATTTTAACTTAATTTTAAGCGACTTAATTTTAAGTAAGCGTTTACACGTCGTAAACAGCTAAGCTCTTTAGTCATCCCGAAATTCAGTAATTAAATTCGTATTCAGCGAGGATTTAGACGAACTGAAGGATGAAATAGACAGGGAAACGAGAGCACCCACGAGACTGTGGGTGAGAAACTGGATAAGCAGAAGGAAGGAATATGGCGCTAGTGCAATTTTGTTTAATATATTCTTCAATAATTAAATTTCACTGTCTAGTGTCTTCCGACCACAACATTTTTCAAAAAATATAGTTAACTCACGAACATACGATCGCAACCGCTCCGCCAAACTTATACAATTAACTAATATTTAACTAAATCGTGCCTGTCCAAACGTATCAAGTGGTAGTTCACGCCCACCGACTTAACCGAAAAATAGACAAAATTCTAATCTACTTGCTTAAGTGCACGCTAAATATTAACTTGTAACTTATTACTAAATTGATTGTTTACACGCGTTAAGTCGCTTAAAATTAAGTTAATATTTAGTTAATTACTTGACAACTTAATACGTGTGAACCAGCCTTAACCACAGGTGCCGTAGCCGAATGCCATTTCTGCGACGCGAAACGAAACGTAAAGGTAGTCTGGCTCTGTCGCACCAATAGCCATTTTTTTTTTCAAAGTTGTCCACCCCACTTTTTTTTGGATTTGGAATTCTTTGTGTGGTTTTCACTCAGAATCGCGAGCTCTTACAATTCTAATAAGAGAAAAAAGTGTCCCAATCCCAAGGTTTTTTTTTCCATTCCGTTACCATTTTTTCATACATTTTGTATGGCGGTAACGGAATGGAAGGTTCGAAAAAAATGTATGGAAATCTTGGAACCCTTTTTTCTCCTATCAGGATCGAAAGACCTCGCCATTCTGAGTATGAATCGCGTAAAAAATACCCATGTTACAAAAAAAGTGGGGTGGACAAACTTTGAAAAAAATGGCCCCAATACGCAAGAGCGATAGAGATAGATATCTACGAGCGTTTCGTGAGTATTTGTGCCATTCGGCTACGCACTCAGCACTCAACTCATTAGCAGTATTGACGGGTGTGAGCGATCGGCCCGAACTTTCTGCGAGTATGCGTCAACTTCAATCAATCATATGTGAATACTCGTATAACTTACTCAAATTAGTGATAAGGATTGACTGAAGCGATAACGCAGGTTTACAGTTTAACTCGACTAAATTAATTGCGCTTGTACATACATATTTATTTGTTCCTGAGTCATGGATGTTTTCTATGTATACAGAGTGGGGCCTGTAACAAAGGCGAATAATTGAACTCTAGGCTATTCTCCTTATACTGATCAACATTTGTCCGGCGACTTTTAAAAATAACTTGTATTTTGATTTTCATCACCCTTGAAAGTTTTTTCTAAGAGGTAATGTATTGTGAATTCTGTTAAGTCTAAAGTGTGACAGACAACGTCAATGACAACAATAATGGCGTACATTGAAGCTAATATTTATTTTGTATGAAAAATCAAAAATTTAAAGACTTCATTATTTTTAAAAGTCACTGAACAATTGTTGATCAGTATAAGGAGAATAGCCTATAGTTCAATTCTTCGCCTTTGTTACAGGCCCCACTCTGTATAAGTAAGGGTTTACTGCTGAAATCCGATAAGTTGAGCAAACTGGTTTTTGAAATTCGAACTATGTGCAATTTCCACAAGGTTCTTTTTTTTTATGGGATAGGAGGTAAACGAGCAGACAGGTCGCCTGATGGTAAGCGATCACCGCCGCCCATGGACATCCGAAACACCAGAGGTGTTTATTTATTATCTCGATTTATCGAGTTTCACCAGTAAACCCTCGGTATGTATTTATCTATTTAAGTATGTATCTCGTCGCTTAGCACCCGTAGTACAGTTGACTACAAAGAGATGTATCCACTTTTTCACCTTACTGCATTGTAATAAGGTGAAAAAATGGATACATCTCTTTGTAGTCAACTGTACAAACTTTGCTTAGTTTGGGGCTAAGTTGATCTGTGTAAGGAGTCCCCAATATTTATTTATTTATATATACACACATACATACGTACATATAATCACGCCTGTATCCCATAAAGGGGTAGGCGGAGCACATGAACTACTAAGCTTCAGTGCCACTCTTGGCAAAAAGGGGTTGAAAGAAATCCAAATTGTGACATTGCAGTGACAAGTTGCCAGCCTCTCAATTTAACCCGTGTCCCATAGTCGACTTCTACGACACCCACGGGAAGAAAGGGGGTGGTGAAATTCTTAACCCGTCACCACACGGGGCTTGTATTAATATTCATATTCATATGGATATGAATAAGAAAGTTAAAGGCATGGCTTTGTACAATTGTACATGCTCCTGCCAATACAGTCGCTAAAAACCAACAGATAAAGTCTAAGAAAAAAAACGTACCTCAGTACCATACAGAAAAAGGTACGGTGACCTAGATGGCGTTACACCTTTGGGGTACTCGCTCGGCTAGATGGCGCTAATATTCATATTTGACATTTTAACACATATCAAGCTAAGAATATGGGCCAAATTATCAAAACTGAGGTTCAAAAGTTTTAAGCCTGTCTCAAGAGATGGCAGTCTATGCACTGTGATTACACATTTTACTTCGACAGTACCTCTCTATAATACTCGATCCTCTTTGCTACAAAGTAAGTCCAGACTTTCCGCCATCATTTTTGGCTTACCTCAGCCTCGGGTAATTTGTGGAGCCCATTCGGTCGCTATTTTGGCCCATCTCTGCGGATGTATCCGACAGACTTGTCCCACAGTCCCACACAATCCCACTTGAGCTTGGCTGCCTTCACACCCGCATGTGCCCGCATCTTCGATACCTATTTTGGAACGCACTGCCGAGTTCCTTATTTTTATTTTTTTATTTATTTATTAAGGTCTGCCAACAGTGGTTAGAATTATATATTGTTACGTATTACTTACTAACCTTACCTAACCAAAAACTTAAAATTTTGAAGAAACACCCGACCGCGACGACATATTGGACCGATTTTCATGAAACGTGGCTAAGAACACTCCCGACTAACTCAGCTTTCAAACAAAAAAAAAACTAAATCGAAATCGGTTCATCCGTTCGGAAGCTACGATGCCACAGAAAGACACACACACAGACAGGCAGACAGACAAACAGACAGACAGACACACACACACAGACAGACACGTCAAACTTATAACACCCCTTCGTTTTTGCGTCGGGGGTTAAAAAAAGGAAACTGAAACATGCTGTAGTTTTACAATTTGAAAACATAAATTGCACTGAAATACTTACATACATTAAGACAACAAGGTACAATTAGAAATAAAACTATGGAAACGGATTAAATTGCGTATAATGACAACCGGTCTGGCTCAGTCGGTAGTGACCCTGCCTGCTGAGCCGCGGTCCTGGGTTCGAATCCCGGTAAGGGCATTTATTTGTGTGATGAGCACAGATATTTGTTCCTGAGTCATGGATGTTTTCTATGTATATAAGTATGTATTTATCTATTTAAGTATGTATATCGTCGCTTAGCACCCATAGTACAAGCTTTGCTTAGTTTGGGGCTAAGTTGATCTGTGTAAGGTGTCCCCAATATTTATTTATTTACATGGCGAACTCGCTGTTGACTGATGATTTTTTCCTGTTTTATATGATTTTTTAGGGTTCCGTAGTCAACTAGGAACCCTTATAGTTTCGCCATGTCTGTCTGTCTGTCCGTCCGTCCGTCCGTCCGCGGATAATCTCAGTGACCGTTAGCACTAGAAAGCTGAAATTTGGTACCAATATGTATATCAATCACGCCGACAAAGTGGTAAAATAAAAAGTGAAAAAAAATGTTTTGTTGGGTTACCCCCCCCCCCCCCCCTACATGTAAAGTGGGGACTGATTTTTTTTTTTTCATTCCAACCCCAACGTGTGATATATTGTTGGATAGGTATTTAAAAATGAATAAGGGTTTACTAAAATCGTTTTTTGATAATAAGTATTAATATTTTCGGAAGTAATCGCTCCTAAAGGAAAAAAAGGTGTGTATGAAAAAAATCACAAAAGTAGAACTTTATAAAGACTTTCTAGGAAAATTGTTTTGAACTTGATAGGTTTAGTAGTTTTTGAGAAAAATACGGAAAACTACGGAACCCTACACTGAGCGTGGCTCGACACGCTCTTGGCCGGTTTTTGTACAATGTAGTAGGTACATTATATCAGAGGCCGGGGAAATACGGTTTTTTTTATATACTACGTCGGTGGCAAACAAGCATACGGTCCGCCTGATGGAAAGCGGTCTCCGTAACCTGCATGGACGCCTGCAACCTTTGCTCCCGACATTTTAGTCTGACACCGTGACAACCAACCTTTAAAAACAAAACCTGCTTTTTGTCCGACAAGCCAGCTGCAAGGCCTAGGCCTGAAAAGTAGTACTTATGAAATTCCTTTTCAGGCCTCTCGAGTTGTTGCACCCTAAAGGCCCAGCCACGACATTGGTCTAAGCGCGGCAGCGGCGAGCGGCGGCCATACGTGCGAATGAAAAGTCCCATCGCTGTGTCTCGCTTCAATGTATGGCCGCCGCTCGCCGCTGTCGCGCTTAGACCAATGTCGTGGCTGAGCCGTAAAAGTGATACTTCCGAGTACATTATAAGGAACGTACGTACCTAAGCACCATACCATATTTCATTGTATGTTTGAGAAAAAATATTTTGAAGTATGTAACAAATAATAGTACATTACATCAGAGGCCGGGAAAATGAGTGAGCGTTTTCACGCCGAGGCATGTATAGTGCTTTTCTCAAACATACAATAAAATAAATAAAAAATGCTCTAAAGGACAATATTTTATAAAAAAAAGTTACTTTGCAGGCCTAGGAATAAAAAATAATATGAAATCCCTTTACAGTCCTCTCAAGTTGTTGCGCCCAAAAAGCGATACTTCCCAGCCCATTTTAAGGAACGTAAAGACAATAATATTGTCATTGCATGTTTGAGAAAAAATATTTTATTAAATATTTTTAATATTTAGCCGCGATAGCTGGAGACCCGGGTTCGATTAACGGCTTCGCCACCAGTGGGCTTGATAGCTTTTTCTTTAGTGTATGGTATCTATTTCAGTTTATAAAAAATATTTGTTGTCCTTTAATACCAGCGGGTAAAAACGTCTTTTATACACTAGTGGATAAAGTAATTTGACCTTGAATATAGTCAAATTTTCTGCTTTAAAATTGATAAAAGTGGATGTATTTAGTGATAAAGATGATTTACCACCTGTGGAACTACTGGAAGCAGTGATAAACGCGTTTTTTTACGTTGTAATTTCCTCGCTATAGTGAGAGGAAAAGTTTTGTGTTACAAATGTATTTTACTTTTCGTGTGTTGAAAAACGAGCAAGTGAATGGATTCTATAGTTGAACGACGAGCGAAGACAGTGGTTCGAGAATAGAATCCTGAACTTGGCGAGTTTCCACATTCGGCGTTAAAATACAACTTTGCCCCCTTGTAAGTATAACAAATAACTATTATTAAATTTAATACTACTACTGTTTGGAGATATCCCAAAACTGGTTCCCCGACAAAATTTTCATCGCGCGAGCTGAGAACAACCCTGTGAATGAGTACTAGTTAGATTTAGGTCAATAAATTCTGCCCGAGTGTTGGACGTAATCGAAATTGAGTGGGTTATCGTAACACAGTTAACGACTGTGAGCTATAAACCGATAAATTAAGGTTTACTTTACCCTGGCATTTAGTGGGTTTCTATTAGAACGAGGAACTTAATCAGATTTAATTTAGAATTCATTTCACTGGTAGATGTTTTTGTGGGAATTGGGGACTCCTCGTTAATTTATATTTTTTTTCTACTCTCGAACTGTTATTCGTCATTTACAGAGTCGTGCATAGATCTTTAAAACCCTACATACAAGTATATTCCCCAAAGCCAGCGTCCGCCGGCTTTCCGCGCATGCGCGCAGTATCGAAAAAAACTGAAAACGCATTGTTTGGCTTTGTAACCATGGCAACGCATTGTTATAACGATACTGCGCGCGTGCGCGAGAAGGCTTTGGGCAGCTAAGCTGACAGTTGACAGCTGGCAAACCTTTTCGTCAAAAATGTCAAAATACAGGAAATGCCGGGACACCGCGGCTCTTATAGAATCCACGATAAACAAACGATAGCGCGATGTAGGATTCGCGCCGCTCGGCACAGCGACGTCTCTCGAGTAATTGAGTAAGCTACTGACCTTAGGTGGCGTATTGGTATGGTGTCGGCCGACAGAGTGCGCTCGCCTCGTGGCCTTGTAGTGGAGACGGCGCAACGCGCCTCCAAGTCGCTCTGGTGAGCCATCGCCGCGGGCCACTGTCATGCTCTCGTCGGCACCTGGGGACAAAATTTTAGTAAGATTTTTTTTTTATGAAATAGGCAGCAAACGAGCAGACGAGCCGCCTGATAGTAAGCAGTCATCGCCGCCCATGGACATAAGCAACATCAGGGGAGCCACTTATGCGTTGCCGACCTTTGAGAACCCTAAATACCTGCTTCATGAAGAACTCCATGTCATAGCGCAAGGGAAACACCTCAGAAGGTAGCTCATTCCACAACTTGCACGTTCTGGGCAAAAACGAGCGGGAGGCCCGTTTGTTCTTGGTTTGCCACGTGTCGAAAAAAATATAGTTTTGTAATTTCTCCGTTTTTTCTTTGGTGATTTCAGCATAGGTCCCATAATAAAATTTGTCCATTATGACTAAAGTTACAGCAAAAACTGGTCCTTTTTATTTCACCGTGTATATGTAACTAAGATACGTTATAACGCTCATCAAACCCACTATTAATTCCATACTCTAGATTTCAATACAACATTCTAGAAAGTTTAAATGGAATTCTGCCACACAATATCTAAGATTCTACATTTATTAACTTCATGTTAGAACTTCCAAGTAACTCTCATTCGGCTTTAGTCATATTACAATCGAAATCAGATAATCCGCGATATCTCTAGAACAATCCAGCACCGATAGCATGGTCGCCCGATAAACGATAAACCATCAGGCCGTACCTATCGCACTTTTTCTCTTAATTTAAAAATAATATAATATACATACATATTTTGATGTCTGTACATGTCCGTACATGTTATGTGATGTATCTTCTTTTTAGGGTTCCGTAGTCAACTAGGAACCCTTATAGTTTCGCCATGTCTGTCTGTCCTTCCGTCCGTCCGTCCGTCCGCGGATAATCTCAGTAACCGTTAGCATTAGAAAGCTGAAATTTGGTACCAATATGTATATTAATCACGCCTATAAAGTGCAAAAATAAAAAATGGAAAAAAATGTTTTATTAGGGTACCCCCCCCCCCCTACATGTAAAGTGTGCTACAACCCCAACGTGTGATATATTGTCGGATAGGTATTTAAAAATGAATAAGGGTTTACAAAGATCGTTTTTTGATAATATTAGTATTTTTGGAAATAATCGCTCCTAAAGGAAAAAAAAGTGCGTCCCCTCCCCCCCTCTAACTTTTGAACCATATGTTTAAAAAATATAAAAAAAATCACAAAAGTAGACTTGAAAGTGAAAATTAGAAAGTGAAAAGGACTTTCTAGGAAAATTGTTTTGAACTTGGTAGGTTCAGTAGTTTTTGAGAAAAATACAGAAAACTACGAAACCCTACACTGAGCTTGGCCCGACACGCTCTTGGCCGGTTTTTTTTTTAGATGGCGGTACGACCTCGACGTATTTTGCAGCGACTGGCAAGAGCGGGCATCAAACCGTGAGGACTGGAGAAAGGAAGGGGAGGCCTTTGCCCAGCAGTGGGACACCATTTAGGCTAATAAAAAAAAATCTATCTTTTTACATACGTATCGTACATAAACTCACACCTGTATACCTAAACGGGGTGGTCAGAACACATGCTCAAATTACAGTGCCACTTACACTAGCAGAAATTTCAAATTGAACCTATTTTCCACATTCGACTTCTACGACAACCACGGGAGAAAAGGTGGTGGTGAAGTTCGTAGTCTGTCACCCCACAAGTTAAAAAAAACTAAAATTAAATTTATTTCAGTCTAAGAAGGTTATACTACGAAGAAATGTGTCACAATTCTCGTCACCGAAAATAAAACCAAAGAAAATCAGCGAAAAGAAATGAGTGGCAAAAACTTTTAATCAAATTAGACTCCATCACTGTGTCTTTCATTTGTGTTCAATGACATATATATTACTTAGTAAGGACGTGTCAAAAATGTTGGCAACATAATTTATGTTTGTTTATATGTAAAATGTGTGATAATATAGTAATGATAATATGGATTCTTTTATCTGAAATAAATGAATTTTATTTTTATTTTTTACTGCCAAATGGTTTCACCGGGAGTGACAATCGTTGACGCTACCTGGTGACCGAAAAGCAGTGCTCAAGAGCGATATATTTCCGAGCTCATATAACCCGGCAACCTTCAAATCAAGAGTGAACAGGCATCTTCTGGGCGAGCTCACTCCATCGTAGGCCACGTCTTTGTATTTGGCTAGTCTGTGCCAAGAGTAAGCCCATTTATAATAAAAAATAAAATAAAAACATAGGGAGAGCTAGGTACGAATACACTTAAGAAGCGTATGCGATTGTGAAGTTTGGCTAGGTACTTCGTGCAGAGGCGTTATTGGCGCAATTACGCACGCATGCGAGCTGAACGCGCAGTCTGATGCGACCACCAAGCATCAAACGAGAATGTTCAGTCGAAATATACTTTACAAAGCATCTTAAACAGGGGCATGCCACGAGAATATCGAATGGGCGACATCTTCGTGAAACGAAAAAGCCCCCAAAAAAAGATTTAAATAAAACCGGCCAAGAGCGTGTCGGGCCACGCTCAGTGTAGGGTTCCGTAGTTTTCCGTATTTTTCTCAAAAACTACTGAACCTATCAAGTTCAAAATAATTTTTCTAGAAAGTGTTTATAAAGTTCTACTTTTGTGATTTTTTTCATATTTTTGAAACATAATATATGGTTCAAAAGTTAGAGGGGGGGACGCACTTTTTTTTCCTTTAGGAGCGATTATTTCCGAAAATATCAATATTATCAAAAAACGATTTTAGGAAACCCTTATTCATTTTTCAATACCTATCCAACAATATATCACACGTTGGGGTTGGAATGAAAAAAAATATCAGCCCCCACTTTACATGTAGGGGGGGTTCCCTAATAAAACATTTTTTTCCACTTTTTATTTCTGCACTTTGTTGGCGTGATTGATATACATATTGGTACCAAATTTCAGATTTCTAGTGCTAACGGTTACTGAGATTATCCGCGGACGGACGGACGGACGGACGGACGGACGGACGGACGGACGGACGGACAGACAGACATGGCGAAACTATAAGGGTTCCTAGTTGACTACGGAACCCTAAAAAAGAGAATGTCGCTTACGACATGCTTTTGCCTTGTATCAAATCCGTAAGCCCGAGAAAATACTGCCATTTGTTAACCAAGTCGTGAAAGGTTGTCAGACACAACTTCGTTTTCTTGGCGTCTTCAGAAGTATTAGAAGAATTGCATGTCGTAAGCGACATTCTCGTGGAATGCCCCAACAGCGAAATCGTGCAAATAGATTAATGATTTAGACCTTAGACGTACATACCATCATCTCTAAAACGAAATAATTTTGACGACCGGTCGGGCCTAGCGCGTATGACGCTGCCTGGTAAGCCGCGGTCCCGGATTCGAATCCCGGTAAGGGCATTAATTTGTGTGATGAGCACAGATATTGATTCCTGAGTCATGGGTCTATGTAACTAAATAAATATTAGTATTATATACCTATTATATATATCTTTGTTTAATAGCCACAACACAAGCATTGTTGACTTTACCGTGTGATTAAATCAAACTATGTAAGGCAATATTTATTTTAAATAGCAAAACTATTGTATGGGGTGCCTTGTCCTTATTTTTGATATCTTTGGTGCCGGTTCACTCCGATCATGACCTGGGCTAATTTAATTTCACAAATAGCTGGGACAGGGAAACCAGGGTTGATAAATCGACAGTCTTGTTACGTTGAAAAGGTTGCTTTTGCCTAATTGGTATCTGCTTTGGAACTTCCTGGGTTCACATCATGATACTGGCCTTTATTTGAAATGGTATGTATAAATTAAAATTTTGAACAACCGCCGACCGCTACATAGTGGACCGATTTTCATGAAACATGGCTAAGAACACTCCCGACTAATTCAGATTTCAAACAAAAAAAACTAAACCTAAAACGGTTCATCCGTTCGGGAGCTACGATGCCACAGACAGACACACACACAAATAGACAGACAGACGGACACATCAAACTTATAACACTCCGTCGTTTTTGCGTCGGAGGTTAACCCTTAAATGCATGAACTTGACAAAGATTTATTCAAGTTTGAATTTTGACGTGCTGTCAATAGAGTCAATAATGCATGAATTTTAACAAATTAGTCACTGGTCACCCGTGTGGTGACGGGTTAAGAATTTCACCACCCCCTTTCTTCCCGTGGGTGTCGTAGAAGGCGACTGTGGGATATGGGGTAAATTGTGGCGTAGGCGAGAGGCTGGCAACCTGTCACTGCAATGTCACAGTTTCGTTTTCTTTCAACCCCTTATTTGCCAAGAGTGGCACTGTAACTTTAGCAGTTTCATGTGCTCTGCCTACCCCTATATGGGAAACAGGCGTGATTGTATGTATGTAGTCAGTTGGTATTTTAAGGGACGTTAATTAACATTAAAACAACTAACTATCATTATAAATTTAAAAAACTTTTTGTATGATTTTTTTGTTTTCATTTACCGAACAAAAAAAAATTGTAATTTTCATCTAAAAATAATCACCGTTTATATTTAACTTGACAATTAGACTATCACTAGCTGACGTTACTCATGTCAATAATATGTCAATATGGTTCAGCGGAAAGACTGGCCAGTTGCAGTTAAAATATACTAAAACCTGTTCAATGAGTTTTCATTAAATGACTACACTAACAGGGTGTTTTAACGTAGCAAATTTGTTTCCTAGTTTTCTCCAAAAAAACATAACAAACCCATAATGTTTCATACATAAATATACTCCAGGAACGGAGTACTATCAGCCGTAAAAAATATCCGTGATTAATTTGTTAACACCTTATACAGGGTGCCAGGTAATTAATGGACAACCTTTTAACCACCAAGAGGGCACCTTATACTGGTCCTGAAAATCGACATTAAGGTTTAGTAAAAGTCGCCTGGTTTCCGAGATTTTCACACTTTTTAAAATTTTAATACTACTAAAATTTTAAAAAGTGTGAAAATCTCGAAAACCAGGCGACTTTTACTAAACCTTAATGTCGATTTTCTGGACCAGTATAAGGTGCCCTCTTGGTGGTTAAAAGGTTGTCCATTAATTACCGGGCACCCGGTATTAATATTTATTAATATTTATTTATTAATATTTATTTATTAACACACAAATAAACAGTTTACATTAGAACAGAGTCCCACAAAACAGTTTTCACGGGTATACATATCACTATGCATTTAAGTGTTAACAACTATCTGTAGTACTACACTCTGAATGTGTCCTTCGTACATAATGTCCATATGTCACTTATCTGGCGCAGTCGTGTTGGATTATTACATCCCCCATTACGCGACCCTTTGCGGGGGTTTGGATAATATCGTAAAATATATGAGATGGGGCGGATAGGCCGATACGATTATATATCGATTATATATTATATACGATTATTATTATATCGAAGTACACAAGTTACCAGAGACATAAATAAGTTTTTTTGCAAAATTTCATTTTTGGAGCAAGCTTTTATCGCCGACTGTACCTTTCTTTCAACTGTCATCTGCTGCTTTCCGAGGCGTTTCTAAAAACCCCTTACTCGATGGGGATACGACGTTTCATAACAGAGTTCATATGACCACCTTTCTGCTCCATCATCCGATCAGCTCCATGATACCATAATATTGCATTGTCACGTGATTTACATATGTGTGCAAAAGTTCAGCTCAATCAGAAACCGTGAAGTGGGTCAAATTTAGCTTCTACGTTTTGACCCAAACTAACATACTAACAAGACAAGTTAAATAAATGCTTGTAAAAATGTGAGTGTGCACGGGAAATCGTCCCACGTTGTAGATTGCTATAAAGCCGCTTTGTCAGTTTATTCATATAAAGATACAAGTAAATCTCGCCTTAATGGTAACCGAAAAAGAGGGACGTTTTACTAAACACACTCACAAATAAATATTTAACTCCCTTGTTTATAAAATGATTCCAAGCTTCATTTAGTTAATTTGTATTTTTAATCCTGAGAAGTTTTTTTTTTTTTTATACCACGTCGGTGGCAAACAGGTTCAACATCAATACTGAATTTAGTTTTTTAGGCTTCCGTAGTCAACTAGGAACCCTTATAGTTTCGCCATGTCTGTCTGTCCGTCCGTCCGCGGATAATCTCAGTAACCGGTAGCACTAGAAAGCTGAAATTTGGTACCAATATGTATATTAATCAAGCCAACAAAGTGAAAAAATAAACATACATACATATAATCACGCCTGTATCCCAGAAAGGGGTAGGCAGAGCACATGAACTAATGAGTTTCAGTGCCACTCTTGGCAAAAAGGGGTTGAAAGAAATCCAAATTGTGACATTGCAGTGACAGGTTGCCAGCCTCTCGCCTACGCCACAAAAAAAAAATGGAATTTTATTTTATTCCAACCCCAACGTGTGATATATTGTTGGATAGGTATTTAAAAATGAATAAGGTTTTACTAAGATCGTTTTTTGATAATATTAATATTTTCGGAAATAATCGCTCCTAAAGGAAAAAAAGTGCGTCCCCCCCCCCCCCCCTCTAACTTTTGAACCATATGTTTATAAAATATGAAAAAAATCACAAAAGTAGAACTTTATAAGGACGTTTAATAATTCCTATTGAATATAAAATATAATTAACTTAATAAGTAATAGGCGAGACGAGAAAAAAAAAATTTAGTCCGTCAGTTAGATTATCAAAGAATTTTAGACACGTATTTTTTCTTTTTTCTCGTAAACGAAAAATGACGAAGGTACAGTGCGTTGAAGTTTCGCGTGACGTCACGCCTAAGTACAATTTTTACTTAGAAGTGATGTCACAAGCCCCCACTCCGGTACTTTAACGCTCTATATCTTTGTATTTTTTCATTAATTAGAAAAAGCGATATGTGTTCAGTATTTTGGATGATCTAACTGACAGACCAAACAGAATGCCATTTTTAGGGTTCCGTAGTCAACTAGGAACCCTTATAGTTTCGCCATGTCTTTCTGTCCGTCCGTCCGTCCGCGGATAATCTCAGTGACCGTTAGCGCTAGAAAGCTGAAATTTGGTACCAATATGTATATCAATCACGCCGACAAAGTGCAAAAATAAAAAGTGAAGAAAATGTTTTATGTATGTATGTATGTAAACACTTTATTGTACATAATAGAGCAGGCTCCAAGGGGATGTTCGTTTGCAAAAATAGCGCACCTCATTCTGACTTCAGATATATATTTTATAGATCCCGGGCACCATATAAACACATGTTGCCAACCAGTTTTGTGGTCCCCTTCCCCGCACCCCGGCAATCAAAAATCGCATACAAAGAAAAAAATTTTTTTCATCAAACCATGCCGTGTGGGGTATCAAATAAAAGGGCTTACTGAGTAGTTCACGAATATATAGCATACTATAACATTTATTACACTTCCTCTAAGAATTTTTTTGAAAGTTTACTAAAATGCTCGATTTTCGAGTTAACTTTAAACCACTATTGCTTGAGAAGTTATGAATCTATTTTAATCATTATTATTTTAAATAACCCTCTAACTTTTGAACCGCATGTTTAAAAATATGAAAAAAATCACAAAAGTATAACTTTATAAAGACTTTCTAGGAAAATTGTTTTGAACTTGATAGGTTCAGTAGTTTTTGAGAAAAATACGGAAAACTACGGAACCCTACACTGAGCGTGGCCCGAGACGCTCTTGGCCGGTTTTTTATGTAGTCATCATCTCATCCCTATTATTACAAAAGGTGGTTACCTGCGGCGCGTTCAGGGGAGGGTCGAGGCGACTGGATTTTGGGAGATTGGTGACGCCCATCCGCCTGCAACAAACAAACATATTATACTCAGTTGTGTTCTAAATACCTACCAGCAGCGGCTGGTCCATACAAGCCGATTCCCACCGGCTTGCCTAAAATTAATTACTAGTAAAGTACCTAATGTTAAGGTAGGTTTCTCTTTGCTCAGTGTTGCCTAGCAAAAATTTTCACCAGCCGCCACTGATACCTACGGTAAAAAAGCATAAAGCCTGCTTGATGGTAATCAGTCGCCGTAGCCTATACAGCCAAGACATTCCAGAGGTGTTAAATACGCCTTGCGAACTATTCAGAATCTGTACCTACACTCTTTTTAGGGTGCCGTAGTCAACTAGGAACCATTATAGTTTCGCCATGTCTGTCCGTCCGTCCGCGGATAATACCTGTGACCGTTAGCACTAGAAAGCTGAAATTTGGTAGGTACCAATATGTATATCAATCACGCCGACAAAGTGGTAAAATAAAAAGTGGAAAAAATACCCCCCCTACATAATGAACTGGGGACTGATTTTTTTTCCTACCCCAACGTGTGATATATTGTTGTAGGTATTTAAAAAAATTAATAGGGGTTTACTAAAATCGTTTTTTGATAAAATTAATATTTTCGCAAATAATCGCTACTAAAATAAAAAATAAAATATGTTTCAAAAATATGAAAAAAATCACAAAAGTAGAACTTTCTAGGAAAATTATTTTGAACTTGCTAGGTTGAGTAGTTATTGAGTAAAATACAGGAAACTACGGAACCCTACACTGAGCGTGGCTCGACACGCTCTTGGCTGTTTTTTTTTAATAAATGCGGACAGTAGATTCTGAAGAAAACCTCGGCAAGGAGCTCTTTCTACAGTCGGAGCGTTTGCGAAAGAGAATTTGTTTTAAAGCGCATACAGATGTAGTGCGGAAAGCCCTTCCTACGGATGGAAACGTACAAACGTATGCTATTTTCAGTCAGTCTCAGTACAAGACGTAGGCTGCTGACACTGTCTGAACTAGCATGACAAATAAGTACGAACTTAAACAAAGGATACTATAGACTAGACAGCCAAATAATAATACCACTACCGAACGAGACGGTCACATACAAATTATAATAAGAGTGACAGAGAGCAAAATGTTATTTTTTGTCTTTGTCATAGTTTCACTTTTCCGCCGCTGACACAAACGAGTTTGTGGCAAACAATGTGCAAACAATAAGGACGTCACTTGTCAAGCTTATTATCCGCCCAAATTACGTAGGTTGTGTATGGTAAACTGTCAGCCATTTTTAGTGATTCTTAAATTCGCTCCATTATTCTATATCTGTCCCTTACGGGTGTACCCTTGCGTCAAGTCTATAGTATCCTTCGTCTGAGAGTACAAAGGTTTCCGGAAAAATACGAAGGAAAAGCTTTTAGGACTACATTTGTACTCTAATAAATTTCATAAAACGGGCTCTCCGGCAAGCCGTCGCGATTTAACTTACTCTCGTTAGAACTCAACGTCAACTTCCTCCCCTTGTTGCACAATGTACTATTATTTCAGTGTTGAAAAATTGCAAGTTCAGGATCCAATACTCGAACTCATACTTTCGTTTGCTCGTTTTTCAATTCCGCACTCGGCCTTAAAATACAACTTTGCACCCTTGTATAACAAGTAACTAGTAAAACGTCCAAATTGTATGATAGAAATATAGCATACTGACGACCTAGAATGGGTGATGAAAGTGATGATGAACGAACATGTTAAGACGATACAGGAGGGGTCAATTCTCCATACAAACGCTCTCGACTATTTCCTCCCTGGTTTTTGAAGATACAGCAATATTTTTTTCAACACGCATTATTTTTATTTTTATCTGTGTCGGACCGTTTTGATTTTTTTGATATTCTTATTTTTAAAGACGCTAGAGCCAATCAAAAATTTCCAAAAACGGTCTTATTGATTATGAATCAATCAATCAATCAATCAATCAAAATATTCTTTATTCAAATAGGCTTACAATAAGCACTTTTAAATTGTCAACAGTGTACAATATTCATCTTATTCTAAATATCAGAGCAATTTATTGGTGCAATAAACAATATTGTTTTAAAACTACATTGATTTAATAAAATGATATCAATCTAAATTGTATAAAAAAAATACTAGTATAAAAACTTCTAGAATAAATTCTAAATGTCAAAAAAATTGTGTAAAAATACATTGAATTATCAATATCATCATTAATAAGCTATATAATTAATGGTTTTCAGCAATACTTGTATCCCACAGTGTTTCATCATTCATGTAGTCTTGTGTGCTATAGTAGGCTTTAGAGATCAGTATACGCTTTACATAATGTTTAAATCGATTAAAAGACAGTTCAGTGATGGCATTAGGAAGTTTGTTATAAAATCTTACACAATTAACCATGAATGATTTTTTAATTTTATGGAGCCGAGTGAAGGCCACTGCAAGCTTATGCTTATTTCTAGTGTTTATATTATGTACATCACAGTTTTTCTTAAATTTACAAATGTTTTTATGTACATACATAATATTCTCATAAATATATTGACAATGCACTGTCATTATATTAATGTCCTTAAACTTATCTCTAAGTGAGTCTCTATGGTTCATTTTGTATATTGCTCGAATAGCCCTCTTCTGCAGAACAAATATGGTATTTATCTCTGAAGCACTGCCCCATAGTAAAATACCATATGACATAATGCTGTGAAAGTAACTAAAATAAACTAATCGAGCTGTTTCCACGTCTGTTAACTGACGGATCTTGCTCACTGCAAATGCTGCAGAGCTCAGTCTATTCGAGAGGGTAGCAATATGGGGACCCCACTGAAGTTTAGAATCTAAAGTTATGCCAAGAAAAACTGTACTATCTACCAGTTCCAATTCCTCATCCTTCACAACGACACTTGCTTGTTCATTTTTAGCATTACTCGTTACAAACTTAATACATTTAGTCTTTTTCTCATTTAACAATAAGTTATTAACACTAAACCAATTAACTACTTCGGAAATAGCATTGTTTACATTTTCACAAGTTTGTTGCTGACGTTTGACTTTGAAAATAAGGGAAGTATCATCTGCAAACAATACTATATCATGGTGGGTCTTTACAAGATATGGCAGGTCATTAATGTAGATAAGGAACAGGAAAGGCCCCAATATTGATCCCTGCGGTACACCCATAGAGACTAGTGACCCCGGTGAGCGCTGTCCATTCACGTCGACCCTTTGTATTCTATCGTGTAAGTAAGATTTGACTAAATTCAGTGCCGATCCTCTCACTCCATAGTAGTGCAATTTCCTGATCAGTGTTTCATGACAGACGCAATCGAAAGCCTTAGATAAATCACAGAAGATACCCAAGGCATCCTGTGACTCCTCCCAGGCATCGAAAATCTGTTTGATTAGCTCAACACCAGCGTCGGTTGTTGAGCGACCCCGTGTAAAACCAAATTGTTTATTGTGCATTAGATTATTGATGTTAAAATGTTGCAATAGCTGAAATAACACTAACTTTTCAAAAATTTTGCTGAATGTCGGTAACACTGATATCGGTCTAAAATTAGTGGGGTCGGATGTGCTACCAGATTTAAATAATGGAATGACTTTACTGTGTTTCATAAGATCAGGAAACTCACCACAATCAACACTGTTATTAAAGATAACTACCAAGTCAGGCGCTACAATTTCTATTAAAGATTTAACACCATGGACAGAGACTCCCCAAAGGTCACAAGTTTTTTTAACATTAATTGATTGAAATGCCTTAATTATATCTGAGGTACTAACATGTTCAAATACAAGGTCTCTACTACATTCTGTGACATTATCTTCTAACAGTGTAACGGCAGATGCAGGTGATGAATTTAAGTGCCTAGTTGTGGAAACTGGTATATCAGTGAAGAACTTTTCAAATTCTGTTGCTACTTCTAAATTGGAATCTACAATTTTGCCATCAATTTTTAATTTCAGTTCATTTGTTCTTTGCTTTGATCGACCAGTCTCCACGTTAATTACATTCCACGTTGCTTTAATTATATCGGAACTACTTTTAATTTTCTTGCTTAAATAATTACGTTTAGCGGTATGACAATCTAATTTAAACTGTTTCGAAAATTGTTTGACATGTTCTTTAAATTCATCACTCGTATTAAACCGCCGTTCCTCATACAAGGCATACAATGCACGTCTTTGTTGATGTAACTCTGCAGTTGCCCACTCACTAAAAACTGATGCATCACTAACCGTGACCGTTTTTGTTGTAAATATCGTATTATAATTTTCCATATATGTGTGAAAGAATGAATTATACATATCATTAGGACTCATGTTTGGAGACAGAACGGGTAGCGCCTGAACTAAACTCTGTTTCATTCTTTCCACGCGGTCCGAGGTTACTGGTACAAAAGTTATCTGTTTTTTCAAGGTATTTTTCCTAGCAGCTTCAAATACCATTAATTGACCTAAATGGTCGGACTCTAAATTGCTGATTACATTTTTTGTAATAGGAAAAATATCTGTGAAAATATTATCTATACAGGTTGCACTAGTAGCAGTCACTCTAGTAGGCTCCATAAAAATGTGGTTCAGATTACATGATTTGAAAAAATTCAACAGCCTACAACTTAATGTCGAATTTTCTAAAATATTTACATTAAAGTCGCCGCAAATAAGTAATTTCTTGCTGGAAGGCGATATTTTCAGTAGCACAGATTCCATTATGCTTTCAAATAATTCAAAATTACTTAATGGCGGCCTATACACGCACACAACAATAAATTGCTCCAATTCTATGACGCAATAAAAGGTGTGGTATTCTAAATTGGTAACAATTAGCCAAAAAAACTAAACGGTTAGAAACAGATTATTTTATTGTTATTCAGATTCTCAAATTTCGTTACGATTGATTAAGTTTTGAAGGAGGAAGCAGTCGAGAGCGGAACCTCGATTTTTAAGATTTTTTCGCAATATCTTTTAACAGAGTTGTTCTGAATGGACATTTGTTTTCCATGAATCTAGATAATAACACTAGTATCCTTTCCATTTTAGCATTTTCGCTCCGGTAGCGTCTTAAGTTCACGCTCTACCCATTTTCCATCACGCAGCATAATGAACACGTATTTCAATTAACGTGCAAACCAACGAACCAATTTACGGAGGCACTACTCAAAACCGTACCCAATCTGTAAGCTTACGGATTAATCTTTAATTTATCGTGAGAATAAATAAAATTAAAACGACAATTTTAAGATTAATTACTGATCAGATTTTACGATTTCATCATCCTCCTTGCGTTATCCCGGCATTTGCCACTGCTCATGGGAGCCTGGGGTAAGCTTTGACAACTAATCCCAAGATTTTTACCAAAGAGATCGTACAGTACAGATATATCGTACCGTGAATGGGGGGATTTTCCCCCTCATGCATTTTATATGTCACTAAGCTGATTAGTCAAACAGTGTTTTGTCCCTTTCTAACAAATACATAAGTCAACTTGACAAAAAGAGACAAAACACGGTCACTTTTTTATAATAAGGACTATAAGGAGGTTAAAAGGTAAAAGTAAAAACCGGCCAAAAGCGTGTCGGGCCACGCTCAGTGTAGGGTTCCGTAGTTTTCCGTATCTTTCTCAAAAACTACTGAACCTATCAAGTTCAAAACAATTTTCCTAGAAAGTCTCTATAAAGTTCAACTTTTGTGATTTATTTCATATTTTTTAAACATATGGTTCGAAAGTTAGAGGGGGGGACGCACTTTTTTTTCCTTTAGGAGCGATTATTTCCGAAAATATTAATATTATCAAAAATCGATCTTAGTAAACCCTTATTCATTTTTAAATACCTATCCAAAAATATATCACATGATGGGGTTGGAATGAAAAAAAATATCAGCCCCAATAAAACATTTTTTCCATTTTTTATTTTTGCACTTTGTTGGCGTGATTGATATACATATTGGTACCAAATTTCAGCTTTCTAGTGCTAACGGTTACTGAGATTATCCGCGGACGGACGGACGGACGGACGGACGGACAGACAGACATGGCGAAACTATAAGGGTTCCTAGTTGACTACGGAACCCTAAAAAGGTGTAATAAAGATAGGAAAAAGTAAAAAGATCTTTATTGGACATGGACACAATTACAAAAAAGAGAAAACTCGAAATGAAAGGCGTTTTTTTTTGGAAGTGAAACTTCTAATGGAACTTCCAACGCTCAGTGTTCCTAACTGGAATTTTGAAAAAACAATACATTACGATTTACGAAGTTTCACTTCTTCTGTGCGGAAGGATTCACTCTTCGTACGTGTATTGTACGAAGGTTTACAGTATGTGGCCTTGTGAAGTTTGTTCATTCTCTAGGTTCGTGGTTTAATTCGTTTTTCGCACACCAAACAGTAAAGGCTTACTTTGCTATTCGAAAACAGATAGCAAAATTACATTTTATCCACAAGAGTGCAAAGTAATTTCATACAAATTTTATCTTGAAGTCTAAAGCTGGGTGTTGGAATTCACGTATAAATGATGATTTTGAATCATAAACGTTAAATAAATTGAAGTATTTTATTTATTTTGATGTTTTACAGTTCATATTTTCATAGTATTGGTGCGGTGTAAAATGTTGTATTTCACTCGGTGGCAAAGTTTGTTTAACCTTCGTGCCTTGATACCCTCGCAACGCTCAAGATTCCACTTTTTGAACCACTCGCTACGCTCGCTCAATATTGGAATCTTTCGCTTGCTTGTGTATTAATATTGGCACGTGTGGTTAAACAACAACTTTGACCCCTTGTAATAGTACATTACTTTACTACAGAGGCCGGGACAAATGGGGTTGCCGGCCGAAGACATATAGACAGCATAGGTCTGAGGCGGGCAACCCCATTTCCTGCCGAGGTATGTATAGTGCTTTTCTCAAACATGGTATGAAATAAATAAAGTCTACTGAAAATAGTAACTTTGGATGGCTGTATCTCCTAAACGGTGCGTCGTAGCGCAAAAATAATTGAATTTTCGTTCCCCTTTAATGCCCCGTAATACGCCTATAAAAAAACAAAAAATTAAAAAAAAATTAAGAAAAAACGAAAATTTTTTTTTTTGTATGAAAACGCACCCAAAATCAAATATTGTCTAGGGCCCGTACCAGTTGCAGTCGGCACGCCTATAAAGCCCCTTATAGTTTTTTTTTTTTATTGGCTAAATACCTGGATGTTATGTCACAATTATCTGTGTTTGGAAATTAATAAAGAAGACTTTGCCGGCCTTGGCCTGCAAGGTTTGTATGAAATTCCATTATCTATCAATCGTCCTAGCCGCACCTGCAACGTCATACTTCGCTGCCAATTATAAGGCACATAACATCAATATTTCATACCATGTTTGAGAAAAATAAATAACTACTCGTGCAAATATTGGACTATTGTAGCATTCTGAACAATGATGACATTATTTATACATATTCAATAATTCAATAATTTTATTTGCATTGGTTTTTGCTGGAAGTAATAAATATTTATTTATTTATTATTTATTTAAACTTTATTGCACAAAAGAACAACTTAGTGTACAAAAGGCGAACTTAATGCCATGAGGCATTCTCTACCAGTCAACCTTTGGGCAAAGCAGAGAAGATTGTAGGCGGTGCATTAAGAGACCAATTTTGAAATATCAATCAAAAGCTTAGACATATAATATATTAACGTACATACAATTACATACTATACAACAAACAATTAACAACTACACAATACACAACTACTACAACTATACAATTACACAATTATACAACTATACAATTAATATTCATGCTTGCATCGCTTCGAGTTTTAAATAATCGTAGAATTTCACTGAAAATTAATTACAGGTTAATTTACTGAGTTGGCACAAATCAAACTTACGGAAATATGGAAATTATGAGTATGACGGTTTTTGGTTTTCAATTAAGTGAGGAAACTATCTGATGCCCACGACTTCGTTCGCATTTTTTTATTATTATTATAAATGGGCTTATTCTTGGCCACAGAAATTGAGGAAACTATCTGACAGGCACACGACATCGTTCGCATGAATTTTTTTTTTATTTTTTTTATTATAAATAGGCTTACTCTTGGCCATTGATTTAGTCAAAGGCAAAGACGTGGCCTACGATGGAGTGAGCTCGCCCAGAAGATGCCGGTTCACTCTTGAAAATGGATTTCCCAAAAAGAATATTATTTTATTTCATATGAATGAATAATTAGTTTAGAATACTAATTAGCCCTAGCCCCTTCAGAGTTCCTAACTTTTAATAAAACTTATTCGTGATAAAAACTTTCATCCCCTGTTATATTTACAGCTCTTACGTTCTCTTTTTAACCCCCGACGCAAAAACGACAGGGTGTTATAAGTTTGACGTGTCTGTCTGTCTGTCTGTCCGTCTGTCTGTCTGTCTGTTTGTCCGTCTGTGTGTGTGTCTGTCTGTGGCCTCGTAGCTCCCGAACGGATGAACCGATTTAGATTTCGTTTTTTTTGTCTGAAAGCTGAATTAGTCGGGAGTGTTCTTATCCATGTTTCATGAAAATTGGTCTACTAGGTATGTCGCGGTCGGAGGTTTTTTCAAAATTTTAATTTTGTGGTTAGATTATACATGTTTATTTTAAGTTAAAAAATGCACAAAATTAAAACTTATAAAAACCTCCGACACAAAACCTTTAAAAGGTATAAAATAAAATGAATGAACTGATTTTGGTAGAACATGTCTAAGAACTTTCAAATACGAAAAGCCGCACCTAAATCGGTTCACCCGTTTAGGAGCTTCGGTGTCACAGACAGACGCACAGATAGACACACATAGCAGTCATCCTTATAACAACCATATTTTTGCGTCGTGGGTTAAAAACCGCTAAAACATTTTAGTGAGCACTCTATGCTTATTTTTTTCTCTATGGCTAAAGTTTTCGTATCCAATCAGCTCAACAGTCAACAGTCCGTTTTAAGAGAACTTCGATCCCGAGTCTAAACAACATTAAAACCCGAATACGTTGAATCTCAAGTAGGCGCAATCAGGGTATGGGTACCTTGTTTACCCGGTGGGACGGAAAACAGTACCCAGATTACCCACAGTATACTAACAGGTCAATAGTGTCAATACCCAGTCTAAGCTCGTGTAGGCGAACGCGTACCACACTTGTGTAAGTGAGATAAGACAACAATTTAAACAATTGATACAGTTTATAACTAGTACGGGAGGTAAAGGACATCATTCTACATAAAGAATGTAAATTACAAACAAATAATGTAAGTGACAAAGTGATTTGTTAAGCTTGTTTAACGTTGACACATTCGATATTGAAATGATAATCTATTTGCCAAACTACCTACTAAAATAATACCTGACGCATAAAAATAACGTTTTAATACAGTTGCGAAAAAACACTACTACTTACTTACAACGAAATAAAACAATCCGAACTATCAATTTTCCCATGGACATTGACGGATTATTTGACAATTCAAAGGCGTATTTTTGAAGCTTTTAAACTTGCGTGCATATTTTCGAGTTTGCTATTCATCTAACATAATTTATTTCATTGGGTGCCATAAAAACATAAACATTTACGATTTGGGACGATTGTTTAATGTACAACTACATTTTAATTTAATCGATCCATTTATTCCCCGACGTATTGCAAATAACGTAAAATAATTATGACAAATCGCGTAACATATTGAGGTTTTTTGAACGTGCATTAAGTTAAAACATGGTAGACGCCTCTACTTTGACAGTAGAAGACGCGTTTCGTTCCAATCATGTTCTGTTTACACGACTCATTATGACCGATTTTTCAAAGTATAAACCATTTTATATAAATATGTTTAGTATGACTAAAAGTAAACAATTACATATGAAATATTAACGTTTTAAATATTAATCACTTAATAGTATGTTTATAGTTTTATTCTGTCTTAGTAAACTAGACTAATATGAAAACAGCTCGGTAAGTAGTCGTAAAATGGAACGTATATACTTTTTACGCACTAGTTCGTAAAATACAACTTCTCGCACGCTAAACAGCCAAAAAACGGGCACTTTTTGAGCAACTGTATTAAAAATAACGTTAAATACGAGTATAGACGAAATCGAATGTAACAACTAAACCTAATAGTAAACTTAGTAGTTTTTTACTACTATAATTGTAGAATTTAGTCTTATGTCTAATAATTACATACTTATGTAACATATTATGAAATAAAGAATTATTATTATTATAAAAATTATGTAAGGAGTAATCTACACTTATTACCACAAAATTAAAATTTTGAAAAACCCCCGACATAGTGGACAGATTTTCATGAAACATGGCTAAGAACACTCCCGACTAACTCAGCTTTCAAACAAAAAAAAAGATATCTAAATCGGTTCATCCGTTCGGGAGCTACGATGCCACAGACAGACACACATACAGACAGACAGACAGACACTTCCAACTTATAACAAACCATTGTTTTTGCGTCGGGGGGGTTAAAAATGAAGTAGATTACTCCTTAAGTCCTTACATTAAGGGACTTTTAAAGTGAAATCTTTTTTGCTGTTTAGATTTGCAAATCCGTCAGATGATATGACTTTAGGAGGTAGTAATGTAATTTTTAGACGTTTTTCCGACTCGTTAAAAAAAATGTCCGTGTAAGGAATGTCAAACGGGCCTCTCGCTCGTTTTTGCCTAGAACTTGCAAGTTGTGGAATGAGCTACCGTCTGAGGTGTTTCCCTTACGCTATGGGGTTCTTCAAGAAGCAGTTATTTAGGGTTCTCAAAGGTCGGCAACGCATAAGTGGCTCCCCTGATGTTGATTATGTTCATGGGCGGCGATGACTGCTTACCATCAGGCGGCTCGCCTGCTCGTTTACTGCCTATTTCATATTAAAGTAGTTACCAAAAGTTGTCACGCTGTTTTTATTAGGTTACTGTCTCAAGAGGAAATGCTTATACGTCGCTTTTGAACCCAATCTTGCGTAATTTCCTCGCACAAATACTATACGTCTTGGATTTTAGAGAACATGTTACTGCGGAGTATACGATGGGATCAGAGGTCCACGATTTAGAAATGTGCGTAACCGTGAGTACTTATGCGGGTGTTTATTTAAATATAGGTCATACTTAACTTACCATTTTTGGAGACCAACTCGAATACCATCCGATTTCATATTCATATACATTTATTCATAAAATTAAAAATTTTACATGTCAAAGTTAAAGTTAAATTATATACAGAGTGTAACAAAAATGGTGGTGATCCGTTTAAGGGCGTACTCAGTATCGTATTCTTATCAGGAAAAAGTAGAAGAAAATTTTTTTTTCGCAAAAAAAATTTTCACTTTTGTATGAGCCGGGCCGCGCGAATCGGTCGAATCTCCATACAAAGACAAAAAAATTTTTTGCGAAAAAAAATTTTTATCCTACTTTTTCCTGATGAGAATACGATACTGAATACGCGCTTAAACGGATCACCACCATTTTTGTTACACCCTGTATTATATTTTAAAAACAGAAAAACTCTCAAAAAAACAGGTACTTAAAGCTAAAATGTAATAACCTAACCACAAAATTAAAATTAAAAAAAAATCCCCTACATAGTGGACCGATTTTCATAAAACATGGCTAAGAACACTCGGACTAACTCAGATTTCAAATTAAAAAAAACTAAATCTAAATCGGTTCATGCGTTCGGGAGCTACGATGCCACAGACAGACAGACACACACACACAGTAACTAAACACACACTAACTAAACTCAAAAACATGACAGTCACTTGACAGAATGGTTTTTAAGGTTACCTATTTACATATCCACATTTTATTATTATTAATAATGGGCTTAGGTTAGGTTAGGCCACAAACAAGCCAAAGGCAAAGACGTAGCCTACGATGGAGTGAACTCGCTCAGAAGATGCAGATTTACAAAGTTTTAATTATAAAATTACCGTGAGACACTGACATATTGTTAAACATATAAAATAAGGTAACTCAGGCACTAGTCCCACCGCGAGCTAGTAAACTATGAGGTATCGGCTATAAAAACCAACAGAAGATAACCACTCACTGTAAATAAAAGAGACACGGCGATGTTTATAGCCTATCAATATCGCCGTGTCTCTTTTATTTGCACGGGAGTGCTTATCTTTTGTTCGTTTTTATAGCCGATAGCTCATAGCTGACTAGCTCGCGGTGGGACCCGTGCCTCACGTAAAATTAACGAAGATCGCTCGACATGTTCCGCTCCGTAACGAGGAGGAGTTTCACTTTTTCCGCGCGGAGGAACTCTACGCACGATTTTTTAGGGTTCCGTAGTCAACTAGGAACCTTTATAGTTTCGCCATGTCTGTCTGTCCTTCCGTCCGTCCGTCCGTCCGTCCGTCCGTCCGTCCGTCCGTCCGTCCGTCCGCGGATAATCTCAGTGACTGTTAGCACTAGAAAGCTGAAATTTGGTACCAGTATGTATATCAATCACGCCGACAAAGTGGTAAAGTAAAAAGTGGAAAAAATGCTTTGTTAGGGTACATGTAAAGTGGGGACTGATTTTTTTTGGGTGTGTAATGATTGTTATAACTTTTTTTGTTATAGTAACATTTGATATAACAACATTTGGTATATATCTAGAGGGTATAATCACTCATTTGACATAATTAACATTTGGTATAACCACAAAATATCAACTTTTATTTTGTATAATCATTATTTCATATAACACTTATTTGTAATAACCGTGGTATGGTATAACTATCTATTGATATACGACTAGTATAATATAACTAGCAATCAGTATAAAACATTTCATGAATTAATTTTATTATTTTTTGAAGGGATCACAGTTCTAACCTAACCTAACCTACTTTTCTGATAGCAGTACGTATGTTTAAGGATCACAGTTCTAACCTTTTTTTTTTTTTTTTTTTTGCGTTGGGAAAATACTTTATGTATACCCACACACCTGGGGGAGGTTGTGCGGGTTATGTGAGACTCGGCAAGAGGCGCCGCTACCCACTAAAAAACCAACGGTATGCCTGCGCGCCGCCAATGGAGCGTGGCCACGGGAACTCTTGAGTACGCAACCGTGACCACGCCGGCGCCGCCCGCCCCTACCACTTGCAGCGGGCCCTTCTCTGTGAGGGCTAGAGAGGAACCTCTACCCCTGCCTCCTCAGACGGCATGTGGGCTACACGCGCGCCTCCTCTGTGCGGCCTTTGTAATGGACAGTGACGCCCCCGCGCCACTGCCCAGACTTCACTAGGTGGGGGGGAGGAGGTGGGCATAAGCTCTTCTCCGGGCCCCTGTGCGCTTACGGCGGATAGGGTGCGAAGCTGGGTCTGCCTCCCTTTCCCTTTCCGCCGCCTCCTTCTGCGACGTTACATCCTCGCAGAAGAAGAGGACCGCTTTCCACGACCTCTCGTTGGCGACCATAGCCTTAACCACGGCCGGCAGGGAGAGGTCGTCTCCCACCACTGCCACGAGGTCCCGGCGCTGCCCCGCCCAGGCAGGGCATTCCTCCAGAGTATGCTGCGCTGTGTCCTCGTCGCATCTGCACTGATGGCACTCGGCTGTCACCTCCCGTCTTGCGAACCGGTGCAGGTAGCTACCGAAGCAGCCATGACCCGTAAGCACCTGCACCAGCCGGAAGGTTAATGAGCCCCATTCTCTCTCCAGCCAGTCCTGTAAGACCGGCCGGATTGCCTCGACAGTCCTGTGTCCTTCCTCTCGTTCAGCCAGTTGTTCCTCCCATTGGAGGACTATGGACTGCTGGACGAGGAGCTTCTGTGCCTCTACTTCTCTGGGCGCAGGATGGTACTCCTGGAGCCGGAGGTCCCTACGCCACTCATACAGAGACGCTTGGGCCTCCGCCTTCAGGTTCCAAGGAGGCGTTCCCGCTAGTAAGCACGCCGCATCGTATGAGGTGGTGCGATACCCGCGTACGACGCTGATCGCCATCGCCCTCTGAGCCCTCTTCAGCAGGGCGACATTTCGGGCCGCCAGGTTCTCCGCCCAGATCGGTGCCCCGTACAAGGCCATCGATCGCACCACCCCCATATAAAGACGGCGGCTCGCAACCTCCGGCCCACCAATGTTGGGCATCAGTCGCTTCAGTGCGGCCGATGCTGCCATGAGTCGGGGGTCAGGCGGACAAAGTGCTCGCGGAAGTTCCAGCGGGAGTCAAGGACAAGTCCAAGATATTTCATGTTGGACTTGACCTCGATTCGAGTGCCACCAACAACGATGCTGGCTTCAGCAGGCGGCGCCTTCCGGGCTGTGTGGAAGCAGAGTGCCTCAGACTTGTGCAACGCCACCTCCAGACCCAGCATCGCTATGCGCCTCACCACCTGTGCTACCGTCACGGTGGCAAGGCGTGCTGCTTCCCGGTACGAGGTTCCCCGGGATGTGACCAGCGTGTCGTCTGCGTAGCAAGTCACATTTGATCCCGGTAGAAGCTCCCCCGCAGGACCCAGTCGTACCCGATGTTCCACAGAAGCGGCCCTAAGACCGAGCCCTGTGGAACACCGCACGATGTCTCCCACCTTGTCAGCCCGCCGCCCCGGACTGGGTACTCCACACACCGCTCCGAAAGGTAGGACCCGACTATTTGGCACAAATAGGGGGCACTTTGTGGTGTTTCAGTGCTTCCCTAATACACGACCACGGTAGAGTGTTAAAGGCATTGGCGATATCCAAGGACACCGCCAAGAGAACCCCACCGTGGCCGACCGCCTCATCTGAGAGTGCTTTGATTCGCGCGACCGCATCTACTGTCGACCTGCCCTCTCGGAATCCAAACTGGTGTTCGGACAAATCGGGTCCCACTCCCCGGAGGTGCTCGACGAGGCGACAGCAGATGATACGCTCGAAGAGCTTGTCAGCCTCGTCGAGCAACACGATCGGACGGTAGGCTGATGGAGAATCCGCGGGGCGCCCGTCTTTTTCAGGAGGACGAGCCGGCCGGTTTTCCAGATGGTCGGAAATCGGCCGGACTGTAGACAGGCGTCCAGTAGTCCTCGAAATCTCTCCCCCAGGGCCCGCAGCGCCAGAGCCAGGACACGTCCTGGGATCCCATCTGGACCCGGTGCCGTGTTTTTGGCTTTCATCTTAAACACGGCTGCGTCTAGTTCTGCCTCCGTTACCGGAGGAACCTCGACTTCCGCAACCTCATATCCAGCGCGCTGACGGGGAGGTGCCATTGCTGGGGGCTGGTGCTCCGGTCTGTTCGGGAACAGGCTAGAAACAACAACCTCCAGCAACCGAGGCTCGAGACTCTCCGTCAAGGGAGGGGCCCAGGGGCGTAGTTTGCCCCTGACCGCCTTGTAGGGCCTCCCCCATGGATCTCGGTTTAGAGTCTCGAGAAGCTCCGCTTTGGCGCTCGCCTTCGCTTCGCAGATGGAAATCTGCAGCGTCTTGACCGCCTCTCTGTATGCGCTGTACAGCCGCGACTCCTCGTCGACGTCTCGGGTCCTCCTTCGTCGGCGGGACCGAGTGTACTGACGTCTCGCCTTGTTGGCACGGCATCGAAGTTCTGCGATTTCTCGAGACCACCAATACACTTGCCGTTTCGGAGGTCGAGGCTTGGCTCGAGCCATGCCTGCATCACAGACTTGTGACATGGCTTCTCTGAACCAGGCTACCTCTTCCTCGACCTCCACAGGCCCGGTAGATGTTGTCCAGGCCTGGACGATAGACGCTATCTCTACCGCTTCACGATCTAGGCTGTTTAGGGCCCACCGAGTGGAAGAGGTCGCGGTACGGCGATTCGGGTGATGATCTGTGACTGTCGTACCCCCGGAGAACGTGGAGACATCAAACCGAATGTACAAATGGTCCGATAGTGTTTCCACCGTCTCTAGTACTCTCCAATCACGGACACGGGTCGCGAGTGCCGGGGTCGCGAACGTTACGTCCACGATGGACTCACCCTGCCAGCGCACGCATGTGCTTGCCGACCCTCGGTTCAGAATCGACATGCCGGTCATTGTCGCCCACTCCTCCAGAAGGTCTCCTCGAATATTTGTCGCGGGACAGCCCCAAGCCATGGACTTGGCATTTAAGTCACCCGCGACGACTACCTGGCGCGGTTGGGTCTGCCCCACGAGAGCCGCTAGGTGGCCGAGGAGAGCCTCGAACTCGGAGACTCTTTTGTTGGGGGAGAAGTATACCCCGATCAGGGTGATGTCACCCCAGATAACCGCCACATAACCCTGACCCCTCGACAAGAGCGTTATGCCCTCTGCCCCTGCCTTTGTTATAATGGCCACCAAGCCGTCCACATCCGCAGCCCAGTTGTGGTTGGGAGGGATATAGTACGGCTCGGCGACCACAGCGACATCTATCGACCACTGCGCCATGGACTGCAGGAGGAGATCTTGAGCCCCGGCGCAGTGGTTTATGTTCGCCTGGAGGATTCGATTAACTGCCTGATTCATTTTGGCGCATTGTTAATCGTGCCCTCTTGTGCAGCCGGAGGCGTAGACGCTCTAGGGGTGACTAGTTTGCTGGCCACCTTCCGAGACGCGCGTTTCGGGGCTTTAGCCCCCATCGAGCAGGAACTGCTACCAGCACTGTGATCTGCAGGTTTGTCGCCTGCTGCGCACAGAGTGCAGTGGGGCGCGGCGGTGCAGTCCCTGGCCCGGTGCCCGATTTTACCGCAGCGATAACATTGGTCGCTGCGGTCGATTTCTGAGGTGCACCCGTTCCTAACATGGCCAGGCATCAGGCAGCGGTAGCACCTCAGGGGTCGAGGCTCCAGCAGCTTCACATTAGCCGAAGCCCAGCCGACGAGGAGTCGCCCCTCAGCCACTTTCTTGGCGGCTGCTACAGGGCAACGAACCCATGCTGTGCCCAGGCCTGCCAGCGTGCGGGAAATCCGGCCGACATTAACCGCCTCGAGGGCACACCCCCCGCCTTTCGCCACGGCAGCGGCGAGCTCTGCTTCTGAGACCGAGTCATCCAAGCTTGAAATGCGCATCTCCACGCATTTTACCGGCCTAGCGATACGGACGTCGGCCTCATTTAGCGTCTCCCTCAGTTTAGCAGCAAGAGAGTCTGCTTTGTCGCCACTGGTGGAGACCGGGCCCGGGATCTCAAGAATTGCCGCCCCTGTCACTGCCCTACGGAACCTCAGACCAGTGATACCGAGCCCGCTCAGGGAAATTTTTGATTTGGCCTCGGTGATTACCGTTCCGTAGGTGACGCCCCTCTCTTCTGCTCCCATCTGAAGGGTGAGGACCACGGCTGCTGACTGCGGAGTGCGCAGTGTCGCCTTGTCTTTTTTACGACCCTTCTTCCCCTCTTGTGCTTTCCGCGGGGCCGCCGGCTGTTGTGCCTTCGCAGTCGTTGCTGCTCCAGCGGGGGTCTTATTTTTTTTCTTCTTCTTACCCCGCTTGCCCACAACCGTCCAATCCTCTTCAGAGGCAGGCACTGGTGTCTGCGGCTGCGGCTGCCGGACTTGGGAAGCAGGGTCAGGGACACTCGTACGATACTTTTTGGGCCTCTCCTTCTTCTTTTTTTGCTTCGCGGCCCGCTTCGCACTCCCTGAGTTAGTAGGAGCCGGGGTGCGACCGGGTGGAGAGCTCCCTGCTTTGGACGGTGTGGGAGTAGTCAACTCCTGGACAGGTTGTTGTGGGAGCAGTCTCTCCTCCAAGGCGCTTAACCTTGCACCCATCATGGCACTCACTTTGTCCACAATGTTGCTCTCTAGGTCGCCTTGCTCTCGAGCCGGTGTTGTCACTATCTCTTGGCGCGTGTCTTCGAGGCGCTGCCCAAGGCTAGCTCGCAGCTCGCCCATTTCCTTACGGAGCTCGACCATATCCGCCTTTAAACGAGCGTTTTCGGAAGCGCTAACTAACCTAACCTAACCTAACCTAACCTGTTTGTCTGGTAGCAGCGCGTTGTGTGTAAGGGTCACAGTTCTAACCTAATCTACTTTTCTGGTAAATGATGGATCTAATTTATTGTGCGATTCTAACTGGGCTTTAGAAAGAATTTGTGTTATACAATTTATTTATTATAGGAAATAAGCATTATATTCAAAGTATGTTATAGTAAATGTTATTCGAAAAAATGATCATTATATTAAATAAGAATTATACAATTTGTCAGTGTATTATTTGTTGTTATATGATTCAATAATTATATCAAATGATCGTTATAACGACTAAAAATATATCAAAAAAAGTTATACCGATCGATACGCACCCATTTTTTTTCATTCCAACCCCAACGTGTGATATATTGTTGGATAGGTATTTAAAAATGAATAAGGGTTAACTAGAATCGTTTTTTGATAATATTAATATTTTCGGAAATAATCGCTGCTATAGGAAAAAAGTGTCCCCCCCCCCCCTCTAACTTTTGAACCATATGTTTAAAAAATATGATAAAAATCACAAAAGTAGAACTTTCTAAACACTTTCTAGGAAAATTGTTTTGAACTTGATAGGTTCAGTAGTTTTCGAGAAAAATACGGAAAACTACGGAACCCTACACTAAGCGCGTGGCCCGACACGCTCTTGGCCGGTTTTTTTATTACATTATAGCCAATACGAGGTTTTCCCGCGTTTTCTTATAAGCCATTGTTCTCCTTCTGATATATTAATTACCTGCATTATTATTATTTACCTTCAGTGCTAACATGGAGAGGCTTATTAATCAAATAAATAATATATGAGGTTATTACATTTGGCAGATATTAAGTGCCGTAGGCGATATTTGACTTGGATATTAGTAAAGAGGATCGAGTATTATAAGAGAGTTTCTGTCGAAGTAAAATATGTAATCACAGTGCATGGTTACCATCTCTCGACACAGGCTTAAAACTTTTGAACCTCAGTTTTGACAATTTGGCCCATATTCGTAAACAGAGAGACAGACAGACAGACACGTCAAACTTATAACACCCCGTCGTTTTTGCGTCGGAGGTTAAACATGTGACAAATGAGAATTATTATCCACATATAAAATGACAGAAAAAAAAAACAAAATTAAATACGTAAACGTAATAAGGGCGATAAATGAAACCAGGCGTATAATTCAATATTGTTATCATTAATTAAGAGGTGTTTTTGATTTACTCTTAATTTTCCCCCCATAATGAATTTTTGAAAAAAATCTCAGCAGCAATGTACTGTAAACGTGGTTGCGATGACAATCAATGACAACTGTCAACGAGCGTTTAACGAGAGTGTGTTTGCATTACGTTGCGGGCCGAATTAATTTGTATAGATAAAAAAAATATTTCAATTTTAAGTAAAAGTTATCTAATTACATTTTATACGTCCTATACCCACCACCGTTAAGAGGTTCGCCCGTATTAGGTTTACACCCTGTATACCGATTCTCACATTACAAAAAACTATGAAAATGATCTACAAAGAACGCTGGGACCCACTTACCTCATCCTATAGTTTTACAAAATCCACCCTTGCCCCCTCTCTTGACCCGTTCTTAACACGGACCCTCTTGAAAAGGTCGGTTTCAATCGTCTACTTACGATTTAATTAAACCTAGTGTTTTGGAGGTTTTCACAAGATCAGCATTGTTTGTTATACCTTACTCATATCACACCTAATACACTGGCGATCAAATATATGAAAGAGGCTTCCTAGTAGTCTAAGATCCGTACTTAAGCTCGATCTTCACCGACGTGTTAACCAGATGAAAATAATATTTTATGAAATAAAATATGTTTCTGAACATGTCTTACTATGGCAACCTCAATAAAAGTGGTCAAGAATATTTTTTAAAAATCTTTGAAAAATTAATATTTTTAACTAATTTCGCCGACGTGTTTACCAAATGAAACAAACTCCAGTAGAAAGTGTACTCTATACACATTATGCAGCACCTCAGTTGCCTACCTTTTTTTGGTCCCTAAGACCTGGCAGCCGCTGTCAAACAGGTAAGTTGATGGTAGTCGTTGCACCCTTTTGTTAACCAATCCGGGCTAGTCTTAAAATGAGGCCAACTTAATAGCAAATAAAGTAGTATAAGGTTGCCTGAGAAAAATTGGTCATAAATCCTAGTTGCCAGACTTTTAAGTTGAAAAATTCGGAGCAAAATCCATGTCTAAGATCCGTACTAAGGTCGATCTTCACCAACGTGTTAATCAGGTGAAAATAATATTTTATTAAATAAAATAATTCTCTGAACATGTCTTACTATGGCGACCGCAATAAAAATGGTCAAGATAATTTTTTTTAAATCTTTGAAAAATAAATATTTTTTACTAATTTCGCCGACGTGTTTACCAAATGAAACAAACTCCAGTAGAAAGTGTACTCTATACACATTATGCAGCACCTCAGTTGCCTACCTTTTTTTGGTCCCTAAGACCTGGCAGCCGCTGTCAAACAGGTAACTTGATGGTAGTAGTTGTACCCTTTTGTTAACCAATCCGGGCTAGTCTTAAAATGAGGCCAACTTAATAACAAATAAAGTAGAATAAGGTTGCCTGAGAAAAATTGGTCATAAATCCTAGTTGCCATGCAGGCTTTTAAGTTGAAAAATTCGGAGCGAGCAAAAATCCAAGACAAAGAGAAGTTGCGCGTACTTACTCATCGTGATGATAGAAAAGGATACCACGCACCCACTAATTATTGTGAGAGAACGCACGTTGAATTACATAGAAACACGAATAGTCAATTCCTGGAACTTGCGGGCGTAACACACCGGCGTTGGGCCCACTTGCACCAACCACTTAACTCAGGGTTAGTGGGCTGTCATCTGTCGAAGTCCGTAATAAAATGGTGGGTTGATCCTCGGGTTCACCCTCTATTTTTAACCCCCGACGCAAAAACGAAGGGGTGTTATAAGTTTGACGTGTCTGTCTGTCTGTCTGTCTGTCTGTCTGTCTGTCTGTCTGTCTGTCTGTTTGTCTGTCTGTGTGTGTGTCTGTCTGTGGCATCGTAGCTCCGCAACGGATGAACCGATTTCGATTTAGTTATTTTTGTTTGAAAGCTGAGTTAGTCGGGAGTGTTCTTAGCCATGTTTCATGAAAATCGGTCCACTATGTCGCGGTCGGGGGTTTTTTCAAAATTTTAATTTTGTGGTTATCGTTGGTGCAAATGTCCCTAGTTGGATTTATAATCTTCATCGCATCGGTGCGTCCCAATCGCACTTACAAGTAGTTCGAAAAGGATGGCAAATCTATGTAAATATCAACTATCTTAGCAATAGTATGGACTTTGGATTATGTCAAATGGACTCCTTTCTAAAGAAGAATTTTGTGTCATTAGCTCTTAAAATTGATTGTGTGTTGTAAGATACATTTCACCAAGCTTATTTTAGCTTGGTTTCCATGTTAGTTGTTCGTATCTATCACGTTGAGTAGCGACCTCTCTCTGTCTTGACTTTTGCTCGCTCCGAATTTTTCAACTTAAAAGCCTGGCAACTAGGATTTATGACCAATTTTTCTCAGGCAACCTTATACTACTTTATTTGTAATTAAGTTGGCCTCATTTTAAGATTAGCCCGGATTGGATAACAAAAGGGTGCAACTACTACCATCAACTTACCTGTTTGACAGCGGCTGCCAGGTCTTAGGGACCAAAAAAAGGTAGGCAACTGAGGTGCTGCATAATGTGTATAGAGTACACTTTCTACTGGAGTTTGTTTCATTTCAAATTTATAATTTTTTCGAAAATTAAAAAAAAAAATTCTTGACCATTTTTATTGAGGTTGCCATAGTAAGACATGTTCAGAAACTTATTCTATTTTATAAAATATTATTTTCATCTGGTTAACACGTCGGTGAAAATCGAGCTTAGTACGGATCCCCTACTATAGGCACACAGTCTAAGCTCCTGTAGTGTAGGTGAACGCGTACCATGGTTGTATGAGCAAGCGCGGATCCAGCTTCGTGCCCAGGAGGTCACGTGGTCTATTTGTATGGCCAACCTAGGCTCGGGGGGGGGGGGGGGGGGTCATGACCCCCATGCCCCCCCCTCCCTGGATCCGCGCATGTGTATGAGTGTGATAGGACAGGTCGACTGATCGCGTTCTGTGGCGTTAACTGTGAGACCTAGAGCGGGTGGGCGGCACTTTCAGCGGGGAGCGGGATTGGGCATACTGTACGATAGTACTCTTTATTATACTGTGCTTACATTATGTATTTATAGGTGACCTAGCGGTAAGAGCGTGCGACTTTCATGCCGGAGGTCGCGGGTTCGAACCCCGGCTCGTACTAATGAGGTTTTCGGAACTTATGTGGGAAATACATACATACAATCACGCCTGTATCCCATATAGGGGTAGGCAGAACACATGAAACTACTAAAGCTTCAGTGCCACTCTTGGCAAATAAGGGGTTGAAAGAAAACGAAACTGTGACATTGCAGTGACAGGTTGCCAGCCTCTCGCCTACGCCACAATTTAACCCATATCCCACAGTCGCCTTCTACGACACCCACGGGAAGAAAGGGGGTGGTGAAATTCTTAACCCGTCACCACACAGGGAAATGTCATTTGATATTTGACAGTCAGTTGGAAGGTCAGATGGCAGTCGCTTTCGCCAGCCAAATCTTGGGGTTAGTTGTCAAAGCGGACCCCAGGCTCCCGTAAGCCGTGGCAAATGCCGGGATAACGCAAGGAAGATGACGAAACGAGAAATTATTGTAACACATATTTATATATTTTGAGAGAAGCGGCTCTAACAATTGAAATTTACTATAGTGTTTTTTGGGGTCGAAAAATCGATTTAGATAAGCGATCACTGCCACCAAAGGACACCCAAAACACCGTAGGTAGAGTCCGTTCGGAAAGAAATGAGTCGTCTATATGAAATAAACAAAAATAAATAAATATTATAGGACATTCTTACACATATTGACTGAGGCCCACGGTAAGCTCAAGAAGGTTTGCGTTGTGGGTACTCAGACAACGATGTCAATATATAATATACCGACGATGTATATGAGTCTACGTGTATAGGATAGGTATTAGCTATATTCCTTTTGGGGACGTTGGGTTTCTTCTCGTTAGAAGTTAGGCGTAATTTCGTGCTGATGTCTGTTGCTTGTGGTATTTTGAAGGGGGAGTCAGATTGCCCGGTTTTAGTATCCCAGCTGGTACGTCTGTTTGTTCCTCCTGTGACGAAATATGCCTTCCGTGAACGTAGGCACCCTTTACTGGTGGTGCCGGCCGCACGGACCGTGTCTCGCCGCAAGTCACCGTTAGTTCGTGCAATACAAATGGTGAATGAGTTTTTAGACGGGGCACCTAATGTAGATATTTTTGCGAGCAGATGGGCGTTTGTACGTGACGAATGCCTGAGGTTTTGTGTGAGATTGGATGCTAGGCCTTCATCTGTTATTTAGTATATTTAGTGTGTTATGTTATGTTTAATTTTGCTGTTTAATATTTTATTTTTGTGTTACTTGTTGTAATGTTTATTTAAAATTCACGGTGCTTTAGTTTTATTTACTGTCATACTGTGTAATTTTCTTTGTGTAAATAAATAAATAGCCCGCGGCTTCGCCATACAAACGTTGACCCCCCCCCCCCCCCTAGGGAAGTGGGGGGTTAGAAAGAGACAAAAAATCCATCTCCACTTAAAAATCACGTCAATTCATCGCTCCGTTTTGCCGCGAAAGACGGACAAACAAACAGGCACACACACACTTTCCCATTTATAATATTACTATGGACTATGGACTATGGACTATGGATTATATTGTATATAGATGTTAGGCACAAAAACCCCCAATTCAAAGGCCGGACACTAATTTTTCCGGTTTTTTTTTTCAATATTTTAGTTTTTAACTTCAACATTATTTATAAAATATTTTTTCTTAACAAAGTCCCTAAACTATAATTCAAGAGTACCCTCAGACAACTTTTTACCTACTACAAAGGAGTCCAGATTAAAGTTTTCCCAACATTCTATTAAAAGACGCCTTCAAGAGGTTTCTTTGCCGGGACTCGAACTCGTGCCCGGTCGGGCGACTAACGCGGTTTACCGGGTCAGTTGGCGCAAGATACTTGGGCCAGTGATACCGTGATGCTATAAAAATGCAAACGAGAAAAAAATATTAAATATCAATTTAAAAGCGCTGGTGGCCTAGCGGTAAGAGCGTGCGACATAAGAGCGTCGATCCGGAGGTCGCGGGTTCGAACCCCGGCTTGCACCAATGAGTTTTTCTGAACTTATGTGCGCAATGATATTTAAAAAAAAAAATGTTTATTTTCAGACAATTACAGTATTTGCCAGTCGCTTTTCGGTGAAGGAAAACATCGTGAGGAAACCGGACTAATTCCAATAAGGTTTAGTTACCCTTCGGGTTGGAAGGTCAGATGGCAGTCGCTTTCGTAAAAACTAGTGCCTACGCCAAATCTTGAGATTAATTGTCATAGCGGACCCCAGGCTCCCATGAGCCGTGGCTAATGCCGGGATAACGCAAGGAGGATGATGATGATGAACCATTTAAAAGGTTTATTTACAACGTAAACATATAACCCCCTGTGCCTGGGCCTGTGTGGTGACGGGTTAAGAATTTCACCACCCCCTTTCTTTCCGTGGGTGTCGTAGAAGGCGACTATGGGATATGGGTTAAATTGTGGCGTAGGCGAGAGGCTGGCAACCTGTCACTGCAATGCCACAGTTTTCGTTTTCTTTTAACCCCTTATTTGCCAAGAGTGGCCCTGAAGCTTTAGTAGTTTCATGTGCTCTGCCTACCCCTTCATGGGATACAGGCGTGATTGTATGTATGTATGTATGTATGTAAACATATAAAATAACACAACAATAAGACACTTACATTAAAACTTACAAATAGAAAATTTGGCTCAGGTCCTGGGGCCCATTTCAAAACTGAAAGTTACAAGTTACAAGCGGAAGGCTCTTTCCAACTTGTCATATTAGACATTGACTACCATTTGTAAATTGTCACTTATAGCTTCGAGAAATGGGCCCCTGCTGTATGATAGCAATGCTGATGTTGGTCAGCCCTCTGGCCACCAGAATCTATGAGGCGCTTAGACTATATCTGTTTTTCCCAATGGTTGACTGGTAGAGAATGCCTCAAAGCGCCAAGACCGCCATAGAACATTGTCGTAATAATCCTTACTATCAACATTGCTACGTTACGGCTCAGCCACGACAATGGTCTAAGCGCGACAGCGGTGAGCGGCGGCCATACATTGGAGCGAGACACAGCGATGGGACTTTACATTCGCACGTATGGCTGCCGCTCACCGCTGTCGCGCTTAGACCAATGTCGTGGCTGAGCCGTTATGCTGGCTTAAAAAGTGGGCTTTCCCATAAAAAACACTCAATTTTCCCGAAGTTAGATGAGTATCTTTAACTTTACCTTCTGGTATGCGAGAAAAACAATTCAAAACAAACATATACAAGGTTAAGGTACGGCCAACTTACATAATGAATTAGCTTTTTAAATTACCAAGTTCCGGATTTCCGGTTCCCAAAACTTTCAAGTAGGCAGAAACAATCAAACATCCGGACCGGACTTTAAATTATTTATGAATATTTATAAAAGAAGATGATATAACGGAAATCCGTTTCAAAAAGTTTAGAAAATGGAACTAAGGAAGTACTTGCATACACTTCATTGCATTCTTTTGCCACCAAGGTGGTACATTATTATAGAATAAACAGAAACGACAAAATACACATAATAACAACTAGACAGACGGGAATTAAGTGCCACGAAATGGCCTCATCTCAGCGTGTTGCTGGTGACTTCCAGCGCTGATCTTCCGATAATGTTTGTTGTTATGTTTATTCTTTACATATTTCGGGACCATGGGGTTCCGGACCTTTGTTAGACATGGACCATTTTTTTCAAAGTTGTCTACCCCACTTTTTTTTGGATTTGGAAATTTTTATGTGGTTTTAACTCAGAATCACGAGCTTTTTCAATCCTAATAGGAGAAAAAAAATGTCCCAAGGTTTTTTCCCATTCCGTTACTATTTTTTCATACATTTGTATGGCGGTAACGGAATGGACGGATTGAACAATGTATGGAAATCTTGGGACATATTTTTTCTCCAATCAGTAATGCACCCAAGGACATGCCCATTATTATTGAGAGATTGTAATGTCCCACTGCTGGGCAAAAGCCTCCCCCCACTTTTTTCATTCCTCCCGGTGCTGAGCAGTCCTCAGCCATTATTCCAAAAACCGGCCAAGAGCGTGTCGAGCCACGCTCAGTGTAGGGTTCCGTAGTTTTCCGTATTTTTCTCAAAAACTACTGAACCTCTCAAGTTCAAAACAATTTTCCTAGAAAGTCTTTATAAAGTTCTACTTTTGTGATTTTTTCATATTTTTTAAACGTATGGTTTTTTAAACATATTTTTCCTTTAGGAGCGATTATTTCCGAAAATATTATCAATTTATATTATCAAAAAACGATTTTAGTAAACCCTTATTCATTTTTAAATACCTATCCAACAATATATCACACGTTGGGGTTGGAATGAAAAAAAAATCAGTCCCCACTTTACATGTGGGGGGGGGGGGTACCCTAACAAAATATTTTTTTCCACTTTTTATTTTACCACTTTGTCGGCGTGATTGATACACATATTGGTACCAAATTTCAGCTTTCTAGTGCTAATAACGGTTACTGAGATTATCCGCGGACGGATGGACGGACAGACAGACATGGTTTGTCGTCCGTCCGTCCGCGTGGCGTCTTTAGTAACAATTTTCGGCTTCGCCTCAAATTATTACTCACGCCACTCGTCTTTTTTGACCTCACTTAAACGCCAGTTGCATAAAATACTATTTTAAATGTATTTTTACCTTTAACGTAAGCGTTTTCCGTAAACCTGGCACCTAAAACGAATACTGGTATTTTTTTAGTGAAACCTACTTTTTTAATGTGTTCAGTGACAGTTTTTTTAAATCTATCAACAAGGATAGTTAGTTCTATTATGCCCGAAAATGTTATCATCGCCAATGACTTGTTTATTTAATGCTAATAAATATTGAAACTAGGTGAAATCCATCCATGACGCATTTCTGTTTCGCCCCATTGTTGACTGGTTGAGAATTCCTGAAGGCATTAAGTCCGCCAAATGTACATTTTTATGTGCAATAAAGTTAAAATTAAAGAATAAATCCAGTTTATATGACATTTCTTAGTCTTGAAATTTGATCAGAAATAGGTACCTACACTGTTATAATTCTTTAGATTTCTCATGTACATACAGTGTAAACTTAAGTGTATACTTTTAACTCCTATCCGAGAACCGTCAGTTTCACAAACAATGAACTTTTATTATTTTATTTTATTTTATTTGTTAGGAAAACTTACAGCTAAAGTTACAATAAGGCTTATAACATAAAAACAATGAGCCAATAACAAGTTTCCACAGATAGAAACTGGGCAAAGTACATGCGTGCAAAGTTACAGAAAATTTTGAAATATATTATTATTTGAAGATCTAGTACTACATATATATCAGTAATATCAGTATTTAAAGTACCTACAGCAGTAATGAGTTTGAGCAATGATTGAAAACAAACAATACTTAAGAGAATAAGAGAAAAAGGAAAAAAAAAAACATTTATGTGTTATTTGAGAATTAACAAGTTCAAGTTTTATACAAGTTCTCTGTCCGAAGACCCTTAATTACACATTAAATATTAACACAATCCCAATTAGCTTCAATAAATTTACTTTACTACTCCCATAGATCACGTGAGTCGAACATTATGGCGAACTAAAGCTTCTATACCAGGTCACAAAACGAAGAAAAAAAAAATTAATCTATAAGAGTAAATGCCCTGCCTGCTAAACCGATGGTCCTGGGTTCGAATCCCTGTAGGGACATTAATTTGTGTGATGAACACAAATATTTTGACTACTCATAATGGAAGTTTTCTATATATATATATATAAGTATGTATATCGTCGCACCCATAGTATATCAAGCTTTGCTTAGTTCGAGCACAGTATAATAAAGAGTACTATCGTACAGTATAGTCACTCAAGCTCCCCGCTGAAAGTGCCGCCCACCCCCTCTCGGTTACCTCACAGTTACCGCCTGTTAAAGGCGCGAACAGTCGACCTGTCATATCTCACTCATACAAGCATAGTACGCGTTCACCTACACGAGCTTAGACTGTGTGCTAGGAACGCGCCTCTTTCATATATTTGATCGCCAGTGTCCGAGGTGTGGTGTGGAAGCGCTGGTGGCCTAGCGATAAGAGCGTGCGACTTTCGATCCGGAGGTCGCGGGTTCGAAACCCCGGCTCGTACCAATAAGTTTTTCGGAACTTATGTGCGAAATGTAATTTGATATTTCCCAGTCGCTTTTCGGTAAAGGAAAACATCGTGAGGAAACCGGACTAATTCCAACATGGCCTAGTTACCCTCCGGGTTGAGAGGTCAGATGGCAGTCGATTTCGTAAAACTAGTGCCTACGCCAAATCTTGGGATTAGTTGTCAAAGCGGACCCCAGGCTTCCATGAGCCGTGGCAAATGCCGGGAAAACACAAGGAGGATGATGATGTCCGAGGTGTGTTTCGAGGCTAAGTTGATCTGTGTAAGGTGTCCCCACAAACATTTATGCTAGCACATTGGGTATAACTTTTATGACCAACTTTCTAAAAAAAGATTCCTTCTACACTCTTCAATTGCTCAACGAGGGTGCGGTGTGCTGATGACGGGAGGACTTACGGAACTAACTTGTTCCGTCTATTGTCCTTGGAGTCGTCGGCAACCCGAACCCTCCTTAGAACTTGTACACTCCTTTTTGCTGTGTACTTAACACAGCAAAAGGGAATGTACAAGTTTCTAATGGGGTGGCAACGCGCATGTGACACTGTTTGAGTTGCAGGCGTCCATAGGGTACGGTGACCGCTTTACATCAGGCGGGCCGTATGCTTGTTTGCCACCGATGAAGTATTAAAAAAAAAAAACTTTTCTACGCGCGTCGACTCGCATAAGTTTGACAAGGGATAAGAATCACATTGGTGAAACAAAGAGAATTTGGGATCTCATTTCAATTAATTTCGGCCTTCATTAAGTAGAGGAATAGGAGATACTATACTCATGACTATACTTATAGGCCTGAGTATTTTTTCATTCGTGTAGTTATACGAAAAGTTCATCTTTCAAAAAAAAATTAGTTATTTTTTTTTGCAGCATTCTCACTATTTTATACATATTATAGACTATCAGTCTATCATATGCTAAACACAAAGTTGCTAAGCCCTCGGGTGGCCGAGCCAGGAATTGAACCCGTATTTTCAGTTTACGTGGCTAATGTCCTTACCACTCGACCACCCGACCATATAACAATGGACTCGTCCATACTAATATTATAAATGGAAAAGTGTGTGTGTCTGTTTGTTTGTCCGTCTTTCACGGCGAAACGAAGATTAAATGGAGATAGTTGAAGGGATAGGCTACTTTTTGTCTCTTTCTAACCCCTTCCTTAAATTAGGGGGTGGAGGTTTTTTATGGAGCATGGAGCAATTTTCGAACTTAACGCGAGCGGACCCGCGGGCAAAAGCTAGTAAATAATATGACACTCTATTTAATAATGACAAACAAACAAATTAGGTACCCGTGACCTTGATAAAAGTAATTCCGTCGAAATATCGAGAGCTCGAAAAAAAACCAAAACCACGGTGTATATCCCGGTCAATATAAATTAATCTAATTAAACTAACCATGAATCAAACAAAACTCTTAAATGTCTCATTATGAATTAGGTAGTCTCAAACGGAGACACAAAATAATTTGATCAATAATCCCATTTCCACTTGAACCAATAAGAAAATGATTAATGGAACAAAGATACACTCGTATTTAAGTACCTTTAAAACAAAAGAAACTCGAGATAATCAAAAACGAGACAAACAGTTTGTAAATTAAATCTCTCCGTTTTCCTTAAGGAAAGAATATTCAATTTTCCCTTATTTTTCCCTGTGGGAACATCAGTTACAAGGAAAACGGGAACCGGACCGCCATACTTAAGTGTGTGTCACTTAAAATAGCTACCGAAGCCTCTCTATAAAGTACAAGCTAATAAACTGAAATTGATATCACACACGAAAGAAATAACCTAACCACAAAATTTAAATTTTGAAAAACCTCCGACATAGTTGACCGATTTCCTTCAAACATGGCTGAGAACACTCCCGACTAATTAAGTTTTCAAACAAAAAAAACTAAATCTAAATCGGATCATCCGTTCAGCATACCACAGACCGACACGTCAAACTTGTAACACCCTGTCGTCTTTGCGTCGGGTGTTAAAAACGACAAGGCCCACTGGTAGCCGAGCCGGGTATCGATCCCGGGTCTTCAGCTTACGCGGCTGACGTCCTGACCACTAGACCACCCGCCCGCCACAGTACCTGTTCTCTAGTGTATGTTATCTCTGAGCTAAAGCTTGACCAGAGATATATAACTATTGTCAGGAGCACAGATGTCATATATACCATACCATAGATCAAGCAAACGTATCTACTTAGCGTGTCAAATGAACTCAGTGAAATCCACTGAGTTGTCCGTCTTTAATCGCAGCTTGCAGCTTTCGGGCGTCAATTTTTGTAAGTTGAAGTCAATCAAAAAATAAAAAATGCCTCGTTACGTGATATTCAATTGCAACAACACAAAAATTATGAACAATCAAGAGCCTGAGACATATTTAAAATTACAGGCAAGAAACAACTTCAGTACAAAATTTGACACGCTCGGCCCCTATACAAATAGATGAACTTGTTTCTTCTATATAAATAAAGTTCTGTGGTCAGGAGGGCGCTGTTATTCTGACGTATGCCGTGACAGTTCAGTTTAGTATGAAGAAAATAGTTCTAATGAAATTCCGCAAGATGGCGCGTAGTCATACAGCCCGTAAACGTAATAAGGGCGATTAATGAAACCGGGCATAGAATTCATTAGTGTTATCATTAATTGGGAGGTGTTTTTGAGTTACTCTTAATTTTGACCCCATAATAATTTTTTGAAAAATTCCCCAGCAGCAATGTACTGTAAACTATTGTTGTTGTTATTACTGTAAACGTGGTGGCGATGACAGTCAATGACAACTATCAGCGAGCGTTTAACGCGAGTGTGTTTTCGTTACATTGCCGGCCGAATTATTTTGTATGGATAAAACATTTATCTCAATTTTAAGTAAAAGATATCTAATTACATTTCTTATGTCCTATACTCACCACCGTTAAGAGATTCGCCCGTATTAGGTTTACACCCTCTATAGTTCAGGGACCTTACCATGACGTGCTAAAGCCGTTCAGTTTAGTTGAGAGAGAGGGACGGAGCTATGTAACTGCTATAGCTGTGTCCCTTTCTCTCAACCTAAACTGAACGTCTTTAGTACGTCATGGTAACCCCCCTGATCAGGCTTTAGGAGCCTTTAACAAGCTCAGTACAAGCTTATTTCACCATCCCCATTCTACTCGGACTTCTAGACGCTCGGCCGGTTCCCACCCTGCCTTGGTAGATATTCCACCAACTTGCAGGAAGAAAATTTCTTTCAGGAAGAAAACGCATAATTTAAGAGATGATGATGATTTAATCATCATCATCTCTTAAACGCATAATTTAAGAGATGATGATGATTTAATCATCATCATCTCTTAAATTATGCGTTTTTAGGCTTAGAATAAATTTAAAAGTTAAGTTTATCATTTTCCACTTTTAAATTTATTTCACTACACCAACAAAATACTGATTATAAAACATCAAACTAAATGAAATCAATTTATTCAACATTTATGATTCAAAATCATCATTTACAGGTAAAATCTGCCAGCCAGCTTAAGTGCGTTTTCACATTATCCGATCCGATATCGGATGTCGGACCGATATCCCATACATTACTGGCGCCATCTTGGATTTTTTCCATTGAAATCATTCCGACATCCGATATCGGATCGGATAATGTGAAAACGGCCTAAGACATCTACTTAAAATTTGTATGATATAACTTTGCACTCTTGTGGATGAAATGCAATTTTGCTATCTGTTTTCGAATAGCAAAGAGACCAATTGGTATGGTGGCTATCGTAGCATGGCCAAATGTGCGTGAACGTTTCATTAAATTACTGGTACGCTGAATCTGTAACAGTCCGCAATCTTATACTTTTAAACGAGCAATTCTTGTATATTTATTTATTTATTTATATATACCGACGATCTCGGAAACCGCTCTAACGATTTCGCTGAAATTTGTTATGTGGGGGTTTTCGGGGGTGAAAAATCGATTAAGCTCAGCTTTAGATCCCGGAAAATGCGAAATTTCGAGTTTTCATGAGTTTTTCTTTCGCGTTGGTAAACGTCAAATATGCTCGTTAATTTCGCCGCGCGCGCATTGACTCCGCTTAGCTCAGTCGTACGAGGTCGGTCTAATGTTCGCAGATAGATCGCAGGTGTCAGGGTTTCGAATCCCGGCCAGAAATTAAGTTTTTTTTTTTTTTTGTATTTATAAGGGGTTTTTTTATGTAAAGACTTGATATAATAAAATAGAACCGCCCAGCCGGCGTATCATGCTGCCAATTTTATCACTTATCCACGTGGATAAGACATCTGTCACTCTCACACTGACATACTTGCTAAAGCGTGACGGATGCTTTATCCACGTGGATAAGTGATAAAATTGGCAGCATGATACGCCGGCAGATATTGTAACTAAAATCGCATTCGATTTCTCTCTCCGTGTAAACCGAGCCTTTGTAAACATTGATCACGCATACCAGCGTGTATCCAGTGTGGTCAAGTGTAAGTACTTACCTATGGTTAGAATTACAGCCAGCCTAGGGTACTGCGTGCGTAGCCGAATGCACAAACGCTCACGAAACGCTCGCGAAACGAAACGCTCGTAGATCTATCTCTATAGGTACACTGCCGGCCGGCCTAGCCGAAATGACAATAATGACGCTAGACGCCGAACGGCAGTCTAGCTAGCTCTGCCAATACGAAAGAGCGATAACGATATCGTAAGCATTTGTGCATTTGGCTATTTTGGCTACGTACCCTGAACTACCTTTAAGCGGAATTACAACCGGTTGGCAACATTCTGGGACTGTAGCAGAAGCATTCAGGTGTCTTATCTAGTTTCCTGGCCCAGTAGCTTGGAATAATTGAATTATTATGGGTTTACCTATATTCACGTTCTATTTACCTAATCCAAATCCAACAGGGAAGTAGAGCTTTATATTAGGCTTGTTTTATGAATAATCTGAATTCGTAAGAAATATATGTTTAAGGTACATGCTACAGACACAGTAGAAACCAGTAATAACTCTTCTAAGGCAGCGTTCCCACTTAAACGTCGCGTGTCTCGGGCAGGGCCGGATTAAAGGTAGAGCAAGTGGAGCGGCCGCTCTAGGCGCCACATGGCAAGGGGGCGCCAAAATCGAGAATGTGGAAAAATCCATACAAAAAAATTATACGTTGCGCGGGCGCGCACATATGACAAAATGGCGAGAGGAGTCGGGAATGAATCCGCTATTGAAAAATCTAGATTTGTATTTCAGATTAAGTGGAAAGTTCCACCACATTGCCAACATATACCAACATTCATAAGGGCGCTATTGCTAGGGCGCTGTAAAAGGAGTATTCTAGCCCTTGACGAACCACATTGTTGTGCGGCGAACGACAAAGTTACGTCGCTATCCAAATGCAAAAATATAACTCTACCCGACAGTCCAAAGCGGAGTTCCTGATAAAGCCAAAGGCGCAAAACGTTTCAGAAAGGCGCAATTTTGTGAGTCCCAGCAGATAGTGAGCGAACTTCAAAGCACTAAGATTACTTAATGGCAAAATAACGAAATGGGTATCCCGACGGTGATGATCGAGTACGCAGTTAATCTCAATTAACTCTTAGTATTATAAAAATAATAGTGATGGGGAAATATAAGACCTAAAAGTCGGGAACATAGGCGCCCTGTGAAGTCAAAATACCCTAAAATATGTCAAAGACGCAGCTCTGCAGAACATAAAAGCTTGAAAGTTCGCGAATTCCCCGCTGGCGGGTTGAGTCTTCATAAATCGAGTAAAAAAATCGCGCTCGCTTCGCTCTCGCTTACTATTTATACGTTCTCTTTTAGTTATTTAGGAAAAAATCCGAATGTGCTTTCCTGACTTAGCCACTATAGTGCTCCCTTTTGTTAGTTATTTTATGTATTTACATGATATCCACGTTTAGCCACACGTAGGGGCTAGGGTGCGACTACGAATGTTCAACCATTTGTCCCTTTCGTACTCTGTACCTGTATGATGAAATCCATAAATTCTGTATTACGTCAATCTTCAAATTACGGCATTACTATGAAAAAAATTTCGGGCTCGCTACGCTCGCGATTTATTTTCCTACGTAATGAAACCTTACCAAGGGGCGCCGAAACTCAAACTCACTCTAGCCTGATCGAGTGCACGGGCCGGCGCTGGTCTCGGGGCGCGCAACGGACGTCTCCGGCCCGCCACGCCGCCTGAATGTGCCGTTGCGCGCCCCGAGACATGCGTCTTATGAGTGTGGATGGTCCCTAACATACGTACGCCGCGCGGCGCACACACAGATAGAAAAGATATTTTAATTTAAGACGGAAAACTCTCTCAAACACTGTTATTTAAAAGGAATAATATAATTCTTCATCTAATAACATGGTCTTAACCTAAAGGGATATTCCTTTTTCAAAGAAGAATCAAAATTGTTCAGTCGTAACTTTATATACGTTTGGTACAAATAGGACAGATTTGAATCAAAGAAGTATTTATTTGCAACAAAATATTACACCGTTTTAGTATGAATATGCTAGTTCTTAAAAAACGTCTTTGGTTCAAGTAACCTTTATCAAAGCAAAAATAAAAACCTGTTAAAAGAAGATTCACCACAATTTAACTACAAGAATTCTGCGTTTTTAATAGGAAATCATAATTTCTTAATTTAACTTTTACGTTCTACAGTCAAGACATAAAAGTTTAAATACAAAAAATACACGGTTTTACGTCAAGATTTAGTTCAATCTTGGCTTGATTTTAATAGTTCTTGATTTGATGCTTTGCAACTCCATTCAAAGTTCCAGAATAACTTAAAACAAAAATAAACACAGATTTATGTCAAGATTTATTAAGTTCTTGGCTTTGTGTCACAAATTCTTGATTTAATGTCTACAAGCTCCATTTGAGAATCAACAAGTTCAAATCAAAAAATATCAAGGTTTTACTTCAAGATTTAGAACAATCTTGGCTTGATTATAATAATTCTTGGTTTGATGCTTAAAGACTTCATTCATAATTCGAGCAGGTTTTAAATAAAAAATCAACACGGACTTAGGTCAAGATTTATTACATTCTTGGCTTCATATCACAAATTCTTGATTTAACCCATTAACGGCTGAATTTTTTTCATGTCGCCGATTTTGATAATTTTTAAATATATTACTATATTTCTCTCCAGGATCAGAGACCGAAAGTTAAAATTTAAATCGGACCAATAGTTTTGGAGAAAAATACTGATGCCATATGGCACCTCTAGCCTTGTACCGTGTCAACAATTACAAGTTGTTATTTTTTAAATATTTATGTAACTTGTAAGTTTTACGTACATTAAGGATAAAGGCCTAAATCGTACTGGCAACTACGTTATCAGGATTGTTTTTTACACTATTATAAGACCCATCTAGGAGGTACACCCTCAGCGCATGGTACCAGAAAATGACTGATTGTTTAGGTAGATTCCAGACATAGCCAACTGCTTTATATTGATCTCACTAATTTTGTTCTAAACCGTTTGTGAAACAGTCTGAATATATCTGTATATTATTAGTAACCACTAAGTGACCAAAATCTTCATCACAATGTAGCATTGACATCCTAATTGTTCTATAATGGCTAAAAACGAGGTATATGAAGCTCCGGTGTAAGGTTATACTATATGAAGCTTTTAATTAAATTGATACCGGTATTGAGATTTCTTAGCTGTAAAAAGCATCATCCTACCACGCCATCATCCTATCTTAATCTCAACCAGTGTTGTTAGAAATTAATTTATAACCAAGTGGGTTAAACCTTGATATACTGTATGGGAAAGAGGACCAACATAGATGTTATAACTCAAAACCTTACTTTTCTTGAAGCAATTTCACTAGATATGTTGAAATAGGACAATAATAGTCTAAAACTAATCAAAACGCTAAAACATAAGAGGAATTAAAACATAATACACGTAATATTATATCATTTGAAAAGACAACATACTCGGCTACTGATGCCGTACGGCATCGGCAAATTTTGCCGTGCTATACACGGAAAGTGAAATTAAAATTTAATAGTTTTTGAGTACCATCGGATCAATAATATATACCAAAATAGAATAAAATGCATTTAATTTATACTTTACTAGAAATAAAACCATTTTTGACCATTTTCCTCAGACCGAACATGAAGAATTTGCCCATTTTTAGATACTATATTTTTGGGTACTCGAAATTAGTAGATATAATCCAAATTGCTACAACATATGTGGTTATAGTGATAACTGGTACCCTTAGGTATCTAATTCATCAAAAATCTGTTTAGTTTTTCTATAATTGTAACCTTAGACAGCGAAATACTAAGCACAGGAAAAGCGATGCCGTATGGCACCGCTAGCCGTTAATGGGTTAATGCCTACAAGTTCCATTTGAGAATCAACACGTTTAGATCGAAAAATAATAAAGTTTTGCTTCAAGATTTAGTTCGCGCGCCGAGCGGCGACACCGGTTTAGTTACCAAAAAACCCGCTAGATGGCGCTGACCCCAGCCCATAGAATTCGTACATCGCGGTGTTAAGATTTTTCCCGATTTGGTTAGGCTCGCCGGTTGGAACTTGATATGTATCAAATCATAGGAATACAAATTCCGACATAATAGCCCCCTGCTTCCCTCTGGGAACTACGCGCTATTATTGAGGACTATCCTAAACGTGCTTCCGCTCCAGTTCTCTCTCTCTCTCTAACTGGCTGGGGAACTCGTCTTCGTTCTGAGTTATAAGCTTGTAACGTACGGGTTATTGAACATAATACACACCTCTCACGTCATTTCGGCTTTCCCTTCTCTCCCCGCGCGCACCTTCGCTACAAACATTATTTACTCAATCTAAGAAATATAAAATTTCATTTCAAGAAATTATATATTTTAAATGAAATAAGATAAATTACATCCAAGAAGTAAGTATATTTGGTTTAAGATACTTACTGTTTCACCCCAAGAAACATTAAATCTAACTTCAAACATGTAAATCTTCATCTAATACCGTCAGAACTTTTAAAATGAAAAATGTATATATTTGGTGTAAGTAACTAATTGTTTCACCCCAAGAAACATTAACTTTTACTTTAATTATGCATCTCTTAACCGAAAACCGTCATAACTCTTAATACAACAATTTTATTACTTAGAACCAAGAAATATTATACTTGTTTTTAAGAACTTGCTGATTTGCTTCTGAGTAATAATTATCACTGAACAAAACGTTTACGCTCTTGGAATAAATGATTAAGTTTTTAAAAAAAGATTGTTTTGCTAATCATGTTAAGATATAAAATGGTTAGTGCAAGTAATAAACATCGAGACATTTTATGTTTTATATCAAGTAATTAAAATCTTCCTGATATGGGAAACTGGATATCTCTTGGTTCAAATAGGTTTCTTTGGTTGAAGAGATATTTTCTATCTGTGCACAAGCGCGTCGTGTACGTACGCAACACATGCAAGCGGATTTGGATAAACGTGGATAAGAATAATATGCATAATGATATTTTTTATGTCTTCTGGCTGATATAATGGGGTAATACTGATACTTATGGTTAATAGTATTAAATAACAACATCTCATCTTACTTTGGACTATTTTACGTGAGTTACCCGATTTTTACATGTTTAATATGTCAGTGTCTCACGGTAGTTTTATTATTAAAAAGTACACTCACATATTTTATTTTGTTGCATAGGTACTGTCACTCGTTTTTTTTTAATAACCTAACCACAAAATTAAAATTTTGAAAAAACCCCCGACTGCGACATAGTAGACCGATTTTCATGAAACATGGCTAAGAACACTCCCGACTAACTCAGCTTTCAGACAAAAAAAACTAAATCTAAATCGGTTCATCCGTTCGGGAGCTACGATGCCACAGACAGACACGTCAAATTTATAACACCCCGTCGTTTTTGCGTCGGGGGTTAAAAAAAACAAACGCTGTGGCCTCGGCGGCAGGAGCACTTTACTTCACCCTCAACAGGATTAGCACTCATATTACGGTATCGTAGAAAAGGAAATAAAAGAAAAAAAAAAAAATTACATCATAAAAGACCCGGCCTACTTCCCATTAACTTCATTACAATGCACTTTTCACTCTAAAATTCATTTTACCATCGCCAGTGGCCTAGCCAAATGGCAATCGTGGACGCCAGATGCAGACAGAAATGCAGTCTAGCTCTGTCGCGCCAATACGCAAGAGCGATAGAGATAGATAGCTGGGCCATATTTTTTTTGTAACATGGGTATTTTCTACGCTATTCATGCTCAGAACCGCGAGGTCTTTCGATCCTGATAGGAGAAAAAAAATGTCCCAAGATTTCCATACATTTCTCAAACCTTGGAACCGTTACCGCCATACAAAATGTATGAAAAATAGTAACGGAATGGGAAAAACCTTGGGACACTTTTTTTCTCTTTTTAGGATTGAAAGAGCTCGCGATTCTGAGTGGAAATCACATAAAAATTTCCAAATCCAAAAAAAGTGGGGTGGACAACTTTGAAAAAAATGGCCCAGCTACGAAACATGCAACATGCTCCTGGGTGTATTCAAGTCAAGAGTGAATAGGCTATTACTGAACCAGTGAGCTACAACCTCGGCCTTGTCGTCACTTTCCATCAGGTGCGACTAAGGTCAATCACTGGCCAGTTTATAATAATAAAAAAAACATAATTATAATTATTATCGTAAGCGTTTGTGCATTTGGCTACCAACAGGAATCTGTACCAATTGAATCAGATCGATTGTTTTAAATGAGGTTAATTGCTTATTGGAAAATAATCAGGACAAGAGTCACAGTTCCTGGTTCTTGGCTACCTTTTACGAGGTACATTTGCTGAGTACTTAGCTTTAAAAACGTACACTTGTCCGGTAAGTAGCGGGAGTTATAGAAAAAGATTTTCCATCAGGGAATTACAAAAACTGTAACATTCAAATAATTAATATTGTCTTCGGTTACCGCGATAGTTACCGACAACCGGGGTGACTTTAGGAAATTTTGGGGTTACTTTGGTGGTATTTGAACGGCTTGAAAATTAACATTATTCATTATTTACTGAAACTGTTCATGTTACTAGTTAGATCAATAAATATTTTTGTAAATGTACCATAGAAAATCCCGAATTTACTTACAGTAAGACTTTAAAAATATTTTTTTCAAAGTAGCCCCTACGTTTTAAAGTCACCCCAGTTGACCGTACTCATGAAATAAAACTATGGAAACTGGAATTTACCATTCATCCCGACATTTCGAACACTTTACAGCGTGCGTGGTCAACGGGTGACACCGTCGGGATGAATTGTAAATTCATTATATGCGATTTAATCCGTTTCCATAGTTTTATTTCATGATTAAAATAATTGTTTTTTTTTATCTTTTAACATATTTTTATTGCAAAGTGTGGTAATAATATCGGATACTCGAGTCATTAAATCGCTTCTGTAAACCGTCGCGTCGCGATTTATCTGTGCTCTCATTTGCTATACACGGTGAAATGACCAATGACCAATTCTGTAAAAAAAATTTGCTGTTTCATAAATTTCGACCGCAATGATGCCGCTCATTTCTATGGAACAGCAAAATTTTTTTTTCGCGATTTCATGGAGCCTGGGGTCTGCTTTAACTACTAATCCCAAGATTTGGGGGTAGACACTAGTTTTACGAAAGCGACTGCTTTCTGACCTTTCAACCCGAAGGGTAACTAGGCCTTATCGGGATTAGTCCGGTTTCCTCACGATGTTTTCCTTCACCGAAAGTCAAATATCAAAATGACATTTCGCACATAAGTTCTGAAAAACTCATTGGTACGAGCCGGGGTTCGAACCCGCGCTCTCCATTGAAAGTCGCACGCTCTTACCGCTAGGCCACCAGCGCTTTTTTGAAGATGAAGTTCACACAAAAAAGTCTAAATCAACTAGTGGTAGACGTACCCAGAAAATGTTAATGAAGCAAGTTATTCCTGGATGTAGCAGTCAATCAGCGTTACAAATAGGATAAGTTTTGACAGGGGACAGTGTAGGATAATGTTAAAGGCCTTATTATAGTGTGTATACGTATACACTCGAACCCTCGCACCTATTTATATAGATTTTATCATATCTTAACTTCTTGTCTACGTGATAATCAAAAGTTGGAATTATCACGACAAAACAGTTTTCAACTTTTTTTTCACAGCGCCACCTATCGAGAAATTTGGTAAACCTCTTTATATAATCTACGAACTCACATAATATATTATATTCGGTCGGACCCTTCGATAATGTTAATTCTTAACCTTTATATACCTACAATGTAAATAAGAATTTCGTTAGCGCGATGTAGAAACCACTGCTCTCGGCACAGCTCTATCTATCGCTACAGTTGGTAAACTATTCTATATGAAACCCCACACACTCTAACAGTTGGCCCTTTTAATCGAATAATCATTAAATGGGCCATTTTTTTCAAAGTTGTCCACCCCACTTTTTTTTTGGATTTGGAAATTTTGATGTGTTTTCCACTCAGAATCGCGAGCTCTTTCAATCCTAATAGGAGAAAAAAAGTGTCCCAAGGTTTTTTTCCCATTCCGTTACCATTTTTTCATACATTTTGTATGGCGGTAACGGAATGGAAGGTTCGAAAAATGTATGGAAATCTTGGGACATTTTTTTTCTCCTATCAGGATCGAAAGAGCTCTCGATTCTGAGCATGAATCGCGTAAAAAATACCCATGTTACAAAAAAAGTGGGGTGGACAACTTTGAAAAAAATGGCCCAAATAATTCGTAACCTGAATATACAAACTAATTTAAATATTCGTTAACGCGATGTAGAAATCGTCACTGTCGGCATCTATCGGTAAATTTGGTAAACTCAATATGCTTTGGGCCATCGCAATGTAGTTGGCTCTTTTAACAGTTTTAATCGAATAATCGTCTAGCAATGGAGGTAACTAACCAGACCCCGTAGCCGAATGGCATTTCTCCGACGCCAAACGAAAGCGATACGCCGCTGGCTCTGTCGCGCCAATACGCAAGCGCGATAGAGATAGATATCTACTAGCGCTTCGTTTCGTGAGCGTTTCGTGAGCGATTGTGCCATTCGGCTAGCCACCCAGGAATGACGTCACCAATATATGTCCACTCTAACACGACTAACCCTTCGATTACAATAATAATTAGTAACCTTTCTAAACCTATAATCTGCATAAAAATTTCGTTAGCGCGATGTAGAAATCACTGCTCTCAGCACAGCGCTATCTATCGCGAAATTGAGTAAATACTTTTCTATGAAACAGAACAGACTCTAACAGTTGGCCCTTTTAGCCGTTTTAATCGAATAATCCTCTAGCAATGGAGGTAACTAATCGAAAGTGACGTCAGCAGTTTATGTCCACGCAAACAGACCGACGGAACCCTTCGGTTAATGAGCCCTTAATCGAAATGGGACCAGGGTTAAGATAAAGTTGGGTTAGATTAGATACTAATCTAGAGAGCCAGCCACTGTAAAAGTGTGTTCTGAGCTCTATGGGTAAAACCTCTGTGGAGGATCTAATAAATTCCACGTAACTGTAATGTAAGTGATCACTTCATTGCATGTTTTTTTATTTATGATGCAAATTGAAGTCTTAATTTATCTCTAGATAAGCCTACTTTTAATCCTTAGATATATTGATATTTAAATTAGCACCATGAATAAAAAAACATGCAAATAATTGGTCACTTACATTACTCTGTTACATGGTATTACCCGAATAATTATTTCGTGAGTATTGTCCCGGAGCTGTAAGTTCACATTTTTGGCACATGACAGCGTCCATAAAACGTAAACTCGCGCGACCTAAGGAAACAGACAACTCCGGACAGCTCCGGGACAATAGTTTTGCATTGACCACTAGAAACCAGCTAGTCTTTAGATTACTATGTATTTGATGACGACTGCCAGCGTAGCCGGATGGCAAACGTCGACGCCAGACGCCGACAGAAATGCTGTCTGGCTCTGTCGCTCCAATACGCAAGAGAGATAGAGATAGATAGCTACGAAACAGAGAATGTCGTGAGCGTTTGTGCATTTGGCTAAGTACCCTAGCTGGCAGGCAAGCATGGTCGCGCGATAAATGATAAAACATCCGAAAAAATTATATTTTACAGTTGATATTTTCCTCGTATTGGTGTGGTAAAAACCCTCGATGGCAATTAAAATTTGATTAATCTACATACCTTGAAACTTTCGCAACGCTCAAGAATCCACATTCTGACCCCCTCGCTACGCCTGCAGTCCAACTAGTCAAATCAGCTTCTTTTTAAAAACTATTAAAACGCTTACCTATATAGAATTACTAAGAAATACTGAGGAGTGACGTGACGTCACTTCATTAACCGACTTCAAAAAAAGGAGGAGGTTCTCAATTCGACTGAATTTTTTTTTTTACTTTATATCTTTCTCTTTAACTTATTAAATATAAATTATGTTTTTTATATGTAACTACTGTCCATATTTTTCTTCTAATTATGTAGAGCTTTATTTCGTGCACTGCATAAAATATTTTTCCCCTCACTAGCTCGGAAACACGTGTTTTGTCCTTTAATACCAGCGGATAAAAACGCACTTCATCCACTAGTGGGTAAAGTAGTTTGACCTTGAATAAAGTCAAATTAACTGCTATAAAATTGATAAAAGTAGGTGCATCTAGTAATAAAGATGATTTACTACCTGTGGAATTACTGGAAGCAGTGATACATGCATTTTTTGCGTTGTAGTTTCCTCGTTATAGTGAGGGGAAAAGTTTTGTGTTACACTCGAGTGCAAATGTATTTTACTTCTCGTTTGTTAAAAAACTCGCAAGTTCAGGATTCTATTCTCGAACCACTCGCTTCGCTCGTGGTTCAACTATAGAATCCTTTCACTTGCTCGTTTTTCAATTCCACACTCGGCGTTAAAATACAACTTTGCCCCCTTGTATAACAAATAACTATTATTTGAAGTATGGGAAACTAGCCTATCTTTTATCTTTATCTTTACAAAATAAAGTTGTTTCATAATTTCCGGAATGCGAAGGAAATTGGTTTTCGCGTGTATGTTTACATCGTAACGCCTTAGACAAACTTCGTGCTGTCTTTACAAAGTTATAATTATGAGTATCTTTGAGTAACACTGGCTTTCAACTTCTTGGTGTTGTAATAGTCATGCGCGGATCCAGGGGGGGGGGTCATGGGGGTCATGACCCCCCCCCCCCCCCCCCCCCCCCCTAGAGCCTAAGTTGGCCATACAAATAGACCACGTGACCCCCCCTGGGGCCCCGAGCCTTTACCACGTGACCCCCCCCCCCCCCTGGGCACGAAGCTGGATCCGCGCTTGGTAATAATACATCGTGCAACAAGGGGAGGAAGTTGAATATTACTAACGAGAATAAGTTAAACTTGCCGGAGCGATTTAAAGACTCGAGTTAGTTATATTCATACTCCCCGAGTTTCACACAATGTTTTTCATCACACTCGCAATGTAAAAAATATTTAAATAGATGTAAAAAAGTTAAGTACGGTACAAGAAATTTCATTATTCCCTCGGGAGAATGATTTTTCTATAACTCACGCTCCGCCAGCGTGTAATGGCACATTTAAAGTGCGGGTGTGATGAAAACATTAAAAATGTCATATACAAATTAAAAAAAAAAAAAAAAAAAAAATGACGAAGCCTGTGCTGTGGATTTTTGTTTGTACTTATTATTTACTTTATTTGCTTATTTATTCAATAAAAATGTATGAATTGTATTTTAATTAAAATAAAAAGTTTTGACGACCGATCTGGCTCAATCGGTGTTACCCTGCCTGCTAAGCCGCGGTCCTGGGTTCGAATCCCGGTAAGGGCATTTATTTGTGTGATGAGCACAGATATTTGTTCCTAAGTCATGGATGTTTTCTATATATATAAGTATGTATATCGTCGCTTAGCACCCATTAGTACAAGCTTTGCTTAGTTTGGGGCTAAGTTGATCTGTGTAAGGTGTCCCCAATATTTAAAAAAAAAGTGACCAAGACCTCCAAGTGTTCAAGTGTTCCGAGCTGGAATCGAACCAGCGTACTCCGTTAACCGGACGGATGCCTGTAAAACCACTCGGCCATCGGATCACAGCAAGCAAGCAAGGGTCGAAATTTTCAAGTGTATGACACAATTACTTCCTTCTGGCGTGATTTAATTTCTTGTTTCGAACTTCCTTTTTTTCGCACTTGTATCGTAATGTACTATTTCAGTACAGATGGTGTTTTTTACGCACTAGTGCGAGAAGTGGTTCATTATAATTATGTAGGTCGAAACTTCGGAGGGCCATCTGTACTGAAAAACGTCGTACGATACACGTGCGAAAAGGAAATTCGTAACTCGTGTTTTAATTTATCGCCACTCGTTTCGAACTTACTTTTTTACGCACTTGTATGTAAGTGTACAGTCAAGTGTAAAAATATGGGTGTACACATCTTACTCAAAAATATGTCCTATAGCATCTTAGTCCGGTGTAATAAGAGCGTAGTACCATATTTATGAGACGATTATTTCGATACGTATTTTTTCCCCTCACTAGCTCGGAAACACGTGTTTTGTCCTTTAATACCAGCGGGTAAAAACGCATTTTATCCACTAGTGGGTAAAGTAATTTGACCTTGAATAAAGTCAAATTAACTGCTTTAAAATTGATAAAAGTAGGTGAATCTAATAATAAAGATAATTTACCACCTGTGGAACTACTGGAAGCAGTGATAAACGCATTTTTTACGTTGTAGTTTCCTCGCTATAGTGAGGGGAAAAGTTGTGTGTTACACTCGGGTGCAAATGTATTTTACTTCTCGTGTGTTAATAAACTCGCAAGTTCAGGATTCTATTCTCGAACCACTCGCTTCGCTCGTGGTTCAACTATAGAATCCTTTCACTTGCTCGTTTTTCAATTCCACACTCGGCGTTAAAATACAACTTTGCTCCCTTGTATAACAAATAACTATTGCACTTGACTGTACTATTGTATTGTATTATGCAATTTATGTATGTCTACCACCTAGGCAAACCGTTAACCCCAAAACCCCAGTCTAGATAGGGGTGCAACCCCTGGCCTTGCGCCGCTGCCCTACTGACCGAGCTGATACGCTATCGCTCAAATCGCTTATGAATTCAAGGTTTCTGATGAGAGCTGGTGGTCCGCCATTTTAGATAGGCAATAGCTCGGGACGACGCCATTTTTAGGGTTCCGTAGTCAACTAGGAACCCTTATAGTTTCGCCATGTCTGTCTGTCCGTCCGTCCGTCCGTCCGTCCGTCCGTCCGTCCGTCCGTCCGCGGATAATCTCAGTAACCGTAAGCACTAGAAAGCTGAAATTTGGTACCAATATGTATATCAATCACGCCAACAAAGTGCAAAAATAAAAAAATGGAAAAAAATGTTTTATTAGGGTACCCCCCCTACATGTAAAGTGGGGGCTGATATTTTTTTTCATTCCAACCCCAACGTGTGATATATTGTTGGATAGGTATTTAAAAATGAATAAGGGTTTACTAAGATCGTTTTTTGATAATATTAATATTTTCGGAAATAATCGCTCCTAAAGGAAAAAAAAGTGCGTCCCCCCCCTCTAACTTTTGAACCGTATGTTTAAAAAATATGAAAAAAATCACAAAAGTAGAACTTTATAAAGACTTTCTAGGAAAATTGTTTTGAACTGGATAGGTTCAGTAGTTTTTGAGAAAAATACGAAAAACTACGGAACCCTACACTGAGCGTGGCCCGACACGCTCTTGGCCGGTTTTTTATAAAAAAAAATTGATATTGGGGGACACCTTACACTAATCAACCTAGCCCCAAACTAAGCAAAGTTTACATTATTGGTGCTAGGCGACGATATACAGCGGGGCAAATCTCGACGGGGGCAAATGTAACTGGTCCATTTCTCCATGTTTTACAATGTTTGCATTATTAAATAAAGTGTCTACCGGTTATTATATGGTAGGCGTGTTCAGTGGATACATGTAGAACTCAACATCATAGTGTAATGATGGAAAAAATGGACTAATAACAATGGCCCCCCAGTCGAGATTTCCCCCGCTCTACCTTACTTACACTTATATGGGTAAATAAATATACATGTATTTATTTGTGTATTTGAATTAGATCATACTTATCTATCAAATGAACAGACTGTCCTACGCTTGCCGTTTCATACCAAAGAGCGTCGAGTATATAAAAATTACTGCCAAAGTAAAATTTGTAGTCACATTGCATAGACTGCCATCTTTCGGCACAGGCTAAAAAAATTGAACCTCAGCTTTGACAATTTGCCCCATATTCTTAGCTCGATATGTGTTAAAATGTCAAATAATATTAGCGCCTTCTAGCCGAGCGTCCCCCAAAGTTGTAACGCCACTAAGCCACCGTACCTTTTTCTATATGGTTCTTATTAGGTACCTACGTTTTTTCTTAGACTTTATCTGTCTATACTGAGTTATATATGTCTTTGATATAATGGTATTTTCTTGAGGTAAACATGGCGGAAATTGACGGGAGAGCTGTCAACGTCAAAACGTCAAGTTTCCTTTCCGGTCAAACAGAAATGACCCGTCAACCTGTCAAAACAATCGCCGTGGCATTTGAAGTTAATATTGTGGCTAATCGCAACGTTGAAACGGTTATTCGATTCGAACGCGGTATAAACGACTAATATTAAATAGATCTAGATATGATATGGATCGGATTCAGAAGAAGTTACATTTTGTTTCAAGAAACGTTGCTTTTTAAATTAACAAATCAGTATCATGGGTATTGGGTACCTTTGTCTTTTCAAAGAAAATTCTATTTTGTACCATTTTTATCTAGGCTAAAGATCGCAATTATAATCCAGCAGGGCTAATAATGCTCCCTATTTTATCACTTATCGACCAGCCAGAACGTGATGGTTACTTTATCCACATACATAAGTGATAAAATTGCAAGCATTATAGCGCTGGACTCAGAATAAATTAAAATGGATAATTAATTAATGACTGCCATGGGTGAGACTGAGACTTGAACTCACGGCCTCTAAATTCATTCATTAGGTAAAAAATGTTTACCTGTTCTTCAGTACACCAACATAATTTTCGCAAAAGCGGTTCAAAAACAAATACACCCCAGCTTAAAGTAGTATTTGGCACAATTCCCGAGCTGATTGCCAAGGCCCAATGTTGCGCCAAGTTCTAGTGCCAATATCAAGCGCTAAGCTTATTGGGCTTCATATAGGTTAATGTTAAGTCAGTATCTATTTCAAAACTAACTAACTATGAAATAAAACTATGATGGAAACGGATTAAATCGCGTATAATGAATTTAAAATTCATCCCGACGTTTCGAACTCTTTACAGCGTTCGTGGTCAACGGGTGACTGAGGAAAAATTACAATGTGCAAAAGCTACCCACATATAAAAACACATTGCACATTGTAATTTTTTCTCAGTCACCCGTTGACCACGAACGCTGTAAAGAGTTCGAAACGTCGGGATGAATTTTAAATTCATTATACGCGATATAATCCGTTTCCATAGTTTTATTTCATGAGTAACTATCGCGGTAACCGAAGACAATACTAACCAACTATTTTAGCTCAATGATCCAAAGTGAATCTTAGGCTCCGAAATGAGAGTTCGCCACCTGGAGGGCGATTTTTGAATCTCGCATACGGGATTTTGTCACTAAAATACCGGTTGAAAACGGTGACTTGCTTATTATTTTCAGTGACAATTTTCTGAATTCGAACGCGTGAGACTCAAAAATCGGCCCGCTGTCCCGAACCTGCCCAGCCTGCAACTGTTTGACATAATGCCAACGTCCACTTTTCATCATCGCACCGCTCGCCATCGACAGGGCGCTCATCCACACACCTTGCAACCTAAATGGTCGCGCACCGTGCGGTTTCAGAGGAATTTCCTCCCACGAACGCTCCGGCTGTGGAATGAGCTCCCTGCCGAGATATTTCCGATGAACTATTAGTATGTGGTACTTCAAAAAAGGAGTGTACAAGTTACTAATTGGTCAGCAACGCGCATGTGACACCCCTTTAGTTGCAGGCGTCCATAGGTTACGGTGACCGCTTTCCATCAGGCGGACCGTATACTTGTTTGCCACCGACGTGGTATAAAAAACAGCCTCTTGCCAGTCACTGACTTGAAGCTGACGCAGGTCCGCCGCCACAGTCCTCTTCTTCTTCTTCCTCCTACCCTTATCCCACGTTATGTGGGGTCGGTACAACATGTCTTTCTCTTCCATTCTCCCCTATCTTTCGTCATCTCAACACTCACATCTTTCTTTCTCATGTCCTCTTTCACACAATCCATCCATCGTTGTTTGGGTTTACCCCTCCCTCTCCATCCATCAACATTCATCTCCAACATTCTTTTGCCTATATGACACTCATCCCTCCTCATCATGACCGTACCACGCCAACCTGCCACTCCTCATCTTTTCCGTTATAGGCGCAACTTTCAAACTTCCCCTAATATACTCATTCCTGATCCGATCCATTCTGGTCACTCCACACATCCATCTCAACATTCTCATTTCCGCTACGTGCAATCTCCTTTCATCCTCCACCTTTGTCGCCCAGCATTCAGATCCATACAATACAACAGGCCTCACAATCGTCTTATAGATTTTCCCCTTAAGTTTAAGGGGCATCCGTCGATCGCATGTTGTCCCTGAGACCTGTCGCCATTTCATCCATCCCGCATTTATTCTATTCCGCCGCCACAGTCCTCCCAGCCACATTTATAGGAAAATTGCACATACACAATTTAAATAATAAAAATATCATGACGACCGATCTGGCGCAGTCAGTAGTGACCCTGCCTGCTGCGCCGCGGTCCCGGGTTCGAATCCCGGTAAGAGCGTACACCCATCTTAAAGGCCGGCAACGCACCTCCAACACCTCTGGTGTTTCGGGTGTCCATGGGCGGCGGTGATCGCTTACCATCAGGCGACCTGTATGCTCGATAGCCCCCTATCCCATTAAAAAAAGGGCATTAATTTGTGTGATGAGCACAGATATTTGTTCCTGAGTCATGGATGTTTTCTATGTATATAAGTATTTATATATTATATATATCGTTGTCTGAGTACCCACAACACAAGCCTTCTTGAGCTTACCGTGGGCCTCAGTCAATCTGTGTAAGAATGTCCTATAATATGTATTTATTATTATGTATGTATTTATCATATACACATATAACTATTAATACATACATAAATGCACTTAACTGGAGGAAAATGGAGTTAATTTTCCTCCGGTAAAATAATCCTATGTACATTTCTGAGGTTGTGCAATAAAGTGGATTTGTATTGTATAATCCTTTCAAAACTTCGAAAATCCATTAGATTATACTTTCAGCTTAATTTCATCTGTAATCAGGAAGTTTGTATTGCTTCTAATGGAAAGCTTCTAAAACTTCCGGCCTAATAGTAAAAACCTTGAGTTTTGTTTAATGAGTTTTCCGATACCGGATACAAGGGAAATAACTACAGCAGTACCTTGACTTGGTAGGTATAATAACACTCCGGTGACACTTTGCTGGGACGTCAGTCTTCCGCGACCACGGCCAGTGCAACCTGGCCGAAACGTTGGGAAAAAAGGTAAAAATAATGTTAATTAATCGCGTTCGACCTGTATGTAACTTTAAATAGGTATAATAAGTATAACCACAATTCTTCTTTTTTTCACACAATCCACCATGTTAAAATTAACAAGAGTCAAAGACGTATATAAGTCCATATATACAGATAAAGTCTAACAATCGATGAAATCAGGGGTAGCTTTTGCACATTGTAATTTTTCCTCAGTCACCCGTTGACCACGAATGCTGTAATGTGTTCGAAACGTCGGGATGAATTGTAGATTCATTTACGCGATATAATCCGTTTTCATAGTTTTATTTCAATTTTAAAACATTTAAAGTTAAGAATATGAGCCAAATTGTCAAAACTGAGGTTCAAAAGTTTTAAGCCTGTGTCGAGGTGGCAGAGACATGAACTAAGTATACACATTTTACTTTGACAGTAACTACTCGACCCTTTTTTGCGAGGAGAAAAAAATGTTACGTGATATAAAAAAGTTGTCGTCAAATATTATGTACGCTTCTTCGCGCGTGATATCATAGTCTTAGAGTCAAAGCTGTGTAATTGAATTCTCTGTGTCATATACCTGGTTCAATTAAAATTATTGAAAAATATTGTTTGACAGAAAAGTTTAACTAATAAAAAGTTAATTCATTAGCTGAAGAAAATACTTTTACGTCAACAATGTAAACATTTAGAGCCCGTACACAGGAGGCCAATAATGGCCGCTGTACTTATTCAATTCTTTTTTTTTTTAAATATAGATGGGCTTACTCTTGGCCACAGACTAGCCAAAGGCAAAGACGTGGCCTACGATGGAGTGAGCTCGCCCAGAAGATGCCTGTTCAGTTCACCTTGGGAGACCTTACACAGATCAACCCAACCCCAAACTTAGACACTACGCGCTAGCCCAGACAAGTCGTATAGTATTTATTATTTTATTTATTTCTTTATGTATAATTCCAAACCACAAAGCACACGTTTTACAGCACATACCTAAATAGCAAACTTTTTTTAAATTTCTCCATTTCTATGAAAATGGTCCCTAAATTATTAATAATCTACAATACTATAATACCGCTCATTATAACAACCTAAAGAGAATCCTAACAATTCGCAAAATACCTCAATCATCAGTATTTACATTGGGTATTTACCATTGACATATATATTACTTCGTAAGGACGTGACATAAGAGGCACTAAAGGGCGGATTTTTATTTTGTTGTCTGTTAATTTTTTTTTCAAATGTAGTAATTTTTGCACTTTTTCTACTCAGAATCATGAGCTGTGCGGAACCCGCAGGAGAAAAAACATGTCACACATTTTTTTCCACTGCGTTGCAATTTTGAATAGAAATTGTTTGATCGTAACTCAGAGGAAAGCAAAAAATGTAGGATATGAATTTGGAACATTTTTGGTCTCTTATTAGAATCGAAAGAGCTCATGATTCTGAGTAGAAAAAGTGTAAAAATTTCCAAAAATAGAAAAGTGAAATCGACAACAAAATAAAAATATGCGCTAAATATGATTACAGTATCTCATTTAGCACAAGTCTCTACAACATTTACTACAAGAGTCTACGGGACTAGTCGCACACGCACGCGCGATGTTTACTCATCAACCAATCGCAGTACATACCTATAACGTACCACGTAGACGTACCGAACGAGAATGTTTAGTCGAATTTATTTGAATTGCCCTATCCTAATCTTTGAAATCTTTGGTATTTACCGAAATCCCTCCAAAGCCTGACGGAATTGATTCGGCTCGCCGTCTAAGCCTTTCTGAAGAATATAAGACCTTATTGGGTCTGTTTAGTAACTTGGGGGTATATTACGGATTTTGCAAACAGGTGTAAGTATTTGATTGTATTGTATATAACCTAACCACAAAATTAAAATTTTGAAAAAACCCCCGACCGTGAGTGACATAGTAGACCGATTTTCATGAAACATGGCTAAGAACACTCCCGACTAACTCAGCTTTGAGACAAAAATACTAAATCTAAATCGGTAAACATTATTGACCATACTAATATTATAAATGGGAAAGTGTGTGTCTGTTTGTTTGTCCGTCTTTTACGGCAAAACGGAGCGACGAATCCACGTGATTTTTAGGTGGAGATAGTTGAAGGGATGGAGAGTGACATAGGCTACTTTTTGTCTCTTTCTAACGCGAGGGAAGCCGCGGGCAAAAGCTAGTTTAGTATAATGTTTCTAATTGTTACTATTATATGTAATTGTTACTATATAATGTTTCTAAATTATACTGTTTTCTCTGAATGTAGACTCAGTTTTATTTAACTTGGACATACAAAAGTCAACCCCAGGTCGTCTCGAGTGGCAGAAAAACATGTTTTTCGTGATTGAAAGTACTCGGAGTCTGAAACAGCCTAACAAGCGTGTTATTGTGGTAAAATGTATTTACTACGCATCAAAGACATAAATAAATAATAAATAAATATTATAGGAGATTCTTACACAGATTGACTGAATCCTACAGTAAGCTCAAGAAGGTTTGAGTAGATATATAACTCCGATAAGAAATAAAGATAAAGAAAAAACGTATCTCGGATCCTTCAAGAAAAAAATACGGTCGTCGTGGCGCTATTATTAATATTTGACAATTATAACAAAATATATATGCAGTAGAAGGATTTTTTTTCCATGTTTTTGTAAGTCTCCGAGGTTTCAGAGTCCGTCTAGCTAAAGACATCATTTTTTTTCACATTTTCTTTATTTCTAAGCTTTATAAAGTTTATTACTTATCGACGTGTGGTGTAGGGTTAAGAATTTCACCACCCCCTTTCTTCCCGTGGGTGTCGTAGAAGTCGACTGTAGGATATGAGTTAAATTGTGGCGTAGGCGAGAGACTGGCAACCTGTCACTGCAATGTCACAATTTGGATTTCTTTCAACCCCTTTTTGCCAAGATTGGCACTGAAACTTAGTAGTTCATGTGCTCTGCCTACCCCTTTATGGGATGCAGCCGTGATTATATGTGTGTATTTATTAATTATATATGATTTTATATATTGTATAAAACATCGCTAGTTTTAAATTACACATTGAATCGACATTTAAGCCTTCAAAGCGCTTTAAACGCACTTCCAAGTTAATAAAAAAGAGAATAAAAATATATCCCTCTTGCCCTTTGTGAAGTAAATAAATTGCCACTCTTAAACAACGCCTGCAGCTTTCAGAATAGCAAGAGATTAAACGAGAGGAGAGATATTGCCGTGACATTTTATACAGGCGTTTTAATTTCCGCATTGCTTGGGGCTTATAAATACGTATTTCCGTCGAAAACATATGTGACGTTACGTACCTAAAGGACCCATATTCTTCTAATGCCACAAGATCCTTTCCATACGAAATTCTAAGATAAATTCTGATAAAAAGGACATTATTAATTGCACATCATTTATTTATTTATCATAATGGCAAGTTCACAATTTTACATACAAACTACAACTTAAATTTAGAATTCCGTAAATAGTCGTATGAAATATAAGGATGACTGGTCTGGCCTAGAGGGCCGTGACGTGCCGGCTAAGCAGAGGATCCCGGGTTCAAAACTCGGTAAGCATAAATTTATTTGTGTGTTGAGAACAATCCCGAGATACAGGCTGCGCCTAGTTTGGGGCCGACGGATATAACCTTAATGGCAAAAATGTAATTTATGTTAAGTTCTGCTGGAAAAATGTACCATGTAGATATTATTCTTGGGAAATAAACGATTTTGTGATTTGTGATTTAGAGAGAGATTATCAGTATTATCACTTGAAATTGCATCGTGAATTATTTGTTCCTGACTCATGATACTCATGATTGTATCATACTTTATATCGTTGTCTGAGTATACACAATTTTTTTGAGTTTACCGTGGGGCTGTCAATCTCTGTAAGATTATGTTAGGTATTTATTTAATTACTAGCTTCGCTCGCGTTAGGCCGTTTTCACATTATCCGATCCGATATCGGATGTAGGAAGGATGTAAAATGTAAGATTTATGCGCTTCCAGGTCTTTATTTATGTATTTGATAGATCATTATTACTAAAAAACGATAAACGGAAAAATTGCGGATTTAATCCAGATGGCACTATCCTACGACAGTTTTTGTCCGAGGCACCATCGAACTGCCGATATCGACAGGACGCTTCCGACATTTTTGGCATGCCGGACCCCCCGCCAGCTGTCGGCCGATAATATTTGTATGTGTGCGTATACATATAATGTAGGTATACGTTTGTAGTAGTGTGCGTGACAAAAATGGCGTCTTTTAAACAGCTGTTTTAATGATGAATTTCTGTTGGTATTCATCGGTCCGAATTGCGGATACTATTTTTTTCATCTTTTAGTAGATATAGTTAAATGTAAAATTATTTACTTTAGCTGCCACTCTTGAGTATTTTTATGATCGTTATTTAAATTTTACAATAAAATATTTGAAATGTAGTGCGTATAATTATTAAATATCAAAAAATTAAAAATATTTTTTGATGCAAAATCATACTTCATTGATTAGGAACAATGCGTTTTATCGGACCGACATCCGACACTATCGGAAGCGTTTATCGGGTGTAGGATGTCGGTCCTACATCCGATATCGGATCGGATAATGTGAAAACGGCCGAAACAGACAAAAAGTAGCCTATGTCACTATCCATCCCTTCAACTATCTCCACTTAAAAAATCACGACAATTCATCGCTCCGTTTTGCCGTGAAGGACGGACAAACAGACACACACACTTTGCCATTTATAATATTAGTATGGATCATTCATTTAGGACCCTTTAGGCATGAATTTACACATATGAGGCTTAAACAGAGGTTATTTGTCAGAATTTTAATTACTATAGTTACTTGGCATGTTGATTGAAAATTGAAAACAATTTACCCAGGGGAACGAAACAACGGCGCAAACACAGACGTATTAAATTTACAAGCTTTTATTTTACTTTTCATGATTGTGTGTGTATTAGTGGATCAAATCTTACATTGACGACCGGTCTGGCTCAGTCGGTAGTGACCCTGCCTGCTAAGCCGCGGTCCTGGGTTCGAATCCCGGTAAGGGCATTTATTTGTGTGATGAGCACAGATATTTGTTCCTGAGTCATGGATGTTTTCTATGTATATAAGTATGTATTTATCTATTTAAGTATGTATATCGTCGCTTAGCACTCATAGTACAAGCTTTGCTTAGTTTGGGGCTAAGTTGATCTGTGTAAGGTGTCCCCAATATTTATTTATTTATTTATTTATTGATTTCAACTTATACGATTTTTTTCACCAACAAATGGGAGGCCAAATAAAAAAAAACCGGCCAAGTGCGAGTCGGACTCGCCCACCGAGGGTTCCGTACAAACTTTCAGAAGTTAAAATAATCTCGTTTCTCAGATAATTCGTAAGTCTGTATACAGTATGTACTTACTAATGATGAGTATTATTGTGTACAGCGCCATCTCTAGATACATACGAGCGATACCCCACTTGACCTAGTAACTTGACATTTACAATTTGCCCACTGCCCCCACTGGTTTAAATTATATATGTATATGGTATTTTGATGTTGAATAATACCATCAGCTTGGTATTACTAATTAATATACATATAATATATTATATGTACCTACTAGTATTAGTTCTAATCTTAAGCTAATGGTAATGTTCAACACAATTTTATTGTTATGAATAAATAAATTAAATTAAATCGTAATTAGGTACCTAAGCCGTCATTTTCCGAGTAAAGTTAAATTAGTTACCAATCGAGGCGAACGCGAGGTCCAAAACAACACGAAGCGAGCATGAATCTACTGATAAAAAATCCCGAGTACAGTTGACGGCCGAGGCGAAAGCGAGGTCAGTTAACGACTCAAGGAAGGCATGACAATAAAAATCGGTTTTTTTTTTAATACTTACGGTACGTGCGGGATTAGGGGACGGGTGGGGGTGAGGGGTGCGACGCAGGCGGGCCAGGGCGCTGAGCAGCCCGTCCGTGGTCACGGCGCCCTCATCTGCCGATAGAAAAACCAACTTTAGTGCATGGGACAATGTTTAGGTACATTTTGACAGGATAATTTATGTTTTTTCTTAAAATAGGTATATTATGTGGTCCAAAATGTGCATAGTTGCATACACTATAAAAAATATTTTACACATTTTAATCAAAATATATTATTAACGCCATGACAGGCAACACTGTCCAGGCAGGCAATTATGGTCGCGCGATAAGTGATAAAATAGCAGGCCGTCCCTATCGCACTATTTGTAAGTGCGATAGGGACGGCCTGATATTTTATCGTCTATCGCGCGACCACGCTTCCCGCGCAGGACAGCCAACCTCCGGTCACCCCGCTGATCCAATGAGCGGCGGCCAGTGCCTCGACCTGCCGCCAATAAGAATGAAGACTGAAGCGCCACAGTTTCCCCTTCGCGTCACTATAAAAGCAAGGTGCACGGCACCAGCACCCCTTCTTTTTCTAACCAAAATCTCTCCCACTACGTGTCCTAGACTCTAGACTAGAACCTACTCAACACATTGTATTTAAATTCCATTTTTTTTAGCCTATATTGTTTCCCACTGCTGGGCAGTTTAAATTCTATTAAAAAAGGTAAATATTTGATTAAACTGTTTTATTTAATAATAAAAAAAAATCGAAATAAGATGTCATATATTAAAGAAAAAACGAGGTGGCCTAGGGGTTCATGGCGTTTGGCCCGGATTGCTAAAAGACGCCGGTTCGAATCCGGCCTTCACCACTGGTGGTGCTCGTCATTTTTTCTTTAATATATGACATCTTATTTCGATTTTTAATTTATATATAGTAGTGTGACACATAAAAAAACACAAATCAAAATATTTGTTAAAATAATTTGATTTGTTCCCATAGTTGCGTGTTTCGGTTACGGCTCAAACATTTATAGTGACATAGTAGAATCTCAGCAGAATTTTAAACACGAATATATTTTAGACCAATATAAAGCCTGACTGATATATTACTACTCGCCATCTTGCGGATTTTCTTTAGAACTATTTTCTTCATACTATTATACTGAACTGTCACCGCATACATCAGAACAACAGCGACCTCTTGACAATCCATACGAATATTAAAGCCTGACAAGATTTTATTTGACCCTGAAGAAGTGTCGCTACAAAACGTTTTCATATGGCAATAAAGTGCGGACGTATTATATAATGGGGACAGTGTGTACTGGTCTCGCGTTAATATTTGTAGAAAACTAAAACATGGTTTTAGAGAACAAAAATGTAATAAGCAAGGTTTGAATACTCGCTACTTGTATCCGCACAGCCTAAAATACACATGAATCTTGTGCCTGCATCGAAGTCGTCAATGTTTATTTTCTTTTTGCGTGAGACCTTGTTTTGTACTGGTAGCAATGATGGAACAGCCTCCTTATTTCTATAAATATTTTTCACGGCAGAGCTACCGACACCTTAAATAAGAACAAAAAATATATTAAGCTTAATCGAAACCAACTATAATCAATACAGGAGAACCGCACTATAAACCGTCAGTACCGGACATGTCAACAACCGATTTCGGAACATTATCATCGAAATGCTGTGAAATCCTTCATCCTTTTTTGTTGTAATTCATTTTTCACATTAAGTATAATTATTTTCACTTTTTCAATATTATTTTGGGCATATTTGCGATGAAACCGTTAGGAAATTTAAAATCTTTTCTTCTTGTTTATATCACTGATATTCGATGGCTTTCGATGACGGGTGTCAAATAGTAATCCTTGCCAGTAAAATAAATTAGTTCTGCTGAAAATCCGCAACGTGGCGAGGGTCAAATAAAAACTTGTCAGGCTATATAAATGGGAAAGTGTGTGTGTCTGATTGTTTGTCCGCCTTCCACGGCAAAACGGAGCGAACAATTGACGTCATTTTTTAGGTGAAGATATTTGAAGGGATTTAGAGTGACATAGGCTAATTTTTGTTTCTTTCTAACCACCACTTACCTAAAATGGAGGAATAGAAGTTTTTATGGAGAATTCCGCAACATTCAAACTTAACGCGAGCGCTAGCTACATGCTTTACCTAGTTAAAACATAAATAACCTAACCACAAAATTAAAATTTTGAAAAAACCCACGACCGCGACATAGTGGACCGATTTTCATAAAACATGGCTAAGAACACTCCCGACTAACTCAACATACAAACAAAAAAAATTAATCCAAATCGGTTCATCCGTTCGGGAGCTACGATGCCACAGACAGACACACACACAGAAAGACAGACACACACACAGACAGACACGTCAAACTAATAACACCCCGTCGTTTTTGCGTCGGGGGTTAAAACCGAGGGAACCATCTTTTTCGTGGCAAGTTTCACAAAATGCGTCATCTCTAGTTTCGGTGTCACGCCCCCTATAACTCATGAATACTGATATGAACTATTAATTGGTATGCCAAGGTGCGTAGCCAAATGCACAAACAGTCACTATAACATCATTATCACTCTCACTCTCGCTATCCCAATAACTCTTTCGTATTGGCGCGACAGAGCCAGCCTGCGTTTCATTCGGGTACCTTAAATAGGCCGCCAGATTTCCCTACTTTTTGTTTATCATTAAAAAAACAACAGACATAGTTCCATTTGGAAATGACCTCAATCAAAATAGATTTTTATTTTATTAATATCTAGGACTATATTTCAATTGTCCGAAAATGCCTTTTATTATTTAGAAATCAACATCGGGTAATATAACACCAAACCGTTTGTGTAATGAAGTCTTTAATTACACGATTTGTATAATTATTCGTTTAATTGTAATGATCATTATCTTAATGACATGTATCATTTTACGGGGTCATTATTTTATGTTTCCAATAGGTAATTTTTATATTTAAGGAAAATATTTATAGTTATTTGTATATTAACTATGCGTTTAGGATAGAAAGCTATCAAGGGATCGATCGGTTTTTTTGGGTTTATCTGTTATTGTTCAGCGTATACATAAATGGTATAGAGTCTGACTAATGAAAGTTGAACCCAGTATTTTTTTAAAACAGCAACTCTGGATGTCATATCATCGATTGTCATCTGTCAGTGTGACTGTCACTTTAACGAATTTTGGTAAATGTTAACAGTGAAATCTATAAATAATAATGAATAACACCATAAAAATTCGTAAAGTAAGTGCTGTAAATAAATTAGAAATAATAAAAAAGAAACCATGTTATTAATGTGTTGCCAGCTCCAATTTTTTTGAAATTGCCACGTTTTTTCGGGATCAACTTTCATTAGCCAGACTCTATAAATCAGGGGATATTTATCATTCATTACTATTATAGATTCTGTTCTGTTCTGTTCTGTATTCAGGTTGTCATAATAAAAGCTTAATGTCATTGTTTGCACATTAGAGTAAGTAGGTTTTCTTAGTTTTGTGCGGTGACAGGTTAAGATTTTATCAATTGAAACTTGCCTTCCGTGGGTGTTGTAGAAGTCGACTATGGGATACAGGTTCAAATGTGGCAATGGCTTGTCACTGCAATATTACTCTGGCTACGCATTGCTATGAGAAGCGCTGAAATTTGAGCGCTCTCATGTGCTCTGCTTTTCCTTTTTGGGAATACAGGACTACTTCTTATTACTTTCCTTTTTATATACATTAACATTATTATTTTTACCTTTTTTCCCAACGTTTCGGCCAGGTTGCACTGGCCGTGGTCGCGGTTGTATATTTATAAATAAATTAATAGTTTAAAAAACACTATAAAACACGCTTTTATAAATGCACGTAAAAGCCAAAAATAAATTATGGATCGTTCAAGTTGTCTCTATTTGTGAGCTGAAGTTTAAAAACTATGTGCTTTTAATTATAATATTTGATTGTAAAAGCGTGGGGCGCTGGAACAGGAAAGACTTTTTGTATAACTTGCTGATAAATCAAATTATGCTACTCGTATGTTACGGGAAGGAGGTTACACAGATTGACGCGCTAACTGGAGTTGCAGCATGACTAGTAGGATCTACATTAAACAGTCAAATCAATTAAAAGTCAGTGTTCAAAGTAGGTACCAGTTTGTCGAACTCAGACAAAATATGCGCTAGTATATAGCGAGGAGAGTCGACAGTCACCGACACTTAGAACGCCGCTTTTTTCCGGTAATCAAAGTACAAAAGGGGAAAGTGTCTACAGTGACAGGATGCAGAGTTCTTGTTCGTGGACGAGATATCTTTGGTTCTCTTTGGTAACCCTTAGGCGGCATATGTAAACGTTATGTTCTTATGCAACTTCATTCGCCAGGAAGTTCGGATTAGTATTTGTTTACAAGAAAGTCTTTCCTGTTCCAGCGCCCCACGCTTTTACAATCAAATATTATAATTAAAAGCACATAGTTTTTAAACTTCAGCTCACAAATAGAGACAACTTGAACGATCCATAATTTATTTTTGGCTTTTACGTGCATTTATAAAAGCGTGTTTTATAGTGTTTTTTAAACTATTAATTTATTTTATACTTTTTAGTCATTAATAATGAAATACTTTTAACATTTATACATAAATTTATTTCAAGTAGGCGGATTTTACATGCCATTTGTGGCTTAACGTGTACTTATTGCTAATTGCTACTTAATAATAACTAGCGGCTACCTTCTTATTACGGTATTATCATAAAAATGTTTATACCTAGTAAGTTGAAAATTATTTTAATAATAACTATGAACATATAAATAAAACTATAACTAAACTAAAACTAATACAAAAAAAAAACTTAACTATGAACTTATAAATAAAACTATAACTAAACTAAAACTACCTAGTAAGTTATCCGTAAAAGATAGACAATATAGACATGTACCATCGCGGACTTTTTGAAGACATTAGAGAGACATACTTTCGCCATACATTGTTTTGAAGCTCTCAGCTAGTGGGATTTTGTTTGACTCGATTAGAAAATATTGTCACATTTCAACTAATTCAAACAAAATTTAAGTATTTCTTTTTTGCCGAGCCCCCCTTTATTTGCTCTTAAGGGTCACAGGAAAACCATTACCCTACTTATTTTAAATACAACGTTGATCTTTCTTTTATGCGGAGGCTTCGCCCCCCGAGCCCCCTTTGTTTGCTCTTAAAGATCACAAGAAAACGCTAACCCAACTTATCTTAAATACTACGTTGATCTTTCTTTCATGCGGGGGCTTCGCCCCCCGAGCCCCCCTTTGTTTGCTCTTAAAGGTCACAAGAAAACGCTAACCCAACTTATTCTAAATACTACGTTGATCTTTCTTTCATGCGGGGGGCTTGGCCCCCCGAGCCCCCCTTTGTTTGCTCTGAAAGGTCAAAAGAAAACCCTAAACCAACTTATTTTAAATACAACGTTGATCTTTCTTTCATGCGGGGGGCTTCGCCCCCCGAGCCCCCCTTTGTTTGCTCTTAAAGGTCACAAGAAAACGCTAACCCAACTTATTTTAAATACAACGTTGATCTTTCTTTTATGCGGGGGGCTTCGCCCCCCGAGCCCCCCTTTGTTTGCTCTTAAAGGTCACAAGAAAACGCTAACCCAACTTATTTTAAATACTACGTTAATCATTCTTTTATGCGGGGGGCTTCGCCCCCCGAGCCCCCCTTTTCGTTACTCTTAAGGGTAACAAGAAAATCCTAACCCAACTTATTTTAAATACAACGTTTGTCTTTCTTTTATGCGGGGGCTTCGCCCCCCGAGCCCCCCTTTGTTTGCTCTTACAGGTCACAAGAAAACGCTAACCCAACTTATTTTAAATACTACGTTAATCTTTCTTTTATGCGGGGGGCTTCGCCCCCCGAGCCCCCCTTTTCGTTACTCTTAAGGGTAACAAGAAAACCCTAACTCAACTTATTTTAAATACAACGTTTATCTTTCTTTTATGCGGGGGGCTTCGCCCCCCGAGCCCCCCTTTGTTTGATTTTAAAGGTCACAAGAAAACGCTTACCCAACTTATCTTAAATACTACGTTGATCTTTCTTTCATGCGGGGGGCTTCGCCCCCCGAGCCCCCCTTTGTTTGCTCTTAAAGGTCACAAGAAAACGCTAACCCAACTTATTCTAAATACTACGTTGTTCTTTCTTTCATGCAGGGGGCTTCGCCCCCCGAGCCCCCCTTTGTTTGCTCTGAAAGGTCACGAGAAAACGCTAACCCAACTTATTCTAAATACTACGTTGATCTTTCTTTCATGCGGGGGCTTCGCCCCCCGAGCCCCCCTTTTCTTTACCCTTAAGGATCACAAGAAAACCTTAACCCAACTTATTCTAAATACTACGTTGTTCTTTCTTTCATGCGGGGGCTTCGCCCCCCGAGCCCCCCTTTGTTTGCTCTGAAAGGTCACAAGAAAACGCTAACCCAACTTATTTTAAATACTACGTTAATCTTTCTTTTATGCGGGGGGCTTCGCCCCCCGAGCCCCCCTTTTCGTTACTCTTAAGGGTAACAAGAAAACCCTAACCCAACTTATTTTAAATACAACGTTTATCTTTCTTTTATGCGAGGGGCTTCGCCCCCCAAGCCCCCCTTTGTTTGCTCTTAAAGGTCACAAGAAAACGCTAACCCAACTTATCTTAAATACTACGTTGATCTTTCTTTCATGCGGGGGCTTCGCCCCCGAGCCCCCTTTGTTTGCTCTTAAAGGTCACAAGAAAACGCTAACCCAACTTATCTTAAATACTACGTTGTTCTTTCTTTCATGCAGGGGGCTTCGCCCCCCGAGCCCCCCCTTTGTTTGCTCTGAAAGGTCACAAGAAAACGCTAACCCAACTTATTCTAAATACTACGTTGATCTTTCTTTCATGCGGGGGCTTCGCCCCCGAGCCCCCCCCTTTTCTTTACCCTTAAGGATCACAAGAAAACCTTAACCCAACTTATTCTAAATACTACGTTGTTCTTTCTTTCATGCGGGGGGCTTCGCCCCCCGAGCCCCCCTTTGTTTGCTCTCAAAGGTCACAAGAAAACGCTAACCCAACTTATTTTATATACAACGTTTATCTTTCTTTTATGCGGGGGGCTTCGCCCCCCGAGCCCCCCTTTGTTTGCTCTTAAAGGTCACAAGAAAACGCTAACCCAACTTGTTTTAAAGACTACGTTAATCTTTCTTTTATGCGGGGGCTTCGCCCCCGAGCCCCCTTTTCGTTACTCTTAAGGGTAACAAGAAAACCCTAACCCAACTTATTTTAAATACAACGTTTGTCTTTCTTTTATGCGGGGGGCTTCGCCCCCCGAGCCCCTCTTTGTTTGCTCTTAAAGGTCACAAGAAAACGCTAACCCAACTTATCTTAAATACTACGTTGATCTTTCTTTCATGCGGGGGGCTTCGCCCCCCGAACCCCCCTTTGTTTGCTCTGAAAGGTCACAAGAAAACGCTAACCCAACTTATTTTAAATACTACGTTAATCTTTCTTTTATGCGGGGGCTTCGCCCCCGAGCCCCCCTTTTCGTTACTCTTAAGGGTAACAAGAAAACCCTAACCCAACTTATTTTAAATACAACGTTTATCTTTCTTTTATGCGGGGGCTTCGCCCCCAAGCCCCCTTTGTTTGCTCTTAAAGGTCACAAGAAAACGCTAACCCAACTTATCTTAAATATTACGTTGTTCTTTCTTTCATGCAGGGGCTTCGCCCCCGAGCCCCCTTTGTTTGCTCTGAAAGGTCACAAGAAAACGCTAACCCAACTTATTCTAAATACTACGTTGATCTTTCTTTCATGCGGGGGCTTCGCCCCCGAGCCCCCTTTTCTTTGCCCTTAAGGATCACAAGAAAACCTTAACCCAACGTATTCTAAATACTACGTTGTTCTTTCTTTCATGCGGGGGCTTCGCCCCCGAGCCCCCTTTGTTTGCTCTCAAAGGTCACAAGAAAACGCTAACCCAACTTATTTTATATACAACGTTTATCTTTCTTTTATGCGGGGGCTTCGCCCCCGAGCCCCCTTTGTTTGCTCTTAAAGGTCACAAGAAAACGCTAACCCAACTTATTTTAAAGACTACGTTAATCTTTCTTTTATGCGGGGGCTTCGCCCCCGAGCCCCCCTTTTCGTTACTCTTAAGGGTAACAAGAAAACCCTAACCCAACTTATTTTAAATACAACGTTTGTCTTTCTTTTATGCGGGGGGCTTCGCCCCCCGAGCCCCTCTTTGTTTGCTCTTAAAGGTCACAAGAAAACGCTAACCCAACTTATCTTAAATACTACGTTGATCTTTCTTTCATGCGGGGGCTTCGCCCCCCGAGCCCCCCTTTGTTTGCTCTGAAAGGTCACAAGAAAACGCTAACCCAACTTATTTTAAATACTACGTTAATCTTTCTTTTATGCGGGGGGCTTCGCCCCCCGAGCCCCCCTTTTCGTTACTCTTAAGGGTAACAAGAAAACCCTAACCCAACTTATTTTAAATACAACGTTTATCTTTCTTTTATGCGGGGGGCTTCGCCCCCCAAGCCCCCCTTTGTTTGCTCTTAAAGGTCACAAGAAAACGCTTACCCAACTTATCTTAAATATTACGTTGTTCTTTCTTTCATGCAGGGGGCTTCGCCCCCCGAGCCCCCCTTTGTTTGCTCTGAAAGGTCACAAGAAAACGCTAACCCAACTTATTCTAAATACTACGTTGATCTTTCTTTCATGCGGGGGCTTCGCCCCCGAGCCCCCTTTTCTTTACCCTTAAGGATCACAAGAAAACCTTAACCCAACGTATTCTAAATACTACGTTGTTCTTTCTTTCATGCGGGGGCTTCGCCCCCCGAGCCCCCCTTTGTTTGCTCTCAAAGGTCACAAGAAAACGCTAACCCAACTTATTTTATATACAACGTTTATCTTTCTTTTATGCGGGGGGCTTCGCCCCCCGAGCCCCCCTTTGTTTGCTCTTAAAGGTCACAAGAAAACGCTAACCCAACTTATTTTAAAGACTACGTTAATCTTTCTTTTATGCGGGGGGCTTGGCCCCCCGAGCCCCCCTTTTCGTTACTCTTAAGGGTAACAAGAAAACCCTAACCCAACTTATTTTAAATACAACGTTTGTCTTTCTTTTATGCGGGGGGCTTCGCCCCCCGAGCCCCCCTTTGTTTGCTCTTAAAGGTCACAAGAAAACGCTAACCCAACTTATCTTAAATACTACGTTGATCTTTCTTTCATGCGGGGGGCTTCGCCCCCCGAGCCCCCCTTTGTTTGCTCTTAAAGGTCACAAGAAAACGCTAACCCAACTTATTCTAAATACTACGTTGATCTTTTTTTCATGCTTCCCCCCTCGACCCCCCCCCCTTTTTTCTGTTCTTATCTTCCGGCACCATCATCAGGCCTTGAAACCTAATCGTAGTCATAGTTCATTACAAGACTTTTCTAAGAAGCCCAAAAACAGCTATGATACGATGTTCCATCATGTAGTTCCAGTTCATATCTTCCGGCTCCATCATCAGACCCTGAAACCTAATTGTTGTCAAAGTTCATTACAAGACTTTCCTAAGAAGCCCAAAAACAGCTATGATACGATGTTCCATCATGTAGTTCCAGTTCATATCTTCCGGCTCCATCATCAGACCTTGAAACCTAATCGTAGTCAAAGTTCATTACAAGACTTTTCTAAGAAACCCAAAAACAGCTATGACACGATGTTCCATCATGTAGTTCCAGTTCATATCTTTCGGCTTCATCATCAGACCTTGAAACCTAATTGTAGTCAAAGTTCATTACAAGACTTTTCTAAGAAACCCAAAAACGGCTATGATACGATGTTCCATCATGTAGTTCCAGTTCATATCTTCCGACTCCATCATCAGATCAGCTCAACAGTACCATATTATTGTATTGTCATCGGAACTAGATATAGCTGCCAATTTTCATTACGCTACGACTCCTGGAAGATGGTTAAATTAGCCTCCGCAGATTCCATTACATAGTTAGTTACATACACGACGACCTAATAAAAGCGTGTTAAAATAGCCTAGGGAATACATATATATGTCGTTGTCAAAATGCGTTTAAGAAATTTCATATTAAATAACAGGTGTGCGAGGACAGGGTGTTACCTGCCGTATGCCTGCTAAGTACAGTCAACCAATTTGAACCCTAGGCCACTCTACATCTACAACCATGTCAAAATGACAAGCAGTAAGAGACTTCTTATAACCTGATTTATAACGTCACTATGACATAGTTCTACAGTGGCCTAGGGTTCAAATTGGTTGACTGTACCTAGATATCTTACTTTATTGACATTGTAATATATACCTATATCTTATTTATTATTTAACAAATGTACCCACATAGAGAATTTAAGCATAAAATTTAGTAATCTAAACATAAAACTTAATAGCTAGATTAATCACATTATCCGATCCGATATCGGATATAGGACCGATACGTCCATTTCATATATTTGAGCCATTTTTTTCAAAGTTGTCCACCCCACTTTTTTTGTAACATGGGTATTTTTTACGCGATTCATACTCAGAATCGCGAGCTCTTTCGATCGTGATAGGAGGAAAAAAATGTCCCAAGATTTCCATACATTTTTGAAACCTTCCATTCCGTTACCTTTTGACTAAGATGTAGAACACCATTTTAAAGATGTTTCACATCAAAGAACCATGCATCTGAAGTTTAATTAACATCAAAAACAGTATAAATTACAAAAGTTGTCACACGCATTTACTTTTACCACAAATAATCATTTTAATTAGAACATCAGGTGCTGTAGCCGAATGGCAATTCTGCGACGCGAAACGAAAACGAAACGCCGCTAAAGGTAGTCTGGCCCCGTAGCCGAATGGCATTTCTCCGACGCCAAACGAAAGCGATACGCCGCTGGCTCTGTCGCGCCAATACGCAAGCGCGATAGAGATAGATATCTACTAGCGCTTCGTTTCGTGAGCGTTTCGTGAGCGATTGTGCCATTCGGCTAGCCACCCTGGCTCTGTCGAGCCAATACGCAAGAGCGATAGAGCTAGATATCTACAAGCGTTTCGTTTAGTGAGCGTCTGCGCCATTTGGCTAAATACGTAACCAGAATGGCATCGTCCCCCTTTTTGACAGCTCATTTTATACATGTCGACATTTTTTTTTGTTCAAACGTTGAACTTTGGTCCCCCATTTCACCCCCTTAGTATATGAATTTTGAAAAATCCTTTCTTAGTGCTCTTCTACACCTTATAAGGAACCTATTACCTGCCAAATTTGGAATCTCTATTATAGGAGCAGCGCTTTCGGCTGTGCGTTGATTTGATATGTCAGTCAGTCAGTTTTTTTTTTTTTATAATTATATTTCAGAAGGAAACTATAACATATCGTGTTTAGATTGTATCGAGAGCGAGTCGATTTTAGGAGAATGGATTCTCCCACCCTCGGCACGAGTTATCCTTCTAATCATTATGTTTTAGGAATCCTTAAATAAATTTTCATTGCAATAATTATTATGTTATAAAATTTTATTTATTTATTATTTATTTACGTTAATATCACCAAATGTACTAGATGGTGATGTTGATAAAATTCATATTGCCATAGCACGGAAGTATAATTCGATACAATCGAAATGCGATGCGTCACCGATCAAGGCCGTATTGATCTGATTACATCATTTAAATAATGGATTATTATGAATTGTTTATGCCTAAAAGATGTCAGACTCTTAGAGGTTATTATAGACTACACAAGTACACATACAGAACAACTTTAATAATGTTTAGGTAAAAATATTGCAGGTTTTTTACAATATGTATATAAAAATATAATATATAATATTAAGAAACTCTCGCTAGGTGGCTGGATCAAGAGCCAGATGCAGAAGGCGGTGATCTTGGACACAGCGCGGATAGTCCGACGGTTTCTCTGCAGCCCTAACCACCGGCAGCTTGGGCCCTGCCCTGTTGCTGGCGGCACCCTAGGTTAGGTTTTTTATAATATGTTTATATGTTTTTATATTGTTTTGTACATGTTTTTATATTTTATTTTTAAATACATATTGTAAAATACCTAGCCTAAGAAGGAAAATAAATACTGAGAAAAATATATATAAATACAAACAATACGAAACATATAAACAAATTATAAAAAAACCTAACCCAAGGTGCCGCCAGCAGCAGGGCAGGGTCCGAGCTTTCAGGTTATTATTATTAAAAATACTGTGAAGCTTCGTGATATGATTAAGAAGACAAATTTATTATTTATACCGAAAAGCGACGATACTTATAAAGATTATTATTTCCTTGTTATAAGAAACGTTTTGTTATTTCTAAGAATAAGTCCATTTATTTATAAAGCTGTAAAATATACATTTCATAATTTGAATATGTTTAGACTTATATTGACCAGGATATAGACCGTGATTACCTTTTTATTTTTGTCGAGCTCCCGATATTTCGACGCAGTTGCATGCATCATGATCACGGAAAACTAAAAAAATAGTTTTGATATGTACAATTTGAGCTCTTTCTAAAGATACCCCTCTTGAACTGGTAACTTGACATTTACAGTTTGCCCCCCTTCCATTTTGGCTATTTTCTATAATTAATATTTATATATTTTTTTTAATAATATTATCAGCTTGTAGAGATTCAAAATGTTTATAACTATTCCAAATTTCAAATTGATAGCATAAGTAGTTCTCGAGATATTTTGAAATGTGACAGACGGACAGAGCGGCGCCATAAGGGTTCCTTTTGTACCTTTTTGGTACGGAACCCTAAAAACCGCATCAAAATCCGTTGCCTAGTTTTAAAGATTTAAGCATACATAGGGACAAAGAAAGCGACTTTGTTTTATACTATGTAGTGATTATAATAATTATTAATAATTTGTAGTAGTAATTAATATAGTAATTAATCATAATAATATGATATTGGTTGTTCCAAATTTTATTCTAGCGTTTGTTATTGAATGAAAACAATTTTTTATGAAGCATTTTAATTTAATCCTTTTCGCCCCGAAAAATGGGGCGAATTGGATATTTTTAATGGTTTTGTATTTTAATTTTAAAAATGTATTAAAAGCTCGGATGCTTGTTTTGAATACTTGATTCGATAAATCGATAACCGTTGTATCTAAATAACATTAATGAACGACATATCGCTTTGAAATATTGTTTTTATTTAACCTTTTCCCAAAATTGATCCGATTCGCCTCGGTCTACCCTACTGTATCTACCTAATTTAAATCAGTGTACCTACTCATTTCAAATCTGTCTGAATATGAGATAGGTACAATAGGCCCGAGCTTCAACGCCATTATTGGATTTATCGTATAAATTACCTGCCAAATACAAATAGCGTATTAATTCTTGTTAAATCTCACTGGGATTGGAAATATTGACATAATTATCATCTGTCCACGCGTCAATAATAACCGCAATGTGGTAGCGTTCAGCGATAAACTACACTACCGCTACAGTACAGTATGGCCACTCCCGCTCCCCGCTGAAATTGCCGCCCACCCCCTCTCGGTTACCTCAGTTACCGCCTGTCAAAAACGTGAACAGTCGACCTGTCATAGCTCACTCATACAAGCATGGTACGCGTTCACTTACACGAGCTTAGAGTGTGTGCCAAGAACGCGCCTCTTTAATATATTTGATCGCCAGTGTCCGAGATGTGCTACCGCTCAAAAGTAATTAGACACTATTCAAATTCAGGTAATAACGTTAAAATGACAGTTTTAGTTAATAACTACAAAAGTTATTTTCACCACACCAACTGATAAAGGCTTTCTTTGCTATTCGAAAAAAGATAGCAAAATTGCATTTTATCCACAAGGGGGCAAAGTAAATTCATACAAATTTTAACTCGATGTCTTAAACTAGCTTTGATACCCTCGCAACGCTCAAGATTCCACTTTTTGAACCACACAAAACAAATATATTTTTATTTTTAAAAGTAATACATACAGATAAAATAAACAAAATTATAGTAGTAGAAAGTAAACCTGGCACCAATTAGTCGCCTTCCAGATAGCAAAACATTCTCCTCCAAAAATTTTTTATCACCATTTTTTGAGAATTTCCTCAATTTTTATCAAGTCACCGACTTTGTTGCGAGTGTTGCGACCAAAACGAACGAAATGTAAGGAATAAAATGAAATAAAGCTCTTTTTACAAGCTTTTATTCAACTTGCCTTGTTAGTATGTTAGTTTGGGTGGTTTGGGTCAAAACTTAGAAGCTAAATTTGAACCACTTCCCGGTTTCCGATTAAGCTGAAATTTTGCACACATATGTAAATCACATGACAATGCAATATCACGACTCCGTATCATGGAGCTGGTCTGATGATGGAGCAGAAAGGTCGTCATAGGAACTCTGTTATGAAACATCGTATCCCCAACGAGTAAGGAGTTTTTAGAAACATCTCGAAGGGCAGTAAGTAGATGACTGTTGAAAGAAAGGTACAGTCGGCAATAAAAGCTTGTTCCAAAAATGACTTTTTTGCAAAAAAACTTATTAATTATTTTATTTCGCGGCTCACTTGCAAAGCTATGTCGCCTCTGCGTCCACTAATCACCGCACATCATTACCCATCGTGGTATGCGCGCGCAGTACCGGTCCGTCCTGCGCGCGAGTGGTTTTATTGCAATACTTCATACAACTAGTTTCAAGACGCGCACAAAAAGTTGTCCTACAAAAAGTGGCTACCAGTAATGTGAGTTCATGAACAGTGGCGTGAGAATTTATAGTGGTTAAAAATAAATAACATAGAACTAAAATGTTTTACAAGTGGACTTAAAAGTTGACGAACTTTGCGCTTAACAGTGAGATTATTAATAAATAAGAGACTTAGAAAACAAGTGATAAGGACAGTTATGAGAATGTCATTGAAGAATTAACTATGTATTTTGTCGTTTTAATTTTACTAGTGTCCGTTTCTGCTAGAGACATTTCGCAAAGTTTTGATTATGAACAACGTCAAGAAAGATTTGAGCAACCAAATGTTAATCCACCTACAGGACCTAATTATAGGAATAGACATGGAATTCCCAATTATAATAGACCAAATGGTGAATTAAATTTAAACCAACATGAACAATCTTATACAAACAGTGACGTCAGAAGATGGAACGCAGAACCAAATGGAGATTCTAATAACCAAAGGCAATTTCATGAAACAAATAACAGAGAATATATACCTAGTGATAGAAATTATAGAATACGAAATATGAATCCAAATCAAGGGACACCTTATGGACAATTTGAACCAAATAATAGAGAATTCATTACTAATGACAGAAATGATAGAGGTTTCAACATGAATGCAAATGCAGGTCAGTCTAATGTAAATTTAAATGGCCATGCGCATTATAATGAGCAAAATAATAGAGGTTTAAGTAATAATGGCTACGGTAATATAAATTACAATAGTCAAGGACGCTCCCATGATAACACAGGAAGCATGGATATCAACATGGCTTTTGATAGACAGAACAATCAAAACAGACGTGAACAAAGCAATTTAAACATGCCACGTCAGAGTTTTAACATAAACAATGAATACTCTAACAGGGATTCCACTAAAAATAGAAGTAGAAATAGTAACAGAGATGTAAAATACAATCAAGAAATTTTGAACGCCAGACGACGTCACGACGAAGTAACAATGGAAGATTATAACAGAGATTCACAGACCAATCACAGGAGTTACCCAGAAAACCAAAGCAATAGTGGTATAGTTTCATTTGTAAATAACCTAAGTAACAATACGAATCAAACTAGAAATCATAATCTAAATAAAAATCGTAGAACTTCAGGGTTTAGACAAACAGATGAAAGACCAAAAACTGCAATAGAAAATGAAGTTACAGAGATTTCTTTGGGCAGTGAAGATAAAGAAAACTTGAATATGAATAAAGGTGAATGGGTGTGGGGTATAGAGGGCACCACTACGATATCCCCAGTGACTTTAGACGACAGGGCGGCTTTCAGCGGGGACCACTGCCCGACTGGGTACGCTAGGTTTAAAGGAATGTGTGTACCTCAAGATTAGATAGACTAAATATTACTTTGGGCAGGTATTTTTGATGGTATGATTGGCGTAATATCACTGTAGTTAACAGATATAAGTGCGAACTGTGAGTATATATTACATACGTCAATTTGTCAGTTATTGGATTCTTTGAAATTGATATGTTATGATGTCTGATGTTATTATGTTATGAGCTAGCAAAATTGTATGTTTCCTACACCCAAACTTATTGACACTTATGACTTTGTCTATAAAAAAAAGTGAAATGTTAAAAATAATACCTATACCTACTTATGTTTATCTATGTAAAACTGGGAGGGATTATGGTTTGATTTTTATTTCGCATTTGTTTGTCAAACTGTCGGCGTGTTTCAGTTACATATTTAATAAATATTAAAAATAATAAAACTGAAATTTCTAATATTTAAAATTGTTTGTGTTCTCTGCCCTTTGTCAACAACTTTGGCCAAGCATAATAATATTATAAAGTACAGCGGGGCAAATCTCGACTGAGACAATTATAACTATTCCTTTTTTTTTCATTATTACATTATGAATATTATGATGTTGAGTTCTACATGTATAAAGTAAATATTGTCCTAACATATTTGCATGCTTTATCTCTACTAACAATAGTATTCACATAAGACACAACATGTAAACAGTTACCTATCAACCAGTAAGGATTAAAGTTAGAACTGAGCGCAGCGCCAACAAACTGGTTATTCCCGTTTGGCGCATTAATTGTACTGTATAAGTGTAATTGTTTATTATGAATAAATAAATAATAAATAAATAAATAAATGTATCCACTGAACACGCCTACCATATATAACCGGTGGACACACTATTTAGTAATGCAAACATTGTCAAATATGGAAAAAATGAACCAGTTACATTTGTTAAATATTAAATGCCAAATACATTATTTATATTTTTTACATTTATTTTGTGTAAGGTATAAAACAATAAAGTGCCCTATTTTCTTATGAAACAATTAAACAAGTGAATTTCCTATACACGTCATAATTATCAGATAAATACAACATACATATAACATACAATCACGCCTGTATCCCATTAAGGGGTAGGCAGAGCACATGAAACTACTAAAGCTTCTGGGCCACTCTTGGCAAATAAGGGGTTAAAAGAAAACGAAACTGTGGCATGCAGTGACAGGTTGCCAGCCTCTCGCCTACACCACAATTTAACCCATATCCCATAGTCGCCTTCTACGACACCCACGGGAAGAAAGGGGGTGGTGAAATTCTTAACCCGTCACCACACAGGCAACAGATAAATATCAGATAAATATCGAGATTTCGAATCCCGCATTAGTATTTTTACTTTTCTGTAGAAAAACTCAAAATTGGTTTAATTAGTGTTTATGATTGTAAAGTAAAGTAAAGTAAAGTAAAGTAAATTTTTATTACAGTACATGACAATAAGCAATTACAATTATCAAGACAAAAATAAGCAGTACTCTAATAACATGAACGCAAAGACTTACAAAGGTTCCTACACTAGGCAGAGCCTGTCCTGTAGGTAGCCAACACAGTTAGGAGTATTCAAAACAACAGGTTGCGCGCATCGTTAACAACAAAACACACAGTTTTTGTACTTATGTATGAGGAAACTTTGAAAGGCAGCCCTAAAACATTGGAACACGTACTTTTGATAGTTATTGCATCAAATGAATGAGTAAAGTTATCTTTTTCTGTTGTGTGTAGATGTTACCATGAATACTCATCCATACTAATGTTATAAATGGGAAAGTGTGTGTGTCTGTTTATTTGTCCAGTTTTCACGGCTACGAATTGGCGTATTTTTTTAAGTGGACTTTTTGTCTCTTTCTAACACGAGCGAAGCCGCGGGCAAAAGCTAGTACTCATTAAATAAATCACAGCATGCACATGTACTAGAAAATCAATCAAATATTAATGAGCTGTTACTAAATATACACACTATTAATGAGGTAAGGTCAGGTGGGGTAAGACCGACATAGTTTATTTTAATTGGGGAAATAGCAATTAGAAAAAGTATAAGGATCCCATATAAGTCTTATTAAAGTTGACAAACCGCTTATAATCATTTGTCTCTTTCCGTCCTACTAATATGTCGGAAAAGGACTTACGATTATTAACGGCATATTAACTTTACTAAAAGTTTATACGGGGGTTAGTCTTGTTCCAGTGTCCGTCTTATCCCATATAACCTCTTTTTTAAAGTATTTTATTTATGATAGAGGACTATGTTGAGAACGCCGTCTAAAATGTTATTTGTCGGTATTTACCAAATGTTATTAAAATGCTTATTGGAATTACATATCGTTAATGTTTTATGCAGTTATTTTATTTCCTTTCTCGGTCTATTATAGAACAGATAGCTTTGGAGGACATGTACTATCACTTGCATAAGTTCATGGAGAAATTATTATTTTTTTTTTTAAATTTATTATTTATTTATTCACAAGAACAGTTACAGTATACCAGTTACACTTGTTACTAAAAGTAAGATAAACATATTAAAGGAAATTCGTAACTCGTGTCGATTTAAAACACTCCCTTCGGTCGTGTTTTAATTTATCGCCACTCGTTGCGAACTTCCTTTTTTACACACTTGTATCGTAATGTACTATTTTTGTAACCTATAATTATTAAGGAAAAATATGTTGACGTGGACAAAATGTGTTTTGTGCAACAAGATGGTAAAGTTGTTGTTTTCCTGTAAGTGCTGGTTTAAGTAAACAGATTCGTAAAAATCGAGTTTGCAAAGTAAATTATCAGTATTATTCTAAACAGGATAATGAATATTTAAGGTGCTAACAAATTTAAGACCACAATTGTGACTAGACATCATACGCATTCAATACAAAAAATCGATAAATATTGTTTCATTATGTCAAATACTACAGAAGACAATCGTTTATTATGCCAAATTCGATATGAGTCTAGTAGCCTAATATTGTGGTGTAGGCAATAGGCAACCTGGCGTTGCAATATCACAATTTTGTTTTCTTTCAACCCGTCAATTGTTAGGTATGGCCTTGAAACTTGAGTAGTTTCATCTGCTTCACCTACCCCTTTTGGTAAAAGAGACCTAAGCCAAAAGTGAAGACTTATGGCCCTAATACAGTTCCCTGTGTCACCCCTATACTCTCTGACGTCACGCAAGCGTTACTTGAATTTTAATTATGTCACGCAACGTCATTATCCTGATATGTGGTACTTGGTTGAATATTAATATTTAAGAGGAAAATTATAATACGTAGAACTACTGGTTCTTGAAACGTAGTTCAGTTTTCCTTTCTGAATATGATTTAGCATAACTTGCCTTGTCCCTCGCGAGTCCATACTTCAAGTCGCGCTTTATGTAACTATGGACTCGCGCGCGACAAGGCAAGTTGTGCTGGGTCTGATAAGCTAAAAGACATTCACCCCTAATTCATCGTGTAAAACTAACTATATATCCATACTAATATTATAAATGGAAAAGTGTGTACGTGTCTGATTTGTTTCTCCGTCGTTCACGGCAAAACAAAGCGACGAATTGACGTATGGAAATAGTTGAAGGGATGGAGAGTGACGTAGGCTACTTTTTTAGGGTTCCGTAGTCAACTAGGAACCCTTATAGTTTCGCCATGTCTGTCTGTCCGTCCGTCCGTCCGTCCGTCCGTCCGTCCGCGGATAATCTCAGTAACCGTAAGCACTAGAAAGCTGAAATTTGGTACCAATATGTATATCAATCACGCTAACAAAATGCAAAAATAAAAAATGGAAAAAAATGTTTTATTAGGGTACCCCCCCTACATGTAAAGTGGGGGCTGATATTTTTTTTCATTCCAACCCCAACGTGTGATATATTGTTGGATAGGTATTTAAAAATGAATAAGGGTTTCCTAAAATTGTTTTTTGATAATATTAATATTTTCGGAAATAATCGCTCCTAAAGGAAAAAAAAGTGCGTCCCTCCCCTCTAACTTTTGAACCATATGTTTAAAAAATATGAAAAAAATCACAAAAGTAGAACTTTATAAAGACTTTCTAGGAAAATTGTTTTGAACTTGATAGGTTCAGCAGTTTTTGAGAAAAATATAAAAAACTACGGAACCCTACACTGAGCGTGGCCCGACACGCTCTTGGCCAATTTTTCTCTTTCTAACCCCCCACTTCCCAAAAAATAGGGGTGGAAGTTTGTATGGAGTATTCCGCAATTTTCTAATTTAACTATAGCGAAGCCGCGGGCAAAAGCTAGCAATATAATAATTATTTATTTATTATTATTTATTTATTTGAAAACATATTTCAATGACATTACAGATAAATCCAATGCGTCATGAAACTTAAATAAAAAAAAAAAACAGTAAATAAGAACATGAAGAAAAACAAACAATAAAAGTTTACAACTAAATAGTTTATAATGTGAAACATAAATAGAAACAATCCATGAATACGGAAGAAACGGTACAACGATCATCTCGCAGAGGTCACTCGATACTACTCAACCATGACAACACGCTTAGACCGTCACGTTTTTATACAAAAACTATTCTCGTGCCACCCAATTAGAATGCACAGTTGCACACTCAATATCGATGGAATGCCAACCTTAATAAATAAAACCGGCCAAGAGCGTGTCTGGCCACGCTCAGTGTAGGGTTCCGTAGTTTTTCGTATTTTTCTCAAAAACTACTGAACCTATCAAGTTCAAAACAATTTTCCTAGAAAGTCTTTATAAAGTTCTACTTTTGCGATTTTTTTCATATTTTTTAAACATATGGTTCAAAAGTTAGAGGGGGGGACGCACTTTTTTTTCCTTTAGGAGCGATTATTTCCGAAAATATTAATATTATCAAAAAACTATCTTAGTAAACCCTTATTCATTTTTAAATACCTATCCAACAATATATCACACGTTGGGGTTGAAATGAAAAAAAATATCAGCCCCCACTTTACATGTAGGGGGGGTACCCTAATAAAACATCTTTTTCCATTTTTTATTTTTGCACTTTGTTGGCGTTTTTGATATACATATTGTTACCAAATTTCAGCTTTCTAGTGCTTACGGTTACTGAGATTATCCGCGGAGGGACGGACGGACGGACGGACGGACGGACGGACGGACGGACGGACAGACGGACAGACAGACATGGCGAAACTATAAGGGTTCCTAGTTGACTACGGAACCCTAACTAGTTGACTACGGAACCCTAAAAAGCTAAAAAGTAACATTTAATTATGGAATTTCACATACATGCATACATACAATCACGCCTGTGTCCCACGAAAGGGTAGGCAGAGCACATGAAACTACTCAAGTTTCAGTGCCACTCTTGGCAAATAAGGGGTTGAAAGAAAACGAAACTGTGACATTGCAGTGACAGGTTGCCAGCCTCTCGCCTACGCCACAATTTAACCCATATCCCACAGTCGCCTTCTACGACACCCACGGGAAGAAAGGGGGTGGTGAAATTCTTAACCCGTCACCACACGGGGACAATATGGAATTCTATTTAGATACATTGTGGCTTTCCATTACAAAAGTCCTTATGATTCAAAAATGACATAATAACTTACTAATCTGGAATTCTAACATTAATTCGACCTTATTGCAGAATGAAACGTATCTAAGGACAGTTGGAAAACCACAAGCGCAATTAAATCAAACATAGATAAAATTTTGGATGGTGGGCCACATTAGACTATTGATAACACTTAAAGCGTTTTCACATTATCCGATCCGATATCGGATGTCGGAAGGATTTTAAAGGCAAAAATCAAAGATGGCTGCTTAAATGTAGGTATGGGATATCGTTCCTACATCCGATATCGGATCGGATAATATGAAAACGCACTTACAGTTTATTATAGGTTTGTTAAGAGCTTTATTATGATGTTGTCTTGACAAAAACCAGTCGTGCGGACGTCAACCGAAGCAAGTTTTATTTCACAAAGGAGGTTTGTTTTTTTTTTGATAAAAACTTAATGGTACTAGGTATGGTGTATACAATGGGTACGGTAGCAACTTACTATACTCGCTTTCATACCTGTAGGTACAATACGTATTTTCAAGGTTTAATAAAATCAAATTACGTAACTCGTCGTTACTCAGAATCAAAGAAGATCAAGTATTAACTATAGAGAGTAAAATATGATCAAGTATTATGAGTACTGTCGAAGTTAAATATGTAATCACAGTGCATAGTAGACTGCCATCTCTCGACACAGGCAAAACTTTTGAACCTCAGTTTTGACAATTTGGCCCATATTCTTAGCTTGATATGTGTTAAAATGTCAAATATTTTTATTAGCGCCATCTAGCCGCACTGAGAGAAATTTGCATTGTGAATTTAACAAGTTCGACTTGTTGCGGTTTATCCGTTTGAATCAGCCAAACGTATGTTTAAAACAATATGTGTCAGGTTGTTTTTATAAAATCGACTTGTTGATTCAAATATATTGCCGATTCAATTGACAAGTAGCTTGTTGTTTGAACCAAAGAGCACGTAGGCGTTATTTTAACCAAAAAACTTGTTGAACGAACATGAAAACTGGTTGTATTTTCTCTCAGTGCGAGCGTTCCCCAAAAGTGCAACGCCATCTTGGCCACCGTACCTTTTTCTGTATGGTACTGAGGTACGTTTTTTTTCTTAGACTTTATCCGTCTATACGGAGTTACATATGTCTTTGGTCATAGTGACGTTATAAATCAGATTGTAAGAAATCTTTTACTGCTTGTCATTTTGACATGGTTGTAGAGTAGCCTAGGGTTCCGTTGACTGTACAATGTAAATACGTATTTTCAAGGTTTAATAAAATCAAATTACGTAGGTCTCATCGTTACTCAGAATCGACATACTCTTAAGCCTGATTAAAGCCCCATTTAGACGGTACGAGAACTCGCATACGAGTTTCATTACATTGCGGTATTTGATGGCTCTGCAAAATTTATCTAACCTCAACAGCCCGCAATGTAACTAAAAACTAAAATCAGGCCTTAGACGGCGTGCGAACTCGTATGCAATTTTAGTTGCATTGCGGGCTGTTGAGGTTACATACAATTTTGCACAGCCATCAAATACCGCAATGTAATAAAACTCGTATGCGAGTTCTCGTATCGTCTAAATAGGCCCTTAGGCCTGATTTCGACGGCATGCGAACTCGCATGCGATTTTAGTTACATTGCGGGCTGTTGAGGTTACATACGAGTACAATTTTGCACAGCTATTAAATACCGCAATGTAATAAAACTCGTATGCGAGTTCTCGTACCGTCTAAATTGTCCCTTAACCGGCACTGTTAACCAATCGCTTCAACTCGAAAAGAGACTGGTTTAAAATAGACTTTACACATTAAAATTCTAAATATATCTCCGAATCAATAATGTCGTCCAAAAATAGTCTTAGACAATTAATTCAGTTATGTTGTTTAAGTTGTTATGGCAGATTTTTTGCCACCATCTCTCACGTTATTATTTGCAAATATAAACTCAGTTCATTAATTAACAAGGTTCATCAATACCGGAAAATTAATAATGTTATTTTTTGTAGGTACCTATATCTTTTCTTAAAATACTTTATCTAAATGGATACCAGGGATTTTGTTGAGCGAGGTCTTCTTTTACGTCATAAACAAATCAGGTCCTTTTAAAGGTTCCATTTTAATATAAGTACCTACCTAAAATTAAAACGTGGAGTTGAATAAAATGTTACTGGAACATGGCCTGCGCACTGCCGTGCGCTTAGAACTGTGGGTTCCATACAAACATCTTTATTAGGGTTCCGTATCAAAAAGGTACAAAGAGAACCCTTATGTTATGGTGCGACTCTGGCCATCCTTCTGTCTGTCTGTTATACAGCGTATTTATATAGACATCCAACCGCCATTTTCTGTTAACCGTTACCCGTTCAGTTTATCATTATGCATGTAGCCCATGTAGGTAACTGCATCTAAAATGTCTATGAGTCCTTCAGTACGCTCAGAATCCCATTTTAGAATTCCTTATTACGCTCAGGATTCAATGTACCTCCGCCAGTGTCATTTTTTTATTATTAAGTACCTATAAATGGGTGTACTCTTGGCCACAGACTAGCCAAAGGCAAAGACGTGGCCTACGATGGAGTGAGCTGGCCCAGAAGATGCCTGTTCAACCTAGATTTGCTCCCTTGTGAGACAATTGTGTTACAATTAAAGATGTGTTTTTGTTTTAGTATATTTGGTGCTTTAGATAACACAGTATATTTGAAGCTGATTTTATATTTGGGTGTAAAATAAACTTAAAAAATAACAAAATAACTTTTCTCTAACAAAATCACCCAGCTGAGTTGTGTCAGTTCTTCTAAAAGTGTATTATTTCTCGGAGAATGGTCGTACATGGGATCCGACAACGTTCTCGGAACTTCGGTTTATTACTACTGGCAACTATGTTATAATTCCAGACAGATAAGTGGTGGGCCACAAAGCGAGCGGTAGCGTATTCAACTACGAGATTCAAGGTAATCTATACTAACATTAATGCGAAAGTGTGTGTGCCTGTTTTTTGTTCGACTTTCACGGCAAAATGGGGCGAAGAACTGACGTGATTTTTAAGTGGATATAGTTGAAGGGTTTGGAGACTGACATAGGCTACTTGTCTGGAGCATTCCACAATTTTCGAATTTTACGCAAGCGCAGATATAATTATGAATATACAATATTTTTTTTTTTTTTTTAATCGTACATTATTTGTCCCGTGGCCCCACACTAGGCTAAGCCTGTCACGTGGCAGCCAAAATAAGGTGAACATAACATTTTGGTATTCTAGTAATATTAAAATTATGCGTTAACAATAAGATAGTTGTGTGTGACTGTGTGCGAGTGTGGGTGTGTGTGTCTGTGTGTATGTGTGTGTGTGTGTGTGTGTGTGTGTGTGTGTGTGTGTGTGTGTGTGTGTGTGTGTGTGTGTGTGTGTATGTGTGTGTGTGTGTGTACATTTGTGAGCGGTCAGGTGATGACTTTCAGCAGCATTTCAATTTGCCTACACAGAAAAAAATGGTTTTTTGAAACAAGAACCAGATGTGTTTCACCTAATATTTCTTGATCTCAAATATATATATCTTGAAATAAGATAATCTCACTAACGTTTCAAAAATTTAAAATTCTTCATATTCAAGACCGAAAATCTTGGATGAAAGCAAATATTATTTGAGTCAAAATTTATATCTCAAATCAAAACTAATTTATTTCTCACCTGAAGAATGATTAAGCAGATTTGATTTAAGAATTCATTCTTGTGCCAATATAGAGTCAAACTTAGCTCAAGATTACATTTAAATCTCAAATGAACAACTGAAAAGTATTCAAGCAAGTAATATATTACTTGATAGGAGATATTATTTAGTTCACCCAAGAATTATTGAAATATTCAGCCAAGTATGTAGACATTCTAAAATCAAGTAATATATTTCTTGGTAAAAGATTTTACTAGTTTCATTCAAGATCTAGTTATATTTACAATCAAGAATTTACAAAATCTTAAAGCAAGTAATATATTTCTTGGTAAAAGATATTACTAGTTTCATTCAAGATCTAGTTAAATTTACAATCAAGAATTTAAAAATCTTAAAGCAAGTAATATATTTCTCGGTAAAAGATATTACTAGTTTCATTCAAGATTCTGTTAAATTAACAATCAAGAATTAAAACAATCTTAAAGAAAGTAATATATTTCTTGGTAAAAGATATTACTAGTTTCATTCAAGATCCAGTTAAATTTACAATCAAGAATTTAAAAAATCTTAAAGCAAGTAATATATTTCTCGGTAAAAGATATTACTAGTTTCATTCAAGATTCGGTTAAATTAACAGTCAAGAATTAAGACAATCTAAAAGCAAGTAATATATTTCTCGGTAGAAGATATTACTAGTTTCATTCAAGATTCAGTTAAATTAATAACCAAGAATTAAGACAATCTAAAAGAAAGTAATATATTTCTCGGTATTAAAAGATATTACTAATTTCATTCAAGATTCAATTAAATTAACAAACAAGAATTTAGACATTCTAAAAGCAAGTAATATATTTCTCGGTAGAAGATATTACTAGTTTTATTCAAGATTCACTTAAATTAACAATCAAGAATTAAGATTATCTCAAAACAAATAATATACTTCTCGGTAAAAGATATTACTAGTTTTATTCAAGATTCAGTTAAATTAACAATCAAGAATTTAGACATTTTAAAAGGAAATAAAAAATTTCTCGGTTGAAGATATTACTAGTTCAATCAAGATTCGGCTAAATTAACAATCAAGAATCAGAAATCCTAAAAGCAAGTACCTAATATATTTCTCGGTAGAAGATATTACTAGTTTCACTCAAGATTCAGTTAAATTAACAATGAAGAATGTAATAATATATAATATGACTAAGGACTACAAATACTACTATAGACAACAACACCCACACTCAGTATTACTATAGACTATAAATTTGTATGATAAGAAGCAAGCAAAGCATTTGTCACGGGTTTTAGTAATGTTTGCTGGAAAAACAATTAGTAGGTACTGAAAAGTATCGAAGTAGCGGGAATTCCCGGTACGACGCAGGTACCGGACATTTTAGTCTGGTACTGAAGATTGTACCGGCACCGCAATCTATATACCTAAATATTGGCTTATATGCGTTGTACAAACCATAGCGAGGATTAAATACTTCGTCTGTTTGCATGTAATTGTATTGTATACCTATATATACTTACCTATGTTACGGAAAAAATCGTTTTTGTCTCAAGACAGTCGAAATATTTGAATCTTAAATCAAGACCTTCGAAAGCAAAAGCATTATTGCTCCAAGATATTATTTCTTGCTAGTTCTTGCAACAAAATTTACAAATCTTGTCTCAAGAAGTTGCATTTTTTGCTATGAGCAGTGTTGCTGTATTCATTTTTTACCCGATAATCTTGGAGAATGGTTTAGCGAACAATCTTCACACAATCTACCACGCTTTTGATATGTTTTTGAAATAATTGTAAAAGGCATAAAATAATAAACCGTTTCATAAAACAACAAAGGCATAGAGCTACTTAGCGTGTTGCTACTTAGTTTTGCATAGGTACTTATACATTTCGAAAATTCCTTTCTAGTGTTTATCAAAATAATGAAATACGCATTATTTTTAAGTTTGATTAAAATCATGCACCAGTTACTTTTATAAGTTTTTTATTATTGTTTAATAGGAGGCAAACGAGATGTAAATAAAAAAAATGTTTATTTCTTAGTATAGACAGTCAAGCAAAAAGTGAGAATAAAAAATGGCGGCAAACTGCAAGGGCGCGGGTTTTACGTCCCATGGAAAATTTTAATTTCGCTTGTTTTTTTACTCTCACGATTTGCTTGATCGTCTATAATTTATTGTATTTTTCGCATAATTTAAAACATACAGTTTTAAAAATAACCATACAACGAACAATTGACATTTAGATATAAAAAAGTTAAGCCTTAACGCGTGGCATTTTCAAGTGTAGGTATGTACCTACCAAAAAAGACACGTTACAAACCATACAAGTGCAATCACATAGATTACATACTGATTATCTATCATGAAGTTACGTATGTTTACTCATAAAACGTACTATTTCTAAATTAAACGTTTTTGGAATTTGCTTACAGGTTAAAAATGTCGTTTTTTTTATAGAAATGTCGATCATTTGTCGTACCTGCACTTTATTACTTAAGAAAAATATTTTTTTCAATGATCTTTGCCTTCCTTAAAAATAGGCCCCCTCCAGAAGTAACTGGTGCATGATTTTATACTTTTGACAAGTAGGAAAATAAAGCCCAATAGGTTAGAAGGCGGGATCGCCCAAGATTTTCTTGAAATAAGGTACCTATTTTATGGTTGCATATAAAACAAAAACAGATTTTATTAAATTTTGCCTCAAATACGCATTATTTTGAAAAATACTACATGACAACTTTTATTTCTTACATAATTTGCCGTCGGGTAGCATTTTTAAAAATAGTTTATCCAAAAAACACCGAATGTGTGACCGTGCAATAGCATTAAGACGGAAAGAGACTAAACTTCGGGCCTCTTTCCCATGTGACAGCTTGGCAAAAAAGAGTAGAAATTGAACTATTTTTTTTATCATGGCTACACTTACTGTTTTCATACAAAAGAGACGTCAAAGTGATTCAATAGTTGCCATATGCAAGACGTTTTACATAGACAGTGGTGCCCCTATTATTTTCTACTCTTTTTTGCCAGACTGTATATAGACGGTCAAGCAAATCGTGAGAACAAAATTAAAATTTTCTATGGGACGACAATGTATGAGCACATTATTCAAATTTGCCGCCATTTTTTACTCTCATGCTTTGCTTAACCATCTATAGTTACATTATCTAGGTTGGACTTGTGATTACTGATGTATTTATTGGGTAAAAAAAAACTGATACTGGCAACATTCTCAAGTTGTCATCCAACAAACCAAGCTAACGGCCGAATGTGATCTGCTCGTGTACTGTTCTGTGCTCTTTTCGCTCGTTTTTTTGCGTCGTTGTCATTGCTGTGAAAGTGTTATGGTGGTAAAATTAACTTGGTGATTGCAATCGCAAGTATACCTACTAAAATAATGGAAGAAGACACAGAAAACAAATTGGTATCCTGGGATTTGCCGTCAGTAGTCGTCGAGAACTTTAAAAGTAAGTTGTGTATTTTCTAGAATATCGCTGGCAGATCAAAAGGTATGGCAGATAAAATAGTTTCTCTTTAAAGCGTAAAGTAAGCATTTTTGTTTTACCAAGATACATATTAAATGTTAGGTTAAACAAAATTACCTAAGTACATCATTTACATTTTTACTCATTTGCTAGATATATTTGTATGTTACTAAACTATTAAGAACTAAAGTATTATCTTATCAAAACGAGACAATGGGCATTTTGACACGTGGATGTAAATAAAACAAGTTATATTAATACTCGAAGTCCCATTTTGTTCAAATAATGTGTGAAAATCGTGAAATTTTAAATCAAAATAACGAAAGCTTCTTAATCGTTTATTTTGCAACTGCCATACATCTCCGGGGTCGATCAAGATGTTCATTTGTCTTCTGAAGTTTTTAAATTTCAAATATATTTTGTCACCATGTCGCAGTGGAAGACTTTGATTCAGCCTGTCTCCAACCGCAAGACTTAATGATATTGTGGTTTTGTGCTATTTTTAGTTATTACAGATATTTATTCGTTTTTGATCCACATATTTCGTTCATTTCCCATTTCAATATACATAGGAGAGTTCCGCGATAGCTATCAAATATGCTTCAATAAGTATAAGATCATTGATATCCAATTATTTAAGTTATTTTTTTTTACAGAAAATGATATAAGCAAGGAACAGTTCAAATATTTGGTTTTAAATGATACTTGAAAGAGCTTTGCAAACACATTGTGCACCGAATTAAACTAAAAAGTAAACTACAAGATTACTTAGACTCAGTTACTGATACTGAAACTGCATACTTCTTCAATGAAGATTTAATGGTTATTAAAGCGAAAACAAACTGTATAGAAGTGATGCAAGTTGATCAAGATCAGTCAGTTATTCTGACAGACATTACTTTGGATTTGGATTCCTACTTAAGTGTACCAAGTAGGCTTTCACTGCCATAATTTGAATTGAAGAGTATCCGCCAATGTACTCCACAAGTAAATAGTGTTCTAAATTATTATCAAAAATACAAACAATTGAACTCGCAAAAAAGCATCATTGTTGATGTTTTGGTGAAATATCACTACACATTTATTGTTAACAAGTAAGTACTTAGCTAATGGATTATAGGAGACCAGACAGCAGTAGTTTCAGGCTTGGTACAGTCACCTGCAATAATGTCTTACACAACGAAGGCCTCAAAAATATCTTACACACTCTTACAATGTCTCGTAAGGTATTAGTGGCAGATATTTTTGCAGCCTTTATTGCGTAAGATATTATTACAGGTTACAGGTGACTGTACTTGCATGTCAATCCAGATGGATTGACGACTAGTGCGAGTTAGATATTCTTTCACAAGGGAGCAAAATTATGCATTTACGTCAAGGGTAGTTGTGATGGTTTTCTGTCTGGTTTCTATAATAAAATTAGTATTAATACTTAAATATGAATGAAGATTATTCAAAATATTTTTTTCCTCAGCAACATCAAACCAGAAGAATTCAATTTGCTAGCTGCAAAAATAGTTTCACTTTTCCCAACTGAAAGTATATATACCTACTATATGAAAGCTGTGCCAACATGCAAATCTGCTTCAAGAAAATATGTGCCCGCTAAAGGCACATTAGTGGACAAGGTTCGAAATCTCCTGTACATATCAGGAGAAAAGTGCAGGGGCTTAAACCCACTTGCTCTAATAGGGATTCGGATACAGATGTAGAGTCTGTGGAAAATAATCAAGGTAAAATCCATACTTATATTCGTACCTACTAATAATATAAATGCAATAGTAACTCTATCTGTCTGTTGTCTTTTTTCCTTTTGATTTCACAAAGTATAGCGAAGTTTCGATAATTTTTTTTGTTTTATTTCAGGGACTGCTTCAAATGACGACGCTATTTGGCTGAAATATAATGAGCTATGGGACCAAGTTTGTGAAAGGTGGAATAACACCTTTGAATTAAGACACAAACAATTGAAACTGTACATGATTTTCTTGAAACCTGGGCCATTTGAAAAGACAGCAAAGTAGATACTCTGGTAAGACATTCCTCAAAATAACTAGCCACCTCAATTCTATTTATATATGTATACAATTTATATTAATGCTTTTTATGACATCTCAGAATATTATAATAATAATGCAATTTAATGTTCAATACGATCACATAATATTATTATTATTTTTTGTAATTATTGTTCAACATCTATTTCTTTTTTAAATTAATTATTGAATTTATTTGAGAGTATTTTCTATTTTTAAAATGTAATATTGTATTGTACTCTAATTATGATAATTTAACTTTAACTTTGACATGTAAAATTGTTAATTTTATGAATAAATGAATATGAATATATGAATATGAATATTACAGATAAATTCCATACATATATAAATATAATTGATTTTAGCATAAGATTTTTATTACTGGCCATGTTATACTAAAATGAATTCTGTGACCTATGAACAAAGCTTATTTCATAGGTCACAGAATTCATTACACCAAAACTAATTTTGGTGTAAGGTGGCCACTGTGGCCAGTTACTACACTAAATACATTAAAAATAAACGCCGTATTTCCTTTAGAACACTTCTCTTAATCAAAGCGTCTTATATTTATTTTAGTAGGTATACTTGCCATCGCAATCACCAATTTATTTTTCACAGCAATGACAACGACGCAAAAAAACGAACGAAAAGAAAAAGAGCACACAAGCAGATCACATTCAGCCATTAGCATTCAGTTTGTTGGATGACAACTTGAAAATGTTCAAATTCAAATGGGATTCAAGTTCAACCCAGGACCTTGTACTTCATAGGCAGAGTCACTACCCACGAAGAAAGATACAGAGGCCGTTAAAACGTAATTAATTACAATGCATTCATAATTGATCATTTTATGAAAATATGTGTGAGTCTAATGTCTCATATAATTTTTTTTAATTTCAGACAAAATAATTCCGGTGCAGATTTACCTGCTATATTTTTTAATACCACCCAAAGGCCGGAAATCTAGGAAAGTCAAATTCTCAACCACTGAATCAATCCAGGGCTTATTAGTTCAGATAGATGTAAGTATTAGATGCATCCAATCCAAATTTAAGGGTTTTATTCTATTTATTTTAATATTAATATACATTTATATTATTAACTATAAAAGTTGTGTAACTGTTCAGTTAATGTTTTACTATTTTACTCTTCGAGTCAAGCGAGTTCAATATATTTCATTTTGGTAAATATGTTCCCAGAACATAATAAAGTAGTATTCCATTTAATATTTCCCACTCATTTTATATGAAAATCATTACTAGTGAGTGTGCATGGGACAACGTCCCACTTTGTCGATTGCTATAAAGCCGCTTTGTCAGTTTATTCATATAAAGATACAAGTAAATCTTGCCTTAATGGTAACCGACAAAGTGGGACGTTTTACTAAACACACTCTACGTGTGTAAACTGTGAGGCATGCAAAGTTGCCATAGAGCCACCATAATGAAGTCATATTTTACTTACCATGTTTTGGTATTTGTTACTTCTTTATTTAATTACAATAATTAAGGGAAAAATTAAAAACTTTTCACCACACCAACTGGTAAAGGCTTACTTTGCTATTCAAAAACAGATAGCAAAATTGCATTTTATCCACTAGAGTGCCAAATAATTTCAAACAAAATTTCACTTGATATCTTTAATTTTAGCTTCCTGGTGGAAATTACCGAAATATATATGACTATTTTGAATCATAATTATTGAATAAATTGATAGGTTTGATTTAGTTTGATGTTTTATAGTCAGTGTTTTCTTCGTGTTGGTGTGGTGAACATTTTTGTGTTTCACTCGGCGGCAAAGTTTGTTTAACCTTCGTCCCTTGAAACCCTCGCAACGCACAAGATTCCACTTTTCGAACCACTCGCTACGCTCGCGAGTGGTTCAATATTGGAATCTTTCGGTTGCTCAGGTTTCAATATTGGCACGTGCGGTTAAACAACAACTTTTCCCCCTTGTAAAACAACTAACTATTGTGTACCTTAAAATTCCATTTTCTATATGACTAAGTCTCTGCTGTACATATTTTAATGAAGAAAAAAGAACTTATATTTTTGTAGTGGAGCCTCTGCTGAGCAGTGGGATATTCCTGGGAACTATGGCATTACTTTTAAATTATGTTTTTAATGCAGGACGCCGGAGATATCGACAGCGTAATCGCAGCCCAGAAAGCTAAGGCTGCAGCCCGGAAGGATACCGTGCAACCCTCCGTGCTCATACAACGACCGCTACAAAACTTCGCCCAGATATACATCGTTATTCATGATATCAAATACCACGTGCATTCAGCTGCAAAGACGTTCGACTTGTTGTTTAAGATTTACCACGTTTTTCACGCCAAGTATCCCCAAGTGTGTGAGCACCTCCACGTAATTATTCAAAAAAGTGTATCAAATCCATACGGCGTATGATACAGTAGGTACCACCGTATATAGTTGACGTTTTAAACTTAGACGTTTTAATTTTATTATAGTATAGGATCCGTACTAAGCTCGATCTTCACCAACGTGTTAACCAGATGAAAATAAGTTTCTGAACATGTCTCCTCAATAAAAATGAATGGTCAAGATTATTTTTTAAAAATCTTTGAATTTTTTTTTATATAATCTTGACCATTTTTATTGAGGTTACCATAGTAAGACATGTTCAGAAACTTATTTTACTTAATAAAATATTATTTTCACCTGGTTAACACGTCGGTGAAGATCGAGCTTAGTACGGATCTTAGACTATAAAGTTCTTGAAATGTAAAAATATACTAAGCTACAGAAATTGTATCTATGACATTTGGTCTTATGTACCTACTTAAGTATTTGCACCATCTATTTACAATTGACGTGATTTATTCTAAGTTTGACTTGTAGAGAATCTTGGTACTTTGTAGCTCTAATCAATCTTGGTAGCTCATACATTTATGTACCTATATGCTTATAAGTCAAAATGTTTTCCGTTCTAAATTCAGTTTTAATACTGTATAGTGATACTGATAGGTTCTGAATTTGTAATTACTTTCTTTAACTGGTGCATAAAATAAATGAGAAACTTACATTTCACTTTCATTCCATTATTTCCGAATAGGTATAAATGTGTTTCAAAACTAATTTGGCTTGTATAAATTAGACTGGAATACTATCAAAACTCATTCATACTTAAAACGGCACAAGTCTTTTTGTAAAAAGTTAAATCTTGAGTTGATTAGCACTTCTGTGGGTTAAGATAATTCTTCTTGTAACATGTTCGTTCTAGTTGTAAAATAGAACGTATTCTAATTACATACTTACATTAAGCTTTTCTTTTAAGTTTGTATTTCTGGTTCTTGTTGTAAAGGGACACGCACTCCATCAAAATTTAAACCTCTTCTTTAAAAGTGGAAATTTGTGTATTTATCCTAGTTACAAAATATACCATTTTATTATTGTTTTATTAAGGTAGGTAATTTAATCAAGTCATAATTGTCGCAAAGTCTATAGTGATGAAATGACCATAATTATTATAAAGGTAGGCAAACAAAACTAAAGATGTTAAATAGATAAAAAAATACATCATAAGTATTTCATTTGAGACATAAAAATGATAAGAATAAAACAAAAATAAAATGGTAAATTTTGTAAACGCGCCAAATACACAAACGTCCGTATGAAAAGTGTTGTAGCTCATGTTGTGCCGTTCTCGAGAATGTTCTCCATTTTGTATAGGAAACGTTCTCGCTCAAAGCCCATAGTAAACGGAGAACATTCTCGAGAACGGCACACCTTATAGTCGTGATTAAGAAGAGATTTACCTAATTTGAATGGAATACGTTCCATTTTACGACAAGAATGACACTTTTTATAAAAATAATAAAACACTCTTAAAAGAAGAGCTTTACTACATTTGATTGGAATACGTTCCATTTTACGACAAGAATGACACTTTTTATAAGAAGAATTAAACACTCTTAAAAGAAGAGCTTTACTTCATTTGATTGGAATACGTTCCATTTTACGACAAGAATGACACTTTTTATAAGAAGAATTAAACACTCTTAAAAGAAGAGCTTTACTTCATTTGATTGGAATACGTTCCATTTTACGACAAGAATGACACTTTTTATAAGAAGAATTAAACACTCTTAAAAGAAGAGCTTTACTTCATTTGATTCGAATAAGTTCCATTTTACAACAAGAAAGGAACTATTTTGCAAGAACAATTAATGCTTTTGAGTAAATTATCTCGGTTACTTAGAACAAGATATTTTCGTTCTTGGGTCAAACAATTTAGCTTTTAAAAAAAGAGCTTTACATCATTTGACCGGAATATGGGCCATTTGACAATAAGAACAAAACGCTCTTGAGTAAATTAATCAGCTATTTAGATCAAGATATTTTCGTTCTTGGGTCAAACAATTTAGCATTTAAAAAAAGAACCTTACATCATTTGAAGAGAATGATGTACGGATCTTTTTTTAAAAGCTAAATTGTTTGACCCAAGAACGAAAATATCTTGTTTTAAATATTTTCGTTCTTGGGTTAAACAATTTAGCTTTTGAAAAAAGAGCCTTACATCATTTGAAGAGAATATGTGCTATTTTACAATAAGAACTAACGCTTTTGAGCCAATTTTTAATACTATTATAAACAAAATACATTCAATCTTCGTTAAAGAGCCTTTCAATGTTAAATTAAGAAAAGGAATAATTATGTCAAAATGCTTTCTCTCTTGAAACAACAGTTATTAGCTTTTAGTGGAAGAGATATTTAAAATGTTGATACAAAAAAGTAGTTCTTGATCTAAGAACTATAATGCGAAACATTTTATATCTCAATCTAAGTAATTCTCCATTTTCCTTATATCGAAATCCCAAAAGATCTTGACTCAAATAATATTACTTGCTTCAAGTAATTTTTTTTTTCTGTGTATAGTTAAGATCTTTTAACCAGTTCTTAATTACATGTTTAGCTTCTAAAGGGGACTTTTTAGATATGTTACATGCTTTAACTACAGAGTTATAAATATGTGGATGGAGAAAGTTAGGGAAACGTCTAGCGAACACTGTTTTTGTGGTGGGAATAGGAATTTTAAAGGTTCTATTACGGATTAATGAGCTGTATTCTCCAGAATTTATAGTTTTTCGATGTGTGTGAATTGAGACGCGAAGTATTAGTAATTTCCTCACACTGAGGACGTCCGCATCCTTATAAAGAGTGACCGTTGGAAACCATCGGGGCTTTCCAAGCATGACTTTAAGCACAAACCTTTGGGCCCTTTCAAGGGGTAGTAGCGCAGAGCTAGAGCAACCACCCCATACGCCAATGCAGTACGATAGGATCGATTCACAAATGGATATGTAAATGAGCTTTAGCAGCTTCTTTGAAGCAGAATTTCGCAATAGCTTCATAATAAAAACGATAAATATAAAGGTTGTCTGCAAGCCATTTGGCGATCAAAGATAAACCTGCCTCAGCTACAGCAAAGCAACGCTCCCAGGAGATATCGTGGAACAGCAGAGCAGTATCGTCTGCGTAGCAGATAATTTCAGCGTGGCTGAGCGGTAAGGAGATTAAATCATTGAGGTAAATTAGGAATAGGGTTGGGCCGAGGATGCTGCCTTGTGGTACACCAAAGGTTATCGGAGTTGAGTCACTAAGTAGGGTGCCGAGTCTCACACACTGTCTCCGGCTTGTAAGGTAGCTTTTAAACCAATTCCATGCTATACCACGAATGCCAAGCAGTTCTAGCTTCTTAAGTAGTATTGGGATTGAGACAGTGTCAAACGCCTTAGCCAGATCTAGAAAAACTCCAACGCAAGATTCGCCTCTGTCAAGATACGACGACACAAGGTTAACTAGTAGGGTGGCTGCTTGTTCAGAAGATCTGCTCTTCCGAAAACCAAATTGTCTTTGGGAGAGCAGTTTTTCTGATTCAAGAAAATTTACAAGTTGATTATTTACAATTTTTTCTAGCATTTTTGACATACTACTGAGGAGAGAGATAGGACGGTAATTCCCAGGGCTGTGCTTGTCACCACCTTTGTGAACAGGAACTACTGCTGCTACTTTCCAGCCTTCCGGGAATATGCCCGTTGAGATGCTGAGGTTAAAGATGTGAACGAGGGGCTTGACAACATAGTCCTTTAGATGTTTTAACATACTAGTGCTAATTTATCGTTTATAAATATAACTACGTAGTCATAATTATAACTATCTGCCTGATGATTCGAGTTGTTATAGTTATCCCATCAAAAACATAAATGTAAATGAAAGCCAAGTTCAATATCAGTACGAGTATGAATGCCTTGGTCGTTGGTCGTTGACTTCAACGACAAAAAGGAAGGGAGATCTTAATGGGTCATGGGTGCCAAGTTCAATGGTCAGTCCTGAGTGTCCTGACATTTATAACTATAACTTAGGTTAGTTGTAAATATAAAAATAATAACTTAGGATAATGTAATATTGTATTGTTATATTGCGCCTGCCCTGACATCCGTTGGCTCGTTGGGTGGACGACATTCGAAAAACTCCGGAACACTTCTGGATGAGATTATCCTAGGACCGGGATAACAAGTAGCGTACACGAAGGGAGGCCTATGCTCAGCAGTGGGCGATTAATGGCTGAATTTAGGATGATGATGATGATGGTGAATATTATAGCCTAAGCTCTGACTTGGCTAGTTAATTCTCCGTCGTTAAACGCCCGTCCCAAGCACCGCTTAACGCCCCGCTTGTCGCTTCGCTTGAGCTCTCAAACCATAGCCTTCACAACTATGTTTTACAATCAGAGAGAGACTAAAACTTAGTTACGTTTTAAGTTTCAGTAGTAATAAGCTTAAGAATGCTGTACGAATTCCGCAGAGTATTTTGACACGAACAACTGTGTGTAATACTTATATAATAGCAGATAATAGGCTACTTTCCTAGTCTAACTACCTATTTAGCTTCTTTTTAAGAAGAAGAAATTAATAAGAAAAGAGCGTACACCCATCTTAAAGGCCGCAACGCACCTCCAACACCTCTGGTGTTTCGGGTGTCCATGGGTGGCGGTGATCGCTTACCATCAGGCGACCTGTCTGCTCGTTTGCCTCCTATCCCATATAAAAAAATACGAAATCGAGTTGAGTGACGTCAGGTTCAACTCATTTTATATATTTCTATCCGACTTATTATTAAATAGAAATTGGATTTTTTTAAATCATCATACCTACAGTCCATATTATATAATTTTTTTTAATAGTTTCCTGATGCTTGATTTCGTGCATGGTATATAATTTCTCCTATTTTACGCAACACAATATTTTTTTATTACAAGCTTTTATTTACTTTTACCTGTCCAGTTGTCTGTCTGTAATCAAATCTTGCAAGTTCAATTTGACCCACTTCCCGGTTTCCGATTGAGCTGAAATGTTGCACACATATGTAAATCACGTGACAATGCAATAATATGGTATCATGGAGCTGATCTGATGATGGAGCAGAAAGGTGGTCATAGGAACTATGTAATGAAATGCCCTATCCCCATCGAGTAAGTAGATTTTAGAAATGTCTTGGAGAGCAGTAGATGACCGCTGAAAGAAAAGAACAGTCGACGATAAAAGCTTGTGCCAAAAATGAATTTTTTGAGGAAAAAAACTTATTTATCTATAAGTTAGCGAAATAAATCTTCAAAGTAGGTACACAGAAAGGTGCTGAATCTTTGATTCACGAAAAACACTAGGGATTTCAAATAATATTCGGAAAATGTTCGACACAAAGGCTTCGTCGAACTAGCCATATCCAATTATCCATGGAGCCTTTTGGTAAAATAATAAATGAATTTCTGGGATTATGATCACCATAGGTACCTCGGACGAACCTGGCAAGATTTTATACAGTGTGTAAACCTTATACGGGCAATAAATTAAACTACACATAGAATTAATTAGCGTCATATACACCGTGTTTTTTTTTGGTTTCCTTTAAATTCGACATGTCGTTAGGTTCGGTATCAGAAACCACCCTGTATATCACTTAGAGTTGAATTCGCAAAAAAAATGTTTTCATCGTTTTCATACATGATAAATGAATTAATTAGTGTGAGAGACCCTTAAGAATAATATTCAAGTTAGTGTCAAGTGATTGACGGCACATGTCAAAACAAATAACATTGGGAAGTGGTAAAGGCTGTCACACACGTGTTCAGTAATTATTTTTATTTTTTAAATAACTCGATAACCATAAGAGTTAAGACGCTAGTTTCTTAGAGAAATTAATTTTATTTGTTCTAAAAACCATCCCTTAATTAATGTTAACGGAATTCGATAAAAACAGGGTGTATTAAACAGTGTTATTAAGTCACTCAGTACTAGCCCCATACTTAATATAAAAAAATCTCAGCAGCAATTTACTGTAAACATGGTTGCAATGACAGTTGAGCATTTCTTTTTTTTGCCACTTTTATGAAATGTGATATTTTTGAAAAAGTTTATGCTATTTCTACTCAGAATCACTAGCTTTTTCAATCCCAGTAGTTAAAAAAACTGTCCCATACGATTTTTTCTTATTATGTTTCCATTTTCCGTACATATTGTGTGGGGTAACAAAAGAGGAAAGTAACAAAAATGTATGGAAATTCTGGGACACTTTTTTTCTCCCAGTGAGATTGAAAGTACTCGTGATTCTGAGTACATTTGACCTAAAATTCCCTAAAAAAATAAAAATAAAATGGCAAAAAAAAGAAATGCTCAGTTAATGACAGTATTGACAGTACATACGCGATATGAGCTTTTAAAAGTAGCTGTCAACGAGCTTTTAACGCGAATGTGTTTGCATTAAATTGCGCGCCGAATTTATTTGTATGGAGATTTTATAATAATAATTCAGCACGCAATATATTAAGTCCACATCAATTAGGGTACCTATCTAAACGTCATTACTAGGCTTGGGACTTTTGGATGCTCGCTATGGTTCTGGCATCCGCAGAGTCGCCATTATGTTAAAAAAATTTTTTCGAAGTCAAAGTCAAAGCCTGGAAATAAAACATGTTAGATGTCATGATCTATACGTATACCTATAACAATATGCAATTAATTTTATCACAAATATATGCATAATATATACTTTATACGTACCTACGATTTACTTTACTATGCATCCTCTTTGATACTTGTGTTTTGTTTGACAGACTACTGACATCTATTTCAAATAAAAACACTTGAGTAATATGTTGTCAGTTCAGATGAAATATCGTTTACGCAATTTGTAACAAAATTTTAAAATGAATAATTTTACGACTTGCGAAATTAAATCCTGGTTAGAGCCGTATCAGGAATAAAATATGATGAAGAAAAGTCTAGTATATTTTGCTCTTTATGTGATGTTCATTTCAAAGGCGGAAAAAAAGTATTTATTGCTAACCATATTAAAAGTGTATCCCATCAAAAAAAATGTGGTGAATATAGCTTGTTGTTAGGATTGGATAGAGATATTCTTGTTAGATATTTAATTTCCAGGCTTTGACTTCGAAAAAATTTTTTAACATAATGGCGACTCTGCGGTTGTCAGAACCATAGCGAGCATCCAAAATTCCCAAGCCTAGTCATTACGACATGACGTTTATGTCATGTCAAATTAAGTTGGACGGCGTACATTGCTGCTTGGTCAGATTTAAAAAAAATAATTACTCTTAATTAATAACACGTTTTAACAAAATGATTATCCTATACGATTCGTATGATTAGATATTATAACTGGATACATTATTCGCCCGTATGGAATTCACACACTGTATACTGACCGTTAAGAGATTCGCCAGTATTAGAATTACACAGGTATTAAGTGCATATTTTTAGTAACATTGTATTTCGATTAAAACTAGGTTTCTTGTATTCATCACTAAGTACATTCAGAGTTACAAAGCAAGATTTCCAGACACCTCATTAAGGACATCCCTTTGGTTAACTTGTCACTATTACTAATTGGAGAAACTTACTCTGACAGTTTCGGAGACAGAATATATAACTGTCTTCGTAGAATAGAGCAGGTACTCATGTCATTTCAAACGAAAATCGACGTCAGAACGATAATAATATTTAGAATTTTTGACATTCTAATAAAATTTGTTCCCAAACGGGGTAGGCAGAGCGCGTCAATATGGTAATGCTCCTACCAATCGGGCACGTTCACCACACGGTAACGTGATATACAGGGTGGCCAAATAAGAGGTATACCTACACTTTATTTTTGAAAATTTATTCTATAAACCATAATAAAATAATTAAGTAATTAATCCCGTATTAAATATAATATTTAGGGTCGGCAATTACACATGGAAAATAATGTTTTTTTTTATATACAGCGTGTGTATTCCATACGGGCGAATATTTGAATAACGATTAGTATTGGACCTAAGGAGCCTAACTACATGGTTTTTTTATTGAATAGATGAGATATTTTTTTTCATACATAATAATTCAGCACGCAATGTATTACGTCCACATCAATTAGCGTACCTACCTAAACGTCATTACGACATGACGTTTATGTCATGTCAAGTTAATATGGACGGCGTACATTGCTGCTTGGTCAGATTTAAAAAAATAATTACCCTTAATTAATAACACTTTTTACATACATACATACATACATACAATCACGCCTGTTTCCCAGAGGGGTAGGCAGAGATCACGGATTTCCATTTACTACGATCCTGACAAACCACTTTCGCTAACACTTTTAACACTTTTTAATAAAATGATTATCCTATATGATTCGTATGATTAGATACTATAACTGGATACATTATTCGCCCGTATGGAATCCACACGCTGTATAAATGGGCTTACTCTTGGCCACAGACTAGCCAAAGGCAAAGACAAATGTCCAAACCGATGGCTTATCCCAAAGATTTACATTTACATGTGGGACTATTCTTAACTAGCTTTTCCCGCGGCTTCGCCCGCGTACTAAAAGTAGTCTTATTCAAACGTTGAACTTTGGACCCCCATTTCACCCCCTTAGGATGTGAATTTTGAAAAATCCTTTCTTAATGCTCTTCTACACCTTATAGGGAACCTACGTGCCAAATGTGGAATTTCTAGGACTAGCAGTTTCCGCTGTGTGCGCTGATATGTCAGTCAGTCAGCATCTTCTTTTGTATTCCTTAATAATAGAATAACTTAACCATGTAATTTTCAAACATAAGTAGATTCACTTTTCAAATTGACCTCAACCAAAACGCATCTACCTACTTTTTAGGGTTCCGTAGTCAACTAGGAACCCTTATAGTTTCGCCATGTCTGTCTGTCCGTCCGTCCGTCCGTCCGCGGATAATCTCAGTGACCGTTAGCACTACAAAGCCGAAAATTGGTATATCAATCACGCCGAAAAAGTGGTAAAATAAAAAGTGGAAAAAAATGTTTTATTAGGGTACCCCCCCCCCCTACATATAAAGTGGAAACTGATTTTTTTTTTCATTCCAACCCCAACGTGTGATATATTGTTGGATAGGTATTTAAAAGTAAAGTGAATATGGGTTTACTAAAATCGTTTTTTGATAATATTAATATTTTCGGAAATAATCGCTCGTAAAGGAAAAAAAAGTGTGTCCCCCCCTCTAACTTTTGAACCATAATTATGTTTAAAAAATATGAAAGAAATCACAAAAGTAGAACTTTATAAAGACTTTCTAGGAAAATTATTTTGAACTTGATAGTTTAATTCGTTTTTCAGAAAAATACGGAAAACTATGGAACCCTACACTTAGCGTGGCCCGACACGCTCTTGGCCGGCTTTTTTCTCTCCTATCCTGCCCAAGAACCTCGACCACCAGACACGAGGCAACAAAATGTATTTTGAATCCTTTAGTTCAACTATATTCTGTTATTATTTACTTTGCCGGAAGTTAATCGCGAATAATTAAACTTTATAATTGCCTGCGGCGGTTCAGGGTGGCTAGCCGAATGGCACAATCGCTCACGAAACGCTCACGAAACGAAGCGCTAGTAGATATCTATCTCTATCGCGCTTGCGTATTGGTGCGACAGAGCCAGCGGCGTATCGCTTTCGTTTGGCGTCGGAGAAATGCCATTCGGCTACGGGGCCAGGTCGATTGTGCCCGTAGTTTCGGCGCAAACTTATCAGAATACGCGATAATATAAATAGGTACGTGGCTTGAAAATTTTAAATATCTATAACTAGCTTTTACCCGCGGCTTCGCTCGCGTTAAATTCGAAAATTGCGGAATGTTCCATACAAACTTCCACCCCCTTTTAGAGAAGTGGGAGGTTAGATAGAGACAAAAAGTAGCCTATGTCAATTTCCACCCTGTCAAATATTTCCTCTTAAAAAATCACGTCGTCGTTCTGTTTGCCGTGAAAGACGAAACAAACAGACACACTATCCCATTTATAATATTAAGTATGGATCTGACTTCACCAATGAACACTTGACAGGTATCGTGTATGATATTTATTTAAATTTATAATTTATATATAGTAGTGTGACTACTTGAAAAAAGAACAAATCGAAAAATATTCAATAAAATAATTTGATTTGTTCCCTAGTTGTAAGTTGACAGGTGCTCTAAACTTGTTTTTCCAACGCTCCGTCTATTGCGATAAAAGAACAACTCGTCGAACGTCGTTAAGTTCATTAATTACCAGCGGGCCGATTTTTGAGTCTCACGCGTTCGAATTCAGAAAATTGTCACTGAAAATAATAAGCAAGTCACCGTTTTCAACCGGTATTTTAGTAACAAAATCCCGTATGCGAGATTAAAAAATCGCCCTCCAGGAACCACTTTTAGTTAAATTCGCAAGAAAAAAAATTTCATCGTTTTCATACATAATAAATGAATTTATTAGTGTGAGGTGGTGTGAGAAACCCTTAAGAATAACATTCAAGTTATTGTCAAGTGATGGACGGCACATGTCAAACAAATAACATTAGGGAATTGGTAAAGGCTGTGACACACATGTTCAGCAATTATCTTTATTTTTTCATAACTCGATAACCGCAAGAGTTAAGACGCTAGTTTCTTAGAGAAATTAATTGTAAATTTTAACTTCTGATTAGCAGAAACGTCTGCAATCGATGCCACTAGGCTTAGAATAAATTTAAAAGTGGAAAATGTCTGCCTTGGGTGAGACTTGAACTCGAACTTGAGAGCGCTGGAGTATCTATCCAGAGGCCGTGAGTTCAAGTCTCACCCAAGGCAGACATTTTCCACTTTTAAAATTAATTGTATTTGATGTAATGAATCTTCCCTTAAAGTTTTTTTTTATACCACATTGCTGGCAAACAGGTAGGTATACGGCCCGCCTGATGGAAAGCGGTCACCGTAACCTATGGAGGCCTGCAACTCAAGGGGTGTCACATGCGCTTTGCTGACCCATTAGAAACTTGTACACTCCTTTTTTGAAGAATTACATACTGTAGTTCATCGGGAATACCTCAACAGGGAGCTCATTCCACAGCCGGAGCGTTCGTGGGAGGAAATTCCTCTGAAACTGCACGGTGCGCGACCATTTAGGTTGCAAGGTGTTAACGGAATTCAATAAAAACAGGGCGTATAGCTTAGCTATCACGATTCGCGACAACGATTGTATTTTCAGCTATGGAGACAGAATGCGTAGCCAACAACTGCTAGAGTCCGCAGTGACCGTAGTGAACACGCAAATTTTACTATTAAATATAAAAAAAATAATAAATAAAAATCATTTATTTCAGACTCAAGGTCCATAGATGGTTAGTAGAACATTACAACTTTAAAGAACTAATATTAGTCTTAGTAAGACATTTACCTAATAGCAAGGACTTAAAAAACTAAAACAATTCACACTTAAAATCTACATAGCGACAGCGTGCAGCATTTGCCATCGGTTGAGCATGGGGTCATTTTCACGCTCCATAAATACGCTCAAGACGCTGTTGGGGCTGCCGCGCAGGCGACTATTGACGATTATTGCAATACGGAATAGTGACTGAGACTCAAAGCGTTGTGCTGTCGTGGTCGACGAGCCTAGGCAAGTAGTGCTATAAAAGCTTGCCTACATGAGATACGTAGGCATATTTACCATTTGAACCTGTCGCGGCGAGTCATCGTGAACCCCGCTCGTCAGAATACAAGAAGGTTGAAAGCTGTAACCGCGTGCGTCAATTGGGGCCTTTTCAGAAATAGGGATCCAAAGTTATTCACAGTTGTTAACATAAAAAAATATTTGAAAATCGGTTCACGATTCTCGGAGATATCAGGTAACATACATACAAAAAAACAGTCGAATTGAGAACCTCCTCCATTTTGAAAACGGTTAAAAAATTCACTCGATGTCCGTTTTGTGACGACAATTAAGAATTTAATATGTCTAAAAACAAACTTTTTTCATGTTCTAAATGTAGATTATTGCTTATAATTTATGTAATTAACACAAAAACAATATTTTTAGACTTATATTGACCGGGATATAGACCGTGATTACCTTTTTGATTTTTGTCGAGCTCCCGATATTTCGACGCAGTTGCATGCATCATGATCACGGAAAACTGACGAAGGCGGTTGGATGTTAAAGTTGCATAGACAGCGCGCGATCTACCCTCCTTCGCGCGCGTCGGCTGCGTTCACTTCTAGTCTAATGAAAATAACCGTGAATCATTCAAAACTCTTAACAATATTTTTATTGAAATTTTATGCATAGTTGTGGTCACAAAACTGACATCAAAGTATAAATTGAAATAGATATCATACACGAAAGAAAAAAACGACAAGGCCCACTGGTGACCGAGCCGGGAATCGAACCCGGGTCTTCAGCTTACGCGGCTAACGTCTTTACCACTAGACCACCCGCCCACCGTGGTACCCGACGGAATTTCTCTAGTGTATGTTATCTCTGATAAGGCTAGGCGCCAATCAAAAAATCAAAAAATATTCAATAAAATAATTTGATTTGTTCTCCAGTTGACATCAAAGTAATTTATGTAAACAAATGTCACTAATTGTGGGTCCCAATTTCTGAAAATGCCCATTGTTGTCTTTTGCAGTTACAAAGATTAATCGTCATGTATCGACTAATTCTGCTAGCTCTAATACTAAACGTTACCGCCGCACCTGTTGACGAAAATGGACTCGCAAGGGAGAGAAGCCTGCTCAACGTAGATTTTGGCCTTTTGGGTCAAAAATCAGGAAATGCCCCATATTATGGACATTCCTACAATTTTGGACAATTTGGGAAGGTGTGGAATCGAACTAAGATTACTGGAGAGTGATAAAAGTGACGTTTTGCGCGCTGCATCAGACACATCAGAAATACGTTTATAGACGTCTAGCGCGGTCTAACATTCAACATGGCAGTATTAAGTAGAAGATAGATTTCAAGGAAGATGGATTCACAGCAAATATTTTATATAATAATAACAAGCAGGGCCCGTAACTTTCATGCCGATGACATAAATTTGACGTCATGTTGCATTTAGGATGATTCAAGAATTTTATTTCATAATTAATCATTATTCATCAATCAATTAAATCATGACTTCAAAACTAATCTATTCCTACGTGAAATAATTAATACCTACTTGATACATGAAGAGTAAATAAATTATTTGTTTACTTTTTATACATACATTCTATAAAATAGTTTTGTTACCATATTTCAACAAATTATAAAAACAAAGCAAATTGTTTCCTTTTCGTTTCATGTATCAAGTAGGTATTAATTATTCCAAGTGTGAATAGCCTACTTTTGAATTCAATTCAATTCAAAATATCTTTATTCATGTAGGCCTAGTTACAAGCTCTTATGAATAGTTCATTCAGTCATGTTCATGAAGTCATTTGTATATGAATTGATTAATGAATAATGATTAATTATTAAAATAAAACTATTTGAATCGTTCTATATGCAGCGTGACGTCAAATTGATGTCATCGGCATGAAAGTTACGGGCCCTGATAATAAGTGTAAAAGCATTACTTTTGGTTTAATTTTAATATTTAGCCTGTGTTGATTAACTTTTAATTTTAGTTTTTTTTTTTCGAATAACTTAATTTCTGGTAGATTTATCAGGTGTTTGGAGTTAAACAACTAGATTATTATAATGATAATTATGAAATATTTAAATGGTTGTTTGAAACAGATGTATTCAATGATCATGATCAATGATGTACCTACCCATTGTACCTAAGCATATTTGGAGAGTAAAAATAAAATACTGGACTAACAATTTTGTGTTTATAATTATTTGTTATCCCCCGACGCAAAAACGACGGGGTGTTATAAGTTTGACGTGTCAGTCTGTCTGTCTGTGGCAGAGGCGCTCCCGAACGGATGAACCGATCTAGATTTACAATACATAGTTTTTTTTTGGTTGAAAGCTGAATTTTATTAGTCGTCAGTGTTCATGTTTCATGAAAATCGGTCCACTATGTCGCGGTCGGGAGTTTTTCAAAATGTTAATATTGAGGTTATTAAATTATTCAAATAAAATCGAACCCGATATCGTGGCCAGGGGCCGTAGCCGAATTGCATTTCTGCGACGCGAAACGAAAACGAAACGCCGCGAAAGGTAGTCTGGCTCTGTCGCGCCAATACGCAAGAGCGATAGAGATAGATATCTACGAGCGTTTCGTTTCGCGAGCGTTTCGTGAGCGTTTGTTGCCATTCGGCTACGTACCCTGATGTAAAAAGGAGAGAAACATGATATACCGCGACTTTTTATTAGATTTTACGTATTGAGGGTTGTTTGACGTGGACGGCAAATGAAAAGACTAAAGAAAGAAAGACATTTTTACATACATACATACAACATATAATCACGCCTGTATCCCATATAGGGGTAGGCAGAGCACATGAAACTGCTAAATTTACAGTGCCACTCTTGGCAAATAAGGGGTTGAAAGAAAACGAAACTGTGACATTGCAGTGACAGGTTGCCAGCCTCTCGCCTACGCCACAATTTACCCCATATCCCACAGTAGCCTTCTACGACACACACGGGAGGAAAGGGGGTGGTGAAATTCTAAGCCCGTCACCATACGGGTTCACACATTTTTAATACCATTAATAACATATTATGTTAAATGCCATTAAAAATATGACATATAATATTCTCACATACTGTCAACCATCCATAGATAGAACCCACATCCAATAACACCGAGTCGCTCTTAACCGTTTTCACAGCGTGGTGTTGAAATGTAATTTATTTACATGAAAAGCCAGCAAAAGTGAAAATAAAAATGAAATCAATTTGTTCACTGAATATTGGTGCTAAAAGCTGTCGACGTGTGTTTCAACACTTTTAGCCGACTGGAGCAAAGGGAAAATAATTGTTTACAAATATGAAAAGCGGGCGCGGCTGTAGTGTAAGGGCAAAAGTCGATATTCGGATCGAACCATAATACGACCGTTAGATAGGTAATAACCCAGGTAGAATGAAAGAGACACCATACGTATAAAGTATGAATGTGCGAGTGAGACGTATACAATAAAGAACACTTCCGACATGTCGTTGTTTCATTGAACATCACCTTACATGGCGCTGCGGACAGGATGTATCTAAGTATGTACTGTACATTAAGAGTTCTCTCAAATTTGTATATACAGGTTGATGAACTATTGCATGAAAAGTAGAATAAGTTATAAATAATTGTAAATAATAACTAGAATTAGAATAATGATTAACGCTGTACATTGCTTCACAAAACATAAAACGTCTAAAAATAAATAAATAAAAGAGTGCTGTATATAATTTGCTTGAAAGTTGATTTATAATGTAGTATGTTTTGAATTAAAGTACATTATGTATATACTGATGATTATTAGAACAAGAAGTGTAACATGAATCTCAATAATAGAAGTTTAAATTAAAAATGTAACAGTAATAAGTTTGAGAAATATCAACAGTAGTCATGACATTGTAATGTAAAGTAGTTTCAGTTTCAGGCCCGCCCTAAAATAAATTAATGTAACTTAAAGTAAATAGTAATTTTTTTTTAGTAATGTTATAGTTTGTTGCAATTTTGAAATAATGGCATGTAAGGAATGAGATGTGAAATTTAAAATAAAAACAATATAAATATCATTTTCAATTTAAATTTCAAAGGGCATGTAAGGGCAAAAGTCGATATTCGGATCGAACCATAATACGACCGTTAGATAGGTAAATAACCCAGGTAGAATGAAAGAGACAACATATGTATAAAGTATGAATGTGCGAGTGAGACGTATACAATAAAGAACACTTCCGACATGTCGTTGTTTCATTGAACATCACCTTACAGTAGCACACTAGGGGGACACCTCGGACACTGGCGATCAAATATATGAAAGAGGCGCGTTCCTAGCACACAGTCTAAGCTCGTGTAGGTGAACGCGTACCAAGATTGTATGAGTGAGATATGACAGGTCGACTGTTCGCGTTTTTGACATGCGGTAACTGTGAGGTAACCGAGAGGGGGTTGGCGGAACTTTCAGCGGGGAGTGGGAGTGGCCATACTATACGATAGTACTCTTTATTGTACTGTGCTAGTGGGATAAACTTGATCACATCTATACGTCCCTATCGCACTTACAAATATATCGTTTATCACGCGACCGTACTTGCCTTCCTAGTCCCGTAGCCGAATGGCATTTCTGCGACGCAAAACAAAAACGAAACGCCGCGAAATGTAGTATGGCTCTGTCGCGCCAATACGCAAGAGCGATAGAGATAGATATTTACGAGCGATTTCGACCTGCAATGTAACCTGATTCTTATATACAATAAAAACTTTGAACTTTGAACTTTGAGCGTTTCGTTTCGTGAGCGTTTCGTGAGCGTTTGTGCCATTTGGCTACGTACTCTGGTACAGATTCTAAATTCTAACAGTGATTATTTAATGAAAATACTGATACCACCTATTCATATTTTTATTCGTTTTCTATGTGAAAATAATATTTAAAATAAGACTAGGTAATATTAACGTTACAATACGCATGCCTTGGCAAAATTAATAAAGGCGACAAGGCAATAAATATAAAAGATAAAGCTGCACTGAAAGCATATTTTCAGTACAGATGGTGTTTTTTTACGCACTTGTGCGAGAAGTGGTTCATTATATGCCAGGTCGAAACTTCGAAGGCTCATCTGTACTGAAAATCGTCGTACGATACACGTGCGAAAAAGAAATTCGTAACTCGTGTCGATTTAAAACACTCTAACTTCCTTTTTTACGCACTATTTTAATGTACTATTTAAATTCTAATATTTTTTGCCGGAGTGTATATGTGTTTTTTTTACAGGTGGTATTACAAATAGACTGTCAAATACTTATTGTTTAATTTCCTTACATACACACAGATAAACTTATTTGCATATTATTTATCAGAAGACAAGACACATTCAAAAATGCATATAATTATATAACATGCACCAGTATTAGACTCTAATTGAAATTCGTTTATCTTCAATTAGTCATAAGATTGATTTGTAGACATGTCTACTGTCAAATTGTCCTCTTTAGAAGCAGGAAAATACACATAAACATCAACAACAGTATTGCGATCGTCATCTCTGCTTTTTTCTTCCTTTGATTTATTGTCCTCCAGTTCCATGTCAGATTTATCAAAAATAGGCTCCATATTTTGATCTACTCTTCTATTTTTAACATGAATTACCGGTGGTGCGTTTTTAGTTTTGGGCTCTGTTGTACTACAGGAATTGCATGCGTTTTCTAATTTTTCTATTAAATCTGGAAGGTCCAATGGTTTTTCACTATCTGCAATCTTTAATTCTTCTCTTATTTTTGCTATTTCTTTCGTAACCTCTTTTGACGTTTTAACCGCGTTTTTTGTAGCTTCAATTGTCTGTACTATAGCATCCTTTGTGATATTAAGTGACTCTTCCAAACTATCTTTACTTTCTTGTAAGGTTTCGGTATAACTCGTCGTTTTTTCTTGACTACTGAGATTTTTAATTCTTGAACCGGTCTTCGCTTCTGCGTCAGGAGTTTTCGTCTCTCCGATGTTATCATTCGACGTGGCCACACATATTAATAAACAAGTCAGTAGAAGACGCTTCATTTTCGAACCAGCTGCCAAAGCGATGGAACTAAATATAGTGCGGGAATGGTACTGTATGCCTTTTATTATAAACCCTGTCCAGTACAATGACCAAGGCCGATTTATAAATACACGAACTAGTTTAAGAGTCAGTGTACGTATTCACCATCATCTGGTTTGAACCGTCGCTAGCAGGTATGAATATGTGCACGGCTACTTCATTCATAGGGTCATAATCATCATCATCATCGTCATAGTAATATTTTTCATCTTGCTTTTGTTGGGTTGGGGGTAGAAAAGGCCAAATTCCATATGGTAATGGAGGATATATTGGCTCCGGGTTTACAAGCGGTTCAACAGGCCGACCATTATTAGTAATCTGATACTTAGCTGGTTTAATATTGATATTAGGTTTAGGCGGATATAGATGAACAGTTCCTCGCCCTTCAGGTTCTTTATCGTCAGCCGTAGCGACTTTAATTATTGTCGTTTTTCCCTCAGTTTTAGCTTGTTCTGTCATTCTAGCGTCAGCTTTTGAATCATCTTTTGTCTCTTCAATCTCCTTATCTGTTTTGATATCTTCTTTTATATCCTTAGCAAGTTTAAGTTCTTTTTTAGTTGTCAATATAATTTCTTTAGTATCTTGTTCTTCATCCACTTTAATATTATCAGCGTCTCTTCCATTTCGTACTGGTGTTGCTGCTACGTAAACGAAGAGACAAGTTAGTATTATTAACTTCATTTTAGCTCGGCTAGGCCAGGCTAGTCAGTTAATGTGTAGAAGGCGTGTCTTGTATGCTCTTTATAAAGCTCGCGGTCTAAAGCCTGTTTAAACGCGGTTAAAAATAAAACTGCAGGACGGTGAATCTTAATAGGCGATGCGCAGACCATAGTAGCAATTTTAAACGTGTTTTTTGTCGGAGCGCTCACATAATTAAGATAAGTAAACATTAATGCAAATTTAACTGGATGGTTGCCTACTGGAATTCATAAAATTGCATTTAATCGCTTTTTTTACTTGTACCTATCATGTCTTTTAGTAATCGTCATTTTTTCTAGTCTATATTTTTCCAAGCTCTCCAGGCGCAGAATTTTCACTGTCAAGTGTCAATATTACTGTTGTGAAATAAATGTCGCTATGTTCGAGGCCCGCACAGTTTGAAGACATCGACACGAGAAGAAGATATAATGCAGCGCCTGAGGTGATCAAAAATACTGAACTCGCACATAATTTCCGTCATTGCCATACTAATATTATAAATGGGAAAGTGTGTGTGTCTGTTTGTTTGTCCGTCTTTCACGGCAAAACGGAGCGACGAATTGACGTGATTTTTTAGATTAGATGGAGATAGTTGAAGGAATGGAGAGTGACATAGGCTAGTTTTTGTCTCTTTCTAACGCGAGCGAAGCCGCGGGCAAAAGCTAGTATTTGTTCATGATTTGGAACATAATAATATCCTGATAGGTAATGTAAAAACCAGTATGTGACACATGGTAGCAAAACAATCTCCACATTGGGAGTTACTGAATCCCTTATTTTACGTTCAGGATTATATTTTAGAATGATTAAAATAAAGGATCCAATGCAGGATTCAATATCCTCTTCTGTCTCCTAGACCGTTAGTCCCATTTACTTGGGGTCGGCCCTCCTCGTCCGCAATCTCCAATAAGCACAATTTTGTTTTTTTTTTGTATAAAATAGGCAGCAAACGAGCAGACGAGCCGCCTGATGGGAAGCAGTCATCGCCGCCCATGGACATAAGCGACATCAGGGGAGTCACCTATGCGTTGCCGACCTTTAAGAACCCTAAATACCTGCTTCTTGAAGAACCCCATGTCATAGCGCAAGGGGAACATACCTCAGAAATTTTGTGCGGCGTTTGTGTCAATTTGAGCTTCTCTAAGGTCTCTTTCGACAGGATTCAATATACACTGCGATAATTATGTAATTTGGCTTCCAATAACCCAATCTACGTTTGGTTACCAATTCTGCTTGACCTAATCAATGTAGGTACTGTTATTTTATTTCATGTTTAGATTTATTTTTCGAATAAGAGTTACATATACCTATAGCACAGTATAATAAAGAGTACTATCGTACAGTATGGCCACTCTCGCTCCCCGCTGAAAGTGCTGCCCACCCCCTCTCAGTTACCGCCTGTCAAAAACGCGAGCATATGTCCTGTCATATTTCACTCATACAAGCATAGTACGCGTTCACCTACACGAGTTTATACTGTGTGCTAGGAACGCGCCTCTTTCATATATTTGATCGCCAGTATCCGAGGTGTGCCTATAGGTACTATGTAGATTAAGTTAGTTATTGGCATTTGCAAAAAACTCAGTAATTCGGGCGCTACTGCAGTTACTTATTACTTACCATTTTTTATAATCCATACTAATATTATAAATGGAAAAGTGTGTGTGTCTGTTTGTTTGTCCGTCTTTCACGGCAAAACGGAGCGACGAATTGACGTGATTTTTTAAGTGGAGATAGTTGAAGGGATGAAGAGTGACATAGGCTACTTTTTGTCTCTTTCTAACGCGAGCGAAGCCGCGGGCAAAAGCTAGTTACTTAATAAATTAATAAATATTATAGAACATTGCTAACACTTAAGCTCAAGAAGGGTTGTGTTGTGGGTACTCATACAAATACTTATATACATAAATAAATAAAAAACATCGACTTCAGGAATAAATACCTGCGCTCATCACACAAATAAATGCCCTTACCGGGATTCGAACCCAGGACCGCGGCGTAGCAGGCAGGATCACTATCACTACGCGCTAGGCCAGGCCGGTCGTCAAACCAACCTTATTATTGATGTTGCCATTATTTTATTGAACTCACAATGAAGTGTACTTATATATTTGTTTACTTATACATATACAACCTGTTTTTATTGAATTCCGTTAACTTTAAGGGAAGGTTCTTTAGATGAAATGCAACTAATTTCTCTAAGAAACTAGTGTCTTAACTCGTACGGTTATCGAGTTATTAAAAAAATAAAGATAATTACTGAACACGTGTGTGACATGCTTTACCAATTTCTAATGTTATTTGTTTTGACATGTGCCGTCAATCACTTGACACTAACTTGAATGTTACTCTTAAGGGTCTCTCACACTAATAAATTCATTTATTATGCATGAAAACGATGAAAAAATTTTTTTTGCCAATTTAACTAAAACTGATATACAGGGTGGTTCCTGATAATAAACCTAACGACGTGTCGAATTTAACGGAAAACAAAAAAAAACACGGTGTATAACAATTCTAATTTTCTACCGACAGAATTTTTTTTTCTTCAAATTAAAACTTCACTTTTCTATTTATGCGCTACTCTAAGCGTTTATACACCGTGTTTTTATTGAATTCCTTTAACTTTAAGAGAAGGTTCGTTAGGTGAATTACAATAAATGTCTCTAAGAAACTAGTGTTTTAACTCTTACTTTTAGCGAGTTATTCGAAAAATTCATTTAATGGCTCAATTAGTATTTGTAACATCTTAGGGCCACTTTCACCAACGAAAATGAGACCCGAGGGTTAACCCTCCATTTTATATGGAATTTGACAGATGACAGCCCACTAACTCTGAGTTAAGTGGTTGGCAGTGGAAGTGGGCCTTAGTAGGTATTATTTTATTATGACATGTGACGTCAATTATTTGACACTAACTAAAATGTTATTCTTAAGGGTCTCTCACGCCGATTAATTAATTTATTGTGTATGTATGAAAACAATAAAAAAAAATTTTTTTCGTACTTAACAAAAAGCGGTACCAATACAGGGTGATTCCGAACCTAACGACGTGTTGAATTTCATGGAAAACAAAAAAAAACACAGTATACACTTTCAAGTTTAGAATAGGTACCTAGTAGCCTTGCTCGTGTAGCAATGTTAGCACAAGACATTAAACAATAACTTTATCCCCTTGTAAAATAACTATTTGTATTAATAGGTAAGTAAATCTAACTTTTACGAAGTTCGTTGAGCAAGATATAACAGGCGTAGGTACATAACTACATACATACATACAACATACAATCACGCCTGTATCCCATAAAGGGGTAGGCAGAACACATGAAACTACTAAAGCTTCAGTGCCACTCTTGGCAAATAAGGGGTTGAAAGAAAACGAAACTGTGACATTGCAGTGACAGGTTGACAGCCTCTCGCCTACGCCACAATTTAACCCATATCCCATAGCCGCCTTCTACGACACCCACGGGAAGAAAGGGGGTGGTGAAATTCTTAACCCGTCACCACACAGGTACATAACTAGGTACAGAATATTACAGCTTTGAGTAGGTAAATAATTAAAATGAAACTATTGAACAAAGAATTAGGTGACGGACCCAATCATGGACAGTTTAAGATAAAATTTTGCCTATTTTTGATATTTCACAAATAATTGTAAAAATTCTTCCGCTAAGCGTGTTAAAACTTGAATGTCCTTTTTTTTTATACTACGTCGGTGGCAAACTTGCATACGATCCGCCTGATGGAAAGCGGTCACCGTAACCTATGAACGCATGCAACGCAAACAGTGTCACATGCGCGTTGCCACCCCATTAGAAACTTGTACATTCCCTTTTGCTGTGTTAAGTACACAGCAAAAAGGAGTGTACAAGTTCCAAGGAGGGTTCGGGTTGCCGACGACTCTAAAGGACAATATACGGAACAAGTTAGTTCCGTAAGTCCTCCCGTCATCAGTACCGCACCCTCGTTGAGCTCTGGCAGCCTTACTCACCGGCAGGAACACAACACTATGAGTAGGGTCTAGTGCTATTTGGCTGCGGTCTTCTGTAAGGCGGAGGTACTACCCCACTTGGGCTCTGCTCAACTATTCTTCTTTTACATTTCAAGCGTATTGCAGAATAGATACTGCTATTGGTTTCTTCATAATTAACAAATTAAAACGAGGTGTTTTTTCTCCAGTCATGGACGTTAGTTCTCTAGTAATGGATCTCCTATTATGGACAGTGAAATAAGTTTAAAATTTTACTTTTAAAGCCAACTGACACTCAATGAGTCAATTTTTTATATCCCAAATAAGATTAGTTTCCGTTATTTTAACATAGGACTGTTTCTTGTAAATTTTAGTTTCGAAAATGGTACATTGTCCAGTACTTGTTCCAGTTATGGGCACTGGCAAAATAACACTACCTATTTCTTTATATCTTTGGAGTAACAAACTAGTATGTTTTATACCTTATCTCATGGTTAATGCAGTAGGTAAGTAAAACTCATTCAAGTTTTAACCGAGTATTATTTATTTATTATTTTATACATGAACTCAACTCCCTTAGCAACATTGCTAAGAATTCGTCCTGATATGTTTTTCAGTAAACTGATGACATTTGTCTTGCCGCCAAATCCTTCAGAAACAACCGAATTAAATTAAATGTACGAATTAAATGTAATGTGTGTTTATGGTACAATGCCGTCAGATTTTAGAAGTCAGAGAAACAAATTTTAGATAAGTACTTATTTTTAAGGATTTGTGTTTTTTTTTGTCCATAATGGCATCACCGTCCATTATAGGGTATTTTACATGATGTTTACAATATTGTTATCTCATAATTATGGGCTAGGTTTACTCGTATATACCTTTGTATGGGCTTTCTGTAATATGTGGGTTATGAACTATTTCTTCATATTTCTTATCTAATACCTACTACCTATATATAAATACGAGCAATTCTTGTATATTTATTTATTTATTTATTTATACCAGTGATTTTGGAAACAGTTCTAACGATTTCGCTGACATTTGTTTTTTTTTTCGCATTATTAAACGCAAAATCTGTAAGTATCCATACTTTCATACTAATAGTTTAAATGAGAAAGTATGTGTGTTTGTTTGTCCGTCTTTCACGGCAAAATGGAGCGACGAATTGACGTAATTTTGTAAGTGGTATCTCCAGTTCTCCACGTTTGCAGGAATGGAGAGTGGCATAGGCTACTTTTTGTCTCTTTCTAACCCCACACTTCCCTAAAATGGGGGGTGGAAGTTTGAATGGACCATTCCGCAATTTTTAAATTTAAAGCGAGCGGAGCCTCAGACAAATGCTAGTATCATTATACATGAAAACACGACATGTTTGTTTCCCAATAAAGATAAAAAAATAAAATAATAAAAAATAAAAAAATAGAACCCGAGCGAAGCTTGGTCGTCTAGGTACCTAGTACCTAATATCATTAAATGCCACGACAAATAGAGATATCGTTTCTAATATTTTTTATGAAAAGACTGTGTTTGTAATTTAATTCGTTTTAATATAAAACTAATCTACTTAATACAAAACATCTTACCATCATTAGAAAATTATACAGTAAGTACTACGAACTATGTCCTTAAGTATTTGAACCAAGGTGATAGATCATTTTATGCATTTTATTACTTACTAATAAACTAGAACACGTAGGTATTAAAAACGATACTTCAAATGACAAAACGAAACTACATGAAATGTCTAAAAAGCCCAATTTTTCGTAGAAATTAGTTTCATTATTAGCCGATTGGTTCCCCATATTTTACAGTATTTTTTACTGGCCATTTATAAGCCTTGCACATTGTTCTATGCGTTCTCTTTAAAAATATGGTAAGATAGTTGTTCGCTTAACTTTTTTTCGATCGTGACATTCACGAGAACGAGCACCTAAAATGTTAATATTTTAAAATTAAAGGATAAATTAAAAAATTCACACGTCCGGCAGGGGGCCGATTTTTGAGTCTCACTGTCACTAAAATACCGGTTGAAAACGGTGAATTGCCTATTATTTTCAGTGACAATTTTCTGAATTCGAACGCCGTGAGACTCAAAAATCGGCCCCCAGGACTCGAACCTACTGCTTTGCCGGAGCTATGACCAACTCAGCCTTGTCACTTTGCCACTAATAATATCCCACAGACAAACTGATGTAATACTACAAGAGATGGGATAAGGAATAGGTATACTGGGGCAACTGCGGCAAGACCAACTCTCGTCTCGGTATAATAGTTAATTATTTAAGTCGGTCATAATGACCTCACTTTAAAGCTCTATCTTCGTCCTTGCTGGGATTTGCAAGAACGCTTTCAAAAATTATGTAAAAAACCAGTGACCATAAACCAGAGCATTTTTAACGCAACCAGTTTTAACGAATAATATTTATGTAATCCACGGGCACAAAACGATAGCGACATGTAAAGTGCGCGCAGAGACATCTAGCGGTATGATATGTTACTTCGAGTATAATATAAGAAGTAGTTTTTTAGTTTATAATTTTAGTAAGTGCCACGTTTTACATATTTTTAGGGTTCCGTAGTCAACTAGGAACCCCTATAGTTTCGCCATGTTTTTTTTTTATACTACGTCGGTGGCAAACAAGCATACGGCCCGCCTGATGTCTGTCTGTCCGTCCGTCCGCGGATAATCTCAGTAACCCTAAGCACTAGAAAGCTGAAATTTGGTACCAGTACGTATATCAATCACGCCAACAAAGTGCAAAAATAAAAAATGGACAAAAATGTTTTATTAGGGTATCCCCCTAAATGTAAAGTGGGGGTTGATATTTTTTTTCATTCCAAACCCAACGTGTGATATATTGTTGGATAGGTATTTAAAAATGAATAAGGGTTTTCTCAGATCGTTTTTTGATAATATTAATATTTTCGGAAATAATCGCTCCTAAAGGAAAAAAAGTGCTTCCCTTCCCCCTCTAACTTTTGAACCATTTACTGTTTCAAAAATATGAAAAAAATCACAAAAGTAGAACATTATAAATACTTTCTAGGAAAATTGTTTTAAAGTTGGTAGGTTCAGTAGTTTTTGAGAAAAATACGGAAAACTACGGAACCCTACACTGAGCGTGGCCCGACACGCTCTTGGCCGGTTTTTATACATTATATAAGTAGAAGTAAGCATATGCGGAAGAGTTGCCCTGAGAAGTTTGAGAAGCGATTGCTATGAAATAATATTTTTGAGAAACTAATGAACATTGCTATCGATCTTATCAAGAGGGATAGATTTTTTGAGTCCGCGAGGATAAAATAAGACAAGAGTCGTGTATATGTACCTAAGTCATTAATTTTATTGTATATTTTACAGAATAACATTGCCAAATTACAATTGAGAGAGCCCCAAGAGGCAGGTGATGGCTGTTGGATCAATATATTAACGGAATGTTAACATTAACGCTTTGCCCGGCACCCAATGGCTCGTTGAGTTGAGTAGAAGATAGCTAGTCACTTCTAGATGATATTGGCTTAAAACCGGGACATATGGCGTACTCAGCGGAATCTGAAAGGCTGGTGTGATGATGGCCTTTTTCTGAAACATCTTTAACCCCTTCGCTTATGAGTCTTGATCATATTCAACACAGGCACCTAATATCTTTACATGTCCCGGCGGACACGCTATGACATACGTAGGCTTTTTACTCGGCTTTGACGTATCAGTAGAGGCAGGTTTCTTATCTTCCCTTATAACCTGCTTGATAGGTTCCTTCCCTTCTTCCGTCTGCCCAGGTTCATTCCCTTCTTTAGGCTTATTAGAGGGGTGTTTGCCAGGCTTTTTAGATGGATGTTTGCCACCTTCAGGCATGTCAGGCATCTCCATATCTTCCGATGAGTCTGTATTATTCGGGAAATATACGTAGATATTTACTTGATTCTTCGGTTTGTTTTTATCTGATTTTCCGCTTTTTAAACCGTCTCGGTTTTGTCCAAAACCTTGTACATATGGTGGTGGTGTAGGCATGTTAGCCGTAATATGATATTTAGTTGGCATCACGTTGATGTTAGGAGTGTTTGGTGAATGTATGTGTATTGTTTTATGTCCTTCCTTTCCCGTTTTCCCAGGTTGAAGATAATCTCTTCCTTCTGCAGTCCCTTCTTCATTATCTTCAACTATATCGAGAATTATGTCACTAGATTTTTCTTCGGGTTTTACATTTTCGGTTACTTTTTTTTCTTCAACCTTTGTGGGTGACGCTACAGCGTATATGAAGAGGCAAGTGAGTATGACTAGACGCATTGTGCTGTACCAAGGGTCTTGGTAGCGATATGTGAGACATCTGCCTAGTAAGCCTTTTATATTGACTTTTACACAGTATAGGTAAATAGCAGTATGTTATCATTGTAAAACTTAAAATTAATGGATTGATTGGCCAATTTTTTATAATACGGATACCAAAAAGTACATATTTAATATAACCTTCAAAACTATACAGCAACGTATACAAAGTATGTTTACAACATCTACTCAATAAAATAAATCTTATTTTTCCAACAAATTGATATGATAGAATAGGGTGTCCCCGTATTTTAGCATTTTAATAGAATACTTATAGCTATCGGATCGATTTTAAAATTTAATCGGATTATTTTACCTATAAATTAAGACATATAAATAAACTAACCTAACCACATAATTAAAATTTTGAAAAATCCCCGACCGCGACATAGTAGACCGATTTTCAAGAAACATGGCTAAGAACACTTCCGACTAACTCAGCTTTCAGACAAAAAACACGATATCTAAATCGGTTCATCCGTTCGGGAGCTACGATGCCACAGACAGACACACACACAGACAGGCAGACAAACAGACAGACAGACAGACAGACAGACAGACAGACAGACAGACAGACAAACAGACAGTCAGACCATCAGACAGACAGACAGACACGTCAAACTTATAACACCCCGTCGTTTTTGCGTCGGGGGTTAAAACCGTCTGAAAATATGTCATCTCGTCTATGTCATTTCGTAATTTTTTCATCTGTTTTGAGTTATTTTTTTCTCTTTTATTTTTATCTAAGTTTCGTGACGAATTGGTTAATCTGTATTTCATATTCATATTCATATTCATTTTATTGGTAGTGTTCAATTACAAGTCTGTAATATCATGTAAACGTGTTTTACTAATAAATATGTAAATAAATATGGCTAGGCAGGACAGATCGTATGCTCATTTGCCTCTATGATAAGAGCACAGCAACAATGAGAGTTAAACTACTGTCTCGATAAAAGTTATACTGTGCTGCATTGAGAACTCAGTCAGTGACCGCGGTTATAAATAAATGTTGTTAATTAAGGGACGAGACGAAGCCTTATTGTCATACATAATTTTACTTTATGCCATACACGTTCTAGCCCTTATACACTTAGGATTAACTACTATAATTGTGTGAAGGCCTAGGGCATTCCAAAGCTACTTATAGGGTGTCCCTGAATTTTAGAATAGAATAGAATAGAATAGAAATCATTTATTCGTGACAAGTGAAAACAGAAATTATTTACACAACACAAAAATATAGGTACATACATAATAATTGCCACGAAATGGTCCCGACTCAGCATGGTGTTAGCCTGGGAGGGCCAACGCTGATCTTCCGTCGGGGCCATTGCGAGTGAAAACACGGAAAGCACACACACATTTTAGTATTTTCATCGACTAAATCGAGTCTATTTAATGATGAAATAAAACTGTAGGACTATGTCATAGTGACGTTATAAATCAGATTGTAAGACATCTCTTACTGCTTATCATTTTGACACGGTTGTAGAGTGGCCTAGGGTTCCAATTGGTTGACTGTACATGAGATTTTCCCGTACAATATGAAAATCAGCATTTTTCATATGTATTATTTTCCATTGTATATGAGCTACTTAATTTGGGGTTCTTACAAACCATTAATTGCCATAAGTGGCAGTTTTGCGTGCTCTGCCTACCCGTATGTGTATTAATATTTCAATCCATACTAATATTATAAATATGGGAAAGTGTGTGTCTGTTTGTTTGTCCGTCCTTCACGGCAAAACGGAACGACGAATTGACGTGATTTTTTAAGTGGAGATAGTTGAAGGGATGGAGAGTGACATAGGCTACTTTTTGTCTATTTCTAACGCGAGGAAAGCTTCGGGCAATAGCTAGTTCATAATAATGCAATGTAACTTAGCGTAAACTCTGTTTCCAAAAAACTATATAAAAACAGAGAACCATGTTTTAGTGTTTTGGGGTATAGTATCGTAACCTAACATACCTACATACGTACTAACCTAACCTAACATTTAGTGGGCTTTGTCCTTATTTAAATTGCAAAATAATGGACACCCTATTATAAAACTGATGCGAACGGATATGACTTATTACATAAACCAGTACTAAAATGATCTCCTTTTAAGTATAGTTGGAACATCCAAAAAAAAAAAAAAAAATTATACGAGTAGGTTACCGTAGACAAAACGATATAAGAACTATAATTATTATAATAGTCAATTATTCGAGTTAATGTAATTTTAGTACTGGTTTAAGAGCAAAATAAAATAAGTAGCATCTAAGGTACAGCGGGGCAAATCTCGACTGAGGGGCAATTGTAACTAATCCATTTTGACGTGAAACGTTAGGTGAATGTCTTTAAAAACCCGTAGTAGAGTGACCGGACCGAAAACCAGGTGTAACGAAAAGTGTTATGGCGCGGTGGCTTATATCTCTGTAACTATAATACCTACATAGATAATTTTAATATGACCATATAGGGGAAAGTAGCCATTACTCGGACATACATAATTTGCTGATACAGATGGCGCCACTTTTGGGGTAAAAGCGTTCAATTCGGGCCAAAAATGACGTTTTTTGTAGTGTTTGTTCAGCAATTACTTACAAAAATTGTATTGTGCTGTACCATAAAATGGTATTGTTAGATAGATCTAGTGCTGAACTATCGAAATATTATAAAAAAACTTACATATTTATTTATGACCAGCTGGAAAAATTCAATAATGTGGCAATTTTTACAAAAAAATGGCGATTGTTCATATTTGAGGACATCGTATGCAAAAATTAAAGCATAAAACTGTCAAAAACTACTTAAAACACTAAGATTAACTAATAAGGATTAAAATAAATATACATTATCTATAGTAAAACTTATTCATCTTATCAAATGATGCATTAGAAACTATGGCGGCGGCAACGGCTGGCAATGTACTGAAACTTGTTGGCAATCGTGACTCTTTCGATTCGTTTGAGGCAATCGTATGGGAAAATTAAAGCATAAAACAATCAAAAATAATTAAAAATACTAAGATTAACTAATAAAGATCACAATAAATATACATTTTCTATAGTAAAACATATTCATCTCCTCAAATATGCATTAGAATGTATGGCGCCGCCGTCGCATATAACATACCGAAGCAATCTTGTTTCTTCCGATTCGTTTAAGGCCACCGTATGAAAAATTAAAGCATGTAATCGTAAAAAATACTTAAAATACTAACACTTACTAACAAGGATTACAATAAATATACTTTTTCTATAGTAAAACATATTCATCTCCTCAAATAAGTATTAGAAATATTAGAATATATGGCGCCGGCGGCCGCATATAACATACCGAAGAAATGTTGTCTGTTTCGATTCGTGTAAGGCCATCGTATGCAAAATTTAAAACATTAAACTGCCGCGAAATACTTTTATTACTAAGATCAAACAATAATGATTCATTGTAGTTCAAATTCAGTAGGTAACATATTAACATTCTCAAATAATGCATCAGAATCTGTAGCGGCGCGGCGGCAGTAAATGGAACCGGCAGCGGTTGCTTGAGAATTTGGTCTTTTTAATGGGTGTCGAAAACTTATAGTTGTAAATATACAAAAATACTCAAATGTGTATATTGGAAGACACCTTCCATAGAACGAAACTATTAGCATCAAAGTCCTCAAACTAATTGTAAGACTAGCTAAGTACTAATTGTACTATGAGTGCCAGCGACATTATACGTACCTACTACTGACACTTAGACGACTGGTCTGGCGTAGTTTATAGTATCCTGCCTGCTAAGCCGCGGCGCGCGGTCTTGGGTTCGAGTCCCGGTAAGGGCATTTAATTGTGTAATGAACACATATAGGTATTTGTTCCTGAGTCATGGATGTTTTCTGTATAAGGGTCCCCCCACATCTAGCGTCTCGCGAGCGTCGCGTCGGGCCAACTGTATGGGCAAAGCCTGACGTCACGTCACGTCGACGCGGCGTCTTTTTCCATACAGTTGACCCGACGCGACGCTTGCGAGACGCTAGATGTGGGGGGACCCTAATAAGTATGTATATCGTTGCCTAGCACCCATGGTGCAGCTTTGCTTAGTTTGGGGCTAGGTTGATCTGTGTAAGGTATTTATTTATATGTACCTAGGTCTTGTCTTTTGTTTACCTTTTGTGTTTTCACGCGAGGCTGCAGGCCGAGCTGTAGATAGATAGTGCTCCCACGCGGAATACATTTTACACACTTTAATTATTGTTCTGCCTGAGAGCACTGTCTGTCCGCAGCTCGGCCTGCGCCCTCGCGTGCTTGAGAGCGCATCGGGGACGCTCCGGGCCTTCGGCCCTACGCAGAGCTCGGCCTTCGGCCTTCGCTGGGTTTCGAAGCTCAGCGTCGGGCCTCCGGCCCGCCGCTTCGCTTTTTAGACACTTTCATTATTGCTCTGTGTGGGAGCACTATCTGTCCGCAGCTCAGCCTGCGGCCTCGCGTGCTTGGGAGCGACTTGGGGACGCTCCGGACCTTTGGCCCTACGCGGAGCTCGGCCTTCGGCCTTCGCTGAGTTTCTAAGCTTAGCGTTGGGCCTCTGGCCCGCCGCTTCGCTTTTTAGACACTTTTATGATTGCTCTGTGTGGGGGCACTATCTGTCCGCAGCTCGGCCTGCGGCCTCGCGTGCTTGGGAGCGCTTCGGGGATGCTCCGGGCCTTCGGCCTCCTTTGGGTTTCGAAGCTCAACGTCGGGCCTCCGGCCCGCTGCTTCGCCCTTTTAGACACTTTTATCATTGCTCTGTGTGGGGGCACTATCTGTCCGCAGCTCGGCCTGCGGCCTCGCGTGCTTGGGAGCGCCTCGGGGACGCTCCGGGCCTTCGGCCCTACGCGGAGCTTGGCCTTCGGCCTTCGCTGAGTTTCAATGCTCAGCGTTGGGCCTCCGGCCCGCCGCTTCGCTTTTTAGACACTTTTATTATTGCTCTGTGTGGGAGCGCTATTTGTCCGCAGCTCGGCCTGCGGCCTCGCGTGCTTGGGAGCGCTTCTGGGACGCTCCGGGCCTTCGGCCCTACGCGGAGCTCGGCCTTCGGCCTTCGCTGGGTTTCGAAGCTCAGCGTTGGGCCTCCGGCCCGCCGCTTCGCTTCTTATACACATTTTTTATTGCTCTGTGCGGGAGCACTGTCTGTCCGCAGCTCGGCCTGCGGCCTTCGCTAGTTACTTACGTCCCCTCCTCAACAGCGGTGGTCCACACCAACGTTTCACGTTATCCATTGCGGCTGTGTCCCTGACGTAGCCTACCTTAATTTTTTTTCCATTATTACACTATAATGTTGAGTTCTTCGTGTATCCACTGAACACGCCTACCATATATAACCGGTGGACTTCACACTCTATTTAATAATGCAAACATTGTAAAATATGGAAAAAATGGACCCGTTACATTTGCCCCCAAGTCGAGATTTGCCCCGATGTACCTTATAAAGAATGAACGTAGAATATTTTTATTTATTACATGGTTTTAATTATTTAATATACATTACAAATACTATGTCTTAAAGTTTTAAAGCTCGGCCACACTTGGGCGTTTTGAGAGCACAGCGTTAGCGCGGTCACAACTCACATACAGCGCGTAAACATAATAAGGGCGATAAATGAAACCAGGCATATAATTCAATATTGTTATCATCAATTAAGAAGTGTTTTTGAGTTACTCTCAATTTTCAGCCCATAATTAATTTTTGAAAAAATTTTCAGCAGCAATGTACTGTAAACGTGGTTGCGATGACAATCAATGACAACTGTCAACGAGCGTTTAACGCGAGAGTGTTTGCATTACGTTGCGGGCCGAATTAATTTGTATGGATAAGTAAAATATTTAAATTTTAAGTAAAAGTTATATAATTCCATTTTTTATGTCCTATACTCACCACCGTTAAGAGGTTCGCCCGTATTAGGTTTACATCCTGTATATCTCAGCTTGTCAACGGACTTATCTGAATATGGATTAAATGTTACCCATTGCCGCCGATACACGCGCGTTCTGCACATGGTAAATTGTAAGCCTATATTTTGCAACTGTAAACTTCTAATAAGTATTACGTATTAAATGACACATAAGAAACCAAAACAAAATTTTGGAATAAAACAATTAGCTTTGAATGCGCTCGCATTCCGCTATGCTAACGCCGTGTCTTGCGTGGGCGACGGTCGCGCGACCGTCGCCGTCGCGTCTCATGCTCATACTTCCTTATCGATAAGGTTTGATTTCGTATGCGTCGCATCGCCGTCGCGCGACCATCGCGCGACCGTCGCCCACGCAAGCCACGGCGTAACGCTACGCTATGAAACGCCCTAGTGTGGCCGAGCCTTTATGCTTATTCCTTAATTGGTTGTAGGATTTTTATTTAGTAGACGATTCTACATAATAGAACAACGATATTGTATCAAAAACTATTAGGTAAGGATGCGTTTATAGTTATTTTTTTCTGTTTTATAACAAATGCTTTCATTTATGTAATCTACTTATGACGGATGCGTATTTTATATTTATTTTTCTTCAACCTAGCGTTTTCCCGGCCTATTAGATTAAGTTAAATAATTAATGTTAACTCTTAGAACAAATTAAATTATCCTCATAGAAAATAATTTCATTTGTATTTTTAGTAGACACACTACTTTTTTTCAGTTTAATGTTAACTGTTTACTACTTTGAGCCCGAGGTCGCAAATAAAAAAGATATTCACTGTCCGCGGGTAAGGTATGGTAGCTCAGTTGTTACTTCTAACTCTTCTAAGCTCCGGTACCCCGGAGTTCAATTGCCAGAGAGAGTGAATTTCATAAATTTTTAGGGTTCTGTACCAAAGAGGTACAAAAGGTATGGTGCCGTTCTGTCCGTCTTTTTGTCTGTCTGTCTGTCACATTACTAAATATCTAGAGAACTTCTTATGCTATCGCTTTGAAATTTGGAATGTATATGTATATGAAGATCGTGAACCTCTACAAATTGAAAGTATTATTCTTTAATTTTTATTAAGCAGAAACGTCTGCTAACGATTCTAAACATTTTTATATTAAAGGAAAAAATGGAAAAATTTACGCTTCCGGCGGGACTTGAACCCGCATCCTTCACCGCATTCGTCACCCCAAGACGTGTGTACAAAAGGAAAGGCATGGAAAGATTTGCGAAGTCCGGCGTGGCTTCCGTAGCTCAATTGGTAAGAGCATTGCACGGATTGCAAAAAGGATGCGGGTTCAAGTCCCGCCGGAAGCGTAAATTTTTCCATTTTTTCCCTTTAATATAAAAAAAGTATTATTCTTTATTTATTAAGCATTGAAAATTTTGAAATTGTCGAAGATATATTAAAAATTCTCCTAAAAATCTTTGAAAAACTGATAACATGTTTGCCACCATGAAATACAGCTATCAAACACAATAACACGTCCAACTTTCGGACGTGTTAACACGTCACTAAACCCGTCACGTCCACGGTCCGTCATTGCCGAACTTTTAAAAAGTTTTCTCATCAAACTTTTTCTTTGGGCTAAAAGAACCCATTTAGTGTGAAAGGGTTCCTCTGTGTTTCATTTTACAGTTAAATACATTTGGACGTAGTTACGCAATAACGTTCCAATCCACATGAAATTGTCATTAAATTTTAGACCTTGTACGAAAAACAAAAGTCTTTAATTTCAATGACAATTTCAGATGGATTGGAACGTTTCTGCGTAACTACGTCCATTTGTGTCCATGTTTAAAAAGTGATTAAGTAGTTTGAAAACACAACCCTTTTTTCAACCGACTTCAAAAGACAGGATGGGCCGATCTTTTGCCTACGTCTTGGTTTTGATTTTCTACAATAATAATATCTCCACCATATATACCTATAAGTTTTAGTTTAGCATTTGAAGAAACGAAAAAGAGGAGATCAAATCCATTACCAAATACTTATTTTAAAGAAAAAACTTACAAATAAAATTGCCCTAGATCAAAGGTACAGGTTCGGAGAAAATTGTAAATTGGCCATTGTGGCCAAAGTTGTTTTAAATTTTGGAGCTAATCTTTCTTCATCCATGTTATGAAGTTATGATAAACCTACATTAGTGATGTGCAATTTGTGGAAACTTTCCAAAAGAATCTTAAATTTCTTGAAAAATTGACGGCACTTTCACGAAAAATAAAGGGAATTTAAATTTATGAAATGGAAACTTTCCATCCATACAATTGTCCGTGCAAATTATGGAAAGTTTTCGAAGTTTTCCCATGTGAAAATTTCATAATTTTGGAAACTTTCTGTCGGCACATCAGTAACCTACGATACGAGTATGAAAACATTTTTGCGCATAATTTACATACATCGGACACACATTTTTACATTAGCATACAGCCATAATACTAAAGAAATGACGAAACCCTGCATTGGCGGAGGCTAGCCTTTGTTTGTTTTCTTTTTACAGAACTAAGCTTTTGTCTTCACTGTAATTTTATCAGATTAAAAACACACAATTAATTCCATACATTATAACAGTTAATTACGAACAAGTATGGGATAAAGTAAAAATAGCGCAGTCTATCTCACTAAAATTACGTTTTTGCAGCCTATATCACAAACTTGTTTATACTAACAAGAGTGCATCTTTATTTAAAAAGCCTATAAAGAATAATTGGTCGTTTAAAGATCCATACATAATTCAAACGTGTAGTGCTATTTTTTGCTCCCAACTGGATCTTAAGGTCACCCTACCCGTTCCCAAGTATATATAGACTCCCGACAGCCCTCCACGCATTATAATCCAACAACACAATGCGCATTCTATACTTATCACTATGCCTTATGGCGGTAACCGCGTCTCCTGCGCGCACTTTCAAAAGAAATCATCCTAGAAAAATTGAAGAAAAAATCGAACCTGTCAAAGAAGAAAAAACTGAAGTCCTCGAAATTGAGGATAAAACTAAAGAAAGCGAAAGCTCCCGAGCGATCTTTGAACAAGTCAATGTTGTAAGCAGCACAATAGCTTCGTCGCTAGAAGGCTCTCAAGATTTTACCCCACACGTAGTAAGCTTACCACCCGTTAACATCGGATGGCCACAACCCACAACTGTAACCCCAAATCTAAAGCTAAAAGACGAAGTAAAATCAGCTTCAAGAAGTAGCGACCCCGAGAATGTCTACACGGTGAACATATACATCAATTTCAACGAAGATGGTTTAGTTTACGAAGAGCAAGGTAAGGCCGACCAAAGGAAGAAGAAGCCGAGACCTAAACCGACAACCACAACTACAGAGGACTATGACTACTGGTACTTGGACTATGTTAATCTGAAGGACAAGCCAGAGACACCAGAATGCCCTGATGGTTTTAAGAAGATGAACGGTAAATGTGGTCAAAGGAGATGTCAAAAGGGAGAGGCGCTTGTAGGTGGCACTTGTGTAAAAGTGGCCTAATTTTGAATTTTACCTTTGAACTTTGAATCCCGATAATATGTGATCTAGACTTTGAATAAAACTGTTTTTCTTAAATTTTTGGTTGTTTTTTTTACCTAATGCCCTTTGAAATGATTATCGAATCAAATAGAGCAAATAAAAGCTTTGTAAATGAAACTGTATCTACTAACTTAATTTTATTGTAATAGGAATACTTAGATACAAAATCAAATGTAAAAATGCATGATGAGCAACTTTTGTACTTCAATAATGTAGTTCAATAAGTTGTTTTAAAAGTCAAAAATTAATTTAAAAAGTATATAAAAGTTAACCACACAGGCAACCCTGCCTGCCTGGCCTGTGTGGTGACGGGTTAAGAATTTCACCACCCCTTTCTTCCCGTGGGTGTCGTAGAAGGCGACTATGGGATATGGGTTAAATTGTGGTGTGGGCGAGAGGCTGGCAACCTGTCACTGCAATGCCACAGTTTCGTTTTCTTTTAACCCCTTATTTGCCAAGAGAGGCCCTGAAGCTTTAGTAGTTTCATGTGCTCTGCCTACCCCTTTATGGGATACAGGCGTGATTGTATGTATGTATGTATGTATGTATAAAAGTTAACATTTACCACTAAAAACAATATCTGCATTTATTTTTCATCCTTCCATGTTGTTAAAAAACACAAATTTATATTACTTAAAGCATTAAAAAAAGATGTGTGTATATGTACCTACATATAGGACATTAAACTAATTTTACCTAATCTTAAAACTCATCCCGAGATAAATAGGCCTATATTTTAATTAGTTTCAACAAATTAAACGAATTTCTCTATTTACGGCTTAACTTTACAGTCATTTCAGAAACTAATTCCATTCTTAACCCTCCTCCTGCTACTTAGGGGGTTAATTTACGACTCTCGATGGTTTGTACAGACGATTTTAATGTCGCTGTGACATTGGATTTGGAAAGGATTTTGCGATATTTCAGCTTCTATTGCAGAAATAGGGTTTTCCTTGTTTAATAACATTGTCAATGGAAAATAAGCATTGGACCGCCCTTGGTTCGGAGTTACCGTTGCCTATGGACACCGACAACACATAAAATCACAAGACAATTTACGACATATCGTTATGTGTAGGGTAAACTCGCTTCATTCGGTGACACGCCTAATTCGCAACAAACTTTGAAGCACTACTCCGAAAGACGATTTTTGGTTACATACATACATACATACGATCACGCCTGTATCCCATGAAGGGGTAGGCAGAGCACATGAAACTACTCAAGTTTCAGTGCCACTCTTGGCAAATAAGAGGTTGACAGAAAACGAAATTGTGACATTGCAGTGACAGGTTGCCAGCCTCTCACCTACATCACTATTTAACCCATATCCCACAGTCGCCTTCTACGACACCCACGGGAAGAAAGGGGGTGGTAAAATTCTTAACCCGTCACCACACGGGCTATTTTTTATTATCATAGAATGCATTTTTTTGGAAATTAGGTAGGATGCATCGGAGTAATTTCGAAAGTCACATAAAAAACACCATAATTTCCATCATATCAAGATTCCCTTTTCGAAATTACCCGAGCATTTCTGTGCTTCGAAATTACCCTAATGCATCCTAGGTCTAGCGGCTCTGTGTGCGTAGCCGAATGACACAAACGCTCACGAAACGAAACGCTCGTAGATATCTATTTCTCTATCGCTCTTGCGTATTGGCGCGACGAGCCAGACTACCTTTTGCGGCGTTTCGTTTTCGTTTCGCGTCGCAGAAATGCCATTCGGCTACGGCACCTGGGTGGCTAGCCGAATGGCACAATCGCTCACGAAACGCTCACGAAACGAAGCGCTAGTAGATATATCTCTATCGCGCTTGCGTATTGGCGCGACAGAGCCAGCGGCGTATCGCTTTCGTTTGGCGTCGGAGAAATGCCATTCGGCTACGGGGCCAGGGCTCTTAGTCCAAAACGCGATATGCATTAGTTTCAACAATCTACGTAAAACCAAAGTACGGTTTGCATAAAAAGCTGGATACCGTCACAGTTTAGCGCAGTCCCCGTCTGGCATGCCGCCAGCTGCAGACGTGTCAATATTACGTAAGGTTGCAAAAACAGTCGGTGGTGGACTTGCCAGAAGGTCCCGGGTTCAATTCTGCTACCGCCCTGCTGCTTCGCACTTAATAATGATGCAGCTATTTAAAACCAAAGATTAAGAAGTCACGACGTAAAGATAGGTCGTTATAGTGCGGCACACTGACAGTTAGTACCTAAGCCCCTTAAGGTATGTTTTCACATTATCCGATCCGATATCGGATGTAGGACAGATATCCCATACATTACAGGCGCCATCTTGGATTTTTTCCATTGAAATCCTTCCGACATTCGATATCGCAACGGATAATGTGATAACCTAACCACAAAATTGAAATTTTGAAAAAAACCCCCGACAGCGACACAGAAGACCGATTTTCATGAAACATGGCTAAGAATACTGCCGACTAACTCAGCTTTCAGACAAAGAAAACTAAATCTAAATCGGTTCATCCGTTCGAGAGCTACGATGCCACAGACAGACACACACACAGACAGACAGACAGACAAACAGACAGACAGACAAACAGTCAAACAGTCAGACTACCGCGAGCTAGTAAGCTATGAGCTATTGGCTATAAAACGAACAAAAGATAAGCACTCCCGTGCAAATAAAAGAGACACGGCGATATTGATAGCTCACCGCTGGGCGAGTAACTATAAACATCGCCGTGTCTTTTATTTACGCGGGAGTGATTATCTTTTGTTCGTGTTTATGGCACGGTCCCACCGCGAGCTAGTAAGCTATGAGCTATCGGCTATAAAAACGAACAAAAGATAAGCACCCGCGTGCAAATAAAAGAGACACGGCGATTTTGATAGCTCACCGCTGGGCGAGTAACTATAAACATCGCCGTGTCTCTTTTATTTACACGGGAGTGATTATCTTTTATTTAATCGTTTTTATAGCCGGTAGCTCGTAGCTTACTAGCTCGCGGTGGGACCAGTGCCTTAGGTACGTCCTAAACTTGAAGCGAGTAAGCGATGAGACATCGGCAATAGAAACGAACAAAAGATTGTAGCTTCCATGTAAATAAAAGCGCGAGCGAGTTATAGTTCGCCGCCGAGCGATGAGCGTTCGCTCTCTCGTATTTGGGCGTTTTCCAAATTAAATCCCGAATGTCGAATTTCACCAGATCTGGACGTGTTTGGGCTCATTCTTCTCAGAATCGCGAGCTGATTCGATCCCGAGAATAAAAAAAATGTGTCCCAAAATTTCCATACAAAATTCGAGTTTCCAATACGTCACGCTCGTAGTAAGTTCGTACTAAAATCGTGACGGAAGGAACAAAAAATTAGGACACATTTTTTATCGTCGGGATCGAATCAGCTCGTGATTCTGAGAAGAATGAGCCCAAACCAATCCATAGGTTACGGTGACCGCTTTCCATAAGGCGGGCCGTATACCTGATTGCCACCGACGTAGTATAAAAAAAACACATCCAGATCTGGTGAAATTCGATATTCGGGATTTAATTTGGAAAACGCCCATTTATCATCGAATGCTTACCACATAATTTGCAAGCATAGCATACTTGTCTTATTATTACTTATCCCCTTATTCATAAACGTACTAGATATCCAAGCCGTCTATGTGTGATAGAAAAGGACAAACGAACTTTATCGGCTTGATAACTTTAGAGTACGTTTATGAATAAGGGGGTTAGTCTTTAGTATAGCATACTGGTGTTATCTAAGCGAGCTAAAAGCTGCGTTTTTAGCGTAGTTCGACGTTGGACGGTTGCCAGGCGCTGTGTACTGACAATTACGTAAGTCTTGAGCGAGACAATTGTAAGAAAGGTACCTGAGAGTATTTGGAGTAAGGCAAAACATGAAATTCCTAATCTAAATATACATGTAAGAAATGCATAGAACAGTTGCTCATGCATTGGAATCTTTTTCTCATTTTATATGACATTCTGAAACGGCAGATAAAACACGGTAGAACCAAATGTATCCGTATAAAACTTCTAGTAGTTTAAATTACTTTTCACCAATAAGCAAAATTAAACTTCGTTTTTCAATCAGTTATTCTACATATACCTTACCTTTGATTGTAATAATTAAATAAATAAATCCATACTAATAATATATTATAAATGGGAAAGTGTGTGTGTTTGTTTATTTGTCCGTCTTTCACGGCAAAACGGAGCAACAAATTAACGTGTTTTTAATAAGTGGAGATAGTTGAAGGGATGGAGAGTGACATAGGCTACTTTTTGTCTCTTTCTAACGCGAGCGAAGCCGCGGGCAAAAGCTAGTTGTACATATATATAATTGCAAAACCTACACTAATAAGAGAAGACCACAGAAAGCACCTGCAATATAACGAGGTACAGTCAGCGTCATAAACCTTGAAAAATTACTGTGTTAATAGACCTAACCAAAATGACAATCGCACAAATATAATCGCCAATGGAAAAAAAATCGTTAGGAAAGCTGAGTACCTAGCGCATATCCAACATACCAATTGTTTACGCTTCACGCTATGTAGCAAACGAAATCGTATCGTAGCTGAGCAATTCCCGAAAAGTTTGTACATTTGGATCACGTCTCCGATTTTGATGAAAATTGGTAGGCTGATAGAGTCCATGATGCTGAGCAAGATCCACTAGATTTCCCAAAATGTCCTAGATAGTTTGTATGAAACCATCATTTTTAGGGTTCCGTAGTCAACTAGGAACCCTTATAGTTTCGCCATGTCTGTCTGTCCGTCCGTCCGTCCGTCCGTCCGTCCGTCCGTCCGCGGATAATCTCAGTAACCGTTAGCACTAGTAAGCTGAAACTTGGTACCAATATGTATATCAATCACGCCAACAAAGTGCAAAAATAAAAAATGGAAAAAAATGTTTTATTAGGGTACTCCCCCTACATGTAAAGTGGGGGCTGATTTTTTTTTTCATTCCAACCCCAACGTGTGATATATTGTTGGATAGGTATTTAAAAATAAATAAGGATTTACTTAGATCGTTTTTTGATAATATTAATATTATCGGAAATAATCGCTCCTAAAGGAAAAAAAAGTGCGTCCCCCCCCTCTAACTTTTGAACCCTATGTTTAAAAAATATGAAAAAAACCACAAAAGTAGAACTTTATAAAGACTTTCTAGGAAAATTGTTTTGAACTTGATAGGTTCAGTAGTTTTTGAGAAAATACGGAAAACTACGGAACCCTACACTGAGCGTGGCCCGACACGCTCTTGGCCGGTTTTTTTGTTAACAGATTTCTATACATTTTCGGTAACAAAAAAGGAAAGTTTTATACAAACTACCTGGGACATTTTGGGAAACCTAGTGAATCTTGCTCAGCATCATGGACTCTATCAGTCTACCAATTTTTATCAAAATCGGAGACGTGATCCACATGTCAGCAATTCCCGAAAAGTTTGTACATTTTAGTTAACGGAATTCAATGAAAGTTAACAGAATTCAATAAAAACAGGGTGTAGAAATAGCTAGCTACGATAATGAACGCTCTTTAACGATAAGACCGCCTGTTGTCTGCCTCTATTTATAATCATTTGTTTTGTCTCCACTGTATGTTTTGCTGAGGTGTGCCAATAAAGAGTATTCTATCTTCTATCTATCTAATATCTATCTATGATATTATCGCAAGCGTTTGTGCATTTGGCTACATACCCAGGTCCTGTAGCCAAGCCAAATGGCATGTCTGCGACGCCAAACGCCGCAGAAATTCAATCCGACACTGTCGCGCCAATACGCAAGAGCGATAGAGATAGACATAAGGCTACGGGGACTGTAGTGCGACAGAGCCAGATTGCGTTTCGAACGCCACGTAGCGTCACCGATTGTCACTTCGGCTTTTTTTATACTACGTCGTTGGCAAACAAGCATACACAGTCCGCCTGATAAAAAGCGGTCACCGAAATTTATGGACGCCTGCAACTCAAGGAGTGTCACATGCGCGTTGCCAACCCATTAGAAACTTGTACACTCCTTTTTGCTGTGTTAAGTACACAGCAAAAAGAAGTGTACAAGCTCTAAAGAGGGTTCGGGATACCGACAACTCAAAGGACAATAGACGGAACAAATTAGTTCCGTAGATCCTTCCATCACCAGCACACCGCACCCTCGTTGAGCTCTGGGAGTCTTACTCACCGGCATGAACACAACACTATGAGTAGGGTCTAGTGCTATTTGGCTGCGCCGGCTTATGACGCCTTGTTCGATACTTTTGCTGCTGACTGTACCCACATGAAATAGTTAAATTGGGAAACCAAATCCATTTTAAACAAATATATAGGGTTATGAATAAATTATTAGATAATCTAATAATAATTAAATAATTATTAGATAATCTGTTTAAATATTCATTGCTACTAATGATTTCACGCAATGAATGGAGAATTAAATCAAATAATTATTGCTTGCTTCTGAAATACATAAGTATATGCAAAATTTGGTTTTGCGGACGCAAAATTAATTATTACTTAGTACTGTAAACATTTTCAAAATAATCTGACCACAAAATTAACATTTTGAAAAAACAAATTTGATTTTCAAGAAACATGGCTAAGAACACTTCCAACTAACTCAGCTTTCAGACAAAAAAAAACTTAATCTAAATCTGTTCATCCCTTCGGGAGCTACGATGCCACAGACAGACACACACACAGACAGACAGACAAACAGACAGACGTCTCAGACACTTCAAACTTATAACACCCCGTCGTTTTTACGTCGGGGGTTAAAAAAGAGACGATAAGTTAACGGTATTATTAGTAAGCGTTTGTACATTTGGCTACGTACCCAGAAGACCCAGAATAGGCTTGTGCCGTTTCGTTCGTTGATCGGAACGCTCCGATCTCGTTCATTCGCTCCCACGAACTAGTTCGCTCTTTTAGGTCTTTTGCTCATTTACTTCAGCCAGACCAGCGACCACTGCGGTCGGAAAGATCAGAACGAATGGGACCGAATAGTGTCAAAATTATACGAATAGTCCACAGATAGTAACATTCCGGACCGAAAAGTTGTAAGTAACCGAAGTTTAATATGAAAACTTGACTTTTTTTTGTTACTCAGCTAAGTAGCTCTCGCTCTCGGTCGACGCAGTCACACACTCATTCTCGATCCAAACCACTCGCGCTCGCCGATCCTATACTGAACTAAATAAGCAAAGACCGATTCACAGAGCACGGAAAGATTCAGTTCATTTCGGTCATTGATGGGATTTTATTCCTAACAGTTCATAGTTCGTGAACGACACAAGCCTACCCCAGAACCCTTCAAAACAATAAGCCCCGAAGACAGGTACGCAATGATAAATGTATTAAGCTACTTCATTCGTTGAGTGCTCGTAATTCTTTATTCCTTTTGTATAATTCTGAGAGATGAGCGCGATGATATTCCCGGGAACATTGGAGGGCGATTTTTGAATCTCGCATACGGGATTTTGTCACTTAAATACCGGTTGAAAACGGTGACTTGCTTATTATTTTCAGTGACAATTTTCTGAATTCGAACGCGTGCGACTCAAAAATCGGCCCGCTGTTGCAAGACTTATCCAACAAAAATTTCCATATAAAATGTTGTTACGACCAGAGCATAGGTGGTTTACCTGTAAACAAAAGTTATTAGGGAAGGTTACCGACACAGTACATAAGGAGTATATTACGATACAAGTTTTAAATCGACACGAGTTACGAATTTCCTTTTGGCACGTGTATCGTATGACGTTTTTCAGTACAGATGGACCTCCGAAGTTTCGACCTGGCATATAATGAACCACTTTTCGCACTAGTGCGTAAAAAAAACATCATCTATACTGAAAAAATCATTGCTCTATTTTCAAAAACCAGGAAGGAAATAGTCGTGAGCGTTTGTATGGAGAATTGACTCTACACAAGAGCGATAGGGATAGTCCTACGACACAGTATAATAAAGAGTACTATCGTACAGTATGGCCACTCCCGCTCCCCGCTGAAAGTGCCGGTCTCTCGGTTACCTCACGGTTACCGCCTGTCAAAAACGCGAACAGTCGACCTGTCATATGTCACTCATACAAGCATGGTACGCGTTCACCTACACGAGCTTAGACTGTGTGCTAGGAACGCGCCTCTTTCATATATTTGATCGCCAGTGTCCGAGGTGTGGCTACGATATGCATAAGGAGTGAAATTGGCTAGGCACCCTGAGCCACGAAAGAATGTTGAAATCGCTCAATATTTGGAATTCAAATTTTAATTGAGAAATTCTTCAGGGAAACTAGAAATAGTAAGCCTAAGCGGGGCAAATCTCGACTGGGGGACTAATGTAACTGGTCCATTTTTTCCATGTTTTACAATGTTTGCATTATTAAATAGAGTGTCCGCCGGTTATAAATGGTAGGCGTGTTCAGTGGATACATGTAGAACTCAACATCATAGTGTAATAATGAAAAAAATGGACTAGTTACAATTGACCCTAGTCGAGATTTGCCCCGCTATACCTTATAGTAAATAGAGTAAAACAAGGAAAATGGAAAAAAAGCTTTGTTGTTACAAGAAATCCACTCTCCAGGTTTCATTTCGAACGCTATTTCAATTAGATTTTTTTTAATCTCATCCTGTCCTACATTTTCAGTATAGTTTGTTTTACAACCTGTTTTTATTCATTTCCGTTAACTTTTAGGTTATACAACTAGGGAACAAAACAAATTTGTGGGTTTTTCTTTCGTGTATGATAATCTATTTCAATTTAAGACGATACGATAGGGGTCAATTCTCCATACAAACTCTCTCGACTATTTCCTCCCTGGTTTTTGAAGATAGAGCAATGATTTATTCAACAAAGATTGTTATTATTTTTATCTGTGTCGGACCGTTTTGATTTTTTTGGTATTCTGCTTTTTAAAGACTCTAGAGCCGATCAAAAATTTTGAAAAACGGCCTTTTTCATTGTGGCGCAAAAAAAGGTGTGATACTCAAGATTGGTAACAATTAACCAAAAAAGCTAAACGGTCCGACATAGATTATTTCATTGCTATTCAGATTCCCAAATTTTGTTCCGATTGATTAAGTTTTGAAGGAGGAAAGAGTCGAGAGCGGAACCTCGATTTTAAAGATTTTTTTGAAATATCTTTTGACAGAGTTGTTCTTAATGGACAATTTTTTTTCGATAAATCTAGTTAATAACACTTGTATATTTAACTAAAATTCCCAAGTTGAAAGGACTTCTCCTTTCCATTTTAGCATTTTCGCTACCGTATCCTCTTAAAGCTCGGCCACACATGCGCGTTTTGAGAGCGTAGGCGGAGCGTTAGCGGAGCGCAATGATAGCGGTGCGCCGGACGAACCCGGACGCCCAGCGGACGCCAGAGGGAACAAATGAGCGCGGATTGCGAGCGCATTCAGCGCGCATTCCGCTCCGCTAACGCTACGCTATCAAAACGCTTCATGTGTTGCGGCTTTATAACTTTAAGGTTCTTCAAGTCAAATACAATTAATTTCTCTAAGAAACTAGTGTTAGTATTAAGGTGTATTCGGGTAATGCCGTTAATCGGATAATTCCGAAATTCAAATGATAATCACCCGTGATTCCATAGTAATAATGGTCCCTTTACGGAATTTACCGACGGTTTTTGACGTTCGGAATTACCCGAGTACACCTTACTGAATTTTTGTGACTTTAGGTACCCTGAGATCTATACGAAATCTTGGATTCTCGTGCCCAGCAAAACGATCCCTTATTCCTATCAGCAATCCTCAACTTGATCCCTTGGCGCTGCTTGGCGATGTGGCCTCGCTCTACATTTTCTATCGCATGTATAACGGGGAGTGCTCCGAGGAATTGTTCGGATTAATCCAGCTACCGCTTCTTTCCGCCAGCGCCCTACGCGACACCATTTCCATCTCCATCATTTAGATGGCTGGCAGTCCTCAACTGTGCGTTTGTCCAGAAACTTCCTGCCTCGCACAGCTAAACTGTGGAATGAATTGTCGCCAGTGGTATTTCCGGACCGATACGACCTTCAAACCTTCAAGAAAAGAGCGTACACCCATCTTAAGTGCCGGCAACACACCTCCAACACTTCTGGTGTATCGGGTGTCCATGGGCGGCAGTGATCGCTTACCATCAGGCGACCTGTCTGCTCGTTTGCGTCCTATTACATAAAAAAACCGGCCAAGAGCGTGTCGGGCCACGCTCAGTGTAGGGTTCCGTAGTTTCCCGTATTTTTCTCAAAAACTGCTGAACCTATCACATTCAAAATAATTTTCCTAGAAAGTCTTTATAAAGTTCTACTTTTGTGATTTTTTTCATATTTTTTAAACATATGGTTCAAAAGTTAAAGGGGGGGGGGACGCCCTTTTTATTCCTTTAGGAGCGATTATTTCCGAAAATATTAATATTATCAAAAAACGATTTTAGTAAACCCCTATTCATTTTTATATACCTATCCAACAATAAGTATATCACACGTTGGGGTTGGAATGAAAAAAAAATTCAGTCCCCACTTTACATGTAGGGGGGGTACCCTAACAAAACATTTTTTTACACTTTTTATTTTACCACTTTGCCGGCGTGATTGATATATATATCGGTACCAAATTTCAGCTTTCTAGTGCTAACGGTCACTGAGATTATCCGCGGACGGACGGACGGACAGACATGGCGAAACTATAAGGGTAACTAGTTGACTACGGAACCCTAAAAACTACTATCCTACCCGCAAAATACCCTATCTACGATATTTAAGGTACTTTCCCTTCTTGTCACATGGTCTTGGAACACCCTGTATGTATACATTAAGCCCTACGACTGACTTAACCTCAATCTAGCTAATTAATTCTAAGTAAGTAACGTATATGGCCACAACTTAGTAAAAAGTGGTCACTTTACATAAAACGCCCAAAAGCATCATCACATTGTACATCTTTTTATTTTTAACCGCCGCCTCAAATCTCTCAAGGAAGGAAGGTTCTCAATTCGTCTGTATTTTTTTTATGTTTGTTCCACGATATCTCCGTCATTACTGGACCGATTTTGAAATTTTGAGATTTTGAAAATCAGTGGAACTGCTGATGATGGTCAGAACCGAACTCCTCAAATCTGAACGGTACGCTTATAGTGACTTTGGTATTTTTATAAGAACAGCATGCACTTACGTCCAGAACAGTTACATTTGGTGCAGTGGAACTGCTGATGATGGTCAGAACCGAACTCCTCAAATCTGAACGGCACACTTATAGTGACTATGATATTTTTATAAGAACTTATAGTGACTTTGATATTTTTATAAGAACAGCATGCACTTACATCCAGAACAGTGACATTTGGTGCAGTGGAACTGCTGATGATGGTCAGAACCGAACTCCTCAAATCTGAACGGCACACTTATAGTGACTATGATATTTTTATAAGAACAGCATGCACTTACGTCCATCAGAACAGTGACATTTGGTGCAGTGGAACTGCTGATGAAGATCAGAACGGAACTCCTTAAATCTGAACGGCACACTTATAGTGACTTTGGTATTTTTATAAGAATAGCATGCATTTAAGTTCAGAACAGTGACATTTATTTAGTTGTGTTTGTTAAGAATATTGAGTTTTCAAGTCAAATTTTGTCAAGCTTCGATTTCTTATAATCGGAGTCATGAGGGATTGAGGAAACTCCTCAAACCTTAACGGTATGCGTATATTTATTTGTGTTGCCATGAAATAATTAAAGCATTAAAAGCAGTTTTAAAAAATACCTACACATTTCTACATAATCCAATATTCGCAAGTAGCTTTCACCAGAACCCCAAAGGCGGGGTTTTTTTTTTTTCTTAAAAATTATATTCTAACATTACCTGTGAGTTCATGTACTTAATTGGCTCTTTGTTATGTTTGTTAGGGTTCCGTAGTCAACTAGGAACCCTTATAATTTCGCCATGTCTGTCTGTCCGTCCGTCCGTCCGTCCGTCCGCGGATAATCTCAGTAACCGTAAGCACTAGAAAGCTGAAATTTGGTACCAATATGTATATCAATCACGCCAACAAAGTGCAAAAATAAAAAATGGAAAAAAATGTTTTATTAGGGTACCCCCCCTACATGTAAAGTAGGGGCTGATATTTTTTTTCATTCCAACCCCAACGTGTGATATATTGTTGGATAGGTATTTAAAAATAAATAAGGGTTTACTAAGATCGTTTTTTGATAATATTAATATTTTCTGAAATAATCGCTCCTAAAGGAAAAAAAAGTGCGTCCCCCCCCCTCTAACTTTTGAACCATATGTTTAAAAAATATGAAAAAAATCACAAAAGTAGAACTTTATAAAAACTTTCTAGGAAAATTGTTTTGAACTTGATAGGTTCAGTAGTTTTTGAGAAAAATACGAAAAACTACGGAACCCTACACTGAGCGTAGCCCGACACGCTCTTGGCCGGTTTTTTGTATTCTTTATGTAAATGGGCCATTTTTTTCAAAGTTGTCCACCCCACTCTTTTTTGGATTTGGAATTTTTTATGTGGTTTCCACTCAGAATCGCGAGCTCTTTCAACTCTAATAGGAGAAAAAAAGTGTCCCAAGGTTTTTTTCCCATTTCGTTACCATTTTTTCATACATTTTGTATGGCGGTAACGGAATGGAAGGTTCGAAAAATGTATGGAAATCTTGGGACATTTTTTTTCTCCTATTCTGAGTATGAATCGCGTAAAAAATACCCATGTTACAAAAAAAGTGGGGTGGACACCTTTGAAAAAAATGGGCCAAATAGCTGTTGGTACTCCTTGAATAAAAATAAAATGAATAATAAAAAACAGTTAAGTAAAAGTAATTTATGTAAGTTTCAATGAACCCCTCTGCCTCGTGTCAGATCTGCCGGCCTAACCGAAGTAACAAATCGTTGAGGCTTCGTAGCGATCGAAACGCAATCTGGCTCTGTCGCGCAAATAGGGAAGAGCGATAGACAGCTACGATTATCATACTATAGGCACTGGTCCCACCGCGAGCTAGTAAACTATGAGCTATCGGCAATAAAAACGAACAAAAGATAATCACTCCCGCGTAAATAAAAGAAACACGGCGACGTTTATAGTTACTCGCCCAGCGGTGAGCTATCAATCTCTTTTATTTGCACGGGAGTGCTTATCTTTTGTTAGTTTTTATAGCAAATAGCTCATAGCTTACTAGCTCGCGGTTAGCGTTGAGAAAACCGGAAAAAATCTAATGATTTTTCCCGAAGTTTATGAATTTTTCGTTTTTTTCGGTATTTTTCGGGTTTTTTAAGAAAAAAACAAATACATTATTTTACTGCCAAGGTCAGTTGACCGTCAGTACATGATGAGAGTGAGAGTGATTAATAGAATACTAATTTTCTATTAATCACTCTCACTCTCATCATGTACTGACGGTCAACTGACCTTGGCAGTAAAAAAGGCGGTTAATTTGAAAAATATAGGGCTCACCGGCGAATTGTCTTCATAAAACGCGTGCCTTCTTAAACCTTGAAGTTGGCGGAATCATCGACGACACTTAAAAAGTTATTGAAAATGTAATTCCCATAGAAAATTAGAATTTCGCGTCATTTTTAGTGCCAAGATTTGGTTGACCGTCTGTATTTCAGTCATTTCTGCTTCCATGTCGTCGGTGTAGCCCGTTTGTAGGTGCAAATTCGCCCGAATAAAGATTAATTTATAAAATCGTTCGGGCAATAACCGATTTCTATATCTGGTATGTGTCCGTCCAAACAATGACAAATTTCTTTCATATTTCATGTTTTTTTTTGAAAAATAAGAGCCGAAACATTCGCGGTTTTTTCCATAAATTTCTGAAAAAAACCAAAGGAAATGGAAAAAAACGGGAATTTTCCGGCTTTTTTCATCGCTACTCGCGGTGGGGCCAGTGCCTTAGAAAGCGTTTGTGCATTTTTTTTATATCACGTCGGTGGCAAACAGGCATACGGTCCGCCTGATGGAAAGCGGTCACTATTTGACTACGTACCCTGAACACGCTTTTAATCCGCCTACAACCTTAAAGCAGTTACTTATATAAATGCATTAGCTGTATACTGTTCTGTAGTCCATCTAGGTAACCAAGTCCGGGGCAAGGCACGCAATACTGACGTAACCTTAATATGAATATATTGTATATTAAGTAATACGTTCACCTCTAAATTGCAATTTAGTAATATACTTGTGGCTGAGAAAATGGAAAACTGTAGTAAGTATAGAAAAATTAACTAGGGACCGTTCAGTTTATAATGAAAAATGAAAATGAAAAAGAAAATGCACACGTCAAACTTATAACAGCCTGTCGTTTTTGCGTCGGGGGTTAAAACGTACGTAATAGAAAATAGTTATTTGTTATACAAGGGGGCAAAGTTGTATTTTAACGCCGAGTGTGGAATTGGAAAACGAGCAAGTGAAAGGAGTCTATAGTTGAACCACGAGCGAAGCAAGTGGTTCGAGAATAGAATCCTGAACTTGCGAGTTTTTTAACACACGAGAAGTAAAATACATTTGCACCCGAGTGTAACACAAAACTTTTCCCCTCACTATAGCGAAGAAACTACAACGCAAAAAATGCGTTTATCACTGCTTCCAGTAGTTCCACAGGTGGTAAATCATCTTCATTACTAGATTCACCTACTTTTATCAATTTTAAAGCAGTTAATTTGACTTTATTCAAGGTCAAATTACTTTACCCACTAGTGGATAAAATGCGTTTTTACCCGATGGTATTAAAGGACAAAACACGTGTTTCCGAGCTAGTGAGGGAAAAAGTAATTTACGCACATGTGATCAAATAATTATGGCAGTGTCGTGTCAATGACAAGCGTGGTAAGGGTGAAGGGTAAACTGTTTTAGTCCTTGGGGTCAATTACAATTTATATTGCGTCGTCGCAAAGCATTTATATAATGTTATATTATCTACAGCTATATGTATAATAAGTTTTCTACAATAACTATGTAAAGATATACCTAAAGTTTATTCGGAGACCATATTCTTAAATCCGCAACGCAGGCGTCATCAGGGGAATACAAACTTCGTTATTAGGTACAAGCTTCGTCAAAAAGTAAAACAACGGAAAATCCGCAACATGCATCGTCAATAAACTAAACCTAAAAGTGCGTAAGATATTAAATAATTTAAATAAATTGAGCAAAGACCCAATAACCACAAAATTAAAATTTTGAAAAAGCCCCCGACCGCGACATAATGGGCCGATTTTCATGAAACATGGCTAAGAACACTTCCGACTAACTCAGCTTTCAAACAAAAAAAACTAAATCGAAATCGGTTCATCCGTTCGGGAGCTACGATGCCACAGACAGACACACACACAGACAGACAGACACGTCAAACTTATAACACCCCGTCGTTTTTACGTCGGGGGTTAAAAATGGTCAGGTGGTGACACAGTACACTAGGAGTTCATCATCAGACTGCATTTATTTAGGAATGTCGACTAAAGTCTCGGGTCTGCCTGACTGACCCTTTAGACTGACAGTAAGCTGGGTTAAGAACTGCAGATTACTCTAAAGACCCCAAACAAGGGTTGTATAAGTTGTACTGGTAGTTAAGGTCAAATCGAAGGTAGTAAATTATTTAACACTTTCGAAACCGGGCTCTACGCGGCGCTACGACATTTTCGCTACATACGGGTTTCCCCATGTAATCGGCTACGCTTCTATGAGCGGTGTGCCCGACAGTCGGGTTCTTGGTAGCGAAAGTGTAAGTCAACATACAACATACAACATACAATCACGCCTGTTTCCCATAAAGGGGTAGGCAGAGCACATGAAACTGCTAAAGTTACAGTGCTACTCTTGGCAAATAAGGGGTTGAAAGAAAACGAAACTGTGACATTGCAGTGACAGGTTGCCAGCCTCTCGCCTACGCCACAATTTACCCCACATCCCACAGTCGCCTTCTACGACTCCCACGGGAAGAAAGGGGGTGGTGAAATTCTTAACCCGTCACCACACGGGATTTAAGTCAAATTATAGTAATTAAGTCAAACGTAAAACTGTGGCTTATCGAGAAATGTTTGTATTCAGTCAATGATTATTTAAGTTACTTGTAATAATATTTATATTTAAGTTTAGCTATAAATGTATATATGCCTGAAAAGGTAAAGTCTCAGTGTAACTGAATGTGTAATTGTATATTTCGACCTGTAATGTAACCTGCACGGGAAGCATGGTCGCGCGATAGACGATAAAATATCAGGCCGTCCCTATCGCACTTACAAATAGTGCGATAGGGACGGCCTGCTATTTTATCACTCATCGCGCGACCATAATTGCCTGCCTGATTCTTATACAATAAAAACTTTGAAACTTAGAGAGCATTGCACTGCGTCGGTTATATTTTAATATGTCACATCAACTTGCGTTATCCCGGCCTGGGGTCCGCTGTGACCACTAATCCCAAGATTTGGAGTAGGCACTAGTTTTAGGAAAGCGACTGCCATCTGACCTTCCAACCCAAAGGGTAACTAGGCCTTATTGGAATTCGTCCAGTTTCCTCACGATGTTTTCCTGCACCGAAAAGCGACTGGCAAATATCAAATGACATTTGTTTTCGTTTCGAAAAACTCATTGGGAGATACGAGTCGGGGTTCGAACCCACGACCTCCGGATTGAAAGTCGCACGCTCTTACCGCTAGGCCACCAGCGTTAGATTTAAATATGTATGTGTCTGTCATATGCCTCCAGCGAATCCTGTACTACTTTGAACACGTGGCCAGACGGGAGCCGGAAAACCTAGAGAAACGCATTATGGTTGGCATGGTGGATGGAGGACGGGGAAGTGTCCACCGACCCGCTGGGTGGACAGCGTTAAGAAGGCCTGCCAGTGTTTAATAACGACCTCATGTGGTCGCGACCCTCAGCCATGAGCAACCGAGAAAGAAGAAGAACATTTATATATACCTATCGTTTCTGAGTATCCACAACATAAGTCTTCGTGAGGCTTATTCTATTAAAACATTCAAGTTGTTAAAACATTCAAGTCACTCAATTTAAAGAAAACGGAAGACTTATGGGGAACATCAGTTAAAGTAATTAGTCATGTCATAGATATAATAGCACCTTACTTGGCCGTAATATATAATATTTCAATTTCACAAGGCACCTTTCCAGATCTTATGAAATGTAGCAAAGTCATACCGCTTTTTAAATCGGGTGATTCGAGTGATATAACCAATTTCCGTCCCATATCAATACTTCCTGTACTAAGTAAAGTCTTTGAGAAGCTAATGTTAAATGATCTACTGGGACACTTCAACAGACATAGATTACTTACAAGCAAACAGTTCGGTTTCACAAGGGGCCGTTCCACGACCGATGCTGCTTCGGTACTCATTAAACATATATATAATTTTTGGGAAAATTCTTGTGATGCAATTGGCATATTTTGTGATCTTTCAAAAGCCTTTGATTGTGTAGATCATGGAACGCTCATTTTGAAATTAGAACACTATGGTTTGTCTATAAATGCCCTAAACTTTATGTCTTCTTACCTTAGCAATAGAACACAAACAGTAGTTGTTAACAAAACTCGCTCTAGCGGGACTGTAGTCCAATTAGGAGTGCCACAAGGCTCAATTTTAGGTCCATTCCTGTTTTTGGTTTATATAAATGATTTGCCATGTATAGTGAAAAACTTTTGTGAAATAGTACTTTTTGCTGATGATACATCACTGCTTTTTAATGTTGACCGAAAATCTACGGATTACAATGTAATTAATAGCACGTTAGCTGATGTACTGCAGTGGTTTACTGTCAACAATTTACTTCTTAATTCTAAGAAAACCAAATGTATTCGATTTTCTCTGCCGAATGTTAAACCAATCGATACAAAAATACTTTTGAATGATGAATGCTTAGAGATGGTAGATACAACACTGTTTCTTGGTTTAACATTGGACAAAAATCTACAATGGAGTCCTCATATAAAGAAACTAGCAAGCAAATTAAGTTCAGCCGCATACGCCGTTAGGAGAATCAGGCAACTGACTAATGTTGAGACAGCTCGCCTAGTGTATCATAGTTATTTTCACAGTGTAATGTCATACGGTATTCTGGTTTGGGGCAAAGCAGCTGACATACAGACTATCTTTGTATTACAAAAGAGAGCCATTCGTTCTATTTACAACTTAGGAACACGTGAATCAGTAAGAGAACTCTTCAAAGAAATTAATATCTTAACTGTAGCTTCCCAATACATTTATGATAGTATAATTTATGTTGTTAAGAATTTAGACTGTTTCACTAAGAATTCTGATATCCATAATTATAACACTAGAAACAAAAATAAGCTTGCCATAAAGAAGTTTCGTGTCCGTAAAGTACAGAAGTCATTTGTTGGGCAATGCATTCATTTTTATAATAAGTTACCTGACACTGCTTTGAGATTACCCTCCCAGCTCTTAAGAACTACTTAAAAAAATCATTGATGTTAAAGGCTTATTACAGAGTTGAGGACTATTTGACAGACAAACATGCATGGCCCGAACCAGAAACTACAAAAAACGAATAGCAATTAAAATAATTGTATTATGTATAGAGGACACAGTTCAGATAAGAAAGCACATCAAATATTTTATATTTTATGTTGTGTAGGTAAATTACATATTTAATGATATTGAGATTCATATTATCTTTTTCTTCTATGACAATTTGATATGTTTTCTCTGAAGAAGAACGACGTATTATTAAGCAATAATATAATTTATTGAAATTGATTTCCATAGAGTACCTAGTCTGTTCATATTCTTTGATGAATACTTTTGCATGTTAAATTGTATATTGTTATTTAATGCATGTTAATTATAAGATGTAATGTTTTGAAAAGAAGTTGCCCGCCGAGTTTCTTGCCGGTCCCATAGTGGATACCCCCCTCCCAACTGAGGGGGGACTGAAATCTTCTCGAGGCTGAGGCGTAGGGTTAGAGCCGGCGTAGCTTTATTTGACGTTCATATGCGCATTGTAATATGCCTACTTGAAAAATAAATATTTCATTTTCATTTTCATTTTCATTTTCATGTGTAAGTGCGTTTTGGCATTATCCGATCCGATATCGGGTTTAAGAAGGATGTCAAAGGCAGATTTCTGAGATAGCGACTTTAATATAGGTATAGGATATATTATCGGTCCTACATCCGATATCGGATCGAATAATGTGAAAACTACTGATGTGCCGACGGAAAGTTTCTAAAATTCTGAAATTTTCACATAGGAAAACTTCGGAAACTATCCGTACTTTGTATGGACAATTATGGATGGAAACTTTCCATTTTATAAATTTAAATTTCCTTTATTTTTAGTGAAAGTTTCGAGAATTTTTAAAGAAATTTAAAATTTTTTTGAAAGTTTCTGCAACTTACACATCACTAGCTGAAAACTATCTAAGGATGTCATATAATTTCTATTTTACAAGCTTTTTCTCAAACATGGTATGAAATATTGATGTTATGTGCCTTATAATTGGCAGCGAAGTATGACGTTGCAGGTGCGGCTAGGACTATTGATAGATAATGGAATTTCATACAAACCTTGCAGGCCAAGGCCGGCAAAGTCTTCTTTTTTAATTTCCAAACACAGATAATTGTGACATAACATCCAGGTATTTAGCCAATTAAAAAAAAAACTATAAGGGGCTTTATAGACGTGCCGACTGCAACTGGTACGGGCCCTAGACAATATTTGATTTTGGGTGCGTTTTCATACAAAAAAAAATTTTTTCGTTTTTTTTTTAATTTTTTTTTAATTTTTTGTTTTTTTATTGGCGTATACGGGACATTAAAGGGGAACGAAAATTCGATTATTTTTGCGCTACGACGCACCGTTTAGGAGATACAGCCATCCAAAGTTACTATTTTCAGTAGACTTTATTTATTTCATACCATGTTTGAGAAAAGCACTATACATACCTCGGCGGGAAATGGGGTTGCCCCGGCCTCTGTAGTAATGTAATATTATTCAACTTCCCTTGTTAGTATGTTAGTTTGGATCAAAACCACGTCAAAATGTAGAAGCTAAATTTGACCCACTTCGGGTGATTTGAAGCTGAAATTTTGCACACACATGTAAATCATGTGACATTGCAATATTATGGTATCATAGAGCTGATCTGATGGAGCAGAAAGGTGGTCATAGGAACTCTGTTATGAAACGTCGCATCCCCATAAGGGGTTTTTAGAACGTCTAAGAGAACAGTAGACTATGACGGTTGAAAGAAAGGTACAGTCGGCGAGAATGGCGATGAAGTTTTTTGCAAAATATGGTTATTTGTTTTACAAAGGGGCAAAGTTCTTGTTTAACCGCACATGCCAATATTGATATCCGAGCAAGCGAAAGATTCCAGTATTGAGCCGCGAGCGTAGCGAGTGTTTCAAAAAGAGGAAACTTTAGCATTGCGAGGGTTTCAAGGCACGAAGGTTAAACAAACTTTGCCACCGAGTGAAACACAAAAATTTTCACCATCCCAACAAAATACTGACTATAAAACATCAAACTAAATCAAATCCATAAATTTATTCAATATTTATGATTCAAAATCATCATTAAAATTTATAGGCAAATCCTACCAGCCAGCTAAAGACATCAAGTTAAAATTTGTATGAAATTACTTCGCACTCTTGTGGATAAAATGCAATTTTACTATCTGTTTTCGAATAGAAAAAGAAAGCCTTTACCAGTTGCTGTGGTGAAAACTTATTTTTAATAATGTCAAGTAAAGGAAATTGAATTCACGAAGTATTCATGTGCACAAAAATAGGTACATAGGTTAGGTACTTTATATTGTGTGAAGCTGTTATATTTGACCATACGCTGACAGTTCAATATGTGGGTCATGTCATAGTCATACTGATCAACACATTTTCATAAAACACGATATAATCCGTTTTCATGGTTTTATTTGATGAGTCGAACTAACCGAAAAGACAATATTACATACAACACAACACACAACCGCAATATTATATTAGTTTTACTATGCTTCCTCAATATCCTTGTAGGTATATAGACCAGACAGACCAGACAGACCTATTAAAAGGTCCCATTCTATTTTCAATCTTTATTGCGAGAAATCAAAACTGTATTTACCTTGGCAAGTTTAGACGTGTGGGCGGCAAAAAAGATTCCTACATCATTGAATTATGGGTCACTGCACTGTGCCGAAATTTCAATATTAGATTTCCTTTTTTATGCAATATTTTTTTTTTGTTTTAGCGACTTCTTAAATATATGAAAACACAATTAATTTATACTTACGTAACTACAATATATAAATGTAATAAAACATTTACATTTAATTGAAAATCATAACACAATTCAACTCTATTTCCAGTTCAAAATAACTGATTTTTTCAAAAAGTTATAAATAAATGTTTTACAGTTACTTTCAATCAACCAGACCGAACACATTGTCTTATGACTCAACGTACAACCGATCCATGCCGTCAATACACCAACCTATAGCATTATTTATTTACACGTCCACGCACACAAATATCAATACAACTATACATAAATAACCTATATAAAGAAAAATAATAGTATCCTACCTTAAAAATCACAGGAAAAATCCACAGTTTGACAATGTAATAGACCACACGGCACACACGATCCGACACAGCGCGACACGACCGCCCGCGGCGACTGGCGTACAATTATTGCCCGTAAGACGGTGTTTACGCCGCACCGCGCATGCGCGAACTACCCTCCGTATCACAACACTTAAAACAAAATGGCGTCGAGTAACTGCCACGCGCAATGGATTCGCAACTTTAGATTGATAAGTTTTTGGTTGTATTTTAGATATAAGTTTGTTGTTGAGTGAAACAGTTTAGATTTAAACGTTCTTCTACCAAGTTTTCTTTTGTGATATGTTAAACGAATATGAACTTTTATGAAATAACGATAGAAATAAATAAACTGTATTGGTAAATTTGTTCTTTGTTCACGTGAAATTCATTGGTGATGTGAGAAAATGTGCTTTTAATTGGATGAACAAGGCTTTGAAGTAAGCTTCAGTGCATACAACATTATGCAGCTGGAAGGACCTTCAGATGTGAGCCTATGATGGATCTATAATCCCTGTTTATATTAGGAGATTACACGTTTATCTAAGTTTTAGAGCTACTAACCATATTATGGAACCTGTCTTCTGAAATAAATGATTTTTATTCTTATTTTTTATTTATTTATTATTTATTTTATTTATTATCTAAGGCTCGAGTGTACTGATCACGATGCGATTATACGAGATGCTGAGACTTGAAGAGAAATAATACTTTAAGATAAGTATAAAATTTTAATATATCTTTTAATTAGCCTCTTTTGTGTCCCACTGCTAGGCAAAGGCCTCCCCTCATTTTCTCCACTCGACGCTGTTTTTTAATATTATAATACCTATATTATTTTTCACCTTAGATGGTTTTTTTTTTTCTTTTTTTTTATTCGTCCTTCCGGACAGGCTAAGACCATATTACGTATCAAATAGACGCACGCCTTGAATACCCAATGGTTTCCTTGGTGGGAAAGACATACAAATTTACGTATAAGGTACACGAAGATCAACCAGGCACGTGTGATACATACGATACAAGTGCTGAAAAGAGGAAGTTCGAAAAGAGTCGCGATATTAAAACACAACCGAAGGGTTATAAATCGACACGATTTACGAATTTCCTTATTACCGCACTAGTATCGTAATGTACTAATATTGTTCATGTAGACAAAGTGAGGATCAGTCGACCTATTTACTGAAAAACTAACGTTTTTGTTTGAAATAAACATTACTTTCATCTTAGTCACTTAGTCAGTATTAGCAAATACATAATGTAACTTCGTATAGACGGATAAAGTATAAGAAAAAAACCGGCCAAGAGCGTGTCGGGCCACGCTCAGTGTAGGGTTCCGTAGTTTTCCGTATTTTTCTCAAAAACTACTGAACCTATCAAGTTCAAAATAATTTTCCTAGAAAGTCTTTATAAAGTTCTACTTTTGTGATTTTTTTCATATTTTTTAAACATATGGCGATTATTTCCGAAAATATTAATATTATCAAAAAACTATCTTAGTAAACCCTTATTCATTTTTAAATACCTATCCAACAATATATCACACGTTGGGGTTAGAATGAAAAAAAATATCAGCCCCCACTTTACATGTAGGGGCGGTACCCCAATAAAACATTTTTTTTCATTTTTTATTTTTGCACTTTGTTGGCGTGATTGATATACATAATAGTACCAAATTTCAGCTTTCTAGTGCTACCGGTTACTGAGATTATCCGCGGACGGACGGACGGACGGACGGACAGACAGACATGGCGAAACTATAAGGGTTCCTAGTTGACTACGGAACCCTAAAAACGTACCTCAAAACCATAACGAAAAAGTTACGATGGCCAAGATGGCGTTACACCTTTGGAGAACGCTCCGCTAGATGGCGAAAAATATTTGACATTTTTAACACATATCAAGCTAAGAATATGGGCCAAATTGTCAAAACTGAGGTTCAAAAGTTTCAAGCCTGCGTCTAGAGATGGCAGTCTATGCACTGTGATTACACATTTTACTTTGACAGTAATTCTCTATAATACTCAATCCTCTTTGGTATTAATAGGCTTTTCCCACGCTACGGACTACGGCGTAGTACTACGAGATTTGCTTAGACGTGTTTACGATTTTTACAATTCTATTCGAATTTTAAGATACGTCCAATGTTAGCTCTAGATACGATATAGATAGGGTAGTATCAAAAATGACGATTATTCTAACATAATAAATAAACTTCAATGTAGTACAGTCAAGTGTAAAAATATGGGTGCATACAACTTATCAAAAATATGTCCCATAGCACTTTATGTCGGCGGAATAAGGTCTCGCTACATATTTTTGAGCGGATAAGATCGATACGTATTTTTGCACTTGACTGTACTTACCTATATTTTGCGATTCGAAATTATAGTTAAAAAAACTTAACCAGGCACCAAACGGGCACACCTCGGACACTGGCGATCAAATATATGAAAGAGGCGCGTTCCTAGCACACAGTCTAAGCTTGTGTAGGTGAATGCGTACTATGCTTGTGTGAGTGAAATATGACAGGCCGAGTGTTCTCGTTTTTGTGTGAGGTAACCGAGAAGGGGTGGGCGGCACCTTCAGCGGGGAGCGGGAGTGGCCATATTGTACGACAGTACTCTTTATAATACTGTGACACGGGTTACGAACAATCTAGATTCTAGTATCTGTTTCAAAGGTTTAATTGCGAACAATCGTACTATATCGACCGTTTTATTTTTATCCAATGCAGAACGGAGAGTGGTACGGTTACGGGACAGACATCTGCCTAGTGTGGAGGTCAGTTTAATTGTATACATGACTGTATTTTCTTGGAAATAATTTTTTTTTTTATATGTGATATAACCTTAGGTCTTATAGGTAGCTTTAAGCGCTGTAAACTCAGGGTTTTTTTATGTTACATTTAAACCCCGAAACTACTGCAATTAATTAAGGTGTACCTAACTGATATTTATTTTTGAAAAGTAACATATACTTATCATACAAACTTAAATAAATGCGATATACCTAGTAAGAAAAAGTTATACTTATAATTGTTATAAACTCATCATCCTCCTTGCGTTATCCCGGCATTTGCTACGGCTCATGGGAGCCTGGGGTCCGCTTTGACAAGTAATCCCAAGATTTGCCGTAGGCACTAGTTTTTACGAAAGCGACTGCCATCTGACCTTCCATCCCGAAGGGTAACTAGACCTTATTGGAATTAGTCCAAGTAATTGTTATAAACTATGTAAATTAAACTAAAACTATTACATACATAGCCTACATTAAGAACAATGATCTAATAAATAAAAAAACCTACATTTAAAAATTCCCGTAGATGACTAGATGTTGGCAGCATTACCTCGCTGATTCGCAATGCTTATGCGCTGAACGAGGAAGGTCAGATTGTGTGTAAACGTGATCAAGGGCCAGTTGTATCAACCGTGTTTTAACCACACAGTTAACAGACACGTCAACGTCTCACAGCAGAAGCACAGTATAATAAAGAGTACTATCGTACAGTATGGCCACTTCCGCTCCCCGCTGAAAGCGCCGCCCACCCCCTCTCGGTTACCTCACAGTTACCGCCTGTCAAAAACGCGAACAGTCGACCTGTCATATTTCACTCATACAAGCATGATACGCGTTCAGGCGTTCACCTACACGAGCTTAGACTGTGTGCTAGGAACGCGCCTCTTTCATATATTTGATCGCAAGTGTACGATGTGTGGCAGAAGTCTATAGAAATTTCCATAAAAAAAATGCGAACGCTAAATTCGGTGACGGATTGGTTCAACCGACCCCAAATCTACCGAAGTGGCTACCATAGGCAAAAACACTTTTCAAGTAAAATTCCCTAAACTTTCAAACCGTTCCTGCGAATACTAATAAATGGGAAAGTGTGTGCGTCTGTTTGTTTGTCCGTCTTTCACGGCAAAACGGAGCAACGTATTAACGTGATTTTTTAAATGGAGATAGTTGAAGGGATGGAAAGTGGCATAGACTACTTTGTGTCTCTATATAACCCCCCACTTCCCTAAAATGAGGTGGTGGAAGTTTGTTTGAAGCATTCCACAATTTTCGAATTTAAGGCGAGCGAAGCCGCGGGAAAAAGCTGAGAGCCCACAATCCCCATTCTCTACAAACTTTTAATTGATTACTACTTAAGCGGTTTCCTCCAAAATTGACGGAAGGTTTTCATTTAAAAGCACTCGGTCCATAATTTATAAAATGCCATAAGACGTGTACACTGGTCAAAAAGAGAAATAAAAAAACAAAGTGTGATGTAAAGCTGCATTTTTGGTATGTTATTTGGGGTCCTTGGGGGAATGTAAAACTATATTTTGCAAGCAAAAAAATGGTGTGCTAACTTCGTAATTTAAAAAAAAAAGTAAAAAAAATCAGACTTTTTTTGGTTTTTGCCGTTTTATTAAAAAACTATGCATTTATGGTCGAAAGTTGCTTTGTATTATTAAAAGCGCATTAAATTCCAAACAGTTTGACATCTTTTTTATTAATGTCCGTCAAATATTTTTTGAGATATGAAGCGTCAAAAAAAGAGCATTTTTCCCCTTTCTATGAAAATATTCGTTTTGCTAATATTTTGAGACAGATATCAGCAAAAAAACTCAGGCTATTACATAAATTGTAAAATAAACATGTAGAAAACGTCACTAGCTTTCATTTAAGACCAAAAGAGTGCCAGTTATTTAAAAAAATAGGATTATATCATAAGTCTAGTATAACTGGATCAGAAATAATCGGTGGATGGTAATGGCCAAATGGGATAGTTTACATATATTTACAGGAGGCGTAGCGGAGAACGAATTATTATTATTTGGGGGCTGTTCAAGTATTACTTAGACACATATTTGCGTATATCAAATCAACATTTATTTAGTAAGTTAAGTTTACGGTCAGAAAGACCTCCGGATCGCCGCTTGGCGGAAAAAAATATTTACGAGTAGAAAACCCTCATTAATTGAATCAGATTGTTCCGAAATTGTTCTTGTACGGACTGGTTTTTAAAGCATATCACTGAGGGTCAATAACATCGATGCAATCTCACGAGCGTTGTCGTGGACGTGCCCGAATCATAGTATTCTTCGTTTAACGAAATATCAGTACATAGTACTTATGTGTTGTATTGCACGCGCAGGTCTCTCACCGCCGCGCAGGTGTAGTCGGACCATAACTCGACAGTATTGGCTTCGTGCGAAGTGCATGGAGGGGGTAAGCAAAGCGATCGCAGTGCTTGCGGTGGTCAAAATCGACACTGATTGTGGTTGTCATCTATCAAAACTCATAAAATATAATACAATGTGGTGTAATGTTTGATATGGGGTATCAATGTTGTTTCGTTGTTAATTGTAAAAATAATGGCATAAATAGTCGTTGCACGTTCTATGCGTTTCTTAGAGCACATTGGAAATTGGATCAAAAAACTAAATGGATAGCTACGGTGAAAAGAAAACGTAAGTGACATGTCAAAACAAAACATTATAATAAATTATATTTAAGCTTTCTTTACCTAATATTGTTCAATACGCTGTTAGTATTTTTCCTACCGTAAAAGATTATGCTTAAAGATTCAGGCCTAGCCTGGGAATAGGCCCGTGTCGGATATTTCTGCGGCCGCGGACATGACTACGTACGTTTAGATTTATTTTATATGGCATTAACGGGACGGAGGTTTAGCGAATACCATATCACTAGCTCGAAAAACTTGTACCATTACTCCTATGTTCTTCAAGATTCCCTATATGCCCTGCCAGCACCAATTTATTGACTCTTTCTGTAGTCTGGGGTTGGAAGTTTATACCGTGAGTAATGCTTTGGAAACTGATTTTTGGTATTATATCCTTGTCTTTATAATCTATCTACCTAAATTACACTTGAAATAGTATCTCTTGTTATTCGATTTATTTAAAATTAACGAAAAATCGTTAAAATATAGTGTTTGTTTACATGTCATTTTTTGACATTTTCCACTTCAAACTCACATGGTAGTGGGCGTAATAGTCGTGCACGTAGCCAATAAACGCACAAGTACAACAACTGAGGAACAGCTGTCTTTTTACGCTGTCACTACATTTGGCGAATCTTCTAGCAAACATGTTTGCCCTTACTGCGGTGGCTCGCCTCTGCCTTTATATGTCCTCCTGGTCTTTTAAACTGGACAACAAGATGTGGCCAAGATATTTGACTTCGTGTACTCTCCGCAATTGTGCTCCATCAAGCAAAAGAGGTGGTACATGTGTGGGCATATGTGCTGCCTCCATGAGCATAAATTCAGACTTGTCCGGATTGTATCTCATGTTATGCTGGCTGGCGTATCTCTCGCATTCTGCAAGTAACTTACGCATAGTTCCCACAGATGGTGCTAGTAGGACCATATCGTCTGCATATGCGATGTGATTTATCATTTACCCATTGATGGAGCAGCCAACCTCGGTACTGGTCAAAGCCTGCGACAGCCCATCCATGTACACGCTGAAGGGAGCCGGAGACATGCTGCCTCCTTGTCTCACGCCACAGTTTAGCCCGCTGGCTGTGGACAGAGTTGACTTCCATCTTACTACGTTCTTCTGCTGGGAATACCACTTCTCCAGTATCTTAATAATTGGCGTGGGCGCTTTCCGTTCCCGTAGTTTATTCCACAGCAATTGGTGGTCAAATACAACTCAAGTGGACTTTCTATCACTACAGGAGTTGTGCCATCAAGATGCAGAACCAGGACCCTCAAAAAGGAAAAGTAAAATCTAACTAATTCTGTTTTATTTTTCTAATTTACTAAACTTCAAAATTTTATTTTATTTTATTTCTTCATTAGTAATAGTCAAATCGATGCAAAGTTAGCTTAGACAATTTTTTCAGATAAACGGATATCAAAGAAAGTAAGATCGAATAGATAGCACTTTCAACCTAAAACTTTTAGCGTAAACTATTTTACCTTAACCAATCTACCAGACTCTTGGCTTCTCTATTTATAGATTTTTTTTTTGTTCACCAAAGTAACTATTCGTCTTACTGACCTTTATTTGAACTTAAACTAAAGCAAAATAAATTTTATACAATGTTATATTGCAATATATATCATATCATGAAGTATTTTGCAGATATTTGTCTAAAAATATTGGCAAAACGCTACATTTTATAAATGCGTCAAAAATTAACCTTTTTTGACGCTTCATATCTCGAAAACTATTTGACGGACATTGATAAAAAAGATGTCAAACTGTTTGAAATTTAATGCGCTTTCAACATTACAAAGCAACTTTTGACCAAAAACGCATAGTTTTTTAATAAATAAATAAAAACCAAAATAAGTCCGATTTTTTTACTTTTTTTTTTTAAATTACGAAGTTAGCACACTTTTTTTTTGCTTGCAAAATATAGTCTTACATTCCCCAAAGGACTCCAAATAACATACCAAAAATCCAGCTTTACATCACACTTTGTTTTTTTAGCCGATTTTCATGTAAGATTTGACCGGTGTAGTGGCTATTCAACCTGTTTTTATTGATTTCCGCTAACTTTGAAATGAAACATTACATAAGTCAACATGACAGATAAGGACAAGCGATTTTTTTTGGCTAATTCAGGTATTTAAAGCGTTAACGAACAGCGTCATTAGTAGTTGATGATATATTATTATGTATTAACACTAGAATAAGTCTTTTAATATAATTTAAGGTACTAACTTTGAAAATGAGTGCTTCATTTCGCCGTTAAACGTAAGTTTGGCGAAAAAAACTAGAAACTGTATAACTGTAACCTTTGTTTTCAATAAAAAAAATAAAAAAAAATCACACTATCCGATCTGATATCGAATGTTTCATAGATGACGGCTTTAATATAAGAAATATCGGTCCCACATCCGATATGGGATCGGATAATGTTAAAAAGACAAGGTTCTTTAGGTCAATTACAATATTTCTCTAAGAAACTAAAGACTGTATCGTTAAATATGAGGACAACTTTGAGTAGCCGTATTTATTTGCTATTATATTTTTTTCTTAAAACAAGACATAGGCTTGATAAGGCACATAATAAGGTTCACATTTTGTCCTAGAAACTCGAAGTGAAGCAAGTGGTTTAGCCGAGTAACAATTACGATTCCGGACAAATGCTACTAGAAAATTCACAAAGTGCGTAAAAAACGATACGATTGCGAAAAAAAATTGTACTGTGTGAACCTCAACGACATATGATCCACAAAGCAGAATATCTGGACATAGTCTAGCCATAGTTATTTTTAAGAAATAAAGTTCCTGATCTGTGTAGGGCGGCCATTTAGAGAATGTGGCATGGTGCTTCCTCTAACTCCGACTTTGATGTCGAATTTAACTATCATACACTGTTTATATCGATTTGGTTAATTTGGTTTAGGCACTGTTCAAACACCGTGAATGTCAGTTAGACTTTGGCCTATGGCTAATTTTTTTATCTGTTTCTCTCATCCTGCTTGCATCAAAAATTTACGACAATCCGGAACGTTGCTCAAAATAGCGTTTTTTTTTTAATTATATAAATTCACCACATTTATTCTGCAAGTACCCAATTGAAAAACCATGAAGAGGACTCTTAAAGAATATATTTTGGCAGCATATTAAGGTATCTGTACACTATTCCGGGATAGTAAAATGTGGTACATTATTCCGGGATACTTTGGTTTTTGTCGCAAAATAAGGAAACTATCAGTAAAATCTTAAGTTAATGCAGTATTTAATTAACTATAGATCAAATAGAACCGAAAAAGTCGATTTTCGTATATTTATCTTATCTTTTGAAGCCGTGAGGTACCTCCAAACGCGTCAGTCGCAACCACGCAGTGGTTTCTATGGGCGTGTTTGACGGTGAGCTTAACGCGGCAGCGGAACTTCGTAAGGGTTTGCTGTGATGATGGTAAGTTTATTGATATTAAATTTGTATCATAATTATCTTATAGTTATTAAAATACATTTATATCATCTTTTCAAGTTAATTTAAAACATAATTTTATTAAAATACCCGCTCCCGGAATAATGTACACCATTTTGACGAGGTGTACATAATTGCGGGAGTATCACGGAATAACGGAAACACAGTCCGTAATGTTTTTGTGTCCTATTACTATTTGCGGTTAAGTATATTTATATATTTGATGTAAATACATTAAGTAAAGATTACAGATTATAGTGACATAATTACGGTACATATATTTTTTAGATTTTAATCTCATAATTGAATACGAAATGTATACTCATTGAGTAATACGTGCGAAATATTGGACTGTGGCATCAACATTAAATTTGTTTTATTTCATAAAATTAAAGCACAAAGTTTATTTTTTTCAATGTTTTGAGTATAATTGTTATATAATCTTCCAATATACTAAGAAAAAAAATCTTGTTTATCTTTTAATATAGCCTTTTTTTGACTGCCGTAATTAAGTACACGACTTTATATGAGTGTATCTTATTCCAGTATACTTATATAAAGTATATTAAAATATATAAACTCACAAAACCCGACACAGACCCGGACACAGACCCGACACAGAGACCCGGATATTATGTTTTTAAACTTCCTTAGTTAGCTAAAATTCTTTATACCGCATATTGGTTTGTCCGTCAGTGAGTCTGTCCGTCTACGATTTAGCTCAATCATCATTAGTACTAGAAAGCTAAAATTTACATGAGGACAATACATAATAGGATAGACATATATAAATATAAAATAGTACCTATTTAAACCGATTTCATCAAACATGGCTAAGAAGATAATACTAACATACTTATCTAACACAGCAAAAGGGAGTGTACAAGTTTCTAATAGGGTGGCAACGCGCATGTGACACTTTTTTTGAGTTGCAGGCGTCCATAGGTTACGGTGACCGCTTTCCATCAGGCGGACCGTATGGTTGTTTGCCACCGACGTAGTATTAAAAAAAAAGAACACTCGATTAATTCAGCTCTTTCAAACGAAAAAAACTAATCAAAATTGGTTCATCCATTCGAAAGCGATGCCTTAGACAGACAGACAGTGAAACTTATAACACCCTGTCGTTATATCATATAATCGTTATACCGTAAAATATCATATTTCCCTTCCCATTCCAGCCCACCAAAATATTGCCAATTATAAAAAATACACTCTGTATAAGCATTTATCAAAACGATATGTGCATTATATATTTATGTAAACAATATTTTTAATTCGTTTCTTTATATTATGCTTCAACAAAGTGGACTTTAAAGATATCCCGTAATAATGTACAACGACTCCCGGAATTAAAGCCATACCAAAATTGTATCCCGGAATAATGGGCAAACTAAGGGTTTAGTAAAACAACGGTAATTTCTATAAATTAGAAGTTACGATGCAACATAGTGTCTTAAATCGATCGTAGAAGACTTATCCTCAAAATAAAATAGTTAACACGACTAGAAACTTCGCATTTTTGTTTCAATCCTCACTTAAAGTAGGAAACGTCTTAAGTTCCCGTAATATGGTACAGTTACCTTAACCTTTGTTTGTTGAAATCGTACAAACAGTCATTGAAATATTTTCAAATTAAGCCAGATAGGGGTTGTCCGAAATTTATTTGCTAGACCTTAATGAAAGTACCATAAAGTCTCTAAAATAAAAAAAAATTAGACCTTCTTATATCAAATAGTGCTTACCAATACCTTCAGATCATACTCTCGGAACATAATAATATAAAATTATGCACACGTCAACATTTAGACGAGGTTTGTTTTGTCCTTATACTTATCGATACAGTCCTTATTGTCTTATAACTCTTACTGTTAACGAATTACTCAAAAAATAAAATTAATGTTTCAATAAGTACTAGTGATGCGATTCTGTCCGCCTGTGTGTCTGTCTGTTTGTCACATTACTTAATACTAATTAATTTCGAGAATATTATGAATCCAGAATATTTCCAAAATTTCAGTATTCATGGAGGAAAATAAGTAAAAACTTTGTAAAAAAAATCGGTTCTCCTTCAGTCTTAATACCTACTTACTTATCCAACTGCAAAAAAATCAAAGTTCTTTTCGCTCTTTGCAAAATTTACCAACCAAGTTGTTCTTTGAAGAGGAAAACGTGATTACGACCTGGTTCTACGTAAAGTAACTAAACTACGTGGTAAATATTATAAGCTCTGAAATTTGTAGTTTCAAATAGAGTTGGGTAGAGCAAGTATTTTAAGTAAAATTTTACTATGAGTACGAGTTTCTGGGCTTAACCTCTCGTATGCTTAGGAGCAGATCTGCTCCATATTGTTTCAACTTTAACATGTAGTTATTATGACTAATATATTAATGACAATTTTTTGACAGACGCATACGAAAGGTTAAGGAATCAAATCGACTTAATATCAAGAATATTATTGCTTGGCCCAAAGGTTAGCTGGTAAGAGAATGCCTTCCGGCCTAAGTTCAACTTTTGTACATTTTTTACTGTGCAATAAAGTTTAAATAAATATTAAATTATTATTTGTGAGACCTTTTGTATATTTTGTAAGCGACAATCTAAATTCGGGACGTAAAAAAACCGGCCAAGAGCGTGTCGGGCCACGCTCAGTGTAGGGTTCCGTAGTTTTTCGTATTTTTCTCAAAAACTACTGAACCTATCAAGTTCAAAACAATTTTCCTAGAAAGTCTTTATAAAGTTCTACTTTTGTGATTTTTTTCATATTTTTTAAACATATGGTTCAAAAGTTAGAGGGGGGGGGACGCACTTGTTTTTCCTTTAGGAGCGATTATTTCCGAAAATATTAATATTATCAAAAAACAATCTTAGTAAACCCTTATTAATTTTTAAATACCTATTCAACAATATATCACATGTTGGGGTTGGAATGAAAAAAAATATCAGCTCCCACTTTACATGTAGGGGGGGTACCCTAATAAAACATTTTTTTCCATTTTTTATTTTTGCACTTTGTTGGCGTGATTGATATACATATCGGTACCAAATTTCAGCTTTCTAGTGCTTACGGTTACTGAGATTATCCGCGGACGGACGGACGGACGGACGGACGGACGGACGGACGGACGGACGGACGGACGGACGGACGGACGGACGGACAGACAGACATGGCGAAACTATAAGGGTTCCTAGTTGACTACGGAACCCTAAAAAGGTTGATTTTTATAAAGATTTTACGTTTCCATACCCAGAAAGCAATAGCAACAATCCTGATATAGAACAAACCTTTAATTCAATTACACAATGGCTACACAATCACAATCTATTAATAAATAATGACAAATCCAAACTCATCCAGTTCAGACCACGACAAAAACAACATTTAAACCTTAACAATATAAAGAGCAACTTAAATATAGAGGAAGTATCTGACTGTACATTATTAGGCATTACATTGGACAGCCATTTGTCATGGAAGCCGCAGGTAGAAAAAATAAAAAATAAACTTTCCCGATTTGTCTACGCACTCAGCGTACTGAAAAGTAGCACTACCCTAGAGTGTGCGCTTGCCGCGTATCACTCGCAGGCAGTCGCCTGGCTACGCTATGGACTCCTCCTGTGGGGCCATAGCACTGATATACAAAACGTTTTTATTATGCAAAAAAAATGTATTAGAATCCTAGCAAACATACATCAACCCCAGAGCTGCAGACCCCATTTCAAAAACTTAAACCTGTTGACTCTCCCTTCCCTGTATATTCTGGAAGTTGCATCATTTGTTAGAAAAAACCTGCATTTATTTAAATTTTGTCAAAATCCTCGCCGCCATCAGTATCTAGAACTACCAGAACCTAAATTAGAAATATTTAAAAACGGACCATATTACAGAGCCATCAATATCTATAATAAAATCCCCACACACTTAAAAACTGAAAAACTAGACTCAGTATTTATAAGCCGACTTAAATCTATACTGGTGGATAAATGTTACTACAAAATAGCAGATTTTTTAGATGATGATACAATGTAATTTTATAGTACATCTGATCATACATATTATAAATAAGCAAACTGTATAATTATTAGTATTAGTTAGTACCTAAGTGACACATCTGTATTTTGCTACACCCTTATCGGGGTCCATGTATGTAATACATATGTATTGTATGTGGTATGCAAATAAATTCTCTATTCTATTCTCTATTCTATTCTATTCTATTCTATTCTATTTAATTGTCGTTACAAAGCAAGTTAACTTTTTGTTAATAACTAAAGCTAATTGGGAATGCCTATTTCTGAAAATGCCCTTATGATTAATAAAGTACATACAGACGGGCTGCAAGCCAGCCAACTATGACCAGTCAGCGTGCAGGTTCCATACAAATGAGGAGGCACACTGACATTTTATCCCGCCAGGCGGCGCCTGTGCAAGTGTCCAGCATGTCACTGGCATTCATATGTGAGAGAGAGAAAACAAATATCATTTTCTCGCTCTCACGTACGAAATTCTTTATCTGTGAAATGGACTAATAGGGTAGCGCCATCTGTCATAACCTTTAAGTGTGCCTCCTCATTATTATTATTATGTCGTATGGCTTTATTCCTGTTAAAATTTAAATTATTATACATGCATAAATAGTAAGATTACAATTTAACATCCAATTTAAGTAGCCAATCCCTTGCTTCCGGTGTGATTGCCAGGAGGTCTTGCATATTTCCGGGAAACCTCCTTTAAGGACATTCTCCTCATTGCAGATGGATTACAATTTCTCCGTAGGAGCCCTAAAGTTCTAAGGTAACGACATTAATAACATAATGACTAACTAAAAGTCGTCATTAATGACTAAAGTAGGTACAACTGTAAATAATTACCATCACTAGTTCCAGACCGAAGATAAACACAAGCTGTCATTGTTTTATTTACTCACACGCTAAGTAGGGCATTTATGTGTGCCCTTCACGTGTGTAAACCGAGGATTGAGCACGCGATAGACGGCTTATAACCTCAGCCACGTGTATCTATAGTTTTAGAATACGTTATTCCAATATGTTGGCCGAATGGTAGCCGCTATCGGATGTAAGAAGCGCCTGGCATCCAATGGCTCGTTGGATGGACGACATTTGAAAAACTGCGGGGCACTTCTGGATGAGATTAGCCCAGGACCGGGATAAGTGGCGTACACGAAGTGAGGTTAGGCTCAGCAGTGGGCGATTAACGGCTTAAGTGACGATGATGATCATACCAGTGGTGGGAAAAGTACGGAAAAGATTGTATCCCGCCCGCTACCGGTGCTTTAAAATGTGTGATATGGCCAGCTCTGTAGTAAAAATGCATTTTTGGTGTAAATCTAGGCCGCCTCTAAAATTCCTTCATATTTTGGCTCCCAATGAAAAGTTTGCCCACCACTGCTTTATTCGATAAACATCGGTGAAAGTAGCGCGTAGTGGTAAGAGCGTCACTATCAATTCGGAGATCGCGGGTTCGAAGCACGGCTCGTACCAATAAGTTTGTTGAAACTTATAGGAAATGTCATTTGATATTTTCCAGTCATTTTTCGGCGAAGGAAAACATTGAGAGGAAACCGGACTATTCCCAAGAAGGCCCGTTACCCCTTTGGGTTGGAAGGTCAGATCACGAGCCCTTTCGATCTTGGACAAAAAACAAGAGACAAAAAGATGGTCCCGAAAGTTTTTATTATTTTGCATAGGTACTTTCCATTTTGTAACTGTAATGTCACGCTATTACACTATATACATCGGGTTGGCTCGCCAATACACACCGCACGTCCGTGCTCCATCGCACTCGGACACCGACTGCCATATGTACTCGAGACACCTATACACTACATCCCTTTCTTGTTTTAATTTTTTTTTATAAATATTTAAATAATAGGTCAATTTAGTTTTAATTCAAATACTTGCCATGCTGTGCCGTGTATCTTTTTTTTTTCTTTTTAATGAACTACGTTTCTTCTAATTGTCTGCCCACTTTCGTCATTCCTAACTTGATCATCTCCGTCTTTACCACTTAGTACTGTATGTGAAGTAGTTATAATTAGGGATTAATTTTCTATCTTTAGTCATATGTTTAGGACATTCCGGTCTGAGGGTTGACTCAGAGCGGACGCTGCACCACCACCTGCAGTGTATACTCAAACATACTTGTGTGTTTTATTAACTACAATTCCTAGATGTCAGTAACACTCCTTCTTTTTTAAATCTGTTACCTTTTTCAATTCAGACTGTTTTGAAAACTAGATTAGTACATTTTTTTTTTATATACATATATGATTGGTTTTTTTTTTCTTTCTTCAATAGCATACAATATAATTGTACAATGCAAGCATCGCACATTTCTCGCGTCAGCATTAAAATTAATATAATTATGACTTGATTAGAATTGCTTTGCATTGCTTGATTGCATTTGCATGCATTTAGTTATGTTTTATTGCAAATAAATAATGATTGATTGATTGATTGATCGCTGTATTTGCGATTACGCTATACATCGATTTATGCATTAGTTTATGTTTATACGTGCTCCTAGCTAGTACTCAGTATACCTTGGTTATCAATAAATTTATAAGTGTATCAAAGATCAGTGTTTCTATCAAGACTACCATCAACCATCAAGAATCATATCATCTAAGGTGTACGGCTCGTACAATAATATTTCACTAATTTCATACCTTTTCATGATTTACATTATTATTATTTTTTTTTTTTTTTTAATAGGTCGCTTGTCAGGCGTCTAATGTATATTAGGTAATTATTGATGATAACATTGATAACTGATTGTATCGGCCCTATACTTCATTATATGCACCTATTATTGCTAGTAACTAGTAAATAGTACATATAAGTATTTAGTTATAGAACCTAATGTATCTGGAGCCTCGTCTGCCGACAAACCATACTCTGGTTTGGCAGAAGATAAATTTAGTTGTAGGTTTAGTTTTTGAATAAACATTTATTTCATTTTATTTCATTTTTCATTTCATCTAATGCAATTCATAATACTTACGGATATTATAATGTTTAGTTAGATCTACTCATAAATTTAATTATAAATTGCAGTGCATAGTTATTAAAACTTTTACTGTCTACTGTTTTTTTTTCTGGATCGAAAGGGCTCGTGATTCATTGCATTGTAATACATAGAGATACTATATAGAATATGCATTAAAATCCTATTCAGGGTCACGTATCCACTTTATCGTTTTATTGATTTTGTTTCATCATGATCAGCTTTCTTTCTCGTAGATACTTTGTACCACACAAAGTAATCAACGATTAATTTTCTAAAATAGATAGCTGTTCATATACTATTTAAGAAGTGCTTACTCAATTGACCAGTATGTATATATTTTAGATAACACTTTTCTTTTAAAGTATTTTATCAACATCTTTTTTTTATTATTATTATCTCTTTATCTATCTTAAGATCTCTTAGGCTAGGCTATTTTATAATATAATTATTAAAGAAATTACAAAACCACTTTTTTTTTTTGGCTGATTGGCGATTGACCATAGTCACACCCGATGGAAGGTGAAGATATAGTCGAAGATGGAGCTCACCGATTCAGTAATACTTAGCATATTCACTTTTATCTTAAAGAGACCGAGGTCGTATTTTTCTGGGAACATCTATGGTGGGAGTGCATTCCATTCCTTTGATAAAATATTATCTAAATTATTACCCAAATATTATCTCCTTCATTTACTTTCTTTGTGCTGTTAACCGAACAAATCAGCATGCCCATTTATAAGGCATCAAGTCATACTGAAATTGACCGGAGTAACAGGAGTAACAGTCGATTTTGTAAAAGCACATGTCACATATTGATTTAAACATATGTTTGGCTGATTCAATAAAATATATTTTAACAAGTTTGACCTTGTTGTTTGGTTCGTACAAATTCGACTTGTATCATCAATATTGTGATTTATTCCCTTTACTAAAATACTATTGTTTCAAACAGATAAACACGCAACAAGACGAGTTTGTTAGATTCACAAGGCAAATTTCTCTCAGTTGTACCCTTAACTTCACATCCGTCTATCAATCCATTTATATATAGAATCATGTTCCCTAACCTCTTAATAATGTGCATTGTAAGTAGTTAGGTACCTAGATAATTGACGTGAAGCATTGAAATCTGTGATTATTTAACATTTTACAATCACTACAGACAAAGCTGATTCAGCCGCTGATTGTTGTCCTTTTGTTCATTTTCTTGACCAGACGAAATAAGGTCACTAGTGAGATTTATTTTATAAATTTACAAACTTAGGTTACTAGTTCGCTTGGAAAATCTTATACAAATTTAATATGTATTCACGAAAGAGAGACCACATTTCAATATCCTCCCGTGAAATTACGCAAACAAGTTCAGCATTTTTGTTTCTTATTTTTTTTTCTATATTAGTTCAATAGAGGCTCACAGATCCATTAGTTTATTTGTTTTAACTGGACACCTGACTTGTATGAGATTCACCTACATGAATCTCTGCAGTATGTACCTATTACCCTAACTGATAACGAGTACCTTCAGTACTAATATATTTTTGTAATGATTTTCAACTGACGTAGATTGTCTTTGAAAATCTATCATAGATCAACTTAAATAGGCATGTCTTTCTCTTGAGGTCACCCATACTGACAAAGCCTTGTTGACGGTAAGCAGAGTTAGCAACTTCTTTTTTTTTCCGCGTTGTTTAAATGTATCAAGCGTTCGCTTAATTTTATTCAATTCAGCTGCACCACTACGTGTTTTTTTTATATACAATGCAATGTCAAACCAATGAACTGTCTTTATTTATTTATTTTTTTCACTCTTTTCACTCTGATTGACGTTAGCGGCATCTAGGTATATAAAGAGTGCTCTTTTCCAGCGCTCCCACCGAACTCCTACTGATGTAGGATCACCTCCGCTGTCAAATGCCTCCAACGACAATTAAGAAGCCATACTGGACTTTCTTGGGGCAACCTGTACCCAATCAATTTAATGATTCTAACTAACACAAGTCAAAATATATTATATTGAAAATATTTCAACTTATGCTATCTCAAAGTACTCAGTCATTGTACTTGAGTGTTTTACTGGGGTAGTTGTCTCAGACTCTCAGGCACTGGATGCCTTGGTATTTTTTTCTTTCATATGTGTAATTTATTTCGGTTTCAATTTAATGATATTTATTGACCGACGTCAATCTACTATTATGACAATTGAAGGCTCAGATAGCATTTATCATCTGATCTAAGCGTCATTTAAGCGCACGTTCAACCAGTATAACCGTAATTTACTTCGTGTTTAGGTTATTATCATTAAGCTCATTATTTGCAACAATTCAATGTTCAGTTTTTTTTTTTTTTAAATTGCTGTTTAACTATGTTTACAACAATTTAATGACCAGATAAATATATCTGTCTTAACCAAGGTAAGTATGTTTTTTTTTTCATTTATTTTACATGACAATTAAATGTCCAGATTCAGTAATCTGCTGGTTCCACATATATCTATATTTATCCTCGTAAGGCTAAAGTCATGTCAAATTAATGACCAGATACATTTAATCTGCTTTGAATGAGCCGTGCACACTGTACAGGTCAGATCATTGTTATTCTGTTACCAGTAGGTTTTTTTTTCCATGACAATTTAATGTCCAGATTCGGTAATCTGCTGTATTAACTAGCTTAATAACCAGAATTTCTGTTATCCAATTCACACACATGACAATTAAATGTCCAGATTCTGTAATCTGCTGTTTCCAAATTTGCAATTTAATGCCTTATTTTCAGCCACAAATGGCATAAAATTTCATAGTATTTAGATGCCATTTAAATGGTCAATACTAAACAATACAATTGAATGTACAGAGTGCACCTCCATGTGCTGTTTCCAAATTCGCAATTTAATGCCTTATTTTCAGCCACAAATGGCATAAAATTTCATAGTATTTAAGTGCCAATTAAATGTTCGATACAATTGAATGTACAGAGTTGCATATCCGTTTAATGCCTCTTTTTTTTCTGCCGACTTTACTGACAAAGTAATTTAATACTTAGATGGAAACTGCTTATCATAAGTGCTTCAAAAATGTATTTTTTTTTGTTCTATACCGTGTTTTTTTTTCGTTAAATTTGACACGTCGTTAGGTTCATTATCAAGAACCATCCTGTATATCACTTTTAGGTAAATATGCAATAAAAAATGTTCATCCTTTTCATACATAATAAATTAATTTATTATTGTGAGAGACCCTTAAGATTAACATTCAAGTTAGAGTCAAGTGATTGACGACATATGTCAAAACAAATAACATTAGGAATTGTTGTATTCAGCACTTTTTTTGTTTTAACTCGATAACCGCAAGAATTACGACGCTAGTTTCATAGATAAATTAATTGTATTTGATGTAATGAATCTCTTTTTTTTTTTTTAAGTTAACGTAGTCCAATAACAACAGGGTGTATATTTCTTTATTTATTATAAGTAGGTATATTTAGCACTTAATGTGAACCCATCTAGTTTTCTGGTTTTTAAGTAATTAAATACTCAGATAAAACTGCTCGAAATCGGCGTTAGGAATGTTTACGTAAGTCAATCCGCGACAAGAGTATTAGTCACGATTTTATGGCATGTTCAATCAATTCAAAAGATTCACGTTCAAGTGATAATCTATCTCTAAATAAGTGTTACTTTCCCGACATATGCATAGATCCTTTCATTTGCAGCTGTAGTTCAAATAACCACTTAATGAAGTCGTGACTTACGTTACTTTTACGTAAATTCACCCCTGTAAGGAAGTATACTTAGGTAAGTATTTATCTAGTTTGTTTTGGTTTTCACCTTACTCTCAAACATCGACTAATGCTACCATAGGACATTTAAGTGTGATGGTTGTACAACATTTTATTATTCAAGTAAATGCCTTATTTAGGTAAATAGCTTAACCATTCATAAATTTAGCAACATCACATAATTTTGTGTATTAAACCAACCAGCAGGTAGATGGTAACTTCACTAATTAAAAATAAATATCATTTCTTTTGGTTGGACGGAAATTATTGTAATGATTCCGGGCTGTGATTTATGTAAATAATAAATCAATTTTATAAACCCACTACACATAAACTCAAATAACATTTTGGTACCTAAAAACATTTGGCAATCTAGGTAGGTAACCAAACCGTTTACTAGGTAGGTAGGAGCCACACACCGACACCTGTATAGGCATGACAATCTAGGAAGGCTGGCCGTATGTTGTCAATTGCCTCAAACATTTTATTAATTGCATCGTTCGGTTACCTGCTTAAGGTTTATATTCGCACGGTTGAAAGAAATAACATTTCATTTATTTTTATTTGGTTTTGACTTAATTCTTGAAAAACTGCCGTTATAATCATTTCGCTTTGTAGTATTTAATGAACACTTTCATTTAGCTTCATTACGTTCCAAAACTACTAAGAATGCCAGTAATTTAAAACGGCAGGTAACCAAACCTGTTTACAAAAAGATAACGGTGCATCATGGCGCATCGTTACTCGATTTTATAGGTTATGTTACTTATGTTTCTATCCCATCCTCGTCGCCACTTGTAATGTCACGCTATTACACTATATACATCGGGTTGGCTCGCCAATACACACCGCACGTCCGTGCTCCATCGCACTCGGACACCGACTGCCATATGTACTCGAGACACCTATACACTACATCAACCGCTGTACAAAGTGCTTGAAAAATGGTAACAAAGTGGAAAAAATAGTTGTGGGACGCTAAAAAATTACCTAGTAGGATTCTGGGTAGGAAAAACATTAAATTTTAGGTAAATTTTGGAAAAAAAAGGTTTTGAATCTTTTTTCGTGAAAATGCTCGTCTACCTCTAGTACGTAGTAAGTAAAATGTGACACGACATTGTCAACTTGTCATCTGTTGACAGCGCCATCTATGATTACTTTAACATACTAGTCTGAATTCTAGATGGCTTGTACCTCACGGATCACATGCTCCCAGTCGATATGTCATTAAGATAGTCTTGTAGTTCCCAATACCGCCGATAGATGGCGGTATTATCAAACATAATTTGTCATGCTAATCCATTAAAACTGTAGTATTAAAATAAGTACTTTCACTTTGAATATAGACCTGAATCGAGCAGCATCTTTTTCTCTCCTCTACCTGCCCAAGACCCTCGACCCCCAGACACGTGGCAACAGACATCTACATCATTTAAGCTACTAAACCAACCTTAAAATGTTCTCGCTCTTTTGTAATTCGAAGTTTAAAGTAGCACTTCCCAAAAGGAAGGGGTTGTTACAAGAATCATTATGTACTTGAACCAATCTTACTCTACAAGCAAGGATCAAAGGAATCACACTTAGGTACTTACCCTCGACGACGCTGCTTCTTGACCCATATTTCAGTGGGTAAGTATTTCAAACTCGAAGTCGTATAATTTATTCACATTAGAGTCTTTGTATATTACTAGCATTTGGTATATTTCACAAAATAAGGTCATCATATCAGCCCTTATCGCTCAGTGCTGAGCATAGATCTCTCTTCTAGTACGCCACTTCTCCTAGTCCTGGGCTAGTCTCATCCAGTTGTGACCCGCTATTTTCCTAATGTCGTCGACCCAACGAACCAGTCACAAAATAAGTTAGGTACTAACATTGAACACATCACATGTTATTAATTCACGTGCGCCCAGCGTGCAGTTATTTTGACAGTTACTGAAGTGACAACTTTTTTTCTCTTTTGACATTATAGAAGATTTTTAGTAAAAAGGTGCAAGCCAAAAAGTTTTTTAAGATTTGTGACAAACGAGTAGGTACACGAATCGCCTGATAGTCAGCGATTACACATATCTACCTACACGAAAAAGCTTGCAATTGCGTTGTCGCCATTTAGTAGTAGTAGTAGTAGATGGTAGTAGTAAACACTTTATTGCACAGAAGAAGTTACAAGTACAGTGAATAATTATAATGGTTATGTACAAAGGCGAGCTTACCCCTTTAAGGGATCTCTTCCAACTAACAGAATAATTGAGAGAGGAAAGAGATGGTAGACAAACACAACTAAAGTGCATCGGAACGGAATATATATAAGTACCTACCTAAATATCAACATAATATCTTTACACATAATATACATCCCATTTAAGATAGAAATACGCTACTTTCTTGTTTGATTATCATAATTATTGATAAGATAAGATAATCTTTATTGGTAACATACAGGTACGTCAATACAGTATTATTAGGTACAAGTTGTGGTACAACAAACAATACAATAGTAATATAATACAATTCATACATTTAATCAATTATATATACTAAGCAATCAAAATAAGTTAATATTATATTATTATACACGTTAAACTTTCGTGAGACATATTCAAATAATTAATTAAAATACGGTTGTACTCACGTTATAACACACGTTGTTACACGTCACGTTGTAACATGTCGCATCAATAGCGATAATAACGTGAGTACAACCGTATTTTAATTAATTATTATATTATTGGTCCAAAAATACCGCGGCGATGATCCGTACCATAGTTTTTGATGATTATTTTGTAATAATCATCAAAGTATGGTATAAACTCAAACTTTAGATCAAGAATAGTCGTTTTCTGTAAAATATAATTCCTATTTGATATCCAGCCATATAAGAGCTCATATGAGAAAACAACTTTGATTGCTGAGGTCGCCGTCATCGAAATCGATGTGGAGGACTATATATATATATATATTAATATTAATATATATATATATATACTACACTCTAGCTTTACCCCGCGGCTTCGCTCGCGTTAGAAAGAGACAAACAGTAGCCTATGTCACTCTCCATCCCTTCAACTATCTCCACCTAAAAAATCACGTCAATTCGTCGCTCCGTTTTGCCGTGAAAGACGGACAAACAAACAGACACACACACTTTCCCATTTATAATATTAGTATGGACACAGATCATATAATATGGATTATATTATTTGATAAAGTTAGTAATCATCTGATAAGAAAGGGTAACACGATCCTGTCATAATAATGTTCACTAAACTAATTTGAGTCTGCAGTTTTCAAAGGTTGTCTATTGTTTGCCCGACAGTCATTTAACATAATATTCATATGCCCGAATCTAACTTGCCTGAATTTCATTTGCCCGAATGATTTGTTTACCATAAAAATTGTATGACATACTGGTTGTTTATCCGAACATTACCTTCCATAATCATACAATGCCATACTATTTGTTAGCCATATTATTAAGTGCAATAATATGGTTTAATATAATATTCAAACGCCATAAGCAATTATTGCCATATTAATTGTTGCCCATATTATTACCTAACCTACTTTCTGATAGCAGTTTCATTTTCCAGGGGGTCACAGTTCTAACCTAACCTAACCTACTTTTCAAGCAGTTTCATTTTCCAGGGGGTCACAGTTCTAACCTAACCTAACCTAACCTACTTTCTGATAGCAGTTTCATTTTCCAGGGGTCACAGTTCTAACCTAACCTAACCTACTTTCTGATAGCAGTTTTATTTTCCAGGGGGTCACAGTTCTAACCTAACCTACTTTCTGATAGCAGTTTCATTTTCCAGGGGGTCACAGTTCTAACCTAACCTAACCTACTTTTCAAGCAGTTTCATTTTCCAGGGGGTCACAGTTCTAACCTAACCTAACCTACTTTCTGATAGCAGTTTTATTTTCCAGGGGGTCACAGTTCTAACCTAACCTAACCTACTTTCTGAGAGCAGTTTCATTCTCTAGTGCTTCTAGTAGTGTCGTCTCTGTGATAATTACGAATTTATGATTCATATTGATGATTCTGCCAAATCACATTATGGAAATTGACTTTTCTGGTCGCTAATTTGGATGAGAAATGATGGTATGGAATGTGGTAATTACTGATTTCGATGATTCTGACAAATGATATTATGGAAACTGACTTTATGGGAAACAAAGTTTCTGGCACTTGATTAATATAGTAAACAATGATTATGGCATAAGATGTTATGAGAAACAATATTATGATTGTTGAATATGGTGGCAAATAAAATTATGGCAAATGAAATTCTGGCAAATGGGGGTATCCCGTTTTCAAACATTCTTGTCTACCAAAACGTTCTACGATACACACTTTATACCTAGATTAAGTGTAGTTAAGATATTCCGTGTCCCAACTATAGGAACAGACCGTACAACGCCACAGACGCCGCATTATGAAGTTTTTGACCACCAGACATGTAGGTATAATTTTACTGGTAATATGCCTATCACGATTTGAGCAGCGCAGTTAAGTATAGCATCTTACACCATTAATTACATAGCAAAACAGCCAAGGTTCAACCCTACAACTATTTATTATATAAATATTCCAAAATTACCCGTGTGCTGGTTGTAAACATGGACAGAGCGGTTGCATTCCCATACTGACTACGGGAGAACATAATGCGTGCAGGGGGCCGATTTTTTGAATGCCGCCCGTTCGATTTCGTGAATTTTGTTCGATTTCTACTAACATAATCTAAAACGAGTGGTCTGATTTAAAATTACTAGCCGTCCTATTTAAAAAATCAGTGCCCAGGCGCGGATCATGGCACAAAGCTGTGTACACAGATTGACCATGTCCTGCTGCAAAACTGGATCCGCCCTTGTACCTTTGTTTGGTGACAGAGTTGGCTTGAATGCTCCGCCTGTTGAGGTGGTCTGTGTACAGATAAGCTCCCGTTTCAAGTTCTCAAGCAGTTTGTACTTAGATTACCGAACTTGGCCGTTTGAGTAGATATCCCTGGGGCGTTGCAGACTAGGAATATTCGAACAGGGGGCTGATTTAAAAATCTCGGCCATTCGATTTCGTGAAATTCGTTCAATAATATCTCCACTACTAGCGATTTAAATTCTACTAACAGAATCGAAAACGAGTGGTCATTACTAGTTTTAAAATTACTAGCCGCCCTTTTTCAAAAATAGCATTACGTCGTTTTCCCAGACTTTCGAACGGCGAATTCTTGCGTTCGAAATTCTAAAATCGATCCCCAGTTAGTAATAGTAATGTAGGTACTATTTTACAACTGACTTGATGGCGCTACTTTCTCACACTAGTGCTCAAAGTAGAACTTTATGTGCATACGTCGAAACTTCAAAGGACTCTGTGTATTGTAAAACATCGTAGGATACAAGTGCGAAGGGGGAATTTGTACTGTGAGTAAAAGCTTTCCTTTCCGCACTTGTATCTTTAATGTATTTACCGCGATCTTTTTAAAGATATTTCATAAGAAAATGATCTAAAAAAGTCCTAAATATTTTCGGGCTACTACCCTATTTTTGAGATTCATGTCTCTCGCCAGAAAGGAAAAGGGGATCAAAATAAAAGACAAGATTGCTTTTTCCACTTCATACTCACTGTATGTCTTTATTTTATTTTTTTGTATTTTTTTCTCAATTTATTTTTTAAAACTTTTCTTTGAATCAAATTTATATTATTATTAAATATATATCTCGAGTGTATTTACAGTGTATGTACAACGTTGTATGTACAATTTTCTAGCTGTATTATGTACACCAGTATATAAGTCAATTTCTAACTTTCGGTACATAGATATACAAAAAAACTATCATACATACCTACAATAACTTATATCTATTTATAAAGTAACTTTTAGTTGCACTCTTTATAATATCATAAGTTAGTTTAATCATTTTTTGTTTTTTTTTAATGGCATCATCTTGTTATTGAAAAAATGTACCATCTTTTTGTACACAGCTAATAAACTTACTAAGTATATGTAATAGTCAAGTCCGATTTCTTAAAATTACTATGTATTTCTAATAACGCTTAGCATTTTCAAAAACGGTCAGATTTTTTTACAACTTCCCTATTTTTTTTTCAGTCCTGTTTAAGGAAATTCAGTCAAGAAATCGTCACTTCTTTAAAAAATTTCGTATAGATGTAGTATGAAATGTTTTTCCTTAGTATTTTCACGGAAAATCATGAACGTGTCATGTTATTTCAATAAATCTCAGTGCAAGAAGTACTAATATTGACCGAACTAGCATGACAAATACGAATATTTCGAGTAAATACGATGGGAAATTATTATGCACTAAATCGGATGGTAAAGTTGAACGCTGCATCCGATACATAGTTATTACATTTATTTTTTCATCGACAGAAGATACAAGCTTTAAAAAAGAAGTTAAACAATAAAAAGCTTTTTTCAAAGTAGTGGAGAAATATTCTATGTATATATGTAAGTATTTTTATATTATGTATATCGTTGTCTGAGTACCCACATCACAAGCCTTCTTAAGCTTACGGTGGGGCTCAGTCAATCTGTGTAATAATAATATTTAAATATTTATTTAATATTACATTAGGTAAAAGCTCCTGAACCATTTATTCGAGCTTTTACCCCATATAGTCGTCGTCAAGCGTTTGAATCTTCTCATGATCATCTGCAACACCAGCACGGGAAGCATGGTCGCGCGATAGACGATAAAATAGCAGGCCGTCCCTATAGCACTATTTGTAAGTGCGATAGGGACGGCCTGATATTTTATCGTCTATCGCGCGACCATGCTTCCCGTGCTGGGGCCCATTTCACAAAACTGAAAGTTACAAGCGGAAGTGTCTTTCCAACTTGTCATATTAGACATTGACTATCGCTTGTAAATTGAAACTTGCTTTGAGAAATGGGCCCCTGTAGTCCTAAGTGCGTTTATAGCCCTTAACCCCTCAAACGCCTTGTTCCAGATCTGTCCCAAACAATTTAAACTGTAACTAACAAACTGAAGGTTATTATATTAATTCTGTAGCAAATTTGTAAACAACGGCGTTCCAGGGGTTAAGACGGGAGTATGCTTTCTTTCTACATCTATAAGCTAAAATGTCAACTTATAAGAGTTATACGTCTTCAAGTTATTCCTCACAATCGCGGTATTAAAAACATAAAACGGATATAAAGGAAAATGGCGTCACGTAGGTGGCTTACGCGCATATAAAGCGAAGTGCATTTTTATAACAGATGCGCTTAAAGGCTCAATAAAGATTAAATGTCAAGGCCTGGGATAAGACGTATTCTATCATTTAATGTCGGTATTGCTTCTTGAATTAACAGTATATTTCCGGTAATCCTTTACTTTCAAAATAAATTCGAATTTGGAACTACAATAGGATGCAAATGAGTCTGGGTCGGTTCGAATCCCGGTTGAAAAAAAATCGCTTTCGTAAAAGTAGTGCCTTCGCCAATTCTTAGGATTAGTTGTCACAGCGGACTCCAGGCTCCCATGAGCCGTGGCAAATGCCGGGATAACGCAAGGAAGAAGAAGAAGATGATAAACACAGATATTTGAATACGTAATGGTTGTTACCAGTTGTCCCTAAAACCAACGCCAAGTCGCCTAGCACTTAAGTTATGCTTAATTTGGGGCCAGGTCGATCTATGTGACGTGTCGGCAATATTTATTATCTATAATGTGTTTTTATTGAATTCCGTTAACTTCGACATATAGTTAGGTTCATGATAGGAATCATAATGGCATGGTTAGTTTTTTAATTCGTATTTTTTTCTAAAAAAAACCATACACCTGTGATAGATGTTAACTTCAATTGCTGTTAAGAAACGGGCTTTACAATTAACTCACAATAGGTAAGTGTCAAAACTACGACATGTCAATCGCATATCGAACACACAAAGCCCGTTTCTTAACAGCAATTGATGTAACATCTATCGCATGTGTATGGTGTTTTTCAGAAAAAAGTTACGAATTAAAAAAAAAACTATTGTTTCCTATAATGGTCTAATGGACTTAACTATATGCCGAAGTTAACGGAATTCAATAAAAACACGGTGTATATAAAAGTTAAACGGAATATCTCTTTTTAATACTGTAAAACCGCGTAATAAACGCGTATCGATCACCATGACTGGCTCGCGGACGACAACGTTTTCATCCATTGTGCCCAAAATTACGCTCAACAAAACGTTTCAGCAACACCATTTATCATGCCTAATGACTGTTGTTTGCGACTGTACAGGAACCGTGCAAAAACCAGTTTAACTTAGAACCTTTGATATACAAGGTGGTCACGAAGAAACTGAAATACCTATTTCAAATCATTGAGGTTGAGGCGTAACGGTAGACCTCGCCAGAGTGTCCACATGGGCTGGTGGGAGACGAAGCGGGAAAACCCCCAGATCGGCTACGAGGGTAGCTCTAAGAAAGTGATAGCAATTAATGCGGTAATCACGCACTTAGGTCGTGATTTAGAGGACAAAATGTACTTATTTAAGTTCATTCGACAAAATAATATTCTGTTTAAACTTTTAAATGGATTCGTTGATAAACTGGTATTTATTTTCTAACAACCTATTTTCTGCAGTGTTGCAGTGGGATATTTAGAATAGGCTTGAGGGACAATATCGTCATAAAAAAACGCGTTTTTCCCGGAGTAACATTTTTTTATCGATATGAGTATTATATTAAACTAGCCAAATTCCAGATAATTGAAGCTGTTGAAGCTTTTAATTTTGTAGATAGGAATACAATGTTAAAATTATTCAGGTTACTCGTGAGCATGGTGTATAGTTACTATTGCTCGTAAATTACAGGTCAAGAGATATTGGGAATTTACTCTGTACCAAAAACTTTTTGACTAAGACCCCCAGTTATAAACAGTGAATATGAAGTTAGGGGTCAAATAATATTGGATAGGAAGTTCATGAATACGATTCAGGTGAGAACTAGGTCAATAACCTTTAGGCGCTTTAGTATAATCGCCGAATAGCAACTGTGTGGAAATTTACAGGCGTTTTGATAAAACAATGCTGGGTGTGGCAAAAGTGAGACAATAATAATAAATTGGCAATCGTGACATTGTGATAATAGAGTCATCGCAACGCTGGGCCGTGCTCGTTGACATCACCAATTCAGCATTCCCCAGGATGAGAATCTCGCGAAAACCGAAAAGGACAAGTCCAGTAGGTAGGTACCTACTTGGATCATGAGATAACCGTGGGATGTTGATTCGACGATCATTGTCCCGATAGTTGTTTCCGGTCTCACAAAGCGAAGTCTCGACCACGAGACTCGCTAGGTGACTGGATCAAGGGTTAGATGCAGAAGGCGGTGATCTTGGACACGGCGCGGGAAGTCCGACGGTTCCTCTCCCTACAGCCCTAACCACTGGCAGCTAGGGCCCTGCTCCGCTGCTGGCGGCACTCTAGTTAGAATGTTTTAATATTATGGTTTTGTGTTTTACTCTAATCATAATATAGTCAATCCTAAGATTTGAAATTAATAAAGGAAAATTGGCAATGTTAAATTAATACTTAACAGGCGACCGTTCCAGACTCAATGCATCCTAAATGTGCTAAAGGTTCGCTTTGGTAACCTAATCCTAAAGACATGGGACAATTTTTAACCTTTCAAATCTCAAGGAAGGTTATCAATTTGTCTGTATGTTTATTTTTTTTAAATTTATGTTTGTTATTCGATATCTCCGTCATTACTGGACCGATTTAGACTTTTTCCTGTACTAAACCAACTTCCATTCGCATTATGAGTTGATTTGTTTTTGTTTCCTTTTTTGATGTCCTTTACTGAAAGGTGATGTAAAATAAAATGACATTCGTCCATAAGTTCCAGAAATCCATTGGTACGAACCGGGTTTCAAACAGTGCGACATCTGGTTGCAAAATCGCACACGACAATGCTTGTTAACCTCTCAAATATAATCTCCTTTTCCAATATGTAGAAAAAGATCACGATTCAAATAAAAATTGACCTACAAAAAAATCATTGACTGTATTACTCACGGTGACAAGCGAATTTTACATATCTACCCCCTTCTTAATAGACGTACACTAAAGTCATCCAGCCGATAAAGTTTACAACATTTATCAAAAGTATAACAAAATGATGCCAACTGATATTTTAGATCTAAATACATTTCATACTTTGATATCAAACTAGTATTCTAGTTAACGCAAATCTATTGATTTTTGACATAAATTGAGACTTACAGATACAGTCAAATAAGGATCATATCATACGGATAGAATCGCTATGAGTTATCAAACCTTGCGAGACCCATTCTCCCATTTTTAGTACAAAGTGGTCATTTATAACAGCATAGGAAATTAATTTTAGCAAGCTAAGGCACTGGTCTCACCAGTAGGCCTAGCGGGTGCCCTCTATTTCGCCTATCATTAATTCGCATAATTTGAATTCGCATAACAGATTTGGCATAACATAATTGTTCATAACATTGAATAAGCATAATATTAAAAATGCATAATTCTTATTTCGCATAACAATGAATCTGCATAATTGAAATTTGCATACTATTATTTCGTATAACTTTAATTATCCTAAAATGAATTGCCATACTTACTAACTGTATGGAGCAAGCGATTGGATCAATCAGGGGCTGATTTTCCAATTTCGAGCGCTCGATTTTGAGTGTTTAATTTTATACTGTCTCACTTATTAAGCATGAAAAAAATAGGGATAAGAAAGGTACAGCGGGGCAAATCTCGACTGGTCAATTTCTTCCATGTTTTACAATGTTTGCATTATTTAAAAAAACTGTTTATTTTTAAGAAACATACATACATGGATTTATGAACTTATCTGCTAATCTTAAATTAAAAAGATTATTTGAGTTAAGGAGTCTTTATTTTATTTATACAATACTTATTAAGTTTTTTTTCAGAAAATAGAGTGTCTACCAGTTATGTAGTAAGCGTGTTCAGTGGGTACATGTAATAATGGAATAATGGAAATAGTGTAATAATGGAAAAAATGGATTAGTTACAATTGCCTTTTAGTCTAAATTTGCCCCGCTGTAGGTACCTTACTAAAGAAATTGAAAATGGATAGTATTTAAATAATATTATTTCATCGTTCAGATTTTCGCTGATCGCACGTGCCGATACTGATACCCGAGCAAGCGGAAGATTCCAATATTCAAAAATTCCAATGTTCAAAAAGTGGAATCGCGGAGTCACGGAATCGGAGCGTTGCGAGGGTTTCAAGGCACATTAACCTTCGTACGGCACGTTAAACATTGCCACCGAGTTTGAAAACCAAATTTTTCACCACCCCAACACGAACAAAATACTGACTATAAAACATCGAACTAAATCAAATCCATCGATTTCTTCATCATTTATAGGTAAAATTCTATCAGCTAGCTTAAGACATCAAGTTAAAATTTGTATGAAATTACTTTGCACTCTTGTGGATAAAATGCAATTTTGCTATCTGTTTTCGAACAGAAAACTAAGCCGTTACCCGTTAGTGTGGTGAAAATATAATTTTCTTGTATGCCATTTAAACATTCTACGAAACAAAGTTATGCTTATTATACTTATACCAATTCATCGTTATAACAATTTACATTATGCGCATTAGCATTATACGAAATCTGTTATGCGAAATAATGATATGCGTATTAAACGTTATGCGTAATAAACGGTATGCCAATTCATATTAGGAGTATTCAGTTATGCGCATTAATATAGACCCAGGCCTAGCACATGATGGCCGCGGGAGTATGTCGCCGCGAGATAGACTACCTGTCCTTATGTCATTAATACAGTTAGACAAAGACGTGTCATTTATCTCGCGGCGACATACTCCCGCGGCCATCATGTGCTAGGCCTACAGAAGCGGGTAAGCTATGAGCTATCGGCTATAAAAACGAACAAAAGATAGTCACTCCCTTGTAAAAGAGAGGGCGAGCGATAGTTCGTCGCTCGGCGACGAACTATCGCTCGCGCTATCATCGAGTCTCTTATTTACACGGAAGCGACATTTTTTTGTTTCTATCACTGATAGCTCATCGCTTACTCACTTTCGGCACAGTATAATAAAGAGTACTATCGTACAGTATGGCCACTCCCGCTCCCCGCTGAAAGTGCCGCCCACCCCCTCTCGGTTACCTCACAGTTACCGCCTGTCAAAAACACGAGCAGTCGACCTGTCATATTTCACTCATACAAGCATGGTACGCGTTCACCTACACGAGCTTAGACTGTGTGCGAACGCGCCTCTTTCATATATTTAATCGCCAGTGTCCAAGTTGTGCTTTTGGTGAGACCAGTGCCTAAAGATTTACAACTTGGTATGTTAGGCACTGGTCCCACCGCGAGCTAGTAAGCCATGAGCTATCGGCTATAAAAACGAACAAAAGATAAGTGCAAATAAAAGAGACACGGCGATGTTTATAGTTACTCGCCCAGCGGTGAGCTAAGCTGCTAAAATTAGTAGAAAATTAATTTGGTAACAATATTAACTGACTGCGATTCTAGCCATTTGATTAACCCCTTTAAATTTAACAGAGCTAGCTCTAAATAGCTCTCAGGTCTGATTTAAAATAAAGGTAAGGCCCTTTTACCCAGGCCTGTATGTGATATTATGAGTAAGAGCTCTATGCCTTGTTTACACGAAAACCGTTTTTTTTTCCTTTGACATACGCCACAGAATATTGCAACGGACTTTTGGAAATACGAGAAAACTTGCCTATAATCTGTACTTTTAGATATTTATAAAACGTAAACAAATAATTTGTACATTTACAACCTTATTTGTCCGTCTAATATTTTACCCGTAACAGGTTAAAAACGCCTTTTAAGGGTAGATTTTCTTTACATTTATTTAAATAAGGTACAACGGGGCAAATCTCAACTGGGGGGCAAATGTAACTGGTCCATTTTTTCCATGTTTTAAAATGTTTGCATTATTAAATAGAGTGTCCACCGGTTATACATGGTAGGCGTGTTCAGTGGATACATGTAGAACTCGACATCATCGTGTAATAATGGAAAAAATGGATTAGTTACATTTGCCCCCCAGTCGAGATTTGTCCCGCTGTACCTTACCTAAAGTTACAGATTATAGGTGTCTAACCAAAATAATAATCATTAGGTAATTGGAAAAGCCAATAAATTTCTTTATAGAAAAGTATACGTAAACAGTAACATGACTTGTCATGACATCCGTCATAATGTTTTTTTTTTTTTTTGGTTTGGCGTTTATCCATAATTATACGATTATAATCGTGAATAGGCAGTAAACATACATAAATATTGCGTCGCTATATTCTGTCGCTTGAGTTTTAAAAAACTGACAAGTCACAATAACAGACATTAAATGATACTACACATTAAAAAACAAAAACAATTCATAAAATAAGTTACCTAATTCTAATACTTCATGGACGAGTATACGTTAGATTTCATGTGCAGTAAATTAGGCCCCCTTAGTCCCACTGTCCTTTTACAAGGACAACATTATGTACAATGTTGATGACTTTGGGACTTGGGAGGTTAGGCCCCCTTTTACATTTTTAATATCACTTAGAAGTAAATTTATAGACGCCTTCAACTTTATTTACTGCAACTGAACTAAAAAAAAATACTTTTAAGGGATGGGTAAAGTTGCATACGGTCGCATTTATATGAAATAAAAGCCCGATTTTTTTATTTATTTAACTTTGCAGACAGTTTATGTTTGCAAAAAAATAGAGGCAAAGTTGTAACAAAATTGGGCAAAGTTGCATGGTTTTCACACTTTATGCAAGCTATTATACATTTTTGCTAAATGCAAAAGGGGATTATTATATTAAATAGAGTACAAATGAAATAATACTCTAAATTAGTACATCACGATAATTTACCGTTAAGTACTATTTTATATATTTTTATATGATACCGAATGAAGCAGTCTTAAAGGACTAAATGCATTTTTTTGTTATTTTTTAACCAATTTGTGTTTAATTTCGTACGGGAGTCGAACCCCGTATTCGTCACAAGACAGGCAGTGTCATTTTACATCAGGCTGTACTTTTAAGTTACTACAAAACCACGTGACTCGGTTCATAGACTAATTAGAAGTATGTTTTGGTTTCTTTATTATAAATATAGGTAATTATTTATACAATCGTCATTAACTAAATATGAGCGGAGTCCTGATTCTTTGTTCAACATATTTGCGTCATACAGTATACAACTGAACGAGAACCAAAAACTTGGCAGACAAGCATGATGGTCGCGCGATAAATAATATTATAATAACATCGCGATAGGGACGGCCTGATGTTTTATCATTTATCGCGCGACCATAATTGCCTGGCAGGCCGTCCCTTTCGCACTAGTTTTAAGTGCGATAGGGTCGGCCTGATGTTTTATCGTTTATCGCGCGACTATGCTATCGGTGCTGTTAATATTGAACTCACACTGATCAACTTTCACTATGGGACCAACCATGAAATCATGAATTGGCTGTTACTTACATTTTGGTAGTAAAATATTGCGCAGTGAGACCTAAAAATTAACGGGTTTGATGTTTGCTCTTCGTTCAGTTAACTACTGTGTACCATAGTACCGAGTCATGTGTGTATTGTTAACATTTTTTTTTCATTTCTTCTAGTTGAATATAATATAAGGCCAGACCCTTAAACACTCACGCGTATAGGTCTCGTTCAATCAATCATTTCTTTTAGATCAAACTTAAACGGACATGCAATTGTAAAATCGTACAACAATCTATTCTATTAGGATTTTTTTCTACTCCCGTTTTTACTTCATATTCTTCATCTTTAAAACCCTAAATAAAAGATGTCAAGATAAGTCTATACTCTATTCCCCAATAACGATTATAGCTGTGTGATTTTGGGTTTTAACGTACTGCGTCACATTGCTACCAACTTAACAACCCAGAAAAAGACATGTGAACCATAAACATGTTTTTTCAAGATGTCACAATTTGTTGCTGTCAATGCTTCAACTTTACACAGTTTATAAAATAAATGAAGTTATGGTCCTAATAGAATAGACTATGAGCACAAACCTCTTGCAATCGTACAGTTATCGTCTTACGTCTAAAACACGGAACTACTTAAGGCATTACATTTGTTTTCGGACTTATACTAAATCGTCAGCAGGACCTAATAACCACTGGGTACGTAGCCGAATGGCACAAAAGCTCACGAAACGTTTGTAGATACATATCTATCTTTATCGCTTTTGCGCATATGCATTGGCGCGACAGAGCCGGACTACCTTTCGCTGCGTTTCGTTTTTGTTTCACGTCACAGAAATGCCATTCGGCTACGGCACCTGATTGGTTTTTTGATTTGGCGTAGGCACTAGCTTTACGATAGCGACTGCGATCTGACCTTCCGAGCCGCAGGGTAACAAGGCCTTATTGGAATTAGTCCGGTTTCCTCACGATGTTTTCCTTCGCCGAATAACCACTATTATATAAAGTCGTATAAGAATGAAATATAATTTTATTAAAAACTGACCCATTCCCAGTCCTAATTTATCTGTTATTTTTATCACACTAAAAAATCACATGTTTTCCTAAAATATTCGCTTAGATATTGCTAATAAAGGCAAGAGTAATATAAATAATATTATTTAAAATAGCGGCATACATTATTCTTTCGGTTTACGCTAAAAAAAACTGTATAACTTTGCCACGTGTATGAAAAAACTCTTATCTCGCTAAACAATATATTTGTTTATGGGTAACTCTTATAACGCTAAGCCATATTTTTCGTTAACTTAAGTATTTTACTTTTTTAATGTGCAAAGTTGCAACATAAACAATAACTTGGTACAATATAGTACAAATGTGATATGTCAAAGTGGTTATTAGGTCCGTGACTGATTTTCAATAACATCATCCTTCTCTTTCGCACCTAAGAGGCTAGTGGCTAGTGAGATATTGCTTTTACATTAAAATTAGTTTGAAACCTTTATATTGCAAATCATTAATGTTACGGCCCGCTATCGTCCCGTGTGTGTAAGCGAGATAGAGAGAGAGAGATATGCCAGTATACGTGGCCATTTATGTCTAGAGGGTTCTTATGCTTCTAGTGCCATAAGGTCTTTTTTATCCGAAATTTTAAGAGAAATTCTGATAAAACGGTCTTTACTGTATCATTTATTACTTTAAAGAAGATTTGTCTTTTTTTTGACACAAAATTGCACAAAGTTGCATACTGTTACGTTTAAATTCAGCAATAAAATTGTGGGCAAAGTTGTAACGAACTGGGCAAAGTTGCATGGTACAATTAAGACATTATGCAAGTTATAATACAATTGTACTATTGGATCATCTAAGAGAAATTCAGGTAAAACAGTCCTTATTGTTCATGAAGCATAAAGGACCCTACAGACTTAGAACGCCACAATATAGTGTTGTGCCAAAAGAACCCCGAAGTAGCGTTCTGATTCGCATCTAATGTGTGAAGTTAGATCAATGAGATTTTTATAATAACATACATAACATACAAATAAATAAAAAATCCTGCAATAATAAAATGATAGATGTAGTCATTAGCCGGGTCCACACTGACTGAGCAGCCTTTCGAGGCAATGCCTCACGAACAAAACTTTCGTGCTAATGCGCGCACTTTTGCCGCCTCAGAGCCAATAAAATAACTTTTTTGAACAAATGACCGAGGGCCGCCAAATTGCCCGACGAGGCAAACGTGCGCACATAAGCACGAACGTTTTGCACTCGAGTTATTGCCTGGTGTGGCTGCTCGGTCTGTGTGGACGCAGTTACTAAACTTTTTTTACTCATCTCTTATACAAGTTTATACAATAATAAATGGTGGTATTTTATCAATCAATAAGGCTAGTACATATAACCAACAGCATATATATGACGTTATCAATCGAAAGGTACCACATTATCGGTTGTCTATAAGATCGATTTTATATTGAAGCTATTATGGATATAGCACCTTATGCAACCGGCAATAAGAACCCTTTTGATTGAAAATGACATATTATTTTGCAAAAAAGTCACATTTAAATTTTACTAAAATACAAAGCCAGTTCACAGAAAAATAAGTATGTCCCATTGATTTCACTTCACCTATCGCTATTAACGTATACAATTACGTTTCCAATACACATACGTCCTTATAAAATTAGTACGGCATATATCTACATATATACTAAACCATTATTTACTATAGTCACAGCGCTAAAACGTTATATTAAATTTGTTTAAATATAGAATCGCACTTTTCTCGAAGCGTATAAGTTTTTTCGTAGTGGTGTTGTCAGCTTGAGTTTTTACACGTATATAAAAAAAGAGCGTATTGATATATGTATTGCAACATTGTCTTAACTTTGCCCAGATTTTCTAAATCTCCATATATTTAAACAGTGTAAAATTTGTTTTTTTTTTGTCTATGAAAACTTGAAAAGGGTGCATTGTAGAGTCGCCATAAGATATATAAAAGCGCACGGGGTACTCAAAAATATCTGAACATGCCTCTAACGACTTTTTATTATTATAAATGGGCTTACTCTTGGCCACAGACTAGCCAAAGGCAAAGACGTGGCCTACGATGGAGTGAACTCGCCCAGAAGATGCCTGTTCAGTGTTCACTCTTGATTTGATACGTGTTCAAATATTTGTGAGCACCTCGGACGGTCCGATTTATTTGATGGCGACTACACTACACAGGAAGGAACGAAAGTGACCCTTTTATGATAAAAATAATACTTTATATAATGTTTGATTCTTCAGCTTATAGAAATTGAACTAGTAAACTGTATAAAAATAAATATACACTGCTAAAAACAATTTAATTTCGATGAAAATTCATTAAAAGGAAATAAAAATCACCATATTCATCAATCTGGTAAAGAAAATAATCAAATTATTAGGGCAAAGTTATGACGTAAAAATAGGACACATGTCCTACTATTAACTAATATTGCTCGTGTATTAATTGTATTGTATTAGAAATGGTCATCCCCTTCAGAGTTCTACATTGCTTTCACACTTTGACAAATATATGTTTAATGATAGATAATGTTTGATAAATGAACTAGGTTTCACTATTATTATAGTGCTGTCACAGTTCGTCAAACAATTGGTGTATCGTATGAACTAGTCGATTAACAGCGCTAATACGCCTGTCAAAACACAATATTAAAGAAATTAAAAAAAATAACTGTTTTTTTTTGTATTTTTCATAGAACTGCAAGTTTGCTAGTGGGCAAAGTTGCAACGGTTAATTTTCTCTGTGCAAAGATGCACTAAATAATTACGATACAAAACTCCTGACAGTATCCTGACTTTATAGTTCAGCGTGTATTATTGCTTGCCTATCCAACAGCAAAAAGCCGCATACGTTTATTATACTGCTACGCAAAATAAATACACATTGAAAATAACGTAAAAATCATGACGCCTTGTGTACAGGCAGCAGCAGAAGTCGCAAAGGGAACGAGGTGTTAAGATTCACCTTGACCTGACTTTAATGTTCAGATAATAAAAGCGTGTCCAAGTTATTTTGAATATCTTAGCCGCTTAGTGACCTCTGCTTCTGACCGTACAAACTCTAAGTGAGATTAACGGACTTATCCTGAGGTCCATGAAACGATCCTTCTCAGCATGTACGCTCGACGCTGATACCAACCATACACTTGTTATCCGACTGTGTCAAAAAGAGTTTACAACTTTGCTCTTTCAACATAGCTTTGCCCATTACGTCAATAAGCTAAAGCAACATAACTCAAAAATAGTAACAGATGAATTTTTTGAACGCCGCGCTATGGGCAAAGTTATGTTGAAAGGGCTAAGTTGTAATTTTAACGTTACGTGATTTTTTATCTAGATATTCGGACGATAACTGTGTTATTATTAATAGTTTAATATTTACACTGTACATTTTACTAAAAGCCGCCTATGAAAAGTTGATGATGGCGATCGAAATTATGGACGTTTTTAATATTTATTGAAACAGGAATTAGTTACAACTGTTACAAGTCAATAACGCTACGTCAATTTCGTAAACAAGAACCCACCTGGTGGGCTCAGGGGCCGGAGAACCTGCTAGGCGGGTTCTCGTTATACAAGCGGGCGGTTATAAATTTCGGCCGGTTTTTAAGTGAATGTGTCAAAATAATTCTTGCTTCAACAGTGGTATAAAATGAGTTGACAACTTTGCTTGGTCTACCACTCGTCGTTGCTAATTGAGTAAAGTTGTATTTTTTTTAAATGTTATTTTAGTTTTTAGATTTTTGTATAGCGCTGTTGACAGTAGGATGTATGGTATAAATCATTTTTTGATATATCCGTTTTATACACGTACCGATTATATTTGTTAGTAACATATATGTTGATAATGTCCTGGTGACTATGGCGCGTGTTGTTGGCATGGCAATTTATACCTAATGCAATTATTTTTATATAAAAGCATAATTTTAAATAAACTTTTACATTAAAGGTAGACATACGTTTGTACAGTAAACGGCCATAAAGAGTACACATCGGTTTTTCGTCTTTGTAGTGTCGTCTCTTTCTTGTCAGTTGTCTCTTTCCAAAGACCGATGTGCGTTCTTTACGGCCGTTTACTGTAGATCGCGTAGACGCTCCAGTAAAATGATCAGAGGAAACGTAGCGTACGTTTATATTCTACGGTCGACGCCCCGCTGACGCTCATCACACCTCGCACTTATAACACGCCGACAATGTCTGACGCCGCCCGCCCCGCTACCGCACTCGGCAGCGGCCACGCATTCACACTGGGAGCAGTCGGGCGAGAGCGCACACTTACAAGCACAGTGCCGCACTGTCGTCACTAGATGGCGGTGTATCATCGCTGCGGCACGGGCGCGAACTGGCGGCGCTTCTTGCTGCCGCGCCCCTCCGCGCCGCCGCCGCCACCCCCTCCCCCGCCCCCGCCCCCGGCGGCGCGGCGCGGGGGGTGGGGGTGCGGGTGCGCGTGCGCGGAGGGCGGGGAGGAGTAGCGGCGCTGCTTGGACGAGAACGAGCGGTTGCGGTTCTTAGGCCCGCTGTCGGCGGAGTAGCGCTGTTGCATCACTCCTGGAAAGAAAATTCAAGTGTCAATTTGGTCCAAGAAAATTTACATAAATCTTAACGAACGACCGCCATCGGGAGCTGAAAATCGATCTCACTTCTATGCTACTTGTATGTGTCCGTATCGGATTTCGAGTCTTCTCGGTGTTGGCTATTCAGTAAATACCGCTTAAACTTCGTCTTAAAATTATGAATACTTTGCCGATTCCGAAGGACGGAGGCGACTCATTCCGGCAACGAGAAGCGGCATAGCGACAACTTTCTCAAAAAGCTGCCTTCAGTATAATATAGAGATATATTTGATATATAACTGAGGGTATATTGTTGAATGAGTTGCTGGTGATGTGATGTATGATCAGGCTCTGATGAGCGAACACCCGTGTAAGAATTGGCGTGGAACATTGTAACGCGAACAGCGGAAATAGACCGCTAACGGTGTGGCCCACATCAGTAACTCCTCTACTTATATCTACCTGAGGGTATATTGTTGAAGTCAGAGTTGCTGGTGATGTGATGTATGATCAGGCTCTGATGAGCGGACACCCGTCTAGGTGTGGGCGAGGAACATTGTAACGCCGATAGCGGAGGAGGCGAGGTGCGCGCGCCCGCCACTGGTGAGGCCCGCGCTGAGCTGTCTGACCACTCCTGTGGACAATAAAATTAAATAGGTTAATAAAAGAAATTAAAGAAACAGATCTAACACACGCAGGAAGACTAAGGCGAGTTTAAAGAGCGGTACGAGTATAACGTCGATTTTGCTATAAGAAATCGTTTTGAGGGTTCAGCGGACAGTGAGACTCGTGATACACAGTCACGAATAGATTTTTAAGCTTGCCTACTCAAAGAAATTACATAGAACATAGAACCATGCCCTAATCTACAGCATTTAAAACACTTGAGACGGCGCCCGGTGCGGAAAGAAAAACGGTTCGAACGTGTCTCGGACCCATCGTCCATAGTGCAGCACGTCGTCTGTCATTATGCTCCCTAAGTAACTTTAGAACCATGCCCGAATCTGCAGCATTTAAAACACTTGACTCCTAACGCGCCTTGCTCCTCTCTGTTTCGTTGTAAGTCTGTTTTCATATAGTATACACTTACAGGTTCGCTATCGCTGGGCGGAGGAGAAGGCTCACTAGACACCGCAGCCGGCGGCGCCCGGTTTAGAAATAAGAACGGCTCGAACGTGTTTCAGACCCATCGTCTGTATAGCACGTGGTCTGTGACTATACTCCCTAAGTAACTTTAGAACCATGCCCGAATCTACAGCATTTAAAACACTTGATACCTAAAGCGCCTGTCTGTATTGTATGTAACATGTGGTCTGTAACTATGTTTCCCAAGTAACTTTAGAACCATGTCCGATCTGCAGCATTTAAAACATTTGACACCTAAAGAGCGTTTCTCCTCTCAGTTTTGTTCTAAGTCTGTCTTCATAAAGTATACACTTATAAAGGCTCGCTATCGCTGGGCGGAGGAGAAGGCTTACTAGACACCGCAGCCAGCGGCGCCCGGTTTAGAAAGAAGAACGGCTCGAACGTGTTTCAGACCCATCGTCTGAATAGCACGTGGTCTGTGACTATACTCCCTAAGTAACTTTAGAACCATGCCCGAATCTGCAGCATTTAAAACCCTTTTTTTTATATTATAAATACCCTGTGTGGTGACGGGTTAAGAATTTCACCACCCCCTTTCTTCCCGTGGGTGTCGTAGAAGGCGACTGTGGGATATGGGTTAAATTGTGGCGTAGGCGAGAGGCTGGCAACCTGTCACTGCAATGTCACAGTTTTGTTTTCTTTCAACCCCTTATTTGCCAAGAGTGGCACTGAAGCTTTAGTAGTTTCATGTGTTCTGCCTACCCCTTTATGGGATACAGGCGTGATTGTTGTATGTATGTATGTATATTATAAATGGGCTTACTCTTGACCACAGACTAGCCAAAGGCAAAGACGTGGCCTACGATGGAGTGAGCTCGCCCAGAAGATGCCTGTTCACTCTTGATTTGAAGGACTCTTGACTCTGCTGCTTGAGGGGCTGTTGACTCTTGACTTGATACCTAAAGCGCCTGTCTGTATTGTATGTAACATGTGGTCTGTAACTATGTTCCCCAAGTAACTTTAGAACCATACCCGAATCTGCAGCACTTGACACCTAACGCGCCTTTCTCCTCTCTGTTTCGTTGTAAGTCTGTTTTCATAAAGTATACACTTACAGGTTCGCTATCGCTGGGCGGAGGTGACGGCTCACTAGACACCGCAGCCGGCGGCGCCCGGTGCGGAAAGAAGAACGGCTCGAACGTGTCTCGGACCCATCGCCTGTATTGCAGCACGTGGTCTGTGACGCGCACTATGCGGCCGAGGGCGCTGTGCCGCGCTAGGAGCACGTTGTGTGGGGCCACGGCTTGTTGGAGGATTATGTAGCCGTAGTCGAAGGCCTGGAAGAAAAATGAAATGTTATTTTAGTATTTGAAACATGAGTACTACTCGTACATAACTTCTAGGATTATATCCGTCATTTCTAAACGTTATCTAATTTTTTCGACGAAGCCCCGCTAAGTGGAGGTCCTATTTCTGGACCGTCTGCTCTTTGAGCATCGGTAGGAACCTAACGAAGCTATCTATGTTGGGTTTAACGTGACTGACAACCTATGTGCACCCGCCATTCTTCACCCTTATAAAGTAAAGACTCGACGAAGCCCCGCAATGCGGGGCTCCTTTATCTAGAGAGTTTGCTCTTTGGACATCTAAAGCAAACCTATCTATCGCAGACATATTTATTAAAAGCACTCACCTGTTTAACCTGTATCGCTCCATAACTTGACCTGCCAATATCATTACCAGGCGTCAACGGATCCTCTATACACAACAACGAAGGTCTATGTCCATCGTTCATATCCTTCTGAATCTCATCTTTCGACACATACGACCCGCCATTCTTCACTCTTATAGCCGTTTTGACATAGTTGAATTTCCTCCCATAGAGTTCAAAGAACTCTATAAGTAGGACGCCTAGATTGTGTTGCTGTCTCAGTCTTTCAGGGCGCGGGTGGAGTTGGAGGAAGCTGATGCACATGAGTATGAGCGAGTAGGAAGATATGCCGCCGGTGAAGACCTCGTTCAGGTCGCGTTGTAGGAGGAACTGCTTTAGGACCATCACTAGACGGGTTAGGACTGGGTATTTCTCCTGGAAATAGAAAAGGTAAATTAGTAAATGGTGAATAGCATTGCTTTAAGCCAGCTCTAGCACGCAAGCTACACACGAATTTGGCAATTAAAATGCATCAAAGTGAAAAATGAAAATGAAAATGACTAAAGCTTCAGTGCCACTCTTGGCAAATAAGGGGTTGAAAGAAAACGAAACTGTGAGATTGCAGTGACAGGTTGCCAGCCTCTCGCCTACGCCACAATTTAACCCATATCCCACAGTCGCCTTCTACGACACCCACGGAAAGAAAGGGGGTGGTGAAATTCTTAACCCGTCACCACACAGGCCGATAAAAATAGGGTTGCAAATAGAAAAAAAAAACCAATTTTTTTTTTTCAGTATTATGAAAAAAAAACCGAGCCCCATTGTTTTTTTTCTCTAAATATGGTTTTTTGAGATGAACAAATAATTCAACACAAAAAACAGTTTTTCGTGAGTTGTAACGTTTCAATAACAATAACGTACATTTTAATTCGATTAACATTCAGTGTACAAACGTTTATTGGGGAATCCCTAATGCGGCGTGCAGCGCGGAGGCGGTGGTGTTAACAGTTAATAGCGATTTGCAACCCTGGTCCCACCAGAAGCGAGTAAACATCGCTATCAGCGATAGAAACGGACAAAAGATAGTCGCTCCTGTCCCATGTAAATAAAAGCTCTCGCTCTCTCTCTCTCTTTTATTTATACGGGGGCGTTTTTTTTTTTTTTTTTTTTTTTTTCATTTCTATCGCCGACAGAGCTCATCGCGTACTTTTGGTGGGACCAGTGCCTAAGGACCCTTGAAACACGCCAGCTCCATGTTTGACGCAGAACTTTACGTGAAAACTTAGCTTACTCATAAATATTTTTTATGGCTTGGCAAAAATCAAATTTTAGGAGATAAGTTCAATTATTTTGGGAAAAAGATAACAATTATAGGCCATTGAAACTTTTATAGAGTTACCTCCACATACAATTTTGCAGTCTAATATGCACAAATTGATTTCATACAAACAAAACCATTCCAAGGTGAACAGTGTAAACACAAAACATCTGTACACACGTAGTCTTAACTAAGAACAATATCCTATATTAATAAATGCGTTTACGTTGGTCTTATTGTTACAGCGTTAGAGTTTAATTTCTATAAATTTACTAGGATAGTTAGTAGATCATTATTTGGCACGACCCAAATGCTACCGGTTTAAATGTGAATCTTTTTAGTGAATTTAGTCCATATTAATATTCTGTACAAATAACATTTGATCGAGAAATGTAACCCAGCTATAGGTAACTCTGCGGCAAAGAGGATCGAGTATTATAGAGAGTTACTGACAAAGTAAAATGTGTAATCACAGTGCATAGACTGCCATCTCTTGACACAGGCTTAAAACTTTTGAACCTCAGTTTTGACAATTTTGCCCATATTCTTAGCTTGATGTGTTAAAATTAGGGATGTACCGACTAGTCGGGAAAGCCGACTATCCGGCCACATTTGTAGTCGGCGATTAGTCGGCGACTAGTCGGCAAAAAGGGCCGATTAGTCGGCACTTCATTAGTGATAGAAAAACAGTACAAAATTAAATTACCAGCTGAAAATTATGGTTGTATTATGTAGCTATTAGTAATTCCTTTTTCTTGTCAAAACAACAAATATCTGTTATCAACACAGAAATAAATTTCCTACCTAGGATTATCGACTTCATAGGCAGGATCACTACCCAATAAGCCAATCCGGTTGTTAAAAATGGAAAATGTATATAAATACTGTCATGAACCTTTGAAAATTTGTAAAAAAACACGAAAAGCGCGAACGAAGGACCAAAAATGACATTCAAAATGTGAATTTATCGTAAATTATGTTCTGGCCGACTAGCCGACTAGTCGGCCGACTAATCGGCCACCCAAGCGCCGACTAGTCGGTAGTCGGCCTAGTCGGCCAAATCAATAGTCGGTACATCCCTAGTTAAAATGTCAAATAGTAATATTAGCGCCATCTAGCCGAGCGTCCCCCGAAGGTGTATCGCCATCTAGGTCACCGTACTTTTTTCTGTATGGTTTTGAGGTACATTTATTACTTTATCTGTCTATACGGTGTTACATATGTCTTTGCTCTGCGGCGAACCAGCGAACACACAACTGCAGAGTTATTTTGGACCGATTCTAATGATGCGATGTTCGTTCTTTGATTCCTTGACAACTGTCATTTATAACCTTATTTTAAAGCATTAGAAATAGATATTAAATGACCTATGAATATCTATTTTATAATAAGGCGCCGATAGGTTTGGTTAGACCTTTAATGCGTTTTCACATCATCCGATCCGATATCGGATGTTGGACCGATATCCCATAGATTACAGGCGCCATTTTGGGTTTTTCCATTGAAATCCTTCCGACATTCGATATCGGATCGGATAATGTGAAAACGGACAGTGGCGCCCCTCCTTACTGACCTTAAACTGCTTGATAAGCTCTGCACTCTTCACACCGCTGCTCATGTTAAACGATATGTCCACCTGATGGAGAAAATACTTTGTTACTGAATTACACTTATAAATAATACATCTCTATTTTCCTTATACAACCTGTTTTTATTGAATTCCGTGAACTTTAAGGGATGGTTCTTTAGATCAAATACAATTAATTTCTCTAAGAAACTAGCGTCTTAACTCTTACGGTTAGTAGTTATTAAAAAAATAATTACTGAATACGTGTGTGAAAGCCTTTACCACTTCCCAATGTTATTTGTTTTGACATGCGCCGTCAATCACTTGACACTAACTTGAATATTATTCTTAAGGATCTCTCACACTAATTAATTCATTTATTTATATGTACGAAAACGAACAATCATTTTTTTTAGCGAATTTAATTAAAAGTGTTACAGGGTGGTACTAAAAAGCACGGTCTTGTTGCAGTAAAGAATAATATTTTATTTTTATTTATTTTATAACCCATAGCCTAGTATCTTTCACCCAATATTCATTTTAGATTCTATCAACTCGTAGTAGGTCTACCGTCAACCAAATCTTGTCACTAGAAAAAGGCGGCAAATTTGAAAAATCGCGGGCTAGCAACACTAGTTTTGAAAATCGGTGGAAGTTCGCGTGTCATTTGTATCTTATCTATGGAAATCTCCGTCCTACCAAAAAGAGAAATAACTAGCGCATATCCGTCCCTTTTTAATACATTATCTAATTCGTAAGGAACGAGCGAGCCCCTTGAAAAAAAAATATCTGTGGCTGTTCGACGTACATTGCTGGTTTTTGTACGTTTCATAGGGATATCATACTAAATAGTTTGATGTACATTGCTACTGCCAAAATTTGGTTGACAGGCTATACTTACACCATGGCGGGTGCAACCTAGGGGTGCGTTATAACGCAATAGCTTCTAATAAAATTTAAATTTTGAGAAATCCCCGATTTTCATCAAATGGGGTTAAAATATTTAAATTAACAAACGTTTCATCAAGTTTCCCATAACGACGCCAAGTTATTAAGAATAAAATATTGTGGTTTTATCGATTTGCCTCGCCAATTTAGATGTAACGAATGATGAATGAATGGAACTATAAACATTGGTAAAATGGTATGAAGATAAGAGCACATTTAAAATGGTGTTGACATGTTTTTTTAATCATGATCAAATATATTGAAAGAGGCGCATTCCTAGCACACAGTCACAGTACCTATGTATGAAAATGATGAAATTTTTTTTTGCGAATTTAACTAAGTGATATACAGGGACTGATAATGAACCTAACGACGTGTCAAATTTAACGGAAAACAAAAAAACACGGTGTATATGTAATTTTTTTCAGGTACCTTAACGTCAGAGTATTTGTCAGTCATCTTCACGATGGGTACGGTGGCCTTCTCGAGAACCTTGATGCTGTCCTTCTCCGCTATATCCTGGGTCACCAGCTCTCGTTCTAGCGTCCATAGCGGCAGCTTCTCCCATTGACCTGGAAGTAATAAAAATGGGGGTTAAATTATGTATCATTGCCCTAAATTTCATTTACATACATCGACGATAATACGATTTCGGCTGTTTTAGACCAGTAGTGGACAAAACACGGCCTGCTGGCTATGTCCGGATTGTCCGGCCCGACACGGGTCCTTCAAAATAGTGTGTGATATGAGATAGGCCAGCCATATTTATGGCTGGCCTATAGTTATGGCCCGTCTCTAAATATTTTTCATATTTTGGGCCCCAATTAAAAAAGTTTTCCCACACTGTTTTTACACCTGGTTAGAACATTGAGGTATAATGTACTAGAGAGGACACGGCGAACAAAAAGTTTGCGCCACGAACATAAGTCCAGTGGACTTATGTTGCCTCAGTCAGTATCGGCGCGTGGTGGGAGGAAGTTGTCTCTGACTGCACACAAATAAAATGAAAAAATGCCTTCCTGTGCTATAAAATACTGTTGAAGCCATACGAGAAAATCTAATAAAAGTGACGGTGTCACATTTCATCGGTTAGTAGACAAGCTATTTTGATCTAACTTAATTTAAGTAATTATTATAATGAAGGGACGGGCTCCTTAAACGCGAAGCTATGGCCGCCATTTTGACAACTGGAATCATAGATGAATCGCGCAGACAGGACATGTAGGTAATAAGGTATAATAATTATGACCATTTCCTGTTTTCAATATATAATATAAAATACTTATTTCAATTTATAGTTTTGAATATTACACGGTTCTAATACGAATTTTAGTCGATAATATTAAACAATAAGCATGATTTTGAATTATTTCTGAATTATAATTCTCATTATTGACGAAAAATAGTGACACCAAAACTGAAATAGTATTTAATGCAACCGGTGTTTAAGGAAGGTAAAACAAGGTGAATGGCGCGATTATTATTCTGAGCTACAGAAACTTACAAAACTAATTTTATTCAAGGGAAATTAAAATTTATGAAAAAAACAATTACGAATTTTTATTTCACTGAGTAGAAATTAAATATAACAATGTATAATAGTGCTAAAAGTAAACTACTTAGTATTTCACACACAAAGTATAAAACAAAGGTCTACACTAAAAGTGTCGCGTCTAGGTGGTCAAGTCTTACTCTATGACACGGTTCGCTTCACGCGCATGCGCCTCGCGCAGCCGCCGCTGCCGGTCGACGCACAGAATATGTTCGAGTTGTCATTTCTAGTACGTAAGTACATAGTAGTTCAATGGGTTAGAACAATATTTTAGAACATTTTGTAACTTTTATTTCAGAAGCTAACAAAACCATTCGAAATTCACAAGTTAGTTCCACAGTAGAAGTTGAATGTATATATTTTTATCTCAAAATATTGCAGGTTATTGCAAAACATTTTAAACCTATTTATTATTAGCAGATTGGAGAGTATCTCATGATTTGATACGATTCATAAAGCAACATTATTATCTATTACACCTCAAATATTAACCCCGTCTCCCTCATTATTTATGTTTCCGAAAGAGACGCACGAGGTCCCCCCCCCCTAGCTTCAGCTATGAGCATTAGGTAACTAGAGTGGAAAATTACTTTTTCCGGTCATAAGAATTTGTTACGGAAATGTATTGTTGAAGAAAGGTGACGCGAGATATCGATTTTGCAATCGGTACTCTTCATGAAGCGAGAAATTAGATTATCCTTTGAATTCAGCATCCTGATGGAAAATAGTTGACACTTTAGTTGATAATTTAATTTTATTTAACAAGTATGAAGGGTGTCAAATTTTTTACTGCTCAAGTTTCAGTTTGTGATTCAAGTCTGAGTTGCTTGTACAGTCAACCAATTGGAACTAGGCCACTCTACAACCATGTCAAAATAACAATCAGTAAAAGATTTCTTACAATCGGAATTATAACGTCACTATGATAAGTCTTACAGTGGCTAGGGTTCCAATTGGTTGACTGTACTAGCTGTACACATAGCGGAGCGGAGCGTAATGTTTGATTAATTTTATGTCGCAGCAACTTATAAACACCTTAAATGAAAATACAAATCACGTGAGAGGGGTTGAAAAAAAAATTGGTACAGTTAGCCAATGTCACAAACGCATACTATAAGCTCTCCTTATCACGCAAATATAGAAGAGCGATAGAGAGAGAGCTAGGGTTGTAAAAAAACGGTTTTTTTTCTGGCTTGAAAAAAAACATGAAAAAAAACCGTGAAAAAAAACAGTTTTTTTTTCTGGAGTATGTTTTTTTCTAAAGTACGAAATCTCAAAATTTGCAAAGTAGTTAATACTTTTATACGGTTTTTTAGACTTAATGTTAACTATTAAACGAATTTAATCAAATAACTTTTATTTCTGGTCTTATAAAAGTAACATTTACGAAATCTGTAGTTTGTAGATCACTATTTACTGTTGGCAACACCACCGCCTCTCCACGCTACACGCCGCATCGGGGATTCCCCAATAAACGTTTGTATACTGAATTAAAATGTACGTTATTGTTATTGAAACACGTTACAACTCACGAAAAACCGTTATTGTCGTATTATTTGTTCATCTGAAAAAAAACCATATTTAGAAAAAAAACCAAGGTGCTCGGTTTTTTTTCATGTTTTTTTTTTTCATAATTCTGAAAAAAAACATTTGGTTTTTTTTCTATTTACAACCCTAGAGAGAGCTAGCTATACTAGCAAGGTACCTTGTCAATCTTGTCAAGCTGAAATCATCGGCGAGGTAACACGAGGGCCCCTTTAACGCCCGAGGGCCGGTAAAAAGTAGTCAAACTCACTGAATCAGAAAAAGTTAACAGCAAAAGAGTTTTGAATGATTCACGGTTAGTTTCACTACACTATTGTAATGGCTTTTTGTGTGTTTTTGTTGACTTGTCCGCAAATTTCCAAAGGGCGTCGACCCGTCAAACGCTAGCCGCCAAACAAAGCTGTCGAATCGTAACAGAAGTGCGAGGCCGAGCGATATAAATAGTACGCGAGAGATTCGCGAACTGAGATTGTTGTAGCGGAGCTTGATATTTACAAAACTGTAGAGCCCATCTCTAGTACCAAAGAGGATCGAGTATTATAGAGAATGACTGTCAAAGTAAAATGTGTAATCGCTGTGACTGCCATCTCTCGACACCGGCTTAAAACTATTGAACCTCAGTTTTGACAATTTGGCCCATATTCTTAGCTTGATATGTTTTAAAATGTCAAATATTAATATTAGCGCCATCTAGCCGAGCGTACCCCAAAGGTGTATCGCCATCTAGCACCGTACCTTTTTCTGTATGGTTTTGGGCTACGTTTTTTTCTTAGACTTTATCGGTCTTTACGAAACTATATAGGTCCTTGCTAGTACTAAGATAAGGTTCATTGTTATAAGTGTGTCCAGCAGCAGCGGCTGGTCCATACAAGCCGATTCCCACCGGCTTGCCTAAAATGGATTACTAGTAAAGTACCTAATGTTATTAGTAGGTTTTTTTTGCTCAGAAGAGCAAAAAATTAGCATAAATTTTCACCAGCCGCCACTGGTGTCTCACCTGCAATAACTTGTTACTCTATGAATGCCGCATAAACATGCGACACGCTCTTGTGGCGCTACAAATAAGATCGGTAATAATATTACGGTCAGATATATTCGAATAGTTAAATGTTATTGCAAGTTGAGATTTATGTCAAAATCATTCATGTTCATTTCGAGCTTCTAATTGGTGCTCTAAAGCTAATTTAATATTATCAAATTCATAACAACCCCGACCCAAGGCATTATCAATTTATCACGTATTAGTATTTGAGTCCTAAGCTAAGGGATATGTTAGTTGACGTCATAGAGTATATTGAATAGTATATAGTACTCAGAGACACCTTTCTTTACAAGCCAATATGCCACAAATATATTAATATCTAAGAGCGACCGAGTGAGAGACCTATACTTATATTAGGAATGTGTAAAACGTAAAGACTAAAGATATTTGTGAACTCTGTACTTAGCAGCAAGATTACGTTACCAATGTAATAAATAATAGTTGTAATATAATTAACATACAATCTACTAGCTCACGTGTTGACCAACAACAAAGATGTCCACTGGGAAAATCTATATTAATACACAGTGTTTTTAATATGAATTGCAAAATATTTCACATTACAGGTTAGAAATTCGAAACACTAAACTACATATATTTAGGCACAGTATAATAAAGAGTAATAGTAACTACAGAGGCCGGGACAAAGGTCTCCTCGCTTCGCTCGGCCGTCTATATGTCTTCGGCCGGCAACCCCATTTCCCGCCGAGGTATGTATAGTGCTTTTCTCAAACATGGTATGAAATAAATAAAGTCTACTGAAAATAGTAACTTTGGATGGCTGTATCTCCTAAACGGTGCGTCGTAGCGCAAAAATAATCGAATTTTCGTTCCCCTTTGGTACCCCGTATACGCTTATAAAAAAACAAAATGTTAAAAAAAAATTCAAAAAATTTTTTTTTGTATGAAAACGCACCCAAAATCAAATATTGTCTAGGGCCCGTACCAGTTGCAGTCGGCACGTCTATAAAGCCCCTTATAGTTTTTTTTTTAATTGGCTAAATACCTGGATGTTATGTCACAATTATCTGTGTTTGGAAATTAAAAAAGAAGACTTTGCCGGCCTTGGCCTGCAAGGTTTGTATGAAATTCCATTATCTATCAATCGTCCTAGCCGCACCTGCAACGTCATACTTCGCTGCCAATTATAAGGCACATAACATCAATATTTCATACCATGTTTGAGAAAAGGCCTTTACTCGTCAAGAGGTCCTTAATAATACCAATACCTGAGACATTGTTAAGAAAATATTATTCAACTTTTATCATTGACGACCGGTCTGGCGCAGTCGGTAGTGACCCTGCCTGCTGCGCCGCGGTCCCGGGTTCGAATCCCGGTAAGGGCATTTATTTGTGTGATAGCACAGATATTTGTTCCTGAGTCATGGATGTTTTCTATGTATATAAGTATTTATATATTAAATATATCGTTGTCTAAGTACCCACAACACAAGCCTTCTTGAGCTTACCGTGGGCCTCAGTCAATCTGTGTAAGAATGTCCTATAATATAATAATTAGCTAGCTATACCTACAATGATTCAAGTCTGCATGAGATATAACTAATTGATTTAATGTTTTTTATTTAATTTAATTTATTGATGTAACGATAGAGTGCTTAATGTTTTAATGATGAATAATGTATTTATAATCATGTTTAGATTATTAAGGAATTGAATGGCTTAAATAAATAAATAAATAATAATAAAGAGTACTATCGTACAGTATGGGCACTCGCTGTCCCCGCTGAAAGTGCCGCCCAGCCCCTCTCGGTTACCTCACAGTTACCGCCTGTCAAAAACGCGAACAGTCGACCTGTCATATCTCACTCATACAAGCATAGTACGCGTTCACCAACACGAGCTTAGACTGTGTGCTAGGAACGCTTTTTCATATATTTTTGATCGCCAGTGTCCGATGTATGATTTAGGTCGGCAGTTATTTTGTTCCTTTTAAGTGAGAACCTCCCCTGTTGGCTTTAAAACTTACTATTTCTGGTAAACTCTACAAACAATCCAGTGCGAATTTCAGGTTGCCTAGTCATCCAATTACCAAGTATGTCGTCTGGCCCGTAAATGAGTAATGTCCACGCCAGACGTCGCGTCCTCCTGACACAGATGAGAAGTAAACTCAGGTGAACTTTCATGAACATTCAAAAAGTTTCAATCCTAGGCCACCACTCTAAAACTCTGTCTTATTGACACCGTGGTGTATTTGTCAAAGAAGTCACTTCGACGCGACGTTTACTGTGAAAAGGTTCTACAGTGGCCAAGGATTTAAATTGGTTGAATGTACAGTCAACCAATTGGAACCCTAGGCCACTCTACAACCATGTCAAAATGACAAGCAGTAAGAGATTTCTTACAATCTGATTTATAACGTCACTGTGACATAGTTCTACAGTGGCCTAGGGTTCCAATTGGTTGACTGTACAGGACATCCATACTAATATTATAAATGGGAAAGTGTGTGTCTGTTTGTTTGTCCGTCTTTCACGGCAAAACGGAGCGACGAATTGACGTGTTTTTAAGTGGAGATAGTTAAAGGGATGGAGAGTGACATAGGCTACTTTTTGTCTCTTTCTAACGCGAGCGAAGCCGCGGACAAAAGCTAGTTTCTAAAATTTCCATGTTTTCTAATAAAAGCTTGTAATAAAATAGCTATTTGTGTCGATAAAAAGTTCGCCCCCTTTCTTCCCGTGGGTGTCGTAGAAGGCGACTGTGGGATTGGGTTAAATTGTGGCGTAAGGCGAGAGGCTGGCAACCTGTCACTGTAATGTCACAGTTTCGTTTTCTTTCAACCCCTTATTTGCCAAGAGTGGCACTGAAGCTTTAGTAGTTTCATGTGTTCTGCCTACCCCTTTATGGGATACAGGCGTGATTGTATGTATGTATGGGTGTAAAAAGTTCGAAAAACACTGCAAGATACTGAAAACCGTTGCAAATTACTATTGATTAATCAAAAGGTTGCATAAAATTATACAAATTATGACATTACGAGAAACGCAATAGTCGGGAAAGTGACCGAAAACTACGCAGTAGTGAGATAATGCATAATAAACAGAAAGTAAGATTACAGCGCGGATATTGTTATCATTATTACAGCACATGTATTATTCAGCTGATTGTGCAGTAACAAGTGCACTTAGTATGAGTCACTGACAGTGTCAAACTTACATGAGTAGTTAAGTACATACGGCGCTAATTTACCGCTTTACCAGAAGTACGTAGTACGGTCAACTCACGTCCCTTGCGCGTCCCTTGTGCGTCCTTCCTATACAAAATGTACTGAGGAGACGTTTTTTAAATTACATTCAGGCGGTGTGGCGCTGACGTCCGTTCCGCCTCGGCGGACATGCGTCTCTTGAGTGTGGACGGCCCCATAGATTAACTATTACTTAAATACATTAAATTACCAAGAAATAAGAGACAAGAGATAAGCAGTCACGAGATTCATAAGGGGTCGAAAGAGCAATCCAGTCAGTCAGATTACTGTCATCGATATTTTAAATGAATGAAACGCGTAACTTGAAATAAACAGATTATTATAATTTATTTAAAAACAAGTGTATAACCCGAGATTTCGTTTTGTGAAGTCAAGTTTATAATTAGGTAGTTTCTTCATTAAAATAGGCTTAATAACAAATGATAATACTGATAATGAATAAAAAGCTATCCTATATCCTTTCTCGATCAAAATTTTTCGCCGGCGATGGAGGGATGAACTGGACTCCTTCTTGGAGGAATGGTCAGACATAGCACTGGATAGAGATCAGTGGAAAAATTGGGGGGAGGCCTTTGCCCAGCAGTGGGACACGACGGGCTCCAGAATTATCTCTATTGGCAGATTTCATTCAAATCGGTTCAGTGGTTTAAACGTGCTGGAATAAATATCAGACTAAAGCCTCCGCCACACATAAAGCGTTTTGATAGCGTATCGTTAGCGGAGTGCAATGATAGCAGTGCGCCGGCGGAAAGCTGGAGTTCCGCTCGCAATCCGTGCTCGTTAGTTCCCGTCGGCGCAACGCCAGCGTTCGTCCGGCGCAACGCTATCGTTGCGCTCCGCTACCGCTCCGCCTACGCTATCAAAACACGCATGTGTGGCCGAGCTTTAAGAGTCACTTGCACCACCGAAAATGTTATTAACCCACCATTAAAATGGTGTGGAATTTGACAGTTGACACTTGACAGCCCACTAACCTTGAGTTAAGCGGGTAGTGCAAGTGGCCACAAGTGTACCAAGGACATTCATTCTTGTGAATCTTATGATTTAATCTATATCGAAAAGGTGATTAGACATACTATATAAAAAAAACTATGTTAACAAGGACATAGAGCACAAAATTATATTGTACAAGTTTGTACGGCATAACCGGTTTTTCTGGATTTACGCACTTCCCTTGACCGTTAAGAGCGCTTTCAAAAAATCTGCTTGCTCGCATTTCGGCGCCGGCGGCGCTGGCGTGCGCCTGTGTGCAGACGCACACTATAACCAGAAGCATAACGATTGTAGCCTGCGGTACAGACATAGCGTGCGATCCTCTTCGAACCAACCTTACGTGCGGCTAGAGCGAAAGGGATAGCATTCATGGTCGGTACCGCCACGCCGTCAGTAGCGTAGCGGACTAACCATTATTGATACTTGCGTAAAAATACCACCATATATATTACATATTTGCATACATGATTTCGTGCATCAATACTTGACCTTTTAGTTTAATTATTAAACTTATCACAGTTTTTAGGGTTCCGTAGTCAAATAGGAACCCTTATAGTTTCGCCATGTCTGTCTGTCCGTCCGTCCGTCCGTCCGCGGATAATCTCAGTAACCGTAAGCACTAGAAAGCTGAAATTTGGTACCAATATGTATATCAATCACGCCAACAAAGTGCAAAAATAAAAAATGGAAAAAATGTTTTATTAGGGAACCCCCCCTACATGTAAAGTGGGGGGATGATATTTTTTTTTTCATTCCAACCCCAACGTGTGATATATTGTTGGATAGGTATTTAAAAATGAATAAGGGTTTACTAAAATCGTTTTTTGATAATATTAATATTTTCGGAACTAATCGCTCCTAAAGGAAATAAAAGTGCGTCCCCCCCTCCCCTCTAACTTTTGAACCATATGTTTAAAAAAATATGAAAAAATCACAAAAGTAGAACTTTATAAAGACTTTCTAGGAAAATTGATTTGAACTTGATAGGTTCAGTAGTTTTTGAGAAAAATACGGGAAACTACGGAACCCTACACTGAGCGTGGCCCGACACGCTCTTGGCCAGTCCAAGGCGGTTTTTTTTTTCTTAAAAATTATCTTTTAAAACGTGTGTAGCCTTGGAAGAAATAAATTAAAAAACTTTTATAATATAATAATTTGTGTATATAATATTGTCTTCTGTCACCGCGATAGTTACTCATGAAATAAATTTATGGAATCAGATTATATCGCGTATAATGAATATAATCCGTTTTCTTAGTTTTATTTCATTTTGTATATGGTATGTTTTCTAGGTACATATGTATAATGGAACTAAGATCGGTTTTCTTTAAAAGTAGTTTTTTTATATTTAAAATGTGTTATTGTGTTTTTAGGGTTTCGTAGTCTGTCCGTCCATCCGTCCGCCCGTCCGCGGATAATCTCAGTGACCGTTAGCACTAGAGAGCTGAAATTTGGTACCACAATATGTATATCAGTCACGCGGGTCACGCCGACAAAGTGCAAAAATAAAAAGTGGAAAAATGTTTTATTAGGGTACCCCCCCTACACGTAAAGTAGGAAGTGATTTTTTTTTTCATTTCAACCCTAACGTGTGATATTGTTGATAGGTATTTAAAAATGAATTACTGAAATCGTTTTTTGATAATATTAATATTTTCGGAACTAATCGCTCCTAAAGGAAATAAAAGTGCGTCCCCCCCTCCCCTCTAACTTTTGAACCATATGTTTAAAAAAATATGAAAAAAATCACAAAAGTAGAACTTTATAAAGACTTTCTAGGAAAATTGATTTGAACTTGATAGGTTCTGTAGTTTTTGAGAAAAATACGGAAAACTACGGAACCCTAGACTGAGCATGGCCCGACACGCTCTTGGCCGGTTTTTAAATATTATGTTGTTTTAATTGCATGGAGCACAGGACGGTCCACATCTATATATTAGTTTTTTGTAAGGAAATACAACTACGCTACGCCTACCTGCTTTAATTGACTGGTGACACACTGAGACAGTGGATGCGCCAGAGTATAAAAGAGTGATTACCATCTCTTGTCAAAGATCTTGTTGAGACGAATCAAACGAACCCAAACACGAAGTGGTTACAAGACCTGGTTGATGAGAACTCTTGACTACCATCTGTCTTCATCATCAGATCCTGGGTCCATCTCTTGTCAAAGATCTTGTTGAGACAAATCAAACGAGCCCAAACACGAAGTTGTTTCAAGACCTGGTTGATGAATTCTCTTGACCACCTTCCGGCTTCACCATCAGATCCTGGGTACCATCTCTTGTCAAAGATCTTGTTGAGACGAATCAAACGAGCCCAAACTCGAAGCGGTTTCAAGACCTGGTTGTTGAATTCTCTTGACTACCTTCCGGCTTCATCATCAGATCCTGGGTACCATCACCTCTTGTCAAAGATCTTGTTGAGGCGAATCAAACGAGCCCAAACACGAAATGGTTTCAAGACCTGGTTGATGAGAACTCATGACTACCATCTGACTTCATCATCAGATCCTGAGTACCATCTATTGTCAAAGATTTTGTTGACACGAGTCAGTAACCTAAAATGATATTCAATAATAAATAATACCTACTAAAAATATTAGTCAAGTTAATTAGTTAGTTACCAAAGTCGTCAACCCAAGGATCAAAGTTTTCGGTCGCAGTATACATGCAACAGTGCAGCCAAACACGCACACAAGTGCGGTTTTGGACACGGCGGGTGCCGCACACAATGACAAAATAACTTCGCGATCGTCGAGCCGCGTGCGGAGCGGACTGTCATACGTCCTGCCTCTACAAGCTCTGCCGCGGTACTGACATCGCAAGCGCGCGTAACCGTAATAAGGAGGCATTTTTAAAAAATCGTCAAAAATATTAAATTGCAAGTAATAGAAAACTTTTGCATAAAATCTGTTTAAGTAAGCGTTGCAGATTATTTTTATATTAAAACTACTTTAGAAACACGTAAGTTTTCGAAGAAATTGACACTTATTCTGAGGTGATTTCTGAAACAAATTGGATTCATCATTTCCTCATTTACTCTATTCTAAAGCCTTATAACAAAGAAGTAGTCTCATAAGATTGTAGTACAGGATATACATAATACAAATTTACCACTTGAAGCATTCAAAACTATCCAAATTTTACAAATTAGACGGACTAAGTCAGCACTTTTCGCGGGTTTTCCTAAACATGCACCAGAAAAAAAATCATAATTAATTAAGTGAGTTAGTTTTCAAAAATCCAGTCTCACAACATGTAAGTTAAGAAGATGTCCTAATCGAATCTTGAACTTAATAAGTCTGTTAGATGACGGAAAGTATAGCATTTTGCCGACTAAAACTATCAATTTTACATTATTACGACGTTTTCGTTGAATGGCCTCTTAAGCAAGTCAAATAGGGGTACAAATTATAACAAACTTCGATATTCCGAATGACGTTCAGAGCATGTTATGAGTTTGTGCCATTTTAGAATACGAATTATAAATTTAACGTAAACATCAGAAAATGGTTTTGGTGAAATCGTGCTCATTGGAGAGTAAATGGGACTAAAACCTCCGCCACACATAAAGCGTTTTTATAGCGTAGCGTTAGCGGAGCGTCAGCGGCGCGCATTCCGCTCGCAACCCGCGCTCGTTAGTTCCCGCCGGCGTCCACTGGGCGCAACGCCAGCGTTCGTCCGACGCACCGCTATCAATGCGCTCCGTTGACGCTCCGCTAACGCTCCGCCTACGCTCTCAAAACGCGCATGTGTGGCCGAGCTTTAACGGTCTATAAAAAGGAAGAAATAAAGGTGAAGTTTGTACTATCGAGAAACGTTTTCTAAAACGTCAAAAAGCTCATGGTAGAGGATTAGGTATCTTTTAGCCGTCCATGTATTCCCCTAAATATACATATAATACTTACATGTAATAATATAAGCTGCAAAAGTGCATGGAGAAATTATGAATGAACTCAATGATAAATTCGCCATCCACTTTTGCGGCTGATAGTACATATAAGAATGGAAAACAAAAACATAATATAGTTCATACTTAATTTTCTCAGTTCCATCTCGATCCAGTCATCAGTCAGACGACCGGTCTGGCGCAGTCGGTAGTGACCCTGCCTGCTGCGCCGCGGTCCCGGGTTCGAATCCCGGTAAGGGCATTTATTTGTGTGATGAGCACAGTTATTTGTTCCTGAGTCATGGATGTTTTCTATGTATATAAATATTTATATATTATATATATCGTCGTCTGAGTACCGACAACACAAGCCTTCTTGAGCTTACCGTGGGCCTCAGTCAATCTGTGTAAGAATGTCCTATAATATTTATTATTTATTATTATCAATAACCTTATAGATAGCGCCGATCAATCAGAACACAAACAGAGCGAGTTTCCGATTCGTCACCATCTAATAGATAAGTTAGATAACCCCAAATGCCATATGTAAGATAGGTTATTAAATGATTATCTATACGGTACCAGAGTTGATAGGCATATCGCATAACCTTTCATATAGGGGCAATTTCAGAATTTGGGACCCCCAAATTAGCGTAAGTTGTTAACAAAAATTAACTCATTGTCAGTTTTGTGACGATAATTAAGAATGAAATTTCAATGAAAATATTGTTTTTGTGTTAATTACATAAACTTTAAGCAATAATATACATTCAGAATGTGAAAAAAGTAAATTTTTAGACAGATTGTATCCTTAATTGTCATCAGCACGGGAAGCATGGTCGCGCGATAAATGATAAAACATCTGGCCGTCCCTATCGCACTTACTAATAGTGCGATAGGGACGGCCTGATATTTTATCGTCTATCGCGCGACCACGTCCCTTGCAGAAAACTGACAGCGAGTTAATTTTTGTTAACAACTTACGCTAATTGGGGGGACCCAAATTCTGAAAATGCCCATAGTAGTGTGAATGAGGTGTTGCACTTCCTAGTGTACTACCTCTGCCACACACTCGACAAGCAGCGTGGGAAGTATAGCGAGGGCAGTAAGCAGACGAATAGTGTGGCCGCGCTATACTCGTCATGCCGCTCCGTAATTTGTCGGTTTTTTGGCGCGAGGGCCGGCCACAACTTACGCCGTGGCTTGCGTGGGCGACGGTCGCGCGATGGTCGCGCGACGGCGATGCGACGCATACGAAATCAAACCTTATCGATATGGAAGTATGAGACGCGACGGCGACGGTCGCGCGACCGTCGCTCACGCAAGACACGGCGTTAGTGCGATTAATCGTGCGAGTAGGGCAGTGTGTGGCCGGAGAGGACAACATTGCGGCAGCGCGAGCGCGAGGAGCAGCGCAAGGGGCAGCGCGAGGGGCATAGTGTGGCCAAGGTTTAATAGTGTGAGCGAGGCCTGTCACACTACGATAGAGTGTTTATTTAGGGCTTAGGGCCCATTTACATTTACGCCAGTTACATTCTATCACTTTATTTATTCGGTTGGCCGAATGAATGATAGATAGATAGATAGATAGATAAATGATTTATTGTCACAACATGGTCGTTACAATCTGTACCTTATGAAATATCTTAAAGTTATAACCTATACAATACAAGGAAATTTTACTTACAATCTAGGTATACGTGACAAGTGGACAGTCTCAGCTACGTGCTGGAGCCTCACCTTCCGGCGTGGTTTCAGCGCTGATTTTCAGCCTGCCCGGGTTGAGGCGGAATGTTGAATGCAACCTCAATGGTCCGCAATGTAACTAAAATCGTATGCGAGATCGAGCCGTATAAATAAGCCTTCAGTCACCTTTGGTTGAATGTCGACTAGATGGTGCTTATATGTATTAATCTATTAATATTTGACAATTGTAACACACATCAAGTTAAGAATATGCCCGCGGTCCTGGGTTCAATCCCAGTAAGGGCATTTATTTGTGTGATGAGCACAGATATTTGTTCCTGAGTCATGGATGTTTTCTATGTATATAAGTATGTATTTATCTATTAAAGTAACTATGTATATCGTCGCTTAGCATCCATAGTACAAGCTTTGCTTAGTTTGGGGCTAAGTTGATCTGTGTAAGGTGTCCCCAATATATATATATATATATATATATATATATATATATATATATATATATATATATATATATATATATATATATATATATATATATATATATATAATAAAATTAAAAAAAAATTAAATCTGAGGTTCAAAAGTTTTATTCCTTTGTCGGGAGATTGCTGTCTATTCACTGTGAATACATATTTTACTTTGACAGTCAATTCTTTATAAACTTGATCCTCTTTGGTAAAGACAAAAAATGTGTCATCGAATCACAGTTTTGTCACAGAGACCCTATTTGCGTATGTGAATAATATGTTAATCATACCACGATATATTTATCTTATCTCAAGATAGCAGTTATTAGGCGATTTCATGCGGAAGTTTGTTTTGATATTCAGAATATGTTAGTATGACCATGAAGTATGCTTAGAACTAAATCTGACGACGAATTTTGACGACCGGTCTGGCGCAGTCGGTAGTGACCCTGCCTGCTGCGCCGCGGTCCCGGGTTCGAATCCCGGTAAGGGCATTTATTTGTGTGATGAACACAGATATTTGTTCCTGAGTCATGGATGTCTTCTATGTATATAAGTATGTATTTATCAGCAGCGGCTGGTCCATACAAGCCGATTCTTACCGGCTTACCTAAAATTGATTACTAGTAAAGTACCTAATATTAAGGTAGGTTTATTTTTGCTCAGTGTTGCCTAGCAGAAATTTTCACCAGCCGCCACTGGTATTTATCTATTTAAGTACGTATATCGTCGCTTAGCACCCATAGTACATACAAGCTTTGCTTAGTTTGGGGCTAAGTTGTTCTGTGTAAGGTGTCCCCAATATTTATTTATTTATTAAATGAAGGTTAAAGAATTTTTACCCGAAATGACGGGTTATGATAAAATGAATTGTTTTTGCTAATAAGTACTTCATTTAAAAATACTACACAATTAGCCTCTTCCTAAATTAGTTACACAGTCAGTGATTACACATTTTACTTTGACAGTAACTCTCTATAATACTCAATCCTCTTTAGATGCCCAGTAAAGTTTTTCAGGAATTTCCCTATTTACGAGTTTCCCTGCTTAAGTATTCAGGCTGCGACCCGGGCTTTGGGACATTACATTTTTACCATATTTTCATTGCGAAAGTAAAATCGTTCGCTAAGCGACAGGAATTTGTTATTTTCTGCCAAATACATCGATTTTACAAAAAGTTTCATAGATATTTTGTGTCCAGGCAGGCAAGCAATGTCGCGTGATAAACGATACAACGTCAGGCCGTCCTTTTCGCACTATTTGTAAGTGTGATAGGGACGCATGCGATAAAGTTTATCCAACTAGTGTGCTACGCCAGCAGATTTTTTTTCTATACACCCTGTTTTTATTGAATTCCGTTAACTTTAAGGGATGGTTCTTTAGACACTAACTTGAATATTATTCTTAAGGGTCTCTCACACTAATTAATTCATTTATTATGTATATACTACTAAAAGTGATATAAATGGTGGTTCCTGATACCGAACCTAACGACATGTCAAATTTAACGGAAAACAAAAAACCACGGTGTAATATCTAAAGCTAAACACACCTAGTCGTTAGAGGCATGTCCAGATATTTCTGAGTACTACTGGCGCTTATATATCTGATGGTGACTATAGGTAAATGAAATGTACGTCAATATTTATTACATAAGGCAACTAATCAATGCAACTATCCCGTCCAAATAGTAGACATGAAAGTACATTTTACGACGTTTTAACGTGGTTGCCTAGTTTCTGTACACGTTAATTAAATTACGTCAATCGGGGTAACTGCACAGTAGCGGAATGTCTGAGACTAGCACAGTTTAACTTACTTTGTGACCTACTTCGCCTCCTTATGTGTGTTCTATCGCCTGTACAATGGGTTGTGTTCTGAAGAACTGTTTCACATGACGCCAACAGCCACTTTTCATCATCGCACCGCTCGCCATCGACAGGGCGCTCATCCACACACCTTACAACCTCAATGGTCGCGCACCGTACGGTTTCAGAGAAATTTCCTCCCACGTACGCTCCGGCTGTGGAATGAGCTCCCGTCGAGGTATTCCCGATGAACTACAGTATGGGGTTCTTCAAAAAAGGAGTGTACAAGTTTCTAATGGGTCGCACGTGACACCCCTTAGGGATCATCCACATATTACGTCACACCAAATTTCAGGTTTTTGGACCCCTCCCCCCCCCTATGTCACGCTTTTTTGTATCCCTTTAACAGGGCTTGTCACATTTAGTATGACCCCCCCCCCCCCTCCCCCTTACACTGTGACGTAATATATGGATGACGCCTTAGTTGCAGGCGTCCATAGGTTACGGTGACCGCTTTCCACCAGCCGGGCCGTATACCTGTTTGCCACCGACGTGGTATAAAAAAAGTTATTGATTGTAAAAATTAACGGTGAAGGTATTTTATTGAGCGGTATAAAGCGTATGTCGCTCCCGGATAGGTTTATACACGGTGTTTCCGGTATCACTCAAAACCTCAGACACCCCAACTGATTTTTATTTTTTTAAACTCATCTAGAGTATTCATCTTTTAATGTGATGGTTACTTTTTTTTAAATTGAATTTTTAATTTTCTGTACAGCTCTACTTGACTTTTAGCTCTACACTCAATAAAATAATTGCTAACTACCATCATAAACCATAAGACTATTTATTTGTGTACGTTACTGCAACGACATAAGGTTTACCAATAGACAGCTAAGATGTCACTGTAAAACACTTTAAAGCTTTGTCACAGTAAACTTCAAATTGGACAGGTTATCGCAGTAAGCAAATAAACTCAATATTCAAAATGACAAGGTTGTAATTAGGTACGAGTTCAATTTGTTATGACTTATGATAAACATTAAGATTAAACTGACAAACAACGTCAAACTAGTAGCGGAAAAAATAATCGTCCAAGTAACCGGCCAGTATTAATACCCCTAAATACTGAAAAAAGGTAAACAACCTCTAGCAATGCGATATACACAATGTTGTATTACGAGTACAATAGAATAGGCACGTAAAAAATAACTAATAATACTAATTTAAATAAAAATATTACCCCCATCAAGATATAGCTCAATCGATTCTACTCTCGATTCTGAACAAACTGTTTTCAGGTTTTTAGTGTTAAGTGAAACACGGTGTATAGTCACGAGAGAAGTTGTCTCTCGCATTCAGACGCTGTTTTAATTATCTGTCAAGATGTACGAGGCCTTATGATGAGCGGTATACACCCCGTTTTTATTTAATTCCGTCAACTTTAAGGGAAGGTTCTTTAGGTCAAATACAATTAATTTCTCTAAGAAACTAGTGTCTTAACTCGTACGGTTATCGAGTTATTAGAAAAAACAATTTAATTACTGAACGCGTGTGTGGCATCCCTTACCATTTCCTAATGTTATTTGTTTTGACATGTGCCGTCAATCACTTGACAATGACTTTAATGTTATGATTAAGGTCCTCTCACACTAATTAATCCATTTATTATGTATGAAAACGAAAAAAAAAATGTTTTTTTCGAATTTAACAAAAAGGGATATACAGGGTGGTTCCATATGATGAAGCTAACTGCTTGTCGAATTTAACGGAAAACAAAAAAAAACACGGTGTATAGACCGTGATTACCTTTTTTTAACCGACTTCAAAAAAGGAGGAGGTTCTCAATTCGACTGAATGTTTTTTTTTTGGATTTTTTTTGTATGTATGTTACTCGATATCTCCAAGAATCGTGGATCGATTTTCAAAATTTTTTTTTTGATCGAACGGGTATAACCCCGAGATGGTCCCATTGGGACCAAGTCAGGGTCTGATGATGGGATCTTGGAGAAATCTAGGGAACTCTTCAAATGTTATAGGCACATGTAAGGTTTTTAGTGTATTTTTCAAAGGTACACCAGTATTTACGCCTGACGGTAGTAATTTTGTGTGGCTGAGCTGATGATGGAAGGTCAACTCCTCAATGGTTAGGAGTTAAAGGATAATTCTTTCACTACTGTACATATATTCAGACTGATACATATTAATCACTAGGAACCACTAAAAATCAACAAATAAATAAACTTTTTAACAAAAAATAAAACCGCTTTCAAAAATAAGCGCGTTACAAAACACGGAGAAACTAAAAAGCCAAAAATAATAAACCTTTGAATTCAGATTTCTTATCGTATCGCAATAATCTAAACATCCAAATTATAAACAAATCAATTATTTTTGAAGGCGGGACCAGCCTGCGCATGGTTGGGAGGGGCAAACAGGTCTGGTACCGACTTCAAAAATAATTGATTTGTTTATAATTTGGATGTTTAGATTATTGCAATACGATAAGAAATCTGAATTCAAAGGTTTATTATTTTTGGCTTTTTAGTTTCTCCGTGTTTTGTAACGCGCTTATTTTTGAAGGCGGTTTTATATTTTTTTTTATCGACCGTATGTACGAAGTTAGATTCATAAGCACGGGGAACTCGGGTAAATATTGGGAGCTCGACAAGCATCAAAATTTTAATCAAGGTCTGTATTCCGGTCAATATAAATTTCTAAATGTAGAAGAGTATGCAAAGAAAGACACAGGGCTCTTTATCGTAGGCATCGTGCAAGCGATTGCCACCTTGATTATGACTAGGCCAGTCTAGGCTTGACTATCTCTTCTTCCTCCTACCCTTATCCCACATTATGTGGGGTCGGTACAATACATTTTCCTCTTCCATTCTCCTCTATCTTTCGTCATCTCAACACTCACATCTTTCTTTCTCATATCCTCTTTCACACAATCCATCCAGCGTTGTTTGGGTTTACCCCTCCCTCTCCATCCATCAACCTTCATCTCCTGATATTTGTGCTAAGTATTCTGAAAACGCAATAACCGAAATTTAAATAAAATATCAAATTAAACCATTCTAATCCACCAATCAAATTGTCGACGAAACCGTATCGTAAAAACCCAAAACAAATATGACGTAGCGTTGCTACGCATAATAACATCATCACATCATCTGTAGGAAAATCGTAATTTTGTTATCAAAACGTTTTCTATGTTGGTGAATCATCTAATAGACTTGGTGTTATATCTTATACTTTTAAACGAGCAATTCTTGTATATTTATTTATTTATTTATATATATATTTATTTACACTGACGATCTCGGAAACCGCTCTAACGATTTCGTAGAAATTTGTTATGTGGGGGTTTTTGGGGGTGAAAAATCGGTCTAACTTATCCTTAGGTCCCGGAAAACGCGAATTTTCGAGTTTTCATGCGTTTTTCTTCGCGCGCCATCTCGTGTGCAGTAGTTGTACTGTTAAGACAGAATTCTTTCGGTCGATGTAAGTACTATTTATTGCAAACACTAGATGGCGACACATGTCAAGGCTAAAACGAATAGAAAAATACACTATTTGAGTTTTTGTGGCGAAATGCGCGCCATCTCGTGTGGAGTAGTTGTGTTGTTAAGGCTGAGAATTCTTTCGCTCGATGTAGGTACTATTCATTTTTGAACTAGATGGCGACACATGTCAAGGATACGAAACAGAACCGAGCGAAGCTCGGTTGCCCAGATATTTGATCATTTAAATCTGCACTGACTCGGTTCGTTCTTGGCAGTTTAATACGCTTTTTTAACCCGCGACGCAAAAACGACGGGGTGTTATAAGTTTGACGTGTCTGTCTGTCTGTGTGTGTGTCTGTCTGTGGCATCGTAGCTCCCGAACGGATAAACCGATTTAGATTCAGTTTTTTTTGTCTGAAAGCAGAGTTAGTCGGGACGACAGGGATTGACAATATGTCAAGTAAAATGTAAAGTTCTAAAATTGCGATCTAGCCACGAGCGTAGCAAAAACGGTTTGAAAAATGTTATCATGATCATAAGCCAATATAACAGCTTGCATTTTTAATGACATAGGAGACAAACGAGCAGACGCATCGCCTGATGATAAGCGATTACCGCTGCCCATAGACCATGCAACACCAGAGAAATTGAAAGTGCGTTGCCGGCCTTAAATATCTCATGTCTTATACTGATAGTCTTATGGCTGATTGGACTTAATTTTAACCTATGAATGTTTCTGTTCTTTGCCATACGACTAAATAATAAATAGTCTTATTTAAACTTTCACGATTATTACGCATAATTTTTAAAAATCGGGACTTAATTTTTAAAGCTCGGCCACACATGCGCGTTTTGATAGCGTAGGCGGAGCGGTAGCGGAGCGCAACGATAGCGGTGCGCCGGACGAACGCTGGCGTTGCGCCCAGCGGACGCCGGCGGGAACTAACGAGCGCGGATTGCGAGCGGAATGCGCGCGGATTGAGAGCGGAACGCCAGCGTTCCGCCGGCGCACCGCTATCAATGCGCTCCGCTAACGTTACTCTATCAAAACGCTTTATGTGTGGCAGAGGCTTTAATCGCATATGACTATACATATTAAACTAACCTCCAATGTTTCAGGGACGGCGTTGTCTCCGTGGTCTTAGAGAAGACATACGCTATTAAGTCCCGATTTAAAAAATAATTATTGATAAGTCTTTACAGGAACACGGTTAGTGTTCGTTGCGAATGTCTTATCTCATTTAAACCACAGAATATATAATAGTACAAGTACAGAAGGCCCACTGCTTTGATGTTCACGAAATGCCGCCTTTTAAATGCCTACAAAATCCTAACAAAGAAACGAGCCGCACATGCGCAGCGTCGGACGATAGGGTTGCCTATGGATTAAAACGAATTAATACTCAGATAAAATGTTATACTATTATATTCCAGTTTTGGGTACTTTCTGGGTATATATACAGTATTTATACACCGTGTCCAATAAGTCCGAATACTCACATTTTACCTCAGTTCTAAAGATATAGGGATCACAGGCCATCAAATTGTTATTTAAACTAAAGAGTATATTCCTCTTAATAAAATACAAGCACAAAGTACATGAAATTTCCGAAGTGCCTAAGAAAAACAAAGAGGTAAAGTGCCAACAAAATACTTGCTCGGCACGCAGGTGACGAGTTATTTTTTATAAGGAGAATCTGTATGTGATAAAACAGACGCCACGTGTCCAAAATAAACTATTATGGGTACCGAGGATAGATAACGTTCCGGGCAACTAGAAAAATGTGCCTAGGTTCCAGAGCTCACCATCGGCCCAGGTGTGGGATGCAGTATGTAAGCGAGGTAAACTACCTTCAGTACTTACAGATAAAAGCGTTAAAATCAACGTTTTTTTCTTTAAAACCAAGGTTTTAGAGAAAAAAATGCCTTAAAGTTAAAAAGGATGCTTGGGAATGAGTATCATGTGTCCCAACAAGACGCACCTCCAGCACATTCGGCAAATGGTATTCTAGCGTAGTTTCAGACTAATTTGGCAGTTTTTTATCCGAAACATGAGTGGCCACCCAGGCCTCCAGGTTTAGGCGTATTAGACTATTTTGTATGGTCATACATGCTTTGAAGACTAAATTTTTATAAAATCATAAACCTACATCATTTCAAAAAGGTTATCGAGAGTATTTGAGATGAAATGTGAAGAAAACGGTGCGTGCCGCGTGTGATCCGTTTGAGAAGCGTTTGAGGCTGGTAAACAAATTAATGCTGGAGTTATTCCAAAACATTTGTTGTGAATGTAGTAAATAAGAGTGCCATTCATAAAATATAATAATAATGTAGTAACTATTTGTTCATTTTGTTTTATTGGCTATTTGTGCTGTATTCAAACTTATTGGACACGGTGTATATTTTTGTGTAAGTCCCAACATCACAAGCCTTATTGAACTTTTCTGTGGGACTTAATCAATAGTAAATCTGTGTAAGATTGTCCTATTTTAATCATGATGTCTATTTAACTAAGCATTATTACTATTATTAGCCATTCCCACGTGGACATCGCATATAAAACTTTAAAAAAAAACTCGCGACGTAAAGTAACAATAGAAAGTGTGAACGTGCGTTCTATGAAAACGCGCGCCACCCCTGATTAGGCCGCGAACTCGCGGCCGCCAGCATGTACTTGTAGCGCGGCGATAGAAACGCGAAGTGAGCCGCCCCTGTTTAACGGCTCAGCCACGACATTGGTCTAAGCGCGACAGCGAGGAGCGGCGGCCATACATCGGAGCGAGACACAGCGATGGGACTTTTCATTCGCACGTATGGCTGCCGCTCACCGCCGCCGCGCTTAGACCAATGTCGTGGCTGGGCCGTAAACATACATTTTAGCTGGCTCGTGTTATTGATAACAGTATCTACGTCACAACAGCGATAATTGGCCAAGCGCCACTGGTTAAACTAAATATGACGCAGGCGAGTGACCATGCTCTAAAATAGTGACGTATTCTCTGACTAACTTTCATCATTTCAAATTTCAATGTTAGTACCTAATGGTCATACGAGTATGTAAATGTAAGACCAAGTTCCAGAATAGTGACGTACCTATGCAATCTATGACTAAGTTTCGTCATTGAAATTACCGTCGAGCCAGAGACGCTTGACGGCCCGACCTCTTTACAATTTTTTTTATTTAACTTACAATTTTCGATGTAAAATTTGCATAAGGTACGACGGGACAGATCTCGACTGTGGGGCAAATGTAACTGGTCCATTTTTTTCATGTTTTACAATGTTTGCATTATTAAATAGCGTGCCCACAAGTTATATTATGGTAGGCGTGTGAAAACTTCCTTTTTTACGCACTTGTATCGTAATGTACTATTTTATCACTTTTCCCTATAGCCATACAAGAACGCTGGCCATTTACGTAAAACGACTTCCGGTTCCGCTGCGCATGAGTCAGTAGTGCGCGTGTACTAAGAGTCATCATCATCATCCGCCTCCTTGCGTTATCCCGGCATTCGCCACGGCTCATGGGAGCCTGGGGTCCGCTTTGACAACTAATCCCAAGATTTGGCGTAGGCACTAGTTTTTACGAAAGCGACTGCCATCTGACCTTCCAACCCGAAGGGTTAACTAGACCTTATTGGAATTAGTCCGGTTTCCTTACGATGTTTTCCTTCACCGAAAAGCGACTGGCAAATATCAAATGACATTTCGCACATAAATTCCGAAAAACTCATTGGTGCGAGCCGGGGTTCGAACCCGCGACCTTCGGAACGAAAGTCGCAGGTACTTACGCTAGGCTACCAGCGTGTACTAATAGTATGACGTTTATATCAGCTGAGTTAAGACCATATGTCGTTGCAGGATAATGTATATTTATGATGGGTACATTGACTGTTTGGACTTCTGGAAAAATGCGATAGTTGTGTTCTAGACAAAGAGGATCGAGTATTATAGAGAGTTACTGTCAAAGTAAAATGTGTAATCACAGTGCATAGACTGCCATCTCTCGACACACAGCTTCAAACTTTTGAACCTTAGTTTTGACAATTTGGTCCATATTGTTAGCTTGATAGGTGTTAAAATGTCAAATATTAATATTAGCGCCATCTAGCCGAGCGTTCCCCAAAGGCGTAACGCCATCTAGGCCACCGTACCTTTTTCTCTATGGCTTTGAGGTACGTTTTTTTTCTTAGACCTTATCCGTCTATACAGAGTTACATATGTCTTTGGTTCTAGACTAGACTGTGGACAGACACTGGACATTGAAAGTGTTAAGAATGACCTATTGCCTGCTCAAGAGCCTTTTCTTATCACAGTGTGCCGTATGACATGATAGAAATGTGTACGTAGTGCTTTGAATTCTTTTGGTTTAATATTAACACTGACATTGTCAGATTTCAAACAACAACGTAAAACTAAAATCCGTCATTATTTTACACTAGAGCAGGGTCCCCGAACTGTTTGTAAGCACGCTGCTTGTTGCCTAGATCTGTACCTGTCTCCACTCACCTATAACCACCAGGTCTTAATCGCTAGTGGGCAGGTACAGGCTGGTACGGAAGGAGCCAAACACTTCGACCGGCTAGGATAGCGCCAAGTATCCTTCTCACAACCACCAGAAAGCTGAAATCTCCACTCACCTATAACCACCAGGTTTATATCGCTAGTGGGCACGTACAGACCGGTACGGAAGGACCCGAACACTTCGACCGGCCAGGATTGCGCCAAGGATCCTTCTCACAACCGTCAGAAGTCTCAAACTTCCACTTCCACTCACCTATAACCACCAGGTCTATATCGCTAGTGGGCAGGTACAGGCCGGTACGGAAGGACCCGAACACTTCGACCGGCCAGGATTGCGCCAAGGATCCTTCTCACAACCGTCAGAAGTCTCAAACTTCCACTCACCTATAACCACCAGGTCTATATCGCTAGTGGGCAGGTACAGGCCGGTACGGAAGGACTCGAACACTTCGACCGGCCAGGATGGCGCCAAGGATCCTTCTCACAACCGTCAGAAGGCTGAAATCTCCACTCACCTATAACCACCAGATCTATATCGCTAGTGGGCAGGGACAGGCCGGTACCACATCTCGGACACTGGCGATCAAATATATGAAAGAGACGCGTTCCTAGCACACATTCTAAGCTCGGTAGGTGAACGCGTATCATGTTTGTATGAGTGAAACATGACAGGTCGACTGTTCGCGTTTTTGACAGGCGGTAACTGTCAGGTAACTGAGAGGGGGTGGGCGGCACTTTCAGCGGGGAGCAGGAGTGGCCATACTGTACGATAGTACTCTTTATTATCTCTTTATTATCTGTGCCGGTACTGAAGGACCCGAACACTTCGACCGGCCAGGATGGCGCCAAGGATCCTTCTCACAGCCGTCAGAAAGCTTAAATCTTCACTCACCTATAACCACCAGGTCTACATCGCTAGTGGGCAGGTACAGGCCGGTACTGAAGGACCCGAACACTTCGACCGGCCAGGATGGCGCCAAGGATCCTTCTCACAGCCGTCAGAAAGCTTAAATCTTCACTCACCTATAACCACCAGGTCTATATCGCTAGTGGGCAGGTACAGGCCGGTACGGAAGGAGCCGAACACCTCGACCCTGGCCTGCGGCCACAGAGTTAGGATGGCGCCACGGATCCTGTTCACAACCGTGGAGCGGACGAGGTGCTCCGTCTCCGTTGGCGACATGTATGTGTAGAAGTGCTCGATCTCTTCGTGTAGCCTGGGGAGAGGAAGTTTTTGTTAGTTGAATTTTAAATAGACAAAGGGGTGACTAAGGTTGCAAAGCGGGCTAAATGCATGTGTATTGGTACTTGTCTAGTAATACATGTAGAACATTTCTACACTATTAATATTTAAAAAATCTGTGAACCGCTTAACTTGTTTCATTTATGATTGCTAATGCTACTGAATTTCTGGAAGGATCTTGTTTTGATTATCTTGTTTTGATAAATGTGATATATTTTGTTTTGAACTAAAACGAATCTTGACTACGTTTGATAAATATTATCTATTATACATTATGTGATATTATCAACATTTCCTCTTTTTAGTGCTTCGTGCTAAATGACCAGTAACATAAAAATTATACATAATAAATGCAAACTGTCGACATCGGTGGGTGTTTTAACTATTGTAATAGGATTAATATATCAAAAGGACCATTCAGTACGTACGTATCAAGCTCTAGCCAAAATAAACTACGTTTCTCTTATCCCACTCAACCTGATATATAGCATTAACCTACTATTTCAACGTTACAGTAACACTCCTAACTATTTGGTCACGACGTTTTACCTCCACGTTAATAATATTGCAGTCAAGCAGTTATAAATACGCAAATTTTCAACGGCAAACACTTCGAAGGAACAAAATGCGTAGTAGTACAACAAAAACAACAAATAAGGTTGAAAACTTCTAGTGAAGGAACCTTGGGAAAGACAGACAAACAAACAGACACACTGTTTCCCATTTATAAAGTCCTACTTTGTCGCTTCCAATAAGGACTCATTAACAAGTCATTTCGCTGTGATAGCACATTTATTTCGTCCTTAGGATAAGCGGCAAAGTGGAGTCTTTGCTAACGATACATTTTATAGTTGAACGCTATCGTATGTGGTCTCTGTAAGTTTATTTACTTAAATCTACAGCATTTTCAAAGGTACACACCAGATGCGTAATGTAACGGGTCCTTAAGATTGCGTGCCCCTAATTTGACAGTGCGTACAGCACGCAACGTCAATCATATGAGAGCTGGTTGGCTCATGTGCATGCGCGTGTGGAAAGGTCAATGCAGATAAGAATGACTATTAGTTAAGATCGGCACTTGCTACAAGCATCAGAAATCAGATTATTTTTTCTTTTTAACTATTATTTATTTACTTAATCAAAAAGTAGCACAGCATTACAGTTTACACTAAGGCACTGTGAAACTACAAAATACAAAACAAGACACAAACGATAAATAATACAAATTAAACATTAGATTTGGGCGACGACGTAACAGCGTGGCTCCGTTGCGTCATCTGATTCGGTGTAGGATTCGGCAGGTTGCCCCGGAACCGCCGAAATACCACACCCTTCGGCCAGAAGTCTGCGCTCGCGATGGTGTCCTGCAGCGTGCGCGGCACGCGCACTACAAATGAAGTGAAGTGCACGTAGTGGCGCGACTGCAGCTGGTGCACTCTCAGCATGTAACCAGTCTTCCGACGAACGTACTCCACCACCTCGTCAGCCCCCGCGGAGTAATGCAAGCGCGACACGTAGAGCGCTTTACTCGGTGTAGCAACTCGCAGACCAGAAGTAATAAAATAAACTACAAATGGGCTTACTCTTGGGTACAGACTAGCGGCGAAGACGTGTCCCCCCTTAATTTTGATGGAATTCCACTCCTTAGCAATGCGCATAAGATTTAATTATTGTGTGTTTCTATCTAAAATTGGGCGCCAGACGTCAGTCTGTCAAAAAGTCAACTGCGCAGAAAATAAGCCCAAAATGCCAACAGGTGTAAAAATGCATGCAAATCTGTTTTTTTTTTTTCTATTCAGGAAGCAACTGAAAGTTCAAGGTCATATCACACCGTTTGTTTACATGCGTACGCAAGACATGCACGTGACCGTCATTCAACCTTTATTACTATAACGACAAGGTATAAATTTGCGAGAGATAAAAGTTAATAATATGCAATAGGTTTTAGATACATTTTCAACTTAAAGACATTAGTAGTTAGTTTGATATTTGCAGGAATGGGTCGTGCTAAAAATATGCAACCGCAATGGTATAGGGCGTTAAATATAGTAAGCTATATGTGTCGTCTGAGATCTATATGTGTCGTCTGAGATTGAGAAACTATAGGCATTGTATCTTGGGCAGAATAGACTGACTATTAGTAACTTCTGTTGCAACGTACTAAGATTTATTTATAGTCATTTGTGCTGTCGTGTCGTGTCGTAGTTAAAATAGGTGACAATGGGGTACTATTTTGTTTGTTGTGTCTAGCTAGCGTATGTTTTTTCGTTTTGCAGTAGACAGAGGGAAAACTGAATTTGTTTAATAGTACATTGTGCAACAAGGGGAGGAAGTTGAATATTACTAACGAGAGTAAGTTAAATCGCGACGGCTTGCCAGAGCGATTTAAAGACTCGAGTTTGTAATATTCATACTTCCCGAGTTACACACAATGTAAATAGACGTAAAAAAGTTAAGTACGGTACAAGAAATTTCATTATTCCCTTGGGAGAACGATTTTTCTATAACTCACGCTCCGCCTTATAGCACATTTAAAGTGCGGGTGTGATGAAGAACTTATTTCAGTACAGACGATGCCTTTTTTAAGCACTAGTGCGAGAAGTGGCTCATTTCTTGCCAGGTCGAAACTTAGGAGGGCCATCTGTACTGTAAAACGTCGTACGATACACGTGCGAAAAGAAAATTCGTCTCTTCTCGCACTTACTATACATATATGTACTATTTCAGGTTCTTCATAAATATTTGTTGTGCTTAGATATTTTTGAGCAACTCGGCCACTCCGATATGAGTGAATACACCTACACCAAACCTACTTTTTTAGCTGTCAGTAATAAATTGCATTAGTCTCAACATATTACAAATTAGCATCAAACTGGGGCTACTTATCAGTCACAATCAGGTTCACCTTCATAACGCAAATGCCGGTCAATATATAGGAATTTAAGTATCTATCAATTTTAAAAGAACTTATGTGTAAAAGCCAACTTTACGACACTTGACGATTTGTTCCTTCAAAAAACCTTAGCCTTTTATGACACAATACCTAGTGCGCGGACAAATAAACAGACGGACAGACAGACGCACGAATGATCCTACAAGGGTTCCGTTTTTCCATTTTGAGGTACGGAACCTTAAAAAGTATTCACCCATTTAACAAGGCGCGACAATCGACATCTCTATTTATTTATTACTAGCGTTTGCCCGCGGCTTCGCTCGCGTTAGAAAGAGACAAAAAGTACCCTATGTCACTCTCCATCCCTTCAACTATCTCCACTTAAAAAATCACGTAAATTCGTCGCTCCGTTTTGCAGTGAAAGACGGACAAACAAACAGACACACACACTTTCCCATTTATAATATTAGTATAGATATTTTGCTCGCTGGACGTCACCGTTCGAATAACTTTCTAACAAGAATTTTAGTTACTAAGAATTATATTTGCGGTGCCCTTACAGGGCTCATAGCTGTGCTATACTGAATAATGTACCAACTTATGTACCTATGACAGCAATAAATGATTACTGATTACGATACAAGTGCGAAAAAAGGAAGTTCGAAACGAGCGGCAATAAATTAAAATCACCATTTACGAATTTCCTTTTCGCACATTTATCGTTATCGCACGAAGTTTTTCAGTACAGATGGCCCTAAGGGTATTTTATAGACAGTATCCTCTTAAGGCATTATTATTTTAAATCTCGGCGTCCGCGAACGGCCTTAACAAGGACGCCTTTCACTGAAAGATATGACTATCCATACTATACTAAAATTATAAATGGGAAAGTGTGTGTGTTGTTTGTCTTTCATGGCAAAACAGAGCCACGAATTGACGTGATCTTCTAAGTTTGTATAGTTGAAGGGATGGAGAGTGACAGACTAATTTTTTTCTCTTTCGAACCCCCCACTTTCCTAAGATGGGGGGTGGACGTTTGTATGGAGCATTCAGCAAATTTCGAATTTAACACGAGCGAAGCCGCGGGAAAAAACTAGTATTGTATAAGAAATTTCACGAGTGCTTGCTAAAGGAAATTGGACTTAATAGTATCACAATATAGGATGCACTTTATTAGGGTTCCGTAGCCAAAATGGCAAAAACGGAACCCTTATAGTTTCGTCACGTCCGTCTGTCCGTCTGTCCGTCTGTCCGTCTGTCACAGCCGATTTACTCGGAAACTATAAGTACTACAGTGATGAAATTTGATGGGAATATGTGTTGTATGAACCGCTACAAAATTATGACACTAAATAGTAAAAAAAAGAATTGGGGGTGGGGCCCCCCATACATGTAACTGAGGGATGAAAATTTTTTTTTCGATGTACATACCCGTGTGGGGTATCAATGGAAAGGTCTTTTAAAATGATATAAAGTTTTCTAAAAAACATTTTTCTTAAAGTGAACGGTTTTTGAGATATCAGCTCTCAAAGTCGTAAAAAGTATGTCCCCCCCCTCTATTTTTATAACTACGGGGTATAAAATTCTAAAAAAAATAGAGGTGATGCATGCTAATTAACTCTTTCAACGATTTTTGGTTTGATCAAAGTATCTCTTATAGTTTTTGAGATAGGTTGATTTAACTGTAATTTTGGCAGGTGTATAAATTGACATAATAAGTTTATTATATTTGCTGCTACGGAACCCTTTGTGCGCGAGCCCGACTCGCACTTGGCCGGTTTTTTAAATGTGAACAGTTTAGATGACTCTGTGCTTATGGAAATAGATTAGATTTTTAAAATTAAATGGCCTCAGTCCCATTGGTGGGACTATTTTGCCAGTGTCAAGGTGATATAAGCTAATTGTTTTAGATTTTGGTACGGTAAGTACGACAGTGTTCGGTAGTTGGCACTTGTGTAAATTGATAGCTAGATTTTACAAGGGCACGTGGACTATCGGCCGTTGACGACAAAAAAGGGGCTAAACGCGTTTCGAGATTAATTCTTCATCAGCTTCTCACTATAACATTAGTTTACTGCATAATGAGCTATCGATATTACACTTTAAACAAAATAAATGAGCAAAAGAAGGAGAAATTATTCACGACACGATACCGCTAAGATGGCGCCCGTACCGGAAGTCCTTATGGAAATAATTATGCATTTAGTTTTGACAGTTTAATTAAGGCAATGAATAAATTAAATAAGAAATTTTGGCCTCCAATGAAAACAGTTTGCCTATCACCACTCTAGGATATAAATACAAGGTTTTTAAACAACTATGTGGTCAGGTCAGATTATTTATATCCAAAACTTGGGAAATATTTAACTTTGAAATTAAGACCACATCACAAACATTTATAGCCATTATGATACTATGATAGTAAACCCAAAGTGAGCTAAATTTAAGTTTGATTTTATTTATTGAAAGTTACTGTAGTAAGTTTTGGTTGTCAGTATGTCAGTTAAATATAGTGCACTAAGGTCATACATTAAAAAAAGTAAAAAGTTTTACATACATACATACAATCATGCCTGTATCCCTATATATAAGAGGTAGGCAGAGCCCATGAAACTACTAAAGCTTCAGTGCCACTCTAGGCAAATAAAGGGTTGAAAGAAAACGAAACTGCATTGCAGTGACAGGTTGCCAGCCTCTCACCTACGCCACAATTTAACCCATATCCCACAGTCGCCTATTTAAATATTATAGGACATTCTTGCACAGATTGACTGAGTAGCTCAAGCTGTAAGCTGCAAGCAAGTAAGCTCAAGATGGCTTGTGTTACAGGTACTCAGACAACAATATATATATATCGTCACTACTTTTACAAAAACTTGTATCTTCGTCTGTCAATGAAAAGAAAATCGTAGTAAGTATGTATGGAATGCATATAGACTTACTGCGTATTAACTTTGAGGAACAGCGTGAGATACGAGATTTTTTTTACAAGTAGTGACAATATACAAATACTTATATACATAGAAAACATCCATGACAGGAAAAAATATCTGTGCTCATCACACAAATAAATGCCCATAGCAGGATTTGAACCCAAGACCGCAGTCTAGCAGGCAGGGTTACTACACACTAGGCCAGACCGGTCATCAAAACATTTTTCTCTATTGAGCAGAAAAATTGTTCTTGACAATGCACAGCAATAAAATGATTTAAAATTGGATTGCAAATTTATAACAAAAACTGATAACATAATTATATATACTGAACATTATCCTCAAATAGTTTAAAATCCTGTATTTCAAAATAACAAGTTCTGTCTCATCCATTCTAATTGATTGATGACTAATATATGGTACAATAATATCAGATGAATTAACTTTAGCTAGAATCCTATTGCTATCTTATTACTAAAGCTCACTAATAAGAATCAGCTAGTTTTGCAGGTAGTAAATTCAGGGAAAATTAACTTTTAAAGTGCTATTAAAGTCAAATATTAGGTAAACAAACACAATAGCACAATAAACTGTACATAAACAAATTACACAATGTTTATGTGTGTTTATGTATTTATTTATGTAGTTTCTGGGTCAGACTTAGTAGAATTTTCTAGTGATAAATCCAGACTAGGTCATGTAGCAACACTGCCTGGATCGCCATTAACACACATAGATATGAATGAAAGGAACTTCTTCAGGTTAACCTAAAGCTTCTGGACTTTAAGACATAATAGGCAACGTGCTGACATGGTGACGGCATGTCGAGATACATCATAACCACTTATTATAACTGTCAATGAATAACCAAAAAAAACGTTTACTTACCCCAATATCCCGGGCTTATATTTGTAGTTGGGTATCCGCCACGGACACCCACCGTATTCACCTATGAGAGCATCGTGGTTTTTGTTCAGGTTAAAAGTCGATGCGCGGTTATCGTTCACTTTCCTCCGCGCGGGATTAAAATAATTATTATTTCTACTTTCACCATTCACATCATTTATTGGTATAAAGTCTTGCGCTTTATTCACATTTGGATTAGAGTTTTCTAAGTTTTTCAAATTCATTTTGTCTATTTCACTTTGAGTTTCCCAGATACGAAGCCACAGCCGCTTCGCGGGTCCTTCCTGCTCGGGCTGATACCACGCGACGGCGGGATCCATTCAGCCGGAGCAAGGTTCCACTATATGGGATGACACATGCTGTTGCATTTCACATTTATTAAGGCATTGAAAATTAACACAAAATAAAAATAAGTCACACCACACTCGGAACATGGACGACACGCGTTAGGTTGACAGCTCAACTACTAGAGGGCGCCATTTTACCAAAATAAGTCCTTTTTGGAATCATAACACTTTATTATTAAAACTATTTAATTACAATTTATTGCTGACTCATGGTAAATGTACCAACAGATCAATAATGATTATTTAAGATGAACTTGCTGTGAGACTAACAAAAATCAAGTAACTTTTAGTAAAAAAAGTAATTATGTTGTTTCTATAGGAAATGTCAAAATATGTTGCCATATCGTATATAGTATTGCCATTAAAAAATGGTTAGGACACAACGTTGCAAGCAAAAAAAAAAACATAATAATGTTTCTTAGGCGGAGATTAGACTAGATGAATGTGGTACTTGCACATGTAGCATATTATATAGTTTGTTAAGCAGTTTCCGTCACTAGAAAAAAGAGGCAAATTAAAAAAAAATATATATTTTCATATTTCTTTCATTGTGACAAACTTGATTGACTGACTGTAGTTTCAAACAATCACAAAAAAGTGTAGAACTTGTATAACCTAATAACAGAAACTATTGGCGCCGTTAATAAGGGTCATACGTTTCTAAGGAAGTCTTGGCCTTTTTTATCCGATTTTTTTTAACATGTCCGATAGTCTACACTCTGCCTTATGACAGCGCGTAAATTTGGTAGCGAGTATTCGATTTCGCGCCATTTGTTTTGTGTCTTTTAGACGTCAATACTCAGTTGAACTAAATTCATTCTTATGCGAAGGATTTAAAACATAAATTACCGCACTAGATTTATGTGATTTTGTTTACATTTTGACAGTCAAAAGTTTGGTTATAATCGTAAAGTGATAGAATTCGTTACTGATTTTATCGTTTTCTAACATGAATAAAATGAATAATGCATTTATTACTACACTGTAGTGCAATGTTAACATATGAATTGCTTTAATAGATTATATTTACCGTGTAGATTAGTCATAACCGGTGCTAATAGACTCGTTAATCCATCAGTTACATTTATTCAGAGTTCCACGCATAGAAGCTTTTTATTTCCTTGTATAGAGACTTTACAAGTCAGAACCATGGCTCAGAAGAGTATTATGTCGTTCTTTAAAATCACGCCAAAGAAAGACGCTGAAATTAAGAAGGAGAAACCTGAAAATGTGAGTAAAATAAGATTCCTTCCTTTTTACATTTTTCTGTTTCTACTGAATGTAATAATGTTTAATTAGTCTTATTAGTTACACAGCACATACCCTATTTACAGCAGTTTGGTAAAATTTAAGTTCATTTTGACTTGTGCACTATGACAGTCATTTGAAATTAAATATTTATTTAACATAACGATTTACATACAGTTAGTTCTATGGTCCCATACTAGGCTGTGCATGGGCGGCAGTGATTGCTTACCATCAGGCAACCTGTCTGCTCGTTTGTCTCCTATCCCATAAAAAAAGCCTGTCCTGTGGAAACCAAGCAATTACTGATTAACAGGCCATGCGGCTTAGGTTTGAAACAAAAGTACCTATTCTATTTAATTTTAAGACTATTCTAATGATTATTAAATTAGTATTAAACTATTAAACATAAATGACATTACAGTACCTATGTAACATTGCATATGTTCATGTATGTTCAACAAAATGTTTTATATGTTTGTCTTTCTCATAATTTATTAATATACATTTTTTAATTTTAAAATCAGTTAAGTTTAACATTACATTATGTATGTTTCGTTTGATTGTAATTGTAGAATGATTCATGTCTTCCCTGAGCAACCATAATTGTTTAAATTCAGTAGTGGAAACTGTTTTTGGCCTAGGTATATCTTAATTGTATTTCTTTTATATGTGTTATTTTCGCTGTTTGTTGCCTATTATCAATAAAATAAAAAAATAAAATAATTACCACAGATTAAGCGAACATATTTACTTAGCGTGTAATCCACTGAGCTGTCAGTTTTTACTCACAGCTTGCAGGTTTCGGGCGTTAAGTCAACAAAAACATAAAAATGCCTCATTATATGATATTAAATTACAACAACACAAAAATTTTGAACACTCAAGGGTCTGAGACATATTTCCAATTGCAGGCAAGAAACAACTTCAGTACAAAATCTGACATGCTCGGCCCCTATACAAATAGATGAACTTGTTTCTTCTATCACAATATAATTCTGTGATAATTACCTTATTAGTCTGTGAAAAGAAGCCTTAAGACATTATTGCAATTTATTTTTGTTGAAGAATAAATTTTTCATTTATTATTTTGTCAATATTACAGGACACATCACTTGAAGATGCAGAAATGATAGAGCCGTCACCAGTCCAAAATGGAAAGGCCAAGCGTTCCTCCAAAAGGCAACGGTTAGAGAGCAGCAGCAGTGAGTCACAGTCTCCGGAGAAGGAGAGTCCACCAACGTCTGTAACGGTAGATTATTACTTCCTTTCTTAAATAAAATTTATAGTACCTGGGCAACCGTTTCCCAGGACCTTGAGACTAAGCTAGATCGATTTTTCACCCCGAAAATTAACAAATTTCAATTGAAATTGGCAGTTTCCAAGATCGCAGGTATATATAAATAAATAAATATCGTTTCTTTTAAACGGGCTTATTGTAAGCCCATTTGAATAAAGAATATTTTGATTGATTGAGTGATTGATATAATCTCAAAAACAAATAAAAAAATATTTACTTTTTCTAGAAGAAGAAGGTCAAAAGACAGCGAATAGAAAGCTCAGAAAGTGAATCAGAACCCACAAAATCACCTGAAAAATCACCCGAGAAATCACCTAAGAAGTCTCCAGAGAAGTCACCGGCAAAGTCAACAGAGGCTTCACCAGTACCGTCTCCAGTGAAAGAGATAAAGATAGAAAAGACTGAGAATGTCAAGACTTATCAGTCACCGAAGAGTAAGAAGGCAAAAGGGAAGAAGGAGACAAAAAATGGTATGATTTTAAAGCACTTTTTATGTTACAGCACTGCAGGGTTAGCACATGCTTGGCGCGAGAGTATGTCGCCGCGAGATAGACTACCCGTCCTTATGTCATTAACCCCTGGAACGCGGATGTCAAAAATTTGCTACTGAATTAATAACCTTATCTTCGTTTTTTTGCACTGGACCCTGTTGTCAGCGTTTTCCCACCAGTTTGGGTAGAATGCGTCCAGGTCGTCGCAGAGGGACACTAAAAAGAGATCTGGAACAAGGTGTTCGAGGGGTTAATACTATTCGACAAAGACGTGTGATCTACAACAGGTGTGATATTACAACAGGCGGTCTTATCGCTAAAGAGCGAGGGAGTATTTTATTTAAACCATTTGATTTTTCTTTTTCAGAAAATATTGCTAAAAAGGCAATCAAAGAAGAAAAATCACCATTACCTAAGACGAAGTCAGTAAAAGTAGAGAAATCGCCTCTTAAAGAGAATGGAAAGGACAAAACTCCAGAGAAAAAGAAAGAAGTTAAAGATGTTAAAAAAGAAGTTAAGAAGGAAAAAGAAGGAGAACTAGTTCCAGGTATGTAAACAGCACATTCTGAGCTATGGAGAGCTATATTATTATTTTTTATTTTATGAAATGAAATGAAATGAAATATTTATTTTCCAAGTAGGCATATTACAATGCGCTTATGAACGTCAAATAAAACTACGCCGGCTCTAACCCTACGCCTCAGCCTCGAGAAGATTTCAGTCCCCCTCAGTTGGAGGAGGGTATCCACTATGGGACCGGCAAGAAACTCGGCGGGCCACTTCTTTTCAAAACATTACATCTTATAATTAACATGCATTAAAAAAACAAGATACAATTTAATAAGCAAAAGTATTCATAAAAAAAAAATATTAACACAAGAATTTATACAAAGTACAAAGCTATTATGATTATTAATAAGAGATGTTAGAGATGTATAGAGTCTCTAAGTGTCAAAGTACATCTAAAAAAATTATACATGAAGAAAAAAAAACGAATAACTAAAATAACTTTAGAGTTGTAAAAGACTCTTGTTGTCTTAAGCAAAGGAAAAAAATATATATATATATATATATATATATATATATATATATACTTAATCTACTTTTTTCCTTGGAGATGTATATGGTCTCCAAGAGTCAGAAAGAAAATAAACAAACAAGGACCGAACAGAGTGCCTCAACGTAATCTCATTCAAAATTAATGTTACATAGAATAGCATAGCCCCTATTAGCTGAAACAGACCGGTCTTCACAAACAGCACCCGTTCACGAATATGGCGCGCATCTCAGCCATCGCCTCCCTCAACCTTCATTCGGGAAGGTGGCGACCCGATCAACGACGTCACCGTAAGCAAAGACTTTTTAGCGAGCATGACATGTTCAAGCTGTCCGGGCTGTATTAAATACGAGCCCCAATGCAAATGATATCGTCTAGTCACACTTCAACGTGCGATATTTATTTCCGAAACTGGTGTTTAAACCCAGATTGACTTTGATGACAAATGGAATACACGACACACTAAGCCATTAAAACTAGTTTAATCTTGCGCCATACAAAATGCCCTAATGTTATATGTTTTAATATAATCATATCATAAAAATAACATATCTAAAGCAAAAAAATACGCCTAGTTCATATTTGAGGCATAATAGGTCGTCTATTTTAAATAAAAATAGTTTAGTAAGATTTATATTATACAATAATATTTTAAATTGAATTAATAATATTATAAGTCGTCTGATATGATATACGGCTACATAAAAAGGTAAATTCTGTAAAAAATATAATTATTCTACAACATTTTTATACCAAAATAGCAAGAGGTAAGTCGGTGCCTGAATCAGTGAGGAAAATTATAATTTCCAGTTACAATAGCGGCAAATCTACGTTCCAAAATATCCAAAGACCTTTTTTTGCCAAGATCTACGGCGCATACAATCATCCAGCATCAACTAAAACACGGAACCGTCTCCTGTTTAAATAAATCTGGCCGTCGAAGAATAACTGCCAAAGAGAAAACAGGATTTTGAGGAGCATCATCAGGAAAAATCGTCATGCAAGAGCAGGAGAACTTATCTAACTATGGCATGACGCGATCAAAATAAACATTTCAGTCGATACCTGAAAGACAGTAATGAAAATAATGGGCTTCGGTTTTCATACCGCTAAACAGAAACCATTACTTACTCAAAAGCAGAAAACTAAAAGGTTGAAATTTGCACAAAAGTACAGAAACTGGACTGCCGATCAGTGGCGAAAAATAATATGGAGCGACAAATCCAAATTTGAGGTCATAGTTGGCGATGAACGAAGTAAAGTCATTCAAGAAAAAGGAGATGCATTTCACAAAGACTGTCTTGAACGCAAGGTGTAGTTTCCAGCATCTTTAAATGATTTGGGGCTGTATGTCGGCACAGGGTGTGGGATGTCTGCAATTTATAGATGGAACCGTCAATGCAGAGAAATACAAAAGCATCTTGGAATAGAGTTCACTACCGTCTATAAGAAAGTTTAAGTATATAAATGGATTTACTTTTCAACAAGATGGTGCCTTATGTCATACTGGCAAGACAACGATGGAGTGGCTGAAACAAAAACAAATTCCTACCATATCATGGCCATCCAGCAGTCCAGACTTGTCTTCCATAAAAACTTTGTAGTGGTAAATGAAGAAAAAGTTGCGAAAAGATCCTTCTAAATCCAAAGCTGATTTTAAAGAGAAACTTGTGGGTGTCTGGAATGGAATAACCCCTGAGGAGTATAGACAGTTGGTAGATACAATGCCGCTCAGAATTAAGGCCGTTTTAGATGCAAAAGGTGACGCCACCAAGTGGTGGTTGTTCTTTTCTGCATCGGCTACGCTGAAGACGAACATTTTTGCGAGTGTTACATTTGGTGAAATTATGTTTTTTTGTTTACTAGTGAGGAAAATTGTTAATTTATGTTTTGAATAAATAAAATATGCATTATAAGCTCTCTTGTTTTTATGTTACATGTTCTACTAATCATCTAATTCATGCTGAATTTTGAGGTCGAAGTTAGGACATAATATTTTTTTCATACTAGACGATATCATTTGCATTGGGGCTCGTATTCCAATAATAAGTGAATACGGTATACCTAGATGTAAGACACAACATTCCGTGCTTGTATGTTACATAGTTTAAATTGACTTAATTGAAAACAAGATCTTGGGAGATGTAAAAGGTCCCCACAGTCAATTATAATTAATGGGATATAATAAAAAATAAAAATTTGGAGGTGTAAAGGTTCTCCATTAAACGAAATATATCATAAACACTTTCCTAGACAATAAAGTCGCTACGATCGCGGTTCAATATTGGAATCTTTCGCTCTCTCGGGTTGAATATCAATATTGGCACATGCGGTTAAACAACAACTTTGCCCCCTTGTTTGTTTTACACAAACAACTATTTAACACGAACATGTGACATATTAATTTATTCATAAAATCCATAAAAAATACAGAAAAATTGGTGAATTCCCCGTGTTATGGGTTAAGAATTTCATCACCCCCTTTCTTCCCGTGGGTGTCGTAGAAATCGACTATGGGATACAGGTTAAACTGCGGCGTAGGCGAGAGGCTGGCAACCAGTCGGCATTGTCCCAATTTTCGTTTTCTTGCATCTTCTTATTTACCAAGAGTGGCACTGCAACTTGAGTAGTTTCATGTGCTCTGTCTACCCCTTTATGGGATATGTATGTAATTGGGCCATTTTTTTCAAAGTTGTCCACCCCACTTTTTTTGTAACATGGGTATTTTTTACGCGATTAATACTCAGAATCGCGAGCTCTATCAATCCTGATAGGAGAAAAAAAGTGTCACAAGATTTCCATACATTTTTTCGAACCTTCCATTCCGTTACCGCCATACAAAATGTATGAAAAAATGGTAACGGAATGGGAAAAAAACCTTGGGACACTTTTTCTCCTATTATAATTGAAAGAGCTCACGATTCTGAGTGGAAACCACATAAAAACTTCCAAATTCAAAAAAAGTGGGGTGGACAACTTTGAAAAAATTACCCAATTATATTTAATGTAGGCGTGATTGTATGTAAAAAGTACAGAATAATATGGTCGATATAAACAGGGAAGCTTTGTCGCCACATAAAAATAAAAATTGACTCGTGAAGGATTTGAACCTCCGACCTCCGATGGTAAGTGTTTGTCGAGAGAATATTCGGCGCTCTGCCACTGAGCTAACGAGTCCATGCATCAGTTTGCGAATTTAGCTATCGTGTGGCGCAAAATGACGTCAATATACATTGCACAATATGGTGCAATGCTGTGCATTTAGGTACCTCTATAGGCTACTAGACTCTTATCGAATTTGGCCCAAGAAATGATTGTTTCCTGTAGTATTTGACATAAGAAACCAATTTTTATAAATTTTGGGTATTAAAAGTGTATGGTGGCTACGTATTTTCGATTGAAAATGTATGTAATATTTCTTTTAACTTTGGCCACTGAAAACGCTATCAGACATGTAGTGACGTCATAGAACCTAACTTAACTTCATGTCGAGTTAATCACTGACATGATGAACTTTATGCCTCATACTTAAATGTCAGTAAATTTTGTGTTCAATTCGATTTACGTCATGCACATCAGACAACCTATAAATTGACTTGGCTAATGTTGTTTTAAAGTGTACTTTATAAATGTTTTTTTTGTGGTTTTCAAGTCGTAATAAAATATGGTAGAGTTTTTTTTTTCGGTTAGTTGGACAATAATTAATAATATAAGATAGACTTTAAAAACCGGCCAAGAGCGTGTCGGGCCACGCTCAGTGTAGGGTTCCGTAGTTTTCCGTATTTTTCTCAAAAACTACTGAACCTATCAAGTTCAAAACAATTTTCCTAGAAAGTTCTTATAAAGTTCTACTTTTGTGATTTTTTTCATATTTTTTAAACATATGGTTCAAAAGTTAGAGGGGGGACGCACTTTTTTTCCTTTAGGAGCGATTATTTCCGAAAATATTAATATTATCAAAAAACGATCTTAGTAAACCCTTATTCATTTTTAAATACCTATCCAACAATATATCACACGTTGGGGTTGGAATGAAAAAAAATATCAGCCCCCACTTTACATGTAGGGGGGGTACCCTAATAAAACATTTTTTTCCATTTTTTATTTTTGCACTTTGTTGGCGTGATTGATATACATATTGGTACCAAATATCAGCTTTCTAGTGCTAACGGTTGCTGAGATTATCCGCGGACGGACGGACGGACGGACGGACGGACAGACAGACATGGCGAAACTGTTCCTAGTTGACTACGGAACCCTAAAAAGGGTCAAGTAGCCTATTGTTTGACATGCACGCCGCATACACGTCTCTCTGCACGCCTAATATAAGCGTGCACTTAGGCCTTAAGCTGAGTTTAGACTAGCAAGTTATTATATATAGGTATAGTATGAATTTTCTGAGATGAACTTTTCGGTTTTGCCCTAATCTGTTAAACAAAGGCCTTTGTTTCTATTATTCGCGGCGGTTAGCTCCCGTTTCCACAGCACGTGCTAAAGTCTCAGTGTAGTTAAAAAGCAACTATCATGATAGCAATAAGGTTCAAATTTATTAAACTGTTTGCAGTGTGCAGGTAACTTTTTTTGAAGATGACTAAACGTGTTATCTCCGAAAGGGCTTTTTATGGATTTGAACCTTATTGCTATCATGATAGTTGCTTTTTAACTACACTGAGACTATAGCACGTGCCGTTTAAACGGGAGCTAACCGCCGCGAATAATAGAAACAAAGGCCTTTGTTTAACAGATTAGGATAAAAGCACAAAAGCGAAAAGTTCATCTCAGAAAATTCATACTATAAGAGTGAGTGGCAAATATTTGCATCTCTTTCTTGCATATACTTCTGTCTCAAAACTTGCAGCAATAACTTGCACGTCTAAACTCAGCTTTACACTAACTTAACAACGCTGCCATAAAATTAAACCATTGATCTAATCACTAACCCTGTTTGTGTTTATCTATTACAGAAACAGAATACGACCCAACGAAGTCCAAATACCACCCAATCAAGGATGCCTGTTGGGCGCCGAAGCAACCTGTCCCATACTTGGCATTGGCCAAGACACTTGAAGCTATTGAGGCAATATCAGCAAGGTTGAAAATTATAGAGATACTCAGTAACTACTTTAGGTAAGAAGTCAAAGCGATACAAACACACACACACACACACACACACACAATATATTATTTAAACTTTATATATTATTTAGGGTAATCAATATATTATTTAGGGTAATTAGTTTAGGTTTAGTAAACAACTAGGGTCCGACTGAAAACCAGCGTTGCAGTAAAAAAATACTGCAACATTATGCTGAGTCGTGGCCCTTTTTAGGGTCCCGTAGTCAACTAGGAACCCTTATAGTTTCACCATGTCTGTCTGTCCGTCCGTCCGCGAGAAGAATCACCAAAAAAAATGTTTTCAATGTAGGTAAATTTTATGTTTTTCCGATTCAGAATCAAGAGCCCTTCCGATCTAGGATAAAAAACGAAAGACAAAAAAATGGTCCCAAAATGTTCTTTTATTTTACATACTTTCCACTTTGTAACCGCTGTATTTGTTTGAAAAATAGTATCGAAGTGGAAAAAAAATACTTGGGTCGCTTTTTTCCGCCTAGTACGGTAAAAAGGGCTCGTGATTCTGAGTAGGAAAAATATTTTTACCTATTTAAAAAAAAAGTTTTTTGATCCTTTTACGCGAAAATGCCCGAATACATGATATTGATATGTTTAATATTTTAATATTATTGGAGACACCTTACACAGATCAACTTAGCCCCAAACTAAGCAAAGCTTGTACTATGGGTGCTAAGCGACGATTTAGGTACATACTTAAGTAGATAAATACATACTTATATACATAGAAAACATCCTCAGACTCAGGAACAAATATCTATGCTCATCACACAAATAAATGCCCTTACCAGGATTCGAACCCAGGACCGCGGCTTAGCAGGCAGGGTCACTACCGACTGAGCCAGACCGGTCGTCAAACTACTTTACTAATGAATATTTCCTTTTTCAGATCGGTTATAGTTCTGACGCCAGAAGATTTGTTGCCGAGTGTGTATCTGTGTCTGAATCAGATCGCTCCTGCGTATCACAGCTTGGAGCTTGGTAAGTATTTCAATACTATATTAGATGATTCTAATATGACTGAGATTTTATGAATGTTTGTTTCTTTATTAATATTAAACCTTTTTATTAACCCCCGACGCAAAAACGACGGGGTGTTATAAGTTTGACGTGTCTGTCTGTCTGTCTGTCTGTTTGTCTGTCTGTGTGTGTGTCTGTCTGTGGCATCGTAGCTCCCGAACGGATGAACCGATTTCGATTTAGTTTTTTTTATTTGAAAGCTGTGTTGGTCGGGAGTGTTCTTAGCCATGTTTCATGCAAATCGGTCCCACTAGGTCGCGGTCGGGGGTTTTTCAAATTTTTTATTTTATGTAGTTTTAGTTTAGTTATAGTTTTATTTATAAGTTCATAGTTAAGTTTTTTTATTTTTTTTGTATTAGTTTTAGTTTAGTTATAGTTTTATTTATAAGTTCATAGTTAAGTTTTTTTTGTAGTAAAATTCTCTTTATTTACATCTTAACTCAACTCATGAAGTATAAAATACTTTGTCAGATGATAGTTTAGTTTCATTGTACTTTTATGTATGTATGTTTATGGTTATACTTATTTATGTATGTCTATTTGAATGAGTGTTTTGTGTTGTTTGGTTGTATTTAAATTCTACTTCTCATATTTCTTAGAGCCACCTACCATAATTATATTCTGATTATATTAACTCCAGTACCCAAAGGATGTCTGGAAGAGATCGCTCTTAAGCGATAAGACCGCCTGTTGTTACCTCTGTTTAATTTGTTTTTGTTTCTTGTGCATTACTTGTAAACTATGTGAGGTGTGCAATAAAGAGTATTTATTGTATTGTATGACTTGGAACTTCCGCCGTCTATGTAGTGTAACGCTCTGACGATAGATGTCGTTTTTCTCTGACGGCATACTACTACTATTTTAATTATGTTTTCAGGCATAGCAGAAACCTACCTAATGAAAGCCATAGGCCAGTGCACCGGCCGAACTCTGGCCCAGATGAAAGCAGCGGCCCAAAAGACCGGAGACCTGGGTGCCGTGGCTGAACAAGCCAGATCTACACAAAGAACCATGTTCACACCACCACCTTTGAAGGCTAGAGCTGTCTTCAATGCTTTGAAAGAAATCGCTGGGATGACTGGTAAGACTTAAATTTTCTTTGGTTTTGATGTCTAGATGCTAAAATCTACAATTATAATATAATATATGTGTGATTATAAGATGAACACACCTGATCGCTTCACTCGTTGTCGTAACCTGACGATAATTCTTAGCATGTAACATTTCTCCTATCAAAAATCTGTCTCTTTCCATTCTCATTTGAAAGTGGATCACATTAAAGTGTTGTTCAAAATCAAGTTACTTTAAAAAGAGTGAAGACCAAGGTACCGTGGATGAACAAGCCAGATCTACACTAAGAACCATGTTCACACCACCACCTTTGAAGACTAGAGCTGTGTTCAATGCTTTGAAGGAAATCGCTGGGATGACTGGTAAGATTTTAATTGTTTCTTCCTGTTTTTTTTTTTTTTGAGATTTTAATTGTTTATTCCTGAGTCATGGATGTTTTCTATGTATATAAGTATTTATATATTATATATATCGTTTTCTGAGTACCCCCAACACAAGCCTTCTTGAGCTTACCGTGGGCCTCAGTCAATCTGTGTAAGAATGTCCTATAATATTTATTTATTTATTTATTCTGATGTCTAGATGGCTAAAGACTACAATTATATGCGTGATCATAAGATGAACACACCTGATCGCTTCACTCGTTGTCGTAACCTGACGATAATTCTTAGCATGTAACATTTCTCCTATCAAAAATCTGTCTCTTTCCATTCTCATTTGAAAGTTGATCCACTTTCCATTCTCATTTGAAAGTTGATCCACTTTCAAATGAGAATGGAAAGAGACAGATTTTTGATAGGAGAAATGTTACATGCTAAGAATTATCGTCAGGTTACGACAACGAGTGAAGCGATCAGGTGTGTTCATCTTATGATCACGCATATAATTGTAGTCTTTAGCCATCTAGACATCAGAATAAATAAATAAATAAATATTATAGGACATTCTTACACAGATTGACTGAGGCCCACGGTAAGCTCAAGAAGGCTTGTGTTGGGGGTACTCAGAAAACGATATATATAATATATAAATACTTATATACATAGAAAACATCCATGACTCAGGAACAAACAATTAAAATCTCAAAAAAAATAAAATCAGGAAGAAACAATTAAAATCTTACCAGTCATCCCAGCGATTTCCTTCAAAGCATTGAACACAGCTCTAGTCTTCAAAGGTGGTGGTGTGAACATGGTTCTTAGTGTAGATCTGGCTTGTTCATTCTCCTATCAAAAATCTGTCTCTTTCCATTCTCATTTGAAAGTGGATCACATTAAAGTGTTGTTCAAAATCAAGTTACTTTAAAAAGAGTGGAGACTAAGGTACCGTGGCTGAACAAGCCAGATCTACCCAGATAACCATGTTTACACCACCAACATTGAAGACTAGAGCTGTGTTCAATGCTCTGAAGGAATTAGCTGGGATGACTGGTAAGATTTAATTTGTCTTTCGTTTTGATGTCTAGACGGCTAAAGACTACAATTATATGTGTGACCATAAGATGAACACTTCTGATCGCTTCACTCGTTGTCGTAACCTAACGAGACTTAGTCTAACTTAACAGTCTACACAAATCTTGGTAAAAAAGAGTAATTTCTCAGAAAAGTGGCATTTAAGGTCAGTAGTTGAATAAGTTAGATCTACGCAAAGAACTATGTTTATACCACCATACACAGTGTGTATTACACACACACACACACACACACACACACACACACCAGGCGGGATTTGCCGGTACATTTCTTCATGGTTTACTTATTTTCTTAGATAAATTTTTATTGGTTTCAGGTCAAGCTTCGGTAACAAAGAAAATAGGCAAAATCCAGTCTCTGTACGTCGCTTGCCGGTTTTCCGAATCCCGATACTTAATACGGTAACTACTAATTACGATTTTATACTTATTTTTTAAGAAGAAAATGGCGCCTTACAACTTTCTAAACCTTTTTATTACAATACTAGCTTTTGCCCGCGGCTTCGCTCGCGTTAGAAAGAGACAAAAAGTAGCCTGTCACTCTCCATCCCTTCAACTGTCTCCACTTAAAAAAATCACATCTATTCGTTCCGTTTTGCCGTGAAAGACGGACAAACAAACAGACACACACACTTTCCCATTCATAATATTAGTATGGAGGCTTCGCTCGCGTTAGAAAGAGACAAAAAGTAGCCTGTCACTCTCCATCCCTTCAACTGTCTCCACTTAAAAAAATCACATCTATTCGTTCCGTTTTGCCGTGAAAGACGGACAAACAAACAGACACACACACTTTCCCATTCATAATATTAGTATTAAGTATTAGTAGAAATTCTGATGGCAAGGCCTTATTGCACTGGAAGCATCAAGATTGTGCTGAAAACCACATATAAAACGATGTAGACTGTTCTTTATTACTTAATTTGGGAATTTGACAAATAGGAAATACTGCTAATATTGTCTACGGTTACCGCGATAGTTACTCATGAAATAAAACCATGGAAACGGATTATATCGCGTATAATCACTCGAACACCCGACCGAAGGAGTCACCCGTTGACCGCGAATGCTGTAAAGTGTTCGAAACGTCGGGATGAATTGTAAATTCATTATACGCTATATAATCCGGTTCCATAGTTTTTCAGGAAATACTGCTGTCAGTTTTATCCAGTTTACTTTCGACGCAACTCTTAATATATATTTTTTTGAGATGGATTGTCAAAGTTGATTTCTTTACTAGCGAATATTTTGTACAAACCTTCATTACTGCCTATCTTTTTACAGGTCTTTAGAAGGAAAGTTACGAATCGGTCTAGCAGAACAGTCAGTTCTACAGGCGCTTGCGCAAGCAGCCGCCACGTCTCCACCTGGGTCTGATGTACTGGACGCTAGCCAGGGACTGTCGACCGCAGAGTTCAAGGTTCAATTCCCAAGTAACACAATACATCTTAGTCACACCTCGGACAATATATGAAATAAGAGCGTTCCTACGTACACAGTCTAAGCTCATGTAGAAGACTTACCATGCTTGTGTGAGTGAGATATGACAGGTCGATTGGTACCGCGGTGATAGGTGGTAACTGTAAGGTAACCGAAAGCACGGGCGGTACTTTCGGCGGGGAGCGGGAGTGGCTATACTGTACGATAGTACTCTTTATTACACTGTGTTTTGGTAGTAGAAGTAGCAAAGCATCGGTCTGGCTGAACAGTCAGTATTACAAGCGCTCGCAAAGGCAGCCGCCACATCTCCGCCTGGGTCTGACGTACTGGACGCTAGCCAGGAACTGTCTGCCGCTAAGTTCAAGGTTCGATTCTCAAATAGCCACATACTAGTTTAAACATGCATAAACGGTTAATGCATTCGTTCAAGAGGTCCTGTAAAATATGGAGAGTTATAAGGATAACTTTACATACATAAACTCACTGTGGTCGTCTGTATTTCCAAAAAGGGTAGGCACAGCACACGAAACTGCTCAAGTTTTAGTGCCAATCTTGTAGGATAGTAGTTGAGTTGGTCTGTTCGGAGTTCAAGGTTCGATTCCCAAATAACAATCATCATCATTGGCCTTTGATATCAATTAGGTATTAAGTAGCGTCCATAACATTTCGACACATACCCATGAATAAACTCACGCCTGTATTCCCAAAAGTGGTATACAGAGCACATAATGTAAAACATGTCCATAAGATTACGTGTATTCATGACAATCAACACCACTAATTCATTGAAGTTGCCAACAAATGTGATCTACAGAGATTGTAAGAGAATAAATGGTAGTTTTCATCGCTCGTAAACGGTGTTATTACCATACTGATAAGTAATGAGCTATTTTACCGCTGTAGGGCGGTAAAGAAAATACCTGGGTAAGGGCTTCCACGACCTGTCAAAAATTACCAGATGGCGGACGAATGTTCGAAATGTCAGCGTAGGTATTTCAATCACAGATGTCATATATACCATAGATCAAGCAAACGTATCTACTTAGCGTGTCAAATGAACTCAGTGAAATCCACTGAGTTGTCCGTCTTTACTCGCAGCTTGCAGCTTTCGGGCGTCAATTTTTGTAAGTTGAAGTCAATCAAAACATAAAAAATGCCTCGTTACGTGATATTCAATTGCAACAACACAAAAATTATGAACAATCAAGAGCCTGAGACATATTTAAAATTACAGGCAAGAATCAACTTCAGTACAAAATTTGACACGCTCGGCCCCTATACAAATATATGAATTTGTTTCTTCTATCTAAATTAAGTTCTGTGATTTCAATACATTTAGTTTAAATTTGGTTATTACTTTGCGAGTGTGATGAAAAACATAGCGGCTGAAAGATTACAAACTCGAGTTATTAAAGCCGTAGTTAAATAATAAATTAATGAAATAAAACTTTTTTTTTTTCAGGCTATAGTCGACGAGCAAGCCCTCATAATAAAAACCACGTACTGTGAGTGCCCTAACTACGAGATGATCATCCCCGTACTATTGGAACACGGGGTAAAGGCGCTGCCACACCACTGCAGGCTGACGCCGGGCATACCCCTCAAGCCTATGTTGGCACACCCTACTAAAGGCGTGCATGAGGTGCTCAATCGGTAAGTAACTTACTTGACAAGTCAATTGGCTAGTTTTTCCTACCCTTTTTACTCGACATTGGTTATGGCACACGTCGGACACTGGCGATCAAATATATGAAAGAGGCGCGTTCCTAGCACACAGTCTAAGCTCGTGTAGGTGAACGCGTACTATGCTTGTATGAGTGACATATGACAGGTCGACTGTTCGCGTTTTTGACAGGCGGTAACTGTCAGGTAACCGAGAGGGGGTGGGCGGCACTTTCAGTGGGGAGCGGAAGTGGCCATACTGTATGATAATACTATTTATTATACTGTGGCTATGGGCAACACCGCCCTCAAGTCCATAAATAATAATTTGCTAGTTTCCTACAGTTAAAATAAAATATTTTATGCAGTGCACTAAATAAAGCACCACATAATTAGAAGAAAAACATGGACAGTAGTTATGTTTAAACATAATTTCTATTTAATAAGTCAAAGTAAATGAATTGACCGTGACATCACTCCTCAGTATTTCATAGCAAAGAGGATCGAGTATTATAGAGAATTACTGTCAAAGTAAAATGTGTAATCACAGTGCATAGACTGCCATCTCTCGACACAAGCTTAAAACTTTTGAACCTCAGTTTTGACAATTTGGCCCATATTCTTAACTTGATATGTTTTTAAATGTCAAATATGAATATTAGCGCCATCTAGCCGAGCGTACCCCAAAGGTGTATCGCCATCTAGCTCACCGTACCTTTTTCCTGTATGGTTTTGGGGTACGTTTTTTTCTTAGACTTTACCGGTCTTTACGAAGTTATATAGGTCTTTGTTCATAGTAATTCCATATTAGCAAATCGTTTTGACAGTTCTTAAAAAGAAGCTGATTTGACTAGTAGGAAACTAGCCTATTAATAACTTGGGTTCATGAAGTACTAACATAGAGAAACTAGCTTTGCCTGCGGCTTCGCTTGCGTTATTTTCGGAAGTTGCGGAATGCTCCATACTTTTTTGTTTTTTTTTTTTAAACTACGTCGGTGGCAAACAAGCATACGGCCCGTCTGATGTAAAGCGGTCACCGTAACCTATGGACGCCTGCAACTCAAACAGTGTCACATGCGCGTTGCCACCCCATTAGAAACTTGTACATTCCCTTTTGCTGTGTTAAGTACACAGCAAAAAGCAGTGCACAAGTTCCAAGGAGGGTTCGGGTTGCCGACGACTCAAAGGACAATAAACAGAACAAGTTAGTTCCGTAAGTCCTCCCGTCATCAGCACACCGCACCCTCGTTGAGCTCTGGCAGCCTTACTCACCGACAGGAACACAAAACTATGAGTAGGGTCTAGTGCTATTTGGCTGCGGTCTTCTGTAAGGCGGAGGTACTACCCCAGTTGGGCTCTGCTCTAGATTCGAGCGAGACGATATGTGCTGTGCCCTACCACACAAAGCGGAATATCATTCGCTATGCCCTACCTCCTAAAACTACTAACTACTATACTAATTTTCAACCCCCATTTTAGGGAAGTGGGAGGGTTAGAAAGAGACATAATGTAGCCTATGTCACTATCCATCCCTTCAACTATCTCCACTTCAAAAATCACGTCAATATGTATGACGATTGAGTAAAAAAATTGCATTCTGTTTAGTCCGTTAAATTAGATCGTCGAAAAATACTGAACACATATTTTTCACTTCATCTAATTAATGCAAAAATACAAAGATATAGAGCATCAAAGTTCCGGAGTGGGGGCTTGTGTGTTTAAGTAAAAAATGTACCTAGGCGTGACGTCACGCGTTACTTCAACGCACTGTACCGTCGTTATTTTTATTATTTTACGAGAAAAAAAGAACAAAAAATAGGTGTCTAAAATTTTTTGACAATCTAACTGACGTCGCTCCGTTTTGCCGTGAAAGACAGACAAACAAACAGACACAAACTTTCTAATATGGATATTGAATTGAATTTGCCCACCACTGATCAAAACCATACATTCTTCTTTGTTTTCCAGCTTCGAAGGCACGCGGTTCACCTGCGAGTACAAATATGACGGCGAGCGAGCTCAGATACACGTACCGAAAACTGAAACTGAGGGGAAAGAGGTCGCTGACCTGGCCAAAGCCTCTATCTTCAGTAGAAACCAGGAGAATAATACTACGTAAGTATATGTGGGGATAAGAAATTATTTTGGTATCCGGAAAACCACGCCGCGTTCAAAACCCGCATTACCGACGTCGGCGAGAGGACTGCCAGGCTCAAATGGGACTGGGCTGGTCACATCCGCCGCATGCACTCTGACAGGTGGGCTAGTGTAGCCACTAAGTGGATGCCACAAATAGAGCGCGGACGCGGCAGGCCCAGAAGATGGAGGGACGACCTAGACACCTTCCTCACTAACTGGCCGGAAGAAGCACTGAGCCGGGAGTCATGGAGGTTAAGGGGAGAGGCCTTTGCCTAGCAGTGGGACACCATTATAGGCTAGTAAAAAAAAAGTTTGTATTCATCATCTACACCAAATGTTATCAAGCTAAGGGCTTAGAATACTTTTAAAAGTGGTAAATTATTTGGTGAGACTTGAAATTATAAGTACAGTCTCTGGCCAGCAATATTTATACCTCGACTTTCTATTAAAAGAAAATAAATTTAAACGGTTTATTCCAGTCAATTTTATAGAAATTTTACAAACAAAACTCTTAGTCTATTATTATTTAGGTTCTAATTTAGTCAAGTCTAATTGAGATCACGCATTACATAATACATTAAAATTCCTAACCCCCGACGCAAAAACGACAGGGTGTTATAAGTTCGACATGTCTGGCCGTTTGTTTATTTGTCTGTGTGTGTGTGTCTGTCCGTGGCATCGTAGCTACCGAACGGATGCACCAATTTAGATTTAGTTTTTTTTTTGTTTCAAAGCTAAATTAGTCGGGAGTGTTCTTAGCCATGTTTCATGAAAATCTGTCTATGTCTATGTATGTCTGGGGTTTTTTCAAAATTTTAATTTTGTAGTTAAGTCATAGCATTTCTTAAGGATGTACTATAATAAATTATTGTTTTCAGGAAATACCCTGATATCCTCCAGCGTCTACCTTCACTCCTAAAAGCAGAAGTATCTAGCTGCGTGCTAGATTGCGAAGCCGTCGCTTACGACACGGTCAACAAGCAGATACTGCCTTTCCAGGTATAAATCATCATCCTCCTTACTTGTATATATATATATATATATATATATATATTTAATTTATTTAACAAATAAGTACATTATATTATTCACATTTAGGTTTATCGCCAAACTGTCTTATGCTGTGTTATTATGTTAGATTAAGCACACTTTCTTCGCATGCTTTGATAAGCAGAATGTACTATGGGACATAATGTATACTATAAGAACTTGTTTTGTGTACTACATTCTTGCAAATGAATAAATGATTTAATGATTAGATTTTTACGTTATCCCGGCATTTGCCGCGGCTCATGGGAGCCTGGGGTCCACTTTCTTTTACAAGTAATTGCGATTAGCGAAGACAATGTTAACAAGAACATCTCATAACCAGAGATCGGATTTTTGTGCGTCATCTCACTTATAAAAGTCATTAAAATGACGCAAGTCACTGAGAATGTCGCAAATCCGTCCGATCTCTGCTCATAACATATAAATCTTCTTTATATCATAGATTAAAATATAAGAAGATTATGTCCCATACATTAAAATGCGACCGCGTAAGAACGCGCATACACTACACCACACATAGATGGCGCCACAAAAAAAGGCTTTGGTGCTATCGATTATTTGTAGATTGGCGTTAAGTGTCACTTTCGAGCCATAAATCTGTAAATCTGTAAATCTACAAGTATAATCGAAAGCTACAATTTTTTTTGTGGCGCCATCTATGTGTAGTGAGGTGTAGTGTATGCGCGTTCTTAGGCGGTCGCATTTTAATGTATGGGATGGTATGATCTTCTTTATTTAATCTATGTTTGTATCTACGAAACAAATGTCCACAGATCTTATCCACCAGAAAGCGTAAGGACGCTTCGGCAGCCGACATCAAGGTGCAAGTGTGTGTGTTTGTCTTCGACCTGCTCTATCTAAACGGGCGCGCTCTGGTCAGAGAGCCTTTAGAGGAGAGGAGGAAACTGCTCAGAGAAAACTTTAACGAAGTTGAAGGTATAAACCATTCTAAAGTATAATAATATTAAAAAATATCTTTACTACTAGCGCCATCTTTTTCTCTTTGTTGTTACTATTTTGGTTAAGCTACCCGTTACAAGAGGGCGCTAGTAGTACCATTTTACTTAAAAAATTATAAGAATAGTATTTTTTTAATACTATTCGCACGGATGTATAAAACTTCCTCTTTAATCATTATATACATTATATTAAAAATAACAGCGGGTAGCGACATGGGCCAAATTGTCAAAACTGAGGTTCAAAAGTTTTAAGCTTGTGTCGAAAGATGTGTCTATGCATTGTGATTACACATTTTACTTTGACAGTAACTCTCTATAATACTTGATCCTCTTTGATTAAACATAAGAAGATTATACCATCCCATACATTAAAATGCGACTGCCTAAGAGTGTGCAAAAAATAGATGGCGCCACTAAAAAAATGCCTTGTTACCATCTATTGCTTGTAGATTGCTGTTAAGTGTCACTTTCGATCCATAGTCTATGTAGGTTTAATTTAGGCTCTTACAAAGTAATTACCCAGGGTTAGAACTTATTTCTTTATTTATATTTCCTCAGGTGAATGGCAATTTGCTACGGCCAAAGACTGCAGTTCCATGGACGAAGTGCAGCAATTCCTGGACGACGCTGTTAAAGGGAGCTGTGAGGGGCTCATGGTGAAAACCCTTGAAGGGGAACACGCCAGATACGACATCGCTAGGAGGAGCCACAATTGGCTCAAGGTGAGATACAATGCCACAGACTGAAAAGATATAGCATTCTGGAAGAGCTAAAGTTACAGTTTGAAAAGACGTGTAATTATTATTTTTTTACCTGTGACAAAGTGTCATAGACTAAAATATATCGCTTTCTTGAAGCGCTCAAGTTGAAATTTCAACAGACGTAAATGGGTCTTTTTTTTTTTTTTTTTTTTCAAAGTTGTCCACCCCACTTTTTTTGTAACATGGGTATTTTTTACGCGATACATACTCAGAATCGCGAGGTCTTTCGATCCTGATAGGAGAAAAAAAAATGTCCCATATTTCCATAAATTTTTTCGAACCTTCCATTCCGTTACTGCCATACAAAATGTATGAAAAAAACCGGCCAAGTGCAAGTCGGACTCGCCCACCGAGGGTTCCGTACAAACTTTCAATGGTTAAAATAATCATACTACTCATACTCATATTCATTTATTCATTCAACGCCATTTTACACGTCAAGATTTGATTTAAAAAAATAATATTCATACAACAATAATACTTAGAGAATAAATAGACAGAAGATTGAAATTACAAAAAGTTAGGCAATATTCACATAAAAAATGCACAAAAATATTTTTCTAATTAGGTAATAAAAAAATTGTCATAAGTATAATAGAACGGGTGCTCGACCAGCCAATTTTTTAAGCGATAGGTACTTAAAGTTCGACACACTTAGGCGCTTCAACCACATATTGCGGCAATTTATTATAGACGGCAGGGTCCATCACATGTGTTAATTTGACCGTAAATTGGATTTCGCCAATTTACGGTCAATACCTACTAACTTTCCGGCATTTCGAATGTTGTACTTGGAACACATGTTGTTAGTTTTGTCACAGAATATATTTATAATAGTACAAGTACAGAAGGCTTACTCCTTTGATGTTCACAAAATGACGCCATTCTAAATTCTTACCTACATTAACAAACGGACCGCACGCGAGCAGCCAACATTGAATTTTTCCCCTCACTAGCTCGGAAACACGTGTTTTGTCCTTTAATACCAGCGGGTAAAAACGCATTTTATCCACTAGTGCTTTAAAATTGATAAAAGTAGGTGAATCTAGTAATAAAGATCATTTACCATCTGTGGAACTACTGGAAGCAGTGATAAAAGAAAATCTTGCAGTACAAAAGGCGGACTTATGCTTTAAGGCATTCTCTACTATGTTGATCTTTCTTTTATGCGGGGGCTTCGCCCCCGAGCCCTCCTTTATATGCTCTTAAGGGTCTCAAGAAAACCCTATCCCAACTTATTTTAAATACTACGTTGATCTTTCTTTTATGCGGGGGCTTCGCCCCCGAGCCCCCCTTTATTTACTCTAAACGGTCACAAGAAAACCCTAACCCAACTTATTTTAAATACTACGTTGATCTTTCTTTTTTGCGGGGGCTTCGCCCCCGAGCCCCCCTTTATTTCCTCTGGAGGGTCACAAGAAAACCTTAACCCAACTTATTTTAAATACTACGTTGATCTGTCTTTTTTGTGGGGGCTTCGATTGCCCCTGAGCCCCCTTTATTTGCTCTTAAGGGTCTCAAGAAAACCCTATCCCAACTTATTTTAAATACTACTTTGATCTTTTTAGTAGTTCCAGTTCATATCTTCCGGCTCCATCATCAGACCTTGAAACCTAATCGTAGTCAAAGTTCATTACAAGACTTTTCTAAGAAACCCAAAAACTACTATGATACGATGTTCTATCATGTAGTTCCAGTTCATATCTTCCGGCTCCATCATCAGACCTTGAAACCTAATCGTAGTCAAAGTTCATTACAAGACTTTTCTAAGAAACGCAAAAACAGCTATGATACGATGTTACATCATGTAGTTCCAGTTCATATCTTCCGGCTCCATCATCAGACTTTGAAACCTTATCGTAGTCAAAGTTCATTTCAAGACTTTTCTAAGAAACCCAAAAACTGCTATGATACGATGTTTCATCATGTAGTTCCAGTTCATATCTTCCGGCTCCATCATGAGACCTTGAAACCTAATCGTAGTCAAAGTTCATTACAAGACTTTTCTAAGAAACCCAAAAACAGCTATGATACGATGTTCCATCATGTAGTTCCAGTTCATATCTTCCGGCTCCATCATCAGATCAGTTCAACAGTACCATATTATTGTACCTACTGTCATCAGAACTACATACAGCTGCCAATTATCATTACGTTACGATCCTTGGAAGATGGTTAAATTAGCCTCCGTAGATTCCATTACATAGTTAGTTACATACACGACGACCTAATAAAAGCGTGTTAATATTAATATTAGCGCCATCTAGCTGAGCCCTTCTTCTGTGTGGTACTGAGGTAAGTAAGTTTTATTCTTAGACTTTATCTGTCTATACGGAGTTATATATGTCTTTGACTAGAAGTAAAAATTTACTAAGTAATTTACGCGACTTGAGACTTGTGCGAACCTTTAGGCATGGAAAGTCACATGAAAAGTTGTCGAAACTAATAATAGATGGCGCTGCATTTAAATTTCTTGACTGATAACTCTAATACTAAATTGAATATACTCTAAGGTAGAGCAGAGTCTAATACCTCCGCTTTACAAAAGACCGCAATCAAGTAGCACTAGACTTTACTCATTGTTGTGTTCCTGCCGGTGAGTAAGGCAGCCAGAGCTCAACGAGGGTGCGGTACTCCTTCCTTCCTTCCCCCTCCTTCCTTCAGTCGTCGGCACCCAGGCCCCTTCTAAGTACAGGTTTGTACAAGTTTCTAATGAGTCGAGTCGGCAACGCACATGTGCCACTCCTTGAGTGGCAGGCGTCCATATGTAACAGTCACCGCTTTCCATCAGGCGGACCGTATGCATGTTTGCCACCTACGTGGTACAAAAAACTCTCGACGAATTCACCTTAAACATTAAAAACTAAATCAAAATCGATTGATTCGTTCGGGAGCTATGATGCCAGACAGACATGTCAAGCGTCAAACCTATTATTATTATAATATTTTTGCGTTGGTAGTTAAAAACAAGAAACCTCCTTCAAAACTATAATAAAACACAACTTTCTATGAAAATCGGTAAAGTGCGAGTCGGATTTCGACATTTCCATACAAAAAGGTCATGAGCGCCTGACTACACTAGATTTGTACTTTAAAGATTTTGCGTATATTTTGGAAACTATAAGAGATAGAGCAAATAGACTTCAGATTTTGGTTGTCGGTGGCACAATTTTTTTGTTTTCGTATATATACACCATTTTTTGGACCTATTAGGGCAATATTATGGTCAGTGCAGTTCTAAACAGTCGTAAGCGCCTCTTTTTTAGTAGGAACTTAAGTCATTTTGGCAAATGCTTAAAATTTTTAACAATTTCTAAACAGAAATGAATTTCTTTCTACCTGTCCATGGCGCTCACACAATTTCAAAACATTTAGTAAGTACTTGCAGCGGCAGTGAGTGAAAAATCTCAATTTGAGTTTTTTTCTCTTAAGTCCGACTTACGCTTGACTGTAGATTTCTAATAGGTTTTCCTGTAATCTACAGGTAGAGGGCTATCTCGTGTATTTTTTTGAAAATTTTCCGCTAAGTAGTTTCGGAGATAAGGGGGGAATGGTAATTTTTTGCTTATTTTCTTAAATTACTTCTAAATTACCAAAATAAAAACTATAAAAAAAATATATTTGAGATGCTTATAAAATGCTCTTTCATTTGATATGTAACACAATATAGTTCTAATAACTGATTTTTAATTGTCAATTTTACCCCCCAAAAGTGGCCCCTATGATTAAATTTCGTTTAATTTCATTTAATTATATTACATGTCCGTCTTTGGGCCACTTGTTTACATACGTGTGCCAAATTTCAAGTAAATCGGTCTAGTAGTTTCGGAGAAATCGGCTGTGACAGAGGGACAGACAGACACGCGAGTGATCCTATAAGGGTTCCGTTTTTCCTCTTTGAGGTACGGAACCCTAAAAATGGTAACGGAATGGGAAAAAAACCTTGGTTTTTTTTTCTCCTATGAGGATTGATAGAGCTCGCGATTCAGAGTGGAAAAATAAATAAAAAATCCGAATATAAAAAAAATGGCCAACTTTCAAAAATATGGCCCATAACTGCATGCGTTTCACGACCGGTTTGGCCTAGCGGATAGTGACCCTGCCTGCTAAGCCGCGGTCCCGGGTTCGAATCCCGGTAAGGGTATTTATTTGTGTGATGAGCACAGATATTTGTTCCTGAGTTATGGATGTTTTCTATTTATAAGTATTTGTATATTATATATATCGTTGTCTGAGTACCCACAACACAAACCATTGGACTCAGTCAATTTGTGTAAGAATGTCCTATAATATTTATTATTTATGGGCATTTTCAGAATTTGGGACACCCCAATTAGCGAAAGTTGTTAACAAAAATTAACTCGCTGTCAGTTTTGTGACGACAGTTAAGCATAAAATCTGTCTAAAAATTTACTTTTTTCACATTCTGAAGGTAGATTATCGCTTAAAGTTTATGTTATTAACACAAAATCAATATTTTTATAGAAATTTCATGCTTAATTATCGTCACGAAACTGACAGTGAGTTAATTTTTGTTAACAACTTTCGCTAATTGGGGTGTCCCAAATTATGAAAATTCCCTTATAATGCGTTCTGAGCAACAAAAAATCTTTCCAGCTAAAGAAAGACTACCTAGAAGGCGTAGGTGACACAATCGACGTGGTCGTCATAGGCGGCTACCACGGGCGCGGCAAGCGGCGCGGCGTGTACGGCGGGTTCCTGCTGGCGTGCCACGACGCCGCCAGCGAGGAGTACCAGGCGCTGTGCAAGATCGGGACTGGCTTCTCGGACGAGGACCTGCAGAGCCTCACTGAGAAGCTGCAGGAGCATGTTGTTGACGCGCCGAGGAATTATTATAGGTGAGGTTTTTAGTAGGGATGTACCGACTAGTCGGGAAAGCCGACTATCCGGCCACATTTGTAGTCGGCGATTAGTCGGCGACTAGTCGGCAAAAAAGGCCGATTAGTCGGCACTTGATAAATGACAGGAAAATAGTTCAAAAATAAATTATCGGATGATTTATGGTCGTATTATGTACGTATTTGTTATGCCCTTGTTAGTCAAAAGAACAAATATCAGTAATCATCACAGTAATTAATGACCTACCTAAGACTATCGGTTTCATAGACAGGACCACTATCTATTTTAAGCTAAAAAATGGAAAATGTGTATAAGTATTATCATAGACATTTGAACCTGAACAAAATATGAAAAGCGCGAAAGAACCCAAAAAATGACATTTCAAAAATTCTGGTGAAATTAGTCGATAATTATGTTCTGGCCGACTAGCCGACTAGTCGGCCGACTAATCGGCCACCCAAGCGCCGACTAGTCGGTAGTCGGCCTAGTCGGCCAAATCACTAGTCGGTACATCCCTAGTTTTTAGGGTTCCGTGACTTCCGTGCCAAAGATTTTTTTTTTTGTATGAATAGGTAGACTTTTGACCACGATCACACCTGATGATAAGTGATGATGCGGTCTACGGTGGAGCACGCTTACCTATGATATACCTATTTACTGTTGCTTTAAAGAAACCTGGATAATAAAACTAACACCTCTGTTTATCAAAAATCCATTTTCACATTTTTTTTGGCTAAGCTCATATGCTCAATAAGCTCAGGTGATGATGCCATAATCACTACATTTACAACACTACATGCACTTCAGTTCGTTGTGGTGCGCGTACCGCGGCCGCTGCAGGACACCATACCGAACGCAGACTTCTGACCGAAGGAGGTAGTATTTCTGTGATTCCGGGACAACCTACGGCGAAAGGGACGAAGTCGCTAATGGTGGGAGGGCAAAGGGGTGGTGGTGGGGGGGAATCTATGCTGAGTCAGACAACGAATGGAGTTACGTCGTCACCCAAATAGTTTTTTTGTATAAAGAGACGCTATGATGTTTTATAGTTCATCGATGAACTATAAATCTCTTGCACGCTCTTTTATTTACTCGGAAGCGACTATACATATTTTGTTCGTTTCTATAGCCGATAGCCCATCCCTTACAGATGTAGTGCGAAAAACTTTTCCTTCGTATTTTTACGGAAACGTTCGTATTTGTCATGCTAGTTCAGACAGTGTCAGTACGTTCTGTACTGAGACTGACTGAAATAGCATGAGACTTCTTTTGAAAACATTACATCTTATAATTAACAAGCATTAAAAAAACAAGATACAGTGTAACATGCAAAAGTATTCATCAAAAAATATTAACAGACTAGGTACTCTATCTTGTACTAGGTCTATACCGGACACCGGCGGTCAAAGGGTTAAATAAATAAATAATTGTTTCAGATATGACACGTCTCACGCTGCCGACGTGTGGTTTGCGCCAGCGTGCGTTTGGGAGATCCGCTGCGCTGACCTGTCCTTGTCGCCTGCACATCGCGCCGCTATGGGGCTCGTGGACCCTGAGAGAGGCGTGTCACTGCGGTTCCCTAGGTAAGCAAAACTCGTTTAACACGTTCGGTGCCGGTGACACAAAGTCTGTGGACAATCGAACTATTATGCCAGTGGCACTTGGAGCGAGACACAGCGATGGGACTTTTCATTCGCACGTATGGCTGTCGCTCACCGCTGTCGTGCGTAGACTAATGTCGTGGCTGGGCCGTAAAGGCATGGTCGCTACACTTGAAAATGATCCTCGAAAATAGATCGAAAAAATATCCGAGCGTTATATCGACTTAAACGTGATTAAACCCGCTTAAAATATTTTTAAATACGTTCATATTTGTAATTTGTATACCGTTGATATAAGAGTAAGACGTTGACTTATGCTAGTGGCATAGGAATGAGATTTTAGTAATTTTAACCGGCATAGTGTAGGCTTTTAGTAAAACAGTGCCAGGAATAGAGGAATAAGTAAAGAGTTCTAACTCCATACATCAGTAAATGAGAGTTATTTGTATAGGCATAGTTATAGTGACATCTAGCGACAATCACGCGTCAACTAGCGTGAATTATCAGTACTATTACTCGATACTAGGTGTCAACAGTGTCTCGTCTGCCAAAAATTTAATATGGAATTTAAAAAGGAATTTAAAACGGAACACTGATTAATACTATTGTAATATTAGCTAAAAATTGTTGAGCATTAGACTTTTTGTTCGTCGCGACATCAATCAACAAGTAGCAGTACTGATAATTTACGCCAGTTGACTCATGACGCTAGATGTCACTGCTAATCAACTTTTTCCTTACTTATTCCTCTGCTTGTATATGACATTTATTTCAGATCAATTATTTTACTTTGACCACAGGTTCATCCGCGTACGAGATGACAAGACACCAGAGCAGGCCACGTCAGCCCAGCAGATTGCACAGATGTACCTCTCACAAGACCAAGTCAAGAATTCTACCAGCAAACCTGTCAATTTTGATGACTTTTACTAAATATTGGAATACACTATGAATTATGTCCGAAATTATTTGGGGTGTAAATACAACCTTTGCGAACATAATATCTTCTTAAGGTAAGTAGCCAAATGCACAAACGCTCACGATAGTATCGTTATTAGGGATGTACCGACTATTGATTTGGCCGACTACCGACTAGTCGGCGCTTGGGTGGCCGATTAGTCGGCCGACTAGTCGGCCAGAACATAATTTTCGAGTAATTTAACAAATTTTTTGAACTACATTGGTTCTTTGTTGGCGCTTTTCATCATATTTTAAAGGTTCAAAGGTGAATGAATGAAATGATATACAATTTCCATTTTTAAGAAACGGTTGGCTCAAGTGGCTAGGAATCCTGCCTATGAAACCGATAGTTCTTGGTAGGACATTTCTTTCTGTAGTTACCGCAGTTGTTCTTTTGACTAACAACATAACAAATAAGTTCATAATACAACAATATCAGGTGATAATTTAGGTTTGTACTTGTTTTTCTATCACTTATAATGTGCCGACTAATCGGTCTCTTTTGCCGACTAGTCGCCGACTAATCGCCGACTACAAATGTGGCCGGATAGTCGGCGACTAGTCGGTACATCCCTAATCGTTATATCTTATGTATATATCTTTATCGCCCTTCCGTATTGGCGCGAGAGAGCCAGACTGCGTTTCGATAGGCGTCTGGCGTCAACGGTTGTCATTCGGCTAGGCCGGTAGGATGATCACAATTTATTAGTAATTAAAACCTAACCTACCACGGTTTAGTAACATGAGGAAACCGAATAACTTTAACAGCGTATTCCCCATCATATTAGAAGAGTAAAATGTCATATATTTTCTGGATTTCGCTTACTAATTGTAATTTTTTTAGGTGCTAGTTTTACGAATAATATTTACTTTTTGCTGTGTACTTATACTTAACACAGCAAAGGGGAGTGTACAAGTTTCTAATGGGGTGGCAACGCGCATGTGACACTCTTTGAGTTGCAGGCGTCCATAGGTTACGGTGACCGCTTTCCATCAGGCGGACCGAATGCTTGTTTGCCACCGATGTAGTATTAAAAAAAAACACATCCAAAAAAATTACACAGAAACATTTTTTATTTTATTTGCTTGACCTCATATAACATTTTATCTTTATTTGGCCCTCAGAAAGGCGCAGTTAAAATCTTTCGGTTTCCTCATATTACACAGTGTATTTATTTTTAATTGGTTAGGAATTTTACTGAAAATTATACTTAAGCTTGATTTATTTTGATAAGTACTCCATTCAAAGTTTTCTTCATAATTATTTACATTACTTGGATTTTTTTGTATTGTCAATCGAGTTAAATAGATATGATTAGGTATTATTTTTTACTATTTAGACGATGGTTAGATGTTGGTTCGCTGTGCGTACCAGATTATAAGTTTAAGGTTGTAAAATAATAAAACATTTTCAACTTCAATTCTCTTTTATTTCTTCGATATTCCTATGAAAATGTAAAATATAAAATTGTTTGCGGATGCGTCAAAAAATCGTGGGTTCCTCGGCTATGCCATGTAGAGCATAGAGGAATAGGTAAAGGAGGAGTTGTACCTCCATACATCAGTAAATGCGGGTTATTTGTATAGGCATAGTTACAGTGACATCTAGCGGCAATCACGAGTCAACTAGCGTAAATTATCAGTACTGCTACTTGTCAATAGATGTCGCGACGAACGAAGAGTCTAATTCTCACCTAAAGCTCACCAATTTTTATTAGCTAATAGTACAATATTATTAATCAGTATTCTATTTTCAATTCCTTCTGCTTGTAATATAAATTGTAAACTGTTATATTAAAAATCGAAATAAGATGTCATATATTAAAGAAAAAACGACAATCACCACCAGTGGCGAAGGCCGGATTCGAACCGGCGTCTTTAGCAATCCGGGCTAACGCCATGAACCCCTAGGCCACCTCGTCACAGCGGAAGCCGTCGAAATTACTGTTATATTATTATTTTTTTGGCAGACGGGACACTGTTGACACCTAGTATCGAGTAGTGGTACTGATAATTCACGCTATTTGACGCGTGATTGTCGCTAGATGTCACTATAACTATGCCTATACAAATAACTCGCATTTACTGATATATGGAGTTACAATACAACTCTTCCCTGACTTATTCCTGTATGATGTAGAGCAAAATATTCTAACGGGCATAACTTACCTAAATGATAGAGCGCAATGTAACTCATCACAAAGCGCCATCTGTTGGTGACTTGAGACACTTTTATAAATAAAACAAGATGTCTACTTAAACAGTACTTTATTTAAATATCCTCCTAGATCCCAGACGTCTCTCCATAAATGACTCATTACATTTTACACGTCTTCTGCTACCCTATTTGAGATTCAGAAATCAGAAGGACACAAAATGGTGGATTTGGCATAAACCTAAGCTTTAAGACTAGCAGCGGCCGCTCTCAACTCCGCTCTGTCAATGTTCGGTTCCTCGACTAAAGAGTACGACGGGCGCTCTAGCACCGCGCAGGAGTCCGGCGAGATGCGGATAAACCCGTTTTCTCCCCATTTTTCACTCCAGGTGTTCTTTATGATGAAGTGGGGGGTGTCTTTGGAGCCCCAGCCCACGGCGAGGACGGCGTGGTTGAGGCGTGGTTTGTTTTGACCGCTGAAAAAAATTTAAGTTTGAGATCTGTGGCATCGATCGAGATATTCATGCCGAGTATGTATCCTTGATAGGCAATAATTATTATTGCGCAATATAAAGTGTTACGGGTTCACATTAATGACTTGTGTACTAAGTATTTCGCAAATCAGCAAAGTATTTTTTATGGAATTAAAACAGATGGAACACCATATCCCACGTGTAGGTTATAAAAAGGGAAAAAGTTGTGCTTGTCTGATCAAGATAAAATTTATATAAAGTCACTCAACCCACAGTGTCAGTAGAAATATTTAGAACTAGCTTTTGCTCGCGGCTTCGCTCGCGCTAGAAAGAGACAAAAAGTAGCCTCTGTTACTCTCGATCCCTTCAACTATCTCCACTTAAAAAATCACGTCAATTCGTCGCTCCGTTTTGCCGTGAAAGATGGACAAACAAACAGACACACACACTTTCCCATTTATAATATTAGTACGGATGACATTTCTTAACAGTGCGAGTTTACTTCCTATAAAACTATCGCATCGGTTTTTATTTATGTAACTAACGAAGTGGATGTGTTTCACTATAAGTTTATATTGAACCTCTTCTTAGTAATATGTGTCTACATGATGTAGTCATGTCGCCACTCACCAGCGTTTGTCCTTCAGCACTCCAGACTTGTAGTAGATGAAGCTCTGTGCCTTTGCGTCGACTATGACGACTGACGGCGCATGATTCTTGATCGCCACCTGAACAAATTATTAAGTTAATAAAGAACCCATTTGAAAACGCAAGCACTGGTGTTGCAGTCCCTGGACAGCTAACACTTTTTTTCGATAATGTGAAAACGGACTAATCTATGAACTCAAGGGGGGTGTCACATGCGCGTTGCCGACCCATTAGAAACTTGTACACTCCTTTTTTGAAGAACCCCATACTGTAGTTCATGGGAAACACCTCGGCAGCTCATTCCACAGCCGGAGCGTCCGCGGGAGGAAATTCCTCTGAAACCGCACGGTGTGCGCGACTTAACATGACAATTTTTTTAGTGTAAAGCCTGAGAGGACGCTCGGAGCGTTCTGTTCGGCGACGCGTGCACGCTATGCAGCCTTGACTCAGGTCCCGTAGCCAAATGGCAATGCGACGCGAAACGCCACCGAAACGCCGGAGAAAGGTAGTCTGGCTCTGCCACGCCAATACGCAAGAGCGACAGTGATAGACATACATCGGGGTTTTGGGAGCGGGAATGATTTACACTAGCCCAAAAAGGGTGAAAACGATGAACAACAGACATTACTATAACATTTCTAGGTACATTTGGAGCCAGATACATAGTTTAATCTATATTTCAGTAATTCAAGTTACTATAAACAGAGTTATAAATACATGAATTCATTCCCGCTCCCAAAACCCCGATGTATGGTGATAGATTAGCTACGAGAGAGATATTATCGTGAGCGTTTCGTGTGCGTTTGTGGATCCGGCTACGCACACAGGACACTTTTAATAAGCTTCAATTGTTTGACATGCACGCCTCACACCCGAGCTCAGGCACTCAGCACTCAGGCTTGCTTACACGGTTTTAGAATATTAATAGTACCTTGAGGGCCTCCTCGCTGAAGGCGGTGACGTTGACGTGTCCGCTGATATGCGTGACCGGCGGAACGGATTGATCCTTGCACTGCAACACCTGTTACATAACACCGCCCATTATTGTAAACGCACTAAACAGGTAAACAGCTATGCAGGGTGAAGTAAAAAGGAAAACCATACTTTGCATAGTGACATTAGTGACTTTTGAGGTCCTAAATCAGCAGTAGCAGTTCTCTAAAAGTTTGTACAAAAATTAAGGAAAAAGTTAATAGTTATTTGTTATACAAGGGAGCAAAGTTGTATTTTAACGCCGAGTGTGGAATTGAAAAACGAGCAAGTGAAAGGATTCTATAGTTGAACCACGAGCGAAGCGAAGCGAACATTTGCACCCGAGTGTAACACAAAACTTTTCCCCTCACTATAGCGAGGAAACTACAACGCAAAAAATGCGTTTATCACTGCTTCCAGTAGTTCCACAGGTGGTAAATCATCTTTATTACTAGATTCACTTAGTTTTATCAATTTTAAAGCAGTAAATTTGACTTTATTCAAGGTCAAATGACTTTACAAATGATTTGGGATTTTAGTAAGTTTTATTTCGTCATTAAGGTTCTGTAGTATCTATATTTTCTTAATTATAACAATCATCCTGTATATATCTTACGTAAGTCGACTTATATTACGAAATGTTGGTAGCAAAATAGTCAATTAAAATTTGCTGACGTGGCTATATGTACAAACTTTTTGAGAACTGCTCAGATAGACGTAATGAACATTGCATATTATTAATGGGACTAAAAACTCGTACCTACAGCTAGAATATGTTGATACAGTAACTCCCCGTCGTAATGTTATGTCCGAAACGTTGGGTTAAATATAAACGTAAGTATACGCGATTAAGTCCCGTTTTAATTTAATAGAGTCTGGCTAATGAAAGTTGAGCCCGAAAAAACGTGGCAATTTCAAAAAAATTGAAGCTGGCAACACATTGATAACATGGTTTCTTTTTTATTAATTTTAATTAATTTACAGCACTTACTTTACTAATTTTTATGGTGTTATTCATTATTATTTATAGATTTCGCTGTTAACTTTTACCGAAATTCGTTAAAGTGATAGTCACACTGACAGATGACAATCGATGATATGACATCCAGAGTTGCTGTTTTAAAAAAATACTGGGTTCAACTTTCATTAGCCAGACTCTAACATGAGTGAAGATCGTGTTAGTTTAAATCAATATATAATTACCTTAGCCTGGTAGTTGGTGTACTCGTCCCACGCGGGTAGTCCACGCGCCTTCACATAGTCGTAAGCGAAGCTGGGCCATGTCCCGTTGCAGCCGTTAGTGCCGAACCTGAAACCATCGTGATTTATAATAGAACTATCAAGAGGAGATTTCAGAAATTAGGTTATCTTTATTCTCTTCTCGCCATATCCGGCGGCAGATTATCATGTATAGTAATATCAGGATAATAAGTATATTATCCTGTTTATGGCCAGGCTGCGATTATACAGTAGAGTTGTAGACAGCCTTTTAGTAACACTACAGTGCATGCACAATGCACAAACGCTCACGATAATAATCTCTTTCGTAGCTGTCTATCTCTATCGCTCTTGCGTATTGGCGCGACGAAGCCAGACTAAATTTCTGCGACGTTTCGTTTCGCAGAAATGCCATTCGGATACGGGGCCAGGGGTATATAGGTACTGTAGCTCGAGCTGCCGGTCGCCTTCACTGCGTGCCCGAACCGAACCTGGCCCCGCTCAAACGGTATCACCAAGCTAGGGGTCGCGGGGTTTGATAACGGCCGGTAGCGGTAGGGCTAGCAATCACCAAAATGACGACGTCAGACCGCCCCATGAGGATGGGGCGCGCCCCGACACAGCCCCCGAAGCGCTCAGCGCTTAAGGGGCCACTCCACGGCCACTCACACCCCAACACAGGTGTCGAATGCAGACACACCACCACCGGGTCCAATGGTACCTAGTAATTCTCACAATCGCTTACGTTTCGTATGCGTATCGCGTTATGGCAAACAGGTATACGGTCCGCCTGATGGAAAACGGTCACCGTAACCTATGGACGCGTGCAACTCAAGGGGTGTCACATGCGCGTTGCCGACCTATTAGAAACTTGTACACTCCTTTTTTGAAGAACCCCATACTGTAGTTCATCGGGAATATAAATAAATAATTTAAATAAGCAGGGAGCTCATTCCACAGCCGGAGCGCTCCCCTAGAGACTACGAGTCAGCATTTCTCCAAGATGGCTAGCGACATCTACCTATATACTCTATACTCCACAATACTCACGGCGAGTCGACGAGGCACTGAGGACTGAGAGCGGCACCAGTGTGTCGGTCTTCTTGAAGAGCGCGCCCTCCGTGGAGCCCGCCACGAAATGTCTCCTAGAAGGTGGTTAGTACTGCCTACACATCACTTATGGTTTGCTGCTGTCGACGAGGTACTGAGGACTGAGCGGCACCATTGGTCGACTTGAGCGCTCCCCTAGAGACTACGAGTCAGCATTTCTCCAAGATGGCTAGTGTCATCTATACTCCAATACTCACGGTTTGCCGCAGTCCACGAGGCACTGAGGACTGAGCGGTACCAGTTTGTTGGTCTTCTTGAAGAGCGCGCCCTCTGTTGAGCCCGCCACGGCAAAGGCCCAGCATGATGAGCACGTCGTCTCTTGGACTGAAAAAATCAATTTGTTAGCATCAGTTAGTTAGCGTAATTTTTTATTACATAATCTTGTTATATGTTCACCATCCTTGCGTTATCCCGGCATTTTGCCACGACTCATGGGAACCTGGGGTCCGTTTTGACAACTAATTCCAAGATTTGGCGTAGGCACCAGTTTTACGAAAGCGACTGCCATCTGACCTTCCAACCCAAAGGGTAACTAGGCCTTATTGGAATTAGTCCGGTTTCCTCACGATGTTTTCCTTCACGGAAAATTGAGTGGCAAATATCAAATAACATTTCGCACATAAGTCCCGAAAAACGCATTGGTACGAGCCGGGGTTCGAACCCGCGACCTCCGGATCGAAAGTCGCCCGCTAGGCCACCAGCGCATCGCTAGGCCACCAGCGCTTTGTTGTTATATGTTATGAACTGAAATAAATATTATGGGTACGTGATGCGCAAGAAAGGGCAAAGTGGAGGAGACTGAACAGGAAAACGAACCCTGGCGCTACACACACCTTGAAAGCTAAATGGTCGCGCACAGTGCAATTTCAGAGGAATTTTCGGCCGCGAACGCTCCGGCTGTGGAATGAGCTCCCTGCCGAGGTATTCCCGATGATTCTTTATTGCAACCATGGTATTCATACAGTTTTTATAAATAATACTAAATTTCATGGGGTTCTTCAAAAAAGGAGTGTACAAGTTTCTAATGAGTCGGCAACGCGCATGTGACACCCCTTGAGTTGCAGGCGTCCACAGGTTACCGTGACCGCTTTCCATCAGGCGGGCCGTATACTAGTTTGCCACCGACAAGGTAGGTACTTAAAAAAGGCTCAAGAAGCGTGACAAATGGTTGTCCTCTTGTCTACGCCTTGTCTATGACTACAATATAATATTTAACGTAAGTAACATGTTCATAACTTACATCTCACAGGCGAAACAGCCCCGAGCGGTCTCCAATCGAACTCGTCTTCCAGCGGAATGCTCCTAACTTCACTCTCGGAATACGGGAAGGGCACGAGACTGCGCTCGCTAGTGCCCTCTGGCGGCGCCTCCACGCCCAACAACTGGTTGATCTCGTCGTCAAGTCTGTCCGCCATGAAGTTGGCCGCCATTTTGAATCCCGATGACAGGCGGTTGCCGGCCTCGATGAAACGGGAGGATTTGATAAGTAGGGTTTTGCGGACGGCTTCTTCGGCTGGGTCGAGGTATTTGCGTTTAAACTGCGTTTTGAAGCTGTAAATATTAGGAAATAAGTTGGTATAAAGTCTACTACTTTTACTAAGTTACTGTAAACGTTTCGTACGTTACACAATTTCCAGCTATGGTAGGTAAATAATTATTTTACTGTTTGTTACATTGTAAAATACGGAGTGGGTATTAGTTTTTAACCCCCGACGCAAAAACGACGGGGTGTTAAAATAAGTTTGACGTGTCTGTCTGTCTGTCTGTCTGTCTGTCTGTCTGTCTGTTTGTCTGTTTGTCTGTCTGTCTGTGTGTGTGTTTGTCTGTGGCATCGTAGCTCCCGAACGGATGAACCGATTTAGATTTAGTTTTTTTGTCTAAAAGCTGAGTTAGTCGGGAGTGTTCTTAGCCATGTTTCATGAAAATCGGTCTACTAACTATGTCGCAGTCGGGGGTTTTTTCAAAATTTTATTTTTTTATGCATTCGTTTTATAAAAGTAAGGGAAGCAAAAGTGATCATGGATATCAGACAAAAAAGTTAAGTTTTGTTTGATTTGAAGAATTCCGAGTCAATTATAGAAATTCATCGTGACAAGACTTCAATAGGTCCTCAATTTTGAGAATTGATTATTCTTGAATCGTTAGTGAAATCATCTTAGTCCAAGGTCTTCTACACGTGACAGTGAAGACGCATGATTCTTATTTCATACTTACTCATCCAAGATGGAGTCATATCGAAGATCCCTGGTCGCCCCAGCGAATTCTCTGATCGGGTCAAACTTAGCCAGCACCCTCGACGCAAACCCAATGGCCCTCTTCTGGAGACTATGCTCCACCGGGTACTCCTCAAACGTGTCGCAGTCTCTGGAGGTGTCGGGGAGGACCGGGGAGGTTGGACCGTCGAGCAAGATGTAGCGGTGGGTGTAGCTGTCGCTGCTGGGCCCGAGGACTGAGCTGTCTGTGACTACGGAGTATCTGAGGATAGAAGAGTTTAGGATGAGATTTTGCATTAAAAATAAATAAATATAAATATTATAGGACATTCTTACACAGATTGACTGAGGCCCACGGTATATATATATATATATATATATAATATAAATACTTATATACATAGAAAACATCCATGACTCAGGAACAAATGTCTGTGCTGTAAATACCCTTACCGGGATTCGAACCCGGGACCGCGGCGTAGCAGTTTTCTATGTATATAAGTATGTATTTATGTATTTAAGTATGTATATCGTCGCTTAGCACCCATAGTACAAGCTTTGCTTAGTTTGGGGCTGTTGATTTGTGTAAGGTGTCCCCAATATTTATATTTATTTATATTTATATTTATAAATATATGAAAGAGGTTCCTAGCACACATTCTAAACTCGTGTTGGTGAACGTGTACCATGCTTGTATGAGCGAGCTATGACAGGTCGACTGTTCGTGTTTTTGACAGGCGGTAACTGTGAGGTAACCGAGAGGGGGTGAGCCTCACTTTCAGCGAGGAGCGGGAGTGGCCATACTGTACGATAGTACTCTTTATTATACTGTGACAGTACAGTCATGCAGTGGTCACATACGAGTATATATAGGGCATTCACCTAATCTTGATGCAACCTTGCAGCCAATCTAAGCCGAATTTCTGAAGGTATCATTTGTGAAAACTCTCAAAAGGGCCATAAGTAATTTAAATTAGGTATATAGCTCACGAACTCACGAATGTCAAGATCCTCGACAGCCCCTGACAAATCACTAAGTACTAAACAATTACTTTAGATGGGATTCGAGGTTACCTACTTTAAAAGTATTTCTGGAGACTGACCTGTGGCACCGCTAGACCCTTTTCTCTAATGATAAACATCTAGTGAGTGACGGCCAGAGTTTCTCCTTCTATTAAACCACTTTCTGAAAGTACTGACCTGAGCGCTACCGGGGTGCGTAACATAATGAATACAAACTTTTGGCATATTCTCAATTTACAAACGCTCAAAAAGTATACTTTTTTTATGTATAATGCACAAAAGGTATAATTTCAATTTGTATAAGATACAAATAATATAACATACAATATACATACTACCGTATACTATAATATACATATTAACTAATTACATTTACTATATCTTTAATAATATATAAATATTAAAAAATATAACAACATGTCATATAAATCACAAAATTAGGTTGGGAACCCCACAGAAACGAACCCTGTCAAAAAAGTAGGTTTAGGTTAGGTTTGAACTGTGACCCCACAGAAAGGAATCTTGTCAAAAAGTAGGTTTAGGTTAGGTTTGAACTGTGACCCCACAGAAACTAATCCTGTCACAATAGTAAGTTTAGGTTAGGTTTGAACTGTGACCCCACAGAAACGAATCCTGTCAAAAAAGTAGGTTTAGGTTAGGTTTGAGCTGTGACCCCACAGAAACGAATCCTGTCATAAAAGTAGGTTTAGGTTAGGTTTGAACTGTGACCCCACAGAAACGAATCCTGTCAAAAAAGTAGGTTTAGGTTAGGTTTGAACTGTGACCCCACAGAAACTAACCCTGTCACAATAGTAAGTTTAGGTCAGGTTTGAACTGTGACCCCACAGAAACGAATCCTGTCAAAAAAGTAGGTTTAGGTTAGGTTTGAGCTGTGACCCCACAGAAACGAATCCTGTCATAAAAGTAGGTTTAGGTTAGATTTGAACTGTGACCCCACAGAAACGAATCCTGTCACAATAGAAGGTTTAGGTTAGGTTTGAACTGTGACCCCACAGAAACGTATCAGCAGCAAAACAGCAGGCGCTTATATCACCTGTATGGTATTCGTTTTGTATATTCTATTACTTCAACGTTATACCACATTATACTTATAGGAAACAATATTATATGTAACAAACATTATATAATTTGAATTTATGCTATCTAAAATTATATATAACAGCAATTATACTAATTGAACTTTATACCATACAAAATTATACAAATTGAAATTATACCTTCTACCGAATATACCATACGTTTGTATACGTTCTATTACTTACCCGCGCTACCGCTAGCAAGCCTAACTACGTCACTCGCTCGCGGTCGCGCGTTGATTACACGCTAGCCGTTCATTCGAATGAACAAGTGGCCGAGGGACGCCACGCGCCCACCTGTGTAGTCGCGTGGCACGTACCTACTATTCTTCTGAGTTATACGTATAAGTATGAATTTTCTGAGATGAACGTTTCGCTTTTGCCGTAATCTGTTAAACAAAGGCCTTTGTTTCTATTATTCACGGTGGCTAGCTCCCGTTTCCACAGCACGTCCTAAAGTCTCAGTGTAGTTAAAAAGCAACTATTATGATAGCAATAAGGTTCAAATTTATTAAACAGTTTGCAGTATGCAGGTAACTTTTTTTGAAGATGACAAAACGTGTTATCTCCGAAAGGGCTTTTTATGGATTTGAACCTTATTACTATCATGATAGTTACTTTTTAACTACACTGAGACTATAGCACGTGCCGTTTAAGCGGGAGCTAGCCGCCGTCAACAATAGACACAAAGGCCTTTGTTTAACAGATTACGGCTAAAGCGAAAAGTTCATCTCAGAAAATTCATACTATACATAGTAACTTATTAGTATTAGTTAAATAAAGCGTAGGTATTTGTCGTTTTGCGGGCAAATGAAGGATCTGTTACGTTAGTAACTTATTAATAATCTGTCCCGCTAGTCCCGTATCTCTGACGATGAACATCTCGTGAGAGACTGTAAGAGATTCTCCTTTCAATAAACCACCCCCTATTGTCGTGTAACCTATAAAGAGGCAACAAGGCATAGGCAAAATGTTTGATTGTACTGACCTTAGTGGCACCGCTAGTCCCTTGTCTCTGACAATGAACATCTCATGAGTGACGGTTAGAGATTCCCCTTGCACCGCGCCTGCTTCTCCCGGTTCATTCTTGACTATACGCCGCCAGCGCTCCACTAGAGACCGGCCTTCGACGGTCGTGTAACCTGGACACATTGAATAATTTTGAATATTGTATAGCGTAGCCTAGCCATTCATGCAAGATTTTATTCTTTTTCGTCTTCTTTGAATCTACAAAATAGGTAGTTCCCTGCAGTATTTCTTAAGCGCTCAAAAGGGAAAGAAGACACCATAGCAAAACGTCGCAATCATCAAAAGCGATGTCTCTAGGACATGGCACCATAAATCATCTGAAATAGACGCTAAGGCCCGTAGTAGTAGTCTGCTATACACGATTGCATATACCTATACATATATGATACGGGTTTTAACATGTCTTGGGGTCTAGACTACCGTAAAGATATATTATAGTCTGTGTGGTAGCCTGGGCAACCTTCGACATCGCTTGATGCTTGCTTATCAGGTCTACACTGCATGGAATACTGAAGAGTTTGTGCTCCAGCGAGATAGATTAAGCGGCCACAACGTTATGTTGGCAAAGTGACTATCATAAAAGCTTATATTTCGTAGCGATCGAAACGCAACTGTCACTGCCGCCGCTAGTGCACATTGAGCGATGAAAGAGTGATGAGCTGATGAGCGAGACCAAGTTTTTTAAGCATCAGCAAAAGTCTTGGGTCATTCTCCGAGCAAGGAATTTACCATGACCCCGGCCATAAAGCACAGTTGTAATGTTATATTAATTCTGCAAAAAATACGATAACATAATTGCAATGTTCTCTACCTGGAGAGCATATAATGTATATTAAATATCAAATGGATCGTACTTAAAAAAAATCTTGAAGCGGTAAAATCTGACAACCGTGCCGTGTCCCTAACCCAGAATTCAAGAAATCATAGCAGATTACTTAAAACCTATTAACATTTCAAGAAGTCAATGTATGTTTTCATATACCTAATTAGTCGACTAAACATATTTGCAATTCTTTATTACGAAATATTAACTAAAAATAATATAAAGGTATTTTTTTTTACTTGTCTCAAAGACAAGCCTGAGAATCATGCTTATTTGAAACCACACTAATACCTCGCCAATGAATCGACGTAGCGGTATCTAATGTCCTTCAACGTCAAGTGTCAGTCGCGGCGTATCAGCACTATCAGCCGAACAGGCAACACGTCTTCACGCGGGATTTTCGGAGCACGAAAGGTAAGATCGCCAATATTTCGTTTTGGTTTAGGCTGATTTCTGAATGTCATGATAAAGATATTTCCAAAACCTCACGTCCATTGTTTATGTAAAAATTCCTACAGTACACTCAGATGGCCTATTTAAAGTAACCTTGAGCTTGTTTAAAAAAATCGTAATGTTAAAGAGTTATTTTGAGATTTGTTATTAATTCTGATTATCGTGCATCTGACTTTCATGGATTTTTGTGACATGAATCTCAGGGAAATAATTTTATAAGTACAAATATTATATAGCTTTTGATCTCATTGTTTTGTTAGGTATTTGATTATTATAAACATAATTATGCTGTGTCTACATATGTTAAGTATTTCAATTTTATATAAAGATATAGGCATAGCTGGGCATTAACTCGTTAATCCGTTAATCGTTAATAAACGAAGTTAACATTTCGGTTAACGGATTAACTTTTAAGTTAACTTTAAAAAATGTTAACGGATTCGTTAACTTCCGTTAAATTTCATCGAGTCCGTTAATCGTTAATCCAGCACCCCAAGCGGCTCGCTGCGCCGCGAATACCACGTCCTGACTGCTACTGTAAAAGCCCGTAGTACGGCAAAACCTAGGATTTATCGGTAAAAGCAGATCCGTCGGTTATAAACAGTCTAAAGACCAATTGGCGACTTTGGATCCGAGATCTTCTAAATCTTATTAGACGTGCTAGATCGATCACTAACGCCTTTGTCTTGCGTGGACGACGGTCGCGCGACCGTCGCCGTCGCGTCTCATACTTCCATATCGATAAGGTTTGAATTCGTATGCGTCGCATCGCCGTCGCGCGACCATCGCGCGACCCTCGCCCACGCAAGCCACGGCCATTTGTTAGTCGTATACCTCGAAATCAAAAAATCCTAGTAGCTATTCACCTATTCGCGTTTTGCCGCGATAGCGTATTTTGTTGTAGCGTTTAATATCGATGGTATATTTTGTTACTCGCATATATTTTTAGTAGATTTTTTACAACAGTAGCAAATTTTGATGTAGCATATTATCAATAGCCTATTTAGTTAACCGCGTATAATTTCAATAGATTTTTACAACAATAGCAGATTTTTATGTAGCATTTATCACTAATAGCCTCTTCAGTTAGCCGCAAATATTTTTAGTCGCATTTTACCTGGGTCGCATATTGTATTAATAGTTTTGAAAACAGGCTATATCACTGGGATATAATACGTGGTCAAATGGACATATATCAACATCATCATTTGCATTCTGTGACAGACAGCAAATAGTGTCTTTTATTTTTTTAGTAATATCAGTGATATTCACAACGAGTTTACATAACCAGGAGAAAAACTACAAATGCGAAATGCATTTACAAAACAAAACTATAGAGGTAAAGTGCTTGAAGGAAATATCACGATATCTAATAACGCATTACAAACAAATATCTATCGAGGTGAAAAGCGACTACAGTGAAGAAAGGCAGGGAAGTAAATATACTATGAATTTTATACACCATTGTAATTAGCCACCAAAAATCATACAACAAGAAAAAAATCGGTTCAGAAATTTTGAGATCGCGGCGAAAAGCGAATAGGTAAAAAGCTACAAGGATTTTTTGATTTCGAGGTATATGACTAACAAATGGCCACGGCGTAACCTGGGAATAGAGTGCAATCATCAGGCATGACAGACAAATCGCGCAACCGACGCATCGAGTTAGAGTCCGGCGGGCCTTAGATTACTCTACCAAGTTATCGTGGCCCACATCAGCATCGAGTTGTCGTCTCAAATCTCAATCTGAAGAATCGACACACCACGATCGCGACCGCATGAATGACCCAATAATTACCAATCCGAAGTAAAACCTAGGATTTAGCCAACCAACGGCGGTAAAAGCCCGAAGAAACCGTAATTATTACATTTCGGTTTTTTACCGATTGGCGTCACAGGTTTTAATGGTTTTTGGTGGATACTTAGTAAATACAAATACATAATACCTACAGTGAAGTCCTATTTTTATGATTAACTTTAACTTCCGTTAAATCTACCGAAATGTATCGCTTTAACGATTAACGAAGTTAACTTTTTAAGTAACGGATTAACGATTATCGAAGTTAACTATTTGATTAACGGTGCCCAGCTATGGATATAGGTGCAATAATTGTTCAATTGTTTCTAATTAGGTAGGCTTGTTACCTAATTATTCCCACAAAAGCCCACTCGGATAAAGGAGATTTTAAATATAAAAAAACACCACGACATTCCTAACAACAATGATTGTATATTTTTAAATTAAACTTACATTAATAATGTGAGTATGTTATGTAGCTCGTTACTTTGTTTAAGACTTACATAATTGATTGTTAATAACTGATTGTTAAATTTATTATCATTTAAGAGTTGAGGAGGTCACACTTTCTCTTCTTTAGCCAAGAACGGTTTTTTTTTAATAATAAATAACATTTTAAATCATTTCATTAATTATTTAGTTTTATTTTTTCCTTCTATCAATAATCAAATCTGACTTTCATGTATTCAAATCTGATTCTCATGCCCTCATGATGTGATTTTCGTGACCCCTGATTTTCATGCACCACATAACTACGATTCTTCAAGATATCCAGATGGGCCTTCAATAGAATAGCATATAGGCAAAGGTTTTTAATAGCTTTATTAATTAGGTATCTTCCTAAAATAGTTATAAAAATCGAGCACGAAAGTCAGACAAAAAGCATGTCTTGGAGAACTGCCCCTTTCGCCTAGGCCCGCTGGAGGTGTATATTAACCCAATGGGACTTGCGATCTGTCTCCACCTAAAATCTACGTGGCTTCTGTTTGTGTGCGCTTACCGACAAATTCAAACTGGTCGAATGCTGGCAGTCCAGGGAAGGCGATGTCTTCGCGAGTAGCCTGCATCAGCGGGGACAGAGTGCAGCGCCGCACCTCCTGTCTGTTCGTGAGCTCGCGTTGGATCTGTAAGTACAGTCAATATAGTGATTCCTACTGAACACTGCCTTTCGATAAAAAAGGATTTGGAAATATCAATAGACCAAATACGTATGAAAACACTACACAATTTAGACTCATAGTGTTATGTTAATACTACAGGTGAGCAAGGCTTCCAGAGCTCAATGCAATGAGATCGCGAAGCAGTCCGTATACAACTCTGGAGCTCTATAAAACTGCTTATAGTCCATTTCAAATACGAAGGCCCGATGGCACTTGAGACGGTCAATTAGCGTTAACAATAGGATTAGTGATAACAAAAGATACCTGATTGCACCGACAAAGAGATTGCACCGACGCGTGCCAATTTGAAGTGGGCCTAATTAGATAACAAAAGGCAAACATTATGAGCCCTATTGTTAAGTTTCGAGTGCCATCGGGCCTTCGTATTTGAAATGGACTATACCATTAGGTGGACCGTATGCTTGTTTGCCACCGACCTAATATAAAAAGTGGAGTCAGTAAAATCCCTTTGTTCCACCTAGTTACCAAGTTTAAGAAATAGTAGGCAAGCAAACCATACTTCTGCAAAGAAAAGCAGTGGTGTGAGATGTTACTGGAATTCCAATGATGTTTTCTAAGGAGCACTAGCTACATATTTACCTTTTTGGACTTTAAAAAAGTTTATCAAAACGGGTAAAAATAGAAATAACAAACCTCAAGGAACTGGATGCGGCCATCAGCCAACGGTGCGCGATAGATGATAGTGCTGCCATCTTCTACCACGGTCTTCGCTGTGTTTGACTCCGCGTGCCATCTGCAATACAATGTGAATAATGTCAATAATGTCGAGAGGGAAACCTGATAATAGTAGGTATTAAAGGTATAAAGAATACTGCATGGGCATATCATATCATATCATGCTACTGAAAGACGCCAGCTTGCTGTTGTAAGGTAAGTGAGCCTTTCGCAATAAGGCCTTTTAGTTCTAGTTTATGGGCTTGGACAGATTACATAAAGGAAAACTAAAATGGAAGGATAATAAGCGTCTCTAGACACTGTTAGATCCACTCGCGCGTGTGTGTGTGTGCACAGTCAGGTCCACACGCAAGTGCAGAGATCGGTTGAAGTCCGGTTTGGTTGGTGCTGCTGTTGCGATCGAAGATATGCCATGGGATATAGGGGGAACTGCATCAGGATCCTGTGGATATGGAGCCATTGGTCTATGGCTGGAACAGAAAGCTCTGGAGCATCTGCTCCGAGATTCATAAAAACCTCAAGTGCGTGCTGGAGACACTTACTGAATGTCATAAGCTTCAGTGTAGCTAGAGCTCGGTACAGTCAGATCCACACGCAGGTGTAGAGATCGGTTGAAGTCCGGCCTAGTTGGTGCTGCTGCTGTGATTGGCACGCCGTAGGAAGATGAAGGTGCTGTGACTGGCAGACGCGCGGGGAGGTCCAGGTCTGGGATGACTGCAGGGTCCTGGGGATCCACTGGACTTTGGCGGAGGAAGCTCTGGATCATCTGCTCCGAGGTTTCTGAGGAGGAGATGAGGTGAGTAAATAGAGGGTGTGGTTTAGATTTATGCATATTTATCTGACTGTATTAGCTTGAATGTAATCTAATTTATTTTTCGGGTACTCAATTTTGCCTGTTGTGTTCTCTCTTTCAATAGGTACTACCTAAATCAAGTACCTAAATTAGATATCGATTACGCGCCTCATAGAAACCTTCGCATCATACGAATACTGAACTGATTCCAGCCTCTGGTTGTGATTTATGGGATATTTTTTTTATGTGGAAGTTTCTTTTGCTGCGTGAAAAGTTACCATCAATTTAAAGGCTGGACAAGAGCAATAACTTACCAAAAATCGGTGATCCATCAGAGAACGGAATTATCTCCGCTGTGTCCTGTTCAAAGCTCACTGGTTCCTGCACTTGAGGCTCCACATTAAAACTGACCCTATTGTTCGTTCCAAGGTTCAAATTCAAACTCTCCTTATGAGGAACATTAGGTATAACCACATTAGCTGGAGTGGGAATCACCACTTTAGCTGAAGCATAAGCTGAAGTCTTCACAGGTTGAGGTTGCTTTGGTTCATTATCTTGAAGTAGTTCATTTATTTGAATCGCTTCTTGATTTGTGTTGATTACATGTTGATTTTGGAACAATTGTGTGGCTACTGGATTGGTTTGGACTTGATGTGTGTTGCTTTCATGTTGATTTTGAATCAATTGTGTGGCAACATTACTCTGGACTTCATGATGTGTGTTGCTTTTATGTTGCTGATGATGAGTGGTTACTGTATTCTCTTCTTTTTGTGCGTTGGTGTTTTCAGTTGGTTGTACAGGGATTGGTTCTTGAGATTCCTGGACTGTTTCAGGCTGGTTTAGAGCTTCTTCGAGTTGTTGACGGATTTGTACGATTGGTATTTTTGGTAGAGTCTGTGTTGATGTAGCCGTTGAGCCGTGGTTGGCGCTGCAGGAATCTGCGAAATTTGGTCAATATTTAACTAGGTATCTTTGTTGAGAATGACACAAATTTGTCAGAAAAAAGGAGGTACCTACAATGTCAAAAATGTCTTCGCCAAGTTCGGCCGTTTAGTTATGAAAAACTAAAATGAAAACTTGACATTTGTCACATTGATAACTTGGCTCGTCTTTATTGGGTAAGGTATGTAGGTATGTAACGTCCGAGATACAGTAGGTATACATATTATCTACTGCTGGGTAATCAAATAATGGATCTAACCTGGATTATTGGTGTACACTGGCACAGGAAGCACCAGAATTGGTAGAGTCACTCCTCCATGGCCTCCTGAAAAAATATCAACTTTAATTAATGCCATCTCAGAGATGAATATTGAAACTGATCCGTTTTCCGTGATCATGAATTCATGATGCATGCAACAGCGTCGAAAAATCGGGAGCTCGACAAAAATCAAAAAGGTAATCACGGTATATCCCAGTCAATATAAGTTTAATGAAAATAACCGTGAATCATTCAAAACTCTTATTGAATGCATGGTTATCGTGTGTAACTTCTACTTATAGTTTAGATTTTAGAAAAACAAGAACTTACCCAGTTGGATCGGCAGCTGCACTGGAAGGAGAGACGATTTGATCTGATTCTTGCCGCTTGGTCGTTCTGTCAACAAAACATTGCAGTCAGTAGGTAACCTTATATTTCCTTAAACCTGGATATATTTTCCTTCCTAATATTTTGTAGTAAGGTACAGCGGGGCAAATCTCGACTGGGAGTAAATGTAACTGGTCCATTTTATCCATGTTTTACAGTGTTTGTATTATTAAATAGAGTGTCCACCGGTTATATATGGCAGGCGTGTTCAGTGGATACATGTAGAACTCAACATCATAGTGTAATAACGGAAAAATTTAACTAGCTACAATTGGCCCCCAGTCGAGTTTTGCCCTGCTGTACCTTACTTAGTTTGAAAAGTAAAAAAAAGATGATGATGAATTGATGATGCTGTCATGGCCGATTTCGGTCAGGGGCCCGTTTCTCGAAAGGTACAAGCGGTACAAGCCTTGTATTACAAGTGCGCGAACTGTCAAATCGTATGGGTTGTCATGGAAACACACTTGTAATAGAAGGCTTGTACATGGCTTGTACCTTTCGAGAAACGGGCCCCAGAGCGACTGTGTTTCAGAAAGTTTCAAGAAATTCTAAAATTGTGCTGCTGGTGTGCTTTTTTTTCTGGTGTCACAAGAAAAAGAATAGGTATAGCTGCAAAAGTGCATGGCGAATTTATCAATGTATTAATTCATATCAATTTTGCATCCCAATGTACTTCTTCTTATATTGCCATATCCTATCGGATGCCAACGATCATCATGACAAAGTTTTTCTATTCTTTGCCTTTCTAGACAGAGTGGCGGTGTCTTTAATGCCGGTGCAATACCTAATATTTTGACTCCATGCTGTCCTAGGTCTTCCTCTTTTTTTTTTTAATTATTATTATAAATGGGCTTACTCTTGGCCACAGACTAGCCAAAGGCAAAGACGTGGCCTACGATGGAGTGAGCTCGCCCAGAAGATGCCTGTTCACTCTTGATTTGAAGGTTGTTGACTCTTCTTAATTCTAATATGTTTTTTAATTAGGTATGTTATATTTGTTATTTCTGTGTACCTATACATATACGTAACATTTTGTCGACCGGTCTGACCTGGCGCGTAACGACCCTGCCTGCTACCCGCGGTCCCGGCTTCGAATCCCGGTAAGGGCATTTATTTGTGTGATGAAGAGTCATGGATGTTTTCTATGTATATAAGTATTTGTATATTATATATATATTTATATATCGTTGTCTGAGTACCTGCAACACAAGCCTTCTTGAGCTTAAATAGAGTGGAACTCAGTCAATTTGTGTAAGAATGTCCTATAATATTTAATTATTTTATATTTTATTTATTAACATGATAACGATTTCTTGGCATTAGTACAAAGACGAATTTATCCCTTAAAGGCATCTCTTCCAGTTAAACTTTGAGCAATGAGAAGGCACACTGACATTTTGTCCCGCCAGGCGGCGCCTGTGCAAGTACCTACCTAGGCATGTCACTGTCATTCATATGTGTGAGAGAGAGAGAAAAACATATCATGTTCTCGCTCTCACGTATGAAATTCTTTATCTGTGCAATGGACTAATAGGGTGGCGCCATCTATATACAATTTATACGTAACCTTAACCTAAAAAGGTCAGCAAAAACTTTATATCCGTATAATTTCGAAATGTTCACACCTTTTGCTTTATATCATCACACAAATGTGATCCCATTATTCGCTATTATGACGTAATGTGTGAGCTTTTGTTTATACTACTTACATTAACATAGCCGGTTGTAATCAATTGTAAAATTACATTATGTAACATTTTGAGCGTTGACCTTTAGATTGTGTCATTCTTATTGGCGCGTAAATTTGTCTAACCTAACATCAAAGAGGATCGAGTATTATAGAGAGTTACTGTCGAAGTCTGCCCTGCCTGAGTCTGTGTTTCCACACGAGTATACAATCCAGGTCTCTTTAGAGCAAGAGTAAATAGGTATCTCATAGGTAAGCGTGCTCCACCGTAGACCGCATCATCACTTACCATCAGGTGTGATCGTGGTCAAACGTCTACCTATTCATACTAAAAAAAAGTAAAATGTGTAATCACAGTCCCACACTCTCGACACAGGCTTAAAACTTTTGAACCTCAGTTTTGACAATTTGGCCCATATTCTTAGTATGTGTTAAAATGTTAAATATTAATATTAGCGCCATCTAGCTGAGCGTACCCCAAAGGTATAATACCATCTAGGCCACCGTACCTGTGTCTGAGGTACGTTTTTTTCTTAGACTTTATCTGTCTATACGGAGTTATAATTATAATATGTCTTTGCTAACATGTAATAGCATAACAATACGAACGAAACTGTGTGCGTAGCCGAATGCACAAACGCTCACGAAACGCTCACGATAATGAATTTCGTAGCTATCTATCTCTATCGCTCTTGCGTATTAGCGCGACAGAGCCAGACTACATATCTGCGGCGTTTCGATGGCGTTTCGCGTCGCAGAAATACCATTCGGCTACGGGGCCAGATATATCGAAGCGGTCAAGATGGTCATAAATGAACACGTCTCTATTGTAAAGGCGATAAGGCGCGCTTAGATATTTTTGCGCGCCCCGGCCGCTCAGATATTTCTGATGGCGACTGTAAGTTTACAATGTTGGTACTATGTAAACCTTATTGTGAAGAATTAAGGAATATCTATGGTCAGTTGAAAAAAGCTGTTATTTTGATTGATGAGTAAGCTGCCGGGCATATTTGCTTTCACCTATGTGAACACATATTTTGTGGCATTTTTATCGTAGGAAGCAAACGAACATATCGTCACTACTTTAAAAAAAACTTGTATCTTCGTCTGTCAATGAAAAGAAAATTGTAGTAAGTATGTATGGAATGCATATAGACTTACTGCGTTTTAACTTTGAGGAGCAGCGTGAGATACGAGATTTTTTCAAAGTAGTGACGATATGAATTGATGGTAAGTGATTACCGTTTCCCATGACCGGACCAAAGAGGTTGGCACTGGCGTTGCCAGTCGGACTATGTTTTTACATTTATCCGATCCGATATCGGATGTAGGAAGGATGGTGCCTTTGATTATAGGATATTATCTTATCGGTCCTACATCCGATATCGGATCGGATAATGTGTAAACGCACTAATAAGTTAAAAGTACCAGAGCAGGACTCGTTAGTGCCAAATAGTGCTAGTGCCCATCTGACACATTTATTGACAATGTCTTAAGATTGAAAGTTGAATCTACTGGTGTACTGTGGACCACTGGTGTTTTTACCTTAACCCTAAGACAAACAAAAAGGCTATGGCTATATAATTCTACGAAAGTAATACTTACAAATTAAAAATAGTTATTTGTTATATTCGAGAATATAATCCTGAACTTGCGAGTTTTTTAACACACGAGAAGTAAAATACATTTGCACCGGAGTGTAACACAAAACTTTTCCCCTCACTATAGCGAGGAAACTACACCGCAAAAAATGCGTTTATCACTGCTTCCAGTAGTTCCACAGGTGGTAAATTATCTTTATTACTAGATTCACCTACTTTTATCAATTTTTAAGCAGTTAATTTAACTTTATTCAAGGTCAAATTACTTTACCCACTAGTGGATAAAATGCGTTTTTACCCGCTGGTATTTTTGTCCTTTAGGACAAAACACGTGTTTCCGAGCTAGTGAGGGGAAAAATACATATCCCACCTATACTAATAAGTATCCTTTACCGTTTTATACCACATATGCAAGTGTTGAAGGGGAAAGTAGTTCCGTAAATATGGTCAAACTCTTCAGATAAAATAAATCCGATTAAATAAATAAAATTGATTACCTGCCTTACCTGCCTATCATAGTTAATGATTGAAGGTTTAATTATATTTACAATTTAATTATTTTTTAGCTATTGAGTTTTAGGCTTAAGTTTCTATATGTACATTTATTCATGTAATTTTTTTTATAATTATGCGTTAAAAGACTTAGCAGATGTATTAAAACTTAACTAAGCCAGTCTCTAAATTCTATTTTAGCTAATTCACCCGTATTATAAATGAAGTAGAATACTTTTGAAGTTATCAGTCTTGGAACAACAAATTAGCATAAAATCCAATGTTTAATCTAAAATTTTATTTCTAAGATACCTACCTAGAAGTAAAACCCGTTTTGATACTAAATAGTAGTCTTGTTGTTAAGCGGTTAATAAATAGTTCAATAGTTCTTTATAAATGTCAGAAGGGAGTCATTTTTTGGGCATTACCGTGTTAAGTAAGAGTGTTTTTACCTTAATGTATATAGTATGAATTTTCTGAGATGAACTTTTCGCTTTTGCCCTAATCTGTTAAACAAAGGCCTTTGTTTCTATTATTCTCGGCGGCTAGCTCCCGTTTGAACGGCACGTGCTATAGTCTCAGTGTAGTTAAAAAGCAACTATCATGATAGTAATAAGGTACAAATCCATAAAAAGCCCTTTCGGAGATAACACGTTTTGTCATCTTCAAAAAAAGTTACCTGCATACTGCAAACTGTTTAATAAATTTGAACCTTATTGCTATCATGATAGTTGCTTTTTAACTACACTGAGACTTTAGCACGTGCTGTAGAAACGGGAGCTAACCGCCGCGAATAATAGAAACAAAGGCCTTTGTTTAACAGATTAGGGCAAAAGCGAAAAGTTCATCTCAGAAAATTCATACTATACTTATTTAGTAATACGTTCATTGAAACATCCTGTATATCACAAACAAATGCAATGATTAAGTAGTGCTAAGATTTTCTTAACCGTCTGTAATGCAATATATGTACAACTAGCTTTTGCCCGCGGCTTCGCACGCGTTAGAAAGAGACAAAAAGCAGCCTATGTCACTCTCCATCTCTTCAACTATTATCTCCACTTAAAAAATCACGTCTATTCGTCGCTCTGATTGTCCGTGAAAGAAGGACAAACAGACAGACAAACACCCTTTATGGATATTGTGACAGTACCTCCAACGATGCTAAGGAATAGCTCCGTTCCCGAGGCTCGCCGGTGCCTGTTGTTTGTCTCTGTTTTCTCTGTCCCACTCACTGCGCCTGTAAAGAAAGGAGACACAAAATAAACCTTCTCCAAAAACTATTCAATAGTACCAGATATGCGTACGACGTTTCGGTAACTTTATTAAGTAGTCGCCAATCAAAAATCAAGTGGCTTACTAAGGGAATAAGACAGTCTTGTAAAACTAAACGGAAACTATACATGAAGACAAGAATGAATAAGTTGAACAGGACTGAAACTAGGCACTTATTTAAAGTTTATACTATGCTTTTAAAAAACTGCATTCATGCGTCACAAAAGATAATTAACAATAAGTATATTTCAACCAATAAAAATAAATGTAAAGCCACTTGGAATATTATTGGTTCAATGACAGGTAATGATAATAGATTTAATGAGTTTGACAGTATACAATCGAATGATATAATTTATAATAATCCGCAGGACATTTGTAACGTATTTAATAATTATTTTATTGACATTATACATAACAATAGCAATGGAAATGGCAATAGCAAACATAATGTAACTTTCAGCTATAATAATCCAAATTCTATTTTTTAAGACCTGTAAATGAAAGTGAGATATACAAAATAATAATGTCATTGAACAATAGTAAATCATGTGGCTATGATAACATCACAACGGACTTATTAAAATTTAATGCTGCTTACTTATGTTATCCATTGTGTCATATAATAAACCTCTCATTTCAAGAAGGTTTATTTCCGGATCAACTTAAATTGTCAAAAGTGAAACCCTTGTATAAAAAAGGTGATCGCAGCGATATCAATAACTACAGGCCAATTACCTTAGTTCCTGTTCTGTCTAAGATAATCGAAAAGGCCATGTGCGTGAGGTTGACAGATTTTTTTGACAAACACAAAATACTTCATCCTAATCAATTTGGGTTCAAAAAGGGTTGCTCAACGGAATTAGCTTGTTTTAACTTTATCAAGTATATAACCGAAGCTAACAATAATAAAGTACCTATTATGTCAATATTTCTAGACCTAAGCAAGGCGTTTGACAGTGTAAATCATTCCATACTCCTAAGAAAACTTGAAACCTACGGCATTAGAGGTCCTGCGCATGCGTGGCTCAAAACTTACTTAGAAGGTAGAAAACAGCGTACCGAGATCTCAAAAATAGTCAAAGTTGGTAACAAATTTGTAAAGCAGAATTTTGTTTCCGATTATCGTGAAAACCTGTGGGGAGTGCCTCAGGGAAGTAATTTAGGTCCGTTGCTCTTTATTACATATATCAACGATCTCCCTCGAGCAATCACTCCCGAGTGCATCTTATTTGCAGACGATACAACTGTGATGGTAAAAGGCGACGACATTGCGTCATATGAAGAAAACATAAATAAGTTTTTAGCTGAAATATGCGAATGGACTAATAGTAATAATCTAAATATTAACTTAAATAAGACACATTTTATACAATTTGAATCATACAATGCCCGAACACGAGACTTGAATATTAATTTTAAGAATATAGAAATAGATAGTTGTGATGACATAAAATTTTTAGGTCTACATATAGACAAAAATCTAAACTGGAAAATTCATGTAGATTATGTGTGTAAAAAGTTGGACAGTTTTGTGTTTGCCATAAAAAAGCTTAGAATGACTGTTTCAGCTGAAGCTGCTATCACGGCATATCATGGATATGTAGCTTCAGTACTGAACTATGGGCTCTTACTTTGGGGCAATTCCGTTGACGCAATTAGAGCTTTTATAAGACAAAAAAAGTGCATTCGTGCCATTGCCAATATTTCGATTCCTGATAGCTGCATTCCAGTCTTTAAAAAATTAAATATTTTACCACTACCGTGCATGTACATAAAAAAGCATGTCTGTTTGTCAAAAAACATCCCGAGCTCTTTAGATATAGATCTGCACGGGAAGCATGGTCGCGCGATAGACGATAAAATAGCAGGCCGTCCCTATCGCACTATTTGTAAGTGCGATAGGGACGGCCAGATATTTTATCGTCTATCGCACGACCATGCTTCCCGTGCTGATGTATTTGCAGGTAACCAAAGAGCTCAATACATTGGCCTTTTGTATCAGCCCCCTTGTCATACTGCGATCTATCGCAAGAATGCGTATAATATGTGCATTGTCTTATATAACAACCTTCCTTAGATTATAATAGATTTTCGATAGTGCTGACCAAATGGCTAAATGACAATTGTTTTTATAGTATTAAGGAATTTATGGACTTTAAACTGTTACTTTAATTATAATGACTGACATGTACTAATTTTATAATTATCTTGACTACATTTATTTTATTTTAATTTGCATTGTAATTTTATTGTGATTTTTGCATTGACTGTAATTGTATTAAGGTATATTATGAAAATGCTATCGTGTTGATAATGTTTTCATGTTTTTATAATTTTTGCATGTCGTTCACCGACTGAATACTGTCACCTAATGTACCTCAACATCATGTACGATATGTTAATTTTAAGTATTCTAGCAAATAAACTATTCTGATTCTGATTCTGATTCTGAATAATAAGAATTTTTGAAGTGGCATGTCCAATGTCAGTAAGAACTACGGGCCGATTTTTGAGTCTCACGCGTTCGAATTCAGAAAATTGTCACTGAAAATAATAAGCAAGTCACCGTTTTCAACCGGTATTTTAGTGACAAAATCCCGTATGCGAGGTGAAAAAATCGCCCTCCTATTGTGCGAAATGTCATTTGATATTTGCCAGTCGCTTTTCGGTGAAGGAAAACATCGTGAGGAAACCCAATAAGGCCTAGTCACCTTTCGTGTTGGAAGGTCAGATGGCAGTCGCGTCTGTAAAACTAGTGTCTACCCAAATCTTAGGATTAGTTGTCAAAGCGGACCCCAGGCTCCCATAACGCAAGGAAGATGATGACAGATAGACAAGATGAGACTCTCATGGTTCCTAATTGACCGCGGACCCATCCCATAAAAGGTACGTAACTAATTCGAAAGTACAAAAAAGGAAACAGCCTATTTTTTTTTAAATACTTAGTCATTAGCATATGAAATTTATTCAAATCAACATGTGATTAATATGCAAAATTATATAATTCTAAATCGGTAAGTACTTTGAAAGTATTATTAATGGCTATAGTTTATCAAACACCTTGTATTTGACATATGGCAATTTTTTTTCAATAAGTCTTGATTCTGTAGATAGGAATGGTAAAACCGACCAAGAGCGTGTCGGGCCACGCTCAGTGTAGGGTTCCGTAGTTTTCCGTATTTTTCTCAAAAACTACTAAACCTGTCAAGTTCAAAACAATTTTCCTAGAAAGTCTTTATAAAGTTCTGCTTTTGTGATTTTTTTTCACTTTGTTGGCGTGATTGACATACATATTGGTACCAAATTTCAGCTTTCTAGCGCTAACGGTTACTGAGATTATCCGCGGACGGACGGACGGACGGACGGACGGACGGACGGGCAGACAGACATGGCGAAACTATAAGGGATTGACTACGGAACCCTAAAAAGTACCAGTCTTCGACAGTGTACCGGTAGATGCTACTTTTAATCTATTTATTTTTAGATTAAGGTTTAGTTTACGATTAGTATTATTGTTTTTATTTTAACCAAAAATATATTAAAGCATTTGACGACCGGTCTGGCGCAGTCGGTAGTGACCCTGCCTGCTACGCCGCGGTCCCGGGTTCGAATCCCGGTAAGGGCATTTATTTGTGTGATGAGCACAGATATTTGTTCCTGAGTCATGGATGTTTCCTATGTATATAAGTATGTATATATTATATATATCGTTGTCTGAGTACCCACAGCACAAGCCTTCTTGAGCTTACCGTGGGCCTCAGTCAATCTGTGTAAGAATGTCCTATAATATTTATTTATTTATTTATTTATTTATTGTTTTTTAACCCCCTACGCAAAAAAGACGGGTGTTATAAGTTTGACGTGTCCGTCTGTCTTTCTGTCTGTTTGTCTGTCTGTGTGTGTGTCTGTCTGTGGCATCGCAGCTCCCGAACGGATGAACCAATTTATATTTAGTTTTTTTTTGTCTGAAAGCTGAGTTAGTCCGGAGTGTTCTTAGCCATGTTTCATGAAAATCGGTCTACTACGTCGCAGTCGGGGGTTTTTTCAAAATTTTAATTTTGTGGTTAGGTTAGTCTTCCTTTAAATCTTAAGGTGGCTCGCCTAGGTTACCCGAAGCTCAGGCTGCGTTAGATGGCGTTAATCTGCAAATTACCGGTCTTATTTTTTTTGTGGAGTCGTACAGGCATTTATGTACTTTCAATTATGCTTCGCGAACATTTAATATTAAAATTGACGTATTACTACATACATTCAACTTCTCATTGTAACGTTAATCCCCTTAATGTATATAAATTTACAATTTTACACTATTTTTAAGTACCACTCACACATACAAACAGTGTTTTTGTATTCCTTCTAGTCGATAATTTCACGCGGCGACAGCTTGTTTAAATAGCCTTGCGGTAAATACGTGTTATCGCATGATTTGCATGGAAGTACTGGGTTCGAATCCAGGACTTTTTCTCTTTTTTTTTAATACTACGTCGGTGGCAAACTAGCATACGGTCCGCCTGATGGAAAGCGGTCAACGTAACCTATGGACGCCTGCAACTCAAAGAGTGTCGCATGCGCGTTGCCGCCCCATTAGAAACTTGTACACTCCCCTTTGCTGTGTGTGCACAGCAAAAAGGAGTGTACAAGTTCAAAGGAGGGTTTGGGTTGCCGACGACTCAAAGGACAATAGACGGAACAAATTAGTTCCGTAAGTCCTCCCGTCGTCAGCACCCCGCACCCTCGTTGAGCTCTGGCAGCCTTACTCACCGGCAGGAACACAACACTATGAGACACTATTTTTTGTTTTATTATTATACATAAATGCATATGTACTCGTACAGTAGTTACTGAGCGTTTTCCACAAAAAAGATTAAAAACCTATTCTCTTACATGGTAATAATTTTTGGGTTCGTCGAACTCAGAATTTCTAACATAATTATCCTAATCTGATATTTTTAAAAATTCCAAAAAGTATAGATAAATTTTAGTTTCTAAAGTACGATTCGAATGATTTGTTTTCTAATTGTTTATTTTCGATGGAGCAAGGGTATTCAAATCGCTTTTGAAATCTTAAATTAGTAAATGAAAATGCAATAGTTAACTGAGTATCGTAGTGCTTTAAAAACTCAAGTGGACTTTTTTTATCTAAGGAGTAATTTCGAGAATATATTATATTTAGCGAGGGTATTAAAAGTTGTGTTTTATATCTCAACTTAATAAATAGAAAATCAAAATGACAATAAAAAAATCAATATGTTCTCTAAGATAAAATTGATACCTTCGGCTCTCCATTCTTGCTCGGTCAATAAAAAATACGAAATTTATATCCAAAAAAATACAAAAAGTTTATAGAATCCCGGGATTCGAACGCAGTTTCACGGCGTGACAGGCGACTGATCACCAACGACGCCATTACATAACACGCTGTTACCGACGAAATTAGGCTATACTTACGTATATAATTATTTAAATATAAATAATAATGTCAAATCCATACTAAAATTACAAATAAGAATGGGTGTGTGTCTGTTTGTTTGTCCGTCTTTCACGGCAAAACCGGAGCGACGAATTGACGTGATTATTTAAGGGGATTTAGTTGAAGGGATGGAGAGTGACATAGGCTACCTTTTGTCTCTTTCTTACGCGAGCGAAGCCGCGGTCAAAACCTAGTTTATTATAAATGGGAAAAGCTGGTTACTCTATAATCTGAAGTGGAAGAATTCGTTGTTTCACCAAAGATAATGTGTGTTTGTTTGTTTGTTTGTCCATCTTTCACGGCCAAACGGAGCGACGGATTGACATGTTTTTTAAGTGGAGATAGTTGAAGGGATGGAGAGCGACATATGCTACTTTTGTCTCTTTCTAACGCAAGCGAAGCCGCGGGCAAAAGCTAGTACAGCACGGGTAGCATGGTCGTGCGATAGACGATAAAATATCAGGCCGTCTCTGTCGCACTATTAGTAAGTTTTATCATTTATCGCGCGACCATGATTGCCTGCCTGGACCAGATTATATTGATGATAACTATTATTTGTAACCGTAAAAAATGTTGTGATAGTTACTCATGAAATAAAAACTATGAAAACGGATTAAATCGTGTATAATGAATTTACAATTCATCCCGACGTTTCGAACACTACAGCGTTCGTGGTCTCTGAGCTCAACGGGTGACTGAGGAAAAATTACAATGTGCAAAAGCTACCCACATACCTACATACATATTCATATATATAACTATTTAGTTGTTGAAGAAAAACATTCACACAACAATAACATAGGTCAACTAGCTCAGTAAATGTAAGGAAGTCAGCACATTACTAATACTATGCCCACACTATGACCTGTGTACCTGACCTGACGTGTAATATTTTATTTTATCAACAAAGGCATAATAAAGGATTTTATTGTATTTATGTATGAAAATAAAAAATAGGAAAGCAATATAGTAATAGTCAAATATTCCATTAAAAAAATATAAAAAAAAACTTAATAAATCAAAAAAATGTTCAAATGATTAAAAAAAACTCCGGGATGGAACTCGTGATCTCATGCTTCATAGTCGGTGCATATGACCGAGACGCCATTTCGATTTACACTAGCAGTGTCGAAATACACAATATGTATCTTTATTGACAAAATGCGTCATTATTTCTGAGTCTGCTTGAGTTAAGTAAACCAATATCTTTAAATAATTACTTGTCAAGAGCCAAGTGTCACTGATGACAATGTCAACTAAAAATGCGCGAAATATGACGGCTCTGTGTCTGTACACAAAATTTGGCACGCACATTTTCGTAAAATAAATAAAAAATTCACATGGATTTGTCCATGATTTCTGTATGAAACAATGTATTTCGTTCAATACTGCGACGATGGATAATGTATAGTAGATGTATGCGCATATTTTTATTTAGTTGTAGTGTGCGGTGACTAAATAAATGGTAGATGTCTTTTGTATGGAAAGCGAGCCACCTTAAGTCTTTGCACAATAAATATGTGACAGAAGGCTGTCATTTGGGCACTACCGACGAGTCGAGCTCTGGTACTTTTACCCTACGCACGCGCGAATATTGCCTTTATTGTTTCTGCATTTTTTTTTGCAATTTTTACTTAAAAAAGTTCTAAAAATGGCCCAATAAAAAATACGCGGTAAACAAACGAAGAACAGAACATAGATATTTTTTTCCGTGTCCAAAATTTCATAACGATTGGTTAAATTTTTGAGGAGGAAAATGTCGAGAACGAAACCTAATCGAGGTCTGTCATTTTTACTCAGGGGTTTTTTCGTCCACTCATAAGCTGCAGTTGTCCTTATCATACTAATTTAACCCTTAAATGCATAGTGATGTATATAATATGCATCATCCATTTTTGACTCTATCGACAGCATGTCAAAATTCTTTGAATAAATCTTTGTCAAGGTCATTTAAGGGTTTCGAGCCGATTCCACCTGTGCGACTGATATAGTTAGCGACGAATCCTGTCCACACTATGTGCGGATCCAGGGGGGGGGGGGGTCATGGGGGTCATGACCCCCCTGGAGCCTAAGTTGGCCATACAAATAGACCACGTGACCCCCCTGGGGGCCCAGGCCTTTACCACGTGACCCCCCGGCCCCCCTGGGCACGAAGCTGGATCCACGCTTGGTCCACACTGTGGTAAGGAGGAGACAAGCTTACACTTACTAGCATAATGCATCATGTACGCGGCAACGCGATATTATGATACATTCGGTAGAGACAGTCTGAGAGAAGATGTCGGACTTAAAGATGTCCTTGTGTTCTGTAGGAAAACGAGAAGATTTGAGGAGAGAAGTGTGGGAGGGCAGCCGGGACAGTAACCAGCAGCTCCAACTCCAGCGGATTGAGCTGAATGAACGCACCATGTGATCGACAGCTCGCCTGTTTCCGGCCAGGGTGCGCAGCCGAATGGCACAAACGCTCACGAAACGCTCACGAAACGAAACGCTCGTAGATATCTATCTCTATCTAACTTGCGCGGCGTTTCGTTTTCGTTTGGCGTCGGAGAAATGCCATTCGGCTACGTACGCAGGCGTCCCTACACTACAACTACATCTCTAGTTAGCTAAAATTCTTTAATCTCGGAAAAGTATCAGTTGTTATTTCCTCTCAAAATTAACAGGTTATAATGTAACCAACCAGTTTTTAGTATGTTGATGAGAATGCTGTGCATATGATCTTTGGCCTGTAGGTTATTAGGCTAGCCTGCTGTTATCATCATAAGTATGTAGATTCTAGAGGTAATTTGCTACTGTAAGTAAGTGAGTAGGTTTAGTTAGTTACATTTAAGGGTGCTTTTACAAAAAGTGACGCAATGTTGCAAGGTATAGGGTTCACCAAATCATAAAATGCATCGTTATGTTATGACTGATGTATATCACTCACGCCAACAAAGTGCAAAAATAAAAAATGGAAAAAAATGTTTTATTAGGGTACCCCCCCTACATGTAAAGTGGGGGCTGATATTTTTTTTCATTCCAACCCCAACGTGTGATATATTGTTGGATAGGTATTTAAAAATGAATAAGGGTTTACTAAGATCGTTCGATCGTTTTTTGATAATATTAATATTTTCGGAAATAATCGCTCCTAAAGGAAAAAAAAGTGCGTCCCACCCTACCCCCTCTAACTTTTCAACCATATGTTTAAAAAATATGAAAAAAAATCACAAAAGTAGAACTTTATAAAGACTTTCTAGGAAAATTGTTTTGAACTTGATAGGTTCAGTCGTTTTTGAGAAAAATACGGAAAACTGCGGAACCCTACACTGAGCGTGGCCCGACACGCTCTTGGCCGGTTTTTTGTTATACGAGTATATGTTATACCGTTTTACTTATTACAATACGTACAGGCCGATCTGGCATAATAATAAATTACGCCACCATTAAAACTTCAGAAATTAGCTCTAAGTATAATCAAAGAGAATCGAGTATTATAGAGAGGTACTGTCGAAGTAAAATGTGTAATTAGAGTGCATAGACTGCCATCTCTTGACACAGGCTTAAAACTTTTGAACCTCAGTTTTGACAATTTGGCCCATATTCTTAGCTTGATATGTTTCAAAATGTCAAATATTAATATTAGCGCCATCTAGCTGAGCGTACCCTAGGTGTAATGCCATCTAGGCCACCGTACCTTTTTCTGTATGGTACAGTCAGCAGCAGAAGTAGCGTAGCGGGCAAGGTGTTCAAAATGAACTTGACACGATCTTATTTTTAAGACAATAAGAGCGTGTTAGGATCATTGTGAACACCTTACCCGCTACCGAGCTTCTGCTGCTGACTGTACTGAGGTACGTTTTTTTCTTAGACTTTATCTGTCTTTACGGAGTTATATATGTCTTTGGTATAATCAATGACGGATGATAGGGCCTATTTACACGGTCGAACACAAATTGTACGATTTTAGTTGCATTGATGCAAAGTTGCGAACTGTGGAAGTTACCTAAACACTTTTAGCACACCAATCAAATACCGTAATGTACTAAAATTCCTCGTACCGTGTAAATGGGCCTGTCAAATGTGTGTTTAACCGAACGCGAACGTTACTCTTGACGCTGACGTATCCGATCCATATCGTATCTAAAGAAGACATAATCGTTGGAATCGCGTGCTCAGGAGATCGATTTTTGAATTTCGAACGCACGAATTCGCCGTTCGAAAGTCTGTGGAAAACGACGTAATGCTATTTTTGAAAAAGGGCGGCTAGTAATTTTAAAACTAGTGGTAATGACCACTCGTTTTCGATTCTGTTAGTAGAATTTAAATCGCTAGTAGTGGAGATATTATTGAACGAATTTCACGAAATCGAATGGTCGAGATTCAAAAATCGGCCCCCTGTCTAGCCTTCGCTTATTTAATATTCAAATAACTAAAATCCTTACAATAATATCAGTGAAATTAATGAAATGTATGGTGAGTTGTAAAAGAGCATGGCGAACTTATCAATTTAATTCATTCATAATTTCTCCATCCAATTTCGCATCTCTCTTTTAAGCCCTCTTAACTTGTTTAATAGAAACCCACATTTTGCGATAGGTTGTGTCAAAATAAATGACCCGGCCCTATTCGACACGATATGTTACATAACTTGTGACGCTCTACACGTAAAGATTCCATAATAATAGTCGGCACTAAAATCACAGCAAGTCAGACCAATCTTCAGTTGGCAGTGTTTTTGATGCCATAGACATCGCAATTATAAAGTACCTAAATGTACATATAATTTTACAAAAGCTTGACCTTAGTTTGACATTAAAATAACACTAGTAAACGCTAAACTTTACTTAAAAACAGTACCTAGGTATTTTGTCTGACTCTTAAAGTAGCATAATTTTGGAGCATTTCGAATCATAGCGTAATTGGCCACCATAAGGTATCTTTACCCATAGAGCCTCTCATTTGTTTTTCTCTCAATTTCTCGCCAACAGATTTGAAGTGTTATGATGGCGCGTCTCAATCACTGTCTCATTGAAAACCACTTGACCGTGTGTTTGGTTTATTCTTTTCGTAACAGTATACAACTTTTAGAAAGATAGATATCAAATCTTATTGGGACGCAGTAAGGCTTGAAGCTTAAGTAGTTATTTGATTTAAAAGTATAAATAAATATACGTGCAATATGGATTGTGAACCAAAGTTCTAGAATAATTGAATTTTGAGCCTTGAGAGGTTATGTTACGTATGTTCTCAAATTAATAAATATCGTTAAAATCGTAATTTTAAAGTTAGTTCTACCAACCAACATTAAGACTCAACTCAAATAAAGCAGAAGAAGCTATTACCATGCCACATGTAGGTAAAGTCCTCATTAGTTCTTTAAATCCATACTAATATTATAAATGGGAAAGTGTGTGTGTCTGTTTGTTTGTCCGTCTTTCACTGCAAAACGGAGCGACGAATTGTCGAGATTTTTTAAGTGGAGATAGTTGAAAGGATGGAGAATGACATAGGCTACTTTTTGTCTCTTTCTAACGCGAGCGAAGTGGCGGGCAAAAACTAGTAATTAATAAAGGAGTAGCTGCCTATTTATTTAAAGAAAATCAATCCAGTGTTATATAAAAGTCAAAGTCAGATTATCTTGAATATGTATAGTTTAATATTCATCTATCCATAGTTTAGGTTACAGTTTCCTTTTCCTTCTTTTTATTAAGACACTGCACCTACTTAATCTTTCTGGTTTAGCCCATTGGTTGACTGGTAGAGAATGCCTTGAGGCATTAAGTCCGCCATTTGTACCTTATTTTGTTGTGCAATAAAGATTAAATAAATAAATAAATAAAACGTGTTTTTATAAAATTTGGAAGTTGCTCATTTATAAAGTAAATATCTGGGCGACCGAGCTTCGCTCGGTTCTATTTTATTATATCACGTCTTTAGATAAAAAAAAACTCTTATAAATACAAAAAAAAACTTTATTATTGGCCGGGATTCGAAGCCCTGACCTGCGATGTGCTTGCGAACATTAGACCGACCTCTTATGACTGAGCTACGCCCAGCCGATGCGCGGTCGGCGAAATTAACGACCATATTTTGCGAAAGAAAAACGCATGAAAAATCGAAAATTCACGTTTTCCGGGATCTAAGGCTAAGCTAGATCGATTTTTCACCCCCGAAAACCCCCACATAACAAATTTTAGCGAAATCATTAGAGCGGTTTCCGAGATCGTCGGTATATATAAATAAATAAATATACAAGAATTGCTCGTTTAAATGTTAAATATATATATACCTATACTATAAGTTTTTTTTTTAATCTTTATTTAAGAGCTTGTCAAGTTGTCACCGAAGTGAACATGTCGCTCCGTAAAAATCAACATACAAATTTGTTGTCTTACCCCGTGCCTTGCGTGGGCGACGGTCGCACGACCGTCGCCGTCGCGTCTCATACTTCCATATCGATAAGGTTTGATTTCGTATGCGTCGCATCGCCGTCGCGCGACCATCGCGCGACCGTCGCCCACGCAAGCCACGGTTACAATTGACTTATTCTATTACAAATAGCCTTTCTCACAAGCTGCAATAGCGCAATACTATAAGATTTAAGTTTAATCAATCAGCCAAATCAGGATATTCTTCAAATAAAGTCTAGTCTACATAATTTATGTTCACGCTATACATATTTGGTATTATTTAAATCTTATTAAGGCATCATTTTATTTGATATCTAGCAGTCCGCCACAAATCTTAGTGAATTTTATTACAAAACTTAGGAACTACCTCTAATTTACATTAGCATCGAAGACAGTTCGCATGGCAATTTTTATTCGTTTTATGTTTATTATGAAACAGGTCCAAGGAAATTCCAAGCAGGTGGTCAAAGGCAAGTATTTTATAGGTAATTTTCTTCGAATTTTATAGATATTTGCGGGCAAAAGATCAAGTCCGCTATTATGTTTGGAGACAAAACTAATCTTCGCCATTAAGTGTGGTGTCATCTTGTTATTATTAATCGTTTTTGGGAAGGCCCCTTAAGCGGGTTTAAGAGATAGATACATTAATTACCATGGTTATATAATATTTAGATTAATATTCCGGTACTTCAATCAATCAATATGAGCAAAGACATATGTAACTCCGTATAGACGGATAAAGTCTAAGAAAAAAACGTACCTCAAAGCCCTAGAGAAAGAGGTACGGTGGCCTAGATGGCGTTACACCTTTGGGGAACGCTGGGCTAGTAGTGCTCATATTAATATTTGTCATTTTAACACATATCAAGCTAACAATATATGGGCAAAATTGTCAAAACTGAGGTTCAAAAGTTTTAAGCCTGTGTCGGGAGATGGCCGTCTACGCACTGTGACTACACATTTTTCTTTGGCAGTAACTCTCTAGAAACTCGATCCTCTTTCATATGAGTAAGCATCAGTTATACCGATTTAAATGGAGGTACAGCTACCGGCATAAATAAGTGATGATTTCTGTACCTTGTCACATTAACATCTTATTTGAAATGTCATACGAAGTTATTAAAATGGTTAAAAGCGACAAGGTACATAAATCATCACTTATTTTTGCCGGTGACTGTAGCGGGTCCACTTGGTGGTGGCATATTAAGTTTGTACCTCAACCTACGGGCGTCGAACTGTTGAAGAGATTTAAAATGTAAAAAAATTACAAAGTTTAAATCTCTTGCTCACGATTTTGGCTTGGGATGCTACATGAGTTGTATTGTGTAGACACCCTATTAGCTCCGTCCCATATTCCAAGCACTAAAGTTGGTGCTGGTGCGGCTGCATCCTCGGCTGAAGACCTCAAACGTCGCAAGTATGCCAACCTCGGCAGTGGCTACATATATTTGCGACGTTTGGGGTTGAAAGTGTACGTTGAAACCTATGAGGAGCTGTCCAAGCGCCTCATAGACGCATCTGGTGACCAGAGGGCTGGCCAGTATTTCGCTCAGCGGATAAGTATAGCTATCCAGCGGGGCAATGCGGCCAGCCTTCTGGGCACCTTACCCACTAGCGACGATTTGGCTCAAAAATTTTATTTGTAAGTAGTATAAGTTTTATTTGTAAGATTTTTGTTATGTTGTTGTTTGTCATAATAATAAATAATACAGTTTTTTAGACAATTTAATTCAATTAAAGCGTCAAATAGACAAACATGGCAAATGTCCGAGTATGGAGATTATGTACCTATACCACTTACAGTTCATAAAAACGTTTGATGAAGGCATTGATCTAAAATATTGTGCAACGACAATTAAGTGACGCACTTAACCAAAGGGGCCTTCACAAAGGCCTCGTAACAAGTTGTCAGCCAAATCAAAGAAGATCGAACGTCGTCGCTTAATTTATGAGACTCGTTGAGCAACGAACTTAAAAGCACACTTTCACACAGGTGTGTTGTTTTTTTTTTAAAGTGTATTGTTTGTGCCTTATCACGCTTAGGTACATAGGTACTATAGGTAGATAGAGTTACCATGAGTTTCGACTTTGATGTTTCAGAATAGGTACCTATACATTCCATCTCCATCATTTAGATGGCTGGCAGTCCTTAACTGTGCGTTTCTCCGGAAACTTCCTGCCTCGCACAGCTAAACTGTGGAAGTGTGGAATGAATTAAAGTGTAAAGTGAAGTGGGGACTGATTTTTTTTTTCATTCCAACCCCATCGTGTGATATATTGTTGGATAGGTATTTAAAAATGAATAAGGGTTTACTAAAATCGTTTTTTGATAATATTAATATTTTTGGAAATAATCTCTGCTAAAGGAAAAAAAAGTGCGCCCCCCCCCTCTAACTTTCGAACCATATGTTTAATATTTTTTAAGAAAAAAAAACCGCCTACCTTTGGGGTTCTGGTGATAAATACTTTCAAATGTTAGATTATGTTATCAATTCGTCTGTATATTTTTTAATGTTTGTTATTCGATATCTCCGTCATTTCTGAACCAATTTTGAAATCTGGATGATTCTGAAGTACTTACAGATGAGAATGATTATCAGAACGGAACTCTAACCATTGGTGGCTCACTTCATCAGCAGTTCCACTGCACCAAATGTCACTGTTCTGGACGTAAGTGCATGCTGTTCTTATAAAAATACCAAAGTCGAAATAAGTGTGCCGTTCAGATTTGAGGAGTTCCATTCTGACCATCATCAGGAGTTCCTCTGCACCAAATGTCACTGTTCCGTACGTAAATGCATGCTGTTCTTTTAAAAACACAAAAATCACCATATGTATGCCTTTCAGATTTGAGGAGTTCCCTCGATTTCTCCAGGATCCCATCATCAGAACTGGGTTTTGAGAAAAATGGGACCAATCTGTATGCATATACATTCAATAAAAAAAAAAAATTCAAAATCGGTCCAGTAACGACGGAGATATCGAGGAACAAACATTTAAAAAAAAATATATACAGACGAATTGAAAACCCCTTCCTTTGAGATTTGGAAGGCGGTTAAAAAATATGAAAAAAATCACAAAGGTAGGATTTTGTAAACACTTTCTAGGAAAATTGATTTGAACTTGATAGGTTCAGTGATTTTCGAGAAAAATACGGAAAACTACGGAACCCTACACTGAGCGTGGCCCGACACGCTCTTGGTCGGTATTTTTAATTAGTTAAATCACTGACAGCGCACCCGTTTGTCATAATTACACCCTTAACCCTTCGAGCCCCAAGCATCTATATGTATTTACTTATATTTTACTGACATCATATGATGTCGCTGGGACTCGAAGGGTTAATATTGCAATGTATGTAGGCATCTTATTTATTTCTTATCCCTCATCACTATCGCAACAACCCTGAAACTTGAACTTTCGATTTTTGTACCAAATTAAGGGTTAAAAAGGCTAAGTGTACACCAAGCGCACAGATTAAGGGTTAATAAGGCTAGGTATACACCGAGCGCAAAAATTAAGGATAAATTAATAAGATTAGGTACGTACCTAGCGCGCAGAGCGCAAGTACCGCAAACTTCATCACTATCCGAAAGCTATCTAAAAATATATCTATAACACTTTTTACTTAACCAAATAAATTGTATGTTTATTGTTATTATAAGTAATGACGCATTGAGCGGCCGGCGGCAACTGACCACACGTAACCATCTCCCACCACTTTCTGAGCTTTTGAACTTGATTGTACTTTTCGTGGATTACCTTCTTTAGATACAGTATTAGGGATATTTTTAAAAGGCTAAAATGTTATTTTTTTGACTATACCACAGAATATATAATAGTACAGAAGGCCCACTGCTTTGATGTTCACGAAATGCCGCCTTTTTAAATGCCTACAAAATCTAATAAAGAAACGAGCCGCACGTGCGCGGCGTCGGACGATAGGGTTGCCTATGGATTAAAACGAATTAATACTTAGATAAAATGTTATACTAAGTCTTGGGTATTCTTTAGGTACAGTATTTATATATTTTTGTCCCAAGCCTAATTGAACTTTTCCGTGGGACTTAATCAATAATATCTGTGTAAGATTGTCCTATTTTATTCATGATGTCTATTTAACTAAGCATTATTAGCCATTCCACGCGCGAACATCGAATATGAATCTTAAAAACAACTCGCGACGTAAAGTAACAATAGAAAGAGCGAACGTGCGTTCTGTGAGAACGCGCGCCATCCCTGATTAGGCCGCGAGCTCGCGGCCGCCAGCATGTAGGTACTTGTAGCGCGGCGATAGAATCGCGGAGTGAGCCGCCCCTGACTATACGGACAATATGTTTGGTATTTTAGTCCCATGCGATAAACAATGCACACACTAAGAAATGTGATGTATTTAATAACATTGTTATGTGAAAATGGGGTTGCAAATGGGAATTTTTTTTTATCTAAAATCATTCATTCAGCCCTAAAAGGAACAGAAATTGTGCATGTCAATAGTTATTAATCCATTCGTTTCTGTTTTTTTTTTTCAATCTTTATCATGGTTACCGAAATGAAAAACAAATGAAAAGAATAATATCTGACTTTTGTGGAGCAATAACTACATATTAAACTGACCTCCAACGTTTCAGGGAGGTCACTTTAATATGTGATGATGAATAATACGCGATTAAGTCCCGATTTTAAAAATAATTATGTGTAATAAATGTAATAATCGTGAAAGTTTAAATCAGTAATGTTTTTATAAGTTTAACATGTCTCTTATGAAATTCATAAATAGGTAATGTGAAAATTTTAAACACTTTTCCTCCTATCACTAACTATTTTAGTACAAAAAGAAGGATTATAAGGCTAGGTACATACCAAGCGCGCAGAGCGCAAGTACGGCGAGCTTCATCACTAACTTCACTAAGTGATCACACACCGAGCGGTCACCGGCAACTGCCGGGCTCCCATCACCAATAGCCGAGCTTTTGAACTTGATTGTATATTTTACAGATTACTGCCGATAGAAACAGCATTCGAATATTTTTTGTACAGAAGCCAAATATTTATATATATATGTAAAACACAGGAAAAAAAATTACATCTTGATTTTGCAGTAAGTTCAAGAAGGCTTGTGTTGTGGGTACCCAGACAACGATATATATAATATACAAATACTTATATACATAGAAAACATCCATGACTCAGGAACAAACATCTGTGCTCATCACACAAATAAATGCCCTTACCGGGATTCGAACCCAGGACCACGTATTAAGCAGGGTTACTACGCGCTTGACCAGACCGGTCGTCAATGTATGTACTGGCTGCGTTCCTTACCCTTAAGTATCATCAATTCATCATCAAAGAAGTATAAATACAATACATAAACTAACTAACTAACATAGCTGGGCATTAACTCGTTAATCCGTTAATCGTTAATTAACGAAGTTAACATTTCGATTAACGGATTAACTTTTAAGTTAACTTGAAAAAATGTTAACGGACTCGTTAACTTCCGTTAAATTTTTCCGAGTCCATTAATCGTTAATCTAGTAGGGCACAGGCGCCATCTGCGCTGCGAAAAACACGTTCTGAACGCTACTATAAAAGCCCGAAGTACGGCAAATCCTAGGTTTTACCGATGTCGATTGCTAAAAGTCCGAAATATTACCTAAAAAAGTATTCTTCACGTGGATTTGCTTTTACTAACTTTGATTCGGTGAATCCTAAGCTTTACCATGGCGACTGTTGTAGTGATACGGCAGCAAATTCGAGCCCTATTTACGACCACATTCGCTTCCCTAGCCTCTACCGCCCAAAGTGCCACAACAGTCCCGTCTCCGCCAGCATCTCTCCTGACACAGCTCTTGGCAGTAGCTCAGGCGATCACTGCCTTCCACGTGCAGCCTAGAGTTCAATAGGCTAGCTGTACTTCGGCCTTTTACAGCAATATAATACGTTATAGTGGGTACTGATGAAACTAAATATTTAAAGAAAAGTTTATTTTTTTTCATGTCTTAACGGATTAACGATTAACTTTAACTTACGTTAAATTTGTCGAAATGTATCGCTTTAACGATTAACGAAGTTAACTTTTTTAGTAACGGATTAGCGATTAACGAAGTTAACTTTTTGATTAACGGTGCCCAGCTATGCTAACTAACTAGTATGGCACTGTGATCCAAAGAGGATCTTGGCCTCCAAAACGAGAGCACGGCACTTATCCCGATCCTGCGCAGCTTCCTGCCAATTATCGGCTTGTAGCTGACACAGATCCGCCATCACGCTGTCTCCCCAGCGGTATCTGGGCCGACCCGCCGGGCGGCCACCAGTTGGTCTTCCCAGATACGCCCTCTTGGCAGCCCGATCCTCTCCCATTCTGAGTAGGTGGCCGAACCAGCGAAGTCTGTGGGATTTGGTTACGCCGATGATGTTCGCTTCGCCCACCAACTCCTCTATTTCGGTATTCCTCCTTATCCTCCACGTGCCGTCATCTCTCTTGACAGGTCCCAATACATAAAACAGGGTAAAATAGATATTAATTAGTTTACCAATATATTATAACTTAATATAGGTACATAATTGACTCTGGTAAGTATGTAGCAAGACGAAACATTGTTTACAACAATCGTACTTAAATATTTATGATTAAAAGAATTTAAATTCCGCCTTTATCCGAATAAAATTAAAAAAGTAACGTTTAAAATATTTGAGTGAAAAAAAAATCCTAATCGCTTCAAATGCTCCATCTAAAGCACGCAATCCATGTTACGTTTAGAGGGGTCATCCATATATTACATCACATGATTAGAAGAAAAAGGCGGTCCATAAAGTGTAACATGTTGTCACAAAATAAGGCGGAGCATGGGCTGCTTTCAAAAAAAAACGTCAAAAGAATGTAAAATTGATAGTTTTAGTCGGTGAAATACTACACTTTCCGTAATCCAATAGATTTATTTAATTCAAGTTCCAGTTAGAGCATCTTATTATCTTGATTCTTATAAGACTGGATTTTTGAAAACTAACTCATTAAATTAATTATGAATTTTTCTCTAATGCACGTTTAGAAAAACGCACCTATAGAGCAGAATCAGTCGATCTTATTTGTAAAATTTGGACAATTTTGAATATTAAAACGCGTAAATTTATAATTCGTATATCCTGTACCACAATCATTTCAGACTAGATTTTTATTTTAAGTTTTTGAAAAAGAGTAAACTAGCCTAAGGCGAATTCAATTTTTTTCAGAAATTACCTAAAATTAAGTGACAATTTCTTTGAAAATCTACATCACATCGAAGTAAGTTTTGTACTAAATTAATCTGGAACATTTACTTAAATTGCTGTCATGCCTTAGTGATTATAAATTGCTATTATTGATTTTTGCCAATTTTTTGAAAACGAGCCTTCAGCGGTACAATTATTACCACTTTTGGACATTTTCTCATATTTTGTTAGACCAAGTAGAAAAAGTCCCATAATGTGATATATATTTATAAACTACTCGCAAAGCCCTTTAATTTGATACCACACACGGTATGATCGAGCGCTCGGTTGCGATTTCACTATTTTTAACACGAAAGCCCTCTTAAGACTCAGTACGTTATAGTATTTTTTAACTGGGATGAGCTCTGAGGCTTGACAATTTTCTAAATTACGCTAATGGTGAAATTGCAGTGAAAGTACTAGTGCTCGACGCTGCACTAGTATTCGACATGGGCACTTTATGTTAAAGTCATAAAAGTTAAATTGATGGCTTGCTAGGAGTTAGTGCACAGCACAGCGGATATCATCTCGCTCGAATCTAGAGCAGAGCCCAACTGGGGTAGCACCTCCGCCTTACAGAAGACCGCAGCCAAATAGCACTAGACCCTACTCATAGTGTTGTGTTCCTGCCGGTGACTAAGGCTGCCAGAGCTCAACGAGGATGCGGTGTGCTGGTGACGGAAGGATCTACGGAACTAATTTGTTCCGTCTATTGTCGGATCGTATGCTTGTTTGCCACCGACGTACAATGAATATTTTTTCTATATTCGAATTTAAACCTTATCACGTTGACATAAAGTGCCCGTGTCGAATACTAGTTCAGCGTCAAGCACTAGTCGCTTAGGTCGTAACTTCAAATGGCCATCTATGTAGTATGTACTGAAAAACGTCATACGATACACATGCGAATAGGAAAGTTGTAATGTAGGTACTATTTTTTTTATTTTTTTTTAGCATAAATTTAATGAGAGATGTATTAGAGATTAATTGTAATTATTTTTAAAAGTGCACCAATCTTAGATCCATATCCGTGATTTATTTCTATCAAGCGAAAGTCAAATACTTAAGATATTTGGCCTCCGTATCGTGATAAAAAAACTTTGACTATAAAAACAAATTGGTTTGCAAATAAGAAATTTACCGGTCTAGCAGAAATGACAACCGTTGACGCTAGACGCCGATGGAAACGCAGATCGCAGTCTGGCTCTGTCGCGCCAATAGGAAAGAGCGATAGAGATAGCTCTACGATAATGATATTATCGCAAGCGTTCGTGCCTTTGGCCACGTACCCTGAGTACCGTCAACCGGGGTGGCTTTGGGAAAATTTGGGGTTATTTTGATGGTATTTGAACGGCTTTAAAATTAACATTATTCTTTTTTTGCTAAAACCAGAAACAGTTCTAGATATTCTTGTAAATCTGCTATAGAAAGTCGCGAATTTACTTACAGTATAATAAACGATAAAAAAAAAGCTTTTTATTCCATAAACAGTTTACAATTTTTTCCTTAGAAACTAAATTTATTTATAAGTTATTACTTATTAGTGGTTAGGACCCCTGCCGGGTATAGGCCTCCTCCAACTTATTCCACCGTTTTCGGTCTTGTGCCTCTGTGAGCCAGTTACCTACAATATGACTTTAAAACAAATTTTTCAAAGTCGCCCCTGCGTTTTAAAGCCACCCCGGTTGACCGTACCTAAAACTCCACTATTTGTACCTATTGCACTTTAAGCGTAGTCTCACGGTCTATATACTTATGTAGAGGGAGCAAAATTTAATTTTGCTCATCATTATCAGCGATGTAGGTTTATTCATGCTGGTGATGAACATTATTTAAATTTTATTTGATACTTAACGCTACCCACTAGTTAGTTCAGGGTTAGCCACTCAATATCATTTGGCTCGATTCGAACTACAAAGTACGTTAAAATGTACTCTAAATACGATATGAAACGGAAATGTCACTTAGAACACTGACTTACCCGATTCAGATTGAAACGGATATGTCACTTAGTAAGTTAGAACACTGACTTACCCGAGTCAGATCACAAGTCAAGTTTCTAATGTGTAGGCAACGCGCACGTGACACTCCTTGAGGCAGGCGTCCATAGGTCACGGTGACCGCTTTCCATCAGCCGGACCGTATGTTCGTTTGCCACGTAGTATAAAAAAATCGTATCTGGAGCTAATCCATACTAATATTATAAATGGGAAAGTGTGTATGTCTGTCTGTTTGTCCGTCTTTGACGACAAAACGAAGCGACGAATTGACGTGATTTTTTTTTAATGGAGATAGTTGAAGGGATGGAGACAGGCTGATTTTTTTCTCTTTCTAACTCCCCACTTCCCTAAAATGGGGGGTGGAAGTTTGTACCTATGGAGCAATTCGCAATTTTTAAATTTGACTCGAGCGAAGCCGCGGGCAGAAGCTAGTTTTTGATGTAGGTATTTGAGCATTTCTTTTTTTTGCCACTTTTATGAAGTGTGATATTTTTGAAAAAAAAAATGCTATTTCTACTCAGAATTACTAGCTTTTTCAATCCTAGTAGTTAAAAAAATTGTCCCATACGATTTTTTCTTATTTTGTTACCATTTTCCGTACATTTTGTATGGGGTAACAAAAGAGGAAAGTAACAAAAATGTATGGAAATTCTGGGACATTTTTTGTCTCCCAGTGAGATTGAAAGTACTCGTGATTCTGAGTACAATTGACCTAAAATTCCCTAAAACAATAAAAAAAAATTATTAGCAAAAAGAAAATGCTCATTTAAAAAGTTTGAATCGGACGACCAGATTCCAAACAGAGTCATAATAATAATTATTATGGAGACATTTACATATTTGTCACTTCATATTCAAAAACGACCGCTCAGAGTTCGTTACGAAGGTCATGGCCATGATATTGGTTATTAATTATTTTTGAAAAAGGATGGACAAAATTTATGGCCTTAGACCTGAACATGGTCCTTATTAATTGCGACTTATGGTAATACTAGCTTTTGCCCGCAGCTTTGCTCGCGTTAAAATCGAAAATTGTGGAACCTTCCATACAAATTTCCACCCCCCATTTTAGGGAAGTGGGGAGTTAGAAAGAGACAAAAAGTAACCTATGTCACTCTCCATCCCTTCAACTATCTCCATTTAAAAAATCACGTCAATTCGTCGCTCCGTTTTGCCGTGAAAGACGGACAAACAAACAGATACACACACTTTCCCATTTATAATATTAGTATGGATAATAAAATAATAATATAAGTATAAGTATGGAAGTATGGATAAACAAGAATGTTTTGAATGATTCACGGTTATTTTCATTAGACTTATATTGATCGGGTCGGGATATAGACCGTGATTAGCTTATTATTTGTATGTCTTTCCCATCACGGAACAATGGTGTTCCGGACCTTTGGGAGGCGTGCGCGGGGCCGAAGCCAACGCGTAGAGGCCCTTTTGACACTTTAATGAAATGTAAGGGGTACACCGAGCGGATGCTGCCCTTGCCCGTATCATGGGACACACGCAGAGGCAGCACCCGCCAGGGTGTAAGGACTATTTGAGAGTTAATGGAATCTAAAATGAACTGGGCTATTTTGATGAAAGTGATGGACTAAATACTGGGCTATGGATAAAAAACCGGACGCCTGCCTAATAAAACGGTATCCAATTTTATTTCCGGCAGACGGTGACTCGTCCCCACAAGATGGGCCCCCACAAAAAGCGACATCCAAGATGGCTCAAGGGCAACACCGGTGTGAGAACTCAAGGGTGTCGAGAGGTGTACACCGCTTTCTGTCCAGTGGCTGTTAAGCCACTGTACCAACTCGCGTCTTATGCAAATTTTCACTTCCACCCCTGGGGCATGTAGCCCTAACGACCCCACTCTGGACGGCCAGCCAAGGCAAGCCAGAGGTAGAGAGTACTGCCCCACCCACCCGCCTTTCGGGTAACAGAACTCCCCAGGAGCACTCGGGTACGTGGGGTCGCTGTTCCCCAACAGCTCGCCACAAGCTGCCCTGCGTTGACTGATTGCACTGGTTAAACCAATGGGCGATGGGGTAGACTCTTCGCTATGAGACCGTTCGCTGAAACGACTATCGGAACTATTATTATTATTATTATTATTTTACTTTTTTTTTTGTACAACGATCTGTTAGTGACCTGGGTTCTAGCAGAATTACCAGTTGCTTCGCCCGAAAGAGTGGAGCATATAACTGAGCCAGGACCCTTTTGTTTTTGCTGCAACGCACACAGCAAACCCACCCACATTTTAATGTATGCTATTGTTGTTTTTTCTGTAGTGTTAGTACTTTTTATTGTTTATTTTAGTTTTAATTGTTTAATTTTGGTGTGTATTGTAGCAAACAAATAAATGATTATCTTATCTTTTATCTTTTTTTTAACTTAACGCTAGAAGGCATATGCTTTAGATTCTCACTCCCATCACGGTTTGATGTGTACTGCAGTTTACTGTTACTCACTCGGGTAATTTCGAGAGAGGAATCTTGAAATGATAGAAATAATGGTGATTTTTATGTGACTCGAAATTACCCCAATGCACTCTATTCTGTGTTTTTGTTCTTAGAAAGATACTCGTACTACTTTATTCATCTCATCAAACAAGGTACATTTAGTTAATATACTTACACAAAAACAATACTACTAACAAGAGTGACTAGTCAAGAATTCTAAAATTAAAGATCAGCAAGTCATCATTTTCACATTCCATAAAATTCGCCAGCAAAGTCTTGCTTCACAATAGTTCTTTCACTCGAACACGAAATGTCAATCCTGTTTTTATTTTGAAATATTGTAGAACCCGCTTAAATCGACCACGTTTTAGTACATTACGATACAAGTGTGGAAAAAAGGAACTTCCTTTTCGCACGAGTATCGTATGACGTTTTTCAGTACAGACCACGTAGCCGAATGGCATTTCTACGACGCGAAACGAAACGCCGCGAAGGGTAGTCTGGCTCTGTCGCGCCAATACGCAAGAGCGATAGAGATAGATATCTATGATCGTTTCGTTTCATGAGCGTTTGTGCATTGGGCTACGCACGTAGTGGCCTTATGAAGTTAATTTCGACCGACGACAAGAAATGAAGCACTTTGCGGACTAGTGTGGGCAAAAAGCACCGTACTGAATGATACAATTTCCCGCATATTAACGCCGCCGGTCGCTGCAACTTTAGTAGTGACCTCAGTGACCTACGTCACTCGCTCGCGGTCACGCGTTAAGGCTGCTTTCAAAAAAAACGTCAAAAGAATGTAAAATTGATAGTTTTAGTCGGTGAAATACTACACTTTCCGTTATCCAATAAATTTATTTAATTCAAGTTCCAGTTAGAGCATCTTATTATCTTGATTTTTATAAGACTGGATTTTTGAAAAATAACTCACTAAATTAAAAATGAATTTTTCTCTAATGGACGTTTAGAAAAACGCACGTATAGAGCTGAATCAGTCGATCTTATTTGTAAAATTTGGACAATTTTGAATATTAAAACGGGTAAATTTATAATTTGTATATCCTGTACCACAATCATTTCAGACTAGATTTTTATTTTAAGTTTTTGAAAAAGAGTAAACTAGCCTAAGGCGAATTCAATTTTTTTCAGAAATTACCTAAAATTAAGTGACAATTTCTTTGAAAATCTACATCACATCGAAGTAAGTTTTATACTAAATTAATCTGCAACGTTTACTTAAATTGCTGTTATGCCTTAGTGATTATAAATTGCTATTATGGATTTTTGCCAATTTTTTGAAAACGAGCCTTCACCGGTACAATTATTACCACTTTTGGACATTTTCTCATATTTTGTTAGACCAAGTAGAAAAAGTCCTATAATGTGATACTATATATTTATAAACTACTTGCAAAGCCCTTTAATTTGATACCACACACGGTATGATCGAGCGCTCGGCTGCGATTTCACTATTTTTAACACGAAAGCCCTCTTAAGTACCTACACGCTAACCGTTCATTCGAATGAACAAGCGGCCGAGGGGCGCCACGCGCCCGCGTGTAGTCACGTGGCACGTACAGCATGTACCTACTATTCTTCTGAGTCTTACGTAGTAACTCATTCGTATTAGTGAAATAAAGCGTAGGTATTTTGCGGGCAAGTGAAGGATCTGTTACGTTAGTAACTTATTAATAAATAATCTGTGCTTTAGGTCAGTTTATTTTCACGTAATTTATCTGTCAGCCCACCATAATCATCATACAGGGGGTTCTACTTTATTCCAGAGTATTCTGTAATTTATAAAAATAGTTTATGATCCTAATTTCTGTTTTTTTTTGTGTCGTAATACTCGTAATTTTAACTAGATTGGCTAAGACGCATTTGACTGCGCTGGATGGTACTTACTTGTCTTTAGTTTGTTCACAGCTAAGTAGCTAATTATTTAAGTTATATTTATTTTGACAGTGACCTCGCATTATTGACCTAGAGATGGCCTGATCGGTAACAAAGTTTTGTAATAGAATACTTAAACGATGTGCTGGAGGCGATGCGCTGTGGATGGTGTAAAGCTCTGTGGTACCTACTAAGAAGTACCTGGCCAAAGTCATAATCGTTGACGGTTCGTAAGCATATCGTAGCTAGTTCTTCCTGTCGCTCTTCTCTGCGTTTCGATACCCACGAAGCGTTAAAGGCTAGGCCGGTTGGGTTCTCCATTTTTTTCTGCCACAGGACCCCACAGGGCTTCTTACGGCCGGGCCTTAATTTCTCCTCGAAAAAGGCCCGGGCCACTGCCTTTATTTTAGCCACGGAAAGAAAGGGAAGAAAAGCGCCTCGGGCAAAATTAGGACAACCTCCTTAGACTTCATTTTGTACTGTTATGTTACTAATAAAACAATAAACTTATTTTTTATAAACAACCTATTAATATTTTGTTATTTCGGAACAAGATTTACGACAATTACGACATGCTATACTAAACATAAATATCATAATTCATAATCTTAACTAGTGGTTCCGTGAGCCGTGGACCTTGCTTCATAGAATCGTCCCACGATAAGTCTGCATAGGTTTTAATAGCCCCGCCTCTGCAAGGGTTAGGTAAACGTCATAATTTCATCAAAGTTTGACGTTTAAAATAACATCTGCACTGGCGAGGCTGTGAAAATCATTGCAAACTTATCGTGGGACGATTCTAGTACTTATTAAAAATGGAAATATTTAAAATACTTCAGAGTCAATATCACTGAACTCATAATAGCCTTAATTGCCACAGAGCCAAAGGCAAGGAGCGCTTGAGGGTCTATGCTAGCTTAGCTTCAGATAGAATTTTGAATATTTTTCACAAAAGGAATCGATATAAAACAAGAAATTCAGACTTATATGGACCGGGATATACTTAGACCTTTTTGATTTTCGCCGAGCTCCCGATATTTCGAGCATTTTGGGAATATCGCGAAATTCAGGACAATTAAGTAGTTGACATAAAATCCGTTTAATATCTTTGTACTTTTTATATTTAGTGTAGTTCTTGGTTGTAATTCGACATTTAGAGACCTTCTACATATCTAATTAATTGTATAGAGTTAACTTTAGTTAAAACTTAGAATTATTATATAATAGTATCAATTGTAATTTCAATTCAATTTTAAATATTTTCTAAATATGTACATGTGACGTGTAAAAGTGCCCCTGTGGCCTATTTGCTGAATAAATTATTTTGATTTTGATTTTGAGGTATTGGGACTATTGGGACAACGAAAGCATTTTTGTCCATACTCATAGACCTTCGATTTCACTTGATCAACTGGGGCATGCCATATAACCGATAAGAATTTGTAGGTAAGATATGCTACGTAACCAATTAGAGGTACGAGGTACCAATAATAACTTTCACAGTAAGTACCTACAGTCAACCAATTGGAACCCTAGGCCACTCTACAACCATGTCAAAATAACAAGCAGTAAGACATTTTTTACTATCTGACTTATAACGTCACTATGACATAGTTCTACAGTGGCCTAGGGTTCCAATTGGTTGACTGTACATATATGGCGCCATGACTGTATTAGGGTGAAAAGTAGTAGGTACTAAGTACTTTACTACGTCGAAAGTTTGAAGGGCCATAATGTACAGTCAACCAATTGGAACCCTAGACCACTACAACCATGTCAAAATGACACGCAGTAAGAGATATAACGTCACTATGACATAGTTCTACAGTGGTGTGGTTCCAATTGGTTCACTGTACTGTAAAATGTACAATAAACGTTTGAATAGGTAATTCGCAATAGGCTAGTTTCCTATACTTAAAATAAAATATTGTATGCAGTTCACGAAACAAAGCACCACAAAATTAAAAGAAATACATGGACAGTATAGTTATATTTAAACATAATTTCTATTTAATAAGTCAAAGAGTAAGATATAAAGTAAATGAATTGACCGTGACGTCACTCCTCAGTATTTCGTAGTAATTCCATATTAGCAAATCGTTTTGACAGTTCTTAAAAAGAAGCTGATTTGACTAGTAGGAAACTAGCCCATTCGTGTTGATTTATCGCCATTCTTTGATTACCTACTTTTCGTACTTGTATCGTAATATAGGTACCTATTTTGTTCTTTGTAATCATGCTACCTATCTCACTTATGTTTTATGGTGGGCATACTGTCATAATAATTAGAGGTAAAGTGGATCTCAAGTTTGTACCATGACACCATTGACCAAATAGGTAAGAGTTATCCAATTTACTAACAGCAATGTTGTATAATATTTTATACTCGTACCTTCATCTAGAGTTTCCCAATTTTTAGGGTTCCGTAGTCAACTAGGAACCCTTATAGTTTCGCCATGTCTGTCTGTCCGTCCGTCCGTCCGCGGATAATCTCAGTAACCGTTAGCATTAGAAAGCTGAAATTTGGTACCAATATGTATATCAATCACGGCAACAAAGTGCAAAAATAAAAAATGGAAAAAAATGTTTTATTAGGGTACCCCCCCTACATGTAAAGTTGCCCCCTACATGTAAGCTGATATTTTTTTTCATTCCAACCCCAATATGTGATATATTGTTGGATAGGTATTTAAAAATGAATAAGGGTTTACTAAGATCGTTTTTTGATAATATTAATATTTTTGGAAATAATCGCTCCTAAAGGAAAAAAAAGTGCGTCCCCCCCCCCCCTCTAACTTTTGAACCATATGTTTAAAAAATATGAAAAAAATCACAAAAGTAGAACTTTATAAAGAATTTCTAGAAAAATTGTTTTGAACTTGATAGGTTCAGTAGTTTTTGAGAAAAATACGGAAATCTACGGAACCCTACACTGTGCGTGGCCCGACACGCTCTTGGCCGGTTTTTTAATACTCAATTGATTTTCACTAGGCTCCGAATAATTCTGTACATTGGAGCGTAACAACATTTAAATTGTTTAATTAATTTGTATCGTATTCATGAGCTAAAACGTCTAAATACGAATGAATTTTGACTACGGTTCTTACGGCGATTATATATGGTCAGGATCGGTGAACAATTTTATGATGAAATAAATCAACTCATCACTTTCTCTCAATTAAACACATAATACCTAAATGATCGTTAGCTTACGTTACAAACAAATTTATACTTAAATTTAATTTGTAATAGGTATTGTACAATGATGTACCTACCTAAAGTTGAGTTCATAAATGTATACAATTTTTCAACCAAAAAATTACACATATTTAATTCGATTGGTACAGTCACCGGCATCGGCATAAATAAGTGATCATTTCTGTACATTGTCGCTTTTGATCGTTCGAATCCCGGTAAGGGCATTTATTTGTGTGATGAGCACAGATATTTTTTTCTGAGTCATGGATGTTTTCTATGTATATAAGTATTTATATATTATATAATATCTGGGCGACCGAGCTTCGCTCGGTTCTATTTTAATATATCACGTCTTTAGATTAAAAAAACTCTTATAAACACAAAAACAAAAAAAAAAGACAAAAAACAAAAACTTAATTTCTGGCCGGGATCGAAACCCTGACACCTACGATCTATCTGCGTACATTATTAGACCGACCTCGTACGACTGAGCTAAGCGGAATCGATGCGCACGCGGCGAAATTAACGACCATATATTTTACGTTTATTAACGCGAAAGAAAAACTCATGAAAACTCGAAAATTCGCGTTTTCCGGGATCTAAGGCTACGCTAGATCGATTTTTCACCCCCGAAAACCCCCACATAACACAGCGAAATCGTTAGAGCGGTTTCCGAGATCGTCGGTATAAATAAATAAATATACAAGAATTGCTCGTTTAAAAGTATAAGATATCGTTGTCTGAGTACCCACAACACAAGCCTTCTTGAGCTTACTGTGGGCCTCAGTCAATCTGTGTAAGAATGTGCTATAATATTTGTTTATTTATTATTTATTTATCACTTATTTATGCCGGTGACTGTATAAGATTGAATACACATCTGTCAAATCTCAAAAGTGCGATTAAAATCAACTGCACGTGAGAATGGATAGTTTTCAACTCATGTCGATTTGTTATAGCTTATGAAATGAATTAGATCCATATCGAATTCATTTCATATCTTATCTATTTATCTAATCTAATCTAATCTAATCTAATCTAAAATAATATTGTACTCGTACAGATTGTGTACCTCAACCTACAAATTGGGCATATTTTTTTTTGCAACTAAGGCACTAAGTATAGTAAGACCGTTTTCACATTATCCGATCCGATATCGGATGTAGAAAGGATGTCAAAGCCAAAAATCAAAGATGGCGCCTTTATTGTATAGGATATCAGTCCTACATCCGATATCGGATCGGATAATGTGAAAACGCACTAAGGATACACGATAGAGTTGGTAATAACATGGGGGGTAATAAAAATAACATTACAGATGTGTTGTGATGTGATGTGTTTTTTTTTTTCGTTATAAGAAAAGTAAACTTACAATAAAGTTTTGTACTTATCTGCCAAACTGCACAGCAGTTTGTTGGCAGAAAATTATTCTAAAATTATTATGTGATGTGATGTACCAGCGAAAACTCTTTATTTTTACACTATCCGCTATTTGGCAGAAACATTTTTTCACCAGCCCTTAATTTGCCAAGAGTGGAACTAAAACTTACAGTTTCATGTGCTCAGCTTACCCCGTTTAGGTATAAAGGCGTGAATATGTGTATGCTATGCATTTGTTCATCACCACCACACCTCGGGCAATGGCGATTAAGTATATGAAAGAGGCGCGTTCCTACGCACACAGTCTTAACTCAAGCAGGTGAACGCGTACCATGCTTGTATGAGTGAGATATTACAGGTCGACTGTTCGCGTTTTTGACAGGCAGTAACTATGAGGTAACCGAAAGCGGGGAGCGGGATTGGCCATACTGTACGATAGTACTCTTTATTATACTGTACCACCACCGTGGTTATAAAAACAGCTCATTAAGCCTCTCGGTCTGCCTAAGCTGACGACGCGATGAGCACAAAAACTGGACAAATGGTAAAAAGTGCCTATTGAAGATGACGTAAAGTGGTCATACATTAGGGAAGGCCCGTTACTCATGGTCCTTACTGTCACGGAAGTAGAAAAGCCTTGAAGCGAGAGTGATGGGCGAATCAGCATTATGAGTTGCAAATCTGGCCCCGTAGCCGAATGGCATTTCTCCGACGAGAAACTAATACGAAACGCCGCGAAAGTTAGTCTGGCTCTGTCGCGCCAATACGCAAGAGCGATAGAGATAGACATCAGCACGGGAAGCATGGTCGCGCGATAGACGATAAAATATCAGGCCGTCCCTATAGCACTTACAAATAGTGCGATAGGGACGGCCTGCTATTTTATCGTCTATCGCGCGACCATGCTTCCCGTTCTACTAGCGTTTCGTTTCGTGAGCGTTTCTGCCATTCGGCTACGCACCCTGTCCGCAGATTTTGAACTTCGTTGTATAATTTCAGCCTTAAATCAGTGATTATAATAAACTTTTCCCCTCACTAGCTCGGAAACACGTATTTTGCCCTTTAATACCAGCGGGTAAAAACGCATTTTATCCACTAGCGGATAAAGTAATCTGACCTTGCATATAGTCAAATTTTCTGCTTTAAAATTGATAAAAGTGAGTGAATCTAGTGATGAAGACGATTTACCACCTGTGGAACTACTGGAAGCAGATATTTAAATGCGTTTTTTGCGTTGTACTTTCCTCGCTTTAGTGCGGGAAATGTTTTGGGTGCAAATGTATTTCTCGTGTGTTGAAAAATCTCGCAAGGAAAATTCTATTCTCGAACCACGAGCAAAACTTGCTGGTTTTCCAATTCCACGCTCGCCGTTAAAATACAACTTTGTACCCTTGTAAGTATAACAAATAACTATTTTACTCTATTGTGCATGTTATCAAGGCCTTAACTGTTAAGCCAGGTTTAGACGAGCAAGTTCTTGCTGCAATAAATTGAGCAATAACTTGCGTTTTTGTTTACACTATATGCAATTTTTGTAGCACAAGTTACATCTGCAAGCTGACAAGCAAGTTCTTGCTGGAAGAGTTTGCAGGACTGTTTATATTAGCAATAACTTGTGGCAACTTTTGTTGCATCAAATCGTTGGTCTGTTTAGACTACCTGCAATTTTTCTGTCGCAAGTCTCTTTTAGAAGTTATTAGCAAGATCTTCCTGGCAAGTTCTTGCATCCGTGTTTAAATGGGAGAATTGTGTTGGCGATTATACCACAAGTATTTACAAATTAAAAATACCCGCTCATAGTAAAATGCGTACATCTGCGCCGATAATAATAGTATCTAGTGGGGAAAACACGGAAGAATCGGAAGGGGGTAAAATATTGGATTTTAAGACGAGATTTTATAGGAATACAACGCAATTTCTTAATCGAAGAACCTAAAATAAACTGACAACTATTGTATTTACTTGTGCCTGTTTTGACTCGTTGATGTCTTTTAGACCGAGAGTCTGTAAAACTAACAATATAAGTAATTTGTATTTAAAACAATATGGTAGGACAAAGGATAGGTATGAGGAAAGTGCTAACAAAAACTAGTAAAAGATCAAAGATCTACAAGAGAATCTGCATATTTATTGCAATACATATATATTTATGTTTAGGATATACACACACTTTTTTTAGGTCAATAAGGCGAGCTACAACGGGGATAGAAGATCTTCCCTCATTTGAAGTTAAAGAAAATTGGCGTTTACTTACATATTTTAGAAAAGAACATATGTTACCAATGTGGATTTTACCACATTCTTTCCACCCATGGCGTCGTAGAAGGCGACTGATATGGCTTCGATTGTGTTTCGGGGGATCAGCTACCAGTCACTGCAATATCACAACTTCGTTAACTTTAAATCTCTTAATCTCTAAAAGTGGCACTGGAACTTGAGCATCATGTACTCTGCCTAACACTTTTGGAAATACAGGCGTGAATCACCTTGGTTAGCCATATCATCATCTAATGCTAAAAAAACCGGCCAAGTGCGAGTCGGACTCGCCCACCGCGGGTTGCGTAACTTAATTCCGTACAAACTTTCAATAGTTGAATCATCAATACATATAACTCTACAGATTTGACTAGATCCCTCAAGACTCAATTTCACTCCTAACAGTAATATTTAATATACAATTTTATTTAGACAACATCCAAAGAAAATAAAGACAATTCAGTCGAACTATTGAAGTCTCAATAGTATATGACATGGCGGTGCTTTTTTTTACATTTTACTTCAAAAAAAATTTTTTTTTTACAACAACAAAAATAAAAAAAATAGATTTCATATGTACAGTTTGAGCTCTTTCTAACGATACCCCCACATGACCCAGTCACTTCACATTTATTGTTTGTCTATATTTTGGCCATTTTCTATAATTAATATAAATTAATTTAAAAAATAATACTTTCAATTTGTAGAGGTTAACAATGTTCATAACTATTCCAAATTTCATATGGATAGCATAAGTAGTTCACGAGATATTAAGTAACCTGACAGACGGACAGAGCGGCACCATAAGCGTTCCTTTTGTATCTTTTTGGTACGGAACCCTAAAAACCAAGAATAGTACAAGGAAGTGTATTTTATCTAAAAATAGAAAGCAGTTCTCGCCAAAATATGCGCATGTGAGCAGACACAACTTGTAAAAATTATCAATTCAAGATTTATTTACAGATTACGGACTTTTATTTATTTATGATTTTATACAGAGTGGGGCCTGTAACAAAGGCAAAGAATTGAACTGTAGGCTATTCTCCTTATACTGATCAACATTTGTTCAGTGACTTTTAAAAATTATGATGTCTTTAAATTTTTTATTTTTCATACAAAATAAATATTAGCTTCAATGTACACCATTATTGTTGTCATTGACGTTGTCTGTCACACTTTAGACTTAACAAAATTCGCAATACATTACCTCTTAGAAAAAACTTTCAAGGGTGATAAAAATCAAAATACAAGTTATTTTTAAAAGTCGCCGAACAAATGTTGATCAGTATAAGGAGAATAGCCTAGAGTTCAATTTTTCGCCTTTGTTACAGGCCCCACTCTGTATAATACGCATTAACAATATACTTGTGAGTTGATGGTAGCCAAGTCTAGGTAACATATAAGAATACTAGCTTTTACCCGCAGCTTCGCCCGCGTAATAAAAGTATTCTTATGAAACGTTTACAAAAAATAAGATTTTCATTTGGATCCATAGGTTTCTTTGTAGGTACATCTGTCCGCGATTACTTCGATTAAGGTAAAGCGGGGCAATTCTCGACTGGGGGGCCATTGTAACTGATCTATTTGCTGTACGGTCAGCCAAGAAAGTGGTTTACCACTTTTTGACTCTATTGATCGAAAAGTGGTACCTAAACCACTTTTTTGGCTGACTTTACCTTACACATATTACTATTGTTTTAAAAGAAATTCTTGCAATGATTGTAGAATTTGTTACACAGCGACCACAGCGTAGGTAGTAGGTACGAATATGTTTGTATTTTACCTATATAAATATTTATACTGGGGAAACTTCATATAACCCACATAGCCAGTATCTCGACGCTATGGTCGGTAGGGTAAAAAGTACTTCCTTGCATTATCGCTTACAATTTTTTCCATTTTTCTTATAATTATTGCAAACGTAAACATATAAAAGGCAAGCAAACAACGATCTTCTTACAGCACATTGAATGTAATAGTTATTACGGATGCAGGATACTCGCCGATGCCTACTTACTAATCCCTTCGCACTGAGCCACCTGCATTTTACACTGCCTAGATATCGATTGCCGACCGATTAGTCCGACCCCAATCCCTATTCTTATCCCCGTCCCTATCTCGATCTATCCTTGTCCCCGTCCCCGTCCTCGTCCCGTCCCTGTCCCCGCCCCTCCCCTATCCCTATCCCCGTCCCTATCTCTATCCTTGTCCCCGTCCCCGTCCCGTCCCTGTCCCCGTCCCTCCCCTATCCCTATCCCCGTCCCTATCTCTATCCTTGTCCCCGTCCCCGTCCCCGTCCCGTCCCTCCCCTATCCCTATCCCCGTCCCCGTCCCCTATTATTATCCCTATCCTTATCTACACCTATCCCTATCCCTATCCCTATTCCTATCCTTTCCCTATCCCTATCCCTACCCTATCCCTATCCCTATCCCTATCCCTAACTCTAACCCTATCACGTTCCTGTCCCTGTACCTGTCCCTGTCCCTGTCAAATTATCGTGCTAGGAGGTGAACTTTGAAAAATCCTTTCTTAGTGGTCCTCTAAGGAAATTCCGTGTCAATTTGAAATCTCTTGACCCAGAAGTAAAGATAAACACTAAACCTATACTTATGGCTATTTTGGATATTTTAACCCCATTGCACAACAACAGGAGAGAAAATTTCTTTTCCACCTCATTAGATTTTAAAATCGTTGTATTAATCGTGTTCAGCGACCCGATAAACCATAAAACCGATACCCATATTGTGTTTTTGACTTTACCGCCTTTGCACCCCTTTAGGTGTAAAATTTTCAAAAAACCTGAAACATGTATTTAGTTATGTCTTTAGGAATCGTCCTATGAAGTTTCAAATAAAATAGTCAAACTAATCTTGTTTCCCCATACAAACTTTGAACCCCCATTTCACCCTTTTAAGAGGAGAATTTTGAAAAATCCTTTCGTAGTGCTCCTCTACGCCATATAAGGAACCTATGTGCCAAATTTTAAATCTCTAGAACCAGCGGTTTCGGCTGTGTGTTGATATATTATGTCAGTTAGTCAGTCAGTCAGTTTCTTCTTTTATATATTTTTTGATTTTTAAACCCCATTGCACGACAATAGGGGAGAAGGTATTTCACTTCCGCTTCGTTAGATTTATCGTGATCAGCGACCCAATAAACCGTAAAAACGATACCCATATTAGTTTTTTGACTTTGTCACCCCCTTTTCACCCTTTTAGGGGTTAGATTTTCAAAAAACCTGAAACACGTATTTAGTCATATGCTTTTACCCTCCCTCCTGTGAAGTTTCGAGTAAAACAGTGAAACTAACATTGTTTCCCCATACAAACTTTGAACCCCCATTTGACCCCCTTAGGAGGCGAATTTTGAAAACTCCTTTCTTAGTGCTCCTCTACACTATATAAGGAACCTACGTGCCAAATTTGACATCTCTAGGACCAGCGGTTTCGGCTGTGCGTTGATATGTCAGTCAGTCAGTCAATATCTTCTTTTTTTTTTTTTGATATTTAAACCCCATTGCACCACAACAGGGGAGAAGGTATTTCACTTCCGCCTCGTTAGATTTTAAAAACGTTGTATTTATCGTGATCAGCGACCCGATAAACCATAAAAACGGTACCCATATTGATTTTTTTACTTTATCACCCCTTTTTCACCCTTTTAGGGGTTAAATTTTCAAAAAATCTGAAACACGTATTCAGTCATACGTCTTAAGGAATCTTCCTGTGAAGTTTCGAATAAAATAGTCAAACTAATCTTGTTTCCCCATACAAACTTTGAACCCCCATTTGACCCCTTAGTAGGTGAATTTTGGAAAATCCTTTCTTAGTGCTCCTCTACACTATATAAGGAACCTACGTGCCAAATTTGAAATCTCTAGGACCAGCGGTTTCGGCTGTGCGTTGATATGTCAGTCAGTCAGTCAGTCAGTCAGTCAGCTTCTTCTTTTATATATTTAGATTAGCATAAATGTAATAAAACTGAAAATATGCAAAATAAGCTCAACGTGTATTCCCAATAAAGCACGATGGCAACGCCCTCATTTGTCATTATGGAAGATTAGTTCTTTCATAGTTAGTTGAATTTTTCAAACCGGTGTACTTTCATGAATATGTATTTCATGAGTATGGTTATTTTAAAGCCTGTCTTCACCTCCACAGAATTTATGACCTACAAAGGGAACAGTTTAGGTAATTGAGCGCTTGAGACGCGCAAAACTTGTCAGCGTACCCTACCCAGCCTGGTAAGAAAAATGACGTTTTAAAAATATGTTTCCCATACCAGAACGGTAGTGTACACGAATATAGGAGACATTTGCGGACCAATACGACCTTCCATCCTTCAAGAAAAGAGAGTACAGTGCACCTCCAACCCTTCTGGTGTTTCGGGTGTCCATGAGATCGCTTAGCATCAGGCGACCGGTCTGCTTATTTGCCTCCTATCGCTTAAAAACATGTGAAGAGCCGAAGCTAACATGTAAATACCCTTTTGGCACTTTGTAAAAGCAGATGCTCCTGTCTCCTGCCATAGGACACACAGAGAGTCTACACTCACCAGAGTGTACAGTCAACCAATTGGAACCCTAGGCCACTGTAGAACTATGTCATAGTGACGTTATAAATCAGATTGCAAGAAATCTCATACTGCTTGTCATTTTGACATGGTTGTAGAGTGGCCTAGGGTTCCAAATGGTTGACTGTACCTAATAACTATTGAAAATTGATAATATCTTAGACGAATTACGCTATCGGGTGAAAGCTGTGTAAGGTGTGTACTGTTTACTCACTAGGTCCCTACCTATTCATTGGGATAATTTCGAAGCACAAAAATGCACAGGTAGGGAATGCAATCTCGACGAGATTGGGGCCCAGACGAGATCTCGGGAATTGATGAAACCAATCTCGCGAGATCTCGCCAATTTCGAGATCTCGCGAGATTGGCCGGTTTGTGGGTTTATTCTTGTAAATAATCACAATATAGCAATGAATAAGGATAACAATAATAAGAAAGATTGCTATTATGAAACAAATATATATCTTGACTATTTTTTCATATTTTTTTGATGTAATTTACATTGTTTAACATAAATTATGTACCTCACAACTCACGATGTATTTTTAAAATTTTGAAGTATAGATTATTATGTAAGAAAATAAAATAAAATTATTCACGAATGAGTTAAAGCGTACCAAATTTGAAATCGTTGCCATGCCAACCGCGAACAAATACACAATAGAGACTACTTAAAAAATCCGCAATGTATGCCTTTATTGATGAAAGGATAAAAATTTAACATTATAAAAATCAAGGTTATCCCTACCATCGTTAAATATACCCACATAAAAACATTAACTCTACTCGTTTAATTATGACTAGTTGACTACTAATAAATTACCTACTTAATTATATGAGACTACCAGTTCAATACGCTTCTTAAACCCGACAGTTAAATAAGAAACTAAAATAGAAAGAAAAACAGAAATATATACATAAATATCATTTAATAAATATTCTTTTTTCACAGATTGATTTAGTCTCACGGTAAGCTCAAGAAAGCTTGTGTTGTGGGTACTCAGACAACGGCATACATAATATACAAGTACTTAGATACATAGAGAACATTTATGACTCAGGAACAAATATATGTGTTCATCAAAAAAATAAATGCCCTAAATGCCCTTACCGGGATTGAAATCCGAGACCGCGGCGTAGCAGTCGGGATCACTACCCGCTGGGCTAGGCCAGACCGGTCGTTAAAAATATAATAATAACATATTACAGTATAGAGGCCTAGTATTTAAAAAAAATTGGTTGTCTGTAAAGTCGATTTACGGACGGTAGTTTAACGTGATAACGTCAAACATTACAGTAGTATAGCAAAAGGGGCCCGATTCTGGGACTTTTTTCACGTTTTTTTATTTATTTATTAATTAAAAATACACAAAAGTTAACAGTATTTCACCAAAGCACTTATGTGGTAATATAATTATGTACATGTTAAATTGACATAAATAAAAGCAAACACACTTAAAAGTTAAACTATGGTTATTACATTAATCACCTAAGGAGTGTAGAGTCTATGAACCTTAAGAGTTTTCTGTAAAACACACCAACACTATCAGCAAATATGTCAATATCGTCTGTCTCCAACATGATGCGGTTAAGAGCAGCTCGGGCTCGAGCGGTGCGCCGGCCGCCGCGAACAGGCGCCGCCGCCGCCGCGCCGGCACCGCGCCCGGCATGCCAACTACCACATTCGCTCTTGGCACTTGCAGCCCCATTCTCTCAAGCACGGATGCGTCATCTACTCGATGGTGAAACAGTTGGCGGTAATGCATAATATGCAGCAGTTTCCGTCTGGTTTCTAGAGTTTGAAGACCAACCATTCCTGTTACGAATAGAGATGGATACATATATGGGTAATATCCGTACAGTCGTTTGTAAATGTGCCTACAGAACTTCCTCTGCACTCTTTCTAGCATAGTGTTTTGTTCTTATTAGAAATAATGCATTAAAATAAGCATCTTTTATAAATTAAAGTTTTTTTTAAAACCTACTAATTTAGGAGTTAGAGTGGTGCAAAGTTGCAAAATTTTCCCGTAGCATTACTAAGGCGCCAGAGACAGAAAGCGATATCGACGGAGCCCCGCTTATTACAGAAACTGCACAAAATAGGAGCCTTCGGCCGTTTGAAGATACCTAACGAACCTAACCTATACCTATATAAAAGTCGTCATTTTGTATCCTAGACCGTTTGCGAGACACGCGTTAATTTTATTAAAGTGCTAGTGCCATTTACTAATCTTAGAACCCTAATATCTCAGTAAATTATATATTAATGGAGAAGAAAAGTTTATATAACAAAACATCCTTATTTAAACGTGTTCTATATGATTTATCAATATTAACATAGGTTATATTGGTAAAAAAAATCATCGTAAATTTATTAAGTCTCTGGCGCCTTAGTAAATACTATGGGAAAATTCGCAACTTCGTACTGCTCTAACTCCTAAATAAGTAGGTTTTTCAAACAACTTCATTCTATAAAAGATGCTTATTTTAATGCAATCTTTCATGTTTTTAAATTACAAACACTCAAAAATAATAAATGAATCGAACGACCACGGGCGCGCCATCTGTCGCAGCTGTGGTGCTTTACTCAGGCCACACGCTACAACCATACCGAGCGCATCGATCAGCCGCTTAGTTCCAACGCGCGGCAATAGATGGCGCTTAAGCTATATTGGGAAACGGGACAATGACGTCATCTTTTTCGTGCATGCTGCCCGTAGTAACGAGTTATTAGACGTTATCACGTCAAAAAGAAAGAAAAAATTATATAATACAATAATTTGATTTTTTGAGTGTAAAATTGAAATTGTTATTGGTTGCCTAACAAACGACAGCCGTTACGTAGTGAGGTTGTTGTAGGCTTCTGCTGTTCTGCTCTCTCGACATCCATCAAAACTCGGTGCACGAAAATTTGTAAAATAGATAGTTATATACACCCAGCCGTAAGTGTAATACCATAATGGCGAATCACGCAAATAGGCCTGGCTGACACCCTTCGAATTATTTCGAAACGGTCTGAATCTGTCATTCGTCATTCCGAACTAAGATAGGTAAATTATTGCGCGAAATAAGCGAGTTGAATCTCTAGATCTCTACTGAGTTAACGAGTTGGCGAGTTCAGTTAAATGATATAGTTGAGGAGTGTCTTTTCAAAAGGGCTTATTTCCACTTTGTACTTTTTTTGGGAAATCGAGAAAAACATAATTCAACGGTATTGATTTTGAAATTAATATTTAATTTGCAAAATTGTAATATTGTAAGTTGACGTTAATGCTATGATTAAACCAAACGTAACATGTGTACCTAAATAAATATGTAATTACCATATGTTTTTGAGAATTAAGCACTTTTGATGCGAACTTTTGGGAATTAAGCCCTTTTGTTGTGGCCTTGTAGCGTAAATGTTATTATTTAAAAAAAAGTTTTATTTTATTTTTGGATTTTGTATTAAGTTAGTTGATATCAATGTTCTTGTACTACATACATTGGTTTATCCACATAAATAATCATTACACAGTTTTCAAAATGTGTTCCAAACTTTGATGTTACTCTTTTTAAAGATCAAGGCGAGACTTTTTGAGCTTTAATCTCAAAACAACACGTAATTTTCTATACTAAAAAGAACTGCATTAATAGTTAAAAAAAAAATTGAAATAAGCCCTGTTGAAAAGACACTCCTCAGTTAATATAAATCATTTACAGCTTGGGAAAGAAACATGTCTAGTCATTTCGCGAGCTTTTTATGCTTGAGCTTAATCTCGTTGATCTCGCGAGATCTCGACAATTTTTCGGCCGAGATCAATCTCGCTAAAAATGACCGAGATCTCGTACAAAAGAGATCTCGCGAGAACGAGATTGCATTCCCTATGCACAGGTAATTTCGAAAGGGGAAGCTTGATATCGTGATTTTTATGCGTCTTTCGAAATTATACGACTTTCGTAATTACCCTAATACACCTTATTAAATTCTGGCCTGTTTTTTCATCATCTAAATTATTTATTTGTATACCTAAGTCAATGCAAGTTATCAGTAAGTCTAAGTCATAAAAGAATTACCAAATCATTTTTACATCCTAAAATGTCTATGAAAACTTGAAATGGCTTGTTCTTCCTATTAACATGAATATATTACGAGTAAATATCGCTATTAATATTATATTGGTTGTCTAATCAACTTTTATTAACATACAGTAATAAATAAGTTACATTAGTGGTAGGGTTCCGCAGTCAAAAATGCCGGAACCGGAATCTTAACTAAGGTACAGCGGGGCAAATCTAGACTGGGGGGCGATTGTAACTGATCCACTTTTCCCATTATTACACTATGATGTCGAGTTCTACATGTATGAACACGCCTACCATATATAACCGGTGAACACTCTATTTAATAATGCAAACATTGTAAAACAATGGACCAGTTACATTTGCCTCCCAGTCGAGATTTGCCCCACTGTACCTTATACTTTATTTTATTTTCGTAGATCGATTTTATATCGCAGAATAACATCTATAGCAAAGGAGTAGCCTGATGTGGCCATCATCTATGTGTGTGTGTTTTTATATGAAAAAAAAAATCGGAAAAAATAACTAATTAAGTAAATACTTTTTTCTACTCCCGAACTGTTATTCGTCATGTACAGGGTCGTGCCTATCTTTAAAACCCTACATAAGTCTATTCCCCAAAGCCAGCGTCCGCCGGCTTTTGACGCATGCGCGCAGTTTCGAAAATACTGAAAACGCATAATAGTTTGGCTCTGTAACCATGGCAACGAATTTTTATAATGATACTGCGCGCGTGCGCGGGAAGGCTTTGGGCAGCTAAGCAGACAGTGCAAACCTTAGCGTCAAAATACAGGAAACAGTGTGAATTTCACGAAAGTTATTAAAAACTAAGTGCATGGTCGTAGAAAAAGTATTGTATGCAACGGTGTTTAACTGAGTCAAAAAATACTCGTGGTGTCTTAATAACAATTTTCGGCTTCGCCTCAAATTGTTACCCACGCCACTCGTCTTTTTTGACCTCCTTTAAACGCCTGTTGCATAAAATACTATTTTACCACACTTACAGTATCCAATAATAGGTACCTGTCTACGTAAAATGACATTTCTCAAGTAGCAAAGCACATTAAAAAAACTGATACAAGGAAATTTCATAATTTATACTTAAGGTAAATCTCTGTCTAATCAGAGACAATATTACCTAGTTAAATGAGGCTTGTCGCTATTATTAATCAACGAAGCTTTTCTCTGTGAGTTGTCACAATCACAATACTTTTTAAATACCTACTAACAGCTCAATATAAATTAGCCCTAAGGCTAGAGCAGTAGAGTGATTATAATCGGACTGGGGATAATTCAGGACTCTCAGAGGACACTCTGAATATTTTGTATAGAGTACTGGTATAAATAATAGTTCCGCTACTTGACGCTAGATGTCGACTACGAAAGAGCTCTATGGGTAGGAAAACTATAAATCAGTTTAGCTCTTTTGCTTTACTTATATTTACATGCTTTTCACTCGCACTATAGACAATTTTGACAATTGGTTTTTGTTTCAAGATCTAGCTAGATGATGTAATCATGGACAAAATCAAGGCAGTTTTAAAAATGTTAATTCCTTAAGTGAATTCATAGATTAATTGCATACTAATATTACACCAAAGCGTTACATACATTATGGAGCAGATGTGATAGTGCCTTAAAAACAGCATGTAGGCTCCTTGTGTCCCACAAGACCCAAACCTTTTCTATTACTTTATTGAGAGATATGTACAGTCAACCAATTGGAACTCTATGCCACTCTAGAACCATGCCAAAATGACAAGCAGTAAGAGATTTCTTACAATCTGATTTATAATGTCACTATGACATAGTTCTACAGTGGCCTAGTAGTTCCAATTGGTTGACTGTACATGTAGATGGTTGAAAAATGATTCTACTACAAAATAAATAATGATTCTATTCTAAAAAAAAGATTAGCCACCTTAAAGCTTGGTCTACGGAACACCTTTGTAGAAATACAGGACTATGTAAGTGTCGAGGAGAAAATGATTGAATTCAAAGAACTATATGTACTTTCAGGAATTAATGTATCAAAATAATTGGTTACAGTTATTTACAGATCAAATATTTTACATTTCATTACAAAGTAGCAATATTTGGTGGTGTGAGCAATACATATTTGTCTTACATTACTAACTATGAGAATAAAAAATGTTAACTTCATATTAAATCTAATTACTTTTGTTCTAACTACTAACATATACACACAAATTTAAAAATACAAACATCATTACTGCAAAATACTCTTACGAATAAAGTCTTGAATGTCACTAAAATGCTACCTCCTGTTGTTATTTCTCTGATGGCCCCGTCCCCTAACGTAAGTTTTGTGTCCTCCCATTTTGTTGTCAGATTGAAACGGTTTGTTGTTGCTGTTGTTGTTGACGGCTGGCGGAGTCGCGCGTTGGGCGGGCGTGGTAGCCGGAGGGGTAGTAGACATAGGAGGCGGTGGTGGTGTAGGCTGTGGCTCGCTCATGTTTACTTGCTCGTTAAACAACATACAGAACTCGCCCACTTTCTGTATATCTCCAGATTTACCAGCGTACAAAGTCAAAGCGCCTCTCCATAAAGCCGCGTAGCCTCTTGTGAGTCGTACAATGTCGCCAGGCATAAGTAGGGCGCCCGGTTCGTCCCAAACTGAGAGGTTAACTGCGGCGCTAGCATCCGCTACCCGCAGCGTCCTGACCTCTCTAGCTTCTTTGGTTAGCGTCGGGCCGCCGACTTCCAGCACTATGAAGACTGCGTTGATGTTTTTCATGCCTGGTTTCAGGTCTTTAATTGCCACATAATCCGTGCTACCCATTGCGAAAGCTATGTTATCGTTCTAGCGCTCGTAGCTGATGTTGGCGATAAATATGGATGTGCGGCTGCAAATACTGCGTTTCAGAGATCTTGTTTTTATGAAAACAAAAGATTTGCATCGAAGATAACAATAATATACAAAGAGGAGCCTTCGGTTTCAACTTTATTTTTGACAGATACCGCAGATACGTATGGTATGGTATGACAAATTACAAATGTATTTTCTTGTTAACTCCCCATCGGGCTACCAGTATTTGGCATGTTGTTAACTTGTACGGCTTCAACCGGGAATATGTTTCTCTTTTTCTCCAATGAAGGCGTAAATTAAAGCATGATCTTGCATTTATTAAATTTAGTTTGTGTATAAATCATAAATAAATAAATGGCCAATAATATTGACAGGATTAACAGTGTATGGGAGATCTTAATGTATCTGTTTAAGCAAATCTTTTTACCGCTCTTAAATAATATCCTCCAAATTATATTTTGTTCATTAATACTATTAATAGTTTTTGGAGATATCGTCGATATTGATAATTTTGTTGTGATATTAAATCTCTAAAACATTTAAATTGTAGAAAATATGTTCTAAGTTGTGTAAAACTTACACGTTTACTAGGCCTAAATATTTTCCTTAGTCTTGTCACTCTTGACACATTAAAAAAAGTCGATAATAACATAACCTCTAAAAAAACGGTTTGCGTCTGTTATTTGAACAAAACATTGGAGAAATCGCTTTGCAGGTATTTATTATTATGTTATTTCTCTTAAAAAATGTGGGTTCTACGAATCTGTGCATAACCTATGAACATTACATGCCAATCATTAACTTAACATTGAATGTACTGCGCCTTTCTCCAATCCTTGATTTCTTTGCTTCAGCTTAGTGCAGTAAGATGTTCAACCAAATGACAGCAGCCGGGGGCAACCCCAACAAGGATCTGGAGGTAGCCTCGCCTCCCGACGACACTGTTTCGGCCCTTGAGTTTTCCCCGCCTTCTGTACCGCAAACTTTCCTGATTGCCGGCTCGTGGGACTGTCGGGTACGTAATATTTGTTAAGTTATGGAAATATTACAATTATTATTAAAATGCTACATGCCACTCTACAAACACCATATTCCATAAATATGGTTTACAATGTTTTAGAGATGGGCCGAATATTCAGTAAATATTCGGTATTCGGCATATTCGGCAACTTTGCCAATGTTCGTATTCGGCCGAATAGTTCGGTTACATTGCCGAATATTTACCGAATAAACAAAGTGGTAAATAACGTAAGTTGTTTCGTAATTCATTGGATAATGCCATCGTATTTCAGCATTCCAAGGAACTACAAAAATAGAGCTAAATATGTGCTTAACAATATCAATAACATACGGTATTTTGTAACAAACATATAGGTCAAGAAAAAACAAAATTTTAAATATCCATCTATTGATAAGAACAGTAGGCGCCATAGTAACATTAGTAACATTATGTATTCATTACCATTCGTTGAAATGTTTTAAATTCTACATCAGCTTTAAAAATATAACGCACCGAATATTCGGCCGAATGTTCGGTTCGGTAAGATCTGAACCGAATGTTCGGCCGAATATTATTCGGCAAAGCCCATATTCGGCCCATCTCTACTATGTTTTTAATATGAAAGATCCCAGGTCAAGTATCAGACAGTAAGGTTGAGTCATCCATGTCAATCTATCAATCTGCTTACAGACTTTGCAAAATTTGATAACTATAAATGTACACTTCACCACCAGAAATAGTTTAAAAGTAATAAATTCTTGTTTCTCCTCAGGTGAGATGTTGGGAAGTGGAAGCGTCCGGGAAAACAGTGCCCAAAGCTGCTCAGGGCATGGACGGCCCCATTCTTGATGTAGCCTGGCATGATGTAAGTAAACCGCTGATTCTTAGCCTCTAGCAGCCCCCCATTTGAATCAATGGCACTAGTAAACAGGGCTGAATTTCTTTTGTTTGAAAATCGAATGAATCAAAAACAAAAGCAACTCAATTTCATTTAACGTAGATTCAAAATTCATCGTAGGTAGTTTGTCCTAATATTAGAACATTGAACCCCAGGAGGTTAAACTTAAAAAAAATCCAGTTGCAGAAATAACTGACCCCTCTCCTCAAAACTTGTTAAAATTCTATCAAATTTGGAAACCTGAACATAATTTTGGTATTTTTCAGGATGGATCCAAGGTGTTCATGGCCTCAACAGACAAAAGTGTCAAATGCTGGGACCTAGCAGCCAATCAAACCATTCAGGTAAGGTTAACTATTATATTAGAGCTTCTTTCAGGCATATAGGAGTTCGCGGCATCTAAACTCCTATTTGCCTGAAGAGGGGCCTCTAAAATTGGCCCAAAACATGTCATAGCAGTTGTTGTTGTAGTCCTAAGGCACCCCAGAGGTGCAAAGGGCCTTCACAAGCCTTCACAAACCTTCATTAAATATTTGAATATGTCTCACGAAAGTGTCTATAATTGTTATTTATGGATTCACCCTTAGAATTTTCTTTCCTAACAATAACTATTGCAGGTAGCAGCCCACGATGCTCCAGTGAAGACCTGCCACTGGGTCAAGGCTCCCAACTACACCTGTCTCATGACCGCCTCTTGGGACAAGACCCTGAAGGTAAGTTCACCATACTTCACATGTTAAATAATGACCATTCATTCATTTCAGCATAATATTTGACTACAGCAGTTCAAGGTTTAATGTTCAATTTAAAAAAAAAAAACGTTTATTTACAATTAACCTTTTTTGGTACAATTAATTATTTTGCCAAACTGCAGAACAGTTTGTTGGCAGAGGGGACTCCCTTAGGGTCCCCCCACATCTAGGTCTCGCGAGCGTCGCGTCGGGCCAACTGTATGGGCAAAGCCTGACGCCGCGTCGACGCGACGTCTTTTTCCATACAGTTGGCCCGACGCGACGCTCGCGAGACGCTAGATGTGGGGGGACCCTTACATAATATAAGTGGGTAGAACTATCTAAGTGTTATAGTGTTAGCTTTAACTTAATGTGAAGTACTTCACAAATATGGCTGGGCGGTTCTCCGCAGAAAAATTCTCCAGGAACAAATTTTGTGCCCGCAGTTTTCTTAGTCCCTGGACTTAACTGTTGCACTTAAATGATACTTTAGGGTTCATTTTACACTTCTGTGAAGGAGGCACATGGAAAAAACCGTTATTTAGCTATATATGCGACTTTGAAAAAAATGAGTAGGGGCCGACAATGATGAACGTGTTCCACAATGACGTTTTCGCAGACAGCAATGACGCAGAGACGGCCACAATGACGAATGTCTTAAGATGAATAGTAAAAAGGTCTTATGTGCATGGTAAAAACTTACCATCAACAGTCGTTTTTATATAACCTGAGTAGTACAATGAAATAAAACAAAAATGTATAACTTCTTTTTTTAATAATTCGTTTCTTAAATAATCAACATTCATGTAGGTTCTACCTACAGAAAAGATAACTAATTTTTATGATCACAAATGTTTAGGTCTATTCCCACAAGTATGACATGGCCATCAAAAGTTAAAACAGATCTTTTATATCTCTTATCTTATATCTAATAATTGTACTCACAATTTTTTTCTGATGTGATTACAGATTTGTCTTAAACGTTATTAATTAACTAGTTTTGGTTCTTTATTAATATTTAACACTTAAGTTCCTATACGGATAGTTTAGAATATCACAATTTAACATAGTCAGACTTATTTTGACAGTCTATCTAAACTAAAAACAATGAAATAATAAAACAATAAATGCAATGTAACACAACCTTAGGTCTTAGCTGAATAATCAAAATAAGATCACTTTTTCATATTCAACTTTTCTGTAACTTACGTAACATTTTTAATAGGTATTATAATATATGTTTATTTACTATGACAATGTATACATATATTTGTATTTACCATAATCAGACTTATGTTCATAATCTACCTTAAGGAGTAAAGAATTAAATACTTATATATTTCAATCTCAGAACGATTTTTCTTAGTTTAAGTTACTTTTCCTCATATAGATTACTCTCGTTTATACTCTAATATTTATCTATACTATTTATGATCAGGGGCCTATTGCATAACAATTTACAACTTGTATTACAAGTGGAACTCTCTTTCTTATTAAATGAATTGGAGGGAGACTACCGCTTGTAATATGAGTTGTAAATTGTTATGCAATAGGCCCCAGGCTCTTTTTTATTTCACTAGCATTTTTAACGTTTTTACATTAATATCACAAATTACCTACGTCAGACTTAGCTTTTCAGTTTTTGTGTAATTCTAAGACAATGAAGTAATAATATCACGTATAATAGTAAAGCAAACCTTCCCTTTTGTTTTGAAAGGTGTGCTTCACTATATATTTTTTTATTTACTGTTAACATTTTTCTTTTATTTAATTATTCTACATTTTTCACATTATAAATTAATCAGACTTTATCCTCAATCTATCTAAACTTTAAGGAATTAAGGGTAGGTACTTTTCTTTAGCGCCGTGTTTGATTGAATTGGTAGCCTAAATGTTTGCCATGTGAACAGATTTCTGAAGCACCACAACTAAAGCAACTGGCCGTTCTCATCGTTAGCGATGGCGAATGTAGTTCTTCCCACAGAACCTGGTACACGGAAAAGGTGCCGTTAAATGGTTATATGTTCTTGGGTATCAAGTTCTTGTTGAGCATCGTACCGATTTGTATCAACATTAATAACGTAATATATTATCTTCATTGTAATATATCTCACAAATTCGACCTTAAACAAAATACATTATATTTATATTAATAATGACGAGCAAACACTAAAGCATTATAATGAAATTTCATATTAAAACGTCATTGTTGGATGATAACGTCATTGTAGGCTTTTAAGTCTGTCATTGTTGGTGAAAAGCGTCATTGTCGTCTCACTCATTTTCGCCTACAATGACGTAGCCAACAATGACAAATTTGACGAAACCTGTCGAAACTCGTTTGTTTTTGAATGCATACTAAAATACTTATTTTGCAAGCATAACGCTTTCATTTGCTAGATCACAGTTACGATCTCATTTAAATATCATGCATTATCATCGACAAATAGGTGAAAGTAACAATGATGAAAATATTGACAAGATTGAAAGAACTTTTTTGGTGACTTACCAGGCCGGAACGACGCACGCGCTACTCATCTGAGTGTTGACTTCTGGCTGAGGGGCGGAGGGTGAATGCCGGGGGCTGCGTGTTGGGTGTTCGATGCGTTTCGTTTTCGATACACTTCACAAATAATCGCGGTGTTCAATAATGACGCTTTATTTTTACACGATGTTTGAAATAGATTTTGGTAATATTATATTTAGTGTACTGATGTGTTTTTTATGTAATACTTGCATGCATTTATCTGTTTAAATATGGGAAAAATTATAAGACATTATTAAAGTTACTTTATGTTTTAAACAAGTTTAAGTCTAATGACTATGTTTGGCCACATACAAAATACAGCTGGTTTTTCACTTTATTGACAAATATATTTTTTCATAGGGCATTAAACATAAAAATAGTTTAGGCACCTTTTTCATCAGGTAATAACGTGCTTATATAATGATTTTTGGGTACGTATAATCAGCTAGATTTAAAGTTATATCAAGGCACACGAAAAATGAGCTTTCTGGAGAATCGCCCGGCTATAGAATTTTTACGTAATCGCTGCTTTGATATCCTTAAGGCCAGTTGTATCAACCACAGTTAACATACACATCAACATCACGCAGCAGAAGACTATGGGAATTCCGGAATTCCCGTACAAAAATTTAGCAAACGCTAAATTTGGTGACAGACAGTGTGGTAGAGTGCAACCGATGCTTAAACTAAAGTAAAGTAAACTTTATTTTTTTAATATTAGTTTAATTTTTATTAGTTTATTATTTATTAATTTAAGTTTCTTATTTTGTAATATTTCTTGTCTGTTTCAGTTCTGGGACACTCGCAGCTCTCAGCCAATCATGAGCATGAATCTCTCGGAAAGATGCTATTGTGCCGATGTGGTGAGTTCATATAAATAATTAAATATCACTGATAGACTTGTGCCGTTTCGTTCGTTGATCGGAGCGCTCCGATCTCGTTCAATCGCTCCCACGAACTAGTTCGCTCTTTTAGGTCTTTGCTCATTTAGTTCAGTCAGACCAGCGACCACTGCGGTCGGAAAGATCAGAACGAATGGGACCAAATAGTGTCAAAATGATACGAATAGTCCGCAGATAGTAACATTCCGGGCCGAAAGGTTGTAAGTAACCGAAGTTTAATATGAAAATTTGACTTTTTTTGTTGCTCTGCTAAGTAACTCTCGCTCTCGGTCGGCGCATTCACACACTCGTTCTTGATCCAAACCGCTCGCGTTCGCCGATCATATAGTGAACTAAATGAGCAAAGACCGATTCTCAGAGCACGGAAAGATTCAGTTCATTTCGGTCATTGATGGGATTTTATTCCTAACAGTTCATAGTTTGTGAACGATACAAGCCTAATCCCTGACTACCAATACGTTTTTACTCAAAGATGGATGTTTGACTGCAAATTTAAAATTTCACAAAAAATCCCAGACACCCCTTGCATATCTTAGAACAAATTAAATTATTCTCATTTGAAAATATTTTAATTTGTATTTTTAAGTAGTAACACTACTATTATACTATAAACATTAAATAAATGTCATATACAAAGAAAAAGTGACCAAGGCCAGCCAGCTCCAGCTCGGAACACTTGGAGGCCTTGGTCACTTTTTCTTTGTATATGACATTTATTTAACCCCTTGCATAATCAATTAGAATGAAAATTGATTGTACGAGTAACATAATGTTATGCTCGAAAAGTCTACAGCAGACTAACAAACTTAGTGACAACCCACACTCGGGCTTCGTCGCTTGGGGCGCGTCTTACGTCCTTCCTATACAAAATGTAGTGAGGAGACGTTTTTTAAATTACACTCAGGCAGCGCGGCGCTGGCGTCCGTTCCGCGTTTTAAGAACATGCGTCGCCTGTGTGTGGATAGGCCCTTACAGAGTGATTAGTCTACATACCAATTTATTACGTACTGAAGTTTATTGATGTGTACAGGACTACCCGATGGCAGTGGTGGGCACGGCGGACCGCGGCATCTGTCTTTACACGCTGGAGGGCAAGCCGGCAGAGTTTAAGAGAGTTGAGTCCCCGTTGAAGCATCAGCATCGTTGCATCGCTATCTTTAAGGTAGGCACCATTTTTTCTTTATATACCAAGGTTACAGGGCAAGGGCTAATATCACAGAATATATAATAGTACAAGTACAGAAGGCTCACTCCTTTGATGTTCACAAAATGCCGCCATTCTAAATTCTTACCTACATTAACAAACGGACCGCAGGCGAGCAGCCGACATTGAATTTTATTGCGGCGCGTGAAAGCCGCGAATTCGCATCCGCCGACATGTATAGTCGAGTTCATAAATAAATATAAATGTAAATAAACATTGGGGGACACCTTACATAGATCAACTTAGCCCCAAACTACTATGGGTGCTAAGCGACGATATACATACTTAATTAGATAAATACATATACTTATATACAAAGAAAACATCCATGACTCACTCCATCGTAGGCCACGTCTTTGCCTTTGGCTAGTCTGTGGTCAAGAGTAAGCCCATTTATAATTAAAAAAAAAAAAAAAAACTCAGAAATACTCATCACACAAATAAATGCCCTTACCGGGATTCGAAACCAGGACCGCGGCTTAGCAGGCAGGGTCACTACCGACTGAGCCAGACCGGTCGTCAAATATCTGTTCATTTCTTCACCTTAACTCGTAGCAATAAGGTGAAAAAATGTACACATATTTATAAACTCGGCTGTACTTATAGCGCGGCGATAGAATCGCGGAGTGAGCCGCCCCTGCTAATATAAACAGGGCAAGGGCTATTGTAAAACTTACTTACTGAATTTACGCCGTAACATAATCCCTTAAATTAAATTAAATTGTTTGTTGCTTGAAGTTTTCACATTGAATGTTTACTTATTTACTCCGTTGGCTAAGTGCCCCAAAATGAGACTTGGCCTCCGCCTTACAGAAGACCGCAGCCAAATAGCACTAGACCCTACTCATAGTGTTGTGTTCCTGCCGGAGAGTAAGGCTGCCAGAGCTCAACGAGGGTGCGGTGTGCTGAGGACGGGAGGACTTACGGAACAAACTTGTTCCGTCTGTTGTCCTTTGAGTCGTCGGCGACCCGAACCCTCCTTAGAACTTGTACACTCCTTTTTGCTGTGTACTTAACACAGCAAAAGGGAATGTACAAGTTTCTAATGGGGTGGCAACGCGCATGTGACACTGTTTGCGTTGCAGGCGTCCATAGGTTACAGCGACCGCTTGACATCAGGCGGGCCGTACGCTTGTTTGCCACCGACGTAGTATAAAAAAAATACAAGACGGCGCCATTTTTCTCGGTCCTGCGCTACCTCTCACCAATTCTTGACTTGGAGTTCACACAGATCCGCCTCCACCATGTCGCTCCAGCGATACCTAGGGCGTCCGGCAGGTCGTCCTCCTGCTTGGCGACCTAGGTATGTTCTTTTCACATGCCGATCATCCATCCTCTCGAGATGGCCCAACCAACAGAGTCTGTGTGCTTTAGTCTCTCCTATGATGTTTAATTGTTTACGCAACATTTTAATCAAGTGTTATGACATTAGTCTTTTTTTTATATTATAGGACATTTTTTTTTACACAGATTGACTGAGGCCCACAGTAAGCTCAAGAAGGCTTGTGTTGTGGGTACTCAGACAACGATATAAATACTTATATACATAGAAAACATCACACAAATCAATGCCCTTACCGGGATTCGAACCCGGGACCGCGGCGTAGCAGGCAGGGTCACTACCGACTGCGCCAGACCGGTCGTCAAAGTCTTGTATCCTAATTGCATAGTTTTCTGTAACTTTTTGAAGAAACTTTAGGTATATGTTTTCCTTTAGGACAAGAAAACTAAGCAGCCAGCAGGCTTCGCGCTGGGTTCAGTGGAGGGCAGAGTGGCCATACAGTATGTCAACCCGACCAACCCCAAAGATAACTTCACATTCAAGTGTCATCGGTCAGCAGGAACCACTGGTGGATATCAGGTAAAATAGGTTTACTGGTATTCATTTTACAATTTATATACATATATCACATATATGTGGTATATGTGAAGGGCCTAAGGTTTCTGGACTATTTTAACTATAAAACTCCCGTGAGACTCAAACATATTTAAAAATATTTTAAGCGGGTTACTCACGTGTTAAGTCGATGTAGCTCTCGACATGTAAAGGCGGGGTCGCTACTCTTGAGAAAGATCCTCGAAAATGGATCGAAACATGTCGAACACTGCATCGACTTAACACATAAGTAACCCGCTTAAAATATTTTTAAATATGCTTTCTGGACTAATTTAATTATCTTTCCTTCAAAACATTGAGCAATCATAATTTTATTTATACACAAAGCGCCATTTTGTTGCAACCTCTTGATCGCTACGCCTAGCGCCTGTCGCGTAACATGCGCGCAGGTTGATATTGGACAGTTGCAAGAGTCAATAAACGTAAAGGTCAAAGGGTAAAAAACTTAAATAACTAGATAAAAATGATACATTGTTGTCCAGGATATCTACGCGGTGAATGACATCGCCTTCCACCCCGTTCATGGGACTCTGGCAACAGTGGGTTCCGATGGCTCATTCTCCTTCTGGGACAAGGTATGTGAAGCGGTTTATGATCTACTAGCAAAGAACTTCTAGCGCTTCGTCAGGTGTTACTGCGAAATCTATGTTAATCAAAAGCGCTTTGCTTCTTCTTTTCTTTTGCGCACTGCCAAGGAATGGAAACCTTCAAATCAAGAGTGAACAGGCATCTTCTGGGCGAGCTCACTTCATCGTAGGCCACCTTTTTGCCTTTGGCTAGTCTGTGGCCAAGAGTAAGCCCATTTATAATAATAAAAAACCGGCCAAGAGCGTGTCGGGCCACGCTCAGTGTAGGGTTCCGTAGTTTTTCGTATTTTTCTCAAAAACTACTGAACCTATTGTAACGTAGTTACGTTACGTAACCTAGGTTACCTTTTCTTAAAAATAAATAAATTAATTAAATAGCTTATTTTTATTATATTCATACATATTTAAATAATTGGCAGCGAAGTATGACGTTGCAGGTGCGGCTAGGACGATTGATAGATAATGGAATTTCATACAAACCTTGCAGGCCAAGGCCGGCAAACTCTTCTTTTTTAATTTCCAAACACAGATAATTGTGACATAACATCCAGGTATTTAGCAAATTAAAAAAAACTATAAGGGGCTTTATAGACGTGCCGACTGCAACTGGTACGAGCCCTAGACAATATTTTATTTTGGGTGCGTATTTGATTTTGCCCGCCTCAGACCTATCCGGCCTCGCCTCGCTCGGCCGTCTATATGTCTTCGGCCGGCAACCCCTTTTGTCCCGGCCTCTGTAGTAAGGTACTATTAAAATTTCAAATATTAATATTAGCGCCATCTAGCTGAGCCCTTCTTCTGTGTGGTACTGAGGTAAGTAAGTTTTATTCTTAGACTTTATCTGTCTATACGGAGTTATATATGTCTTTGACTAGAAGTATAAGTACTCTAATGAGTATTATTGTATTTAGCGCCGTCTCTCGGCAAAATTTACTAAGTAATTTACGCGACTTGAGACTTGTGCGAACCTTTAGGCATGGAAAGTCACATGAAAAGTTGTCTAAACTAATAATAGATGGCGCTGCATTTGAATTTCTTGACTGATAACTCTAATACTAAATTGAATATACTCTAAGGTAGAGCAGAGTCTAACTGGGGAATTACCTCCGCTTTACAAAAGACCGCAGTCAAGTAGCACTAGACTTTACTCATTGTTGTGTTCCTGCCGGTGAGTAAGGCAGCCAGAGCTCAACGAGGGTGCGGTATGCTGGCGACTGGAGGACCTACGGAAGTAATTAGGACAATAGATCCTTCCTCCTTCCTCCTTCCTTCCTTCCTTCCTTCCTCCTCCTTCCTTCGGTCCTTTGAGTCGTCAGCACCCAGGCCCCTTCTAAGTACAGGTTTGTACAAGTTTCTAATGAGTCGAGTCGGCAACGCACATGTGCCACTCCTTGAGTGGCAGGCGTCCATATGTAACAGTGACCGCTTTCCATCAGGCGGACCGTATGCATGTTTGCCACCTGCGTGGTACAAAAAAAACTCTCGACTAATTCACCTTAAACATTAAAAACTAAATCAAAATCGATTGATTCGTTCGGGAGCTATGATGCCAGACAGACATGTCAAGCGTCAAACCTATTATTATTATAACACTCCGTCGTTTTTGCGTTGGTAGTTAAAAACATGAAACCTCCTTCAAAACTATAATAAAACACAACTTTCTATGAAAATCGGTCAAGTGCGAGTCGGATTTCGACATTTCCATACAAAAAGGTCATGAGCGCCTGACAACATGTGATAGCAACGTACACTAGATTTGTACTTTCAAAAATTTGCGTACATTTTGGAAACTATAAGAGATAGAGCAAATAGACTTCAGATTTTGGTTGTCGGTGGCACAATTTTTTTGTTTTCGTATATATACACCATTTTTTGGACCTATTAGGGCAATATTATGGTCAGTGCAGTTCTAAACAGTCTTAAGCGCCTCTTTTTTAGTAGGAACTTAAGTCATTTTGGCAAATGATTAAAATTTTTAACAATTTCTAAACAGAAATGAATTTCTTTCTATCTGTCCATGGCGCTCACAAAATTTCAAAACATTTAGTAAGTACTTGCAGCGGCAGTGAGTGAAAATCTCAATTTGAGTTTTTTTCTCTTAAGTCCGACTTACGCTTGACTGTAGATTTCTAATAGGTTTTCCTGTAATCTACAGGTAGAGGGCTATCTTGTGTATTTTTTTGAAAATTTTACGCTAAATAGTTTCGGAGATAAGGGGGGGGGGGGAATGGTCATTTTTTGCTTATTTTCTTAAATTACTTCTAAATTACCAAAATAAAAACTATAAAAAATTTTTATTTGAGATGCTTATAAAATGCTCTTTCATTTGATATGTAACACAATATAGTTCTAATAACTTTGATTTTTAATTTTCAATTTTACCCCCCAAAAGTGCCCCCTATGATTAAATTTCGTTTAATTTCATTTAATTATATTACATGTCCGTCTTTGGGCCACAGGTTTACATACGTGTGCCAAATTTCATATAAATCGGTCTAGTAGTTTCGGAGAAATCGGCTGTGACAGAGGGACAGACAGACACGCGAGTGATCCTATAAGGGTTCCGTTTTTCCTCTTTGAGGTACGGAACCCTAAAAAAAATCTAGAAGATTACTTTGCTAATACGCGAACAGATAATGTGCTAGTCAAACAGCGCTGACTCGTTATACCTACATAACCACTTGGGTATTTTATACATGCAATTAATGTTTAAAAAAAAAAAAACATTTACACCTCCTTTAAGTTAGTGTGGTGTAATAGGCTAGTTTCCTACTAGTCAAATCAGCTTCTTTTTAAGAACTGTCAAAACGATTTGCTAATATGGAATTACTATGAAATACTGAAGAGTGATGTCACGGTCAATTCAATTACTTTATATATTTCTCTTTGACTTATTAAATAGAAATTGTGTTTAAACATAACTACTGTCCATATTTTTCTTCTAATTATGTGGTGCTTTATTTCGGGCACTGCATAAAATATTTTATTTATAGGAAACTAGCCTATTCCAGAATGTGTTGTGGGCACACAACTAATATAATTAAAATTATCTTTCAGGACGCGCGCACGAAGCTAAAGTCCTCAGAGTTGCTAGAGCAGCCACTGACCAGGGCCGCATTCAACCACAACGGGCAGATATTCGCGTACGCCGTGGGTTATGATTGGTCCAAGGTTCGTACTTCAAATGTTTTACAATATTTTCGTGGCAGACAATCATACGGGCCACTTGATGGTAAACTGTGACTGTAGGATACAGTGGAGTGGACACCACACTGCGACATTGAGCTCTGGCAACCTCAATCGCCTTTATTAAACTTCTATTTTTAAAACATAATGACTATAATATTTATTAGAAACTATTGTCTCCACTAAAGGTTGTCTGACAGCCTAACTTTAACTAACGGTAAGGCAACTACCACGTTTTAAATTGGTGAGCAATAAATAATATTTCTACTGTATTGTATTCTAGAAACACAGTTGGGAATTTTTAGAATTTGGGACCCCTAATTAGCGTAAGTTGTTAACTAAAATTACGAAATTGGGGGGTCCCAAATTCTGAAAATGCCCATATTACCTATTTAGCTAATATCTTTCATATATTACAGGGCCATGAGCATTTCAACCCAGCTAAGAAGAACTTCATCTACCTCCGAGCGTGCTACGAGGAGCTAAAACCGCGTACAAACTGATTCACTTCCCTGCCTTCTTTCAATGCATAAACGACTCCACGTCAGTGACGTCAACAACGCGACGTCAAAGACGTCGGGTGACGTCAACAACGTGACGTCGAGGACGTCGGGTGACGTCATAAATGGCATTAGTGTTGTAATATGGCGATCGTATAATAGGCGAGACGACTAAAAAAAAACGAATTACTCTAAGACTAAATTAAATTATTTCATAGGAAATATTTTAATTTGTAACCGGGATATAGACCGTGATTACCTTTTTGATTTTTGTCGAGCTCCCGATATTTCGACGCAGTTGCATGCATCATGATCACGGAAAACTGACGAAGGCGGGTGGATGTCAAAATTGCGTAAACAGCGCGCGATCTACCCTCCTTCGCGCGCGTCGGCTGCGTTCACTTTAGCGATGGTCTGTCCAAACACACTACACTCACAGTGTCACTACGTTTGTTCAATTCTGACTTCACCGGTTTTTTACACAAACAAATCACTGGATTCCATACATTAGATAGTTTGAAGCCATCCTCACGATTGAAATTTTTATATTTGTGAATCTCAATGGCTTCTCTTACCAATCTCGGTATGTAGTGGCGTTCCGTCGAAATTACCTTAGGACTATGCAACTCGATCCAATGATTTGCACCCGACTCAATGAGATGTTGAGCAATAGCCGACTTGTATCGTTCTTTTTGACTGCAGCAATGTGTTCTTTAATTCTGCAGGCAATAGTGCGCTTGGTCTGCCCTATGTATCAAATCAAAAAGGTAATCACGGTCTATATCCCGGTCAATATAAGTCTAATGAAAATAACCGTGAATCATTCAAAACTCGTATTATTATTGTTTCGTATTTGGCTGTTATACTTATGATTGGCTGGATAAATGTTCCATTATTATGTTTTATTCAATATTTTCGCGAAAGAAATAGTTTAGCTAGCTTTCTAAATAAAATTGAGTCTTGGCGTTTTTAATATTTTTTGTACTAATTAGTACTGTAGATATTTTAGAAATCATTTGAATTTCTATATGAAAAGTGGAATGGAGTTGCCATTTGGTATATTTTGATATGGAAAGTCAAAATTATAGATACTTGTAATAGTTGTAATGTAAGGTTTAATGTTAAGAGTGAGTCAGGAAAGTTGTCTTATTGTCAAATTACATTAGGATTGTATAGTAAAATGAATACAACTAATGTTTTGAAGCAATTCATGAGAAGCATGTAAAAATGTAACTGTGTTTTGTAATTTAAATTGTTACAAACTGTTAATAAACAAGTTAACAATCACATTGTTTTACATTTTACCGATTTAACGTACAATTTCTTCAACTAATTTCAAATGCAATGAGAATGAATCTCTATTGGAATCTCAGATGAATTTCATGAATTCAGGGTTCTTGGCAGTGACATTATTCTTTTAACCACTTTAAATTTTTCCCCGAGCCGTGCATGGAGATTAGTTATTTATACGTGTGCTGGGTTTCTTTGCTGAGCGGGACTGCACCAGATGCCCTGGAGAAGCTCACAATCATGGGACGCATGGCAAGGAAGCGAAGAAGTGGAAGCACGGGCACTCATTGGTCAGACAGAATAACATCTGTGACAAAGACCACATTGCTGGCTAGCATGCACCGGGCCTAGGATCAAGTGGTGTGGAGACAACTGGTGAAGATGTCCACATTCGTCACGTCCCTCAGCCATGAGGATACGACAAATCTCCACTGAAATAAGCAGTATTGTTTGTCTTATATATCGGACTCATGATCATCCTCCTTGCGTTATCCCGGCATTTGCCACGGCTCATGGGAGCCTGGGGTCCGCTTTGACAACTAATCCCAAGATTTGGCATAGGCACTAGTTTTACGAAAGCGACTGGCATCTGACCTTTCAACCCGGAGGGGTAACTAGGCCTTGTTGGAATTAGTCCGGTTTCCTCACGATGTTTTCTTTCACCGAAAAGCGACTGGCAAATATCAAATGACATTTCGCACATCCGAAAAACTCATTGGTAGCCGGGGTTCGAACCCGCGACCTCCGGATCAAAAGTCACACGCTCTTACCGCTAGGCCACCAGCGCTTCATATGTATCGGACTATGGTACCTAAAGGATTTAATTAGACGGAGATCGTAAATAAAAACAAACAAGGAATAAACTATCAATAATTTATTTTCTAACACAGCATTGAATAACTTAATGATGTCCACCCCCATGACCATGGTCATCATGTCCTCCGAGCATCTTCTCGGCTCCAGCGGTGATCAGCGCTAGGCCCAGACCAATCGGGAAGCCGCGGAAGAACACTTTCTTGGCGCGACTCCATCTGGTGCCGAAACCGGGGTTGTATCTCCAAGCCTCGTTTCTGGAAAATAGAATTTGAACTAAAATAAATGTCATACAAAGAAAAGAAGAATCTAATTCACATCGAAAAACATTTTATTTATTTATTATTATTATTTAATAAGCAGGCAGGCAGTTAAATAACTGATATAGTGTGTATCCAGTGATGATTGTGACAGTAATCATAGCCGAGTTGTAGATGTGATGTGCTTGTCTAGTCTATTTTTAAACTGATTCACATTTTGTGCTGAGACCATGTCTTCTGGGAGTTTGTTCCAAGATCTCACTACTTGATTGCTCAAAAAGTGTTTATAAGGGTTACTGTGAGATCTATCACACTCTTAGCTTTTAGTGATGACCTCTCAGAGTGTTGTTATTTTGAAGTAAAAATCTTAAAAGTAAGAATTGTGAACTTAACCCTTAAACGCATGACCTTGACAAAGATATTCAAATTTGAATTTTGACTTGCTGTCATTAGAGTCAAAAATACATGATGCACTATGCATTTAAGGGTTAAAATTAATATTTAATATAAGTACAGGGTAGTTTTATTGGCGTTTGCTGATGATCCCATTGATCCCATAAAAATACAGTAACACATATTCTAAGCTATAAAGTAAGGAGGGATATTTACAACCAAGAGTTGAAAATAGATGTTAATAGATTCCCACCTGATCCAGGGGTCCTTAAGTCCCTTCTGGGCCAAGGCCTTCTCCAGCTCCTCGAGCTGCTTGATTCCCTTCACCTGGAACTGCTTGTAGTCAGGGACCACATAAGGTGCGTGACCATGTCCGCCCATCCTTCCTGAAAATTCGACCAGAAAAATACACAGCTAACCTCTATCGATTATATAATTTTGTGTGAAATATTTTTATAAACTAACAGATATTTCAAGAAAGATCTGAAATTGCAAAATAAATACAAATAAAACCTACAGTCTATTAAATAATTATATGGCGAAAAGTGGTCGTAATCGCTGTCGAGAATTGGAAAAAATGTCAATTGTTTTGACAGCTGTGACAGTATGGTGACAGTGACAGCTTTTGGAAACGAAACTATTTGAGACACTAATACACACGCCTAATCTCAGCACTGGAAACATTGACATTTGTGTGCAGGGTCCTTAAATTACTTTCAGTAGGTTGGCTAAATTGGCACTTCCGTGTTTGTGTTTTTATCTGCAATTGCACTTGCACCTATCTTCAGTCGCATTGTCGGTTCACGGCCGGTTGTTGTCGCGCGCCGAACGCTGCGGCCCGAGCTTTTCGACATAAAAGCTTTTATTCATAATTCATGAAGTGCGATAAAATTATAAATTAAATCAGTGTCTAAATGAAATAAGCTGACATTGTATGTATTTACATTTGTGCGCGGTCGGTTTCGATTTTACATAGGGATCAATGAAGTGAACTCCCGTGTGTGTAAACAAGAACAAGAGTGGATATTTATAGAGTGCTTGAGTGTAAGCTGGAGTTTGTAACGTTTCTAGATATGTGTATTAATTAGTGCAATGGAGTACATTATAGCGGTCCTGGCGGTGGCGGCGGGGGTGTTCGCGGCCCACCCAGGCACGCAACCGCGCCCGGGTAAGATTTTTTTTATTCTGAATTGAAGGTTTATTCAACCAGTTGCTCACTGGTTTGATCTGCAATAAAATAATGAATATTTTATCATTTAACTTAGAAGCTTTACAAATGCGGTGTAAACTTCCTTTGAATAAATGTCGCGATTGCGGACGCGGAGTGCATCATGGGAAATTAAATACCGGTGAGTCCCGGAACTTATGTACTTACCTACTCAGTTTCATACAGGATAAAGCTACATCTTTGATCTTTGTTTATATTTATCTATCTGATCTTTTGTTTGAATTTAAACAGGCACCAAAAGAAAATAAAACACATTAAACTTACAGTCCATTGGAAAAAATAATATTATAAATATTACATGTACCTATAGCCATTGTACTCTTTTCATTAAAAAATAATTAATAAATTAAAGAGTCACTGGCTAGACTATAGTTAGAAATAACTCGCATGTAAATAAATAAATAAATATTATAGGAAATTCTTACACAGATTGACTGAGTCCCACATGTAAACAAATATTCAAATGATTACTATTGGCAGAAGATATTATAGTGTTTGTGTTTGTCCATGTCACATGGTTTTATTGTTGACCACATTCTGTTAAATTCAAGGAATTTATACAAAACTCTTTCCTCATAGGTATATTATTTAGAATGAATGAAATATGTATGAGGAAAAAGATGTGTTCTCACTAAATGAAATTCTCAGATTATTATCATTATATCTATCACACAGAGTAGTTATCAATTTAACAAATCAACATTACAATGTTCAGTCTTATAATAAATATGGGCAAGAATATATTTATGGATAAACTCATGCTTCATGCCGGAAATGCTTTCCCAGAACCCATCAGTGGTCTGCAAGCACATATGTATAAGTGAGCCCTGAAACTCCCACTGTTTAAGATCTTTAAAACGCCCAAGAGGTGGATTTCAGGTTTGGTAGCTTTTGTTATGTATGTCGGAGCTCAGACAACTTTGAGAACCATTGTTTTACACAATAAGGTCCTCACAATTAACTAAATTTATATTTATGTGTCCTCTTTGTAGAGCCATCGGTCAGGCCTAAGTCACTCGCTTGCGGTCGCGCGTTAAGTACCTACACTCTAGCCGTTCATTCGAATGAACAAGTGGCCGAGGAGGGACGCTGGATGGAGGGAGGGACGCCGAGGGATTCTGAGTTTTACGTAGTAACTCATTAGTATTAGTCAAATAAAGCATAGGTATTAGTTGTGCGGGCAAGCGAAGGATCTGTTATGTTAGTCACTTATTAATAATCTGTGCATCGGTGGATTTGCCTCTAGGCCTGGAGCTAAGGCATTATCTTTGTCATATTTTCTGATTGTAACTGTTATAAATTGCGATTATTTTTATTTGAAATTCAAGATTCAACAAAGAAGAAATAGGGAGGATACAATACAATACAATACAAATACTCTTTATTGCACACCTCAATACACGAAACAACATAGCAAGTATAAACAACAACTTAAGAGGTAAAACAAGAGGCGGTCTTATCGCTAAAGAGCAATCTCTTCCAGACAACCTAGGTAGTGGAGAATAATAAATTTAACCTTGTAAGTAGGTGTTCTAATAGCTTGATTATTTAGCTTTTATGATCTATCATATTATATATGCATGATATTTTTAGGGAATTCAATGTGCTAGTGAAATTACATCAATTTTCTTGTTGACCAACACCCAATGCTTTTATTGGTAACTGATTCAGCGTTGTCACAAATGTATATGACCTCCAGAATAAATAAAAGGGTTACTAAATAAATGTGCTGGAAACTTGCTCCTTATGGCATACATGATAAGTATGTATAATGTGTTATCTTAAAAAAATGTAAACTATTAACAAGACTAAATTACATTCGAAAAGTCCACTAAATAAAAACCATTGTGCCCCAGCGTTGAGTTCATTATCAAGACAAAGATTTCAGAAGTAAGGATAAGACCATTCATATAATTCTCGTTTGATGCGCGTTGGCGGAATGCTACAACACTATTGGCTGATGTTGACGCGCGCGATTGGTCCCAGAGACCGCTTAGCTCGTATTCTAGCAGTATCGTGTTACTTATACTATAATGCTGCTCATATTTCCGTCTTTCGAAGTCACGTCAATGTTTCTGCTCATTGAAATTCTACAGGTGACGGCATGTCGTCTAAGTGTAAGGCTTGAGTGGACGCTCGGAGCGGGGCGTGGAGCATGGCGGAGCGTGCGTCCACCCTATGCAGCGTCGACTCAGGACACTTGTATGAACTTCAATTGTTTGACATGCACGCCGCACGCCGCCCGTTGCCCGCTGCATTCCCAATATGAGCGTGCACACTTACTCCTACGTCCTACATCGCAAATCGCTCTATACTCTATCACGACTGTCGCGATTGCGAAAAACATATATGATACCTCTAAATTTCTTATATTTCCAACCTTTTTTTAACCCCCGACGCAAAAACGACGGGGTGTTATAAGTTTGACGTATCTGTCTGTCTGTGGCATCGTAGCTCCCGAACGGATGAAGCGATTTAGACTTAGTTGTTTTGTTTGAAAGCTGAGTTAGTCGGGAGTGTTCTTAGCCATGTTTCATGAAAATCGGTCCACTATATCGCGATCGGGGGTTTACACAAAATTTTAATTTTGTGCTTAGGATAGGTTATATTTATATCTATCGTAAAAGTAGGTATCTCGTTTCGTCGTGTGCGACGCATAATCTCTTAAATAAAACTAAAATGGTCTCGAGATAAAACAGCTGGCGCTCATTATCTTAACTAGGCCTATTAAAGTGTTTGTGGCCGATCCATTATGCCTGCTGAGCGGTAAATAACACCCTTTATGTGATGTGGAGATAGCCTGTTAATTATGGTTACGAGTGACTGCTGTAGACCTTGTGATTAGATTCATAAAAAAATATGTTGAGAAAATGAACTAGGGACTAGTCTAAGAGTGGTTTCGCGGTACGTCCAATCCGATCCGAACCCGGGTCTAGAAAACTACCTAATTCGGATATTGCGGACTAGTGACGAAAATAAATCGGATGACGGAGATCGGATCTAGTGCTTTAATTACCATGAAAACTGTGTTCTTTCCAAGCAAAAGTCTCACTGAGACTTGTTCTAAGGACACTGACGGGTTAAAAACAAAAGCAAATCTAGTCTTAACGCTAACAAAGTGGGACTTTGTTATACAGTCAGCAGCAGAAGTTCCGTAGCGGGCAAGGTGTTCAAAATGAACTTGACACGATCTTATTTTTAAGACAATAAGAGCGTGTTAGGTTCATTGTGAACACCTTGCCCGCTACGGAACTTCTGCTGCTGACTGTACGTGCCAATTTCCTCTATTTTGAAAGCTGAGCAAAAACAAACAACTATAAAAATGTATGTATATTGAATCTGCTTCAGAAAGCGTACTCCCATCTTAAGCGAGTAGCACTTACAAAACTCCTCTGGTTCTGGTATTGCGAGTTGCAAGTATCCATAGGTCAACGATAATCGCTGATCTGATCTATCAACCTAACGGCCTCGGGTTTTTATTAAGGCGACGTCATTCTAGCTACGAAGGGTCTTCGTCACGTGCTCGGCCTCTTGCAATGATGAGGATTGGACTTAAAGGGATTGAGCCCCTTTCCCCGCCCTTTTTCTCCTTCTACCCTTTTTACCCGGATACGTGGAGAGCGCTATTTTGCCTAAACACAGCGATAAAAACACTGATAGCTATGACTATGACTATGACCTTTCGTAAATGGAATCGAGAATCATTAGCGGTGATAAAGACCTCACCGAGATAATTGTAATTGTTGTTTATATTTCTACAATAAATACTTACGATACAGAAGCGATGTGATAGGTCGTATATACTTATGTGCAGTCGAACCAGATGTCTATTTAGGAGCTGCCAAAGCAGTCACAAATATCAGAACTATTCAGAACAGAACGCGCTCTAACATCCCTTTTTTTTACGGAGTGGGAATGCAGTTACGCACGCTGTGTGGGACTCGCCGTTGCTTTTCCTTCTCCTGGCGAGAAGGGGAGAAACGGCCCTACCCACTAAACCCACTCCGGCGTTCCACCCTCTTTTCCGTTGTGAGAGCGGTTCGGAACGTTTTCAATTCACCACTGCGCTCTCCGGCAGCGCTGACCAAGGCACCCGCATGGTAAAAGGAGGATCAGAAACGCTTGATCTCCCTTCCCGGCATCACATGGGGCATGCCCCCCCTAGGGTTCGAGGCGAGCTTAACGCTCTCCGCCTTTGACCCTGCCGCCTGCATCGTACGTAGCGGAGGTGCGTCAACTGCCTCTCGCCCCCTCTCTGCTTCCTCCTTCCGCGACATGACTTCTTCGCAGAAGGAGGCCACCGCATCTCATGACCGTACCACGCTAAGCACTTTGCCCTTACTTTTTCTGTTATAGGTGCAACTTTCAGGCTTCCTCTAATATAATATACTCATTTTATCCAGTGCTAACGTACAAATATCGAGTGAAGTTAAATAAAAGAGCAGTGTATTTGTTTTTCAAAAACAATTTAGTTGCGCAATGCTCTTAAAACCAACACGTGTACACAGCATGCGTGGAATGCGCGAGCCACTTATAAAAATAAGGCTATTTAATTCGCCAGATGGAGTCTCTGTTTGAGGCAGTGATTCTTCAGTACTTGAGCATTATTAATTGTTACCAATTTGTCATATTACCTAACTAGTTTCTCAGATGTTTTATTTATCGTATACTGTTTTTATTCGTCACTATGTTGACGAGTATACCGACCAGGTCGTCTCTTTCGGCAAAAACAAGACAAATGAATCGAATCTAGTGGCGAAAATGTCTAAAGCTACTGGTACAGTCACCAGCAATAACATGTTACTCTTTCAAGGCCTCAAAAATATGTGACGAGCTCTTATGGCTCTACTAATAATATCATGTCAGATATTTTTGCGGCCGACGTTGTGTAACATGTTATTGCTGGTAAATGAAAGAGGTGATGAAGGGTAGCCTTCCATTGTCACTTAAAGCTCTGCCACACATACGCGTTTTGAGATCGTAGGCGGAGCGTTAGCGGAGCGTCAGCGGAGCGTTAGCGGAGCGTCAGCGGAGCGTTAGCGGAGCGTCAGCGGAGCGCAATGATAGCGGTGCGCCGGACGAACGCTGGCGTTGCGCCCAGCGGACGCCGGTGTGGGAACTAACGAGCGCGGATTGCGAGCGGAACGCTAGCGTTCGTCCGGCGCACCGCTATTATTGCGCTACGCTATCAAAACGCTTTATGTGTGCGGAAGCTTTAAGCGAAAACTCGTCTATTGGGCTAATTCACTGCACGTCGGGTGACAATTGCCACTCGCAAAGAGTACAAGTTGAAGGAACCGTATCCGTAGCACCAGGTTGCGCTCAAAAACAGTATTGTTTACATCGGTAAGAAGATTAGATTCAAATGGAGTGGGTCTCGCCTGTCGCCTGCATTCAGAATGGTGTGTCCAGCCAGTGTAGCTACCAACTGGATGCCAGAAAGTAGGCGCGAACACAGAAGACGACAGCGTTGAAAAGATAATTTTTGATTGCCAGGACCGATTCCTTACCCAGCTATGAGACACCATCTTTCCTTATACACATCCCATGGGGATCTAATGGAATACCATAATAGTATACCAAAAGTATATTTGTATTTTGTATACAATATTCCGGCCTGTATGCCTGTTTACACTCCCTCATTTCTCATAAATGTTTGTGACGCATTTGGCGCCAGCTAGCCACGGTACTGAATAAGTAAAGAGCAAATAGCTTGGGTATTTTAGGACTTTATCGCAGTAACGTGTCAATTCTGCGGTAGGTGGAATTTGTCAGTGTTAAATGCGACAGGGGACTAACTAGTCGAGTCGATTAAATATTTATAAGGGCGCGTTTACAATGTAGGGTGTATGTAGGTATTCACTAGCGGCGGCCTGCTATCGTCCACAGTGTATATATTTGTAGGTATGTCAACAATAAAAAATAAAAATCCATATATACATACATATAATCACGCCTACATCCCATAAAGGGGTAGGCAGAGCACATGAACTTCTAAGTTTCAGTGCCACTCTTGGCAAAAAGGGGTTGGAAGAAATCCAAATTGTGACATTGCAGTGACAGGTTGCCAGCCTTTCGCCTACGCCACAATTTAACCCATATCCCGCAGTCGACTTCTACCACCCCCACGGGAAGAAAGGGGGTGGTGAAATTCTTAACCCGTCACCACACGGGGCAAAAAACACGGGGTATGTATAACCACAGTATAATAAAGAGTACTATCGTACAGTATGGCCACTTCCGCTCCCCGCTGAAAGTGCCGCCCACCCCCTCTCGGTTACCTCACAGTTACCGCCTGTCAAAAACGCGAACAGCCGACCTGTCATATCTCACTCATACAAGCATGGTACGCGTTCACCTACACGAGCTTAGAATGTGTGCTAGGAACGCGCATCTTTCATATATTTGATCGCCAGTCTCCGAGATGTGGTATAACCTCAGAAAAAAGGAAATCTCTTTTCTTCTTATCGACTCACGTACAAGCTTCACATTTCTTTTGCAAATTAGATGACAATGTTAAATACATGATGGTATTGATGGTATCGTGATGAACTGATAATGGTGATAGATCGAAGGTTGTGGTTCTAATCCTAGATATGTGATAATAAAATATACACTTTACACAACCTAATATGTATTTGGATTTGTTAATGTTGTCGCGATGAAAGAAAAGTACAGTCCACAATACAAGCTTGTATCAGAAACAAAATATATGACCAAAACTTTTCTAAGGGACCGGCCACACTTAAGAGACGCATGTCCTGAGGTGCGGAACGGACGTCCGCGCCACGCCGCCTGAATGTAATTCAAAAAACGTCTCCTCAGTACATTTTGTTGACGCGCCCCCAGGCGGCGTGGCGGAGACGTCCGTTGCGCGCCCCGAGACACGCGACGCTTAAGTGGGAACGCTACCTAACTAACACATACGGCACTGCAGCTGCCACAGCCGCATAACAATGACCAGGCGTTAGTTATGGACTATGTATATCTATTCGTGCTGCAGTGCTGAATTAATTAGCACAAGCTGCCGGTCAAAGGTCAGCTAAAACTGCTCGTTTTCAGAGACATAGAGATCTTAACTTCAGCGATTGTATCAGCAAATTTGAGCAAATCCCCTCCTTATAGGTACTAAGTGACAATGTAGTAGGTACCTTTTACTATCTATACACCGTGTTTTTTTTTTGTGTTCCGTTAAATTCGACACGCAGTTAGGTTCATCATCAGGAACCATCGAAAAAAGTTTTTTTTTTTTTTTCGTTTCCATACATAAAAAATTAATTAATTAGTGTGAGAGGACCTTAATCATAACATTAAAGTCGTTGTCAAGTGTTTGACGGCACATGTCAAAACAAATAACATTAGGAAGTGGTAAGGGATGGCACACACGTGTTCAGTAACTAAATTATTTTTTGAACCGTAAGAGTTAAGTTCTGAGTTAGATTCTTAGAGAAATTGATTGTATTTGAACTAAAGAATCTTCCCTTAAAGTTAACGGAATTCAATAAAAACAGGGTGTAGAACTTCACAAATGACTATTCTATATTATTCCAGCCCATCAAGCCAAAAGGCCACCTGATCAAATTACGCCCGTTCTTACAGCCAGTAACGTTATTACACAACCTTTCAGGCACAAATTGTCCGGGAATCGAGTTAGGCTGCTAGGCACCGTTTTTAGCACTGCCGATAGTGCCGATACATTGATAGATATATAGATTCTTTATTATTGATCTTAATCGCCCATTCGCCATCTTATATATTGGGGGCAGTGCTCAAAATATCGGAACACGCACTTTCCGCTAATGTAATAGACGTGTGTTTTTTTATGCGAGGTAGCCTGATGGTAAGCGATCACAATGAGCGAGTGTCCATGGGCACACTGCTCTTTCTTTGAAGTTTTGAAGGTAGCATGTGTGTGTAAACACCGCAGGCGACAGTTAATTCCATAGTTTTGGCTAGGCGAGTCAGGAAGTTTCTGGAGAAACGCACCGTAAAGAACTGCCAGCCATCTAAATGATGGAGATGGAAGTGTTGTCGTGTAGGGCGATGGCGGAAAGATGAAATTCCTCGGAGCTCTACCCTTTATACATCGCCAGTTATTCCAATATTTTATTTTCACTTATGACACCTCAGAATAGAGTTAGGACCTACGCCCCTAAGCACCGTTCTTTGTCTAACTGTTCTAGCATACAACACTACACAGTCTACACATTTAACACTTTCTAGGTCTCAAACATACAATAAGAGTTTTGAATGATTCACGGTTATTTTCATTAGACTTATATTGACCGGGATATAGACCGTGATTACCTTTTTGATTTTTGTCGAGCTCCCGATATTTCGACGCAGTTGCAACTGCGTCGAAATATCGGGAGCTCGACAAAAATCAAAAAGGTAATCACGGTCTATATCCCGGTCAATATAAGTCTACTCAAACATACAGTTACTAACACGTATGCAGTCAAGCGGTTATATTGTGTGAAGCATATGACTTCAAATAGTGAGGTCTTAGGTTCAAACTATGATTTTCAAACCATAAAAAATAAAGAATATTCTTTATTGCAACTATAAGTATTGCAACCATAAGAATGTATGTTATCGTACCTACAATTATTTTTAGTGGACTATAAGACTATTTTCACTCAGTAATTTCGTTATCTACATATTTTTGCGATAGAGCGATCGTACATGATCGAACACCCGTGGTTATTTTATACAAACTTTTATTCAACTTGCCTTGTTAGTATGTTAGTGTGCGTCAAAACGTAGAAGCTAAATTTGACCCACTTCCCGGTTTCCGATTGAGCTGAAATTTTGCACACATATGTGAATCACGTGACAATGCAATATTATTTATGTTATGAAATGTCGTATCCCCATCGAGTAAGGGGTTTTAGAAACGTCTCGGTGAGCAGTAGATGACTGTTGAAAGAAAGGTACAGTTGGTGATAAAAGCTTGTGCCAAAAATGAAAATTTTTGCAAAAAACTTATTTTACGAGGCAAACAAGCACAAACTAAATTACGCGCCGAACTGAATAGACTTACATACAAAAGCGGACCCGTCATAATATAAGTTGATATTAATATTAACACCTAGGCCTTAGCTGCATAATGAAATTCAAACGACATGTCTTGAATTAAACACAAACACTTGATACACACTTATAGATCTTTTAGCTCGCGGATAACGTAGAATTTAGCATGACAGCTTTCATGGCTATGTTATGTACAATAGATATGAGTAATAAATTAATTCACTAAGGATTTAATTAAGCTGTAGAACCTGAGGCCAATCCATTCCAAGGACACTGGTAACCCTTTGTTACCTTAACAGGGTTACGAACAATGTTTCTTATAGTTACTGAAGTTGTCCACTACGGCGTTCAATGGGTTAACGTTCTTATGGCCTACGACAAAGTGAGACTTTTTGCTTGGAACTAACACAATTATGCAGATCTAGATAGTGTCTAAATTACTGAATCGAATTTGGTGTAGTGTGTAGGATCAAAGAGGGAGCAGTGACTCAGTAAGCTCAGTACCTACATTGAGAGAAAATACAACCAGTTTTCATGTTCGTTCAACAAGTTTTTTGGTTAAAATAGCGCCTACGTGCTCTTTGGTTCAAACAACAAGCTGCTTGTCATTTGAATCGGCAATATATTTGAATCAACAAGTCGATTTTATAAAAACAACCTGACACATATTGTTTTAAACATACGTTTGGCTGATTCAAACGGATAAACCGCAACAAGTCGAACTTGTTAAATTCACAATGCAAATTTCTCTCAGTGTACATTGTTTCGTTTTCATGTAAGTAAAACACGGACGACATTAATCTATATTTCTAATCTAACCATAAAAATATTGATAACATTTCATAATTTCAGCTGTAATCGCTCTCTGTGCATAGATCTCCTTTCGTGTACGCCACTTATCCTAGGTTTGGTATAATCTCTCTGATATTTAGATGCTTTTAACCCACTTGTTACTATCGTTCTTTTAAAAGGACGCCAAACACTTAAAATTCTCATGAACAATGGGGGTACTTATAAAACTTTTGGTGATACGCATTCGAAACCTATTGAGTGTTAGAAACGGACTGCTAATTGACTGTGCGTGTTTATAGCAGTGTTTTGTTTTTATTTATCGATACATTTGGAGAAATTAACAATGGAAACTTCAAGGTATGTAGTTTTACAAAAAATATAGATAATGTTTTATTAAAAATCAGAATATAGAAAAAAACAACGTGAACTATTCGGTACCAGTGCTATAAAATTTAGAATATAATTAGAAACTATATTTTTTGGTGATTATATGAACCGTCCTTTTAAACTACCAATAGGAATATATGCTACTATAGTACTTTTTGCATTTTAGGAAGCGAAAAAAGACTTGGTCTCGCCCTTTAACATTAAATGAAATCATTGACGAGCTTGAGGAAGATGACCAAGAAATACCTGATTCGATCGTTATTTTGCCTCCCGAAAACTGTAACGCTGACGTCACCGATGAGGATTCAGGGGACGAAAACCAAGTAAATATACACAATCTACCGGGATCTCAGTTACGTGCTCCGGGAGAAGTTTGTTTTAGATCGGAAGAAGATTTTAGTGACGAGGACGATAACATACCGCTTATTCAGTTGTCTAAACGAAGATGTGAGACAACGGACCAGTTTCATCAGTCAACATCTGGGACAGAGGCAAGTCCTTGCCGGCCAATAAGCGTACCAAAAAATAAAACATACAATTGGATTGAACAAGATATTCAGCCCAACTTCGCGGTCTGGCAATGCATGCAAACATCAGCACCGAATTTGAATCCCATGCAATATTTTGACCTAATGTTTGGAGACACAATTATCAATATGTTTGTACACTACACCAATTTATATGCAGCAAAGAAAAATGCAAGCAAGTCCTGCCCTATTACGAAAGACGAAATGTATTGCTTTATAGGTATATTACTATACAGTGGGTACGTGATAGTACCTAGAAGATACATGTATTGGCAAAACGCTTCCGATTGCGGTATGCCTATAATATACAATGCTATGTCTAGAGATCGGTTTACGTATATTATGTCAAATTTGCACTGCTGTGACAATTCAAAATTACAGTCAGGTGATAAGTTTGCGAAATTACGTGAATTATTTCAGCTTCTGAATCAGAACTTTGCAGAAAATGCGCCGTTTGAAGAGCACTACAGCATCGATGAAGCAATGGTTCCGTATTACGGAGGGCACCCGTGCAAACAATTTATTCGTGGAAAACCCATAAGGTGGGGCTACAAATTTTGGGTTGGTGCTACACGTCTAGGATATATATTGTGGTTTGAGCCGTACCAAGGAAAGTGTAGTACCGTAACATCGAACCACTACAAAAACGCCATGGGTTTAGGTGCAAGTGTAGTTTTAGAATTCGCAGATGTGTTAAAGGAAATAGACAAACAAGCACCTTTTCATCTATTCTTTGATAATTTTTTACGTCTATTTACCTCATAGATGAACTACGACTCCGAGGGATTCGGGCAACTGGAACTGTGCGAGAAAATCGTGTCGCAAAGTGCCCATTGACTGCCAATAAGTTTCTACAGAAGACACCTAGGGGTACATTCAAATATCAGTCCACAAGTGCTGAACATATTTTAGTGTGCAAATGGCATGATAACAGCGTTGTCACTGTTGCATCAAACGCAGCCACAATAGAACCTGTGGCAAAGGTAAAGAGATTTTCGCAGCAACAAAAAAAATACATACTTGTGGACCAGCCAGCTGTAATAAAAAAATATAATGAAAATATGGGAGGAGTAGATCGATCCGATCAAAATATTGGCCTTTATAGAACATCTATTAGGGGAAAAAATGGTACTTCTCTTTAATTTGTCATGCACTTGATATGGCTGTACAAAATGCATGGCAATTGTACAAGAATAATGGTGGCGAATATGACTCCCTAAATTTTCGCAGATATGTGGCAACATCTCTTCTCGAAAGCTATAAAAAAAATTTTGAACGAAAAGATACACGTGCTAGCGGACTGTTTCGAGATTGTGTACGTTTTGATGGGAAAAATCATATAATAAGGTATAAAGAAACTCAAACCAGATGTATTGAGTGCCACAAAAAAGCTAATTTTATTTGTGCAAAATGTAATGTAACGTTACATCCCAAGATTTGTTTTGAAAAGTTTCATACTGCTGAATAAAGAGTAACAATATGACGTATTCATTATTTTATTTTAATTCAAATTAATATTAACATTTGGTAGTATATTTTGCTATTGTCCTTTTAAAAGAACACCTTTTTCCTACTTTTCCATGAGAGCAGCATTTTTTTTATTATTTTTCCCTTGTTATATATATTTTTTCTAACACTTCACATAAATTTCGTAAAAATTAAAGGTATTTAGGACGTCCAGTAACAAGTGGGTTAAGAGAAATAACACCGTTTGGGTTTAAAATATTGGGATAAGTTTCAATCAAATTGGTTCTTATTTAATTGAAAGTGACAGTGCACAGTGGCACAGTATAGTAAAGAGTACTATCGTACAGTATGGCCACTCCCGCTCCCCGCTGAAAGTGCCGCCCACCCCCTCTCGGTTACCTCACAGTTACCGCATGTCAAAAACGCGAACAGTCGACCTGTCATATCTCACTCATACAAGCATAGTACGCGTTCACCTACACGAGCTTAGAATGTGTGCTAGGAACTCGCCTCTTTCATATATTGATGGCCAGTGTCCGAGATGTGACAGTGCACTCGAATAAATATAAATATTGGGGGACACCTTACACAGATCAACCTAGCCCCAAAGTCCCCAAACTAAACAAAGCTTGTATGTACTATGGGTGCTAGGCGACGATATACATACTTATATACATAGAGAACATCCATGACTCAGGAACAGATATCTGTGTTCATCACACAAATAAATGCCCTTACCGGGATTCGAACCCGGGACCGCGGCTCAGCAGGCAGGGTCACTACCAACTACGCCAGACCGGTTGCGACCGAATGCACGAATACATTCACAAAGGGTAGGTATTTTGATGAAATTTTCACAATAAATAAACAGCAGTCCAGCCAGAACGCCCAGTAGGCCTAGCACTATGATGGCCGCGAGAGTATGTCGCCGCGAGACAGATGACACGTCTTCTTCTAACTGTATTAATGACATAAGGACGGGTAGTCTATCTCGCGGCGACATACTCTCGCGGCAATCATGTGCTAACCCTGCAGGATGTAAGGGCGGTGTAACGCGAGAAGAACGCAGCGGACCGTGCGCCGGCGCCGCGGTTACATGAAATGTGTAACTAATACTTAAATCTAAGCCAGACTGGAAGGTTAGGCAAATAGGCACTTATTATGGAACCTTTCCACCAGAGATTATTCTCAAACTTATTTTCCCATGGAACCCTTTTGGAAAGCAAATTTTATTGTCTGACGGAACCCTTAAATTAAATGAATAAAAAAAATAGTTTAATAGCAACCTTTATTAACCCCCGACGCAAAAACGGCGGGGTGTTATAAGTTTGACGTGTCTGTCTGTCTGTGTGTGTGTCTGTCTGCGGCATCCTAGCTCCCGAACCGATGAACCGATTTGGATTTAGTTTTTTTTTGTTACTTTTTAGTACAATACTTAATGCTTCAGTAGCCAAACATGAGTTACATTGCAATATGATGTATTTATAGAACATAGCGGTTTCCGCGTATGTTATGGTAATCTATATTGCCGTTGGCGCCAGTGTTGAGTACATATAGTCTATTTATATGTTAGTACATGGTTGAATAACCACACGCAATTGAAATAACATAATTAATAGTGACAGTGCTTCCTCGCTGCGTATATGCCAAAATTCACTTATACACGAATTATTTCTCTTATACTTGGCTGTTTTTTTTTGTTTTCGTTTCGTGAGCTAATTAGGTAGTACTGTAGTTATATTGTCAATGTGTATAATCTGTAAAATGTTCAACCTTCTAGCAGAATAGATTTACCTGAGTTTGATGTTAAGTGACACAATTGTCAGAAAAAACGACGGAGAGTAACTTTTATCAGAAACCATTTATAACTGCTGGAAAAGTATGTGATATCTTTTTGGTATGTAGCCTTACCCCGAGTCTGAAATTGCCTAACGAGTTAATATCTTCGTAACTTGCTTTGTTCATATTTCTTTCTTACTAGTATGCCAGTGCGACTGAGACGCATAAAATAGTAAGATACGCACACTCTAGTAAGTATGTATGTTTGTGTCAAAGTCCAGAAAAGCTTAAATAAATGGGATTATCTATTCTCAAACAAGCTTTCCTTTTGTACCTTTTTAGCACGGAACCCTAAATATTGCAACTTTCGATACACTAATAAACCTACGTGGTCTACCTATAGGCATAAATTACGTAATATAGGAATCGCTATTATGTATTACCTACCATTTGTAGGCTAATACAGACGTTGTCACCTCACAACCATTAGCCATGACTCTAATGTCCCTTGATTGGTTTATTACGTTATTACGATCGACATCAAATACTTAGGTGTAGATAAGTATTTAATAAGTGGGCTAACCGGCCTGGCTACAATCTAGGTGTTAGGATACAAGATTCTTGCATAACTGTCATTTGATAAGCTTATAAGGTAGTGGGAGGCAATTTCGACTGAATTTTACTTGGTCAAATGCGGCACGCGTATTCAAGGTCGTGTGCACTTTTTTGCTGACACTTCATTTCTTGTCAGTTAGAAACTTCAGAGGGCCATCTGTATTTCAAAACGTCGTACTATACACGTGCAATAAGAAAATTCGTAATTCGTGTCGATTTAAAACACTCCCTTCGTTCGGTCGTGTTTATTGCCACTCGTTTCGAATTCGAACGTCCTCTTTTCCGCACTTGTATCGTAATCCATACTAATATTATAAAAGTGAAAGTGTGTGTGTCTGTTTGTTTGTCTGTCTTTCACTGGTGATTTTTTAAGTTGAAGGGTTGGAAAGTGACATAGGCAACTTTTTGTCTCTTTCTAACGCGAGCGAAGCCGCGGGCAAAAGCTAGTGTACTATTTTCTGTGGTTCATAATCATTGTGCCAAATGCAGTGGCATAATTTCTAGTTACACAGAATCTCCGAGGAGAGAACCGTTTTAAGCGAACGTGGAGTAAACAGTTCTTTTATGGCTTGCAGTAATGACCTTGTACGGTGCCAGAGCGCTAGAATAGTGATGGGACTAGGAAATTTTATCTTTATGTTAACACGCGTATTAAACTTTGTATGGTATCTTTATAAACTGCCAACTTCAACATAAATATATACTGTTTACATATATACTTACGAATTACGATCAGGCAGAGCGTTTTCGCTTCTTTCACTCTGCCTGGGTCTACATCTTCTAACTTCTTTTTCTACATGTAGGTAAATATTTTTTTTTTTTTTTAAATAAAAAAGAATCCCATTTATCCTGGTCTTTATAAGGAGTGAAATGAACACGATTTTAAGTTTCTCTGGTCTTTATAGCACGACTGAACCCTGTGCGTATAACATTCGAAAATTGCAACGTTGTCTACTATGTATAATGTATTTAACTAGTTACTACTACGCCTACTCGTATTTTTAACCCCCGACGCAAAAACGACGGGGTGTTATAAATTTGACGTGTCTGTCTGTCTATTTGTCTGCCTGTCTGTTTGGTTGTGTGTCTGTCTGTGGCATCGTAGCTCCCGAACGGATGAACTGATTTAGATTTAGTTTTTTTTTGTTTGAAAGCTGAATTAGTCGAGAGTGTTCTGCCATAATTCATGATAATCTGTCCAATGTCGTGGTCGGGGGTTTTTTCAAAATTCTAATTTTGTGGTAATAGGTTATTCGAGAAAAAATATTACCAACGGTGCATCACTATTCACTACTAAGTCGTTGAACTAGCGTTGGTGTCGTCGGTGAAATTGTGCCTTTTTACACTATTTCTTAGGAACACTATTTAGTATTTACTTACATTAAAACCTACGCCTGTTACCATTTGTTTTTGACCAGTACCATCATCATCATCATACTCGTATCAGCCCTTTGTCTGTAAACCTATATGACACACAGGGCCAATTTTTAATTTACAGAGGGCCAATTTTAACTGGCGACGGCGAGTAATTAACCCCCGACGCAAAAACGAAGGGGTGTTATAAGTTTGACGTGTCTATCTGTGTGTTTGTTTGTCTGCCTGTCTGTGTGTGTGTCTGTCTGTGGCATCGTAGCTCCCGAACGGATGAACCGATTTTGATTTTTTTTGTTTTAAACCTGAATTAGTCGGGAGTGTTCTTAGCCATGTTTTATGAAAATCGATCAATTGTGCCGTGGTCGGGGGTTTTTTCAAAATTTTAAATTTGTGGTTAGATTAGTTTACAATAACGTTCTACCGATCTGACGATGAAGACAGGAAATGGCTACAGGAATTCTGCGATAAACTGACGCAATCATTTTGTTTTGGCGCAAAACAATCGGATTAATCTCAACGAGGTCTAGTTTACCCTCTGGGTTGGAAGGTTAGATGGCAGCCACTTTCGTAAAAACTAGCGTCAATATGTGGCAATGACTGCAATATGAGGCAAGGAAAAAATGTTATTAAGGTGCCACATATATAACTACTATACCTAGCCAGTTGTATCTTCTCCACTGAGGCATTTTCTTCTTAAAATTGCACTTAACTAAGCCGGCGGGTTGAGTAATGAGCCTCTTCTAGACCGGTTTGTCACTTTTTTAACCCTTGTTTTTAGCGCTAATAGTAGCTTGCACGCGCAGTTCGCGGGTGCTTGCTATTTTTCTACAAATACGCGAAGTAAACATTGTTTAGCGAACTTTTTTGTGGTAATCAAAGACATATGTAACTCCGTATAGACGGAAAAGGTCTAAGAAAAAAACGTACCTCAAAGCCATAGAGAATAAGGTCCGGTGACTAGATGGCGTTACACCTTTGGGGAACGCTCGGCTAGAACATTAGACATTTTAACACATATCAAGCTAACAATATGGGCCAAATTGTCAAAACTGAGGTTCAAAAGTTATAAGCTTGTGTCGAGTCGAGAGATGGCAGTCTATGCACTGTGATTACACATTTTACTTTGACAGTAGCTCTCTATAATATTCGATCCTCTTTGGTGGTAATATAGCTTCCCATGCCTAAATGGTCTGTATGTTGGTTGGGCAAAGCGGTGGCTCAAGATAGAAAGGCGTGGAAGGATCTTGTGGATGCCCTATGGATCTATGGGGTGTCCTTGGACAATCAACAACAACATGTTGGTCCTGGGTTCGAATCCCGGTAAGGGCATGTTGTATCTACATGAAGCAAGCAGGCGTGGAACGCCATATGATAGTTATTTTAAAAACGCATTTAAAATCTCTATAATTAAGTTTATTGAGAGAAATGTGGCCTCCTAATGCAGAAAGCTTTCATTTAAAATTCATACAGAAATGCATCCTCATTGCACCCATCTCTGCTGAAAGGAATATTAATTTTATTCGAATATTTTTTGTGCATTCGTTAGAGTGAACAGAGTTATTTGTTCTGATATTTTGCTCCTAAAAAACTAGCTCTTGTCAGCGGCTTCGCTAGCCTTAAATTCGGAAATTGCGGAAGAACTCCATATTTCAAATTGTATAAAAGAACATTTAAAAATGTACTGGTAACTGCTAAGAAAATCATACAAGGAAAACTATTTCTAGAGCTAAAAATAAATCAAAGGCAATGTGGAATTTAGTAAGAGAAAACACAGGTAAATGCAAGTCAAACGACAAGATTACTCTCAAAATTGATAATGTCGTAGTTAATGATGATGAAACGATAGCAAATAACTTTAATAATTTTTTCATTAGTGTTGGCGAAAACACAACAAAAGTTAATGACTCTACTTTTATGAAAATACTTAAAAAACGGGGCACTAGTTGCAATCAATCGATATTTTTGACACCAATCATCGAGCCTGAAGTTATTCGTATTGTTAAAAATCTGAAAAGTACATATTCAACAGGACCAGATAATCTAGACACCAACATAATTAAAATGAACATAAATGTGTTATGTATACCTCTGTGTATGATTTTTAATGATTGCCTACTTAATGGAACCTTCCTGAGTTGTTCAAAAAAGCAAAAGTTGTCGCAATTCATAAAAAGGGAAGCAAAACTGATATTAATAATTTCAGACCCATATCTCTGTTGCCAATTCTTGCCAAAGTTTTTGAAAAATGTATAGCTACAAGATTACAAGCTCATTTTGAAAACTGCGTACTTTTTACCTCGCATCAATATGGTTTCAGGAGAAACAGAAACACGTTAGCAGCCGTAAGTAAACTGGTCACAGAAGTTATGAATTACCTTAATACAGGACTAATTTGCGGGGGCATTTTTTGTGATCTCACCAAGGCTTTTGATTGCGTTGATCACGAAATACTCATAAGTAAACTTGATTTCTACGGGGTGCGTGGCAATGCGTTGGCCTTGATGAGATCATACCTGTCCAACCGATGTCAATATGTTGAAATAAGTAATAGCTCAAGTGAAAATGCAGTAAGATCCGAAGTGAAACATGTTAAATATGGAGTTCCACAAGGATCAGTACTAGGACCCTTATTATTTATAATATTTATAAATGACCTACCTGATATATTGAGCCATGGCACTCCATATCTCTACGCTGACGATACGAGTGTTATTTTAAGTGCAACGTCCGTTGAAGATTTAAATGTGCATATGCAAGAATCCTGGATGCACCTTACTAGATGGTTTGCAGCCAACGGATTGAAAATGAACTGTAGCAAAAGTTTCTATATGGCTTTTCGTAGGAGCACAACTAGCCCTGATTTTGACTGTAATATCCCAATCAGTAAAGCAAAATGCGTGCAATTCTTAGGTGTAGACCTTGATCCATATCTGAGATGGCATGATCAAATCGACAAGCTTAATATAAAATTAGCAGGGGCTTGTTATGCTATGAAATCCCTAATGAATATTGCAAGCAAAGATGTCCTATTAACCATGTACTTTTCCTATTTTGAAAGCATAATTAGATATTGCATTGAGGTCTGGGGAAACGGAACTAATATAAATTCACTTCTGCTTAAACAAAAAAAAGCCCTAAGAATAGTTGAAGGATGCCGCGATATACCTGAGTCACACCGTGATATGTTTAAAAACAATAAAATTCTGACTGTAATTTCTATGTACCTATATAGAATATGTATTTACGTGTTCTCTAATAAACACTTGTACTCGGAACAAGGTGCGACGATCAACAATTATAAACTGCGAAACAGAAATAGGTTACTCTTAAATGATGCACGGTACGCAAACTTTGATAAAAGCTTAAATAATACTGCCATAAGAGTATACAATCTGTTAACTGATGAAATAAAAAATATAGAAGATTTTAAAACTTTTGACAAAACAGTTAAAGCATATTTTTTGAGCCGTCCTTTTTATTCCATCAACGAATACTATGATAAGTTTTTTGACCAATGTACCTGACATCTCTCTTTTGATTTTAGAATAGAATAGAATAGAATATGTTTACCTATTTTCCTTCCTTTTTTTATATACTTTACTGGACTCTTATTATGACTTTATTCTTGATCTTTAATTCTTTATATTAATTATTACTGTCTTATTTTAAATTATTTGTTTACTGGTTAAAATTGTATTTCACTAATGTACCTGATATTCAACTAAGATTTTTTATTTTATTTTATGTATTTCATTCTGATTTTAATTCTTGTAAAATTTGTTTTGTCATATTTTTAGCTGTAGTGTAAATATTGTATTTGCATGCATGTCGATGTGTTTTTATGCAAATAAATGAATGAATATGAATATGAACATTACAAACTTAAACCCGCCATTTTAGGGAAGTGGCGAAAATCGCCTCAATTTGTCGCTCCGTTTTACCATGTAAGTCGGACAAACAAACAGACATACACACTTTCCCATTTATAATACGAGTACCTACCGCTTTATGGATTTCATTTAGGTAGGTATACAATTTTCTATACGTTAGAAAGTATTATTTTGATTATAAGTTAAATCTAAGACTGTGTACCGCATATTGCCTGTAACTTAATGCTCAACCATCTTAAAATAATTGGGTACTCAGGTAAATGACTGATATCCTGTCCTTAGGTATGTAGCTATACTTAGTGGTCTAATAAAATACCTGTTCTTCGAACAACTCTTATGTGTTTATAGAAAATTTAAACCGTATCAGATGCCAAAGATATTTCATCGTGTTTTCTCAGTGAATTAGAATAAACTCTAAGTACAAAATCGACAGTAATCTTTACATCGCAGAAGGGCCCTTCAAAGTACAGTCAACCAATGTCTAGGGTTCCATAGACTATACTCTACAACCATGTCAAAATGACAAGCAGTAAGAGATTTCTTACAATCTGATTTATAACGTCCTGAGATAACGTCAGTAACAGAAGTTCTAGTAAAAAGCACCTTATTACTATGTATAAATACCCATCTTTTATGAAAAACCACGATTACATTACAGCGATTCTGTACAAATGAAAACGCGAGAGTTTAAAGTGTCATGTGATCCATACTTATTATTTAATATTATAAATAGGAAAGTGTGTGACGAATTGATGTGATTTTTTAAGTGGAGATAGTTGAAGGGATGGAGGATTGGCTACTTTTTGTCTCTTTCTAACCCGCCACTTCCCTAAAATGGGGGTTGGGGGAAGTTTGTATGGGTATTCCGCAATTATAGCATTTAACGAGAGCGAAGCCGCGGGCAAAACCTAGTATGTAAATATAAAATAAAAAAATAAATAAAGAAATATTATAGGACATTCTTACACAGATTGACTGAGCCACACGGTAAGCTCAAGAAGGCTTGTGTTGTGGGTACTCAGACAACGATATATATAATATACAAATACTTATATACATAGTAAACATCCATGACTCGGGAACAAATCTCTGTGCTCATCACACAAATAAATGCCCTTACCGGGTGTTCAACTTTCGTATGAATATCGGTTTTTTAAAGAAACAACACTATTTTGTCTTTAGCTTCCGGTGTGTTTAGCCCGGCACTAATCATTTCCGGTAGCCATTACCTTACATTCTTTTCGCTCTCGATCTAGCTTGCGAACGCGTCGCTGCATTAAAATTCCCATTATTGCTAATTAAATAGTTAAAGTCACATTTTCCCAATAATTATCGTAAAATTAAGTTTAAACTCAGTGCTAGTCACATTATCAAAGTGGACAGGAAGAAAGCTCTGCTCCAAGAACAGTTCTGGGGTCAAGGAGACGGTAAGCCGGGCCCGCACGTGCGCCTTGCATACCAAGGCTGGTTTGTAAGCGAGCAGGAATCAATCCACTGGAACCTCATGCTAAAAAGGTATGTGACATATGCACTGTTTTTTCCCCAGTAAGTGTTTGTTTAAATCTCTAAAATTTCGAGTTATCTTTGTCAATTTCGTCTTAAAAGATATTTTATTAAATTACAGTCCGCTCAATTAGTTCATCATTAAACACCGGGATTCGAACCCGGGACCGCGGCGTAGCAGGCAGGGTCACTAACTCACTACGCGCCAGGCCAGACCGGTCGTCGAATCTTTCATGTACAGTATCCGCGAGTTTAGCCTAAAACTCATGTCGGCTCGGCTGTCATGTGGATGGGGTTTGTCTCAATAACCTGAGTTATGCAGACGATATGGTGCTGCTGAGCGCGTCGGTATGTGGGCTGCGCAAGCTGTTAAATATCTGCGAAACGTATGTAACAAATCACAGCCTTAAATATAATGTTGCCAAAAGCCAGTTCATGGTGTTTGAGTGCGGTAGCAAGAAGACAGTGGATGTTCCTACTATCTGCCTCAATGGTACCCCTATAGAGAGAGAGTGGACCATTTTAAGTACTTAGGCCATGTGATTGCATCCAACCTCAAAGACGACATGGACATGGAGCGAGAACGAAGGGCCCTGTCTGTCCGGGCGAATATGATCGCCCGCAGATTTGCTAGGTGCTCTAAAGAGGTGAGGGTCACATTGTTTAGAGCGTTTTGCACTTCCCTCTATACCTGCAATTTGTGGGCGTCGTATACGCAACGGGCATACAGGGCTCTTAAGGTCCAGTACAATAATGCTTTTCGGGTGTTGATGGGGCTGCCTCGTTTCTGTAGCGCATCGGGGATGTTCGCAGCGGCGCGCGTAGACTGTTTCTATACAACCATGCGTGCGCGTGCAGCATCCCTGGTGCGCAGGGTGCGCGTCAGCCCCAACAGCATCCTACAAATGATAGCGGGCAGGGTTGACTGTCCCTATTTAGCGCACTGCGAGGGATTGCATTCCGCAATGAGTGTTGTGTTGTTTTAAATTTAATATTGTATGCACTAACCCCTTAGTTTGTAAGTCCTACTAATAACATATGTGTCCATGGTTGCACGAAATAAAAATATTCATTCATTCATTCTAAACCGTCAATTCTAACTTTGACAGTGACTCGTGGTAGAGCTACGTGTAACATCTGTTCAGCGCTGACGCGTGAGTCAACGACTGCCCACTTGAGACAGTCTGCTTATCTGTGGGTCATGTCATGTAGATATGCGAGATGAAATTTAATGAGTAACCATTGATAGCATTATAATAATATGTTATGTAGAGTCCATTTATTGACCCCCGACGTAAAAACGACGGGGTGTTATAAGTTTGACGTGTCTGTCTGTCTATCTGTGGCATCGTAGCTCCCGAACGGATGAACCGATTTAGATTTAGTTTTTTTTTGTTTGAGTGTTCTTAGCCATGTTTCATAAAAATGTCGGGGGTTTTTCATAATTTTAATTTTGTGGTTAGGTTATCAAGCTTAAATGTTAATGAAGTTTTCCCCTCACTAGCTCGGAAACACGTGTTTTGTCCTTTAATACCAGCGGCTAAAAACGCATTTTATCCACTAGTGGGTAAAGTAATTTGACCTTGAATAAAGTCAAATTAACTGCTTTAAAATTGATTAAAGTAGGTGTATCTAGTAATAAAGATGATTTACCACCTGTGGAACTACTGGAAGCAGTGATAAACGCATTTTTGGGTTGTAGTTTCCTCACTATAGTGAGGGGAAAAGTTTGGTGTTACACTCGGGTGCAAATGTATTTTACTTCTCGTGTGTTAAAAAACTCGCAAGTTCAGGATTCTATTCTCGAACCACTCGCTTCGCTCGTGGTTCAACTATAGAATCCTTTCGCTTGCTCGTTTTTCAATTCCACACTCGGCGTTAAAATACAACTTTGCCCCCTTGTATAACAAATAAGTATTAAAATCATGTGTATTGTTACATGTTATGTTTTTAAGGATATTTGATTGATACACTTCGGTTTTGTTATTGAAATTGCGGCACTTGGTATGCTTGTTTTGACAAAGGTATCACCAACATTATGCATAATTATTATAAAAACATAACACAACAAACTTTTAACCTGTTTCTACATATGAATAATAGCATCAAGACCCACAGTAGTTATAAGTACATAAATTGCAATCACTGAAACTCTCGCCCATGTTAGCAATTTAGATTTTATTCTCATTGTCTTAAAATTAAATATCATACTATATGTGTGTCGGTATGCATGAAAGATAATCCCCAAGCTAGGTAAACATCTGATCTGACCGTCCGTATGTTATTCCGATCTGTTACCGAGAACGGGAATTATCAACCGCTATAGAAGTAAGTTTCTTGTCTAGTAAGGACATGCATCTTGAAGTTTTACAATAATAGGAGGTGCAAGCACAAATTGCTCGCCCTTAGAGTAGGTCAAAGGCGCCTAGCCTTCACAGATAACATACACTAGAGAAATTTAGTGGTGAAAATGGTGGTGTAACGGTTTTAGCACGCCAGCCGCGATAGCTGGAGACTCGGGTTCGATTCCCGGCTTCGCCACCAGTGGGCTTGATCGCTTTTTCTTTAGTGTATGGTAACTATTTCAGTTTATAATTTGTATATAGTAGTACTACTTAAAAACAAATAAAAAAATATTTAATAAAATAGTTTAATTAAGTAAATAAATATAAACTTTTATTAATAATAACACTTAAATAAAAATTTGGTACAATAAATATTATAAACTAGGCATTAAAAAAAATAATACTAAAACTAAAAATCTAAGTCAAAAGAGGGCCCCTGAGGCATAGTGCCCAAGATGCTGGCAGAATTTCCTCGCTGAATCGCAATACTTATACGTTGAGCGAGGAAGCTGCCAGCTCTTTTGTCCCCCGTAGTCTCAGTCAGCCGCTTCGCCAAGTCCTTGTATAAAATCTGGGCGCCCGGGCCCCACGGACCGAGGGTCTCGACGCCAAAAGCAACAAAGTTGTAATTGGCGTCGAGACCTCCGTACTTACGTCTTTTATGCGTCTCTGCAGCCTCTGCAGCCGCGCCCGCTTTCTTAGTGGTACCGTGAAGATGAGACGGGGCCAGTGTGTCCACACAGGTTGCATCCCACACCAGCACTCGTCCCATCCTCCACGGTATCAGCGACATTCCGTCGGGTCTCTTACCATCATCCCGCGCTATACCGGTCGGCTCTAATATTGCGGGCACGTTTACAGAGGTAAGAGACCGTCGGATAATGTCGTTAAGCGCGGCGTGACGCGACAAACGCCCCGCACTTCGCTGGCAAGAAAGGCCGTGGCGCCCCAGCTGGTCCACTTCGCTCCCGCAGTGGCATTTGTGGGAAGCACAAATTACAGCCCCCACCCTCAGTCCGACCGCCACTCGGAGGGTATTCCCATCGAGGTGTGTACCAGAATTCGGCGAAGGATAAGCGTTAAGCCAATGGCCGGCCTCCCTACAACCGGCTGCGAGCAACCGAGCGCGTTCAGCTCCTTCGCTGTTATCTAAACAGGAGGTATAAATTGTTTTACACAAAACATTATCCCAGCTCCTCTGTGATTTGGGATTATGTGGAAGGTCGTGGCCCGGGCAAGCTGATAGCCAGGCATTTCTAGCATCACCCAAGTCTGAGATCTCGTAGTTTATTATTAAATTTATTTTATATAAAGTTTATTATTCGTCAATAAAAAAAATTTTAAATAAATATATAAATAATTATTGGGGGACACCTGACAGCCCCAAACTAAGCAAAGCTTGTACTATGGGTGCTAGGCGACGATATACATACTTATCTTATACTTTTAAACGAGCAATTCTTGTATATTTATTTATTTATTTATTTATTTATATATATATTTATTTACACTGTAGATCTCGGAAACCGCTCTAACGATTTCGCAGAAATTTGTTATGTGGGGGTTTTTGGGGGTGAAAAATCGGTCTAACTTATCCTTAGGTCCCGGAAAACGCGAATTTTCGAGTTTTCATGCGTTTTTCTTCGCGCGCCATCTCGTGTGCAGTAGTTGTACTGTTAAGACAGAATTCTTTCGGTTGATGTAAGTACTATTTATTGCAAACACTAGATGGCGACACAGGTCAAGACTAAAACGAATAGAAAAATACACTATTTGAGTTTTTGTGGCGAAATGCGCGCCATCTCGTGTGGAGTAGTTGTGTTGTTAAGGCTAAGAATTCTTTCGCTCGATGTAGGTACTATTCATTTTTGAACTAGATGGCGACACATGTCAAGGATACGAAACGGAACCGAGCGAAGCTCGGTTGCCCAGATATTATAGATAAATACATTATTTACATAGAAAACATCTACGACTCAGGACCAAATATCTGTGCTCATCACATCGAAATGGCGTCTCGGTAAATTGATGTCGCTGTACAAATAAACGCCCTTACCGGGATTCGAACCCGGGACCGCGGCTTAGCAGGCAGGGTCACTACGAACTACGCCAGACCGGTCGTCGATTTGTTACATTCTTCAATATAGGATTGGTTCAGAGTTTTGGAACATCTTTGTTTTGATATGTGCCGCAACGACAGTACTGGGCTGGGTCCGTAGGTAGTGTGCAATCGCTAACGCTCAGTGCCGAACGATACGCAGCTGTTGTATTTATTGCTATTGGTCACTTGTCTATAAATTCAGTAGTCACTGATTAGGAAAGGGAACCAACTAGATCTATATAGCACGTCTGCAGTAGGGTTCGAAATTGTAACACGATGACACGCCCGCGCAATCCGAGATCGGATCCCAACTTATCATTTTCTTAGAAGATTTTAATAGTGATTTGTTATACAAGGGGTAAAAGTTGTATTTTAACGCCGAGTGTGGAATTGAAAAACGAGCTAGTGAAAGGATTCTATTCTATAGTTGAACCATGAGCGAAGCGAGTGGTTCGAGAATAGAATCCTGAACTTAGCGAGTTTAAAAATACACGAGAAGTAAATTACATTTGCACCCGTGTGTTACACAAAACTTTTCCCCTCACTATAGCGAGGAAACTACACCGCAAAAAATGCGTTTATCACTGCTTCCAGTAGTTCCACAGGTGGTAAATCATCTACATTACTAAATTCACCTACTTTTATCAATTTTAAAGCAGTTAATTTGACTACATTCAAGGTCAAATTACTTTATCCACTAGTGGATAAAACGCGTTTTTACCCGGTGGCATCAAGGGATAAAACACGTGTTTCCGAGCTAGTGAGGGGAAAAATATAATATATCTAGCGCAGCCATTTCTTGGAGAAACTTAGATTTAAATTATATACTATGTAGTTATAAATGTATGTACTTACAGTGTAGGTATTGTAATTGCCGTATTATTGTCCTAGTATTTATTTATTTTATTTATAATTGCCATAAAAAGAATAAAGTATGTAATAGCTTCGTAGAAGATACCTTTAACTGGTCTTGAGACCTTGGCTCGCTGCGTTTGTTTAATGACACGTCTCAGGTCGTGTGACTTCAAGATAACGGCGTCCGGCGACTGCCCCCACAAATAGGGGGAGGGAGAAATAATCTTTAACTAATTTCTACATTTTACCTTAGTATTCTGGCGGTTTAACACAACTTGCCGCCCTCCTGCGCGAGCGCATAGGCGTCATCCATATATTACGTCACAGTGTAAGGGGGGGGGGGAGGGGTCATACTAAATGTGACAATCCCTGTTAAAGGGATACAAAAAAGCGTGACATAGGGGGGGGAGGGGTCCAAAAACCTGAAATTTGGTGTGACGTAATATGTGGATGATCCCTATCGCGATTACCAAACTTTTTTTTTAGAATAGAATGGAATAGATTCGTTTTTAATTATATCGTGGCTAAAAAAGTTAATCTACCGGCCCAGCCTAAGTGATAATCGTTGGCGCTAAGTCGATTGAAACGCAGTTTTTCTCTGTCGCGTCACTGCAGTAGAGCGACAGGGATAACTAGCTATGAAATGTTTAGCGTTTGAGACGTTGTTGGCTAATGGCTACCCTGTACTTTCTTTAGTAGTAGGCCTAGCACATAATTGCGACAAGAGTATGTCGCCGCGAGATAGATGACACATCTTCTTCTAACTGTATTAATGACATAAAGACGGGTATAGTCTATCTCGCGGCGATATACTCTCGCGGCAATCATGTGCTAACCATACAGCTAACTACAGCCCAGTAGCCGGGTTAACCATATACGTTACAATATAAATAATGCATACAGAGCTGTTTGTTTCAATCCCGCTCGCATTCAACGAACCTATTAGGCCATGATTGGCTCCGTGTAAGAGGGGACTCGTATGCGACGTCACGCACTCACAGAAGGTACAGACTATCTACAGACTCCTCATAATGTAACGGTACTATTATAAAATACTAAATGGTGTTGCTGATAAATTAACCTCGAATAAGTAAAATGGCGTATAAGAGTATGGGCGTCGAAAGTAAAGGCTCATTTTGTGTCATCGTGCTGACCAAGTTAGCTAGTTCATATTGTTGATATTTGTCTATGTCTATGTCTATGTCTTTTATGGATATAATATGCATACAGAACTGTTTGTTTCATTCCTCTCGCATTCAACGAACCTATTAGGCCATGATTGGCTCCGTGTAAGAGGGGACTCGTATGCGACGTCACGCACTCATAGACTATCTACAGACTCCTCATAATATCGTACTTCTACAAAGACCTAGTAAGGGCCGGTTGTATCAAACCATCTGTCACCGTTAAACCGTTCGTTAAAAAAAATTTGTATGGGAAGTTCCACAGACGTCTGCTGCCTGATGATGATGTGTCTGCACTGAGAGAAATTTGCATTGTGAATTTAACAAGTTCGACTTGTTGCGGTTTATCCGTTTGAATTAGCCAAACGTATGTTTAAAACAATATGTGTCAGGTTGTTTTTATAAAATCGACTTGTTGATTCAAATATATTGCCGATTCAAATGACAAGTAGCTTGTTGTTTGAACCAAAGAGCACGTAGGCGCTATTTTAACCAAAAAACTTGTTGAACGAACATGAAAACTGGTTTTATTTTCTCTCAGTGTGTTAAATTTGGTTGATGCAACTGGCCCTTATTCTGCGTTCTTTCCGACGTACTTTTACGTACGAATTATAAAAACACGGTAAATTCCTTAAATATAATTTTGCCAGGAAACTTTGCTGGAAATTTCAAGGAGTGTTCGTTACATGTTGTGTATTGATCATGTACACATAGATTTGATCGTCATGGACTTCTAATTCTCAGTTCAAAATCTGAGATTGTAGATTTAATAAAAAACATGCGAATTGCCTCGGTCGAGGCACGTCTACTGAGCATTTTGCCGTGCGAGAAAATTGTCTCGCGATGTGCCTAAGGCCTGGGGGCCGATTTTTGAGTCTCACGGCGTTCGAATTCAGAAAATTGTCACTGAAAATAATAGGCAATTCACCGTTTTCAACCAGTATTTTAGTGACAGTGAGACTCAAAAATCGGCCCCCTGATTTAGACGGCGTGCGAACTCGCATGCGATTTTAGTTACATTGCGAGCTGTTGAGGTTGCATACAATTTTGCACAGCCATCAAATACCGCAATGTAATAAAACTCGTATGCGAGTACTCGTACCGTCTAAATGGGCACTTACTCTGTATGGACTCTGCTAATCAATCAACAATTTTCTGAACAAGGTTACCCGTATAGGTATAGTTAATTATTATTATAATCGGGTTTACTCTTGGCCACAGACGAGATCCCTTAAAGGGATAAGCTTGCCTTTGTACATAACCGTTATAATTATTTACTGTACATGTAATTTGTTCTGTACAATAAAGTGTTTACTACTACTACTACTACTAGCCAAAGGCAAAGATAGAGTGGCCTACGATAGAGTGAGCTCGCCCAGAAGATCCCTGTTCACCCTAGATTTGAAGGTTGCCGAGTATTAGCAGACAAGTGATCTGTGTCAAGTGGGCACATGAATCCTGCGTATATGGTGTAGTTTATATACAAATAAACTGTGTGATAGTTAGGTGTTTTAATAAAATCGCTCATTTTATTAAATTTCCACCACCAAATTCAGTAAAGTTGCGAATTAGTATAAAAATAACATTATTAATTTATTGATAAGCTATAATCACATATTCAAGCATCCAATGCAATATCCTGAAAAAATCCGCATGTGTCCGTCCTTACTGATAAGGAAGGTTACAATGTAGGATGCATCTAATCTAAAAAAAATACCTACGAGGGTAATTTACATCACACATCCATACTATACTAATGTTATATGGGAAAGTGTGTGTGTCTGTTTGTTTAGTCCGTCTTTCACGGCAAAACGGAGCTACAAATTGTAGAAGATAGAAGACAAAGAATGTTTTCGATATTTTGATTGCAATTTGCAAGCAAATACACAACAATGCCGAAAAAACGTGAAGCGTCTGACATCTACCTTGACCTTTCTTTATGACCTTTCTGCATACTTTGGTAGTATTTTCAGAACGCCAGTTGTTTTTAGTCGGAGCTGACCTTGCGGCCTTTCAGTATCGCTGGAAATGTTAAATTGTTGTTTCTGCATTTATTGAGATTTTATGCAGAAATGGTTTTCTTTGTTATACATTTTAGATTTATTCCTTGCCGGCTATATTTCGCAACTCGTATAACCGAGCAACCTTCAAATCAAGGGTGAACAGGCATCTTCTGGGAGAGCTCGCTCCATCTTAGGCCACGTCTTCGCCTCGGCTAGTCTGTGGCCATGAGTGCTTACTAATTTATAATAAAAAATAATCTTGATAATCTAAAAATCGATCAGAAATCACGCTAGTATCCCAAGTTTCTAACTCTTCGATTATTTTCAATCAAAGACATAATATTTCTTTATTTTACATTCTAGGTATACCAGGCGAGGAGTTATCATTCCCCTCGCTCGGCACCGAGGACGGCGTCACCTCATGCGCGGCGGGCCAGTTCCTCTGCCGCGACGGCTCCCGCTGCGTGCCCGCTGCGTGGCGCTGCGACGCGCGCGACCACTGCCCCGACGGCTCGGATGAGATACACTGCGGTACGTAGCCCCTGTCACACTGCCAGCCAGTTCCTCTGCCGCGACGCTCACGCTGCGTGCCCGCTGCGTGGCGCTGCGACGCGCGCGACCACTGCCCCGACGGCTCGGACGAGATACACTGCGGTACGTAGCCCCTGTCACACTGCCAGCCAGTTCCTCTGCCGCGACGGTCCCGCTGCGTGCCCGCTGCGTGGCGCTGCGACGCGCGCGACCACTGCCCCGACGGCTCGGACGAGATACACTACGGTACGTAGCCCCTGTCACACTGCCAGCCAGTTCCTCTGCCGCGACGCTCACGCTGCGTGCCCGCTGCGTGGCGCTGCGACGCGCGCGACCACTGCCCCGACGGCTCGGACGAGATACACTGCGGTACGTAGCCCCTGTCACACTGCCAGCCAGTTCCTCTGCCGCGACGGTCCCGCTGCGTGCCCGCTGCGTGGCGCTGCGACGCGCGCGACCACTGCCCCGACGGCTCGGACGAGATACACTGCGGTACGTAGCCCCTGTCACACTGCCAGCCAGTTCCTCTGCCGCGACGGTCCCGCTGCGTGCCCGCTGCGTGGCGCTGCGACGCGCGCGACCACTGCCCCGACGGCTCGGACGAGATACACTGCGGTACGTAGCCCCTGTCACACTGCCAGCCAGTTCCTCTGCCGCGACGGCTCCCGCTGCGTGCCCGCTGCGTGGCGCTGCGACGCGCGCGACCACTGCCCCAGCGGTTCGGACGATATGCGCTGCGGTATGCAGCCCCTGTCCTGTGACACTGCCGGCGTCACCTGTGGGCCAGACGCTGAGTGCCCGCTGCGTGCCTGCTGCGGTACGTATTAGGCTCTCTGACACCGAAAGGCCTCACGTGGGTCATCGCACACCATGCGTTTCAAGAGAAATGTCCTCCTACGATAGTTCCAACTATGGAAGGAGCCCCCTACTGTGCTTTACCCGAAAGGCTTACAGTATGGGTTTTCTCAGAAAAAATGTGCATAATTTCAAAAGGTCAACGACCTATGTAACCTCTGGATTTGCATTCTCGCCCCGTTTTGTCTGCCACCGACGAGATATCAACAAAAATCGCACGACTAACATAACTCATCTCCTTCCAGAGCACCTAACACCTATCGCCACGAAGACCATCTCCAAAGGATCGTCGGGCTGCAGCCCGGGCCAGTTCAAATGCAGCAGCGGCCGCTGCATACCGGCCGCGTGGCGGTGCGACGGCGACGCGGACTGCGGGAAGCGGGACAACTCCGATGAAAACCCTTTCATGTGTACGTACATACTGTGACCCAAACTGAATCTTGGCCTCCAAGAACATACCATTACCGATCCTGCTTACTTGCTTAGTTAGTGCCTGTTAATGTAAGGCTCGGCTCGAGTGCACATTTATATTGGGCGTACAGCGGGGCGGAGCGTGCGGCGTGCATGTCAAACAATTGAAGCTCATAAGTCATACAGGTGTCCTGAGTCGACGATGCATAGAATGTACGCACGCTCGTTTGCCCCGCTCCCGGTACACGCCCCGCCGAACGCTCCATTCCAGGCATCCACTCAGGCTTTATATTGACGTGGAGCTGAAGCAGATTCGCCGCTAGGCCGCCACACTGTTCTCCTAGCGATACCTGGGCCGACCCACCGGACGGTCACCAGTCAGACGCCTGTAGTAATCCCAAAAGGAAAACTAGGCAAAAACAACTCATAACGGGGGTGTTCACAGGCCATTACGGGATCAAAGGAATTTCGGCCAAGATGGGACACGCTGACAACACTGATTGTCGCATGTGTGGTGAAGAGGAAGAGACCGTCAGACGTCTAATGTGTGAATGTCACGCCCTCGCCAGACAAAGAATGGAGAACTTTGGAGCAGGTTATCTGGTGCCAAAGGAATTTAAAGAGCTACCAATGAGCCTCATCATCCGATACGTGGAGATGGTCGAGAAGCTCCTGAATAGCTGAAGGATCTTAGGATCGTAGGGGGTAATTGCACAAAAGATCCCAATGGGTCGAAGTGTATGTGTAAGGGCCCCCGCAGATTTAAGATGAGATAAGATAATCCCAAAAGAGATGAACATTAAACTGCTTAAGGTTCAGTGTCACTTTTAGCAAAGATTTTGAAAAAAAAAAACGAAATTGTGAAAACTGACAGATTGCTAACCCATCGCCCACACTACAATAAAATTTAACTCATGTCCCACAGTCGACTAAGACTCTGGAATACGCAGATTATAAAGGCCAGGAGATGATAGGTGCATCAAATATTGTTTTCCATAAAAAAAAACTATTTTTATATTTATTACAGGTCAGAAGGAGTTCAAATGCCCAAACAACACAGCGCTGTGCGCGATACCCATATTCGGGATATTCGAATGCGTCCCTATCCGGACATTCTGCGATGGTGTACCCGACTGCCGGGACCGTTCTGACGAGTGGAAGATCTGTAACAACTGTGAGTACATAAGCAATTGTGCGATAACTCTAGACGGGGTATTTGCGTCCCTATCGGTCGTTCTGCGATGGTATACCCGTCTGCCGAGACCGTTCCGTCGACTGGAAGGTCTGTTTCCCTTAGCGGTGTGTTTGAGATTTGAGTCCCTATCCGATCATTTTGCGATTCTTTACGGGACTGCTGAGACAGTTCAGATGAGTGGGACATTTGTGACAACTGTGAGTACACTGTGTGACACACCTTACGGGAGTAACCCCCCTTAACTCGATTCGCTTATTGTATATCTGCCGCGGATGTTCTCCTTTACAGGTCGCAATTCTCAACCGATTCTCATCAAAATTCGTGGCCAAATTCAATAATTTAACGCCATTGGCGTGTATAAAGTGTGGGTATAAAAGTTTTTGAAGCATTTATTGTGATCCTGACTTCCCATTACATTTTAACTGTACATGAAATCTGCTGTTATAAGTAATTCTAACACAAGTACATTTCTGTTTCAGTCACAACAGACCAGTGCGGCCCTCTAAACTGCGCGGAGGGCTGTAAACCTACTCACGAAGGGCTTAGGTGCTACTGTCAGGATGGATATCAACCTGTCAACGGGAAATGCGAAGGTACGTAGATTATAACCTATTCTTTATATTGTAGGTATTTATACTATTTATTTTAGTAAGATACAGCGGGGCAAATTTAGACGGGGGGGCAATTGTAACTAATCCATTTTTTTCATTATTACACTATGATGTTGACTTCTACGTGTATCCACTGAACACTCCTACCATATATAACCAGTGGACACTCTATTTAATAATGCAAACATTGTAAAACATGGAAAAAAATGGACCAGTTACATTGGCCCCCAGTCGAGATTTGCCCCGCTGTACATTATATAATAAAGTGGATAAATTCACTACACCCAAACACCCGCATGAAGGTTATTGTAAGGATGTGGGTAACTATCAGCATGACAACGGGAAATGCGAAGATATGTTGGTTCAATATAGGGATATTGGGAGGAAAGATCGGGAATGCTCGAAGCCGTATGCGGCTCTTATGCGGTATGGCCGTACTCATATTACCCGGGAACCTTTAAATCAAGAGTGAACACTGAACAGGCTCTTCTGGGCTAGCTCACTCCATCGTAGGCCACGTCTTTGCCTTAATCTGTGGCCAAGAGTAAGCCCATTTATAATAATAATAAATAACCTAGGCTCCTATGAGCCATGAGAAAAGAAACATGACAACTTGAGAAGCTCTAACCCAGCTTTGTGTTTTGCAGATTTCGACGAATGCCAACTAGAGGCGACATGTCCACAATGGTGTCGGAACACTCCCGGCTCTTATACATGTCTCTGCGCTCCCGGGTACAAGATGTTCAACAGCTCTTGTGTTGCTGTCAATGGTAAATATGTCACAGATATACAAGTTTTCAACACACCCGGCTCTTATGGCCTGTGTGCTCCCGGGTACAAGATGTTTAACAGCTCTTGTGTTGCTGTCAATGGTAAATATGTCACAGATATACAAGTTTTCAACACACCCGGCTCTTATAGCCTGTGTGCTCCCGGGTACAAGATGTTTAACAGCTCTTGTGTTGCTGTCAATGGTAAATATGTCACAGATATACAAGTTCAACACACCCGGCTCTTATAGCCTGTGTGCTCCCGGGTACAAGATGTTCAACAGCTCTTGTGTTGCTGTCAATGGTAAATATGTCACAGATATACAAGTTTTCAACACACCCGGCTCTTATAGCCTGTGTGCTCCCGGGTACAAGATGTTCAACAGCTCTTGTGTTGCTGTCAATGGTAAATATGTCACAGATATACAAGTTCAACACACCCGGCTCTTATAGCCTGTGTGCTCCCAGGTACAAGATGTTAAACAGCTCTTGTGTTCCTGTCAATGGTAAATATGTCACAGATATACAAGTTCAACACACCCGGCTCTTATAGCCTGTGTGCTCCCGGGTACAAGATGTTTAACAGCTCTTGTGTTGCTGTCAATGGTAAATATGTCACAGATATACAAGTTTTCAACACACCCGGCTCTTATAGCCTGTGTGCTCCCGGGTACAAGATGTTCAACGGCTCTTGTGTTGGCGTCAACATTTCTCACAGATAGACAAGTTTTCAACACACATAATTTTAATTCTAATGACTTAAAAACTTTGCTCTTGTTGATGGAGTCAACGGTCAACGCCTATAATTTAATGTGCGACAATATAGGTGATCTAATTCCAACAAGGCCTAGCTACCCTTCGGGTTGGAAGGTCAGATGGCAGTTGCTTTCGTAAAACTAGTGCCTATGCCAAATCTTGGGAGTAGTTGTCAAAACGGACTCCAGGCTCCCATGAGCCGCGGCGAATGCCGGGATAACGCAAGGAGGATGATGAAGAGTTTAAATTTGAATATATTTCAGATCCGCCGGACGAGCCAGTATCCTTACTAGTGATAACCCAGAAGGGTATATCCCGAATTTGGCCCGACGACAACGCTCCGCCTAAGAAGGAGAACCTCACGCTTTCGGCGCTACAAGTTAAGGCTATGGACTTTGACTATTCAAACAGGTAAATATGTATACACAACTTTATTGCTTTTTCAAATGCAAATGTTATTTTCTCAAACATGCAATGAAATATTGTCTTTACGTTCCTTAAAATGGACTGGGAAGTATCGCTTTTTGGGCGCAACAACTCGAGAGGACTGTTAAGGGATTTCATATTATTTTTTAGGCCTAGGCCTGCAAAGTAACTTTTTTTTATAAAATATTGTCCTTTAGAGCATTTTATTTTTATTTCATTGTATGTTTGAGAAAAGCACTATACATGCTTCGGCGTGAAAACGGATTCCCGGCCTCGTATCCTATCCTTTATACCCACTTGGCCGGAAATCCTCATTTTCCCGGCCTCTGATGTAATGTACTATTTAAACATCAAATTTTGACGAAATTATTGTGTTTGGTGTTTACCCTCGCAGAGGTGTGGATAACAACATAGCCAACTTGATCTGAATCATTTTTTTTTTTTAATTTTCCAGATCTTTCTGCTACGTGCACCACAACCTCAGCCGCTCTGGCATAATGTGCGTATCTGTAGATGACTTCTCTAAGAAATGGCACCGCAATCCACCGACGCTGTTCCCTTCTGTTGACTGTAAGTAGCCATAGCCATGCAACTATAACAGCGATTAAAACTAAGAATTACCAACAAATCTTATAAGCAGCGTCCAAACGATACTTGGGACTGTATCACTTACGGCCCGGCCACAACATTGGTCTAAGCGCGGCAGCGGTGAGCGGCGGCCATACATTGGAGCGAAACACAGCGATGGGACTTTTCATTCGCACGTATGGCTGCCGCTTACCGCTGTCGCGCTTAGACCGATGTCGTGGCTGGGCCGTTAGAGCCCAATGCGAAAACGACGCGACAGGTGTATGCGTCCAGAGGTGGGGGGGGGGGGGGATAACATGATTTATTATGCCATAAGTGTAAGGCCTGAGTGGACGCTTGCAGCGGAGCGGGCTCGGCTAGCGTCAGCTCAGAACACTTGTATACTTTAATAGAGATGACGACTGCATAAAAAAAATGGCATTCTGTTTAGTCCCTCAGTTAGATCGCCCAAAAATACTGAACACATATTTTTCGCTTTTACTAATTAATGAAAAAATACAAAGACATAGAGCATCAAAGTTCCGGAATGGGGGCTTGTGAAGTCACTTCTAAGTAAAAATTGTACCTAGGCGTGACGTCACGCGAAACTTCAACGCACTGTACCGTCGTCATTTTTCGTTTACGAGAAAAAAGAAAAAATAGGTGTCTAAAATTCGGGTTACTAATGTATTACCGAAAGTTATTTGCCAGATTTTCACATCCCAAACAATGTATCCCAAAAATTTAAAAGGCAACTCATCATTTCCCAACTTATCGTGTGACATATACATATTTGCCAAAATAATGATATCCAAATAAATATTTAGACATTTCCTTACTTTGGCAATGTTCATTTTACCAAACTTCAATTAATCAAAATGATTAATTGCCAACCAATATTATCCCAAAAGAAAAAAAGCCAAATCTAACATTTGGTAAAACATTTCTTGGGCATTTTTTATTTTAACAAACCTTGTTTACTCAAACCGAGTAGTTGACAAAAATATAAATAAACAACATTTACTTTGACATTTTTTTATATTACCAAATCTTAATGTATTCGAAATAAACCTACTTTTTAGCAACATTTTGTGTGGGGGTCGCAGTTCTAACCTAACCTAAACCTACTTTCTTCGCAACAGTTTTGTGTGGGGGTCGCAATTCTAACCTAACCTAAACCTACTTTCTTAGCAAAGTTTTGTGTGGGGGTCGCAGTTCCAACCTAACCTACACCCACTTTCTTAGCAACAGGTTAGGTTAGAACTGCGACCTCCAGGTCGCAGTTCTAACCTAAACTAAACCTACTTTCTTCGCAACAGTTTTGTGTGGGGGTCGCAGTTCTAACCTAACCTAAACCTACTTTCTTATCAACAGTTTTGTGTGGAGATCGCAGTTCTAACCTAACCTAAACCTATTTTCTTCGCAACAGTTTTGTGTGGGGGTCACAGTTCTAACCTAACTTAAACCTACTTTCTTAGCAACAGTTTTGTGTGGGGGTCGCAGTTCGAACCTAACCTAAACCTACTTTCTTCGCAACAGTTCTGTGTGAGGGTCGCAGTTCTAACCTAACCTAAACCTACTTTTTTAGCAACATTTTGTGTGGGGGTCGCAGTTCCAACCTAACCTAAACCTACTTTCTTAGCAACAGTTTTGTTTAGGGGTCGCAGTTCCAACCTAACCTAAACCTACATTTAGGTTTTTAGGCTATGTTTAGGTTTTTAAAGATTATTTGACTCGTCATAATTATGGTATTTTCGTCAAAAGTGTTTGTGGGAAGCAAACGTGTAAGTGGTTGTTAAAATCTGTTTGGGAAATGAAATTCGGTAAATGAAAACAATCATGTTAAAACACTTGTCAAAAAGTGGTTTTGCATGGTGTGTTTTTAAGGAAAAATTTTTTTACTAAACAAATTATTTGACTAAATAATTTTGTCCAGTAATTAATTTGACGAAAGTAAAGTTGAGCAAACTTTTCTAGTCAAAGTGAAACATTTGCGAAATGAACAGTTGGGGTTATAAAAGTTGCATTACAACAGTTTGGGAAATTATCATTTGACGGATTTTAACGTTGTCAAATGTTATTATGGGAAAGATTGAGTTGACAAACGTGTAGTTGGCAAAATTCGTTTGGGAAATGAAATTCGACAAAAAAATTTTCGGTAAATTAAAAGGATCCCCTAAAATTCTTTGATAATCTAACTGACGGACTAATTTGTTTTTTTTAGTCGTCTCGCCTATTGTTTGACACACACGCTGTACGCCCCGCTTCGCTGTACCCCAATATGACCATGCCCTCAGGTCTTATACTAGGAATCGGTTGCACCAAACCGTCAGCCACCGAATTTAGCGTTTGCAATTTTTTTTTACTTCTGCTGCGTGATGTTGATATGTCTGTTAACTGGCTCTAAATCTTCATAACTTTGTTCCAGCGGTAAACTTCATGGCGTTGGATTGGGTATCGGGGGCCTGGTACCTTGTCGACGGAGCGGCGGGCGCCATGTTCGTGTGCTCGCGCGACCTGGCGCACTGCCGCCTGCTGCAGGACTCCTTGGCTAAGCTGCGCGGGCTCGCCATCGACCCCACGCCGCCTGCCAACAATGATAACCAGCCTCATGGGTCAGTAGCGACATATTTCACTTTTCGACCTGTCGAAGGCTTTTGATTGGGTACTCACAACGTTCATTAAACGAAACTAATCTAATAAGGATTTATAAAATAATACACGTTACTACGTTTCTTCTTGCCTTTTGGTTAGAAAACATTCGGTAGTTAAAAATGAAACGCAGTAAGTTTAATCATGTGTAGTTCTTGGAGTACACCAAGGGTCTATCCTTGAACCTCCACTGTTTTTGTGGTACAAATTTATGTGTCGTCTTCTACAAGACTCCTTCGCTTTAAGCGTCTAGGACTAACCATCGAAACTATGTCGCTTATGTAGAATGAAAATAAAATCATAGACTCAAAATGAAATTATTTCACCAGTAACAGTCAATGAAAATATTACATGGCCTACATGCAAATATTGGCTCTGCTGTGTGAAGTTTTCTGATCTACTGATCCAGCAATCTTATCAGATATTCTACTCGAATGCTTACTGTTCCAGTCGGTAATTTAATTTAAGTTTCTTCCAAGGCAGACTATTCCTAATTTTAATATATTTTTAACTTGTACTTTTTTTATTGCAGATTCATATTCTGGTCCGTGTGGGGCGGTTCACCGGCGCGCGTGGTCCGCACTGAACTTTGGGGCGGAGCGCCTATGGACCTCGCTTCATCTCGTGTAGTATACCCTACGGCTTTGACGATAGACTTGACTAACAAGTGGCTCTACTGGGTCGACGCTTATATGGACAGCGTCGAGAGAAGCGACTACTATGGAGGGAATAGGGTCACTGTATACCGCTCTTATGAGGTTAGTATTTCGATTTATTTAAGTTACCATTTTAACAGTGCTCTGGGTAGCTCCTTTGGATTTCGTCTCATCTCGCGTGGTCTACCCTACGGCTTTGACGATAGACTTGACTAACAAGTGGCTCTACTGGGTCGACGCTTATATGGACAGCGTCGAAAGAAGCGACTACTATGGAGGGTATAGGGTCATATACCGCTGTTATGAGGTTAGTATTTCGATTTATTTAAGTTACCATTTTAACAGTGCTCTGGGGAGCGCTTATGGATGCCTCATCTCGCATAGTCGACCCAACCGCTTTGACGATAGACTTGACTAACAAGTGGCTCTACTGGGTCGACGCTTATATGGACAGCGTCGAGAGAAGCGACTACTATGGAGGGAATAGAGTCACTGTATACCGCTCTTATGAGGTTAGTATTTCGATTTATATTAAGTTACTTACTCTGGATTGAACTAACAAATTTCTCTACTCGGTCAACGCTTATATAGACACCAAAATTTTACGACTGATTAAAAAAAAAAAGGCTTACAGATGGTTGCGATAAGGACTAAACTGATCTTTATTTGTTTATTTATTTTATTCCTTAAGAAACAACCAGTCTCATATTGTGACAATTGTTATAGTGTAAAGTACTAATATTATAGTCTTACAGTTTCCTTAATTCAACTATGTTAACTATTTTTACGCCAAGTCTTGAGATTAGTTGACAAGCGGACCCCAGGCTCCCATGAGCCGTGGAAAATGCCGGGATAACGCAAGGAAGATGATGAACTACGTTACGTAATTTTACAACAAACTTTTTTGTTTCAGTCCGAACGCGTATCCCTAATCTCAAACTTCGAAGCCTTCCTCTACTTACCCCAATGGGACAACCAGACCATACTGATGACGTCACGCTACGCACGCACACACGCGCGCACGCGGACACGCACACAGAAGAACATACCTGTGTCGTCACGGGTGACCGCTGCGTTGGTGTTCCATAGGCAGAGACAGCCAGTTGGTGAGTTATTTTAGACTTCACATGTATACATACAATGACGCCTGTGTCCCATAAACGATCCATACTAATATTATTTATTACTGTTCAATCCTTCCAAATGCAGCGTCATGTCATTTAGTCGCTCTGTCTCTCCCATTGCCACCACTTATTTGTTAGATCATAATCCGCTCACCCGTGTAAACTCAATTAAAGACCTTGGTATTATTTTTGATCACAAGCTTACCTTTTATCAGCACATAACATCTCTTGTGTCAGATTGCTATAAAAGACTGGGTTTCATCGTCCGTAACACGAAAAACTTCAATAACCCTAAAGTATTGCAGTTATTGTATACGGCTTTAGTTAGGAGTAAAATAGAATCGGCCTCGATGATCTGGAACCCTCATGAAAAACTATATATATTGCTCCTCGAAAAAGTTCAGAAAGCATTTCTTCGTTTTTTGTATAAAAAAACATATGGTTATTTCCTTTTCTCTACCCCACCAAATACTTACTTGGTATGTTAGGTTTCAACTCCCTAGAGATTAGACGTATTTCTAACTTGTTGTCCTTTACTTGTCAGATTTTAAGAGGAGATTCAGATTGCTCTGACCTGGTTAATAGAACGTGTAGCCTATTTGTTCCCGATAACTACTTACGTAGCCGCAACCATCGTCTTCTTGCGGAGAACGTGGCCCGAACTGTGACGCACCAACACTCTCCTTTATTTTATTCACGGGCTCTTTTAAATCAATTTTTAAACGTTGCACCAGAATGCGATTTGTTTAATGATAGATTTAGACAACTTCGCTCCTATTTTATACGTTTCTGTGAGCTATCTTTTTAATAATGCTTGTTTTATTTGTGTGTGTGCTTATACTTTTTGCTTATTTTAACATAATATTTCAATTTTACAGCGCATTGGCCTATAAGTATAAGCTGTAATGCTGTGAAATTTTTCTTGGAACAAATAAATAAATTATAAATTGGGAAAGTGTGTGTGTGTCTGTTTGTTTGTCCGTCTTTCACGGCAAAACGGAGCGATGAATTGACGTGATTTTTTAAGTGGAGATAGTTGAAGGGATGGAGAGTGACATAGGCTACTTTTTGTCTCTTTCTAACGCGAGCGAAGCCGCGAGCAAAAGCTAGTAGGGCATAAAAGAACGACACTCACCGACAACATAGAGTTCCATTGACATCGTTAATCTTAAGAGGTAACTATACCTTGTACTTTTAGCTGTTGGAAAAAGTGTAAACAAACCGGAGCCGTCAAATTTGACAGATCCAGGTGTAGTGAACCTTTTAAGGCCAGATCGAAGAACAAAATTGTAGGTGGCTACTTACTTGGTACTTTTTATTCACGGTGAGCCAATTTAATGTTTATAAACGCATAAATGGTAAGTAAGGTGAGAGTAACAATGCGATTCCTTGTATTTTTAGGTATTTAAAAAACTGAACAAACCGTCAAATAGTTGTTTATCAGGTACCGCTTGGTTCCTGTTAAAATTTTCGTATTTAAAAATAATTGAGCTACATACTATAGTCCGTTCCATTCCAAAAACATATACCTATTTTCGCTTAATTTTACCAAATACACATGTACAATTAGACAAGACGAGTGTAAGTACAAGTTTATAATGGGTCGGCAAACGCACATTGCTAATGTGAAACCAGAAAACTGGAGAAGATGCGAAGAACATGTCATCAAGGAAGAGAAGAAAATGAAAGAGTTAGACAACAAGATTGACGATTTGGCCGACAGAATAATAATAAATGTGACAGAATCATCTTCGTCTCCATCCTCATCGTCGTCATCGTCTTCACCAGAATAAAATAACGTATATATAAAGTATTGCGTTTTACTTAAAAATAAATAATTACATATGTTTTCACCATTAAACACATTGAATAGAACGACATATTTTTTTATATATTTTTTTATTATTTCTTGCACAGACTATCTTAATTTTATTTCTATCGCTTTTTTATATTTCTCTGTCTTTCATCTAAATTTACTGTGGTACCTATAAATATTACTGAATCAACTAAACTACCATCTAGTATAAATAATACATAAATATAACAATCATCATCTCATACGGAGAAACGGAAGCTCGAAAATACAAATATCAAATTTGGAACAGATGATGATGATGATGATGATTGATAATAATAAGCAATGGAAAATGTCAGATAAAATTAAAAATCGCGTAAGGTCTAGTACCTTTATATTTTAGTAGTGTTACACCCACATTAAAATGGAACCATGAGTTTTAAACCTCTGAAAAATTGGGTACTTTTTGGTTGATGATTGGATGATGAAAATAATAATATTAATGAAATGTAATGACGATATGCTTGTATTCATGAAAGTGTATTATGTTTCGTCAAATTAAACGAAATTACATGTTAGTGGAATGAAATGGAAAATAGTAGTGAAATCAATTTATTTTTAAATAGAGAAAAAAAATCAGGAACCAAACGTTACCTAATAAACAACCCTCAAATTTGACAGCTCCGGTTTGTTTACACTTTTTTCAAGAGCCAAAAGTACAAGGTATAGTCAGGTAACCTAAAACACTGCTAAGCTTTGTAGAGGAGCTGGAGTGGCTAGTAGCTTTCACGCAAAATTAGGCACAGTTGTCGAATTGCGGAAAATGCCCAATAAAACTAAGAGGTAACTATTTATTTCGCAGTGTTTAAGTTACTTTTATCCTAAATTCCCTAATTGTACATACATATACTTATTAGCCAAACTTTACTACATAGCAGAAGCGGCTCGTTCATACAAGCCGATTCCCACCGGCTTGCCTAAAATTGATTACTAGTAAAGTACCTAATGTCAAGGTAGGTTTCTTTTGTGCTCAGTGTTGCCGCCACTGCTACATAGTGACTTTTGAGGGCATAATGAACAACTTTTATTGTGAGACCAATGCTGAAATCGCAAAAAAAAATCTGTTTCATACATTTCAACTGACATGCTGCCGCTCATTTCTATAGAACAGCCAATTCGACGAGCGGTCTGGCTCAATCGGTAGTGATCCTGCCTGCTAAGCCGCGGGCCTGGGTTCGAACCCGGTAAGGCATTTATTTATCAACATAGCATAATTAAAATCAAAATGTTACTAACAATACCTATACCTAAGTTACTTAAAATATGTAAAAAGAGTGTATCTTTTCGCCAGCAAATTTCTGTGCAGTTTGGCTAAGATTTAAATCGTGATTTGTGTAATGTGTTTTCTGTAATAAATAAATAATAATAATACATTTTGTGATGAGCACAGGTTTTCCTGAGTCATGGATGTTTTCTATATATATAAGTATGTATTTATCTATTTAAGTATGTATATCGTCGCTTAGCACCCATAGTACAAGCTTTGCTTAGTTTGGGCTTGGGGCTAGGGTGATCTGTGTAAGGTGTCCCCAATAATAAAAAAAAAATCTCGTAATTTATGCTTTGGTCCCACAATAAAAGTTTTCAATATAACCTAATAACCTAACCACAAAATTAAAATTTTGAAAAAACCCCCGACTGAGACATAGTGGACCGATTTTTATGAAACATGGCTCCCGACTAACTCAGCTTTCAAACAAAAAAAACTAAATCCAAATCGGTTCATCCGTTCGAAAGCTACGATGCCACAGACACACACACACAGACAGACAGACAGACAGATAGACGGACAGACAGACACGTCAAACTTATAACACCCCGTCGTTATTGCGTCGGGGGTTAAAAAGTCACTATGCAAAGTTTGGCTAGTACTTACAAAATCACCCTGTATACACAACAGTTAATAACAATTAAAAATTGAAAAAAAAAAATATTGTGTTTCTACTAGGGATGTACCGACTATTGATTTGGCCGACTAGGCCGACTACCGACTAGTCGGCGCTTGGGTGGCCGATTAGTCGGCCGACTAGTCGGCTAGTCGGCCAGAACATAATTTTCGATAAATTCACATTTTGAATGTCATTTTTGGTCCTTCGTTCGCGCTTTTCATGATTTTTTACAGATGTGCAAAGGTTCATGACAATATTAATATACATTTTCCATTTTTAACAACCGGCTTGGTTTAGTGGGTAGTGATCCTGCCTATGAAGTCGATAATCCTAGGTAGGAAATTTATTTCTGTGGTGATAACAGATATTTGTTGTTTTGAGAAAAAAAGGAATTACTAATAGCTACATAATACAACCATAATTTTCAGCTGATAATTTAATTTTGTACTGTTTTTCTATCACTAATGAAGTGCCGACTAATCGGCCCTTTCTGCCGACTAGTCGCCGACTAATCGCCGACTACAAATGTGGCCGGATAGTCGGCTTTCCCGACTAGTCGGCGACTAATCGGTACATCCCTAGTTTCTACTTGACGATGGGAGAGTTGTCCTCTCTTAACGTGAGAGTCAGGGGCAGACCGTCAGCGAAGCCCTGTACGAAGTAGGCGCGCGGGTCGGGCCGCGGCTTGCGGACCGTGGCGTCACACGGCGACACTGTGGCTGTCTGCAACAGGGCTGCCAAGCCGGCTAGGGACTGCATCTCACCGAGTTTAGACCCTGGAATAATCACATAAATAAACATAAACCAAAGAAGTTCTGTGACAATTTGATATGTTTTCTCTGAAGAAGAAACGTATTATTAAGCAATAATATAATTTATTGAAATTAATTTCCATAGAGTACCTAGTCTGTTCATATTCTTGGATGAATACTTTTGCATGTTAAATTGTATCTTGTTATTTAATGCATGTTAATTATAAGATGTAATGTTTTGAAAAGGAGTTGCCCGCCGAGTTTCTTGCCGGTCCCATAGTGGATACCCCCCTCCCAACTGAGGGGGGACTGAAATCTTCTCCAGGCTGAGGCGTAGGGTTAGAGCCGGCGTAGCTTTATTTGACGTTCATATGCGCATTGTAATATGCCTACTTGAAAAATAAATATTTCATTTTCGAAATATTTAACTCCGTATAGACAGGTAAATTCTAATAGGCTTGTGTAGTAAATGTACTAATAGTACAAAAGACACGATTCCCTGCACTGTACTAGACCGAACTACTCCCAAATGATTCGCTCTCTAATACATTTAGTAAAAGGAGCGAAGCGCCGAGGAGTGACAATGACAGCAAAGCGATCCGTGTGATACGACCGCAACCAAACTAGAACCGACTGACTTGGACCGAGAGCGCGCGAAAACGGCCGATCAGCTCTCGACTAGTACGAGCGAGCGTTACTGTACGCATATGCACAATTTGTCTCTCGCTCTCTCGGTGTACTACTGTACTAAATGTCCTAAAAGAACGAACTAGTACACTTCGGAGATCGTACTAGTTGGGAGCGATCTTTTCAGTGAACGAGCAGGCACAACTAACAAAAAAACGTACCTAGATACCATCTACAGATATATGTGGTCGCTTACATGTCATTACACCTTTTTGTTGATTATCGGCTAAGCAAAAGCGGGGCGGACTAGGTTATACGCAGACATTAAACGTCGATACGAACTCTACATTATCCCAAAGTTTCATCCTTGAGAATTTGAGGAAGGTCTGGCGACTCTAGGCTTTTAGTCCATGAGGGTATTTTGTTCGAATGCCGGTAAAGGAATTTATTTGTGAGATGAGCACATATTTTTTCCAGAGCCAGACTCGTGAAGAAACATCTGTGTACATCATATTAAACTAACATAAAACAAATTGAATATTAAACAAATACAGTAAGGTACAGTGGGGCAAATCTCGACTGGGGGACTATTAGGGATGACGACTACATAAAAAAATGGCATTCTGTTTCGTCCGTCAGTTAGATCGTCCAAAATACTGAACACATATTTTTCGTTTTGTCTAATTAATGAAAAAATACAAAGATATAGAGCATAAAAGTTCCGGAGTGGGGCTTGTGACGTCACTTCTAAGTAGAACTTGTACCTAGGCGTGACTTCACGCGAAACTTCAACGCATTGTACATACCGTCGTCATTTTTCGTTTACGAGAAAAAAAGAAAAAAAAAACGTGTCTGAAATTCTTTGATAACCTAACTGACGGACTAATTACTTTTTTTATTCGTCTCTCCTATTGTAACTAATCCATTTTTTCCATTATTACACTATGATGTTGAGTTCTACATGACTACGCCTACCATATACAACCGGTGGACACTCTATTTAATAATGCAAACATTGAAAAAAAATAGGCCAATTACATTTGCATCCCAGTCGAGATTTGCCCCGCTGTACTTTACCTATACATCCTCTTTGCCCTTCCCCAAACGGCAGATACACATATTTCCCCATGGCCGCCTCGTTATCCGGCAAGAATCTATCCGGATTAAACTCTTCCGGATTCTCATGATGCGTCTCATCCATCTGCAGAGCCTGTGCCGGTATAAATATCTGCACACCCGGGTCTATGGTCACTCCTATACCAGGAATTGTGTACCGTTTTGTACAGACTCGGTACAGAACCCCACATGCCGGAAATTTCCTCATCGCTTCTTTAAAAGCCCTAGCCAGCTTAGGCATCTGTGACACGGAATCATAGCACAGTTTACCATCATATTTAGATAAAACCTCATCTATTTCTTCCTGAATATCTTTTTGAAGTTGTGGGTAAAATGCTAGTTCGTGTAAAGTATAACTCATCGCTGATGACGATGTTTCAAAACCAGCTGCGAAAAATAAAGCTACATTCGCTACGAATAGCTTAAAATCCATCTCCATCTCGACTTCCATTGGCGTATTATCGGGGTTTAATTTCTCAAGAGATTTCCCACGCATTTTCCCATTCTTTTCTAACTCTAGCAGCAAGTCTATGTAATCATTACGTCCAGAAGGCTTGTTGCTCCTCTGTTCTAAAATCGCAGACACAAGTATATTTAGTGTGTTTAGGATTTCTTTATCCGATACGTATATGTACCTTCTTAGTTCAGGAAAGAGCTCGTACATCGCCTGTCTCAGCCGCTCCGTAACCTTTTTAGTAAATATCAGCTTTCCAAGCTTTTTAAATATGGAATTCTCTGTCTTCATTGATTTCGCGTCGACGCCGAATCCGCAAGCGCCTATAAAGTCTATCGTAAATCGAGCCATGAGATCAACAGCGTTGAAACTACCTCTTTTCTGCGCTACAGTCTTTACTACTTTCTGTAAGTCTTCCGCACACTGGATTATCAAAGGATACATAGCTTTTAACTTCGCTAAAGTGTATGCTGACGATGTATGCTGCCGCAGCAACTTCCAAGTATCACCGTCACCATGAAACACATTTAACATTAAAGACTCTTGCTCCGGATTCCTGCCTGCCCCTCGGTTATAGAACGACCAGAAATCAGTACACAAGACCCTTTTAACAATCTCAGGGTCTCTAATAATAAGCGCGGGGTTTCGTCCGCGATAGTACCCGATTATTCTCTCTTTTGAATATTTCTTGTATAGCTCACAAGTTACTTCTGTAACGCTTTTCAATGTTAATACACAGCGTAAATGGTTTCCGAAGATCGGTATCGGTGTATCATGTTTCACGCCCCTTTTTGCCCAATAGTCGTGATTTTTACTAAAGTATTTGTAAAGTAAAATAATAATCACTGGCGCGGTAAGTAGAAAGTGTAGGAACATATTGATTGAAGGAAACTAACAGTAATAAATAAAATTGTAAATGTTTCGTCGTTTTATCCCCATCCACTAAAAATAAATAATCCATTAAAAGTCTGGTGCCGTAGCCGAATGGCATTTCTGAGACGCTAAACGAAAACGAAACGCAGCGAAAGGTAGTCGCTCTGTCGCGCCAATACGCACGAGCGATAGAGATAGATATCTACGAGCGTTTCGTTTCGTGAGCGTTTGTGCGTTCGACTACGTACCCTGGTCACGAACTTTTTATTTTTTTTCGTGAGTTACATGACTTGTTCACATCGTGTGATTTTAATGGCTGTAAATGTTATAGCTATTTAGTTTGTTTTTCCAGAAGTTTTTATTATTTGGCACGTATTATACATCAATGTAGTTATTAACAATTATTTTATGACAAACGAATACGCTTAAATATTTGGACTTAAATGTCTATACATGGTGTCCCAAGACTATGTGATATGAAGGGAAACTTCTGAAAAAAAAAACAATAAGAACATTATTATTATCTAACTCTATCTAGAAATGACCCCATTAAAATATACATCTTTTCGCAGTTTCCCACCCGTGCGCGGTCAACAATGGCGGTTGCACGCACATATGCGTCACAGCCTGGCGCGGTACAACACCGCGGGCGCACTGCCTGTGTCGTCATGGTTACAAGACGTCGCACACCCATCCGCACCAGCCGCCCGTCTGTCACAGTAAGTGTAGTGACGCATATGCGTCACAGGCGTGGTAGGTACTACTCCGCGGGCGCACTGCCTGTGCGCCAGCGCCAGCCGCCCCCCGTCTGCCACAGTAAGCACTGACGCATATATTCGTCACAGGCGTGATACCACGGGCGCACTGCCAGTGTCGTCATGGTGATTAAATTACGTGGCAAACCAAGAACAAACGGGTCTCTCGCTCCTTTTTTCCCAGAACGTGCAAGTTGTGGTATGAGCTACCTTCTAAGATGTTTTCCTTGCGCTCTGACAGGGGGTTTTTCAAGAAGTAGGTATTTAGGGTGCTCAAATGTCGGCAACGCATAATTCCGCTCCCTTGATGTAGCTTGTCGCGTAACACTTGTTTAGCAAAACACATAAAAAAATGCACACATTTTAAATCGAAAATACGTTGTCATCACTCATCATAGTCATCATACACTTTTAATGCCTAAAATTTATAAATATTGTTTTTTTTTTAGTGACAAATACTACAGAACACATCCTTTATTGTGCCAAATTCGATATGAGTCTAGTAGCCTATACTTTCAACTGAACGTCTTTACTACAGTCGAGTGCATAAATATCTGTATATTGCTTCACCTTAACTCGTAGTAATAAGGTGAAAAATGTACACATATTTGTGAACTCGACTGTGCAGCTACTAAATCCTATGCATCGTTTTCAGGAGTAGATGCAGACCAGTACCTGCTAGTAGCGCGAGGTTCCCCTCCCATAGTGCAGGCCATAGTCACCCAGCACCCGCAGTGGGAGGCCGCCGCGCCCGCCGCCGCCGCCCGGCCTACGGCGGCCGATGTATACCTGGCCACAGAGTATATGTACTTCTCTGATGTACACAGGTATGTTTAGTGTGAGAGACTTTAGTGGTAGACCGTATAGTGCTTACACGGCGGACGATGTACACCTGGCCACAGAGTATATGTACTTCTCCGATGTACACAGGTATGTTTAGTGTGAGAGACTTTAGTGGTAGACCGTATAGTGCTTACACGGCGGACGATGTACACCTGGCGACAGAATATATGTACTTCTCCTATGTACACAGGTATGTTCAACATGAGTGACATTTGTGGTAGACTGTACCCGAAATGGGATGGCCACGGCAGCTGACGTACAGTCAGCTGCAGAGGAAAGTAGACCCCATTGCATACAAATTTGTATGGCAGGGGATTTCCTTTTCTCTACAGCTGACTGTACACCTGGCGATAGAGTACATGTACTTCTCTGATATACACAGGTATGTTTAGTCTGATGTACACCTGGCGACAGAGTATATGTACATCCTCCATCCTCCGATGCACACAAGTACATATGTTACAGTTTTTATTATGTATATATATATTCTACATAATCAATAGATTTATTTCATATCCAAAACATACAAACCATCATCCAAATCCACAGCGCAGGCTTCGTCAAACGCGTAGGTACAAAATAGCATCCGCAACAAACTTCGTCCAAACTACATCACTAATAATCCACCACATGCTTCGTCAAAAGTACATGTACAATTGTACATGATAAAATCTGCAACAAGCTTTGTCCAAACCCCTAGCAATACCATATGTTACAGAAGTGGAAAATGGCCTCTGGAGTTCGTCTGAACCAAGGCAGACATTTTCCACTTTAAAATTTATTCTAAGCATAGTGGTATCGATTGCAGACGTTTCTGCTAACCAACACATAAAAATTAAACGGCCTTTCTCAATTATTTCCCCACATGAAATGCAACAAAACGAATCAATCGATTACTATTATGTTTCTGTTTTGTAGATACGAGATAGTCCGACAGAAACTAGATGGCACCGGCCGAGAAGTTTTTATAGAAGAAGACGTTGACAACTGTGAGGGACTTGCCATTGATTGGATGGGTAAGTTATACCTAATACTTACCTTGTTAAAATATTGCATGATTTTGATAAGTATCTTAGTAGTTTTACTTCACCATTAAATATCAAGTTTTTCATAATTTATGACATCTTTGTAAATATAGACATATACTATATGCAATTACAAACTACTATGTATTCCGCAAAGACTTAAAATAGGTTAGACTTATATTGACCGGGATATAGACCGTGATTACCTTTTTGATTTTTGTCGAGCTCCCGATATTTCGACGCAGTTGCATGCATCATGATCACGGAAAACATGCAGAACAAACGGGCCTCTCGCTCATTTTTGCCCAGAACATGCAAGTTGTGGAATGAGCTACCTTCTGAGGTGTTCCCCTTGCGCTATGACATGGGGTTCTTCAAGAAGCAGGTATTTAGGGTTCTTAAAGGTCGGCAACGCATAGGTGACTCCCCTGATGTTGCTTATGTCCATGGGCGGCGATGACTGCTTTCCATCAGGCGGCTCGTCTGCTCGTTTGCTGCCTATTTCATAAAAAAAAAAAAAAACTGCGTCGAAATATCGGGAGCTCGACAAAAATCAAAAAGGTAATCACGGTCTCTATCCCGGTCAATATAAGTCTAATGAAAATAACCGTGAATCATTCAAAACTCTTAAAATAGGTTCTAAATGACAGATTGTTGTTCGAAATTTATATCTTTTTTATCTGTTTTTAAAATGTGATGTATGAAACATATTACTACATAATATGAAGCGCTGGTGGTCTAGCGGTAAGAGCGTGCGACTTTCGATCCGGAGGTCGCGGGTTCGAACCCTGGCTCGTACCAATGAGTTTTCGGAACTTATGTGCGAAATGTCATTTGATATTTGCCAGTCGCTTTTCGGTGAAGGAAAACCGGACTAATTCCAATAAGGCCTAGTTACCCTTCGGGTTGAAAAGTCAGATGGCAGTCGCTTTCGTAAAACTAGTGCCTACGCCAAATCTTTGGATTAGTTGTCAAAGCGGACCCCGGGCTGCCATGAGCCGTGGCAAATGCCGAGATAACGCAAGGGGAATAATGTTTATTGTTGACGAGAGCTTAAATTTAATTTGCAATTGTTTGCTTTCAGGCAAGAACTTATATTGGACGGACGACGCCCTCGGTCAAATATCTGTGGCGCGTCTATCTAACAGGAAACAACGGAAGGTGCTCATAAAGGAACCGCACTACCACCCTAGGAGCATTGTCTTAGATCCACGAAGAGGGTAAGTAACCACAAGTATAGTTGTTTAAGCGTTTTGCGCTATTTTATGTTGTTATTGCATCTTTAGTTGGCACCTTGGCTAAGTTGGTTACCTATTGTTAGCGCCAGAATCAAGCAAATTTTGCGCTAAGAATAGGTAACCTATCGCGTGAGATTTGAACATATTTAAAATCTTTTAAGCGGCGTTCTCACGTTTTAAATTAGTCGAAATAACGCTGGACATGCTTCTATCCATTTCCGAGGCTCTTTTTCAAAGAATAATGACCCCGCCTTCGCTCGTCGAATGCGCGGCGCGTAGGTACGGCGCGCGTGGCTGCTCATGAATAGAACGAAATATGTCAAGCGTTCTTTTCACTTAATTAATACGTGGGTAAACTTCAATTAATATTTTAAATATGTTTGAGTCTCACGGGAGTGTTACAGTTAAAATAATTGTATGCTCTATAATTTCTACACTTTTTTTTTTTTTTTTTTAGTATAGATAGGTAGACGTTTGACCACGATCACACCTGATGGTAAGTGATGATGCGGTCTACGGTGGAGCACGCTTACCTATGAGATACCTATTTACTCTTGCTTTAAAGAGACCTGGATTTTTTAACCTACAACCTTTGTTTACAGCGTAATGTACTGGTCCGTCTGGGCCAGCTCATCTACTCCGAAAGGCAGTATAGAGACGGCCGCCATGGACGGATCCGGGCGACGCGTACTAGTCTCCGACGATCTCCACTGGCCGAATGGTCTGGTCATTCAGTCGGACGAACAGATGCTTTACTGGTACGTATGATGACGTCACGCCGATAACATTGTGCAGATTGTGCTATTCAATAGCATTTTAAATGTTCACGCTGGTCTTCGGTAGCGGGTGGGTATGTACAGCTTTGGGTTAGATACTTAATAAGGCAGTAAGAATCCGGGCGATATACTGGCAATAGACTGCCATCTCTTGACACAGACTTAAAACTTGAATCTCAGTTTTGACAATAGGCTACTTGCCTCCTAGTCAATCAGCTTCTTTTTAAAAACTGTCAAAACGAATTTGAACGACTTGCTACTATGGAATTAATATGAAATCGAATTGAGTGACGTCACGATCAATTCAGTTAGGTACCTTATATATATTTCTACCTGACTTATTAAATAAAAATTCGATTTTAAAATAACTTCAGTCAATGTTTTTTTTAGGGTTCCGTAGTCAACTAGGAACCCTTATAGTTTCGCCATGTCTGTCTGTCCGTCCGTCCGTCCGTCCGTCCGTCCGTCCGTCCGCGGATAATCTCAGTAACTGTTAGCACTAGAAAGCTGAAATTTGGTACCAATATGTATATCAATCACGCCAACAAAGTGCAAAAATAAAAAATGGAAAAAAATGTTTTATTAGGGTACCCCCCCTACATGTAAAGTGGGGGCTGATATTTTTTTCATTCTAACCCCAACGTGTGATATATTGTTGGATAGGTATTTAAAAATTAATAAGGGTTTCCTAAGATCGTTTTATGATAATATTAATATTTTCGGAAATAATCGCTCCTAAAGGAAAAAAAAGTGCGTCCCCCCCCTCTAACTTTTGAACCATATGTTTAAAAAATATGAAAAAAATCACAAATGTATAACTTTATAAAGACTTTCTAGGAAAATTGTTTTGAACTTGATAGGTTCAGTAGTTTTTGAGAAAAATACGGAAAACTACGGAACCCTACACTGAGCGTGGCCCGACACGCTCTTGGCCGGTTTTTAATAATTATCTGATGCTTTGTTTCGTGCATGGTAATTTTTTTTATTTTAAGGACAGTCAAGTTCCCTATTTGGCCCATATTCTTAGCTTGATATGTGTTAAAATGTCAAATATTAATATTAGCGCCATCTAGCTGAGCGTACCCCAAAAGTGTAATGCCATCTAGGCCATCGCACCTTTTTCTGTATGGTACTGAGGTACGTTTTTTTCTTAGACTTTATCTGTCTATGCGGAGTTATATTGTATATGTCTTTGGTCAAATCCAATGCCATTCCCGCTTTTGGATTTCTTCGTGTACGGGTGCTTGTCCATTTATTTATTCTCCAAGTACATATCATATTACAAAAAGCTGACTAATAATTCATTGGTTCTCAGGTGCGATACATTCTTGAACAAGATTGAAAGCCTAGATCTGGCTACGAACAAGCGAACGACGATCGTCGCAGCTCCAACTGTCAACGTGCAGAAACCATATGGACTTGCACTGATTGACGGTACGAAATACCTAAATAAATTATTATGTCACATGATTTGGCCATTTTTTTCCACCCCTTTTTTTTGTAACATGGGTATTTTTTACGCGATTCATACTCAGAATCGAGAGCTCTTGCGATCCTGATAAGAGAAAAAAATGTCCCAAGATTTCCATACATTTTTCGAACCTTCCATTCCGTTACCGCCATACAAAATGTATGAAAAAATGGTAACGGAATGGGAAAAAAACCTTGGGACACTTTTTTCTCTTATTGGGATTGAAAGAGCTCGCGATTCTGAGTGGAAAACACATAAAAAATTCCAAATCCAAAAAAAGAGTGGGATGGACAACTTTGAAAAATGGCCCATTTTTTGTTTGAGTTAGGAGGCAAACGAGCAGACAGGTCGCCTGATGGTAAGCGATCACTGCCGCCCTTGGACACCCGAGACACCAGAAGTGTTGGAGGTGCGGTGCGTTGCCGGCCTGGAAAATGGGTGTATGATCTTTTCTTAAAGGTTTGAAGGTCATATCCGGTCCGGAAATACACAAACAATCTGAACCTTCAATCCAATTTATCTTTTTGTTCATGTGTATTTACACATGAACAAAAACATTTGTTGACTTTATGTTTTATGTATTGCAATAAATAATTTTGATTAATTGTACACAGTAAAAGAAGAAGAAAAAGTAGAATAAAATTACAAAATACATCTTTTTGTTAGCTTTGTTCTATGCGTTCATAGCTTAAGACCTGAACCTTACACTGAGAGAAAATACAACCAGTTTTCATGTTCGTTCAACAAGTTTTTTGATTAAAATAGCGCCTACGTGCTCTTTGGTTCAAACAACAAGCTACTTGTCATTTGAATCGGCAATATATTTGAATCAACAAGTCGATTTTATAAAAACAACCTGACACATTGTTTTAAACATACGTTTGGCTGATTCAAACGGATAAACCGCAACAAGTCGAACTTGTTAAATTCACAATGCAAATTTCTCTCAGTGTACATAGATACATAAATACCCGCCATCATGCTAGAATCCCATAACGGGGTAGGCAGATCACATGAAACTATTCGAAGTTTCAGTGCCACTTTAACTTTAGTAGCCTAAATTCTACGAAACTATCGGTTTGGGACTCTGATTCACGAATTTCGACCCTATTTGTATAGTATGAATTTTCTGAGATGTTTTTTTGGCTTTTGTCGTAATCTGTTAAACAAAAGCCTTTGTTTCTATTATTCACGGCTGTTAGCTCCCGTTTCCACAGCACGCGCTTAAGTCTCAGTGTAGTTAAAAAACAACTATCATGATAGCAATAAGGTTCAAATTTATTAAACAGTTTGCTGTATGCAGGTAACTTTTTTTGAAGATGACACAACGTGTTATCTCCGAAAGGGCTTTTTATGGATTTGAACCTTATTTACTATCAGAATAGTTGCTTTTTAACTACACAGACTATAGCACGTGCCGTGGAGACGGGAGCTAGCCGCCGTGAATAATAGAAACAAAAGCTTTTGTTTAACAGATTACTGCAAAAGCCAAAAAAATCATCTCAGAAAATTCATACTATACCTACGTGTTTTGTCATTGTCACCTATTATAAAATTTTACTTTATTTACAGGTGATATAATTTGGAGCGAGCATGGCACCGGTAACATCCGGCGCTTGGGCGCCGACGGCCAACCTAGCCCCAACACCAATGGCACCATATTGAGGCACCTGCCACCGCCCTTGTATGACATACGGCGCATCGCTGCAGCGGACAGATTAGGTTGGTTTATGTATTTCTTTCTCTCTCTATAGCTCTATCTCTTTCTTAATTTCCCTGCCAGTGTCTTTAGGGTATGTTGGAGTTTGGGCGTAGATAACCTAGCCTAAGTGCCAATGGCACCATATTGAGGCACCCCCCTCCGGCTTTATATGACATATGGCGTATCGCTGCTGCTGACAGATTAGGTTGCTTTAGTGTTGTTACTGACTCATTAATTTATAAGGTATTTGTCGAATGCCTACCCTAAGGAAAAGCTTCAATTTTTTTTACAACAAATACAATTTTTTTTTTATACCACGTCGGTGGCAAACAGGTATACGGCCCGCCTGATGGAAAGCGGTCACCGTAACCTATGGACAAGGGGTGTCACATGCACGGTGACGACCCATTAGAAACTAGTACTTAACCCATATAGCCAAGAAAAACTAAAATTAACTGCCATTTATGTCCCGTAATCTATATTCTTTGCTACGTATGTCAAATACCTATTCATTTTATTAGCAGTAAGTCAGATTGGTAGTCACAATATTAAGCGTAAATCATATTTTAAATCACCACAGGCCGCAACACATGCACGGAGAAGAACGGCGGCTGCTCGGAACTCTGTCTAGCCACGCCCACCGGACACACATGTGCGTGTGCCACCGGCCGCGCACCAATAGCGGAGCGCCCCGCGCAGTGCGGCTCGGGCGCCGCCCCCGCGCCCGCCTGCGAGCAGGGCAAGTTCCACTGCGGCCGCGGGTATGTCACACATATAACTGTTTAGCCACGCCCACCACTTGTGTACCAAATTTCCAGTAGCAGCGCGCCCGCACAGTGAGCCACGGGCGCCATCTTCGCACCAGCCTGTGAGCAGAACAAGCACACACACACAACACAATTTCGGAATTGTACGCGAATCAGATGAGTGTGTTATGCACCGTATCTCAGTCAGTCTCAGCACACAGTGCCTCCCGAATGTATGCTTTGACGATAATCGGCATCAAATTTCATTACCTACTCAAATATCAACGAGATCGAATTATTAACCGTCGCCTCAAATCTCTCAAGAAGGACCGTTCTCAAGTCGTCTGTATGTATGTTTTCTTTTTTTTGTTTTTTTTTATCTTTGTTCCTCGATATCTCCGTCGTTACTGGACCGATTTTGAAATTTTTTTTTGATTGAATGTATATGCATACAGATTGTTCCCATTTTTCTCAGAACCCAGTTCTGATGATGGGATCCTGGAGAAATCGAGGGAGCTCCTCAAATCTGAAAGGCATACATATGGCGATTTTTGTGTTTTTAAAAGAACAGCATGCATTTACGTACGGAACAGTGACATTTGGTGCAGTGGAACTGCTGATGATGGTCAGAACGGAACTCCTCAAATCTGAACGGCACGCTTATAGTGACTTTGATATTTTTATAAGAAAAGCATGCACTTACGTCCAGAACAGTGACATTTGGTGCAGTGGAACTCCTGATGATGGTCAGAACGGAACTCCTCAAATCTGAACGGCACGCTTATAGTGACTTTGGTATTTTTATAAGAACAGCATGCACTTACGTCCAGAATAGTGACATTTGGTGCAGTGGAACTGCAGATGATGGTCAGAACCGAACTCCTCAAATCTGAACGGCACACTTATAGTGACTTTGGTATTTTTATAAGAACAGCATGCATTTAAGTTCAGAACAGTAACATTTATTTAGTTACTAGCTTTTACCCGCGGCTTCGCCCGCGTAATAAAAGTATTCATTAAGATTTTCATTTAGATCCTTAGGTTTCTCTGTAGGTATCTGCGATTATTTCGATTGCACATAATACTTTTGCTTGCAATGATTGTAGAAATATTACACATCGACCACAGCGTAGGTAATTCTATATACGCTGGGGAAACCTTTATAAACATCCCACATAGCCCGTATTTCGACACTATGATCGGTGGGTAAAAAGTACTTTTTTCTATTATCCCTTACAATTTTTTACATTTTGCTTATACTTATCGCAAACGTAATCTTCAAGCAAGCAAACAACGATCGTCTTAGAGCACATTGATTGTAAGAGACCGCCGACCGATTATCCGTATCCCTCTAACGATACCCATATTATCCGTATCCGTATCCGTATCGCTATCGCTATCGCTATCGCTAACGCTATCGCTATCGCTATCGCTATCGCTGTCGCTAACGCTATCGCTATCGCTATCGCTATCCCTATCGCTATCCCTATCGCTATCCCTATCGCTATCCCTATCGCTATCCCTATCGCTATCCCTATCCTTATCCCTTATCAAGATATTTAATGATATAACACTTTAAGTTCTCGCGCTTTGTACACATATTTAAAGTCACATACAGGTCGAACGCGATTAATTAACATTATTTTTACCTTTTTTCCCAACGTTTCGGCCAGGTTGCACTGGCCGTGGTCGCGGAAGACTGACGTCCCAGCAAAATGTCACCGGAGATGTAAACAACACAAAACTACCCGATATTAATTTATATAAATGTTCGGGGTAGACAAATAAATATAATCTACCCGCTTTTAGTTAATGTTTATTTCCCACCATGTTTATTTTAAAGGTAAAAATAATGTTAATTAATCGCGTTCGACCTGTATGTGACTTTAAATATATGTTTAATAATTTCTTATCAAGTGCTAAAATATAAAGTTTCATGGTTTTATCTTTTAAAATTAAGAAATCCCATACAAACTTTCAACCTCTTTTTCAACCCCTTCATCCCTTTTTTTCGAAATAAAAAGTAGCCTATGTTCTGTCTCAGGGTCTAAAGATTGTCTATTCCAAATTTCATCAAAATCGGCTGCGTGGTTTAAGCGGGAAAGCGTAACAGACAGACAGACAGACAGACAGACAGACAGACAGACAGACAGACAGAGTTACTTTCGCATTTATAATATTAGTATGGATATTTGTTATTCAAGCATTTTCAAGTCAAATTTTGTCAAGCTTCGATTTCTTATAATCGGATTCATGAGGAATTGAGGAAACTCCTCAAACCTTAACTGTATACTATATTGATTTTTGTTGCCATCAAATAATTAAAGCATTAAAAGCAGTTTAAAAAATACCTACACATTTCTACATAATCCAACATTCGCAAGTAGCTTTCACCAGAACCCCAAAGGCGGCGGTTTTTTTTTTCCTTAAAAATTATTGAATTATGTTCGTATTTCAATTATTATTAATACCAAGCAATATTCCATCCATACTTATATTATAAATGGGAAAATGTGTGTCTGTTTGTTTGTCCGTCCTTCACGGCAAAACGGAGCGACGGATTGTCGTGATTATTTAAGTGGAGATAGTTGAAGGGATTGAGAGTGACATATGCTACTTTTTGTCTCTTTCTAACGCGAGCGAAGCCGCGGCCAAAAGCTAGTATTTATATAAATTCTACTTATTTATTGCAGACGCTGCATCGACGAGCTGTACGTTTGCGACGGTGACGCTGACTGCCCTGATGGCTCCGATGAAGACAGCTCTCCTACTGGACCGTGTGGTAAGTACAAAACCCATAGCACAGTATAATAAAGAGTACTATCGTACAGTATGGCCACTCCCGCCCCCGCTGAAAGTGCTGCCCACCCCCTCTCGGTTACCTCATAGTTACCGCCTGTCAAAAACACGAACAGTCAACCTGTCATATTTCACTCATACAAGCATAGTACGCGTTCACCTACATGAGCTTAGACTGTGTGCTAGGAACGCGCCTCTTTCGTATATTTGATCGCCAGTGTCCGAGGTGCGCCCATAGGTACTTTACCTACACATGACTGCAATGTCAGCCTGTTTTCCTTCCCCCAAACGGTCTGAGACCTGGATGTGATCATCCATCATCATCACTTGCCCTTTTCCCATTATTTGGGGTCGGCGTAGATCTTCTTCCATTCCTCTCTATCAGCCGTCATTTCCATACCTTTCACTGTCATATCATTCTTCACACAGTCCATCCATATTTTCTGAGGCCTTCCTCTAGCCTTGTAATTCCTTGTATTGGATGGATACCTACTACTACAACTGCCTTTATATTTACCACTCGTTTTGCAACATTGTTTTCATCCCTTACATGCCCATACCATGCTAATGCATAAATGCTACTCACACTGGCGCTACTCTCAAGCGTTCATCCATTTTATTCATATTTAATTTTGAAAAAACCCATATCATTTAGATATTATTTGTAATTTTAAATTTGAGAAGAATTTATCAATTGCATTTTGTTTTGTTACAGCAAACAGGACATGTACTGACGCTCAGAACTTTAAATGCGACTCTAACCGTTGCATTCCGAAGACTTGGATCTGCGATGGACAAAGAGGTACAAAACAAACAATTATCCTAAACATGAGTCTCATAAAGATAGATTATATGCTAATGTGTGTCATATTTACTTGAAAGCCTTTTGTCACCAGATGACGTTCATAAATACCAAATTTCAGTCTATAATGTATGAAATTAAGTTATTGCTAGGCAGAGTGATGGCGGATGGACTAAAATGTTAACGGAATGGTGGCCGCTTACAGATTGAAGAAGCGCTTGGCATCCGTTGGCCCGTTGGCACGACATCCGGAAAATTGCGGGTCACAGCTGGATGAGATTAGCTCAGGACCGGTACAAATGGCGTACTAGAAGAGAGGCCTAGTGGGCGATAAGCGATGATGATACTTATCTCCTTGTTTTCTGTAGATTGTCTCGACGGCTCTGACGAGTCGGAGTCGGCCTGCGCCGAGCACGTGTGCGGCCCCGACCAGTTCCTCTGCGCGTCCTCGCGGCGCTGCATCCCGGCCGCGTGGAGGTGCGACGGCGCGCCCGACTGCGGCGCCAACGACCGCTCCGACGAGGCCGACTGTAGAGCTACAGGTTTGTCATTCACTCATTCATGTATCATCAAAATTCCAAGGCATTTCTAGCGGGTGGACACGCTTCAAATTTGAAATGTAGTTAGTTTTAGGGCTACAGAGCTAGGAAAAATTAAAATTGCAGTAATTACACGTATGAAAATCAGTTGGAGCGCCCGACTGCGACAGCAACGACCGCTCCGATGAATCTGACTGTAAAGCTACAGGTTTGTCATTGACTCATGTATCATATCATCAAAATTCTAAGACACTTTTAGCGGACGGATACGCTTCAAATTTGAAATGCAGTTAGTTTTAGGGCTACAGAGCTAGGAAAAATTAAAATTACAGTAATTACACGTATGAAAATCAGTTGGTGCGCCCGACTGCGGCAGCAACGACCGCTCTGACGAGGCCGACTGTAAAGCTACAGGTTTGTCATTGACTCATGTATCATATCATCAAAATTCTAAGGCACTTTTAGCGGACGGATACGCTTCAAATTTGAAATGCAGTTAGTTTTAGGGCTACAGAGCTAGGAAAAATTAAAATTACAGTAATTACACGTATGAAAATCAGTTGGTGCGCCCGACTGCGGCAGCAACAACCGCTCTGATGAAGCCGACTGCAAAGCTACAGGTTTGTCATTGACTCATGTATCATATCATCAAAATTCTACAGCACTTCTAACAAGCGGACATGCTTCAAATTTGAAATGTGGCTAGTTTTAGGGCTACAGAGCTTGGAAAAATTAAAATTACAGCAATTAGAAGAATAAAAACGTGACTTTTGGAACAACAGGCTGACTGCAAAGCTACAGGTTTGTCATCGATTCATATATCGTCATAATTCTAAGGTACGTAGCAGGCACATAAACCTACAATTTGAAACGCAATTAGTGCTTAAGAAGACTGGAAAAATTAACATTAGGGCAATTACAGTAAGCAGTGTTTCCTTACAGAAAACGCAGAATGCCACCCGCTAATGTTCCGCTGTCCAAACGGCGGCTGTGTGCCCTGGGAATACTATTGCGACGGACGGGCAGATTGCGCCGACGGCGGCGACGAGCAGCGTTGCCGCGGCGTCACACCTACAAGGTGAGTGAACTGTGATGCCAACCTGTAACATCGATATCGAGTTAAGTATAGAATATCCTGGTCACAGCATCAAAATGTAACACCCCTAAACTATAAGGACACCACGCTACAATATTTGTCCCAACGAGCGTAGATCCTTCGTTGAAATGTGATAATTGATCCTGCGGCGTCACCGCTACACGGTGAGTACAACACTCATGCCAAGCGTAATGTCGATGTTTAGGTTAACAACTATCGGTCTATCTATTTTGATATTGCTGATTTAAGGACACGGCACCAAAATGTAACAATAACCCTAAACAAGAAACTGCGCTACGAGATGGGTCCCAACGAGCGTAGATCCTTCGTTGAAGTGTGATAATGAGTCCCGCTGCATACTACTACTGCAGCTGAGTGATAGGAGCTACGATTTTGCTTTTTCCATATGATAAAAATTGCTTTTGTTAACAGGGATGAAGAAGTTGCGAACAAGAACAGCGTGTGTGAAGAACACGAGTTTCAATGTGCAAATAAGGAATGTATAAGAAAGGTAAACTATTTTATTCATAGAATTCATACTCATCCTGTTTCTAACGATCGTGATTTGTTAATGTTATCTTTCGAAATATCCATAAAGTTCTAATATGAGCAAAAAAGTTTAATGACTCAAAACTTGTTCTTATTTCGGTCTCAATACAATTTGTGTGTGTCGTTATGCAAGCCCATCTTACTGAGGAGCTGGATGTTACGTGGGACTCCCATCTATCACAAATTTGTCTTTGCAAGAAAGGGGACATAGTCTCACGCACTAAACCCACATCTGTTTAACCCGACAACGACGGGGAGAACTGATCGCCAGCATTCTACTACATATACCACCCCGTAATACTAAACACTCGCCTATCTCTCCACAGGAATTTCGCTGCGATTATCATCCGGACTGCCTCGACAGCTCCGACGAATCGAACTGCGAGCAACACCGAGCTACCACCCCCGCCCCCACTACCCCTGCGCCTGATGAGTGTGTGGCACCTGCGTTGAAGTGTGACAATGATACCCGCTGCGTACCGTTACTACAGCTGTGTGATGGAAGCTATGATTGTGCTGATGGGTCGGATGAAGCTGATCGATGCGGTAAGCTGACTAGTTTATAATATCCTGGTCACGGCACCAAAATGTAACTCCCTACTGTCTAAACCACTACTAGTGTATTATCTATGATACTAATCGTGAGCTGCGATCAACCTTGAACTACCACACCCTATACCAGACGAATGCGTGGCACCTGCGTTGAAGTATGATAATGGTCCTCGCTATGTACCTCTACTACAGCTGTGTGATTTGTGATAATGGGTCGGATGAAGCTGATCGATGTGGTAAGTTACTAGGTTTATATTATCCTGGTCAACTGACAACCTGTCACTGCAATGACACAATTTGGATTTCTTTCAACCCCTTTTTGCCAAGAGTGGCACTGAAACTTAGTAGTTCATGTGCTCTGCCTACCCCTTTATGGGATACAGGCGTGATTATATGTATGTATGTATGTATGTATGTATCCTGGTCACGGCACCAAAATGTAATTCCCTATTATCTAAACCACGTTACTAGTGTATCTATGACACTAATTGTGTGCGATATTGAGCCACCACCCTTGTGAGACAAGATGAATGCGTGGCACGTGCGTTGAAGTGTGACAATGGTATCCGCTGTGTACCGTTGCTGCAACTGTGTGATGGCAGTTATAATTGTGCTGATGGGTCGGATGAAGCTGACCGATGTGGTAAGTTAAATTTATAATATCCTGGTCACGACACCAAAATGTAACGACCCAACATTGATACTTCCTTGAAATATGACGATATTTCATTCAATAATTTTGTTTACAGGCGAGCCTATGTGCATCGCAGCAGCATGCACACATGAGTGTCACCCTACACCTAGCGGAGCCGTGTGCGCGTGCCCAGCGTCCCTACATTTGCAGCGCGACGGCGCTACTTGCTCTGAGCGACACATCTGCCACGACTGGGGCGTGTGCAGCCAGGTTAGTTCAATATCGCTGTCTTTATCTACTGGTGGGCCGATTACGTCTGTCTTTGTCTACGGGCGAGTCTGTGTGCATCGCAGCAGCATGTACACATGAGTATCACCCTTCACCTAGCGGAGCCTTGTGCGCGTGCCCAGCGACCCTACATTTGCAGCGCGACGGCGCCACTTGTGTGCAGTCAGGTAGGCTCACTCGCTATCCTGGCTTTTGTAACAAGCGAAAATTGATTTGCAAGTCTGCTCGAAATACGAATTATTTCATTTAGGACCTCTTACTTAACCCAGGAAGAAAGTGTATTGTAAACAATTGACAGTCTAACCACACCTTGGACAAAAGCGATCAAATATATGAAAGAAGTTTCTACGCACATAGTCTAACCTCGTGTATGCGACCGCGTACCATGGTTGTATGAGTGAGACAAGATATGTCGACTGGTCGAGTTTTTGACAAGCGGTAACTGTGAGGTGACCGAGAGCGGGGCGGCACTTTCAGCGGCAAGCAGGGAGTAGCCATACTGTACGATAGTACTCTTTATTATACTGTGGTCTATTTTATATTGTTCGCAGTCCTGCCAGCCGCAGAAGAATCGCCACAAATGCACTTGCTACGAGGGTTACAAGCTGGCTGATGACGGCTTCACGTGTAAAAGCATAGGTATGATCATTAAAACATGAAGTTAATATATTAATAATCAAAACATAAACATAGCACACCCTTGAGGCATACTGAACCGTCTCAATTGTTGAGTCCTTGGTACAATCACCGACAATAATACCAGAAAAATATGGCTACAAATAAATTATAGTTTAAAAAATCACGCATTAATAGCAAACTAACTTAAATCGTGGTCAAAGTTTTCACAAGACTTTTCTAAGAAATCCAAAAATAGCTATGATACGATGTTCCATCATGAAGTTCCAGTCCATATCATCAGATCAGTTCGACAGTACCATATTATGGTATTGTCATCAGAACTACATACAGTTGCCAATTTTCATTACGTTACGCTCCTTGGAAGATGGTTAAATAAGTTACCTTAGATTACATTATAGTTACATATAGGTCGACCTAATAAAAGCGTGTTAAAAATATCTGTCACAATCTTGAAAAAGAGCTTGTCAGATATTTATGCAGCTATCTTTTTGTGCGATGTTATTGCCGGTGGGATCAGAAGTTCTATGTTTGTTACGTAGTCCTCATCAAGTTTTTTTTTTTCTTTCAGAAAAAGCCACACCTCTCCTAGTATTCAGCAACCGCCACGAAGTTCGCGCAGTGGAACTGCCTTCTTTAACCTCTAGAGCGCTCATCTCTTCTCTCAAAAACACGGTGGCCCTGGACTGGAAGAGAACGGGAGACCAAGTCACATTATACTGGACTGATGTGGTCGATGATCATATATACTCCGGCACGGTGCAAGGAATAGGTGAGATGTTATTCCAGCATTATCTAGCAATCGAAAGAGACATACGTAAGGCAAAGTTAACTTCTAGAACGCTCATCTCTTCTCTCAAAAACACGGTGGCCCTGGACTGGAAGAGAACGGGAGACCAAGTCACATTATACTGGACTGATGTGGTCGATGATCATATATACTCCGGCACGGTGCAAGGAATAGGTGAGATGTTATTCCAGCATTATCTAGCAATCGAAAGAGACATACGTAAGGCAAAGTTAACTTCTAGAACGCTCATCTCTTCTCTCAAAAACACTGTGACTCTGGATTGGAAGAGAACGGTTGATCACGTCACATTATACTGGACTGATGTGGTCGATGATCATATATACTCTGGCACGGTGCAAGGAATAGGTGAGACATCTTTATAGAATCATCTCAATCACACAGTAAATCAGATAACGTAAGGTAACCTACGGGGTTACCGTGAAGTATTAAACCCATTCAGTTTAGGTAGCGAAAGAGGGACGCAGCTGTATAACTGGTATAGCTGTGTCCCTTTCTCTAGACCTCAACTGCCGCCAGTCTGTCGGTGTTTTACAGGTTGCACTTCGGGAAGTGTGCTCAAAAGCTACTCGAGCTTATTCCACCGTCCCCATTCTACCATCGGACTCTTAGACGCACGGCCGGTTTCCACCCTTTCTTGGTAGATATTCCGCGAATTCGCACGAAGCGCTTTGCTTCTTCTTTTCTTATGCGCACTGCCAAGGAGTGGAATTCCTTGCCGGCGGCTATATTTCCGAGCTCATATAACCCGGCGACCTTCAAATCAAGGGTGAACAGGCATCTTCTGGGCGAACTCACTCCATCGTAGGCCACGTCTTTACCTTTGGCTAGTAAGTCTGTGGTCAAGAGTAAGCCCATTCATAAAAAAAAAAAAAAAAAAACTGAACGGCTTTAGTACTTAATGGCAGCCTTCCTGAGCTCTCATCTCGTCCCTACAACATATCTACAACATAATCTCATTCTCACAGTCTGAACTAAAGAAGAAGCAGTGTTATTGAACCGATTACAACCTGGCTAATTTATTCTTATTTATTACCAAATTATTACCTAAGTATATTTCGAAAGCGTTCAAATCCAGTGTTAAGAATTAATGAAAAAATATTCATGACGTCATTTTGTTGTGTACAGCTCTGAGCGATATCAAAGTGGTGATCGAGCAAGGCGTGTCCACGGCAGAGGGGCTAGCTGTCGACTGGGTGGCCAACAACCTGTACTGGGTCGAAGGCACGCTCCGACAGATCGAGGTTTGTGACTCTTTACTGTGTCTACTTTATTTTTATAAATAACGTATTAGCGTTGGCCTCAGATTAGTTCCATGTAGTAGCTTTTATTGTTTACCTTAGTGAGTGTACGAGCATAGATGGATATCTATACAGGTTCTAACCAACTGGGTCCACACAGGGCAATGTAGATTTACAGAAATGTTGAGCGACATATTGCAGATCGTAAGAACATATAAATAAGGTTCAAAGACATTGCCGTCGTGAGACGAAGTAGGTACGCAAATGTTAGCTGTAAGTTGCATTATGGTTTATGGTAAACAACATAATTAAGGTAAAATGTTTTTTTTTTTTATAAATAAATTAAAAAGAAAGATCCGCTGGGCTGAGACAGGTTACTGAGCCGAGCAAAACGTGCGTGCTGCCTCAACTGAGGCTCGTCTACATTGAACGTACCTCGCTCTGTGTGGATCCGGCTAATTAGGAATAATGTCTTATGAATTATAAAATATTTAAATTTTAATGATTTTTTGGTCAACAGGTGGCGCGTTTGGACGGCCGGTATCGCCGCACTCTCGTGTCGGGTGATATGGAGAGCCCGCGGGCTATCGCACTTGATCCTAAACTTGGTATGTTTTAAAATTGTGTTACAAACATTTCAAACTAGCACGAGAGGTTTTTGGATCTGGGTGGCTCAAGACATCTTTCCGCTCACTGCTTCTCCGATTTCGTAATCGCTCTAGAGGTAGGAGTAGGACAGACAATAGAACTTGACTGTAGTGAAAATAAAATAATACCATGCACGAAATAAAGCATCAGATAATTTTAAAACCGAAATAAATTACACATATGAAAGAAAAAGTGACCAAGTCCTCTGGTGCCTGAGGCTGGAATCGAACCAGCGTACTCTCCATACGCGGGAGATGCCTCTTTATCCGCTCGGCCACCAAACACAGCACAAGTTACTTTAAGACAGCACAAGTTGAAATATTTTCAATCCATACTAATATTATAAATGCGAAAGTAACTCTGTCTGTCTGTCTGTTACGCTTTCCCGCTTAAACCACGCAACCGATTTTGATGAAATTTGGAACAGACAATCTTTAGACCCTGAGACAGAACATAGGCTACTTTTTATTTCGAAAAAAAGGGATGAAGGGGTTGAAAAAGAGGTTGAAAGTTTGTATGGGATTTCTTAATTTTAAATGATAAAACCATGAAACTTTATATTTTAGCACTTGATAAGAAATCATTAAACATATATTTAAAGTCACATACAGGTCGAACGCGATTAATTAACATTATTTTTACCTTTAAAATAAACATGGTGGGAAATAAACATTAACTAAAAGCGGGTAGATTATATTTATTTGTCTACCCCGAACATTTATATAAATTAATATCGGGTAGTTTTGTGTTGTTTACATCTCCGGTGACATTTTGCTGGGACGTCAGTCTTCCGCGACCACGGCCAGTGCAACCTGGCCGAAACGTTGGGAAAAAAGGTAAAAATAATGTTAATTAATCGCGTTCGACCTGTATGTGACTTTAAATATGTGTACAAAGCGCGAGAACTTAAAGTGTTATATCATTAAACATCTTGATAAGGGATATTAGGGATAGGGATAGGGATAGCGATAGCGATAGGGAAAGCGATAGGGATAGGGATAGCGATAGGGATAGTGATAGCGATACGGATACGGATAATATGGGTATCGTTAGCGGGATACGGATAATCGGTCGGCGGTCTCTTACAATCAATGTGCTCTAAGACGATCGTTGTTTGCTTGCTTGAAGATTACGTTTGCGATAAGTATAAGCAAAATGTAAAAAATTGTAAGGGATAATAGAAAAAAGTACTTTTTACCCACCGATCATAGTGTCGAAATACGGGCTATGTGGGATGTTTATAAAGGTTTCCCCAGCGTATATAGAATTACCTACGCTGTGGTCGATGTGTAATATTTCTACAATCATTGCAAGCAAAAGTATTATGTGCAATCGAAATAATCGCAGATAAATATACCTACAGAGAAACCTACGGTCCCAACGGATCCAAATGAAAATCTTAATGAATACTTTTATTACGCGGGCGAAGCCGCGGGTAAAAGCTAGTAGATTATAATTTAACTTGTGTTCATTAGAATTGCATCAGATAATTATAAGAAAAACATGGACAGAAGTTATTTTTAAATCCAATTTCTATTTAATAAGTCAGGTAGAAATATATAAAGTAACTGAGTTGACTGTGACGTCACTCAATTCGATTTCATATAAATTCCATATTAGCAAGTCGTTCAAATTCGTTTTGACAGTTCTTAAAAAGAAGCTGATATTTGACTAGGAGGCAAGTAGCATATACTACATGGATAGTGGGGTGTTCTGATTCGGTTTTGTTGAGCTTGAGGTTTCAGAGACTGTGAGGGTGTTAGCATGGTAAGGATATAAATTTACACTTGAAATATCTAACCCCTTAACTTCATTATTTGAGCATTTCTTTTTTTTTCCACTTTTATGAAGTGTGATATTTCTGAAAAAAAAATGCTATTTATACTCAGAATTACTAGCTTTTTCAATCCTAGTAGTTAAAAAAATTGTCCCATACGATTTTTTCTTATTTTGTTACTATTTTCGGTACATGTTGTATGGGGTAACAAAAGAGGAAAGTAACAAACATGTATGGAAATTCTGGGACACTTTTTGTCTCCCAGTGAGATTTAAAGTACTCGTGATTCTGAGTACAATTGACCAAAAATTCCATAAAACAATCAAAATTTTTTTATTGGCAAAAAAAAAAGAAATGCTCATTTCTTATTATAATTTCGAATTGGATCTCTTGATATCGACATAATTTTGACGTTTTTACCTCCAGAAATTTGGTAGTGATATGTTTTTTTTAATCTTGCTTTCTTCCTCAGGTTACCTATTCTGGAGCGATTGGGAGCAGTCAGCTCCGCGCATAGAGCGTTGCAGCATGGCCGGCAGAAACCGCACGGTAGTGGTGCAAGTCGACGAGATAGCCGACGGCGCGTGGCCTAATGGCATCACGTTAGATCATGTCGCCACTAGGCTGTATTGGATCGACGCCAAGTATGTACAATTGTACAACTCAAGTTACTTATAGTCAGCTCAGGTGCAAACCGCACGGTTGTGGTGCAAGTCGACGAAATTGCTGACGGCGCGTGGCCTAATGGCATCACGTTAGATCATGTCGCCACTAGGCTGTATTGGATCGACGCCAAGTATGTACAATTGTACAACTCAAGTTAATTATAGTCAGCTCAGGTGGAAACCGCACGGTTGTGGTGCAAGTCGACGAAATTGCTGACGGCGCGTGGCCTAATGGCATCACGTTAGATCATGTCGCCACTAGGCTGTATTGGATCGACGCCAAGTATGTACAATTGTACAACTCAAGTTACTTATAGTCAGCTCAGGTGCAAACCGCACGGTTGTGGTGCAAGTCGACGAAATTGCTGACGGCGCGTGGCCTAATGGCATCACGTTAGATCATGTCGCCACTAGGCTGTATTGGATCGACGCCAAGTATGTACAATTGTACAACTCAAGTTACTTATAGTCAGCTCAGGTGCAAACCGCACGGTTGTGGTGCAAGTCGACGAAATTGCTGACGGCGCGTGGCCTAATGGCATCACGTTAGATCATGTCGCCACTAGGCTGTATTGGATCGACGCCAAGTATGTACAATTGTACAACTCAAGTTAATTATAGTCAGCTCAGGTGGAAACCGCACGGTTGTGGTGCAAGTCGACGAAATTGCTGACGGCGCGTGGCCTAATGGCATCACGTTAGATCATGTCGCCACTAGGCTGTATTGGATCGACGCCAAGTATGTACAATTGTACAACTCAAGTTACTTATAGTCAGCTCAGGTGCAAACCGCACGGTTGTGGTGCAAGTCGACGAAATTGCTGACGGCGCGTGGCCTAATGGCATCACGTTAGATCATGTCGCCACTAGGCTGTATTGGATCGACGCCAAGTATGTACAATTGTACAACTCAAGTTACTTATAGTCAGCTCAGGTGCAAACCGCACGGTTGTGGTGCAAGTCGACGAAATTGCTGACGGCGCGTGGCCTAATGGCATCACGTTAGATCATGTCGCCACTAGGCTGTATTGGATCGACGCCAAGTATGTACAATTGTACAACTCAAGTTACTTATAGTCAGCTCAGGTGCAAACCGCACGGTTGTGGTGCAAGTCGACGAAATTGCTGACGGCGCGTGGCCTAATGGCATCACGTTAGATCATGTCGCCACTAGGCTGTATTGGATCGACGCCAAGTATGTAATCTAATAAATAATAAAAAAAAAAAATAGTTTTGTAGAATACTAACCATATATATAATTATTATGTAATTGCGTACTAACAACAATGATCTCAGTTGGTCCTTGAAATAAATATTGGGGACACCTTACACAGATCAACTTAGCCCCAAACTAAGCAAAGCTTGTACTATGGGTGCTAGGCGACGATATATATACTTAAATAGATACTTATATACATAGAAAACATCCATGACTCATAAATGCCCTTACAGGGATTCGAACCTGGAACCGTGGCTCAGCAGGCAGGGTCACTACCGACTGGGCCAGACCGGTCGTCATGATGATTATCTATTATTTCCAGATCGGACTCAATCCACACAACGCTGTACGATGGAACTGGCTATCAACTGGTCCTGCGTGGACACGCGATGCTATCCCACCCGTTTGCAGTCACGCTCTTTGAGTCACACGTCTATTGGACCGATTGGAGAAGCAACAGGTATGCCTCGACATGTGTTCATTAAATGTCCTCGTTAACAATCGTGGATGTAAAACGCCACTCAGAGAATAAGGCGGTGCGGAGAGGTTGACCCAGAGTCTTACGGCCCAGCCATGACATTGGGCTAAGCGGGACAGCGGTGAGCGGCAGCCATACGTGCAAATGAAAAGTCCCATCGCTGTATCTCGCTCCAATGTATGGCCGCCGATTACCACTGTCGCGCTTAGACCAATGTCGTGGCTGAGCCGTTAGTCTTCCTTTTCCTACGTTGCTTTACTTAGCACAGCGTTATGCCACGACTTTTGAGAGTCGTTTGCTTAAACCAAAGACATATGTAACTCCGTATAGACAGATAAAGTCTAAAAAAAAACCTCAAAACCATAGAGAAAAAGGTACCTACGGTGACCTAGATGGCGAGACACCTTTGGGGGACGCTTGGCTAGATGGCGCTAATATCCATCCCCATCTTAAAGGCCGGCAACGCACCTCCAACACCTCTGGTGTTTCGGGTGTCCATGGGCGGCGGTGATCGCTTACCATCAGGCGACCTGTCTGCTCGTTTGCCTCCTATCCCATAAAAAAAAAATATTAACATTTTAACACATATCAAGCTAAGCATATGGGCCAAATTGTCAAAACTGAGGTTCAAAAGTTTTAAGCCTGTGTCGAGAGATGGCAGTCTTCCTGTGTCGAGAGATGGCAGATCGCACTGTGATAACACATTTTACTTTGACAGTAACTCTCTATAATACTCGATCCTCTTTGCTTAAACTAATGTCTATCTTTTTTATAGTGTGATGCGCGCTAACAAATGGAATGGAAGTGATGTGCAAGTTGTGCAGAGGACTATGATGCAGCCTTTTGATATCAAGGTAAATACTTTTTTTTTAAATATCCATCTTTTTTATAAGGTAGTGGTGCAAAGTATTGTAGTAAACATATTTTAGCTACTATTTACGTAACTGGGCAGTTTTTCTCAAAGTTGTCCACCCACTTTTTTTTTGGATTTGGAAATTTATGTGTGGTTTCCACTCAGAATCGCGAGCTTTTTCAATTCTAATAGGAGAAAAAAAGTGTCCCAAGGTTTTTTCACATTCCGTTACCATTTTTTCATTCATTTTGTATGGGGGTAACGGAATGGAAGGTTCTAAAAAATATATGAAAATCTTGGGACATTTTTTTTTCTCCTATCAGGATCGAAAGACCTCGCTATTCTGAGTATTAATCGCGTAAAAAATACCCATGTTAAAAAAATGTGGGGTGGACATGGACAACTTTGAAAAAAATGACCCAACTGTTGTTGTATGAAAATGTAATAATTTAAAATAATTTATCACTAAAGAAAAAAATATTCGGAAACCGTCGTGTAAATTCAAATTCACTCATACTTTAGAGCCGATCTTTTGTCACAATTTCTACAAAACTTCTAACACCACCAGGTGATCCACCCAAGTCGCCAACCAGCCCTACCTTCCAACCCCTGCTCCGTCAACAATGGTAACTGCACACACCTGTGTCTCATTGACGGACCGAATGTGCGCGTGTGTGCGTGCCCACACGTTATGCGATTGGCGAAAGACAACGTTACTTGTGAGGGTAAGTTATAGGTACAAGAGTTGACACGCATGGAACGAATGAGGGAATGAAAATATGTATGTGTGTGACTGATTAGCCAATAAAATAGTGGCTCTTGACAGTTTCGACTTTATGCAGATGTCACTCACAGTAAAAGTTTGTGAGGGTAAGTCATCACATTCATACATACATACAATCACGCCTGTATCTCCTAAAGGGAGGCAGAGCACATTAAACTGGGCCATTTTTTTCCAATTTGTACACCCCGCTTTATTTTTGGATTTGGAAATGTTTATGTGGTTTCCACTCAAAATCTTTCAATTCTAATAGGAGAAAAAAAGTGTCACAAGGTTTTTTTCCCATTCCGTTACCATTTTTTCATACATTTTGTATAGCGGTAACGAAATGGAAGGTTCGAAAAAATGTATGGAAATCTTGGGACATTTTTTTTCTCCAAGTAGTCTCCTGAGTAGGTATTAATCGCGTAAAAAAATAGCTATGTTACAAAAAAGTGGGGTGGACAACTTTGAAAAAAAATGGCCCAACTATTCAGGTATCAGTACCACTCTTGGCAAACAAGGAGTTGAAGGAAAACTAATTTGTCACATTTTGACTGGTTGCCAACCTCTCGTCTACGTCACAATTTAACCGATATCCCGCAGTCGACTTCTAGGATACAAGGGATGAAAAGGGGTGGTGAAATTCTAACCCGTCGCCATTCGGGAAACATTCAACTGCTCATAATGTCTTTGAAATGAGGATTGCAGTCAAATTTAAAGTTTACAACAATTATTTGTGTCCGGACTAAGGTAAATCAGAAAAAAAAAATATCTGTAAGTAAAAAGTATCTGCTTCGTTTTGCTAAAAAAAATCTTTCTCGGAAGAACTAATCAAGTGTTCATGATTTTTCCTTCCACAGTGCATGAAAAAGTAGTGGTCATCGGCAGAGCAGGCTCCATTCGCGGTTTGGACCTTGACGCGCCGTCGCAACCCGTCATTCCTGCTGTATGGGGCGCGCAACTGGCCGCACCACGAGCCTTAGCAGCGCTAACTTCACAACGGTTACTGTACTGGAGCGATGCTGAGGTAAGGTCAACTTTATACAAGTTCAATCAATCAATCAAAATATTTATTCCTAATAAACTTAAAACTACACAATATGCAAAAAAAACAGTATTACTAAAACTACAAACGTACAAGGGATTGATAAGTTTATCACGAAATGGTCCCGTCTCAGCATAATGCTGACCCGGAGGTCAGCGCTGATCTTCCGACGAGACCATTTGTGAGACCACGAACGCAGCCGCACGACACAGCCCCATCGTAATTCGAACGCATCCTTATTGAAGCGATCAACGCCATCTTGTCTACTATCTATGGCAGGGCATATTTCACATCAATAAGTTGAGGTAAGGTATATTATTCAATCGGCGGTATAGACCTAAACTAGTCATTCCTGCTGATTGGAGCGCGCAACTGGTCGCACGACAAACTCTAGCAGCGCTAACTTCACAACGCTTACTTTGGAACGACACTGAGGTAAGGTCAACTTTCACACTAGTGAACTTAGGCATTGAACGAGGCTGAAGTTGCCAAACCACAAATACATATAGTCCTATGTAGTACAGTATAAAATACAATACACTTGAACTAATTAACCTGGACATTTTTTTAAATTTGTAGACGAACGAGATAAAACGGACCCGCCTCACCGGCGGCACAGCTGAAACCGTAGTAGAAGCGGCCGGCGTCGGAGGTGCCCTGGCTTTGGACTGGGCCGCTAAAGTTCTGTACTACGTCGCGCAAGGCCAACTGTGGGCCGCGGGCCCGCTCGGCGAAAGGGCTTCTCCGCTCTGCGCTGTTGCTAATGTGACTTCCATCGCTGTTGACGTACAAAGGTATATCTATACATACCGTATAACGAATTGAAACTTTATCTGAATAGTGCATTTTTTACATATGAGTAGTTCAACCCCATAATATTATTCCATAAGTCATTATACTGTGAATGTAAGCGAAGTAAACCAATAGTGTTTGTTTCATGATTTCTTTCTTTTCAGATTATTACTTTTTAATCAGTGTACATGGAAAGTACAGTCTAGTGCAGAAACTATTGATCCTCTGTTTTTAACCCCCGACGCAAAAACGACGGGGTGTTATAAGGTTGACGTGTCTGTTTGTCTGTCTGCCTATCTGTGTGTGTGTCTGTCTGTGGCATCGTAGCTCCCGAACGAATGAACCGATTTAGATTTGTTTTTTAGGGTTCCGTACCTCAAAAGGAAAAAACGGAACCCTTATAGGATCACTTTGTTGTCCGTCTGTCCGTCCGTCCGTCTGTCAAGACCCTTTTTCTCAGGAACGCGTGGAGGTATGAAGCTGAAATTTATATCAATTACTCAGGTCTACTGTCCCTTGAAGCTGTGAAAAAATCAAACTTCTAAGCCAACGCAATCAAAAGATACAGCCGTTTATGCCGCAAATTTTCGACACTTGCAAGGGAATCAAAACCTACAGGGTGCTTCCCGTGAACTCAGAATCTTGAAATTTGGTACGAAGCAACGTCTTATAGCATAGATAAAGGAAAAATTACGAAAACCATAAATTTTTAGTTACATCACATAATATATTTTTTTTTAATAATTTTAATGTTTGTACGGAACCCTCGGTGCGCGAGTCCGACTCGCACTTGGCCGGTTTTTTTTTTGTCTGAAAGCTGAGTTAGTCGGGAGTGTCACAGACAGACACATACACAGACAGACAGACACGTCAAACTTATAACACCCCTTCGTTTTTGCGTCGGGGGTTAAAATGACGTGTGATCTATCTCGCGTTCTCGCGCCAATCATGTGCTAATCCTGCTGAGCTGTTTAAAGTAGCACTTTTTTAGGGTTCCGTAGTCAACTAGGAACCCTTATAGTTTCGCCATGTCTGTCTGTCCGTCCGTCCGTCCGCGGATAATCTCAGTAACCGTTAGCACTAGAAAGCTGAAATTTGGTACCAATATGTATATCAATCACTGCCATTGGTCATCATGCCCTTGGTCTCGGTAACATACGAGCCATTAACCCGATCCAAGGGAAAGTAGAGTCACCTTCGGCGAAAGGGCTTCTCCGCTCTGCGCTGTTGCTAATGTGACTTCCATCGCTGTTGACGTACAAAGGTATATCTATACATACCGTATAACGAATTGAAACTTTATCTGAATAGTGCATTTTTTACATATGAGTAGTTCAACCCCATAATATTATTCCATAAGTCATTATACTGTGAATGTAAGCGAAGTAAACCAACCATTTATTTCTTGTCCGAATATGAAAGTACACAAAAAAAAAGGAACGATAAATGCTAGGGCGTCCCCCGGAAGCGACGGTCGAAGAAACGAGCGCTCATCGATGCGAATGGCCACTTGGAACGTCGGATCTATGACGGGCAGAAGTGCCGAACTGACAGAAGTCTTGAAAAGACGGCAAATCGATGTGTGTTGTGTACAAGAGACCAAGTGGAAGGGGTCAAAGTCTAGAAACATCGGCAATGGCTATAAACTTATCTACCACGGAACATCTACCACCAGAAACGGCGTCGGTATTATAGTCTCAGACTACTGGATTCAGCGCATAGTAAAGGTAATCAGACAAAGTGACCGGCTTATACAAGTAAAGTTGGCGCTAGATCAACAGCCTTGCCTCAACATCATATCGGCGTACGCTCCGCAATCTGGTACTCGAGAGACAGAAAAAGATATCTTCTGGGAAGATCTTAGTGGCTTGTTATCAGAAATCCCAAGTGATGAAACTATCCATCTTGGCGGTGACCTAAATGGCCACGTGGGATCCTCGAACATAAATGCGGAAAGATGCCATGGCGGGTTTGGGTATGGCACCCGAAATAGTGACGGTGAGACAATTATAGAAATGGCGTCAAGGTTTGACCTTGCTATAGTAAATACCTTCTTCCAAAAGAAAAATGATCATCTCGTAACATACCGAAGTGGTAGGAACTCGACACAAATAGATTATATTCTCGCAAGACGTATACATCTAGGCAGATACAGAGACAGTAAGGTCATACCTGGGGAGTCACTGACAACTCAACACAGAATATTGGTCACCACATACAAACTTCCTAAGCCTTTAAAACAAAAGCAACACAAGGTTCCAAAAATCAAATGGAGTTCGCTATCAAAAGCGGTAGGGCAAATTTTCACCCGAGAACTAAGGGATACATACATGGACCAAAAAGACACTGAATTAACGGCCGCAGAAATGTGGAATAATTTTGAAGTCACGTGTAGAGGAACTGCGGAAAAACATCTAGGTCGCACAAAGGGAGCAACAGGTCCATTTAAGGAAACAGCTTGGTGGAACATAGAGGTCAAAAACGCTGTCTCCAAAAAGAAAGAGGCTTTTAAAATCTGGCAGTCAACAAATGAAGAGGCAGACCGTTTACTTTACAACGACCTCAAACGGCAAGCTAAACGAACCATAGCTATATCCAAAGCTGAATCCTACCAAGCTTTTTACGAAAAATTGGAAAAAGCTGACACTCTAGTAGACATCCACAAACTGGCGAAATCGCGTCACAACAGCACCAAAGATATCACCACAGTCAAGTACATAAATGATGCATCCGGTAAACTTCTAACCCAGGACAAAGATATCCGGGATAGATGGGTGCAGTACTACGAAGATCTCTTAAATGTATCGCACCCGAGAAACACCAATACGTCACCACCAGGCTCTGTCTGTGGCCCCCTTACAGCGATAACACCCACGGAAATAAAGAAAGCTCTGTGCCAGATGAAGAACAACAAAGCAACAGGACCAGATGAAATCCCGTCAGAAGTCTGGAAACACTTAGGCGAAGAAGGTATACTCTGGCTTTATGAAATTTTCAACAAACTTATACAAGGTCAACAAATACCTGAAAGCTGGAGAAACAGTCTTCTCATACCATTTTACAAAGGAAAGGGAGACGTGAGAGACTGTGGTAACTACCGCGCTATCAAACTTATGTCCCACTCTCTAAAAATCTGGGAAAGGGTTTTGTATAACAGACTAAATGAACTAATAGTATTAACTTCAAATCAATGCGGCTTTGTTGCTGAAAAGGGAACGGCGGACGCTATACAAACTATACGCATACTTTTAGAAAAGAGAAAGACTAACAAGAAGAACTTACACATGGTCTTCATTGACTTAGAAAAAGCGTTCGACCATGTCCCACGTGACCTGATCTGGGTGGCCCTCAGAGATCAGCTGGTGCCGGAAAGTTATATCTCGCTCATAAAAGACATGTACAGCGATGTAAAGACGCAAGTTATGAGCCCAGCAGGTAAAAGTGACAGCTTCTCAATCAGATCCGGCGTCCATCAAGGCTCGACTCTCAGCCCGTTACTTTTCAATGTAACAATAGACTACCTCACGAAAAGTTGCCAAAAACCTGTGCCCTGGAATATTCTTTACGCAGACGATGTTGCACTTATTTCAGAAGATATAATAGATCTCCAACACACATTCAACACCTGGATAGAAGCACTTGAAAGTAATGGGCTAAAGATTAGCAGAAAGAAAACTGAGCATATGTCTTGTGTGTTTGATGGCATTTCTAATGCCAACGACTTCAAAATCTATATCGGAGCCACAAGAATTCCCACAGTGTGCCAATTTAAATACTTGGGATCCATCATCAGCAACGATGGCAAGATCGATAAAGATGTCACACATAGAACTACAGTGGGGTGGCAAAAATATAGGGAGCTGACCGGCGTAATATGCGATAAGAAAATGCCAATAAAAGTGAAAGGAAAGTCTATAAAAGCGCAATAAGGCCTGCTCTTTTATACGGCACAGAATGCTGGGCAACAACCAAACATCACATAAATAAATTGCATGTCACTGAAATGCGCATGTTGCGTTGGTCAGGAGGAGTCACGTTGCTGGATAAAATCCGCAACGACTACATAAGAGGTAGTTTCAAGGTCGCACCTATAGCTGAGAAACTCAAAGAAAATCGTCTTCGGTGGTATGGGCATATTCTACGTCGCCCAGAAGATCATATGGTCAAGTTAGCCTTAAACATGCCGACACAAAAAAGAGGAAGCGGAAGACCACCTACCACTTGGCTGACGATAGCCAAAAATCGTGTATTATGGAGGAAAAGGACAAGAAAGGCCGACCCCACTTAAATGGGAAAAGGTCAAGGAAGAAGATGTATATCAATCACGCCAACAAAGTGCAAAAATAAAAAATGGAAAATAATGTTTTATTAGGGTACCCCCCCTACATGTAAAGTGGGGGCTGATATTTTTTTTCATTCCAATCCCAACGTGTGATATATTGTTGGATAGGTATTTAAAAATGAAAACGGGTTTACTAAGATCGTTTTTTGATAATATTAATAGTTTCGGAAATAATCGCTTCTAAAGGAAAAAAAAGTGCGTCCCCCCCCCTCTAACTTTTGAACCCTACGTTCAAAAAATATGAAAAAAATCACAATAGTAGAACTTTATAAAAACTTTATAGGAAAATTGTTTTGAACTTGATAGGTTTAGCAGTTTTTGAGAAAAATATGGAAAACTACGGAACCCTACACTGAGCGTGGCCCGACACGCTCTTGGCCGGTTTTTGTTTAGCAACTTAAATATCCAAATATGTTTTCTCACAGGGGGAAATTGTACTGGGCAGTGTCCAGCACAGGCGACGCAATGGGTGCGAAGATGGAAGCGGCCGCCAGCGACTGTAGCGAACGACGGATTATCATTGACGCCACACGCGATCCTTTACTGGCTGGAGTTCATAGTAAGTATACAACTAGTTTAGGAAATGTCACTTAGAGTATATGTAGCTTTCTATTTAAAAACTGTATGTCCTTACCCACTTAAGGAATCTCTGGTGGTAAGCCACATATGAATTTGACGACCGGTCTGACCCAGTCGGTAGTGACCCTACCTGCTGAGCCGCTGTCCTGGGTTCGAATCCCGGAAAGGCCATTTATTTGTGTGATGAGCACAGATATTTGTTCCTGAGTCATGGATGTTTTCTATGTATATAAGTATGTATTTATCTATTTAAGTATGTATATCGTCGCCTAGCACCCATAGTACAAGCTTTGCTTAGTTTGGGGCTAAGTTGATCTGTGTAAGGTGTCCCCAATATTTATTTTATTTATTTACTTAAATATGTATGATTATGAAACAAAATCTAGAGAACACTAGATTAAGATTTAAATACTTCAGCTATTTTAGACTGCTTACAGGCCTCAGTCGGTTCCTTTGACATAGAGGACAGAGTCCCTTGCCCTAACCTTGTTCTCTTGCCCTTATCCCAGTCACTTGGTCACTCTTCCATGCATATCTATCACCCGTCATCTCTTCATTAACTTGCTTTCGTTTCATACAAAGACATATCATCATTTCTTTTAAAAAAAACTTGTATCTTCGTCTGTCAGTGAAAAGAAAATTTTAGTAAGTATGTATGGACTTACTGCGTTTTAACTTCGAGGAGCAGCATGAGATACGAGATTTTTTTAAAGTAGCGACGATATGTGACTCCGTATAGACAGCTACAGTCTAAGAAAAAAACGTACCTCAGAACCATATAGAAACAGGTACGGTGGCCTAGATGGCGTTACACCTTTGGGGAACGCTCGGCCAGATGGCGCTAATATGAATTAATATTTGACATTTTAACACATATCAAGCTAAGAATATGGGCCAAATTGTCAAAACTGAGTTTTAAAACTTTTAAGCTTGTGTCGAGAGATGGCAGTCTATGCACTGTGATTACATATTTTACTTTGACAATAACTCTCTATAATACTTGATCCTCTTTGGTTTCATATCATGTCTCACCACAGACCAACCCCTATAGACATCCATTACAAGACGACTCGCGGTCGCCAGCCTTCCTAGTATTTGCACTGATATAAGCGCGGGCGCTCGCCGTGCCCGATCAGTATCGACCAAGTAACAGACCCGAAAGCAGCGCGTGTTTTTCGCACTAAAAAATTGGAAAAGGGTATTTTGATGCCTTAAAGATGTCCACCTGTAGTGTGAAATGGTGTGGAAAGGTAACAAAAGAAGCTCAAATTTAAAAACAGACGGCATTACATTCCACAAATAAGTCATATTTATAATTTATTCAGAGCCGGCATAGGTCAACTTACATTGGCCACTTACGCGTCAGTAGAGGGACAGTCATACTTCTGTCCCTTTTCATCTGGCGCGACTGCCCGCCGTCCTTGAAACGGCCAATCACAGCGCGCTTAACACATTCCCCGCCCGCTCCTCGCACCCCAAACACTGGTGACTCGTATCGCGAACAAAATATACAAGATTTCTACTCTATAGGAGGTTCTCTGTGTGTCTCACACAGTCCATCCACCTCTTCTTATTAGGACTGAGCATCGATCTAAACTACCTAGATGCACCATCATGGCTTAGAATGTGTCCGCAGCAAATTGTGCTTGAAAATGTTCTAAGCACAATTGGGCGGTCAGTAGCGCTTCATCCGCCGTGTCGGCAACATGCCTAAGTGCTCCGTAAAAAAGTGCAAAAATAACACCTTATATACGTTAAAAAAGGATGACGTATCGTATTTCCGGTAAGTTAATAATTTTATAATGTTATGCATTTGTGGCCAAAATGGCTTCCTAACTTACTAAAAACATTTATTTTCTAGAATAATTAAAGTAAATTCCTTGATTTGGTCTTACGCAGTTTGTCTCTTTCTCTCGCGCTATACTAGTAATGAGCGGACGGCGACAAAAGATGGATGAAGTGGAACATAGTTAAAAATGGAATGATGGAGTCGCTAATTTATATTTTTTGTAAAAGAAGCCTATTTCATATTATTAGTGTATGTATTTATTTATTATTATGGACCAATAAGTCTGAAATAAATGATTTCAATTCAATAATATTAATACATATCTTATAAATTACTTTAATTATAAAAAGAAACAACCCGGGAATAGCAATTTCGTTTTTAAGTAATAAAAAAGGTTTTTATTCCAGATTCCCAAAACAAGACGTTGAAAGGGAAAAATGGCGCAAGATTATAGCTGAGGAGCGGAGAGAAGATTTACCCACACAAAGCTTTGAAAGAAATTACGTAGAATAATAAATTAATGTCATCATTCAATTCTTCTTTGTTTTAATAGCTACTTAATTCATATTCTCCAAGTGCACCATCCCTCACACACACCACATACAATCCCTCAACTGTTTACCTTCACATAATCGCTACACATACACTCACTACACGCACACACGCACATATGTTATACACCGTGTTTCACTTAACACTAAAAACCTGAAAACAGTTTGTTCAGAATCGAGAGTAGAATCGATTCAGCTATATCTTGATGGGGGTAATATTTTTATTTAAATTTGTATTATTAGTTATTTTTTACGTGCCTATTCTATTGTACTCGTAAGACAACATTGTGTACATCGCATTGCTAGAGGTTGTTTACCTTTTTCAGTATTTAGGGGTATTAATACTGGCTGGTTACTTGGACGATTATTTTTTCGCTTCGAGTTTGACGTTGTTTGTCAGTTTAATCTTAATGTTTATCATAAGTCATAACAAATTGAACTCGTACCTAATTACAACCTTGTCATTTTAAACATTGGGTTTAAATTTGATTACCTATCCAATTTGAAGTTTACTGTGACAAAGCTTTAAAGTGTTTTACAGTGACATCTTAGCTGTCTATTGGTAAACCTTATGTCGTTGCAGTAACGTACACATATAAATAGTTTTGTGGTTTATGGTGGAAGTTAGCAATTATTTTATTGAGTGTAGAGCTAAAAGTCAAGTAGAGCTGTACAAAAAATTAAAAATTCAATTAAAAAAAAAGTAACCATCAGATTAAAAGATGAATACTCTAGATGAGTTTAAAAAAATAAAAATCAGTTGGGGTGTCTGAGGTTTTGAGTGTTACCGGAAACACGGTGTATATATTAGACGACCGGTCTGGCTCAGTCGGTAGTGACCCTGCCTGCTAAGCCGCGGTCCTGGGTTCGAATCCCGGTAAGGGCATTTATTTGTGTGATGAGCACAGATATTTGTTCCTGAGTCATGGATGTATCCTATGTATATAAGTATGTATTTATCTATTTAAGTATGTATATCGTCGTTTAGTACCCATAGTACAAGCTTTGCTTAGTTTGGGGCTAAGTTGATCTGTGTAAGGTGTCCCCAATATCTATTTATTTATTTATAAACATACACACACACACACACACACACACACACACACACACACACACACACACACACACACACACACACACACACACATATATATTTAAACAGTTTTTCGCAAAAATACCGCAAATTTCCTCATTCTCGCCTTTCATCTCATAGCGCGACTCCCATGATGCCTCTGTCCATCCTCGTTCCCAATTTAAAAATGGCGTTTAGATTGTTGCAGCGCGAACGAAATTAAACTTATGTTGGTTGCAATAAGACGTAGATTTGTTTAAAAATATGCACACCTGCGATCTGCGGTCATAAATTTTATGGCTGTCGCGATGATCACATTCATTAATGTCATAACCGGCAATTGATTGCATTTGAAATTGAACTCTAAGTACTAAGAAATAACGTTGTTTTTGTAAAAAAATTAAAGTAGTTTTTACTACATTGCGAAGTTTTCGTTTGTCAACTAGACGCACACATTTGCAACTAAGCGATCGGACACTTTTGAGTGTCGAATTTGTAGGCGATAGTGTATCTAGGGAAGTTTAAATCGATGGGACTGAGTATTAACTTCTTTTCTGTACTGTAGGTTTGACGATGGAGCCAAAGTCTGGATGGTTGTACTGGGTCAATCTCGCGTCTGCTTCCATTCAGTACATAGATGTCAAAACTGGAGAATTCTTTACCGTAAGTAATCTGTTTACATTTGGCATGAATGGCAAAACCTCTAATAACCTAACCACAAATTATAAACTGAAATAGATACCATACACTAAAGAAAAAGCGATCAAGCCCTTTTTTTTAAAGTAGTAACACTACTATATATAAATTATAATCTGAAATAGATACCATACCATACGTATACTAAAGAAAGATGGTGTAAGCCCACTGGTGGCGAAGCCGGGAATCGAACCCGGGTCTCCATCTAACGCGGCTGACGTGATAAACCGCTACACCACCTTTCTTTAGTGTATGGTATCTATTTCAGATTATAATTTATATATAGTAGTGTTACTACTTAAAAAAAAAACAAATCAAAAAATATTTAATAAAATAATTTGATTTTGTTACCTACATCGAACCTAACCACAAAGTTAAAATTTTGAAAAACCTCCGACATAGTGGACCGATTTTCATGAAACATGGCTAAGAACACTCCCGACTAACTCAACTTTCAAACAAAAAAAATCAATCTAAATCGGTTCATCCGTTCGGGAGCTACGATGCCACACAAACACAAAAACACAATTATTAAGGAATGAAGTTCAATTCATTTACTGTTTTTACGACTGCACCTAACAGTGTTACGTTTTCTATTTTAATTTATTGAATCTAAAGGAACATATTTACATTATTTACGTTGTTATAAATTGTGCAGACGAGTGCCCAACGCGATTCGTTAATGACTTCGCATCACTTCGCAACTAATTGCGTTAGAGTTCAGGATTGTCTAATATTCTTTCAATGTATTGTATCTCATTCTTACTGCCCGCAAGGCTCATATTAACGAAGTTATACAGTGAAAGCCAGACACACTTTCCCTTATGACACACTTATCCGTATTGTTCTTAAGTTTTTTTTTTCTATTTTTCCTTACTAGGTTCAAAGACATGTGTAACTCCGTATAGACGGATAAAGTATAAGAAAAAAACGTACCTCAAAGCCATAGAGAAAAAGGTACGGTGGCCTAGATAGCGTTACACCTGAGGTACGCTCGGCTAGATGGCGCTAATATTAATATTTGACATTTTAATACATATCAAGCTAAGAGGCCAAATTGTCAAAACTGAGGTTCAAAAGTTCTAAGCTTGTGTCGAGAGATGGCAGTCTATGCACTGTGATTACACATTTTACTTTGACAGTAACTCTCTACAATACTCGATCCTCTTTGCTAGGTTGAATTAGCAACGGGCGCGCGTCCTTTAGCCCTGGATATCCACTTCGAAAGGCTACTGTGGGCCGATGGAGATGGTCTTAAAGCCTGCAAGCTGCCCCGCGTGCGAAGCCAAGCTACTCAGAACTGCGTGGATTCAGAAGTGCTCAGGGCTAACACTGGTGAGTCCACTATTTTGTAAATTACTCTTATATTGTAATGGCGACTTAGCTACTGCGGGCCGACGGAGACGGTCTAAAAGCCTGCAAACTGCCCCGCGAGCGAAGCCAAGCTACGCAGAACTACGTGGATTCTGAAGTTCTTAGGGCTAACACTGGTGAGTCCACTATTTTGTAAAGTTGAGAATAACTAGAAAGACCGAAAAGAGGTCACCAAAAACTTGTTTCCTATATTCATAGTGTATCAAAAACAAAAACATGGAAATCTTCATTAAGGCGAAGGGTAAGGCGAAACTAGCGACACTTTCGATATTTTCTTATGTAATATTTTCTTCGGTTACCGCGATAGTTACTCATGAAATAAAACTGTGGAAACGGATTAAATCGCGTATAAGGAATTTACAATTCATCCCGACGTTTCGAACACTTTACAGCGTTCGTGGTCAACGGATGACTGAGGAAAAAACATTCATTGAGGATTTCTTATGTCTTCAAAATTAGTATTTTCTCAGTGATATTTCTACATCAGTCGCTAACAAAACGCCTTCGGTATTTTATAAAACGCTCTACGTTAGAGCTAGGGTGGCAGTTCTTTTAGACATTATGTTTGTAAACTGTATTATATTAGTCCAGATTTTTACGATTCAGTTTTAAGTATTAAATACAGTTTAAAAAAGTCTAAGCTCATTATTATTCTTAATAAAAGCCATCCACTTTCATTGTTATCGACTGTAACGAAATTATTCCTATTTATTCCCGACAGACAACGTGCTATCCCTCCGCGTATACGACGCCGCAACGCAGAACTACACACAAGGCGCCTGCGCGCTCAGGACGCCAGCGTCATCGTGCGCGCACCTCTGCCTACCTGTGTCGGAAACGCGCAGCCGCTGTGTGTGCGCAGCCGGGTATAATGCTAACGGGACGCAGTGCATACGTAAGTACTTTCTACCTTTTAATACTAATAATATAGGTTACGACACCAGTTTGACATTGTTTTTTAAAAACTTCTTATAAATATTATTCTATTGTGTACAAAGTGTATATTGCATCTTCTGGGCGAGCTCACTCCATCGTAGACCACGTCTTTGCCTTTGGCTAGTCTGTGGCCAAGAGAAATCCCATTTATAATAAAAAAAAATATTATGTATAATTAATATATGATAAATAGACTGATACCTGTATAGTTTTAGAAATAAGTAGAACATTTGCATGAAGTCTTGAGATAGCGGATAAAGGTGGAACAATTGTTAACCTAATTTGAAGACCTGTTACTAACCCTTTTTCTGTAAATAAAACATTGATCAATAATTTAAATTGCAAGTAAACGCTTGAGTTTACTTAAGAGTATAAATTTGAGAATCTTCAACGTAATTCAATCGAAAATCCTGGTCACGGCATCAATTGTAAAAGCATCTTACTTAAGAATATATTTAAGAATCTCGGATTCTGAAGTACACACTCGTCAACGCGTCGCGATTTAACTTTTTTACTCCCGCCCCACGTTATAATGAAGTATACTGTAAAATCAGCGAGGACTTTGTAGTACGATATACTACGAGAATAAATATGTATATATTTATTTGATTGTGACTTGACATTGAAGTTCTTATTAAATTGTCAATCCATACATTAATATTATAAATGGAAAAGTGTGTGTGTCTGTTTGTTTGTCCGTCTTTCACGGCAAAACGGAGCGACGAATTGATGTGATTTTTTAAGTAGAGATAGTTGAATGGATTGACATAGGCTACTTTTTGTCTCTATCTAACCCGAGCGAAGCCGCGGGCAAAAGCTAGTATCTTATAAATGTGTTTTTGTATAACAGCGGAAGATGAAATCTTGGTGTACTCGTTGAGCTGGGAGATCCGAGCGCTATCGCTCACGGCGCCTTCACGGACCGTTCTGCCGCCCATCGCTCAGCCGGCGCTCTGCACCGCGCTAGACTATCGTTCAGGTAAGATTGATCAAAATATATCTAGAAAATTATTGAAAAAATATTTTAGACTTACTAGACCAGGCTCCTTCTTAAATTAACTTTGTTAATTAACTTAGTTTTGAATGATTCGCGGTTATTTTCACTAGACTTATATTGCCCGGGATATAATTATGTATACAATGATTTTCTTTTTGATTTTTGTCGAGCTCCCGATATTTCGGCGCAGTTTTCATCATGATCACGGAAAACACGAATTCAAAAAGGTAATCAGAATCACCGTCTATATCCCGGTCAATATAATATAAGTCTAGTCAAAATTTAACTTTGTTTGGAAGAAGATATTTAAAATGTGACTAATTTGAGTGATCCCGAAAAATATACTACAATAAAATACCGACAGATCATTCTGCAAAAATAAACGGCTTGTAAATAATTCACACACTTCGTATGCTTCAAATATGTTACAATTGCATATTATTTTTATAGATGGTGACTGGATATACTGGGCGGACTCTGAAAGCGGAGCAGTGGCGCGAGCTAGACGCGATGGTACCGGGCGAGCGGCGTTGGTCTCTCAACCTGAACCGCTTGACGCTCAGCCAGTGGACTGGCTGTCTGGTAATACATTATGTTACTATATTGTACTATGACTGGATGACTCGGTGACTGGGCAGTGGCGCGAGCTAGACGCGATGATACCGGACGGGCGGAGTTGATCTCTCAACCTGAACCGTTTGTCGCTCAGCCTGTGGATTGGATGACTCGGTGACTGAGCAGTGGCGCGAGCTAGACGCGATGGTACTAGACAGGAGGCGTTGGTCTCTCAACCTGAACCGCTTGACGCTCAGCCTGTGGACTGGCTGTCTGGTAATAAATTATTTTAACTTCCTGCCTCGCTGTGAAGTTTACACTGCGTCCGTGGTACCTGCAGATCGATACGACCCGCCCGACCCGACCTTCAAGAAAAGAGTGGAGTCTGTAGAGGCCGGCTGGGAACTCGCAACCCCTTCAGTTTTGCATTCCTCTTTTTCAGTTCGTTTGCCTCCTATATCACAACAAAAGTGGCACACCTATTGCTCAAATACATTTTTTTTTTTTTTCGGAACAAATGTGCGAAATTTTAATTTGATATTTGCCAGTCGCTTTTTGGTGAAGGAAAACATAGTGAGGAGACCGGACTAATTTCAATCAGGTCTAGCTACCCTTCGGGTTGGAAGGTCAGATGGAAGTCGCTTTCGTAAAACTAGTGCCTACGCCAAATCTTGGGATTAGTTGTCAAAGCGGACCCCAGGCTCCCATGAGCCTTCCACGGTCGGTGTATGATATTGTAAATAATTGTATGTGTCGTTGTAATATATTTTATTTTATTGTATATTTTTTGTCCATGTTAGTTTATTCGGTGTATTTTATGTATTTTATGCTGTAATGCCGTGTAAACTTATTAAATTAAATAAATAAAATAATGAGCCCCTGTGAATGCCGGGATAACGCAAGGAGGATGATGATGTAGTTGAGTAAAGTTTTTCATTATCGTGGCGACGGCACCAATTTGTCACTTTGTATAATTTCAATCAATCTAAATACCTATTTCTTCTTCTTCTATGTAAGGCTTCATAACGCCTTATGTAGTATCACTGCGACCATTTCTGATATTTTTATTTGTGAGTTTGTTCATCCTAAATCTTCCAATAATTTGTAGACCAGTAAACACTTGTTCAAACCACTATCATTAAAATTTCGATAATGTTTGACAAGGTTCATGTTTAGTTTTTAGTAAGATAGAAGTTACATAATATTTTATAATTTTGTCCTCTATGCAGGCCTCGCTGTAGACTGGGTAGCCGGCAACATCTACTGGTCGGACCCCCGCCGCAACCTCGTGGAAGTCGCCCGAGCAAACGGCGACCACCGCTACGTTCTCATCGACACTGACCCGCTTGCCGTTACAAGTATGTACCTTTACCGTTCATATAACCGCGCACATGCGCCACCGCGCACTTGCGTATGTGTAACAGCTATTTAGAGGAACCACCATATGGTCCATAATTTGACGTATATAGTACTGATAGTTGAACTGAGCTGTGAAGTAAGTGACGTTTGTTACGTAGGTTCCATAAAAAAGGTTTGCGTCTTTTAGGACAAATGGACAAGAACTAAACATACTTCATAACGATTCAAACATAAATGTGCTCCCACACTGGCTGCTATAGCACTGGTCCCACCGCGAGCTAGTGAACTATGAGCTATCGGCTATAAAAACGAACAAAATATAATCGCTCCCAAAATAAAAGAGACACGGCGATGTTTATAGTTATTCGCCCAGCGTTGAGCTATCAATATCGCCGTGTCTCTTTTATTTACGCGGGAGTGTTTATCTTTTGTTCATTTTTATACCCGATAGCTCATAGCTTACTATAACCCTATGACCTACTGGTTTTAATTATACTGACATCAACTATTACTATTCCATTTCTAATTTCATCCATACTAATATTATAAATGGGAAAGTGTGTGTGTGTCTGTTTGTTTGTCCGTCTTTCACGGCCAAACGGAGCGACGAATTGACGTGATTTTTTAAGTGGAGATAGTTGAAGGGATGGAGAGTGACATAGGCTAAATTTTGTCTCTTTCTAACGCGTGCGAAGCCGCGGGCAAAAGCTAGTACATTATAAAGTAAGGAACACTTTTTACCCACTGTAAATTGAATCTAAATCAAAACATCGTTGCTACATCACGCATCACTAATGCTCGCCATAAGCCCCGCGAGTGCGAGCGAGAGGGTCCGATAAAAAGGGTTTATTACCTGGACGCTCAGTTGGTAATGGCTCTACAATAGCTCGCGGTGGGACAAGTAGCATAAATGCCGGCGCGCTGTCTCTGTCACACCATGTATCTATAACAGCCCAGTGTGAGAGCAACATTAAATGAAATGACCTATTTTTCAACAGCATTATCAGTGGATGCGATTCGTGGTTGGCTCTTTCTATCCGGTGGAGGTTGGATCCAGCGCTCCAGGCTCGATGGATCGCAACGCGAGCTCCTCTACAATGGCACTGCTGTTGCCGATATCGCTTTGGACTCTCAGGTACTTGCAACTACTTTTGTGCTTGAAAGTTTTGTATTCAAATTTTGTCAAATGGACTCAAATTAGGACACTACGAACATACATTGTTATATTGTCTGTATGCCACTGTTCTACTTCTAATTACTACCACAGTTCATAGCCATACTGAACTGTAATTAAATGAAATGATAACATTAACAGTAATAATATAAATGTTAACGACTCCCACACTAGGCAGTAGGCCGCCATGATTGTCGCAAGAGTATGTCGCCGCGAGATAGATGACACATCTTTATCTAACTGTATTAATGACATAAGGACGGGTAGTCTATCTCGCCGCGACATACTCTCGCGGCAATCATGTGCTAGCCCTACTGAGCTGAGCTTGTATCGTGGAAGTCGTTAACTTTTATATTATTACCAAAGACAGCGGTTTAAAAAATAAAAGTTACAAAATGCATGCTGACTTAGAACTACGATAATGTTAACTTAAAACTACAAAAACAAGTAAATTGAGTAATGCGATAAAATGAAAGGAATAACCAGGCAGGCAATTATATCGGACCGTCCCTATCGCACTTAAAAATAGTGCGGTAGGGACGGCCTGCTGTTTTTTCATTTATCGCGCGACCATGATTGCCCTACAGGTGTCATAAATGCCAAAATAGTAATAACAATAAAAAAAAAACAGATTGTAATTGATCCCATGTTTAAACGTTCTTTAGTAATTTTATTACTAAGTAGCCAGTCAGCTGATGATTTATGTGCAACTAGAGTCTGGCTAATGAAAGTTGAACCCAGTATTTTTTTAAAACAGCAACTCTGGATGTCATATCATCGATTGTCATCTGTCAGTGTGACTGTCACTTAACGAATTTCGGTAAAAGTTAACAGCGAAATCTATAAATAATAATGAATAACACCATAAAAATAAGTAAAGTAAGTGCTATAAATAAATTAGAAATAATAAAAAAGAAACCATGTTATCAAACCAAGCTCCAATTTTTTTTTAAATTGCCACGTTTTTTCGGGATCAACTTTCATTAGCCAGACTCTAACATCATGATTATTTTTAGAACGAGATGGTATACTGGGCGGACACATTCGACGTCTCCCTCTGGCGTATGCGCTACGACGGGCGCGCACGCGCGTGCGTCGCGCGCGGCGACCCGCTGCGCCACCCCGCCGCCGTGGCCGTGCACGGGGCGCGCCTGTACTGGATAGACACGTGAGATAAAAAAATCTTGTTATCAAAATACATACATACAATCACGCCTGTTTCCCAGAGGGGTAGGCAGAGATCACGGATTTCCATTTACTACGATCCTGACAAACCACTTTCGCTTCACACACTTTCATAACGTTTCTCATACACACTCGTCGGTTTCGAGTACTTCTGACATGGCCTTTTTGCAATATTTCCCCAATTTGAACAAGAAAAATTCGCCTAGGTCTTCCACTTCCAACTGACCCTTCCATTCTTTTTTCATATACTTTCTTCGTTACTCTCCTCTCATCCATCCTCTCTACATGCCCGAACCACCTTAACATACCCATCTCAATCTTTGTCACCACATCTACATCCACTCCACACTTCTCTCTTATCACGCTATTTCTGATCCTATCACTCAACTTCACACCAGCCATGCTTCTCAAGGCTCTCATTTCCACGGCATTCACTTGACTTTGATTGATGTCTTTTCTCCCACACCCAACTTTCACTACCATACATAAGTGTGGGCACTAAAACTCCTCTATGCACCGCCAGGCGTGCTTTTTGCGACACTTTCTGGCTGCCCATAAAAGCGTTTCACCATTGCGTTGCTCCATTCACTCTATTTCCAGCAAAATAGGAATAAAAAAACAATTTTAATTTTTAGTGTTTGGTATCTATTTCAGTTTATAATTTAAATTTTTCCATAATTTTTGTCTAAGCTTTTTGAGAACTGCTCATTAGCCTAAGATATGTTTTTGCTTTTTCCGTACTCGAATCAAAAGTTTTTCATAATCCTGGTCACGGCACCAAATTGTAACCAACCTGGCTTCTAAACGAGTGCATATGTGGGTGCAGCGAACCAATAACTTTAAAGGGACAGTCACGTGGAATGCAGCGAGGAAATTCTGCTAGCATCTACAATACCATGCTATGAGGGGTCAATTTGTATTAATTTATTAATGTATTTTTTAAATACATTTGTAAGAAAACAAATGTTAAACTCCCTGTTTGTTTGCAGCATGTGGAAGCGAGGTTGCATCCTGTCCGCGCCGCTTACTAATATCAGCGATTACGAGGTGCTCCTGGAAAATGCTGGGGACAGTCTTAAGGATCTATTCGTAAGATAATATATTACTTATAATATTAATGCTATTATGTCGTCTTTTCTATATTAAGAAAATATTTTCACAAAAATCAGTTTGTCACTAAACTGGTTAGCTAAGTCTAAAAGGTCCAACTTAAGACTTGTATAGATTGCACTTTTTTAGTTACATTGTGGATTGTTGAGGCTACATACAACAGCACACAAATCAAATATCACAATGATATATCATATGAAACGTGTGTGTACAATGGGCCGTTACGCTGGCATTCCCACTTCTGCCGGCCTAGTCAAGATTATAATCGCTATTACAATGAAACGCTTTGTGTCTCTCTATTACTCGTGTGGAAGACATATTAGTGCGAGTACTTCGACATTAACAGTTAAGTTGCGTTGCTTTTCACCTACAATTTTATTACAGATCTGGTCAAAAGCCTCCCAAACCCTACCATCGCCATCATCCGGACTAGCTATAAACCCTTGTAGTAATAATAACGGAGGTTGCGCGGAACTGTGTCTATGGGACGGCGCCAGCGCGCATTGCGCATGCCCCCACGGCGATGTTGCTGCTGACGGCAAGAACTGTACTCGTAAGTGTTAACTGTCTGTGTATTAAAATGGCGTTTGCCTCCACCAACATTTTAAAACAGGACAATCTGTGAATTTTTTTTTTCAATATTGTTGATTCTAAGTAGACTGTCAATTATTTATGAATGCTGGGGAGAATACAACAACTCGACGAACGATGCCTAACTTGAGATCACAATAACAAAGTTCTCTCACTGCTACTGGTACAAGTAATTATCAAACAAGTATCCTGGTCACGACACCAAATTGTAACAATCCTATGAAACATCCTTCCAACTAGTATGAAACTGCCACTGTAATCACATTTTTTATTTAAAATAAAACATTGCTAATAGTCGAAAAGAAAAATCAGCGTTAACTTTACGTATTTGTTTCAGCGTACCAATCGTTCTTGATGTATTCGCGAGTTACAAAAATTGACAGCATACATTTACAAGATGAAAAGGACTTAAACTCTCCATATCTACCGATTCAAAACAAGTAAGTGTGACTTCAAATTCCGGAGAATAGTTATAACTCAAATATAATTAAAAACTAATCAATACTTTTGGCCCTATATGTTTCTATTAACCCTTTCGCAGACAGTGCTCCGCCTGTCGACGTACTGTCACTGAAAGTACAGGGCATGTCCTTTCTAGGCATATATTTATTTTCTTGTGAGTTTTACTTTTTCTTCCACATGTGGGATTTTTTGTATTTTTTCTACTCAGGATCATGAGCTCTTTCGATTCTGCAGGAGAAAAATAAGTCTGACAATGAAATTTCTCATACAACTTGTTTGATCGTAACTCAGAGGAAGACAAAAAAATGTATGGAAATTTTGGCACATCTTTTGTCTCCTAGTAGAATCGGAAGCTCATGATTCTGAGTAGAAAAAGTGCAAAAATTTCCAGAAATAAAAAAAAGTGAAATTGACAACAAAATGAAAATATGGCCTTCTGCGGCAGTAGTTCGGCTGTCGTCGTATGATGTGTCAGCGAATGGAAAAAATCATGTTTTTTTTTTTTCCCTAGGGACTTGATCAGGATAGCGATTAGCCTGGCTTACTGGTACGACGAACAGCGTCTGTTCTACTCGGATATCCAGCGCGGCGCTATCGGCTCCGTACATTTCAACGGCACGGACCACAAGACGCTTCTTACAAGTAAGTAAAGAGAGAAAAACTTTAAAAAGCGGAGAGGAACACAACTTTTACCCTCTCGTTTGTTTAGTTTACACTACGTTTTTACCATGTCTTGGGCGAATAGAATAGCGGATGCGTTAGTGATAGTCGCAAGTTCTGCAACGAGGTTGGTTCGCGGCACTTGTAGTCAAATGGAGAATAAGGCACAATAATAACACAAAACACGACGTAGCGAAACATACTTTATCAGCTTTCTGGCAGAGTGTGTTTCTCGGATTATGCACCATAGATCGTCTGAAATAGACGCCAAGGTCAAGTACGATATTCGAGTTTTTCGTAGTTGAATTGGTTAAGGGTAAAGTACGGATTTAAATCCAAGGTCGTAAATCTAGGAAACTGATTTGTCAAATTAAGATTTGTAATTAACTAATTATGTTACAGAAATGGGAGCAGTAGAAGGCATGGTATTCGAATCCCGCACCAAGACTCTATACTGGACGTGCAACAGCGCAGCCGTGCGGCGCGTACACATACCCTCGCTCGACGCTCGTGCCGACAACCAGTCGGCCCAGGATCTAGTGCGCACTGTTATACAACTATCGCCAGGGGATAGACCGAGAGGGATAGACGTGGATTCCTGCGAGTCGTAAGTACTATTCTATCCAGCTGGTCTAGCCGAAATGACAATCGTTGAAGCTAGATGCCGATGAGCGATAGATATCGTCGCTTATCAAGAATATTGGCACAACTCAAAATAAATAAATAAATATTGGGGACACCTTACACAGATCAACTTAGCCCCAAACTAAGCAAAGCTTGTACTGTGGGTGCTAAGCGACGATATACATACATAAATAGATAAATACATACTTATATACATAGAAAACATCCATGACTCAGGAACAAATATCTGTGCTCATCACACAAATAAATGCCCTTACCGGGATTCGAACCCAGGACCGCGGAGTAGCAGACAGGGTCACTACCGACTGAACCAGACCGGTCGTCACGCCATTCGAATTTTAACATGAAACGCTATTCGAATTTTAATCGATTCTCGGACCTATTGTGCACTGTTATACAACTATCGCCAGGGAACAGACCGAGAGGGATCGATGTGGATTCCTGCGAGTCGTAAGTACTATTCTATTTAGCTGGTCTAGCCGAAATGACAATCGTTGACGATAGACGTCGATCAACAGGCAGTCTGGCGCTGTCGCGCCAATACGAGAGAGCGAGAGAGATAAGGTTTTAGCCACGTACCCAGTGCTCTGTTTAGCCACTCCTGTAGGCCTAGCACATGATGGCCGCGGGAGTATGTCGCCGCGAGATAGATGACACGTCTTTGTCTAATTGTATTAATGACATAAGGACAGGTAGTCTATCTCGCGGCGACATACTCCCGCGGCCATCATGTGCTAGGCCTGCTGCAATAAGGAGTATAATAGTACATAAGTAAGTAACAATAATAATAAATAAATAATAAATAAATAAATAAATATTATAGGACATTCTTACACAGATTGACTGAGGCCCACGGTAAGCTCAAGAAGGCTTGTGTTGTGGGTACTCAGACAACGATATATATAATATATAAATACTTATATACATAGAAAACATCCATGACTCAGGAACAAATATCTGTGCTCATCACACTAATAAATGCCCTCACCGGGATTCGAACCCGGGACCGCGGCGCAGCAGGCAGGGTCACTACCGACTGCGCCAGACCGGTCGTCAATATAATAATACATGAGTAATAAGTACATCACGCTATCAACAACGAGTTCCAGGAGCTAGTGCGCACTGTTATACAACTATCGCCAGGGGATAGACCGAGGGGGATAGACGTGAATTCCTGCGAGTCGTAAGTTATTATTCTATCCGAAATGACAAACGTTGACGCTAGATGCCGATCGAAGCGCTGTCGCGCCAATACGGAAGAGCGACAGAGATAGCGTTCTGGCTACGTACCCAGTGCTCTGTTTAGCCACTCCTGCAATAAGGAGTCTAGTACATCACGCTATCAACAACCAGTTCCAGGACCTAGTGCGCACTGTTATACAACTATCGCCAGGGGATAGACCGAGGGGGATAGACGTGAATTCCTGCGAGTCGTAAGTCAATTTCAGTTTTTGTCCGCGACTTCGTCTGCGTTAAATCAATTTCCTTCCCAGGGACTCCACTATCTTTAGGATTTTTCAACACCAGACAGACAGACACACTTTCATCGTGTCACACTCGTGGCTAAGGCTTCCCCCTACTTTCTCCCTTGATGTCCAGTTTAACTGGTCCGCTACATTACGTCATAATCCGTCAGGCCGTCCTTTTCGCACTATTAGTAAGTGTACGTTTATCACGCGGCCGTGCTTGCCTGCTTGGTCTATGTCTATTAGTAGTAGTAGTTGTAGTAAAACACTTTATTGTATAGTATGAATTTTCTGAGATGAATTTTTGGGTTGTGCCGTAATCTGTTAAACAAAAGCCTTTGTTTCTATTATTCACAGCGGCTAGCTCCCGTTTCCACAGCACGTGCTAAAGTCTTAGTGTAGTTAAAAAGCAACTATCATGATAGCAATAAGGTTCAAATTTATTAAACAGTTTGCAGTGTGCAGGTAACTTTTTTTGAAGATGACAAAACGTGTTATCTCCGAAAGGGCTTTTTATGGATTTGAACCTTATTGCTATCATGATAGTTGCTTTTTAGGGTTCCGTAGTCAACTAGGAACCCTTATAGTTTCGCCATGTCTGTCTGTCCGTCCGTCCGTCCGTCCGTCCGTCCGTCCGTCCGTCCGTCCGTCCGCGGATAATCTCAGTAACCGTAAGCACTAGAAAGCTAAAATTTGGTACCAATATGTATATCAATCACGCCAACAAAGTGCAAAAATAAAAAATGGAAAAAAATGTTTTATTAGGGTACCCCCCCTACATGTAAAGTGGGGGCTGATATTTTTTTTCATTCCAACCCCAACGTGTGATATATTGTTGGATAGGTATTTAAAAATGAATAAGGGTTTACTGAGATCGTTTTTTGATATTATTAATATTTTCGGAAATAATCGCTCCTAAAGGAAAAAAAGTGCGTCCCCCCCCTCTAACTTTTGAACCATATGTTTAAAAAATATGAAAAAAATCACAAAAGTAGAACTTTATAAAGACTTTCTAGGAAAATTGTTTTGAACTTGATAGGTTCAGTAGTTTTTGAGAAAAATACGGAAAACTACGGAACCCTACACTGAGCGTGGCCCGACACGCTCTTGGCCGGTTTTTTTTAACTACACTGAGACTTTGACACGTGCTGTGGAAACGGGAGCTAAACGCGGCGAATAATAGAAACAAAGGCCTTTGTTTAACAGATTAGGGCAAAAGCGAAAAGTGCATCTCAGAAAATTCATACTATACCTGCCTGCCGGCGTATCATGCTGCCAATTTTATCACTTATCCACGTGGATAAGACATCTGTCACTCTCACACTGACATACTTGCTAAAGCGTGACGGATGCTTTATCCACGTGGATAAGTGATAAGGCATCTGTCACTCTCACACTCACATACTTGCTAAAGCGTGACGGATGCTTTATCCACGTGGATAAGTGATAAAATTGGCAGCATGATACGCCGGCTGGTCTTTGTCTATTCATACCATCTGATGTTATACTTTTGTTTGTCCGATCTTATACGCGACTTACATTTTTTTCTGCAATTTTTTTACAAGGGCTAAGTTCATGTGTTGGTTAGACTTGTCTTAATCAATTAGTTAGTCAGAAAATTAAAGCGACAAAAAATCCTGTACAAAATTAAATTTGTGACAAAACGCTGATTTTGTTATTTTTTCAGACGTTTATACTGGACAAACTGGAACGACACAAACCCTCGCATCCAACGCGCCTACAGCAGCGGACACGAACTCGAGACCATCATCTCGAAAGACATCCTCATGCCCAACGGGCTGGCTATAGAACATTCTACGAGAATGCTATATTGGGCCGATGCGAGACTTGACAAGATTGAAAGGTCGTTGCTAGATGGATCACATAGACATGTAAGTTGCCTAATAACACAATAGATGGCGCTGATAGTCGGCTACATCGCGCTGTTAACATTTTTCTATCAACGCTTCGAAAGCCCATTATCTTTAAAGATTTTCTCTTGCTCAACGGGCTGGCTATAGAACGTTCTACAAGAATGTTATATTGGGCTGATGCAAGATTGCATAAAATTGAAAGGTCTCTATTAGACGTATCACATAGACATGTAAGTTGCTTTATAATACAATAGATGGCGCTGTTCTGGAGGCTACATCGTGCTGTATTTTTTTCTACAGTGGTTATACACACAACGTTATACGACAATAAGTCCACCGTCTCGAAAGACATGGCTGTCTAATAAACGCCTGTGTATCAACCTTAATATGTCATAATTATATTATGACTTTGAAGTTCTGGATTTTGAAGACCAACAGCCAACTGAGAGACTCCAAAACATTTTTCTAATACTTATTTTTATTTCAGATCGTAGTCCGTTCAGGGGCAGAGCACCCATTCGACGTAGCAGCCTGCGATGGCTACGTATACTGGTCCGACTGGGTTGGTCGAGCTATTCTAAGGGCGGACGCAAAAGGCGGTAACACGCGCGCGCTGCGTAAGGACTTACCGAGGCCTATGGGGCTTGTGTGTGTTACTCCTACACATCAAACTTGTAAGTATCTATATAACTTCACAAGAATCATTAGACTATTAAAACGAATGACGTCTTTATACCTTCGTAGGTGATCTAGCACCACTATTTGCGTCCGATCATCCTAGTAGCATGACTCGCGTGCAAGAACATAAGCTGCCATTGCGGCTATATGTTGCATTAACGACGCCAAGTGCTGCGCCTACTACGGAATTTATAACCATTTTAAACTAAAATTACTCGGTTTTATAGAATGATATTTTTACCGTCGTACATAAATTCAAGATCACATTAAATTTTATTTAGTATTTTCATGTTTTAATCTAGATATTACCTCTCCCAGGTTCCCCAGACCCCTGCGCGATCCTCAACGGCGGCTGCGCAGAACTCTGCACCCTCTCCGCCGAAGGCGTCGTCTGCGCCTGCCGCCCCGGCCGGGAACTGAACCCCGACCGCAGCTCCTGCCGCCCCACCGCTACTCACTGCGAAGACGGCCAGTTCGCCTGCGCTGAGGGTCTCTGTATACCTGAGGAACTAGTCTGTGATGGAGTTAATAATTGTGGCTCGAGGGACGCTAGCGATGAAGATCTTTACTACTGCAGTAAGTGACATTTTTCATAAAAGAACACAGTTTTATGTAACTTACATTCAATAGGCATCATGTAGTTTAATACACACACTCAAAAGACACTTAACATTAACACAAACTCAATTCTACTCATACAATCTGAAATAACTCGTTAGCGTGATGTAGTAACGCACAGCGCCATCTACCGGTAAGCGTAGACACTATTTAGTATTAGGCTAGGAATCGAACCAGGGTCGTAGCTCCTGCCGTCCCAGCGCTACTCACTAAGACGGCCAGTTCGCCTGCGCTGTCTCTGTATACCTGAGGAACTTGTCTGTGATGGAATTAACAATTGTGGATCGAGAGACGCTAGCGATGAAGATCTTTACTACTGCAGTAAGTGACATTTTTCATAAAAATACTGTTTTATGTAACTTACATTCAATAGGCATCATGTAGTTTAATACACACACTAAAGACACTTAACATTAACACAAACTCAATTCTACTCATACAATCTGAAATAACTTGTTAGCGTGATGAAGTAACGCACAGCGCCATCTACCGGTAAGCGTAGACACTATTTAGTATTAGGCTGGGAATCGAACCAGGGTCGTAGCTCCTGCCGCCCCACTGTGATGGAGTTAACAATTGTGGCTCGAGGGACGCTAGCGATGAAGATCTTTACTATTGTAGTAAGTGGCCATTTTACACCTAAAAACCTGTACTGTGAACCCTAAACTCAAAAACGCTCACAGTACTATCCTATGGGGGAACAAACATGAACTGTAGACTTGGCAACAATGTACCCTACTTATTTATGCTTCTATTCAGACCAGAAACATGGTGGAAGAACATCCAACGCGCACTCTCTACATACTTAGGGCCAGTTGCATCAACCACATTTGACAGACACATCATCGTCACGCAGCAGTCTATGGAACTTCCCATACAATATAATTTAACAAACGCTTTAACGGTGACAGACGGTTTGATGCAACCGGCCCTCAAACAAACGTCCAGTGAAAAAGCTATCTCTGGCGCAACATCTGTCTTCATAGTTTTTCTATAAGTAATTTTTTTGTCGCAGCTTCTCGGGTATGTCCCGCCGACATGACACCGTGCGGCGCCGGCGGACGCTGTATACGTACGTCGTCTCTGTGTGACGGGTTTGACGATTGTGATGATGGATCAGACGAGCGCTCCTGCGAATGTCCTGCCCAGCAATATAGGTGAGTACTTTTAAATACTTACAACAATTTGCAGGTATATAATGGTATATTCGACGACCGGTCTGGCTCAGTCGGTAGTGACCCTGCCTGCTAAGCCGCGATCCTGGGTTCGAATCCCGGTAAGGGCATTTATTTGTGTGATGAGCACAGATATTTGTTCTTGAGTCATGAATGTTTTCTATCTATAAAAGTATGTATATTGTTTGTATTGCTGTATTTTATCAAGGTGTGTATTGTATTGTATATTGACGCTTAGCACCCATAGTACAAGCATTGTTTGGAGCTAAGTTGATCTGTGTGAGGTGTCTCCAATATTTATTTATTTATTTAATTAATTGAGATGAGCTGTTCAACCTCGCCAAAGATAGGTAGAAATATGTGGAGCTGACTGCCAACCTTTACTAATTGGAAAGGCACTTGAAGAAGAAGGGTATATTACGAATATTACGATCTTTGTAGCTAATTTAATCCTGGGCAAAATTGCTTTCGTATGTCCAAATGTTCTCCTATGTAATTTGTACTGTAATCATGTTGTGAAATAAATATATCTAATCTAATCTATGTACCTAAGTGGTAATTTTCAATTGATTTTGAAGACATTATTAAATTACAAAAATCCATCATCATCATCCTCCATGCGTTATACCGGCATTTGCCACGGCTCATGGGAGCCTGGGGTCCGCTTTGACAACTAATCCAATTCCAAATTACAAAATTCCATGACAAATAAAACAGATATGCAGGCAATTATGGTCGCGCGATAAATGTGCAATGTTTTATCATTTATCACGCGAGCATACTTGCCTGCCTGTATTCAGATTTTTTCCGTCAGCGTTTGCAAAGTCTACATCACACACGGCCACTAGTAATACCAAATAGGATTGAGTATTATAGAGAGTTACTGTCAAAGTAAAATGTGTAATCACAGTGCATAGACTGACTTCTCACGACACAGGCTTAAAACTTTTGAACCTTAGTTTTGACAGTTTGGCCCATATTCTTAGCTTGATATGTGTTAAAATGTCAAATATTTTTATTGGCATTAAGTCCGCCATTTGTACTTTTTTTCAATTGTGCAATAAAGTTTAAATAAATAAATTAGCGCCATCTAGCCGAGCGTTCCCCAAAGGTGTAACGCCATCTTGGCCACCATACCTTTTTCATTATGGTTTTGAGGTACGTTTTTTTCTTAGACTGTATCCGTTTATACGGTCTTTGGTAATACCTACATGTACTATATACACAGATGCGGCGACGGCATGTGCATCCCGGTGTCGTCCCGCTGCGACGGGCTCGTGGACTGCACGGACGGCTCCGACGAGGCGGGCTGCCCGCGCGCGGCGTGCGACGCGCTCGGGCCGGGCGCGGAGCCCTGCGGCGGCGGCGGCTGCTTCCTGCCCGAGTGGCGCTGCGACGGCGCGCACGACTGCCCCGACGGCAAGGACGAGGAGGGCTGCGGTACGACTCAGTGTACTGACTACTTGGTGTACATAATACCTACCCTATTTTCGCTGTGATAGCCTTGTAGACTGCTCAGACGGGAAGGATAAGGATAGCTGGGGTAAGACACTGTTACAGGGTTTAAGCGTAGTACAAGTTGTGTGTGTGTGGATTGAGTGAGCACCTTCCGAAAATAAAAAAAAATATGCTGATCATTTAGTAAAAGTTCTAAAACAATTGTAAAACGAATCTCTGAATTTGTAAAAAGATAAATCAAAAGATACAGCCATTAACATGTGCTCACTCAGTTCTCACAAACTACCAACGAAAACAGTGAATATATTCATTTAACATATAATATTTATATACTAACATTTAGTAAAAAATAGGCCAACCTACCTCTATAAATATTAGATCACCTAGTGACGTATTAAATTTTTTACAAATAGTTTCTTATGCTCACTCAATCCACACACTTTTGAAAAGTCAATTTTGATGAAAAACATAAGATTTAGACCGCTATTATATGTGTATAGTTTAGTAAAAGTGAAATGGGAATTTGTAAAATACAAAACGAACCACTAACGTGTCAGGTTTTTTTATAATAAATTTTTGTAAGTGCTCACTCAGTCCACACGTTTTGAGAAAGTTAAAAATGTAAATATCTTACGATTTGTAGCACCTAAGACACTCGAAAGTACTTCAACATTTAGTAAAAATTTTTACTAAATATCCACCATCTAATATTTTATATTCGTTGTCTGGTTTTAAAGATATTCAGACATAACTTTTCTCATACAAATGTATCAAGTAGGGTGACTACACTATGTCGGCTTCTGATTTTCCCCACCTTCCCATTGTCATATTGAGATTGGGGAGTTTCGTTCGTTCAATTTTGATAATATTAAACTAATACCATATTAATTATCCATCTGCAAACTGTTTTTAGGTTATGTTCTTGGCCTAGTGATGATGTGTATTGTGTAATTTTTATCGACGTCAGGATAATAACCATATCGACATGCATGCATTAAAAAGGACATGAATGATAATTGGTAAGAAACAAAGAATATAATACTTCACTAGTAAGAAACCAGAACCTGGTAATCTAATCGCGCTAACAGATGAGCGTACCGGATTTGTAAGTGGGAGCGAGAAATAGTTATTCTTTTCTCGCTCCCACTTACAAATCCGGTAAACTATTATCAAAATTGAACGAAACTCCCCAATCTCAATATGACAATGGGAAGGTGGGGAAAATCAGGAGCCGACATAGTGTGGTCACCCTACTTGATACATTTGTATGAGAAAAGTTATGTCTGAATATCTTTAAAACCAGACAACGAATATAAAATATTAGATGGTGGATATTTAGTAAAAATTTTTACTAAATGTTGAAGTACTTTCGAGTGTCTTAGGTGCTACAAATCGTAAGATATTTACATTTTTAACTTTCTCAAAACGTGTGGACTGAGTGAGCACTTACAAAAATTTATTATAAAAAAACCTGACACGTTAGTGGTTCGTTTTGTATTTTACAAATTCCCATTTCACTTTTACTAAACTATACACATATAATAGCGGTCTAAATCTTATGTTTTTCATCAAAATTCGACTTTTCAAAAGTGTGTGGATTGAGTGAGCATAAGAAACTATTTGTAAAAAATTTAATACGTCACTAGGTGATCTAATATTTATAGAGGTAGGTTGGCCTATTTTTTACTAAATGTTAGTATATAAATATTATATGTTAAATGAATATATTCACTGTTTTCGTTGGTAGTTTGTGAGAACTGAGTGAGCACATGTTAATGGCTGTATCTTTTGATTTATCTTTTTACAAATTCAGAGATTCGTTTTACAATTGTTTTAGAACTTTTACTAAATGATCAGCATATTTTTTTTAATTTTCGGAAGGTGCTCACTCAATCCACACACACACGTACAAGTTCGTATCAAGGCACCTAGTCCAGCTTCGGCGTGTAAAATAGTGGTTATCAGAAAGGAATTAGCGGGGTCGCGGTAACGCTCCCTGTATCGCAAAGAATTGCGTTACAGGGAGCGTGGAGTAACGAGAGTCATCGTGCGAGATGCCCATATATTTATGACATATACCGCTGTGTAATATTTATGACATTTTTCCACGATTTGATAACATTTCCAATTTTTCAGATACCGAACAGGACAGTACTACCCGTAGCTCCATTCACTCCCTCGCGCCATGCGACGGAGACCAGTTCACCTGCGGTAGCCCGGAGCGTGGCGACATCGAGTGTATACCTGTAACATGGCGGTGTGACGGCGTGGTCGACTGTTCTGACGGCTCTGACGAGACTCTACAGTGCGGTAAGACACTCGACACACAAGACTAGCCTCATGTGAGGTGGACTAGTTCACCTGCGGCCCTGAACGTGGCGACGAGTGTATACCTGTAACATGGCGGTGTGACGGCGTCGTCAACTGTTCTGACGGCTCTGACGAGACTCTACAGTGCGGTGAGACACCCTCAGCCTCATGTGCGGAACGTGGCGACATCGAGTGTATACCTCTAGCGTGGTGATGTGACCTATAAGTTAAACGATTTGACGTGTTCAAGACATTGAAATAACTTAAAAAATACAACATTTCCCATAATTATGTTTAAATCGGGCCTTAATCGCGTATGACTACACATTATACAGACCTCCAACGTTTCAGGGCGTTGGCCCCGTGGTCTCGGAGAAGACTGGCTTGAAACGAAATCAACACCTTCTGACAGCCGCGCGAGTTTTTCGAACTACCCGCACTTGGTTTTGATTATCAACTTGAACTGTTTGCGATTAAATCCCGATTTCAAAATAATTATGTGTAATAATCGTGAAAGTTCAAAATTATTATTTTTCAGTTTCATGTAATTTTTAATGGATTTTTTTTATGTAATCTTTAACTGTTTTTTTTTTTGTTTTAGGTCACAGGAACACAACGAAATGCACAGCCGATCAGTTTTCGTGCGGTGATAAATGTCTGCCGCTGAGCGCTCGCTGCGACGGCACCACAGATTGCCCGCGCGGGGAAGATGAAATTGATTGTTCCTGCGCGCCTACTGCCTTCCGCTGTGCCAGCGATAAGATCTGCCTGCACGAGGTAAGTTACTGGTAGTCATTCTTCCACTTATCTCAATTTACTACACAACCAAGTGCTAAGGTCTCAAGACCAAAACGAACTGCTAAGTTTGCTCGAGAAAAGTGATAACGCTAATAAGATTATGTATTAGGGCCTTATCACACTTGCGATTTACAAGCTAGGCGAGAGCAAAGCGAGCGCGCAGCGAGTTCGTCGCGAGCCCGTAACTAATTCGCAGCGAGTGCGTCGCGAATTCGCCACGAGTGCGTAACGAATACGCTGCGTATTCGCTGAAAGTGATCTGCGTCTTAGACAGTCACTTACATAATGGATTCCGACGACGAAACACTTCTGTTAGCTTTATTGCTTCGAAGAAGTAAGAAACGAAAACTAAAGCAGAAACGGCGTGTTTGGGAGGATCCATTTTTAAGTAATCGACTGCAAGAGAGCGACTATTATGTGCTGTTTTGTGAACGAATCAAAATTTTTTTAAATTTAATAAATGCCTCGATATCGATTCCAACAGTGTTTGATTGTTCCGCCATTATTGTTACTGTCCGCTCACACTCGTAGATAATAAACTACTAAAAATGATAGGATTAAACTAAAGTGGGTAGAAATGAATTTTGCTGACGAAGGTACAGCATATCTAGACGCGGCGAACTCGCTACGAAATCATTGCGCGCTCGCGGCGTGCTATATGTCATGCTACATGCGTATATGTCATGCTATTTCAATCAAACTCAGTACTTTTGGTATTGACTGACTGAAATAGCATGATAATTCGTGCGCTTCCGTGAAAACGATGATTTAGTTTTTTTCGTTCTGAATTAGTTGGGAGTGTTCTTAGCCATTTTTCATTGAAATCGGTCCACTGTGTCGGGAGTTTTTTCAAAATTTTAATTTTTAGATTTATGAGTTAGTGTATTGCTTAACATATCTTTACCTCCAGGGCTTATACTGCGACGGCGATGTCGACTGCTCCGACGGGTCAGACGAGCCGCCCGGCTGCAGCCGCACCACCACCCCCGCGCCGCCCTCTCCCTGCACCGAGCCCGGCGCGCTCTACTGCTCGGGACGCTGTCTGCCCGCTGAGCTGGTGTGTGATGGAAGAGACCACTGTGTGGACGGCGGGGGCGGCGGCGCCGGGAGCGATGAGGACCCCTTCATGTGCTGTGAGTATCTATAGTGTAGACAGCTGTATTGTTCAGACCCTTTAGCACAACTTGCCTTGTCGCGCGCGAGTCCATACATCAAGCGCGACTTCAAGTATGGACTCGCGCGCGACAAGTCAAGTTGTGCTAGAGGGTCAGGTGTACCCATCATGACCCTACTCTTCTCGTACTATTTGTTTGAAAATATACACTTCTATTTTTAACCCCCGACGCAAAAACGACGAGGTGTTGTAAGTTTTTTAATAATAATAATAATAATAATAATCATTTATTTCAGACCAGGTCCATATACATTTAAAATATACAAAAAATTCACAAAATTTACAAAACAAAACATGTGTTAGTAATTAGTAATAAATAATTATAGCAGCTATGGTTAGTAGATATAAAACAGGACAGGACATAACATAAAAGACACATTTATGTACAGTATATAGGCTTGCCTGTCAGTACATGAATCATATGGCAATGATTGATGTACTGACAGTCAAACCTTGACGCAAATACCCTCAGGAGGCCGCTAGAGCTGTCCCGCACCCTACGCGCCAGGGATGTGCACCGCTTCCGCATCGTGGTGTAGAAACAGTCTACTCTAGCATTGGCAAACATACCTGATGCACTGCAGTAGCGGGGCAGTCCCATCAGCATCCTGAAGGCATTGTTGTACTGTACACGGAGGGCGTTGTACTGTTTCTGGGTATAGGAGATCCACAGGCTGCTCGTGTAGAAAGTTGTACAGAAGGCTCTAAAGAGAGTTAACTTAACTTCAGCGGAGCAACGAGCAAACCTGCGGGCCACCATGTTTGCCCTAACAGACAACGCCCTTCGCTCTCGCTCAATATCAGCATCGTCCTTCAAGTCAGAGGTAATCACATGGCCAAGGTATTTAAAAGATTCTACCCTATTCAATGGAGTACCATACAAACGTATAGGAGGAACAGGAGGCAGGTCTTTACCTCTGACCTGAAAGACCATGCATTCGCTTTTTTTAACATTGTAGACGAGGCCGTGACTACGAGCAAATTGCTCACAGATGCCAAGCAACCGCCTCAGGCCACACGGAGAGGCACTCAACAGCACCATGTCGTCAGCGTAGCTTAAGTTGTTGAAACATACGTCGTCTATATGGCAGCCGACATGAGTGCTGCTGAGCTCCTCTATTAATGCATTTACATACAGGTTGAAGAGCTTGGGTGAGGAAATACCCCCTGCCTCACCCCGCACTCCAACCTGTATGGATCTGAGTATGCGTTTGACCATCTCACCACGTTGACCTGGTTAACATACCAGAATTTAAAAATGTGGTAAAGTTCAGCAGGCATATTGATGCTTTTTAACTTTTGCCATAATATATCATAATTAACCACGTCAAACGCTTTAGAGAGGTCAAGAAAACAAGCATACACAGCCGTGTTTCGATCCGTATAATACCTGACAGTCTGCTTCAAGCACAATATTGCCGTTTCGGTTGACAGCCCCGGCCTGAAACCGAATTGGTTGTGATGAAGAACCAGGTATTTGTCAAGCTGAGTGCTAAGCAGACTGTCAAGTACCTTAGCAATCACCGTTGCTAAAGAAATTGGCCTGTAATTGGTCTTATCGCTAATATCGCCACCTTTATTTTTAACTATTGGCACAACTACAGTTTTCATGAGTGCATCCGGCAAGTAAGAATGGCTGATGCAGAGATTAAATAATAAGGCCAGTATTCTAGGAAGGTGTGAGCCAGCATGTCTAAGGTGTTCTATGCTAAGACCGTCGTGTCCAGGAGATTTTCCTCGAGCCATTGAGTTAATTACTGCATGAACGTCGCTGGCATCAAATTTAGCTTTAACTTCCTGTCCACGCGGCCATTCATCACCTTTTGTCGGCGATGCCACCAAAGGCGATGTTACGGTGAAATGAGACTTAAATATACTAGCAATACTGATATGATCGCTAACGCCATTTATACTTGCCGGAAGACTCGGCTTGCCATTTAGCCTCTTAGTTGATTTCCAAAAGCTACGAAAATCTTTATTTCTATGATGACTTGCCAATATGTCCATTTTAATTTGTTCGCTATGGTTTTGACACCACTTCAGGCGCTCTTTAAAAACATTACGACTATTTCGCATGTCATCATAGACATGTCCGGCTTTAGGTTTTCCATGCCATACCCATAACTTAAATTTATCTCTAGCCTCCAAGTGCACCGCGCGGACATGTTTGTTCCACCCAATCACTGTTGGTTTCTTTTTAAAGACACGTTTCAAAGTATAACTACTAGTGGCCGCGTCACTTAAGACCTTTATTATATTTACATACATTTCATCTATAAGGTTTTTATGCCTGTCATTATCACAACAACGGTCACAACAAATTTCGAAATCATTTGAGTAATCAATTTGGCTAAGCCTGTCATCACAAATTTTATTGTACATATCTACTTGTTCGGGTTTTCTTTCCCCCCAAATAACCTTATTAGTGACAGATTTTAATTCGTAAAATAACTCTGAACCAATATTACCAACGTTACATTTAACACATAGAGGATAGTGGTCTGACCATATTACATCATATATAAAGCTAACATTTAAAATTGTTTTTGTAGCAAATTCCGTTGTCAGAATGTGATCTAGCCAGCGCTTAGACCCATTAGCCTCACTGATAAAACTGTAGGTATTTGATCCTAATCCTAACTTATCTATGTCAGCACAGGTCCACTTTTGTTCAGAACAAAACATCATCATTTCATTATAAAATAATTCGTCCGGGTGAGCGTTAAAGTCTCCTAGTATGTACGCCGAACGGACATCCTCATTAATAATAGTAGCACTCACCAGACTAAGACAATCCGTAAATTCCACTAAATTCACCATTTTATCCGTAGGCATGTAAACACTGAACACAAGTATGGACTCACTAGGTAGGTTAATTTTTATGGCACTTACGCGCGCGTTATCACACTGTACGATAGAAACATTGGGGAACGCACTCTTATTCCACAGTAGCGCAACTCCTCCATAAGGTCTACCATGAAGAATGCCGGCCGAAGTGTCAATCGCTGAGGTTCCAGTATATCCAAATCTTGTGTCTATTTCAGCCAAGTATTGTATATCGTCAGGCCGTAACCATGTTTCTTGCAAGGCGATGACAGATGAAGACTGGCATAATTGTCTTATCGTATCAACTGACCGCTTTACGTTCTTGCAGTTAAAACTAACTAACTGTATAACTGCACTGTCATTATCACATTGTTGGTTATATGTTTTTTCCATTTCGAATGTTATTTTGTGAGCCGTCAACAGATAACTTTCTGCTCGTAGTGCCTTGTTTAAAGTGCACAAATCGTTTAAATATTATACCCTGCGGCCATATGTTAGCATTCAGGAACAGTGACTCCTTGCTTTCCGATATAAAAAACTTGAATGCATTATGGGACGTTCTTCTAATATTTAGTTTTTCTAGCGTTATGATTTCCTGTGTTTTGTCCTTGACATAGTTTATAATATCGGACTCAAGGCAATCTTTGTTTACATTCGAGATAAAAATTGGTATTTTTCTCTCGGCTGCCCTAAACTTAGCACTGTTTTCCGCATCGCATGCTAAACCTCGTTTTCCGGCATATCGGTAATTTGGTTTATTACGCTTATATGTTTTTACAATCCAGTCCCCACTTTCACTATTATTGTCGAGGTCGCGCGGGTGGCTGTTGTTTTCGGCCGCTACGGTGCGGGTAGTCGTACAATCATTTTCCGCTGGAGTACATGGCACCACGATCTCTGTCTGAGGCGGATGACTCACCTCAACGGATAATAACGGATTCGAAATTGCAATTTCGTTATTATTGGGGCATTTATTTATTTCAATATTCTTAATTGGAGATTGTTTCTTTTCTCTCAAGGATATCTGACGACTACTTATGCTCTTATCATTACTTAGCGGTATAGTAGGCGACACTTGAGACATAAGCGAGTTTTCTTTGGAGTTTGTGGAACAATGGGATAGCCCAACTGGACCACTGTCGTACATCCACGCTCCCCGTCTCGCATTCACATTGCTGAACGGAGATTGCGATATTGGCGGTATTGACGCACATTTAACGTTATTTAACTCGAAACGTAGGTCCTCAAGTTGGCTCATTGTAGCATAAGACGATTTTACTAGTGCAATGTCATTTTGTACCTTAGCGAGGTCTTTTAACAGCTTGGTACAATCTAAATGATCGACCGTTATCGGTGGTAAGTTCTCGAGTTTACGGGCAACAAACACGGGCACTTTATCTATTTCAATAGATCGCAATAATCCCACAATGTCCTCCAAGTCTCGAACTTCCTTGCCACTGTTTTTTCGCGATATTTTACGTTGATCAGTCGACACAGATTCAAACAATAAACATTTCGACTTTTTAATTTCTTCGCTGGAAAACGACGTTTTACACAAGCGCACTAAGGTGTCGTCATCTATTACCGACAGTTTATTCTGTATATAGCACAACAGTTCATCAATAACGATGTTACACGCGTTACACTTAAGCACATTCGTCATTTTTGCGAATTTCGTCTCGAACAAGGCGATTAAATATTAACCATAGCGCACACAACCGGTACCGATCGCTGCGCGCGCGTCACTGACGTTTTACGTGTCTGTCTGTCTGTCTGTCTGTGTCTGTCTGTGGCATCGTAGCTCCCGAACGGATGAACCGATTTGGATATAGTTTTTTTTGTCTGAAAGCTCAGTTATTCGGGAGTGTTCTTAGCCATGTTTCATAAAAATCGGTCTACTATGTCGCGGTCGGGGGTTTTTTTTTTTCAAAATTTTAATTTTGTCGTTATAATATTTATTTTTTGTGCCAATCGACTCCAATCTTATCCTGTATAGTTAGTTACCAAACTTACGACAATGTGCTAAAAATCCACTAAAAAATATCTTTTTGCATGCTACTATGGAGAAAACGTGAATTTTTATTCCCCAATTTTTGTTTCAGCATCATACTCCCGCGCAACAGCCTCGGACGCAGCGTTAGGGGTCGCTTCGACCTCGCGCTCCGCCTGCGCGGCCGGCGAGTGGCAGTGCGCCAACCGCGCGTGCGTGCCGCGCGCCGCGCTATGCGACGGACAGGACCATTGTGGCGACTTTAGCGATGAGAGGAGATGCAGTAAGTGTCGTAGGATAGTGTTAGAGATCGATTCGAACTCCTATTCCACCTATAAGTAGCGCTCTGTGAGAAACTGGTGAACAGTATCACTATAGGAATTTTAGCAATGAGAGATAGAGCATAGCGAGATCGCTTTCACTCACGCTTTGTGTGATAAGCGTTCTGCGATGGACAGGATCATTTAAATAAATATAAATAAATATTGGGGACACCTTACACAAATCAACTTAGCCCCAAACTAAGCAAAGCTTGCTATGGCTGCTAAGCGACGATATACATACCTAAATAGATAAATACATACTTATATACATAGAAAACATCCATGACTCAGGAACAAAGATCTGTGCTCATCACACAAACAAATGCCCTTACCGGGATTCGAACCCAGGACCGTGGCTTAGCAGGCAGGGTCACTACCGACTGAGCCAGACCGATCGTCAAATTGTGGGGACTTTAGGGATCAGAGGAGATGCAGTGAGTATTGGAGGATAGTGACCCCTGTCTCACCTATACATCGCGCTTTCTGATGTAATGACGGACCTCACTATAGGAACTTTTTTTAGCAATGAGAGATGTAGAATAGTGTCAAGGGTCGCTTCGACCTCGCGCTCCACGTGCGGCCGGCGAGTGGCAGTGCGTCGCGCTCTGCGACGGTCAGGACAATTGTGGCGACTTTAGCGATGAGAGGAGATGCAGTGAGTATAGCGTTAGGGGTCTCTCCAATCTCCTATCGACGAGTTATATGCGTGCCGAGCTCTGCGACGTATAGGGGCGTTGTGGGTACTTTAGCGCGCAGAGAGTATTGTTAGGGGTCGTTTCGATCTCTTATATTATATGAGTTTGAGTTCCATTCCACTTCAATTGGTTTTTGGTTCGAAGAGGTAAGAATTCGTCCGAGTTTAATTTCAATCAAACAATGACGCACGTTTAGAAATTATTTAACTGTAGAGACTACAATGAGACGAGATGCCGTGATACACTCACGATTCACGATTTAGACAAACTTTAAACATTTTCGTCAATTTTTCAATTAAATTAGTTCATTTGAATAGTGACCTTAACCTCTGTTTATAGACATCAACGAATGCTCGATCCGCAACGGCGGCTGCTCTCAGAACTGCACCGACCTGCCCGTCGGCTACGCGTGCTGGTGCCGCGCCGGCTACCGCCGCGCCGGCCCGCAGTGCCGCGACGTCGACGAGTGCGCCGAGCAGGCCTGCGAGCACGCCTGCAGGTACATGCGCTCCTAGTACATGAGACCGCCTAAGATGCTCAAAAATACCTAAAGACGCTTTTCAAATGTATGCAGATATATCTGATGGCAACTTTACCATCAAAAAGGACGCTTTTTACGCAGAAAGCAGTAAATAATAAAGCCAAACCTGTCCCCATTTTAAAATCCAAACAAAGTCATTTCAAACACCACCCAATACAGCATTTTCAGGCCGAGGAACGAACCAGTTTCACAAAATACCTTTTGGTCTGCGCAACGCTACCGATAAAATAGTCAGACATTCATGTTTAGCCACACGTTCGTGTTTTTTTATTTGGCGTTTCTGTCTAAAATTTCTTGTACGCTTAAATAAATAATGTACTAATTTACTAAATTGGACGTTTTAATTTATTCAGGAACACGATTGGTAGCTTCCATTGCAAGTGCGAGAAAGGCTACCGGCTTATGGAGGACGGCCTCAGCTGTGCACCGATCTCAAGTAAGTTCTCTACAAACTAATAACTATAAAAAAATGAAAAGCCTTCCGACTTAGCCTTCCGGATCACGGTAACATAAGTTTTTTTTTTTTCATTTGTTCTCCCGAAAGGTCTAAGTAGGCGTGTAATTGATATTCTTTTATCAGTCAAAACTCGAACCATGCGTGCCTCCGTGATTCGAATACCTAACCAATTGCAACATCTTCAAAAAAAAAACAAACTTACAAATTATGTAATTTCTCTACTGATATTTTTAGCCCTAGTTCAGACACAGCGGTAACCGAGCGGTTTGCATCCGCGCGGTTGCCGCTGTGTCTGAAGTAGCAATTAATGTATCAGATAAAAGATTTATTTTTATTTGAAATAAGTTACACAGCATAACAGTAAAACCAAGGCACTGTAAAACTAAAAAATAAAAACAATAGGTATAGCACATAAATAGTAAAAAACAGATTAAAAACAGACGAGAAAAAAAAACAATATTCTATTTAGGCGACGACGCGACGTAACAGCGTGGCTCCGTTGCGTCGTCTGACTCAGCGTAGGGTTCGGCAGGTTGCCCCGGAACCGCCGAAACACGACGCCCTTCGGCCAGAAGTCTGCGCTCGCGATGGCATAGATGACATAGAAGTAAAATTTAGAATCAAATCCTAATTCTCTTTGCGGACCCAATGTCCAGTAAATTCTCCGTATTTTGCTTCAGATGAACCAGCTTCCCTAATCTTCACAAACCGCTACTACATCCGTCGGGTCACCCTCGACGAATCCCACACTAGCTCTCTTCTCATCCACGACCTCACTAACGCAGTGGCACTTGATATGGAATGGGAGAAACGCTGCTTATACTGGAGCGACGTTGCGAGACTTGGCAGCTCGATCAAGAGGGCTTGTAGCGAGCCGGGGCAGAATTCTTCGCGATATCAGGTGAGATTTGTTGCGGCGTTGTCAGATCGTGCTTCACAGAGTGATAAAGTTTAGTTGGCGCAGTCAGTTGGATGGTATTTACGATTTAACAGGTGATTATTTTTTATCTATCTATACCTTCAGACTCTAGAAACCTTTACACACTAGTTCTCTCATTCACGACCTGACTAACGCAGTGGCACTTGATATGGAATGGGAGAAACGCTGCTTATACTGGAGCGACGTTGCCAGACTTGGCAGCTCGATCAAGAGGGCTTGTAGCGAGCCGGGGCGGAATTCATTGCGATATCAGGTGAGATTTGTAGCGGCGTTGTCAGATTGTGCTTCACAGAGAGAATTGGCGCAGTCAGATCGATTCTAAGCTAAGCATTTAATGAGACCAATGTCTAGAAGCATGTAACTTCTGAGTAGTAGCAAAGACATATATAACTCCGTATAGACGGATAAAATCTAAGAAAAAAACGTACCTCAAAGCCAGTAATTCTCTATAATACTCGATCCTTTTTGGTTTTTGGAATGAACCTCTTATGTGTTTCTACCACAACCTTTGACCCATATTGTACTCCTGTAAGTTTGTCTGTCTTACCTACTGGAACCAGTAGCGGCTCGCCCTAAAGTGCGCTTGTGCGGTGCACTCCCAGAAATAATCACAAGTAAATTATAGTAATACATCTGTTATGATACCTCTAATTAATGTATTACTATTATTTAATGTATTACTAGAAAAGTATCGCAAAAAAGTTAAGCTCAATTAAACAATTACTTGTATTTCTTAAAAGTTCATTAATCTGACTATTACTCCGCCAACTCCCTTCCTACAATTTCATACGCACCGCGCTCAACGGAGCGCTTTCGATTGCGCTCCTATGGAAAAAGATTCAGTACATTCATCAATAGAAAATTCAGTGAGAGTGAAAGAGAAGTTTAGACACAGCTCCGCGCGTGAGACAGACGATTATCTATGAAATATTAGGTAAATCGGGAGCGCCGCACCGACCACAGAACTATATCAAAATAGAAGGAAAAAGTATCCTATTTAGTACTTCGCGTGGCAAAAAGAAGACTCAACGACCTCTTTCCTCGCCGCAAACGACAGTCTGCGTTGTTGCTCTTTTGTTCATTGCAGCTTTTTTGACGACCTCGACTTGGCGTGCATTCAAAACGAGCGATATCATATATAAACATGAAAAAGGGGCCTTAACAATGCGTGTAATGAAAATAATTTAATTTGTTCTTAGATTACGAGCGATGTAAAAATTAGCTATTCAAACTGCGAGTCAACTCATATTCGTGACGTCAAATGTCCGTGCAAAATGTTACACGGTTGGTCTTGTCAACCGCCGAGCTTGTTCCTTCTATCTCGGTATAGGTCTGTGCGTTTGTCCTTGATTACCATCTTGTTGCAACGCGCAGGCGCGATGCGCTTCGCGGTCATCCGCGTACTTATTTCGCGCGCTATTTTGTAAACAAGTTGTACGGCACCCGCGGGAAATACGATTTAGACTTAATTTGAAACCGCATAATTAAATTGTTTTAATTGTAAGTGTAAATAATTTCAGTGTGTGAGAATGGATGGATGCAACGTGACATAAAAGTGTGTGAAAAAACTTTAGCAACCCGATTAGAATTAAAAGTCCAGTGGTTGTGAATGTGACAAAAGTGAAAACTGTTTGGTTTTCCATTTCTTTTATTTGGAACTGGCGCGGACGACGGAGGTGGTGAGTGTGCATGGACCGAAACCCGTCTCAATGATCGGTCGTCAGGAAATATGCAAGGCCTTAGATTCAGCATATCGAAAATCCACACAGGAGTACCGTCATTCTAGGTACATACATGTAGGATCTTCGTGCTCACAATGAGAGTTTGAGTGAACACCCACATATTATAGCCACGAGCCGCCTCTGACTGGAACTATCCTCTCATCTCCTCTAAGGTTAGCTGGAAGAGATCCCATATAGGGATAAGGTCGCCTTTGTATCTCTATTCCTAAAAATTGTGTATAAACTGTTTTACACAATAAAGTGATTACTACTACTACCGTTAGACTAAAATCCATAATTGATTTCAGCTCCTCCACGGCGCTACTCTCCAAAACCCCGACGGCCTAGCCGTCGACTGGGTGGCTGGCAACATCTACTGGTGTGATAAAGGCACTGACACACTTGAAGTGTCACGTACTGATGGCGCACATAGACGAGTGTTACTTAGGACTGGGCTGCAAGAACCTAGGGCATTGGCGTTACATCCTGCTAGGGGGTAAGCGACATGAATTACACATAGACGTATTATTTATATTAATTTTGACAAAGTCACGCATATACGTGCAGTTATGGGGTCTGCAAGAACCAAAAGTCTACGCTGTCTTCCCTCTGAAGGGTATATGCATGTATTCATAGGATGTATTCATTTATATTAGGATTTTTGGTGGGAGAGAATGTATTTGAGTGCGATAGAGGTGCATACATGCTATAAGAAACGCAACTCATGAAAACTTTAGGCCGTAGTCATATTAAACCTCGTTAAATACTAGCCAATGAGTCTTATGACTACACTTATGTGTACACAACACTTATCAAGTCAGTAATTCTTCGTATTTTTGTTTTAGAATAGAATAGAATATTTTTTATTTAACATCAGTTTGGACAAATATAACAGAGATAAAAACAACACAATTTAGGTGTTAAATTGGGAGCCCGCTCAGCATATTGCCACGGCATGCCGAAGCGCTGATTGTCAGTGGATCCCAGACTTCATAAACTAAGCAAAGAGCTTAACTAAAATAAGTGACAGCACAAATATCAAACAGATGCGGAATACTGCCACTGTACAAGTAAATTCACAGCAGACATAAGACGTAATATTAACTTAATTACATAAAATGTATGATACAAAGGACAGTAACATAATAAACAAGCGACAAATTGAACATACAAAGAGGAACAGTAAGTATTAGTTGAGGACAAGGACTAAAAAACTACTACTGTTAGTTGTTAAAAGCTGAATAGATTAGGTATTTTTCTGTTTAGTAGTAATAATAGTTTCAGTTTATTTTTAAAAGTATTTCGGAACATATTTTACAGTGCACTATGCTTATAATTCTTTTGTAAACATTGTCTATACTCATTTTTTGTTAACAGCACCATCTACTGGTCCGACTGGGGCACCAACGCGCACATAGGCCGCGCTGGCATGGACGGCTCATCACCTTCCATCATCATCAGTGCAGGCTTAGGCTGGCCTAACGCTCTCGTCATCGCCCATGCGTCCAACGAACTATACTTCGCTGACGCTAGAGAGGATTACATCGCTGTAGCTGATCTGGACGGGAAACATGTCAAAGTGCTATTTTCTAGAGGTTAGTAGCGCCATCTATCGGTTAACTTTTGTCATCAGCGCTAGCTTAGGCTGGCTCAATGCAGAGATCATACCGCATCCGTGGGACGTAGTACACTTCGCTAACGCTAGAGAGGACTATATCGCTGTAGTTGATTTGGACGGGAAGCATGTCAAAATGCTGTTTTCTAGAGGTTAGTAGCGCCATCTATCGGTGACCAGTTATCATCATCAGTGCAGGCTTAGGCTGGCCTAACGCTCTCGTCATCGCCCATGCGTCCAACGAACTATACTTCGCTGACGCTAGAGAGGATTACATCGCTGTAGCTGATCTGGACGGGAAACATGTCAAAGTGCTGTGTTCTAGAGGTTAGTAGCGCCATCTATCGGTTAATTTTTGTCATCATCAGCGCTAGCTTAGAGCGTTTTCACATTATCCGATCTAATATCGGATGTAGGACCGATATCCATCCAATACACTACAGGCGCCATCTTGGATGTACATACATACATACAATCACGCCTGTTTCTCAGAGGGGTAGCCACAGATCACGGATTTCCATTTACTACGATCCTGACAAACCACTTTCGCTTCTTTTAACTAAAAAACTCCCGTGAGACTCATACATATTTAAAAATATTTTAAGCGGGTTACTCACGTATTAAGTCGATATAGCATTCGACATGTTTCGGTCCAATTTCGCTTCACACACTTCCATACCGTATCTCATACACGCTCGTCGATCTTGGATGTTTTCCATTGAAATCCTTCCGACATTCGATATCGGATCGAATAATGTGAAAACGGACTTAGGCTGGTCCAATGCAGAGATCATACCGCATCCGTTGGACGAACTGTACTTCGCTGACGCTATAGAGGACTATATTGCTGTAGCGGTTTTGTACGGGAAGCATGTCAGTGTTGTTTTCTAGAGGTTAGTAGCGCCATCTATCGGTGACCAGTTAACATCATTAGTGCGTGCTTGGCTGGCCGAACGCCCTCTTCATTGCCCATGCGTCGAACGAATTATACTTCGCTGACGCTAGAGATGATTATATCGCTGTAGCTGAACAGGCAGGCAAGTATGGTCGCGCGATAAATTATAAAACATCAGGCCGTCCGTCAGGATGTTTTATAATTTATCGCGCGACCATACTTGCCTGCTTGGACGGAAAACATGTCAAAGTGCTGTGTTCTAGAGGTTAGTAACGCCATCTATCGTTGACCATGTATCATCATCAGTGCAAGCTTAGGTTGGCCTAAAGCTCATAGCCCATGCTTCGAACGAACTAATACTTCGCTGACGCTAGAGCTGAATGACCTGGAGGAATCCTTTGCCCGACATTGGGTACTTCAATAAAATAAAATACATAGCTAATGAAATTAAATTAATTTTTTAATGTAAAAATTAGAAATAAAGGCTATATATTATTAATATATGTTTTTCTGTTGCGAGAGAAGACTCACCATAGCTGATTTGGATGGGATCCATATTCCATTAGTGAAGCGGGGACACTATAACAACGAGACAAAGAACAAATAAAGATTCACGCTTAAGAGTATTCCTTATTTAATCCGTTTTGTTTTCAGATCGCATGCCCTGGCTTCGCCTACATCATGTGTTCGCGTTGACTGTATGGGAAGGTCGTATTTACTGGAGCGATTGGGAAACCAGGGCTATAGAGAGTTGCCGCCGACGACCCAACCCACACTACAAAGTAAGTCTGTGTTTATGTAACGGCTCAGCCACGACATTGGTCTGAGCGCGGCAGCGGTGAGCGGCGGCCATACATTGGAGCGAGACACAGCGATGGGACTGTTCATTCGCACATATGGCCGCCGCTCACCGCTGTCGCGCTTAGACCAATGTCGTGGCTGGGCCGTCACACTTACAGGGTGGCCCAAAATTACGTTGACAAAGAATAGGGAAATGTTGAAATAAACCAAAGTATCGTAAGTTGCCGAAAATATTTTTTGGACCTATATATATTGTATATAACCGTGTGGTGACGGATTAAGAATTTCACCACCCCCTTTCTTCCCGTGGGTGTCGTAGAAGGCGAGAGGCTGGCAACCTGTCACTGCAATGTCACAGTTTCGTCTTCTTTCAACCCCTTATTTGCCAAGAGTGGCACTGAAACTTGAGTAGTTTTATGTGCTCTGCCTACCCCTTTATGGGATACAGGCATGATTGTATGTATGTATGTATATATTGTATATTTCTACATTCACCATGGATATTTCAACAGCATCCATTTCGCATGGTTTGCAATTTGCAGCTTTCTAGTACTAACGGTCACTGAGATTATCCGCGGACGGACGGACGGACGGACAGACATGGCGAAACTAAGTTGACTACGGAACCCTAAGAAGTGTGTATTAAATTAATCTATATTGTATATTTTCAGCCCAACGCAACAGAAGACCCTAGTTCAGGCGGCGCGTATGAATGCAAGACTATCGCTCACACGGTTCACAAACCTATGGACTTAAGAGTGCACCACCCTGCAAGACAACCAGCGTCGCCAGGTATAATCTAATGAGTATAAATAACCTTCCTACATTACTATAAGAAATTGTCCAGTCTAACCATAGATTCAATATAAGAAGATCACCTTGTATATGACCTTGACGCGTTTGATAAAGACTGGGATACGTGGAAATGGAAGAGAGAGGCCTTTGCCCAACAGTGGGACACTCTAGTCTCACATAAATAAATAACAAACAAAAAATTATATGAACAACAACTTTCAACTTTTGTTATTGCTTTATGCCTTCACGTTTTAAGATATATCGATCTACTTACTTAGCTTTTATTTATTTTTTTAACTTTTATTGTACAACATACAGTACAAATGGCGAACTTATTGTCTTAAGGCATTCTCTACCAGTCAACCATTGTACCAAACAGAAACTTACAATTGGCGAAAATAAAACAGAAATTGAAATAGATATAAGTCACTATCTAAATACTATATTATTATACATCATCAATAAGTACAATATTACATACATAAATAAGTACAATCATATACATACATATACATATGTAGTACCCATTTAACCATTACTGTTACTGTCTAACAACGTTAGTGTACCTACGAGAAGTGTTTACGTAATTGACGTTTAAAGGAAAACTTGGTCTGTGCTTGTCGTATTAAGCTTTTGTAATATGTTGACTTTTTTTCAGAATTGACGTCGCTGTGTGCTAAACTAAACTGCAGCGGCCTCTGCCTCCTCACGCCAGCGACTAAAGACAAGCCAGTCGGCGCACGCTGCGAATGCCCCGAGCACTTTGTATTGCAACCGGACGGCCGTAGCTGTGCACCGAACTGTACAAGCGCACACTTCGTCTGTAACACGACGCTCAAGTGCGTCCCGTTCTGGTGGCGCTGTGACACGCAGGTATGAGAGAGATAGAGAATACTGCACTATAAAGACAAGCCGCTCGTTGTGAAACATTTCGTGCTACAACTGGCCGGTTGTGACCATAGAGGAATAAGTAAGGGAAGAGTTGTAACTCCATACATCAGTGACATCTAGCGACAATCACGCGTCAAACAGCGTAAATTATCATTACTGCTGTTTGTCAATAGATGTCGCGACGAACGAAGAGTCTAATGCTCACCAATTTTCAGCTAATATTACAATCGTATTAATCAGTATTCTGTTTTCAATTCCTTCTGCTTGTAATATAAGTTGTAAACTGTTCTAATCTTAATTTTTTGGCGAGACACTGTTGACACCTAGTATCGAGTAGTGGTACTGATAATTTACGTTATTGGACGCGTGATTATCGTTAGACTATGTCACTACAAATAACCCGCATTTACTGATATATGGAGTTACAACTCTTCCCTTACCAGGTCTTCTTCAACCTAGCGTTTTCCCGGCCTAGCGCCAGGGTCCGCTTTCCTGCTCAGCCTTCTCCACTTTGCCCGGTCTTCGGCATCCTGAGGTGAAAGATTGTTCTCTTCCATGTCCGCTGTCACGACGTCCAGCCAGCGCTTCTTCCCTTACCAGGTACGAAAGAGAAATGAGCATTTCTTTTTTTTTTGCTACTTTTAGAAATGTGATATTTTTGAAAAAAAATATGGTGTTTCTACTCAGAATTACTAGCTTTTTCAATTCTAGTAGTTAAAAAAATTGTCCCATACGATTTTTTCTTATTTTGTTACCATTTTCCATACATGTTATGTGGGGTAACAAAAGAGGAAAGTTACAAAAATGTATGGAAATTCTGGGACACTTTTTGTCTCCCAGTGAGATTGAAAGTGCTCGTGATTCTTAAGTACAACTTACCTACAATTATACACGTTAAACTTTCGTGAGACATATTCAAATAATTAATTAAATAAAATACGGTTGTACTCACGTTATTATATCGCTATTGCTGCGACATGTTTCGGGCCAATTCGGAGGCCCCTCTTCAGGCATATAGGAGTTCACGGGGTGCGTATCGATCGATATAACTTTTTTTGATATATTTTTAGTCGTTATAACGATCATTTGATATAATTGTTGAATCATATAACAAAAAATAATATACTAACAAATTGTATAATTCCCATTTGATATAATGATCATTTTTTCGAATAACATGTATTCTAACATACTTTGAGTATAATGCTTATTTCCTATAATAAATAAATGGTATAACACAAACTCTTTCTAGAGCACAGTCAGAATAAAAATAATGTACAATAAATTAGATCCATCATTTACCAGAAAAGTAGATTGGGTTAGAACTGTGACTCCCCTACACACAACGTGCTGCTACCAGAAAAATAGGTTAGGTTAGGTTTGAACTGTGACCCTTAAACATATGTACTGCTATCAGAAAAAAAGGTTAGGTTAGGTTAGAACTGTGATCCCTTCAAAAAAGAATAAAATTAATTCAAGAAATATCTTACTGTTTGCAATTTATACTATACTAGTCGTATATCAATAGATAGTTATACCATATAACGGTTATTATAAATAAATTTTATACGAAATAATGATTATACAAAATAAAAGTAGATATTTTGTGGTTATACCAAATGTTAATTATGTCAAATGAGTGATTATATCCTTTAAATATATATCAAATGTTGTTATAACAAATGTTTCTATACCAAGAAAAGTTATACCAATCTTTACACACCCGAGTTCACGCGACGGTTAAACTCCGCAGACTAGAGTCTCACGACGCAGACGTGAGTACAACCGTATTTTAATTAATTATTTGACCTACAATTCCTTAAAAAAATCAAATTAAAAAAAATTGCAAAAAAAAGAAATGCCCAAATAGGGTAGCGGGTATGACTGCGTTTCTCCAGAAACTTCCCTCCTCGCACAGCTAAACTATGGAATGAACTGTCGGATGCGGTATTTACGGACAGATACGACCTTCAAACCTTCAAGAAAAGAACGTACCCATCGTATGATCCGGCAACGCAACTCAAACACTTCTGGTGTTCCGGGTGTCCATGGGCGGCAATGATCTCTTACAAACTAAAAGCTGTTTACGTTAGCTTGCATAGACCACATCAACTAGCTATATGTATTAATTTCATCGCAGTATTATACATTTTTGAACTCCACACTCGTTTAAAAAATCGATTTTAATCTTCTTTTTTTAGGATGACTGCGGCGACGGATCAGACGAACCAGAATCCTGTCCATCCTTCCGCTGTTCTCCGGGACAGTTCCAGTGCGGTAACGGCGGCCGTTGTCTCCATCCCGCTCTAATATGCGACGCCACGCCGCACTGCGCTGACGGGAGTGACGAGAAAGACTGCGACACGGTAACTAAGCTTATTAGTTCATAAAGAACACGATAGATGGTGCTGTTCTGTCAGCGGCGGTATCTACATCGCGCTAGTGAAGCATTTTCGTAGAAATACAAGGGCAGCTTTGATCTGAAATGAGATGGAAATATGGTTGTAAAGAGGAGGTTCCTAGGGACAGTTACAATGTGGTAACGGCGGCCGTTGTCTCCATCCCGCTCTAATATGCGACGCCACGTCGCATTGCGCCGATGGGAAGGATGAAAAAGACTGCGATACGGTAAGTAGTTTGTCAGAGAAGCACTAGATGGCGCTGTGTTACTAGTTGCGACGTCTGCATCGCGCTGATGAAGTTTTTTAGTGGAAGTAAAGAGCACCGCGATTTGAACCGTCGTCGTAGTCTTTTCGCGCAAACGGACATTGTTCAATATGTATCTAATGGGCCTTACATGGTGATTTCTTTCAGTTCACCTGCCTATCATCTCAGTTCAAATGCCAAGGCAACGTGACAGCGGGCATATCGGCCCGCTGCGTGTCGGGCGCGGCGCGCTGCGACGGCCAGCGCGACTGTCCCTCCGGCGACGACGAGCGGGACTGCCCGCCGCGCTCCTGCAAGCCTGACCACGTGAGTTATTAGTTCGGACAATGTCCGCTAGATGCCATTCAAATGCACTTTTTAAAGTAAGTATGAAATCAAATTTTCGCTCCTAATCTTATACTATTAAACGAGCAATTCTTGTATATTTATTTATTTATATATACCGACGATCTCGGAAACCTCTCTAACGATTTCGCTGAAATTTGTTATGTGGGGGTTTCGGGGGTGAAAAATCGATCTAGCGTACACACGCACAATAGAACGAGAGCAAAAGCAGCGAAGAGCCGAGGAGTGACAGTGACAGCAAAGCGATCCGTGTGATCCGATCGCAACCGAACTCAAACCGACTGACTCGGACCGAGAGCGCGCGAAAACGGCCGATCAGCTCTCGACTAGTACGAGCGAGCATTACTGTACGCCATATGCACATTTGTCTCTCGCTCTCTCGGTGTCCTAAATGTCCTAAAAGAACGAACTAGTACACTTCGGAGATCGTACTAGTTGGGAGCGATCTTTTCAGTGAACGAGCAGGCACAACTCTAGTGTGCCTCCTGATTAATATAACGAGTCACCCTAGTGAAAGGTTGTCGTTATTCAAAAATCTTAGATTTTTCCTTTGTGTTTTCCTAATGTTGCCAACTCATACAAACAGCCTATAGAATCTACGTTGACACATCGTTCGCGTGTTTTACAAAAAAAATCGAGTGTACAGCGCCATCTCTCGATATAATTAGTAAACTTTTATGGAGAGGGCTTTCTAGTCGGGCCAAGATACGGCTACAACGATTTTGAAAGCCCTCTGTAAAGATTAAGCAAATATCATAATTTCTTGAAAAAAAAAGTTTAATAGTAGATTGTACAACAAGGGCATAAAGTGACCCATTTTACCCGAGGCAATTTTCAAAATAGTAGACGAGGGTAAAAATGGGCATTTATGCCCTTGTTGTACACTCTGCTTTTCACTTAGATTGTGAGGAAAATAATAGGGAACTTGACTGTAGTTAAAATAAAATATTGTGTACCATGCACGAAGTAAAGCATCAGATAATTATAAGAAAAACATGAACAGAAGTTATTTTTAAATCCAATTTCTATTTAATAAGTCAGGTAGAAATATATAAAGTAACTGAGTTGACCGTGATGTCACTCAATTCGATTTCATATAATTTCCATATTGGCAAGTCGTTCTAATTTATTTTGACAGTTCTTAAAAAGAAGCTGATTTGACTAGAAGGCAAGTAGTCTATTATATTTTTCACGGCAATTTACACCACGATTGTCGTAACGCGAAAGAACAAAATTTGAATAAAACTCCCGATATAGTGGACCGATTTTCATCAAACACAGCTAAAAACACTCCCGACTAATTCAGCTTTTAAACAAAAAAAAATCGGTTCACCCGTTCGAAACCTACGATGCCATATATAGACACACACAGATAGAACGTCAAACTTATAACAAACAAAAATCAAAATAATTTATTCAGCAAATAGGACACGGGCACTTTTACACGTCACATACACATGACACATTTACAAAAGATTTAAAATTGAATTGAAATTACATTTGATAATACTAATTCTATGTTCTACCTAAAGTATAACTCTACTACATAGGCTAGTTTCCTATACTTAAAATAAAATATTTATATTTTATATTATTTAGTGTTTAATAAAACGTCCCACTTTGTCGCTTACCATAAATACGAGATTTGCTTGTATCTTTATATGAATGAACTGACAAAGCGGCTTTATAGTAATCGCCAAAGTGGCACGTTTTACTGAACACACTCACAAATTTTATGCAGTGCACGAAATAAAGCACCACCTAATTCTAAGAAAAATATGGACAGTAGTTATATTTAAACATAATTTCTATTTAATAAGTCAAAGAGTAGATATAAAGTAAATGAATTGACCGTGACGTCACTCCTCAGTATTTCATTGTAATTCCATATTAGCAAATCGTTTTGACAGTCGTTTTGAATTGGATTTCTTTCAACCCCTTTTTGCCAAGAGTGGCACTGCAACTTAGTAGTTCATGTGCTCTGCCTACCCCTTTATGGGATACAGGCGTGATTATATGTTTATATATGTTTTGACAGTTCTTAAATAGAAGCTGATTTGACTAGTAGGAAACTAGCCTATGAGACTGACTATTGAGTGATGAGGTGATGACTGTATAAGGTAACACCCCGTCGTTTTTGCGTCGGGGGTTAAAAACGAACGTCATTAGCGGCGACAAGTATAGCTTTTAGACTGGTTTTAGACCGACGGCCAATTTATATGAAGTTGATGTTGTCGTCATCAGTCGGATCGCGTGCCCACCAGCCTGTCCATCAGCCTATGCGTTTTCACATTATCCGATCCGATATCGGATGTAGGACCGATATCCTATACATTAAGGACGCCATCTTTGATTTTTTCCCTTGAAATCCTTCCGACATCCGAATGAGAAAACGCACTTAATCTTCAGCTGTTACTAATGACTTTTTGACCAACAGTTCATGTGCGGGGACGGTTCCTGCGTGCCGGGCGTGTGGGTGTGCGACGCGGACGCGGACTGCTCCGACGGCTCGGACGAGGGCGCGCACTGCGCTGCGCGCGTGTGCCCCCCCAGACACTTCCGCTGCGCCTCCGGCCGCTGCATCCCGCGCGACTGGCAGTGCGACGCCGAGGTACGTCCACTGTACCCGCAGGCTGAGCCACTGTGTGCCCCCCCAGACACTTCCGCTGCGCCTCCGGCCGCTGCATCCCGCGCGACTGGCAGTGCGACGCCGAGGTACGTCCACTGTACCCGCAGGCTGAGCCACTGTGTGCCCCCCAGACACTTCCGCTGCGCCTCCGGCCGCTGCATACCGCGCGACTGGCAGTGCGACGCCGAGGTACGTCCACTGTACCCGCAGGCTGAGCCACTGTGTGCCCCCAGACACTTCCGCTGCGCCTCCGGCCGCTGCATCCCGCGCGACTGGCAGTGCGACGCCGAGGTACGTCCACTGTACCCGCAGGCTGAGCCACTGTGTGCCCCCCAGACACTTCCGCTGCGCCTCCGGCCGCTGCATACCGCGCGACTGGCAGTGCGACGCCGAGGTACGTCCACTGTACCCGCAGGCTGAGCCACTGTGTGCCCCCCAGACACTTCCGCTGCGCCTCCGGCCGCTGCATCCCGCGCGACTGGCAGTGCGACGCCGAGGTACGTCCACTGTACCCGCAGGCTGAGCCACTGTGTGCCCCCCAGACACTTCCGCTGCGCCTCCGGCCGCTGCATACCGCGCGACTGGCAGTGCGACGCCGAGGTACGTCCACTGTACCCGCAGGCTGAGCCACTGTGTGCCCCCCAGACACTTCCGCTGCGCCTCCGGCCGCTGCATACCGCTCGACTGGCAGTGCGACGCCGAGGTACGTCCACTGTACCCGCAGGCTGAGCCACTGTGTGCCCCCCCAGACACTTCCGCTGCGCCTCCGGCCGCTGCATACCGCGCGACTGGCAGTGCGACGCCGAGGTACGTCCACTGTACCCGCAGGCTGAGCCACTGTGTGCCCCCCAGACACTTCCGCTGCGCCTCCGGCCGCTGCATACCGCGCGACTGGCAGTGCGACGCCGAGGTACGTCCACTGTACCCGCAGGCTGAGCCACTGTGTGCCCCCCAGACACTTCCGCTGCGCCTCCGGCCGCTGCATACCGCGCGACTGGCAGTGCGACGCCGAGGTACGTCCACTGTACCCGCAGGCTGAGCCACTGTGTGCCCCCCAGACACTTCCGCTGCGCCTCCGGCCGCTGCATACCGCGCGACTGGCAGTGCGACGCCGAGGTACGTCCACTGTACCCGCAGGCTGAGCCACTGTGTGCCCCCCAGACACTTCCGCTGCGCCTCCGGCCGCTGCATACCGCGCGACTGGCAGTGCGACGCCGAGGTACGTCCACTGTACCCGCAGGCTGAGCCACTGTGTGCCCCCCAGACACTTCCGCTGCGCCTCCGGCCGCTGCATACCGCGCGACTGGCAGTGCGACGCCGAGGTACGTCCACTGTACCCGCAGGCTGAGCCACTGTGTGCCCCCCAGACACTTCCGCTGCGCCTCCGGCCGCTGCATACCGCGCGACTGGCAGTGCGACGCCGAGGTACGTCCACTGTACCCGCAGGCTGAGCCACTGTGTGCCCCCCAGACACTTCCGCTGCGCCTCCGGCCGCTGCATACCGCGCGACTGGCAGTGCGACGCCGAGGTACGTCCACTGTACCCGCAGGCTGAGCCACTGTGTGCCCCCCCAGACACTTCCGCTGCGCCTCCGGCCGCTGCATACCGCGCGACTGGCAGTGCGACGCCGAGGTACGTCCACTGTACCCGCAGGCTGAGCCACTGTGTGCCCCCCAGACACTTCCGCTGCGCCTCCGGCCGCTGCATACCGCGCGACTGGCAGTGCGACGCCGAGGTACGTCCACTGTACCCGCAGGCTGAGCCACTGTGTGCCCCCCCAGACACTTCCGCTGCGCCTCCGGCCGCTGCATACCGCGCGACTGGCAGTGCGACGCCGAGGTACGGCCACTGTGCCTTTACTTAGGTTGGGCCACTGTGGCGCCGCACCGAGGTGCGGGACGTTGGTGACTTGATTTCGAAACTCAAATAGAATTGGGCGGGACATGTTGCCTGGTAGAGTGATGACAGGTGGACCAAAATGTTGACCGAATGGACTGCTATCGGATGTAAGAATGTATCAAATGTGAAAAACTGCGGGGTACTTCTGGATCGATTAACGGCTGAAATGATGATGATGATGACTGTGGCCTCAGTGCACGCTCGGAGCGTTCGGTTCGGCGGGGCGTGCAGATGCGACGGGGCTGATCCCTAATTTTAAGCGACGCTGAACGGTGAGCTGCGGGCTTGTGCGTCTGTTTCATTAGTGAGGCCAGGGGCCCATTTCTCGACGCTACAAGTTAAAATTTACAAGCGGTAGTCAATGTCTAATATGACAAGTTGGAAAGAGACTTCCGCTTGTAACTTTTAGTTTTGAGAAATAGGCCCCAGCAGGCCGAACGCTGACGGCGAAGTGTCGAGGCTTGGGAGTACAATTTTATTTTTGTTCATGGCAATTTTTAGTTTTTCTGGCGTGGGAGTAATAACAGAAAATTAACTATATTCTGTCAAACAAGTCTGTCAGTAAATAAGAACTAAGAAAACTACAGGTATCCTTTTCTCTAGCACCCTAAAGAAAAGGATGCATGACAGAACTTTGCAAAGAGAACTTTGTTCTTATTTACTGACAGACTTGTACACCATAACTATACTGTATTTCTATGTCCTAACTTGTATTATGTACGGTCGAAGAAATTAATTCTTTAGCAGTTAGCGGTTCACTTTACGTTTGACAGCTCTTAGCATTAGTATGTGTCAACCAAATCTACTTGAACCGCAAATTGCTAAAGAATCAATTTCCTCGACCGTACAATAAAGTGTTTACATACATACATACATACTTGTTTGACAGAGTGTAATCTATGTTGTGGTTTCAGGCGGACTGTCCCCTCCGCGAAGACGAAGCCGACTGCGGCACCGGCGCGCGCCCGGGCTGCGACGCCACCTACTTCCGCTGCGCCGACGGCCGCTGCATCCCCGGCCGCTGGCGCTGCGACTTCGAGGACGACTGCGGCGACCTCAGTGATGAGCTGCACTGCGAGCCTCGAAACTGCTCCGAAACAGAGTTCAGGTCAGGTTCTGCAGCCAATAACGCTAGACCTTACTCATAGTGTTCTGTTCCTGACGGTAAGTAAGGCTGCTAGAGCTCAATAGGCTTGTGTAGGACATATACTAATAGTACAAAAGACACGATTCCCTGCACTGTACTAGACCAAACGACTCCCAAATGATTCTGCTCTCTACGAGATTTAGTACACTCACACACGCGCAATAGAATGGGAGCGAAAGGATCAAAGAGCCGAGGAGTGACAATGACAGCAAAGCGATGCGTGTGATCCGACCGCAACCGACTGACTCGGACCGAGAGCGCGCGAAAACGGCCGATCACTCCGATCAGCTCTCGGCTAGTACGAGCGAGCGTTACTGTACGTCACATGCACAACTTGTCTCTCGCTCTCTCGGTGTACTACTGTACTAAATGTCCTAAAAGAACGAACTAGTACACTTCGGAGATCGTACTAGTTGGGAGCGATCTTTTCAGTGAACGAGCAGGCACAGCTCTAGAGCTCAACGAGGGTGCGGTATGTTTAACCCTTTGTCTGTGTCTGTCAAAAAATTGTCATAAAATAATTAACTTTGATATATTATTTTAAAGTCCAAAGCCTTATGTAACGGACAAACAAACAGACACACACACTTTCCCATTTATAATATTAGTATCGTATCGTTTTTTTCGCTCGCGGCGGTCGCGCGGTGCAAACGCGCTGTGCAAATCAGCTGCTTAAAATATTCAGTTTACGTTATATTACTAGTAATATCGGCAAGAAAGTTATTAAAAACAATCAATAGTACCGTTTTTTAGACTCAGTGTAAAAATTAACGTTAAATAGTGTCTAATTAAACCAAAATAGCGTGAAATAATCCCCAACAAGATTATCGGGATACCTACGAGTTAAGTTAAAACTAACTGGAGTGAGTGCTCGTGCCAAAAGGGACTTAAGTAGCGGATACTACGGGAGCTTACGACTATTTGTGCGCGAGAGTGCTCAGGACGAGATAACAGCAAGCAACCGAGTGGAGCGTATCCCACATCAGATAGTGAACCTTAAGCCCAAGACATAGTGTGCTTATTAGCTTATTCAATATATTCACACCTGGTTATCGTAAAAATTAAAATATTCAAATATGAATTGTAATAAATGTGATTCAGAGCTATCATCGCAGGAATCAATTAGATGCACTACATGCCAGGACAAATTTCATTATAGATGTGTCGGGCTGACGGAGGCCGATTTTAAAAAAATGCTTCCAATGAACGTAAAAAAATGGAAATGTCCGAAATGTAAACTGCCCAAAAAAAACGCCGTCCACGAACACACCTAAGTCGCCGGTAATTCTTAATGAGGAGCGAGAGGACAATTCAGATCATCTTCCGTCTATTGTGAGCATTGATACGACAGCGCTCCTGAACAACATGAATAGCCAGTTTCAACTGTTGTCTCATGACATGGCCGACCTTAAGAACAGTGTCAATACAAGACTGGACGAATTGTCATCCTCGATCCATACGTGGTCTAGTAAGTTACAAGAACTTGAAGGTAAATACGAGGAGCTTCAAAACCAATCTGAAAGTGCGCAAATGGATGTAGCCGCGGTTAAAGCCGAGAACGCGCAGCTCAGAGACCAGCTGGAACACCTCCAAAATAACTCAGACGAGCAGGAGCAACGGTCTCGTCAGTGCAATATTGAAATCCAAAATCTGCAACTAAAGCCCACAGAAAACCTTGTGCACATGACACTCGCCCTCGGCAAAGTTTTGAATGTTCCGATTTCCTCCGATTCCATACGGGCTGTACATAGAATTGCTCACAACATAAAAACAGATCGCCCAAAAAATATCATAGTGGAGTTGAACTCTCGTCGGCTGAGGGATGAGATCATCGCAGCGGCTCGAGCGCGACGGGGCGTGACGGCGGGCCAGATCCTCCAGGCCTGTGGCGCCGCGCCGCCCAGCACCAGCGCCTGCGACACCCCGGCCGGCGATCAACTGACTAACTCGCGACCTGTATTCATCAACGAACATTTGACATTGAAAAATAAGATCCTTTACTCAAAAACGCGTAAGGTGGCTAGCACGAAAAACTACAAGTTTATTTGGATAAAAAACGCAGCAATTCTGGTTCGTAAGGATGACTCATCACCCGTTATTCGAATCCGTAAAGAGGCGGACCTGGATACACTCTGAAATTTACATGGACATTCTATGGTATTTATGATCGCTTTGTTATTTAGGTGTCTTATTGATCATGATGTGCATCAATTACCTAATTCGTACTATGGTATTCCTCTGGGCTATAAGGTTGAATTTACATATCCTAAACTGAAAATATTTACAGGGAAAATAAACAACATAATATACGTTCCTAAACATGTTATTAATCTTATTAAATTAAACTACCGCTTATCACCGCTTATTATTATAATCAAATTATTTCACACATATTATATTTACAGTTTCCAGCAACATATTCGAGTAATAGTATTTAACAGGCTCTGTTACTAATAACTTAAGATTATATTATCAAAATTGCGGTGGTATAAAAAGTAAATTAGTAGATATTCGTTTAAATATATTGCAATGTAATTATGACGTTATAGTGTTGACCGAGACGTGGCTGCGAGATGATATTCTGGACTCGGAATTGTTTGATAGCAACTATAGCGTGTTCCGGCGCGACCGAGACTTGCGGGACACGGCGAAGAAGGGCGGCGGCGGCGTTCTGATAGCGGTAAGATCTAATATTTTAGCAACTCGGCGATCCGACTGGGAATGTAACCAAGTCGAGGAGATTTATATTGAAGTATGTATATCTGGCCGTAAAATTGTAATTAATGGTGTGTACATCCCCCCCAAGTCTAATATATTAGTGTATCAAACTTATTGTAATAAATTAGAAGAATTGAGTACGAGGGGTGATCCAAAAGTAATGATAATCAGTATGAAAGACACATAAAATGTTTAATAAAATAATTTATTTTTCTACGTAATCTCCTTCCAAGTCTACACACTTGGACCATCGTTTCTCCAGACTACGAATTCCTTTAAAAAAAAAATCTTTTTCTTGACCCTCCAAAAATGCCTCCACAGCGGCCATTACCTCGCCATCATTCAAAAATTTGTTGCCTCTAAGATCTTCCTTCAGCCGTGGAAAGAGATAAAAGTCGCTGGGGGCTAGGTCTGGCGAATATGGGGGGTGTTCCAGCAATTCGAACCCTGAATCACGGATGGCAGCCATCGCAACACCGGCCTTGTGGGGCGGTGCGTTGTCCTGGTGAAACAGGATGCCAGCTCGAAGTTTACCCCGCCGCTTTTCTTTGATTGCCTCTCTCAATCTGCGTATTTGGTCAGCGTAGTAGGAGCCCGTAATAGTGGTTCCCTTTTCCAGGTATTCGATCATTATGACTCCCTCAGCATCCCAAAACACTGAAGCCATGACCTTACCAGCGGAGCTTGCTACCTTGAATTTCTTCGGTGTAGGGGACGACGCTCGCTTCCAGGTCATGGATTGCTGTTTGGTCTCAGGATCGAAATGATGGATCCAAGACTCGTCCATGGTTACAAACCGACGCAAAAATGTTTCGGGATCAGTTTGAAATTTTTCAAGATTAGACTTCGAAATCTCACAACGTATTTTCTTTTGTTCAGCCGTTAACATTCTAGGCACCCAACGAGCGGAGACTTTTTTCATATGTAATTCATCAGTTAAGATTCTTTGAATGCTGCCATACGAGATGCCTGTGAGCTCAACTAGATGCCTGATAGTCATCCTTCTATCTGTTAAAACGAGATCATTAATTTTTTTTACGTTTTCTCCAGTAAGGGCGACAGATGGACGGCCTTCGCGGTGTTCATCTTGAGTGGATGTTCTTCCCAAGTTAAACTCCTTTGACCAGCGTGCCACTGTAGAATACGGCGGAGCGGACTCCCCCAGTGTTCCCACTAATTCAGCGTATATATCTTTAGTACACATTTTTTTCAAACAGAAGTATTTAATAACCGCTCTCACCTCAGTTTTCTCCATTTTTGCGATATTGTTCCGACTGCTCGTGAAAAAACAAATGCAACTCTCTGACAGATACATATTTTTTATTTTTATTTTTTTTTATTTACTAAGGAGTCTTTGTGGACAGTAACGGCATACCTATTTATTTTAATCCGATGCAAAAAGTATTCAGTTATCATTACTTTTGGATCACCCCTCGTACATCATTAGACTACATTACCTTTTGTTTGGTGGGCGATTACAATCTTCCTGATTTAAGTTGGTCCATATCTAGTGTAGGTGATCTTTTACCTGAGAATGAAGGTCAAAATCCATGCGCGGCGGCATTAATTAATACGACTGAGATGTTAGGATTACAACAGTTTAATATTATTAAAAACCTTAACAATAGAACGTTGGACCTAATATTTTGTAACAAAAAATGTTGTATTTCGAACCCGGAAATAGAATTATCTAACATTGATAAACATCACCCCGCTGTCGAATTTACTATGGATCTCGTTCCGACGAATTACATCCCAAAAAATCCTGTAGTTATGTACAATTTTCGTAAGGCTAATTATACAGAAATCTCAGAAACTATTAATAAAATTGAGTGGCAAGTTGAACTTCAAGGGTTAGAGCCCGAAGCGGCGGTAGATAAATTCTATACTATAATTTATAATATTATGGATAAGTTAGTGCCATTAAAAAAAACTGTTAATAAAAATACTCCAAAGTGGTTTTCTGTGGCCTTAAAAAAAACGATAAACAGGAAAAAAAAACTTTGGCGGCGTTGGAAAATATATAATTCCGCGGTAGACTATGCCGAGTTCTCTTTGCTTAGAAAAAGAAGTAAAATATTACTATTAGAATGTTTTAACACATATACTAAAAATACTGAATTAAGTATTAAAAGTAATATAAAATCGTTTTGGTCTTATATCTCAACATTAAAAAGTAACACTTCAGGCTACCCAGCCACTATGTATTACAATGATAGATCTTCTAGTACCCCGGAAGGAGCAGCGGAGTTGTTTGCAGGTTTCTTTCAATCGGTGTTTGAGCCGCGCGACAATATTAATTGTGACCAGTTAGACTGTATACCTACGTCAGACGCAGGTACTAATATAACAAATATTCAATTAAATAAAGGTCATATAATTAAAAAACTTAAAAATATAGATATAAATAAAGGTGCGGGACCAGATAAAATTAGCCCTTACTTTATAAAAAATACCGCGAAGGCCCTAGCTTTGCCCCTTTGCATCATTTTTAATAAATGCCTTAAATTTGGAATTTTTCCTGAACGCTGGAAATCAGCTTATGTGACACCGATACATAAATCAGGTCCGAAGTGCCAGGTCACTAATTATCGACCCGTCTCAGTACAATCCATTATACCTAAAATTTATGAAGGGCTGATTCATGACGTCATATATCCTATGATCAAGACGAGTGTATTACCTGAACAACACGGTTTTATGAAGAAAAAATCAACGATTACGAATTTATTACAATATACCGATTTTCTGTTTAAGTCTATGGACAACAGAAAACAAGTAGATGTTATCTTTACCGACTTTTGTAAAGCGTTCGATAAAGTAGATCACCTATATCTTCTTAAGAAACTAGCATTTAATGGAATCCATGGTAATCTATTCCGTTGGTTTGCATCTTATTTGACAAATAGAACTCAAGTAGTAGTCATTAATGGCTTTAGATCAAATCTTGCGAATGTAACGTCCGGAGTAATTCAAGGCTCAATTTTAGGGCCTTTATTATACAGTATATTTATTAACGATATTAAAAAGTGCTTTAAACACTGTAATTTCTTATTGTTTGCAGATGACCTAAAACTTTATAGAGTAATAGAGAATGAAAGTGATAGTAAATTAGTTCAGGAAGACCTAGACACATTCTATGCATACTGTGAAGACAATAAATTGCAGTTAGCAGCTAATAAATGTATGCAAATTACCTTCACCAAAAATAAGAAAAGAATAATAAATTTTAAGTACAAATTAGGTGAAACACAAATAATGAAAGTACATTCAGCTAGAGATCTAGGAGTGATGTTTGATGAAAATTTACACTTTAGCGCTCATATAGACAAGATTGTACGTAAAGCTTATCAGATGTTAGGTTTTGTGATCAGGTCGGCTAAAGTGTTTAAAAAGGCAGATACGTACCTATTACTCTATAAAGCGTTAGTAAGACCACATCTAGAGTACGCATCGGTTATATTATGGAATCCTCTTTATGCAAAATATGCGAACGCCATCGAAATGGTACAAAAGAAATTTCTGAGAATTATGCATAAAAGGGTAACAGGACAGAAGATGACTTACCAAAACTTGTTAAAGCACTACAAGCTGTCATCATTGTCAACGCGTCGTATAACGTCGGATGCTATAGTCCTCTATAATATATGTAGAAGTGAGTACAACAGCAGCGAGCTGCTTCAACTGTTGCGGTTTCGCGTGCCGCGTAGCGGAGCGCGCTCCGCCGCCCTGTTCGCCGTGCCCAACACCGCCACCAACGCCGGCGTGCGAGCGCCGCTGCGTCGCATATGCGACACTTACAATAAGAGTCTCGTCTCGGTCGATATCTTTAACACAACAAAGATTCAGTACAAAAAGCAAATCCTTCAAATAATCCCAGAGGAATGATAAGGATGATCAGACTACTTTTGTTAGTTTGTTGTTTGTTCTCATTTACTTAAAAATTACCTGAAATAACTATAGTTAGATAAGTTTTTACTTAAGTCATTAATGTTATTCCCTAAGCCCTAGCTTTTTCCTTTTCTTTATGTGTATAGTTATATACCTATATTATGCTGTATGTCACATAATGTTTACTATTCTGTTACTTGCCAAACAATAACATAATTGTTTAAATATAACATTAGTTAATGCATATAATTTTAGACGTAAACTCAATGTATCAATGTATGTCTCGGTGAGAACTGATGTGGAGGTAAATGCATGTTTACCATATAATTTAGTTTTTATACAAAAGTATGTACATTTAACTCTGTTTGTTCTCCTAATAAATAAAATAAAATAAAATAAAATAAAAGTATGGACTAGCTTTTGTCCGCGGCTTCGCCAAATTTTCGGAGGGCTCCATGCAAACTTCCACACCCCATTTTAGGAAAGTGGGGGTTAGAAACAGATGAAAAGTAGCCTGAGCCACTCTCCATCCCTTCAACTATCTCCCCTTAAAAAATCACGTCAATTCGTCGCTACGTTTTGCCGTGAAAGACGGACAAATAAACAGACACACACACTTGTAACAGTAAAAATTGGGCTGACTGTTACTCACCGGTTCGCACAGAGTTAGCAATGAGCTCTTTCAAATATGTCCTCAGGGCGCCTTACTGGGTTGTGATGTAAATAAAAATTGCGAATATGCTGGAGAAAGCCTTTTAATTCTTAGAAACACCACGTCACAGTCACTCTTTGAAGATTGTCCACTGATATTAAGATAAAGTTCAAATTAAGCTTAACTAACCTTGCAATCACTTTTTAATTACACATACGGAATCCTGTACGCTGACGCTGATGCCTTCAGGAAGCAGGTCCCAGGGTTAAGATGTGAGGGGGAAAGCAAGCTCAAACACAGGATGCGGTCCGAGGCTCATTTCCCATCAGCTATGGCATTCTCTCGTGCAATTGATCAGGATTTCATAGCGACACAAGGACCCAGTATTGGGATGTTAAATTCTCTTCAAAGTAGTGCTTTCTCCAGGTTTTTTACATTTAGGTGTTACGAACTATTCATTTTAGCCGCCCAGGCTGCAGAGTGGAGCCTCCGGGGAACCACATTTTCGAAAAAAGCAATTTGGTCTTGTTTCCCTGGCGCTGTTCGTATTAGAAAAAAAGCCGGATTCTGACGCGCGCGCCAGCTATCGTCTGCGGATGTTTTTGTAACTAACTCCTTATCTACTTGGCTAACACGTATGTGCGCGCGAGTGGATGCCTTGAGCGGGCTTGTTAGTTCGATATTTTATCCCGAGAGGGCGCTGAAGTTAAATTAGTGACTTATTTATAATTAATTTATTAAAAACACAATTTTTTATTTTATCTAAATATTTACGTTACACACTTTCCCATTTATAATATTAGTATAGTTGAGTATAGTATATAATATGGATGTGTACTTACTTAAGCTTTTAAACTTTACAGATGTACCAACGGCGAATGCATACGCGGTTCCCTACGTTGCTCCGGGGCGGCGGAATGTGCCGATGGCTCCGACGAAACTGGGTGTGCACCTTTATGTGCTGCCAGAGCTAGACCTTGCCGAAGACAGAAGGATTGTGTGCTACGGTACGTAACGCCATCTAGTTTAGAACTATAGTAACTAATAGTGGATACGTCTCTGGCGAAACGGACAAAGCGATGGTGTATGTCGTCTAGGCATAGGAATTGTACGTATAACGCCATCTAAGTTGAAGTGTAGCAACATAGTATTGTTTTACGTTGCTCGGGGGCGGCGGAATGTGCCAACGGCTTCGACGAAACTAGATGTGCACCTTTATGTGCTGCCAGAGCTAGGCCCAAGGCCTTGTCGAAATTAGAAGCGGTTCCGTAGCAGGTAACGCCATCTAGTTCAGAACTTTATAAGTGCTCGCTCGTCTAACTTAATTTTTGTTAAAATTCCAGCGAATGGTGGTGCGACGGGTCAGTGGACTGCGCGGACGGGTCGGACGAGGAGTCGTGCGCGGCGCCGCCGGCGCCTGCGTGCGGCGCGCGCCTCGCCTGCGCCGGCGCACCCTGCGCGCCCGCCGCCTGGCGCTGCGACGGTCGCCGGGACTGCGTGGCGGGGGGAGATGAACAAGGGTGCGGGAAGCATGCGTGCCAACCGCCTATGTTCAGGTATGTTTATGGTGTACAAGTTTGTGAGAGTAGAACTAGATGGCAGCACTAGCGCGCGTCATGTGGCGATGCGATGGGAGGAAGGACTGTGTGACGGGGGATGAAGACGGGTGTGAGAAGCATGCTTGCCAACCGCCTATGTTCAGGTATATAAGGTTATACCTGAACATAGGATATCTGTAATATGAATAGTAGTTTGTGACAGTGAAACTAGATGGCGGCACCGACGTGCAATGGGAAAAGAGACTGTTTCACGAGGTCGATGAAGAGGAATAAGTGTCGACCGACCATGTTTATTTAGTCTAATAAAAAGAGTAAAAAATTGCAACATGCTTAGGCTATATGAAGTTTTTAGGATTACCTAAAGCTGTGATATCTGTACAACTATACACTATGTGCTAATATAGTCCTTGACGTTTTTATAGTAACTTATTTCCGTTAATACTTTATATCCTTAATTAATAATATAATTTAATACACCCACAGATGCGGCAACGATTCCTGTCTACCTTCTACTCTGCTCTGCGACGGCTACGTCGACTGCCCCGACGGTTCAGACGAAAACTCCATGATGTGTACGTACACATTATTTGAATTCAAACAGTTAGGAATATGCACGATCGCTTCTGAGTTCAAAAACTATGGCAACTCGCTCACGTGATACAGTTTAGTCGAATGTTTATATGTTTCTCCATCATAAAATAGTCTATGCATAACAATCTTTCAACAAGCAAAAAGCACCAGAAAAATTAGATTTGTACATTTCTGATTCTGAGTAAATCCGATGTAAACATATGCAGATATTATGTACTTCGTTTCTTTTAAGATTAGAATTATCTGTCGAACGGGTAAATAAAGAAGCAGTGGTCGTAGACTTTCCTTCTTCGATTTCGGCCGATACCACTGATTTCTTGGAACTTATAACTTATAATACTATGTACATAAGTTCCAAGAAATCAGTGGTATCGGCCGAAATCGAAGGAAGGTCTACGACCACTGCTTCTTTGTTTACCCGTTTGACAGATAATTCTAATCTTAAAAGAAACGAAGTATAGGACATTCTTACACAGATTGACCGATTCAGGCCCACGGTAAGCTCAAGAAGGCTTGTGTTGTAGGTACTCAGACAACGATATATGTAATATATAAATACTTATATACATAGAAAATCACACAAATAAATGCTCTTACCGGGATTCGAACCCGGGACCGCGGCGTAGCAGGCAAGGTCACTACCGACCGCGCCAGACCGGTCGTCAAAGATGAAACTCGAAAAGCTTTTTCGTATTTTTACTGAAACATTCGTATTTTGTCATGCCAGTTCACACAATGCCAATACGTCTTGTACTGAGACTGACTGAAATAGCATGACACGTTCGTACGTTTCCGTAAAAACACGAAGGAAAAGCTTTTCGCACTATATCTGTACTCTCGTACTTAAAAATCAGGTACGAGTATTTAGGTCTTGTGTTTTTATATCTCTGAGAATAAGAAGTACGTAGGTACAAGAATAAGAACCTCGTATCAGGTAGTTGTTTATTAGGTATATAAAGCTTGTCAACCAAATTTTGGCAGTAGCAATGTACATCAAACTAAAGTATGGTATCCCTATGAAACGAACAAAAACCAGCAATGTACGTCGAACAGCCACAGATATTTTTTTTTTCAAGGGGCTCGCTGCATCCTTACGAATTAGATAATGTATTAAAAAGGGACGGATATATGCTAGTTATTTCTCTTTATGGTAGGGTGGAGATTTCCACAGATAAGATACAAATGACACGCGAACTTCCACCGAATTTCAAAACTAGTGTTGCTAGCCCGCGATTTTTCAAATTTGCCGCCTTTTTCTAGTGACAAGATTTGGTTGACGGTCTATACAGTATGTAAACTAACGAAAACCATTTACTGTAACCCGTAAATGTCCAGGTGATACTGAGAAACTTTTACTATGGGACCAACACCCAAAACGCGAAATAAAAATTTACTCTCCCATAGGAAATACTTACTATCATAGAGTATATTGAATAGAATGGTATAGAGTTATCAGTCACGATTTTCGATTGCAGCGCCATCTATTGTTAGTTTCCCGCAACTTTTCATGTGACTTTCCACGCCTGCAGGTACCTTATAGCATATTAAGCATGTGGGTCCTTTAGACATGGATCGCCACATATTTACGGCGGGCTTTTTAAATAGGATTGATGTTTTGCATTCTGAGGCTATGTTCAGATGAACACGCGGCGATGCGCGATTTTCTCACCGCGCGGTTTAAGATTGTAACAAAATTAATGGCGTTGTGTACATGACCGCGCGTTGCCGCTCGTGATCGGTCATGTAAACAGCACATTTGATTTTGTAACAATTTTTTACCGCGCGGGCGGCGAAAAAATCGCGTTGCCGCGCGTTCATCTGAATTTAGCCTGAGTCTGAGCAAACAGAACCCGATTACAGTTATCATGTGTGAACCTTCAATGCATTTCTCACCAGGAAACTGCTACAGAAGTTCACACAATGCCTAGACCAGTAGGAAATCAGGAATATAATTAAACAATGAAGCAGGGGAATAGTTTTTAATAATTTATTTTAAAATATGTTTTATAGTTACGTAATTGATGGTGATACTACTTAGCTTCAAAAACCAGGAAAGAACTAGTCGAAAGCGTTTAGAGAATTACTTCTCCTAATACGTCTTAATTATTTCAAGCGCAGTGTTTCCTACCGACAGTTTTCACCACACCAACACGAGCAATAAACGAACTGTAAAAAAACATTTCAACAATTAAATAAACATTTCCAATTCAAAATCATTATGAAATAAAACTATGGAAACGGATTAAATCGCGTATAATGAATTTAAAATACATCCCGACGTTTCGAACTCTTTACAGCGTTCGTGGTCAACGGGTGACGGGGTGGGGCAGTCACCCGTTGACCACGAACGCTGTAAAGAGTTCGAAACGTCGGGATGTATTTTAAATTCATTATACGCGATTTAATCCGTTTCCATATTTTTATTTCATGAGTAACTATCGCGGTAACCGAAGTCAAAATCATTACTTAAAGGTACATTCTACCAGCAGTTTAGAACTTCAATTTAAAATTTGAATCAAATTACTTTGCACTCTTATGAATAAAATGGACCTTTCTTATTAGTTTTCAAAGAATCAAGAAAAGAGAGAGAGAGAGTGTGTGTGGGTGTGGTGAAGAGAAGATGTTCAACGATGAAACTCCTAATAGCCTAGCCTTTTGAAAAGATGTGTTTGTGGATAGACACATAAGCTTTTTTTTAATCTTACAGAATATTTTTCTTTTGTCTCAGTAAGTTTTTTTATTTGTTTGGCCAAACTGCTAGCTTCCGTTAAAAATCGGGGTGTGTGTCGTGGCGCGTGACCTGAAATAAATTCTGTAATATAGGAGCTGTTAGATATCACTAGGCAGTCGTGTGGAGTTAAAAATATAAAAAACTTAAATACGGTACTAGATATTTCATATACATTACATACATTTGATGTACAAGTGTGACTAAAATAACTTAACGTCATCCAAAACTTTAAATATGTTTCTGGGCTTTATCGTCCATATTAAAATAGTGCATTGTGCAACAGGGAGGCTAGGGTGATATTGATAAGGACAACCTGGAGTGAATTATAGACACGAGACTGTTTCTATACTGTGTACCTATAGCTTAATAGTCAAATTCTCTCAGTGCAACGAAAATGCTTGACTGATGATGGTATTTATTTTTCTAATCCCTCTTTTAGGAATAAAATGGTATGATGTAGTACTCGTTCAGTACACGTAGATGCAAGAAGACCTTTTAGCAGCAAATGTGATGAAAAATACACATTATGTTATTGATATTACTATATAGAATAAACTTATTTCAACTGACCTGAAGTTGACGGCTGAGAACTGACATCAGTGATGTTCCTCAAAGGGGCTCTGGGTATTTGATCATCTTGCATCGGTTCTTGAATATTGCTAGCAAATTGCAGCGATGCGGTTTGCTTGCTTATCAATTCCTGAAATACATATACATAATATATTTAACTAATTTAATGCTGAAATATTAGTACTTAAACAGTAATGTTATAAGAATTGAATATAACAACTAGGTAAATGTTAGAGGCAATGGGTAAATATTACCCTAATGTACCCTAATAAAAACAATTTTTCCACTTTTTCAGGGTGATTGCTGGAATTGCAATAGCACTGACCAAGTCGAGTCTAGTCTTCCAGATGAAGTATTCTATTTTTTGTCAAAGTGAATACATAATATATTATTGATACTACTATATAGAATCAACTACATTTGACTGACCTGAAGCTGACGGCTGAGATCTGAGATTAGTAGCCGCCCTGTGGGTACTGATTGGTGATGTTCCTCAAAGGGGCTCTGGGTACTTGATCATCTTGCATTGGTTCTTGAACATTGATTGGAAATTGCAGCAATATGGTTTGCTTATCAATTCCTGAAAAAAATATACATATAAATATATTCAATTTAATTCCGAAATATTAGACAACCATATAAATCATATAATAAAGTATATTCAATTAAAGCTATAAATTAAAAAATAAATGAATGCTCCACGACTCTTCTCTTTCGGAACAGACTAGACATAAGAACAAAAATCTATGCTCACACAAATAAATACCAATACCGGGATTTGAATCCAGGACCGCAGCTTTGCAGGTAGGATTAACACCTGATAGGCCAGACCAGTCATCAAATGTTAAATTATTATTGTAACATCTTAAATTTAAAAGCTAAAACTTACCATACCCCAAGACCTCAATAGAGAAATGGGTAAAACTGAGTCTTCCGCTTGAAGTATTATATTTTTTCTTAAAGTGAGTATGACACAGTTTTCCATTGCTAACACATCACTGCCATTAGAATAAATCCAGGTACGAAACCAGTCAGGCTCAATAATTGGATTGGGTCATTGGTGAAGAATCATATTATCTAATCCTGAAAAAAAAAACATACAGATTGTATTTTGATAGGTCTTATTAGAACTTCATAGATTTGCGAAAATACATACTGAATGCGAGCAAATTTGGAGCAAGTGGTAATTTTTATAAACTATTTTTATATGGCAATAGATCCCATTGCTATTCAGGATAACAGGCTTTTATGAGACAAAGAAATCAAATTCCGGCCTCAAATCGAAAAACTTTCCCCTACTATTTTGTATCAGTTTCATAAGAGAGGCGACCAACATCCTTGCGCTGCACCGGCGGCCCAAATGTTACTACGCTGAAAGCAGTCGAGAGCCGGAAATACATCCACCTGTGGAATATGTTGTCCGGTGTAGATGAAGTCCGGGAGTACTTGCAACAGCTTTGTCAGCAGAGCACGTGTACCGTGGAGGAGCTGCAATCCAAAGGCGACTACAAGTCCTACAAACTGGGAGTTCCTGCCGCTTACTATGACAAGTGTATATCCGCGGAAGTATGGCCTGATAATGCAAGGGTAAAGATGTGGTTTTTTCGAAAGCAAGCTAAGGAAACCAAAAGAACCACAAGCGCCAACTGACGGCCCCACTGTGACCATTACCTATCAAAATGTTAGAGGTCTCAATACCAAGTTAAAGTTTTTAAGCACTGTATTCTTGCTCACGAAAGTGATATAGTCGTCGCCACGGAATCCTGGTTGTCGGCATCTGTAGAGGACCCCGAGCTAGTGGGAGATGCTTGGAGTATACTACGCCGTGATCGTGCCACCGGTCGACAGGGAGGAGGAGTACTGGTTGCTGCGAGGCCAGGTATAAGCTTAAAACGGAGACGGGAGTTTGAAACTGCTGACGGGGAGGACCTGTGGACTTCTTTTGTGATAAGTGATACACTTTTTTATCTGTGTGCCGTATACATTCCACCTACCTCTTCCGAAAAGGTGTACATGTCGTTTTTTCAGAAAATAGAATCTTTCATTGACTCTATTGGTCCGGTCATTCTTGTCGGTGACCTAAACCTTAATCCTAAATATGCCTCGACTAATGTCCTGAGCTATTATTGTTATTTTACTACAGTCTGTGGTTTTGTTGAAATGAATGAAGTATTAAATTCGCATGGGGGAGTGTTAGATGTGGTGCTGGTGCGAGAGCGCGTTCATAGTGTAGCAGTTTGTGAGGCCCCTGATGGTGGTCTAGTCCCATATGCCGACTCTTATCATCCACCCCTTGAAATTTCTATCCCGCTCAGAAAAACCGTAGGCATTCCTCTAAAGATCGCCCCCAGTAACCTTGATACGACGCGCGATTGGAATTTTTCTAAAGGCAATTACGAACTTTTTGCTCAATTGATTGCAAACGCGTCTTGGGTAGACGTTCTCGAAGCCCAAAATGTCAATACTGCTGTGGACTTGTTTTACAATTTGATATACAGAATTTTCGATACTTGTATACCTAGGAAAACAAGGTCTAGCAAACCCAGTAGACAGTATCCTATTTGGTTTACATCTGATCTTATTAAGGACATTAAACGCAAAGCTTCGCTTCACCGCATGTGGAAACGCACTGGTGACAGGGAGGATTATGCCAGATTCTCTAAACTTAGGGCTGATGTAAAATCTAGAATATCTGGAGCTTATGATAATTACGTTAGCAGAATTCAGATTAATATCTCAGGTAATCCTCAAGCTTTCTGGCAACACATAAACAACCTTAAATCCAAAGGTGGGTTTGAGAACCGGGTGTCTTTTGATGGAAAATCTTATGAGAATGCAGATGCTGCTCAGGCTTTTGCAAACTTTTTCTCGAGTGTTTTCCTCCCTGACGTACCTTTACTTGACCACACTAAGACTACTGAGCAAGATGGGACGACCTCTGCTAACTTAATTCACATAGACTCTATATCCACTAAAGATATTGAATCAGGCATAGCGCGTCTTAAACCTCAAAGCGCCTTAGGTCCGGATGCCGTTCCGGCTTATATACTCAAGGGTTGCAAAGATTGGCTAGTACAGCCGCTATCTCATATTTTTAACCTTGCTCTGCGCACTGGGGAGTATCCGAACCAGTGGAAATTAACACGGGTTCGGCCGATCCCTAAATCGGGCGATACGGCCAAGGTTGAAAATTATCGTCCAATTGCGATTCTGTCCTCGATTGCTAAATTATTCGAATCAATCGTAAACAATCTTGTACACTCTCAAATAAAGCCATATCTCTGTGACTCACAACATGGCTTTAGGCCTAGGCGGTCAGTTGAGACAAACCTTTTAACCCTGGTTGACTCTGTGTCTGAGCATTTAGATGGGGGTATACAGGTTGACGTGCTGTATTTCGATTTTAGGAAAGCCTTTGATCGCGTAGATAACGACATACTACTGAGAAAGTTATGTATCATTGGTTTTTCTCCTAAACTACTTAAGTTTTTTGCCAGTTATCTACGCGACAGGCAACAATATGTGCAGCACGGATGCTTCGTTTCTGACCCCTATCTCACTCGCTCCGGAGTGAGCCAGGGTTCAATTCTAGGCCCTCTACTGTTCGGCGTCATGATCAATGACTTGTCCTCAGTCGTTAAAAATGCCCAATGTCTCCTTTACGCTGATGACCTAAAACTTTTTTATGGCCTGCAGCAACTATCTGACTTCGAGTCTCTCCAAGACGATATTAATCGGATCCATGAATGGAGTATCACTAATAGGCTGCTATTTCACCCTGAGAAGTGCTCTGTGATGTCCTTTAGTCGAGCACGTAGCCCCTTATCTTTCACTTACCGGCTTGGAACGGATCTATTGAAACGTGTTGATACTGTAAAGGACCTGGGTGTCACTTTTGACCAAAACCTCAATTTTCATGCTCACATAAAAGCCTTAGCTACCGACTGCTATCGGAGATTGGGTTTTGTCATCCGTAACGCCAGGGAATTTGATAATCCCGTCGTGATAAAACTTATTTACACTGCTCTGGTTAGGAGCAAACTGGAGGCAGCGTCTGTAGTGTGGAACCCCCACGAGGTCACGTACATCTTGCTTCTGGAGAAAATCCAAAAGGCTTTTTTGAGATTTTTATATAAGAAAATTTATGGGCTTTATCCTTTCCTTTACCCGACAAAATTTCTGCTCGGCACTCTAGGTTTTAACTCCCTGGAAGTGAGGCGTAATTATGCTCTTGTGACCGGGGCATGCCGAATAATACGTGGAGATTCAGACTGTCCGCAGCTGGTCTCGCAACTGGTACGTCTTCTGGTACCCCCTCAGTCTAAAACGCTATTCAATTTTAGGCCGCGTACTCGTGACTTGCTAGCAGTTCCCAAAGCGCGCACTGTAGCGTACAGGAACTCGCCCTTAGTTCGCGTTTTGAAGTACCTTAATGCGCTTCTCAAATCAGCACCTGACTGTGACGTTTTTGCCAGTAGATGGAAGGTCTTATGTGATGAATGTCTGAGGTTATGCGAAGCGATGGATGATCGAGTGTCTTCAGTTAGTTATTAAGTTTATTATGTTAACGTTATTACACTAAGTATTAACAATATAGTATGATGTTTTATGCATTGCACAGTGCCTTAGTGTCTCACTGTAATACTGTGTAATTTGTTTTGAAATAAAATAAAAAAATAAAAAAAAATAAGTGAAGTGAATCTCAACGAGGTCAGACTTTTATTCTAGATTTATGTATTATACTCGTAGCTAGAAAAGATGAAATACTTACGCGTTTTACCGCAATTAAGTACACAACACACAGCACTTATAACCATTGTTACGACAAACGAATCTAACGAGCAAATCAAAATCCGTTGAGCAGAGCCGGTATATTCACAAAAAAGCAGATTTATCGGAGTCCAGGGCAAGCACAGTCGTTGTATAGTTCAACATCATAATTTTAAAGTTCTTTCTAGCAAAGCAAAGCATCGAACATCACAAGAAAGTGAAGAATTGAAATAATGGCGTTATGGCGGCTTTGAAAAAAAAAACATTCCGTTCCATGCCTCTTTTTAAAGTTTATCATAAAAGTTTCGCACCTTCAGATTTTAAAACGGACCAATTTAAGAACAAAAACTTTAGATAATATTTGTTTTTTTTTGTTAATTATAATTAATAACATTTTAAAAGGCTAGTTAAAAATAATACAACATTATTTTTGTCATATCTTTTATTTTGTTAATTGCGCGTAACGGAAACATGGAATTGGTATCACAGATTAGACAGGATTTTATAGAATAATTCAATTGTTTTTCACGCCCTCTATTGTCGTGTTCCCCAAGTATATCCAAAGTACATCGGATCATATCGGATTTACTATTTCCTTTGAGTGAAAACACCGTGCTTACTATAAAATAAAACTACGTGATTTCGGAGTTGATCCCATAGTAAAAGTTTCTCAGTATTACCTGGACATTTACGGGTTACAGTAAATGGTTTTCGTTAGTTTACATACTGTATATATATATATGTATATATATATATATACAGTATTTTATTTTTTTACAGAAAAAAGCGCTGGTAGCCTAGCGGTAAGAGCGAGCGATTTTCGATACGGAGGTCGCGGGTTTCGAATCCCGTCTCGTACCAATTTTTCGGAACTTATGTGCGATATGTCATATGATATGTCGTCGGAGATAGTGCAATACCGCATATCTACCAAAACACAGAGTTCAACACGGGAACAATTTACAAGGAAATTTGTGCTTATTGACTTTATTAGTTACGCGGTATTGCACTATCCCCGACGATTTGTCATTTGCTTTTCAGTGTAGGAAAACATCGTGAGGAAACCGTACTAATTCCAAGAAGGCCTAGTTACCCTTCGGGTTGGAAGCTCAGATCAGATGGCAGTCGCTTTCGTAAAACTAGTGTCTACTTCAAATCACGGGATTAGTTGTCAAAGCGGACCCCAGCGTGCGTAGCCGAATGGCATTTCTCCGACGCCAAACGAAAACGATACGCCGCGCCAGTTAGTCTGGCTCTGTCGCGCCAATACGTACGAGCGATAGAGATAGATATCTACGAGCGTTTCGTTTCGTGAGCGTTTGTGCCATTCGGCTACGCACCTAGGCTCCCATGAGCCGTGGCAAATGCCGGGATAACGCAAGGAGGATGATGATATATATATTTTTACAGGCAGCAGACGTTCGTCAGAGTCGGTGTGCGATGACGACGAGCGAATGTGCGGCGACGGTCGCTGCGTACCCGCGAGCGCTGACTGTGCCACCGGTCAGTATACTACTTTCCACTACACCAACTGGTGAAGGCATAGATTAATTATAACAGGGTTTCTGTTATGAAACAACAGTTAATAAAATATGTTTTCAAGATGAGAGTTAAAGGCCAGCAACGTACTTACAAGTCCCTCTGGCGTTACTATTGCTACATCCATGGGAGACGGCAATCGCTTACTGTCAAGTATTGTGTTTGCTTGTTTGTATCCTTCATGGTTTGTAGTTAGGAAGCAAGAACCATTTAATATGTTAGGAAGTAACTTAGTTCTACGGTAAAGATTTTGTTGAAAAAGTTTATTGAATTACTCGCTAGATGTCGCTGTTACTACCGCAAACTGGTAAACGAAGTGTCGACTTGACTTATACTAAATTTAAATTATAAGAAATACGTGTCTAAAATGTTTTTAGTACTAACTATAACAGTTCTAATTTTTGATGTCTAATGCGTCATTTATCGACGTGATAGACTTTTTATAATAACAAAGAGGATCAAGATTATATAGTTACTGTCAAAGCATAATGTGTACTCACAATGCATAGACTGCCATCTCTTAACACGGGCTTAAAACTTTTGAACCTCTGTCTGTTTTGACAATTTGGACTATATTCTTAACTTGATATGTTTTAAAATGTCAAATATTAATATTAGTGCCATCTAGCTGAGCGTACCCCAAACTCCCCAAAGGTGTAATGTCATCTATAGTCCGTCACTTCTGGAAAGTTATGTATGAAAATGTTGGCATAATTAATGGAAGATTTTTTTTGATTGAGATATGTACATTACAGGCCGAAGTTATTTTTCATCAACCCTCACCATCCCTACCCCCTCTGCGTCACCCCTCTTCCCCCCTTAAATAGCCGAAAATGCGGTTTTTCGCGATTTCTGACAAAACCGTTGTAGATACAGAAAAAGCGTGTATGAAAAAAGTAATCCTTGGTAAATTTACTACAAATCGTTCATTGACACTTTGGTTCTAGCTCTTATAGGTTTCGCGTGATCCATCACGAAAGTTGGTCCTTTACTGCAATTTTCTTTAGTGAATGTTAAGTTTTCTCCCAAATTGCTTACGAAATTTGTTTGATATTACTAAAATATTATAAACTGAAAATGAATTTCAGGGGGAAAAATCACTACCATGGGTGGGACTTGAACTCACGGCTACTGGATTGATACTCCAGGGCTCTACCAACAGCTACCAAAAGCTCATCCCCAATCATAGATACACTATATAGATCAATGGTACTCCTAGCGACTACTACCGTGAAAATATTACGTCTTAAATAGTTACTGGAATTCCAAGACATATTGGAAATTCCACCCATGGTAGTGATTTTTCCCCCTTAATTTTATTTTAGTCATGAGTTACAATATTTTAGTTATATCAAACAAATTTCGACGATTTCGTATGCATTTTGGGCGAAAACTTAACATTCACTAAAGAAGATTGCAGCAAAGGACCAACTTTCGTGACGGATCACGCGTAAACTATAAGTGCTAGAACCAAAGTGTTAATGAATGATTTGTAGTAAATTTATTAAGGATTACTTCGTTCCTACGCGCTTTTTCTGTATCTTCAACAGTTTTGTCAGAAATCGAGAAAAACCGCATTTTCGGCACTTTAAGGGAGGGTAGAGGGGTGACGCAGAGGAGGGAGGAGTGGGGAGGGTTGATGAAAAATAACTTCGGTCGATAATGTACATATTTCAATTTAAAAAAACCTTCCATTAATTATGCCGTAATTTTAGCTAATTTCCCCCTGCTACTAGGCCGCCGTACCTTTTGCTGTATGGTACTGAGGTACGTTTTTTCCTTAGACTTTGTCTATACGGAGTTATACCTCTATATGTTTTTGATAATAATAATAAATAAAAGACTTGTATTAATTCTTCACTATCTCAGCAGGGCATTAAAAAAACAATCCGTTGTATTGTATTACTTATATATATATATATATACAGAGTGGGGCCTGTAACAAAGGCGAAGAATTGAACTGTAGGCTATTCTCCTTATACTGATCAACATTTGATCAGTGACTTTTAAAAATTATGAAGTCTTTAAATTTTTAATTTTTCATACAAAATAAATATTAGCTTCAATGTACGCCATTATTGTTGTCATTGACGTTGTCAGTCACACTTTAGACTTAACAGAATTTGCAATACATTACCTCTTAGAAAAAACTTTCAATGGTGATAAAAATCAAAATACAAGTTATTTTTAAAAGTCACCGAACAAATGTTGATCAGTATAAGGAGAATAGCCTAGAGTTCAATTCTTCGCCTTTGTTACAGGCCCCACTCTGTATACAGGGTGGCCCATTCAAATCGGTCAGTATGGGAAAGTCTGAAACTATAAGACATACGAAGATTTGTTCTTAGGAACCATGTCACCGATTTTGATAAAAAGAAAAACTGCATTCATACAATTAAAAAAAAAAGTGTACCCAGCTGGGGAATCGAACCCGGTTGTTTTGAAAAAATAAACTTACACTATTTCTATTCAGATATCGTTTGTGTAGGTCTTATTAAGCAGTAAATATCTCTAAGAAACATAATGTCTAAAATGAATAAAATGCATTTTTTTCACATACTTTAATTTATCATAGTAGGTGTTCAAAGTGACCACCGTTACAATATTCAGCAAGTTCACTTCATCTTTACAACAGTGTACAAAAATAGCTATTACACCGTTGAAGACCTAAAAGTAGCCATAGAGTCAACTTTAACGCAGATTCACCACATGAAGATACAAAATGCAATAGTAAGATCGTTACCTAGACGTGTTGAATATTGTATTGAAAAAGACGGTGGTCACTTTGAACACCTACTATGATAAATTAAAGTATGTGAAAAAAATGCATTTTATTCATTTTAGACATTATGTTTCTTAGAGATATTTACTGCTTAATAAGACCTACACAAACGATATCTGAATAGAAATAGTGTAAGTTTATTTTTTCAAAACAACCGGGTTCGATTCCCCAGCTGGGTACACTTTTTTTTTTAATTGTATGAATGCAGTTTTTCTTTTTATCAAAATCGGTGACATGGTTCCTAAGAACAAATCTTCGTATGTCTTATAGTTTCAGACTTTCCCATACTGACCGATTTGAATGGGCCACCCTGTATATATATATGTCGGGGACAGGTCAGGATTGGCAGCATTTTCAGACATCGGGGCGTTGCTGGGTCATCGAGGATTGAGACGAAGACGATAGTAATCAACGATTTATTTTACACACTTTCAATTTTACAATAACTGATAGGTAAACAACTTGGTTTAGAACAATTATAGCGTGGACAGTTCCGAGGAGGCTCTAAGACTTCTTGTCTCTAGCGTGGTCCGCAAGAGAGTGTTGGGTCTCAGGTATCCCGGCTCCGTCCTAGCGCACGAAATGGGGACAACAACTGGTTGGGTGGACAACTGGTTGGTTGTGACGTCAGCTGTCCAGCTGCAACTCTTCGCGCGCTGCGCTATAATTGACTATCCGTGCCAATATCCGGTCTGTCTCCGACACGGCCTTCCTGCGCTTACACACGTCCTCGTGTGTTTTACTCTGCAACAATAATAGACACGCAAAGTACACCGTTCGGTCACTCCTGACGAAATCTCAAAGAAACTCGGTAATTCAAAGTAAAATGATCAACGTTAAAAACTTTAAGATAGCATTTACACACTATTACGTAGTGCCAAAACGGCTGTTTAATTAGCAAGTGCCAATTTAGTTATTCTTCACAATAAAACCTTCAAAACTTTAAATTTCAAGAAATGGATAGCATTTATTACACACTAATCATACTACACGCAATGCCAAAACAACCGAGTACCAAATGTTGTCTTTTATCACAATAAAATCTTCAACACATTTAATTTCATAAAATCCAAACAAGTATCTCATTCGTGGCCTATTGGTTATACCATAACCACACACGACGCGCATCCCCACGGGATCGCCGAGTCAACCCTGTGACTCTACGGTCTCTGCAAGACCCGACCTCCGCCAGAGCTCCCCGCGCATCGCGCACCCACGGACTGCACACAGCAGATACCGACTTCTAACGGGCTACGACTACGGTGAAGCCTCTGGTACGGTCTGACCAGCCGAACTGAGATCCTCATTCTCAATATTACACTCGCTATCTTTACATCTAAATCATCAAATGGTACGTGGCTATCTGGCATTTTCCTCAATCTATCGTGAGCCCATTAAATGTTAACCTATTTGTTTGCTGTCACAGAACTACCTAAAATTCACGGTTCGCAAAACAACGACTCTAATCCGCAATTAAAATTGTAAGATCAAAAAAAGCCTTTCACTTTTCTTTATTATGAAACTAACTAAAAACATGACCAAAAAGTCAACTTTACCAGTTTTATATTTTGTCCTATCATTTTAGTTAAAAACAAACAAACCTTTTCAAAATTGTATGTAGGTACCAAAATAAGTCAACAATAGTAGAATGAAACTCAACGTGTTGATCTCACTGATCAAAATGTCACTAAATCAGAATCAAGGTAATGAGTTACAGTGCTCTAACAGTTGCATCCATTCGGCAACTTGACACACGTCATACAGCTGACACACGGCGACATATGAACCACCTCTACCCGGTGTTCATCACATGAATATGGACTACCTCCATACGGCATCCAACATCGACCGATTACACCACCAAACCAAACGCACGCCACCCACACGTGGCCGCACAGAAACGGAAAAATAGATCCGAATTTTACTCCTACGTTTACGAATGATTGTAATGGTGTACGCAGTCTGAGCCAAAGCAACACATAGCAATATGGTACAAAATAAAAATTACGTTAACCATGAAAACAACGAGTTTCATTCTTCAATTGCAAACTAATGTTTACCAAAAAAAAAATATGAATTTACTTCAACAGATGAGTTTCATTCTGTTTAGAATTCACAATCTAAACAGAACAAATATCTCAACAATATCCCAGTAAAATGAGAACTGCTCACCAGATAAAGTATCAGAGTCAAAAGGTGTGTTCTTATTCGTAGACCTCACGATGACCAATTCACGTACGAAAACTCAAGGCTTCAGTTGCCACTGCTATCGCTGCTGCAGCATCAGATGAAATCACGACGCGACGTCGCTTCATAGCTGGCCATTACTGTCGCTTTTTTTCCATTCTCCAGATCACATTTCATCCTTCAGATCAAGAAATGCAGTGCTGAGCATTGTCTGTGGTACTCGCGTGATGGTACACGCGACTTTAGATACCTCACGTTGTGTAGACTTGACTGTAGCACACTGCAACATAAAATTTCATATGCGTAGCTTCTGTTTTCACTCAATGAACAATTTGAGATAAATCACAAATTTAGGGGTAATACTCTAATACTGGCAATCACTTCAAATTTTATAAACTAAGAAACATTATAGAATACTGATCTTGGAAACTAACAAAATCAGAATAAAAAGCTGTTTCATTAACACAAACAATAATTACAATTTTTGGAATTTTATAATCACTACGTTTTCAATAAGAGATTCATTGAGATTGAGAGAGATGATTGTTTTCATTCTCACCAAGTGTACTCTCAAAATTTCCACAAATAGAAAGAAAGAAGAAAGAAAGTTTATTAACAGAGTTAGGTTTCTACATTTCAAATAGGAATCCACAATTCACCAAATAACATAATGGAATGCATCACTCACCTGCTTTCAAGGTTAGACACGTGACCTTACTACCACGTTTCTAGGTTAGGAATTAGCTCGCATTTTAAACAGCTCCTGGAACTGGTCCCACGTTAAGCCTTTACCCTGGCGACACAGTATAAGGACGACTAACTACTGAGTAGTATGTAAATATCCGACAGGGGCGACGCGGTCGGCATTTTCCTGGATGTCTAGCAATTCTGACGAATGTGAACTGTTTTCCATACACCCATAAACACTGCCGTAACGAGATGTCCTCTGCACTGACGTCATTTCACACACACGTCAACACAGACTGTCCAATCCAATACTTCCCAGTTTCGCATGTATTCGCTGTGTGCGAGGGTAGTTTTTCGACGGTGCACGGTGCGTCGTGAAGTTTGTAACAAGAGTTATTATTGCTATAGGGCCTGGCCACATGGGCGCGTTGCGGCGACGCACCGCAAAAATTCTGCGTTGCGTTGCCGCGCCGCCAGTTTTTGCGGCAGGAAATCTGCGGCGCGGCACCGCGACGCAAGAACTCGCGGTGCGTCGACGCACCGCAAAAACTCGCGGCGCGGCACCGCAACGCAGAATTTTTGCGGCGCGTCGCCGCGCCGCCAAAACTGGCGGTGCGTCACCGCTGCTCGCAATTGTGAACTGTTGTGTTCGAATTAAACTTCGTGTCGTTTATATTTAACCCTTCTTTACTTGGTGATGGATTTTTTCCAAGCATCACAAACATTGAATCAATAGTAGAATTAGTACAGTTTTTCACGATAAAATACTAAGCAATATTCGAATTTTTCAATATGCTATTAAAAATCATCTTTTTTTAGTTACGTTGTTTCATATTAAAAAAATGGTGATAGATTTTTAGGGTTCCGTAGTCAACTAGGAACCCTTATAGTTTCGCCATGTCTGTCTGTCCGTCCGTCCGTCCGCGGATAATCTCAGTAACCGTTAGCACTAGAAAGCTGAAATTTGGCACCAAGATATATATCAATCACGCCAACAAAGTGCAAAAATAAAAAATGGAAAAAAATGTTTTATTAGGGTAAAGTGGGGACTGATATTTTTTTTCATTCCAACCTCAACGTTTGATATATTGTTGGATAGGTATTTAAAAATGAATAAGGGTTTACTAAGATCGTTTTTTGATAATATTCATATTTTCAGAAATAATCGCTCCTAAAGGAAAAAAAAGTGCGTCCCCCCCCTCTAACTTTTGAACCATATGTTTAAAAAATATGAAAAAAATCACAAAAGTAGAACTTTATAAAGACTTTCTAGTAGGGATGTACCGACTATTGATTTGGCCGACTAGGCCGACTACCGACTAGTCGGCGCTTGAGTGGCCGATTAGTCGGCCGACTAGTCGGCTAGTCGGCCAAAACATAATTTTCGACTAAATTCACATTTTGAATGTCATTTTTGGTTCTTCGTTCGCGCTTTTTATGATTTTTTATAGGTTCAAAGGTTCATGCCAATATTTATATACATTTTCCATTTTTAACAAGCAGCTTGGTTGGCAAGCAGTGGGTAGTGATCCTGCCTATGAAATCTATAATCCTAGGTAGGAAATTTATTTCTGTGATGATTACAGACATTTGTTGTTTTGACAAAGAAAGGAATTTTACGAATAGGTACATAATGCAACCATAATTTTCAGCTGATAATTTAGTTTTGTACTGTTTTTCTATCAGTAATAAAGTGCCGACTAATCGGCCTTTTTTGCCGACTAGTCGCCGACTAATCGCCGACTAGAAATGTGGCCGGATAGTCGGCTTTCCCGACTAGTCGGCGACTAGTCGGTACATCCCTACTTTCTAGGAAAATTGTTTTGAACTTGATAGGTTCAGTAGTTTTTGAGAAAAATACGGAAAACTACGGAACCCTACACTGAGCGTGGCCCGACACGCTCTTGGCCGGTTTTTTTCATTATTTTTCCAGTGCTCAGCATATATACCACCATGGTGTCATATATCTGTAAATTGTTAAAAAAAGTAAAATCATGCAATTAAAGGTTTATTGACATTTATGGAGTGCCTCTCTAATTTATATTTCCGCAATGGGTACATCGATGGGTAGATTTAAATAATAACATTTTTAACCCCCGACGCAAAAACGAAGGGGTGTTATAAGTTTGACGTGTCTGTCTGTCTGTCTGTCTGTCTGTCTGTCTGTCTGTCTGTCTGTTTGTCTGTCTGTCTGTCTGTGTGTGTGTCTGTCTGTGGCATCGTAGCTCCCAAACGGATGAACCGATTTAGATTGATTTTTTTGTCTGAAAGCTGAGTTAGTCGGGAGTGTTCTTAGCCATGTTTCATGAAAATCGGTCCACTATGTCGGGATCGGGGGTTTTTTTCAAAATTTAATTAAATAAATAATTTTATGACTTTTATGTAATTCCCAAAAGATTTGACAATTTGTAAATACATAGGTAAAGAAAATATTCGTTCTATCTGAATATGACGATAGGTACGTACTTACGTTAAAAATAGAGCGCTTTCGAACTACGTCCGATCCGAATCCGATAAATTCGTGAAAATAAAATTACGCACTATTATGGACTATGGACGGAAATCTGGCAGGATTTTGGAGTAGGCCCTTGAGGCAACCTGCTAAGATGCTTCTCTTATCATAGTCAACCTCAGGTCTGCAAGCTGGCAGCTGGGGAGCGGGGCTAAATCGACAATCGATTATATTTTTTAGACGATACAGGACGGTTCAATTTCCATACCAACGCTCTCCACTATTTCCTCCCTAGTTTTTGAATATTCTATAAATTGATTATTTTATAAATTGAAATAGACATCATACACGAAAGAAAAAACGACAAGGCCCAAGGCAACAATTAGTGCTTGCACCTCCTATATGAATCCTTTTGCAGCATTACGATATAGCGAAAGACTATTTTTAACCCCCGACGCAAAAACGAAGGGGTGTTATAAGTTTGACGTGTCTGTCTGTCTATTTGGCTGTTTGTCTGTCTGTGTGTGTGTGTGTGTGTCTGTGGCATCGTAGTTCCCGAACGGATGAACCGATTTAAATTTAGTTTTTTTGTCTGAAAGCTGAGTTAGTCGGGAGTGTTCTTAGCCATGTTTCATGAAAATCGGTCCACTATGTCGCGGTCGGGAGTTTTTTCAAAATTTTAATTTTGTTGTTAGGTTATTAAATAACAAATCAAAAAAATATTCAATAAAATAATTTGATTTGTTCCCAGTCAGATTGTTATTAATTATTAATCTTAATATCTGTGTTGGAACGTTTTGATATTTTTATTTTTAAAGACGCTCGAGTCAATCAAAAATTTCCAAAAACGGCCTTTTTCATTATGGCGCAAAAAAAGTGATACTCAAGATTGGTAACAATTAGCCAAAAAACCTAAACGGTACGACATAGATTTGATGAAAAACGTGTGACCTGTGCCTTTAAAAAGTAAAACAAAAAAACGTACGTCGTTTTCGTACGTGTTTTCGCTACGATCAATATGCAAATGGATAATTTAGTAGGCAAGTTTTATTTAAATCGATTAAATCGTAAATAGTGGCTTGCAGCTAAAAATAATGTTCAACTGGAAAAACCTAGGTACGTTTTTTCGCTAGAATCTACATTTTAGTAGGAACATTTCTTAAAAATAGATTAAAATTAAACTGGTACAGATTTTTTTAATTAGCCCGTTATAGTGCCCTACTGCTGGGCAAAGGCCTCTCCCCTTGATTTCCTCAACTCCCTCTGGTGTTATTTTTCCGGCCATGCAGTCACTCATAAAGGCGTCCAAGTCGTCTCACAATGCATGCGACAGACCAGACGTGGCATGCACAAATACACTTCAGCATGGCGGTTTTCTTCCCTACTTACTTTAATATGTACAGATCATTTCTGTCGTAGATCAATTTTAGCTGTAGACCACCGTTAACGACTAACTTACGAAAAACTAAAAAATGTTTACAGCATGTCGGTGTGTACCTTAAACAAACCATGAAAAAAAAACCGCCTCCTAAAAATAAGCGCGTTAGAAAACACGGAGAAAAAAAGAAAAAAAATAATTTTACATTGCAGCAATAATATTGATGATTAGATTTCCTACCTAAACCTTTGAAATCAGATTTCTTAAGACGATACGATACAGGTCAGTTCTCCATACAAACGCTCTCGACTATTTCCTCCTTGGTTTTGAAGATAGAGCAATGATTTTTTCGACACAGATTATTATTATTTTTATCTGAGTCGGACCGTTTTGATATTTTTTGCTATTCTTATTTTAAAAGATGCTAGATCCAATCAAAAATTTCTAAAAACGGCATTTTTCAATATGGCTCGAAAAAGGGATACTCAAGATCGGTAACAATTGTCCAAAAAATCTAAACGGTCCGACACAGATTATTTCATTTTTATTCAGATTCTCAAATTTCGTTCCGTTTAAATAAGTTTTGAAGGAGGAAAAGAGAGCGGAACCTCGATTTCAAAGATTTTTTCGCAATATCTTTTAACTGAGTTGTTCTTAATGGAATTTTTTTTTTCGATAAATCTAGTTAATAAAACTAGTATATTTAACTAAAATTCCCAAATTGAAAGGGGGACTCCTTTCCATTTTAGCATTTTCGTTCCCGTAGCGTCTTAATGTATTGCAATAATCTAAACATCCAAATTATAGACTAATCAATTATTTTTGTTAGTAATTAAATTCCGTTAGGCCGTTTTCACATTATCCGATCCGATATCGGATGTCGTAAGGATTTCAATGGAAAAAATACAAGATGGCGCCTGTAATGTATGGGATATCGGTCCTACATCCGATATCGGATCGGATAATTTGAAAACGCACTTACGATTCATTAAGTTTTGAAGGAGGAAACAGTCGAGAGCGGAACCTCGATTTTAAAGATTTTTTTCGCAATATCTTTTAACTGAGTTGTTCTGAATGGACAATTTTTTTCGATAAATCTAGTTAATAACACTAGTATATTTAACTAAAATTCCCAAATTGAAAGGGCTCCCTTTCCTTTCCATTTTCGCTCCTGTAGCGTCTTAAATACCTAAAAGTACTTAAACACCTAAAAGTACTTAAATACCTAAAAGAACAACCAGCGAATCGTGTCATCACGCACGCACACAAGGGTAGCTTAGCTAACAACTGCGACACGACCGGCCGCCGCGGCACGTTGCCGTATCGTGCAAATGCCACATTGAGCGGTGTAGGGTTGCCAACCGTAGGTAGTATACACAAAGACAGGAAAAATGCTCTGAGGAAAATGATATGATACATAGTATTGTAAGTAATATATTATTTTGGTTCAGCGTACTGTAATTATTTTTAATTTCTGTACGATTTTTTTTGTAGGTACTGTACTGCACACAATTACACCGTCATATTTAAAATAGATACCTAACTTAGATAAGTACTCGACACCGATAGCAATAAGAAGCTGCAGGGCAATCATGGTCGCGCGATAAATGATAAAACATCGGGCCGTCCCTATCGCACTTATAAATACTTAGTGCGATAGGGACGGCCTGATATTTTTATCCTTTATCGCGCGACCATAATTGCCTGCCTGCTGTCTATAAGGCTGTCCTTTCGTCCTTCGTTCACATTAGAGATGGGCCGAATATTCGGTAAATATTCGGTATTCGGCATATTTAGTTAATCCCAGCATCTCCAGAGGTCCGGCAGGTTTTCTAAATATATATTGTTTTTTTTATTCGAGGTGAGATTTTAAAGACCAGTTCTTCGAAACTTGCTATTGTCATTCTGAAATATTCTTTGAACTTCACTTCACTTGTCTTTAATGCCGCATATTTCCTTTCAAAATGAGTTCCGTCATTATTAATTTTATATATATATATATGGGTTGACCCAGCATCTTCTTTTCGTCTCCTTTTTTTTAAGCGCCTCCGTAATACGAGCAAGAGCAGAATGCGTGTACCTAATGGGATCCATGTCTGGACTCTGGATAAAGACTGATCGTGAAGTTCTGCACTGTGTATAGTTATCGAGGCGCGGCGATGCACCGCCAGTTTTGGCGGCGCGGCGACGCGCCGCAAAAATTCAGCGTTGCGGTGCCGCGCCGCGAGTTTTTGCGGTGCGTCGACGCACCGCGAGTTCTTGCGTCGCGGTGCCGCGCCGCAGATTTCCTGCCGCAAAAACTGGCGGCGCGGCAACGCAACGCAGAATTTTTGCGGTGCGTCGCCGCAACGCGCCCATGTGGCCAGGCCCATACTGTGTAAACGATTTGCGAAAGCCGTCTATGTGGCTGCTCCTTTTAACTCGTTGACACATTTTTTTCTAGCGGGTACTTCCTCTTTTTTTCGGTTATGAAAACTAGTATGATCGTTTCCATTGTTATCACTCATAAACAACATTTTCCTGGATGGCTTCATAGTCACTGCAACTTGCGGATGGCGACGACAAGCTGGGGTGGCCAATGGATCGTCGGCCATACACACGTCGGTCGTTGCACACCATGTCATGTTGTTGGTTTCTTGTTTGTCGGGTTCCAAGTCCGGAAAGGTCACCCGTGGAATGTAGGTTGGTATTGATGAACTTTTCAGTGTCTCGATACGGGAGCGCATTTGTTGATTTTGCGCTTCGAGAAATTGCCAATATGGCGGCACTTCCGTTCCGGTGCAATTATTTTGCGTCTCTTTGCCTCGATGTGATCCCACCTTCTGATGTCGGGGACAGGTCAGGATTGGCACCATTTTCAGACATCGGGGCGTTGCTGGGTCATCGAGGATTGAGACGAAGACGATAGTAATCAACGATTTATTTTACACACTTTCAATTTTACAATAACTGATAGGTAAACAACTTGGTTTAGAACAATTATAGCGTGGACAGTTCCGAGGAGGCTCTAAGACTTCTTGTCTCTAGCGTGGTCCGCAAGAGAGTGTTGGGTCTCAGGTATCCCGGCTCCGTCCTAGCGCACGAAATGGGGACAACAACTGGTTGGGTGGACAACTGGTTGGTTGTGACGTCAGCTGTCCAGCTGCAACTCTTCGCGCGCTGCGCTATAATTGACTATCCGTGCCAATATCCGGTCTGTCTCCGACATATATATAACGCAAGATGTGACAAGTGACAAAAACACGACCATGATACGACTACAGGAAGTTAGTGCTTAGGCCAGAATAGTTCAGAACGAACTTGATGCTATCAAGTTTTAAACTTAAAAAATCCCAAAAATCGTCTTATAAATTAAAAAAAAAACGTTTCTGTTATGAAACAACAGTAAATAAAATATGTTTTCAAAATAAGAGTCGAAGGCCGGCAACGTACTTACAAGTCCCTCTGGCATTACTATTGCTACATCCATGGGAGACGGCAATGGCTTACTGTCAAGCATTGTGTTCGCTTGTTTGTATCCTTCATGGTTGTTAGTTGGGAAGAGACTTAGTTCTACGGTAAAAAAAAAATTCTGAAAAAGTTTATTGAATTGCTCGCTAGATGTCGCTGTTACTACCGCAAACTGGCGAACGAAGTGTCGACTTGACTTATACTAAATTTAAATTATAAGTTGCACGTGCTTATGTGTTGTCCATAACAATGTTTTTGTTTTATGTAATTTTTGATGTCTAATGCGTCATTTAACGGCGTGATAGACTCTTGATCCATACTTCTATACTAATTTTATCTTATAAGGCTGTCGCAGGCAGGAGTGAATTATAGAGACGAGTATTACCTCCTGGGGCCCGTTTCTCGAAAGGTACAAGCCTCGTATTACAAGTGCGCGAACTGTCAAATCGTATGGGTTGTCATGGAAACACACTTGTAATACAAGGCTTGTACCTTTCGAGAAACAGGCCACTGATAGTCATACTTGTTATGGAGAATTTTTGGCCAAAAGCTGCACTTTTGGATGGAAGCAAGCCGCTTTGCATGGTGATAGTAGACATCATAGTAAACGATTTTTTCCGAGGATATCGAAATTTCATCCCTTAGGAAACCGAGCGTAGCGAGGTGTTTTATGAAAATAAAAAAAATGCTATCTTTTTATTGTATCGTCCGATTTTGACAAAACGTATCTCAAATGAAAGGTATTGCTTTATGTAATAAAAAAAAATATTATAAAAAAGTAAGAAAAAAATTAAAAAAAAGTAAATTTACGTCTCGCACTGAATAACTTCAAAGAATGACAGACAAAATGTACAATGTCGATATATGAGTTTTTTAAAATCAAAGACAGATAAATTCGTACTAATTCGTAGTTGAAAACTAGAGACCGCATCGAAATCGGATTAGCATTTTTTAAGATACAAGTTGCCAAAGTTGGGAAAATTTGCTTTATATGGCCACTTTGAAATTCCTTTGCCAGAAAGTCAGAAATAATATATTTTTCTTACACAGAAAAGTACATAGTGACAGTAGAACTCAAAATAAAATAAAAAAATCCGAGGATATCATAATTTCATCCCTTAGGACGACGAGCGTAGCGAGGTCTGTTACTAAAACCGAAAAAAAATCTAATTTTTTTGTACGTCGTCCGATTTGACAAAACATATTTCAATTGAAAGGTATTGATTTAAGTAACTTAAAAAAAATATTGAAAAAAATTGGGAAAAAAATGTAAGATTTAAAAAAAAAACTTAAATTTTCGTATCACACTGAATAACTGCAAAAAACGGTAGACACGATGTATAATATCGATATATGAATTTTTAAAATTAAAGACAAATAGATTCATGATTATAAACTGAAAACCGAATCGAAATCGGATCAGTAGTTTTTAAGATACGAGTTGTCAAAGTTGGCTTAGTTTGTTTATATGGTCGCTTATAAATTCATTAGCTAGAAAGTTAGAAACATTATATTTTTCTTACAGTTAGAAGTATGCATTGGTAATAGACATCATAATGAACAATTTTTTACGAGGATATAAAAATTTCGTCTCTTAGAAAGCCGAGCGTAGCGAGGTCTGTTACGAAAAACAAAAAACACAACAGTTTTTTTTATTGGATCGTCTTTCTAAGGGTTTCTAAGGGATGAAATTTTTATATCCTTGGAAATAATCGTTTAATATGATGTCTATTACCAATGCATACTTATAACTGTAAGAAAAATATAATGTTTCTGACTTTCTAGCTAAGGAATTTATAAGCGACCATATAAACAAACTAAGCCAACTTTGACAACTCGTATCTTAAAAACTACTCGTCGTCCTAAGGAATGAAATTATGATATCCTCGGAATTTTTTATTTTATTTTGAGTTCTACTGTCACTATATACTTTTCTAAGAAAAATATATTATTTCTGACTTTCTGGCAAAGGAATTTCAAAGTGGCCATATAAAGCAAATTTTCCCAACTTTGGCAACTTGTATCTTAAAAAATGCTAATCCGATTTCGATGCGGTCTTTAGTTTTCAACTATGAATTTATCTGTCTTTGATTTAAAACAACTCATATATCGACATTGTACCTACACTTCGTCTGTCATTCTTTGAAGTTATTCAGTGCGAGACGTAAATTAACTTTTTTTATTTTTTTCTTACTTTTTAATATTTTTTTTCAATTTTTTTTAAATTACATAAAGCGATACCTTTCATTTGAGATACGTTTTGTCAAAATCGGACGATACAATAAAAAGATAGAATTTTTTTCATTTTCATAAAACACCTCGCTACGCTTGGCTTCCTAAGGGATGAAATTTCGATATCCTCGGAAAAAATCGTTTACTATGATGTCTACTATCACCATGCAAAGCGGCTTGCTTCCATCTAAAAGTGCAGCTTTTTTTTCATAACTAGTATGACTATGAGTTACACACAATGTTTTTCATCACATTTGAGAGGAAAACACAAAGGGACAAAAACATAAGGCAAAACCAACGGCGGCGCTGTGACTATACCTTGTACTTTTGGCTCTTGAAAAAAGTGTAAACAAACCGAGCTGTCAAATTTGAGGGTTGTTTATTAGGTAACATTTGGTTCCTGATTTTTTTTATCTATTTAAAAATAAATTGAGTTCAGTACTATTTTCCATTTCATTCCACTAACATGTAATTTCGTTTAATTTGACGAAACATAATACACCTTCATGAATACAAGCATATCGTCATTACATTTAATTAATATTATTATTTTCTTCAGGGAATCATCAACTAAAAAGTACCCAATTTTGCAGAGGTTTAAAACTCATGGTTGCATTTTAATCTGGGTGTAACACTACTAAAATATAAAGGTACTAGACCTTACGCGATTTTTAATTTTATCTGACATTTTCCATTGCTTGTTATCAATCATCATCATCATCATCTGTTTTATAAATTTGATATTTGTGTTTTCGAGATTCCGTTTCTCCGTATGAGATGATGATTGTTATATTTATGTACTTTTTTATACTGGATGGTAATTTAGTTGATTCAGTAATATTTATAGGTACCACACTAAATTTTGATGAAAGACAGAGAAATATAAAAAAGCAATAGAAATAAAATTAAGATTATCTGTGCATGAAATAATAAAAAAATATGTCGTTCTATTCTATGTGTTTAATGGTGAAAACATATGTATATTTTTAAGTAAAACGCAATACTTATATACGTTATTTTGTTCTGGTGAGGACGATGACGACGATGAGGATGAAGACGAAGATGATTCTGTCACATTTATTATTATTCTGTCGGTCAAATCGTCAATCTTGTTGTCTAACTCTTTCATTTTGTTCTCTTCCTTGATGACATGTTCTTCGCATCTTCTCCAGTTTTCTGGTTTCACATTAGCAATGTGCGTTTGCCGACCCATTATAAACTTGTACTTACACTCGTCTTGTCTAATTGTACCTCTACATGTGTATTTGGTAAAATTAAGCGAATGTATGTATATGTTTTTGGAATGGAACGGACTTTAGTAGTGAGCTCAATTATTTTTAAATACGAAAATTTTAACAGGAACCAAACATTACCTGATAAACAACTATTTGACGGTTAGTTCACAGTTTTTTAAATACCTAAAAATACAAGGAATCGCTTGTTACTCTCACCTTACTTACCATTTATGCGTTTATTATTTATTAATATTGGCTCACCATGAATAAAATGTACCAAACCAAGTAAGTAGCGACCTACAATTTTGTTCTTCGAACTGGCCTTAAAAGGTTCACTACCCCTGGATCTGTCAAATTTGACGGCTCCGGTTTGTTTACACTTTTTTCAACAGCTAAAAGTACAAGGTATAGTCGGTAGTCTATCTTCACCTGTATCGGATTATGTATATAAATCCATTGGTTTTGAGCAAACAAACACTAAAATACTGCATATAAATTAAATGCAATGTCCAAAGAAGTGTACAATTCTTATTTTACGTGTCCGCCAAAATATTTTGTCATCATTTTCTGATTGAAGTTTCTGTTGTACTGCCCGTTGCTATGGCAACGCGGTCAAGCGCGAATCGAGATGGCCGTTACAATTTCCTGTCAGATTATAAATTATAACGATTTATCTGCGTGAAATTTACAAAATAAATGTAAAACACTGAAATAATTGTAAAACATAAATATTTTTTTTTATAATGTGTAATTGTGTAATATTTTTAGAGCTAAATAGTCACAGTCTGGTAGTGCAACAAAAAACCTTGGCAGATTGAAACATCCTTTGTCTGGAGTATTGTACGGATAGTATTAATTTTTAAAAGTAAATCCATAACTCCCTTGGGAACAAAATAGTACATTATTCCTCAGTACACTTACATGCAATGAGGCCTTTACGCCGTGGCTTGCGTGGGCGACGGTCGCGCGATGGTCGCGCGACGGCGATGCGACGCATACGAAATCAAACCTTATCGATACGGAAGTAGACGATGCGATGAGACGCGACGGCGACGGTCGCGCTACCGTCGCCCACGCAAGACACGGCGTCAAACAGCAGATGTGATGAAAATAATATGTTTTCCCCTCACTAGGTCGGAAACACGTGTTTTGTCCTTTAATACCAGCGGGTAAAAACGCATTTTATCCACTAGTGGGTAAAGTAAGTTAACCTTGAATAAAGTCAAATTAACTGCTTTAAATTTGATAAAAGTAGGTGAATCTAGTAATAAAGATGATTTACCACCTGTGGAAGTACTGGAAACGCATTTTTTGCGTTGTAGTTTCCTCGCTATAGTGAGGGGAAACGTTTTGTGTTACATTCGGGTGCAAATGTATTTTACTTCTCGTGTGTTAAAAAACTCGCAAGTTCAGGATTATATTCTCGAACCACTCGCTACGCTCGTGGTTCAACTACAGAATACTTTCACTTGCTCGTTTTTCAATTCCACACTCGGTGTTAAAATACAACTTTGCCCCCTTGTATAACAAATAACTATTGTTCACAGGCGAAGAGGGGCCGTGCACTTGGCGCTCGTGTTCGCAAGTGTGTATCCCGAAACACGCACACAACTACACCTGCAAGTAAGTAACTTTGTTACTCAAAACTTTACTTTTAAAAAAAATTATAAATGGGGTAATCTTGGCCACAGACTAGCCAAAGGCAAAGACGTGGCCTACGATGGAGTGAGCTCGCCCAGAAGATGCCTGTTCACTCTTGAATTGAAGGTTGCCGGGTTATACGAGCCGGGTTTATTGAACATACAATAGGCTACTATTTAAATATGATTTTATTGCATGTTTGTTTACATAAATTTTGTATTCATACACTTTGTAAATAATACTTAAGACTGTTTTGTATTTCTCTAAGTGAATGTTATATTCTTTTTGGAGAAATAAATTCTTAAACCATAAACCCACACATTACAAATTTCAGCGAAATCTTAGAGCTGTATCCGAGATCGGCGGTAGGTATATACATATAAATATATATCCAAGAATTGATTTACAATATACATGAAGATTTAAAATAATTGATAAATTCGTATTTCTAACATGTGGAACTGCCGTCTGCGGTATTTCCCTATACGAACTTGAAACCATCAAATCAAAATCTTTGTCTATAAACTTGCCTACGCTACGCTTTTTAAGAACATAACTTTTTTCAACAGATGCTTGGAGGGCTACAAACATAGGCAATTGCCGGATAATACTTGGACCTGCGAAGCCATTGGTGAGTACTATATTTATTTATTTATTTTTCTATAGTCACACACATTCAAAAACAACTTAGGGCCAGTTGCATCAACCACAGTTCAGACACATGAACGCAGCAGGTCTATTTAAATCTCATGCTAAAAAAATTGCGAACGCTAAATACGATAACAGTCGGATTGGTGGAACCGACCCACAAGCAGCTTCTGTTAAAGTTCAAGGGTTGACTTGCGGGGTTGACGGGTTCTATTTTTAATTGGGGCGAAATAAACTATTTTTATTTTTTAATCACTGGTAATCAGTAGAGAACTCAGAAACTTTTCGTGTTTAAAAAATAGCGAATATTTGAGCAGTGAACGGCAGCCACCCCTTAATCTGATATCTTAAGAAAACAAATCTAAAAAACAAAAACTATTTTTCGGTCGTTTAATAAGAAATCTTGCTCTCGCGCTCGCCATTAGCACCCAACTGCGGAGCCTATAATAACAACATTTTCAGTACAGATGGTGCTTTTTAGGGTTCCGTAGTCAACTAGGAACCCTTATAGTAGGGTGTTTCATATTTGTATGGGAAAAAAAAAATTGTGATATTTTTTCTGATTTCGCTCGGCTTTCGGTTCTAGCTTATCTTAAACGCCTATATACCAATTTTCAAGTGATTTGGACGTTGTTTAGAGGTCGCACACATGAACAGTTTGAAAAAAAGTCGCTAAAGTAATGTTACTCAATTTTATTTTCAAATAAAACAATAGAGTAGTTGTAACTTATTTGAAAGTAAAACTAAACTTAAAATACAACAGTTGTAACATCCATTCTTCATAAAATAAGTCATCATCATCATTTAGCTTACATGTGTAAGCCGCAACCTTATCTTTTGTTCGCATGTAGTAACGCATTTTCTGTGATGTTCGACGACTTTCAGCGAGAACCGTTTTGCTCTTCATCTTTGACTGGAGCGTTAATTTTTTTAATTAAATATATAGGTATACTTACTCTTCTTTGCGGTATGATAGACTATTGTTAGACTATCGACCAAGTCTGGTGTTAGGGCTACAATAATCGCTAACATCCTGAACATTAAATAGTTCTAAGATAAAAATCAAAAATGTAAGTAGGGTCTATATCCCGGTCAATATACTTAAGTCAAAGAACGATCTTGTTTTCTTCTTTGTCGTCACACTCTTGGCAGAGTGGTCGTGGCCGTCACATCAGGGGTGGTAGCAAGCTTAACAATGCATCGACATTCCTTACGCATTCGTAGAGTGGGCCACTAAGTGCAGCCTTGACTTGGCTGGTCCATCGCATCTGAACCTTCTGCAGGATACTCTTAGCTTTCTTCTGCAGCACCACATTTCTAGGAAATCTATCTTCTTTTCCCTTGAAGTCCACGTCTCAGCACCGTAAAGAAATATGGGAAAGTTGGGAGATACTAATGCCCTGACAAGTCGCATTTTAGTGGCATTTGTGATGAAGATTCTCCATATTTTGCCGAGCCGGTCCATGGCGGACCTGGTGATAGCCAATGTACCGCTTGATATCATCCACCTATCCTGTTATCAGTGCCCCGAGAGGGCCGAGAGACCACTGCTTCATGCCAAAAACAGGACAAAAAACTAAAAAAAACTTGTTCCTTAGAAGGAAGTCGAGCGTCCAAAAAAATACCATAAGAAACCTTGCCTAGAAACTAAATGCCACGCCAACTAGTATTTTTTTTAAAAGAACTTGCTTCAATATAAAAACTTTTCATTAAAATCACTTTTAAACCACCTACTACAAAAAGTGACATAAATTTTGTTTCTAGCCTTTCCTGCGCCCATACTAACTTCTTCAGACAAAAGTTGCCACAGTGTGCGACCTCTAAATATTGTCCGATTTCCCTGATTTTTGGTATATGGGCTCTGTATAGGTGTAGAAACAAGAAGAAAAGCGAAGTCAAAGATAAATCAAAATTTTGGAAAAATGAAACACCCTACCTTATAGTTTCGCCATGTCTGTCTGTCCGTCCGTCCGTCCGTCCGTCCGTCCGTCAGTCCGTCCGTCCGTCCGTCCGTCCGTCCGTCAGTCCGTCCGTCCGTCCGTCCGTCCGTCCGTCAGTCCGTCCTTCCGTCCGTCCGTCCGTCCGTCCGTCCGTCCGTCCGTCCGCGGATAATCTCAATAACCGTTAGCACTAGAAGGCTGAAATTTGGTACCAATACGTATATCAATCACGCCAACAAAGTGCAAAAATAAAAAATGAAAAAAAAAATGTTTTATTAGGGTACCCCCCCTATATGTAAAGTGGGGGCTGATATTTTTTTTCATTCCAACCCCAACGTGTGATATATTGTTGGATAGGCATTTAAAAATGAATAAGGGTTTACTAAGATCGTTTTTTGATAATATTAATATTTTTGGAAATAATCGCTCCTAAAGGAAAAAACTAGCTCCGTATTAATAAATCGAAATTAAAGTAAATTATCGGTCTTTACGCTCGAACACAGTGAAATTAAAATGTATAAACAACAAATCATCACTACAAATGAAGGGAACAGCAAAAATAAGTGTTAAGTGACAAAAAAGTGATAAAAGTTGAAACGGACAACTAGGCCACAAAAGTGAAATTTAAGTGAAGAGACGGTACATTCCAGGATATTTTCGACAGCAAAAAACATTTGCGATACAACAGTGCTCAAAACAATCAGTCGTGAAACTATTAACTAAAGTGCATTTAAAAAATACTATAAAATATAACCTCGTTAATTTAAACATAGAACGATTTTCAGTGCAGTCATCGTAGATGACTTATTGAATGCAACGCCATCTGTTGAGATCTGAGAATAATACTACTTCAAGAACCAACCCGCAAGAAGCGATTAAAACATTTTCTCAAACAGAGCTGTCACTGTCACTGTCAAAATTGCCATCTATCAAACAGACGTCACAAAGAAAATAATGGACGAGATTAAAGTCTTATTAGAAAAAATCCAACAAGATCTCCACGAACAAAAGACAGACATGAAAAACATGGAGTCTAGAATAATATCGGACATAAACACGAATATAGACCAGAAACTTAGCAGCCATGTGAAGAGAATCTCAGACATTGAAGTAATGGTCGACGAGCAACAAAGAAAGTTTGAATTCATGGAACGCAAACAGAGGGAACGAAATATCCTTTTATTCGGAATGCCGGAGCAAGAAAAATATTATACAGAACTGGAAAAGCTAGTGTTAGACTTTATAAACGAAAAGCTGGAAGTGTCGTGCGACAAGAGTGAAATAGAGAATGTATCAAGAGTCGGTAGGCGAAATGACACAACTAGGCCTATCCGGATTACACTTACAACCATGGGAAAGAAATTAGCAATATTAAAAGTGAAAAACAAACAAGAAATAGCTCCTATACTCCAATTGCTAATTCGAGTCCAAAAAAACTACGACAGATACGTCAATGTCACAGCTGTCAATGTCACTTATGTCACTGTCAAAATACTTTTCAGGTTTCGCCAACCTTCTACATTCTTTATTTGGCACGTAAGAAATCCAAGAATACTTGATGATAAAATTGTGAAGAAAATTCGTTTTAGTTTTTTTGTTTTAATTCTCATACAACAAATTAGTTCCACCGGTCGCCACTAATGATAAATGTTGGTAATTCGCATTATATTACGTGTATTTGTGACAATCAACATCACCTTCATTCACGTTGCTAATAATAATAAAACTTAAACCAGACAAATGTATGCACTAAAGATGCCCTGTCTCAGTCAGGTGCAATTTTCGCCAATGTTTATTAAATTAGTCATTGGAGTCTAACAACCAAACTGAATGCTTGTGGACATATTTGTAACAGTGAACAGGCCCCAATTTCATATAGGTGACAGGTGCGACAATTGTCACAAAATATTACATATGTAGAATTATTGGTTTCACCACGCTGACAGGTGCTACAATTGTAGAATACAATTGTCACGACTAACCATAGGGATAAATGTATCAAATTTTTAATAGTAGTTGACTCAAATGGCAATAAGTAAATTTATTTAATGGATATTTTTATGTTTATTGGCTGACTATAAATATAAATGCCTTTGTTAACTTCGATAAAACTTATTTAAAACTATTCATTACCTAAATCCTCTCCCACCATTATATAATTTTATTCGGTAACATTATTTATGTGTATCAAATAGGCATTGGTTATGTGTTAGTATTTTGTTTCAAAAACAATATTGCAGTATGGATATAATAAGAAAGATGACTATCTTAAAATTGATTTCCGACCGCAAATTCGTGTTATTTGATAAATTTGATAACAAATTAACATCCGCAATGAAAGTTAATACTTAAATATAAAGGAATAGCTCAGCGTTTGATTGAAACGGGTGTATGGCAAAGAAATAGAAATATCTAAGACATATACCTAACTTGGCACTATACTAAGTATTTAATAAGTTTGAATTATTAATTATTAAGATATATAAAATTTATTTCTTATAAACGTGAATAAAAGAAGAAAAAGTAAAAACATTGACCATTACTACAATAAAAATATACAAATAAAACAAATTAAAACTATTCTAAACTAATAGTTAAAATGCTTAACTAAACTAAAAATATTTGAATTTGGAATTCGGTGTACCTAAATACGAAGGTAACTCGTTCATTTAAAAACGCTCAAATTAATTTGAGGGTATTTGTACAAAATAATATTAATGATAGCTATTTAGGTACATAGGTATGTAGTATTTTTTATGATACATAAGTTTAAAAACACAATTTAGTATAGTAATACATATAACGCAGAGAAATCTCAAAAATATACCTAAGTACTAATAATGTTACGAAGGGGCCAATAGCGTTTACTAACAGCAACACTCTTAACTAATCATCGGTAGGCTTTATGCCCTTGTAATAAGGTACTAACATTGCTGCCGATGGTACAATGATAAAAATAAATTGAGATATCCGTAGTTTGCTACAAATTTAATTTCATATTTACGTAGCATTATTGAAACTTATATCGACGGCGAAGTAACAGGAACTCCTAACTAAGTACGAAAACCTAAGTAGGTAGGAATTACTGTCACTATCACTAATAGTGTCACTATACTTCTCGCATGGGCAGCCATTTTGAACAAAACGCGTATGTCAACCACAAATTACTACAATTGTCACACAATTCGACACATCTTAATCCTCCTGTCGAGATTCACCGACAATTCTACAAATATGTCGCCTAGAAATAATAATTATTGTTTCACAACATAATTGTAATACATACAATTGTAGCAAAATGCCTGTCATGTTTGTAAGCAATTCTATAGAAAATATTTTATAAAATTGTAATTTGTCACCTGTCATCGACAATTGTCGCTCGACATATGTCACTGACAATTGTAGCCTTTTTGAAACAGGGGCCAGAAGTTAGACGTCGAATAAGAATGTCAAATTCAAATACAGCTTGACAGACCATGGTGTCATGGCCGCTTCCAAAACAATGGCGGCCGTGGCAACCATAAAGCCCACTATACACTACTTCGCTGATTAGCTAATTGTAAAATATATGTATAAAAAATTGGTCACAATATCTATATCATCAATAGCACAGAATATATAATAATACAAGTACAGAAGGCCCACTGCTTTGATGTTCACGAAATGCCGCCTTTTAAATGCCTACAAAATTCTAACAAAAAAACGAGCCGCACGTGCGCAGCGTCGGACGATAGGGTTGTCTATGGATTAAAACGAATTAATACTCAGATGAAATGTTATGCTATTACATTCCAGTCTTGGGTACTTTTTAGGTAATATGTACAGTATTTTATATATTTTTGGTTAAGTCCCAACATCAAAAGCTTTATTGAACTTTTCCGTGGGACTTAATCAATAGTAGATCTGTGTAAGATTGTCCTATTTTACTGTAGATGTCTGTTTATCTAAGCACCATTAGCCATTAACACGTGGACATCGCATATAAAAATTAAAAAAAAACTCGCGACGTAAAGTAACAATAGAAAGTGCGAACGTGCGTTCCGTGAGAACGCGCGCCACCTCTGATTAGGCCGCGAACTCGCGGCCGCCAGCATGTACTTGTAGCACGGCGATAGAATCGCGGAGTGAGCCGCCCCTGTCAATAGTTTGTTCTATACCGCAAAATATAGCACCAAATGTTATTGATACCTGAAGTGATACAAGCGCAATACCAACTTTACAACTAAAAATCACGGAAAAAAAGAAAAAAAATCGAGCGACCTAGTATTTATGTAAATAATAAAAGACTATTAAATATATAAATCAAAGGATTGAAATAAATAATAAATAATTTATCTTGGCGTGTGTTTTTATAAAAAAGGATTATACTATTTTACAAACATTTTATTGCAGTGGCAACATCGTAGTAGTTTTTTTGGACTCGAATTAGCAATTGGAGTATATATACCTAAAAGAAGATTTTACACCAAAGGTCTTGCAGAAGCGAAAGGAGCTACAAGAACAAGCTAAACAAGAATGGCAGGCCGGTAAACAAGTATTTATAAAACAGGACAAGCTCATAGTGAAGGAAAAGAACAAAAAAAGAAACCTGTCTATTTCCCCCAAAGAAAATGAAGCTGGTAGACACTACAACAATCCCTGCATACAGGCAAACAAGAAAAACAAAATTACACCAAGAGACACAAACAGCACCACCAATATCAAAAACTTTTTCTCTAAAAACACATCCCAGCAATCCAACAAAAATTCAACTCAAGAGCATGACCCAATACAATAGCAACGAAACAGGGCCCCTTCCAAAAAATCACCTCTACTGTCAAACACCAACCATGACAGAAATCTCCCACAACGGCTCGTCCCCGCGGGAGAATATGACGATAACCTCCTAGTACGCCCCTCCAGGAAGCAAAGAAAACTAAGGAAATTAAATAAACTTTACCTATGCACCTACAATGTGAGAACATTATCAACAGAAGAAAAAATGTTAGAATTAAAAAGTTCACTTACGGAAATCAAGTACGACATAATCGGAATAGCCGAAGTAAGACGAGAAGGCTATGCCATAACAGAAGACGACACAAACATATTCTGTCACTATGGCAAAACAGCTGGCAGGCTTGGAGTCGGATTCCTAATAAAAAAACAGTTCAAAAACAATATTATAAGCTTTGAAGGAATTTCAGACCGAATTGCCGTTCTAAACCTACAATTCAACTCCACACCACTAACCCTGATTCAAGTATATGCCCCTACCAGTGACGCAAGCGAAGAAACTATAGATGACTTTTACAAAGACCTAGACAACACCATCCTGACTGCAAGAAAAAATCAGATCATACTAGGAGATTTTAACGCCAAAATTGGCCAAATTAAAAATGAAGAAAAAGCTACTACAGGACAGCACGGTTTTGGAAAAAGAAACAATAGAGGACAAAAACTGATACAATTTGCCATGAAACACAAATTAAAAATCATCAACACATTATTTAAAAAACGAGACAGCAAGAGATGGACTTGGATATCTCCAAATAAAAAAAAAAAAATTAAAAATGAAATAGACTTCATCATATCCAAAAATGCTCGGCAATTTGAAAACTACGAAGTATTAAACACCAAGTTTAGCTCGGATCATAGATTGCTAAGATCAACTTACGTGATAAATGGGCTGAAACAAAGTCGCAAAACATATACAAAGAGAAAAACCCTTTCATTGTCAAAAGAAGAAGAATCTAAATATCAAGAAAGCCTAGAAAGCCAATTTCAAAAGTTACCATTAGCAAATAATGACCCCATCCAACAGTTTTACAACAAGTTTGAAAAATGTATAATAAGAAGTATTTCCAGCATATCCAACATTAAACAGACAAATGATCAGAAAAATCGAATAATATCAAAAGAAACTCAAGCTCTCATAAATGAAAGACATAACCTCCAAAAACAAAACCCTCTATCTAGAGAAGACAAATCTAAACTCTCACTGCTATACAAGAAGGTAAACAGAGCAATTAAAAACGACTACAAAAACCATAAATTAAAAATTATTGAAAATTGCCTGGCCTCAAACGGAAGCACAAAAAAAGCTTTCAAGGAACTTAATAAAACAAAAACATGGGTACCAAAACTTGAATCAAATGGAAAAACTACAAATATAAGAAGAGAAATATTGGATCTAGCAACCATCTTCTATAAACAACTCTACTCAAAGAACGAAAGTCCACAATCATCATCATCATATGAACCTGAAAGCATAAACCAAAAGGAGAACGAACACATCAACTGGTTTGACGAAATGGAGATCGCCAGAGCACTAATGAAGCTGAAAACCCAGAAAAGCCCAGGAAGCGATGGGATAACAAACGAGCACTTAAAAGCTTCAGGCACACAAATTCAAACATATCTAGCGCACCTCTTCAACCTTATTCTAAGGGAAAAAACAGTTCCTGACCAATGGACTACATCAGAAATTATCATTCTGTATAAGAAAGGCAACCCAGCTGATATCTCAAATTACCGACCTATAAGTCTAATGTCTAGCCTATACAAGCTTTTTGCATCCTGTCTTCAGAAACGCATCTCTCCTATCATAGAAAATCAACTACCATTAGAACAAGCAGGCTTCCGCAAAGGCTTCTCTACGATGGACCATATTCAAACAATAGAACAAGTAATAGAGAAACACCTAGAGTTCAAAACAACAGTATACATAGCATTCATAGACTTCAAAAAAGCTTTTGACACTATTCAACACGACGCAATATGGAAGGCATTACAGGAATATGAAGTACCTAGAACATACATAGATATAATTAAAAACGTCTACCTTAACTCGACAAGCAAAATAAGACTAGAGAGCACAGGAAAAAATATCAAAATACAAAGAGGAGTAAGACAAGGAGACCCACTCTCTCCCACACTCTTTATTACCGTGCTACACAGCATAATGAAGAACTTGAAATGGGAAAAAAAGGGTGTAAGCATAAACGGCTTGTACCTCAGCTACCTCTGTTTCGCTGATGACATCGCAGTCTTATCCAATAGTGCACAGGAATTACAAAGTATGTTATCAAATTTGCACTCAATTAGCTACGAAATCGGTCTAGAAATGAATTTGAGCAAAACAAAAATCTTAACAAACGGAAAAGAACAACCAATATATATACAAGAAGAGGCAATTGAATATGTGAAAGATTATGTATATCTGGGTAAACAAATATCTTTTGAAAGTGACAGACATGAAACAGAACTAGATAGAAGAATCACTAAAACATGGTGCAAATTCTGGAGTCTAAAAGACATTTTGAAAAACCCTCTACCGATGCCACTGAAAAAAAAAGTCATGGACACCTGCCTATTACCATGTCTCAGCTATGGATGCCAAACCTGGACCTACACAAAAAACATAAAACAAAAAATTAGAACCTGCCAGAGAGCACAAGAACGTACAATACTAAATATTAAAAAACTAGATAAAATTAAGAGCTCAAAAATAAGAGAAACAACTATGCTTGTAGACGCCCTCGAACATTGCATACACATGAAGTGGAAATGGGCAGGGCATATAGCTAGACTACCTAACACTAGATGGACCAAAAGAAGCACAACCTGGAAAGGACCACCTGGTAAACGAAACAGAGGACGACCACAGGCTAGATGGATAGATGACATAATAAAGCATGTCCCGAGAAATTGGCACACTGAAGCCCAAGATAGAGAGAGATGGCGCAAACTGGGAGAGGCCTTCACTCGCGAAGAGGTCCGCTCGTTTAAATAAAATATAACATATAGATGTAAGTAGTAATAAGTTACAAATGAGTCGGAATAAAAGGCTTTTTTATTTTTATTTTTATTTATAAAGGAAAAAAAGTGCGTCCCCCCCCCTCTAACTTTTGAACCATGTGTTTAAAAAATATGAAAAAAATTACAAAAGTAGAACTTTATAAGGACTTTCTAGGAAAATTGTTTTGAACTTGATAGGTTCAGTAGTTTTTGAGAAAAATACGGAAAACTACGGAACCCTACACTGAGCGTGGCCCGACACGCTCTTGGCCGGTTTTTTTACGTACTTGTGGCGAGAAGTGGTTCGTTTCTTGTCAGGTCTAAACTTCGGAGGGCCATCTGTACTGAAAAACGTCGTACGATACACGTGCAAAAAGGAAATTCTTAACTCGTGTCGATTTAAAACACTCGCATCGGTCGTGTTTTCATTTATCGCCACTCGTTTCAAACTTCCTTTTTTATTCACTTCTATCGCAATGTCACAGTTTCGTTTTCTTTCAACCCCTTACTTGCCAAGAGTGGTACTGAAGCTTTAATAGTTTCATGTGCTCTGCCTACCCCTTTATGGGATACAGGCGTGATTGTATGTTATGTTATGTTATCGTAATGTTCTATTAAGAGTGAATAGGCTATTACTGAATCAGTGAGCTCCATCCTAGACTCTGTCTTCACTTCCCCTCAGGTGTGACTAGGGTCAATCGCCGATCAGTCCATAATCATAGATTAAATATAACAAGATCAGATGGCGCCACAAAAAAAATGTCTTGTAGGTTTCTATTATACTTGTAGATGGCGTTAAGTGTCACTTTTGACATAGATTTACGGCTCGGAATTGACATTTAATGCCAATCTACAAATAATCGATGGCAACAAGGCATTTTTTGTGGCGCCATCTATGTGTGGTGGAGTGTAAGCGCGTTCGTAGGCGGTCGCATTTTAATGTATGGGATGGTATGATCTTGTTATGACATAATAAAAAAGTGCATGTTTGAGAAATGTTTTGCTTTACTCGTTTTCTCTTAAAAATCGAAATAAGATGTCATATATTAAAGAAAAAATGACGAGCACCACCAGTGGTGAAGGCCGGATTCGAACCGGCGTCTTTTAGCAATCCGGGCCAACGCCATCACCCCTAGGCCACCTCGCCACCGTTCTCGTCTTCTCCGTCCCGTCGTTCCGTCTTCGTTTTCTCTTTTTAATTATTGTTCACACTCGCGTTTTCATTTTAGGTGAGAAAGCACAGGCGATAGTAGCCGTGAACGGATCTCTACGCGCTTGGGAGCTTACGAAGAGAGAAAAGGACTCTCGGGTGCTGTATATCGCGGGTGACGAAAGGTATGAACATTTTGAACTTTAATGGCTGAGGAAAAATACGAGGGCTGTTCCGAAAATTTTTAGCTGCTCCAGTTGTATTTATGCGATTTGTATTTTTCTTATACTGTTTTGAGGGATTTTTCTTTATTAACTAAGGTATATTAAACATGTAAAATCGGGTAACTCACGTAAAACTGTCAAAGGTCGCTCGACATGTTTCGCTCCGTAACGAGAAGCATTTTCATTGAGCACGCGCGTTGCCGATGGTATTCCGACGCAGACTGCGGGCCGCAATGCGGGGTGCAATTTTACGTGAGTTACCCGAGTTTACATGTTTAATATGTCAGTGTCTCACGGTAGTTTTATTATTAAAATTAACTAAGGTGATGTAAATTTAGGTTTTGAAAGAGATTAGTTTGTTGTATATTTTTATTTAACTAGAACGCGTCGATGCCTAACTAACGCGAACATTTATGATCAATTCTTCAGACTCTTTCGTACTGTGATTTAACATTATTTTTCATTGCAAGAGCTATCGGCTATAAAAAAGAACAAAAGATAAGCACTCCCGTGTAAATAAAAGAGACACGGCGATTTTGATAGTTCACAGCTGGGCGAGTAACTATAAACATCTCCGTGTCTCTTTTATTTACACAGGAGTGATTATCATTTATACGTTTTTATAGCCGATAGCTCATAGCTTACTAGCTCGCGATGCGACCAGTGCCTAAGGCCGTTTTCACACTATCCGATCCGATATCGGATGTCGGAAGGATTTCAATAGAAAAAATCCAAGATGGCGCCTGTAATGTATGTGATATCGGTCCGACATCCGATATCGGATCGGATAATGTGAAAACGCACTAAAGCGGTAATATTAATACTGATTTTTAATTGTTAATTTATCAAATTTATTTTTGTTCCAGTACTGAAATAACATCAATAACGACTGCCCTCGTTGGCAATTCATGGCTTGTGTGGTGGTCGGACACTTCTGGAAAAATCTCAACTATAGACGCCACAAACGCATTGCAAGCTGATAGCACCACCGTCGTGCGCCCGCCCGTTAAAGTTATAGTGAGTACAATACTTTTTTTTATAAGTATATATATTTTTTTATTATAGGACATTCTTACACAGATTGACTGAGGCCCACGGTAAACTTAAGAAGGCTTGTGTTGTGGGTACTCAGACAACGATATATCATCATCTTCCTTGCGTTATCCCGGCATTTGCCACGGCTCATGGGAGCCCGGGGTCCGCTTTGACAACTAATCCCAAGATTTGGCGTAGGCACTAGTTTTACGAAAGCGACTGCCATCTGACCTTTCAACCCGAAGGGTAACTAGGCCTTATTGGAATTAGTCCGGTTTCCTCACGATGTTTTCCTTCACCGAAAAGCGACTGGAAAATATGAAATGACATTTCGCACATAAATTCCGATAAACATCCATGACTCAGGAACAAATATCTGTGCTCATTAGACAAATAAATTCCCTTACCGGGATTCGAACCCGGGACCGCGTAGCAGGCAGGGTCACTACCGACTGCGCCAGACCGGTCGTCAAGATATATAAGACAATACTACTATATAGCACAACTGGCCCCGTTGCCGAATGCCATTTCTACGACGCGAAACGAAAACGAAACGCCGCTTAAGACGATACAGAAGGATTCAATTCTGCATACAAACGCTCTCGACTATTTCCTCCCTGGTTTTTGAAGATAGAGTGAGTTTTTTTCAATGAGTTTTTCAACCCAGATTAGTATTATTTTTATCTGTGTCGGACCGTTTTTATTTTTAAAGACGCTAGAGCCCATCTGAAATTCCCAAAAATTGCCTTATTAATTGCGAAAAAAAAGGTGTGGTATTCAAAATTGGTGGCAATTAGCCAAAAAAAAAACTAAACGGTCCGACACAGATTATTTCATTGTTATTTAGATTCTCAAATTTCGTTACAATTGATTAAGTTTTGAAAGAGGAAACAGTAGAGAGCGGAACCTCGATTTTAAACATTTTTTCGCAATATCTTTTTACTGAGTAGTTTTAAATGTTTGTTAATGGGCATTTTGCATTAAATGCATTAAATATTGGTATATTTACAGGTTCAAGACACAGCTATAATCAGAGGTGTGACCTTTGATTGGGTGTCTGGACGTCTGTACTACACGGCCGTTACTAAAGGTATCTTTTTTTGTAAATAGAAAATACATCTATGCTTATTAAAAAAAATATGCCAAACATTTTATATACATTTAAATGGTTAGGTTTTATAGGGTACCTTTTAGTCTACATTTTTTTTTTAATTAATATCTAATGGAATAGGAATGGAATCGATTGGTATCAATAAAACACCGTGTGAAAAAAAAATACTTATGGGAAAAGTTTTTTGCAATTTGTGACTTTTCTAGCCGGAATTATTTTGCTCCCATACAAACTTACTATCCTGGATAGGAATGGGATCGAGTGGCGTCAAAAATGCCCTTTTTCTCGCACCCCCTATGTTTTTTCAAAAAAAAATCGCATCAATTTGAAATCGAGGGAAGATCTTTTATATGTTAGGTAAGACTTAGACCACGTAATCTCATAGCTACCCTTACTGACTCGCTATCAAAATACACCCTGTATATGTAAAGAATGTATTACTTTAGGTGGAGACGGCGAAGGATATTCGCGAGGCAGCTATGGTGCCGTGTACGTGTGTGCTCCAGACGGTCGCAGACGCGTTACCCTCATGCGACGCAAGAACGCTGAACCCGACGATATCCTCATACATAACGCCACCAGGTATCTTCTACACAAAGATATAGAGAAATCAATACAATAGATATCTACAAGTTTACATACATATACACATACAATCACGCCTGTGCCCCATGAAGGGGTGGAGCACATGAAACTACTCAAGTTTCAGTGCCACTCCTTGGTAAATAACGGGTTGAGAGTAGGGATGCACCGACTAGTCGCCGACTAGTCGGGAAAGCCGACTATCCGTCCACACCTGTAGTCGGCGATTAGTCGGCAAAAAAGGCCGATTAGTCGGCCCCTTATAAGAGATAAAAAATAGGACAAAAATAAATTAACAGCCGATATAATAGTTGTATTATGTACCTATTGGTTATGCCTTTGTTAGTCAAAACAAGAAATATCTGTGATCATTACAGAAACATTGATATTCAAACCTAGGACTGTCGGTTTCATAGCCAGGATCAATACCCACTAAGCCAACCCGCTTGTCAAAAAAGAAAAAAATCTCATAGAACTTAGAACCTGTAAAAAATAATTAAAATTGCGATTTAATGATTAAAAAATCTGGTGATTACAGTCAAAAATTATGTACTGGCCGACTAGTCGGCCGACTAATCGGCCACCCAACCGCCGACTAATCGGTAGTCGGCCTAGTCGGTACATCCCTAGTTGAAAGAAAACAAAACTGTGACATCAACAAGTTTAGATATTAAATGCCGTTAAAGTTCATTGACTTCGGCTTTGCGCCTTTGGATGTTGTTCATTGCTGTTCAAGAATTTAAACAACGGGAAGCAAAAGTGCTTATGAAGATCTGTTTTCACGACTCTTCAAAACAAAACCAAGTACCTAACATACATGTTAATTCTCTGAAGCATGAGCTATCCTAAATTCGTACTCATATTACTGCAGAAAAATTCTACCATGTCCAATGTGTGATTATATTTATGACTATTGATAAAACCTATTTTCCTTCACTAATATCTGAATACTAATATTCCCTGCCATATATATTGCCTGTGTGGTGACGGGTTAAGAATTTGACCACCCCCTTTCTTCCCGTGGGTGTCGTAGAAGGCGACTATGGGATATGGGTTAAATTGTTGTGTAGGCGAGAGGCTGGCAACCTGTCACTGCAATGCCACAGTTTCGTTTTATTTTAACCCCTTATTTGCCAAGAGTGGCCCTGAAGCTTTAGTAGTTTCATGTGCTCTGCCTACCCCTTTATGGGATACAGGCGTGATTGTATGTATGTATGTAATATTATTAATTTTGTTTCAGACAAATATTCTGGTCGGACCGCGGCGCCACCCCTGGCATCATGGCGGCCGGGCTCGACGGCGCGGCGCCGCGCTGGCTCGTCAAACGTCGCGTGCGCCGAGTGACAGCCCTAGCACTCTCCACCGACCGCCTGTACTTCGTCGACGCGTATTATGATACGCTGGAGAGTGTGAAGTTAGATGGGAGCGCTAGGGTTGTGTTGGCTACGTTCGCTAAGCGACCAGCTAACGCGCCGGTGGTACATCTACCCATTGAGACAGGTGAGTGACAACCCTGTATGTATAGACTAGTTGAGTGATAGTCTTAGCGCTCTCTACACACAGACTATACTTCGTCGACGCGTATTATGATACGTTAGAGAGTGTGAAGTTAGACGGCAGTGCTAGGGTTGTGCTGGCTACGTTCGGTAAGCGACCAGGTATTGCACCAATCGTATATTTACCCAGTGAGACAGGTGAGTGACAACCCTGTATCTATAGACTAGGAGAGTGAGTCTTAGTTCTCTCTGCACAAAGAGTTCTAGTTCTTCGTTGTTGTAGTTTGTAGACCATTAAATATGTGTTAGTGTTTAGTAAAACGTCTGACTTTGTCGCTTACCATAAGGACGAGATTTTATCTTTATATAAATAAACTGACAAAGTGGCTTTATAGGAATCGAGAAAGTGGGACGTTTTATTAAACTCACTCACATATTTAGAACTCTTTTTGTCTGGTTCGGTAACTTTGCCTATTTATTATACCTAGTAGCAATTTATGTATTTTAATTCATATCTATGATGTTTCATTTGTGAGTGTGTTTAGTAAAACGTCCCACTTTGTCGGTTACTATTAAGGCGAGGTTTATGGATAAACTGACAAAGCGGCTTTATAGCAACCGAAAAAGTGGGACAATTTCCCGTGCACACTTTTTAGGACATTATTTTAAAGAGTCACTTTTCCCAGGCAACTCGACGTACAAGCCGTTCTCGATCCCCACGGAGTCCTGCGCGCGGCTCGCCGCGTGGGAGGACTGGCTGTGGTGCGCCGCCCGGCGGGGCCTAGCGCGCCTGCCGCGCCGCGTCGCCGCCCCCGCGGTAGCCCCCAGGGCCTTGCTACCCGTGTCTGCCCTGGCTGTAGTGCATCCACAACTTTGCAGATCTACACGTAAGTCACCACAGAATACCAAATACCGTTTACATCAACACCAGTCTATCACGCATAGATGCAGTTTTGCTAGTAACTTTACTGCTCTATGACAAGATCTCTGCACCAGTTGTCGCCCCCAGGGTCTTACTACCTGTGTCTGCACTAGCTGTGGTGCACCCGCAACTGTGCAGAGCTACAGGTGAGTCACCACAGAGTACACGAACATCGCGCGCCTTGTGGCAGATTATAAAATACAGATACAGATTTACAAGCAACTTTATTACGCTGTGGCTATGGTGAGTAACCACAGACTACGAAGATACCAGTATCTTCACTACTCTATGGCGAGTCACAGTCTGTGAGGATATTGGCTTAGCGCGCCTGCCGCGCCATGCAGAGCTAGCTACTAGTGAGTAACCACAGAGTACAGAAATACCGCATGACAACCACCAGATTATCACTCGTATTCTAGTAGTTTTGCTACTCTGTGACGACTGTACTACCCCACCCCGCCGTGTCTCCTGGTGAGTAACCACAGAATACGGAGATATCCCTAGATTAGTGGCAGATTATAAAATATACATGCAATTTTACTAGTAATTGTATTACTCTATGACATTAGTTACCACAGACTACGAACGTACGAATACAAGACATCAAGCGACCAAGCAGCTGATTATCTCGCATTGGTGGCAATTTTATAGATAATTTTTTACTTTGTGGCAATAACGCCACAGACTAAAATACTACAGGTTGTTAAAGCACACAAATTACAATTCTAAAAATTTATAAAATACCTCTTTTTTCCCTCTTTGCAACAGCGGATCCATGTATTCTGCCAAACGGGACCGGTGCGTGCCATTCCAGCGCGCTGTGTGTACGGAGTGCAACCGCTGACTTCGCCTGTCTGTGTCCCGACGGACTTACTGCCATCAACATTACTTCGGAACCGGTATGTGCACTAAGCAAAAACTTTTTTTAAATATATTATTTAAAAAATGAATTGCTGAAGGCAACCTCGAATTTGTGAGCAATCAGAACACCTGTAAGATCGTTTATATTAACCTTAAGGTGGCGACTGACATGTAACAATTCGGTGTAATGTAACATGACACAACCCGAGCATTACAGCAGTCAGTGCAGCCAGCCGAGCCGCTCGCCGCTCGCATCGCGTGCTTGACTCGGCTGTCGGTTTTTACGCGAATCCCTTTGAGTGGTGCACAAGTCAGTACAGCAGGTTCGCAAGTCGCCGCGAATGCACTTCTCCCGTCATTATCTTTGTGAATTAGTTCTATCATAAGCTACAAGCAGAGGCTTCTTTTATTTAAGTAATAAAGAAAATACTGTATTTTAAAATTTATTTTTGATTGACATTTTTCTGCATTTCATCTCGTATTCTAGTCTAGTAGCAGTTAAATATCTTGATTTTAGCAAAGGATCCTTTTGATTTAACATCTTTTTTACACACTCACAGATTTGGTCACCTTGAAGTTTAATATTTACTCTAGGTTTTAACATTTCAGTTTTAACAATTACTAATGAAGACTGTATCCGCTTAAATTAAGACGATACGGTAGGGGTCCATTCTCCATACAAACGCTCTCGACTATTTCCTCCCTGGTTTTAGAAGATAGAGCAATGATTTTTTCAACACAGATTGTTATTATTTTTATCTGCGTCGGACCGTTATTTTTGATATTCTGCTTTTTAAAGACTCTAGAGCCAATCAAAAATTTCCAAAAACGGCCCTTTTCATTGTGGCGCAAAAAAAGGTGTGATACTTAAGATTGGTAACAATAACCAAAAAAGCTAAACGGTCCGACATAGATTATTTCATTGTTATTCAGATTCTCAAATTTCGTTCCGATTGATTAAGTTTTGAAGGAGGAAAGAGTCGAGAGCGGAACCTCGATTTTAAAGTTTTTTTTTAAATATCTTTTGACTGAGTTGTTCTTAATGGACATTTTTTTTTTCGATAAATCTAGTTAATAACACTTGTATACTTAACTAAAATTCCCGAGTGAAAGGGAGGCTCATTTCCATTTTAGCATTTTCACTACCGTACTTTTAAAGCCTGGTCAGAAATATATGACTATTGTCAAGAGGGCGCTGTTATTCAGTTATTCTGTGTAAACAGTTTTGGGAGACGTTGTATTTATTTTTATGTTCATATAAGATGCTTATTCAATAAACAATTCTAATTCAATTCAATTCTGCAGTTTAATATGAAGAAAATAGTTTCAATGAAATTTGGCAACATGGCGCGTAGTTATATATTTCTGGTTAGATTTATATGTTACGTTCTTGTTCTGTACACAGAAGGAGCGCGAATGCATCATCACCCCGGCCGCGACCGTGACGGAGGGCGCCTGCCCCCTCGACTGCGGCCCCGGCGCCTGCCGCCCGGGCCCCGCCGGCGCCCCGTACTGCCAGTGCGGGCCGCTCTACGGCGGCGCCAGGTGCCAGCACTACCGCTGCGGCGCGCATTGCAACAGGCGGGGCAAGTGTGTCGTCGACAAGGACGGGACCACGCTCAGGGTAAGGAAATCCATACTAATGTTATAAATGGGAAACTGTGTGTGTCTTTTTCTTTGTCCGTCCTTTTTTCAAAACGGAGCGACGAATTGTCGTGATTTTTTAAGTGGAGATAGTTGAAGGGACGGAGAGTGACATATGCTACTTTTTGTATCTTTCTGACCCCCCTCTTCCCCTAAAATGGGGGGTGGAAGTTTGTATGGAGCATTCAGCCATTTTCGAATCAGCCGCGGGCAAACGCTAGTAATATTATAAATGGGAAAGTGTGTGTCTGTGATGTTTCCGTGATTTTTGAAGTGGAGATAGTTGAAGGGACAGAGAGTGACATAGGCTACTTTTTGTCTCTTTCTGTCGCCGCGGGAAAAAGCTAGTACACTATACAAGTAATATCACTATATGGTAATATGCTAAATGACACATACTAAAGCAAAAAGTTCACTTTTGAAAGCAATAGTTGCAGTTTGAAAAATAAACAACAATGAGGTGCAAGCCACAGATTACGCAAACACCACATTCTAGGAAGAGCATTAGCTGCAGATTAAAAATTAAAAGGCTCCTGTGGCACACCTCGGACACTGGCGATCAAATATATGAAACAGGCGCGTTCCTGGCACACAGTCTAAGCTCGTGTAGGTAGGCGAACGTGTACCAAGCTTGTATGAGTGAGATATGACAGGTCCACTGGTCGCGTTTTTGACAGGTGGTAACTGTGAGATAACCGAGAGGGGGTGGGCTGCATTTTCAGTGGGGAGCGGGAGTGGCCATACTGTACGATAGTAATCTTTATTATACTGTGACTGTGGTAACTGTAATGCTCAGCTACAGACTACAGCAGTTGCTTCATAATAAGTATAATACTACTCTGTGGCCTGACTAGGTTAAGTTAGACGTCCACAATTTGCTGGCGGGGCAACGGTGGTCTACAACCGTGTTCCCGAAACCCCGCCCAAGGCGAACGTCGGAACACCCCAGGGAGTTTAGTCCGTGGCAGTCGGACATACCCACTTGGCTCTCCCGGGCCAGTGGGATCCATAATGGATTCCCAATGAGTAAACAAAAAAAAAGACCACAATTTGAAAGTAACATTTGTTTTCTTTCCCAGTGCCAATGCTTCTCCGGGTACACCGGCGACCGATGTGAAACTGAGGTACTACCCGTCGTGTCGCCCTGCGCCACGTGGGAGTGCGACAACGGAGGGACCTGTCACGAGATCAGAGGGCTACCGAGATGCGCCTGTGAATCTGGATACATAGGTACTAATATAACATCATCATCATCCTCCTTGCGTTATCCCGGCATTTGCCACGGCTCATGGGAGCCTGGGGTCCGCTTTGCAAGGTTTGGCGTAGGCACTAGTTTTTACGAAAGCGACTGCCATCTGACCTTCCAACCCGAAGGGTAAAATAGTTCATAACAGGCGAGACATAAATGGCAGCAAGATTCTTCTATGATAGTTATTCAGGCAGGGTCGCCATGTAAGGATAGTCAGGGACTGAAGTGTGGCCCTGTGCGACCTGGCAGTGCCACAACGGCGAGGCTTGTCGCAATGATAGTACAGAGAGATAAGGGAAGGGATTTTCTTTAAATCATGTTTTTTAATATCAAAAGTCTACTTTTGACAACCAGTGGCCCGTTTCTCGAAAGGTACAAGCCTTGTATTACAAGTATGTTACCATGACAACCCATACGATTTGACAGTTCGCGCACTTATAATACAAGGATTTGTACCTTTCGAGAAACGGGCCCCTGGGACCCATTTCTCAAAACAAAAAAATTGTAACATGTAGCTTCGACAAATGGGCTCCTGATTCAACCAAGTGGGCGATCTATGTCAAGTATCAAATTCAAAGAAACATCTTAATTTTTCGTTCTTATCACATACTTTGTTATAGGATATCACTGCGAACGCTGCGATGGCGATATGAACGGATTCTGTGCGCCCGGCAACGTGTGTGAACAGACCGCCACTGGACCTAAGTGCAGGCCCTATATGTGCCAGGGACTCTGCCAGAATCAGGTACGTCAAAAAAAGAAGATTGAACAATTCCTTCATTCAACTAGGGAACAAAACAAATTATTTTATTGAATATTTTTTGATTTGTTCTTTTTACAAGTAGTCACACTACTGTACACTCAGTTCAACCATACTTGTCCAATCTAATCCATCCAATCCAAGTCTAGATTGTTTATGACTCGTAATGTTGAGATGACAACTTATCGTTATGAACGATCGATATTAACGTTTGAGTTTGTATAGCTTGGAAAAAATGCGTTGATATTAACTACAATAATTTATCAAATTTATTAACCGACTTCTTTACGTTTTATTTCCTACCTCTTTACAATAAATATTTTACTATCAGTATATTTTTTGTTGTATTAATGTTAATGTTAGGTACTATAAAATGAATACTGTACTAGCCTTTTCCATAGGATTGTTGCAAATGCGACGAAACCTAATTAAATTTTGGTTTTTACATAGATATTGTGTGACGTAAAATTGAAAATCCTCTGATGACGTTAGCAGCGTTTATTTACAAATTATCGTTAATACATCATTTTATCGACATTTCCAATCACTAGTAATTATCTTTGACCATATTGACGTTTCGTTTGTTTACATGATAGGACAAGTAAAGATGAACCGACTGTATATAAATTGAAAGAGATATCATACACGAAAGAAAAAAACGACAGAGCCCCCCCCCCCACTGGTGGCCGAGGCGGGGCGGGCGGGCGGTCTAGTGGTAACTCCGTTGGCCGGGTAAGCTGAAGACCCGGGTTCGATTCACGGCTCGGCCAACAGTGGGCCTTGTCGTTTTTTCTTTCGTGTGTGATATCTATTTCCATTTATAATAACTATTAGTATCGGACCCAAGGAGCCTAACTACATGTTTTCTTTTTGAACAGACGAGATTTTTTTTTTCATATATAATAATTCAGCACGCAATGTATTACGTCCACATCAATTAGCGTACCTACCTAATTGTCATTACGACATGACGTTTATGTCATGTGAAATTAAGTTGGACGGCGTACATTGCCGCTTGGTCAGATTTAAAAAAATAATTACTCTTAATTAATAACACTTTTTAACAAAATAATTATCCTATACGATTCGTTTGAATACTACAACTGGATACATTATTCGCCCGTATGGAATCCACACGCGGTATTTTAGTTAATCTAACTAACTATTTATTGAACTATGGTAAACAAACATTAAATGTTTGTTAACCATAATAAAACATGAAAGTAGTGAAAATTCTGTAACAATGTTCATAACTATTCCAAATTTCAAGTCGATAGCATGTCCTCGAGTTATTTAAAAATCTTACAGGCGGACAGAGTCGTACCATAAGGGTTCCTTTTTGGTACGGAACCCTAAAAAAGGTATAACCAAAGACATAATATGTAACTTCGTATAGACAGATAAAATCTAAGAAAAAAACGTACCTCAAACTCAAAACCATAATGAAAAAGGTACGATGGCCAAGATGGCGTTACACCTTTGGGGAACGCTCGGCTAGATGGCGCTAATAAAAATATTTGCCATTTTAACACATATCAAGCTAAGAATATGGGCCATATTGTCAAAACGGAGGTTAAAAGTTTTAAGCCTGTATCGAGAGATGGCAGTCTATGCAATGTGACTACACATTTTACTTTGACAGTAACTCTCTATAATAGTCAATCCTCTTTGGTATAGCTAACAATGTGGAATGTGTAGTATACACACACACACAATATTTGACATTTTGACAGACCGTAGTTCTACACTGGTGCTTCTAGCAACGAAATTAAACGCCTTGCCTTTCTTTACTACCATTTGACACTCAATCATTATTACCAGGGCACCTGCATAGTATCGCCCTACGGTCGCGTGTCCTGCGCATGCCCGTCCGAATGGTCCGGCGCGCGCTGCGAGCGGCGCGCGTGCGTGGACGCGGCGTGCGCGACGCACGGCGCGCATGGCGCTAATGATGTGCAGGATCGACTCAAGTTTGGAAATGATGACCACGACTACAAGCCTCATGGAAGTAAGTGGACTTGATTTTTAGATTTACCCCACTTTTTCTTTTAGATTTGGTAATTTTTATATGTCTTCCACTAAGAATCGAGAGCTCTTTCAATCCTAATAGGAGAAAAAAACTCTCCCATGGTTTTTTTCCCATTCCGTTACCACCTTTTCATACATTTTGTATACGTAACGGAATGGAAGGTTCGAAAAAATGTATGGAAATCTTGGGACATTTTTTTTCTCCTATCAGGATTGAAAGAGCTCTCGATTCTGAGTATGAATCGCGTAAAAAATACCAATGTTACAAAAAAAGTGGGGTGGACAACGAAAAAAATGGCCCTCATTACAAAAGTGCGTCGTTCTAAAAAAGTGTTATATTTTACTCTAGATGTGCGCTTATGTGGCTAAAACGCTTTTCTTTTTATCAGAAACTTCCATAATTCTCTTTAAATGTAGCAAAAATTGCGTCAAAGCAATATATTGGGTCCCGTAGGACCATTTAAACCACTCTAGTAAAGTAGACTAGCGGCGCGCGTGCGTGGACGCTGCGTGCGCGACGCACGGCGCGCATGACTCGCACGGCACGCACGGCATGCAGGATCGACTCAAGTTTGGAGATGACGACCACGACTACAACTACTACAAGCCTCATGGAAGTGGATTTGAAATCATTACAAAAGTGCGTCGTTCTAAAAGTGTTATATTTTACTCTAGATTTTTTTTTTATTTACTCAAAAAAGGTTACACAGTATTATTCTAATTATAGTATTTTCGCCAAACTGTATGACAGTTTGTTGGCGAATGCAAGAACTCACTATTATTTCCTTATCGTCTACTGTGTAAGGTAGGTAGCAACAGCAACACACTTGTCCGACCAGCTGGTGGCCATTATCTAACTACAAAAACAAGTTTTGAAGGCGGTCGGAGAACTGTGAAACCATTGCACAATTCTGATGCTGATTCATACTTAATCTAATTAAACTACATTACTTAGGTACTAATTCTAATGTCTAATTGATACATTTACGCTAACCCGTTTTCTGATAATTATCTAATAAAAACTTTTTTATCTTATTTTTGAAGGACACTAGGCTATTACAATCGTTATGACATGGAATAACATTAAATATTCTAGGTATTAAATAGTATCTAGTCCTCTTACCGTAATAGTTAGTTACTAGCCTGCGGTTCCATAAAGGTTTTCCTCGCTACCGGTAAGGATGGGCGCTTATGTGGCTAAAACGCGTTTCTTTTTATCAGAAATTTCCATAATTCATTAAATAAATGTCATATACAAAGAAAAAGTGACCAAGGCCTCCAAGTAAATAATAGTAGTTTAATTTGTTCTAAGAAATTCCATAATTCTCTTTAAAAGTAGCAAACATTCACCCAAAGCAATATATTGGGTCCCGTAGGACAATTTAAACCATTCTAGTAAAATAGGCTAGTAGTCCATACTAATATTATAAATGGGAAAGTGTGTGTGTCTGTTTGTTTGTCCGTCTTTCACGGCTAAACGGAGCGACGAATTGTCGTGATTTTTTAAGTGGAGATAGTTGAAGGGACGGAGAGTGATATAGGGTACTTTTGGTCTCTTTCTAACTCGAGCGAAGCCGCGAGCAAAAGCTAGTAGTATATCCGTCCGAATGATCCGTCGCGCGCTGCGAGCGCTAATGACGTGCAGGATCGACACAAGTTTGGAGATGATGACTTTACAAGCCGCATGGAAGTAAGTGATTCTTTATTTTTATTTACTCTGAAAAAGTGTTATTTTTTACTCTAGATGGCGCTTTAGAAATGAAACGCATTTTAAAAAAATATATAAATGGGCTTACTCATGACCACAAACTAGCCAGAGGCAAAGATGTGGCCTACGATGGAGTGAGCTCGCCCAGAAGATGCCTGTTCACCCTTGATTTGAAGGTTGCCGGGTTATATGAGCTCGGAAATATAGCCGCCGGCAAGGAATTCCACTCCTTGGCAGTGCGCATAAGAAAAGAAGAAGCAAAGCGCTTCGTGCGAATTCGCGGAATATCTACCAAGTAAGGATGGAAACCGGCCGTGCGTCTAAGAGTCAAGTCTAGATTTAGATCGGAAAGTGCTATTATTGTGTTTAAAAGGAGCATACATCGTGTTGTCATCGTAAAACCTTAGGTCTGCAGGATAGACTGAAGAGCAAGTAGGTGAAATTATCGTTTATAATTCGCATTATTACAAAAAGCTGTATTTTTTATCATAGGTGGTGCTTTTGTAGCTGAATCGCAAGATATTTTCAACCGGAAAGTTTTAAAGTTGACTCATCGTGTCTAAAAGGCACAATCGTTATGTCAAAGCAAAGTCTTCGAGGTGCTAGAAATGGGTGCGCCAAAGTTCATATAAAATATTTATATCAATTTAGTAAAGTAGGCTAGTAGTAGGTATCGTACCTACAATAGTTTGAATGCGATCATTAAAAAAAAAACAAATACTTAATAATTTCATAGTTTTTCTAAGAAAAACTAAAAAAATGTAGACAATTTACCTTATCGCCATGCTTCTGTGAAGTCACAAAAAGTGTTTGAAATAGTCTTGTGGTTTGTACATTCGGTCGTCAAGTGACCATTTTTGGGTGATTCTACATACTTAGCATATTTGCATACTCTTCCAAGTTATGATCATCATTTTAGCCTTCAGTCGCTCAATCATGTACTCTACCTACTCTTATCCTGGCCCTGGACTAGTCTCACCCAGAAACACCCTGCGGTTTTACGGATGTACGAGCCAGACGACGACAGACCCTACTTTCCGACAACAGACCTACTAAACTGTCAAGGATAATATACACCGTGTTTTTATTGAGTTACGTCCATTATAGGAAACAGAATGGCATAGTAAGTTTTCTTAAATTTGTATTTTTTTCTAAAAAAAAACATACAACTTCAATTGTTGTTCAGATACGGGCTTTACAAGTAACTCACACTAAGTGTCAAAACTATGACATGTCAATCGCATATCGAACACACAAAGCCCGTTTCTTAACAGCAATTGATGTAATATCTATCGCAGGTGTATGGGATTTATTAGAAAAAAGTTACGAATGAAAAAAACTAACTATGCTATTTTGTTTCCTATAATGAACCTAACTATATGCCGAAGTTAACGAAATTCCATAAAAACACGGTGTATAGGATTTACAATCTTCATAAATACTAAGAATCGTACCTCGATTTTTTAGCGCCACCTATTAAATAACTACACTGATGATGCTTACAAATGATTTTTTTTTTCAAAATATGTATTGACGTGATATCATGATACAGTGAAACCTGGTTAAGTGGGAACTAGATAAGTGAGAAACCTCTTTAGCTGAGACCCAAGGTGCGGTCCCGACACTTTCGCACCGATTTAGATAAGATAAGATAAGATAAGATAATCATTTATTTGTTTGCTACAATACACACCAAAATTAAACAATTAAAACAAAAATAAACAATAAAAAGTACTAACACTACAGAAAAAACAACAATAGCATACATTAAAATATGGGTGGGTTTGCTGTGTGCGTTGCAGCAAAAACAAAAGGGTCCTCGCTCAGTTATATGCTCCACTCTTTCGGGCGAAGCAACTGGTAATTCTGCTAGAACCCAGGTCACTAACAGATCGTTGTACAAAAAAAAAATGTAAAAAAAATAATAATAATAATAGTAATAGTTTGCCTATGTCTAAACGATTGCATTATAGTAACATGACATAAACATAAATTGCAAAAAATAAAATTACAAGGAGTGTGCGTGTGTGTGTGTGTGTGTGTGTGTGTGTGTGTGTGTGTGTGTGTGTGTGTGTGTGTGTGTGTGTGTGTGTGTGTGTGTGTGTGTGTGTGTGTGTGTGTGTGTGTGTGTGTGTGTGTGTGTGTGTGTGTGTGTGTGTGTGTGTGTGTACACTAAAAACAGACCAAACTAGATTAGATCCGGTAATCTGCAACCAAGTACCCGTATGGGATTCCTAAATTTTGCTTGTCCAGTAGGTATTTTTTGAAATGAAATTTGAAAGAATTCTTAGTCTTAAGGCATCTTAATGGTGGAGGGATATTATTCCAGCATTTGGTTGCGAGATACCGGAAGCACCCAGTAAAGGCTACAGTTTTGTGTGGATGTGTTTCCAAAAGGCAGCGCCTAGTTGCTCTAGTACCGTGTCGTGTATGAAATGAGGAAACGCGTATTTTTGCATGCAAATAGTCAGGAGTCTTATCATTCATGACACCGAACAAAAGACTTGCAAGGTGTAGGTGTCTGCGAGACGACATATTTAGTATTGAAGCCTTATTTAAATATGGCGTTATGTGACTTCTAGGCGGAATTGAAAAGCAAAAACGGTAACAGGCATTCTGTACTCGTTGTACAAGACGACGTGTTTTGTCTTGTAGACGTGGACCATACACTATGTCTCCGTAATTCAGCTTAGACAGAACCAGTGATTCACATAAAATCTTACGTACTTCCTCACTCAAAAGATTTCGTATTTGGTATAAAACCTTTAGGCGAAAGAAGCAGGATTTGACCAACTCTCTCACATGTTTTTCGAACCGCAACTGACCGTCGATCACAAGCCCTAGGTTTCTAGCTTCCTCCACACGTTCTATTATTGAACCTTCTATACTTATTTCTGGTTGACGGTCGAGGACTTTTGCTATCTGTACTTTTGAACCTAAAATCATGAACTTGGACTTGAGAGGGTTGAGCAGTAATCCATTTTTATCAGCCCAAGTGGATATACTTTTAAGATCTGTATTTATATTGTTAATGGCCTGAGAATTTACCTCTGTTAGTGAGATAAAACAAACCTCCATAACTTAGATGACTACAAACGAAATGGTCAAAACATGATAAAAGTCTGTAGATTCACCCAGTCAAAACACACGGAACTATTATTACGTATGTTCACGGAAAAGGCCAATTGCGTGAACAAAAAACCAGCGGCTCGGGGATTCCGACTCACGAGTATCACATTATAGATGACAGGTTTATTGACCTTGCTAAACAAATATGCAAGAAAGCTATAAGATTGCATAAAGATTTACAAATATGTAGGTACAGATATAGCGCGAAAAGGGTTTCCTTCATATTTTTTCGTAACGTTCGTATTTGTCATGCTAGTTCAGTCAATGTCAGTACATCTTGTAGGTACAGTCAGCAGCAGAAGTTCCGTAGCGGGCAAGGTGTTCAAAATGAACTTGATACGATCTTATTTTTAAGACAATAAGAGCGGGTGCGTATTGATCGATATAACTTTTTTTGATATATTTTTAGTCGTTATAGCGATCATTTGATATAATTATTGAATCATATAACAACAAATAATATACTAGCAAATTGTATAATTCTTATTTAATATAATGATCATCTTTTCGAATAACATTTATTATAACCAGGGACCGGAAAACCCCTTTTTAGGCTTAACTTCATCAATTTGCTTACCCAATCAATTTTCTTACTAAATAAAACGGTAAGCTTTTTTAAAGGTAACCTTTTAAAACGGTAAGCTTATTGAATCTGTTACTATGAGGTTACCATAACTACTAACTAAGTTAACTCCGAAACCCTATCGCGATAGGGTTTTTAAAACCTGTTTTCATTGAGTTATGGTAAGCTTTATCCGTTCCTTGTTGTCTTTCTACATTTAAACTGGTTTGCTATAGATAGAGCTTGTCTCAGACGCATGCACTCGAATTTGCGTAGTTATTACCATTTGACATGTACGTCATTTAGTTTCTGTATTTGATAGTACAATTATTGACCTACTCGTACTCATCAGTATATTTATTATAAGGGAATAAAATGAAGTAGGTTTTTACAACAAGCAAGGTTTTGTACCTACTTTTAGGGTTCCGTAGTCAACTAGGAACCCTTATAGTTTCGCCATGTCTGTCTGTCTGTCCGTCCGTCCGTCCGTCCGTCCGTCCGTCCACGGATAATCTCAGTAACCGTTAGCACTAGACAGCTGAAATTTGGTACCAATATGTATATTAATCACGCCAACAAAGTTCAAAAATAAAAAATGGAAAAAAATGTTTTATTGGGGTACCCCCCCTACATGTAAAGTGGGGGCTGATTTTTTTTTATTCCAACCCCAACGTATGATATATTTTTGGATAGGTATTTAAAAATGAATAAGGGTTTACTAAGATCGTTTTTTGATAATATTAATATTTTTGGAAATAATCGCTCCTAAAGGAAAAAAAAATGCGTCCCCCCTCTAACTTTTGAACCATATGTTTAAAAAATATGAAAAAAATCACAAATGTAGAACTTTATAAAGACTTTCTAGGAAAATTGTTTTGAACTTGATAGGTTCAGTAGTTCTTCGCTCTTGGCCGGTTTTTTACTTTTAATTTTTATTTATTTTGAACTTCACTATCAGTCTCATAAAAATAACTATAACAATGCATGTGCTCAAAAAGTGCGTTTACAATGCATGTGCTCGAAAAGTACGTTTTTTACGAAGCAAAATCGTGCAGCAAGTAGTAGGTACTTTTAAAGTAGTACTTTTCCACACTAGTTCTTTTTACTTTAAATTTTGAACTTCACTATCACTCCCATAAAAATAGCTATAACAATGTATGTGCTCGAAAAGTGCGTTTTCTATGAAACAAAATCATGCGGAAAGTAGTATTTTTCCGCACTAGTGTTTTTTACATTCCAATTTTATTTAAATTTTGAAGGCCACCATCCGTCCCAGAAAAATCGTTCGGAAAGTTGTACATTTTCGCACTAGGGTTTTTTTTTTTTTTTTAATTATGAACTTCGCTATCAGTCCCGTAAAAATAGCTATTATAATGTATGTGCTCGGAAAATGCGATTTCTATGTAGCAACATTGTGCGGAAAGTAGTACTTTTCCGCACTAGCGCTTTTTACTTTTCAAATGTTTTTAAATTTTGAACTTCACTATACGTCCCAGAAAAATCGTGTGGAAAGTAGTACTTTTTCAAACTAGTGCTTTTTACTTTATTTTTTTTTAAATTATGAACTTCGCTATGAGTCTCATAAAAATAGCTATTATAATGTATGTGTGCTCGAGAAGTGCGTTTCCTATGAAACAAAATCGTGCGGAAAGTAATACTTTTCCACACTAGTGCTTTTTACTTTTCTTTTTTTTTACATTTTGAACTTCACTATCCGTTCCCGGAAAATCGTGCGGAAAGTAGTACTTTTCCGCACTAGTGTTTTTTACTTTTAATTTTGAACTTCACTATCAGTCCCATAAAAATAGCTATTACAAAAGTGCGTTTTCTATAAAGTGAGATCGTGCGGAAAGTAGAGTACTTTCCGGCACTGGTACTTTTTACTTTTATTTTTTTATTTTATTTAGGACTTCACTATCAGTCCCATAAAAATAGCTATTACAATGTATGTGCTCGAAAAGTGCGTATTCTATGAAGCAAAATTGTGCGGATAGTAGTACCTACTTTTCCGCACTAGTTACTAGTGCTTTTTACTTTTAATTTTTTTTTAAATTTTGAACTTCACTGTCTATCCCAGAAAAATCGTGCGGAAAGTAGTACTTTTCCGTACTAGTGCTTTTTACTTTTTTTTTAATTTTTTACTTCTCTATCAGTCCCATAAAAATAGCACTGTATGTGCTCGAAAAGTGCGTTTTCTATGAACCAAAATCGTGCGGAAAGTACTTTTCTGCACTAGTGCTTTTTACTTTTCATTTTTCTTTAAATTTTGAACTTCACTATTAGTCCCATAAAAATAGCTATTAGAATGTATGTGCTCGAAAAGTGCGTTTTCTATGAAGCAAAATTGTGCGGAAAGAAGTAGGTATTTTTCCACAATATTCACTGGTGCTTTTAACATTTTTTTTTATTTTGCTTTTAACTTTAACTTAACTGATGACTGGGACTGATAGTGAAGTTAAACTTAACTTTAACTTCACTATCAGTCCCATAAAAATCGTGTGGAAAGTAATACTTTTCCGCACTAGTGCTTTTTAATTTTCAATTTTTTTATTTTATTTTGAACTTTACTATTATAAGTCCCATAAAACCAATGTCTTTCAAATTCGAAAATTGTACTAACATAACTTTTAATTTTAATAATTACTAAAGTATTTTGTCTTATTATGTTTTTTTATTTACTCGCACAATGCAAAGTAAAGCATTGTTTGAAAACTTTGAAACATGTGCGCAAAGATGATTTCCGAAATTCCGACTCGTATGGCTTATATGACACTCATCAGAAATCACCTACTTTCCGCACTTGTTGCATAAATAGCTATTTTGACATTTTTAACAAAGCCCAATTGAGAAGATGTTTTCAATTATCTAATCGTAAGATATCGATATAATTATTTGCTTTGTTCTTTCACAATATTTTTTTTTAGTTAGTTCTTTACTAAAATTTGCTCTCGAGTATGAGCGTCTTTGCTGAGATGGTCCGACGGCTAAACAAAAGGTTGATCTTTAAAAAGCTAAAACTAGAATTGTTCGGAAACGCACAGGTAAGATAGATAAACAATAGAACGACCCGGCGCGCGCTACGAATGCATTCAATGCCAAAACACACTATGATAATTCAGGTCAGTTATGTTTTAAATTTTAGTGTAAGGTTTTAAAGTCCAATATTGTTTGAATCGACATAAAACTACGTTATTTGAATCGACATAAACTTGTTTAGAGACGATACGTATGAGCTTGTACTCGCTATGGTTATTCAATAATAAGTTGAATTTCAATGTGCGCAGAGATTAAAGTTGCTTAAACGGTTTAATAACTAAAATGATAGGGTAACCTTTAAGACTGATTTTGGTTTTCGTTAGAGGTTATTTAAGTTAACTGTATCAGATAGGCTTACCCTATCAAACAGTCACCCTTACAAAAGGTTACCATTATGGTTGGGGTTTTTAAAACAACTTCTAAAATAAGTCTATGAAAAACCCCGGTTATGGTAAGCGGTTCCGGTCCCTGATTATAACATTCTTCGAGTATAATGCTTATTTCCGATAATAAATAAATTGTATAACACAAATTCTTTCTAAAGCACAGTTAGAATAAAAAAAAATTGTATAATAAATTAGATCCATCATTTACCAGAAAAGTAGATTAGGTTAGAACTGTGACCCCTACACACAACGCGTTGCTACCAGAAAAATAGGTTAGGTTAGATTAGAACTGTAACCCTTAAACATATGTACTGCTATCAGAAAAGTAGGTTAGGTTAGGTTAGAACTGTAATCCCTACAAAAAAGAATAAAATTAATTCATGAAATGTTTTATACTGTTTGCTAGTTATATTATACTAGTCGTATATCAATGGATAGTTATACCATATAACGGTTATTATAAATAAGTGTGATTCAAAATAATGATTATACAAAATAAAAGTAGATATTTTGTGGTTATACCAAATGTTAATTATGTCAAATGAGTGATTATATCCTTTAAATATATACCAAATGTTGTTATATCAAATGTTACTATACCAAAAAAAGTTATACCAATCATTACACACCCAATAAGAGCGTGTTAGGATCATTGTGAACACCTTGCCCGTTATGTAACTTCTGCTGCTGACTGTACTGAGACTGACTGAAACAGCATGACACGTTCGTACGTTTCCGTAACAATACGAAGGCAAATCTTTTTGCACTACATCTGTACATGTACATACAGGTTGTTTAGTTAGTCACCTGCAATAATTAACACTATTCAGGGTATAGTATGAATTTTCTGAGATGAACTTTTCGCTTTAGCCGTAATTTGTTAAACAAAGGCCTTTGTTTCTATTATTCCCGGCGGCTAGCTCCCGTTTCCACAGCACGTGCTAAAGTCTCAGTGTAGTTAAAAAGCAACTATCATGATAGCAATAAGGTTCAAATTTATTAAACAGTTTGCAGTATGCAGGTAACTTTTTTGAAGATGACAAAACGTGTTATCTCCGAAAGGTCTTTTTATGGATTTGAACCTTATTACTATCATGATAGTTGCTATTTAACTACACTAAGACTATAGCACGTGCTGTTTAAACGGGAGCTAGCCGCCGTGAATAATAGAAACAAAGGCCTTTGTTTAACAGATTACGGCTAAAGCGAAAAGTTCATCTTAGAAAATTCACACTATACTAATATTTAATAAACTGGGTGCCTAACGTTTCGTAAGCGTATCGTGGCTCCCCCTATCGCTCTTCTGTAGTGGCACGCCAGAGCCAGAATGCGTTTCGAATCGTCAACGATTGACACTTCCGCTTGGCCAACAGACCATACTGAGCAACTTTTACTATTAAGATCAACCCCTAAATCATGTAGGCCATTTTTTTTTTTTCAAAGTTATCCCCCCCACTTTTTTTTATTTGGAAATTTTTATGTGGTTTCTACTCAGAATCGTGAGCTCTTTCAATTCTAATAGGAGAAAAAAAGTGTCCCAAAGTTTTTTCCCATTCCGTCCGTCCCCCCCGCGTCCCGTTCCGTGTTTTTTCATACACTTTGTATGGCGGTAACGGAATGGAAGATTTGAAAAATATATGGAAGTCTTGGGACATTTTTTTCTCCTATCAGGATCGCAAGATCTTGCGATTCTGAGTGTGAATCGCGTAAAAAATACCCATGTTACAAAAAAAGAGATTTGGACAACTTTGAAAAAAATGGCCCGTGTACTAAAATGTATTCTCCAAAGGTCAAGGTCAGGCACAAAGATATGATAAGAGTTTTGAATGATTCACGGTTATTTTCATTAGACTTATATTACTTTAGAGTGTGAACGCGACCAGTGGTAACGCTGAAAGTGAACGCAGCCGACGCGCGCGAAGGAGGGTAGATCGCGCGCTGTCTATACAACTTTAACATCCACCCGCCTTCGTCAGTTTTCCGTGATCATGATGCATGCAACTGCGTCGAAATATCGGGAGCTCGACAAAAATCAAAAAGGTAATCACGGTCTATATCCCGGTCAATATAAGTCTAACAAAGATATGATATCAAGCAGCCAATGTTTTACGCCACTTCGGCCTTCGTTCCATAGTAACATCGCGACTTCTAATACAAAATCATGTTAATTTAGAGAGTACGCACACGGGCAACTTTTCGAAGCAACTTTTTTGTCGCGACCATGGCCTAATATGAAAGTGCGCACACGAAACGTCGCAACTTTTCATACAAATACGAAAGTCGCCGAGTAACTGTGTCGCCCGTAGGCGCGCACCCTTAAAACGCTCATTCTAAACTCTTTTCTCTCTGGTTATAAACTATATGATTTGCATAAACGTTGCACTAAAGAACAGACTTGTCCCTTGTGAAATCGCGGTGACGTGTAACTAGAACAAACGTTAGGAACCGGTCGCGAAGGTTGGAGCGATGATCTGACCTTGAACTGTACTGTCATGACTTATGTAACTATGATGTTCATATAAACACAATTGTATCTAAGAAAAGACTTAAGGAAAGGTTAGTATTGTAATTAAGAGGCCTTAGGTCTTGGAACAATACTTCAACTCAAATTATGAAGAACGTATAAGGTACAGCGGGATAAATCCCGACTGGGGGGCAATTGTACACCCATATTAAAGGCCGGCAACGCACCTCCAACACCTCTGATGTTTCGGGTGTCCATGGGCGGCAGTGATCGCTTACCATCAGGCGACCTGTCTGCTCGTTTGCCTCCTATCCTATAAAAAAAATGTAACTGATCCATTTTTTCCATTATTACACTACTAGCTTTTGCCCGCGGCTTCGCTCGCGTTAGAAAGAGACAAAAATTAGCCTATGTCACTCTCTATCACTTCAACCATCTCCACAGTTCCACATGTATCCACTGAACACGCATGCCATATAGCCCATATATGTATTATGTATAACTAGTGGACACTTTGATTTATAATGCAAACATTGTAAAACATGGATAAAAATGGATCAGTTAAATTGCATTTGTGTCGCTTAACTTCAAAACTGGGTAAATCCATTCTGCTATAAGGTTGATTATCTTTCAGAACATATTATATTTTTTATATATTCAACTTTAAATCAAAATGGATTTACCCAGGTTTGAAAGCGACACATTTGTCCCCCAGTCGAAATTGACCCTCTGTACCTTAGGTAATTTTAAGTATAAACTGCTGATTATACAGGGTGTATTTTGATAGCGGGTCAGTAAGGGCAGCTATGAGATTCCGTGGTCCTACGCGAAAATGGTCTAAGGAGACCTTCCCTCGATTTCAAATTATTGAGAAATGGCATTTACAGATTTTGGAAAAAACATACAGGGTGCGAGAAAAAAAAGGCTCTTTTGACAAACTTTTTTTTTTGACGCCAATCGATCCCATTCCTATCCAGGATCAAAAGCGTATATGGGAGGAAAAAGAAATCCGACTAGAAAAGTCACAAATTATATGAAAAAAAGATTTTTTTTCCACGTGGTGTTTTTTTGATGCCAATCGATTCCATTCGTATTCAGTATCAATACTTGCTTAAGGGTCAACTCACGGCAATGCACTAAAAACCCACAAATCATCGGATACATTTTCCATCTTATGTATATTTTACTATGGGGAAAATGTGGAAAAAGTTTTCTTCAATTTGTGGTTCTTCTATTTTTAGGCTATTTTTTGTCTCTTTCTAACCCCCCACTTCCCTAAAAGAAGAGGATGAAAGTTTGTTTGGAGCATTTTGCAATTTTCGAATTTATCGCAAGCGAAGCCGCGGGTAATAGCTAGTAATCTATAAAAGTTGTGGACTATTACGTAAACTTATCTTCATACATCGAGGTTTTGGGAGCAGGAATGATTTACAAAAATGGTGAAAACGATAAAAGATAAACATTACTTTAACATTTCTAGGTACATTTGGAGCCAGTTACATAGTTAAATACATATTTCAGTAATTCAAATTACTATAAACAAAGTTAGAAATACACGAATTCATTCCCGCTCCCAAAACCCCGATGTATGCTTATCTTTGTGCATCGACTCTACTCCAAATTTGACGATATTTTTTTTATTTAATTTGTCTAAGTTACGTACGTCTTATTATAATTACACCTCTACACAAGCAATTATAATCATATTTAAGATAACGCTACTAATTAACACACGGAAGTTAATTAGTCATCGTTAGGTATAAAAATTATACTAATAAATTGTGTAGTTAAAGTCATCGTGGGTAGTATAATATAGGCATATAAAATTAATTGCAACGTGTAGCAGCCATACTCGTAATCGAACTGATTGACAAAACCAGATGCAGATTTTTTAAAGTAGTGCGAACATACTCTTCTCAAACACAAAGGCAGAGCAGCACTCCTGCTGTACTGATCTTCTATGTATCCGATGAAGTGGAGAATCTATGTATTTGTATACATGCTCTTTGCATATGAATTAGAAGTCACAAAATATAGTTGGTGGTTTTTCCACATTGAATTTTTTTTAATGTATTAAATAATAAAAGAAAAATTACACTTTTTTTTTACACAAGACCCATCGTTGGCAAAACCTTGAGGAGGTTTGTGTGCCGATGGGGAGTTCAATAATATTACTTAACTATATCTATTATACAATATAAATATAATACTAGTTAGGATTCTCCGTACACATGGCTTAAGTCATTAGATTGTAACAAATGCGGTTTAATACATTTTTTAACATGTAATTAAAGTACATTGCTTGTTTAGAACACAAAGACTAATAAAACATCAACTTGACAATAGTCTAGTGATGACTTAGTTTTTTTTATATAACCTTTGTCAAGTTGAGCAGGATCGAGTTTTGATCAGGTTTCGCAAGACGGGTGATAAATCCCCATGCAGTTGAGGAAAATGCACTGATATTTAAAATATCGGCGTCTCAGCTGGGAAGTCCGAAGGCTTGTTAGCTTGCACAAACAATAGCTAGAATTGTCAAATGATAACTATTGATTTTCCCGATATTTCGGTTGAGACGCTAATGCTTTGTATATTGCCAAAACAAATATGGTAGATATACTGTTTTAGTGTACCTATACATTTCAAGGTTCGCATATCTCAAACAATTTCCATGCAATTTTATGACCAGACTCATTAGTAGTTGTATAAAATATCGGTAAGTGCCTCTCTAACATTCAAACGTAAATATATCTAAAATAGGTACATTAATCGTTTTTCAGGTTCCTTAAAAAAATAGTTCCTTTGGTTTTCCTCGAAAAGTATTTATTAGTGTTTTCGTATTATATTTTACGATTAATCAGCACACGTGTTTTCCTTAAAGGAAGTCAAGTATATTAACACCGCGTAACCTTGCCGGTGCAAAAAATGCACATCGCAACATCTCGGCGGCTTTTAAAATCATGTATCCAAGGAGACCTAAAGAGGCCCACTGACTATCAGATAGATGCAAAAAGTGAGAGCGCCAATTTTGTTAGGCTAGCTAGTATATAGGCAAAAGAGGGTGTGGTCATCCGTTCCGAAACTACTTTACCACAGATATTACAACAATAGTGCACAGACCGTTACCGTCCGGGGAACTGATAGTCATTGGGCCCATTTATATAGTCCGTGCTTCGAGCGAGTTTCGTTCGGATCGTTCGGACTGGCCTAGTGACCCTGCCTGCTGCGCCGAAAGTTCCGGATTCGAATCCCGGCAAGGGATTGTCAGATCGTTTGGTGGATTCTTCACCTAAAATATATTTCTACAAAATAAACATACGAGTATATTAAGGTCCATGCAATGGATACTATAACATTGACATGACACTAGACTGGTCAGGCGTCCTTGGAAAACAAATGTCATACCTAATGTGAGGTTTTAGACATAAATACGTAATTGTTTATCAATTTCGGATTCTCTAGATATCTGAGTCGATTCTGTCCGCCCGTCCGTCTGTTTCCTGTTTATTTTTTATACTGCTGTTTTTATTGAAAGCTGCAATTAAAAAAAATCGATAGGTAACGCTGAAAAAAATGGTGAAATATTTTTTTCTATTTAGGGTTTTATCTAAGGATAACAAAATTGACATAAATATTTTGTTAAGTTATATTCGTAAATAACTTTAAAACCTGTGTTTTTAGAGAACATGGTACAATTTTGTTTACATAACAAAACGATAAAATACATAATAAATAAGGCTATGTTTCCTCCAGAGATTTGCGAATTCCGCCAGCGAACCAATAGAGTCACTTTACGCTGAGTAAGGATTTTTTGTTAAGAATTTAGTTAATTCTTTCCAAAAACACGCTACGCATTCACGCATATCCGCGGTGGAAACGCAGTCTACCTTATTTGACAGCGCCTTTGATACTAAGGTGATAAATAAAAAATCACACAATTATGCTAATCACACAACGTCAGTCCGCATCTTCATTCGTTACGCGCGCCACGCGCACACGAGACTAAGTAAAATACGCGCGAAAATTTAATCAAATATTCTTTACATATAGTTTCATCGTTCGTCCGCGTCCGCTAGTGTCTGACCAAATTTGGCTATTAAATAAATCGGATAGTCAAATAAAAAGTATACATTAATTGTTATTTGTAAAATATTGTGTTAAAACTTTCCCATTTTCGGCACTAATCTGAGTCCAGTGATGTTTTTGGTGATTTCTTGAAGGGAAAGTTAATTTTGTCTTTCCATTAGTGCTACATGTTTGACTTGTTTTTTTTTTTGCGAAGGTGATCAGGGATCTTTTATTGACCTTTATTTTTTTATGTTCAAGATATAATAACTATAATGAGTGTGTGATAAATGAGAACAAGGAAAAACTTATTGACTTCCGTCGTATGTCAATAAAACCTTAGTGTTTACAATTACATAAAATGATGACTGTGAAGTGGTGTATCTGATATTGTGTTAGATTAAAGTGTAGTTCTTGTGCTATTGAACATGGGACGTAGAAGTCGCCGGGAAAATGGTTAGTTACTGCATATATAGTTGTAGTTTGGATGTTTAAAAAAAATAGATGTATGTTTATGTAAAAACAATAAATCTTGAGTAGAATACTTATTACACGGATGTAGATAAAGTTGTATAATTAAGCATTAAAACACTCGTGTTAAAATCTTATTATGAAACTCGCCTTTGGGCATTTTCGCAAAAAAAGTGTTTTTCCTACTCAGAATCACGAGCCTTTTCGACCCTACTAGGGGAAAAGCGTCCTTAATTTATTTTTCCACTTCGTTACCATTTTTCAAACACTTTGTACAGCGGTTACAAAGTGGAAAGTTTACAAAATAATTGAAACTTTTGGACCATTTTTTGTCCTGGATCGAAAGCGTTCGTGATTCTGTGAGGAAAAACATAAAATTTACCTACCTGTGAAAAAATATTTTTGGTGATTGTTCTCGCGAAAATGCCCCTTTCGGTTCGTTTCATAAAACAACACTCATGTTTTAATGCTTTTCATTATGCACCAGACACATAAATAACTATTTTGTGTTATAGGTCCCTTGTATGTACAAAAAATGTTCAATTATTACACAACTTCCTAGCAACATCATAATAACAATAAATTTTATAACATTCTTAAAAGGTCAACAATGTTTTACTATCCATTCAAATGATAGCAAAATTTGTTGCAATATCCCATAAACTAGATATGTTAATACATGCATAATTAATTAAGCCCCAAGTAGCCAAAGTATACTTAAATTTCTACGACAAAATAAGTTTTAAGTGTATAGAAATAAGATGCATCATTGTGTGAAACGAAAATTTACTTGTGGAAATAAAATATTGTGCTACAAGTTAACATTTACCCAGGTCATGGCTAAATTTACAATCTTTACATAGTATGTATAGCTAGTATTTTTTGTTTTGGTAAATAATATTTTTGTAAGTAAAACTATATTTTAATTACAAAAATTGCCTTCAAGTTTTGTGTTATTTTGATAGACGGTCAAACATTCTTGTCACAAAAAAAAAAGAAGCGAAATTCTATGGGACAATAAACCTTCGCCACTAAATTTAAAATTTGCCCCCTTTTCTTATTGATAAGATTTGCTAGTTTTCCATTCTTCTCTTCATATTTTTCTATCGATCGAAAAAACTTAGGCATAAGCCTAACATTCATGGATAACCATGAAGTAACTAAACCAATATTCTTAATATTGGTTAGAATAGTCAAATTTTGCTCCCGGGAGCCCATTCTGATAAAAAACGACTTCAAAAACTGCCTTGAACGCTTTCTGAACCATAAGGCACAAAGGCACCCACAATTTATATTTGCCATAGTTTGTAACTGAAATAATAATTTGGTAAAGTTTCAATGTTTAACACAACGAAAGTCCTTATAACGGGATGACGTTGTCCAAAAATGCGTGAATTTCTTCACGATGTTTTCCTACAGATGTTACTCGCCCGCATTACTTACGGAATCTACGTTGACACATCGTTCGCGTGTTCTAGGATATCGCGCCGGAGGTACAGCGACATCTCTCGGCGTATTGGGTAAACTGCTACATAGAGTAGCGGCTTTCCGAACTTTGTACAGACAGTTATAAAATATAAAATAATGTCGATGAATAAGAAAGAACATTTAATATTAAATATTAACAACAAAAGTTTTATAAAGTCAGTATAAATTGAACCACAAAGTACAAAAAAAAAATATATTTGTTATAAAATGCGCTATGCTTTTGTATGTGTATGCTCAAGAAATGCGTGAACCAAACTTAAAACAAAAATCGCTTGGAAAGTTTTAATTGGGTAGGTATATGTATCTACCTAAACGCGTAGGAGGATATTGAGATATAAAAAAAAGGAGACATAAATTTTAAAATATGCAGCATCATTGCATAATAAAATATACCCGCCGTTCTGACTGTCACATGTGTAAAGTTTTTCGGCAATAACTTTGAGTACCAAGAGGTTTTTTAAAGGAGGGTACTAAATAGTACGAATTTGGTACTAAAACATTTAGGTACACCCGCCATTCTGACTCTCACAGTCCAAGTTATCCCGCTATCGCCGACGTGGTCTGCCGGATCCCCGGTTTAACTCGTGGGGCTCCCACTTGATGGTTATCTTGGCATACAAGTCGTCCGGCATTCGGCCCAGTCCTATTTCAATTTAGCCGCTGTTCGAGTACCTATTATTTGTCTTAGATTATATCATGATGTATGATTATATGAAAAGTAATTAATTATAAAAAATGTATTGCACCCCTTTCAAGATTATTAGAAACATTTGAATCTCACGGAGAGCTGCTCATGCAGCTTCCATTACAATCCAAGAAATCCACCCATGGAGCCAAAGCTTTCCCACTCCATGTTTACCGAGAGATGGCGCTGTACCGCCGACGCAATATCCTAGAACACGCGAACGGACTGTCAACGTAGATCCTATAGGTTATTTGAGTGAGTGAGGACGTCACAGAATATATAATAGTATATATTTTTTGACAACGTTACCTGTGTGAATGGGAAAAACGTTGATTTTATTATAGTTAAGTTAATATAATATATTTATTGATAAATTGTGAAATTTGTGAACTTCATACTCGGGTAATTCCATTCTGCTATATGGTTGATTCTTTTTCATATTATCAAATATTATATATATTTTTATACATCACCAACCAACCTGAATGGATTTACCCGATTTTTAAGTTAAGCGACATTTTACCCCTGTGTTGTATTCCCAAACGGGGTAGTCAGACCACATGAAACTGCTCAAGTTTCAGTGCCACTACTTGCAATAGGCTAGTTTCCTATACTTAATAGTACATTACGATACAAGTGCGTAAAAAAGGAAGTTCGAAACGAGTGGCGATAAATTAAAACACGACCGAAGGGAGTGTTTTAAATCGACACGAGTTGCTCCCTTCGGTCGTGTTTTAATTTATCGCCACTCGTTTCGAACTTCCTTTTTTACGCACTTGTATCGTAATGTACTATTATGCAGTACACGAAATAAAGCATCACATTATTAGAAGAAAAATATGGACAGTAGTTATTTTTAAACATAAATCAAAGAGAAAGTTATAAAGTAAATGAATTGGCCGTGACGTCACTCCTTGGTATTTCATAGTAATTCCATGTTAAAAAATCGTTTTGACAGTTCATAAAAAGAAGCTGATTTGACTAGTAGGAAACTAGCCTATTGCAAGTAGGTATGTACTACATGGAGGACTTATATTTCTACATAGATATTTAAGAGTACTTAGTACACTTTGTATTATAAATATAAGTAGTTTATAGTCTATTCAAATTAAATTTGAATAGATAGTAACATTGTTGACCTTTTAAGAATTTATGTTAATACTAAATTTTGCAAAATTTATTGTTATTAACAATGTGCTGGGACTACAAAATTTACTTTAAAAATGAGCATCTATATTCTATATCTTGAAGAAGAATTGACGGCTCACTTGAATAGTTATAAAATGATTACACCTTAATATTAATACACATTTAATGAGCGATCTAACGACAAGTTGATTCTCAGCAATGGCGTCTAAATGCCGGCGGTTTCCCGGTTTATATCGTAATGATAAACAAATCATTATTTAATCGTTGATATAATGTACGAGTTTATGCGACGGCTCCATAATGAACGGTATTACGCGAGGGTTTATAGAGCTAGCAGAAAATGAGATTGAAAACCATAACATCGGCGTTTTAATGTCTTATTGTGTACTGTTATCTACATAAGGTACAACGGGGTAAATCTCGACTGGGGGGCCATTGTAACTAATCCTTTTTTCCATTAAAACACTATGACGTTGAGTTCTGCATGTATCCACTGAACACGCCTACCATATACCTCTATAACCGGTGGACACTCTATTTAATAATGCAAACATTGTAAAACATGGAAAATGGACCAGTTACATTTGCCCCCCCAGTCGAAAGGGGGGCTCATTTCCATTTTAGCATTTCCGCTCCTGTAGCGTCTTAACCATATGGTTCATACGCGATATTAATCCGTCTCCATAATTTTATTTATATATATTCCCAACGCTTATCCATTATGAACATTACTAATTACTCAGTTGCTTTAACATAAACCTTTTTTTTTTTCAGAACAATTCAAGTTACCATACTGCAGTCACGGCGACTGCGAGAACGGAGGTCGCTGCATCGCCACTTCAGCGGGCATGCGGTGCGAATGCAAAGGAGCTTATGGAGGCCCCTTCTGTGGACACTATGTGGGCCACGGTCACGCGTGTACTACTGCCAACTGCAGGCCACCGTCGCTCTGTGTGTGGACTCCTGTCGGTGAGTTATTATCGTTGAATTTAGGCGCTAAGGTAGACCATTTTTTGGACACTACCTGGATCTTTGGCATTGGAGTATGGCTTCTACTGCTGCCCGTGTCGATACTCGAGATTTTTCTGCGACTTTTATTAGCTTTGTTTTGTTAGACCACAAGAGTTTTCGAGCACAAGTGCACTAGATATCTATCTTTTCTCTCGTCAAAAAATCTAATTATGTTTTTATACTTAAACTCTCCTACAAATCGAACACGAGAAATAAACATTATTTCAACTATTTTATGAACGTATGTTTTTTAGCAATAAAGATTACAAATAAAAATATTTTGACCATTTTAGAATTATATGCATAATCCCTATTAAATATCAAAATGCGAGAAATTAAACTGTTGAATTATGTTTTGTCACATTCTAATTCTTAACCTTGTTTTACAGACGATCCAATGCTCCCAGGGCAAGCGTACTGCGCCTGCATAGAGGGCGCCAGCTGCACTCCGCCCCGCGACCGCAATATAGCAGAAGCCGCGCCCACAAGTTCCGGTGGCGCCTGGGCCGGGGCGGGAGTGGCTATACTGCTGTTGCTGGCTGTTGTTGGAGCGGCTATATACGTTCTACATAGGAGGAGACAGTGAGTTACTTTACCGAACTATAGTGTGCTATGTAGTAACATTACTGAATCATAGAGGGCGCTAGCTACCTTAGTTAAGTATGTATAGGTGACCAGCTCAAGTGGCGCCTGGGTCGGGCCATACACGTTCTACATAGGAGAAGACAGTGAGTTACTTTACTGAACTATAGATGGCGCTGTGATTGAACCCCGGCATAGAACCGTTAGCGGAGGCTGTGCCCAGTAATTCAAAAAGGAGCGACGTCAATGTCCGTTGGTTTTTGAACGAGATCGTTTTATTTGAGTCATAAGCATAACATTGTAGTCAAAGACATATGACTATATCTAGACTCCGTATAGACGGATAATATCTAAGGAAAAAACGTACCTCAAAGCCATAGAGAAAAAGGTACGGTGGCCTAGATGATGTTACACCTTTGGGGAATGCTCGGCTAGATGGCGATAATATTAATATTTGTCATTTGAACACATATCAAGCTAACAATATGAGCCAAATTGTCAATACTGAGGTTCAAAAGTTTTAAGGTTGTGTCGAGAGATGCCAGTCTATGCACTGTGATTACACATTTTACCTTGACAGTAACTCTCTATAATACTCGATCCTCTTTGCATGTAGTATAGACAATTTCAAAAGAAAATGAGTTACTTAAAAAATGAGAACGTTACTATAGGCACATCTCGGACACTGGCGGTCAAATATATGAAAGAGGCGCGTTCCTAGCACACATCCCAAGCTCGTATAGGTGAACGCGTACCATGCTTGTATGAGTGAGATATGACAGGTTGACTGTTCGCGTTTTTGACAGGCGGTAACTGTGAGGTAACTGAGAGGGGGTGGGTGGCGCTTTCAGCGGGGAGCGGAAGTGGCCATACTGTACGATAGTACTCTTTATTATACTGTGCTATAGGTAATTAATTCCTGTGTTAATCGCATTATAAAATGGTAATTTAATTCGCTATATCCATACTAATATTATAAATGGAAAAGTGTGTGTGTCTGTTTGTTTGTCCGTCCTTCACGGCAAAACGGTGCGACGAATTATCGTGTTTTTTTAAGTGGAGATAGTTGAAGGGATGGAGAGTGACATAGGCCACTATTTGTCTCTTTCTAACACGAGCGAAGCCGCGGGCAAAAGCTAGTTGTATATAATTCGCTATATCTAATATTATCTCGTTTCAGTGGAGCGTTCGTGCACGCCCGACTAGCTGACAACGTTGAGATCAACAACCCGATGTATTTGGCGGACGACGAGCCGCCGAGGAGAGATCTGCTACCGCCACCTAGAGAGGTTAGTATTTTTAGACTACGAGTATTTTGTTCTCAAAACTGATTATAGATGGCGCTAGGAGTCACGTATCTCTTGGACTAAAACTGTATAGCAAAGTTTAATGTTTGTTACATACATACATTAACTTCATTAAGTTCATCCTCACTTTCTCGACACGTGGCAAAACTGGCAAACCAAGAACAAACGGGCCTCCCGCTCGTTTTTGCCCAGAACGTGCAAGTTGTGGAATGAGCTGCCTTCTGAGGTGTTTTCCTTGCGCTATGACATGGGGTTCTTCAAAAAGCAGGTATTTAGGGTTCTCAAAGCATAAGTGGTTCCCCTGATGTTGCTTATGTCCATGGGCGGCGATGACTACTTACCATCAGGCGGCTCTTCTGCTCGTTTGCTATTTCATTTAAAAAAACTCACTCCTGTATTCCCAAAAGGTCATGCAGAACACATAAAACTGCTGAAGTTTCACCGCCGGTCTTAGTAATGAAAGTGTTGAAAGAAAACAAAATGATGATATTGCAGTGACAGGTTGTTAGTCTGTCTCGGGCATCCTATGGCTTTGTCATAATAGCTAGAAGGACGACGTCGGAGTGGCTTTGGTTTACCTCCTCTCTTCTCAATGAAGAGGGTAGTTGTAGGAGTGACTTCATATTATATATATGTATGTTTATTTATATATGAAATAAATATTTTAATCTGACCATATATAGGTATATTTATATTTATTAATTATTATATATAAGTACGTATGTTGCGATTGCAATCTTGATCTGTGTTTTCATATTTAATTTGAAAATCGTGCACCAAACTGTTTCTGTTTAGCCCGATGGTTGACTGGTAGAGGATGCCTCAAGGCGTTAAGTTCGCCATTTGTACTCGTTTTTTTGTAAATTTGTGCAATAAAGTTTAAATAAATAAATATCACCCCAATGACTCCTCTGGCTGGCAGAAATGGGTTACCACTCTGAAAAAAATAGATGGCGCTAAGAGTCGCGTAATACTTGGATTAAAACAGCAGTGTTTTTTTATTTACAGAACGGCGGCAACCACTTCGCCAACCCCGTGTACGAGAGTATGTACGCGCCGAGCGTTCCACAACCCGAGGAGCAAAACTTACTCGCCGAAGCCTCCGACAGCTCGCCCGCTGAGCGCGCCGCACTCTTGTAAGAAGTCTGGAAAATGGCAGTAGTTAATACTTTATTCAGTTTATATTACTTGTCTACAGAGATGGAGAATGGTAAACACTTCGACAACAGTTCACACCTCGAACACTGGCGATCAAATATATGAAAGAGGCGCGTTCTTAGCACACAGTCTAAGCTCGTGTAACGCGTACTATGTGTGTATGAGTGAAATATGACAGGTCGACTGTTCGAGTTTTTGACAGGCTTTAACTGTGAGGTAACCGAGAGGTAGGCGGCACTTTCAGCGGGGAGCGGGAGTGGCCATACTGTACAATAGTACTCTTTATGACAGTGACAGTGTTTACTATAGTCTGTATCTTTATGTGTTTAAAAAAGTAGAAGCAAAATCAACCCTCAAAAGGCTCCTTATGCCAGTTGGGGGTAAATTAAAACAATACACGACTGAATATGAAAGATAAAGACAGGTTGCTCAGTGACAGATCCGCTTGGTTTTTGTAATTGGTTGGTTAACCGACAACTTTTGTAACTACCCGAAAATTTACAGATTATTTGTTTAAGTTCTTTTAAATACCTAAAAGTACAGAGCATGAAAGAACAACCGACGCGTCGGAGTAAAGTGAGATCTGACCGTAATCTGACCAAATAGAGAATTTAGGTAAAGAAATGTAGCATTTTCACCCAATATAGTATGCACACTGAATACTTATAATCTCCTGACACTGATATGAGTATGCGTATAAGTATGCATATACAAGATAATAGTAGAAAAATAATACCAGATTACTTAGACACCCTTTGTTCATACAAAGTCACTGTTGGAAACTAGATTGTCCAAACTAAATTAGTTCCTTAAATAATTTCAAATTCTTTTAGTATGTATTGATCGAAAGTTGATATTTTATGAATCCTCAATGTATATGATATTTTAAAATAAGAGAAATCTGACAGGGATGGCATTTACATTTTAATGTTGTTTTCTCCTTAATGTTTATTTTTTATGTCATACCTTTTGAAGTCTGAAATATTTTAAATAACTTTTACTGCACCATGTTTAACATATGAAAACTGTGTCTGTATCGTATAGCCATCTCTGTTTAGGCAAGAAAATCAATTTAGGTATAATTATGAAATCCTGGTTAGTGAGGTAATTTAGTTGACCAGACAAAGGAATATTGACACTCGTAAAATTTTGCAAAATATTGTGGCCACAGCTGACTGCTGAAGAAAGACCCAAGTTTGTACCAGGGCCATTTTTTTCAAAGTTGTCCACTACACTTATTTATTTGGATTTTTTTTATGTGGTTTCCACTCAGAATCGCGAGCTCTTTCAATTAAATAGGACAAAAAAAGTGTCTTAAGGTTTTTCCGATCCCGTTACCATTTTTTCATACATTTTGTGTGGCGGTAACGGAATGGAATGTTTAAAAAATGTATGGAAATCTTGGGACATTTTTATTCCCCTATCAGGATCGAAAAATCTCGCGATTCTGAGTATTAATCGTGTAAAAAATACCCGTTACAAAAAAAGTGGGCTGGACAACTTTGAAAAAAAATGGCCCATCAAACGTGAGATAAAATTTTAATGCCACTACTCTAGGACGTACAACGCCATCTAGTTCATAATATGTGAACTACGGTCAAAATATTTTTTTTTTACTAGTCTCGGTATCTCTTTGTCTATGGTTGATGGATGTGATGTAATTTTAGTTGTACATATCCTCTTGCCTCTTTTTTAGTACAATTGTAGTTTTTAAGATAATTTTACCCTTTGTCTCAACCCTACAATATTTCAACGTTGGCCAGTTAAGGTGTTAAAAGCAATTTAATTTTATATGAAATCAATTTAATCAAGATTATGCGGTTGATTTTCATTTACAATAATAAAAACTGGTGCAACTTATGATGAATTTGGTTCTCACAATAAATTACCGGTTTAAATCGTATGTCAGTTTTGTAAGTGCAAGTTTCTTCATTTTATTTGTATAGGTAGGTATTGGAATGGAACTCAATGCTATTGGAATTTTTAAGACATTTTTTAAATGTTTATTTTTACTCTTATTATATAGGATCTCTTGAAAAAGACCCCTAAATACATGAATCTCATTAATATTTAAATATTATTGTTTTTATACGATTGTGTATAAACTTTATTTCATTTCTCGTTCAGGAATTTCTACATATACGCGTAAGTAAGTAATTAATGTGTTTTTATTATAATTTACATTATTTTATATTCTTCCCCCATTTTTAAAGAAATTTTATCATTATTTTCTTTTCTACTTTTTATTTTCTGATATCACATGGCGACTTTGTAAAATCGAACAAAATATATTTTTAAGAATGTAATTAATATTAGTACATCGTGCCATATCAAATGAATATCACTTTTGTTACTTGCTTTATATACACATATATTTGTCTTATTATTTTTTATATTCTCTATTTTTTTAGAGGCCAGTACAGTTTAATGCAATATTGTTAATATTAAGTTCATATAAGTACATACTCATAGGCCTATTGAAAATGACGAATATTTTCCAATTTTGTACGACCGCCTTTTATTCTATGTAAAATTTAAAAAAATTACATTTTACTCATTATGATTGTTTATTCAGTTTTTTTTTACTAACTGAAGTCAACAAAAAAATACAATTTTTTTTCGTGCTTGATATCCCTTCGTGGCATCTCAAAGCTCATTATAAATAATAAGTAGGTACCTATTAGTAACATAAATTTTAGTTAAAATGAATGATGTAAAAAAAATATTGGCTCAAGCCAAAGAGTTGGCACATTTTTTTGACCAAGACTATTTTTCTAAGGATCACTTGCACCACCGAAAATGGAGGGTTAACCCGAGTTTAACCCACCATTTTATATGGAATTTGACAGTTGACAGCCCACTAACCCTGAGTTAAGCTAGTGGTGCAAGTGGCCCTAACCCGACTAAACTTTGCAATGTATCATTAATTGTGGCGACTAAAGGGTTAAAGTGGGTAAGCAGCGAAAGGGTTAGACGATTATTTGTGATAAGTAGCAGCTAACTTGCGATCCTAACGACGCGCAAATGAGCTTATTGTATGTATGTTAGTTGTATCTCAAAAACTTAATGAAATAGGTCCTCACTGCTACAAGTTATTGTGTAACTCTTGACATGTACTTGTACAGTCATCGTCAAATAAAAAGAGGCATACACGGTGTATCGTTAAGAAACCGAATAATTTGAACAGTATATACATTTCATGATTTTCAGGACTAAAATGCTAATATAAAATTTTCTAGATTTCGCTTAGTTTCAGAGTTATTGACATTTAAAAATAAAAAACTTATTATTATTATTTTTTAGTACAAAATGGTTTTTTGATTAATGGTTACTATAATAACTTTGGTCTCCACTACTTATTTGACGCTGACTTTACATCTATCAATTTAATTTTTATTAAGCAGAAACGTTTGCTAACGATTCTAAACATTTTTATATTAAAGGAAAAAATGGAAATGGAAGTCCGGCGTGGCTTCCGCAGCTCAATTGGTAAGAGCATTGCACGGATTGCAAAAATGGTGCGGGTTCAAGTCCCGCCGGAAGCGTAAATTTTTCCATTTTTTCCTTTAATATAAAAATATCTATCAATTTGCAAAAAATATTGTTAATGTTCCAATAATGAAATGTACAAGACAAGTATTGTTTACTTTTATTTCTAATACCTCTAATATACCAAATTTTGTAAATCAACTCTCTGTAACCCGTCGTCTGTTTCTGTCAAAAAATTATGACAACATTAACTTTGACATATATTTTTAAAGTCCAACGCCATATGTTTGGATCCTTATCAAACACAGACGAAGGGTTAACAAAACTTCTGTTTTATTACATTGTACAATGATTATTTATTTTATATTCATCATCCTCCTTGCGTTATCCCGGCATTTGCCACGGCTCATGGGAGCCTGGGGTCCGCTTTGACAACTAATCCCAAGATTTGGCGTAGGCACTAGTTTTACGAAAGCGACTGCCATCTGACCTTCCAACCCGGAGGGTAACTAGGCCTTATTGGGATTAGTCCGGTTTCCTCACGATGTTTACTAATTAATTTATGAATGAACTATATTTTCGCTCAAATATATTTTAGGAGTTACACAATATTTAGACGTTTTCAATTGCCGGTAGCTTGATTGACTGAGCCCCATTAGGTTAGTTAATTAATACTCTAATTCGACTCGACATGGCCAAAACTTATATTTTTAAATAAATAAGTTATTGTAAGCACTTATTATAGGTTTATCGAGGAAATAAAAGATAATTGACAATGATATGCTTTGTTTTTTTCATCTCTGACATACTCATATCCTTCGCGCAGCGCAAATAATAAAATGTACTCCACTTAATTATGAATTATCTGATTATGTTTTGGTGCTCACAATATTAGGGTCGTGTTTGAATAATTTGTACATGTAAACGAACCTTTTCGAGTCCGACCAAGCTATGTCGGCAGCGGTTTTAATAACATGGACTGTACAGTGTTCAGGGAACATCAGAATGTTATAGATCGTTAAGTTCAAACACATTCACTACCAGACAAAATATGGCACACTACGCCAGAAACCGGTCGTACCTAATTTATAATCGACCGCTTGGATTGTATGGCGAGAACCCGCTGAGCGGGTTCTCCGGCATCTGAACCCACCAGGCGGGATCTTGGTTGCGAATGCGTCAAAATATCATTTTGCATAGTCTATGTCGTCTATGATATCAAAATGGATGACAACTTAGTCTGACTTTATCCTCCTACGTGTTCGTAAGTAAGTATCTTATCTTTAATCTGCGGGGTCCCTTACGGATACACTTCGACCCATCGGGATCTTTTGTGCAATTACCCCCTACGATCCTTCAGCTATTCAGGAGCTTCTCGACCATCTCCACGTATCGGATGATGAGGCTCATGGGTAGCTCTCTAAAGTCCTTTGGTGCCAGGTAGCCTGCTCCAAAGTTCTTCATTCTTTGTCTTGCGAGGGCGTGACATTCACACATTAGATGTCTGACTGTCTCTTCCTCTTCGCCACATATGCGACAGTCAGTGTTGTTTCGTAAGTAAGTAACACTACTCTCTTTGCCAGTCTGTAGGTGTTTTTCGACACACCCCCGCTCTTAAATACAGCATGATGTCATTTTCAACATCGAAAAACCCGCCGAAGCTTACGGTTGTAAAAACTCTAATATAATTATGGGATACATACTTTAATCGATTCGGAGAAACCTGCGGGCGAATCAGTTTGAAGCAAAACCTCATAGGCGAAGCTCGCTTTAAATAATATTATTAATAAATGAATAAGACACAGTGGTCATGTATAAGGTAAATAATAAGGAAATATAGTGCAGTGATCTGTGTGGGATCGGTAAAATGAAGGCAAAAGGTTGGTGTTCATTTATTTATTTTTAACTGTGCTTCAGTTACAAATTAGTATACAGGGTAAGTTTAAGGTATAACCAGATTTTCTGATGAACTAACTTCTGATTACTAACACGCTATTTATAATTGTTTAACCAATTTATAAACAATCATCATGGCGCCGGCTTATCGTTGACTTTTAAACACGGTGTATAATTTTAAAGCGTTTGTTTTCTATTGACTTTATTTCTCCAGTTGCGTTATAGTGACCAAATACACCTATTTACACCCTCACACTTATTTGACCGAAGGACACTAAGGTCTCAATTTCAGCTTTAGCTAAAATATACTTCTTACCCGTTTTTTACTTCCATTTATTTATGCATTAAACGCGGGAAGAAATTGTTCGCAGGGAAAACCTCGACCTTTGAATAACTGACCAATTAATTATTTGTTTTTTTGGTTTTCCTCTTAATTTGCATGTTTTGTCTGTGCTGCGGTTATGTTGTGTATAAATAAGTTGTATTGTAACAACTTGTAGGTATCATGATTTATCTATGCACGTTGGTAATCTGTAGGTAAAGTAGGTACTAACAGTCCTGCTTGGTGAATCACGGCACAGTTAAACCGGCAAACCAGAGCCAATGACCTGAAATAATATAACCGCCAAGGAGTGGAATGCCCTGCCTGAGTCTGTGTTCCCACATGAGTACAATCCAGGTCTCTTTAAAGCAAGAGTAAATAGGTATCTCATAGGTAAGCGTGATCCACCGTAGACCGCATCATCACTTATCATCAGGTGTGATCGTGGTCAAACGTCTACCTATTCAAACAAAAAAAAAAAAAAAACACTTTATTTACATTAACTATGTAACATATAAAAAATCTAGCAGGTAATCGGGATTATCCCTCATCAGTGACTTTTTAACTGACTGTTAACCTTAGAAGTATTAATTGATTTCTTGACTCCACAGTTAAACTTATAGCATAGTTTTGTGGAGCACTGTATATTTATACTATCGTTACCTTTGGTTGAGTCTGTTGTTATTTTTCTTGTAACGTTTTCACTTTTATTCTTTTTAACTGTTTGACCACTTTTCTTGTATGTGTTTTGCATTTCTTCTGTCTGTTACCCTCCGTGAATCTTTCTCACTTGATGGTCTCATCGGAAGATCAGCGCTGGAAGTCCCCAGCAACACGCTGAGATGAGACCATTTCGTGGCACTTCATTATTTTCTGTCTTATTGTTATTATGTGTATTTTGTCTTGCCTGTGTTCACGAATAAATGTTATTCTATTCTATTCTATTCTATTCTCTTCTAATAATTAAATAAATAAGTATGGCGCGATAGGGACGGCCAGATGTTTTATAATATATCGCGCGACCATTCTTGCCTGCCTAACCATTTTTATTTCGCAGGTCACATTTGTCATTTTATAAATTGCATTTTTGATAATAGAGACCTAGGGTAGGGCCACTAAGCACTTTATATGGCACCACCATTAACAATCGCTGGGCACCACAGAACATAATAATAGTACAAGTACAGAAGGCTCACTCCTTTGATATTCACAAAATGCCGCCATTCGAAATTCTTACCTACAACAAACGGACCGCACGCGAGCAGCCGACATTGAATTATTTTGCGCCGCGCAAAGGTCGTCACCACTGAACGGGCCCCGGCCGGCCCCCGGCATGTACTTGTAGCTACTTGTAGCGTGGAGTGAGCCGCCCCTGAAATCCCGTAAAAGTCATTACCTATGTCGGAGCAGCCAAGGCGTCACAAATATCTGAACATGTTTCTATTCCAAATCCATAGAGCTCATGTATATTTATGAGCACTTTAGCCGCTCCAATATATCTGACGATGGTAGTATAGTAAAATAATTACATCAAACCTACACCTCTCCCTCTAACCTCTGTATACATTAAACCTAGTTCTAGCTCTGGTGATGGCGTACGTAGTAATCCTTCAATTCTTCTTGTTAGCCACTATTGTCACTAATTGTAAGTTAGTAGGTATTTTATATGGGTGGTGGACTTATTCTTAACATCACGAAGTCCATGTCCACTATATCTTCAGGGATCGACAACCCAGCCCTGGAGGTGGATGACGTCAATCCAGCACAAAATATCACGATAGATGATGTTATACCCGTACCAACATTCTCTTCGCCTGTGCGAAGTTCTAGCAGGAATTCAGGCAGTGAACATTATATAGGTATGGATTAAGTGTTAGAGTGAAAAAAGAAAACTCGAAGAAGGTATGGGCTCTTTTACATTCCACGACTCTTTCTTTCTGCACAGACTTTAGTAGACTGACAGTTCATCTCAGAAGTAAAAATTGTAAACTGTTCTAATATTAAATTTTTGGTAGGCGAGACACTGTTGACACCTAGTATTGAGTAGTGGTACTGATAATTCACGCTATTTCACGCGTGATTGTCGCTAGATGTCACTATAACCAGGGGCGGCTCACTCCGCGCTTCTTCCATACATTTCGACGGCCGCGAGTTCGCAGCCCATAAAGTTTGACAACCTTCACGCTGCGCAATATAACTCAATGTCGTATGCAGTCCGTTGACGTTGTTGAGAGTGAGCCTTCTGTACATGTACTTTTATATATTCTGTGCTATAACTATGCCTATACAAATAACTCGCATTTACTGATGTATGGAGTTACGACTCTTCCCTTATTTATTCCTCTATGGTATAGTACCTACCTACACCTAATGTTCTTAAGAGATTTCAAAATACCCTGGTAATCTATTTAGAGTAGGTACAGTTACCAGCAATAATATATTAATCTTCGAACGCCCGCAAAAGTATGTGACACGCTCTTACGGCTCTAACAATAAGTGTGTGTCAGATATTTTTCAGCCTTTGTGTCACATATTTTGGCTAGTGACTGTAACTGTACATAAATTTACCCGCCGATTGGCTATTAGTCTAGCTTAAAAAGCGGCTGTTTCTTATATACCGTGTTTGAATTCCGTTAACTTCGGCATATAGTTACGTCTATTGTAGGAAACAGAATAGCATAGTTAGTTTTCTTTAATTCGTAACTTTTTTCTGAAAAATACCATACACCTGCGATAGATGTTACATCAATTGCTGTTAAGTAACGGGCTTTGTGTGTTCGATATGCGATTAACTTAACATGTCATAGTTTTGTCACTTACTTAGTGTGAGTTAACTGTAAAGCCCGTTTCTCAATCATTAATTAAAGTAACATCTATCCCAGGTGTATGGTTTAAAAAAAAACGAATTTAAGAAAACTAGCTATGCCATTCTGTTTCCTATAAATAATAGACCTAACTTTATGGCGAAGTTAACGGAAATCAAGAAAAACACGGTGTATAAATGTGTCTTCAGACATGGAGCCAAATTACACTGTGGAGTCAGACGGTCTGCCGTTGCTGCCGCTCTCGCAGACTACTTCCGAAGACAGTCTCTACGCCGTCCCAGGGCCTCCGCCGCCGGTCAAGCTGATTACTCCAAAGAACGCTATACAGTAAGTATTTATTAGCAGATATTGCAGTTCTGGTCGGTTTTGATCTTGATATACGTAGTTATAAGTTTAGTTTTAGTTTTAAGTTTAGTTTTAATTATGGGTGCCCTGAAAATCTGTGCCGTGTCTCTTAGACACAGTCTACGCTGAGCGGCTTCCTATTTGGTATACCAGTTCACTCGTGTTATATTTTTCTTATACCAAATAAATATTTTTTCTTTCTTTCTTCTTCTTTCGCTCTCGTCTCGACCCAACTTGTTCTTGGGACGACCAACTGATGGTCATTCGGTGGTTAATTGATTGCTGGGAAAACTATTCATCTAGGCCATTTTTTTTTTCAAAGTTGTCCACCCCACTTTTTTTTTAGATTTGGAAATGTTTATGTGGTTTCCACTCAGAATCGCGAGTTCTTTCAATCCTAATAGGAGAAAAAAAGTGTCCCAAGGTTTTTTTCCCATTCCGTTACCATTCTTTCATACATTTTGTATGGCGGTAACGGAATTGAAGGTTTGATAATTGTATGGAAATCTTGGGACATTTTTTTTCCAATGTATGGCACCCCATACATTTTACGACTCGTCTCTTTCCGCACAGAGTGGAATCTAATGCTATTAGGTTCTTGAGGCTATTCCCTCTAGTCTTACCGCGTAGTTTTACCAGTTGAACTACTGGGAATTTTTAGGTTTGTTAGGTACCTATAGATGCCCAAAGGGCAAACAATCTAGAAATAGGAGCCCCGCGCAGCGGGGCTCCGTCGAAACAGTTGTCGCGTCTGGTTTCGTACAAAAAAACAGCCTTACAATCAGTAAGTCTATTCCCAATGGTTCAACTGGTAAAACTACGCGGGTCTTACCCTTACAGGGTCGGTTCTTGCGGTTTTCTGCAAGGTGTGGTGTAAGGTACTTCCCCAGTCGGGCTTTGCTTTACTTTATATGCTGTGGTTACCTATATACGTATGAGTAAAACGTACAACTGGTACCAGCCTTCTCTGATGCGATATCAAAACGTTGATTAATAATAAACTTTTAATATTTATATGTACGTGTTATTTATTTACATGTGTTCTTAATTTTACAGCTATCAGCACCCAGAAGCACAACTACTGCTGGCAGTCAAATGGAACCATGTTGAAGAGGTGGAAAAGTAAGCTTATAATCAAATAACTTCTCAAAACAATGTAGATTGCAAATAAAGTCCTTATTTTTAGTCGTAACAATCAGGAATATTCTGGTAATAATAAGTAATATATAATCAGCGAACGGTCTCATAGCGAAGAGTCTCGACCAACATCATAAGAGACTCTCGCTAGGTGGCTGGATCAACGGCCAGATGCAGAAGGCGGTGATCTTGGACACAGCGCGGATAGTTCGACGGTTCCTCTCTCTGCAGCCCTAACCACCGGCAGCTTGGGCCCTGCCCCGCTGCTGGCGGCACCCTAGGTTAGGTTTTTTATAATGTGTTTATATGTGTTTTATATTGTTTTGTATGTGTTTTTGTATTTTACTTTTATATTCATATTATAAACAGCCTAGCCTAAGAAAGAAAATAAATAAAGAGTAATATATTAGTGGTAATGTTATCTCAGAAGAATGAAACGAACGAAATATAATACTTATAGTAAGATTTGACGTCGTTGTATTTCAGATTGCTAGAAGCAGGTTTCGACCCTAACGCCCTATACACGATGTCGTGGTACGAGGCCGAAGCGCAGATGCAATACATCCCGACTGCACATAACGAGGAGGAGCGATACCGGTTCAACATGCTGCCTACTTGGGTAGGTATTTATATTTTGACCTGTCGAAAATAGTCATATTATTTCATTTCACAGCTCCCCTACATCACACCTCGGACACGGCGATCAAATATATGAAAGAAGCGCGTTCCTAACACACATTCTAAAGCTTCGTGTAGGTGAACGCGTACTTATGCTTGTATGAGAGAAATATGACAGGTCGACTGGTCGCGTTTTTGACAGGCGGTAACTGCGAGGTAACCGAGAGGGGGTGGGCGGCGCTTTCAGCGGGGAGCAGAAGTGGCCATACTGTACGATAGTACTCTTTATTATACTGTGCCTACATTCTTAGGTAGTGTCAAATAAGTCAAATTCTTCTTTTGTTTTTGCTGACCTCTTGGTTTGCGGCGAGATTATACTGGGTGGGGTTCATGGGACTGTTATCTTTCAAGTCATTCGATATTCTGGAAGATGAGGAGAAGCCTCATATTATACCGGTGCAGCCACTTTATCAAATTATCATGAATGTAGACGAAATAATTTGATTTCCTAAGATACAGTATATAAACTCTGAACGTGTCGCTTAGTTTCAAACTTAAATAAGGGTAAATCCATTCTGCTTTAAGGTTGAATATATAAAAAATATAATATAATGTGAAAAATAATCAACCTCAAAGCAGATTGGATTTACCCATGTTTGAAGTTAAGCGACACGAATTGCCAATTATTTTACTAAAAAGTGGGCGAATTTCAGTACATACTTATAATTATATTCATTTACTCTTCCAGCCAGCCAATGAGAAGCCAGTGTGGAGCGCGCTGCATTCCGCGTCTGCGCGTGGGCACGTGGAGTGCGCACGCGCGCTGCTCGCGCACGGCGCGTCACCCGATGGTGCGGGGAATACTCGCCGCACAACGCTAGATGTCGCTGGCTCTGCGTTTTACTACGATCACCATGTGAGCAGTGACCAGTGAGTAGAAACAATGTGACAGTCTAAAATGTTCACTCTTCCAGCCAGCCAGTGTGGAGCGCGCTGCACTCCACGTCTGCGCCTGGGCACGCGGAGTGCGCTCGCGCGTTTCTCGCGTACCCGCGACGGCGTAGCAAACATACGCCGACCGACGTTAGGTGTCGCTGACTCTGCGTTTTACTACGACCATCATGCGCTCAGTGATCACTGATGGCCTATCTATCATAGTATCACCCGATGGTAACTCGCGTTAGATGTCGTCTAGTACTTGCTGAAAATTCAAAAGACGTGAAAGTAACATTGTATTAAATAATAAATACTATAGGTAAACATCGCCATCTGGCTGACGAGACTTATATAGGTGTATCTAACTCCCATGAAATTGGTTTGTTTTACGATTATGACAAGACTTATTTAAGTACTAGCTTTTGCCCGCGGCTTCGCTCGCGTTAGAAAGAGACAAAAAGTAGCCTATGTCACTCTCCACCCCTTGAACTATCTCCACCTAAAAAACACGTCAATTCGTCGCTCCGTTTTGCCGTGAAAGACGGACAAACAAACAGACAGACACACGTATTTTCCCATTTATAATATTAGTAAGTAAGTAAGTAAGTATGGATTGTAAGACTTTAATACATATCTCTTATTGCAGCCTAGCAGAGATGATCAACCTGCTCCTTGAGGCCGGAGGCACGTTCAACACAATGAGAGGCGATGGCTTCGACAACCTCAACACACCGCTCCATACAGCTACACTGTTGGAGTCTGCGGACGCTATAAAAGCTCTGCTACATGCTGGGGCATCTGTGGCGTGTATTAACAGTGTTGGGTATACGCCACTGCATCTGTGTCTAAGAAACAAGTTTGAAGAGCTGCTAGAGGTAAGCAGTTGGTCATCTTTCCTACTCCGACGGTATGGCTCTATGAAGGTACCTAATCTTAACACACCGCTGCACACTGCTACTTGAGTTTAGTATAATTATTATCAGCTACTGCATCCGTGTCTTATGATTAAGTTTACAGAGCTATGACTTATGAGAGGTTAGCCGATATCCTTAGTTTTCCAGCTCTTGGATTTCAAAAAAATTTTTTGGAGATCCCTAATGTGCTTTTCTGGACGAAGATTTGTTCTTTCATAGATTGCTAGATAAAACACTGTCTAATTTAAATTCAAAAAAATAATTTGTAATCCCTATTTCTAGATTCTTCTCTACTATAATTGCGACGACGCAGAGTCTTCTCTACGGGTGAACGTTGTAGATAAACGAGGGTACTCCGTTCTGAAAACGGCTGTGGAACTCAAGTGGCTGCCTGGCGTCTGTCTTGCGTTGGAAGCAGGAGCTGATGCTGCCAGCTCTTTCGACCATTTGGAGGAACAGGCATGCACAGAGGTCAGATTATATTATTACAAGGAGTAGGCACAATTATAAGCCTATTAAACATAAAACGAATTAATAAAAACAAAATGCAGTATTATGTACAACTTAAAACTAATTAACTTAAAATATATTTACAAATAAAAAATGCTCCCCACCCCCAGGTCTTCGTCCGCGGTAATGGTGCCCAGTAGGCTGGCAGCGTTGCCTTTTTGAATGGCCAAGCTTAATCGCTGGCCAAAGTAGCTGCCAGCCCTCTGGTCACTAGACGATAATAAGCAAAGTTATAAGCCACGACGATAGCTGATATCTGTCAATACACATTAACAAAGCCTGATAATTCGTGTTTCACTGATATATATGTGTTAATTACAGATGAAAACAACTCTCATCCATTTAGCAGTTCAAGGTCGGAACACGACGATCCTAGAAAAAGTTCTGACCATAGCGGAACAAGAGAATCTCATAGATTGCATCAACAGTGATGGTGACACTCCACTCTGTATAGCTATTAGAAATGGTCATTTAGAATGTGCCAAAGCCCTACTCCATCATGGAGCTGGTTTAGAAGGCATGTCCACAGACAATAGTAACGCCCTCCACATAGCTGCTGCCTACGGTCGAACAGCAATCATGAAATACCTCCTTGAGTCCGTCGATGACTCCAAGAATCTCTTTGACAAATATAATAAAGACGGATTTCTTCCCATACATCTGGCAGCCAAAAACAACAGCCCCGAGTGCGTTCAACTGCTTCTCAAAAGCGGCAACTGCCAAAGATTGAGGACTCAAGATGAGACTTTCTCAACGGCATTACATTTTGCAGCGAGAGGGGATTATGTTGAAGTTGCAGGAGCGATCATAAAGAAGGATCCTCGAGCTATAGACGATGTGAACCACCGCGGCTTCACGCCTATGCATGAAGCAGCCTTCCACTGCAGTAACAAAATAATGTTATTCCTCCTACACGAGACTGATGCAGTTTTATCTAGCTTCACTGCAGACAATAGCAAAAACTCAGTCATCAAAATTATAACATCCCAACTGCCTAACCCAAGCGACTTTTTCGAAACTGTTTTTGACTCTTTCACTCATTACCATAACAAACAGGATGACACTGAGATATCCGTGAAGTATGGGTTTTTAACAACGAGAAATCATAACATGACGCAGATACAAGTTATAGAAGAGTTGGTGCGGTGTGGGCAAAGGAATATACTGTTGCATCCGTTGATGGAAAGTCTTCTTTACTTAAAATGGAAAACGTTGCTGCCATTTTTCTACGTGATGCTGACGATATATGGGATGTTCGTGCTGACTTTTAACATCTTCGTTGTGACGTTCTTCTATTACTGCGACACTAATCAGATTGAATTTAAGCCACTGATATTTCAGCACGCGTTTTGGGTGTTCATGGCATTTACCTACATCATGATTGGACTTATGCTTATACTGGTATGTTGCTCAGTATGACATGACTTTGACTTTTCCATTACATAGCTGATGTTAAATAAAATTACTTTGCAAACTACTTGTACCTTTGCTAACTGAAAACCAATGAACTCGGCGTACTTACAACAACTTTTACTCTTCTTACAACGATAGTCTTGACGTGATAATAGTCCATTTGCGTCGGTTCATAACAGCTTCTGGGGTCTATGATTAAATCAGAAAATAGAGTCTTCTCAAGCTGCTTTTGAGTTTCCTAAAATTCATCAATCTTTTTTCCAGGAGATCTTCTTCCTAGCAGTAAACAAGCGCCGCTACTTCCAAAACCTGGAGACCTGGATCCGCCTCCTCTGCATGGCGTTAGCCGGGGTAGTCCCTCTCGCCATGAAGTTTGCGTTACCCTCTCAAGACTGGCCGCGCCACGTGGCGACTGCTGCGTTGCTGCTGGCGTGGCTGCAGATGCTCTTCCTGCTGTCTAGGTTCCCAAACTGGGGGTACTATGTGCTCATGTTTGGGGAGGTCGCTTGTAATATTTTTAAGGTTTGTAGTTCGATTTTGTCTTTGGTGGATGGACTGTGTGAGAGATAATATAAGTAAGTGAAAGCAAGTGAATGATGATATGACGGACGATAGGGAGGTGTGGAAGCAGAAGACATGTTGCGTCGACCCCAAATGACTGGGATAAGGGCAGGCGAGTGATGATGAGTTCAATTTTGTCCTTGATAAGAAAACTAAGAAGGCATAAAGAACATAGTTTAGTGTTACTTTTCTGTTTTACCACTACGCACTGACTAGAGTACGAGTGGAAAGAGAAGAGTCGTAGAAATAAACTGGTCCCCATCAAAAACGACTATTTTTCCACTGTTATACAATGCATGAAAGACAGGTGGTCCGACATACACAATATTTAATTAAGTAGTTCAAATGTAGTGCGAAAAGATTTGCCTTCGTATTGTTACGGAAATGTACGAACGTGTCATGCTATTTCGGTCAGTCTCAGACAATATACGTACATTGACTGAACTAGCATGACAAATATACGAACGTTTCCGGAAAAATACAAAGGAAACCCTTTACGCACTACATCTGTAATATCTGTATGTTGTAGTAGTTCTGTTTCCGGACCTGTTATATGATTAAGGGTCAGTTGCACCAAACCGCCTGTCACCATTAAAGCATTCGTTAAATTTTATTGTATGGAAAATTCCATAGACGTCTGCTGCATGACGATGATGTGTCTGTCAAATGTGGTTGATGTAACTGGCCCTAAAGCAATGATTTTTCTTTTACAGATTCTACTGACCTTCGTCTTTCTAGTCCTCGGTTTCTCCCTCAGCTTCATGATACAATACAGAGCTAAAGATCCCTTTGAAAACCCGTGGAAAGCCTTCGTCAAAACCGCCGTCATGATGACTCAGGAGTTCGAGTACGATGACATGTTCGATGAAAAGCATGAGAAGATACTCGGCGGATCAACAGAAGTCACCAGGTTCCTTTTCGGGTTATTCTTAATGTTTGTAGGCATAGTCCTTATGAATTTCATGGTAGGTGTGGCTGTCAGCAACGTTAATGAATTAAATGTCGCTGGAAACACTAAGAGACTAGAGAAACAAGTAGAACTCCTCATTACTTTAGACTTCCTAGTATACGGATTGGTAAGCAAAGTTTTCCCAATCAACACTTACTACAAAAGATACCATTACAGCATCAACAATTTTCCAACTAAAGAAAAACTGTGGCGAATCAGATACTACTTCGATCTCAATGACTCTTTATCACATGACGACATTTATATACCTTTGCATTTACGTCGTGACATTATAAAGAAAGCTATGGAACAGAACAATGTTAAAGTGGATGCTAAAGATACAGTTGGTAAGAAAATAGATGTGCTGTACGATGCTTTGATAGACAAAGTTAACGATACAGTAGAAGATAAAGAGACTAAGACAAAATTAGATGGAGTTATGGATATGTTGGTAGAACTATCTAATGATATGGCAAATTTGAAGGAGCAGATGCGAAGTTTGAAAGAGACATCTACAAATAACCATACTTTGAACTATAGGAGGAGTAGAAAGGGTAAAAGAGAGAGTTCTAGGTCAAAATCTTTGCAGCCACCAATGAATATGCGGCTTAAAGACGATCTCTATGACTCTATGTATCAGGTGATATTGGATTTGAAGGAACAAATGGAGAAGAGAGAGACTGACGCCTAGTCATTTCTTAAATATAAATTAAATGTTACAAATAATGTATCACAAGTACCAAGTACCAGTGGCGGGGTGTTGATACAACTGAATTCCCTACGGGTTCCCGAAAATTCTCCATTATCTGTAGAAGTTCATACAAAACAAATCCCGAAAACCCCTCCGGCTTTATCACGGAGAATTTTCACGTCACGCCACTGCCAAGTACCAACCCTGTATTTACAGACTGATTGATTTATTTGTAAATTTTGTAATACTCATAACTTATATGTACCTATAGTTGTACACATATGTAATACGAATTTAAGATATATATAATTATACCTATCTACCGAATGTTATTTAACATTTATTATGTAATAAATTGAATAATATTATTTCCTACAATCATTCGATAAAACCAATGATAAGGCACATTAAAGAATACAAAAAGTCATCTCTAGCTAATTTTATACGTTTAAATAGTTTAATTTTGGAATATTTCTAAAAAAATAAATTTATAAATGATTGAATCAGGTGCCGAAACCGAATGGCATTTCTACGACGCCAAACAAAACGAACCGCCGCGAAAGGTAGTCTGGCTCTGGCTCTGTCGCGCCAATAAGCAAGAGCGATAGCGATAGATATCTACGAGCGTTTCGTTTCGTGAGCGTTTGTGCCATTCGGCTACGCACCCGTGACCAAGACCACGCGGTCTTTGTAAATGCTTCATAAAGCGGTGTCTGTAGTCTGTGGACGTCGCCAAGATGGCTTATTTACATTATACCTCAAAGACTAGCGACATATGCATAATATATATGCCTTAGTCATAATTCCTGCGATAAATAAACAATCCGCGATATCTTTGAGGGTACTCTTATCTACAGATAAGCGTCGTACCATAGAGCTGTGAAGATTTAAAACTAATAATTACAGTCTTAAAAACATCATGTAAGTTTTCCCTTGAAAATTTCGTCTGATGTCTCATGTGTTTTAAGAACTAATACAGTCATGTACTCGTAGAATCGCTGCATCTATTAGTTAGGGAAACAAATCTTTCGAATTACGGTATTGTGGTAATGTATTTTCATTTCATAACAAATTTTGTACAAAATAGGAAAATTAGTTCTAAAATTGGACAAATTTATAGTAGAGGTAGTAGTAGTAGATAATAGTTATTTGTTATACAAGGGGGCAAAGTTGTATTTTAACGCCGAGTGTGGAATTGAAAAACGAGCAAGTGAAAGGATTCTATAGTTGAACCACGAGCGAAGCGAGTGGTTCCAGAATAGAATCCTGAACTTGCGAGTGTTTTAACACACGAGAAGTAAAATACATTTGCACCCGAGTGTAACACAAAACTTTTCCCCTCACTATAGCGAGGAAACTATAACGCAAAAAATGCGTTTATCTCTGCTTCCAGTAGTTCGCACGGGTGGTAAATCATCTTTATTACTAGATTCACCTACTTTTATCAATTTTAAAGCAGTTAATTTGATTTTATTCAAGGTCAAATTACTTTACCCACTAGTGGATAAAATGCGTTTTTACCCGCTGGTATTAAAGGACAAAACACGTGTTTCCGAGCTAGTGAGGGGAAAAATAAATTGCTATGGCTTTTAACCCTAAATGGTCCAGACTCTAGATGCAGTCAAAAAGTATGATTTTTATGGTGGCAAACAAACATACGGCCCACCTGGTGGTAAGCTGCTTCCGTAGCATAAGGACACCTGTAAACCCAGAGGTATTAAGAAACTTGTAGTAAAAATCGTGTCTAGATATTCTTAAGTCTGGCCAAAATTGACAAATGGCGATAAGGAATAAATCGTATAGCAGTTATCGTCCTCGTTCGGGACCGATTGCATATAGCAATATAAATGTTGTGTGTCATGTGGGATTGAAATGCCGCCTGTAAAAGGTAGGTTTTTCAAGTTAATCCTTATTACAGCAATTCCCGTCAACTTTGTACAATGCCACGTCAGCAAATTTTAATTGATCCTATTTTGTTACCAACATTTAGTAATATAATTCGACTTTCGTAAGATATATACAGGATAATTGTTATAATTAAGAAAATATAGATACTAGAGAACCTTAATGACGAAATAAAACTTAATAAAATCTCAATTTATCAACAAAATCTTGGTAACAAAATAGGAATTAATAAAAACAAATTTAACTTTTCCCTTAATTTTTGTACAAACTTTTCGAGAACTGCTGATTAGGTACTCTAAGACAGCCATTCTCAAAGTGTGCTCCGCGGAGCCCTAGGGCTCCGCAAAACCTCTCTGGGGGCTCCGTGTGAATTTTGGCTGACTGATATGCAATTTCAACTCTTCCATAAAACCTTGCTATAAACTATTTTTTTTATTTATTTAATTTAAGGGTTCCATCAGATATTTTGCTTTCCAAAAGGGTTCCATGAGAAAATAAGTTTGAGTACCGCTGCTCTAAGACATATTCGTAGAACAAAATTATAGAAAATATTTTAATTAGTATTGTCAAGGATTATTTATAAAGGATTTATATAAATTTACATACTTCATACTAAGAATCGTACCTCGATTTAGCGCCACCTATTAAATACTATCATAACTACACTGATGATGCCTACAAATTTATTTTTTTCAAAATGTGTACCTATTGACGTGATATCATGATTTTAAAATAAAGCAGCATGTCATTTGTTCATATAAATAACTCAGCTTTCAGAAAAAAAAAACTAAATCAAAATCGGTTCATCCGTTCGGGAGCTACGATGCCACAGACAGACACACACACAGACAGACAGACAGACAGACAGACAGACAGACAGACGGACGGACAGACAGACAGACAGACAGACACTTCAAACTTATAACACCCCTTCGTTTTTGCGTCGGGGGTTAAAAATAAAAACACGCAAAAATATTTGGGGAAAACATGATTTTGGCCACTTCCAGGCTGCGAACAGCGCCATCTAGTATTAAGCCTAAAAGGCCCATACATTTCAGGGGTACGCTTTTTTGTATGTCAGTCCAGTATTATATAGTTCTTGGTATTGTGAAAGTGACAAGACATTAAAAGCTTGAAATAAGTAAAGGTCATATATAAAGAAAAAGTGACCAAAGCACAAAGCCTCCAAGTCCCGATCCCGAGCAGAGGACGCTGGTTCGATTCCAGCTCAGGACACTTGGGGTCCTTGGTCACTTTTTCTTTGTATAATGACATTTATTTCAAGTATAATCCCTTAGGCCTGATTTAGACGGCGTGCGAACTCGCATGCGATTTTAGTTACATTGCGGGCTGTTGAGGTTACATACAATTTTGCACAGCCATCAAATACCGCAATGTAATACAACTCGTATGCGAGTACTCGTACCGTCTAAATGGGCTCTTATTCTTAAAGAAATTCATAAATAGTTAGGTAGGTACCTATTACCTAAGCAACGCACAGCGTGACAATTTCGACTTGGGAGACAATTTTTTTTCCCCTCACTAGCTCGGAAACACGTATTTTGTAAAAACGCGTGTAAAAACGCATTTTATCCACTAGTGGATAAAGTAATTTGACCTTGAATAAAGTCAAATTAACTACTTTAAAATTGATAAAAGTAGGTGAATCTAGTAATAAAGATGATTTACCACCTGTGGAACTACTGGAAGCAGTGATAATGATAAACGCATTTTTTGCGTTGTAGTTTCCTCGCTATAGTGAGGGGAAAAGTTTTGTGTTACACTCGGGTGCAAATGTATTTTACTTCTCATGTGTTAAAAAACTCGTAAGTTCAGGATTCTATTCTCGAACCACTCGCTTTGCTCGTGGTTCAACTATAGAATCCTTTCACTTGCTCGTTTTTCAATTCCACACTCGGCGTTAAAATACAACTTTGCCCCCTTGTATAACAAATAACTATTTTTCATGCTTAACACTATTAATTCGAGCCTTATATATATCCACTGAAAACGCGTGCCATATTCAATGACCAGTGGACACTGTCTAATAATGCAAAAAAAAATAAAACAGGGTTAAAATGGTAAGTTGAAATTTGGATCCCCAGTCGTAATTGTCGCGCTGTACCTACCTTATAGTCGCTATCATTGATATAGCTTGGTCTTTTAATTTTGATTTGAGTTGACGTTGTGATAGGATGATAGTTATAGTGATGTTGGAAATAAATTTTGTAGTTAATTTGCGTGATTTAAACAAAAGTCTAAAAATTCAATTTGTGAAGTTAGCAGCCTAAGATTCATTTATTATTTATATTGTTTGATTTTTGGCAGTCTTTTTGAATAGTTTTGTTATATTTTTCATTTGTTTTACTTATTTAGCCCTAATTATTCGAAATATTGTCATTTTGGTAGTTAATTTACATATTTTTCCCCTCACTAGCTCGGAAACACGTGTTTTGTCCTTTAATACCAGCGGGTAAAAACGCATTTTATCCACTAGTGGGTAAAGTAATTTGACCTTGAATAAAGTCAAATTAACTGCTTTAAAATTAATAAAAGTAGGTGAATCTAGTCATAAAGATGATTTACCACCTGTGGAACTACTGGAAGCTGTGATAAACGCATTTTTGCTTTGTAGTTTCCTCGCTATAGTGAGGGGAAAAGTTTTGTGTTACACTCGGGTGCAAATGTATTTTACTTCTCGTGTGTTAAAAAACTCGCAAGTTCAGGATTCTATTCTCGAACCACTCGCTTCGCTCGTGGTTCAACTATAGAATCCTTTCACTTGCTCGTTTTTCAATTCCACACTCGGCGTTAAAATACAACTTTGCCCCCTTGTATAACAAATAACTATTATTTTAAACTCTTTAATTTGGTCGGGTTATCACGGTCAGCTAACTTTAGGCTGCTAACTTCACACCGGTTATTTCTCGAAGCTACGTTACAATTTACAAGTGGTAGTAGCGGCCAAGGTGCCAAATATCTGAACACGCCTCTATTGTCAAGGCATTGGGCGTGTTGAGATATTTTTGAACGGCCCAGCCGCTCGATATATCTGCTACCGACGGCATAAGTGTGTAATTCATGTCGCGTTGTTAAAAACAAGATTTACAAAGTTTATATAAAGTTATCTGCAATAAATCAGTATGACCTTGTGAAACATGTTTTAATTTTTAAACAAATTAATACAAAATATTTTCGCGGTTTTTCCTGTTATTTTGACTTACTTTACCTATAGCTTTACATCTGCGTCTTTACCTAACCCCAGAAATCGACATCTGGGGGCCGATTTTTGAGTCTCACGCGTTCGAATTCAGAAAATTGTCACTGAAAATAATAAGCAAGTCACCGTTTTCAACCGGTATTTTAGTGACAAAATCCCGTATGCGAGATTCAAAAATCGCCCCCCTGGCACTTGTTTTTCACCTTTAGGCACTGGTCCCACCGCGAGCTAGTAAGCTATGAGCTATCGGCTATAAAAACGAACAAAAGATAAGCACTTCCGTGACAAAAGAGACACGGCTTTTGATAGCTCACCGCTGGGCGAGTAACTGTAAACATCGCCGTGTCTCTTTTATTTGCACGGGAGCGACTATCTTTTGTTCGTTTTTATAGCCGATAGCTCATAGCTTACTAGCTCGCGGTGGGACCAGTGCCTTACATTGAAATAATTTACCCAAAAGCTTTTTGCTTTTGTACCACTTGGATGGCTACATTTTGTTACGGATTTCCGACTGTGTGATCTCTATGATCTTCAGCTCTCATCAATAGAAAAATGGCGAGGTGGATTCCAAAAATGGACACGAGTGAACTAGATTCTCAATTTCTATCGTTCGCATTTCAAAAATAGGTTTTCCGTTTTTTTTCCACATTTTCGAGTGACGCAATCGAGCGCTCGAAATTTAAATGGTCGATGGCGTCTTATGGCACGACAATTTAAACATGACACAATACAATTTTTTGAACAGTATTTTAATCACTGAACAGAGCTGTCTACTTGCTACCAGCACACTGTAGCAGTAATGCACTACGCTGTGTGTGTGTGTGTGGTTATACAGTCAGCCAAAAATGTGGTTTATCACATTTCGACCTTATAGAGTCGAAAAGTGGTAAACTACTTTCTTGGCTGACCGTATGTAGGGAAGGCAAGGCAAGGTGGTCGGCATCCACCTTGTTGAGCCGCGAGTACAATTGCGGCTTTTCAAGTGAGCCAAAAATTAGGCAGGAAAGGCAGCGTAAGTTAAAGACGCGGGTTCGATTCTCGCGTAGGACACCGGTGAACATGGTCATGGTTTAGAGTATGATATCTATTTCAATTTATATCTTCAGTTTTAACTTAGTACAACTACTTAGTAGTGTGATGTGACTAGTTAAGTTAAACACACACTGTGAACATCATTTATTAATTTGATTTACCAACAAAAAGTACCTATGCGAAACTTATAGAACAGCCTGAGGGTCGTAATACTGTACATAATCTTTTAACTATTGTTTAGTTTTCCATCCAAACTTAACCTTGGCAGAGATGACTGTCTAACGATAGCTTGAAGAATGACTGTACTGTCATAACACAAACTTATCACTGCGCCTGAGAGCGGCGCCGGCAGCTGTCAAATGCACCAATGATCTATGAGATTGTCTTAGTTTTTAAGTTAGCCACCGGCAAATTTAAATTTGTCAAAAGTACTTGTGTTTTAGTTTCTTATCAACTTTAGTGTTGTCCGGACGTTAAAATACTGGTGTAAATTTGTAACTTAACCTCAAAAGTTATTTGTAGTGAAATGAACTTTATTATTTATGAGTCAAAGTTGTTTTTCTAGACGTTTATTAAGGCGGCAATGACCGACAAAATAGTTTAAGTGCAAATTGATAAATAAACAGAGATTCTTGCGACAATTTTAAAAGTTTAGGTAATTTGTTTGTAAAATAACTTACTTTTTATTTTGTGATTTAATTGTTAATGTAAAGTGATGGAGTTTCGTGGGTTTAAAAGTTTTATATAGGTAGAACTGATGTACGTAAATGAATTTAATTAGTCAGTGTGTGTTAGTAAATAAATGTGCACTAAACGTGTATTTTCTTCGCTATTCTCGTCAGGTATGTAATTTTGGGATGAAGAATTTTCTTTTTCAAATCAAATACCTACTTTGATTAAGTGTTATAATCAAGTTATAATAATACTTGTGTCGCTTAGGTACTTCTAAACTGGGTAAATCCATTCTGCTGTAATTATCTTACAGATCATATTACATTTTTAAATATTCAACCTTAAAGCAGAATGGATTTACCACAGATTGCTCTGAGGGATTGCTATGGGATATGGGTTAAATTGTGGCGTAGGCGAGAGGCTGGCAACCTGTCACTGCAATGTCACAGTTTCGTTTTCTTTCAACCCCTTATTTGCCAAGAGTGGCACTGAAGCTTTAATAGTTTCATGTGTTCTGCCTACCGCTTATGGGATACAGGCGTGATTGTATGTATGTATGTATGTATGCTCTGAGGGAGGTTTGAAGTTAAGCGACACACTTATGCCATTAAATGTAAATTGGGCCATTTTTAGGGTTCCGTAGTCAACTAGGAACCCTTATAGTTTCGCCATGTCTGTCTGTCCGTCCGTCCGTCCGTCCGTCCGTCCGTCCGTCCGTCCGTCCGTCCGTCCGTCCGTCCGCGGATAATCTCAGTAACCGTTAGCACTAGAAAGCTGAAATTTGGTACCAATATGTATATCAATCACGCCAACAAAGTGCAAAAATAAAAAATGGGAAAAATGTTTTATTAGGGTACCCTCCCTACATGCAAAGTGGGGGCTGATATTTTTTTCATTCCAACCCCAACGTGTGATATATTGTTGGATAGGTATTTAAAAATGAATAAGAGTTTACTAAAATCATTTTTTTATAATGTTAATAGTTTCGGAAATAATCGCTCTTAAAGGAAAAAAAGGTGCGTCCCCCCCTCTAACTTTTGAACCATATGTTTAAAAAATATGAAAAAAATCACCAAAGTAGAACTTTGTAAAGACTTTCTAGGAAAATTGTTTTGAACTTGATAGGTTCAGTAGTTTTTGAGAAAAATACGAAAAACTACGGAACCCTACACAGCGTGGCCCGACACGCTCTTGGCCGGTTTTATTCAAAGTTGTCCACCCCACCTTCTTTGATTTGGAAATGTTTATGTGGTTTCCACTCAGAATCGCGAGCTTTTTCAATCCTAATAGGAGAAAAAAAGTGTCCCAAGTTTTTTTTCCCATTTTGTATGGCGGTAACGGAATAGAAGGTTTGAAAAATGTATGGAAATCTTGGCACATTTTTTTTCTCCTATCAGGATCGACAGACCTCGCGATTCTGAGTATGAATCGCGTAAAAAATACACATGGCACGAAGAAAGTGGGGTGGACAACTTTGAAAAAAAGGCCCAATCATTGTTGTTGTGAAATTATTAGTCTGAAAACCTCACCGATGAACACACGTGGTACATTATAGAGATAGTTTGGTAGGTATAAAGGGATTCGTGGGGTCACCTATTTCAATAAACATAATTATGTAGAAAACTGACACACGTCGACGACAACTGTTGCTCATATCGATCTTTTTTTTTGTAGAGTCAGCAGAACTAATAAAAAAAAAACTGAATTTCAGACGTGGAACGTGGCGACCCCGACAAGGATGCTGACGAGACTCAGCTCCGACCTCTCCTGCCCCGGCGCGGCCCGGGGAACAATGGCCAAAACCCTGGCAGCCAGGGCAGCCCAGCTCAGAATACCCAGGGTAGCCAGGGTAGCCAGGGGAAACGGAACAAGAGCCCGAGGCGAGGCAAGGCTAGCGCGCACGGGCAGGATGTTGGTAGAAAGAAGATACCGGCGGTGCCGGAGTAAGTCATTTAAGGCCGGCAACAGACAGTCTTAAAATTCATAATCTGAAAAAATCATAATCTTATAAAATAAGATCGACTGCCTTGCCACACACATTCTTAAAATTCACATTATTCGCAATCTGTCAGATCAATCTGAAAAAAATCATAATCTTAAAAAATAAGACTGTGTGTGGACAGTTGTGAAATTGTATGGAAATCCGTGCACTCGATCTGATTTCATAAGATTATGATTTTTTAAGATTATGAAACTTAAGACTGTCTGTTGCCGGCCTAAAACTACGCAACCTACCTATTTGGAATTTTTAAGTTGAGAAAATTTTAAACGTGGTTATGCTACAAAATGTGTTGCTATATATATAATATATATAGGTAATAATTGTTTTTACAAAAATTTCAACCGACTTAAAAAAAAACAATCATCATCATGAGGTTCACTTTATGAAAGTGCTAGTTTTGGAGAGATACTACTCGAGTTACTTAAGAAAACAACGACATCACCATACATGTTCCCTTAAAATTTGAGGAGCTCCCTCAACTCTTCATGGATCCCATCATCAGAACAGCTCCAGATTAATAGGGGAAATCGGACCACGGGTCTCGGAGTAATCAGGTAACGTACATAAAATGAACCCGAAAATACTATAGGTAACCTCCTTCTTCTTCATTTTCAGTAAAGAAGTCAGTTAAAAAACATTACGTTCGGTCAACCAATTTGAATCCTCCACCACTCTAGAACCCCGTCTCATTGACACCGTGCTTTGTTTGCCAAAGGAATCACTTGGGAAGTTTACTGTGAAAAGGTGCCAAAGTGGCCTAGGATTCAATTTTGCTGACCGTACCTCACTAAGACGAAAATTAATACGGACGTTAGCGTTAGACGTGTACCGTAAAACGTACAATTTAAGCACGAATCGAACGAAATCTTAAATACGAGTAATTCATTTGTATCCTAATAGTAATAGTGTTATATAAAGAACTGTTTAATTTTTCAGTGAATAAATACATTTTTTTTTTTTTTATATTTTCACATTTGAGAAAAAAATCAAAAAAGTTTATTATATAAATTAACAATTACAGAAAATCACGACCCTGTGTCCTGAGCTAGGAAACCCTGTGTTACAGGACGCATTTCTGTTTCAGGAAACCCCCCCTCTCCGTAGTCATCCCCCCCGCCCCCGACTCGTCAGCCAGCACCCCCACCCCCACCCCCCAGACGGAGACGGCCACCTCGCTGCAGAAGCGCTGGCGGCGCAGCGACCGCCGCCTGCGCAGGCTCAACACCGAGCTGCTTGAGGCTATTGAGACACACGATATTGAGGGAGTGGAGAGGTGGGTTCCATTTGTATTTTCTAGCTCTTTACGGTAGTTTTTATGAGCTCGGAAATATAGACACTGATAAAGAATTCCACCAACCTAACCACAAAATTAAAATTTTGAAAAAACCCCCGACATATTGGGCCGATTTTCATGAAACATGGCTAAGAACACTCCCGACGAACTAAATCTAAATCGGTTCTTCCGTTCGGGAGCTACGATGCCACAGACAGACACACACACAGACAGACAGACAGACACGTCAAACTTATAACACCCCGTCGTTTTTGCGTCGGGGGTTAAAAAGAAAAAGCAAAGCACTTGGCGGGGTGGAATATCCACCAAGTAAGGATGGAATGGAAACCTGCAGTGCGCCTAAAAGTCCAACAGTTAAAATAAGGTCCGTGGAATAACCTAACTTTTGGGTCTTTCAGTATTCAGAATCATGCATTTCTTGCTGCTAGTTCACTGAAAAGGTAGGTTTCATTTGTCTTATTTCTAGCTCTGTGCAATCTCAAGGCCATTCTCTCCGTAATTGGATCTGCTAGACTAGTCCCTGTGTGAATGTGTATTCCTGACCACACAGTTTCGTAGATATACTACATTCTGCTCCATCAAATCACTCTTAGCAGACAATCTACATAGGACAACCTTAAAATATCGTCGCTCCTAGTTTTCTACAACTAGCACCTGATTCTTGAGTCAGCTTTATTTGTGAGTTTATGTGTGTGTTAGCTCACTTATAAAGAAGCATATGTCGCTTTTTATTGTCAGGCTGTGAAGTCAACATTCTCATCTCAAGATGCCAACAACGAAACTCAACATGTTACTTACTGTCGCACTAATATGGAAGACACAAAGTTTTTCGTCTTGGCCGACTCACAAAGTTTTTCGTCTTGGCCGACTGTTTTCACCTGATGTATAATCTTCTTCTTCTTCAACCTAGCGTTTTCTCGGCCTTGCGCCAGGGTCCGCTTTCCTGCTCAGTCTTTTCCACTTCGCCCGGTCTTCGGCATCCTTAGGCGTGAGTTGGTTCTCTTGCATGTCCGCTCTCACGACGTCCAGCCAGCGCTTCTTAGGCCTACCGGGGTTGCGTGACCTGATAATAATATGTACGAAAATGTATTTACAGGTTGCTCCAAAACGGTGCCAACCCCAACGCGACATGCCGCCTGGGGAACGTGTCAGCGTGCCACATGGCGGCCATATTCGGTGGCGACGCCATGTCGCTACTCCTGCGTCACGGCGCCGAGAAACACCGTCTGGACAAGCTGGGCCGCACGCCGTTGCACCTGGCTGCTTATGCTGGGAACTCCAGGCAGGTTGCTATCATGCTGGACTTTCCTGAAGGTACGTTACTGCAAGATTTTGCAGGATTTCCTATAGTTCTAAGAAAGTGCTTGAAATTATTTAGGGAACTGCGCAATTCTATAAAAGAAGAAATATCCGCAGAACCGATAGCAGAGTTAGGCATCATAACCTGAGCTATTGGCAGCGTCATTTAAAAAAATAACGCAGATAATATCATAAACTTACTTTTATTTTTCCAAGGAGAGATAAAACATCCTAAGATTGCTTTCTATTAATAACAACTAACAAACAAGAGTCGACCAAATAAAACTCCAAAGAAGATTTAAAAGATTACCTTCAACATGAAATCTAAACCTGTTCGTGCTTCGTACCTAGTACCTACGAATACCACCAGTTTACAGAAATGTCAGATGTTATAGTGGGATCGCTATCAAGTTCAGCAACACTTTAGCCAAATGTCAACTATGGTGCGGTTACTTGTCTCCTACTCCTCGAGTTAAGATTTCCTCATGACGACGATGATGTGGAACTCGTCGTCAGGCACCACCACTGCCTCGGACTTCTTGGAGACCATCCTGAGGACTACCAGCTCGTCTAGCACATCCTGGAACAGATGATGATGATGATGGAAGGGATATTTGTTCGTAAACGAGTACCCGATTATCTCAGAACAGTCCAGGGTACGGCACCAGGCAGGCAAGCATGGTCGCGTGATAAACGATATAACGTCAGGAAGTCCTTTTCGCACTATTCGTAAGTGCGATAGGGATGCACCGATGCGATAAAGTTTATCGAACTAGAGTGCTACGCCTGCAAATCTAGGTACGTAGCCGAATGGCACAAACGCTCACGAAACGCTCGTAGATGTCTAATATCTATCTCTATCGCTCTTGCGTATTAGCGCGACAGAGCCAGACTACCTTTCGCGGCGTTTCGTTTCGTGAGCGTTTATGCCATTCGGCTACGTACCCAGAGGCACCTATTGGTAACTGAGCACACAGATCAAAGCTTGCAAGACAAATATACCGAGTAATAATAGGCTCACCACTTCCTTAATCGCGTTCTGCGCGTAGTTCGATAGACTCCTCATGTGCGTAGAGTAGGTGGCGGCTGTTAAGCTGTCCAGTGTTGTGGTCTCTGGGAATCCTGGTAAAAAAAAACAACTGCTTAATACTTTGAATTGAATAAAAACGGCACACCCAGGCAATTAGTTTAAAATGGGGTGTGTAAGAATTCCCCATTTTCGTCATATCTAAAGCGTCTTTCGGTACGAACACTGAACATGCCTCTATTGTTAAGGCGTTAACTATGTGTTCAGATATTTTAAGGACCTCGGCAGCTCAGGTATAGGTACCTGATGGCGACAGTACATGAGCGTGCCAAATTATTCTCCTATCAAATTTGGAAAACTCTGGAGGTTCATCAGGTTTGGGGAATTTATCAAAAATTCTGTCAGAAAATTAGGGGGTTACGAAATTAAAGAAATACTGTAAGTTAGAGTAAAAAGTAACATTTTTTATGAGTTACGAAGTAAACGAGCAGAGAGGTCGCCTCATGGTAAGCGATTACTATCGCCCATGAACCCCCGAAACACCAAAAGGGTTGCCGGCCTGAAAGATGAGTTTACGCTCTTTTCTTGAAGGTTTGAAGGTCGTATCGTAACTTACTCATTACTACGCAAGGTTAAATAACATAAATATTACCTTCGCGATTAACAATAATGGTTCCAACCACGTTCGCGTTTTCGTTGATCCTGATCATGGTCTGGGTGGCGTGAGGACCCTGCAAGAACATAAACTTGTTAGGGCTACATGGGTGAATCCACTATTTGACTACAAAATGTATCTGGAGTAACCAAGAAATCGAACTCTAATTAAGTTTCAGTTTATTGGGTTTAACAGTTAAGGCCTTGAAATGTTTTAACATATGTACACCATAAAGTAAATGTATAAAGTTTATCTGCGGACAGATTTGTGTTCGTCAAAAAAGTTGATTTGCCCACATAAAGGTGCTGGATGAACCATGATCATGGACCACTACATGATACAAATATCATATTTTGCTATCCAAAGGAAATTAAACGAAGGAAATTACGTTAGTATGTTACCCTATAGTTATGTTTAGATGCAGCATCAGACGTATGACCCTTCTGTACTTTAGTCTACTAAAGTTGTCCCTATGAAAATATTGTTGTTAGAAATGGAAAGATACAAATAAATCATTTGAATTGAATGAATCTACCTCTAGGTAGTTTTCACATCTTACCATATAATTTTGAGCAATTTCCATTGCACTTTTCTGCGCTTGTACACAAATAAGTAGAAAACACAAATAAAACCAATAAATTTAATATATCCAAGCACTTGTCACTCAAATCTTGACAGAATTTTTAGATTCTATTTCTTCTGACAGTTATAGCTGATTTACCAAAGAGGTTCCATTCCATTAAATTCTAGGTTTTGAAATGAAAAAACACTTTGAACTTTGAACATTTAATTTTTGGATGAAAAGCGTGGCGAATATTTGTAGTAGCCGTAGTAGGTAAGTAGTTGAGCTGTGCAAAATTTATTCTTTGGGTTGGGTCTTATAAAATCCAAATAAAATCGACAACTTGCAGGAGCGCGAAAAGATGACCATAGAATATTCCAATCGTCAATTATTGAATTGAATTTCCAATATGACTTGTAACTCCGGCTCCGGTTGCCGTTTAAGAAGTTTTCCCCTCACTAGCTCGGAAACACGTGTTTTGTCCTTTAATACCAAAAACGGGTAAAAACGAATTTTATCCACTAGTGGGTAAAGTAATTTGATCTTGAATAAAGTCAAATTATTAACTGCTTTAAAATTGATAAAAGTAGGTGAATCTAGTAATAAAGATGATTTACCACCTGAGGAAATACTGGAAGCAGTGATAAATGCATTTTTTGCTGTGTAGTTTCCTCGCTATAGTGAGGGGAAAAGTTTTGTGTTACACACGGGTGCAAATGTATTTTACTTCTCGTGTGTTAAAAAACATCTTTGCCCCCTTGTATAACAAATAACTATTAATACTCTTACGGTAGATCTCAATACAGGTCCCATAAACCTAGGAAAATTTCGCTGTCTTGGTTGAAGTCTTGGTGGTTCAGTTGGCTGAGCGCTGGAGTATATAGATCTACAGGCCGTTAGTTCAATGTGACCCATCACCCAAGGCAGGCACTTTCCACTTTCTATATTTATTCTAAGCCTTGGTTGTACAGTTGCCTGTCAGTGTCGTATAGGGTTTGGTTTGCCGCAATCTCTCGATGACTCAGGATCGGTTGCATCAATCAGTCTGTCACCAATAAAACGGTCGCTAATTAAATTGAATTGCTAATTATATAAGAAGTTTCACAGATCTAGATTTTCACTGCATTTTTCCAGACATGCAAGCCCGCGTGGAAAGCGACATGTCATCAGGCACAGAGGAAGACGTGAGGAAACTCTGCCAAGTCACCAGGCAGATGGTGAACGTTCGCTGTGACCTGGAGGATGTACACATACTGGTGCCCAAGACCTGGAAGGACAATATTGACCATGACTGCAAGGATATCAGAGGAACGGTGAGTAAAACTAGTCTAAGTATTAGGTACCTAAGAGATCTGTAGAAATATATTGCCGTTGCTTATGCTCTATTACCTCTGCCACACTATGCCCCTCGCACTGCTCCTCGCACTGCCCCTCGCACTGCCCCTCGCACTGCCGTGATGTTGCCCTCTCCGGTCACATACTGCCCTACTCGCGCGATTATCGCACTAGGTTGTTGCCGGGCCCCTTGACTTGCGTCTAAAAACCGACAATATAGAGAGCGGTGGGCATGACGATGAGCATGAAGAGTGGCATGACGAGTATCGCGGCCACACTGATGTCTCTGCCTTCTTCCCTCGCTACTTCCCACGGCGCTCGTCGAGTGTGTGGCAGAGGTATATGAAGCTGTTAGAAATTTCTATTCTCAAAAATTTTGATAAGTGAACATAGGTACGATTTGACTCCGTCCAGGTTATGCAAAACCCTACTGCAACAAACCGAAAGATGGACGTGGATCAAGTGCACCTGGTTTACCTTGTTTCTCATCACTGATTTATTAAACACTTTTTTAAATACTTCCACAGCTCCCTCTCTTCCAACCTGGTTGGACGCCTCTCCACGTTGCCAGCTCGTGCGGCCGACGTCATTGTACTCGGCTTTTGCTCGCCGCAGGCGCCGATCCCAACATTTGTGACGTCATGGGCCGCACACCAATCGACGTTGCTGGCTCGGCGCTGTATTATGAACAAGAAATTAAGGAGGACTAGTGAGTACTAGTCATTTTACTAGCTTCCCCTCTTTCAAACAGGCTAGAATTTAGATGATTCTCTACGTTGCGTTGTCAGCTTGCGCGGGCGCCGATCCCAACATTTGTGACGTCATGAGCCGCACACCACTAGACGTTGCAGGCTCAGCACTTTAAGGAGGACCAGTGAGTATTAATCATTTTCAAAGAGGCTGGACGCATCTCCACGTTGCGAGCTCGTGTACTGGTTTCAACAAAATGTGTACTTGTGTGGTAACGGCGACTAAAAATGCTTATACCTATCCATATGGGTCCTTTCAATTATTAGAGCCTGTTCGACAAGAGAAGAGTCGTGGAACGTATTTGACTAGAATAGTCTTTTGTGCTGGTCATAGGCTTAATTAGTGTGCCATTCCTTTTGCAAATCAAGCTTAAAAAATTTTTTACATGGCATTCAATATGGCAGTCATTTATAAAAATCAGAAACGTAAACAATACATATCAAATATACAAAGTATTCTTCTCGTATTTCAGCTTCGTTGACGTCCTAAAAATGCTCCTCAAAGCCAAAGGGCAGTTCCACACGATGCGCGGCGAAAAAGGAGTAACCAACGTCGACACTCCTCTCCATACAGCAGTCATGCTCGACAGCAAGGAAGCCATAGAACTACTTCTAGAAGCTGGTGCCCAAGTGTCCTGTCTCAACAGTTCTGGGCTCACGCCACTGCATTTATGCGTGAAGAAGGAGCAAGAAATAGCTTTGCAGGTGAGTTAAAAAAGGATAGACATATCAAGACACCTCTCTCCATACAGGAGTCATGCTAGACAGCAAGAAAGCCATAGAACTACTTCTAGAAGCTGGTGCCCAAGTGTCCTGTCTCAACAGCTCTGGGCTCACGCCACTGCATTTATGCGTGAAGAAAGAGCAAGAAATAGCTTTGCAGGTGAGTTAGAAAAGGATAGACATATCAAGACACCTCTCTCCATACAGGAGTCATGCTAGACAGCAAGGAAGCCATAGAACTCCTTCTAGAAGCTGGTGCCCAAGTGTCCTGTCTCAACAGCTCTGGGCTCACGCCACTACATTTATGCGTGAAGAAAGAGCAAGAAATAGCTTTGCAGGTGAGTTAAAAAAGGATAGACATATCAAGACACCTCTCTCCATACAGGAGTCATGCTAGACAGCAAGGAAGCCATAGAACTCCTTCTAGAAGCTGGTGCCCAAGTGTCCTGTCTCAACAGTTCTGGGCTCACGCCACTGCATTTATGCGTGAAGAAAGAGCAAGAAATAGCTTTGCAAGTGAGTTAAAAAAGGATAGACATATCAAGACACCTCTCTCCATACAGGAGTCATGCTAGACAGCAAGGAAGCCATAGAACTACTTCTAGAAGCTGGTGCCCAAGTGTCCTGTCTCAACAGCTCTGGGCTCACGCCACTGCATTTATGCGTGAAGAAGGAGCAAGAAATAGCTTTGCAGGTGAGTTAAAAAAGGATAGACATATCAAGACACCTCTCTCCATACAGGAGTCATGCTAGACAGCAAGGAAGCCATAGAACTCCTTCTAGAAGCTGGTGCCCAAGTGTCCTGTCTCAACAGTTCTGGGCTCACGCCACTGCATTTATGCGTGAAGAAGGAGCAAGAAATAGCTTTGCAGGTGAGTTAAAAAAGGATAGACATATCAAGACACCTCTCTCCATACAGGAGTCATGCTAGACAGCAAGGAAGCCATAGAACTCCTTCTAGAAGCTGGTGCCCAAGTGTCCTGTCTCAACAGTTCTGGGCTCACGCCACTGCATTTATGCGTGAAGAAAGAGCAAGAAATAGCTTTGCAGGTGAGTTAAAAAAGGATAGACATATCAAGACACCTCTCTCCATACAGGAGTCATGCTAGACAGCAAGGAAGCCATAGAACTCCTTCTAGAAGCTGGTGCCCAAGTGTCCTGTCTCAACAGTTCTGGGCTCACGCCACTGCATTTATGCGTGAAGAAAGAGCAAGAAATAGCTTTGCAGGTGAGTTAAAAAAGGATAGACATATCAAGACACCTCTCTCCATACAGGAGTCATGCTCGACAGCAAGGAAGCCATAGAACTCCTTCTAGAAGCTGGTGCCCAAGTGTCCTGTCTCAACAGCTCTGGGCTCACGCCACTGCATTTATGCGTGAAGAAAGAGCAAGAAATAGCTTTGCAGGTGAGTTAGAAAAGGATAGACATATCAAGACACCTCTCTCCATACAGGAGTCATGCTAGACAGCAAGGAAGCCATAGAACTACTTCTAGAAGCTGGTGCCCAAGTGTCCTGTCTCAACAGTTCTGGGCTCACGCCACTGCATTTATGCGTGAAGAAAGAGCAAGAAATAGCTTTGCAAGTGAGTTAAAAAAGGATAGACATATCAAGACACCTCTCTCCATACAGGAGTCATGCTAGACAGCAAGGAAGCCATAGAACTACTTCTAGAAGCTGGTGCCCAAGTGTCCTGTCTCAACAGCTCTGGGCTCACGCCACTGCATTTATGCAAGACACCTCTCTCCATACAGGAGTCATGCTAGACAGCAAGGAAGCCATAGAACTACTTCTAGAAGCTGGTGCCCAAGTGTCCTGTCTCAACAGTTCTGGGCTCACGCCACTGCATTTATGCGTGAAGAAAGAGCAAGAAATAGCTTTGCAAGTGAGTTAAAAAAGGATAGACATATCAAGACACCTCTCTCCATACAGGAGTCATGCTAGACAGCAAGGAAGCCATAGAACTACTTCTAGAAGCTGGTGCCCAAGTGTCCTGTCTCAACAGCTCTGGGCTCACGCCACTGCATTTATGCGTGAAGAAAGAGCAAGAAATAGCTTTGCAGGTGATTGTTTTGTAGTTTCATATTTTCAACCTCCTTCCTCCTAAGGACTCAACTAAAATATCAAACTCCATGCGACAATGACAAAAACTGCCCCACCCTTCCTCTATTTGAGATCTAACTTTACAAATTGCGTTAAGTATTAAATACTTGGGTATTTACTATCGATCGAAAACAACACTGCATTGATTCTATATGTGGGGGACATATAGGCTTTCTATATGTTCGTGCTTGTTAATTATTGGGCCATTCTGATTTTAAGATCTCTAATATTTTCACAGGTGTTAGCCAACTTCGACTACAAACAAGCAGACCCTCTTTCTGCAATAGTTGACGTCAAAGATGGGGAAGGACACACGGTACTTCAGTCGGCTATAGAAGCGGAGTGGGTGCCGGGAGTCTGTGTGGCCTTGGAGGCTGGAGCTGATGTCACATTGAGGGTAAGACATTCTACTTTGGCTTACAACGAATCGCGATGTTGCCAGACTTCGTTTGATATACCTATCTGGCAACAGCGCACTTCACATGTTACCAATCTATAAGTCGTGCAATGAAAGTATCCCGAGTGAAGTCACTCGACTGGTCACCGACACATATTTAGCAGCTACCGTCCGTTTGTGTATCCCTGGATTAATGGAGATCAAGTAAACCAGTATTAAATAAAACATGTATTGTTTCAGGCTAACGATGGAGAGACCCCGATCCATTCAGCAGCAGCCATCGGCAACATCGAAGTCCTGAGCGAGATCCTCAGCCTCGCCAAACAGTGCAAGTTCATCGACTGCGTAAACGACGAAGGAGAAACCCCTCTATTCAAAGCCATCACCAACGGCCACGTCGCCTGCGTTAAAGCGTTGCTCAAAGATGGCGCTGCCATCGACAAAACTCTACCAGGGGACGTTAATGTTCTCCACGCCGCAGCCGACCACGGCCATTTAGAAATACTTAGATGCCTTCTAGAATATGATCAGAGCTATCAAATGCTAAACGACCTCACAGCAGCTGATAGGAGAGGCATGGGTCCGATACACTTCGCTGTGTCCGGCAACCATTATGAGTGTGTCAAGTTCCTTCTTGAGAAGAACGCTGACATCAGGCTCCGGACTACTTGTAGCCCTCACAAATCTTCCACTCCTCTTCATATTGCTGCTGCGAAGAACCACTCAGAAGTTGCTAAAGTAATACTGACTATGGACAAGACGACGATACATGAAGTTAACAGTATGGGCTGGTTCCCTTTGCATACTGCTTCGCACCATAGCAGTCGCGAAGTTATAGCTTTGCTGCTAAAAGATGGCGCTAATCTGGCCGGTTACACTGATGGTCCAAAGAAATTCCGGAGAACAGCTATTGACATGCTTTTGAATAATTTGTCCAAGCCAACTGAATACTTAGAAGAGGTTTTAGACTCTTACATTACGTCAAGCACACAAAATTTACAGGAAACTGACTGTGTTGTAACAGTTGATTTCGCTGTTCTTATACCAAATGTCTGTGAAATGGAGCAGATGAAAGTAATCGAAGCGCTGCTTAAGACTGGGAATAGATATGGACAGAGAAGGTTACTCGTACACCCATTAGTCGAAAGTTTCCTGTTTTTGAAATGGAAAGTTTTACTTCCTTTTTTCTACACAATCATAGCATTTTATGCATTTTTTGTGTTCTCGCTGTCGACGTTTGTGGTGTCTGTGTTCTGGTATAAAGACACACAACAGGAGGCGCCTGAATGGCTGAGCCCGCATATTTGGGGGTACATCGTATATGCTGCGATGTGTCTTGTAATGATACAGGTAAGATTTCTTACAAAACCCTAACCATCATAATCGACTCAAGTCTTAGAGCCGGTTGCATCAAACCGTCTGTCACCGTCACCGTTAAAGCGTTCGTTAAATTTTATTGTATGGGAAGTTGCATAGACGTCTGCTGCGTGACGATGATGTATCTGTCAAATTTGGTTAATGCAACTGGCCCTTAATCATGATCCAGTGTCTTATCTGACTTCAATTAGTAATATCAAAATACGATACTTTAGGAATCTAACTTTGAACCCTTTGTGAAATGACTAGGTTGTAATTGCTGGCACAGAGAGAAGTAAGAATCCCGTACCACCAACCAGCATTTCTTAGTCAGCATCAAGCATTGAGTAACGGATTTATCAGTACTGCTACTTACTAAAAAATGTAAATAAGATTTAAATGTAATATATCTATGTAGTTAAAGCGAAACATAAAACAAAGTGTTATCCCGTGAAAGTTTAAAGTATTCCCATAAATCAGTTGTATCAGAAGACTACAAAACACCTTCTGTTACAGGAGCTCCTATACATGAACGTGAAAAGCAGCCGTTACTTCCTCCAACTAGAGACCTGGGTGAAGTTCGGCTCCATCGGCCTGGCGACCCTGCTACCACCAGCCATCACCATGAACTCCTGGATGGAGACCGACTGGCCGCGCCACGTGGCCACGGTGGCGTTACTACTGGCCTGGCTGGAGATGATGTTCCTGCTGTCAAGGTTCCCGAACTGGGGGTACTATGTGCTCATGTTTGGGAAGGTCGCGTCTAATATTGTAAAGGTTGGTTGAGATATGGTTATAATGACGTGTAGTTTTGTCTTTCGGTTTAAGCAGCAGCTTACAAAATTGCCTGTTTTATGAGCAAACGTTGAGACAAAAGTTTATGGACATAATTTCTCAGTATACACCAGCACCAGTAGGAATGTTTCCGTATTTGTGGAGCCTCCACTGCAAGTATCTAATGTGATAATTATTTTAAATTCCAGATTCTCCTAACATTTGGATTCCTAGTCATCGGTTTCTCCTTATGCTTCATGATCCAGTTCCGCTCCACAGAACCCTTCGACGATCCCTGGTCGGCGCTGGTCAAGACCTTGGTCATGATGACCTCAGAATTTGAATACGGGACCATCTTCGACGACGACCACGCCCAAACACTCTCCACATCCATATCTATAGTCAGATTAATGTTTGTTTTATTCCTAATTCTAGCAGCAATAGTCCTAATGAACCTGATGGTTGGTGTTGCTGTCAATGATATCAATGACTTGGAAATCTTAGGGAACATCAGCAGACTCGCAAAACAAGTAGAATTTCTAGGAACCTTAGATGTACTTGTCTACAATAGGTTCTTTCAAACAGTATTACCAAAAAGGGTGAATAACCATATCAAGAATAGAAGAAGAGTTACAGGGACAATCAGTCTTTGTCCAGGAAAACCTAGATGGAAACACTATACAGTATTGCCCTCAAAAATAAGAGACGCAATTTTAGACAAAGCTCAAGCTCATGAGAAAATGAAGGAATTCGAGTCGGATATGAAACTGTTTAGACAGAGGATGGATGAAATGCATGAAGTTATTATGAAGACAGGGAAGAAGAAAGATCTTGAAAAAGAAAAAATCTAGCTCTCGAAGATAGACCAGGTAGAATGAAACAAAGGTTTGAAGAAATAAATAAGCATTTGAAAAATCTGGATAATGACGTCGTTAACGTTAAAGATCAACTAGTTGAACATGAAAATACACAAACGTCTATAAGCGAGCTTAATGTTAAAATGGATCAAATGTCATTAGATATAGAAAATATAAAACAGTTTTTGTTAAGATTAGAAAGTAAGTTAAGTAAATAGATCGTATGGACAAATTAAGCTTAATTAGGACAAGACAGACATATTGTGATATAAAAAGAACCAATAAAACCAATAATTATTAATGACAATATCTTTAATGCATTACTTAAATTACCTACCTAACCTTATTCACATTACAATAATTACTAATAGTAATGACGGAAAAGATACACCCGCATTTTACCATACACCAGTTTGGCATATGGCTAAAGAAATAGAAGCAAAATCAACACCATCTCATATTTAAGGTGTACAAAAAAAGTAGGCGTACAGTAATTAAACGGCCATAAAGAATGCACATAGGTCTTTGGAAAGAGACAATAACGTCACATAAGTAAGAAAGAGACAACGCTGTACGAAGACGAAAAACCGATGTGTATTCTTTATGGCCGTTTATTGTAAGTACTCGTATTTATTCTAAACTCTCTAAAATGGTCGCGCAAAAGATGAAAGAACGTAGGTAAGTGGTTCTAAATAGTTACGAAAAATATTGCCTGACTGTTTCTGTAGATATTGCTGATGTTGCTACTATACGAGTCAATTCTTATGGTGTGAAGCACCTTAACACTCGCAACCAAGAACCCCTCTGGTGGGCACTCGTAAACTTTGCTCACATGCCAGAAATCAAGCAGCCGGTTATAAATTACGAGCGGTTTCTAGGACAATTTTTGATTGAGAATGTGTTACTCCGTTAAGTAATTCTTCTTTTGCGCGGATTTCTTAGTCTTCTCCCTCTGAACGACGATGATGCTGAACTCCCGGTGCGGAGCCACCATCACTTCTTCCTTATTGCTCTTTAAGCGGAACACTAGTGGCTCGTCGAAGGGGTCCTGCAAGGCAAGGGGCAAGTATATTTGGAGTAAGTACAAATGCAAGGGATATAAAATAAATGAAGCTTTCTATAGAAGGGGATCCTTTATGTTCCTTTCCATTGAGCTTCCCAACAGTGAAGGATTCTTAGGTAAAATGTTATGAGCAAATGTTTGCCAAAATGTTAGTTGCAACATGGTTCCAACAGTTCAGCTCAGTGGAAAGCAAATGAATTTCTGTAACGATTCTCAATAACACATTGTCATTAGTAGAATCAGTATCAACACTAAGTAGTATTAGCTACGCTACGCAACGCTAATATTAGTTTCCCTGACAATTGAGTGCATAAATTTAACAGTGCAGTGCATTTCTCAAAAGTTATTAGTCTAAGAATATTAGTGTGTTGGCATGGCAACCTATACCATTTGAAAGTTTATGGACTAATGCTAGTCCATTATCGGTCGATTCGAGAAATGGGCCCCGGGGGTAAGATGGACGGCTGTTTATCATTTGTCACCATGTCTGGTCACGTTCTGACAAGTATTTAAGTGCGAAAGTGTGTCGCTTAACTTCCAACTTGGGTAAATCCATTCTGCTTTAAGGTTGAATATATAAAAAATATAATATGACCCGAAAGATAATCAACCCTACAGCAGAATGGATTTACCCAGTTTTGAAGTTAAGCGACACAAGTAACGCATGATATGGCATGTGACAAAAACGGGACCATGATATGACCACTGGGGATATAAAAGAGTAAAAGAGAATGTACAAACCAGCTCCATAATCATGTGGTGCACCATGGTGCCGAGTCGCCGCATGCGCGCCGCGTACCGCGTCGACACGGACAGGTTGATGTTCGTGAGGATTGGGGACCCTGGAACATAGCATTGGCAACACTGTTAGCTGTACGTCAACCAATTGGAACCTGGCCTAGCCACTGTACAACCATGTCAAAATGACAAGCAGTAAGAGATTTCTTACAATCTGATTTAAAACGTCACTATGACAAGGTTCAGTACAGTGGCCTAGGGTTCCAATTGTTTGACTGTACACTTGTAATCCTTATTAAAAGGCATAACGTCTGGCGATGGTTAGCTGGGCATTTCTTTTTTTTGCCATTTTTTTATTTTGATTTTTTTAGGGAATTTTAGGTCAATTGTACTCAGAATCACGAGTACTTTCAATCTCACTGGGAGACAAAAAGTGTCCCAGAATTTCCATACATTTTTGTTACTTTCCTCTTTTGTTACCCCACACAACATGTACGGAAAAAAAGTAGTCCCATGCATACGATTTTTTCTTATTTTGCTACAATAACAAAAAATCGTATGGGACTACTTTTTTAACTACTAGGATGGAAAAAGCTAGTGATTCTGAGTAGAAATAGCATTTTTTTTTTCAATAACATCACATTTCATAAAAGTGGCAAAAAAAAGAAATGCTCAGCTAAGAGTTTTGCTGTCAATACTGCCGTACTGCCTTCACATTTAGGTGCCAACCATTTAGTAAAGTACTTAAATAGAAATACAGGCGAAGTGGAGAAAACTGACCAGGAAAGCGGACCCTGGCGCTAGACCGCGAAAACGCTAGGCTGAAGAAGAATACTTAGGTACAGGATGAAATACAGGAATTTTATTTAGTTAGCTTTAACGGAGTAAATATACACGGTGTACCTAACATGAGAAACCCGAAAGATTTTAGAATTTAACCACGTACTTATTTCATTTTTATACCCTGACCAGAAATATCTACGCGCCATGTTGCGGAATTTTATTAGAACTATTTTTTCCATACTAACTGTCATCCCATACATCAGAACAACAGCGCCCTCCTGACAATAGTCATATACCTATTTCTAGTCAGGCTATAACATTCTAACCGTGTAGGTAAGCGAGCATCGTGCCATCTCAAGAAAGCTCCTAAGTATTATCAGGGAAAACCAAAAATGCCCGGTTTGATTAGGCGTCCCAGATACCTGGCCCCGTAGCCGAATGGCATTTCTCCGACGCCAAACGAAAGCGATACGCCGCTGGCTCTGTCGCGCCAATACGCAAGCGCGATAGAGATAGATATCTACTAGCGCTTCATTTCGTGAGCGTTTCGTGAGCGATTGTGCCATTCGGCTAGCCACCCTGACGTAGTAACTCAGGTCCTGCCCATTCGACATTGGCGGCCTATAGGCAGGTACTAATTTTATTTTGTTTAATCACCATTCTCCTTGCGTTATCCCGCCACGGCTCATGGGAGCCTGGGGTCTGCTTTGACAACTAATCCCAAGATTTGGCGTAGGCACTAGTTTTACGAAAGCGATTGCACTCTGACCTTCAAACCCGAAGGGTACCCATATAACCATAATCGGTCGCCGTTCCTACGCAAATCCTCCTATTTTGTGTACACACAGGTCTTCGGGTCTCAATGCTTAGTCGCAGTACGGTCGACGTTTAGTCGCGGCGACCCAAATGGGGACGATTGGTAACAGGCACAAATGGTCACAGAAGTGACAGAAGTGTGCACTACGCGTGCACACATTGTTACCGTTTGGCGACTACTTTCCCAAAATCATTCGTTCATTTCATTCTTTTCAAATGGCGACTGTCAGAGACGTCAAAGTAAAAAAGAAATGAAATCATTTGACATTAAAATGTAATGGCGTAAGAATTTGTTAAAGATTGTTTGCATTTATAATATAATGTGGGCTAATTACCATGGCCAATTAAATTGCTCGAGTGATTTCATAAAATAAGTCTAAATTTATCAACGCGCCATCAATTTACCTCAGTTTAACCAGTAATAATATTATTGACTACTCGGTGTTTGCGTGTTATGTATATTGATTGGTGAAGTTTTAGTGCTCCGGTGCATATACTATACTGAAATAATAAAAATAATGCCTAGAAAACCAATAAAGTTGTTAAAATATGGATTAAGACGGTAATATTCCATGTAAAAAACAGTCGCCAAACGGTCACCAAACGGTCGACAAACGGTCGCAAAATGGTCGCAGCGTACACGCGTGACCGAAAGCAGTGAATATTTATTATTTTTCAAAATGGCTTCTTGTATTAATTTTTTCCAGGTATCCTCAAACTTTATAAACAATTAAATATGCCGTCGTACTCAGTTGCCCTCACTAAAGAAGATTAAAAAAAAATTGTAACGTGCGTACCGAGCTGCTGGGTTGTAAAGGATCGGAGATCATATTATTATGGTCTTCTATAGAGCAACTAGTATTTTGCGGCATTTCACAATTGACACTTGTTGAAGTAGTCGTCATTAATATTACTATCAACATTAATTTCAGCGATCTGTACTTCTTTTGTCAAGATTTTTGTATAGATAAGTGTCTACAAATTTGTAATGTTAAAGAGACATAAAATAAAACGTAGTAGAGTAAAAAATGTGTTTTTTTTGTAACCCAAACAAAATACTTGTAGATACGAGTGCGGAAAAGAGGAAAATCGATACGAGTAGCGATAAATTAATACACGAACGAAGGGAGTGTTTTAAATCTACACGAGTTGTGAATGTCCTTTTCGCACGTGTATCGTACGACGATTTTCAGTACCTAAATCTAAGCTAAGAGTTTCGACCAGACAAGAAATGAATCATTGCTTGATTTATTCGCACTACTGCGTTAAAAAAAGCAGCATCTGTACTGAAAAAAACTATCATTGCGCAACAGAAATTCTATTAATATCACAGTATTTCATTTGATTCCTACTTTTATTGTGTAAAGCAACACTACACTTCATTTTTGTCAATAAGAATTAAAAATTATATATTTAATACATTAAGTAACTATAAAGTGCTTATCTATTTGTTAATATCATTCTGCACTTTTCTTAACTTTCCCACATTTCTATAAAATGTCGAAGAGTGCTTAAATGGTCGTCGTCGTTTATTATTATTTAATTCGCTCATATTTAAATGATTCAAAGCAACCAGTCCACAACTTCACAAGACAGTTTGAGAAACCTTCGTATTTCAGATTGTCATTTGCGGATACAGTGGTTTAGGAGCAGTTCGGTAATCAGACCTACACATGTGTGTACAAATTCTGTCAATGTCACTGTCAGAAACCGTTCTGACAGTGACAATGACAGCCACAAATTCGTCCACATGTTGTTACCGTTATGTGTGTAAACGTCGACTAATAAAGTGTCGTTAAAAGTCATTCTGACAGTGACATTGACAGCCACAAATTCGTACACATTTTGTTACCGTAACGAGTGCACACGACGACTACATTTTGTTATTCTATCAATACGGTCGCATTGTTTGCACGACGTTACCACGCGTTATGTCACATTTGACAGTTAGTTACTGATTTGAAGATTTTGCGACTGAAATGGTTGTATGGGATAACTAGACCTTATTGAGATTAGTCCGGTTTCCTCACGATGTTTTCACTGAATAGCGACTGTCAAATATCAAATGACATTTCGCACTTCCGATAAACTCATTGGTACGAGCCGGGGTTCGAACCCGCGACCTGTGGATTGAAAGTCGCATGATCTTATTATCGCTAGGCCAGGAACGTAGTATCTGATCAAGCTACGAGCTGCAACGATTTTTGAGACGTTTCTACTTAAAACAATATGATTTAAAATAGAATGGATAAGGTATATCTAAACCTTCTTTGTTTGCCATGATGACGGTGTCGACACAATCGCCATCCATTATGCGATCTACAATCGGATTCCTTTCGTTCATGAGGGCCGTCTGTAAAATACAACATCATCATCATCAGCCCTTGTAGGTACATCCACATGATTTGAAGCAGCATCTCTGTGATCAAGCAGCAACACCGCTCGTGGCTATGCTACGAGTATGTATAACCCATCATCACTTACACATTCAGTCACATCCACACACACAAATAAAAATAAAAAAAATATTAATTTTTTTTCATTATAAATGGCTTACTCTTGGCCACAGACTAGCTAAAGGCAAAGACGTGACCTACGATGGAGTGAGCTCGCCCAGGGGGCCGATTTTTGAGTCTCACGGCGTTCGAATTCAGAAAATTGTCACTGAAAATAATAGGCAATTCACCGTTTTCAACCGGTATTTTAGTGACAGTGAGACTCAAAAATCGGCCCCCAGAAGATGCCTGTTCACTCTTGATTTGAAGGTTGCCGGGTTATATGAGCACGTAAATATGGCATAATATAGTAAACCTTGTATACCTAAATACAAATTAAACTAATAAAATTATGAAAAACTTATAAAATTGACAGAGAGAAACTAAAATTAAACATAATGTAAGAGATAAAAACATTTGTTACTAGGTTACTAGTATTAAAATTTAAATTAGAGTCATCGTGCTCATTCAATTGCCCGTTTACGAGTCGTACTTGTTTGTCTGTCTTTCACGGCAAAACGGAGCGACGAATTGACGTGATTTTCTAAGTGGAGATAGTTGAAGGGATAGAGAGTGACATAGGCTACTTTTTGTCCCTTTCTAACCCCCCCTACATCACTAAAATGGGGGCTGGAAGTTTGTATGGAGCATTCCGCAATTTTCGCATTTAACGCGAGCGAAGCTGCGGGCAAAAGCTAGTAATTTATAAATATTGGCAATAAATTACCGTGTGAACTAAAAATGTATCTCTATCGTCCTTCAACAACTTCTGCATGATCTTCATTGTGTCCTACAGGTTTTTCTTAGGTACTTAATAATAATTAGGCCCGATTTAATTACTTTTGTGACACTTGTGACTAATATTATTAATTATAAATCCAGCAGGCTATGGAAGATCTAAATATTTTTTATAGGTAAGTACCTATATATCTACGAATTCCTCGCACATCAGCGTTGTGATATTTGCAATGAGTAAATAATATATTTAATAGGTCTGTGGATATTTGTGATACAGCGAGAAATTTCGTCAGCGTCCTTGATGTAATACCTCAAGGGTCATTGAAGCCAGCTATAAAGTCTTAAATCTAATAAGAAGTATTTGTTATTCGAAAAAAAATTATGATAACAAATATGAAACGTATTAAGAGCGTTATGATTTTTTTATACCACACGGTGACACAAACTAGCATACGGCCCAAATTAGTAACTTCAACTCCAGAGGTGTCACATGTGCGTTGTCGACCCTTTAGAAATAGCATTACCGATATGCTTGTGAAAAGTGTCTAGCATATGTAGCTACATATTAGGTATTTTGAGCCGTAACCACAGTGAATCAAATAGTTACCTACTTGTCATACATGTTTAATATTATTTACTAATAGTTTTAGAAATTGCTTTCATATTTTATAATTTTATATATATTTTAGTTTAGTTCCTTTAGTTTGCTCAGTAAAACCTCTTTCAATTAACTATTCTTGAAAAATGTCTGAATCAAAAAAGATGATGCGGTTAAGACGAAAACACGATGTGCCAGCTGTGAGTAATTCTGCATCGTTGCTTTTCAAATTCCGAAATGGAACCTTTACTTCAGATTAGATGTATTATAATTTGGATTAGTTTTTAATTTAATTTTAAGTTATTTTATTATTTTAGAGTTAGCTTATTATTTATGTGTTATTTAAGTTTTATTACCTTAATTAACCTTCAGCTGAAACAGAGTTTTATTTGTGTGCAAAAACAACAGTAATTGTGTATTATTTACGCTTATGGCGTAGGTGGGCCATTTTTTTCAAAGTTGTCCACCCCACTTTTTTTTGGATTTGGAAATTTTTATGTGGTTTCCACTCAGAATCGCGAGCTCTTTCAATTCTAATAGGAGAAAAAAAGTATCCCAAGGTTTTTTCCCATTCCGTTACCATTTTTTCATACATTTTGTATGGCGGTAACGGAATGGAAGGTTCGAAAAAATGTATGGAAATCTTGGGACATTTTTTTTCTCCTATCAGGATCAAAAGAGCTGGCGATTCTGAGTATTAATACAAGAAAAATGGGGTGGACAACTTTGAAAAAACCGGCCAAGAGCGTGTCGGGCCACGCTCAGTGTAGGGTTCCGTAGTTTTCCGTATTTTTCTCAAAAACTACTGGACCTATCAAGTTCAAAACAATTTTCCTAGACAGTTTTTATAAAGTTCTACTTTTGTGATTTTTTTCATATTTTTTAAACATATGGTTCAAAAGTTAGAGGGGGGGGACGCACTTTTTTTTCCTTTAGGAGCGATTATTTCCGAAAATATTAATATTATCAAAAAACGATCTAAGTAAACCCTTATTCATTTTTAAATACCTATCCAACAATATATCACACGTTGGGGTTGGAATGAAAAAAAATATCAGCCCCCACTTTACATGTAGGGGGGGTACCCTAATAAAACATTTTTTTCGATTTTTTATTTTTGCACTTTGTTGGCGTGAATGATATTCAAATTGGTACCAAATTTCAGCTTTCTAGTGTTTACGGTTACTGAGATTATCCGCGGACGGACGGACGGACGGACGGACAGACAGACATGGCGAAACTATAAGGGTTCCTAGTTGACTACGGAACCCTAAAAAAATGGCCCAGGTATACTTTGTAGACAAGGCAATAATAAGTATTTTAAGTCGACATCCGTTAAGCAGCCTACCGAACGCGTCAGTGTCAAGTTGGTAAAGAGGTGCTCTGGGCTGCCTTGAAATTTGTGTAAAAATAGTACATTACATCAGAGGCCGGGAAAATGAGGATTTCCGGCCAAGTGGGTATATAGTGCAGTGCGGCCGGGAATCCGTTTTCACGCCGAGGCATGTATAGTGCTTTTCTCAAACATACAATGAAATAAATAAAAATGCTCTAAAGGACAATATTTTATAAAAAAAAGTTACTTTGCAGGCCTAGGCCTAAAAAATAATATGAAATCCCTTTACAGTCCTCTCGAGTTGTTGCGCCCAAAAAGCGATACTTCCCAGCCCATTTTAAGGAACGTAAAGACAATATTTCATTGCATGTTTGAGAAAAAGAGTTTTACAAGTCGTTATTTTCCAAAGGAATAACAATGTGCTCAGTATTAAATTAGTCTAACTTAGGTATCTTATAAATTCAACCCTTAAACTATCGCAAATAAAAAAACCATCCTGTGTCATTGCAGGGTTTCTCGCACATAACTGAAGAAACAGTGTGTCGAATCGACGAAAACCATCATGTCATTGGAGTCCTTTATCTGGAGAAAAGTAAGTTTTTAGAACAGATTTGTTTGTCTATGTTAACCTTATATGAAATTACAGAGATTTAACTATACGAATACAGGCTGATTTAGGAGACTATCACGATTAAGCTTACTTGCTTGCTAAGTGCTAATGAATCGTACTGCGTACACCACATAATTATTCACCCTTTAGGGCTAGTTTAGACACTGAAATTACATTCATCATTCGCTTGCCCTTATCCCAGTCATTTGGAGTCGGCGCAGCATGTCATTCTCTTCGATACCTCTCTACCCGTCATCTCATCATTCACTTGTTTCGGTTTCAAAACATCTTTCACACAGTCCATCCACCTTTTCTTCTGTTTTGCCCGTTACTTCCTTCGACATTCATTCGTATTATCTTTCTCGTCACATGACTTTCATCCCTTCGCATCACATATATGCCTATACATAGTACTCTTTATTATACTGTGCCTATACTATATGTTTTTTTTTAAATTATAAATGGGCTTACTCTTGGCCACAGACTAGCCAAAGGCAAAGACGTGGCCTACGATGGAGTGAGCTCGCCCAGAAGATGCCTGTCCACTCTTAATTTGAATTTCATTATGATAGTCAATAGAAAAGTTTATTGGCAAGGATCTCAGCTAAAGTTAATACTATTAGATACGCTAAGTACCTAATGTTTTGCAGTCCTTGCCCCTATAGTCCACTCCTATCTTAGACATGCCATAAGTAATAATATAATAAGAGGAAAACAAATTGACCAACAACTCTCGTGATCTTACAAGATGATGACAAATAAGGAAAAATCTTCACGTAAGAAGTTTGATAAGTACTGACAGCGAACAAACACAAAATACTTATTGTTAGACATCTTAACAAGGTCAGGTTTGAAAACTACACTTAGAAATATACGACTTCAATGTAAAGCTATCAAACCCTCGCTGGTACTAGTGGTACTAGTACCCACTGGGCTCATAACCTAATGTAGGGGTAGGGGTAAATTTTAAGTAGTAGTAGTAGTAAAACACTATTCCCCTCACTAGCTCGGAAACACGTGTTTTGTCCTTTAATACCAGCGGGTAAAAACGCATTTTATCGACTAGTGGGTAAAGTAATTTGATCTTGAATAAAGTCAAATTAACTGCTTTGAAATTGATGAAAGTAGGTGAATCTAGTAATAAAGATGATTTACCACCTGTGGAACTACTGGAAGCAGTGATAAACGCATTTTTGCGTTGTAGTTTCCTGGCTATAGTGAGGAGAAAATTATTGTACCAGAAAATAATACAACACACAAGAAAAAAAGCTTATCATTGGTACAAAGGCGAAGTTATGCCTTTAAGGGATCTCTTCCAGTTAACGTTTGAGCATTGAAGGAGAATGGAGATGGTCATTCATACTAATATTATAAATGGGAAAGTGTGTATGTCTGTTTGTTTGTCCGTCTTTCACGGCAAAACGGAGCGACAAATTGACGTGATTTTTATGTGTAAATAGTTGAAGGGATGGAGAGTGATATAGGCTACTTTTTGTCTCTTTCTAACGCGAACGAAGCCGCGGGCAAAAGCTAGTTTATAATAAAATGTATATAGCAAATTTCATAGTACAAGACAAGATACACTGGAGAAAAGAACAGAAAGTCAGCAATGGCTATGTCAATCATATTGGCATTTCATAATATCTTTTTGGTACCTATTAAAATAAGTAGTGTTTGTTTTTCAGATTTATTGACCGTATGCACGATGAACGAGAGTACAGGACAAATGCTGGCCGCCAGGCTGCCAAACTTCACCGAGCTGGTCCGACAAGCTATTGCCGAATTAGTACGTTTCATTTCATTGTCATACTAACTACGTTACTAACATTTTTAGCACAAGCTTTTATCGCCGACTGTATCTTTCTTTCAACAGTCATCTACTGCTCTCCGAGACGTTTCTAAAAACCCCTTACTCGATGGCGATACGACGTTTCATAACAGAGTTCCTATGACCACCTTTCTGCTCCATCATCAGATCAGCTCCATCATACCATAATATTGCATTGTCATGTGATTTACATACGTGTGCAAAAATTCTGCTCAATCGGAATCCGGGAAGTGGGTCAAATTAAGCTTCTACGTTTTGACGCATATTGACAAGTTGAATAAAAGCTTGTAAAAATAAAATCTTCTTTGAGCAAAACAATATGTATTCTGTGGCAAAACACCCTATTTACGATATCGAGGTATTCCATACTAATATTATAAATGGGAAAGTGTGTGTGTCTGTTTGTTTGTCCGTCTTTCACGGCAAAACGGATTAACGGAGCGACGAATTGACGTGATTATTTAAGTGGAGATAGTTGAAGGGATGGAGAGTGTCATAACTGTCATAGGCTACTTTTTTGTCTCTTTCTAACGCGAGCGTAGCAGCGGGCAAAAGCTAGTATGTATTCCATAAAAAACTAGCGTTACCCAGTTTGCGTCTGGGACAGCGACATCTCTTAGGACATTTAGACAAAAAACTAAAGATAGGTACTTCGTAACGACCCAAACACCACAAATTAAGTACCTTATGAGGCAGAAACTCAGTCAAAGGGATTTGCTAAAAAGTTTCGAGAATAAACTTATTTTTTATATTACAGGATGTGTTAGATGAAGTGGTAGCATACCGTATAGAGACTCGAAATGTAGAGCTACTGGTAGCGCCGGCCTGCCACTGCACTGCTGCAGTGCTGCATAAGAAGAAACAAAAGCAGAAGAGATCATAGTCATATTAGGAGGAGAGAAGAGGAGGTATATGGAATACCTCTAGAGACTCGAAGTAGCTAGCAGCGCTCGCGTGCCTTGATTTGGTGGATGTTTAAAAGTAGAGTTAACGAGTAGAGGTACGTAGGTGCTGTTTAGAGAGATTATAGTTTTCGAAGGCGTCCGTTCTGATTATAATCATTTTGCTGATGAAACTACAAAATCAGTTCCTAGGTATGTAATGAATGCCTTTAAACGATACAGGAGGGGTCAGTTCTCCATACAAACGCTCTCGACTATTTCCTTCCTGGTTTATGAAGATAGAGGAATGATTTTTTCAACGCATTATTATTATTTTCCCCTCACTAACTCGGAAACACGTGTTTTGTCCTTTAATACCAGCGGGTAAAAACGCATTTTATCCACTAGTGGGTAAATTAATTTGTCCTTGAATAAAGTCAAATTAACTGCTTTAAAATTGATAAAAGTAGGTGAATCTAGTAATAAAGATGATTTTTACCACCTGTGGAACTACTGGAAGCAGTGATAAACGCATTTTTTGCGTTGTAGTTTCCTCGCTATAGTGAGGGGAAAAGTTTTGTGTTACACTCGGGTGCAAATGTATTTAACTTCTCGTGTGTTAAAAAACTCGCAAGTTCAGGATTCTATTCTCGAACCACTCGATTCGCTCGTGGTTCAACTATAGAATCCTTTCACTTGCTCGTTTTTCAATTCCACACTCGGCGATAAAATACAACTTTGCCCCCTTGTATAACAAATAACTATTTTATCTATGTCGAACCGTTTTGATTTTTTTGATATTCTTATTTTTAAAGACGCTAGAGCCCATGAAAAATTTCCAAAAACAGCCATATTGATTATGACGCAAAAAAGGTGTGGTATTCAAAATTGGTAACAATTAGCCGAAAAAACTAAACCCGACATAGATAGATTATTTCATTGTTATTCAGATTCTCAAATTTCGTTACGATTGATTAAGTTTCGAAAGAGGAAACTGTCGAGAGCGGAATCTCGATTTTAAAGATTTTTTCGCAATATCTTCTTTTAACTGAGTTGTTCCGAATGTAGTTTTTTTTGCGATAAATCTAGTTAATAACACTAGTATATTTAACTTAAATTCCCAAATCGAAAGGGGGGGGGGGGGGCTCCTTTCCATTGTAGCAAATCGCTCCCGTAGCGTCTTCCTCGTTTCATACGATCCCGTCATCAAAAGTGGATGCAAATTTAACAAATGTGTAAGTAATTTAATCAAAATGAGAAAATCTTTCGAATTTTTTAAATTTCGAAGTACCTAGGTCAAAAAGATCAATTCATTGCTCATACTATATTTACTTCTGCGACTAAAATTAAGATTAGGTAAGTCTAATCTACAATAAGAGATTGATCAAATAGCTAGTTGTTAAACTGGATCGGCCTAGCCGAAGTGACAATTGACAATCGTTGACGCTATGTAGCGATCGAATCGCAGTCATGAAAGTTGAATTGAACCCTGTAGAAAAATGTCCCCAAGAAAAAAAAAAGTGGGACTGACAAATTTCGGATGCATTTCGGTAAAATTTGAATTCGGTAACAGCGTAATTTATAAAGAATAATGAATAAAACCATAACCAAGTAGTAAAATAAGTGCTGAAAATAAATTAGAAATTATAAAAAGTAAATCCATGTAATGAAAGTGTTGCCTGCTCCAATTTTTTTTTAAATTGCCATGTTTTTGCGGGTTCAGCTTTCATTTAGCCAGACCTTAGCGAAGCGTAAGCGATCGTAACTTTGGCTAGGTTTACCTAAAAATAGTATACTTACCAAGTAAACTTTTTGTAAGCGTTCTATATAAACATACAATATAGTGGGGATACCCCAGTAGCGTTCGAGACGGCTTTGTGGTACAAAGCCAGAGTGGATATATTTATAGTGTTTATTTTGTCCGGTTGAGATGAGAATAGTTTTATGTGTGGCGCTTTGCGCTGCAGGTAAGATTTTTTTTAAGCTACCCACTTTAGACCGGGGGCCCATTTCTCGAATGATATTAGACTAATAATATTAGTCCACGAACTGTCAAATCGTATGGGTTGCCATGACAACACACTAATATTTTTAGACTAATACCTTTCGAGAAATGGGTCCCAGGTCAGGTTCGGGCAGAAGTTTCTGCGCGCTTCATTTTCTATGGAAAGCTTTCTAATCTTTCTATGGATGCTATCCATAGAAACATGTGCTACTGCACCTTGTAAAAAATTGCAGGTAGCTTTTCCCGTACAAGTCTAAAGTGACCCTGTCAAATTGGAATATAATACTTGTTTTATTTTATTTAAAGATACCTAAATGATTGTTCGAACCTTGACTTTTTAGTTGAATATGAGATCATGACATCATAGAGACATATAATATTGCTAAGACAACAGCATCATCCTTGTGTTGGTCAACAGCATCACATTGGGGTGGTTTGGAAAGTCTGCCTAAGATATATCTAATACTAGTTTTCATCTACATACTGGTACAAAGTTAGATAAAATTTAAATTGATGTAAACTTAAGTGACCAGTGAACCTTGCTGCAGTAAGGTCACATTCATTCTTACGGACGAGTTAAAAATAAGGACAGTTAAGTCAATTTTTAAATAAAGACATTTTTTATACACATATCTAAACTTCTTTTTTATCAATTTTGTCATGCAGAAACGTCTGCGAGCGTTATGTAATAAATATTTAAGTTACAAGTTGGTCATAGCGGCTGCACCGGCAATGCAGTAGGTCGCAGGTTCGAATCCCGTTGGAGGTGTGAATTTTTGCATAAAGTTAAATTAAATAATATGGGATATAATATTTAACTTGTATTTCCTCGCCCTTGTCCGTACATTTTTTAACTAACTGATGCCGGGTGAGATGAACGATAGCTAAAAAAATATTCTGCTGTCAAAACCTTACATATTTTACTTATTGGTAAAAGAGGTTATCAGTTATTATTGCATTTAGATTGAGTTGCCTGGTTGGAGTAATATCTAGATGGTGCCAGAATAACTTGTCCTGTCAATTTCTAGATGTGTTATTGATTATATGCCCTGGATGCTAGCATCCCACCCACCCACCACAGTGGAATGTAGGTACATAGTTCAGATTTCGGAATTTAAGCCAAAGCTCATCAGAACAAAATCAGTGACAATGATAATTTGTCTGTGTATCATACCTTTTTAACCCCCGACGCAAAAACGACGGGGTATTATAAGTTTGACGTGTCTGTCTGTCTGTTTGTTTGTCTGTCTGTGTGTGTGTCTGTCTGTGTATGAACCGATTTAGATATCTTTTTTTTTTGTTTGAAAGCTGAGTTAGTCGGGAGTGTTCTTAGCCATGTTTCATGAAAAAATGTCCACTATGTCGGGGGTTCTTTCCAAATTTTAATTTTCTGGTTAAATTATATTTTGAGTTGACAATCTCACAAACACCTGATAGTGGCTTAATTGTCTTCATAGCATCCTTTCCACCTTCACTTAACTTATTACGGATTTATACGGAAATTGCTGTTTTTATCATTAACTGGTCCACGGCATTATGTAATTATTATTATTGTGTAATTTGTGTATAAACAACCAGTGGATTTAAATAACGTCAGCATGTAAAAACAGCCGGTGAATTAACCTTGAAACTTTATTTTACATAATACGATAAGTTGATATCTGATTTAAGTATCTCTCAGAGGATGTAAGTAATTACAATTGGATCCCAGTTTGATCTGATAAAGAAGTATTTTTACTTCGTCCTTTTTTGTCCGTGTTTCAATAAAACTCCATTTTTAGCGCCACCTAAAATAAATATAACTACACTGATGATGCCTACAAAATGTATACATATAGTTTTAAGCCTAAAAAGCCCATACATTTCAGGCCCCGTAGCCGAATGGCATTTCTCCGACGCCAAACGAAAGCGATACGCCGCTGGCTCTGTCGCGCCAATACGCAAGCGCGATAGAGATAGATATCTACTAGCGCTTCGTTTCGTGAGCGTTTCGTGAGCGATTGTGCCATTCGGCTAGCCACCCTGGGGTACGCTTTTTATAGGCTTTGTCAGTCCCGTACTCGACAACAACATCCTGTTTACGACCTTAATGACACTCACTATACATATGTATGTATGTATAGTATTCCATCCATATGTTATGTGTTATTCCATCCATAAGAAAACTTGTTAGCTTTATATTTAGCTCTGATCAGACCGGTATTCTTTTATTTTCTTTGGAAACCCGTTCTCTTATCCTTAAAGGGGTTGGACCTGACCTGCCAGTATCATAATAGAAATAAATACACCCGACTGACTGCGGTTAAGCTGACCGGAGCCACAGCGGCGTAGGTCCCAGTGCGTTTTCACATTATCCGATCCGATATCGGATGTCGGACCGATATCCCATACTTTACACGCGCCATCTTGGTTTTTTTCCTTTGAAATCCTTCGATTCATCATTGAAATCGGATAATGTGAAAGCGGATTTATGATCAGGGGGCCGATTTTTGAGTCTCACTGTCACTAAAATACCGGTTGAAAACGGTGAATTGCCTATTATTTTCAGTGACAATTTTCTGAATTCGAACGCCGTGAGACTCAAAAATCGGCCCCCAGGGCCCGTAACTTTCATGCCGATGACATAATTTTGACGTCACGTTGCATATAGGATGATTCAAGAGTTTTATTTAATAATTAATCATTATTCATCAATCATTTAAATCATGACTTCAAAACTAATCTATTCATAAGTGAAATAATTAATACTTACTTGATACGTGAAAAGTAAATTAAATTATTTGTTTATTTTTCATACATACATGTTATTAAATAGTTTTGTTACCATATTTCAATAAATCATTAAAACAAAACAAATTGTTTCCTTTTCGTTTCACGTATCAAGTAGGTATTAATAACACGTATGAATAGCTTTCTTTGTAAGTCATTTGTACATGATTAAATTGATTAATGAATAATGATTAATTATTACAATAAAACTATTTGAATCACCTATATGCAACGTGACGTCAAAGTGATGTCATTGGCATGAAAATTACGGGCCCTGTTTATGACTCTCTCCACTACCTACTTGGTTGCAATTCACAACAATTTTTATAAGTTTTTGTGACTAGGTCCTAGGTTATTTGCCATAAAAGACTTAAGGTATCAATGACACTAATTGTCTCCCATTTAAAACTAATTATTATTTCATTAAATTATTATGTTTCAACAGTGGTGAGCGCCTCGCCTGGACTCTTCGGTGGTTTCGGAGGTAAAGATCATTTATTTACATGAACAAATTTACACAATATATAAACTAAAACTAATCATAAAACTTAAAAGCTAGCTTATATCTAAAATAGGCCCTTGCAGCAATGTACCAAGTCTAAATATTAGAGGAAAAAGCAGAGGTAAAAAGGAATAGAATTTATTTATAGAAAATAATACGACCACATTAGTCTAGTTCATAACGAGAAGTGAAGGAAAATAATATGACAGATATAAAAAACATGTTAGACTGTTCGAAATACAAATAGTATAAATAGTAAAAAGGTTTAACACCAAGGATGCTGGCGACATCTCCACGCTGTATCGCAATACTGGTACGTTGCGTGGGGAAGTCGCCAGCTCTACGGTCACCAGGGTGGCTAGCCGAATGGCACAATCGCTCACGAAACGCTCACGAAACGAAGCGCTAGTAGATATCTATCTCTATCGCGCTTGCGTATTGGCGCGACAGAGCCAGCGGCGTATCGCTTTCGTTTGGCGTCGGAGAAATGCCATTCGGCTACGGGGCCAGTTACTTTATATCTCGAGAACTATGTACGCTATCGATTTGAAATGGGAATTGTTATTTTATTTGTGATTGCAGATTCGGTGACCGGCACACTGACAAAACTGCCGCAGTCCGTGAACAAAGGTGTCAGCAATGTTCAAGAATCGATCCCGTTCTCTGATGGCCAATTCGATAAGGTCTTTGGTAAGTGTTTATCGTGTTGGACTATATATTCCAATATTGAACCACAACCGTAACGAGTCTTGGTGGAATCTTGAGCGCTGCGAGGGTTTCAAGGCACGAAGGTCATTTTAATATTAAACAATTTATAGGCAAATTCTACCAGTTAGAACATCAAGTTAAAATTTGTATGAAACTACTTTCTACTCTTGTGGATAAAATGCACTTTTGCTATCTGTTTTCGAAGACTCCCGAGGGGCTTTACCGGTTGGTGGTGAAAGGGTTTTTAAACGCATAGGTAGTTGTTTGGAATCGACAAAATTACAAAAAAATTGCGAAGATAAGTATACCTACTTTAGGTATGTACATGATTAATAATCTCAATAAAAAGGTTTGAAAAGCGAAAGTACCTTAAAGCCAAACTTTGATTATGGCACAGTTTCAAGGCATAAGAGATAAACAAACGATTAAAACAATATAATGTATGAGTACTATACCTACTTTTCTCGCAAATGAGTGTTTGAAAAATGTTGCACATAAGTAGTTAAAGACACTTGAAAATCTGCTGCTGCTGAACATCACTCCTATCGTTTTAGAATAGTAGTACCATGATGCCGTCAAATACAAGTTCCTACCATCTATGATAAAATCCATGAACACCAACTTAACTTTCTTCCACAGGATCATCCGACGAGATGGTGAAAAGCTTCCGCAAGCAGCAAACCAAGTCGTTCGCGTCCCTCTCCGACATCCTCCCGGCCGGTCTCAGTCTCCCAGACCTGAGTCTGCCGCTCCCGATCCCGGGAGTCCCAGGGTTCGGTCTGCCCGGGACCAGCTCTGGCAGCTCTGGCAGCTCTGGACCGGCGCCGCCTAAACCGAAGTTCGACCGGTCTATGCGTTTGCACGAGGATCTTATTGTACCGTTGTCTGGGTTCACAGAGAGCTTTGAAATAGAGTAAGTTATTGCTTCTGTAGTACCTAGCTTTACTTCTGTATTCGGTGCTTTTGAGATACCACGCGAACGGAGCACAGAGACGTTTCTTAAACCGATGCTTATTCAAATCCGATTTCTATCGTTTTCTATCTAATAATATGACGAAACGATTTCGAATCAGGCCGTTCGACTTCGTCTTTTAACATTTTGACAACCAGACCATTTTACATGTTCATGAGCTCCAATATTGCCGTAAATTAGCAAGTCAGCCCAATTACACTTATCTTACTTATACAAGAGTCAGTAGTCAGTCTGCTAAATTGCGTTGGAAGAAGACAGAAAAAGAACGAAGAGCAAGACGCTCTTAGGTACTGATTATATAGTGCCATCAGTGCTCAGCTTAATGTCATCATAAATCTTTAATTCTAGGTGGCACGCTGAATCCGACTCTATGCGTAAGACCATGGAGGGTGGCAACACCGTGTACCGATCACCAAAGCCGGACGGCAAAGTGGAGTTCCTTGAGGTACACCTGACTTTACCCCTTATTCATACACGTACACTAAAGTTATCAAGCCGATAAAGTTCGTTTGTCCCTTTCTATCACACAAATACGTCGGAAAGCGACAAACGAACTTTATCAGCTTGATAACTTTAGAATACGTTTATGAATAAGGGCATTAATCTTTTAGGTCATAAACAAAAACGACAGAATACAAACCTGTGTAAGGTATGTACCTTTAAATGTAAAAAAAAATCTGTGACCTTACGTGGTGAGCTTATCAAAAGCCTCATTTACATACTTACCAGAGCCGTTTGTATTAGGCAGGTCAGGTCGGTAGGTATGTCATCGATATTGCAAAAGTTGTTTGTTCCTCAAAGTTTGTTTTTGCTAAGGTATTCTTATGTAGCTCGGTGGTCAAACTCTGGCATTCGAATAGCCAGCTAGAATCTGAAGTCCTTTCTTACTAAGCACAAAGCTGAAAAATGTTACCACAAAGCTTAAATCCAAATTAAAAGTGGTAAGAACACTGTTAGCGAGTCTAGATTGCTAGAGGCAACCTACCTCAATAATCTGATGGCGTGGATATATCGTTCATGCTCCGTCGTAGCTCATTGTAGTAATTTTCATATCTTCCCTATTATCCGGCAGAGTTCGTTACGGAGCGCTCACAATTGGCCTCTTACTACTAAATTCTGGAATAGGTCTAGGCCTTAGTGTTAGTTAGTGCCTTACAACATGGCTAGACGTTGTAAGGCACCTCCTAGACCTATTCCAGAATTTTACAGTTTCTATTGTAAATATTCCAGATTCGTGAAGAAGAAGAAGGAAAGAACAAGGTTCACCGCTGCTCACGCACCGTCGTCTCATTGGCTGCTCCTGCTCAAAAGTCCTTCCCTGGTCTGCCTGACTTGAGCGATTATGTCTTCGTAGGTAAGTCACCTGCAGGGCTAAGATGGACGGCTGTCTGTCACGTTCTAACAAATATGTATGTGCGAAAGTGATGCATGATATAACAAGTGACAAAAACACGTCCATGATACGGCCACTGGCAGGATTTAGGTATATGGTTATGGTTGCTTTGAAACTAAAGGGGGAGCACCGAACATTAGTTCGTCGGTCGGTAACGGCCTCTCAGTTAGAAGTTAAAGGTCACGGTGACGGGGACGAACAACTGACAGACCGTTGTAGTCCGATGAACTCAACCAGTGGTCCCCTTAGCACAAAAAATACCTTACCTTAGTAAGGTAGACGAGTTTGACGTGATTAGGGGACCGATTGTGTGTGTACCGTAAACTTACTTATTCCATTGGGTAAGGGGTCGATTGATTTTAAAATCTAATTAAAATATTTTTTTTCCCACAGGAAATGCAAAATCAGAACTATGGAGGAAGGTAATAAAGGGCAAACCAGGTGAAAATGGCGCCGTGAAAGGGGAGACTCTTACAGTCACTCACGAGATGCTGGTTGCGAGGGAGAAGGATGGACCAGTTCCAATCAGGTCAGTACTAAATCAACTCTAAACTCATGTATTTATTACCATTTTCCTGGAATTTTCTGGATATCTAGCCAAGATGACAATCTTTCATTCACTAACTAAGGGTACGTTAATCTTTCTATAACTCTTGCATAGATATTAATGAGACGCATTTATTTTCTGGTATTGGCAATGGCATCTTGGCTACGCATCGTCATAGTTATCAAACTTGAGATTGTATTGATGACATAAACATAGCTTAGTATTTAAGTAGTACAGTCAAGGTATGGAATATAGACGTGGACATAGTGCCAAAAAAAGTATCCACAATTCTAACGTATACCTATTTTTGTCCGTGTCCACATTATTGCTTTGACTGTACCTAGTTTCCTAATATAGTCCCAAAAACATCAAATTAAACAGCTTCAAACCATTTTCAAACAGCTAACCTATACCCTTCTTCTTCAGATATTCGGTGATGACAGACAGCTCCATCCTCGGTCCCGCCAGCGACGTCTACATCCACAACTACAAGGTCCTCTCTCCCCCCTCCGCCCCCATCAAGCCTGACACCAGCAAGTGCAAGACCATCGAGGACGCCACTCCTCGCCAGAAGAGACAGAGCTTATTCTCCAGGATTACTGATACTTTGTCGAGCTTCAACCCTGTTCAGGACTTATCGCTGCCTTTTGGTGGGGACATTGGACCTAAATTTGACAGGTAAGTGTTAAGACCCCATTTTCAAGGAGTCCGTAGCACAATGACGCCAGCGATGTCTAGATCCACAACTACAAACTCCTCTCTCCCTCCTTCTCCCCCATCAAGCCTGACACCAGCAAACTAGTGCAAGACCATCGACTCCATCGAGGACGCCACTCATCGCCAGAAGACACAGAACTTTGGAGGAGATATAGGACCTAAAGACATGTATAAGTTTTAACGATTATTGGGCAAATAGAGAAACGCACTATTGAGCATCATTTATGAGACTATTACACATTCTACACATGCTTCTTGAGAAAGGTCTACTGCCAGCTATTTAAAGAATATGATTCAGATTATTTTTCAGTATTTTTACAAAACCAAAATTGGAGGCGACCCTGAACTTTTTTTAAAGCAACCACAGTATAAGGACAACTCAGTAGAAAGTTAATCTCCTGCGATGGGTATTTGGCTTTCTCGCAAGCGCCGCTCGCGACATTGACAGCGCCACGCAGTGCGGCGCGTACTGACGCGACCGGCATCATTCGGTTCCGCATGTACTCTCTGCATCTCGCTCGCGCAGAGCGCTACTCAAGGACAAACCGCGCGGCGCAAAATTTCTTAGGAGAATTATTGCTGAGTCATCCTTATACTGTGAAGCAACCTCTTTTGCGCTTGCTGTCGCATCCCAAACTCACAAGTTTCTGAATCACAAGTAATCAAGTGGTAATATAGGTACGCTAAATGAATGTGTGCTCTTTTCCAGCTTCAAAAACGAATTCAAACGCAACTACCTCGACCCAGCCGAAGAAGCAGTCCGCAAGAACCTGCTCACTCAATCCTCGCGCTTCATCGAGGCCGGCAACCGAGCCACCTCCAGCTTCAAGATGGGTGTCAACTTCCTGGCCGACCGGCTGGATGAGGAGATCAGCCAGCTGTTCGGGGTCAGGGAGCCTGAGGGGGGTGTAGCTGAAGTGGGGATGGTCCCGTTCCCGTATTCGGAGAATGAAGTGAAGAAGGCGTCGGATAAGCTGCCTGAGGAGTTTGATTGGAGGAAGCATGGGGCTGTGTCGCCTGTGCGCTGTAAGTCTACTTTCCTGTTAGATATGAAGTTTAGGGCCAGTTACTATGGACGGAATGTTATTGCCCTAACATATTGCAGGGCGTTCCTAGGTCATCGCATACGCGAGAGCGAGAACAAGATCCCGCTCTCACTTATGGGATAGCCATTTGGGGCACAACCCGGTAGTATATTTAAATTAAGACCTTAAGCAGTGAACTGTTGCAAAAATGCGAAAGTTTAGCAATCGGTGACAACTTTGGTGCAACCGATTGCAAAGATTTACTTAGTCCTCGAAAACCTTCGAGTCTTAATTCAAGCTCTTTGGCTCTAGTCATGAAGTTGAAAATATTGGATCGTAAAAAACCAGCAGCATTTTTTTTTTATTTTTTCAAAACCATTTGCATTTTGCACATCACATTTGCATTTTACTAAAACACTGATGAACATGTGTCTAAATCTACCCATAGATCAAGGAACAACATGTGCCTCATGCTGGGCCTTCGCCGTAGCGGGCTCCACGGAGGGTGCTCTCTTCAAGAAGACCAACAACCTGGTGCCGCTCAGTCCTCAGTGTCTCGTCGACTGCGGCAAACCGTGAGTATTGGAGTATAGATGGTACTAACCACCTTCTAGTAGACATGCCATGACGGGCTCCACGGAGGGTGCTCTCTTCAAGAATACCAACAAACTGGTGCCTCTCAGTCCTCAATGCCTCGTCGACTGCGACAAACCGTGAGTATTGGAGTATAGATGGTACTAACCACCTTCTAGGAGACATGCCTTGACGGGCTCCACGTAGAGTGCTCTCTTCAAGAAGACCGACAAACTGGTGCCGCTCAGTCCTCAGTGCCTCGTCGACTGAGGCAAGCCGTAAGTAATATATTGACTTACAAAGGATAAAAATATCTTGAGTCATCCCGGAATCGCTGGAAGACCACCAAGTTGATCCCGCTGTCTTTCACCTCTCTCAGTCACCATCTTGGAGACACTGGACCTTCTTCTTCATTGCGCTGTCCAATAAGACCAATAAACTGGTACCTCTCAGTATGGTGTTCCACGTGACAGGGACTATGGAAGACACACTCTTCAAGTTAGTGTTCACCACTGTCTCGTCGACTATGAGAAGCCGTAAAATGTATAGATGTCTCTAGTAGCCATCATCCTTGAGACATCTAGGCCTTTATAATGACAGGCTGGACGGGAAAACTTACAAGCTGATACCGCTCTGTTTTGTTTAAGGTCTTGTCATGCTTTTCAAACGGAGTTACGGAATTTGGTGTTACTTTACTACTTTCTGTCCAGGTTCGGAGCGCAGGGCTGCGGGCCTACCTGGCCGAGCTTCGCCTATGACTACATCCAGAACAAAGGCCTCGCCGCCTGGGACGAGTACGACTACGAAGCTAAGGTACTCTGTCTAATATCAGACTGTTCTATTATGATCTGGCCCGACCCACTTCTGCGCAACATATTAAGGCATGTTTTGTATTAAAAGCTCAAAAAATAGCGTCCGCAGAATTTGACTCTTGCTTGTCTGTCTTGTGCATAGAGGAATAAGTAAGGGAAAAGTTGTAACTCCATACATCAGTAAATGCGAGTTATTTGTAGTGACATCTATCGTCATTCACTCGTCAATCACGCGCCAACTAGCGTAAATTATCAGTACTGCTACTCGACACTAGGTGCCGACACTATTGCGTCTGCCAAAAATGTAATATTAAAACAGTTTACACCTTATATTTTAAGCTGAAGTAATTGAAAGCAAAGTACTGATTAATACTATTGTAATATTAGCTAAAAATTGTTGAGCAATAGACTTTTTGTTCGTCGTGACGTCTATTGACAAGTAGCAGTACTGATAATTTACGCTAGTTGGCGCGTGATTGACGAGTGAATGACGATAGATGTCACTACAAATAACTCGCATTTACTGATGTATGGAGTTACAACTCTTCCCTTACTTATTCCTCTATGGTCTTGTGGCGCATGTTCCTTTTTTATGGAGCGTGGCAAACAGACCTCCAAGATTTCTATGAAAAATCGATCCCGAGATGTAATAGGTTGTAGTTAAATTACAGAAATAATTTACTAATCGATGTTCAATTGTTATATTTCTAGGTCCTGGAATGCAAGGACACCAAAGTGTCCCCCGTGACGCACATCAGCGGACATGTCAACGTCACTGCCAACAATGAGGACGCTCTCAAGGTACCAACCAGAATTTACTCTAGCACCTCTTACTGTTAGGCTGGGTTTCACTTTATCCGATCCGATATCGGATTCCGGGAAGATTTCAATAGAAACAATCCAAGATGGCGCCTGTAATGTATGGAATATCGGTCCGACATCCGATATCGGATCGGATAATGTGAAAACGCACTTATGTTCGTATGTCTTACCAAGCTCAAGTTCAAGTTCTCCTGTGTTCTGTTCAAGTGTTACGTGTGTACGTGTTTATTTCATAAAGTTTGACGTTTAAATTAACACTTGCCCACATGGAATAATCATTTCTTGTTTAGGTGGCGATCAAGAACCATGCGCCTACTGTGGTGCTAGTCGACGCAATGGCCAAAACTTTCATCTACTACAAGAGCGGAGTTCTGAACGACAAGAAATGGTGAGATACCACAACATGTCCTAACTTCTTTTTCTTTACCTTGACAGGACCAACTATCCTGGATTAGCTCGCTTGCGCCTTGGTCTTCTTTTGGTCTCGGGCAAACATGGTCGCGTGATATACGATAAAATGTCAGGCCAGCGATAGGGATAAAGTTTATCGAACTAGCGTGCTAGTCCTTCGCCCGCAGAAGAACCTTCTTCACGATATAAATACTGCCTTAGCCTCTGTTAGTCTCTCTCCTGTTTCGTAATGTGTACTTTTAATGTATTTTTGTCTGTCTTCTGCATTAAAACCGAAATAAATTACATATATGAAAGAAAAAGTGACCAAGTCCTCTGGTGCCTGAGGCTGAGGAGTCCTTGTATAGATTACTCATATGAGAGATAATTTCGACCTCGACAGCTGTGACCTGGGTGGCCGAGCGGATAAAGAGGCATCTCCCGCGATTGGAGAGTACGCTGGTTCGTTTCCAGCCTCAGGCACCAGAGGACTTGGTCACTTTTTCTTTCATATATGTAATTTATTTCGGTTTTAATTTATATACATAGTAGTGTGGCTACTTTAAGACAGCACAAGTTGAAATATTTTCAATAGATTATAATTTAACTTGTGTTCATTAGAAATGTCTTCTGCATCACTGACAAATGTTTTTTTTCAGCGGTCAAAGCAAACCCCGCCTCAACCACGCAGTCCCTAGCCGTCGGCTGGGGCTCAAAAGACGACTCCAAGGATGCCCCCACTTCATCCTGAAGAACAGCTGGTCGGACAAGTGGGGGAGGAGGGCTACATCAAGATAGCCCCGGAGTCGTGCGCCGTGCTGGAGCGGCCGACCTACTCGCTGCTGCAGCAAGCCAACGTGGACAGGGCGGCGCTGCGCTCTTCCTATAAAGATTAGGCGATAAGATGTATCTTTTTATATTATGGTCGATGAATAAAAATGTTTCCGTAATAAAAGCGTATTTTTGAAGTTTTGTCTATCTTGCGTTATCCATGTCCACGAGAGCCTGAGGTACACTTTGGGTAGTAATCCCAGAATTTTACGTAGAGCGTGGACACTGGAGGGCAAATTATTGGGAATAGTCGGATTTCATCACGATGTTTTCTTTCGCCGAAAAGCGACTCTTAAATTCCAAAAAACTCAAAAAGCCAAGATTCGAATCTCTGATCTCCGGAAGGAAAGTCAAATGCTCTTACCACCAGCACTTTTTCTTATCAAAAGTGTGTTTAGGTCTCCATTGACACCCTCTACTTCTTAAAGAACAGTTGGTCTGACAAAGGGGGGGGGGGCTACATCAAGATAGCCCCGGAGTCGTGCGCCGTGCTGGAGCGGCCACTCGCTGCTGCAGCAAGTCAACGTGGATAGGCCGGCGCTGCTCTCTTCCTATAAATGAATAAAAATGCTTTCGAAATAAAAGTGTATTTCTAAACACGTCGGTAGCAAACAGGCATACGGTCCGCCTAATGAAAAGCGGTCACCGTAACCTGTGTTTTTTTGAAGTTTTTTTTCCTAATTTGAGCTATCTATATCCATGAGAGCCTGCGTTTTCACATTATCCGATCCGATATCCGATGTAGGACAGATATCCCGTACCTACATTTAAGCCGCCATCTTTGATTTTTGCCTTTGAAATCCTTCCGACAACCGATATCGGATCGGATAATGTGTAAACGCACGTAAGGTGTAAACTTTGCTAAGTAATCCCAAGATTTGACGTAGAGCGTGGACACTAGTTTTCAACTGGAAGGCAAAATATTGGGAATAATCGGATTTCATCACGATGTTTTCTTTCGCCGAAAAGCGACTCTTAAATTCCAAAAAACTCAAAAAAGCTAAGATTCGAACGACCATGCTTGCCTGCCTAAGTGCCTACATGAGCTATGTCACTCATTTATAATATTCATATCGAACCGCTGTAGTCAACTATAATAGGACCTTTTAGTTAAATGCAAAGGCCATGCCAGGATAAGTTAAGTGAATCTGCCCCCAGCGAGTTTTGGCTTTATAATACTTTTTTTTTCAAGTTTTTGTATGGCAATATAACACAATATTAATATTATATAATTGTCCTTACTACATGCACAATATACGTGACGCATAAAGTTTTGGGAGCTGAAATTTGGCATACTCGATACGAATACAAAGACAAATCAATAAAAAAATATACAAGCCAAAACATGCTGGGGGCAGATTCACTTAGCTTATCCTGGCATGGCCTTTATAGTTAGATCTAACTACCTATAATACTTATTATAACTATGTAGTGTAATCAAAAGGACACAATAAAAGTCATAAATCATTACCATGGAGCAGTAGAGTGGCTTGACTATTGTATTGTATTGTATTGTGTTAGGTTCCGTTAAATTTTTTGAGAGAGTTGATGATTTCACGCAGCTAGAAGATGTTGATACAACTCCCAGCCAGTCTACCCGTGACTTGACTATGAGTGAAGATCGTGTTAGTTTAAATCAATAGATTGAAAATATTAAATAAGTAGATAGAATAGAATAAAACAAACATTTATTCTTGAACACAGGCAAGACAAAATACACATACTTACCTAATAACGAGACAGAAGTAAGTGAAGTGCCACGAAATGGCCTCATCTCAGCGTGTTGCTGGTGACTTCCCGCTGATCTTCCGATGAGGCCATATACTGGGGAGGCTATTATTGCTATGTCTTGTATGGGAACCCTGCATTTTATGATTAAGCTCTGAGACTTGGCACAGTTGTTCCTTGGGTGGCCCTGAGTAGATAAAGATCGGGAGGCATCGAGAGCCCCCCTTAATTTAGGAGGGAGGAGGGGGGGGAAGGCTGGCTCCTCCGTATATTTTGTATAGTTTTAGAGAAATACGGTTTCATAGAAAACGCGGCGGCGCCAGCCTTCCCCCTCTCTTCCCTCCTAAATGAAGGGGGGCTCTCGATGCCTCCCGGTCTTTCTTTATCTACTCAGGGCCACCCAAGGAATAACCTGTACCAAGTCTCAGTGCTTAATCATAAAATGCAGGGTGTTGTGCAATAGCCTCCCAGCTAATAGAGATGACGTTTGTGATGGCCATTAGCCTTGTATTCAAGTGACCTAACCTGTCCAAATATGTATACCTAAATTACTTTACTGGTATTTGTCCAATCTCAACCTTAAAAATGTTACATAAGCTTCTTACTTGTATATTAGGATACATAGGATGTTTATTTATGTTAATATGTTAGTGTTTTTGTAAGTTCTGGGTGCTATTGAATCAGGCGAACGAGTCAGTCGGCATTTATTAATATACAAGTATGTTGGTGTTTGTTTTGCTGCTATGCGCTGTTGGTAAGCATTCATATTATACAGTAATTTAAATATAACTAAGGTCAATTAAAAAATGATATGCGAGAAATTGGGCCCTGTTTCTGAGTGCTTAAAACTAGCACAAAAATTGTTGTTTCGCAAAGTTCAATAAGAATAGTGTAGGTGATAGTTATATTTTTTTTTATATACTACGTCGGTGGCAAACAAGCATACGGTCCGCCTGACGGAAAGCGGTCACCGTCACCTATGGACGCTAACTCAATGAATGTCACGTGCGCGTTGCCAACCCATTAGAAACTTGTACAATCCTTTTTGCTGTGTGTTAAGTACACAGAAAAAAATAGTGTACAAGTTCCAAGGAGGGTTTGGGTTGCCGACGACTCAAAGGACAATAGACGAAACAAATTAGTTCCGTAGGTCCTTCCGTCACCAGCACGCCACCCCTCGTTGAGCTCTGGCAGCCTTACTCACCGGCAGGAACACAACACTATGAGTAGGATCTAGTGCTATTTATTTGGCTGTGGTCTTCTGTAAGGCGGAGATACTGCCCCAGTTGGGCTCTGCTCTAGGTTCGAGTGACATGATGATGATTATTATTTTTATTATTTAAAAGCAACGATATTTTAAAATCAAATTCATTATCATTATAAAGTCTCACATTTTTTTAATACAATATTTATTTGTGAAAACATGTTTTTACATATACATCAGTCTAAAGATACAGACTAAATTCTCAGACATTTTTCAGACACCTACTGATCATAATATTTTGGTACCTATTGTACCTAAGTACAGTCGAGGTAGGTATTAAATATAGATGATGAGAATATAGAATAGAATAGAAAATATTTATTTGGAATACAGATACATGATAAATACAAGTAATATTTAAGTGTCTAACAGACACGGCACTGGTTTTCAGGGCACCCAGAAAATTAATAACTAAGTCTTATAAATAAATATGTATCCAAAATCATAACGTATGAGCAATAAAGTCGTGTACTTAGTTTTTTTTTGCTGACTGTACACTGATATACACCGGGGGATTAATCTGCTTTTGCTTTGATATAATGAAGTAATATTAGAGTGACCGCGGCTTAATTTGAAGGTTGCGCTTCTTCGAGATCAAGCACATTTACATACTTGCTCCGCACTTTGTGAATTTTCTTGTAATAGAATATTTATATTTATATAATGATGTCATTTGTTTTGATTACACATCAACTCTTACCTGCAATAGAAACAACGATATTAATACAGGATTATTGTATCTTTAGAGTCTCGCAAAGCACCATCTGTCAACAAAAAAAAATAAACTCTTAATAAATGTTTAATATGTATAATTACATAAATCCATACTAATATCTGTGTGTGTATGTGTCTGTTTGTTTGTCCGTCCTTCACGGCAAAACGGAGCGACGAATTGTCGTGATTTTTTAAGTGGAGATAGTTGAAGGGATGGAAAGTGACATAGGCTACTTTTTGTCTCTTTCTAACGCGAGCGAAGCCGCGGGCAAAAGCTAGTAACTTATAATAAGTGGTTTGTTGACAGGAGAGTCGTACACAGATGTCGTCGGAGGTAAAGTATCTATTCCATTATTACATTTGAGAGAAAAATACAGAGAAACAAAATTAAAATTTTGAAAAAACCCCCGACCGCGACCTAGTGAACCGATTTTCATGAAACATGGCTAAGAACACTCCCAACTAACTCAGCTTTCAGACAAAAAAACTAAATCAAAATCGGTTCATCCGTTCGAGAGCTACGATGCCACAGACAGACACACACACAGACAGACAGACAGATAAACAGACAGACAGACATACACACAGACAGACACGTCAAACTTATAACACCCCTTCGTTTTTGCGTCGGGGGTTAAAAATACATTTGGCTATGTTATGTACAGTCAACAACACAACTGTGAATGTGAAATACAGACGAAGTGCCAAAAATAAGTACACAGAACTTTATTGCCTGTATATTACGATGTGTATACATATTTTTGGCACTTTGTACTCACAGCTGGGTTGTTGACTGTACTTAGCTCTTGACTTTACTCATATCACCGTATAATAAAGAGTACTATCGTACAGTATGGCCACTCCCGCTCCCGGCTGAAAACGTCGCCCACCCCCTCTCGGTTACCTCACAGTTACCGCCTGTCAAAAACGCGAACAGTCAACCTGTCAGATCTCACTCATACAAGCATGGTACGCGTTCACCTATACGAGCTTAGAATGTGTGCTAGGAACGCGCCTCTTTCATATATTTGATCGGCAGTGTCCGAGGTGTGCTCATATTGACTGACTAAGAACATCTCAATACACCTGTTAAAAAATAATTAGCAAAAACATCGTGATGAATCAGACTAATCCCAATAGGGCCTACTTAGGTACCTAAGATATAGTTTAGTTTGATTTGCTAAGTAAAATACACCTATGTCAACTTCTATGATTACTTGATTAGTTAAAGCTGCGGCTGGAAATCACGAATTAAGTGGAAACAATGCGGGTTAACTCAAGGTTAACTATAATAATTATTTCTAGCAATCTGTTATGACTTTGTTATAAACGAAATGCTCCGTTGTACCACATTTAGGCCACTCTGTCTTCTATCTGGCCGAAACATGGTACTCAATCGAAAACCGAATTATTTCACTATTGTACAAAATGTCATAGTTGATCGGATAATCAGTTTTTAACCCCCGACGCAAAAACGACGGGGTGTGTGTGTGTCTGTCTGTTTGTCTGTTTGTCTGTCTGCCTGTGTGTGTGTTCGTCTGTGGCCGATTTAGATTTCGTTTTTTTTGTCTGAAAGCTGAGTTAGTCGGGAGTGTTCTTAGCCATGTTTCATGAAAATCGGTCTACTATGTCACAGTCGGGGGTTTTTTCAAATTTTTAATTTTGTGGTTAGGTTATTTAAAATAACTGTGGTGTTTCAGCATCTGAGCCAATTCCTTTCTCTGGGGAGCGGGATCAGCTGTTTCGTAAGTATATTTTCAATATATAAAGTACCTAAGCTTTCAGTCTTATTTCAGCGTTAAGTAGGTATAATCTGTTTTATCAGAATTTATTTTAAGCAATTTTTTAAAATAGCAATTGGCAATAAATGTTGATGGATGATGATGTTGATGATGTTGTTCAGTATGCGACTAACGTACGCTTGCATGTGTGTGTGTGGCTGCGCCCACCACGATACCTGTACGCCAATAAACCAGTGCATAACTAGCTACCGGTTGTTTCACTTGTGTCCACCTACGTATCTAACAGTGGCGACGAATACCCACATTTAGGGAAAAAAAAAAACATGTCTTCTGGATTATTTGGAATTTTGACCAGTTTTGACCACAATGAACATGAGTGGAAGACTTACAAAAGCCGTCTGACACAGTGGTTTGTGGCAAACGACATCACCGATGTGACAGACGCAACCGGAACAAAGCGCAGAGCTATATTGCTAAGTGCACTCACGGAGGGTACGTACAGACTCGCTGCGGATTTGGTTCTACCAAAGGATGTACAAACGGTGCCCTACGACGATATCATAACAAGTTTGGATACTCATTTCAACCCTAAGAGAGTAGGGTTCAGCGAGAGACACAATTTCTACGCAGCGGTACAACGACAAGGCGAAACGCACTCACAGTGGGCCGCGAGACTTCGTGGCCTGACGTCGCTTTGTGCCTTCAAGAATGTGGAGGAAACGCTGCTCGATCGCTTTATTATGGGAATGAGGGCTTGTTATGAAAAAGAAAAGCTGTACGCTCAGGATCTGACTGGCCTTACGCTTGGCAAAGCTGTGGAATACGCCGAAAATGTTGCCACCGCGCGCGCAGCTGGACCCGCTATTAAAGATATCGCGCAGTACTAGTGCCCATAAGGGACAGGCCGCGGCTAAGTCTAGCCGTTTAGCGAAGCCTAAGTGTACCACATGCGGATATACCAACCACAAGACCGCGGAGTGTCAGTACAGTGATTATGTGTGTAAGAAGTGTAACGTTAAAGGCCATCTACGTAGGGTGTGTCCGTCAAAAGTGAACTACGTAGACAATGGAGCCGACGACGAGGACTTCGGAGACGATGGTGAGGTATTTGTTATACGTTCGTTGCGGGGAGAGCCAATGGTAGGCACTGTAACTATTCGCGAAACAAAGTTAAATTTTGAGATAGATACCGGTGCAGCCGTAACGGTTATATCTAATGATATTTATAATTTATATTTTAAAGATGTGCCATTAGGTCCGTTGCGAAGGAAGCTGGTTACGTATAATGGTGATAACATTGCTTGTGTAGGCGTTGTGCGCTTGCCTGTGTGCTACGACGACTGTACACATTCGATAGACATACATGTTGTACGAGACGGCGGAGTGTCTCTTCTAGGTAGGGATTTTATATCAGCCTTTGAATTGCAACTCGTACGAGTTAACCATTGTCACCAACTGTCTTCAGTTGAACAGCTACAAACAAAATTTCCTAAATTATTTTCAAGTTCATTAGGCTGTTTTAATAAACATAAAGTCAGACTGAGGCTCAAAGATAACGCTAAACCAGTTTTTGTTAAAGCGCGGCCTATCGCATTCGCATTGCGCGATAAGGTAAACAAAGAAATCGACCGGCTAGTGCAGTTAGGTATTTTAAAACCCGTGCCCCACGCCGAGTATGCTTCACCTATAGTCCCGGTGTTAAAACGGAATGGCAGTGTTCGACTGTGTGCTGATTATTCTGTTACCATTAATAAGCAATTGATAGTCGACCAGTATCCCTTGCCGACAGCAAAAGAATTATTTGCTAAGTTGTATGGAGGCGTTAAGTTTACAAAACTCGACTTATCAATGGCTTACAACCAATTTGTTTTAGATGATGAGTCGCAGCCGTATACATGCATAAATACATCTCGGGGGCTATATATGTATACGCGGCTTGTGTTCGGTCTAGCGAGCGCGCCGGCCGTGTTCCAGCGCGCCATGGAGGGCGTGCTGGCCGGCATGGAGGGCGTGCTGTGCCTGCTCGACGACGTGCTGGTCACGGGCCGCGACGACGACGAGCACGCGCGCAGGCTCAACGCCGTGCTCGAAAGGTTACAAGACGCAGGATTGACATTGCAACAGGAAAAGTGTGACTTTTATAAAAATAAAGTTAGCTACTTGGGCTATGTTATAGACAAGGACGGGTTACATAAGTCACCCGATAAGGTCGAGGCAATAATAAATGCTCCCGTTCCGAATAACGTTAGCGAGCTCCAATCATTTTTGGGGTTGGTAAATTATTATAGGAACTTTGTACCGAATGCATCGTCAATCCTGGGTCCGCTTTATGACCTTTTAAAAAACCGGCCAAGTGCGAGTCGGGCTCGCGCACAAAGGGTTCCGTAGCAGCAAATATAATAAACCAATAACTTAACCAAAATTACAGTTAAATCAACCTATCTCAAAAACTATAAGAGATACTTTGATCAAACCAAAAATCGTTGAAAGAGTTAATTAGCATGCATCACCTCTATTTTTTTTAGAATTTTATACCCCGTAGTTATAAAAATAGAGGGGGGGGGACATACTTTTTACGACTTTGAGAGCTGATATCTCAAAAACCGTTCACTTTAAGAAAAATGTTTTTTAGAAAACTTTATATCATTTTAAAAGACCTTTCCATTGATACCCCACACGGGTATGTACATCGAAAAAAAAATTTTCATCCCTCAGTTACATGTATGGGGGCCCCACCCCCAATTTTTTTTACTATTTAGTGTCATAATTTTGTAGCGGTTCATACAACACATATTCCCATCAAATTTCATCACTGTAGTACTTATAGTTTCCGAGTAAATCGGCTGTGACAGACGGACAGACGGACAGACGGACAGACGGACAGACGGACATGACGAAACTATAAGGGTTCCGTTTTTGCCATTTTGGCTACGGAACCCTAAAAATGGGTCTAAATGGCAGTGGGAGGATGCACATCACAACGCTTATATAAGTATTAAAAAAAATATAGCATCAGATCGGGTTTTAGCTCACTTTAATCCGGGGGCCAAGCTATTTTTGACTGTCGATGCAGGACCCCGGGGTCTTGGCGCGATTTTATCTCAACTTGACCCCGGAGGCCTCGAGAGGGCGATTTCTTTTGCCTCGAGGACATTGTCGATTGCCGAAACGCGTTATTCTCAGCTCCAAAAAGAAGCTACTGCTATTATTTTTGGTGTGCGTCGCTTCCACCAATATTTGTATGGAAGATCAGAGCCGTTCGTCCTCCGCACGGACCACAAACCCCTTATATCGATTTTTGGACCTTATAAGGGTATTCCAGAGGTGACAGCAAATCGACTTCAAAGATACGCAATATTTTTAAGCGCGTATAATTATAGTATTGAATATGTGCGAAGTGCTGACAACAGCGCTGATTTTTTGTCGCGCGCCAGCCTCCCGGCGCCGGCGCCGACACCTGCACAGGCTCCGGGCGAGCGCGCGGGCGCGCGGGGCGCGGGCGCGGCCGCTCCGCAGGAATGTGCTGACGGCGCGGAACCGTGCGATCGAGCCGCTTACGTGCATTTCGTTATCAGTGGTAGTCTGCCTGTCACCTTCACGGACGTTTGCAAAGAAACCGGTAATGACGTTATTTTAGTTAAAGTACGTAAATATATAATGGAGGGATGGCCAAACAAAGTTAACGATTTACAAATTAAGCCTTATCACTTATGTCGAACGCAGCTGTCGTATGAAAATGGATGCATTATGAGGGGCCATAAGGTTGTAATTCCAGAGACGTTACGTGGAAAAGTATTATCAGAGCTCCATAAATCTCATCTAGGTATAGTGAAGACTAAGGCCGAAGTTAGGTCTAGATTTTGGTTCCCGGGCGTTGATGAAGCTGTTGAACGGATGATAGGGTCTTGCGATATTTGTATACAAATGCGACCAGCGCCAGCCCGAGCCGAGCCCGCGCCCTGGACCCCGCCTAAGGAAGCTTGCAGTCGTGTTCACGCCGACTTCCTGGGCCCGGTAAATGGTCGAATGTACCTAGTGCTGGTGGATGCGTTTTCTAAGTGGCCAGAAGTTTATGATATGTCTAACACAACTACATCCACTGCCACGATTGAAAAAATGTACGAATTTATGTCAAGGTTCGGTATACCGCTAACTTTGGTAACGGATAATGGCACAGCTTTTTGTTCACAAGAATTTCAAGCTTTTTGCAAACTTAATGGCATAAAGCATATGACGTCACCACCATACCATCCAGCGAGTAATGGTATGGCTGAGTCATATATAAAGGTCGTAAAACGGGGTATACGGTCTAGTCTTATGACAAGTACTAATGTCAAACAAGCAAAATTAGCACTTTTAAAGTATTTGTTTGATTACCGTAATTCGAAACATACTACCACTGGGTTTTCTCCCGCGCAATTAGTCTATGGACGTAAAATGAGGTCACGTATAGACCTCTTATCCCCACCCTCACCGCCGCCCTCGTCCGCGGCTCCACTGTCTGATAATGCCAATGTTCAGTGCTCACAGGACAATACTAATGTATCTAACCGTAAAAAATTCGCAATTGGCTCATTTGTACTATATACAAAAAATGTAAACAATGATAAAATCATGTGGTGTAAAGGAACGGTACAAAAACGAATAGGACGCGTAATGTATTTAATTAAAGACTGGGATTCTCAAATATGTTATCGCAAACACATAAACCAATTAGCATTGTATAAGGGTCATATAGGAGATGCTAATGTATGGGACTACGACGATCACGATAAACTTACACACTCACCTGCCTCGACGTCTACGCCGACACCAGTACATGCGCCGCCGTCGCCGCCGCCGCCGCCGCCGCCGCCGCCAACACAGTCGCCGCCGCCGACACCACAATCGTTGATGTTGCCACCGCCCGACCAGAATGCATCAGACCGTACTCACCCCATGGAGGAGGAAGAGTACGTGTAAATACAAACGCACCCTACGGTTTCAATATTATAAATACAAGACTCCAGAAAGTAGACACAAATACAAATCATACTCTAAATTACTAGCTAACTGTATAAATACCTCCCAAAAGTTACAAAATCATAATTTCATTCAGAGATCTGCAAGTAAAAGCAAAGCATGTTGGAAGATTATTAAGGATGATCCAAATCAACACCTTACAGAGAAACATATAACTGCAATAAATAAAGACGGTCATACGATCGAAAACCCTACTCAAATAGCAAATGAATTTAATAATTACTTTATTCAACGTACAGACAATAATGTGAGCTCTACCTTAAAGAACACTAATTCAAAATACATAAATAATACCATTTTTCTAACTCCTGTCAGTCATAATGAAATAAAACACATAATAAAGTCACTTAAAAATACAAATTCTACAGGCTATGACGGAATATCAACAAAAATATTAAAATCATGTGTTGACGAACTGGTGCCAGTTATTACCTATCTAGTCAATTTATCATTTGAGGTGGGCTGCTTCCCAGACACTTTAAAGTTATCCGTTGTCACACCAGTGTTCAAAAAAGGAGACAAGTCCATAATGTGCAACTATCGACCAATAACACTAATTCCAGTTATTTCCAAAATATTTGAAAGAGCTATTCATACACGAATCATGTCATTTTTAGAAAAATATCAGATACTCAAAAAAGAGCAGAACGGTTTCCAAAAAAATAAAAGCACCACACTTGCCACTTTCAAACTAATAGATCAGATCGTCCGAAGTGTCGATAAAAAAAAGCCAACAGTAGTAGTTTTCTTTGACATGTCAATGGCGTTCGATTTTGTGTCACATGAGCTACTAATTCAAAAACTTTATAATCTTGGCATACGAGGACCAACTTTGCAATGGCTTAAGTCATACTTAGCAAACAGACGGCAATGTGTTGAAATAGGAAGCTCCAAAGATGCCACAATAACCCGCCATAGATCTTCATTCATGGAAAATCATCTAGGAGTCCCACAGGGTAGTGTTCTGGGACCACTACTTTTCTTATTATATATCAATGATCTACCAGATATCACCACTCACCAATGTACACTTTTTGCAGATGATGTATCAATTATAATTACAAGTAAAGATGATAAACAGTACAATAGTGATATTAATAATACAATCAAATCAGTAATAGAATGGCTTACATATAATAATTTATCAGTTAACTTGAATAAAACCTTATACATGCAATTCCATAGCAGACAAAATAAAGATAAAGATTTAAATATTAAATACAATGATACACAAATAAAAGAAGTAGATACAGCTAAATTTTTAGGCATTACTATTGATAAACACTGCAATTGGAAAAATCAAGTGGATACTGTGTGCGATAAACTAGTTAGATTCACATATGTTCTTAGAAGACTGCGTAGCATTTCAACATGGAGCACACTCCTTATGGCATATCACGGATACATAGCGTCCAATTTAAGGTATGGCCTCCTTCTATGGGGAAATTGCAGTGATGTAAATAGGGCATTTGTAGCACAAAAAAGATGTTTAAGAACAATGTGTGGGGTACTTCCGTGGGATTCATGTAAACCCTTATTTGAAAAACATGAAATTTTGACACTACCATCCATGTATATATACGAGGCAGCCATTTTTGTAAAAAAGAACCCAGATTTATTCAAAAAGGCCATTGATGTTTACCAAAGAAACACACGATTTCCGGATAAACTTGTACTAGATTTCATCCCAAACAGTTCCCTTTTTACAAAAAATAGTTATTATTTATGTATGCAAATATTTAATGCACTTCCTGAAAATCTTAAGCCCCTGCCTCTGAAACAATTTAAATTCAATTTATATATATGGCTGAAAAAACAAGTGTTTTACTCTATTAATGAGTTTCTACAAGCTTAATAATAGTAATAATGTTAGTATAGTTATAGTTTTAAGTACCTACCCAACCTATGTCTTGTCCACTTATACAAGCAATGTATTTTAGATTAAGACCACATTTTGCATGCCTAACCAGCAAAATATGTCACTGTACAGGAACCTTACCATTGTCACCTTGTTGTACCATATTTTTTGCAAATAAAGAATTTATATATTACGACGAAGACGAGGAAGCGGAGGAAGAGTTTCATGAGGCAGAGTCAGAATCAGAATCAGATGATGAACCGCCAACAGGCAAGGCACGGAGAGTGATGCGTCCCCGTCCCAGAGTAAATTATAAAAAATACTTTTAGGCTTTAGCATTACAATTAGGTTAAAGATTAATACTGTAATAGGTGGAGGGATGTTCAGTATGCGACTAACGTACGCTTGCATGTGTGTGTGTGGCTGCGCCCACCACGATACCTGTACGCCAATAAACCAGTGCATAACTAGCTACCGGTTGTTTCACTTGTGTCCACCTACGTATCTAACAGAGAGGGAGGGGTAAACCCAAACAACGATAGATGGATTGTGTGAAAGAGGATATGAGAATGAAAGATGTGAGTGTTGAGATGACGAAAGATAGAGGAGAATGGAAGAGGATATTTTGCACCGACCCCACATAACGTGGGATAGGGTAGGAAGAAGAAGAGTTATAACTAATCTTATACTACATTTAATTTTTCCCCTCACTAGTTCGGAAACACGTGTTTTGTCCTTTAATACCAGCGGGTAAAAACGCATTTTATCCACTAGTGGGTAAAGTAATTTGACCTTGAATAAAGTCAAAATAACTGCTTTAAAATTGATAAAAGTAGGTGAATCTAGTAATAAAGATGATTTACCACCTGTGGAACTACTGGAAGCAGTGATAAACGCATTTTTTGCGCTGTAGTTTCCTCGCTATAGTGAGGGGAAAAGTTTTGTGTTACACTCGGGTGCAAATGTATTTTACTTCTCGTGTGTTAAAAAACTCGCAAGTTCAGGATTCTATTATCGCTTCGCTCGAGGTTCAACTATAGAATCCTTTCACTTGCTCGTTTTTCAATTCCACACTCGGCGTTAAAATACAACTTTGCCCCCTTGTATAACAAATAACTATTATTTCAGCGTCGTCTGCCGATTTAATAGCAAGTTTCCGGAACGAAAAACCAACTGCTCCAGAACTACCAGCTGTTATCCCATTCAGTTCCGATGCACCGAGTAAACGAGAAACAGCTCTTCATTCTAACACAGATTCAGACACGCCACCTCATCCGGTACTCAACCGATCTATGCACCTACGTGTGGAACTGTTGTTGCCTGATTTGACCAGGAGCTTCGAAGTTGAGTAAGTGACGTTGGGTGCATTAACTAATCAAAAATGTCCAGTCCCGATCAAAAACTTAGATATTTACCTAAAACATCTTGATTCTAGTGTTTTGCGGCCCTTCTTGTGTTTTGCGGCCCTCTTGCATGCTTGAGAGCTAAAATCATTTTTAAAATTGGCATATTTTACGAAAGTAACTGGCTTCCAATCTTACCCAACCAGAGGGGAAACTGGGGCCTATTAGAGTCATTTATATTATGTTATCATGGCACCATCCACCATCCATCCATCTTTGAGTTCACCACACAAGAGAGACCCAAGGGGTTTAACGAAAGCCGACAAGTATGGTGTGCTTTGAACCGCCTTAGAACCGGGGTTGGCAACTGGGCGTACCTCTGGCACAAGTGGGGCTGGAGCGAGTCGCCGGCGTGCGAGTGTGGAGATCCAAAGCAGACTATTAATCACATGGTATTTGAGTGCCCTGTTATCAGATACAATGGACCAGCTGCAGATTTTAAAAATCTGACACTAACTGCGTGTTTGTACCTGCAGACTTCTTAATTTTAAGTTTAAATGTAAATAATATTATGTGTGTAATGTATCGCCATACGATAAATAAATATTGCAGATACCACGCAGAGTCAAACACAGCGCGCACTACAGTGGAGAACTCGTCCATCATCTACCGGAATCCGGATGGGCAGGGCCACATTCAATTCCTTAAGGTAAAACAATTTGGATGCATTTTGATCTATTCTTGGGTTCCTCTTTTAAGTGTTCTAACCTGTACCTAACAATAAACGTGATATGAGATTAACGCATTTCGTCAATGTTCTGTCATCTGCAATTTTGCATAATATTATTATATAGATTCTATAAGAGGTCCATTAATGACAATAATAGTATTAATTTTATTTGGCCTGCAAGGGCGCAGCAATCTTAAACTGCCTAGGTTATCAAATACTACTACTTTAATAAATAGGTACTAATTAAAATACTTAACTACTACTTTGTCTCCATCACAAACGAATTTACATATAAAAGATTAGCATGATGACTAGGCACCCAGTACTTGTGCAGGTCAGGTACTACATAGCTATTTTTGATTCAGCTGTTAATCTGTTCAACTTCTCTCGCAGGTTGAAATAGACACCACAGGCGGAACACCAGTTCGCCATTGCACAAAATCCCCCTCACTCCCCGTTAGCCCTGCGGATAACGCCATCCCTGGATTACCTAATTTGGAGCCCTTCAAGTTTGAGGGTGAGTTGATGTTAAGTTACTATATCACAGGAGCTTTCAAAAAGTATTTGGACTATAATCACTATAAGTAACTTGTTACTATATCACAAGAGCTTTCAAAAAGTATTTGGACTACAATCACTATAAGTAACTTGTTACTATATCACAGGAACTTTCAAAAAGTATTTGGACTATAACTTGTTTATCATTGTCAGCAAGGTAAATAACCGTTTGGAGACGCCGTTCATATTCTCCATACAATGAATTTCATTTTCCGTGACGTCTACATATTTAAAACTTACGTATTAGTATTTTTTTAATCGTGATATTATTTAGTAGGAAATTTTTCAGTGTGGCCTAATTGGCAACACTGTTAGCTGTACATTTGTAATCCTTATTACAAGGGCATAACGTCTAGCGATGGTTAGCTAAAGTGTTGCTGTTAGTACATACTATACTCTGTCAAACAAGTTTGTCAGTAAATAAGAACAAAGAAAACTATAGGTATCCTTTTCTCTAGCACCCTAAAGAAAAGGACGCATATAGTTTTCTTTGTTCTTATTTACTGACAGACTTGTTTGACAGAGTATATACTATAACTAACAACTACTACTCCAGATGTGCGTTCCATGCGCGTTTCTGATGCTTTAGAAATCTGTACTTACACTCCTTTTTTGAATAATCCCATAGAGTAGCCCTTAGGAAGACCTCGCAACTAAAATATACTTATTTTACTATAGGTACAACCTAGATATATTATTAACCAAAAAAAGTGTCACTGAAAAAGAGGCTTTTTCTGCAGGCTACAAAACAGAAGAAGGCCGGCTGGTGGAGCACTGGCAAAACTTGCTAGTCGGCAAGCCGGGCGACTACGGCGCCGCTCGTGGCGAAGCTTTGAACTACACGCACGACTTCTACGTTTACAGAGAGGGAGAGGATGCCGTGCCAATCAGGTAAAGTTAAAAGTTGCTTCTTTCTGTATGTTGCAAAACAGAAGAAGGCCAGCACCGGCAGGTTGAGCACTGGCAGAACTTATCTTGGACAAACCAGGTTTATACGAGTGTCAGGTAAACTTTTCAGATAAAAATAGCCAACACACATAAAAGACCTTCACTAGTTTTAGAAATCTCAGATCGCCACAGCAGTTGTTTTAAATGATTTAAGAAATACACAACTGTTCTTCCAAAATTCCGAAGAGCCACGGTTTGCTTATCACTGGTTATTCAAAGACTTATCTTCCTCAAATAAAACAAAGACTTGGCTTAAAGGACTAGCATCCAGGCCATAAACTTATAAAAACAAATTTTCTTCCCCAGATACAAAGTGACAACGGACAGCTCAGTACTCGGCGCCGGTAGCGACACCTACACGCACCGCTACACGGTACTCCCTCCCCCCACCGCCCCCCTCATGCCTGACGTGACACTCTGCGATGATGTGCAGGAATACCAAGATGGCCGCCGCCGCAGAGCAATATCGCTCAGTAGGGAAGAGTTCATTTGGCTGATCAACGCTAATAAGGAGAAAGTTATTGAAAATAATAATAACGATTTTAAGCAGAAATTACCGGAAATCGTTTGGTCGTACTAAATTACAATAGGTATTTACTTAAGTCTCATTTTACACAAACTTTAGCCATAGATAAACTAACTATAAAACTAACATAAGATCTCTAATAAATCAATATTTTTGTCGAAAATGCCATTTTATTGATTTTTTTTTTGACAGGCAACTAGTTTTACACAGTATTACAGGACCAAGCTAAGTTTCCAGTGGTTTTGATATCTACGGTTAAAATTTCATAGGAATTTGACTTTTAAATAACATTTGCACAGCGGAGCTGTCAACCATAGAGTATATTGAATAGTATGGTATAGAGTGGTATAGAATAGTATGGTAAATCTTGACTGATAGATTTTCGAATGCAACGCCATCTATTATTAAGTTACGACAACTTTTCATGTGACTTTCCATGCCTAAAAGTTCCTTATAGAACATAAAGCATGTGGACCCTTTAAACATGGAACGCCACATATTTATGGCGGGACTTCTAAATAGGTCATTCATCAACGTCACTTTGGTATGTTCAGTCAAAGGAAATAGTAAATCCGATGTACTTAGGATATGTTAAGGAAAATTAACGATAGAGGGCGTGAAAATCAATAATATGCCGTAGTGCAAGTCGTTCGCTAGATGTCACTATTACCCCCGCAAACTGGGTAATGACTTGTTGTCGTAAAATGTATAAGGATTTTTTGATGTCTAAATTTTTCGCTAGATGTCGTGTACCACCTGCAAACTAGCGAACGGCATTTTATAGTTAATTACATGTATTTAAATTGTAAATTTTATTATTATCACCTTTAATGCAAATAAGTTAACGTTGAAATAATTATTTAAAGTGACGTTGATGAATGACCTATTTAGAAATCACGCCATAAATATGTGGCGTTCCAAGTTTAAAGGGTCCACATGCTTTATGTTCTATAAGGAACTTTAAGGCATGGAAAGTCACATGAATTGTTGTCGTAACTTAATAATAGATGGCGCTGCATTCGAAAATCTTGACTGATAACTCTATACCATACTATTCAATATACTCTATGCCCCAAACTACGAGTAAGCAAAGCTTGTACCATGGGTGCTAGGCTACGACGATATACATACTTATATAGATAAATACATACTTATATACATAGAAAACATCCATGACTCAGGAACAATTATTGCTCATCACACAAATAAATGCCCTTACCGGGAATCGAACCCAGGACCACGGCTTAGCAGGCAGGGTCACTACTCACTACCAACTACGCCAGACCGGTCGTCAAAAACGTAATACTTAACATAAAAATTTTGGGTTAATTATTTCTTACATTCATAGAATTTTCAGGTCTGTAGCATACACGTAGCATACTATTTGATATACCTACTTAGGCGGGAATTACAGTGCCAACAAAATTAGATTGAGATTCTGTAAATGATACCTAACATTGAATGTGGGGTTAAATATTTTTCCCCTCACTAGCTCGGAAACACGTGTTTTGTCCTTTAATACCAGTGAGTAAAAACGCATTTTATCCACTAGTGAGTAAAATAATTTGACCTTGAATAAAGTCAAATTAACTGCTTTAAAATTGATAAAAGTAGTTGAATCTAGTAATAAAGATGATTTACCACCTGTGAAACTACTGGAAGCAGTGATAAACGCAGTTTTTGCGTTGTAGTTTCCTCGCTATAGTGAGGGGAAAAGTTTTGTGTTACACTCGGGTAAAAAATGTATTGTACTTCTCGTGTGTTAAAAAATTAATTCCACACTCGGCGTTAAAATACAACTTTGCCCCAAGGGTATACCAAATAACTATTAACATCTCATTAACTGCAGTAAAGATAAATGAACGCTGTAATGGGTTCGAAACGTCGGTATGTTTTGTAAATTCACTATACGCAATATAATCCGTTTCCGTACTTTTATTTCATAGATAATTAGTGTTAATACTAAAGAAGGACCTCTTTCCTTCCACCTTCGTTCCTTTTTAAACTGCACTCCTCCGTTGTCGCATAATATGTTACGTACCTACCTAGTAATCTTCTAAAGCTAGCTTAGTTTAATAATGAGATATAGGTAATTTCAACTCAGTTGAGGCCACGCACACGCGTACGCACACACTGTCATGTAGATAGATAAGAACTTTATTCATTCCCACAACCACAGACCAACCCCTATAGACATCCATTACAAGACGACTCGCGGTCGCCAGCCTTCCTAGTATTTGCACTGATATAAGCGCGGGCGCTCGCCGTGCCCGATCAGTAGCGACCAAGTAACAGACCCGAAAGCAGCGCGTGTTTTTCGCAGTAAAAAAATTGAAAAAGGGTATTTTGATGTCTTAAAGATGTCCACCTGTAGTGTGGAAAGGTAACAAGAAGCTCAAATTTAAAAACAGACGTCATTACATTCCACATAAAAGTCATATTTATAATTTATTCAGAGCCGGCATAGGTCAACTTACATTGGCCACTTACGCGTCAGTAAAGGGACAGTCCCTTTCATCTGGCGCGACTGCCCGCCGTCCTTGAAACGGCCAATCACAGCGCGCTTAACACATTCCCCGCCCGCTCCTCGCACCCCTGGCACTGGTGACTCGTATCGCGAACAAAATATACAAGACTGCTACTCTATAGGAGGTTCTCTGTGCCCACAACATACATGGTAGATAAAACAAAAGACAAAAGGCATGCAAATGTAATGACAACGAGATTTTGAAATTAGTGTTCTTATGTATACCGTCTGCAGATACAACAGTGAATTGTAAGAAAGACCAAAAAGTTTCTATTTATTATTTTGTTAAGAATTACGTCTATAGAACAATTTTCAAACAAAACAGAAAATAAAATATCTCGTATGTGATTAATTAATTGTCAGATATATGATTGTAATATAAAATCAAAATAGAAAATCAATCATAGAAATCAAAGATAATATGTAATAAATTGCCTTATTTTATCATCGTAGCTGTTAAAATGGTGTTTACCTATTTTTTCATTACTTATTAGCAGACATAGAAGTCGCGGTAGCAATAACGTCAATTAACATAGAGACATCCTTCCGATATAAAATATATCGATAGCTGAATACTTATATGGAAGTGAAATTTCATATGAGCTGTAAAGTTCACCGGATAATTTAATTTAATAAAATAATATCGTTTGTCCTTAGCAAAATTTTATTCGTGCCACCGCGACTTCCAGCTAGTAATACTGAGTTCACATTTAATAGGGAAAGAGAACCTATGATAGATGATTTAACCGAAAACCAAAACCTTATAATCAATCCTAACAAATCATATGAAGATATGCCAAGTGACGGTGTGTTTTACTGCTTTTAATACCATTAATGATAAGTATATCAATAAATAATAATGTTTTTCAAAAATATATTAATCGTTTTTTTTTACATTCACTCACTCATTTCGTTCATTATTTTTTTTGCAATCAGTACTAATCTTCATTTAGCTGTGTGTGTTATCATTCACTTCAACCTCCGTGGAATTACCATGTGTGCCTATAAAACATTACGCCTAAGATTCAAGGTAAGAGTAAATAAAAGTAAAATACTAACTATAGACGTTACTAAACCGGTGTGTATCATTTCAGTTTTATAAAAAAGGAGGTGTTATAATTAGCCATGCTTGTGCACGGTGCAGGAGAAGTACTGGTGCCTGCGCATTTGCACTTTGGGAAATTTATTTTGGACCGGCTGAGAGAGACAGACCCCGAGCGTAATTGTTTGGTAAGTTTATACCCAAACTAGGTACTTAGTACATAATTCACACAAGCCTTTTTGAGCCTACCGATACCGTGGGACTCAGTTAATCTGTGTAGGAATGTCCTATATTCGGATAAAACAAAACTTCTTATCAAGTTATCATACAGTCACCCTATCTACACTCGGCGTCACGGAATTTGCACACCCACGGATTTTTCTTTCAAGCGATTATAGCTCTTATCGTATTCAATTTTCATAAATAGTAGTGAACTGAAGTATTTATTTTTCCCCTCACTAGCTCGGAAATACGCGTTGTGTCCTTTAATACCAGCGGGTAAAAACGCATTTTATCCACTAGTGGGTAAAGTAACTTGACCTTGAATAAAGTCAAATTAACTGCTTTAAAATTGATAAAAGTAGGTAAATCTAGTAATAAAGATGATTTACCACCTGTGGAACTACTGGAAGCAGTGATAAACGCATTTTTTGCGTTGTAGTTTCCTCGCTATAGTGAGGGGAAAAGTTTTGTGTTACACTCGGGTACAAATGTATTTTACTTCTCGTGTGTTTCAATTCCACACTCGGCGTTAAAATACAACTTTGCGCCCTTGTATAACAAATAACTATTATCTGGATCTCCCCACAGTAGTAGTCCTTTTGACTCATTCCAGATCCCAGCACGATCACATAGATATATTTTGATTACACCTCCCGAAAATGTCATGAACAAATTTTGGATACTTAAATACAATTTTTAAGTAAGTATAATATTTGTAGTTTAAGCTAAAAAACGCCTAAGAGAGCGCGCACACGGGCAACTTTTGGCAGCGACTTTTATGTCGCTCTCATCATTGGTCTATGCGTGAAGCGACGCAACTTTTCATACAAATACGAAAGTCGCCGAGCAACTTTGTCGCCCGTGGGCGCGCACCCTAAATTCACGAATTTAGTTTTTTTTTGCTTGCAGATTAGCAACACTACTAAATACAACCTTACGTTCAAGGAGGTATCGCAGTTTGTAGTCCGACTGTCAGTGGGTCTGACGCAACAGGGGGTGGGGAAGGGAGACACGGTGGTGGTGGCAGGTGAACCCCCCGGCACTTCTTTCCCTACTGGACTTGCCGTAATACTGACTGGCGCAACACTCGCTCTTATAGACATACAATGTGGCGAAGGTTAGGAAGACCGGATAACATAATAAGATTTCATGAGGGAGTGAGGGAAAGGAACCGACCTAACTGGGGTTGGGGGTCTTGTGGATCTTTTATTATATTAGGGATATCCGAATCAGACAATATGTTCTATGTATTGCTTGTCCTTATCATAGACTCACTTTTGAATGCTGCCTAAATCAAATCTGTACGCGTATTTGACTACCCACACCAGTTCATGCAATGAATTCGGTCACTGGTCTTTTTGCCATTTATAAATATGCATATCTAACTTTCAGCAATCCTCAAGCATAAATTAAACTTAACAAAGCCGAAATATATAATCTGCACTCGAAAATTCTTGGAGGCCTTCAGTGATGTACTAAAGGGTTCGAATTTCATCAAAACCTTCATTTGTTTCGATGACGTCGAAGGTATGGAATCAGTGGCGACCCTAGTGTCAAGCCAAGAGGTGGATATGGATCAGTTTGAGCCAACGGCCGTGGAGGGTCAGACCGACGTAGCGCTGATCTCGTTCTCATCTGGAACAACTGGGTTATCCAAAGGCGTCCTCCTGACACACCTTAATCTTATTGCGAGGAGCATTTCGATTACACAGTGGTGAGTCAAATTGAACGTGAATCAATATCGACATCCCTTTTCCTTGGAGTCGACGCAGCATGTATTTTTTGCCACACTTTGGTGGGTCATTTATCATTATCAATCTTACACTTGACATGTCTTCGATTCTTATAATTTCTCACACAAATCTCTCCTCCTCCTTTTCCTCTTCGTCTTCCTTTTGTTTTAGTTCCGTCTCCATCGTAGCTAATTAATTTTGTCGTCACCTGTCATTCTTGGCTCCACATCACAGCACATGACCTTGCAACGCTAGGCGATTCGCCCTTACTTTTCACTATGGATGTAAATTTATTGTTTCCTGTAGTGTTAACTGATTGACTAATGACTGACTCCTTTAATAGTTAACATTAAAGGAGTCAGCCGTAGTGCTTAGCCGAATGCACAAACGTTCACGAAACGCTCACGATAATATCTCGTTCGTAGCTATCTATCTCTATCGCTTTTGCGTGTAGGCGCGACAGAGCCAGACTACATTTCTGCGGCGTTTCGCATCGAAAAAATGCCATTTGGCTACGGGGCCAGATTATGTATTTCATGTTTACACTCAATAGGTTGTGCTTTTTACCATTTCACTTTAACCAAGTGCCACTCAGTTGCAGGTGACCATTCTATATACTTACTTTCATACTTTCAGGTATTTTGACTACAATTCTTTGTACGCCGAACCCTTGCAAGTCGGTTTCTTCTCGGAGCCCGATCGGACTTCCTTTTATGACTTCAATATGATGTGTACATTACTATGCTCTGGACAAACAGTTGTTTACTCGGAAAGCGATGTGGATTTGAAGTATGTTAAAGAATTTCAGGTCAGTTTTAAGTACCCTAATTGATTTCAAGTCCGTAAATAGTTACGAGTGTATACCTACAACTTGATACAACTAATACTTACACGTACCACTTACTATTACAGTCATGTGGATCGCCTATCAGTCTCCAATAAAAAAAGGAGAACTATTGTTAGGCCGTTTTCACATTATCCGATCCGATATCGGATGTCGGAAGGATTTCAATAGAAAAAATCCAAGATGGCGCCTGTAATGTATGGGATATCGGTCCGACATCCGATATCGGATCGGATAATGTGAAAACGCACTTAGAGTAATTCATTGTGAATTGTTGAGCAATGCATGTTTCGTTTATCGCGACACTAGTGGCATCTATTATCAAGTAACTATACTAATAAATCTGCTGTTTAGCTAGAAGTCGACCATAGAGTATATTGAATAGTATGGTATAGAGTTATCAGTCAAAACTTTCGAATGCAGCGCCATCTTAATAGATAATTTAAGTTACAACTTTTCTTGTGACTTTCCATGCGTAAAGGTTCCTTATAGCGGGATTTCATATTTATAGCGGGATTTCTGAAAAGGTCATTCATCAACCAGTCACGTTAAGTATTTGAACGCTAACTTATTAGTCAAAAAAGATGACATTAACAAAATTTACAATTTAATACATGTAATTAGCCATAGAATGCAGTTCGCTAGTTTGCGGGTGGTACAGCGACATATAGCGAAAATTTTGGACATCAAAAAATACTTATTACATTTTACGACCAGTCATTACCCAGTTTGGATGACAGTGACATCTAGTGAACAACTTGCACAACTCTCTATCGTTAATTTTCCTAAACATATCCAAAGTAAAAAGTTCCTTTGACTGAACACACCGTGATGTCGACTACAGAAGTATACATGTATGTTAATCTTAATATTAGATATAGTTAATACCTTAAGGCCTGAAATGTATCTAGCAACACTTTTGTCTATAAGTAGCTATCTATCAAGGTATCTTTTATTTTTGGTTCAATGAGTCCTTGGGGCAAATAAATCAACATTTGTTTTATTTTTTTGTTAGCAACAAAGAACATGATGTATCATTAAAGTTTTATAGAGTTTTAATTTTTGCATTCTTGCACCCTAGGTGCATACGATGCCCACCGTGCCTGCGATTATAGAAATGATGGTAAACGCTCCAGATTTGAGTTCACTCAAGCTAGTCTGTACAGTCGGCTCACCGCTTAATCGCCGCACTGCAAAACTGCTACAAGAAAGGTAGATTATCATTATATTAAATCTTATAAATTATCAACTACTAGTATACTCTGTACTTTAGGTTAGGTACCTATTTAAAAGAATGTAAACAACTAATTTCTACATTTTCGGGTAGTTACAACATTTGTCGGTTAACGAACCAAATACAAAAACCAAGTGGATCTGTCACTGAGCAACCTGTCTTTAACCTACTTATTTTGGTCGTGTAATGTTTTAAATTACTCTTAACTGGCATAAGGAGTCTTTTGAGGGTAGGTTTTGTTTACATTTATTTGAATTTATTCAAATACCTAAAGGTACAGACTACAGACTTATAAGATTAAGGTCTATATGGTCCCAGCACTCCCGGCGCGCATAACACAATCGTTTATCAGACTGCGAAGCGACTGGTTGACTTAACTGGTGCCCGAAGAGCTGGCAACTTCCTGACACACATTAGAAATGCTTCATGGACCTATTTGAAACTACTTATTAAGTTGTAAGTATGCTTTAGGCTGTAATATTTTATTTTTATTTTTAAACCGTATTTGCAGATATCCTGGTATCAAACTAGTAAATTTGTACGGCACCACGGAAACTGGCTCCATTACTACAACACAAAATAAGGCGTTTGACTTCGATGTGGTACAACAGGACCCGAAGGCAGACGGTTATTGCGTTGGCTACGCTGTTCCAGGGGTTACAATCAAGGTATCCACTGTATACATTTTCAGACCTATAGCACAGTATAATAAAGAGTACTATCGTACAGTATGGCCACTCCCGCTCCCCGCTGAAAGGGCCGCCCACCCCCTCTCGGTTACCTCACAGTTACCGCCTGTCAAAAATGCGAACAGTCGACCTGTCGATCATATCTCAGTCATAGCAGCATGGTACTCGTTCTGCACCTACACGAGCTTAGACTGTGTGCTAGGAACGCGCCTCTTTCATATATTTGATCGCCAGTGTCCGAGGTTTGCCTATAGGGTAAACTTTGACAGGCCTGAGTAGACGCTCGGAGCGACCACCCTATGTAGCATCGCCTCGTCAGGACACAATGAGCTTTTCCCCTCACTAGCTCGGACACACGTGTTTTGTCCTTTAATACCAGCGGGTAAAAACGCATTTTATCCACTAGTGGGTAAAGTAATTTGACCTTGAATAAAGTTAAATTGACTGCTTTAAAATTGATAAAAGTAGGTGAATCTAGTAATAAATATGATTTACCACCTGTGGAACTACTGGAAACAGTGATAAACGCATTTTTTGCGTTGTAGTTTCCTCACTATAGTGAGGGGAAAAGTTTTGTGTTACACTCGGGTGCAAATGTATTTTACTTCTCGTGTGTTAAAAAACTCGCAAGTTCAGGATTCTACTCTCGAACCACTCGCTTCGCTCGCGGTTCAACTATAGAATCCTTTCACTTGCTCGTTTTTCAATTCCACACTCGGCGTTAAAATACAACTTTGCCCCCTTGTATAACAAATAACTATTAATCGTTTGACACGAACGCCGCACGCCCTACCCTGCTGCACGCTCAATATTATGCTAACACTAAACATACAGACATGCAATTGGGATACAATTTGTCACTCGAGTCGGTTCTTCTTCTTCTTCCTTGCGTTATCCCGGCATTTGCCACGGCTCATGGGAGCCGGGGGTCCGCTTTGACAACTAATCCCAAGATTTGGCGTAGGCACTACTTTTTACGAAAGCGACTGCAATCTGACCTTTCAACCCGAAGGGTAACTAAGGCCTTATTGGAATTAGTCCGGTTTCCTCACGATGTTTTCCTTCACCGAAAAGCGACTGGAAAATATCAAATGACATTTCGCACATAAGTTCCGAAAACTCATTGAGTACGAGCCGGGGTTCGAACCCGCGACCTCCGGAATGAAAGTAGCACGCTCTTGCCGCTAGGCCACCAGCGCTTGTCACTCGAGTCGGTTATACCTAATCACAGAGAACCTCCTATAGAGTAGCAGTCTTGTATATTTTGTTCGCGATACGAGTCACCAGTGCCAGGGGTGCGAGGAGCGGGCGGGGAATGTGTTAAGCGCGCTGTGATTGGCCGTTTCAAGGACGGCGGGCAGTCGCGCCAGATGAAAGGGACTGTCCCTTTACTGACGCGTAAGTGGCCAATGTAAGTTGACCTATGCCGGCTCTGAATAAATTATAAATATGACTTTTATGTGGAATGTAATGACGTCTGTTTTTAAATTTGAGCTTCTTGTTACCTTTCCACACCATTTCACACTACAGGTGGACATCTTTAAGACATCAAAATACCCTTTTTCAATTTTTTTACTGCGAAAAACACGCGCTGCTTTCGAGTCTGTTACTTGGTCGCTACTGATCGGGCACGGCGAGCGCCCGCGCTTATATCAGTGCAAATACTAGGAAGGCTGGCGACCGCGAGTCGTCTTGTAATGGATGTCTATAGGGGTTGGTCTGTGTACCTAATAAATGTTCATTTCAGGTCGTGGATGTAGAAACGCGAAAAATTCTAGGTCCGAACCAGCGTGGAGAGCTATGTGTCCGGGGTCCACGTCTCATGAAGGACTACCTGGGTGCAACCGAGCCATACTTGGACGAGCAGGGGTACTACCTGACGGGTGATCTGGGCTACTTTGATGATCAAAAACGAATTTATTTGGTGAACAGGCTGAAAGATGTTATTAATTACATGGGGCAAAAGGTAAGCATTATAAATATTTTTTTTAAGACTAGGCACTTAGATCAAGTAAAGCGTTTTGCATGATTCTAGATAGATAGATAGATACATTTATTGGTACTAATCATACACCGTCAAACACTGTTACAATTATGTAAAAAATAAAGGCAGGCAGGGCAGGCAGACTCTAATTGCAGAACTGCAGAAGAGCAAAGCTTGTCCCACCTTATAATGTTGTACATGGTGGCATTGTGGTGCAACTTTGCAGATAATCTGAATCACAATCACAAATCTAGATTTTCAATATCTGAATAAAATTTATTTCCGGCTCCTCTCGCCATTTTGGGCTATGTGTGCGCCCACGCAATGACGATTTTGGCGCCCCCTTACTATTCGGCGCCTAGAGCGGCCGCTCCACTCGCTCTACCCTTAATCCGGCCCTGCATACATCAGTAAATGCGAGTTATTTTTAGTTACATCTAGCGGCAATCACGCATCAATCACGCGCCAATCACGCGTCAAATAGCGTAAATTATCAGTACTGCTACTTGTCAATAGATGTCGCGTCGAACCGAGAGTCTAATACTCACCAATTTTTAGCTAATATTACAATAGTATTAATCAGTATTCTGTTTTCAATTCTTTCTGCTTGTAATATAAGTTGTAAACTGTTCTACCTAGTATCGAGTAGTGGTACTGATAATTTACGCTATTTGACCGGTGATTGTCGCTAGATGTCACTACAAATAGTTACAACTCTTCCTTTACTTATTCCTCTCTCCGTTTAAGGTGTCTCCAGGAGACGTGGAATCCGTACTACTGCAACACCCAGCGGTGCAGGAGGCAGCAGTGGTGGGCAAACCTGCTGGAGTGGAGGGGGAAGAACTACCCACCGCTTTCGTGGTGTTGCGAGCAGGCACCGCCGCTACTGAGACTGAACTTGTCCACTACGTGGCTAAACAGGTATAGATTTTAGAATTTGGAATGTTCTACATCGCGCTATTGACATTTTTCCTGTTGGGTAGGTATATAGATATATCTCCGAGTTAGAAGTGAGAACTTAATCAACTGAGAATCAACGCTCACTTCACGATTTAATCGATTACTACTATAAATTGATCCAAAATATTTTGATAACATTGATGTGTTATCTAGTTTACTATACTTACAAAGTAATACAAAGTATTTATTCAACCACTTCTGCTTGTGATTTTAGTTGTAATTTGCAATACATTTCAATTGTCACGACACTAATGACATCTAGTGTCAAGCAGCGGTACCAATAAATCTGATACTTGACGCTAGGTGTCGTGGACGAAAAAAGGAGTGTTTCAGTTACAAACACAAGTATACCTAGCATCTACGTCCTAGGTATATTGTAGTCTATGATATACCTGTAAATCCTGACCAGAAATATATAACTATTGTCAGGAGGGCGCTGTTATTCTGATACATATATTTTAAATTAAAGGAAAAATAGAAAAATTCACACCTCCGGCAGGACTCGAACACTGCGACCTTTGGCCTTGCCGGGGCCATTTGGAAAGCGCGATGGCCCCGGCAAGGCCAAAGGTCGCAGGTTCGAGTCCTGCCGGTGTGAATTTTTAATATGAAGAAAATTGATAAAAATAGTTCCAATGAAATTCCGCAACATGGCGCGTAGTCATATATTTCTGGTCAGACCTGTAGAAACGAGGCTAGATATAATGGGAAATAGTAGATATTAAAAAGTGTTTCATATTGCCTCTATTTAATTTCTACTCAAGTTCTTGCCGAACCTTATAATCTATGACCTGTACCGATATACATAGATAATGTCTGTAGCGTGCTCCACCGTAGACCGCATCATCACTTACCATCAGGTGTGATCGTGGTCAAACGTCTACCTATTTATACTAAAAAAAAAAAACTTGGTATAACTCGTATCACTACTTCCTAATGCTTTTTGCAGGTGACCTGGTATATGCAGCTTCGCGGAGGCGTGAGGTTTGTCCTGGAGCTTCCCAGAAACGCAATGCAGAAGGTCCTGCGCAGACGCCTCAGGGAGATACTCACACAGGAATAGTGCGAGAGGGACATCACTATACGATCTCCCCAAACCTATCGACGCTGAATCGACTTGTGCCGGCCAAAAATCGCTTGTTAGTAACTTACTATTTATATTAAACTTACTATTTATACAGAACCATTAATAAAATTGTAAATGCTGTTGTTTAATATTATTTGCCCATCGCAACTTATGAAAGACTGACGAAGGGGAGAGGGGAGAGGGGGTCTCGTGGACAATATGTGTGTGCCCAGCCCAGGGGGTCACGTGCTCAATTTGTATGGCCAGCCCCAAGGCTGACTACGCATGACTACGATCGCATGAATGGCCCAATATCGGTTTAGTACCGTTTGGTAGCCAAAATTTCGTAACCGGCTACAAACCGGGAATCTTGATTCCCATTTTGTAGCCGGTTACATATTGGGCCAGAGTAGTGCCGTTTGGTAACTAAGTTTTGTAACTGGCTACAGATGGGAATACAAAATTTCCTATTTGTAGCTGGTTACGTATTGGGCCCGAGTTACTGATCGGAGTTTCTTACCAAATCGAAGCTAGGACGGTGTACATACGGACAGACGGACAGAGCGAAACTATAAGGGTTCCTAGTCAACCTAGTTGACCCTAAATAATTACCCAATGTTAGCATTATTCGAATTAATCATGTATTCATGATGGCAAAAAATCCCATTTTGTAACCAGTTTGGAAGCGCTTTCCAACCATGGCTACGAATCGGTAATGATTTAGTCTCATTTTGTAACCAGCTACAACACGGGATTCTTTTTCCCGTTTCGAAGCCGGTTACCAAACGTGGTTACAAATCGGTAATGTGAAAGTCCCAATTTGGAGCCAGTTACGAATTGGAATTTTTTTCCCGTTTCGAAGCTGGTTACCAATTTTTAGTTACGAAACGGTACTAAATGCCAATATCTACAGTTTACCAAGGTAAAAACTAATATTTACCGAATCAACGTAGGTATAAGTCCAAAGAGAACAACATTTATTAACATTTTGCTTTTGCCAATTGGCAGCTAGGATTTTTTAAGAGATTTTGGCGAACTAGGTACCAGTGGCGTAACGTCGATACAACTCGATTTCCAACGGGTTCCCTTAGTAATATCTGCAGCATCTGTAGAAGTCCATACAAAACAAATCCCAAATACCCCTCCGGCTTTACCAACGAAAATCTTCACGCGTCGCCACTGCTAGGTACAGACGCGTAAAACTTATAACACCAATGTACCAGACTGTAATGATATTTCCGAACGAGAGTAAGTTAAATCGCGACGGCTTGCCGGAGCGATTTACAGACTCGAATTAGTAATATTCATACTCCCCGAGTTACACACAATGTTTTTCATCACACTCGCAATGTAAAAAATATGTAAATAGATGTAAAAAAGTTAAGTACGGTACAAGAAATTTCATTATTCCCTTGGGAGAACGATTTTTCTATAACTCACGCTCCGCCTGCGTGCAAAAGCACATTTAAAGTGCGGGTGTGATGAAAAATTCCATAACGCTCACTTAAGTATATTCAAGGTAAGGCAATTCAAACAAATAAAAGCGATTGCTTCAAAAAGCAATGAGTAAGTAAACACAGATGTGACGCACAATAGATTCATGTGCGTAATGCGATGCGGAAACGATCGCATTTGTCATGCTAGTTCAGTCAATGTCAGTAGGGGGGAGCGGGAGGACAGGTGAAACACGTGAAATATGCTGAATTGATGCTATTTAGACCGTGTCTTCCCTTTCTATCAGGTGTGATTAAGGCTAACCATCGAGTTTTTACAAAAGACGGACAGATAGACGCCCGAGTGATCGTAATAAGGCAATTGGTAGGGGTGTTGAATTTTTCCCTTTATTTCATCCCCTATTTTCGGGCTTTCCTTTTGAAATAGAAGAAAAGAGTGATATAATTAGCCATGCTCATACACGGTGAAGGAGAAATACTGTTGCCTGAGTATTTGCACTTTGGCAAATGGATTTTGGATCGACTGAGGGGAACAGACCCTGAGCGTGCGTGTTTGGTGAGTTTATGCTGAGCCCTGTGCTCTGATCATTTTATAACCTAGTGTAAATGTTTAAATAAGCTGTGTTTCCAGAAGGTAGAGTGGAGGGTGGAGGTATACCTCCGGGAGCTCGGCGTCCAAAGCTACTGCTCAAGACTCAAGACCGAGCAAAGTAGCGTACTCTTGTGGAGGCTAACACACATTTTGGGTTATCGCGCCAGTCAAGGAAGTGTTTCCTAAATTTTCCGCATGGTGCGCTGTGCAAGGAAGTTGCTAACTGTTCCATTAACCAGACACTTCGCAATTTCTGCAAAAAACTTATGAACTCCATGGACATAGAACAATTTGGGGTAGATCTGTATCGCAATTTTTTTTAAAACCCTTACTTATTCGGCTTGCCCTTATTATGCGTTAAATAACATAATATTTATTTTTATATGCAAAACTAGGATGATAAACTTTTTCGATTGCAGATTAGCTGCACTACAGGCTCCATAATGACATACAAGGAGGTATCCCAGTATGCGGTCAGGCTGGCAGTTGCTCTGACGCAGCGAGGTGTGGGGAGGGGGGACACGGTAGTGGTGGCAGGTGAACCCCCCCTCGTTTTCCTCCCCACGAGGCTCGCTGTGTTACTGACGGGCGCGACACTCACTCTTATAGAAACGGGGTGTGGCGAAGGTAGGATACGATAATGTTTATAAAATAAAATGATATAGGTACTGGACTAGTTTGGCTAGAGCCGGATTAAGAGGGCTTTCGTGTTAAAAATAGTGAAATCGCAACCGAGCGCTCGATCATACCGTGTGTGGTATCAAATTAAAGGGCTTTGCGAGTAGTTTATAAATATATATCACATTATAGGACTTTTTCTACTTGGTCTAACAAAATATGAGAAAATGTCCAAAAGTGGTAATAATTGTACCGGTGAAGGCTCGTTTTCAAAAAATTGGCAAAAATCAATAATAGCAATTTATAATCACTAAGGCATAACAGCAATTTAAGTAAACGTTGCAGATTAATTTAGTACAAAACTTACTTCGATGTGATGTAGATTTTCAAAGAAATTGTCACTTAATTTTAGGTAATTTCTGAAAAAAATTTAATTCGCCTTAGGCTAGTTTACTCTTTTTCAAAAACTTAAAATAAAAATCTAGTCTGAAATGATTGTGGTACAGGATATACGAATTATAAATTTACCCGTTTTAATATTCAAAATTGTCCAAATTTTACAAATAAGATCGACTGATTCAGCTCTATACGTGCGTTTTTCTAAACGTGCATTAGAGAAAAATTCATAATTAATTTAGTGAGTTAGTTTTCAAAAATCCAGTCTTATAAAAATCAAGATAATAAGATGCTCTAACTGGAACTTGAATTAAATAAATCTATTGGATAACGGAAAGTGTAGTATTTCACCGACTAAAACTATCAATTTTACATTCTTTTGACGTTTTATTTGAAAGCAGCCTTCGCAACAGTATTATCTATCCCTATATATCCCTAGTCCGTGGTAAATAGTTCACACAATAGGAGCTTACCCAAGACGACCATCGTATCATCATCAAGAAAGAAAAATGTGTAGGAAAGTCAGGATGCTGTTTCCATAAATTTAAAAAATTAAGGCCTGTATTGACGTGGACACGTAAGACCAATTATATGTAACTACACATGATTAATTTTCAGCAACCTTCAAACACAAGCTAAACTTAACAAGACCATCATATATAATCTGCACTCAACGAATCTTGAATATCTACGGCGCCGTTCTAAAGCGTTCGGATTTCATCAAAACCTTCATTTGTTTTGACGACGTTGAGGGCATTGAGTCCGTGGATACCCTGGTATCCAGTGAAGACGTGGATGTGGACCAGTTCGAGCCTTCGGCCGTGGAGCAGACGGACGTGGCTATGGTTTCCTTCTCGTCAGGAACTACGGGAATGTCTAAAGGCGTGCTTCTGACACACCTTAATCTTATTACGAGAACCCAAGCGAGTACACAGTGGTGAGTGAACGAAGGCTTTCTTCAATATAAACATATTCATCCGCATTTGCCGCTTATCCCTAACACTTGTTGTTGGTGTACTATTTTTCGTTCTCGTCTGGCTTGTTTTTCACGAAATTATTCGATTTATATCACCTTGCACCTTCTATCCACTTTTTTCATAGGTATAGTAATTTTGAAGAATTTAATGATGTTTTTTTAACCCCCGACGCAAAAACGACGGGGTGTTATAAGTTTGACGTGTCTGTCTGTGTGTGTCTGTCTGTCTGTCTGTGTGTGTGTCTGTCTGTGGCATCGTAGCTCCCGAACGGATGAACCGATTTGGATTTATTTTGTTTTCGTCTGAAAGCTGAGTAAGTCGGGAGTGTTCTTAGCCATGTTTCATGAAAATCGGTCTACTATGACGCGATCAGGGGTTTTTAAATTTTAAATTTTGTGGTTAGGTCATGCAACTGCTTTATCTTTCTTCTGATCACTTTATTCACGTATGAATAATCTTAATCATCTGACATGGTCGGCTCCACCCTATTACTATCATGTTAGTTGCTTTTTAACTAACACTGAGACTTTAGAGCGTGCCGTGGAGGCAGGAGTGACCAGCGGGTCTATTATTCCCAGCGGGAAATAATAGAAACAAAGGCATTTGGCGAACCTACTCGCATCATCTCAGATGATTCAGACTAAGTATACCAGCCTCAGATACCAGCTAGTCAACCACTCCTTTAGCAACTTTGTAATATCATAAAAATATTTCAGGTACTTTGACTACAATTCTTCTCACTCCGAACCCTTGCGAGTCGGTTACGCTGCGGAGCCGGATTGTACCTCGTTTTATGACGTCAAGATGATGCTCACGTTGATATGCTCCGGACAAACGGTTGTGTACTCGGATACCGATGTGGACTTGAAGTATGTTAATGAATTTCGGGTTCGTTTCAAGTGTTTACTTACATATTTTCACAACTATACGTAACTAGCTTCTGCCCGCGGCTTCGCTCGCGTTAAATTCGAAAATTGCGCAATCCTCCATACAAATTTCCATCTCCCATTTTAGGGAATTAGGGTATTAGTAAGAGACAAAAAGTAGCCTATGACTAGGGCTGCCATCTCGAATTTCGCCAAACCCGGACAAAAATTCAGAAAAACCCGGACATTTCGCGTAAATCGCATTTTTTCCCCGGACAAATCCGAAAATAATATTTTTAAAGAACAAGACCTGTAATTTTCATCCATTTATTCTTTTAATTTCACACAATGTGTAATTTGCAATAAACATTAATAAAAACAAAACAATTTTTCTTACAAAAAAATAAAATTTGTCTCTTTTAGGGTTTTTACGTACCACACTCCTTTACCTCTGAAGTTTACCAACGTCATATTAAAATTTAACGAAACATTGGCTTTATGTTCAATATTACAGGAAAAATAAAATCGTGTCTGTATCTTTGGAAACTTTTAATTGACAAAAATCTTTTGTGATTTTAACTTTCAATTTTACCACCCTTGCTGACTATATCGTATTTCAAAATTATACAAGATTTTACGTGAAATGTTATCTTTCAAATAAAGTAAATACTGACGAAATCGGTTACCATTATAAAGAAATTATCTCTAAAAAACCATCATACTATACAGGGTGGCTAGCCGAATGGCACAATCGCTCACGAAACGCTCACGAAACGAAGCGCTAGTAGATATCTATCTCTATCGCGCTTGCGTATTGGCGCGACAGAGCCAGCGGCGTATCGCTTTCGTTTGGCGTCGGAGAAATTCCATTCGGCTACGGGGCCAGGTCGCTCAAATTAGTTAGCGAATTCACTGAGAGATGGCGCTATACACAATAATGCTCATTAATTTAATACCTACTCGTACACTTCTAACTAGTCAAGCCATAGAGTTATATGAGATGAGATTTTTTTAACCATTGAAAGTTTGTACGGATACGGAACCCTCGGTGGGCGAGTCCGATTCGCACTCGGCCGGTTTTTTATTACGTAAACAGATATTAGTTAATCAGTTAACTATATTTTTTTTAAGTATTTATACTTAAATTCAATGAGGTGCTTCCTTACATGAAAAGTGTCCGGGACACTTCTTGATACCCCGCCCGGACGGACCCCGGATGGCCTCCAAACTAGGACAAATCCGGGGAAACCCGGACGGATGGCAGCCCTACCTATGACGCTCTCCATCCCTTTAACTATCTCCACTTAAAAATCACGTCAATTCGGCGCTCCGTTTTGCCGTGAAAGACGGACAAACAAACAGACATACCTTACACACACTATTATTTATAATATTAGTATGGATATTACAGGGCGGAGGCGGGTCCATGTGCAAGTGATAATTTGCGACCGGTCGCTTCTTGCGGTGGGTCTGTCTCTATGTCAGCTACCTGTCCGGTAGCTGGCATGGTGGATGGTCTCGGGAGTAGCACAGGTTGCAGAGATCCCCGAGGCAAAACTGGTTGTGCTCCTTCCCGAGGTTACTGCCTGTTAACTGCCTGGTTCTACCGTAGAAACAGGTAAGAACGGAAACAACCAGTTGAACCATCGTAGGGCGAGTTTTGCAAGGGAGCGGACACAAGGACCGGAAGTAGGTGTTGTCATCCGGATGACTGCATCTCCAACTGGGCCAAGTGAGTGAACCATTGTAAAACACCCTTAGTGTAATCCCAACCTATCCATATCCCTCAGATGGGTCGCAATGTTTGCCAGCATGGCGACATCGCTATAGGCTTGACTTCTTCATGAGGACGAGTCTGTAGGGGTGGGGTGATGATGGCAAACAACGATCCATATCCCGTATAATCAGCCGTAGGCGATGACGTGGCATGTCGCAGCGGGCTTCCCATCCACAAAGAAGGATGGGAGGCGGTAGAATGCCACCCGCGTGTTTGTGCCGTGCGCGGGGACCCGTACGGGTGGAGAAGGAGATCCTGGGAGTCTAGGCGAAGCAGGGGTCTGCGGTCGTTATCCCTGTTAGGCGAAGCTCCTTTGGCTCCATATTCATCTCACACGGGCGGTCTTAGTCTAGCCAGCTAGGATCAATCGGCTGCCGTGTCCAGTCAGATGGCCACAAGGTTAGTTCTCTGGGGTGTAGGGGTCTGTAATCGGCGGAGCACGATTCACTGCGTCGGCTGAGGAGCTGACCAGGGTTTTGGCACCGTGCGGATTCACAGACAACGCATCCTGGATTACTATAGCAGACTTGGTAGCCCTAATGCTTCAATGCATTCCAAATGTGTGGCTCCGTGGTGGGTGGGGAGCCAGTTTGCTGAAATTTTTCAATGTTTGTATGGATACTAATGTACCTATAACGACGGGGGAGGGGACGCCGTACCCGTACGGGATGAGGCGAAGGCGCATAGCGCAAAGGTTGCTGCACCAGCGAATAGTGGGGCTGTCTGTGACAGATCCATGAGCGTTGGCAGCGGCAACACGTGGACGTCCGCAAGGACGGGGGCGAAGCGTAGGGGCCACGGCGGAGCTGGCCATCCCAACAGCACCAACCCGTCTCTTCCCTTAGGGTTGAAGAGTGGGGGCGCAAAGCAAGCACCCCTCGGGGAGCCGACTAGCGCTGGTGCTGGGGGGATTGGCCGCGGAGCAACGGCCAACTGCGGGAGGGACGCACCGCTTCCAAATTCTGGTAGGGCGGCTCCGGGCGCCATAGACGACGCTACTGCACCCCAGGGTGCGGATGCGCAGTCGGGTGGAGGAGTAGCCCCAACCAGGAGGCAGAAGAGGCGTGCGAAGGCGCGGGAGAATAGGGACGCGCAAGTGGGGGCCGGACCCTCCACTAGTGGGGCGGGGAGGCAGCCTAACAAGAGGTCACTGGGGGCCAGTGGCGACTCTTCTCTGCTCGCTGGCGACCACAAGCGAACGAGGGTGGGGGGACGTTTGCTGAGGTAGCGGCGAGCGAGAAGATGGCTATCGTCCCAGTGGCCTTTCCTGGGGAAAAGGTGATGTTGGAGCATAGGTCGGCCATAGTGAGCGTCCTGCTCGTAGCTTTGGACGAGGCGGCCGATCCTATGCCCGACATCACACTAGGTGCTGTCACGGGGGTGCGCTTCACATCACCTGCGGAGGAAGCGACGCAGTGGGATGGCTCCGCTCGGTGATCGGAAGAGGAGAGATCGGCGGGCGGCGCCTGAAAGTCGTGGCTGCTAAAGATCTGCCGAAGCCGGTCAAGATGGCCTGGCGTACGGCGATCGATGGCAGCCAGGACGTGTCGCTGGCTCTGCGGGTGATGCAGAGGCGCAACCCTAAACTCCGCACCGACGAGTGGAAGGTGGTCGACACCGTGATGTCGGAGCTGAACACCAGGCGCATCGTTCTGATGGACCAGGTGTCAGCTGACGTCATCAGGGAGGCCGGCTACGTTCTTCACTCGGGGCTCGACACCAGCCACTTCAAGCTCCTGGAGACGGGGAAGGAGCGTGAGCATGAAGAGGCTGGGGTGGAGCCCGGCGCGGACGGGGGGAGGGGGACTCGGTGGCCGACGAGGCTGCGGGCGCCGCGGGGGCGGCGACGGGGAGGCCCCGGAGCGGGACGCGCCGCCTGGCGCTCCTGCGGAGGTGGCTCGGGACCGGTCAGAGGCGGGGGAAGTGGTGCTAGTCGGGGAGAGTTTCGCCGGGCTGCGCTGGACCCGAGAGTCGTCACCGATCCTATCGGTGGCGGGCTCGGAGGACCTGCGCGGTCTGGAGGAACTCTACCTGGAGGGCACCACTTCGCCCATGTCCTGCGACAACACGGTCCAGGAGGCGGCCGCTGATCTCAGCACCGCCAAACACTAACCGCCGTAATGGAGGGGCTAAGGTGTGTACAAATAAACTTACAACACAATAAGGCCGCCACTGCCCTTCTGGCTAGGCAGCTAAAAAGCGACAAGTTCGACATTGCTCTTATTCAAGAACCATATATTTACAAGGGAGAGATAAGAGGCTTAAATGGTACTGGCGGGACGATACTGTATATCTACCCCGAGAGTAATATGAGGACATGTATTTATGTTAAAACCGGCATTGATGCTATGCTTCTAAATGCTTTCTGTTCCAGGGATCTGACCACGGTCAAGATCCTGAATAAAGGGGGGTAAGGCACTAGTCATCTCATCAGCCTACCTTCCCTACGAGGCGGCGGATCCCATCACCACACAACTGCGGGATCTTGCTGACTACGGCAGCCGGGCGAACACTGACCTGATCATCGGCTGCGATGCGAACGCACACCACGTCATCTGGGGAAGCTCGGATGTCAACAGAAGAGGAGAGAAGGTACTGGAATTCCTGGTAAGCTCTTCACTACAACTCTTAAATAAAGGCAATGAGCCGACATTCGTCAATGCTAGGCGAGGTGAGGTCATTGATATAACGCTAGCGTCCAACAACGCAAGTAATAAAGTTAGTTCATGGCATGTCTCTGGGGAGATTTCTTTATCGGACCATAGATATATATGCTTTAGGTATACCACTAAAATCAAAGTAGAAGTTATACTAAAACGGAATCCCAGGAATACCAACTGGTTATCGTTCAAGGATGACCTTAAGGCGGACCTGGGAAACCCCAATGGTAAGCTAAACTCTATTATTGACATAGAACTTGAAGCTGACAAAATAGGGCAAGCCGTCCATACGGCTTGGACAAATAACTGCCCGGAAAAGAAAATCCTGGCGAAGAAGGTACCCTGGTGGAATCCGGAGATAGCAAAACTCAGGAAAGAAACTAGGGCTGTCTTCAACGATGCCAAAAGAAGTAATGATTTTGAGCTCTACGCGCGAAAACTCACAGAGTATAGCAAGGCAGTGAGGAAAGCGAAAAGGAAAGCGTGGAAAAACCACTGCGATCAAATCGGTTCCATTCCGGAAGGCATGAGACTCACGAAGGCACTAGCCACAACGAAGTCAGTCCCACTCACCTCTATTAGAAGGAGTGATGGTGGAATGACTGAAACGGGGCTAGAGACCCTCAAGGTGATGTGTGCCACACATTTTCCAGGCTCGATAATAAATCAGAGTGTACCAGACGATGAACCAATTAGTGTTACGGAACAGTGCACTCGCACGACCAGGCATAATTGGGACACGTCGAAAAAGGTAGTAGACCACAACAAAATACAATGGGCATTATCGACATTTCAGCCATATAAAGCCCCGGGGCCAGATGGAATCTACCCCATACTACTACGAGAAGGCGCTAACGTACTTATACCCCACTTGAGTAGACTGTACAAAGCGTGTATTGCCTTCGGACATGTACCACGTGCATGGAGGTTAGTAAAGGTAACATACTTGCCCAAACCAGGCAAAGAGGATTACACAGAAGCCAAATCATATAGGCCCATAAGTCTATCATCATTTCTCCTTAAAACTTTTGGAGAAACTGGTGGACAGACACATCAGGGATGGTCCGCTCAAGAGACATCCACTACACCGCTTGCAATGTGCATACCAGCCGGGCAAGTCCACGGAGACAGCACTACACCTGGTGACAACTAGAGCGGAGCAGGCCATAGAAAACAAAGAACTATGTCTTGCTGCATTTCTGGATGTCGAAGGTGCCTTTGATCGCACCACATATGGTGCAATCAATAATGCTGCACTCAAACATGGCATAGAACCTACCATCTGCCGCTGGATAGGTAATATGTTGAACAGCCGGCTAATTAAGTCCTCCCTCATGGGGGAAGAATTACTAGCCACAGCAACAAAAGGTTGTCCACAAGGTGGGGTTCTCTCTCCGACTCTATGGAGCCTGGTAGTGAACTCACTTTTGGAAGAACTAAATAAGGGCCCAGTATATACAGTGGGTTATGCAGATGATTTAGTGATACTCATAAACGGGAAATTCCCGGGAACGGTGTCAGAAATCATGAATACAGCACTGAGGCAAGTGGAGAGGTGGTGTAACCACCAACAACTCTCCATCAATCCAGGCAAAACAGTGGTAGTACCGTTTACCAGGAAAAGGGCCCTTAATGGCATGGAGCAACTAAGGCTCTATGGAAGGGTACTTGAACTTTCCAATGAAGTGAAATATCTAGGGGTAACACTAGACAAAGAACTGAACTGGAAAAGACACGTCGAACTGACCACAGCCAAGGCACTTAGAGTGTTTGGAATGTGTAGGTCAGCTTACGGCAAAACATGGGGTTTAAACCCAAAGGTACTAAGGTGGATCTACACCATGATGGTGAGACCTATAATCCTGTACGGAAGCCTGGCCTGGTGGCCAAGGACATTACTGAGCACATGCAAGGATGTCCTCATGAAGGTACAAAGGACAGCATGCATGGCTATAACGGGTGCGTTCAGAACGACGCCAACAGCAGCATTGGAGGTACTATTGGATCTCCCGCCGCTACATCTAGTGATACAGTCTGAGGCACTGAAATCGCTACACCGGCTGGCTTTAACAGGCCTCTGGAGCGATAGCATGCCGAAGACTAAACACACAAGCATGGAATACAACAATTCTATGGGAAGGCTGATGAGTATGGGCTGCGACAAAATGCAACCGAAATTCATCTTCCACAAAAACTTCAAAACCAAAGTCCATACTAGAGCCGAATGGAAGGAGGGTCTGGAGACACCCACCCCTGATGACAACACCATCATCTGGTATACAGACGGGTCCAAGATGGCATCTGGTACGGGCGCAGGCATTTATGCAAATGACTACAGTGGTAGTATCAGCATGGGCAATTATGCCACGGTCTTCCAAGCCGAGACATATGCAATAATTGCCTGTGTACATGAGAATATAGTTAGACAAATCCAAGGTAAGACTATCTATATACTCAGCGACAGTCAAGCGGCACTCAAAGCCTTCACATCGCCCAGAGTTACCTCTAGACTGGTATTAAACGGCATCCAAGCTCTTAACAAGCTTGGAAGGCAAAACAAGGTGCAACTGGTATGGATACCGGGGCACGAAGGCTTCATTGGCAATGAAAACGCTGATGAACTTGCCAAGGCCGGATCTGAAGACAACTTCATAGGTCCGGAACCTTATGTGGGCCTTTCACAAGGAACCATCAGAATGGCTATGAAAGACCAAACAAAGGCTAGTCACCAAAAAGAGTGGGATGCCCTGGTTGGTCTGAAGCATTCAAAGCTCTTTATGCAGAGGGTAGACTCTGGATGGAGCAAAAAGCTAGGGAAGCTAGGCAAAAGACAACTCCAAATTATAACGGGGGTGTTCACAGGCCATTACGGGGTCAAAGGAATTTTGGCCAAGATGGGACACGCCGACAACACTGATTGTCGCATGTGTGGCGAAGAGGAAGAGACCGTCAGACATTTAATGTGTGAATGTCACGCCCTCGCCAGACAAAGAATGAAGAACTTTGGAGCAGGCTACCTGGCACCGAAGGACTTCAGAGAGCTACCCATGAGCCTCATCATCCGATACGTGGAGATGGTCGAGAAGCTCCTGAATAGCTGAAGGATCTTAGGATCGTAGGGGGTAATTGCACAAAAGATCCCGATGGGTCGAAGTGTATCCGTAAGGGCCCCCGCAGATTTAAGATAAGATAAGATAAGATGGATATTACAAGAAAAAGGGGTAGAAAATAGAATAAATTCGTTACAAATTGCTAAGCAATAAATACACATTTCGTTCGTCGTGATTTTCGAGCCATCTAGTGTCAAGCAACGGCAATGATAAATCCGCTACTTGACGCTAGATGTCGACTAAGAATATGAGAAGTATTATAGTTGCTACTCGTAGCTATCAAGAGGTGTAGCCGTCTATTATTATCAGTCTATGGTACTTTAAAACGACGGTACGAGGAACTTTTAAATTTCCAGGTGCATATGATGCCTACCGTGCCTGCGATTGCAGAAATGCTGATTAATTCTGAGGACGATTTGAGCTCGCTCAAGTTTGTGTGTATCGCTGGCTCAACGCTTAATCGCCGGACCGCAAAACTGTTGCAAGAAAGGTAAAAGTGAAAAGAGAGAACGTTCTAGATCTAGCCATTGTTAAACATTTCGCCCATAGCACCACGTGGCACCACAAATACATATATTTCGTAAGTAGGAGCTCCTAATGCTAAATCGTTATTTTCGTGTAAAACGGATTTTTTGTATAAACACCTATATTTAGTATGTATACCTACATTGGTAATAGATATTTAAAATCATAAATTGTATTTTCAGATGCCCCGACATCAAACTAGTACTTTTATATGGCACTACAGAATCTGGCTCAATAGCCACAACACAGAATAAGGCGTTTGACTACGATGTGGTGAACGAAGACCCGAGAGCAGAGGGTTATTGCGTTGGCTACGCTGTTCCAGGGGTTACGGTCAAGGTATCAGCCATGTGTCATGTTTTGTGGTCATGTCATGTCATGTTTTTGTCTTTTGTCACGTCATGCGACACTTTCGAACTTATTTGTTAGCGTGTGACAGATAAGATGGCAAATGACAGACAATCGTCCATATAACCCTACTGACTTTGAAGTAGCCTTAAGTGCGTTTTCACATTATCCGATCCGATATCGGATGTAGGACCGATATCCCATACGAGTACATTACAGACGCCATCTTGGATTTTTGACGTGATAACGTCTAATAACTCGTTACTACGGGCAGCATGCACGAAAAAGATGACGTCATTGTCCCGTTTCCCAATATAGCTTAAGCGCCATCTATTTGCGCGCGTAGGAACTAAGCGGCTGATCGATGCGCTCGGTATGGTTGTAGCGTGTGGCCTGAGTAAAGCACCACAGCTGCGACAGATGGCGCGCCCGTGTTTATTATTTTTGAGTGTTTGTAATTTAAAAACATGAAAGATTGCATTAAAATAAGCATCTTTTATAGAATGAAGTTGTTTGAAAAACCTACTTATTTAGGAGTTACAGCAGTACGAAGTTGCGAATTTTCCCATAGTATTTACTAAGGCGCCAGAGACTTAATAAATTTACGATGATTTTTTTTACCAATATAACCTATGTTAATATTGATAAATCATATAGAACACGTTTAAAAATAAGGATGTTTTGTTATATAAACTTTTTCTTCTCCATTAATATTTACTGAGATATTAGGGTTCTAAGATTAGTAAATGGCACTAGCACTTTAATAAAATTAACGCGTGTCTCGCAAACGGTCTAGGATACAAAATGACGACTTTTATATAGGTATAGGTTAGGTTCGTTAGGTATCTTCAAACGGCCGAAGGCTCCTATTCTGTGCAGTTTCTGTAATAAGCGGGGCTCCGTCGATATCGCTTTCTATCTCTGGCGCCTTAGTAATGCTACGGGAAAATTTTGCAACTTTGCACCACTCTAACTCCTAAATTAGTAGGTTTTAAAAAAAACTTTAATTTATAAAAGATGCTTATTTTAATGCATTCTTTCTAATAAGAACAAAACACTATGCTAGAAAGAGTGCAGAGGAAGTTCTGTAGGCACATTTACAAACGACTGTACGGATATTACCCATATACATAGCTGGGCATTAACTCGTTAATCCGTTAATCGTTAATTAACGAAGTTAACATTTTGGTTAACGGATTAACTTGTAAGTTAATTTTAAAAAATGTTAACGGACTCGTTAACTTCCGTTAAATTTCTTCTAGTCCGTTAATCGTTAATCCAGTTCCGCTCGTGCCGAGTAAAACTTGCTCTGACCGCTACCGTAAAAGGCCGGAGTACTGCGAAACCTAGGATTTTCCCGTAAAGTCAGTCTAGTCTCAATTGGTGCCTTTTCCCTTTTGGATCACTTGTTGGAGACCTGCTAAAGTTTATTAGTCCTACTGCACACTACAGTAAATTTTTTTTTATCAGGATTAACTGATTATGGATTAACTTTAACTTCCGTTAAATTTGTTGAAATGTATCGCTTTAACGATTAACGAAGTTAACTTTTATAGTAACGGATTAGCGATTATCGAAGTTAACTATTTGATTAACGGTGCCCAGCTATGCCCATATATGTATCCATCTCTATTCGTAACAGGAATGGTTGGTCTTCAAACTCTAGAAACCAGACGGAAACTGCTGCATATTATGCATTACCGCCAACTGTTTCACCATAGAGTAGATGACGCATCCGTGCTTGAGAGAATGGGGCTGCAAGTGCCAAGAGCGAATGTGGTGGTTGGCATGCCGGGCGCGGTGCCGGCGCGGCGGCGGCGGCGCCTGTTCGCGGCGGCCGGCGCACCGCTCGAGCCCGAGCTGCTCTTAACCGCATCATGTTGGAGACAGACGATATTGACATATTTGCTGATAGTGTTGGTGTGTTTTACAGAAAACTCTTAAGGTTCATAGACTCTACACTCCTTAGGTGATTAATGTAATAACCATAGTTTAACTTTTAAGTGTGTTTGCTTTTATTTATGTCAATTTAACATGTACATAATTATATTACCACATAAGTGCTTTGGTGAAATACTGTTAACTTTTGTGTATTTTTAATAAATAAATAAATAAATAAAAAAACGTGAAAAAAGTCCCAGAATCGGGCCCCTTATATTATACTCTGACCGCCCCTGTCTATACTATACTACTGTAATGTTTGACGTTATCACGTTAAACTAATACCGTCCGTAAACCGACTTTACAGATAACCAATTTTTTCTATTGAAATCCTTCCGACATCCGATATCGGATCGGATAATGTGAAAACGGACTAAGACAGTCCGCTTCGTGTAAACATTTGATCCTCAATGTAAAACTTATCAACAAAATTTGCTAGATATCTATTGTATTGTATGATTATCTCGTATAATCGAGGGTTTACTGGTGAAACCCGATAAGTTGAGCAAACTGGTTTTTGAAATTCAAACTATGTGCAATTTCCACAATGTTGTTATTTTAAGGACAAATTATCTCGACTTATCGGGTTTCACCAGTAAACCCTCGAATTATATCTATTTTAGATCGTAGATGTGGAAACACGAGAGATCCTTGGTCCAAACCAACGTGGAGAGTTGTGCGTTCGCGGTCCACGTCTCATGAAGGGCTACCTGGGGGCTACCGAGCCCTACCTAGACCAGCAGGAATACTACCTGACAGGCGATCTCGGCTACTTCGATGACCAAAAACGCATATATTTGGTGAACCGGCTGAAAGATGTGATTAATTACATGGGAGAAAAGGTATATTTAAACTTATATTTTACTTGGAAACAGAATCTTAACACCACTCACAAATTCTGGACCCAAATCCTGAAAATGCCCTTTAACGCTAGAAACTATAATTAAATCGAAAGGAAGAAACGTCACTAGGCTCGCCGAGTCACCTAGCACAGAATGGCGCGACAATTACCTCGCCTCGCCCTAATTGATTCTGTAATTTATTTCGCTGCGCTGTAGATAAATGATATTGCGCCCATAGTGTGCTAGGCATACGAATCGCTAGAACTTTTCTGGCACTCCTACTTTTTCTGCCGGACTTAAGTATTTTCGGCATTTTTGACGCCCTGCACAATAAAGGGTTGAGTAACGCAATACGAGAAAGTCCTAGCAAGCATAGCATGGTCGCGCGATAAATGATAAAACATCAAGTCGCCCCTATCGCACTATTTGCTAGTGCGATAGGGACGCTCAGATGTTTTATTAGGCTTGTGTAGGACATGTACTAGCGCGCGAAAACGGCCGATCAGCTCTCGGCTAGTACGAGCGAACGTTACTGTACGCCGTATTGCACAATTTATCTCTCGCTCTTTCGGTCAAAATGTCTACTGTCCTAAATGTACTAAAAGAACGAACTAGTACACTTCGGAGATCGTACTAGTTGGGAGCGATCTTTTCAGTGAACGAGCAGGCACAACTCTATGTTTTATCATTTATCCTGCGACCATGTTTATACGCCTAAAATGGTTATTAAATCAAATGTGCTGCGACTATGCCTGATTTTACTTCATCGCGAACTATCTATTTAATATCATATCTTTATTATAACTTGCAAGATTTCCCCCGGAGACGTGGAAGCCGTGTTGCAGCAGCACCCAGCAGTACAAGAGGCTGCAGTGGTGGGGAAACCAACCGAAGTGGAGGGGGAGGAGCTACCCACCGCCTTCGTGGTGATACGATCCGGCGCCACCGCTACTGAGACCGAGCTGGTCGACTATGTTGCCAGCCAGGTAGAGATTTTATAATATAGAATGCTCTACGGAGCGCTATTGATTTTTTTTTTTCAATATGTAATCGAACAGAGTTGAGCCCATTTCATACACGCATTTAATATTCACTTCTTCTGCTTCTTTTATTGTTAACTTGAAATCGCATTATTTTGTTGTACTTATTTTGATTTTTATTTGTCTCAAGGGGCAATAATTTTTCCGTGACATAAAAATTCCCTCTCCCTGCCTACCCGCAGCAGCGGAACTCTACCGGCCAAGCCAATGTGACAATTGTTGACGATGCCTGGCGATTTTGCTGGCGATCCAAACTCTGTCAACTGTCAGCTCTCGTGCCACTACAGAAGAGCGATAGCCGTAAACGATTGTTACATTGGCCATTTGCATTGAAAAGTAATATCGTTGTCTGCAGGTAACCAAATACATGCAGCTTCGTGGCGGCGTAAGGTTTGTCCCAGAGCTTCCCAGGAGCGTTATGCAGAAGGTCCTACGCAGGCGTCTCAAGGAGATGCTGGCACATGAGTGAGCGGGACAAGACGTGCGACGCTGTCTCACTCAAACACACGCATGACAAGTACATGAAACCATAAGAAGTACATATTTCTGATGACAATGAATTATCGTGTTTTGATCTTGACAGCCCTAATTTAGCAAATATACAGAGATATTACTCGTTTTATTAACCCCCGACGCAAAAACGACGGGGTGTTATAAGTTTCCCATATAACCATAATCGGTCGCCGTTCCTACGCAAATCCTCCTATTTTGTGTACACACAGGTCTTCGGGTCTCAATGCTTAGTCGCAGTACGGTCGACGTTTAGTCGCGGCGACCCAAATGGGGACGATTGGTAACAGGCACAAATGGTCACAGAAGTGACAGAAGTGTGCACTACGCGTGCACACATTGTTACCGTTTGGCGACTACTTTCCCAAAATCATTCGTTCATTTCATTCTTTTCAAATGGCGACTGTCAGAGACGTTAAAGTAAAAAAGAAATAAAATCATTTGACATTAAAATGTAATGGCGTAAGAATTTGTTAAAGATATCTAAATATTGTTTGCATTTGTAATATAATGTGGGCTAATTACCATGGCCAATTAAATTGCTCGAGTGATTTCATAAAATAAGTCTAAATTTATCAACGCGCCATCAATTTACCTCAGTTTAACCAGTAATAATATTATTGACTGCTCGGTGTTTGCGTGTTATGTATATTGATTGGTGAGGTTTTAGTGCTCCGGTGCATATACTATACTGAAATAATAAAAATAATGCCTAGAAAACCAATAAAGTTGTTAAAATATGGATTAAGACGGTAATATTCCATGTAAAAAACAGTCGCCAAACGGTCACCAAACGGTCGACAAACGGTCGCAAAATGGTCGCAGCGTACACGCGTGACCGAAAGCAGTGAATATTTATTACAAATTCAAAATGGCTTCTTGTATTATTTTTTTCCAGGTATCCTCAAACTTTATAAACAATTAAATATGCCGTCGTACTCAGTTGCCCTCACTAAAGAAGATTAAAAAAAAATGTAACGTGCGTACCGAGCTGCTGGGTTGTAAAGGATCGGGGATCATATTATTATGGTCTTCTATAGAGCAACTAGTATTTTGCGGCATTTCACAACTGACACTTGTTGAAGTAGTCTTCATTAATATTACTATCAACATTCATTTCAGCGATCTGTACTTCTTTTGTCAAGATTTTTGTATAGATAAGTGTCTACAAATTTGTAATGTTAAAGAGACATAAATAAAACGTAGTAGAGTAAATAATGTGTTTTTTTTGTAACCCAAACAAAATACTTGTAGATACGAGTGCGGAAATTTTTATCAATAAGAATTAAAAATTATATATTTAATACATTAAGTAACTATAAAGTGCTTATCTATTTGTATTATCATTCTGCACTTTTCTTAACTTTCCCACATTTCTATAAAATGTCAAAGAATGCTTAAATGGTCGTCGTCGTTTATTATTATTTAATTCGCTCATATTTAAATGATTCAAAGCAACCAGTCCACAACTTCACAAGACAGTTTGAGAAACCTTCGTATTTCAGATTGTCATTTGCGGATACAGTGGTTTAGGAGCAGTTCGGTAATCAGACCTACACATGTGTGTACAAATTCTGTCAATGTCACTGTCAGAAACCGTTCTGACAGTGACAATGACAGCCACAAATTCGTCCACATGTTGTTACCGTTATGTGTGCAAACGTCGACTAATAAAGTGTCGTTAAAAGTCATTCTGACAGTGACATTGACAGCCACAAATTCGTACACATTTTGTTACCGTAACGAGTGCACACGACGACTACATTTTGTTATTGTATCAATACGGTCGCATTGTTTGCACGACGTTACCACGCGTTATGTCACATTTGACAGTTAGTTACTGATTTGAAGATTTTGCGACTGAAATGGTTGTATGGGATTGACGTGTCTGTCTGTCTGTCTGTGTGTGTGTCTGTCTGTGGCATCGTAGCTCCCGAACGGATGAACCGAATTAGTTTATTTTGTTTGAAAGCTGAGTTAGTCGGGAGAGTTCTTAGCCATGTTTCATGAAAATCGGTCCACTATGTCGCGGTCGGGGGTTTTTTCAAAATTTTAATTTTGTGGTTATTAAATTTTCGGTCCGATATTCAGATGCTCAAAACACACTACAGTAATTATAATAGTCCAACTTTATCAGCCTGTACAAGTGTACATTTTTTAGGTAAATGTTATCCCACCAAAAACATTCAGTAAAAAACTAGCCATGTCTCGATGGAGCTGCTTGTTTATCTCTAAAAAGACATATGTAACTCCGTATAGACAGATAAAGTCTAAGAAAAACGTACCTCAAAACCACACAGAAAAAGGTACGGTGAACTAGACGGCGATACACCTTTGGGGGACGCTCAGCTAGATGGCGCTAATATTAATAATATTTGACATTTTAACACATATCAAGCTAAGAATATGGGCCAAATTGTCAAAGAGATGGCAGTATATGCACTGTGATGGTGATTACACATTTTACTTTGACAATAACTCTCTATAATACTCGATCCTTTTTGCTAGAAAGTAATGAAATCTAAACAAAGTCGTGCCAAGTCTAAGAATCCTTACTGCAATTTCGTTATTATTATAGTTAATGTTGTGTGACTGTGCCGTTGAAGGGTACAATACAAACTGTATTTGTATAAGACTATATTAAGTATAGTAAAACTATAATACCTATAAGTAACAGATATCCTTATAAGTACCTGAGAGAAGACACAATACGTCACTACTTTTAAAAAATCTCGTATCTCACGCTGTTCTTCAAAGTTAAAACGCAGTAAGTCTATATGCATTACATACATACTTACTACAATTTTCTTTTCATTGACAGACGAAGATACAAATTTTTTTAAAAGTAGTGACGAATGGTCACTCAGAGAAGTCAGTAGAAATTTAATTCAAATAAGTTTGCCATTGAAAAGGGAAATACATTTATTACAATACATTTATTTATTTTTTTCTCAATGCGCGTAGTAAGTACTAAGTAGTAACTTAATGTCTCTTTATTCATAAGTACACTAGCCCTAGCTTCGCTCGCGTGAAGTCCAAATAATCGGCATGCTCCATACAAAATTCCACCACCATTTTAGGGAAGTGGGGTGTTAGAAAGAGACAAAAAGTAGCCTATGTCGCTCTCTATCCCTCCAACTATCTCCACAAAAAATCACGTCAATCCGTCGCTCCGTTTTGTCGTGAAAGACGGACAAACAACACACACACTTTCCCATTTAAAATAAGTATTAGTATGGATTTGTAGCATATTTGCAGTTGGTTCTCTAGTCTTATTCTAAAATATCCTCCTTCGTAACTACAGGGTATGAAGGGTCATCCAACAACCCGCATTGTATCACGATGTCAGCGTTATGTTGTGTTACGGTGTGTTACGTTGTGTTACGATGTGTTACGTTGTTCTATGTTCATCAGGCCGCCGCGACCTAGGTGCATTTGGGCCATCTTCAGTGACATACTTTACACGCCGTGGACTTTTGGAAATAACATCTTCATCCTCAATCACATACTTAACCCGCTGCCGAGGTGCTGTGTCAGATATATCATCAGTAACATATATTACACGACGCCCTGGAGAATTTCTGGGACCTTCAGTAACATACTTTATACGCCTTGGAGTTTCAGAAACATCATCGTCAATAACATACTTTACACTCTTTCGCTGACTATCACGATCTTCATCTTCAGTTACATACGATATACGCTTTTGAGTGTCAGAAACCTCATCTTCATCGACATACTCTATACGCTCAGGTCGTGTATTGGAAATTATTTTTTTAACAACATACTTTACTCGGCGGCGTGGGAGAGGAGCCCTAAAAGCCGTTTTAGCAGAGTTTGATTCTTCTTCTAATACTACAATAGGGGACCTATCGAACTCATCTATAGATTCAGGTTTTTCACGGTCTTCTGACGCAGATTCATCGCGAGATTCTCGAGAGTTATCTTCGAAAGAACGAACTGCTATGTAAGGTGGGGTGGCAGGAAATTTTGCATTTTCGCCTGAAGTTGGTCTGGTGCTGCGAACATCGATTGGTTCTGCCAACAAAGGAAACAGTAAATAATAAGTAATTAGAGAAAAATGAGGTAGTAATCTAAAAACAAATTAGATTACATTTTAATTAAATTATTATTACATGTTTAGATGAGGTAATTTTAGAAATCATATATTTACAAACATATCTACACTTCGATATTTAGTGTCAATATTTTATAAATTCTTGTCATTAAGTTACCTGGTTTTTGTGTGTATACTGGAAACGGTACAGGAAGTACTAAAATCGGGAGATTGGTACTCCCGTGACCGCCTGCAAACGGAAAATACAATATTAAAGGTATAACATGAAATAAATGTCATATACAAAGAAAAAGTTACCAAGGCCTCCAAGTGTCCCGAGCTGGAATCGAACCAGCGTCCTGTTTACCGAACGGATACCTAAACCAACCAAAAATCGGAAATGTCATCTAGGTACTTAGAATTTTCGACCACTGCTTTCGTGACCCGATGGCCGGGTGAGTTCATGTATTAAATAATAAATAAATATTACTTAGATGACTTTTACTTTATGCATTTGCCATAAAATGAGATATAAAACATACTAGTTTGTTATTGGAGCTCTGATGTCCATTACTGGAGCAAAAACACTTCGTTTATAATTCAAATCTTTCAGTAATAACCGAATTAAATGAAACTAGTTGTATAGATATTTCTTTTGAAGAATTTGTGTTTTTTGTCCATAAAGGAATCACTATCCATTATAGGGTCAGTTCAGTTACACACAGTTACTATATGTTCCCTTGTAAGTTTCGATTCTGATTGATTTTGTTGTTCAAAGTGTTTTTCTTTGGAACTCAGTCATAGTTTTATTATTGTGACTTCGAGATCCTGAAAAAACACAGCTTAAACAGCCTTTGAAAACTCCCGACTAACTCAGCTTTCAGACAAAAAAATTAGCTACGATGCCACAGACAGACACACACACACAGACAGACAGGCAGACACGTCAAACTTATAACACCCCGTCGTTTTTGCGTCGGGGGTTAAAAAAAAATATATAAATTTGTTTTTTTCTTAAATATTATAATCTGAACCATTGTATAGTTATTAAGAGCACAACTGAGTCAATACTTAATTGGTCACACGGTAAAATGTAAATAGCTATATATTAATGAAAATCAAATTTACACAAAAATTCTAAGCGCAGAATATTATTCGATGAGTGTTGCTACTTACAAAACTGCCCTACAAATTATGTTAATTCAATTATTAAATAAAAATGAAAAATGTATACATGTATTTTAAATTTTTTCATGCCGAAAACTGTCAAATATAACCTAAATTATTTTTGTCATAATTATTATTTTTCTTAGGCGTTCTCAAATCTGTAGGTCATTTAAAGTAAGGAATTCCATGCCCAAAAATATAGATATAAATCATTTCAATTAGGTTTATTTCTAACCGCCGCCCTTAAATCTCAAGGAAGGTGGTTCTCAATTCGTCTATATTTTTTTTTTATCTTTGTTCCACGATATCTCCGCCGTTACTGGACCGATTTTGATTTTTTTTTATTGAATATATATCACAATATGCATACAGATTGGTACCATTTTTATCAGAACCCAGTTTTCATGATGGGATCCTGGAGAAATCGAGGGAACTCCTCAAATATGAAAGGCATACATATGGTGATTTTTGTGTTTTTAAAGGAACAGCATGCATGTAGTTACGTCCGGAACAGTGACATTTTGTACAGTGGTACTGCTGATGAAGATCAGAACGGAACTCCATAAATCTGATCGGCACGCTTATAATGACTTTCATGTTTTTATAAGAACAGCTTGCGTTTACGTTACAGAACAGTGACATTTGGTGCAGTGTAACTTCTGATGATGATCAGAACGGAACTCCTCAAATCTGAACGGCACACTTATAGTGACTTTTGTATTTTTATAGGAACAGCATGCTTTTAAGTTCAGAACAGTCACATTTATTTGTTAGATTTTTTATCTTTGTTATGCTTACATATTGAGTTTTCAAATTTTGTCAAGCTCGATTTCTTATAAGTAATCGGATATCGGATTAATGAGGAGTTGAGGAGACTCTTCAAACCTTAACGGTATGACTAGCTCGGAAACACGTGTTTTGTCCTTTAATACCAGCGGGTAAAAACGCATTTTATCCACTAGTGAATAAAGTAATTTGACCTTGAATAAAGTCAAATTGACTGCTTTAAAATTGATAAAAGTAGGTGAATCTAGTAATAAAGATGATTTACCACCTGTGGAAATATTGGAAGCAGTGATAAACGCATTTTTTGCGTTGTAGTTTCCTCGCTATAGTGAGGGGAAAAGTTTTGTGTTACACTCGGGTGCAAATGTATTTTACTTCTCGTGTGTTAAAAAAGTCGCAAGGTCAACATTCTATTCTCGTACCACTCGCTTCGCTCGTGGTTCAACTATAGAATCTTTTCACTTGCTCGTTTTTCAATTCCACACTCGGCGTTAAAATACAACTTTGCCCCCTTGTATAACAAATAACTATTGTGTTTCCATCAAATAATTTAAGATTTACATTAAAAGCAGTTTTAAAAAATACGTACACATTTCTACATAATCCAACATTCGGAAGTGCCTTTCACCAGAACCCCAAAAGCGGCTGTTTTTTTTTTCTTAAAAATTATCGTAGTTAGACTTACAGAAGATGAAGGTAAAGTATGTAAAATAATTTGATGTAAAGATATACTATCTCCATGTTCTCCCTCAGCAAAAAAATAAAGAATAGAAAAAAACATTATTCAGGACACTAACAATAAAAATTACAAAAAACATATACACCGTGTTTTTTGTCTTCCGTTAAATTCGACGCGCAGTTAGGTTCGGCTACGGCACCTGCTCCGAGACAAAATGTCCCCCCCCCCGTACCTTTTGAACCACAAGTTCAAAAAATATGAAAAAAATCTAAAAAGTAGAACTTTATAAAGACTTTCTAGGAAAATTATTTTGAACTGGAAAGGTTGAACTTTTGAAAAAAATACGGGAAACTACGAAACCCTACACTGAGCGTGGCCCGACACGCTCTTGGCCGGTTTTTTAATTTTAAGTATGGCAATGATTTGTGGGAAATTTACATCTCCGTGCAAAAACGGGCTACTAGTAATATAATAGAGTCAAACATACATTGTATAAACAGCTGTGAAGTTTCAGTTTACTCAATTAGATACACTTACTCTTAAAAAGGTATATAAACCGCAAATTTTGGCGTGAATTATTGTATTTGTCATATCATAACAGTAAACCAGAAGCGTTTAATTGTAAAAATGTTACTGACGGCGTTTTTATTCTTGTCAATATCTGCGAGTGTTTTTAGTGACAGGTATGTATATGGATTTCAATTGTATAAGATAAGCTAGTCATTATCGCTTTAATCAATCAATCAATCAATTCTTTATTTTGTTAAACATAGGTGATAAATACATTAATGTCAGCGCTATTCTATGTTTTACCCACTATGCGGGTGTACAAAATTGTGTTGATGTGCGGTTATTAAGCTAAACGCATGCATATCTATGCTTTACTTTTGTTCTTGTGTGCCAAAAAGGCTTTAATTAGAAATATTTATTCCAATTTGATAGTTTTATTGCTTAACCAAATTCCCTAATACAGACACGATATTTCTAGGAAAATGTCGTTACTAAAAACCTAGTCGTCTTAACCGTAATTTGTGCATATTTGAATTTTGACATGTTGTCAATAGATTAAAAAAAAAACGATGCTTATATACTTACATTATAGTATGAATTTTCTGAGATGAACTTTTCGCTTTTGCCCTAATCTGTTAAACAAAGGCCTTTGTTTCTATTATTCACGGCGGCTAGCTCCCGTTTAAACGGCACGTGCTATAGTCTCAGTGTAGTTAAAAATCAACTATCATGATAGTAATAAGGTTCAAAACCCTAAAAAGCCCTTTCGGAGATAACACGTTATGTCATCTTCAGAAAAAGTTACCTGCATACTGCAAACTGTTTAATAAATTTAACTACACTACACTGAGACTTTAGCACGTGCTGTGGAAACGGGAGCTAACCGCCGCGAATAATAGAAACAAAGGCCTTTGTTTAACAGATTAGGGCAAAAGCGAAAAGTTCATCTCAGAAAATTCATACTATACTAAACATTTAAGGGTTAAGATAGCCAAGGACGATTATATGTACACCGGGACTTACTTAGTCATGGAAAAAAGTTTACCCCTGAAATGGCTCACTAATAAGACGTAGGTACGGTCACGGACTTTAATAGTTATTTGTTTTACAAGGGGGCAAAGTTGTTGTTTAACCGCACGTGCCAATATTGATACCCGAGCAAGCGAAAGATTCCAATATTGAACCACGAGCCTAGCGAGTGGTTCGAGAAGTGGAATCTTGAGCGTTGCGAGGGTTTCAATTCAAGACATGAAGGTTAAACAAACTTTGCCCCCGAGTGAAACACAAAATTTTTCACCACACCAACACGAACAAAATACTGACTATAAAACATCAAGCTAAATTAAATTTATGAATTTATCCAATATTTTTGATTCAAAATCATCATTTAATGCCTGCTCAAGATATCAAGTTAAAATTTGTATGAAATGACTTTGCACTCTTGTGGATAAAATGCAATTTTGCTATCTGTTGCCCGCCGAGTTTCTTGCCGGTCCCATAGTGGATACCCCCCTCCAACTGAGGGGGGACTGAAATCTTCTCGAGACTGAGGCGTAGGGTTAGAGCCGGCGTAGTTTTATTTGACGTTCATAAGCGCATTGTAATATGCCTACTTGGAAAATAAATATTTCATTTCATTTCATTTCATTGTTTTCGAATAGCAAAGTAAGCCTTTACCAGTTGGTGTGGTGAAAATTAAATTGAATTGTTGATCCATTTCTAGCTCATTTACTGGAATCTTGTAGTTAAGCATAGACAGCATAGTCAAGCTAAGAAGTGTCCAGTATAAAATGAGCTAGAAGTGGATCAACAATTATTAACGTCCGTGACTGTCATATCTACCGAAGCAATTTTAGTAACGACATTACCTGGGCTGAGCCATTTTTTTTCAAAGTTGTCCACCCCACTTTTTTTGTAACATGGGTATTTTTAACGCGATTCATAGGTACTCAGAACCGCGAGGTCTTTCGATCCTGATAGGAGAAAAAAATGTCCCAAGATTTCCATACATTTTTCAGACCTTCCATTCCGTTACCGCCATACAAAATGTATGAAAAAATGATAACGGAATGGGAAAAAACCTTGGGACACTTTTTTTTTCTTCTATTAGGATTGAAAGAGCTCGCGATTCTGAGTAGAAATGGAAACCACATAAAAAAATCTAAATCCAAAAAAAGCGGGGTGGACAACTTTGAAAAAAAATGGCCCACCTCCAGCATTCTGAGGGATGAGGCTCTTATTTTTTTTTGTACTTTTCATAGCACTACGAACGGTGAAAAATACATCTTCGACTTCACTGGACCGGATGGCGTAGAAGAATGGCAGGAGCAATCGGATACCGTGCGCTCCGTGGGAATGTCCAAAGCGGTTCTCGTCATGCACCAGAACACCGAATACAAACGAGCAGTATTCTTCGCACTGCTAAACCCTCAGACAGATGGGTCGGGGTTCGCTGGAGTCAGAGATTTGAGGGCATATGATGACCTAACGGGGTACACAAAGTTGCAGTTGCGGTGTCGTGCCCAGGGACAGTTCAATGGCTTCAAAGTCGTTTTACGGCACAAGGGATTAAACAATGATCCTAATTTTACCTTTGAGCAGCTTTTCGAAGTAAGTTACACTCACAGCTTTTGTTGAAAGTCACGAGCTCATGAGTAACGTATAGTCAACCAATTGGAACCCTAGTGAAATAACTCTAATGAAATAAAGTAAATACAGAAATAGTTATTTGTTATACAAGGGGGCAAAGTTGTATTTTAACGCCGAGTGTGGAATTGAAAAACGAGCAAGTGAAAGGATTCTATAGTTGAACCACGAGCGAAGCGAGTGGTTCGAGAATAGAATCCTGAACTTGCGAGTTTTTTAACACACGAGAAGTAAAATACATTTGCACCCGAGTGTAACACAAAACTTTTCCCCTCACTATAGCGAGGAAACTACAACGCAAAAAAATGCGTTTATCACTGCTTCCAGTAGTTCCAGAGGTGATAAAACATCTTTATTACTAGATTCACTTACTTTTATCAATTTTAAAGCAGTTAATTTGACTTTATTCAAGGTCAAATTACTTTACCCACTAGTGGATAAAATGCGTTTTTACCCGCTGGTATTAAAGGACAAAACACGTGTTTCCGAGCTAGTGAGGGGAAAAATAATATCTTCGCCAACAAACTCAAATCCGTGTTATTAGTAAAAGCATACTATACAATCGAAGAATTCATGCAGGATGATTTGCAACGAAATTAAATACAATTTCTAAATTTAGAATGTTATAATATAATAATGTGTGTAGCCAGTGTAGCTATAGCAAATCTAGGAATAAACTAGATATAATTTAGTATATAATTAATGTATAATAAATAGCCAATATTGCCATGCCCTACCGGGGTGCCATGCGACCTCCTTCATACTGTAACATCTGTAATGTAATACCATGGTTTGCAATTTATTTATTTATTTATTATTAGTAAAAACATGTTTACATGACATTACAGTAAAACCAATGTGTCACGAAACTTAAATTTAACAAAAAAGATAGAAAATAAATAGAACAAAATTAAAAATAAAATTAAACAATTGATTTGGGCGATGACGTCACAGCGTGGCTCCGTTGCGTCGTTTGCCCCGGTGTGGGATTTGGCAGGTTGCCCCGGAACCGCCGAAAAACCACACCTTTCGGCCAGAAGTCTGCGCTCGCGATGGTGTCCTGCAGCGGCCGCGGCACGCGCACAACGAACGAGCTGAAGTGCACGTAGTGACGCGATTGCAGCTGTTGCACCCTCAGCGTGTAGCCAGTCTTCCGACGAACGTAGTCCACCACCTCGTCAGCCATGGCGGAGTAATGCAGGCGAGACACGTAGAGCGCCCTACTCGGTGTGGCAATCCGTAGACCAGAATTCACCGGTTCCGCAGAGCCACACATAGTCTTGCGAGCCGCTCTGCGCGCCTTGCTCTTCTTTTCCACCAATGTGAACCCCTCTTCATCCACATTGGTGCGGGAAGATAAATGATATTGATTGATTGATTGACAACCATGTCAAAATGACAAGCAGTAAGAGATCTCTTACAATCTGATTAATAACGTCACTATGACATAGTTCTACAGTGGCCTAGGCACAGATGTCATATATACCATAGATCAAGCAAACGTAGCGTGTCAAATGAACTCAGTGAAATCCACTGAGTTGTCCGTCTTTAATCGCAGCTTGCAGCTTTCGGGCGTCAATTTTTGTAAGTTGAAGTCAATCAAAACATAAAAAATGCCTCGTTACGTGATATTCAATTGCAACAACACAAAAATTATGAATAATCAAGAGCCTGAGACATATTTAAAATTACAGGCAAGAAACAACTTCAGTACAAAATTTGACACGCTCGGCCCCTATACAAATAGATGAACTTGTTTCTTCTATATAAATAAAGTTCTGTGGGCCTAGGGTTCCAATTGGTTGACTGTACCTATAAGTAAGGAGTAAGGAAAGAGTTGACTCCATACATCAGTAAATGCAAGTTATTTGTAGTGACATCTAGCGTCACCCACGCGTCAATCACGCGTCAACTAGCGGGAGTTACAACTCTTTCCTCACTTATTGCTCTATGATGAGATTGATGAGGCCATTTAGACGGTACATTGGTTTTATTACATTGCGGAATTTGATGGCTGTGCAAAATTGTATGTAACCTGAACAGCCCGCAATGTAACTAAAATCTTATGCGAGTTCGCACGCCGTCTAAGGCCTGATTTAAAGGGCGTACGAACTCTCATGCGATTTTAATTCAATTAAAGGGTTTATTACAACTGTTGAGGTCACATACAATTTTGCACATAAAACTCGTAGGTATCGCGAGTTCTCGTACCGTCTAAATGGGCCCTAAATCGTGTTCCGTGTAAACAATATGTTATAAGGAACAATTAAGTACCTAATCTATTATATGTATAAGGTAACTGATGAAACTTTTTTTACAGGGCCCACAAAATGAATTCGCTGTCCGTGACCTGCCATTTTCAGAATTTAAAGCATTTTTCCACGGCCGAGAAGTAGAAACTAACGACACTCTTGATGTATCCCAAATAACTAGTATTGGTATTCAAATGTACGGAGGAGTGTTCCTGCCTGTGAAACAGAGTGGTCCTGCAACTTTAGAGATAGATTGGATAAAGGCAGTTAACTGAAAGTAGTTAAAAATGTAAAAATGAGTGATTATGTAAATACATAATGACTGAAATAAAAACATGAAAGTTCTTAATTATTTTCCACACATCTTCCCATTATGTATCTATAAGTGCGTTTTCACATCATCCGATGCGATATCTGATGTAGGACCGATATCCCATACATTACAGGCGCCATCTTGGATTTTTTCCATTGAAATCCTTCCGACATCCGATGTCGGATCGGATAATGTGAAAACGACCTAAGTTGTTTAAGGGTGTAATTTAACTGATCTGCAAAAAATACCGATTTTGATGAACAAAAATATATTATATTTGACCCACTAAATGATATTTGGTAAGTATTTCAAATATGGGAGCGATTTTTGAGATTCACATCGAATTCAAAAAATTATCACTGAAAATAATGTCACACCAAAAATTGTTACGATTACTCTAGCATGATCCTACATATAAAGTGCTATTTTTGAAAGTCACCATCACCATTTATCGATATTCGACGTTTCGTTATGTGGTTCTAATAAAGAGTATTCTTCTTACCTCTATTCTTCTCTTTATAAATTCAAGCTATTTCCGTCACTAGAAGAAAAGCGGCAAAAATGCTAAGACTGAAAATTTATTATCAAGAAATTTTGGATTTCGTGGCTTTTGTCTAGTAGTGGTAATTGAATACGAGCGATCTACAGTATCTTTCAAAAATAGCGAGTCACCGCTTCCAACTGACATTGGAGATTCAAAAGCGGTAGAATTTTTACATGTATCAAATAGGCAATTTCTTACTTAAAATGTCCATGATTGGTATCGGTTACAAATCATGCCGTTTGCTTCATCTAGCGTATTCATATCTGGCGTTTGTGCCATTCGGCTACGCACCCTGGATACGTAGCCGAATGGCACAAACGCTCATGAAACGAAACGCTCGTAGATATCTATCTCTATCGCTCGTGCGTATTGGCGTGACAGAGCCAGACTAGCTTTCGCGGCGTTACGTTTTCGTTTCACGTCGGAGAAATGCCATTCGGCTACGGCACCTGGGCAGACAAACCATTACTCACTCATGCAAATTAGTACCTACTCACTCAGACAAACCATAACACACTCAAACAAACAATTACTAACTCAGACAAAACATTACTCAATATGGCCGTAATATATTATCAGCTAAGTAGGTTAGGTACCTAGTCTTAAAATGTTATTTGTGCAACAAGAGAGAAAAGTTGATATTTGCATTGAGTGACAAATTTGAGTCCCGTGGAAGCGAAAGATATAGAATCTTGACTAAATAAAATTTTTGAAAAAACCCCCGGCCGCGACATAGCAGACCGATTTTCATGAATCATGGCTAAGAACCACCTAAGAACACTCCCGAGTAACTCAGCTTTCAAAAAAAAAACTAAATCTAAGGCCCCGCGCACACGGAGGCAACAGTTGCTCGGCGACTTTCGTATTTGTATGAAAAGTTGCGTCGCCTCGTGTGCGCACTTTTATACTAAGCCATGGTCGCGACAAAAAAGTCGCCGGCAACAGTTGCCCGTGTGCGCGGGCCCTAAATCGGTTCATCCGTTCGGGAGTTACGATGCCACAGACTGACACACACACAGATAGACAGACAGACAGCCCCTCGTTTTTGCATCGGGGGTTAAAAACGGTTGGTAAAAGTCCAAAATGTGACGCCGCAGCCGTCCCCGCCCCGCTGAGAGCCGAGAACTTCTAAGATACTTATGCGCAGTGACCAAATAGCTACTTTACTCACTGATTTTAAGCAGCAAAGAAGGCTCTTGCCAGCTGCTGAGGTGAAAATAATGTATCTTACCAATTTGAATAGGCAGCTTAACTGGCAGCACGGGTAATATTTTGTAGCTGGCATCGCGGTCCGTTTTATCTGTCAACAGTAAGTAGTAAATACATGGTAAGTACGTACCTATACATATACGATATCAAAGATTAAATATAAAAAGATCATACCATCTCACACATTAAAATGCGACCGCCTAAGAACGCGCATACACTACACCACACATAGATGGCGCCACAAAAAAATGTCTTGTAGCTTTCGATTATACATGTAGATGGCGTTAAGTGTCAATTTTGACATAAATTTATGGCTCGCAAGTGACACTTAACGCCAATCTACAAATACCTTAAATTAAATTGATACATTTATATTTGTCATACATACACATAGGAAAATAACTATATGCATAAATATATAAATAAAATCTCTCTCTCTGTTTATGATAAAAATCAAAATAAAATCAAGTCCCTCTTTTCACAGGATGACAATAATCAACAAGAAAGTAAATACATACCTCTAAAGATGTCTAAGAATGTGTCTCTCCTGTCCCTATTTCTGGTAATCGCTCCATCTGTTGGTGTTCCTCTTACGGCTCCTGAGGACAAAAAACAAAAAAACTTTTCACATATGCCTAGGATACTTAGTATACCTACTAGGATTTATCCCTGCCGCTTCTTTCCGCCATCGACACATTTCCATCTTCAACATTTAGAATTAGAGAGGTAGGCTGTGCGTTTGGAGGTAGAACTGCATTGCACAGCTCATGCACATCAGCTAATTAAATGTGAGATTTACTGTCACATGTATTTCTAAGAATGTCACCTGTATTTCTAAGAATGGGAGAGGATCGGGCTGCCAAGAGGGCGTATCTGGTGGCCGCCCGGCGGGTCGGCCCAGATACCGCCGGGGAGACAGCGTGATGGCGGATCTGTGTCAGCTACAAGCCGATAATTGGCAGGAAGCTGCGCAGGATCGGAATAAGTGGCGTGCTCTCGTTTTGGAGGCCAAGATCCTCTTTTGATCACAGTGCCATACTAGTTAGTTAGTATTTCTACAACCTTCAAAAAAATAGCGTAAGTACCTCCGTGGTACCTCCATTAAAGAGGACAACGGACCTACAACCCCTCTGGTACTGTTCTGATGGGTTGCCGCATGGTTGCCGTAATAGTTTTCCGTCAGGTTATCCGTCTGTCTTTTGCCGCCTCCATCATAAAAAAATATAATACAAAACTTCAGAGAAACCTATCACCCAAATGCATTTCAAGCGGTTGCCCAATTTGACTTTCATATTTAGACATATCTTTGTTATTTATTCTATCGAGATGCTTTCGAGGACATGATTATCATAGACATTTTTGTATATGACAAAATGATGACAAATGGCAAATAAAAGGTTATAATGCCAAGGCCAGCGACCACTAATAAACGCAACAACAACGCGTAACTCAAAAATGTATTTAAGTAGGAAGAAATAATTTATTGCACGTTGTCTTTGTGGCATATGGAATTATCGATTTTTTGTACCGTACAAAATTAGGTATCTAAGGTTCGCCAAAATATATTATACGTCATTGGCCATAAGCACTCCAAAGTTTGATTTTTAGTGCGTTTTCACATCACTTAGTTTGAGTAGGTTTTTAGGGTTCCATAGTCAACTAGGAACCCTTATAGTTTCGCCATGTCTGTCTGTCCGTCGGTCCGTCCGGACGGACCGCGGAAAATCTCACTGACCGTTAGCACTAGAAAGCTGAAATTTGGTACCAATATGTATTATCAATCACGCCGACAAAGTGGTAAAATAAAAAGTGGAAAAAAAATGTTTTGTTAGGGTGCCCCCCTACATGTAAAGTGGGGACTGATTTATTTTTTCATTCCAACCCCAACGTGGGATATATATTTTTGGACAGGTATTTAAAAATAAATAAGGATTTACTAAAATCGTTTTTTGATAATATTAATGTTTTCGGAAATAATCGCTCCTAAAGGAAAAAAAGTGTGTCCCTCCCCTCTAACTTTAAAAAATGTGAAAGAAATCACAAAAGTAGAACTTTATAAAGACTTTCTAGGAAAATTTTTTTGAACTTGATAGGTTTAGTAGTTTTAGAAAATAATACGGAAAACTACGGAACCCTACACTGAGCGTGGCCGTGGCCCGACAGTCCCGACACGCTCTTGGCCCGTTTTTAGGGTTCCGTAGTCAACTAGGAACCCTTATAGTTTCGCCATGTCTGTCTGTCCGTCCGTCCGTCCGTCCGTCCGTCCGTCCGTCCGTCCGCGGATAATCTCAGTAACCGTAAGCACTAGAAAGCTGAAATTTGGTGCCAATATGTATATCAATCACGCCAACAAAGTGCAAAAATAAAAAATGGAAAAAAATGTTTTATTAGGGTACCCCCCCTACATGTAAAGTGGGGGCTGATATTTTTTTTCATTCCAACCTCAACGTGTGATATATTGTTGGATAGGTATTTAAAAATGAATAGGGGTTTACTAAGATCGTTTTTTGATAATATTAATATTTTCGGAAATAATCACTCCTAAAGGAAAAAAGTGCGTCCCCCCCCTCTAACTTTTGAACCATATGTTTAAAAAATATGAAAAAAATCACAAAAGTAGAACTTTATAAAGACTTTCTAGGAAAATTGTTTTCAACTTGATAGGTTCAGTAGTTTTTGAGAAAAATACGAAAAACTACGGAACCCTACACTGAGCGTGGCCCGACACGCTCTTGGCCGGTTTTTCGTAGTGGCGTAGACAGGTCTCGTGGAGTCTTTGCTCACGACAGTCACGACTCGTACGTAATACGTAAGGTTACGGGCGATCCTTGCTCATGTGGACAATCTGCCAACATCAGTTTTCCCTCTTGTACGACACCCACGGGAAGGTCGGGATGAGATGGGGTGGTGCTATTCTTTTGTTGTTCTCTGGATATTTCAAAACGGCTGAGAGAGTTGCATTTTACCCACAAGCGTGCATAATTATTAATTTCATACAACTTTTAGTTGATCCCGAAACCTGGTAGAATTGATGTTTAATTTTTTTTATACTACGTCGGTGGCAAACAAGCATGCGGCCCGCCTGATGGAAAGCGATCACCGCCACCTATGGACGCCTGCAACTCAAGGAGTGTCACGTGCGCGTTGCCAACCCATTAGAAACTTGTACACTCCTTCTGATGATGATTTTGAATCATAAATATTTAAAATAAATTGATGGATTTCGCTTAGTTTGATGTTTTTCAATTTTAAAGTATTGGCTTGTTTTATGAAACACTTTAATTGAAATCTGTTGCTTGCTCAAATAACTGTTAAATCTACAGGAAGGCAGGAAATAATTTGCAATTTGCATAATAAAGTTTCCTGCCAAAGCGAGTATTAAGGGCGTTCAAAATCAAACTACAGTGACTTTAGGATAATCAGGATAATATGCTTGTATGTATTTAAAAATAAAGGTGACTTCTCTTGTTACAGTCCTTGGCTATGTTTGAATAAATTATCCTGCAGATTAAAATACAGCTTTTTCGAACAGAAGATGACTTACCTATAGCACACAGCACCAACACAGCACACGATATCATGGCGCCTTCACTGTCACTGACCAGTTGACCACTACAGAGTACGTACCTATAATAGTCGTAGGCGACTACAACCGAGTGTCCTCACAGTGCCTTCCAAATTCTGACACCTCGATCACGTCCCACAGATGCCGCATTGTGAAGAATTGGTGGCAAACTAAAGTAAAATTCATAATCCTACGGACTAAATTGACAAATGACTGACAGGTAAAATGATACCAGGAACAGCAAAATTAAAATAGGGAAGGGTATATGTCGATAAAAATATATCGACAAGTTGTAAAGTACATACAACAGACAAGTTTAAATCAAGAATAAGTATATGAGTTTCAAATAAGAGGTACACATTTTAGTTTGTTCTATGTATCTTCGAGGTAGTGGATGGATACCATGCATTTTTACCCACTAGTTTTAAACCATAAAAAGGTTTCCGAGCCTATAGGTAAAAAATAAAATACCATGTCCGACGATAATAAATTATCTGTCACGCTATGGCAAGTATATCATAAATATCTATATAATTTTCGAATAATATTATTGCTGCTTCGAAATAAAAAAAATATCTCTAATTAGCGGTCTACAGACCTTTTGATCTGTCGAAATCACAGAAAAAGTTGGTATATTGATTAGCCGATCAAATTGCCAATTTCATTGTCCCGTCTGGGTGCACCTTAAATCTACGATGTAATAATAATTTTAATATCGATAAGAACGACACTGGCCAAACTGTGGCAACATTCGTTCACACTTACTTGTCAATTTGGTCCGTAGGATTATGGATTTTACTTTAGCACACGACCTGCCTGGTCAGCAATCAACTTAGCCTATAGACTATTGGCTAGATGTGTTACATGCGCCAACACCCCTGACCCTCGTTAACCTCTGGCAACCTTTCTCACTGACAAAAACACAACACTAGATATGAATCTGGTCTTAAGTGTTATTTAACTGCGATTTTCTATAAAGTGGGCTCTGCTTTAGATATGACATACGCTGTGATGTGCCCTACCATACCTCACAGTAAGTGACAGTGGTAACTTACTGCAAGAGCGTGGATGGCTATCACAGGTCACAGGCTTTCTTAAGTACATTTTTGTGTGAATGAACAAACATGCACATTTCACAAATATATACATAGAAGGAAGTGCCTGAAGTGGTAACAAACCAAGCTTTTCAAAAAGTGGTCTGCAAGATTCAACGTCGCACCCCGTTTAATGCTCGAATGCTTTTTTGTGCAACAAAAGCTCTATTATAGTCTGTACTATTTCTTTTTCGTGACCGCGTTTAATAAAACAAGAACTTTAGTGTTCTTTCAAACATCATAATTTGATATACATTTGAGTAGAATAATTATCGGCTAATGTAATATTGGCTTACAAAGTCTACAGCATTCCTATATCTTAATGCGCAGTCTATTAGGCAAGATCTGTGGTGACTAGCACAATTAAAATTCTAGACGACCTTTTTCCCAAAATTAATCTGTTAGACCGTGACCTATTCTGATCGAGTAGGTAATGTATAATTTTCTAACTAGCGATTCTCGCGAATTTCGCGAATGCAAAAGTAGGTTCATGGTCATATGTGTAAGTCAAAATAAAAAGAGCTTTTGCTTTTCATATGTATGCTTATACGTGCCTTTAAACGACCAGCGGTGGTACTGCTAGCGACCTCTGACGACGAGTGGCGATCTAGTATCATACTTATACGCCGAAAGATGTCACTAAACGCCTGAAAATCAGGTCGCGCACTTGTTAGCCGTACATTAACTATTAGCCTGGCAACATTCCTCAACTCGCCGGCTTGACTTGACGCTTCCTTTTCCTGACGCGCGCGACGCAGCATTTTGACGTACGGAGAAGGAGCTGATTTAATTTTATTCTCAATAACTACTAAAATAAGTAGTCTAGATTTTCTTACGTGTAACGTATGATGAACGATAACAACGGTTACAATAATAGTGATTTTAAGCGTAACTCCAACCAAGACATGCAAGCCGATGCCGACCACCACGATCAAGATGGCGACGAAGGAGCAAAAATAAATGACAAAGCCGGAGAATACATGAGAGAATTGTTAAGTGAAAAAATCAAACTAAACACTGCTAAATTCCCGTACGCTACCAAACTCATCGACCAGGGTAAGTCAGTTTTTAGAATTTTTAAATTTCAATCGATTTTGTCATCAAACATGCAAATTTCGTAATTCGCAGTTATCTGGCTAATACAATGTTTTTAGTGCGTTAACTCTAATCCCAAAAGTAGCCTAAAGTTATCTCAATACAATAGCTACTGTTTTTCGTGTAATGGTTCAATATGAAATAAGATTTTTACAAAATGTGTCCCTTTCAGAGGTTACCAAGGTGCAAGCGTCAGGCCGGCTACCGCCACGGGACTTCAAATATGTCGATGTGTACCATGAGAAGCCGGTCAAAGTTTCCGTTAAGGTGCTGGTGCCCCTCAAAGAACATCCTAAGGTAAATTAAGTGTAGCATTTTACTGCGTATTCACTAGAAAATGTGTAAAAATGTATTGACTACAATTTTATTTGTATTCAGTTACTGTGATAGTTACTCATGAAATAAAGTACCACTTTGATGTGGGTTTATCCCTAATTGAAAGAAATCTCTATATTAAACTTGTAGTTCTGGAAAAGATAAGGCAACAGAAGGAAATAAAGTGACAGTATTAATTATGGTATTTTTGCGTGTGGTACTTAGGGCCTATACAGTCTGACTGGCACTCAAATGCAACTTTACAGGAACTGAATACTAACATGGTCAGTGTGAAATTCCTTTGTAAGTTACAGTCTGCAACAACCATTACATATTTTTCAAGCACAGTCCAACCCAATTAGATTTACAGTTCATTAAATTCTGTAATATACCTATTCAATTAAACCATTGCTCTATAGAACTGTTAATAAAAATACTGCTATTATACTGTATGTTGTAAATAGTGATGTAATATGGTGTAAGGTGACTGAAAAATGGTTTTTGAGTGGCAAACTTGCTTCTTGGGACATGGTATCTTCTGAGTAGTATTTATGTACACTCTATGAAGCAAACACAGATGAAACAATGATTTTACCCATTTAAACTTCTGTGAGATTTGACATAGATAGATGTTTTGTATCCAGGGGCCTATTGCATAACAATTTACAACTCATATTACAAGCGGTAGTCCCCCTCCAATTCATTTTATAAGAAAGAGAGTTCCACTTGTAATACAAGTTGTAAATTGTTATGCAATAGGCCCCTGGTAAGGCCATTTATTTGTGTGATGAGCACAGATATTTGTTCCTGAGTCATAGATGTTTTCTATGTATATAATGTCTGAGTACCCACAAGCATTCTTGAGGTTATGATGGAACTCCATAAATCTATCTAAGAAGTGCTATGATATTTTATTATTATGAGAATAAATTTCGGCTGCATTGGGTGCACAATATCAAGGGTGACTTTCCTCCACAGTTCAACTTTGTGGGCAAGCTGCTGGGCCCAAAGGGTAACACCATGAAGCAGCTGCAGGAGGAGACCATGTGCAAGATGGCCGTGCTGGGCCGAGGCTCCATGAGGGACAGGTAATAACACTTTGCTGGTCTAATCACAGTTACACTGGGGTTGTTTGGGGTTTTGACGCACTGCGAGAGATTGTATTCCCCAATGAGTGTTGTATTGTTTTAAATTTAAGATTGTATGTACTAACCCCTTAGGTTGTAAGTTCTACTAATAGGTGTATTCACATTAAAATAGATCCTGTTTATCCTATAAATTTGACTGGTAGAGAATGGCATCTGGCATTAAGTCCGCCATTTGTACTTTTTTGTATTGTGCAATAAAGTTTAAATAAAATAAATAATAAATAAATAAATAAATTTAGGCTATCTGCTAGGAGGTATGGTTGCATAGAATGAATTGATGATCCTGTTATCCCTGACAAGGGACATAGGGCTCTTAGATCTTCCACTTTTCACGATCCTGGGCGACTATTTCCAAATCCTTCCAGCCTAGTCCACTTGCGCCAGCCTCGTTCTCCACTGACCGCCGCCACGTGGTAATACAAGGCTGCCCCGACCGTCTACTGCCAAGTGATTGCCAGCAGAGATCCTGCTTGGACAGGTGGTTGTCTACCGAATGAATTAAGAAAAAATAACAGGGGCATGAGTATGGTCCAGGCTCCTGTGCAAGCTAGGCTACTGGCAAAACTCTCCATCCAGAGGAACTCTTAAGTGTCTTGACTTGACTCTTGGTCAAGAGTAGGGTTGACTTTCCTGCTTTCCTTTTAAGGCCCTAAATGGATCTTCTTGGATAATATGTAAAATATATAAGATGGTTATATAATGGTTTATTTTAAAATTCCATGTAAATAAAATTGATAAAGTTGGGCTCAAGATATCTTCAGCAAAACAGCATTCCACATCATCTTTCAATTCTCTCCTAACCAAAACCTTAACCCGCAGACAAAAGGAAGAAGAGCTCCGCAACTCCCTGGACCCCAAGTACGCGCACCTGACGGACGAGCTGCACGTGGAGATCTCGGCGCTGGCGCCGCCCGCGGAGGCGCACGCGCGCATCGCGTACGCGCTCGCTGAGGTCAAGAAGTACCTGCTGCCCGACGTCAATGATATGGGACACATGGGCCCGCCTGCGCCGATGAGGGAGATGGGACAGAGAGGTTGGTGGCTCTTGTTAAAATGGAATGGGTTCATTTTCCAAGATTTTCAGTTCTTCACACAAAAGCGAGTACCTAAGCTATGAGCTGTACCTAAGCTATGAGCTATTGGCGACAGAAACTAACACAATACGCGAAACTAACATAATAGTCGCTCCCATGTAAATAAATAAAAGAGACGCGATGATAGCGCGAGCGAGTTATTCGCATGCAAAGCTTGGAAAATGACTGTAGGTAACATCTTAAATATCTCACCAACTTATTTTTAAAGTGTTTCAGTACTTTAGGGCTTTATGAATGAAAACAACATTTTGGAGCATGATTCATGTCAAAATTTGAATTTTTATGGCCGTACTTGAATCACTTGAAAAGAGAAAAATGATTACATTATTGAGTTACCTATTTTTCAGGAGTATGAAGTCAGTAATTTTGAGCTTTTTTTTATAGATGACGTTTAGTAACGTATACTCATCTGGCAGTTGTGATTAAGATAGATAAAATAGTGATTATAGAATCAATTCAGAGCAGGTGTTTTTTTTATAATAGGACTTTTTTTCCATTTACCTCTCATATTTGTAGACCTTGGGCCCTGAAGACCTCATAGATGTAAACCTACCTCAGTCGAACCATTTGGCCTAAGGCGCCCTCTAGTTAGCTGGTAGTAAAGCGTTGCGGGTTGTCGGCAGATGGACCGCAGCGGCCTCTCCTATCCGGCCCAGGGCCTGGCCGTCCCGAAGTGCAATACCGGGCTTTCACGGCCACCAAACGGTCCCTCTCTTACCAGGGGCCTGTGGTCAGCGAAGGTGGGTCTACCAGTTTACCCTAGAGGTGGATCGAATGGAAGTGGAATTTGGCTAAATCACCTTTGCTCCTAGTTCCTCTTTTCCATCTTACAAACATTACTTGCCTAGACTCTTAGACACACGTCGTGCGACTAGTCCTGGAAATCCAGTCGTCTGAAGAATTGCGTGCATTGACCTATTTGTTTCTGTCTCTGTCGCACGCGCTTGACTGTGTAAGTGCGATAGAGATTGGAGGAGCACACGTGTTAATGGACGAAATTCTTTGTCCTTTATTCGATATAGTTGTGATCGTGATGTCTTTTCATGTGGGTTGATTGTTAGTGAAAATGTTTACCAAACAATAATACATTAGTCTAAATTGTGAATTCTTTTGGTAGAATATTAAATTGTTGGTTATATTATTTGTTGTCTCGGTTAGTACGTTTAAAGAGGGTCGACTATTAAAGAGAGTTACTGTCAAAGTAAAATGTGTAATCAACTAATCACAGTGCATAGACTGCCATCTCTTGACACAGGCTTAAAACTTTTGAACCTCAGTTTTGGCCCATATTCGAGCTTGATATGTTTTAAAATGTCAAATATTAATATTAGCGTCATCTAGCCGAGCGTACCCCAAAGGTGTATGGTTTTGGGGTACGTTTTTTCTTAGACTCTATCTGTCTATACGAAGTTATATAGGTCTTTGGTACGTTATAAGTGTCACAGGTCTCGGTTATTGGTAATGGGTTCTTTCTTATTTTATTACATAATTGATCATTATTAAAATGTAAATGGAATTTTTCTGTATATATTTTTGAACTAGTTTCAGTAGTTTCATCCGTCGTCGTCAACGCTTTCGATACAAACGCGATTCGAAGTCAGATGTGGCACGTAGACTGCACATTTACATAGCGATACGAGTACAAATCCACTCGACTCGCCAAAAAGAACGCGCTGCGTTTAGATAAAACTAAGTATTTTACTTCAGTGATTTAAAGTTATCCGAAATGAGAGCACGCGACGCATTAGACAAAAAGTGAATGGTGTTTCCGTTGTCCCCAGGGCCGCCGGGGCGCGGGGGCCCTCCCGGGCGCGCGCCGCGCCTGCCCGCGCACGCGCACCCCGCGCACGCGCACCACGCGCCGCACCACGCGCCGCCGCCGCTCGGCCCGCCGCGCATGCCCGGCAAGACTAAGGTCATTAGTATCTTGGATCGCGCCCGTAACGCCATGGAGTCTTCCTACGGTTACGATGACCCCTACGCCGCGCCCGAGCCGCCGGTGAGTGTCTTTATAGTTCACATTTTTAAGAGCTACAGAGCCGGGTTCGCCGCTCTCGCTCGCCGCATCCTGGACCGTGCCCGTTCCGCTATCGAATCTTCGTACGGTTACGATGATCCTCGCCTGAGCCCCCGGTGAGTATTTTTAGTGTTTCATATTGTTAAAAGATACGGATCCGGGTCTGCCGTGAGAGCCTTAAATAGGCTTAAAGAGAGCAGTGGTGGGCAAACTTTTTTCACTGCGGGCCAAAATTTGAAGGAATTTTCGACGCAAGGCCAAATTCGCACCAAAAGTGTAAATTTGGCCCACCACCATTGGGCTGAGAATATTCTCCATAGTACTCTTATACTCTGTCAAACGAGTCTGTCAGTAAATAAGAACAAAGAAAACTATGTGCATCCTTTTCTTTAGGATGCTATAGAAAAGGATACCTATAGTTTTCTTTGTTCTTATTTACTGACAGACTCGTTTAATAGAATATAAAAGGGCTCGGTGTAACAAAATGTTCTCCCCAGGTCCGCGGGCCACCTCGCGCGCCGCCAGCCGACGACTTCTACTACGGCGGCGCGGCGGAGCGCTACTACGAGGACGAGGGCTACGGCTACAAGGAGGAGCGCGAGTTCAAGTCCTCGCGCGACGTGGGCACGCGCCGCCCGCAGCCGCCGCACCGCGGCTACCAGCAGCGCCCGCAGCCCTACTCGCGCCCGCAGAAGTAATTGTTCGTAACCTGTAACGTAGTGGCCGGTGCACCAGCACATCTGGAACTCTACAATTCATTTAATCGGGAACTTAAGTTTTAAAAATGTTGTAGGGGCACCTTACACAGATCAACCTAGCCCCAAACTAAACAAAGCTTGTACTGTGGGTACCCACGAATCCCACAATATGTCCTGGTTTCAAAACATAGCCCGAAAACGGGCAATAAGGCACGATGGGAATCGCATTCGTGCGATTTTAGTTTTATTTGTTTTATACGGAATTATTTTTATTATTCCAACATAACAGTTATTAGAGATAAAAATAAAAACAAATTAACTAACTTTAATTAAATTCGTCAAAAAATACATTGACCAAAATAGACATCTATAACTATATCAAATATCAATAGTACTTTTTCTTTATTTTACACTGAATTTATGTGTTTAAACATGCACACGTTAAACAGCTCATTATTTCGAGTTACCCTTAGCATACACAAATCTTAAGAAATGCTTTTAGTATACTTAGACAGTTGTACCCATTGCATGTCGAATGTTTAGGTTCGTTTGTAGTAAATAGTTATTTTCATTATAATTTCGAGTGAAAATGTTGCCTGCACTTGCCACACGTTTATTATATTATTTTCGCTTGTAAATTGAAAAACGCTTCTGTTATTATATTGTGTAGTATAGCTCTTTATTTACGTTAACAAAATACGTCTCCAATGTTTTTTTTTTATGTGACCACATATAAATAAAATTGAAAACAAACTTTTGAACATGTTCATTAGATCTTTTTGCTACTGTATATTTTTTAGACAGTATTATTAACGTTTTTCTTAATTTTCAGGCCCGCTCCGAAAAAGCGCTCACTGTAAGTATTTCCGCAGTGAGTATACAACACAGGATCTAAATCAACACAAATATAATACAACAAGCAAAAAATCAAGACAAAAAACTAAAATATGGATCCAAAAACCGTGTGTAACCTTCAACTTGCAAGTACATAATTATTAGTTAACATATTATTAATTTTAATGGACCAAAACTATAAACATTCTTCTTATACAGAATAATGTGATAGCAAAATACTAAAATATCATCAGAAAATTATTTAGCTATCTAAATAATGTTATAAAGATTGTGGTAACAATTATTTCATTATGTTTTCAAGAAAATGAAAATGATTTATGTTTTTTTATCAATAAAATGTTGAAGAGGCGCACAAGAACGCATGCTCTGAAGAAACCTTAAAAAACTGCGCACTGACTTGGTAAATAGGTTAAACTTTTAAAATATTGATGTTTCGTGTAGACTTTTTGAACAAAAAAACTTAAAAATGCATCACTTGTGTAATAATTAAGACGTTGCTTCTAAAATAAGCTAAGGCATTGATAATTTCAACATGTTTTGATGTAGCCTTTAACACTAAAAAGCACTTGTAGTGTAGAAAATATTGCAGCTCTGTGCCCTTAAAATGTATCATTAAATATGACAAAACTCTTGTAAAAGAAAGGTACTTCACGTAGGGTTATTAAAACATGTTGAACCAATTATTTAGGTTTAAATAAATGTACTACACTAATTCTTGTGTGACTATGAATAAATAAAATTAAAAAAATAAAACAAAGATTTTTAATTGGTTCACAATTAATTTCTCCAAATGATACAGAAAGTTATTCGCAAATTTTCTAATACTGGGTTTTTACAAAACTGGACATCCTTACTAGTTTTACAATCAAATTATGAAATTTAATTTACAAAAGCACACGATTTTGTTGAAGTCTCCACAAAAGTTTGTAATATAGCTTCAAAACTAAAACGTGAAGTGTTGTCTCTAACTAAAAGTATTATGTAACAACCTGGTATTTTTTGCAAATAAAATTATTACAAATTAGATGGTCAATGGAGAACCCATCATACTGAAACCCTTTAAAATTAAAAAAGTACACGTGATTTAAAGTGGTCTATGGTAAGGATCTTTATGTTTGATGAATTACATAATTGTTGTACAGTAAACATAAATTGTAAGGATAGTCTGGCTATCACAACTTGTCAGTAAGCAAGAACAAAGATTAATCCCTTTTGGGACAGCAAAATTGACAAACTGATAAATGTTGAATAAATGCAGAAAATGTTATCTAATTAAAAAAAACTGGTAAGTCCCAGTATCGAAATCATAATAGTTTGCAAATTGAATATGAATGATGAGAAAAATAAAAGACTGAAAGCAATATGTGTATGTTGTGATGTGTTTCAAATTAATGTTTAAATGAAAATAAATCGATTAAAGATTATAATTAACATTAAACTGATGGTTACACGTAAATATAGCATAAACATACGAAAAAAAATTCAAGGATAATTAACATATAATCCAATGGACGCGACGAGACTACTGGAGGAGTGAGGATAAGTATAAAATTTATAATGAGCTCACAAATAAGTGTAAATATCAGAATTTTTATTTCAAACAAATTATAATTAGATATTTCACTGATATTAGAACAAATAAAGCTGGTCTTTCATAATTGATAGGAACACTTATTTCTGAACTAATTATTTCTTACATCATTTTGAAATAAACCATTGCCATATGAAGGCGGAACAAAGCCTCAATTTGGAAGAAACAGTACATATTTTAATCGATCGAGCGAGAGTATAGTGTGTCTAGTTCGGTTTTGATAAAAACTGTTTCTTATTCGGCTTATCCACATTGGCATTAGTTTATAAATGTATTTATTACTTTTCGTCGACGCAGGGCGGCAATGCACATTACCTGGTAAATATTTGTTTGATCTGTTACTATGGGATCCGCAATTTTATTTAAATTTTAAAGGATTATATGTATAGATGGCGCCATCACAGGTTTAACAAATTGATTGTATTGTGTGACATTTAGCATAAATGTCTGAAATTCCAAAAAAGCGTGACCGACGTAGGACTGTCTGGAAAACCTATGCTGACAGTCTATAAAATATTTCGACTTATGAGGCGGGTCCACATGAAACAAGCTGCCACAAGAAGCGTGTTTTGCCTCGGCCAGTGGTCAGCAGGCTGTCTGCGTCGGCTGTCCACTTTTTTTTTATTATGTCTGCTCTGCTAAAGAACCAGTCAGAGCCGAAATTCGTGAGGCTAGTTGTGTGTCAAAGACTCCGTATACAGATAAAGTCTAAGAAAAAAACGTACCTCGGTACCATACAGAAAAAAGGTATGGTGGCCTAGATGGCATTACACCTTTGGGGTACGCTCAGCTAGATGGCCCTAATATTAATATTTGACATTTTAAAACATATCAAGCTAAGAATATGGGCCAAATTGTTAAAACTGAGGTTCAAAAGTTTTAAGCCTGTGTCAAGAGATGGCAGTCTATGCACTGTGATTACACATTTTACTTCGACAGTAGATCCTCTTTGTTGTGTGTGGTCCCATGCATAGAGTATATTGAATAGTATGTCCCATGTATCGATTTTATATGCAATTTCCATGACTGAAGAGAAGGGTCTTTATCCCATACATGCATAGTGATGTATATATGCATTTTTAACTGACCGCATGTCTTAATTTAAATATCTTTGTCAAGGTCATGCATTTAAGCGTTTTATACTTCATTTACGGGTCAATTCACAAGAGTTGGCACCTAAGGACGTTTTGCAGATAAGCATAAGGACCTTGTAGGCATAGAACGCCACAGACGTGATTGCATATGAAATTGATTCAGGTGCATTTGCTGGTGATTTGATTTTCAGATAATGGGCGTGTTTTTTAGAGGATTTAATAAAGACCTACTTTTTACAACTTGTTTTATTCCTGTTTAGACAGTAATTACAATCTTCCCTTACAAATAAAACACTGGTTGCATATAAAAGTGCATTTATTAAGATTTTATATAATAATACACTTGTTATAACGTTAGTGGCTTGCTCAAACAACTTCAAAAGCCACTACAATGTTTGTGATCAGTAGGCGCGTCCAGATATGGCTTAACTTCTCACGCATTACATAAATTATTATAAAAATTTATTTTCCATGAACCATTGAAGTTCTACTACTATAGATCTGGGATATAATTACTTAAAAAATGCTAAGTTTCAATGTTATAGTAAAAAAAAAATCTAGTTGCGCTATTGAAAAGATAACTTCAATAAGTATCTAACTGTAAATAAATAAAAATAATTTCGTTAAACTTAAAATCTACATACTTAGCTTAATATAATATGAGTTATGATTGCCACAGTTATGAGAAAAGTAATTGGAATTTATCAGTTTGTTGACTTTTACGAGCAAGTCTGGGTTGCAAATTATGATTGAAATGTGCTGGTCTCTAATCTATAAAATTATTCAAAGCAATATGAACTCTTCCTATATACATAGGCATTAGAGCTCCTAATTCTGTCGAATTTTTATGATATTTAGACATGATATTGACTATGCATTTATGCCGTTTACTGCTACATAGAGACCAGTTCCAGAAAAAATTACTCTTACAACTAGTGATTAGATTAGTCCGATGTGTTTTGTATGACAATGAGTATGAATTCACGGTCCGGAGCAATCAGAATCTCATGGCGTTTACTCCTCACACGCAGGAATGTCAAGTCATTGGAGGAATCCTGGAAAAGTAAGTATGGAAATTATGACTTCACAATTAATTCAAGAATACATTATGAATTGCTGGATATCTAAATGAATAAATACATCTAGGTGGCGTCACATATTCAATACAATAAAATTATACATTTGCAGATTTGGCTTTTTTAGAAACACCATTTACAAACAAACATTGTTTGATCCTTACCATCTCCCTGACAACATTCTTAGCTTTCTCTGTCAGCTGTCCAATAAGACCAGAATACAGCACTGAAGTAGCATTATCCAAAGAACTTTTGATCGGAATGCCTGCAATTTCAAAGCATTTTCGTGTGACTTGTACGACAATAATTATAACTTAGGATAAAAACTCAGTAAAAGTTAGAAAGTAACTATGGTAACGTGAGAAATTCGATCAAACCTTCGTGGTTCACAATGATCACTCCCATTACCCCTTTATGGGCCTGAATCCGCTTGATGGTTTCCTCTACTTCTGTAGCCTGAAAAAGGAACACACGTTATAAATGGTACACTCATCAAAAAAGGCGTTAATAGTTCATAAAACTGTTAAAGTACCATTTTTCGTTAAAAATTAGTAGCCCACTCGAAATTCACGTTTACGTCAAAGTGCGATGACAAATCTTTGTTTTTTTTTATATTTACAATATTTCGGATTCCCACAGAATAGGCAGATCACAAAAACTATTTAAGCCCAGTGTAAAATCGCTATTCAAACATCAAGAAACAAAAATGTACTGTCATTTTGACGTTTGAATCATCCAGTCAGTGACAGACAGACGTTTTCGCTGCTGTGATTTACTGTACGAAAATTTGCTTTATGCAGCAAATGTCGTACGGTAATTAAGAAAACAAACCGAAATACTATAAAATACTGTATATTTTGAATGTAACTTAGTTTAAAATGTATATAGTTTGAGTGAAAAATGAACGATAGCGCCGCAGAAAGCCCAGAAACGCTGGACCCTAGAGTACAGGTACTGATAATCGATACTACCGAGCTAAGCCAAGTGTTACGGAGTCAGGATGCAGTGGATGGGATCTGGAGTACCTGCGGAAGAAGTCAATTGCAATCATTGTATAATAATCTCAGACATACCTTGTTTTCATTGCGTGGGAAACTTTTTCTTTATTGTTCTGTGGTACTTTGTATACTCTCTGCTATTAATCATGAAATAAAAACCTCATTATGGGATATATACATTAGTTTTTTTTTTTCATGAATAACACATTTACATATTCCAATAAGATTCTTATAATTCAAAATTTAAAAAAAACTAACTATTGATAAGTTTTTTTTTTTCACTGATTTCTACAGTTATGTTAATTCAAAGTTTCTATTTATGGTCACAATAGAGTATTGTACCAGTAGGTCAACTGGTTTGTGAGTATGTATTTAATTTGTTTGACCTAGACTAGACATGACATCATAATATTTGTGTAGATCTGTAGGATGAGTTCCCTCTGTTTAGTTAGTTTTAAATTAAAATTAGAAGCTGAACATAACAGTTATTTTGTACTTTTTTTAATGGACAACAAAGTGATCTATTTAATTTAATATTTTTACTAGTTTTATTTTTGATGAATAAATTTGAACACTCAAATTTATTTATGAAATATTTTGAAATACTTATTGAGTAAATTTACTCAATGATGTTCAGCATTTTACATTTTTATGCATATAATTAATTGTTGTGCTATTTGTATCTAATTTAAAACTAATCAATGAATGTTAGACAGTTTAGACACTAAGTAATACAATGCCAATGAGAGATAAAATTGTTAGTGCCAATAGAATAAAATAAATGTATAATTTATTTATGATACAGTCACCGGCATAAAGAAGTGATGATTTCTGTACCTTGTTGCTTTTAATCATTGACAATATCCTATGACATTGCAAACAAGATGTTAATATGACAAGGTACATAAATCATCACTTATTTTTGCCGGTACCTACTGCCAGATACTAGTACAATCTTTATTATTAATATTTAAAAAAAAATTCTCAGAACATTATATTTTCGGTCCCTCAGATTGAGCTAGAGCGCCTAAACACAGCGACAGATGAGATCAACAGGCTAGAAGTCGAGCTAGATGAGGCCCGGCTCGCGTTCCGGAGGCTGCTGGCTGAGGGCCATCTGCGGATACAGCAGCTTACGAAGAAACTTGGCACTAGCGTGCACAAAGCCCGGCCTTACTATGAAGCAAGATTTAGAGCTAATATTGTAAGTAAAAAAGGGTAGCCTCATACTAAATAGTTTAAGATACTAACTTTTCTTAAAGTGGAGATTGCCTGGCCATATTGCTAGGGTCATAGGACGAAAGATATATAATAATAATAATAAAGATGTTTATTCAAAAGTTTGAACACAGGTACATTATAAAAGTACACAGGCATGCTTACAAACTAATTGAAAAGGTAGGTGGCTCAGCTAATGTCTGTGCCAGAGGGCCTCGAGGCGCAGCGGCCACAAGGACTGCCAGCAACGGACGCTGTTATTCTGCCACCACCAGATGGTCCTAAAGAGTAACAACCTGGACGGGACCAGGCTGAAAAAGAAAGCACCCACTGGCGCAATGGAGAGATGACATCACCAAAATATCCGGGGTCAAGTGGACCTCGGTGCCCATGGCAATAAATGGCTACAACTGGAAAAGGCCTTTACCTCATTAAGGGTTTTGTTATCCGTGTTATCGTATTATAGTTAATGTATATTTTTTCCTTTATCAAATAAAAGGCTTTTTTTTTTATTTATTTCATACTAACTTTTCTCAATCACCTGTTGAGCACAAGTAATCTGAACAGGGTTTAAAATATCAGCATGTATTATAAATTATTTACACAATATAATCCATTTCCATAGTTTCAACTCCCAAGTAAATAGAATAGAGTAACTATTCATCACAATAATCAAAGTTTCACACCCTAAAATTTCCTAGTAGAAGAAATTGTATTATAATTTGCCGGTGGTAAAATCATTGAATAGGCTAGTTTCCTACAAGTCAAATCAGCTTCTTTTTAAGAGCTGTCAAAATGATTTGCTAATATGGAATTACTATGAAATACTGAAGAGTGACGTCACGGTCAATTAATTTACTTTATATTGTTCTCTTTGACTTATTAAATGGAAATCATGTTAAAACATAACTGCTGTCCATATTTTTCTTCTACCTATGTGGTGCTTTATTTTGTGCACTACATAAAATATTTTATTTTAAGTATAGGAAACTAGCCTATTACATCACAGATATCATGAAGCTCAATATAACATACTATAAAAGACAAGGACAGGCTATCCATCACTAAAAACTTCATTAGTATTTTATGTCTTGAAATGATAACAGTTAAATTTCTTTCTCAGACCTCCCAAGAACTCCAAGCGGCAACCATCACCTATGACAAGGCGAACAGCGCCCACGCGGCCGCCCGAGAGATGGTGTTCCTCGCTGAACAAGGACTTGCTAGACTTGCTGAAGGCGCCGAAGGTGGGGTTACACTTGACCCGGCCTGGCAGGAGATGCTCAACCACGCCACACATCGCGTCAACCAGGTAACTATTCTACTACAAATATGCTCTATAACCATCACCTACAGAGGTCAGTGGCCCGGGAGATGGTGTTTCTAGCTGAACAAGGACTTGCCAGACTCGCTGAAGGCGCCGAGGGTGGTGTCACACTTGACCCGGCCTGGCAGGAGATGCTTAACCACGCCACACATCGTGTCAACCAGGTTACTATTCTACTACAAGTACATTGCTCTATAATCATTACCTACAAGCGCCTTGAAGGTCAATAACTATCACCTACATGGGTGTATCATTGGCCCGAGGCCCGAGAGCTGGTTTCTTGATGAGCAGGGTCTTACTTGCCTCGCTGAAGGCACCAAAGGTGGTGTCATACTTCATCCAGCATGGCAGGAGATGCTTAACCACGCCACACTTCGCGTCAACCAGGTAACTATTCTACTACAAGTATGCTCTATAACCATCTCCTACAGAGGTCAGTGGCCCGGGAGATGGTGTTCCTTGCTGAACAAGGACTTGCCAGACTCGCTGAAGGCGCCGAGGGTGGTGTCACACTTGACCCGGCCTGGCAGGAGATGCTTAACCACGCCAGACATCGCGTCAACCAGGTAACTACTTCAACAGGTAACTATAATACCTACAAAAGCATATCAGAGGCTCGAGAGTTTGTATTCCTTATTGCTAAGGGCGCTGAGCATAGAATTAGATTTAGATAGAAGAAACAAGTTCATCCATTTGTATGGCGGCCGAGAGTGTCAGATTTTGTACTGAAGTTGTTACTTTCCTGTGATTTTAAATATGGCTCAGGCCCTTGAGTGTTCATAATTTTTGTGTTGTTGCAATTAAACATCACGTAACTTACAAAAATTTACGCCTGAAAGCTGCAAGCTGCGATTAAAGACGGGCAAGGCGACTCAGTGGATTTTACTGAGTTCGTTTGACACGCTAAGTAGATACGTTGGTTGATCTATGGTAGATATGACATCTGTGGCGTTGAGGGTGGGGTTACAAGCGATCAGGCCTGGCAGGAGACGCTTAACCACGCCACACATCGCGCCAACCAGGTAACTTTTTACTTTAACTACAAAAAAACATTTGCTCATATCTTGGCTTCGCACTTAGTTACCTAGGCTATGCGTCTCACATGGCAGTAAGATTCGCTAATTTCGCTATATCAAAAATGCACGAAAACGTGTGTGTGTGTGTGTGCGTGCGTGCGTGCGTGCGTGCGTGCGTGCGTGCGTGCGTGCGTGCGTGCGTGCGTGCGTGCGTGCGTGCGTGCGTGAGTGAGTGAGTGAGTGAGTGAGTGTGTGTGTGTGTGTGTGTGTGTGTGTGTGTGTGTGTGTGTGTGTGTGTGTGTGTGTGTGTGCGTTGCGTGCGTGCGTGCGTGTATCTTTGCTCTATAATATACAGGCGGATAATGTCATTTGATATTTGCCAGTCGCTTTTCGGTGAAGGAAATCATCGTGAGGAAACCGGACTAATTCCAATAAGGTCTAGTTACCCTTCGGGTTGGAAGGTCAGATGGCAGTCGCTTTCGTAAAACTAGTGCCTACGCCAAATCTTGGGATTAGTGGTCAAAGCGGACCCCAGGCTCCCATGAGCCGTGGCAAATGCCGGGATAACGCAAGGAGGATGATGATGGTTACAGGCGGAAATGGACCGCGCGCACGCAACGGTGACGCAGCGTACGAAGGCGGCCGCTCACCGCGCCGCCGCCGCGTTAGTTCAACAGCTGCAATCGTCGCTCAAACGGCACATCACCAAGTCGAGGTACTGTGTGCTGTGTTGCATGTGCGAGTGGTAGAATTGGGATGACGACTACATTAAAAAAAATGGCATTCTGTTTAGTCCGCAGTTAGATCGTCCAAAAATACTAAACACATATTTTTCGCTTTTTCTAATTAATGAAAAAATACAAAGATATAGAGCATCAAAGTTTCGGAGTGGGGGCTTGTGACGTCACTTCTAAGCAAAAACTGTACCTAGGCGTGACGTCACGCGGAACTTCAACGTAGGTACTGTACCGTCGTTATTTTTCGGTTACGAGAAAAAATAATCTAACTGACGGACTAATTAATTTTTTTAGTCGTTTCGCCTATTAGGAGCCAACCCACAAACAAATTGGTACAAGTGGCGGCACAGAACTTTAGCGCTGACAGTTATTGCTCAGAAGTCAAAAACAGGTCTCTCAGGGGATTATAGGGAGTGAAGGGTATGCGTCACATTTCAGCGCTGAACTTATGTGCCGCCACTTGTAAATGTTTAAAAAAAATGTATTTTATAGAAAATTTGAAACTTTTTGCAAGTTGCATACATAAGTGTAGTGATACTTTCGTGTTTGTTTAACTATTGTCTCTTAGTTTGTTGCAGTTTTCCTTACACTATAGTTTTGCACCTTATACTTTGCTTATAAAGGGCATTTTCAAAATTTGGGACCCCACAATTAGCGTAAGTTGTTACCAAAAATTAAATCACTGTCAGATTTGTGAAAAAAAAAAATGAAAATGAAAATGAAATATTTATTGTGACAATAATTAAGCTAGAAATTTAGATAAAATTATTGTTTTTGTGTTAATTACATAAAGTTGCGATAATCTACATTCAGAATGCGAAAAAAGTAAATTGTTAGTCAAGATTTTATGCTTAATAGTCAATTAGTCGTCACAAAACTGACAGCGAGTTAATTTTTGTTAACAACTTACGCTAATTGGGTTGTCCCAAATTCTGGAAATGCCCATAATAGGCTAGTTTCCTATACTTAAGGTACAGCGGGGCAAATCTCGACTGGGGGCAAATGTAACTGGTCAATTTTTTTTCATATTTTACAATGTTTGCATTATTAAATAGAGTGCCCACAGGTTACATATGGTATACGTGTTCAGTGGATACATGTATCAGTTACAATTGCCCCCCCCCCAGTCGAGATTTGCCCCGCTGTACCTTACAATAAAATATTTTATGCAGTGCACTAAATAGAGTAGCTCATAATTAGAAGAAAAATATGGACAGTTGGTATGTTTAAACATAATTTAATAAGTCAAAGAGAAAGATATAAAGTAAATGAATTGACCGTGACGTCACTCCTCAGTATTTCATAGTAATTCCATATTAATAAATCGTTTGACAGTTTTTAAAAAGAAGCTGATTTACCTAGTAGGAAACTAGCCTATTATAAAATAATAAATTAATGATCTATCGCTTAACTGAGATGGTTGATATGATATGATAGTGATACTTGGTATGCATCTTACTAAGTTTAAGCTATCAAAGTCTCAAGCTCTCTTCTAAATAATACTTTTTAGGGTTCCGTAGTCAACTAGGAACCCTTATAGTTTCGCCATGTCTGTCTGTCTGTCCGTCCGTCCGTCCGCGGATAATCTCAGTAACCGTAAGCACTAGAAAGCTGAAATTTGGTACCAATATGTATATCAATCATGCCAACAAAGTGCAAAAATAAAAAATGGAAAAAAATGTTTTCTTAGGGTACCCCCCCTACATGTAAAGTGGGGGCTGATATTTTTTTTCATTCCAACCCCAACGTGTGATATACTGTTGAATAGGTATTTAAAAATGAATAAGGGTTTACTAAAATTATTTTTTGATAATATTAATATTTTCGGAAATAATCGCTCCTAAAGGAAAAGAAGTGCGTCCCGCCCCCCTCTAACTTTTGAACCATATGTTTAAAAAATATGAAAAAAAATCACAAAAGTAGAACTTTATAAAGACTTTCTAGGAAAATGATTTTGAACTTGATAGGTTTAGTAGTTTTTGAGAAAAATACGAAAAACTACGGAACCCTACACTGAGCGTGGCCCGACACGCTCTTGGCCGGTTTTTATGTTACTTATCAGTTGTATAAGTTAAGTAGGCCATAGCTCTGATATTCATCTTTAAAAACAACACAAAACTTGCAATAGATCAGTTTCTAAAGTACTTATTTATTTATTTCCCATATAGGTATGCAATAACAAACTTAACATTTACTATTATTTACATAGAACAGTAACAGTCTATGTCAATGAATAAAACTTTTTAGAGTATCTTCACACTATCCAACACGATTTAAAACTCGTACTTACGTAATGTGAACACACCGTGTATTACATTGTAGCTTTTCATTTGTAATTTTTCGTAGATTAACTATAGACTTATGATACCTATCCGCTATATATTGATCCATTATTATTTCCTTAAGTTAGTTTTTTTTGTAATAAGCATAAATTAAATGTGAGATCTGTTTTTTTCGACCTCACTGAACAGTGGCGCCAACTGATGGCCACACCATGACTTAGGCCCCATTTAGACGGTACGAGAACTCGCATACGAGTTTTATTACATTGCGGTATTTGATAGCTGTGCAAAATTAATCTAACCTCAGCAGCCCGCAATGTAACTAAAATCGCATGCGAGTTCGCACGCCGTCTAAATCAGGCCTTACTGATGGCATGGATGGCTGGTATTCACTGGATCAATATATATCGGAATCCCTAATGTAAATTTGATTCGAAAACGTTGTTTCATTTTCTAATAAATTTGTTATAAGCTGTCTTTCCAAAACGTCTCGCTTCGCACGCTGTTCAAATCCCAAAAAAGGTTTACATACAGGATTTTAAATGTGAGGATAACACAATTCATATAACTTCGACTGACTATTCTATGCTATAGCATAAAATGCGACCGCCTAAGAACGCGCATACACTACACCACACATAGATGGCGCTACAAACGAAATGTTATGTAGCTTTCTATTATACTTGTAGATGGTGTTAAGGGTCACTTTTGACATAGATTTATGGCTCGAAAGTGACACAACGCCAATCACAAGTAATCGATGCCAACAAGGCATTTTTTGTGGCGCCATGTATGTGTGGTGTAGTATGCGCGTTCTTAGGAGGTCACATTTTAGTATGGGATGGTATATATGATCTTCTTATATTTAATCTATGGCTATAGATAGGCTTACCGAAACGTATTCGAATGTAATTTACACTAAGGTACGTACAGCACGGGTTGTAATTAGTGCTTTTTCTGCTTGCGTAGTTGCTGCCAGCGACGTTGCTGCCGCTCTCACGGTATACTTACTTTTCTTTACTAGTGCATGCTTCTTTACTCACTTTTGTAGCTTTAGCACAGAATAAATAATAGTACAAGTACAGAAGGCTCACTCCTTTGATGTTCACAAAATGCCGCCATTATAAATTCTTACCTACATTAACAAACGGCCCGCACGCGGGCATCCGACATTGAATTCTAATGCGCCGCGCGAAGGTCGTCGTCACTGAATGGGCCGCGAACTCGCGGCCGCCGGCATGTACTTGTAGCGCGGCGATAAAATCGCTGAGTGAGCCGCCCCTGGCTTTAGGGATGAGTGACCTTCTCTGCGAACCGCTTGGCTCGGTCTCGAGTCTATGGGCCATTTTTTTTTTTCAAAGTTGTCCACCCCACTATTGTAACATGGGTATTTTTTTCGCGATTCATACTCAGAATCGCGAGGTCTTTCGATCCTGATAGGAGAAAAAAAATGTCCCAAGATTTCCATACATTTTTTAGACCTTCCATTCCGTTACCACCATACAAAATGTATGAAAAAATGGTAACGGAATGGGAAAAAACTTTAGGACACTTTCCCTATTAGGATTGAAAGAGCTTGCGTTTCTGAGTGGAAACCACATAAAAATTTCCAAATTAGAAAAAAAAGTGGGGTGGACAACTTTGAAAAAAATCCCCTATCCGCCCAACGATATTTTGGGTGACCAGCAGGGCGTCCATTTGACTGATTTGATATTAGGCCCTTTTGACTGCCCGGTCTTCACCTTTCCTTTCAGGAAATGACAATTCGATGAGAAACTGTTTATGACCATTTTCAGAATTTGGGTCCCCCCAATTAGCAAAAGTTGTTAACAAAAATTAACTCGCTGTCAGTTTTGTGACGACAATTAAGTATAAAATCTGTCTAAAAATTGTCTCACATTCTGAATGTAGATTATCGCTTAAAGTTTATGTAATTAACGCAAAACAATATTTTTATTAAAATTTCATGCTTAATTATAATTATCGTCACAAATCTGGCAGTGAGTTAATTTTTTTTTTGTTAACAACTTACGCTAATTGGGGGGTCCCAATTTCTGAAAATGCCCTTAAAATAGTTGGTTAGTTAATAACATTAAGTACGTATGGTTTCCAGACCATATTTCGAAGAGAAGGCCCGCATAAACACAGCTTTAGAAGCTCAAAAGGCGCGCATACAATCACTAGAAGAGCAGGTTAGCGAAGCGAAACAACAGTACTCCTCGGCGTTAAGGAATCTGGAGAGAATATCCGAGGACATACATAAACATCGATCGAGACGACAGTCTGCGAGAAACGGTAAGAATATGATACATAGATTATTTACTAGCTTTTGCCCGCGGTCTCACACGCGTTAAATTCGAAAATGCGGAGTGCTCCATAGAAACATCCACCCCCTATTTCAGGAAAGTCAAAAGTAGCCTATGTCACTCTCCATCCCTTCAACTATCTCTTAAAAAATCACGTCAATTCGTCGCTCCGTTTTGCCGTGAACGATGGACAAATAAACAGACACACACTTTCCCATTTATAATATTAGTATGGATTTTTAATAACAAAATACACGGTATACTTAATCTAAAAAAAACAATAGTAGATGAATGGCCAGCACGGGAAGCATGGTCGCGCGATAGACGATAAAATATTTGATGTTTTATTTGACGTTCATAAGCGCATTGTAATATGCCTACTTGGAAAATAAATATTTCATTTCATTTCATTTCATTTCAATATCAGTGGCCCGTTTCTCGAAAGGTACAAGCCTTGTATTACAAGTGTGTTGCCATGACAACCAATACGATTTGACAGTTCGCGCACTTGTAATACAAGGCTTGTACCTTTCGAGAAACGGGCCCCTGGCCGTCCCTATCGCACTTACAAATAGTGCGATAGGGACGGCCTGCTATTTTATCGACCATGCTTCCCGTGCTGGTATGGCAAAGCGTTTAGCGGTGTCGATCTTGGTCTCGACTTTGTAGCGCCGTATAAGAGCGCGCGAACGCGCTTTGAATAATAGGGTTTCCCCCGATGTTGTAGTTTGTAGGGCGCCGATTGCCCCCTTGGCGTAACAGCCGTACAGGGTCAAGGGCACTGCAAAATACAAGGTAAATCGTTTATTCAGCAAGTAGGCTACAAGTGCTCTTTTTCTGTTTAATCTAAATATCTTATCTTATATCTTTAAACGAATTCTTGTATATGTATCCATACTAGCACACATTCTAAGCTCGTGTAGGTGAACGCGTACCATGATTGTATGAGTGAAATATGACAGGTCGACTGTTCGCGTTTGTGACAGGCGGTAACTGCGAGGTAACCGAGGGGGGGTGGTCGCTTTCAACGGGGAGCGGGAGTGGCCATACTGTACGATAGTACTCTTTATTATACTGTGTCGCAGGTGTCAAGGTTTCGAATCCCGTCCAGAAAGAACTTTTTTGTATTTATAAGAGTTTTATTTTTTATCTAAAGACGTGATATAATAAAATAGAACCGAGCGAAGCTCGGTCGCGTAGGTACTTTTTTTTTACTAGCCTATAATTGTATCCCACTGCTGGGCAAAAGCCTCCCCTTTCTTCCGCCACCCATCACGATTTGCCGCCTGCTCCGGCCAGTCGCTGCAAAATGCGTCGAGGTCATCCCGCCATCCTTTCTTTGGCCTACTACTACTACTATCTACTGGGTACTATCTTCAGAAATACTAACAGAAATATTCTAATTTTCCAGCGATAGAAATAGATCGCGCCTCGACGATCACAGACGTGGCCAGCGACACGTCGAACGGCGTGCTGGAGGAGCTGTGTTCGCAGAGCACGGACGCCTCCGTGCGCGAGTGGCTGCGCCGCGCCGCCGCCGAGCGCCCCGGGGACGACACCTGGACCGAGATAGACCTGGATTATTCCAGCCCAGAGGAGGTATGCTACTATACTCACCAGTGGCGGCTGGTAAAAATTTCTGCTAGGCAACACAGAGCAAAAAGAAACCTACCTTAACATAAAAGGTACTTTATAAGTAATCAATTTTAGGCAAGCCCCCGCTCCCCGCTGAAAGTGCCGCCCACCCCCTCTCGCTTACCTCACAGTTACCGCTTATCAAAAACGTGAACAGTCGACCTGTCATATGTTACTCATACAAGCATAGTACGCGTTCACCAACACGAGCTTAGACTGTGTGCTAGGAACGCGCCTCTTTCATATATTTGATCGCCAGTGTCCGAGGTGTGCTATAGTCATAGAGGAATAAGTAAGGAAAGAGCTGTAACTCCATACATCAGTAAATTTAAGTTATTTGTAGTGACATCTAGCGTGAAATAGCGTAAATTATCAGTACCACTACTCGACACTAGGTGTGAACAGTGTGGCGTCTGCCAAAAAAATAATATTAAAACAGTTTACAACTTATATTACTGATTAATACTATTGTAATAGTAGCTAAAAATTGTTGGGCATTAGACTTTTCGTTCGTCGCGACATCTATTGTCAAGTAGCAGTACTGATGTCATAATTATAAACCATAGATCAAGCAAACGTATCTACTTAGCGTGTCAAATGAACTCAGTAAAATCCACTGAGTTGTCCGTCGTTAATCGCAGCTTGCAGCTTTCGGGCGTCAATTTTTGTAAGTTGAAGTCAACAAAAACATTAATAAAAAAAGCCTCGTTACTCGATATTTAATTTCAACAACACAAAAATTATGAGCACTCAAGGGCCTGAGACATATTTAAAATCAAAGGCAGGTAACAACTTCAGTACAAAATCTGACACGCTCGGCCGCCATACAAGTAGATGAACTTGTTTCTTCTATCTAAATCTAATTCTGTGCACGGAACCCTTGGACAAGTGTATCTCGCACTTGTCCAATTTTTTGAGAAGGAATATTATATCAAACCTTATATTTTATTTCCAGGTTAGCTTCGAGAAATGTTCGCTGCGGCCGCGGTCGTCCCCTGAACAACCGTCGCCGCCGAGTCCTGGCGAGTCTAAAGTGTCCGCTGCGTCACCGCGCCGCATCATACGGTTAGTCGTCATCAGCATAACAGTTCTTTATCGCCCACTGCTGAGCATAGGTGTCTCTTCTAGTACGCCACTTGTCCCGGTCCTGAGCTAGTCTCATCCAGTTGTGACCTGCAATTTTGCGGATGTCGGCCACCCAACAATGCCAGGCCCTTATATTTTATAACTAGCTTTTGCCCGCGGCTTCGCTCGCGTTAAATTCGAAAATTGCTGAATGCTCCATACAAACTTCCACCCCCCATTCTAAGGAAGTGAGGGGATATAAAGAGACAAAAAGTAGCCTATGTCACTCTCCATCCCTTCAACTATCTCCACTTAAAAAATCACGTCAATACGTCGCTCCGTTTTGCCGTGAAAGATGGACAAACAAACAGACACACACACTTTCCCATTTATACCTCTAATATTAGTATGGATATAAGCGGCCACCATTCCGTTAACATTTTAGTTTACCATCACCCTGCCTAGCTAGCAATATAATAATAAATAAATAAATATTGGGGACACCTTACACAGATCAACTTAGCCCCAAACTAAGCAAAGCTTGTAATATGGGTGCTAAGCGACGATATACATACTTAAATAGATAAATACATACTTATATACACAGGAAAACATCCATGACTCAGGAACAAATATCTGTGCTCATCACACAAATAGATGCCCTTTCCGGGATTCGAACCCAGGACCGCGGCTCAGCAGGCAGGGTCACTACCGACTGAGCCAGACCGATCGGGCATTTTCAGAATTTGGATCCCCCAATTAACGTAAGTTGTTAAAAAAATTAACTCGCTGTCATTTTTGTGACGACAATTAAGCATAAATCCTGTCTAAAAATTTACTTTTTTCACATTCTGAATGTAGATTATCGCTTAAAGTTTATGTAATTAACACAAAAAAAAATATTTTTATTGAAATTTCATGCTTAATTCTCGTCACAAAACTGACAGTGAGTTAATTTTTGTTAACGACTTACGCTAACTGGGGGGTCCCAAATTCTGAAAATGCTCTTATAATATTTACATAGGGCTGGTTTTAGTGTCACGCGGACCGTCCGCGCGACCAATTTGTATGAAGTTGATGTTGTCCGCGCCACTCTAAAGCTGAGTTTAGACCAGCAAGTTATTGCTGCAAGTTTTGAGACAGAAGTATATGCAAGAAAGAGATGCAGATATTTGCCATTCACTCTTACCTATAGTTGCGTCTCAAAACTTGCAGCAATAAGTTGCTAGTCTAAACTCAGCTTAAAACGCTCCCTGAACTTCATACATATCGTCACTACTTTTAAAAAAACTTGTATCTTCGTCTGTCAATGAAAAAAATTAAGGTAGGCTGCATCAGGGACACAGCCGCGATGGATAACGTGAAACGTTGTGTGGACCACCGCTATTGAGGAAGGGACGTAACTAACTAGCGAAGGCCGCAGGCCGAGCTGCGGACAGACAGTGCTCTCAGGCATAACAATAATAAGTGTCTAAAAAGCGAAGCGGCGGGCCGGAGGCCCAACGCTGAGCCTCAAAACCCAGCGAAGGCCGAAGGCCGAGCTCCGCGTAGGGCCGAAGGCCCGGAGCGTCCCAGAGGCGCTCCCAAGCACGCGAGGCCGCAGGCCGAGCTGCGGACAGATAGTGCTCCCACACAGACCAATAATAAAAGTGTCTAAAAAGCGAGGCGGCGGGCCGGAGGCCCAACGCTGAGCTTCGAAACCCAGCGAAGGCCGAAGGCCGAGCTCCGCGTAGGGCCGAAGGCCCGGAGCGGCCCCGAGGCCGAAGGCCGAGTTGCGGGCAGACAGTGCTCCCACACAGAGCAATAATAAAAGTGTCTAAAAAGCGAAGCGGTGGGCCGGAGGCCCAACGCTGACCTTCAAACACAGCGAAGGCCGAAGGCCGAGCTCCGCGTAGGGCCGAAGGCCCGGAGCGTCCCCCAGGCGCTCCCAAGCACGCGAGGCCGCAGGCCGAGCTGCGGACATATAGTGCTCCCACGCAGAACAATAATAAAAGTGTCTAAAAGCGAAGCGGCGGGCCGGAGGCCCAACGCTGAGCTTCAAACCCAGCGAAGGCCGAAGGCCGAGCTCCGCGTAGGGCCGAAGGCCCGGAGCGTCCCCGAGGCGCTCCCAAGCACGCGAGGCCGCAGGCCGAGCTGCGGACAGATAGTGCTTCCACACAGACCAATAATAAAAGTGTCTAAAAAGCGAAGCGGCGGGCCGGACGCCCAATGCTGAGCTTCGAAACCCAGCGAAGGCCGAAGGCCGAGCTCCGCGTAGGGCCGAAGGCCCGGAGCGGCCCCGAGGCCGAAGGCCGAGTTGCGGGCAGATAGTGCTCCCACACAGCAATAATAAAAGTGTCTAAAAAGTGAAGCGGTGGGCCGGAGGCCTAACGATGAGCTTTAAACACAGCGAAGGCCGAAGGCCGAGCTCCGCGTAGGGCCGAAGGCCCGGAGCGTCCCCCAGGCGCTCCCAAGCACGCGAGGCCGCAGACCGAGCTGCGGACATATAGTGCTCCCACGCAGAACAATAATAAAAGTGTCTAAAAGCGAAGCGGCGGGCCGGTGGCCCAACGCTGAGTTCAAAACCCAGAGAAGGCCGAAGGCCGAGCTCCGCGTAGGGCCGAAGGCCCGGAGCGTCCCCGAAGCGCTCCCAAGCACGCGAGGCCGCAGGCCGAGCTGTGGACATATAGTGCACCTACACAGAGCAATAATAAAAGTGTCTAAAATGCGAAGCGGCGGGCCGGAGGTCCAACACCCACGCAGAACAATAATAATAATAAGTGTATAAAAAGTATTCCGCTTGGGAGCACTATTCTATCTGCAGCTCGGCCTGCGGCCTCGTGTGAAAACACTAGAGGTAAACAAAAGACAAGACCGTGGGGCCTTCGGGCCCTGCGCACCACCAAAAAAAGTACTGTACATGTAAATAAATAAATAAAATATTGGACGACACCTTACACAGATCAACCTAGCCACAAACTAAGCAAAGCTTGTACTATGGGTGCTAGGCGACGATATACATACTTATTATTCATAGAAAACATCGATGACTCAGGAACAAATATCTGTGTTCGTCACACAATTAAATGGCCTTACCGGGATTCGAACCCAGGACCGCGGCTTAGCAGGCAGGGTACTATAAACTACGCCAGACCGGTCTTCTACGTGTAAGTATATAGCTAAAAATGTACCAAGTGTCGCTGGCACTCATAGTACGAGCTAGTCTTACAATTAGTTTGAGGACTTTGAGGCTAATAGGTTCGTTCTATGGGAGGTGTCTTTCAGTATATATATATTTAAGTATTTTTGTATATTTATAACTAGAAGTTTTCGACACCCATAGTAACTACTAAAATTTTGAATGAATGAATGAACATTAAAAACACCAAATTCTCAAGCAACCGCTGTCGGTTCCATTTACTGCTGCCGCGCCGCTACAGATTCTGATTTGAGAATATTAATATGTTAATTAACTGAATTTGTACTTCAATGAATCATTATTGCTTGATCTGAGTAATAAAAGTATTTTGCGAAAATTTAATGTTTAAATTTTGCATACGATGACCTTAAGAGCGCTATGACAAAAAAAGGCGATATATTGTAAAATGCACAATATTTATCGACAAAATTGTACACTTTACTCATACTAAAAGACAGTGAAAGTACTTGTTTCAGTTAGAACATCTTATTAACTGTCGGTTAATTAAAAAACATATGAAAAAAAAAGCTTTTTCAATTAGTAATGATTGTTTTCCTGATGCTCGTTTAGGAAAAACCGCGTGAAGCACAGAATTCGGAGCTCTTATTATCTACAATTTGATAAGCTCACTCTCATAAATGAGGTAAATTTAAGTTCCAAATATCTTGTACTTAAGGCCCATTAAACAATATTTATCATTTAATCCTTTGAAATTGAGAAATTGAAAGTAAAACGAACTCAATTTTGTCTTGAAAATACATCGAAACAAGTGATCATTTCTCCGAAAATCTACATGTTATCGAAGCTATTTTAGTATATAAATAATCTGCACAATGTGCTTAAATTGCTGTTATCCATTTGTCGTTATAATATTTTATCATGATTTTTTGCCAATTTTTTGAAAACTAGCCTTCCTGTCGCTATTTTACCGGCGACGGACGCCTGCGATTTCAGTGCCGCGCCGGAGCTCGAGGAGGTGAGACGTATGTTGCTTCGCTCTCCGAGTTTTCATCGCAAACGTCGAGAATATTTATCGTTGTGTGGGTCGGACGCCTTGTTTATACACGGGCTATCCTCGCATTGTGTGTGTGTAAACAGCGACCAACGAATTTGATCCTAGATCCGTAAATATTTGCTTTTGTAATATTTTGTTATGTTTGAATGTTAAAGTATTACATCGTTATGATGATAAATATGCGAAAATTACAATACGGTCAAGATGATAAGACACATCAAGATGGTACTCGGGATCTGATGATGGAGCCAGAAGGTGGTCACCAGTACCAGTGAACCATGTAAGTAAACGACTTCGTGTTTAGGCTCGTTGGGTTCGTCTCAACAAGACCTTTGACAAGAGGTGGTACTCAGGGTCTGATGATGGAGCCAGATAGTGGTCACCAGTACCAATGAACCATATAACTAAACCCAGAGATGGGGAAATCGTAATCGATTCCGGATTACACGATTACTTGATTTTACTTTGTAATCCACTACTGGGTGTCAGATTACTTGTAATGTAATCAAGTGAAACGGTAAATTACCATTACATGTAAAGGAATCACTAATCATCTATACAATAATTACTATTACCAATAATTCGAAATCATAGTCGATTCAAAATAACTGAAATTATTGACTTGATTACTTTCAGATTACAAATATGTAGTACCTCAGATTGCTGACTGTCACTTTGACACAAAAGTCATCATGGGTGTCGTAAAATAGGTTTTAGGGGGTGCTGATTCCAAAATTAATGACCAATGTGGAATCTGACATTGCTGACTGTCACTTTGACACAAAAGTCGTCATGGGTGTCGTAAAATAGGTTTTAGGGGGTGCTGATTCCAAAATTAATGACCAATGTTCAATCTGACGTTGCTGACTGTCACTCTGACACAAAAGTCGTCATGGGTGTCGTAAAATAGGTTTTAGGGGGTGCTGATTCCAAAATTAATGACCAATTTGGAATCTGACATTGCTGACTGTCACTTTGACACAAAAGTCGTCATGGGTGTCGTAAAATAGGTTTTAGGGGTGCTGATTCCAAAATTAATGACCAATGTGGAATCTGACATTGCTGACTGTCACTTTGACACAAAAGTCGTCATGGGTGTCGTAAAATAGGTTTTAGGGGGTGCTGATTCCAAAATTAATGACCAATGTGGAATCTGACATTGCTGACTGTCACTTTGACACAAAAGTCGTCATGGGTGTCGTAAAATAGGTTTTAGGGGGTGCTGATTCCAAAATTAATGACCAATGTTCAATCTGACGTTGCTGACTGTCACTCTGACACAAAAGTCGTCATGGGTGTCGTAAAATAGGTTTTAGGGGGTGCTGATTCCAAAATTAATGACCAATTTGGAATCTGACATTGCTGACTGTCACTTTGACACAAAAGTCGTCATGGGTGTCGTCAAATAGGTATCCGAGGGTGTTTGAAAACTAATGACCAATTTGGAATCTGACACTGTTGACTGTCACTTTGACACAAAAGTGATCATGGGTGTCTTCAAATAGGTTTTCATGGGTACTGATCTCAATATTAATGATCAATTTGGAATCTGATATTGCTGACTGTCACTTTGACATAAAAGTCGTTATGGGTGTCGTCAAATAGGTTTCCAGGGGTACTGTGCAATGTCAGGTTCCAAATCGGTCATGACTTTTTAAATCATTTCATTAATTTTGGAATCAGTACCCCCTAAAAACTATTTGACTACACCCATGATTCCTTTTGTGTCAAAATGACAATTAGCACTGTGAGATTCCAAAATAGTTATTAATTTTGGAATCAGCACCCCCGGAAACCTTTTTGACGACACCTATGACGACTTTTGTGTCAAAGTGACAGTCAGCAATGTCAAGATTCCAAATCGGTCATTAATTTTCAAATCAGCACCTCCGGAAACCTATTTGACGACACCCATGACGACTTTTGTGTCAAAGTGACAGTCAGCAATGTTAGATTCCACATTGGTCATTATTTTTGGAATCAGCACTCCCTAAAACCTATTTTACGACACCCATGATGACTTTTGTGTCAAAGTGGCAGTCGGCAATGTTAGATTCCATATTGGTCATTAATTTTGGAATCAGCACCCCTAAAACCAATTTTACGACACCCATGACGACTTTTGTGTCAAAGTGACAGAATCAGCAATGTCAGATTCCACATTGTTCATTAATTTTGGAATCAGCACCCCGCAAACCTATTTGACGACACCCATGACGACTTTTGTGTCAAAGTGACAGTCAGCAATGTCAGATTTCACATTGGTCATTAATTTTGGAATCAGCACCCCTAAAACCTATTTTACGACACCCATGACGACTTTTGTGTCAAAGTGACAGTCAGCAATGTCAGATTCCAAATCGGTCATTAATTTTTAAATCAGCACACCCGAAAACCTATACTCGTGGTATATGCACTTGAAATGTGAAAGTGAAAATGCTAGAATGACATGTAAACCAAAAACAATTTGAGTGACATATAGAAGTAAAGTAATAAGCCTGGAATCGAAGTAAAGTGGAATTCAGATTACTTAAGTACTTGATTACCGAGGAATCCATATTACAGGCCCCGTAGCCGAATGGCATTTCTCCGACGCCAAACGAAAGCGATACGCCGCTGGCTCTGTCGCGCCAATACGCAAGCGCGATAGAGATAGATATCTACTAGCGCTTCGTTTCGTGAGCGTTTCGTGAGCGATTGTGCCATTCGGCTAGCCACCCAGGAATCTATATTATACCGATTCCAAAGGAATGGATTACAGAGGTAATCATAATACAGCATTACAGTAATTTTCATATAACAAAAGCAAATATTTGGGATGGGATCTACTTTTATAATTAATTTTTTAAATAAATTTTAACATAATTGATATTATTTTGCGCTACATTCTAGTATTTTCGTACAAAATAATGTTTATTAGAAATCAAAAGTTTATATTTAGATAGTAGATTGTGGTTGTTATCAAAATTCCATAGAAAGGATCAAGATTGTTTTGTCCATTATTGTAGTGCGAGCGAGTGATAAGACGTGCTAGAAAGGGTCGGCATATTGGGCTCGCGCGGCGGGTAAAATACCTAATTTCGCCCGACGCCGAAATGTTATAACGCTCTTAAACGAATCGAAAGAGACAAGATTGCTTCGGTTCGGTATGTTATATTCGCCGGCGCCATACATTATAATGCATATTTGAGGAGATGAATATGTTTTACTATAGAAAATGTAAATTTATTATAGTTCTTATTAGTTAGTCTTAGTATTTTTAGTAATTTTTGTCGGTTTTATGCTTTAATTTTTGCATACGATTGCCTCAAACGAATCGAAAGAGTCACGATTGCCAACAAGTTTCAGTACATTGCCAGCCGTTGCCGCCGCCATTGTTTCTAATGCATTATTTGATAAGATGAATAAGTTTTACTATGAATAATGTATATTTATTTTAATCCTTATTAGTAATTCTTAGTGTTTTAAGTATTTTTTGATAGTTTTATGCTTTAATTTTTGCATACGATGTCCTCAAATATGAATTTTTGTGAGTAATTGCTAAGCAAACACTACAAAAAACGTCATTTTTGGCCCGAATGGAACGCTTTTATCGCAAAAGTGGCGCCATCTGTAGCAGCCAATTATATGTGTCCGTGTAATGGCTACTTTCCTCTATACGGTCATATTAAAATTCTCTATCTAGGTATTATAGTTACAGAGATATAAGCCGCCGCGCCATAACACTTTTCGTTACACCTGGTTTTCGGTCCGGTCACTCTACTACGGGTTTTTAAAGACATTCACCTAACGTTTCACGTCAAAAGAAAATTGTAGTAAGTATGTATGGAATGCATATAGACTTACTGCGTTTTAACTTTGAGGAACAGCGTGAGATACGAGATTTTTTAAAAGTAGTGACGATATTAGTCCGGTGCGGATCGCTCCGCTTGGTCGGTCCGCGTGACACCAAAACCAGCCAGTCTTTCATCAGTGCGACTGCGATTAGCTTAGAGAATGACTCGTTAAGTCCTCTACCGTCGAGTCCTATGAGTCAGCCGCGTAGAACAGGCTACTTGCCTCCTAGTCAAATCAGCTGCTTTTTAAGACCCCTTACTCCTTAGAGCGCTCATCAATTTCACGAAACGGCCATCGATAGATGGCGTTGGCGCTCGGTACGCGAGCACCGGCAAATCAACGCGCGTTTCAACGCAGACACGAATAATCTTGATAGTTTTGAATTAAATTGCTAATAACATAATTTTCAATTTTATATGGGGACTCTTTATTTAATTTCATATTCATGGTATGGTAGTAGTAAATAAGGTATATGAATCATAGATTAATTAAATAAAGTTATTTTATTTAGTTTAGTCTATGTATGAATGTAGTAAAAGTATAGTATTAGTCTACATGTACCTACATATATAAATTCAGGTTTCCTAATTGATTGATTCAACAACCAACACCGCTGAGCCGAAACTACGAAAGCCAGAAAGTCGAAATTTGTATAGATTGCATTAACAAAATTTCGAAGAGATAAGAATCGATTATGAAAATTTACAACCCTAGTAGAGGAAAAAAGGGGATGAAAGTTTGTAGCGGGATCAATTTGTTTTTTTTTATTAGGAAAATTTTAGTTAGGAACTTGAAATTAGAGAATAGTTTAATAGTGATTTCTGTTTTTTAGGGTTCCGTAGTCAACTAGGAACTCTTATAGTTTCGCCATGTCTGTCTGTCCATCCGTCCGTCCGTCCGTCCGTCCGTCCGTCCGTCCGTCCGTCCGCGGATAATCTCAGTAACCGTAAGCACTAGAAAGCTGAAATTTAGTAACAATATGTATATCAATCACGTCAACAAAGTGCAAAAATGAAAAATGGAAAAAAATGTTTTATTAGTGTAAAGTGTAAAGTGGGGGCTGATTTTTTTTTCATTCCAACCCCAACGTGTGATATATTTTTGGATAGGTATTTAAAAATGAATAAGGGTTTACTAAGATCGTTTTTTGATAATATTAATATTTTCGGAAATTATCACAGTTATACTGACTTTCATATTTTTATAAGAACAGCATGCACTTACGTCCAGAACAGTGACATTTGGTGCAGTGGAACTGCTGATGATGGTCAGAACCGAACTCCTCAAATCTGAACGGCACACTCATAGTGACTTTGGTATTTTTGTAAGAAAAGCATGCATTTAAGTTCAGAACAGTGACATTTATTTAGTTATGTTTGTTAAGCATAATTATTGAGTTTTCAAGTCAAAGTTTGTCAAGCTTCGATTTCTTATAATCGGATTCATGAGGAATTGAGAAACTCCTCAAACCTTAGCGTTATACGTATATTGATTAGTGTTGCCATCAAATAATTAAAGCATTAAAAGCAGTTTTAAAAAATACCTACACATTTCTACATAATCCAACATTCGCAAGTAGCTTTCACCACAACCCGAAAGGCGGCGGTTTTTTTTTTTCTTAAAAAATATTAAACGTTTTTTTATGGGATAGGAGGCAAACGAGCAGATAGGCTGCCTGATGGTAAGCGATCACTGCCGCCCATGGACACCAGAAGCACCAGAAGTGTTGGAGGTGCGTTGCCGGCCTTTAAGATGGATGTACGCTCTTTTCTTGAAGGTTTGATGGTCGCATTGGTCCGGAAATACCGCTGGCGACAATTCATTCCACAGTTTCACTGTGCATGACGTGACCAAATTTGCAAAACGTTGCGTCTTAGAAACATTTTAAAGGGTGAAAATCAAAAAATGTACACCGTGTCCAATAAGTTTGAATACAGCACAAATAGCCAATAAAACAAAATGAACAAATAGTTACTACATTATTATTATATTTTATGAATGGCACTCTTATTTACTACATTCACAACAAATGTTTTGGAATAACTCCAGCATTAACTTGTTTACCAGCCTCAAACGCTTCTCAAACGGATCACACGCGGCACGCACCGTTTTCTTCACATTTCATCCCAAATACTCTCAATAATCTTTTTGAAATGATCTAGGTTTATGATTTTATAAAAATTTAGTCTTCAAAGCATGTATGACCATACAAAGTAGTCTAATACGCCTAAACCTGGAGGCCTGGGTGGCCACTCATGTTTCGGATAAAAAACTGCCAAATTAGTCTGAAACTACGCTAGAATACCATTTGCCGAATGTGCTGGAGGTGCGTCTTGTTGGGACACATGATACTCATTCCCAAGCATCCTTTTTAACTTTAAGGCATTTTTTTCTCCAAAACCTTGGTTTTAAAGAAAAAAACGTTGATTTTAACGCTTTTATCTGTAAGTACTGAAGGTAGTTTACCTCGCTTACATACTGCATCCCACACCTGGGCCGATGGTGAGCTCTGGAACCTAGGCACATTTTTCTAGTTGCCCGGAACGTTATCTATCCTCGGTACCCATAATAGTTTATTTTGGACACGTGGCGTCTGTTTTATCATACAGATTCTGCTTATAAAAAATAACTCGTCACCTGCGTGCCGAGCAAGTATTTTGTTGGCACTTTACCTCTTTGTTCTTCTTAGACACTTCGGAAATTTCATGAACTTTGTGCTTGTATTTTATTAAAAGGAATATACTCTTCAGTTTAAATAAGAATTTGATGGCCTGTGATCCCTATATCTTTAGAACTGAGGTAAAATGTGAGTATTCGGACTTATTGGACACGGTGTACATGTTCGTTCTAAAAGTAGCTGATCAAGCATCGTCGGTTTGGAAAGCCTGCGGTAAAATTTTTGCTCATTACTATACATATTCGATTTAAAGGGTTTTGAGATTTAGTAAATAAAACAACGCTTCATTAGATTTAATTTAATAGCATTATGTAATTATAATCTCAATGTAAGTGCAAGCAGTCTTATTTACAATAAACTTAAAAGCGGAAACAAATATATGCAGAAAGAAAAAAAAGAAGCTGTCAATACTGATTCCCCTAGGGTGGCTATGTATGAATAGCACAGAAAAGTATTAAAATAAAATAAAAACCGGCCAAAAGCGTGTCGGGCCACGCTCAGTGTAGGGTTCCGTAGTTTTCCGTATTTTTCTCAAAAACTAACCTATAAAGTTCAAAACAAATTTTCAAAGAAAGTCTTTTGTAAAGTTCTACTTTTGTGATTTTTTTCATATTTTTAAACATATGGTTCAAAAGTTATAGTGAATATTTCCGAAAATATGAAAATTATCAAAAATCGATCTTAGTAAAACCTAATTCATTTTTAAATACCTATCTAACAATATATCACACGTTGGGGTTGAAATGAAAAAAAATATCTGCCCCCTCTTTACATGTAGGGGTACCCTAATAAAACATTTATTATTATTAACGACCTTCCACATATTTATAATGAGCCCAAACATGATGGGGTTATGATGAGGAGAATAGCAGTTCTGTTGACCACCTCCTGACTCCATCATGTGACCTTGGACCTCATCTAGTTCGATGGTGCTCGTCAGCCCAAATCTAATGAGCCCGAACATGATGGGGTTATGATGAGGAGAATAGCAGTTCTGTTGGCCACCTCCTGACCCCGTCATAAGACCTTGGACCTCATCTAGTTCGGTGGTGCTCGTCAGCCCAAATCTAATGAGCCCAAACATGATGGGGTTATGATGAGGAGAATAGCAGTTCTGTTGACCACCTCCTGACTCCATCATGAGACCCTGGACCTCATCTAGTTCGATGGTGCTCGTCAGCCCAAATCTAATGAGCCCAAACATGATGGGGTTATGATGAGGAGAATAGCAGTTCTGTTGACCACCTCCTGACTCCATCATGAGACCTTGGACCTCATCTAGTTCGATGGTGCTCGTCAGCCCAAATCTAATGAGCCCGAACATGATGGGGTTATGATGAGGAGAATAGCAGTTCTGTTGGCCACCTCCTGACCCCGTCATGAGACCTTGGACCTCATCTAGTTCGATGGTGCTCGTCAGCCCAAATCTAATGAGCCCAAACATGATGGGGTTATGATGAGGAGAATAGCAGTTCTGTTGACCACCTCCTGACTCCATCATGAGACCCTGGACCTCATCTAGTTCGATGGTGCTCGTCAGCCCAAATCTAATGAGCCCAAACATGATGGGGTTATGATGAGGAGAATAGCAGTTCTGTTGACCACCTCCTGACTCCATCATGTGACCTTGGACCTCATCTAGTTCGATGGTGCTCGTCAGCCCAAATCTAATGAGCCCGAACATGATGGGGTTATGATGAGGAGAATAGCAGTTCTGTTGGCCACCTCCTGACCCCGTCATAAGACCTTGGACCTCATCTAGTTCGGTGGTGCTCGTCAGCCCAAATCTAATGAGCCCAAACATGATGGGGTTATGATGAGGAGAATAGCAGTTCTGTTGACCACCTCCTGACTCCATCATGAGACCCTGGACCTCATCTAGTTCGATGGTGCTCGTCAGCCCAAATCTAATGAGCCCAAACATGATGGGGTTATGATGAGGAGAATAGCAGTTCTGTTGACCACCTCCTGACTCCATCATGAGACCCTGGACCTCATCTAGTTCGATGGTGCTCGTCAGCCCAAATCTAATGAGCCCAAACATGATGGGGTTATGATGAGGAGAATAGCAGTTCTGTTGACCACCTCCTGACTCCATCATGAGACCTTGGACCTCATCTAGTTCGATGGTGCTCGTCAGCCCAAATCTAATGAGCCCAAACATGATGGGGTTATGATGAGGAGAATAGCAGTTCTGTTGACCACCTCCTGACTCCATCATGAGACCTTGGACCTCATCTAGTTCGATGGTGCTCGTCAGCCCAAATCTAATGAGCCCGAACATGATGGGGTTATGATGAGGAGAATAGCAGTTCTGTTGGCCACCTCCTGACCCCGTCATGAGACCTTGGACCTCATCTAGTTCGATGGTGCTCGTCAGCCCAAATCTAATGAGCCCAAACATGATGGGGTTATGATGAGGAGAATAGCAGTTCTGTTGACCACCTCCTGACTCCATCATGAGACCTTGGACCTCATCTAGATCGATGGTGCTCATCAGCCCAAATCTAATGAGCCCAAACATGGTGGAGTTATGATAAGTAGAATAGCAGTTCTGTTGAACATCTCCTGCCTGACTCCATCATCATGAGAACCAGAACCTCATCCTGGTCCCAAAATATAATAATAATTCAAACTCTCAACAAACTTCACGTATAACTTAAAATCCAAAATCATATGAAAAGCATGTCGAATGCTAAAATTGCATAAGGTGTAAAAAGGATCAAGATTTGTTTAGTCGCAGTTTACGGCACTTCTCGGAACTATCGAGCTGCTTACGAAAGCTAGGTGCGCCGGACGATCAAACGCAGGTCCGTTGTCTTCGAGCGCTCGGCGCAGACTGAGCGGGCTCGCGTTAGCACAGTGTCTTTTATTCGAATTTTAGGTGTTTTAAAAACATATCTATCGACAGAAAGGTATGTCTTATATGTATGATTTTTTTCTTATAGGTCAATAAGAAGTTCTAGTTTAGGATAATATTATTTAAGAGTTACAAAAAATGCAGGAATCGCAGGAAAAATACATAATGTAAACCTCTTTTTATCGAAAAAATGGGGAGGATACGGAAGGTTATTTATCCACCATTTCAAGTAAATCTTAAAATGTCAAAGTATTAGCTAACTCGTACAGGATATAACAAATAGGATTGTGATCATTTATTACCCCAAATAACATTTTTAACAGCACAATCACGATTCTAAACGAGCTATCCCACTATGAAAATTGAAAACGTCTTCCGAAAAAACTGATTTTGCGGAAGTATAAAAAGACATATTTTAAAGTAGTACCAATTGACTTTCTAGCTTAAGATATGTACTTTTAGGAACATTATCATTTTTTTAATAATCATTTATAGTTTCTTTATAATTTTGAATGAAAAAGGTTCTATTTTGCAAAAAACGCTCGTCTTTAGGAATAAGGCCTCTTAAGGACTGTCAAAACGAATTTGAACGACTTGCTAAATATGGAATTTATATGAAATTGAATTGAGTGACGTCACGGTCATCTCAGTTACTTTACATATTCATAGACTTATTAAAAAAATAGAAATTGGATTTAAAAACACGGAGAAACTAAAAAGCCAAAAATAATAAACCTTTCAATTCAGATTTCTTATCGTATTGCAATAAGCTAAACATCCAAATTATAAACAAATCAATTATTTTTGTAGTCGGTACCAGACCTGTTCGTCGCCTTGTTATTGCCTGTTTGCCCCACCCAACCATACACAGGCTGGTACCGACTCCAAAAATAATTGATTTGTTTATAATTTGGATGTTTAGCTTATTGCAATACGATAAGAAATCTGAATTGAAAGGTTTATTATTTTTGGCTTTTTAGTTTCTCCGTGTTTTGTAACGCGCTTATTTTTGAAGGCGGTTTTATTTTTTGTTAAAAAGTTTATTTATTTGTTGATTTTTAGTGGTTCCTAGTGATATTATATGTATCAGTCCGAATACATGTACAGTAGTGAAAGAATTATCCTTTAACTCCTAACCATTGAGGAGTTGACCTTCCATCATCAGCTCAGTTGATTTTTAGTGGTTCCTAGTGATATTATATGTATCAGTTCGAATACATGTACAGTAGTGAAAGAATTATCCTTAAACTCCTAACCATTGAGGAGTTGACCTTCCATCATCAGCTCAGCCACATAAAATTATTACCATCAGACGTAAATACTGGTGTACCTTTGAAAAATAGACTAAAAACATTACATAAGCCTATAACATTTGAAGAGTTCCCTCGATTTTTCCAGGATCCCATCATCAGACCCTGACTTGGTGCCAATGGGACCATCTCGGGGTTATACCGGTTCGATCAAAAAAAAAATTTTGAAAATCGGTCAACGATTCTCGGAGATATCGAGTAACATACATACAAAAAAAAATAAAAAAAAAAAAAACATTCAGTCGAATTGAGAACCTCCTCCTTTTTTGAAGTCGGTTAAAAATAACTTCTGTCCATGTTTTTCTTATAATTATCTGATGCTTTATTTCGTGCATGGTATAATAGTACATTACGATACAAGTGCGTAAAAAAGGATGTTCGAAACGAGTGGCGATAAATTAAAACACGACCGAAGGGGGTGTTTTAAATCGACACGAGTTACGAATTTCCTTTTCGCACGTGTATCGTACGACGTTTTTTAGTACAGATGAGCCTCCGAAGTTTCGACCTGCCATATAATGAACCACTTCTCGCATAGTACTTACAATCAGCAACAAAGCTATGAATACAGCCAAACTGCGAAAAATATGTATACAGAACTTAATAGCCTGTACATTTAGGTGTGTATAAGGTACATTAGGGTAATTCCGAATGACAAAAATGATCAGGTAATTCCGAAAGGGAATCTTGATATGGTAGAAATAATGGTGATTTATGTGCGACTTTCGAAATTAGACGACATTCGGAATTGCTCTAGTGCACCTTACATATTTTTGGCACTTTTTATTCACAGCTTGGTTGCTGACTGTACAAGCTATGTTGACCTTGAGACAAAATCGATCTGTATAAGATGTCCCCCAATTTTTCTTTATCTTTTATCTTCAATTTTCCACAATTTCCAGAAGTTCCATGGACCGCACAGCGCTACTCCGCGCCGACTTAGAGAAAGCGGAGAAGGGCCGGCGTCAGTCCCTCGACGCCATACTGCACGACACCGGTGAAAAGGTTAAAGAGATCAAGGAGATGTTCCAAGGTCAGTCGAGGTCACAGGTCACCTTTATAAAGCGTATCAAAGGGCCTGGCCACATGGGCGCGTTGCGGCGACGCACCGCAAAAATTCTGCGTTGCGGTGCCGCGACGCCAGTTTTTGCGGCAGGAAGTCTGCGGCGCGGCACCGCGACGCAAGAACTCGCGGTGCGTCGACGCAACGCGCCCATGTGGCCAGGCCCAAAGGTATAAGACAAATAAAGCGTAGAAGGGACGCCGTCAGTCGACGCCATACTGCACGCCACTGGTGAAAAGGTTAAAGAGATCAAGGAAATGTTCCAAGGTCATTCAAGGCCACAGACACCTCTTTTTGTAGTTGTTCCTTATTTTAATGTCCGACCTAAAGGTCGAAAGGATACCATGCGCGGGTGTATCAATGTCAAGATATAAATATCTTGACATTGATATACCCGCGCATGGTATCGAATCGAATTTAAAGTATATACCGAGGTCCATAATCCTAAACTAAAAAATAAAAACTTCTACGTCAACGCAAAAAAAGAAAGGGCCGTTTAAACCAAAAACATATATTCCAACACTAAGAGGAATCAGACTATACGTAGTATGCCGATTTTTAAGTTTACTAAAAGCCCCGCTAGATGTCACTCTTACCAGTATAAACTAGTGAACGCAAGGTCAGTAGAGTTCCGTAGTGTTAAGAGCGCTATGACAAAAAAAGGCGATATATTGTAAAATGCACAATATTTATCGACAAAATTGTACACTTTACTCATACTAAAAGACAGTGAAAGTACTTGTTTCAGTTAGAACATCTTATTAACTGTCGGTTAATTAAAAAACATATGAAAAAATAGTACATTACATCAGAGGCCGGGAAAATGAGGATTTCCGGCCAAGTGGGTATATACGGCCGAGCGAGCGTGCGAGCGAGGCCGGATAGGGATACGAGGCCGGGAATCCGTTTTCACGCCGAGGCATGTATAGTGCTTTTCTCAAACATACAATGAAATAAAAAAAATGCTCTAAAAGACAATATTTTATTTATTAAGTAACCAAATACAAATACACTCAAACGTCAAGTGTGACAAGTATCCAGGTCACACAAAAATTAAAAAAAAAGTGACATGACAGTACTGACAGCTTACTTAAAAAAGTTACTTTGCAGGCCTAGGCCTAAAAAATAATATGAAATCCCTTTACAGTCCTCTCGAGTTGTTGCGCCCAAAAAGCGATACTTCCCAGTCCATTTTAAGGAACGTAAAGACAATATTTCATTGCATGTTTGAGAAAAAAGCTTTTTCAATTAGTAATGATTGTTTTCCTGATGCTCGTTTAGGAAAAACCGCGTGAAGCACAGAATTCGGAGCTCTTATTATCTACAATTTGATAAGCTCACTCTCATAAATGAGGTAAATTTAAGTTCCAAATATCTTGTACTTAAGGCCCATTAAACAATATTTATCATTTAATCCTTTGAAATTGAGAAATTGAAAGTAAAACGAACTCAATTTTGTCTTGAAAATACATCGAAACAAGTGATCATTTCTCCGAAAATCTACATGTTATCGAAGCTATTTTAGTATATAAATAATCTGCACAATGTGCTTAAATTGCTGTTATCCATTTGTCGTTATAATATTTTATCATGATTTTTTGCCAATTTTTTGAAAACTAGCCTTCCTGTCGCTATTTTACCGGCGACGGACGCCTGCGATTTCAGTGCCGCGCCGGAGCTCGAGGAGGTGAGACGTATGTTGCTTCGCTCTCCGAGTTTTCATCGCAAACGTCGAGAATATTTATCGTTGTGTGGGTCGGACGCCTTGTTTATACACGGGCTATCCTCGCATTGTGTGTGTGTAAACAGCGACCAACGAATTTGATCCTAGATCCGTAAATATTTGCTTTTGTAATATTTTGTTATGTTTGAATGTTAAAGTATTACATCGTTATGATGATAAATATGCGAAAATTACAATACGGTCAAGATGATAAGACACATCAAGATGGTACTCGGGATCTGATGATGGAGCCAGAAGGTGGTCACCAGTACCAGTGAACCATGTAAGTAAACGACTTCGTGTTTAGGCTCGTTGGGTTCGTCTCAACAAGACCTTTGACAAGAGGTGGTACTCAGGGTCTGATGATGGAGCCAGATAGTGGTCACCAGTACCAATGAACCATATAACTAAACCCAGAGATGGGGAAATCGTAATCGATTCCGGATTACACGATTACTTGATTTTACTTTGTAATCCACTACTGGGTGTCAGATTACTTGTAATGTAATCAAGTGAAACGGTAAATTACCATTACATGTAAAGGAATCACTAATCATCTATACAATAATTACTATTACCAATAATTCGAAATCATAGTCGATTCAAAATAACTGAAATTATTGACTTGATTACTTTCAGATTACAAATATGTAGTACCTCAGATTGCTGACTGTCACTTTGACACAAAAGTCATCATGGGTGTCGTAAAATAGGTTTTAGGGGGTGCTGATTCCAAAATTAATGACCAATGTGGAATCTGACATTGCTGACTGTCACTTTGACACAAAAGTCGTCATGGGTGTCGTAAAATAGGTTTTAGGGGGTGCTGATTCCAAAATTAATGACCAATGTTCAATCTGACGTTGCTGACTGTCACTCTGACACAAAAGTCGTCATGGGTGTCGTAAAATAGGTTTTAGGGGGTGCTGATTCCAAAATTAATGACCAATTTGGAATCTGACATTGCTGACTGTCACTTTGACACAAAAGTCGTCATGGGTGTCGTAAAATAGGTTTTAGGGGGTGCTGATTCCAAAATTAATGACCAATGTGGAATCTGACATTGCTGACTGTCACTTTGACACAAAAGTCGTCATGGGTGTCGTAAAATAGGTTTTAGGGGGTGCTGATTCCAAAATTAATGACCAATGTGGAATCTGACATTGCTGACTGTCACTTTGACACAAAAGTCGTCATGGGTGTCGTAAAATAGGTTTTAGGGGGTGCTGATTCCAAAATTAATGACCAATGTTCAATCTGACGTTGCTGACTGTCACTCTGACACAAAAGTCGTCATGGGTGTCGTAAAATAGGTTTTAGGGGGTGCTGATTCCAAAATTAATGACCAATTTGGAATCTGACATTGCTGACTGTCACTTTGACACAAAAGTCGTCATGGGTGTCGTCAAATAGGTATCCGAGGGTGTTTGAAAACTAATGACCAATTTGGAATCTGACACTGTTGACTGTCACTTTGACACAAAAGTGATCATGGGTGTCTTCAAATAGGTTTTCATGGGTACTGATCTCAATATTAATGATCAATTTGGAATCTGATATTGCTGACTGTCACTTTGACATAAAAGTCGTTATGGGTGTCGTCAAATAGGTTTCCAGGGGTACTGTGCAATGTCAGGTTCCAAATCGGTCATGACTTTTTAAATCATTTCATTAATTTTGGAATCAGTACCCCCTAAAAACTATTTGACTACACCCATGATTCCTTTTGTGTCAAAATGACAATTAGCACTGTGAGATTCCAAAATAGTTATTAATTTTGGAATCAGCACCCCCGGAAACCTTTTTGACGACACCTATGACGACTTTTGTGTCAAAGTGACAGTCAGCAATGTCAAGATTCCAAATCGGTCATTAATTTTCAAATCAGCACCTCCGGAAACCTATTTGACGACACCCATGACGACTTTTGTGTCAAAGTGACAGTCAGCAATGTTAGATTCCACATTGGTCATTATTTTTGGAATCAGCACTCCCTAAAACCTATTTTACGACACCCATGATGACTTTTGTGTCAAAGTGGCAGTCGGCAATGTTAGATTCCATATTGGTCATTAATTTTGGAATCAGCACCCCCTAAAACCAATTTTACGACACCCATGACGACTTTTGTGTCAAAGTGACAGTCAGCAATGTCAGATTCCACATTGTTCATTAATTTTGGAATCAGCACCCCCGCAAACCTATTTGACGACACCCATGACGACTTTTGTGTCAAAGTGACAGTCAGCAATGTCAGATTTCACATTGGTCATTAATTTTGGAATCAGCACCCCCTAAAACCTATTTTACGACACCCATGACGACTTTTGTGTCAAAGTGACAGTCAGCAATGTCAGATTCCAAATCGGTCATTAATTTTTAAATCAGCACACCCGAAAACCTATACTCGTGGTATATGCACTTGAAATGTGAAAGTGAAAATGCTAGAATGACATGTAAACCAAAAACAATTTGAGTGACATATAGAAGTAAAGTAATAAGCCTGGAATCGAAGTAAAGTGGAATTCAGATTACTTAAGTACTTGATTACCGAGGAATCCATATTACAGGCCCCGTAGCCGAATGGCATTTCTCCGACGCCAAACGAAAGCGATACGCCGCTGGCTCTGTCGCGCCAATACGCAAGCGCGATAGAGATAGATATCTACTAGCGCTTCGAGAGCATGTTCAGATGACAAGCGCTCAACGCGCGTTTTGATAACGCGCGTTTACAACTACATAACAACTTATTCAGGCTGTACACATGCTAACGCGCGTTTTATTAATACGCGCGTTGAACGCTGCGCTAGCGCTCGACTGTTGTCAGCGCGCGTCAACGCGCGCTTTGAGATCATTGGTTTTCTATGTTTCCGTTCAGTTGAGCGCGCGCTTTCGACGCGGATGGACGTATTTTAGGGTTCATCGGGTCGTCCAGAAATCGTCCGAAATGGAAACCGAAGCTTTTGATACGGAATTATTTATAGACGAAATAGAGAAACGTCCTGCGATATGGGATATGACAAGTATGACATTGCTTTCAGTCAGCGTGGTTGACAAAATTGGGTGGACCGAATATCTCCGTCTTCTGGCGCGTCGTTTCAACCGTCGGTATAATATCACCGTTAAAACTGTTCCTACGTCCATCTTCGACAAATGTAAGAAATCTACTGACTGAACCATAGTGGTCGCGGCAACGCGCGTTCAACGCTCGGCAAGCGCGTGTCATGTGAACACTATACAAAAATTTAGCGCGCGTTCAACGCGCGTTGAACGCTTGTCATCTGAACGTACCCTTAGAAAAAATATTTGCCACTGTCACAGCCGAGCAACGACTATGAATTTTAACCCTTCGGCGGTATTGGGAACTTACATAACTCTCGTAATGACCTATATCGACGGGGAACATGCGATCCTTGAGGTAAGCCATCTAGGATTCGGACTAGTATGTAAAAGTAATTATAGATGGCGCTGTCAACAGATGACAAGTTGACAAATAACTTGATGTGCTAAATTCGATACGAGTCTATACTCCAATTGCTAATTCGAGTCCAAAAAAAACTACGACAGATACGTCAATGTCACAGCTGTCAATGTCACTTATGTCACTGTCAAAATACTTTTCATGTTATTGATACCTGAAGTGATACAAGCGCAATACCAACTTTACAACTAAAAATCACGGAAAAAAAGAAAAAAAATCGAGCGACCTAGTATTTATGTAAATAATAAAAGACTATTAAATATATAAATCAAAGGATTGAAATAAATAATAAATAATTTATCTTGGCGTGTGTTTTTATAAAAAAGGATTATACTATTTTACAAACATTTTATTGCAGTGGCAACATCGTAGTAGTTTTTTTGGACTCGAATTAGCAATTGGAGTATAGTAGCCTAATATATGTATTGTTGTACCGGTAGCCAGTTTAGTAGTAGTAGTAGTAAACTCTTTATTGTACAATTAATGACAAAAAACAGTAATTACAGTAAGGACCAGTACAAAGGCGAACTTATCCCTTTGAGGGATTTCTTCCAGTAAACCTTTGAGTTTAACAGATAATTGCAGAAAAGACCAAACACTTACCTCCGTCAGCCTTGTGTACACTTGTACAGTTGTGTTTTATTCCGTCTAAAGAAAAATTGTGGTATAGCACAGAAGTCAGTTATAAATTTGCTAAATGTGTCCCTAGATGGCGCGCTCACTAGTGGAAACTAGCCAACGTTTGGTCGATGCAACAATAAGGGATTGCTTCCTGAATTAAGTCCTGTATAATAATAATAATAATATACATTTTTTGGAAGCCCATGGACTAGCTAGACGTGGGCCATAATTATTTGTATTACAAGGGGGCAAAGAAGTTGTTTAACCGCACGTGGCTCCTAACATATCTTTGTTACCATAATAATAAATAAATACTATAAATAGGCGGCGAGTACTTGCACAGACATAATCTCGTAGCCAGGATTATTCACCAGCAACTTGCTCTTCAATACGGCCTTGTGGATCGAGAAGTGGCGCAGGTAAGTACAAGTACTTACCTGCGCCACTTCTCGAAAATGGTCGTGCCACGCCCTATTGGCAGGGTGCAAAGCGGGTGGAGGGGGTAGCTAAAACGATCACAGCGCTCACTGCGGCCAAAATTGACTTCTTAGTCGCTGACTTACGCTGTCAAATCCATATTGCAGTAAACATTTTCATATCGTTTTTGAGATAAAACCTAGTAAAATTTGTTATGGTGACTCCAAGAAAAATAGCGACTAAATTCTAGCTATTTCCAAGACCGTGGTGGAAATGAAACCACCGTTTATTTTGAATAGTTGCCGTAAGAAAAGTGTCGTCCAACCTCTGAAGTTTTACTTAAAGTGCGTAATAATTTGATACAAGTATTGAATTTACGGTGAATTTATAGTGCAAATTTTATTGGAGGTAGAAAAGCCGACGTGGAACCCAATCCGAGTTATGTTACAAAATCATTTTATTTGTTTCCTCATGTGTGCTCCTGTATACAAATTGAAACGGATTGACGCAAATGCGTAAGAACAATAGAAGCAGAAGCAGTCCATCCACTAAAGGCTTATCAAGTTATCACATTTTAAATATATATATAAATTATTAACTGAAATGGATACCATACACTAAAGAAAAAGCCCCTTACTTATTCCTCTATGCTAATGAGTATTATTGGTCAGGTCTGTCTCTGTTCGGGGAGCGCGGCTCGCACTCGGCGCCGCGCACGCCGCGGCGGACGTCGCCGTCGCGCGCGCGCTCGTCGCGCAGCTCGGCCGACGGCAACTCCGATACTGACAGTCTGGCCAGGTATGTCTTACCGACTCATGCGCGCCTGGTACCTCAGAACACACGACATAGTGTGCTCGTCTCGCAGCTCGGCTGAAACAGATTAATCAGGTATGTTTTGTCTTACTGACTCATGCGTGCCTAGTATCTCGCGACACAATTGACAACATTTCATATTTTTGAGTACTACTCTTTATTGTTTGGTTTGAAAGAACTCAATACTAAAAGATACACGTATTTTTTTTTATTTTTCCTAAAACTGCTATTTTAATGAGAAATTCCCTTTTTATTACTGCTTCGAGCAGAAAGAGCGTAAGTTACAAACGTCAAGACACAGCTTCGTGACGTCACATGTGTTGTTTCATACACCTAAGGAAACGACAAAATCATTCCTAAAAAAAAAGTTTTAACAGTCAGCTTAAACAGTGCGGTATGTCTGACTGTCAAGTTCTGTCAACCACTAGTTAGACTACGAATCATAGACTAGGCCATGATTTTTTTAATATCTTTTGCTGCGAACTGTGAGAAGTTTCACTGTCAAACTCAAGTGACATCCCAACTGGAAGATTTTTTTGATATAGTGGCAGCTCTAAATCAGCTATTTGACGTCACTTCCCCTTTAAACTATTTTTAAGATTTTTTATACTAAAAATGCGGAAAAAAATTTAAAAAAATTATTTATGTGATCTACAAGCGTATATCTCGAAATGGTTTTCGATTTAGGGACATTGAAAATTTTGAAACGTTGTCAATTCTAGATATGAAAGGTCATATTCACATAATTTCCCTGGCAGCTATTTAGTATGGAAATAAGTGTTAGTAGTAGTATTTTATGCCGCACCAAAGAGGATCGAGTGTTATAGAGAGTTACTGTCAAAGTAAAATGTGTAATCACAGTGCATAGACTGCCATCTCTCGACACAGGCTTACAACTTTTGGACCTCAGTTTTGACAATTTGGCCCATATTCTTAGCTTGATATGTGTTAAAATGTCAAATGATAATATAAGCGCCATCTAGCTGAGCGTCCCCAAAGGTGTACCGCCATCTAGGCCACCGTGCCTTTTTCTCTAGGGCTTTGAGGTACGTTTTTATCTTAGACTTTATCCGTCTATACAGAGTTACATATGTCTTTGGTCGCACTGAACATGCTACTTGAAGTTGACTTATTCCGTCAGTAGAAAAGACAACTCCGACACAGACAGTTTGGCCAGGTATGTTTACCCAATATCATGATAGATGTCGCTGTCACATCTGCAAACTGTCGTGAACCGTTTCCGACCGCATAAATGCGCAGAGATGTCAAGCAAGCAGAAGCAGTTCTCTTTGCAATCTTGGACAAAGAAAAGAATACAGACGGAAGTATTTCAATAATGTTCAGCTTTCAATTGAATAAATAACAAAATGACGCAACGGCGGGCTTTATGCGTCTCGTGTACGTCAGCGGCGGCACTGAGTAGGTACTCACGCTCTTATTATCGCGCATTGTAATCGCATCAAAGACATATATAACTCCGTATAGACAGATAAAGTCTAAGAAAAAAACGTACCTCAGTACCATACAGAAAAAGGTACGGTGGCCTAGATGGCATTACACCTTTGGGGTACGGTCAACTAGATAGCGCTAATATTAATATTTGACATTTTAACACGTATCGAGCTAAGAATATGGACCAAATTGTCAAAACTGAGGTTCACAAGTTTTAAGCCTGTGTCAAGAGATGGCAGTCTATGCACTGTGATTACACATTTTACTTCGACAGTAACTCTATAATACTCGATCCTCTTTGAATCGTATGAAAGACATCCATTAACGCTTTTATCCCTACTAGCATGGCCTCGATTTTAATACTACTTTTAAGAGAAACAAAATTCAAATCAGCAAAGATGTGGGTTACCTCAAAAGAGTATTATTTATTTCCTTTTTACCTTTACTTGAAAAAATTTTTTTTTTTTTACAATATTGATTTCAATTTTTATTTTAATTTAAATTAACATACACATATCAGCCTTAACATCTAAAATTTCCCTTACATACTAAACTATCAAATAAAATCTCCCAAATCTGATCCCTGCGGAAGAGTACCCATAATGCTGGCCACATTTCCCCGCTGGATGGCAATGCCAATCCTCTGCCCCAGGAATGAACCAGCCCTAGGATCCCTGGTGGTGTCAAGGAGCCTTTTCTTCAAATCCTTGAACAAAGTTCGCGCATCCTGACACCAAGGCCCTAAGGTCTCCACTGCAAACGCCGCAAATACGTGGCTACTCAAAAGACCAGCATATTTGCGGTGCTTCAGTGCTTCAAAAATTAAAAATCTTGAAAATTAATTAAAATCGTTATATTTCCAGTGTGGACATGCTAACAGACGAGCAGATCGCGTCTCTGATGCTCGACAAGCAACTCCAAGATGTCTGCGAGCGACTCGCTGGTGTGGTCACAAGACAACCAAGGTCGCCGCAGTCCCCGGAGGCAAGATTTTGAACACTACATCATCAATCCTTGCGTTATCCCGGCGTTTGCCCCGGCTCATGGGAGCCTGCCGCTTTGACAAGTAATCCCAACTTGAGGAAACCGGACTAATTCCAATAAGGCCTAGTTACCCTTCGGGTTGGACGGTCAGATGGCAGTCGCTTTCGTAAAAACTAGTGTCTACGCCAAATCTTGGGAATCCCAACGATGTTTCCGTTCACCGAAAAGCGACTGGCACATATCAAATGACATTCGCACATAAGTTCAGATAAACTCACTGGTACGAAGCTACATTTAGTCTCTTTTTAACGTAAGCGAAGCCGCGGGCAAAAGCTAGTTGAATTATATTTTAAACGAAGTAAGGTATAAAACAATCCTTATTCATGCTTGATTCAGTCAATACAAATAAGATTAGATATCCTCACTACTTTGAAAAAATCTCGTATCTCACGCTGCTCCTCAAAGTTAAAACGCAGTAAGTCTATATGCATTCCATACATACTTACCACAATTTTCTTTTCATTGAGTTTTTTTAAAAGTAGTGACGATATGCGATGTAATTTGGAATAGCGGAGACCATTGAAAAACGTATCAAATACTTTAAAATTATCGATAACATGAAATAATTGGTAATAAGAATGGATAGAAGACTACCTAACGTATAATGTTATTTAATAAGAATAATAAACAATTGTTAATAGACTACATGGATACATTTGGCCCATTTCTGTTTCAAGTATTGTGCAAAATTTATTCATAAAGTGCATAATAAATAGTTTTCCAAATGCTAAAAAGCTACAATTTGGGCCATAAAAAAAACGCTTAAAATTACTTAAAAATGTAGGCAGCTTTTTTTAATAGTGGACATATCAGTATGAGTAATGATATTACTGATATATAATATGTTTGTCCGTACTTTTATATATGTAATATATGAATATAATACTTCGTATTCTTAATAGATTATGGCTCTATAACATGATGTTATTAGTTTTATTTGATCAATATTTATGGACTGAAAAGTGACAAAATAAAATGAATTGACAAATTATTTAACCTCATTTGGACAGAAAATGGTACGATTCTCATATTTACTTGTAATACTCAAATGCTTGGCAAATTATTTAACTTTTGGACAGGAAAACATATGATTCTCATATTTACATACTTGTAATACTCTTTTTGTTTAGTTTTTAGTGTATCGTATTAAAAAAAATGGTGTGAATTTCAAAACGTATGCACGCATAGCCGCTTTTGTGTGAAAAATTATAAATAACTGTGTAATTTTCAATCAAAATGGTACTTATAGTCGGTTGTCAATAAGGCGGTACTTTCATAATAGCTTCAATATGATATCGATCTTATATCGACAATAAAGGATCTTTTGATTGAAATGTCACAATTAATTTTAAGATAAGATAATATATATACAATAGTGCCGAACGGTGATAAAATTTTAGATCTGCTTTAGGCTAATAGAAATCAAATTAAATGCAATAATGTATTATAAATGTGTTGTAACTAGGTGGGTAAGGAGAAGCCTAATATTCTTGCCTGTATGTAGGTAGCTTAAAACTAAATTATACATAGTTATATACAGTTTTTTTTATATTTTGTTTCTTACACGTTTTGTAATGTCCGATTTATTTTTTTATACACAATTTTAAAATATATGTATACTTGTTTGGCTATTCACCGATTTTTACACTGTTTCAATATGTGTAGTAATAAATAAATTGTATTAAAATTGGTATTGAAAAGTGATTTTAGATTATTAATAATATTGATGATTGATTTATTGAAAAAGTATTATAATTTATTGTTCTTTTAGATTTTAATTTAGAAGATCTCTTAGAAATACAGAGCTCAACATAGTCACAAATCTTATATTTTCTTTGATCATGTAAAGAGATAATATTTTAATGCACAATATTATGTCAATTTTATTTTGGTTGCCAATCGAATTAAGATTATAAATAAAATCAAATATCGTGATATGCATTTATAGACCAAGAGTTCTTAGATAGGTACTACCTATTAAAAAACCGACTTTATTTGTTTCAATTCGGTAGTTTTTTTCTTACTATGTGCCTCAGGAAGCGCTATATTACATTTGGCTTCATGCCAAGTCTTGCACTGTCATACATAGATTTTGAATTATGTAACTAGCTCTTGGTCTATATCATTAATGTGTGATAATTATTATTCATAGTACAATTTGTAAGTATACTTTATGTTGACATTTGAAATAGTAAATTATAGTTGAAAAATATTTGATTATGTTTATTCGATACAATAACACAGATAAAAACAATAATACATTGTCTGATAACCTTGTTGATTTGACTTATTTATGGTTTATCTTTTGTATTTTTATTTTCAACTACAATAAAATAACCATTCCAGTTGTTTGAATAGAGTAAGTAATACTTTTAAAAAATTACATTACTGATTAATAGTATTATTTAATAAACCTTATTTATTTGTGTCGTTGTTAAATAAAAGGTACCACTCATGCGATTAGAATGTATTTATTGGATGTAGCAAATTTCATCCTTAATGATTGGTAATTGAAAAAGTGGTATTTTTTACACGATTAATTTAATACAAAAAAATAGTGACAAATATTTATAAAACGCCAGTATTTCTTTTTTTTATTTTGTGAGAGTGATATGCAATTATTATATTATTAGATAAACTAATTAGTTTTAAGTAGTTAATAAACAATATTGCAATTGTAGCATAATATTAAAATGCAGTTGAAGGGATTTCGTTCTCATTTAGCCTCAATTATAATAAATATCCTCACTTGTCATTGACTTATATAACTTAGTAAGGACTTGGCATACGGGTGCTAAAATGCCAGGCCACAGCGTCAGTAACAGACGTACAGTTGCATCAACCAATCGCATAGCAGCATTCCAAGGCGCATCAAACGAGGGAATTTTAATCGAGGCGAATGATTACTAATTTAATCTAAATTAAAATCCTGAGCGCAGTGGAATGCAGGGGGCCATGCTGCAAATAATTTTAATATAATAACATACTACTTTTCACGTCACCTATGAGGAAATTCTTACATTTCAAAAAAGGACGGTATAATAACGGAACAGACAAAAGCCCAAAAAAGCGTACCTCTGAAGTATATGGGCCTTATGGCGCTGTTTCACAGCCTGGAAGTGGCCAAAATCATATTTTCCCCAAATATTTTCGCGTGTTTTTATTTGTTATAAGAACAAGTGACATGCTTCTTTATTTTAATATCATGATCAGGGCCCGTAACTTTCATGCCGATGACATCAGTTTGACGTCATGCTGCATATAGGATAATTCAAATAGATTTATTGTAATAATTAATCATTAATCAATTTTTATCATGTACAAATTAGAGGTACTTAAAAAGTAAGCTATTCATACGTGGAATAATTAATAGCTACTTGATACGTGAAACGAAAAGGAAACAATTTGTTTTGTTTTAATAATGTATTGAAATATGGTAACAAACATATTTAATAAAATGGATGTAAAAAATAAACAAATAATTTAATTTACTTTTCGCGTATCAAGTATTTCACGCATGAATAGATTAAGTTTTGAAGTCATGATTGAAATGATTGATGAATAATGATTAATTATTAAATAAAACTCTTGAATCATACTATATGCAGCGTGACGTCAAATTTATGTCATCGGCATGAAAGTTACGGGCCCTGATCATGATAAATATCGTCAAAGCATCATCAGGCGCTAAAAAAATGAGGTACGATTCTTAGTATGAATGAAGATTGTAAATTCTATAGAAATAATCCTTGATTTCAAATCATTATTTTACTTAAAATACAATATGCAAAAGAAAAAATCGTTACCTGTAGTAGAAATATGCTACTTTTATCCCTCATAGCGAAGACGAAAAGTCCTTTTTTCGAATAGGTGATGTCACGTGATGTTAAAAACTTAGTTTTTATTGACTGCCATATTCCACGACACAACCCGCACTAAAATAGCTTTAAGGGTACATTACTTTGCTGTTGTGATATTACACTGTACAAACGTTAGTTACTGTAGATATAACTAGTATAAGATATGTTAACTTATGTACATGTTGAAATAACTTTCCTTCAGAAGAATAATACATTATGTAGTTAATTATTCTGTGTTTTAATTCCTTTTTCCTTCAAAGCCACTTTTACCTACAATGTTATCCGCTCCGATATCGGATGACCGATATCCTATACAGGGTGTTTGGTAACCGGATGCAAAAACGAAATAGGTGATATAGACCATTAAGAACATTTTTAGCTTTTAAGTTACCATATGTTTAGGTTGCCAAACATTCTGTATTTAAAAGACAGAACTTTGAAATTTGCTTTTGGCATCATCCTACTTCTGATAGCGGGTCGGATAATTTGAAAACGCTCTTACAATCATTTCATTTATTCTCGTATGCTTAGGAGCAGATCTGCTCCATATTGTTTCAACTTTAACATGTAGTTATTATGACTAATATATTAATGACAATTTTTTGACAGACGCATACGAAAGAAACATGGTACTACATTGTCACCAGGAGATGGCGCTAGTGGTAATACATATTGTTATTTTGTTATTAGGATTTGTGCTAGGATAGAAAAATAGATTTATGACATCAAGGCACCTAAAAAGAGATAAAGGTAAGGTATGAAATTATACACCAGATATTTACAATAATAATTTATTTTCACCATACAATAATACAACAGAAAACGGTTCGACCCGGACGGAAAATGTAACAAAAATATAAATTAAATCAACACTCATCAATATATATTTATCCACAAAATCATTTACAAAAATACATTTTTTGGTTACAATTTGGCAACTCGAGTTCAGGCTGCAGTCATCCACAATTATGATCTATTATTAAATTGGGTTGACTGTGCTGTCAAATGAAATAAATCACAGAGAACAAGAAAACAGGGTCTCTATTCGTCAATGAGTAACCATATTATTTCAGTTTAAACGCTATACAAAACCGTTACCGTACATATTAACGGTTACGTAAACGGCCTGCCGCCCTTGTGTCTTTCCTTATGAAAGGGGATCTCTAGAACGATTGTACACTTAATACAAAGCATTTTTATATTTCTCGTACCTAATAAATAACAAGCATCAAACGCCCTAAAGTCCCTTTCTTGACGAACTACAAACTTCTGTGACTGAAAATTTGAGAATAATTAAGTCTTAAATATTAATAATTGTTTTCCTATGGTAGTTGACATATAGCTTAATTACTAGCTTACACCACCTATTAAAACATTTCAACGAGTTATATATTTTGTCCATTACTTTCTGAAATTGAAGGTAAAGAGCAGTAGACATGACAGTACGAATTATCAGATTAAATCCTATATTTTTTTTTAATAATTATAATTTTCAAACAATTTAATAGTATCAATTGGATAAAAATTTGTTAAATTATATGAAATTAATTCAATCGTTTTAATTAAATGTAAGAAAAAAGGCGTTCTTGTTTCTAAAATAATATTCATGATTTGAGTTCAAAAATAAAATAGGTACTCGCCAAGTTATTTAAGAATAGCATCTAAGAAAAAACATAGACCAAAGGTATTTTAAAATCGCATATATTATTTTAAACCAATACGTACGTCAGAACATTTAAACAAAGACTATGTCAACAACGCTACAAAAACTCCTATGTTGCTAAAAGTAAAGTTATTAATTTTAGAAAGAGGTGAAAAGTCTAAGAAAAATCCTTCAGAGCTAGAAAACAAGATGGCGCTAGTAGCACCATGTTTCAAAAAACTGCAGTTGAGTTGTAACTACAACTCGACAAATTTTCCTTACGTCTTTACCTTTTCCAATATTAATAACTCTTTGCAAAAAATTACCTACTTCAGAATACATTTTTAAGAGGAGTTACTTCCAGAGAAAGGGACTATAATCGCTAAAACACCGTATTCATTGTAGATGGCGCCACTTATTATAGTCATATTTTAGTCTTGTGCGTACGACTACTACAAGTAATTCCTTTAAAAACTGTCATTAAATTTGTAACGGGCATGCACCAAAACTCACAGATACAAAATATCTACACTACAACATCTACTTTATATACATTAGCTATTTGAGCATAAAATCGCAATAATTGTCAAAAATGTCAAAATACTGTATCTTATATACATTCCAGAGATTAAAATGACATAGTCAATAATTTCATCACCCCATTTTCTCCTGTGGGTGCCATAGAAGTCGACTGTGGGATATAAGTTTTTTTGTTTTCTTTCAAGTCTTTCAACCCCTTAATTGCCAAGAGTGGCACCGAAACTTGAGCGGTTTCATGTTCTCCGCCTACCCCGTCTGGGAATACAGGCGTGAATATGTACGTGTATGTATATATTGTCAATATATCAAATAATTTGTCATGTAAAAATGTCTTGAATCTGTCATTTCAGGACAAATTAGATCAACCTAACCTATTTCACTGTAATTTTTGTATAGGGAATGTAAGATTAATAAGACTTAGTCAATTCGTTTCTACTTGTCTCCTTCGATCAATTTTATTTGCCAAAATAGACAAATTTTACAAAAATAACAATAATTTGTGACTATTATTCACCCATAAAATCCAGTTGCCGTTCAAAATGGTATTTTTTCATTTATTTAAATTATTACAATTTACAGTCCCCATCTACCATCGGACTCTTAGACGCACGGCCGGTTTCCATCCTTACTTGGTAGATATTCCTCGAATCCGCACGAAGCGCTTTGCTTCTTCTTTTCTTATGCGCACTGCCAAGGAGTGGAATTCCTTGCCGGCGGCTATATTTCCGAGCTCATATAACCCGGCAACCTTCAAATCAAGAGTGAACAGGCATCTTCTGGGCGAGCTCACTCCATCGTAGGCCACATCTTTGCCTTTGGCTAGTCTGTGGCCAAGAGTAAGCCCATTTATAATAATAATAATAGATATATTGGAGCGGCCAATCATGTGGCTCAAAAATGTGTATAAATGGACATTTGTACATATTTTTGAGATTTTTGGCCGGTACAGTATAGTTGATGACGAATGTACAAAAAAGACAAGTGAGAAGTAGAGTTGTTTGTTTTTGCTTATACCAATAACGATTTAATACGGGACTGACAAAGCCCATACAAAAAAGCGTACCCCTGAAATGTATGGGCCTTTTAGGCTTAAAAGTAGATGGCGCTGTTCGCAGCCTGGAAGTGGCCAAAATCATATTTTCCCCAAATATTTTTGCGTGTTTTTATTTTAGATAAGAACAAATCACATATTTCTTTATTTTTCAATCATGATATCACGTCAATACACATTTTGAAAAAAAAAAATTGTAGGCATCATCAGTGTAGTTATGATAGTATTTAATAGGTGGCGCTAAAAAATCGAGGTACGATTCTTAGTATGAAGTATGTAAATCCTATATAAATAATCCTTGCTTATACGTATTTATATACAACTATTTTCTAAGGGCGGACTACGAGTATATAAAAAATTAAAAATATTATAATTGCCATGTTAACTAGTGATTTCAATTTGAAATGTCTAACCATAATTAAACTACAATTCTTTTCGAACTAACAAGCAATAGTATATACTCTATCGACGCTATATCAAGTTCAGTTTATCCGCATCAATATAAAGTCGGTAAAATACATAAAATGTATTAAAAATGTAGTTTGTACTACTTCAAAACTAGATGGCGTTAGTAGTATATAGTATGAGCAACATATATGTATCTATAGTATTCAATAAAACTGTCAGTATTTAGCCTGAAATTATATAATTACTTTAATTGTTTATATAATTTTAAAACACATATTATCCAATTTTGATAATATTTTAAGCAAATACACAGATCATAACACAACACATAACATTTTAAATAAATAAAATTGTATCATTTCTCGACATCACTAACGCCAGCTAGTATTCGATAGTCTCACCGCCACCACAGTACTGTTCGGTAAAACAAAAAACGTCTCAATAAATTTGTTGTTTTGTTTTCCAGTACATTAAAAAATATTTTCTATAATAAAATATCGCTAGGAACAAATATGTTAGCATATAATTTATTTGAAATACTGCCCAATTCATGAGTTCAATTACAACAAAAGCATCTATATATACAATACATCTACTTATTTTTAGGAATATTTTAAGTTATCTTACAAGAAGCTCATTATAATTCTTACTTGGTACGGGTATATAAGGAATAATACAGATTTAGCCAATCAATGCGGCTGCAAAATTATTAATTTACAAAATAAATAAATCCCTATCATCTTATTTTTTCCAATGTAGCATATGTTAAAAAATGTTTTTTTTTTAATTCATACAAATGTACAATCACCCAATTTCAATCCTAGGCCACTGTAGAACCTTATCACAGTATACTTCGAAGTGACTTACACAAATACAGCACGGTATAAATAATGGTTCTAGAGTGGCCTAGGGTTCCAATTGGTTGACTGATCAATATGTATCCTAGGCCGCTCTACAACCATGTCAAAATGATAAGAAGTAAGAGATTTCTTACAATCTTTTTTATAACATCACTATGACATAGTTCTACAGTGGCCTAGGGTTCCAATTGGTTGACTGTACATACCTATATTGGATATACATTATGTTATTCGTCAAAATATACTATTTATACTTACAACAACTGGCCTTTGAGCCACGAATACGACAATTTTTTTTAAGTGGTTCAATTGTCGCTAACCATAAGGACGAAATTTGTCCGTATTGTTATACAAATACCTTATTAGAGTGACTTGTATAATATGCTTAAGCGATAAAAAAAAACTTTAGCCTGTTTTCGTAATTGAGATTTGGTAATTGATTACGAATGAACAATTATTAATTTCCTACGAACACAGAAAAAAAATCTTTAGTAGTTAACTACGAAACGATCACGAAAATAATTTCTTCGATAATGAATTATGAAACAGCGAAAAATGACTATTCTTTCGTAATCAATTACAACATTTTAATTACGAAAAACTAAAGGAATGTGGTACCTTTTGTTTGAGAACGACACAAATAATACTTTAGCCACTACTGCAGGGTTAGCACATGATGGCCGCGATAGTATGTGCCGCGAGATAGACTGCCTGTCCTTATGTCGTTAATACAGTTAGAAGAAGACGTGTCATCTATCTCGCGGCGACATACTCTCTCGGCAATCATGTGCCTACTGACACCGCAAAAAAAGTTTCAACAGTTACTTTTTGAAGCAAAAGTCGTTTATTATCACTCAATTTATCACCAATGGTCATTACTGTTATACTCTTACAATAACAACAGTTACAATGGTAGAGAACTTCATGGAATGATGCTAACTAAAGATGGGCCGAATATGGACTTTCCCGAATACGAATATTCGGCCAAACATTCGGTTTAGCTCTTACCGAACCGAACATTCGGCCGAATATTCGGTTACGCCTTATTTAGAAAGCGGATGTTAAGATTAAAACTTAATAAATGATTGATAATGGTAGCATATGTTACTAGAACTACATTCGTCACTACTTTTAAAAAATCTCGTATCTCACGCTGTTCCTCAAAGTTAAAACGCAGTAAGTCTATATGCATTCCATACATACTTACTACAATTTTCTTTTCATTGACAGACGAAGATACAAGTTTTTTTAAAAATAGTGACGATATGTTCTTACGATTTAGTGGATTTAACTACAACTTACTAGCTACTAAAATAGGAGTTTATTATCCATTGGAATACGGTAAGATTTTCATTAGTTATGTACTTTGTTTATTCGGTAAATATTCGGCAATTCAACCGAATTATTCGGCCGAATACGAACATCGAAAAACTTGCCGAATATGCCGAATATTCGGCCCATCTCTAATGCTAACGTAGGTACTTTGATTCAAAATGTAACAAATTTTATACTGAAAAAAATCTTGTAACTTTATTTCGGGACTTTCTAGGTTGAATGAAATGGAAATTTGTTTTTGGCACTTTGGGTAAATGTTTATCAAATGATAATGACAATGATTATCAAAAATGCATCTATTATAGGAAGCCTAAAGTTGGCACTGACTTTATATTAGGAAATATCGGAGCCGCCGCCGTCTATTGCAGAACACAATTAGTTACTAATTTGAGATCAAATTATTATGCTAAAATAATTGTGATGATAGTACATATTTTTTCATCACACCCGCACTTTAAATGTGCTATTACACGCAGGCAGACTGTGAGTTATAGAAAAATCGCTCTCCCAAGGGAATAATGAAATTTATTGTACCGTACTTAACTTTTTTACATCTATTTACATATTTTTTACATTGCGAGTGTGATGAAAAACATTGTGTGTAACTCGGGGAGTATGAATATTACTAACTCGAGCCTTTAAATCGCTCCGGCAAGCCGTCGCGATTTAACTTACTCTCGTTAGTAATATTCAACTTCCTCCCCTTGTTGCACAATGTACTATTGTATCTTAGGCACATTCAATAATATATGATATGACCATTATACGTTTTGTATTTCAATTCGAAAAAATAAGCCTCTTTCCGCTTCTTCAATTTCTAAACTGGTACTGTATATTTTTGATAATTAAATAACGCTTTTTTGCACACCCATTTAAAGGCCGTCAACGTACTGATCGCTTACCATCAGGCGGCTTATCAGCTCATTAGCCTCAGAGATGAATAACATTTTACAAGATTATAAGCCCTGCTTAAAGCAAGGCATCAAAAAATAGTGTAAGACTCATTTGAGTGTTCCCCTCCACGGATGACGGAAATCTTTAGTAAAAGGCGAAAGATTTATTCGTTTTGAAGGGAAACCAGAGTAACGAACAAACAGTATGACGACGACCCCATCAAATCAGGAAAAATCTTAACAGCGCGTTCTATCTTGCATTACGGCGCCATCTAGCGGGATATTGGTTAACTAATTTATACATACTATGAAACATTTTTGCATACAAAAATAACTTAAATTCATAACAATACTTATAATTACGTAATTATAATAACATTTTCGTCTTGTTTATATTATTTTCAAGTCAAATATAAATATCATGCGACGCCAGCGCCATTTTTGTGAATTTTCTAATTGTCCATACTATTTGAAAATTTAACTAAATTGTAATACTTATCCTACGTTTCAAGTTCCTTCTTCTGGAGTTTCAGTACTTGAAGTGTCCGTTGATTCCTGCAATAGAAAACATTTCGAATAGAGATTAACATATCTATATATTTCTTGAACTTAAGTAATCAAAATGAACGCAAGCCAACCCAAAACATGTCTTATCATTTTACTGACGAGTGAATTAAGGTGTAGTTTCAAGGCTTCGGCTCAAGTTACTTATGATACGTAATGTCATATCATTATAATTCAAATTCTAAATGTCATATTTTTTTGACGATAAGGCAAGGATTTTATCCCGGTTGACTTCAAAACGCCCCGTGTGCCGAGGACACTACATTATCAAACAATAAGGCCGTCGGGCGACAGTTGATAGAAAAGAACTGTTACCATCGTGATAAAACAAAATGTCACTGGACAAGTGGACCTAAGTGCGTTTTCACATTATCAATAATCGGATCGGATAATGTGAAAACGCACTAAATGTCACCAGAATCGCCCAGCTGCACGCCAAGCAAACCGGGCGTCTACTCAGGCCTCAGTGCGTTTTCACATTATCCGATCAGATATCGGATGTCGGACCGATATCCCATACATTACAGGCACAATCTCGCATTTTTTCAATTGAATTCCTTCCGACATCTGATATCGGATCGGATAATGTGAGAACGGTAACACTAGAGGTAAAATAGGCTAGTTTCCTATACTTAAAATAAAATATTGTATGCAGTGCACGCAATAAAGCACCACATAATTAGAAGAAAAATATGGACAGTAGTTATTTTTAAACATAATTTCTATTTAATAAGTCAAAGAGAAAGATATAAAGTAAATGAATTGACCGTGACGTCACTCCTCAGTATTTCATAGTAATTCCATATTAACAAATCGTCTTGACAGTTCATAAAAAGAAGAATATTTAGAATATTTTTTATTTATAAACATCAGTTTGGACAAATATAACAAATATAAATACAACACAATCTAGATGTTAAATTGGGAGCCCACTCAGCATATTGCCACGGCATGCCGAAGCGCTGATTTCACAGAGAACCTCCTATAGAGTGGCAGTCTTGTATATTTGGTTCGCGATACGAGTCACCAGTGTTTGGGGTGCGAGGAGCGGGCGGGGAATGTGTTAAGCGCGCTGTGATTGGCCGTTTCAAGGACGGCGGGCAGTCGCGCCAGATGAAAAGGGACAGAAGTATGACTGTCCCTCTACTGACGCGTAAGTGGCCAATGTAAGTTGACCTATGCCGGCTCTGAATAAATTATAAATATGACTTATTTGTGGAATGTAATGCCGTCTGTTTTTAAATTTGAGCTTCTTGTTACCTTTCCACACCATTTCACACTACAGGTGGACATCTTTAAGGCATCAAAATACCCTTTTCCAATTTTTTTGTGCGAAAAACACGCGCTGCTTTCGGGTCTGTTACTTGGTCGATACTGATCGGGCACGGCGAGCGCCCGCGCTTATATCAGTGCAAATACTAGGAAGGCTGGCAACCGCGAGTCGTCTTGTAATAGATGTCTATAGGGGTTGGTCTGTGGCTGATTTTCAGTGGGTCCCGGACTAAATAAACTAAGCTAGAAAGAAGCTGATTTGACTAGTAGGAAACTAGTCTATTGTAGTAGAAAAGTGACGGACCTCGCTCGGCTAGTGCGTGAGCGTGCTGAGGTGTCAGGGCACGTGGCCGGGCTGGCGGCAGTCACCGCACGCTGGCATCGCGCTCGAGTACCGCTCCACCTGCAACAAAGATTATCGATGAAAAATATATATGACTAGCTTTTTCCCGCGGCTCCGGCCGTGTACTAATCTAATCTTGTTTTCCCATACAAATTTCGGACCCCCATTCAACTCAGGAGGTGGAGTTTGGAAAATCCTTTCTTAGTGATCCTCTACACCTTATAAGGAACCTACGTGTCAAATTTGGAATCTCTAGCACCCGCGGTTTCGGCTGTGCGTTGATATGTCAGTCGGTTTCTTCTTTTATATAAATATTTAGATAGATATACGAAATCTTTTCCTAAAAGAAAAATAAACCCTTTTAAAAAGAGTTCAGATGATCAGTCCATCTAAAGCAGAATATTTGCGCTGCTTAGTATTTCACTTATGCGAGTTTGTTTAATATGCATAGCGTTCAATATTTTATTCTCGCAAATACTCGTACATATTGTTTGTCTGGTTTATTTTGTTGCTTATTTTCTGTTATTTCTTGTATATGACTGTTTGTTTCTAAATAAAGAGAAAAAAAAAATATTGGATAAACATTTTCGAGAAGTAGAATACCACCCTTATTTACACCGTATATGATTGTGCTGTTGCCTGTAAGTGTAAAAAGTATTGTTAATTTTGGAAGTTGCCAATTTTACGAGTACTGCACGAACACGATACTCGTAGTTGAAATATTGTATGAAAATTACGAGACCACTAGCGCTATCTGTCGGTGAATAGATTTAACCGTTAGTTCATGATAGTCTTCTTCTTCTTTAAAACCTGTTACTCTCTGCTGTGTGTAGGGCTCGAATCATATTCCTCCAGTCTTAATAAGAATAGATTAATTTAGATTCATGCTTTATGCCAATTTCCTGTATACTTCATAAAAAACAGTATATGATCATATCATCATCATATCTTACCTGGAACGTCCCGGCCCTAGCGTTGTACTCCTGAGCCAGCTGCTGGCACGCGTGCAGGACCGCTTCAGAATCTGTCAGCTCATCTGGAAAATATACAAGGAGTTCATATAAGAGAATGGACAGTTTTGATAGCATGTGGCGCCATCTATCGGGGGATAGCCGAAGAGTTACCGTGTAAGGCCACAAGTAGTATGAATGAATAGTTAAAATTGGGAAAGTTTCTCTTTTATCTTTATAATTGAGCTGTTAGAGCATTCTTAATTCCTCATGCTTAAACGACGATGAGGTACCTTAGGCTTGAAATTGGCACAATTTATCATTAATTTTAAATACAGCAAACTTGAAGACCATTTTGCCGATTTACTTTACAGCAAAGAGCATCGAGTATTAAAGAGAGTTACTGTCAAAGTAAAATGTGTAATCACAGTGCATAGACTGCCATCTCTCGACATAGGCTTAAAACTTTTGAACCTCAGTTTTGACAATTTGGGCCATATTCTTAGCTTGATATGTTTTAAAATGTCAAATATTTATATTAGCGCCATCTAGCCGAGCGTACCCCAAAGGTGTATCGCCATCTAGCTCACCGTACCTTTTTCTGTATGGTTTTGGGGTACGTTTTTTTCTTAGACTTTATCGGTCTATACGAAGTTATATAGGTCTTTGCTTTACAGATTAAATGAAATTTTAAAACCTAAAAATGAAATGCCATCTTTTTTTTATAGTCAGTCTACAGGTTGGTAACATACGTACAAATATAGTGCGTAATACTTTTCCATCGTATTTTCACGGAAATGATCGTATTTTAAGTACTAGTTAGTTCTGTTTGTCCTGGGGGCAACTGCCAAAGCATGACATGTTTGCGAGTTTCCGTGCAAATACGAAGAAAAAACATTTCGCACTACATTGTACATCATTAATGTAATTTGGTAGTAAAAAGCGACATACCTATAGCAACGTGCGCCGACACGACGACATGGTGCGTGGAGAGCGCCCAGGCGTGCACGGAGTGCACGTGGCGGACGCCGCTAATCCCCGACAAGGCTTGCACAAACTCGCGGTACCTGGAATTGTGAGGAAATGGTTAAACTACTAGCGCCATCTGTTGGTCGGTAGGGTTAATTCTAGTGTGGCAGTGAAGGAACCAATACTATTTTATTGGTAATGGAATGCAAAATTGCATAGGTACGTTATAAATAAATTCGTTCATATAGGCGACATGCAATTTTGCTACTCAGTAATATTATTTCACAAACCCGTGCTTTATAATTTAATTCAAAATGGCACTCTTTCCCCATTTTCGTTGAAGTTTTTGGTAGATGTAATGCCCTACAGCATTAGATCAGCCTTCAGGCCATATTACACTATCGATCATAGGTCTGTCTCCCTTTTTCTTCAACGTGAAGAAAAAGGACGGCATGTTGTGTATGATCATATTTCTATGATAGTCTAATATCGGCCTTCGTTGCGATGAGTTTTATTTTAGGCTTGTGCCGTTTCGTTCGTTGATCGGAGCGCTCCGATCTCGTTCAATCGCTCCCACGAACTAGTTCGCTCTTTTAGGTCTTTTGCTCATTTAGTTCAGCCAGACCAGCGACCACTGCGGTCGGAAAGATCAGAACGAATGGGACCGAATAGTGTCAAAATGATACGAATAGTCTACAGATAGTAACATTCCGGGCCGAAAGGTTGTAAGTAACCGAAGTTTAATATGAAAACTTGACTTTTTTTGTTGCTCTGCTAAGTAGCTCTCGCTTTCGGTCGGCGCAGTCACACATTCGTTCTCGATCCAAATCGCTCGCGCTCACCGATCCTATACTATGAGCACAGACCGATTCTCAGAGCACGGAAAGATTCAGTTCATTTCGGTCATTGATGGGATTTTATTCCTAACAGTTAACAGTTCATAGTTCGTGAACGACACAAGCCTATTTTATTTTGTTTAATATAATAAAACACTAACCCACTTATATTCATAACCATACTCTAAAGTTATCAAGCTGATAAAGTTCGTTTGTCCTTTTCTATCACACCAATACGTCGGAAAGGGACAAACGAACCTTATCGGCTTGATAACTTTAGAGTACGTTTATGAATAAGGGGGTTACTACTGCAGTTTTTGAAAGCCACTAGCGCCATCTTTTGGTGAATAGTTTATGGTTTGTTCCTTTGGAAGAACTGATTGGAGACTAACCGGAAATCCCTGGGCACGGCTTGCATGAGCATCGCTAGTGCGTCGCGCACAACTCGTGCCGACGTCAGTAGCACGAGCACTGAGAACACGAATGTGCAGATCGGGTCCACTATCTTCGCTTCGGGCTGTGGAAACAAATGAACTTATTTAAGGCATGTAAACTAGATGGCGCTGTAATTAAATGCCAAGCTTGAAGGTCATTAGACATTTTCATTTTATTTATTTCGACAAACAAGAGATCTTAGACACGTACACGATAATTAACTAAATTACTTGTATCTTTTTCATAGCACTAAGTAATTAAATAAGTCAGAAATTGCATAAAACTGGGTAATGTTCTACATATGAGAACTTGGGAATAATGGTATGGACAACTCACGTAAAATTTGATAAGTACTGAAGCTAAGAGGACCCCACAACTTTGGATTAGGTCACCGAGCACGTGGATGAGGGCCGCTCGAAGATTAATATTCCTGTAAATAATAATCATTTTTATAGGTTATTTTATTGGTTATTGAAATATGGAATCGCACTCGTAATCACTATACATATTTAAAACATCTAGATTTAACACCGATTCTTCAATAACACATGTGATTTTTATTTGCCTCAAATATAATTTATTAGGTAAGGTCAATTTATTACAGTACATTTTAATACGACGACTACTCACCAATAGATGGCGCTAGTGGTAACATGATTTGCCACTGTCACCACTGACGAACAGAGAACGTGCATTTTGTTAATTGTTAAGGGCTGGTGACAGCTCTATATTGAATAATTTTATAGTAGACAGGGATAAATACCTGTCACCGCCCCCTTCCACCCTCGTCTCTCCCAACTCCTTCATAGAGTAGTCGCCATTGACGGAGTAGTCCCCGTTCACTATGGCCCCGTTCTGTTTGTTGCGCCGGAACACTCCGAAGCGCGAGCGAGGCGTGTGCGCATGTGCGTGACCGTGTGCGCACGCAGCACCGCCGTGTGTGTGGTGGTGTGCTGAAAAACAAAAGCGAACTTAGTCATATTTTGTACGCTAAAATAACCACGGTGTGTGAAGAAGAGCTAATTGCTGTAGGGTCCGTAAGCGTTGGAAGGTCTGCCATCTACAGCCTGGTATCTAAAAGAAGAAAATAATAGGGGTGCCAGGCGACTATGTAAACGGTTTTGCATACGGCAACTATTGATTCACTTTTTTAAGAAAACAGTAAGTGTTGGTATAATAAAAATAATAACCAAATGAAATTTTTGTTTTGTTGGCCTTTCGAGAATTTGACGACAACTGTTAATATAAGGGTTTTATACATTTTTCACTTACCGATCCCGGAGCATCCATGTAGCACAACAGCAAGTATGATGTTGAAGATGAGGCCACGGCCACAACCATCATGGCGTCCGGTTCTATGTCGAAATCCCGCGAATGTATCCAGATGGCGGCAACGTATAGTACCAGATTCGTCGCTAGATGGCGTTGATACGTCACTGGTAAATTCTGAATCGCGCTAACGAAGTGTCGACGTAGAATCTTTATCTAGTTTGATTAGATATTCCCACTCTTCTTAAAATGTAGGAGTTGTTTTAGACTTACCTATTCCAGAGCATCCATGTAGCACAACAGCGAGTATGATGTTGAAGATGACTCCACAACCGGATACTACCATCATGGCATCCGGTTCTATGTCGAAATCCCGCGAATGTATCCGGATGGCTGCCACGTAGACGAAAATGCCGGTTAGTATCCAGATTAGGAGGACGGACACCATTGCACCGAGGACCTCTGCGGAAAATAAAAATAAATGTTTATTACATTAACTCATTTAGTTCCTAAATCGATAGATAGATCTATCTGTCACATCTCCGTTAGCGGCGCATCCTAGATGGATGAAGATAGCGACGGACCGTATGCTACTTCAACGTTCAATACCTGTGAAATGTGTAATGTTTTGACGGTAGTCACATTATAGGCAGAATAGGTTAATTAAGTTCCTTCAGATGTCTGAAAGGCAAACTGCCCAGAAATAAGGAGCAGGTAACGATAATGTTCACGTTTATTAGGTAACGATGTCGACATAGAAACTATAAGTAATTTTAGTTACCTGCGCGCTTATAACCATAAGACATGGCCAAATCTGGTTGACGTTTAGCACAATGGAAGGCGAATAGAGCAAGCGCGAAGCCTCCACAGTCGCTTAGCATATTTGCCGCGTCTTTACCGAAAGACCGCTGCTAGACAAGTTTAATTCCCAAATCGATCGTTAGATGTCACTGTCCCGCCCGCGGCACATCCTAAAACGCGCTAACGAAGTGCTGACATAGAAACTATAAATATTTTGTAAAACTCACCAGCTCGCTTGTAACCGTAAGACATGGTCAAGTCTGGTTGACGTTTCGCACAATGGAAGGCGAGTAGAGCAAGCGCGAAGCCTCCACAGTCGCTCAGCATATGCGCCGCGTCGCACATTACTGAAAGACTGCCTGCTAAGAAACCGCCGATCACTTCTGCTATCTGTGAAAGACAAATCGCGTTTTAACACTAAAAACGATAATTAAATTGAAAGAAAAAAGTTTCTAGGGCAGGTATATTGAGCAACATGGGTCGTAAGATAAATATTGCAAACGTGAGTTAAATTGCGACGGCTTGTAGGAGTATCATCACATGTTATTTTGGTATGTTGGCGAAAATCTGTTTGTCTTAGACGTAGTTCCATACGAACAGAATAAAACCAAAGACGCTACGATGAATAAAGAATGAGCAGAAACAAGGTATAGACAGTCTCATATGATCAAATCAAAGACGACAAACACTGAGGAAAGTGACGAGTAAAAAATGAGTGACAATAGAGACTGCTTTTCTGAGGGGATTTAAGAACTAGACGCACCAATGGTGCACTTTTTAAGGCCGGCGTGCACTAGGCTCGCCGAGTCGGATTTCATTAATTCAGTAATTCCCGAAAAGTTTCACACGGATCACGTCTCCGATTTTGACAAAAATTGGTAGGCTGATAGAGTCCATGATAGTTTGTATGAAACCTTCATTTTTGTTACCAGATGTCTATACATTTTCGGTAACAAAAAAGGAAATTTCATACAAACATTACAAACAACCTAGGACATTTTGGGAAACCTAGTGGATCTTGCTCAGCATCATGGACTCTATTAGCCTACCAAATTTTATCAAAATCGGAGAAGTGATCCAAATGTACAAACTTTTCGGGAATTGCTCAATTCGCCTTCTACATTTATTATAAAACTGCGTCCATTGCTGCGTTCATAGTAAATGTATGGAGAACTCGATTCGACGCAACTCGATTCCGCGTAGGTGGACGCCAGGCTTTACTATTATACTAAAATACATACTCGTATCTCGCTTACCATGAACAGTCCACATAGTACGAGTGCTAGTAATAGTTGTCTCACGGCGCTCCGAGGCTCCGAGTGGGAGTTCCAATGACAGTGGGTGGCTGTGGAGCTCAGCCCGACCGGGATGTCTGTGTATGTCTCCTGATGGCAAAGAAAATAAAATTATGTATTCGATGAAGAATATGTACATACATACATACATACAATCACGCCTGTATCCCATAAAGGGGTAGGCAGAGCTCATGAAACTACTAAAGCTTCAGTGCCACTCTTGGCAAATAAGGGGTTGAAAGAAAACGAAACTGTGACATTGCAGTGACAGGTTGCCAGCCTCTCGCCTACGCCACAATTTAACCCATATCCAACAGTCGCCTTCTACGACACCCACGGGAAGAAAGGGGGTGGTGAAATTCTTAACCCGTCACCACACAGGCAGAATATGTAGCTTTATATAAATAAATCAATGAATATTGGGGGACACTTTACACAAATCAACCTATTTGCCCCAAACTAAGCAAAGCTTGTTTGTACTGTGACTACTGTGGGTGCTAAGCGACGATATATATACTTGAATAGATAAATACATCCATACTAATTACTAATATTACTAATAATTAGAGATGGGCCGAATATGGACTTTGCCGAATACGAATATTCGGCCGAACTTTCGGTTCAGCTCTTACCGAACCGAACATTCGGCCGAATATTCGGTTACGACATATTTTTAAAGGGAATGTTAAGATTAAAACTATGAAATGATTGATAATGGTTATATACATACTACAACCTATGTTCTTATGATTTAGTGGATAATTAAAACTTGGTTAAAACAACTCTGAAGTCTTCTCAACTCTTAAACTACGGTTTTTTAACTTCTTTAAAAACAATTTTGTTTATATTTAGACGCATTTTTAGTAGTTCCTTAGAAAGTTACTAAAATAGGAGCTTATTATCCAATGGAATACGTAAGATCTTCATTAGTTATTTACTTTGTTTATTCGGTAAATATTCGGCAACGCAACCGAATTATTCGGCCGAATACGAACATTGAAAAACTTGCCGAATATGCCGAATACCGAATATTTACTGAATATTCGGCCCATCTCTACTAATAATATTACAAATGGGGAAGGTTTATGTGTCTGTTTGTTTGTCCGTCTTTCACGGCAAAACGGAGCGACTTATGTCAAACGCCATGCAGACTTAACATGGTCCGGCACAAAGAAAAATACATTCACAACACAATGTCGCCTCTTATTACCAAATGGCGCCAGCCAAATTACCTAATTTGTCGAGATTTATACAAAATAAATGTAAAGCTGGCGCCAAACATCCTCACCCGCCACAGTAAATTGTCTAGACTTGCCAATAAATTACAAACAGGGTGTAACTTTATAACAGGCAATATAATACTTACTCAGTTCTGTTCTGTGTGATTTACAAAATAGAAATTTTAAAGTAACTGCCACAGAACTAAATCAAGATAGAAGGAAAAAGTGTATCTACTTCGCGTGCGAAAAAGTTAAATAGCGAGCAACATTGTTCGCCGCGCAAGTCAGTCTGCTCCCGACCGCTGCCCGCGAGTAACATACAGTGAAAAATACAAAATGGGTCGGTATTCGATAATTAACTGTTCAAACACCACCAATAAAAGCAAGAGTGTTAAACAAAGTGTTTCCTATCATCGGTAAGTACCATTTGTCCTAAAATATTTTTTATTAAATAAAAACACGATTTTCCTATTTTTATCATCAAAACATTAGCTGACGTACGGCCGTCAAACTAGTTTTCCATTGCGGCTTTAATTTGACGAGTCCGACTTGGCGTGCGTTTAAAACAAGCGATATAAAAATAGGCTATTCAAACTGTCGAGACAAAGTGAAGGTAGATTTGTTATTTTGTCCGTCGAACTCACGTCGAACTTAAGAATAGTGGTGCACCACGGAACTATATCGTCATGTATGCTGCGATTTCCTTATTCGATTTAAATCGATTTTGCGAAGCAGTGGAAATTATAATTATGTTTTTATATTGTTATGAAACTATACATATAAAGTACGAGTGAAAAGTAAATTTAACTTTAAAATAGGTTACAGTTACGGTATTAACGTTGAATTTGTGGTCGGCAGAAAAACAAATACAAACATATTACGCTCTATATTTATTATGAATAAAAATAACTCTAAAAATGTGTTAATGGTTAATTATATTTATATATTACTAAAAGTTGTAACAAATAACATGAGGATAATGCTGTGAGTACATGGTCGATTTTCTTAAAAATATTACGAAATATTAACTAGTATTAATACCTACCTACTAAAATCTTTGTTTCTGGCCTTAGGCAAATTATATACCTACTAGTGAATTGTTTGTCATCACACGAATACAGGTATATACTTACTTCATTTCACAACGAAGATGAACATCCGATATTTTTAACTTCGGCGGGCATCCCGCACGTAACCTCCACAATCGATCGAATGGGTTAGGCGGCGACAACGTTCCCATCACTAAAGTACACTCGTGACGTCATAGGCTCGACACAAAACGTTACACGCTCGGTTTCGCTGTTAATCGCCGAGCATTTTCCTTCTATCTTGATTTAGTTCTGTGGTAACTGCAGTCCACATTTTTCTATCAATCTTCTGGAGCTTTATTGTATTTCATGCTTGGACCTAGTCAGAGAGACGATGGCACCTGGAGGATCCGCAAAAATGCCGGGATTGACGAGTTAGTGGCCGAACCCAATATCATCGGCGAAACGAAAGTCTACAAGACTTCGCTGGTTCGGTCACTTACTTAGAATGGGAAACGATCGGGTTGTCAAGAAAGCGTTCTTGGGTCGACCGGCTGGTGGCCGTCCGGCGGGTCGACCCAGGTATCGCTGGGTGGACAGTGTGGTAGCGGATCTGCGTCGGCTTCAAGTCAGGGACTGGCAAGAGGCTGCGCAGGATCGGTACAGGTCCCTCGTTTCGAAGGCCAAGATTCACTTTGGATCACTGAGCCAAAATAGTTTTTTTTTGTGTGAGATATTTTAAATGCAGTATGGAAACTTGGGAGCAGAGTTCTGAAACGAACAGTTTGTGACCACTAGGTACTAACCGAAATTCGCGGGTAAAATAGTAGTGTTTGACCAAAGTTTCAGTTTCGGTTTCCGCATGTTAGTCAAAGGATCCGTTTGTAACAATAAATTGCTAAACCAGAGAATAAATAATAGAACTTTACGTACTTACAGAAAGTACACTTCCTACAATACCGAAATTTGACATTTCGTTTCAATTAATTTCCCTTTCGCCGCCTAATCAAACCGCCATCAAAAATAAACGCGTTAGAAAACACGGAAAATCTAAAAAGAAAAAATAATAAACCTTTGAATTCAGATTTCTTATCGGATTGCAATAATCTAAACATCCAAATTATAAACAAATCAATTATTTTTGTAGTCGATACCAGCCCTGTTCCTCGCCTTGCTATTGCCTGTTTGCCCCACCCAACCATACGCAGGATGGCCCCGACTCCAAAAATAATTGATTTGTTTATAATTTGTGGTACGCAAAGAGACGTCAAGTTGCACCAATACCAACCCTAATAATTGCTATGTAGCAATGCAAACGAAAATAAAATAAAATATATGATAGATGGATGATAGGTCACACGGTCAACCAAATCTTGGCACTAAAAAAGACGGCATATTTGAAGAACGTACACTGGCCATTCGTCTGCATAAAAACGAGTGCCTTACTATAAATCACTGTTGAGTTGTTGATATTTAAGCTGAGTTTAGACCAGCAAGTTATTGCTGCAAGTTTTGAGATGCAACTATAGGTAAGAGTGAGTGGCAAATATCTGCATCTCTTTCTTGCATATACTTCCGTTTCAAAACTTGCAGAAATAACTTGCACGTCTAAACTCAGCTTAAATCAGCTTTTTTTTTTTAATTGATTGAAAATGTAGGGACGAAAGTTTAATTCCCATAGAAAATCGAATTTCGCGCCATTTTTTAGTAATAAGATTTGGTGGACCGTCTATAATAGACAAGTGTTAATTTAGATCTCTAGTCTAGGTCGCAAACCTGACCTAGTTTATAGGAGTTTGAAGTAAACAACATGTTTATTGATTACTTGCTAGAACGTTCTGGGCAGAAGCGAGCGAGATGCGTGTTTATTCTTATCGTCTCATCTTTTCTGCCGGCGGCCGATCGTAATAAACAGATCCGACAGTTCTTAGGCATACGGTGATAAGTAAATAAAATATTGGATGTATTAGAGATGGGCCGAATATTCGGTAAATATTCGGTATTCGGCATATTCGGCAAGTTTTTCAATGTTCGTATTCGGCCGCATAATTCGGTTGCATTGCCGAATATTTACCGAATAAACTGAATAACTAATGAAGATCTTACGTATTGCATTGGATACCTAATACTTAAGCTCCTATTTTAGTAGCTTTCTAAGGAACTAATAAAAAGAGATAATTACCTATGCGTCAAAATGTAAATACAATTGTTTTGTAAAAAAGTAAAAAAAAACCCGTACTTGTTGTAGTTGTTTTAACTAAGTTTTGGTTATCCACTAAATCATAAAACACAGTTGTAGTAACATAATATATGTAACCATTATCAATCATTTTAGTTTTAATGAACATCCCCTTTGAAAAAAAGGCGTAACCGAATATTTGGCTGAATGTTCGGTTCGGTAAGAGCTGCACCGAATGTTCGGCCGAATATTCGTATTCGGCCCATCTCTAGGATGCATATCCTTTACCCGCAAGCGCGGATCCAGCTTCGTGCCCAGGGGGGGGTCACGTGGTAAAGGCCCGGGGCCCCAGGGGGGGGGTCACGTGGTCTATTTGTATGGCCAACTTAGGCTCCAGGGGGGGGTCATGACCCCCATGACCCCCCCCCCCCTGGATCCGCGCATGTTTACCCGATGCGTTAAAATAGTTAAATATTAATATTAGTGTAATCTCGCCGAGCGTCATGTAGGTATACTTACCACCATCTAAACGAAAAACACCACTCAAAGGTTAACTGGAAGAAATCCATAATATTGTCTTCGGTTACCGCGATAGTTAGTCATGAAATAAAACTATGGAAACGGATTAAATCGCGTATAATGAATTTAAATGAAATACATCCCGACGTTTTTCCTCAGTCACCCGTTGACCACGAACCACAGAACTAAATTTAGATAGAAGAAACACGTTCATCTATTTGTATAGGGGCCGAGCGTGTCAAATTTTGTACTGAAGTTGTTTCTTGCCTGTAATTTTAAATATGTCTCAGGCTCTTGATTGTTCATAATTTTTGTGTTGTTGCAATTGAATATCACGTAACGAGGCATTTTTTATGTTTTGATTGACTTCAACTTACAAAAATTGACGCCCGAAAGCTGCAAGCTGCGATTAAAGACGGACAACTCAGTGGATTTCACTGAGTTCATTTGACACGCTATGTAGATACGTTTGCTTGATCTATGGTAATATATGACATCTGTGCCACGAACGCTGTAAAGAGTTCGAAACGTCGGGATGTATTTTAAATTCATTATACGCGATTTAATCCGTTTCCATAGTTTTATTTCATGGAAGAAATCCGTCAAAGGGATAATAAGTTCGTCTTTGTACTGTTCTTTACTGTAATTACTGTGTTTTTTGTTATTAATTGTACAATAAAGAGTTTACTACTACTACTACTAAAAAAAGCAGAACACATGGTGCTATTTCATCTCACAAGCGCGAAACCTATATGTAGTATGTACTGAAAAACGTCGCACGACACGTGCGAAGAGCGAATGAATGAATGAATGAATGATTATTTTATTTGCATAAAACAATCGTATATACATAGGTGTTCAAAAAAATATCCACAGCACGATTCTTGTTTTGCCCCGACAGGCGTACAAATATTGTTTACTTATGATATCAACTAGCAAAACTTAACTCGTAATCGAACTCGTAACTCGTGTCAATTTAAATCTATCTTAGGTCGCATTTTAATGTATCGCACTGATTTCTCATTTTCTATACTATGTACTATTTCTTTGGGGTCCGAGGTACAATTTTTCTTACTCTATTTGTCTTTGCTCTTTACGAAACCAAACCGAAACCAAACCTAACAAAAGCAACTTCCAATTCAATTTCTTCCATTTCGTAAATTTCAAATTAATTAATGTTTCAAGCTTAACTGAAGGTAATTTATTTTATACTACTTAGTACTAAGACCGTGGGAAACTAAAGCTTAAAGGTTTATCTGCTAAAACGTTTAGTTTAATGTACAAAACAAATGTAGCTGTCCTAACACTCGTAACTAACGAAATCGGCTTAGAAACTTGCGGCTTAAGTTGCCCAGGTAGCGTTCCATCTGCCTGCAGAATTAATCGTTCCGTTGGACAGCTTTTGAAGCTAGTACTTATTTTACAGCTTGGCAAAAAAAGTCGAAAGGGATCATAAATAAATTACGTCACACGAAAAATCATGATTTTTGCAACCCCCCCCCCCCCCCCCCCCCCAAGCCCCCCCCTCTAGGGTGACGTCACATAATTTAGCAAATTTACATGAACAAATTATTGAATGAGTTGGAAATCAATATTATTTCAATGTAAGTATTTAAATTATTTTCCACCACGCCAACAGGTAAGGGCTCTCTTGATACTTCAAAAACGAATGACAAAGTTGCATTTTATCCACAAGACAAGAGTGTTTGCACTCTAATTTCAGACAAATTTTAACTTCATGTTAACAGCTGGCTGGTAGAATAAACGTTTAAGTGATGAGTTTGACTCCTAAAAGTCAAAAAAATATAATTCAAACCAAATTGTTTGATGTTCTGCAGTTAATATTTTTACCTACGTGCCTTGAAACCCCCGCAACGCTCAAGATTCCAGTAGTTCCACATTCTGAATCGGTCGACAAAACAATTAGTATCTCATCTTACCGAATAACCTGTATTTGTATTATGTTTTCATAAAGTAACAGTTTAAAGTTCGTGTAACCCTTAGATTAAGATTTTGTAATGTGACGTCACGAAATTTAGGACCCCTCCCACCCCCTTGTCAGACATTGTCACACTTCGTCGACCCCCTCCCAGCCCCCTTAACATGTGACGTAATTTATGGATGAGTCCAAATGGAACTATTTTTTTTATCATACCAACACTTAGTTCGCATACAAAAGTGACTCAATACTTGCCACATGCAAATCGTTTTGACATATCGTCACAACTTTAAAAAAATCTCGTATCTCCTGCTTCTCCTCAAAGTTAAAACGCAGTAAGTCTATATGCATTCCATACATACTTACTACAATTTTCTTTTCATTGACAGACGAAGATACAAGTTTTTTTTAAAAGTAGTGACGATATACGGTGGCGCCTCTATTAATTTCTACTCTTTTTTGCAAGGCTGTATATGCGTAATAAACTTGGACTTGGACGAGATTTTCGTGAAAAAAAAAGGCTATCATAACAAAGGTTCTCGACCGAGTCCTGCGTAGTTCTCAAGTCATAATTAAGTTATATCAATTAATAAACCGACTCTTCGAGCACCTACAATTGACGTCCGACAGAGTTCTTGAGCAGTACCCATCCGCAGAGCTGGTGATTTTGGGGGACTTTAACGCCCATCACATTGAGTGGCTTGGTTCTCGGTCCACCGACTCTGCGGGAAGGTCTGCTCATGAATTTTCTCTGGCCTATGGGCTCTCACAACTGGTACATTCTCCCACGAGAATACCAGACATCGAGGACCATACGAGCTCTTTACTGGACCTCCTGCTGACCACGCGTCCGGACGGATATTCCGTCACAGTGAATGCACCTCTCGGCTCGTCCGATCACTGTCTCGTCCGGACTAAAGCGCCTTGCGCGCGGCCTGATCCACCGCGGCCAACTAGCCTACGTCGCGTTTGGCAGTACGGGTCAGCAGATTGGGACGGATTGCGAGAGTTTTACGCTTCGTACCCATGGAGGCAGCTTTGTTTCGCATCAGATGATCCAGACTCCTGTGCGACAAATGTCGCTGAGACAATACAGCTGGGAATGGATTGTTTCATTCCCAACTCGTTAGTCGCTGCAGGAGCAAAGAAGCGACCTTGGTTTAACCGGCCCTGTAAGGAAGCTACAACACGTAAGCAAGCCGCTTACAGGGCTTGGACCAAGGCCGTAGCTGATAAGGATCCGAGCGTTACTGATGTGAAACGTAAGCTGAACGCTGCCTCGAGGTCTAGTAAAAAAGCTATTGCCAGAGCAAAGTTCGATTTTGTCGGCAGATTTGGTGAGAGACTCGCAGGCTACCCATCCGGGAGTCGCGCTTTCTGGTCTCTTGCCAAAGCTGCCGAGGGGAACTTTTGTCGGTCGTCTTTACCACCACTGCGAAATGCTGACGGTAATCTGGTCCATAGTGCAAAAGAGAAAGCCGATCTTCTAGGTACTCTTTTTGCCTCGAACTCGACTGTGAGCGATGACGGTAGCACCGTGCCACCTACCATACCGCGGTGCGCACACTCCATGCCGGAAATCCGCATCTCCCAGAAGGATGTTCGGCGGGAGCTACTGTCCTTAAACGTTCACAAGTCGAGCGGGCCAGACGGCATACCTGCAGTTGTGCTCAAACGCTGTGCTCCAGAGTTGTGTCCCGTGCTAACGCATCTCTTCACGCTTTCTATTAGCAAACGGGAAGTTCCATCTTCGTGGAAAACGGCCCTTGTGCACCCTGTCCCAAAAAAGGGCGACAGATCGGATCCATCAAACTATAGGCCTATCGCTATTACCTCCCTTCTCTCTAAGGTCATGGAGCGTGTAATTAACTCGAAGCTCCTTGGATACCTAGAAGAACACGATCTAATAAGCGACCGCCAGTATGGCTTTCGCCACGGTCGCTCTACTGGTGATCTTCTAGTGTATCTAACTCACCGCTGGGCTTCGGCCATTGAGAGTCAAGGTGAGGCATTGGCAGTTAGCCTAGATATAGCGAAGGCATTTGATAGGGTCTGGCATAGGGGCCTTTTGTCGAAGTTACCATCTTATGGACTGCCCGAGGGATTATGCAAATGGATTGCCAGCTTTTTGTCCGGCAGACGCATACGAGCCGTAGTAGACGGTAGCTGCTCCGATAGCATGGACATAAACGCTGGCGTCCCGCAAGGTTCTGTGCTATCCCCAACGCTGTTCTTGCTGCATATCAATGACATGTTGTCTATCGGCGACATCCATTGCTATGCGGATGACAGTACTGGGGATACATTTTACACGGGCCGTGCTAATATCCCTCGTTCAGTGGTGCTAGAAAGTCGTGAAAAGCTTGTGTCGGACATCGAGAGGATTCTGTCCGGAGTATCGGTGTGGGGTCGGGACAACCTAGTCTGTTTCAATCCCACTAAGACACAGGTGTGTGCGTTCACCGCTAAGAAAACCCCATTTACTGTGGTTCCACAGTTTCAAGGCACAGCCCTTACCTTGTCAGGAAGTATTGGGATCCTCGGAGTCGACATTTCGAGTAGCGTCCAATTCCGTTGTCACTTGGAAGGGAAAGCTGCGTTGGCATCCAAAAAGCTCGGTGTGCTCAACAGAGCGAGGGGATACTTTACTCCGGGGCAAAGACTGCTCTTGTACAAGTCGCAAGTTAGACCCCACATGGAGTACTGCTGTCATCTTTGGGCAGGAGCACCTGGATACCAGCTTGGACCCTTTGACTCGATCCAGAGACGCGCTGTACGAATTGTCGACGATCCCAAACTCACAGGCGGTATTGAACCCTTAAGTCTAAGGAGGGACTTCGCCTCCTTATGTGTGTTCTATCGCCTGTACAATGGGTTGTGTTCTGAAGAACTGTTTGACATGATGCCAACGGCCACTTTTCATCATCGCACCGCTCGCCATCGACAGGGCGCTCATCCACACACCTTGCAACCTAAATGGTCGCGCACCGTGCGGTTTCAGAGGAATTTCCTCCCACGAACGCTCCGGCTGTGGAATGAGCTCCCTGTCGAGGTATTCCCGATGAACTACAGTATGGGGTTCTTCAAAAAAGGAGTGTACAAGTTTCTAATGGGTCGGCAACGCGCACGTGACACCCCTTGAGTTGCGGGCGTCCATAGGTTACGGTGACCGCTTTCCATCAGGCGGGCCGTATACCTGTTTGCCACCGACGTGGTATAAAAAAAAAAAAAAAAAAATTATCCAACACAGATTCATCATCATCCTCCTTGGGTTATCCCGGCATTTGCCACGGCTCATGGGAGCCTGGGGTCCGCTTTGACAACTAATCCCAAGATTTGGCGTAGGCACTAGTTTTACGAAAGCGACTGCCATCTGACCTTCCAACCCGGAGGGTAACTAGGCCTTATTAGGATTAGTCCGGTTTCCTCACGATGTTTTCCTTCACCGAAAAGCGACTGGCAAATATCAAATGACATTTCGCACATAAGTTCCGAAAAACTCATTGGTACGAGCCGGGGTTCGAACCCGCGACCTCCGGATCGAAAGTCGCACGCTCTTACCGCTAGGCCACCAGCGCTTCCAACACAGATTAATATTATTAATATCTCTGTCAATGATGTGTTTGATTTTTTGATATTTTGATTTTCTAAGGCGCTAGTTCTTCAAACATGGATAAAAACCGCCGGCCAAAAATGCCGCAGGGGTGTGATATTCAAAATTGATATCAATTAGCCAAAAAAAGCACTGTGTGCTTAGCCGAATGCACAAACGCTCACGATAGTATCTCTATCGGTTTTGCGTATTGTCGAAGAAATGCCATTCGGCTACCATACTACTACTATGTTTTGGAGGAGGATTCCATGTCGAGTACAAAAAATACATTTTGAACTACTCCTTTTAATAGTTTTAATATTAGAATTGTAACTCCTTTTGCGTCTTAAAGGGATTTAAAAGGTCACTTTACCCTGGTCCTCCCGACCTCGACTCTCGCACTCTAAAAATGCGCACACACGCTCCGTTGTTTATGCAAAAGCTTAATTAAGCGAGGTTTATATTTCGGGATTGCTTTTCGGCGCCGGGTCGGTCCGGTCGGTTCGTAAATTGGTACGGGTGGAAAGATTTGGTTTTAGAAAACTGTTTTTTTTTTAGGCAAGCTGTTTGAAGTCGAACCAAAGTGCCAACCTGCAACAGTCCTCCTTGAAGTCAGATCAGTTTTTTAAGAACTGCGTAAACTAATTTGAATATGAATATGGAATTAATATGAATTCGTGTAGAATTTCGTCACTTTCAACTCATTTACTTAATTAATAAATAACTTAATAGTTAACTAATTCGAAAACGAAACGTAACGTTTGAAGGTAGATGCCAAATAGTAGTCAATTCCGGAAAAAATATTAGATTGAAAAATGTGATACATATTTCAATCCTTGTTTGGATGGTATTTTTTTTTTCTTAGCCTATTGGAGTGTCCCACTGCTGGGCAAAGGCCTCTCCTCTGGATCTCCATAATTCCGATAGTAATTAATACCGACAATTCGGATGGCATATTCGTTGATTATTGGCTAATAGTAGTAGTAGGTAGCCTAGCGGTAAGGAGGTCGCGGGTTCGATCCCCGGCTCGCACCAATGAGTTTTTCGGAATTTATGTGCGAAATGTCATTTGATATTTGCCAGTCGCTTTTCGGTGAAGGAAAACATCGTGTAGTAAGACCTAGTTACCCTTCGGGTTGGAAGGTTAGATGGCAGTCGCTTTCGTAAAACTAGTACCTTCGCCAAATCTTGGGGTTAGTTGTCAAAGCGGACCCCAGGCTCACATGAGCTGTGGCAAATGCCGGGATAACGCAAGGAGGATGACAGATTAATTGTTGGATTGTTCCTAATATTATTAAAAATCTTACATTTTTTTATTGCCAGTCATAAGTGTAATAACCCCTAAAGCTGTTCATTTTGTTTAAATTTGAGACGTTATTTTTTATGCCAATCGTCGAGAAAGCAGTCTCTTTGTTTAATTAAACGAAGCTTTTAAAAATAAACCCAGTCCTTAAGCTATAAGCCTGGAACAAAGAAATTTAAATCCTAATAAAAAGCAATTCGAATGAAATTTACAACCAACATAACCTACAAAAGATTTGCGCAAAAAAACTTGTGTAAATTGTATGTATCAACTTTCAACAGATAGGTACTACAAATCGCTATCAGATATAAAATAACGGAGCAGGCAAATGTTCACAAATATCTAAACAAAGCCTGATCAATGATCAGATAGTTTTGAACACGTTAGGCGCTTTGATATATCTGGCGGTCTATCACAATTTGCGTTCTCGACCACGAATCCATACTTGAAGTGGCGTTTGATGTAGGTATATATGGACTCGCGCGCGAGAACACAAGTTGTGCTAAACCTGCTGCTTCTTCTTCCTCCTACCCTTATCCCACGTTATGTGGGGTCGGTACAACACGTCTTCCTCTTCCATTCTCCTCTATCTTTCGTCATCTCAACACTCACATCTTTCTTCCTCATATCCTCTTTCACACAATCCATCCAGCGTTGTTTGGGTTTACCCCTCCCTCTCCATCCATCAACCTTCATCTCCAACATTCTTTTGCCTATATGACATTCATCCCTCCTCATTACATGACCGAACCACGCCAACCTGCCACTCCTCATCTTTTCCGTTATAGGCGCAACTTTCAAACTTCCCCTAATATACTCATTCCTGATCCGATCCATTCTGGTCACTCCACACATCCATCTCAACATTCTCATTTCCGCTACGTGCACTCTCCTTTCATCCTCCACCTTTGTCGCCCAGCATTCAGATCCATACAATACAACAGGCCTCACAATCGTCTTGTAGATTTTCCCCTTAAGTTTAAGGGGCATCCGTCGATCGCATGTTGTCCCTGAGACCTGTCGCCATTTCATCCATCCCGCATTTATTCTATTTTTCACGTCACGGTCGATGCTTCCGTCATTTTGGAATAATGACCCAAGGTACCGGAAGTCGGAGCAGACTGGTAGGTATACACCATCTAAGGCAATAGGGGAAAAACTGGATAGACCACCGAAATCGCAGAACATATGTTCAGTTTTGGTTCTACTGATTTTCAGTCCCACACTTTCCAGTCTTTCTTGCCATTTTCCCAGTCTGCTCTGGACCTCAAGTGCATTTTCCCCAACAAGAACAATGTCATCGGCGAACAGCATACACCAGGGTGCTTCCTCCTGTATGTCCGATGTCAGAGCATCCATAACCAGGAGGAACAAATAAGGACTTAAAGCCGACCCCTGGTGTAGACCTACCGCCACATTGAACTTGTCGGTGACTCCAGCTTCAGACCTGACGTGAGTACTAGCTCTATCATACATCGCCTGAACAAGCCTCACATACTTCTCTGGCACTCCCTTCTCTCTCTGTGCTAAACCTGCTGCTACTGGCTACTTAATGGCAAAACATTCTAGCAAGTAGTAGTATAGATTACAAGCCCATGTCGGGTAACTCTTGGGATAATGCCATATACATACTTACCTATCAATCATCATTTGTACAGTTTGTCAATAAAGTGTTTCTATTCTATTCTTATACATAGTCATAAATCTGATTAGAATGGTTATGTAACACGACAAATACTTACAGATATTAGTTTCATTTTGGCAAGATTTCAACAGCACTCGACATACAATTTAATTATTTAATAGGTATGTAACAAGTTCGATCTACTCCGTTTAAAACACAGTCACGAACGTATTTTTAATACAACTTGATCTAGAAATCCGTTATAACTTATAACCGAACATCGCAAAACTACAAGTCAATTAAAAAAAACGAAATTAAAACCATGGCTGGCTGCTAGGCTTGCTACTTAAAAGGTTGTAACCGCAGCAGAATAGTGAAGAGATTTCATCTTTGTGGCGAACGTCATAGAGTGCACAATAGTTGTGTGTTAGTTTTAAATTTAGAACTTTAGTGCAGTGTTTTGTTTTGAGGGTAGATTTGAAACGTTCTTCGGTGATAGAAGTTGATAAGTTCGGGGCTCTATAAACTCGCTGACAATCGCTACACTGCGGCTTTTTATATAGACTATTATAGACGGCCAAGCCAATCTTGACACTAAAAAACGCGGCAAATTTGAACCGGCTTATTGTCTACATAAAACGCGTGCCTTTCTAACATTTAACGTTTGTGGCATCAGCGAGCCATAACCAAAGAGTAATATAACACCCATAAATCAATCAATCAATCATCAATGTATGTCTCGGTGAGAACTGCTGTGGAGGTAAATGCATGTTTACCATATACTTAAGTTACTTATTATACAAAATTATGTACATTTAACTTTGTTTGTTCTCCTAATAAATAAATAACACTTAAAATAATAGCATAATAGCAACACTTACTGTTCTCATACGCAAGTGACTCAATACTTGCCTACGTTACGGTTTACATAGACGGTGGCGCCCCTATTAATATCGACTCTTATAATGCAGGTTCGAATATAGAAACCACCACGGCAGATTTAAAGACGTTTATTGTCAAGAAAACCGAACGACAGTAAATATTACACAAACAGTAAGGCAAGCGTTAGCTAAAACTAAGAAATGGAAAAAACTAAAAGCAATGAGTTGAATGCGTCACAGTAAATATTAACAGAACAGTACGGCAAGCTAGTACCAAAAGTGAGAAATAGGAAAGCTAAACAATAAGCAACAAGCGTAAATTATTATTGTGCAAATATTAACATTAAACAATGTTAGCAAATGAGAAAACTAACTATAAAAGTTTACAAGAGAATATAATAATACAGTGCAAGTATAACTTTAACAAAGCTAAGCGTTTCGAAAATCAAACATGCGCAAAAACAAAGCAACAGAGTTTAACTAATAATTTTACTTTAACAATTAAGCGACAAGCTAAACTTAGCATTTACAACTAAAACTAAAACATATTAGAACTTACGGTTCTTATACTAATATGCATACGAAACGTAGTGCAATGCCAAACAGATATCCCGTGCTACGGAAGTATCGCTCAGCGCAACTACACCTAAGTACAAAGTGTACATCCTAGCACTTAGAAAATACGTCGCGGCTGACCGGCATGTACCGTGCTACGGAAGCAATACCGGGCGGTCGCGATGCTTTGCTCGTCAAGTCAGCTACTCCGTCCCATGTCAATGTGATCGGATCGCTGCGCGAGACAAACTGAGCGAGCGCCGGTCGCGCGGTGGCTTATAAAGGCCTGGCGCGGGCGAACGAGCGGGCTGCGCGCGCGCGGGGTAAGGCGGGTTACTAGTACCGGGCTCATTGAGGAGCGCTTATCGCTCATATTTTTACTACGCGCGGTGGTTTCTGTTTACGTTGCATTATAATCTCCCCCTCTGGCTCCGAAGACGTCTCGGCGAGGAAGCCAGATTATCTTGTTGACGGGGTTGACGTTGACGACCACGCGGGCGCGAAGTGCGCTGGGGTGCTTCCTTGGCTACAGGTTTCTTTGGAGGACGACCTCTTTTGCGGATTGGTATAGCAGGTAATGGCAGTGGGCTATCTTTATCGCATTGGTATGGGCGCAATGCTGAGGCGTGATACAATCCAATACTACAGTCAGGATGGCTAGGGTCGGCAATATGGAAGGAACTTGGTCCATGGCTGCTGAGGATCGTATATGGACCATCTCTTCGAGGTGCGAACTTTGCACTAAATCCTTGAGCGGTTTTACTGACGGCATGAGTTTCTACCATCACTCGATCTCCAGGCTTATAATTTGGACAATTTCTTCTACTCTTGTCGACGTATTCTTTTCTCTTCTCTTCCTTCATTTCTTGAACTTCTCTTACTCGTTTCAATGTTTCAGCTAGAGTTAGTAACTTCGGTGTTATTTCCGGTATGAAGTTTTCTGACAGTATAATCTCTCTTAGATCATGCTCATTGTCATCAGGGGTTCTCAACTCACGACCAAAGGTTAGATAAGCAGGTGAGTGGCCAGTGGTTGAACCTGTCGCAGTGTTCATTGCGAAACGAATACTCGGTAGCTGCTCAGACCAGATACGATGATTGTCACCTACGAGTATGGCTAATTGCGTCTTCAGATCTCTGTTTTTCCTTTCAACAGGATTCGTTTCAGGGTGGTACACGGGAGTAAACGCATGCTTAATCTTGAGGACATACGTTACTTGTTGCATTACAGCGCTGACAAATTGGGTACCGTTGTCACTAATCATCCTTCTTGGCATTCCATAGCGCAAGAAGATCTCGTTGATAAGTGCCATTGCGCAAGCTTCCGCTGTTGCACTCTCTAGTGCAAATAGTTCAACCCAACGAGTACACAAGTCTTCGACTATCAAAATCCACGATTTGCCATCAGATGATGTCGGTAACGGGCCAAACAAATCAAAGGCAATTACTTCAAACCTCTTGTTCATAGCTGTGGTCTGGAGTAGTCCAGCTGGCTTCATGTTAGAAGGCTTATATCTTTGGCACGGTATGCAGTTGCGGACGTAATTTTCGATGTCCTTTCTCATGCCTTTCCAAAAGTATCTCATACTGATACGATTATAGGTTTTCTCTGCTCCGTAGTGTCCTGCTGTAGGCTCGTCATGGTAAACAGAGATAACATCTTTCTGCTCTTGTACTGGAACAACAAGCTGACTATTTTCAGCGTCACTGTCGGGGTTATATCTGTACAATATACCGTTGTTCATGATATATCCTTTATGACTCCAGTATCTTGCATCTTCTACTGAGCTTCCTTCTAAAGCTGTAATAATTTTCTTTATATCTTCATCTTTCAACTGTTTCTCTCTTATCTCTTTTGGACTTTTCGTAGGTGCATCTACTACAACGCTACATATTCCACAACTCTCTTTGTTGTCCATATCACAGTTAGGACGTGACAACCTATCAGCAACAACATTAGTCCGACCTGGTATATATTTTATAGTTAAGTCGAATGGCTGCAACTGTAGAGCCCATCTGGCTAATCTACCGGTTGGAGATTTTAGCGTCATAAGCCATCTCAAAGCTTGATGATCAGTCATGATCGTAATCTTCGTACCTTCTATATATCCACGGAATTTGTTTACTGCCCAAACGACGCTCAAAGCTTCTCGTTCAGTAGTCGAGTAGTTGCGCTCTGCCTGATTTAACAACCGACTAGCGTATTCCACGGGATGCTCTTGTTCTCCCTCCCCCTGCACTAAAACTGCACCGATGGCATAGCTGCTGGCATCTGATTTGATTATATAAGGCTTAGAATCATCAGCCTGTGCCAAAACGGGAGCTGAAACAAGAAGTTTCTTTAAAGTCTCAAACGCAGTCTGCTGTTCGCTTGTCCAAGTCCACTCTGTGTTCTTCTTTGTCAAACGTGTGAGAGGCTCAGCAACTTTAGCGAAGTTTGGCACGAATCTTCGGTACCAAGAGCAGGTTTGTATAAAAGACAGTAAGTGTTTAAGGTTAGAAGGCGCGGGCATCTTTAAAATAGAACTGATCTTGTCTGAATCGAGTTCCAGTCCATCCGCTGTAATATAGTGGCCAAGATACTTTATCTTTACGACGCAGAAGTTGCACTTTTCTCTATTCGCTGTTAAGTTGTACTCCTTTAAACGAGCGAATACATCTTGAAGATCTTTTAAATGTTGCTCAAACGATGTTGACATGATAATAAGATCGTCGAGATAAACTAAGAGTTTTATATGACTCAGTGATATACGGAAACCATCCATAAGCCTCTGAAATGTGGCTGGGGCGTTCCGGAGTCCAAATGGCATACGGAGAAACAAATACATGCCAAATGGCGTGACAAAGCTAGTTTTAGCTTGATCTTCGTCTTTAACTTTGATTTGCCAATAGCCAGCACGCAAGTCTATGGTAGACATGAAAGACGTTCGTTTAGCGTTGTGCAGAAGGTCATCAATACGAGGCAAGGGATACACGTCAGGTGTTGTGATAGCGTTTAATTGTCTATAATCAACGCAAACTCTAGTTCCCCCATCCTTCTTAGGAACCATAACAACAGGTGCGGACCATGGTGACTGGCATGGCTTGATTATCCCTTCTTCAAGCATTTTGCTGACTTCCGCTCTCAAAATTTCAGTTTTTGCTGGCGGTAAGCGATACGGTGGTACAGAGATGGGTCTATGACTTCCAGTGTCGATGACATGCTCTGTATGCGTCGTTGGTTTTCCGTTTGGAATAAAAATGTCTTCGTGTTGACTTATCAACTCGTTCAACTGCTGATCCTCCTCGAGACTGAGAACTCGTTCAGCTACGTCAATAGAGGCAATATCTGTGCTCGGAGTTCCAAAAAGGTTTCTGGAAACAGGCAATAACTCTATGTCATCTTCGTCAATAGCTCTCATCGCATCACGCTTCAAGACATCTATGATAGGAGAGTATCCATCGAGCAGAATGTTACGTTGACGTTTAGGTGGAGTGCGCGGTTCAATTGGTATTAGAGGTCCATAATTCTTAAGAATCTCTTCAGGTGGTAGCTGGCTAGAACTCATGCTTTGAACAGAGGTAGAAGGGGCTTCATCAGCTAGTTGTGGCTCAAGCTGTCGCTTAACGGCCATCTTTGGGGAAACAGTCAACCCAATACTGAAGGACGGTCCATATGGACGCTCAAGACTAATTTCAGTCGTTGATGTAGACTTCTTCGGAGTCGTACACTTCTCTGGAAGTGATAAAGTTGGAGAGAGTAGTTCTGGCAACGAAACTTCAGATACTACTTGGCTAATAAGAGTTTCTCCTATATCTTCCATCATCAAGTCGAAAACTTTGGATGGCTCATCTAAAAATCGACATGTGAGCTGGGGAATGTTCACAACCATCAGAGAGTCGGTTATATAGTCAACCCCTAGGTAAGTTTTCGTATTACTGGGTCCTGGTAGTACAACCAGTAAAGTGGGTACGGCTTTACCATACACACATATAGGAACAGAGATGGTGTGAACGTCTTGCATCTTCGGTACACCATCTGCGAGGGTTATATATCTCCTTTCTTGCTTAAACTTGTATCCGTCGTCTGTAAGTCTTCGATACAACTGATATGAGCAGACACTGGATTTCGCACATGTGTCAACATAGCCAATTGATTCTATGTTATCAATCTTGATAGGAACTGTAGGCCTTCGGTGTGTTCCGGATAAGTTAATTGAGCAGATTTCCTCTAACTTAACTTTCTCAGTACTGCACTTCGGACACCGACTTCGGACAACGCCTGGCTCACCACAACCGTAACACTTGAATTTTGGCTTTGCAGGGTCCAAAGGAGTAATCGACGACGTCGTTGATTGACTAGGCTTTGCTTCTGGTTTCTCAGTAGCCTGTTCGTTCCTTCGTAATAGCTTTCTGCAAACGTCAGCTGTGTGACCTGGTATTCTACAGTAATTACAGCGTGACTTCAATTTTGTGTTGTGACTGGCTACTGGTTTGTCCATCTTCGCCGCTTTTTCACTTAAACTGCGTTCAACATGTCTGGCCTTTTCAGATAACTCTTTAAAAGTAGTTATTGTGTCTCTGTTTATTTTATCCCTGATCTCAAAACGTAATTGTCCAAAAACCATATCTATCTCGAGTTGCTCTGTGAACCGAGGTGATGGTAACTGTGCAATAAGTGCTCGCTTCTTTTGTATAAAAATCTCTGTTGGAGTATTCTTGTCTTGCTTAATCTCAATGATATCCTGTAGGATTGCATAGGTAGGCTTCTTTGGTGCGTAAGCGTGTCGTAAGCGATTTTCAAACTCCTTCCAAGTATCTATCTCATGCTTAACACCTTGCCACCAAACTGCAGCATCGTCTTGTAATATCAAGGGTAGCCCCTCGAGGATTGCGCTATCTTCTAACTCTTCAACTTGCATAAAGGTAGAAACGCCTGATATGAACGCTTCCACTGCTGTAGGGCTTCGAGTGCCATTGAATCTTGCGGGACATTTGCTAAGTAATGTTTTCTTTTTGCTACTGCTACCAACCGCTTGTAGGAGTTCCCTGAACTGTTCTGTCGTTAGACTCATTATTTGTGAAGTCTCCGTCGGGGACGTGCCGGTTGACATCTCTAGCTTGACGTCCTTGACGACCTTCGTCTTGATGGATTTCTCAACAGTCCTAGGTCTTAAGTTATACCGTTTGGCCTCCACGGCTGGGCGCCAGATTATAATGCAGGTTCGAATATAGAAACCACCACGGCAGATTTAAAGACGTTTATTGTCAAGAAAACCGAACGACAGTAAATATTACACAAACAGTAAGGCAAGCGTTAGCTAAAACTAAGAAATGGAAAAAACTAAAAGCAATGAGTTGAATGCGTCACAGTAAATATTAACAGAACAGTACGGCAAGCTAGTACCAAAAGTGAGAAATAGGAAAGCTAAACAATAAGCAACAAGCGTAAATTATTATTGTGCAAATATTAACATTAAACAATGTTAGCAAATGAGAAAACTAACTATAAAAGTTTACAAGAGAATATAATAATACAGTGCAAGTATAACTTTAACAAAGCTAAGCGTTTCGAAAATCAAACATGCGCAAAAACAAAGCAACAGAGTTTAACTAATAATTTTACTTTAACAATTAAGCGACAAGCTAAACTTAGCATTTACAACTAAAACTAAAACATATTAGAACTTACGGTTCTTATACTAATATGCATACGAAACGTAGTGCAATGCCAAACAGATATCCCGTGCTACGGAAGTATCGCTCAGCGCAACTACACCTAAGTACAAAGTGTACATCCTAGCACTTAGAAAATACGTCGCGGCTGACCGGCATGTACCGTGCTACGGAAGCAATACCGGGCGGTCGCGATGCTTTGCTCGTCAAGTCAGCTACTCCGTCCCATGTCAATGTGATCGGATCGCTGCGCGAGACAAACTGAGCGAGCGCCGGTCGCGCGGTGGCTTATAAAGGCCTGGCGCGGGCGAACGAGCGGGCTGCGCGCGCGCGGGGTAAGGCGGGTTACTAGTACCGGGCTCATTGAGGAGCGCTTATCGCTCATATTTTTACTACGCGCGGTGGTTTCTGTTTACGTTGCATTATACTCTTTTTTTAACAGGCTGTAGGGGACCGTCCACACTCAAGAGACGCATGTCCGCCGACGCGGAACGGACGTCAGCGCCACGCCGCCTGAATGTAATTTAAAAAAACCGGCCAAGAGCGTGTCGGGCCACGCTCAGTGTAGGGTTCCGTAGTTTTCCGTATTTTTCTCAAAAACTACTGAACCTATCAAGTTCAAAACAATTTTCCTAGAAAGTCTTTATAAAGTTCTACTTTTGTGATTTTTTTAATATTTTTTAAACAAATGGTTTAAAAGTTAGATGGGGGGGGGGACGCACTTTTTTTCCTTTAGGAGCGATTATTTCCGAAAATATAAATATTATCAAAAAACAATATTAGTAAACCCTTATTCATTTTTCAATACCTATCCAACAATATATCACACGTTGGGGTTGGAATGAAAAAAAATGTCAGCCCCCACTTTACATGTAGGGGGGGGTACCCTAATAAAACATTTTTTTCCATTTTTTATTTTTGCACTTTGTTGGCGTGATTGATATACATATTGGTCCCAAATTTCAGCTTTCTAGTGCTAACGGTTACTGAGATTATCCGCGGACGGACGGACGGACGGACGGACGGACGGACGGACGGACGGACGGACAGACAGACATGGCGAAACTATAAGGGTTCCTAGTTGACTACGGAACCCTAAAAACGTCTCCTCAGTACATTTTGTATAGGAAGGACGCGCAAGGGACGTCGCTTGGCGCGCCCCAGCCCCAGACGACGCGTCGCTTGGCGCGCGCCGCGCCGCCTGGGGGCGCGTCTTACGTTTTTCCTATACAAAATGTACTGAGGAGACGTTTTTTTTTAAATTACATTCAGGCAGCGTGGCGCTGACGTCCGTTCCGCGTCGGCGGACATGTGTCTCTTGAGTGAGAACGGTCCCTATAGGTAATCTCCTTACTCTAAATATTGTCTGAAAACAATGTTCTAAACGGCGCCATTAAATTATTTAAGCCCGCCTACGTCGCGACTTGGTCGCGAAGGACAATAGTTATTTGTTATACAAGGGAGCAAAGTTGTATTTTAACGCCGAGTGTGGAATTTAAAAACGAGCAAGTGAAAGGATTCTATAGTTGAACCACGAGCGAAGCGAGTGGTTCGAGAATAGAATCCTGAACTTGCGAGTTTTTTAACACACGAGAAGTAAAATACATTTGCACCCGAGTGTAACACAAAACTTTTCCCCTCATTATAGCGAGGAAACTACAACGCAAAAAATGCGTTTATCACTGCTTCCAGTAGTTCCACAGGTGGTAAATCATCTTTATTACTAGATTCACCTACTTTTATCAATTTTAAAGCAGTTAATTTGACTTTATTCAAGGTCAAATTACTTTACCCACTAGTGGATAAAATTCGTTTTTACCCGCTGGTATTAAAGGACAAAACACGTGTTTCCGAGCTAGTGAGGGGAAAAATAAGTTTCAAAACGTCTTATATTAGTAGAATCGGTATAGCATACGACCTTATGACAAGACAGTGTTACTTTAGATAGCTACTAATTCGATTAATGGCAAGGATTTTAGTGTTTTAATAAAAATGACTTCAGCTTTCACGCAGCTCCACTCGTGTGTAAAGTTAGGCAGGCCGGGGGGCCGATTTTTGAGTCTCACGCCTTCGAATTCAGAAAATTGTCACTGAAAATAATAAGCAAGTCGTCGTTTTCAACCGGTATTTTAGTGACAAAATACCGTATGCGAGATTCATCGCCCAAAATCGCCCCCCTGGGTGCGTAGCCGAATGGCACAAACGCTCACGAATCGAAACGCTTGTAGATAAATATCTATCTCTATCGCTCGTGCGTATTGGCGCGACTGAGCCAGACTACCTTTCGTGGTGTTTCGTTTTCGTTTCGCGTCGCAGGAATGCCATTCGGCTACGGCACCTGGATCTAGGGGGGAGCGAGCCGGAGCCCATGCCCTGGGCGCCATGTCCAAGAGGGGTACCAATTCGAAATTCGTCAAGTCCAAGGTGCGCCAAATTTGTCATTTTTTAGTTTTTAGGCTATGCGCATGCGCCCATGGGCAACTTTGTCGCCAGCATTTTTTTTTTTCAATCTATGGGCCTGGGGCCACTAATTGAAACTGCTCACAAACGTGTGTGCAGTTTCATACTAGCCCATAGACTGAAAAAAAAACTTTCCAGCGACAAAGTTGCCTATATAGTATTTAAATACCACATCTCTGTTCTTGCCATTGCCACGGCTTAAGCGAAACTGTTGCCGTACCCAACAATCATATCACCCTTATGTTTTTTTTTTTAGTTTATAGCTGTTGGTAGTGCCAACGGCCCTCCCTATCGATACGGGCGACCGTTGGACTTTGCATTTAAAGGTTCCCGCTAGTGATACGGGTAACCTTATTGTGAACTGATTTATCACCCTTATGTATTAGGTATCGTTATCAAACATTTTACAGTAAAATCTGAATCCCGCTTTAACAAAGTAGTAGTAGTAGTAGTAAAACACTTTATTGTACCAGAAAATAATACAACACACAGGAAAAGAGCTTATTATAAGTACAAAGGCGAACTTATCCCTTTAAGGGATCTCTTCCAGTTAACCTTTGAGCAATTGAGGGAGAATTGGAGATGGTAGGCATACAGTACAAACGGCGCAGGAAACGGATTCTAGGTAATAATAAATTATAACTTACACTAACATGCAATATATACGAATAAATACATAATATACAACTATACAAATAGCAAATGACATAAATATATAATATATAAATTAAATATATATTTACATAATAAAAGCTACAACTACAAAACCGCATACATCCAATACCTTAGTCTTCATCAGAGAGCCAAAGCTTTTTTATTAGATTAGCCTTCAGCGACGCGACCGACTGACACTGTCGAAGAGATAAAACTGTATAAACGGCCTGGCTTTGTGTAGGCTATGGATGTTATCAGCTTTGTTATGCGGGGTTATTGTTAGGATAATGTTCATAATGCTCATAATGGGCTCACTTTATTGTATTACATTACCTATCTTTAAGCTGTCGCGATCAAAGGGAAGCCTGTGATAAGTCCTAATATACCATTTTACACTACATTTGGTAAAGCGCTGGTAGCCTAGCTATTAAGGCCCATACATACAATCACGCCTGTATCCCAAGAAGGGGTAGGCAGAGCACATGAAACTACTCAAGTTTCAGTGCCACTCTAGGCAAATAAGGGGTTGAAGGAAAACGAAACTGTGACATTAAGGCCTAGGTATTGTAATTAAGGCCCTTGTCCCGTGACATTAAGGCCCTAGGCATTGTGATTAAGGCCCTTGTCCCGTGACATTAAGGCCCTAGGCATTGTGATTAAGGCCTTAGTCCCGTGACATTAAGGCCCTAGGCATTGTGATTAAGGCCATAGTCCCTTCAAAAGCGAGTATGCGATGAGCTATAAGTGATAGAAACGAATAAAATATATCGTCTCTCCTGTGTAAATATAACCTAACTACAACATTAAAATTTTGAAAAAACCCCCGACCGCGACCTAGTGGACCGATTTTCATGAAACATGGCTAAGAACACTCCCGACTAACTCAGCTTTCAAACAAAAAAAAACTAAATCAAAATCGGTTAATCCGTTCAAGAGCTACGATGCCACAGACAGACACACACACAGACAGACAGACAGACAAACAGACAGACAGACAGACAGACAGACAGACAGACAGACAGACATACACACAGACAGACACGTCAAACTTATAACACCCCTTCGTTTTTGCGTCGGGGGTTAAAAAGAGAGAGCGAGCGATTTATTAGTTCATCGCTCGGCGACGAACTATAACTCGCTCACGCTATCATCGCGTCTCTTTTGTGATTTTTTCTATATTTTTTTTAAATTATGGTTCAAATGTTAGAGGGGGGACACGTTTTTTTTAACTTTTGTAGCGATTATTTCCGAAAATATTAACAATATCAAAAAATCAATTTCGGAAACCCCTATTTAACCCCTATATTTTTAAATACCTATCCAACAATATATTACACGTTAGGATTGGAAGGAAAAAAATCACTCCCACTTTACGTGTAGGGGGGGGGGGGGGGGGGGGGGGGGGGGGGGGGGTAACCTAACAAAACATTTTTTTCCACTTTTTATTTTACCGCTTTATCGGCGTGATTAATATACATATTGGTAGCAAATTTCAGCTTTCTAGTGCCAACAGTCACTGAGATTATCGCGGTTCCTAGTTGACTACGGAACCCTAAAAATACTTTCGGCAGTACATGTTAGCATTCAACCATATGTTAATCAAATTTTGTAATCAGCCACGAAATTGGCAATGTAAATTCCAATTAGGGGCGCGTGATACGCGTGTCGGTGTCGCACTTCACGCGTTTGCACCTACGGATCGAAAATGAATGGATTTTAGGAGAAAATCGGAAAAATCTACGATTTTGTATTAATCTTGCTACCCTAACTCAGCCACGACATTGGTCTAAGCGCGGCAGCGGTGAGCGCTCACCGCTGTCGCGCTTAGACCAATGTCGTGGCTGGGCCGTAACATTGCTGGTATAATAGAATCGTCCCACGATAAGTCTGCATAGGTTTTAATAGCCCCGCCTCTGCAAGGGTTAAGTAAACGTCATAATTTCATCAAAGTTTGACGTTTAAAATAACATCTGCACTGGCGAGGCTGTGAAAATCATTGCAAACTTATCGTGGGACGATTCTAACAAGCGGATTCTAGTCTGTTCCAAAAAGGCAGATGCTGCCGCGTGAACATAGGGCGGCATCTTGAAATGTTTGACCATTCGCGATATCGTGAATTTCAATAATAAGCAGAATTGGCTCATAGTGTAGAATTGGAGATATTATTCCATTAAAACTTTTTCTACTCCCGAACTGTTATTCGTCATTTATAGGGTAGGGTCGGGGTTGGCTAATAAGCAGAATTGGCTCATAGTGTAGAATTGGAGATATTATTCCATTAAAACTTTTTCTACTCCCGAACTGTTATTCGTCATTTATAGGGTCGTGTATAGATCTTTAAAACCCTACATAAAAGTCTATTCCCCAAAGCCAGCCCCCGCCCACTTCCCGCGCACGCGCAGTAACGAACTAATTAAAACGCATTGTTTGGTTCGGTAACCATGGCAACGCATTGCTATAACATTACTGCGCGCGTGCGCGGGAAGCCGGCGGTGATGGCTTTGGGCAGCTGGCTCGAGCGCTGGCAGTGTAAACCTTTGCGTCAAAATACAGGAAATAGTGTGAATTTCACGAAAGTTATTCTATAAAACTATTAAAAATGCATGGTCGTAGAAAAGGTATTGTATGTTTACCTGGATCAAAGTGGCGTCTTTATTAACAATTTTCGGCTTCGCCTCAAATTGTTACCCCACGCCACTCACCTTTTTGACCTTCTTTAAAAGCCGGTTGCATAAAATACCACAGACAGACTCACAAACTTTCGATTAGCGAAATCGTAATATTAAAAACTCTATCCTCTAGGCCGATTTTTGTAGTTTTAAGCTGTCGACTTCGTGTCATTCATTCAACAACATCGCCACTAACTAGGCATATAAATTGCACTAATAGGAGATAAACTTGAATGACTACAAAATCTAAAATCGGTCCCTGATAGGCTGTCACAAAGTGGGAATTACCGAACATTTCTTAGAATCTAGAATGAGTGCTTTTTCCTTATGTTGATAGTGGAATTAGCGGACGACCGCTTCTCCAGTCAACCACACACAGACATAGGTAGTTCTAATTTTACACACGTTAATTGTTGCAGGTAATTTGTCATTTCAGTCATTGGAGACTAAGCAATGCTGGGAAAACATAAAAGATGCGCGTTTCCAGTGATAAGACTTAGATAGATCGATTTTTCCCTTTAGTACCAATTCGTAACTAAAAATTGGCAACCGGCTTCGAAACGGGTAAAATATCCCGTATTGTAACTGGTTACAGAATGGTATTTTTTTTCCGCCATGAATACATGATTTATTCGAATAATGCTGACATTGAGTATTTTTTAGGGTTCCGTAGTCAACTAGGTTGAACCCAAAGTTTCGCTCTGTCCGTCTGTCCGTATGTACACCGTTCTAGCTTCAATTTGGTAGAAACTCCGATCAGTAACTCGGGCCTAATTAGAAGGAATTTTATATTCCCGTTCTGTAGCCAGTTACAAAACTTAGTTACCAAACGGTACCACGCTGGCCCAATACGTAACCGGATGCAAACCGGGAATTACGATTCCCATTTTGTAGCCAGTTACAAAACGTAGTTACCGTTTGGTACTACCAGGGGCGGCTCACTCCGCAATTCTATCGCCGCGCTAGAAGTACATGCCGGCGGCCGCGAGTTCGCGGCCCATTCAGTGGTGACGACCTTCGTGTGTTAATGTAGGTAAGAATTTAGAATGGCGACATTTTGTGAACATCAAAGGAGTGAGCCTTCTGTACTTGTACTATTATATATACTGTGGTACTACTCGGGTCCAATACGTAACTGGCTATTAAAAAATGGGAATCAATATTCCCGGTTTGTAGCCGGTTACGAAATTTTACCAAGCGGTACTAAACCGATTTTTCTCCCACGTTAACCCCCATCCCATATACTGAGGTATCGCGCCTTTCAGTAGCAAATGGCTAAATCAAATTATTATATTAAATATTTTTTTATTTGTTGTTTTTAAAGTAGTAGACTACACATGACTTTATAAACAACAAATAAAAAAGAAATTTAATTATTTGATAATACAATCAATTATCTAAACAATATAATTGTGAACATCTTCGCAACTCCAATATATCTGATAGCCATGTAAATTATCATACATAATACATGTAGTTTTCTGTAGTGTAAATACATAGATAAGCAAAGTCCATTGTGCGGCCTAGTTCATGTCGATAAATAGGTACTTAAGCAGCAATGTTAACATCACAAATTCATTAGTGTATTTAGTGTATTAGATTGTTACTTGTGAGAATAAAATGATTATTACATGTCTAATTGTCTACTACAAACATTTGAACTTAGTAACATTTAAACATACATAGATAAATTACATAAACTTACACCTGTATTCCCAAAAAGGATAAGAAGAGCACATGAATTCAACTGTTCAAGTTTCAGTGTCACTCTTCATAATATGTATATATAACAAATTAAATTAAAAACTCACGTTATTTATGCATGAGCCCTTATCTCACTGCCTCGCATTTTTTACTTTGTACTGTTTAAATAATTATGATTTGTATGAGCTCGGAATTTTATTTATAAACATTTGGATGAAGATACGGAGGCAATAGGAACAAGGTGATACTTTTACAGACTAGCCAAAGGCAAAGATGTGGCCTATGATGGATTGAGCTCGCCTAGATGCCTGTACACCCTTGATTTGAAAGTTGGGTCATATGAGCTCGGAAATATAGACGCCATCAAGGAATGATTTCCAAGTAGAACAATATAATTAAACAGTGTTATTATCATAAATTTAAATAGATATCATACACGAAAGAAAAAACACGGGGCCCACTGGTGGCCGAGCCGGGAATCGAACCCGGGTCTTCAGCTTACGCGGCTAACGTCCTCACCACTAGACCACCCGCCCGCCGTGGTACCAAAACAAAACAAATCAAAAGAACAAATCGAAAAATATTCAATAAAATAATTTGATTTGTTCCCTAGTTGTAGTGTTATTATCTTAGTTACTATTTAGATATTACATTATTTTTGTGATAAGTTAAGTTTATCTGTTATATCTTATCACATAATAAATAAAAAATGTTAAATATTATTGTCCTACTGAAAGTGTGTTTCAGATGTGTACTGTTTGTTAAATGAGAAACATATGATATTTTTTGAATAGTGTATACATGCTTTCGTAGTTGAAAGAGTAAAAATAGTAAAATTTATCATGAAGCCTGCAGGCAATATAGGCAAATAAAGAAAAATAAAGGTTTTTTGTTCTATTTCTAATGCTGGGATATGCAGATGCAATACGCTACTAGACTCGTATCAAATTTAGCACATCAAGTTATTGTTTTCTGTAGTATTTGACTTAAGAAATCAATATTTATAGCTTGCGGGGATTAAAAGTGCGTGATGACTTCGTATTTTTAATTAAAGATGTGTGTATGTTTTTTTTAAATTATGGACTCCAGCGGTGTTGGCCATTGGAGTGACGTCACATAATCCAAATCAACTATGGAAATCAGAGGTACTAATCTAATCTCCATAGAAGCAATCTCTATTGTATTAAAATTCATAGTCGTTTCTCAGCTGTGACAGTGTCAAATATTTTTTTTAAATATACTGACGTCATGTCATAGATATTCTATAGATTAATATGGCTGATGTTGTTTTTGCCTGATCACGTAAAAGTAAACTTTAAATAGTTTTTTTGCAGGTTTTTAAGTTGTAATAAAATATGGTTCTATTTTTTTTCGTTTAATTAGACAGTAATTAATAATATAAGACATACTTTTAAAAAGGGCCAAGTAGCCTATATAAGCATGTTTTATAGTCAAAGTGTGCTACTCAGAAAAACATGTTCAAATTAATAAAATAACAGGGAAAGCCCAGAAATATAGCCCATACATCAAGTTAAACAAAACCTTGCAAAAACGGATATTAAAATAAGATAAGGTTTTACAGTTCTGATAAAACAATGTTATCACAAAAATTGTGACAATAACTATGATAAACTGACGATATAGTTTAATTTTATATTAATACACAACCATTTTACAATTACATCTATTGGAATTTGGGGAATAATATTGGAACAATTAAAATTTTTTTAAAAGGTCACGTACCTCTGAGAGCAAAGGCGCTCTGTCCAAATGCTCGGAAGAGGCAAAGGCTGATTCGAAATAGACTCCATGGTCTCCAGACTCGTATCTGGAGCTGCCCTCGTCCCACATCCTAGCTTCAGGCTCGTCAGACATTCTGGCGCCGTCACTACTTGCAAAGAAAACTATTCACACCATCACTACACGAGTGTATGCTAGACGACTAGAGTACGGCCTTATTTGATAGAAATTAATTAGAACATTTGATCACTTTGTCTAATTCATTAGATTATTATTCAGAAAAAAACATGAGACAGTGTCTGCGTCGTGATAAAATCGCGAAGCGAACGTTTATCTACAGACGAGTGATTATGGCTGTCAAAGTGAAATGTCAATAATGTCATTGCGGTGCGTTTTGTTTTTGCACAAAGAGACGCTTTAATCAGGGACCGGCCCGCTATCCCTTATACGGGGTTTTGTATGGGTATTTCGTTAGGCTTAACTTACCCTACCCTTTTGACGCGATACCCTTTCATTTTGCTTTTAAAGCCCTAACGAAAGCGCTTACCTAAAATAGCCCAATACCCTTTCAAAACCCTTATCATCGGCTCAGCCTAACGCCATAAGGGTAAGCCTTATATTGAGTTTTATTTGCTTTCCCTTATAGAGCATATCGTGCGAGTTTAAATCCTGTACCTCGCTCATAAGGCACACATTACTCCGAACGAAATAACATACGATCGTTACCTACGGCGGTACTGTGTGTGATATTTGCGCGTTTCTGTTTGATGGAAATGGGGTTGTCTATTGTTTGCCCGACAGTCATTTAACATAATATTCATTTGCCCGAATCTAACTTGCCTGAATTTCATTTGCCCGAATGATTTGTTTACCATAAAAATCATATGACATACTCGTTGTTTATCCGAATATTACCTTCCATAATCATACAATGCCATACTATTTGTTAGCCATATTATTAAGTGCAATAATATGGTTTCATAGAATATTCAAACGCCATAAGCAATTATTGCCATATTATTACCTAACCTAACCTACTTTCTGATAGCAGTTTCATTTTCCAGGGGTCACAGTTCTAACCTAACCTAACCTACTTTTCCAGCAGTTTCATTCTCCAGGGGGTCACAGTTCTAACCTAACCTAACCTACTTTCTGATAGCAGTTTCATTTTCCAGGGGGTCGCAGTTCTAACCTAACCTAAACTACTGTCTGATAGTATTTTCATTTTCCGGGGGTCACAGTTCTAACCTAACCTAACCTACTTTTCAAGCAGTTTCCTTTTCCAGAGGTTCACAGTTCTAACCTAACCTAACCTACTTTCTGATAGCAGTTTCATTTTCCAGGGGGTCACAGTTCTAACCTAACCTAACCTACTTTCTGATAGCAGTTTCATTCTCTAGTCCTTCTAGTACCTATTATAGTAATTTTCGATTCTGCCAAAGCACATTATGGAAATTGGCTTTTCTGGACGCTAATTTGTATGACAAATGATGGTATGGAATGTGGTAATTACGGATTTCGATGATTCTGACAAATGGCATTATGGAAACTGACTTTATGGGAAACAAAGTTTCTGGCACTAGATTAATATAGTAAACAATGATTATGGCATAAGATGTTATGAGAAACAATATTATGATTGTTGAATAGGATGGCAAATAAAATTATGGCAAATGAAATTCTGGCAAATGGGGGTATCCCTGGAAATGGCTGTAGATAAAATAAGGTTCAATTTTCAATACCAAATACAATAAATAAATAGTTATGAGAGGCTCCTGCTTTGCTCAGGTGTCACACAGGCAAACGCTGCTTTTTAGGGTTCCGTAGTCAACTAAGGAACCCTTATAGTTTCGCCATGTCTGTCTGTCCGTCCGTCCGTCCGTCCGTCCGTCTGTCCGACCGCGGATAATCTCAGTAACCGTTAGCACTAGAAAGCTGAAATTTGGTCCCAATATGTATATCAATCACGCCAACAAAGTGCAAAAATAAAAAATGGAAAAAAATGTTTTATTAGGGCACCCTACATGTAAAGTGGGGGCTGATAACTTTTTTCATTCCAACCCCAACGTGTGATATATCGTTGGATAGGTATTAAAAAATGAATAAGGGTTTACTAAGATTGTTTTTGATAATATTAATATTTTCGGAAATAATCGCTCCTAAAGGAAAAAAAAGTGCACCCCCCCCTCTAACTTTTGAACCATAACTTTAAAAAATATGAAAAAATTCACAAAAGTAGAACATTGTAAAGACTTTCTAGGAAAATTGTTTTGACCTTGATAGGTTCAGTAGTTTTTGAGAAAAATATGGAAAACTTCGGAACCCTACACTGAGCGTGGCCCGACACGCTCTTGGCCGGTTTTTTTTATCGGACTTGTCTTGATGAGTACCCGAAGTCTAGCTGATGCTGAACCCTGGCTGCACCTAGGGAAACTCGGGTTTAGTGTAACACAGGCAAACGCTGTTTTCGTCATCGGACTTGTCTTGATGAGTACTCGAGTGAGCAGTACCCGAAGTCCAGCTGATGCTGAACCCTGGCTGCACCTATGGGAACTCGGGTTTAGTGTAACACAGGCAAACGCTGTTTTCGTCATCGGACTTGTCTTGATGAGTACTCGAGTGAGCAGTACTCGAAGTCCAGCTGATGCTGAACCCTGGCTGCATCTAGGGGAACTCGGGTTTAGTGTAACACAGGCAAACGCTGTTTTCGTCATCGGACTTGTCTTGATGAGTACTCGAGTGAGCAGTACCCAAAGTCCAGCTGATGCAGAACCCTGGCTGCACCTATGGGAACTCGGGTTTAGTGTAACACAGGCAAACGCTGTTTTCGTCATCGGACTTGTCTTGATGAGTACTCGAGGGAGCAGTACCCGAAGTCCAGCTGATGCTGAACCCTGGCTGCACCTAGGGGAACTCGGGTTTAGTGTAACACAGACAAACGCTGTTTTCGTCATCGGACTTGTCTTGATGAGTACTCGAGTGAGCAATACCCAAAGTCCAGCTGATGCTGAACCCTGGCTGCACCTAGGGGAACTCGGGTTTAGTGTAACACAGACAAACGCTGTTTTCGTCATCGGACTTGTCTTGATGAGTACTCGAGTGAGCAATACCCAAAGTCCAGCTGATGCTGAACCCTGGCTGCACCTAGGGGAACTCGGGTTTAGTGTAACACAGGCAAACGCTGTTTTCGTCATCGGACTTGTCTTGATGAGTACTCGAGGGAGCAGTACCCGAAGTCCAGCTGATGCTGAACCCTGGGTGCACCTAGGGGAACTCGGGTTTAGTGTAACACAGGCAAACGCTGTTTTCGTCATCGGACTTGTCTTGATGAGTACTCGAGTGAGCAGTACCCAAAGTCCAGCTGATGCAGAACCCTGGCTGCACCTATGGGAACTCGGGTTTAGTGTAACACAGGCAAACGCTGTTTTCGTCATCGGACTTGTCTTGATGAGTACTCGAGTGAGCAGTACCCAAAGTCCAGCTGATGCTGAACCCTGGCTGCACCTAGGGGAACTCGGGTTTAGTGTAACACAGGCAAACGCTGTTTTCGTCATCGGACTTGTCTTGATGAGTACTCGAGGGAGCAGTACCCGAAGTCCAGCTGATGCTGAACCCTGGCTGCACCTAGGGGAACTCGGGTTTAGTGTAACACAGACAAACGCTGTTTTCGTCATCGGACTTGTCTTGATGAGTACTCGAGTGAGCAATACCCAAAGTCCAGCTGATGATGAACCCTGGCTGCACCTAGGGGAACTCGGGTTTAGTGTAACACAGACAAACGCTGTTTTCGTCATCGGACTTGTCTTGATGAGTACTCGAGTGAGCAATACCCAAAGTCCAGCTGATGCTGAACCCTGGCTGCACCTAGGGGAACTCGGGTTTAGTGTAACACAGGCAAACGCTGTTTTCGTCATCGGACTTGTCTTGATGAGAACTCGAGTGAGCAGTACCCAAAGTCCAGCTGATGCAGAACCCTGGCTGCACCTATGGGAACTCGGGTTTAGTGTAACACAGGCAAACGCTGTTTTCGTCATCGGACTTGTCTTGATGAGAACTCGAGTGAGCAGTACCCAAAGTCCAGCTGATGCCGAACCCTGGCTGCACCTATGGGAACTCGGGTTTAGTGTAACACAGGCAAACGCTGTTTTCGTCATCGGACTTGTCTTGATGAGTACTAGAGTGAGCAGTACCCAAAGCCCAGTAGATGCTGAACCCTGGCTGCACCTAGGGGAACTCGGGTTTAGTGTAACACAAACAAACGCTGTTTTCGTCATCGGACATATCTTGTTGAGTACTCGAGTGAGCAATAGCCAAAGTCCAGCTGTTGCTGAACCCTGGCTGCACCTAGGGGAACTCGGGTTTAGTGTAACACAGCCAAACGCTGTTTTCGTCATCGGACTTGTCTTGATGAGTACTCGAGTGAGCAGTACCCGAAATCCAGCTGATGCTGAACCCTGGCTGCACCTAGGAGAACTCGGGTTTAGTGTAACACAGGCAAACGCTGTTTTCGTCATCGGACTTGTCTTGATGAGTACTCGAGCAAGCAGTACCCAAAGTCCGGCTGTTGCTGAACTCTGGCTGCACCTAGGGGAACTCGGGTTTAGTGTAACACAGGCAAACGCTGTTTTCGTCATTGGACTTGTCTTAATGAGTATTTGGATAAGCTGTACCCAAGATAGAGCTGATGCTGAAACCTGGCTGTACCTAGGGGAACTCTGGTTTGGTGTAACATAGGCAAACGCTGTTTGCGTCATCGGACTTGTCTTGACGAGGACTTGGGTGCGCAATAGCCAAAACAGCGCTATAGCTGAGCCCTGGCGGTATCTAGGTCAACTCTTGTTTCGGTGCATTATAATATAGAAATATTTCATGCAATGTCAAGTTAGGCATAAAACATAATATTAACTGAACAAAAATCTTACCAGGAATATTTACATCAAGTAATTAGAACAAATTTATTAATTTGCCATACATGAAACACTTTATTTATATCTAAAAAGATACGTATGTATATCAATTTGAATATCAAAATTAAGTACAGTCAATTTCACTAATAGTAACACAGGGAATAAAGAGAATACTGGAGTTCCAAGCGTCCATAGACTGCGGTAACTACTTACTATCAGACGGGATGTATGCTTGATTGCCACCAGAAAAGTATTTCTGTATCAAACGATCTTCATAGAATCAACAATCAACAGAAATAATTTGACATATTCTATGGTACTACTCAACTCAACCAAGTACTAGTCATAAAGACGAGTCTAAGATATTTCACACGAAACATACTATGAACAGAAAACAGCGTTTATTTATATTGCACCGAACCTGAGTTCCCCTAGGTACCACCAGGTCTCAGCTACAGCGCTGGCTTGGGTACTGCGCACCCAAGTCCTCATTAAGGCAGGGCCTATAACGAAAACCGGGTTTGTCTATGTTGCACCAAACCTAAGTTCCCCTAGGTACAGCCAGATTTCAATATCAGCTTTACCAGTACTCATCAAGACAAATCCGATGACGAAAATAGCGTTTGCCTATGTTGCACGAAACCCGAGTTCCCCTGGATGCAGCCAGGGTTCAGCATCAGCTCTACCATAGTTACTGCTCACTCAAGTACTCATCAAAACAAGTCCGATGACGAAAACAGCGCTTGCCTATGTTACACCAAACCCGCGTTCCCCTGGGAAAAGCCAGGGTTCAGCATCAGCTCTACCTTGGTTACTGCTCACTCAAGTAGTCATCAAGACAAGTCCGATGACGAAAACAGCGTTTGCGTATGTTGCACGAAACCCGAGTTCCCCTAGGAATAGCCAGGGTTCAGCATCAGCTCTACCTTGGTTACTGCTCACTCAAGTACTCATCAAGACAAGTCCGATGACGAAAACAGCGTTTGCGTATGTTGCACGAAACCCGAGTTCCCCTAGGAATAGCCAGGGTTCAGCATCAGCTCTACCATGGTTACTGCTCACTCAAGTACTCATCAAAACAAGTCCGATGACGAAAACAGCGCTTGCCTATGTTACACCAAACCCGCGTTCCCCTGGGAAAAGCCAGGGTTCAGCATCAGCTCTACCTTGGTTACTGCTCACTCAAGTACTCATCAAGACAAGTCCGATGACGAAAACAGCGTTTGCCTATGTTGCACGAAATCCGAGTTCCCTTAGGAATAGCCAGGGTTCAGCATAAGCTCTACCATAGTTACTGCTCACTCAAGTACTCATCAAAACAAGTCCGATGACGAAAACAGCGTTTGCCTATGTTACACCAAACCCGCGTTACCCTGGGAAAAGCCAGGGTTCAGCATCAGCTCTACTTTGGTTACTGCTCACTCAAGTACTCATCAAGACAAGTCCGATGACGAAAACAGCGTTTGCGTATGTTGCACGAAACCCGAGTTCCCCTAGGAATAGCCAGGGTTCAGCATCAGCTCTACCTTGGTTACTGCTCACTCAAGTACTCATCAAGACAAGTCCGATGACGAAAACAGCGTTTGCGTATGTTGCACGAAACCCGAGTTCCCCTAGGAATAGCCAGGGTTCAGCATCAGCTCTACCATGGTTACTGCTCACTCAAGTACTCATCAAAACAAGTTCGATGATGAAAACAGCGCTTGCCTATGTTACACCAAACCCGCGTTCCCCTGGGAAAAGCCAGGGTTCAGCATCAGCTCTACCTTGGTTACTGCTCACTCAAGTACTCATCAAGACAAGTCCGATGACGAAAACAGCGTTTGCCTATGTTGCACGAAATCCGAGTTCCCTTAGGAATAGCCAGGGTTCAGCATCAGCTCTACCTTGGTTACTGCTCACTCAAGTACTCATCAAGACAAGTCCGATGACGAAAACAGCGTTTGCCTATGTTGCACGAAATCCGAGTTCCCTTAGGAATAGCCAGGGTTCAGCATCAGCTCTACCTTGGTTACTGCTCACTTAAGTACTCATCAAGACAAGTCCGATGACGAAAACAGCGTTTGCGTATGTTGCACGAAACCCGAGTTCCCCTAGGAATAGCCAGGGTTCAGCATCAGCTTTACCTTGGTTACTGCTCACTCAAGTACTCATCAATATAAGTCCGATGACGAAAACAGCGCTTGCCTATGTTACTCCAACCCCGCGTTCCCCTAGGAATAGACAGGGTTCAGCATCAGCTCTACCTTGGTTACTGCTCACACAAGCACTCATCAAGACAAGTCCGATGACGAAAACAGCGCTTGCCTATGTTACTCCAAACCCGCGTTCCCCTGGGAAAAGCCAGGGTTCAGCATCAGCTCTACCTTGGTTACTGCTCACTCAAGTACTCATCAATACAAGTCCGATGACGAAAACAGCGTTTGCCTATGTTGCACGAAACCCGAGTTCCCCTAGGAATAGCCAGGGTTCAGCATCAGCTCTACCTTGGTTACTGCTCTTTCAAGTACTCATCAAAACAAGTCCGATGACGAAAACAGCGCTTGCCTATGTTAAACCAAACCCGCGTTCCCCTGGGAAAGGCCAGGGTTCAGCATCAGCTCTATCTTAGGAACTGCTCACCCAATTAACTCATCAAGGCGAGTTGGATGACGAAAACGGCTTGTTTTTATGTTGGCAATTAACGTTTTCAATATGTAATGTTAATGGTTAATTGTATTGATTTTCGGCCAACACTCTATTTAATATTTAAATGCATACATATATATTTACATAATTATATTCATACATACATACCTACATACATACATACATACCTACATACATTCATACGTACGAACAAACATACTGATCTATGGGCGACGACGATCATTTACCAGTCATCAGACCCTTGTCTCCCAGTTCATTAAAAATAATTTCTAGCCGTGTTCTACTTTTATCCAACGAAAACATGTTTCGTTGCAAAATTAAAAATGGGGCGCATAGTGCGGAGTGGCAACAGCGCATTTTCCTTCCTGTTCTTACAATAGCTTAGATTCATAATCCTGTCTCTTTCACGCAAGGCTCGACAACGCTTTAACAAAAGGGAAAGCCTTATAAATAGCGCTTAAAATAAGGGTAACCCTTATTAAAGGATTGCAAGCCGTATCGGATAGCGGTAAGCCAATGCACAGGGCTAGCTTTATTGTTTTGCTGAGTTTTTTGTAAGGGCTAGTCAAAGGAATGGGCTTGCAGTTCGAAAGGGAGAGTCTCTCGATTGGGTCGTCCTTACGTTAGGGATTCCCAATGAAAGGCTTGTAGCGCGGAAGGGGTTGTCCGGTCCCTGGCTTTAATACACAACTCAAAAATGTACGACCGTATAATTTCAAAAATCGGTATTCACTTTTTTAGACGCTTATTTAAAAGACGTTTAATTTAATCACGGAGCCCTGGACCTTAGCTCAGGCTGGCGATGGTCCAGGGCTCCGCTGAGCTCCACTCTTACGTAGTCTTTGTGCTGTCGTACTCTCGTATACGTAGTCTTTGTGCTGTCCGTATGACTTGTTTGAACAGAATACGAACAGAGTTTAGTTTGTTGTCCAAATTCCCTAAGAGGTGTCGCTGTAACTTTCGCAAACTGGGTAACGAGTTTTTAACTATATTCGAGAGGTTCATTCAACTATATTTGAAATTAGAATACGAAAAAATGCGCGAAATTCAAATTTTCTTTAGCGCCACAGACATGATTATCAGCCGCTTTTTACTAGTGACGGAAATGGCTTGTCAAGTTGACAGACTACTGATTTTACATGAGTAAATTGAAATTCGTGAGGATGTAAATGAAACACGATCAATTGCAATATAAATACGTATTTTATTAATGTTACAAGAGCAGCTTATATTTGAAATGTCTGGGCACCCTGCTCAGCACCAGGTGCGCGTCGCAGCTCAGGCTGGCGAAGGCCCAGGGCTCCGTGGAACTCCACTCGCAGATTTGACTTTGTAAATGAAAAACGAACTATTGTATTTCAATATAAACATACATTTATTTTCTTAATAAGTATTACAACAATAATTTATATTTGAAATGTCTGGGCACCCTGCTCAGCACCAGGCGCGCGTCGCAGCTCAGGCTGGCGAAGGCCCAGGGCTTCGCGGAGCTCCACTCGCGGCAGTACACGGAGTCTTCTTGCAGTCCATAATAATGTATTGTTTAGTTTGTCAAAATTCCATAAGAGATGTCGCTGTACCATACGCAAACTGGGTAACGGGTTTTTAACGTAGAGACGTGGTTGATTCAACGTGGATTCAACTGTATTTAAAATTGAAAATTAGCACACTCAATGAAGCCTATCTCGCGGGAAATAATTCGTGTATAGGCGAATTTTGGCACAGTTGTAGGGAATGGTGTTCTAATCCACATACTCAAAGTACTGATGGGTAGGGGAGGAGCTAACGGGTGGAGGGGGGTGTAAAGGTCCCTTTTTTTAGTTTTTCGCGAATAACTCTTAAACTGTGGCACATAGCAAAAAATGTTCTGAAACACAAGTAATCTTCATAAAATTCTCTACAAAAAAATCTTATACACTTTTTATCTGGGACCAATCGTTCATGAGATATGGAAGGGAAAAGATGGACAATAAAGGAATAAACTCATTTGTTTATGAACAATACGTTTATTCTTATAGAGACGCGGTAGCGTGTCTAGCCAGGTTCAAGTAACAAAAGTAGCAAGCAGCACCGTGTGTAATATTACACGAACCGTTTGGAGCCACATTTGACCCCCTTCTAACTCAAAAACTATTTCACATAAACGTGTTATAATGCAACGTAAAAAGAAACCAACGCGCGTAGTAAAAGTATGAGCTATAAGCGCTCCTCAATAAGCCCGGTACTAGCAGCCCGCCTTAGTGCGTTTTCACATTATCCGATCCGATATCGGATGTCGGAAGGATTTCAAAGGCAAAAATCCAAGACGGCGACTTAAATGTACGGGATATCGGTCCTACTTCCGATATCGGATCGGATAATGTGAAAACGCACTTACCCCGCGCGCGCGCGCAGCCCCTTATAAGCCACCGCGCGGCCGGCGCTCGCTCATCCCAGTCTCGCGCCTGCTTGAATATTGAATGCACGTGCTAAACTTACCTCTAATTTAGGAAAATTTTACTTATTGAATCCGAAAAAAAGGCGTACAAATATTTTTGTATTTAACGTACAATTTATTTACCACCTACTGAATGGGGATGAACTAGAAGAGGCGATGGCATATTAAAGCCAGTGACAACCAACGACCCAGTGGCACCTGACTCCATTCTCAAAACTATATTTTGCCGATGCAAGACTGGGTGTGGGGTGCGATGCGGCTGCCGAAAAGCAGGAATTCTGTGTGTCTGTGGTGTATGCTCGAGAGCATGCACTAACGGAGCTCCCATCGAAGTAGAGACGGAAGATAGTTAGGAATTTTATTTATGAATTTATCCCATCAAAGCAATACTGGGCGGTCATGATGCTTTGCTCGTCAAGTCAGCTACAATGTGATCGGATCGCTGCGCGAGACAAACTGAGCGAGCGCTGCTGTAATGTCGTTCAACACCCCTGCTGGGGTGTGAGTAGCTTCTTCCGCGCTGGGCGCTGTGAGGGCTGTATCTGGTCGCGCCCCATCCTTGTAGGGCGGTCTTACGTCGACGTTTTGAGGACGACTGGGATGAGCGAGCGCCGGCCGCGCGGTGGCTTATAAAGGGCTGTGCGCGCGCGCGGGGTAAGTGAGTTTTCACATTATCCGATCCGATATCGGAAGTAGGACCGATATCCCGTACATTTAAGGCGCCGTCTTGGATTTTTGCCTTTGAAATCCTTCCGACATCCGATATCGGATCGGATAATGTGAAAACGCACTAAGGCGCGCTGCTAGTACCGGGCTTATTGAGGAGCGCTTATAGCTCATACTTTTACTACGCGCGTTGGTTTCTTTTTACGTTGCATTATAACACGTTTATGTGAAATAGTTTTTGAGTTAGAAGGGGGTCAAATGTGGCTCCAAACGGTTCGTGTAATATTACACACGGTGCTGCTTGCTACTTTTGTTACTTGAACCTGGCTTGACACGCTACCGCGTCTCTATAAGAATAAACGTATTGTTCATAAACAAATGAGTTAGTCCTTTATTGTCCATCTTTTCCCTTCCATATCTCATGAACGATTGGTCCCAGATAAAAAGTGTATAAGACTTTTTTGTAGAGAATTTTATGAAGATTACTTGTGTTTCAGAACATTTTTTGCTATGTGCCACAGTTTAAGAGTTATTCGCGAAAAACTAAAAAAAGGGACCTTTACACCCCCCTCCACCCGTTAGCTCCTCCCCTACCCATCAGTACTTTGAGTATGTGGATTAGAACACCATTCCCTACAACTATGCCAAAATTCGCCTATACACGAATTATTTCCGCCGACGGACAGTTAAATGTCTTCGTTAGGCGTGCTAAATAGAATGCCGCCAATGCCGGCCAAAGGACTGACGATAGAAAAAGGCGCGAAATTTGATTTTTCTTTGGGACCATAGAAACCTTTTTACAAGACGGAAATGGCTTGATTTGACTTTGTAAATAAAAAACGAACTATTTCAATATAAACATACATTTATTTTGTTAATAAGTATTACAACAATAATTTATATTTGAAATGTCTGGGCACCCTGCTCAGCACCAGGCGCGCGTCGCAGCTCAGGCTGGCGAAGGTCCAGGGCTCCGCGGAGCTCCACTCGCAGCAGTACACGGAGTCTTCGTGCTGCTCGTACGATTGGAGGACGCCGTCTTCCAATCTGCAGGAGATTTTAAAGAAAATACAAGTATTTTTTTTTTTTCAAAGTAGTGACGACATGTATATTTTGACATACATAAAATGTCCGTCCTTCACGGCAAAACGGAGCGACGAATTGTCGTGACTTTTTAAGTGGAGATAGTTGAAGGGATGGATAGTGACATAGGCTACTTTTTGGCTCTTTCTAACGCGAGCGAAGCCGCGGGCAAAAGCTAGTATATGTATAAATATTAAAACTATACTATTTGGTACTTACGTAGGCTTGTCAGTATCGGTAGGGTCGCGACACACACTGGCCGCGGCTGTGAGGAGCGCTCGCGCGTCCGAACTGCCCGTGAGAAGCAGTTGCTCGTGGTACGAATTGTAGCGCACCGTCCATACCCTGACAAACAATAATACAACACATTACATAAGGAGTGTCATTTCAATAGAGCATTTTGTAAGGAGTTCATAGAGAAATAAGCCCTTTTGAAAAGTTAACTCCTCATAAATACTCGTATTAAAGTTTGGAAAACAACTAACAAAGTAAGAAAAAACTACCCAGGTTCCTTATTGAAAATTTTGAACAGTGATATGCTAGTACAGTCACCGGCATAAATAACTGATGATTTCTGTACCTTATCATCATTTCATTTATTCAACATTACATTATTGTTTCAAATGTCATACGAAATTGTCAAACGTTTCAAAGCAACAAGCTACAGAAATCATCACTTGTTTATACTGGTGACTGAACCAAATCCGCTTAACGATTAAACGACACACGGCGATCGATCGCCGTGTCCTCATAATACGATGTATTTTAGACGACCGGTCTGGCCTAGCGCGTAGTGACCCTGCCTGCTACGCCGCGGTCCCGGGTTCGAATCCCGGTAAGGGCATTTATTTGTGTGATGAGCACAGATATTCGTTCCTGAGTCATGGATGTTTTCTATGTATATCTCGTTGTCTGAGTACCTGCAACACAAGCCATCTTAGCTTACCGTGGAGCTCAGTCAATTTGTGTAAGAAAGTCCTATAATATTTATTTACTATTGCCAGCAGCAATACACAATAAAAATGCATTTGTTGGATAAATCTGGCCCTTTGAGCTCCTTGTACATAATAGGCTAGTTGTCGTTATATAAGTCACCAACTTACCAGTGAGAGTGGTCCTGGCGGCTAAATATGGGCTCCTTTCCGCTCCTGTAGTCCCAGATGTTGAGAGCGCCGTCGTCCCCAGCGCTGGCTACGTGGAATTGTCTGTGCAAATAGGACGAATATTAGGAAATTCAATTTAAAAATAAAACATTTAATAAAATTGCAAACGGGACTTAATCGCGTATTACTATGTTTTAAACACTAACCTCCGACGTTCACGCGCGGGGGTAGTCACCGGCATAAGTGATGATTTATGTACCTTGCCGCTAATCGTTTGACAATTTCGTATGACATTTCAAACATAACGTTAAAGTGACAAGGTACGGAAATCGTCACTTATTTATGCCAGTGACTGTACGCGATTAAGCGCGTTTGCAATTTTAATGTGTAAAAATCGTGAAAGTTTAAATAAGTGTTTAAAATTATATAGTATTTTATGCAACAGGCGTTTAAAGGAGGTCAAAAAAGACGGGTGGCGTGGGTAACAATTTAAGGCGAAGCCGAAAATTGTTATTAAGACGCCACGACTATTTTTCGACCTCCTTTAAACGCCTGTTGCATTATACAATACTTTTTCTACGACCATGCACTTAGTTTTTAATAGTTTTCTTGAATAGCTTTCGTGAAATTCACACTTTTCCTGTATTTTGAAGCAAAGATTTGCACTATCAGCTCAGCTGCCCAAAGCCTACCCGCGCACGCGCGCAGTATCGTTATAACAATGCGTTGCCATGGTTACAGAGCCAAACAATGCGTTTTCAGTTTTTTCGATACTGGCTTTGGGAGTAGACTTTAATGAAGGGTTTTAAAGATCTATGCACGACCCTGTAAATGAAAAATTACAGTTCGGGAGTAGAAAAAATGTTTATGGAAGAACCATATTTAACATATTACATCTTCCACCTAACCAATGTGGTAAAGCCTGACCAGAAATTAGAAATATTATGACTATTGTCAAGAGGGCGCTGTCACACAGTCACACAACGACAGTTCAGTATAGTATGAAGAAAATAGTTCTAATGAAATTCCGCAAGATGGCGCACAGTCATATATTTCTGGTCGGCTTTATATAGCAGACTGGCAGTAGATATCTCTTATAATATGTTCTAATATTTATTATTATTTTTATTTTATTTAATAAAACATCTTACATAAAAACTTAAATGTAAATACAATGTCCCCCAAAACTGTTTACACAGTTTGACTGTGGGATCTGGGTGTGTCTAAAGGTAAATACTTCTAATTCTATTAACTAGGTTCTCAATTCCAAGTGTATTTTACATGTGTATCTTTTTAGAGTTGGGATGACAACATTTGTTCCCCACTGTAACGTTTTCGAAAATGGAACACGCAACGAATCGATTATTGTAACTGTTTGTGTGGCGGCAGCAGGTGTTTCCTTACAGATGAAAACTTTCGCATCTGACGATTTAAACATTTCTACTGGAATTGAATGTAAATGTTACCTGTTAGGGTTGAAATCCAGATCTCTAGTGAGTTGCCTGTGTGCGTTTTCTATGCTCCAAGCAGGCTTGCCGCCGTCGGCGCGAGTATCGAAGCATTTTATATGTGTGTCTTGTAGCAGCGCGAACTGAAACAATATTAATTTTTACGTCAAAAAACAATGATTCATTCTGTTGAGTATGCGCGCAGCCGAAATAGTAGGTACATTACGATACATGTGCGAAAAAGGGCCAACGAATTTCCTTTTCGCACGTGTAGCGTTCGACATTCTACAGTACAGATGGCCCTCCAAAGTTTTGATCTGACAAAGAGGATCGAGTATTATAGAGTTACTGTCAAAGTAAAATGTAATAGAGAGAAGAATGAGAGAAGAGTGTGAAATAACGCAAAACCAATTCGGATTTATGCCCGGTCGAGGTACGACAGCTGCCATTTTCGCCTTACGCCAACTGTGCGAAAAGTACAGGCGCGCGCATAAAAATCTGCACATGGTTTTTGTCGACCTGGAAAAGGCTTACGATCGGGTTCCCCGTGAGGTTTTGTGGTGGGCCTTGAAAGAGAAAGGTATGCCTGGGAAGTATGTAGAGCTAATCCGTGCTATGTACAGATCGTCTTGTACGCGTGTTCGATCCGCTGCTGGAACTACTGACAGCATCGGTGTGGCTGTGGGTTTGCACCAGGGCTCGGCATTGAGCCCATACCTCTTCGTGCTTATAATGGACGCTCTGACGTCGGACATGCAGGAAGAGGCACCCTGGTGCATGCTCTTTGCCGACGACATCGTGCTTGTCGGAGAAGAGGGACTCGAGGTACAAGGCAGGTTAGCGAAGTGGCAACAGAGGCTGGAAAATGTTGGCTTGAAGATCAGTAGATCCAAAACAGAGTATCTTTACTGTGACTTCGGCGGTCTTTCCGCCCCTGTTGCCATGACACTAGATGGCGAAATATTGCCTACCTGCTCGGATTTCAAGTACCTGGGTTCCCTCATTCAGGGAGATGGCGAGATCGACAGAGCAGTTCAGCACAGGATTAACGCAGGATGGATGAAATGGCGACAGGTTACAGGCACAACTTGCGATCCCCGAATGCCTCTCAGGCTGAAGGGGAAAATTTATAAATCAGTTATCCGACCTGTCGTCCTGTATGAAAGTGAGTGCTGGGCCACCAAGACGAATGATGAGAGAAGACTGCATGTGAATGAAATGAGAATGTTGCGATGGATGTGTGGTGTGACAAAACTGGATAGGATTCGGAATGAGTATATAAGAGGAAGCCTGAAAGTAGCGCCAGTGACAGAGAAATTGAGAGGAAGTAGATTAGCATGGTATGGGCATGTAATGCGGAGGGATGAAAGCAATGTTATAAAACGAGTGGTAAATATGAAAGTGGATGGATACAATGGTAGTGGAAGGCCTAAGAAAAGATGGATGGAATGTGTGAACAACGATATGAGAGTGGAAGGTATTAGTATGGAAATGACGGCTGATAGAGAGAAGTGGAGGAAGATGATCTGCTGCGCCGACCCCAAATAATGGGAAAAGGGCAAGGGAATGATGATGATGATGTCAAAGTAAAATGTGTAATTACAGTGCATAAACTGCCATCTCTCGACACAGGCTTAAAACTTTTGAACCTCAGTTTTGAGAATTTGGCCCGTATTACACTGATTTAAACTTTCACGATTATTACACATCATTATTTTTAAAATAACTAAGCTTAATCATTATTTTTTAATTAACTAAGCGCACCATAGAAGAAAGGGTAAAGGAGCACATCGCGGCTGTGAAAAATCGTCAGGTCAACAAGTCTGCCGTGGCTGAACATTTGTTAGAGTCAGGGCCAAACCACTGGATCGAACTACATGACCCTAAAGTCCTTTCCACGGAACGCCATTTCTACAGTAGAAAAGTGCGTGAAGCCATTGAAATCAAAAAACATCGCAATTTCAATCGGGACGAAGGTTTTAGGATCTCATCCACATGGAATCCTGTCATTAATAAGTGTAAGCCGAAAATAATATCGACAGTCGTTAAATCAAATATCGTCAGTGTTGTATGTCGACAGAGTAACATCCCTAGTGCACAAACAGTTCAAGTTGATAATCAAAACCAAGTGCGGGTAGTTCGAAAAACTCGCGCGGCTGTCAGAAGGTGTTGATGTCATTTCAAGCCAGTCTTCTCCGAGACCACGGGGACAACGCCGCCCTTGAAACGTTGGAGGTCAGTTTAATATGTAGTTATACGCGATTAAGTCCAGATTTTAAAAATAATGATTGGCCCGTATTCTTAGCTCGATATGTATTAAAATGTCAAATATTAATATTAGCGCCATCTAGCCGAGCGTCCCCACAAGGTGTAACGCCAACGTCATCTACTAGGCCACCGTGCCTTTTTCTGTATGGTTCTGAGGTAGGTTTTTTTCTTAGACTTTATTTGTCTATACGGAGTTATATATCGTCACTACTTTAAAAAAATCTCGTATCTCACGCTGTTCCTCAAAGTTAAAACGCAGTAAGTCTAGATGCATTCCATACATACTTACTACAATTTTCTTTTCATTGACAGACGAAGATACAAGTTTTTTAAAAGTAGTGACGATATGTCTTTGGTGGACCTGTCAAGAAATGAGCCACTTTCGCACTAGTGCGTGAAACAAGCACCATCTGAGGTACTGAAAAGGTATTGACATATTCTACGGCACACAGCGGCGACCGGTGTCATTACTCCAAGAAGAATCTTAACTTTTTCTAATAGCGCAAACATAAAGAGAAGTGATTTTCCTGAAAAAAATCTTAACAGCGCGATGTAGGATTTTTCACACACTGATCAGCGCGAGCTAACGTTCGATTTGATAACTAAGCAAAAACTAGGGTCGTATTGTCAAAAAAAAAAAGCGCGATGTAGAATTTTTCGCACGCTGAACAGCGCCATCTAACGTTCGATTTACTAACTGAGCAAATACTGAGGTCGTAAGGCCGAAAAATATCTTAATAGCGCGATGTAGGATATTTCATTCACCAAACAGCGCCATCTAGAATGCAATTCGATAAGTAAACAGTAAACTTGGGGTCATTATCCCAGGAAAAATCTTAACAGCGCGTTGTAGGATATTCACTCCGCGACACAACGCCATCTACCATCAGACACCGTACCTGAGCGTGTTGGTGAGGGTTCCACTTGCCGCCTGTAAGCTTGGGCCTCGCGCGGGCGTCGGGCGCCGCTCGCGCGACTATGGAGTCTGCTGTTAAGTCTCGTACGCACATGTGGGACTCGTATACTACTCCGATACGGTTAGCGTCTGTGGAGTGCCATTCGGCGCAGCGGACTTCTTCTTCTGGTTTCTGGATGTAAATAATCACGTTTGTTTGTTATTTAGCTTTGAAGAAAAAAAAAGGTAACAATATCCAGATCCATACAGAGCGAGGCATGTCGCGAGGCAATAGGCTAGTTTCCTACTAGTCAAATCAGCTTCTTTTTAAGAACTGTCAAAACAATTTGCTAATATGGAATTACTATGAAATACTGAGGAGTGACGTCCCGGTCAATTCATTTACTTTATATCTTTCTCTTTAAGAGTTTTGAATGATTCACGGTTATTTTCATTAGACTTATATTGACCGGGATATAGACCGTGATTACCTTTTTGATTTTTGTCGAGCTCCCGATATTTCGACGCAGTTGCATGCATCATGATCACAAAAACCAAAAAGACAAAAATCAAAAAGGTAATCACGGTCTATATCCCGGTCAATATAAGTCTAATCTTTCTCTTTGACTTATTAAATAGAAATTATGTTTAAACATAACTACTGTCCATGTTTTTCTTCTAAATATTTTATGTTAAGTATAGGAAACTAGCCTAAGATCTCCTTGCGCGGCACGGCAACCATGCTATGTAGACGTTTCACTGAGGCAGCTTGCTAGGCATGTCACATCTACATAAGACATAAATTGCATGTTTGCCTTGTGACCTTTTTTTTTTGCTCTGTGTGGAGTGTGGACTCGACTCGGATGTAAAATTTGTAAGATACATATATCAAGAATAGGGTGGCTGTCATCCGTTGACCACGAATGCTGTAAAGTGTTTGAAACGTCAGGATGAATTGTAAATTCATTATACGCGATATAATCCGTTTCCATAGTTTTATTTCATGAGTAACTATCGCTGTAAGCAAAGACAATATTATACATATTATATCACTTTTTACCTCTGGTGTAATGGTCTGCAAATGCACCAAATCTTCAGCATTCCTGCTCTGCAGAGCGCTGAGGTCATCCAAGTCCTTTGGTATAACCTGAATTAAAAACAATGGATAGATAAAGTAAAGGCTATTCAATTTTGGACAGACAGAGAACACACACACTTTGTTGACACACTTGGACAGAAGTCTTTTAAGGGGGTAGATGTTTGGTCTACACCATAAATTAAATATAACAAGATCATACCATCCCATACATTAAAATGCGACGGCCTACGAACGCGCTTACACTCCACCACACATAGATGGCGCCACAAAAAAATGCCTTGTTGCCACCGATTATTTGTAGATTGGCATTAAGTACTGGGGACGCTATTGCTATGTCTTGTATGGGAACCCTGCATTTTATGATTAAGCACTGAGACTTGGCACAGTTGTTCATTGGGTGGCCCTGAGTAGATAAAGATCGGGAGGCATCGAGAGCCCCCCTTAATTTAGGAGGGAGGAGGGGGGGAAGGCTGGCGCCTCCGCGCTTCCTTTGAAACCATATTTCTCTAAAACAATACAAAATAGGGCATGCAATATATCATTTTCGGATAAATGAAAAACGAGGAATTCATTTTTGGAACAAAAAAAATGTATTTTAGAACAAAAATACAAAATAAAATGGGAAAATCTGAAAACGAGATTTTTTTTTATACATATTATTGCACATTTTATGAAAACTGTAATGGTTTTTTCTAAATAAAAAATATTATTTAATAGCTACATTTATCTAGTTTTAGAAAATGTATAATTTGTTATAGAAATATATTATAGGATGAGTGATAAAAAATAATTTACATCGCCCGATAGGGTGATTTGAATGCTCATTTCAATAAGTTTTGTCAATGATTTCAGGTATAATCACTATTTTTAACACACGAAAGCCGTAATCATTGTAGTTTATGGCTATTTTAGTGATTAATGTACTTAAAATAAAAAAAAATACAAAAATTTTAAAAAATATTAAAAATGTGATAATTTTTTTTAACATTATCCTATTTTGTTCTTTCTACACAATATATATCTAAAAGCAATAAATATCAATAAAAAGCCACATTTATACAGTTTATAAAAATATATAGTTTGTTATATAAATATATTACGAAACGCGAGATAAAAAATAATGAAAGTGACGTGGCATTGCGATCTTGATGTACGGTACGGGTCAGCTTGTATGATTCGATGAGGTGAGGTAAAGGTACTCAAAGCTCTCAAAAAGTGTAGTTATTTAGAGTACTTCAAATTAAACAACATACTCCTATATAGTCTGAATTTAACTATTTATATTACATGAAATGATCGATTGATATGATAGGTCAGATATATACATCTGATCCTAATACATACATCTTGTGAAATAGTAGTTATCTATATGATTTGCATAATTTATGGATAATTCTTACTTGACATATTTATTATTCCAGATCTGCGTCCTGTACTTTGGTTAACGAGTGCCGAAAATAGTTATTAACCAAAAAAGACCGCCAAATTAACAGCATTTCACCGACAAAAGCTGCCTTGCACCATTTTTGTAAGGGTTATAGGTATATCAAGGTGTCCATGTATGGGGTCAACTAAACCCAATTCAAAATTTGCCATTATTTTCTACTTGTGGCTGGACGAAAGTCTGTAACAATTGGGATTTGGGAGCCTACTTGCCCGCAATGTTGCCTGTTGCTGCAGAAACATGCCTCGAAATTGTCGGATGCAGGTGTAATAAAAAACAGTGCCGCGTAAGGTGCAACCGTAAAAAAATACTTTTTAAATTAAATGTTCGGAGCTGATGTGCTTATGCAGTGGATGTTGTGATATATACATAATTAAATTCAGACTATTCATGTTGTTTTATTTGAATAACTCAAAATAGCTACACTTTTTGAGAGCCTTGAGTACTAGCCCCGATACACATGTTTTCGTCTAGTCAGACCATTTTTTGAGGTTCTCCTTTGTACAAAAGCAATGTCTTAGTTCAAAAATCATTAATGTTTAATGCTAATACGAATCTAGTTTATTTTTTATGGCACTATTGCGCAATAACTAACTATCATTGATACTGAAAGGAAGAATATGACGATTTTTATTTTATCTTTTATGGATGGGTAAAACCGATTTAAGGGGGCCCAAAGGAAGTAACTAAATTCTGCTAGTAAACTAAAAAATCTTCAAGCCTATGCATGCAGAACTGCTTTAGGAGAGGAGAACGTGATTAAGACATTTTTTTGCAATATAAGTCACATGCAATTTTATTTTACAATCAAAATAAACTATATTATAGGACTTTTACAATTTTCTGTACTGGGTCGTGATATACCTACATGTGTAAACGTTATTAGAATAAGTATATTTCTGTATTACTTATAGACGAACTCCACTGCATAGCGGGTAGTACCTTTACCTCACCTCATCCCCTCATCGAATAATGCAACGTAAGATGTACATTAAAATTTTCATTTTCATTATTTTTTATCTCGCGTTTCGTAATATATTTATATAACAAACTATATATTTTTATAAACTGTATAAATGTGGCTTTTTATTGATATTTATTGCTTTTAGATATATATTGTGTAGAAAGAACAAAATAGGATAATGTTAAAAAAAAATATCACATTTTTAATATTTTTTAAAAATTTTGTATTTTTTTTTTATTTTAAGTACATTAATCACTAAAATAGCCATAAACTACAATGATTACGGCTTTCGTGTGTTAAAACTAGTGATTATACCTGAAATCATTGACAAAACTTATTGAAATGAGCATTCAAATCACCCTATCGGGCGATGTAAATTATTTTTTATCACTCGTCTTAAAATATATTTCTATAACAAATTATACATTTTCTAAAACTAGATAAATGTAGCTATTAAATAATATTTTTTATTTAGAAAAAACCATTACAGTTTTCATAAAATGTGCAATAATATGTATAAAAAAAATCTCGTTTTCAGATTTTCCCATTTTATTTTGTATTTTTGTTCTAAAATACATTTTTTTTGTTCCAAAAATGAATTCCTCGTCCTTCATTTATCCGAAAATGATATATCGCATGCCCTATTTTGTATAGTTTTAGAGAAATATGGTTTCAAAGGAAGCGCGGCGGCGCCAGCCTTCCCCCCCTCTTCCCTCCTAAATTAAGGGGGGCTTTCAATGCCTCCCGATCTTTATCTACTCAGGGCCACCCAAGGAACAACCTGTGCCAAGTCTCAGTGCTTAATCATAAAATGCAGGGTGTTGTGCAATAGCGTCCCCAGTATAAGTGTCAATTCCGAGCCGTAAATCTATGTCAAAAGTGACACTTAACGCCATCTACAAGTATAATCGAAAGCTACAAGACATTTTTTTTGTGGCGCCATCTATGTGTGGTGGAGTGTAAGCGCGGTCTTAGGCGGTCGCATTTTAATGTATGGGGTGGTATGATCTTGTTTTTAATCTATGTCTACACCCAATCGAATCTTATGTTTTCTGTACATTTATTAGGGTTCCGTAGCCAAAATGGCAAAAACGGAACCCTTATAGTTTCGTCATGTCCGTCTGTCCGTCTGTCCGTCTGTCACAGCCGATTTACTCGGAAACTATAAGTACTACAGTGATGAAATTTGATGGGAATATGTGTTGTATGAACCGCTACAAAATTATGACACTAAATAGTAAAAAAAAAAAGAATTGGGGGTGGGGCCCCCATACATGTAACTGAGGGATGAAAATTTTTTTTTCGATGTACATACCCGTGTGGGGTATCAATGGAAAGGTCTTTTAAAATGATATAAAGTTTTCTAAAAAACATTTTTCTTAAAGTGAACGGTTTTTGAGATATCAGCTCTCAAAGTCGTAAAAAGTATGTCCCCCCCCCTCTATTTTTATAACTACGGGGTATAAAATTCTAAAAAAAATAGAGGTGATGCATGCTAATTAACTCTTTCAACGATTTTTGGTTTGATCAAAGTACCTCTTATAGTTTTTGAGATAGGTTGATTTAACTGTAATTTTGGTTAAGTTATTGGTTTATTATATTTGCTGCTACGGAACCCTTTGTGCGCGAGCCCGACTCGCACTTGGCCGGTTTTTTTTATTACTGTTTGTTTCTCTAATGAACAATGAAAAGCGCTCGTGGCCCAGTGGTAAGAGCGTGCGACTTTCAATCCGGAGGTCGCGGGTTCGAATCCCGGCTCGTACCAATGACTTTTTCGGAACTTATGTGTGAAAGTGGAGGATGATGATTACTGTTTGTTACTCCAATAAACAAAATAAAATCAATGTCAGAGAATTTTCATCCAATTTGTTTACGTAATTTAAATACTCTTAATTAGTAAGTAATGACATATATTATAGTTTCTCGACTATGACTTTTACCTCAACTGTAGGCAGTTTGTAGACAGAGACTCCCATAGCACACTGAGCAGCCACTGGGTCATATGCATTGTGCACGGTCAGCAATGTGGCTGCATCATGAGGAGAGCAGCGCAGTTGCCAGATCTCTCCGATCTCATGTTTGAACACCTAAAGAGATGAACAGCAAGTTAGTATTGTATATCAAGGCAAGGCTTCATACAAGTAAGGATATATATATAAGATATATAAGAATTAGGGTTGCATCAACCACAGTTGGGCATTTTCGCAAGAACAATTACCAAAAATATATTTTTCAGTACAGATGGTGTTTTTTCTAACTAGTGCGAGAAGTGGTTCATTATACGCCAGGTCGAAACTTGGAAGGCTCATCTGTACTGAAAAACGTCGTACGATACACGTGCAAAAAGGAAATTCGTAACTCGTGTCGATTTAAAACACTCCCTTCGGTCGTGTTTTAATTTATCGCCACTCGTTTCGGACTTCCTTTTTTACGCACTTGTATCGTAATGTACTATTCTAAGGTAGGTAAAATCAAAAGGGCCTGTGCTTCTGAGAAAATCAATAAATTTACCTTATCCCGGCATTTGCCAAGGCTCATAGGAGCCTGGAGTCCGCTTTGACAACTAATCGCAAGACTTGGCGTAGGCACTACTTTTACGAAAGCGACAGCCATCTGACATTTCAACCCGAAGGGTAACTAGGGCTTATTGGAATTAGTCCAGTTTTCTCACAATGTTTTCCTTCACCAAAAAACAATAAATTTACCTATTTCAGAAAAAAAAACAAATTTTAGAATCTTTTTTCGCAAAAATGTCATGCAGCAGAAGTTTTCGGTTTTTCTCATACAAATAAAAACCTGTAATGGACGGTCTGGTGCAACCGACCCTTATTCTGAGACCTGAGAGGACACACTCGGTTTAGATTAGAGTGACATTATACTAGTTGTTTCTTAGTGTTATGGCAAAACAGTGTATCTTAAAAGTTTTGAATGATTCACGGTTATTTTCATTAGATTATATTGACCGGGATATAGACCGTGATTACCTTTTTGATTTTTGTCATGATTACCTTGTTGTTTTGTGGGAGCTCGACAAAAATCAAAAAGGTAATCACGGTCTATATCCCGGTCAATATAAGTCTAACAGTGTATCTTATCACACAATTCTTATACACCTGCAATAGGGAAATTGACTGTTCTTAAAATAAAATATTTTATACCATGCATGAAATAAAGCATCAGATAATTATTAGAAAAACATGGACAGATGTTATTTTTAAATCGAATTTCTATTTAATAAGTCCGGTAGAAATATTTAGAGTAACTGCATTGACCGTGACGTCACTCAATTCGATTTCATATTAAATCCATATTAGCAAGTCGTTCAAAAGCTGATTTGACTAGGAGGCAGGTAGCCCATTAGAGGGCAGAATATTTTGTGAAACTTTTTTTGCAGTAATATACCTTAGTGTGCAATGCGCCCGTGTCCTCTTCTAGCTCGACGACGTGTACTTGGTTCGTCCCCGGCTTTAGACTCTGAGTTCCGATGAGGAAACGAATCGCATCGTTTTCTCCATACTGCGGCGATAGCGCTCGTGTCTAAAATAACACCCACAAATTAGATTGAATTATAACATCTTCAAGTAAAACTGGTAGTCAAATATCAAGGTACACAATGCATTTATTAAAAGTTACTGATGATAGTAATATCCTGTGGTTAACATGAAAGAAGAAAAATCGAAACTTTGTTGATGAAAAATAGCTGATGTTAATGACAAAGAGTCCTTACCTGGTGTTCTAGACCGTATATGATAGAATTTCCTTCATCCATATTTAATGTTATTACCTAAAAAATTAGGTTTAAAGAGTGGTGATTTGTAAAAACATGTTTTATTTACTAGATTTTGTTGCAAATCGATGAGTAAAGTAGATGACGTCCAGTCCTTTGAAGTTGACGTTTACAGAATCAGAAATCACAGATGACTTTGACGTCTGCTATTTTCCCATTCCACCCAAAATAATACAAATAGAAAAATCTTTTAATAGATGAAATCTGACCTAAAGTTAAAATATAACGATACAACAAAATAAATGTGTCATTTTATTAACCGTGTATGGCTCCCCACAGACAGTCTTAAAAATTCATAATCTTAAAAAAAACTTGTATGCAATCTGACAGTTCAAACTGACACTGACAAGACACTGACAGATCTGAACTGTCAGATTGCATACAAGTTTTTTTTAAGATTATGAATTTTTAAGACTGTCTGTGGGGAGCCTATAAATCAAAGTTAGTGTTCGGTACATTTTCCGCGAAATGTAAGTAAACCTTCAGTTTATTTTGTCAGTGGAAACGGAACGCTCATTTTCTTGTAGGGATGTGCAGATATAATCGATCAATCTATCGATTCTGCTGCTGATGAAATCGTAAAACTCGTGTATTTTAGTGGTATTTCGATTTACATCTATTGTAGTGATTCAATGGTCTTTGTATCTATCAAAATCTGACCCAATGCAAATCGTATCCGCATCTGACATTCTGCTGAGTGAGAGTGTAAGACGCGACGTACATTGAATAAGATTTAAAAAAACCTTGATTAAACTGGAATAAGACTCTTTTAGTAACCTTGATTAATGCCAAGACATAATTATTTATTTTACCACAATATCGTAATAATTGCTCAAAATCGATATTATTGGGATGGCTACATCATTACAACAATTATGACAGCTGTCAATTCGCCGGTTCTATGTTTTTGTTTTTGTTTATGCAAAAGAAAAACATGAAATTAAACATTAAGGAAAATAACAGTATGTAAAGTTATTAATTATGAAATGAAAGTGTTATATTCTGCATTATTGTACATTGATCTATCTTTTATACCCTTACGCTTTCATACATGCCTGTTATACCAGTTTTTCGAAAAGTTGCAGTTTTGCAAAACAAAATGAATTCAAACGAACAGCATAGAGAAGAGATAGCCAGATTCCTGATTACCTAGAAATGAACATGAACTCTAGTGATGGTGATGACATCCATGAGTACATACCCATACATGAATATATGATATGAAAAGTCAATCAAAACATTCACAACAGCTGACTACCGAAGTGGAGCGGAGTGGAATACAGGCTGTTGGTGAGTTCCGAACTTACTGTATCAATTATTTTGAGAGCTAGGAGATTTTTAAATTTGATGAATTCTAGAGAATTTCTCTGTATCTCTATACCTATATATTTTTCTAGTTTTTATTTTACCACTTTGTGGGCGTGATTGATATACATATTGGTACCAAATTTCAGCTTTCTAGTGCTACAGTCACTGAGATTATCCGCGAACTGACGGACGGACGGTCGAGAGGCAATGTAGACGAATCTCGGCCGAGGCAGTCTGCTCTAGGCTTGTGTAGTACATGTACTATTTGTACTAATAGTACAAAAGACACGATTCCCTGCACTGTACTAGACTGAACGACTCCCAAATGATTCTGCTCTCTAGTACATTTAGTACACTCACACACGCGCAACAGTATGGGAGCGAAAGGAGCGAAGAGCCGAGAAGTGACAATGACAGCAAAGCGATTCGTGTGGTCCGACCGCAACCGTATTAGAACCGACTGACTCGGACCGAGAGCGCGCGAAAACGGCCGATCAGCTCTCGGCTAGTACCAGCGAGCGTTACTGTACGCCATATGCACAATTTGTCTCTCGCTCTCTCGATGTACTACTGTACTAAATGTCCTAAAAGAACGAACTAGTACACTTCGGAGATCGTACTAGTTGGGAGCGATCTTTTCAGTGAACGAGCAGGCACAACTCTAGTCTGCTCGGCCGAGCAAAACGTGCTTGTCGCCTCGGCCGAGGCAAGCCTACACAGAATGTTTGCCTCGCGAATGCATTGCCTCGCGACGTGCCTCGCCCTGTCTGGATCCGGCATCATTTTGCGAAATTCGGTTTTCGAAATACATAGGCCTTCTGTTGAAAGGTCAGATGGCAGTCGCTTTCGTAATAACCTAACCACAAAATTAAAATTTTGAAGAAACCCCCGAACGCGACATAGTAGACCGATTTTCAGGAAACATGGCTAAGAACACTCCCGACTAACTGCTTCAGACAAAAAAAAACTAAATCTAAATCGGTTAATCCGTTCGGGAGCTACGATGCCACAGACAGACACACACACAGACTATTAAACTTATAACACCCCGTCGTTTTTGCGTCGTGGGTTAAAAATAAGTGCCTACACCAAATCTTGGGATAAGTTGTCAAAGCGGACCCCAGGCTCCCATGAGCCGTGGCAAATGCCGGGATAACGCAAAGAGGATAAAAAAATTGGTCTTCTTAGCCTCAAGTTTGCTACTGATTTCAACACAACGTAAAGCATATTCGTACTCATTACATGTGTAGTGTATGTATCATTATGTACGCGTAACGCATGTCCATAGTATCTTCAGCTGATAGTGGCGTTCCCACGGCTATCGGGCCCAGTTCCGGCAGGAAATCCGCTCGACCGCTTCCATTTTACGCGTAACTTATCTGTGGCGTGTTTCAGGGATGCCGCTACTTGGAGTTGAGATGGTGGCGGTAGAAGAGATGAGGTGAGTTTTTACTATTACCTACTAAATACTTAATTCCGAAAAAAACTCACGATCGGAAGTCGTGGGGATTAAGCCTCCGCCACACATAAAGCGTTTTGATAGCGTAGCGTTAACGGAGCGCAATGATAGTGGTGCGCCGGCGGAACGGTGATGGCGTTCCGCTCGCAATCCGGGCTCGTTAGTTCCCACCGACGTCCGCTGGACGCAACGCCAGCGTTCGTCCGGCGCACCGCTATCGTTGCGCTTCGCTGACGCTCCGCTGACGCTCCGCTACCGCTCCGCCTACGCTATCAAAACGCGCATGTATGGCCGAGCTTTTAGTGTAAGGCCTGAGTGCACGCTCATATTGCGCATGCAGCGGGGAGGGCGTGCGGCGTGCATGTGAAACAGTTGAAGCTCATACAAGTATCCTGAGCTCCTGAGTACACTGCATAGCGTACACGAGGGCGAGCCCGCCCCACTGCCCTTCCCGCCGAACCGAACGCTCCGAGCGTCCACTCGGCTCAGCCACGACATTGGTCTAAGCGCGATAGCGGTGAGCGGCGGCCATATAGAGGTATTGGAGCGAGACACAGCGATGGGACTTTTCATTCGCACGTATGGCTGCCGCTCACCGCTGTCGCGCTTAGACCAATGTCGTGGCTGGGCCGTTACACTGCACACCGCGTTTTTGTAACGTCGTCAGCGCTGTATCCATAATACAAATTCATTTACGTACGCAAATCAGACGCACCTTATAGACCTTATAGAATATATCACTATACACCTGTACTTATTGATTTGAGTTAACTTTAAAGCTTCCGCCACACATTAAGCGTTTTGATAGCGTAGCGTTAGCGGAGGGCAGTGATAGTGGTGCGCCGGACGAACGCTGGCGTTCCGCTCCCAATCCGCGCTCGTTAGTTCCCATCGGCGTCTGCTGGGCGCAACGCCAGCGTTCGTCCGGCGCGGCGCACCGCTATCATTGCGCTCCGCTAACGCTCCGTCTACACTCTCAAAACGCGCATGTGTGGCCGAGCTTTAAGGGAAGGTTCCTTAGGTCAAATACAACTAATTTCCCTAACGCCGTGTCTTGCGTGGGCGACGATCGCGCGACCGTCGCCGTCGCGTCTCATCGCATCGTCTACTTCCATATCAATAAGGTTTGATTTCGTATGCGTCGCATCGCCGTCGCGCGACCATCGCGCGACCGTCGCCCACGCAAGCTACGGCGTAAGAAAGTATTACGCTGTCCTGCCCCTCTCACACCATGTTATTTAACATTTATAACAGCCCAGTCTGGGAGCACCTTGAACCCAGCGACGTGTCGAATTTAACGGAAAACAAAATAAAAACACGGTAGTATCTTCCTCCACCTTTTTCCTGTAACTGTTACGTTTGGGGTAAACACGAGTGACGGTGTCTCCCCTTTTCTAAAACAAGGCACTGCGTCACGAGTAGAATATTAAATAAGATCACTGTTTAGATCATTCTGCTTTTCCAAGTATAACCGCAATGACAAGTCCATAATGACCACATACAACAAACATATAGTTCGAATTCAGTTCTGGAATGGAAGATTCCCCGTAATCCGAAGTTTAGTAATAAAATTCCAAGTAAATATAAACAGCAGTCAGTGTGGAAATATCCATTTTGGGAAGTGTTGACAGGAAATCCCTGTTCGTTCTCCGCCTTAGCGCGGCAAGGAATATTACTATTATATTAGTTATCGAAAAGTGATAGCGATAGTCAACAATAAACTTTAACATACATATCTAAATTCACGTCTGTATTCCCAAAAGGCAGAGCACATAAACTGCTCAAGTATCAGCGCTACTCTTAAAGCTCGGCCACACATGCGCGTTTTGAGAGCGTAGGCGGAGCGTTAGCGCAGCGCAATGATAGCGGTGCGCCGGACGAACCTGGCGTTGCGCCCAGCGGACGCCACCGGCGGGAACTAACGAGCGCGGATTGCGAGCGGAATGCGCGCGGATGCGAGTGGAACGCCAGCGTTCGTCCGTTGCACCACTATCATTGCGCTCCGCTAACGCTACGCTATCAAAACGCTTTATATGTGGCGGAGGCTTTAGAGAGGCTTCGCACTAGCATAGATAAATCAAGAAAGATTGGTAACTCAGTACATCGCTACATGGCCTACTTAACGCGAGTTATCGTCGCTGGTACCTCTTAGTTTTCGAGATATTTACAGATGGCGCTATTTTCAATGTTTAAAAGTGCCGTCTAGTGAGATAATAATTAATTACATTGCCGAGTAACCATATCTGAATATGATTCAATATTTTGAGGCGGCGGCACCTCGTTTTTTGGCTCAGGGGTTAGAGTATTTGACTTGCATTTTTGAGATCTCAGGTTCGAGACCCAGCTCCGTTTTTTTTTTAAATTTGTTTAAAAATAATTATGTTGTTGTTTTTCACTTTTTTTATCTACCTAGTTGAATATTAGAAAAATAAAATATGATGTGAATTTGAATCATAGAAAAGTAAGTATAAATTGTTCGCGCCTACTTGTTGTATGTGTGTTTATAAAACCGATAGGCCCATAGGGAAGTACCTATCTACCTACTCGACTCTCCAATCACTTGCCGCCGTGTCAAGAGGATCATGTACTAAAGGACTGAAGTGGTTTTTGCAATGATTATGGCCCAAGAGCTGGCAGGATTTTGGAGTAGGTCCATGAGGCAACCTGGAAAGGTGCTCAGATGCTTCTCTAATCATAACCAACACCGAGTTTAACGCCGAGTGTGGAATTGAAAAACGAGCGAGTGTAAGGATTCTATAGTTGAACCACGAGCGAAGCGAGTGGTTCGAGAGTAGAATCCTGAACTTGCGAGTTTTTTAACACACGAGAAGTAAAATACATTTGCACCCGAGTGTAACACAAAACTTCTCCCCTCACTATAGCGAAGAAACTACAAGGCAAAAAAATGCGTTTATCACTGCTTCCAGTAGTTCCACAGGTGGTAAATCATCTTTATTACCAGATTCACCTGCTTTTATCAATTTTAAAGCAGTTTATTTGACTTTATTCAAGGTCAAATTACTTTACCCACTAGTGGATAAAATGCGTTTTTACCCGCTGGTATTAAAGGACAAAACACGTGTTTCCGAGCTAGTGAGGGGAAAAAATATTTCTATTCTATTCTATTCTATATGTATATTGATCATATTAAACACTGAGAAATGCCCATCTGAGGGCAGATATGAGAGCAGGACAGCCGAGAATGTGGGATCGGAACGTAAGGTGATGGCGTGAAACAGAACGTTGTATGATAGTAGAATGACAGTAGGTGTGAAAGGCAATGGGAGAATAGTTTTGAACGATGAGCGTTCGAACGTGAAAGAATTTAGTAAAATCTGTTAATTTCTTATTTGCTGCTTAATTAAAAGTTACTCATTGTTTATTGCTGGGTTTTCATTCGAGGCATAACAATATCCCACAAATATATTGTTTTATTCCCCATTAATATTCGATATGTAAAAATACCCCAAATAAATAATAGCACTGGACCCTACTCATAGTGTTGTGTTCCTGCCGGTGAGTAAGGGTGCCAGAGCTCAACGAGGGTGCGGTGTGTTGATGACGGGAGCACTTACGGAACGGATTCAAGTACCCGATTGGTAAAAAAATACTTTATTGTTTTTGTAAATTTCGGTGTTATATAATGATAATGTTGTATGATCAAGTTCCAAATTTTTAAATATTACGACTTAGGTCATTTAAATGAAATTATTTCGTGAATTGAACAATACCATTTGTCGCGAGAGTATAGTAATGCCATCTATTGTTTTACGAGTCAAACATATAAATTGGACTACGGAGTTCCCATTCTTTGTAGTCTCTTTTCTCTGGCACTAGGTACGTCCGATCCGAATCCGAATCCATGACAATAAGATCCGTAGTAGCCGTAGAACTATTTGTATGGTAATATACATACGCACTACTAGATCGGATCGGATCTACGGCCCAACAAACAAAATATCCTTATAAAATCTATCTATAAGGGCTAAACACTCATAGTAGTTTTAAAATAGCATTCATTATGCCAGAGTTCCTTATAGCGGCTCATTATAAGAGAATTTGGCCTAATAGTACATTTACTCTTATAATTTGGCCATGTACACGTTAATAAGTCAAATTTATATGACTGCAATAAGGGTTTAAAAATATTTACTCTTATAGTAGCTCATTATAAGAGGATTTGGCCAATAGTACATTTACTCTTATAACTTGGCCATGTACACGTTAATAAGTCCAATTTATATGACTGCAATAAGGGTTTAAAAATATTTACTCTTATAGTAGCTCATTATAAGAGGATTTGGCCAATAGTACATTTACTCTTATAACTTGGCCATGTACACGTTAATAAGTCCAATTTATATGACTGCAATAAGGGTTTAAAAATATGTATTCTTATAGAAGCCATTTAAAATGCTTTTTCGCTGTATAATATTCAAAGCACTATAAAAGCTTTTGTTATGGCCAATTATTCTTATAAAAGTAATGCATAAGATAACTATGATGCTTTATGCCTCATAGGAGCATATTATAAAACGTCTATCCAGCAAACAAATTATAGCATTTTATAAAGTGTTTAAAAGAATTAAAGCAATACATTTTCTCTTATACAATAATTATAAAGGCATTATTCTTGAAAGTGTCGTATTAAAAGTTTTTATAAAACTTGATTCGTCATTTTGAAAATCCAGCGAATGTGAACAATCTGATCCCAACTTATCGATTAGTGGTTCCGTAGAGGATGCCATTATGGAATAATTATAAGAATATGCAGGCAAGCAGCAGTGACAGTAATACAGGTATATCGTTAAATGATGAATTGAGTTTGGATTTAGCTTAATAATTATATTTTTTGTTCTTATTTAAGGTGTCTGTAGCTCTGCGGTGAAAAATGTTAGAGTATATACAGCGGGGCCGCGGGGCAGATCTCGACTGGAGGGCAAATGTAACTGGTACATTGTTTCCATGTTTTACAATGTTCACATTATTAAATAGAGTGTCCACCGGTTATACCAGACTAGCATGCACTCGGAGGTGGCCAATTATACATAACTGAGCGTATAAGAGACTATTACCAAGGCACTCAGATTTTTTATCCATCAGTGCCTACTAATATTAATTTTTAAGATTAACTTTATTAGAATAAGTTCCAAAAGTGTATTCCTTACTTTATGGACTTTGGTCTGAAATAAAAAAAAATCTTTTATTGCGGATTATCATTGTGAATGTTGGACGATCTGAATAAGTGAATACAATGTTCGGCTATTTTAAGAAGAAACCGATTTTATATGTAGTCCTTTTGGGACTAAGACAGATTAAAATTGAGGACAAATAAAGACAAACTCACTGTTTTTAAGATATTTATTTATGTGCAACGAAACCAAACCGATACAAGTAACTTTATAAGATTAATATTTTCAGTTCTATTGCTCACGATGTTGCTGTTTCAATGAGTCTACATACTTCAAAATATTAATATATTCTTCAGAGCGCCTACACGGTGGTAGAAATTGTAATTAACCTATCAGTATATTTCCAAAATAATAAGTAGTTTCCTTTATCGAGGTCTTCATCAAATTCACAAAAGATATATTGATTTTCGTTTTCTTGTTTTGAATTATCAGCGCCATCTTTGCTTGGTGTGATTTTCTTACAACCTCAACTATTTCCTGCGTCCTCATCCATTTTGCATGTTTTTTGATCCACCACTCCGGGCTTATTTTTGGGTGTAAGTAATGATTGTGACTGATTTTCTCCATCAGAATATGTGCCGTTTTGTTGTAGTTCATCTGTAATAAAAAAAAAATATTTGAAGTCTTAGGCTAGGCTGTTTATAGTTATCGACACAAAGTCCATTGTGATGGCGGTACTGAAATCGTCTGTGGTTTTCAATAGCACTTACTTACTAAGAGGAGGAGAAGAGTGTCATCTTCACGTCGCTAAAAACGGCTGACTATGTATCTCATCCACAGATTCTGTAACAATAACCATAATAATAAATATCAATAGAGTATTTGACTCAGCATTTACAATAAATCAATAGGAAGTAATAAAATAAGGCACCAGAAGATTAAATATTCCGAGGCACAAGTTTGTTTTAAATTGAAAATTCTACGTATAACTTCCTAATGAAATATTGAAAATATCAGTATTACCTGACATGCTGCGGACTACACGGTTTTATTTTGTTCTATGCCGGTTAATCGAACCAAACCTTTATCAAAGCGTTCCCCAAAATACCGGTTTAAAAAGAACAAAAATGCAATTTCAAAGTTTTGCGCCAAGTACATGATAACTAGACAGCGGATTTCAGGTAGCGATTTAAATATTAATATGGATATGACTAGTGCAATTTTTTAAATACATGTCATGTGGTTTATAATCTATTATTATTACCTACATCGCACACCACAAACTTCACTGAATAATTAGATTAAATTAATGTTATTTTTTCAACAAACTACATTTAAAAAAAAGTATTTTATTCTAAATAATGGACTTTCAATTTAAATATATATAAGAAGCGAATTATTTTCATTTTTATATTCTTTGAGCCATAATAGAAGTTTTTACTGTGCAATGCGCAGAAGAAATATTAAAGAAATAAGTATAAATAAATATTTTTTTATTTTTATTTATTATCATTATAATTTTTGCCCAATATTCACAAAAGCATCCAAAAAGGGTTTTACTTTTATGTTCCCATACATTTTTTCGTGTGTAGAAAAATAATAAATATTCTATGCGAGTCATATTCATATTAATATTTAAATCGCTACCTGAAATCTGCTCTCTAACGATAACGTTATGAATTTTTAACTGGTATCCGTTACAAATATTTAACTAGATGGTAAGGTTCGGGATTTCACTAATTGTGAGAAGGAACCCTAAAGATATATAAAATGGCGAATCTTAAGTAACACCGGTGGCTATTATAAAGTGTTTACTCTTATAGAGTATTTGTAAATGATGTGCTTACTGCTTTTACTCTTATAACAGCCTTGCTTAAGACATGTCAAAATTAATTAACCGCATTTTTAGTACAAAACCGTTGAAATACAAGGGCGCATTAATAATACAACACATTTTATATCACATTTCACCATGAAATTGGATTCCCACACAGTTTTCATAATAAATAAGCAAATAATTGTAATATGTAAAAGTTAACTTACCGTTTACTAACTTGCAAAATGGATGACTTGATGATGATGTACACATAAATCACTACGAAAAGCACAATAAACTTTTAAAACAGCATCCTGTTTCGCTGTTATGAGTTTTACTCCCTTATATCTGATGATCACAAAACGTGTACAAGAGCTATTGCCCTTATTAAAGCTTTGAATATGATTCTTACAAATATAATTGCCTTTATTAAAGCTTTAAATATGATTCTTATTAGTACATTAGCCTTTTAAAAGCACTTTTCTTGCCATTATAAGGTTAACTTTCTTATTGCATGCCATAATAAAGCACGTACAAGATAAGAAAGCTAATAATATAGCAACTACAAGGGGGATATAAGGTTTTTGGCCTTATAAGGTGTGCCCAAATGCCCTCTTGTAAAGGGTTTACAAGGTTATTATAAGAGTACTATTTTTGGCATTATAAGCCACTATAAGACTAATTTTTGTTAGTTGGGCGGCTACAACTAGTGCTACTACGGATCTTATTTTTACGGATTCGCATAAGACGTAGTGCGACACCACTCTTAGAGGATTGAAAGTATAGGTACTAAATATTCCTGGAAATTATCACGTTAAACGTATGTTTGTAGCACAACTTACCATCCAGCGGGCCGATTTTTGAGTCTCACGCGTTTGAATTCAGAAAATTGTCACTGAAAATGATAAGCAAGTCACCGTTTTCAACCGGTATTTTAGTGACAAAATCCCGTATGTGAGATTCAAAAATTGCCCTCCTGTAGGGACATAAAATTGTAGAAATGACGTAGTGACAACTTTGGTTTTTGTCCCTTTTCTTACGTAGGTAGGTAGTAGGTACATGACTTGAAAGGGTTAGGTAATTTTTATAACTCGTAAGGTATAGCGGGGCAAATCTTAACTGGGGGGCAAATGTAACTGGTCCATTTTTTCCATGTTTTACAATGTTTGCGTTATTAAATAGAGTGTCCACCGGTTATATATTATGCGTGTTATGTAGGCGTGTTCAGTGAATATATGTAGAACTCAACATCATAGTGTAATAACGGAAAAAAATGATTAGTTACAATTGCCCCCAGTTGAGATTTGGCCCGCTGTACCTTACATGTACTATCAGAAATAACATTTTGGCAAAGTGGAACTGCTATCGAATTCCATAAAATTATGGCATAAGCACTATTTTGTCAAGTCGGTTCTTTACAAAAAATTTTATTTTATATTGTTATTGGTATGGCGATGGCGGCGCGACCAAAGGTTTTACCGCGTTTTTACGATCCTGCTGGAATGCTCGCTTTTAACAGACTTTGAGGTTTTAAATGGATTCCGTTGGTAGATGTATACATTTTAAGTGCTACCTATCTTCGGGGAATTCAGTAAGAAGTGCCCTGTAAGTTTCCATAGTTCAAGCTCAGGCTTTCCCAAGGATGTCACTGTTACCCTTGAATTCGAGAAAAAAAACTAACGTGATCCCCCACATGCTTCGTCGAAACACAGATGTAATTCGTAATCCGTAAAAAAAAAAAACAAAACAAACCACAATATCTGCAACAAGTTTCGTCAACACACAAAAAACAACATCTACAAATTATTCCCAAGAAGTTCTCATTACGCTGGCCGCATTCCCACGCTGTATAGCGATGGAAACTTGGACCAGCCAAGACCCAGAGCGGGCATCACCACCCTTGTCCCGTAAACGTTTGCCCAACTCCCTAAATAGCTCAAAAGCCTCATTACCCCAGGGTCTCTCAACAGCGACGGGTTTCCCAAGGTGACTTCGTTGGCCTGGCTCTTATCAATCTTATATCATTATCACTGAGATTCTAAAACCGAAAATTTTGTAGGAAGGAATACAATTATTAGACTTATATTGACCGCAATATAGACCGTGATTACGTTTTTGATTTTTGTCGAGCTCCCGATATTTGACGCAGTCACTTGCACCATGATCATGGAAAGCTGAAGAAGGCGGGTGGATGTCAAAGTTGTGTAGACAGCGCGTGATCTACCCTCGTTTGCGAGCGTCGGCTGCTTTCGCTTTCAACGTTACCACTAGGGTGTGCAAACCGGTTAACCGGTTAACCGAAAAACCGGTTAACCGAGACTTTTTGGCCTCTGTTAAAAACCGGTTTTTATAGTCTGTAACCGGTTAATAACCGAAACTGTATTTATTTCTCAAAATTTTGAAAATTAGGCATTAAAAGGTTCAAAAATACGTAATTATTTAATGTTTTGTAATAATAATAGTACATTTCGTTATAAGTGCGAGAAGTATGTCATTACTTCACGAGTCCCGAGACATTTTGTCACGAGCGGCACGCGAGTGGCAAATCTCGGGACGAGTGAAGAATGACATTCTCGCACGTGTGACGAACGACGTTTTTTAATACAGTTGCGAAAAAACACTACTACAACGAAATAAAACAATCCGAACTATCAATTTTCCCATGGACATTGACGGATTATTTGACAATTCAAAGGCGTATTTTTGAAGCTTTTAAACTTGCGTGCATATTTTCGAGTTTGCTATTCATCTAACATAATTTATTTCATGGAGTGACATAAAAACATAAACATTTACGATTTGGAACGATTCTTTAATGTACAACCACATTTTAATTTAATCGATCCATTTATGCCCCGACGTATTGCAAATAACGTAAAATAATTATGACAAATCGCGTAACATATTGAGGTTTTTGTACGTGCATTCAGTTAAAACATGGTAGACGCCTCTACTTAGACAGTAGAAGACGCGTTTCGTTCCAATCATGTTATGTTTACACGACTCATTATGACCGAATTTTCAAAGTATAAACCATTTTATAAATTATGTTTAGCATGACTAAAAGTAAACAATTACATATGAAAATTAACGTTTTAAATATTAGGAACTTAATAGTATGTTTATAGTTTTATTCTGTCTTAGTAAACTAGACTAATATGAAAACAGCTCGGTAAGTAGTCGTAAAATGGAACGTATACTTCTTTTTACGCACTAGTTCGTAAAATACAACTTCTCGCACGCTAAACAGCCAAAAAACGGGCACTTTTTGAGCAACTGTATTAAAAAGATTTATTCATTACTTTTCATTGACAACATTATTATATGTAATGATTTTATTTTAAAAATTTGTCCCGAGTCTCAATTATACATTTTATACAATACAGTAGAGTCCGGTTAGTATATTACGACTCCGCATAGACCTAACGTCCAACCTCTTACAACGACATAAGCACAGGTATTTATTTGGTTTTCGTATGTGATAGTATGAAAGTACATCTGTTTATTACGACTCCAATTTTAACGACCAGCCGCTTTTTACGACACATTTTACACAGAATCCGTCCGTCAAGTCCGGTTACAACGACGAGGGACAACGTTTTTAGTTTTACTAGTAAATTGAGGAAACAAAGCTACTTCCACCCGACGGCCCCCTGTCTTGCCTACAACAAGTAGCAAAATTACATTGTGGCCATGTAACTTTTTGAAGTATTGCTTTTAAAATTTTAATAATTTGTTCGCCTCGGGTCTAATCTTATAAGCTAAATAGAACCCAATTTTTATATTTCGATTGCGTATAAACTAGCTTTACTTACAAATGATGAGCAAGCACGCATACTAAAAAGGACTTTTCTAACTAAACAAGTCACAATAAAATAAGGTATTAATACTATGATAATAATACTCTGTAAATAAACCTATTGATTGAAATGTTTTAGTACATAATAGAGATGTAGATATTACTTTTAATTAAAAGAAATGAAATTCGTTTTGTACGACATCCGGTTAGTACGACGTAATATCGGCGGTCCCTTGAGCGTCGTTGTGACCGGAGTCTACCGTATATTTCAAACTATATTTTTTAAAAGAAAGGTAAAATGGAGATATTGGTTTTCTTACATCAATTGCTTGTATTACTAGGGGCTCTGGGAGCTGTAGACCTTCGCGACATGCCTAGAAAACGCAAAACTGACGAATCACATTCAAACCACACAAGCCTTTTTTAGCAATTTCCGCATTTACCAAATTTCCAAAAACTGGATAAAAATGATCTTCATCGTGCAAGTAATACCTCCTACGATATCATCAACATCAGAATTCTTAAAGGTAATGGTAATTATTGCGTAGTACGGCCATTTACTAAAAATCCTCAAAACCGGTTAATAACCGGTTAACCGGTTTTGAAGAAAAAGTCTCGGTTATTAACCGGTTTTTTAAGTTAACCGGTTTTTGCATACCCTAGTTACCACGTCGCATTCACACTCGTTAGTTTGTCCAAAAGTCCAAACACACCATATACTACGTTTTTTGTTCGACTCTGATTGCTAACATGAAATACCAACAGTTCTACTTCGAAGAGATTTTAATGTTTTGTTTCCCATTTTGCATACATTTTACTAAGCTGTCCCGAAATACTATATATTTCGCCAATCGTAATATGGGTGTTATTCCATACAAAATTCGAATTTCCAATACGTCACGCTTAACTTCATACTAAAATCGTGACGTAAAGGAAAAAAATGAAGACGTTTTTTATCGTCGGGATCGAATGAGCTTGTGATTCTGAGAAGACTGAGCCCAACCACGTCCAGATCTGGTGAAATTCGATATCAGGGATTTTTTTATAAATACCCAGACAATCAATTGACTGGGATAATTTTATGTTTGGTTCTCTCTTTGACAATTTCATGTCAAACACCCAGCTACCTTTCCAGCTCCAAACTGCCATCGTAAACTGACCGCTTGTTGCTAAGCGCACTTTTGGTCGTTTTGCCTCGGCAAACGCCGCACACGGCGAAAAACGCAAGAATGCCATTCTGAACTATATTTGGACTAAGTCTTGCTCGTTTTTGAACCCACAATGACCAGGGTCACGGTGTCGTATAACGCGCTTTCTTTTAAAAATGGTCAAAATGGTCGCCTAAGTTTTTATTTAGGTACCGTAGCCATATTTTGTTACTCGATCAGTTAAGAACCTCGAATCTGTGATGGTGGCAGTGTCTGGAATATCGACTATAGGCTAGTTTCCTACTAGTCAAATCAGCTTCTTTTTAAGAACTGTCAAAACGATGTGGTAATATGGAATTTACTATGAAATACTGAGGACTCTGAGGAGTGACGTTGCGGTCAATTCATTTACTTTATATCTTTCTCCTTGACTTATTAAATAGAAATTATGTTAAAACATAACTACTGTCCATGTTTTTCTTCTAATCATGTGGTGCTTTATTTCGTGCACTGCATAAAATATTTTTCCCCTCACTAGCTCGGAAACACGTGTTTTGTCCTTTAATACCAGCGGGTAAAAACGCATTTTATCCACTAGTGGGTAAAGTAATTTGACCTTGAATAAAGTCAAATTAACTGCTTTAAAATTGATAAAAGTAGGTGAATCTAGTAATAAAGATGATTTACCGCCTGTGGAACTACTGGAAGGAGTGATAAACGCATTTTTTGCGTTGTAGTTTCCTCGCTATAGTGAGGGGAAAAGTTTTGTGTTACACTCGGGTGCAAAAAAAAAAAAAATGTATTTTACTTCTCGTGTGTTACAAAAACTCGCAAGTTCAGGATTCTATTCTCGAACCACTCGCTTCGCTCGTGGTTCAACTATAGACTCCTTTCACTTGCTCGCTTTGCAATTCCACACTCGGCGTTAAAATACAACTTTGCCCCCTTGTATAACAAATAACTATTATTTTAAGTATATGAAACTAGCCTATTGTAATGGTATCTTAGGTAAAAGATGAAGATCGAGTGATAATCTCTATCAGTCTATTCAGTCTATTTTTAAGAGTAATACATATACCTACCTACATAAAAAGTTCCTGGACATTTAAAAACGGGAATTCAGCACATTTATTTCTGTAACTGCGGCGTATAAAATATGATAAAACATTTTCTTCAATTACTTATAGTGCAAATGAAGACGAATCCAATGAAGTCAGGCGGATTTGTCGTAAGGATCATCATCTTAAGATCATGAGAGATCATGAGCTATGTGAGAGGTACTATCAGCTGCAAAAGTGCATGGCGAATTTATCAATGATTAAGAGGCTACGGGAGCGATTATAGTTGACGCGTTATAGTGAGCGTGTTTATAGCTACTCGCCCAGCGGTGAGCTATCAATATCGCCGTGTCTCTTTTATTTGCACGGGAGTGATTATCTTTTGTAAGTTTTTATAGCCGGATTAGCCGGTAGCTGACAGTTTACTAGCTCGCGGTGGGACCAGTGCCTTAGATACTTTACCGAGTTAGAAAATATCAAATTAAGATTTACCTAACAGAAATGAGCGAGACGTGTTGGGAGTTGGGAATGTCAGGAATGTCAGGATACAAAGGAGTGACGAGAGCGGAACCTCGATTTTAAATATTTGTTCTGAATGGACAATTTTTTTCGATAAATCTAGTTAATTAGGTTAGATTAAGATCATAATATATATGTAAGTAATGAAATATTCATAAGAGCTTGTTATTATGCCTACCCTACATGAATAAAGATATTTTGAATTTTGAATTTTTTGAATTAGTATATTCCCGAATTGAAAGGGGGGCTCCTTTCCATTTTAGCATTTTCGCTCCTGTAGCGTCTTAAGAGCTCACTGAAAATCTCTCTTCATTCTTCAATCCTCCTCCGGACTGCCTTTGTATCCTTTTCTAAAGTCACATCCTTTGAGTAAGACGTGTTGGGAGTTGGGAATGTCAGGAATGTCAGGATACAAAGGAGTGACGAGAGCGGAACCTCGATTTTAAATATTTGTTCTGAATGGACAATTTTTTTCGATAAATCTAGTTAATTAGGTTAGATTAAGATCATAATATATATGTAAGTAATGAAATATTCATAAGAGCTTGTTATTATGCCTACCCTACATGAATAAAGATATTTTGAATTTTGAATTTTTTGAATTAGTATATTCCCGAATTGAAAGGGGGGCTCCTTTCCATTTTAGCATTTTCGCTCCTGTAGCGTCTTAAGAGCTCACTGAAAATCTCTCTTCATTCTTCAATCCTCCTCCGGACTGCCTTTGTATCCTTTTCTAAAGTCACATCCTTTGAGTAATTATGTTAACTAGAGAGGGCACCTCAACTTGATTTTGTGTAACAACACTTAGAGCTGATCAGCACAAACGCGCTTAGTCTGTGCCGAACGGCTGTGGTAGATTGACGTATCGCAATGATAAATATTTCGTCTAAATAATGCCGTCATGTGTAGTGAGGTACTGTACAAACTGCTCAGGAAAATCTAACAAAAGCCAAGGAGTGACTTTTCATATGTAGGTTTACTGCATTTTTGTTTAAACACGCTTACTTTTTAAAAAATGTATCAATATAAACTCATGCCAAAGCGCCATGTCGCGGCGGCCATGTTTCGTTGAAACCAAAGAGTAAAAAATGCAACAAAAGCAGACGTGACAATATCGCAAGTTCAAGTTCAAGTTTCCTATCATACATTAAATTATATATATTTATCGACGCAAAAAAGGTTATTTAATTATTATTGTGAAAATTGCACAGTTTTCCGACATTTCGGTCAATTATATAAATTCGACACGCGTATTGAGAATATGTTATAAGACTCTCAATACGCGTGTCGAATTTCATGTGAGTCTGTAAATGTAAGTGCAGTACCTAACCTGCCTGAATGAATTTGGGTAGGTAGACGGTCAAGCAAATTATGAGAGTATAAAACGCGCGAAATCCAAATTTTCTATGGGACGATAAACCCGCGCCCAATACATACATGGATGCAGATAAAGTTATGTATGCGACTATACATAATTAGGCATTAAAACACTCATGTTATCTTATTAACACAACAAAAACAACACTCATGTTTTAATGCCTGCCATTATGCAAATGTCACATAAATAACTAATATCCAGTTGCGGCTACGTGTACACATGTACGCTCAGTCCGTATGCAGCTTTCTATGTGGGCATTTAAAAAAATTGGGACTCACAGAGTTGTTAAGAAAAAGTTAAATCGCTGTCAGTTTTGCAACGATAATTTTAAGCATGGAATTTCAATAAAAACATCGTTTTTGTTTTAATTATGTAAATTATACTAAGCTATAATCTAAATTCAGAACGTGAAAAAGTTTAGTTTTAAATACAGATTTCAAGCTTGATTGTCGTTACAAAACTAACAGCTATTTATGTTTTTTGTTAACAACTCACGCTAATTGAGAGTCATAAATTTAAAAAAGTGCCCATGTAAACCCATGTCGCTTCTATACTACGACTTCTAATCTATGCACTCTATGCAGGGCTCATCATCGCGACCGAAAGGTCGTAAGCGCCGAGTAAAATCGTAGCGCTTGCGACGTTACGGAAGCAGGCCATTGGTTCACACCCCGCCCCCTCGCCCCGCCTTCAGCTTACAGGCTGTGACACGTTCGTTGTTTGCTATAGCTCCTCTATACGAAGTAATAATTACTCAATGGTCACATCATACCAATTTAAATCTAATAAGTAGGGTAGGTCTAGATATGTATTTACTTGAAACAGCAATACGAGAATTGACCCCCAGATACTAATTTCGTCAACAGTGTCACTGCCACTGAAAGGTTCATAAGGTCAACTCCCATACTGGTCAAAAACCTTATCTCTTATCATTTTAGCGCCTCCCGACGTCCGGCTAAATTCATTTACGTCTATTCACAACTCAACAACCAAAAGGACGTAAGCGCCAAGAGATTCCTATAAGAAAACGACATTTTAAATTAGCGAGTTTGGCAAAGTTAATTTTGCGGTCGGCAGAATTAATTCGCAAGTTAAGGCTGCTTTCAAAAAAAACGTCAAAAGAATGTAAAATTGATTTAGTCGGTGAAATACTACACTTTCCGTTATCCAATAGATTTATTTAATTCAAGTCCCAGTTAGAGCATCTTATTATCTTGATTTTTATAAGACTGAATTTTTGAAAACTAGCTCACTAAATTAATTATGAATTTTTCTCTAATGCACGTTTAGAAAAACGCACGTATAAAGCTGAATCAGTCGATCTTATTTGTAAAATTTGGACAATTTTGAATATTAAAACGGGTAAATTTATAATTCGTATATTCTGTAACACAATCATTTCAGACTAGATTTTTATTTTAAGTTTTTGAAAAAGAGTAAACTAGCCTAAGGCGAATTCAATTTTTTTCAGAAATTACCTAAAATTAAGTGACAATTTCTTTGAAAATCTACATCACATCGAAGTAAGTTTTGTACTAAATTAATCTGCAACGTTTACTTAAATTGCTGTTATGCCTTAGTGATTATAAATTGCTATTATTGATTTTTGACAATTTTTTGAAAACGAGCCTTCACCGGTACAATTATTACCACTTTTGGACATTTTCTCATATTTTGTTAGACCAAGTAGAAAAAGTCCTATAATGTGATATATATTTATAAACTACTCGCAAAGCCCTTTAATTTGATACCACACACGGTATGATCGAGCGCTCGGTTGCGATTTCACTATTTTTAACACGAAAGCCCTCTTAATTGTTTAATGATGCTTGTTTTTGAGTGCACGGTTAGGTTTGCGAGTATATGAGACGCGGCGCGGAGAGGTCCTCAGTTGTTCGTGAGCAGCGCGCGCGGCCGGTCGCGGGTGTAGTACAGGATACAGTGATGAAGTGGCTAGTTCTGGCGTGTTTTCTACTGTGGGCGAGGCATGGGGAAGGGGGTGGTGAGTTTTTGTATTTTTATTGACTTTTTTGAGAAGAAAAGCTTTAGGAAGTAATCTGGAGCAAAAGCGTGCTTCATACTATCATGTTACTTTTTGATAAATAGGTAAATTAATAATATTGTTCTCACGAAATATTAAATTTAAGAGAAATCCCATTTATAATAGTTTTTATAGGATTTTTAGGCTAAATTAAATATTTATACGGTGCGCTTAGATGAGTTTGGCAAACCGAAAACTACCTCCATTATTATAAACTTTTTATTTAAATAATTATCGTAACGTTTTTCTAACAATGTAGGTTTAAATTTAAGTTCTATTTGTGCTCAAGTTATTACGAACATTTTTATCATTTTCACTTCTTCTTTATTTCGTTACCGACCAAATTTAAACGTTAAACCGTTAAAAGGTATTTAAATTCAAATTCAGTTCTACCCACAAAAATATTAGTAATTTAAAATCAAACTTAAAAAACCGTTACTGTGAGTCAATTTAAATCAAGTGGAAGAAAATCAGGTCAATCGATTAATAAACGATCCTGAGCATGTATGACTATAACCTATGAGTGACATATAATGTACTGACATGTGACAAATAGGTAATATAGACATATTAGGCATACTAGGTATTGTTCAGCAGTGCTGGGAATTTTGACGTTTCTGTTACGTTTTCCTGTAATAGCTAGGTTTAAAAAAGTTACGATGCCAGCGCGGAAAAGAGGAAATTAAAACATGACCGAAGGGAGCTTCATAAGTTGCGACTTGCGAGTCCTATTCGTATGTGTATCGTTCAAAGTGCACTGCAACATCATAAATGTATTGCAAAATCATTGAAATCCATTCATTATGCCCATGAAAACTGAAATAGTACATACAAGTACATTACGATACAAGTGCGGAAAAGAAGAAGTTCGAGGGAAGGGGGGTTAAATCGACACGAGTGAAGAATTTCCTTTTCGTACGTGTATGATAAATAGGTAAATGAATAATATTTCTCTTCATTTACCTATTTAATGTTTCGTATTAATGTTAAGAGAAATCCTATTTATAATAATATATTCTTTATAGGATTTTTAAGCTAAATTACATATGTATACGGTGCGCTTGGATGAGTTTGGCAAACCGAAAACTACCTCCATTATTATAACTTTTTATTCAAATCATTATCGTAACGTTTTTCTAACAGTGTAGGTTTAACTTTAAGTTCTATTTGTGCTCAAGTTATTATTAACTTTTTTATCATTTCCACTTCTTTTTTTATCGTTATCGACCAAATTTAAACGTTAAACGGCTAAAAGTTACTAACATTCTAATTCATTTCTAGTTCTACCCACAAAATTATAAGTAATTTCAAATCAAACTTGAAAAACCGTTACTGGTAGTCAATTTAAATCAAGTGGAAAGCTAAAATAAATTAAAACATGACCGAAGGGAGCTTCATAAGTTGCGACTTGCGAGTCCTATTCGCATGTGTGTCGTTCAAAGTGCACTGCAACACCATAAATTGAAATCCATTCATTATGCCCATGAAAACTGAAATAGTACAATTACGATACAAGTGCGGAAAAGAAGAAGTTCGAGGGAGGGGGGGAGGGGGGTTAAATCGACACGAGTGACGAATTTCCTTTTCGTACGTGTATAATAAATAGGTAAATTAATAATATTTCTCTCACGAAACATTAAAGTAAAAAAAAATCCTATTTATAATAAGTTTGGCAAACCGAAAACTACCTCCATTATTATAACTTTTTATTCAAATAATTATCGTAACGTTTAACTTTAAGTTCTATCTGTGCTCAAGTTATTATGAACTTTTTTATCATTTCCACTTCTTTTTTTATCGTTATCCACCTAATTTAAACGTTAAACGGCTACAAGTTACTTATATTCAAATTCATTTCTACCCACAAAATTATTAGTAATTTAAAATCAAACTTAAAAAACCGTTACTCGGAGTCAATTTAAATCAAGTGGAAAGCTAAAATAAATTATTTAAGTAGCTATCTCGAAAAATTAAGGTTATTTTCAGGCAACTCTTTTTTTTTTACAGTTTTCCATTATTTTGAATTAGCGATAGATGTTCCATGTTCCATTATAACATTTTATCGGTGATTCAGGAAAAAACAATATGCAAATAATTAAATAATACTCTTTTTTAAGTTTTCCTCATAGATGTATATGTAGGTATACAGAAGATACATTGCAATGAAGTTCTCAAAATGGTAACAAGTACGTTTGTTATATTCTTGTCACGTTCTAATTTAAACGAGTAGGTACTAGGTACGTTTAAAGCTAGAAGGAATAGGCATCTGTTATCTATTCTTATTATTTCTTACGTTACAAGTATATCTTCCATTTGCAATGGTTGTATGTTCAATAGGCAAATTGACTGTAGTTAAAATAAAATATTTTTCCCCTCACTAGCTCGGAAACACGTGTTTTGTCCTTTAATACCAGCGGGTAAAAACGCATTTTATCCACTGGTGGGTAAAGTAATTTGACCTTGAATAAAGTCAAATTAACTGCTTTAAAATTGATAAAAGGAGGTGAATCTAGTAATAAAGATGATTTACCACCCGTGGAACTACTGGAAGCAGTGATAAACGCATTTTTTGCGTTGTAGTTTCCTCGCTATAGTGAGGGGAAAAGGTTTGTGTTACACTCGGGTGCAAATGTATTTTACTTCTCGTGTGTTAAAAAACTCGCAAGTTCAGGATTCTATTCTCGAACCACTCGCTTCGCTCGTGGTTCAGGGTTCAACTATAGAATCCTTTCACTTGCTCGTTTTTCAATTCCACACTCGGCGTTAAAATACAACTTTGCCCCCTTGTATAACAAATAACTATTATTCCACGCACGAAAAAAAACATCACATAATTATACTAAAACCACGGAAAGACGTTATTTTTCAACCCAATTTATATTTTATAAGTCAGAGAGAAATATATAAAGTAAAACAGTTGACCGCACAATTTTTTATCAATTCTATATTAGCAAATCGTTCAAATTCGTTTTGACAGCTCCTAGAAAATGCTGATTTGACTAGAAAGAACGCAAGTAGCCTATTGTTCAGGTTTAAACTTTTATCCCAAAGTATGCTTTAGAAATGGATGTTTTATAATGTTTGCCCGCAGCTTCGCTCGCGTTAGAAAGAGATAAAAAGTAGCCTATGTCACTCTCCACCCCTTCAACTATCTCCACCTAAAAAATCACGTCAATTCGTCGCTCGGTTTTGCCGTGAAAGACGGACAAAGAAACAGACACACACACTTTCCCATTTATAATATTTATTATGTAGTATAATATTATAATGTATATAGGTATTTGTGTATTAAATATATCGTTGTCTGAGTACCCACATCACAAGCCTTCTTGAGCTTACCGTGGGACACAGTTAATCTGTGTCAGAAATGTCCGAATATCATATTAATTTATGAACAAACGGGAGGGTTTGATTATATTCCATTGTTAAGTGCATGAGTGACATGCAAATCCAAATTTGGTTTTGAATCTCAGACACCACGGATCACAATATCGTGGTCTCACCGAGCTGATCTGATGATGGATATAGCAAATCCATAGGGACCCTGTACTAAAACAACTTAACCTAACTTCTTTAAATTTGTTAAAGTAAAATTTGTCCATTGAAAGAAAGGCACAATCAGCGATAAAGATATAAGTACCAACGTTTCATATAAATAAAAAACAACAACAATAAGCTGAACAATAAAGTCTCCGCCACACATAAAGCGTTTTGATAGCGTAGTATTAGCGGAGCGTTAGCGGAGCGCAATGATAGCGGTGCGCCGGACGAACGCTGGCGTTCCGCTCGCAATCCGCGCGCATTCTGCTCGCAATCCGCGCTCGTTAGTTCCCGGCCAGACTCCAGAGGGCCATCTGTACTGAACTATGCCGCACTATACACGTGCGAAAAGGAAATTCGTAACTCTTCCTCTCCGCACTTGTATCGTACTATTGTAACCGTTTGTACTGAACTATGCCGCATTATACACGTGCGGAAGAGAAATTCGTAACTCTTCCTCTCCGCACTTGTATCGTACTATTGTAACCGTTTGTACTGAACTATGCCGCATTATACACGTGCGGAAGAGAAATTCGTAACTCTTCCTCTCCGCACTTGTATCGTACTATTGTAACCGTTTGTACTGAACTATGCCGCATTATACACGTGCGGAAGAGAAATTCGTAACTCTTCCTTTCCGCACTTGTATCGTACTATTGTAACCGTTTGTACTGAACTATGCCGCATTATACACGCGCGAAAAGGAAATTCGTAAGTCTTCCTCTCCGCACTTGTACTATTGTATACTGCCTGATGCATTGTGTCCGTTCGGGAAATTAGCATCGGACCTGATGAAATAATTGGATTGGATGTCGGATAACGTCATTCGATACGGATGACGGATAACTAAACAAGTAAACAAGGATTATTTTAATCGGAACGAATTGAATTTAAAATTGAACATGAACTCGTTCATATTTATGTGGTTCGTTTTAAAACGATACAGCCGGCGTATCATGCTTCCAATTTTATCACTTATCCACGTGGATAAAGCATCCGTCACGCTTTAGCAAGTATGTCAGTGTGAGAGTGACAGATGTCTTATCCACGTGGATAAATGATAAAATTGGCAGCATGATACGCCGGCAGGAGGGGTCAATTCTCCATACAAACGCTCTCGACTATTTCCTCCTCGGTTTTTGAAGGTAGAACGCTGATCTTTTCAACACAGATTATTATTATTTTTAAAGACGCTAAAAGCTAGGAAATCCTTACGAAAATTTTATAAACGCTTCCACACGAAAGTTTTTCAGCCGGCGTATTATGCTTCCAATTTTATCACTTATCCACGCGGATAAGACATCTGTCACTCTCACACTGGCATACTTGCCATTCTTGCCAAAGCGTGACGGATACTTTATCCACATAGATAAGTGATAAAATTGGAAGTATAATATCCACTCCCAAATTGGAAATGCACGTGTTTTAAACGACGAGCATTTCTCGGAAACAGCTCTAACGATTTCGCTGAAGTTTGTTATGTCGGGGTTTTCGGGGGTGAAAAATCGATCTAGCTTAGTCTTAGGTCCCGGGAAACGTGAATTTTCGAGTTATCATGCGATTTTCTTTATATGTAATAAAAAATAACTCTCAGCGAAACTCGGTCGCCCAGCCGGCGTATCATGCTGCCAATTTTATCACTTAAGTATCCACGTGGATAAAGCATCCGTCACGCTTTAGCAAGTATATCAGTGTGAGAGTGACAGATGTCTTATCCACGTGGATAAGTGATAAAATTGGCAGCATGATACGCCGGCAGCTACCGATCCATATCCATACTAATATTATAAATGGAAAAGTGTTTGTTTGTCCGTCTTTCACGGCCAAACGGAGCGACGAATTGACGTGATTTTTTAAGTGGAGATAGTTGAAGGGATGGAGAGTGACATAGACTACTTTTTGGCTCTTTCTAACGCGCGAAGCCGCGGGCAAAAGCTAGTAGGTATATAAAGCTAAGTTGGCGGCAACATCGCTACTTAAGGTAGCATTCGGATCCCAGCAGTCGCGACCCGGCAGCCGCTGCCCAGCAGCCGCGACCGGGTCGCGCCGCACCGCTTTGTAGGGATTTATATGCGATAGTTTCCGACGCAAGGTCGCGACTGCTGGGATCCGAATGCTACCTTTAGCTTAACTTTGCTATGACTCTAATTGTCGAATATTTTTAAGATGTCCGCAAGGTTCTTATGATATTCTATTCTTACTCCAGCCCTTTAGCACAACATTTTGCCTTGTCGCGCGCGTATGTATTGTAATATTAATATGTATTGTAAGTTCAATAGGAACGCACGGCTGCGATGAAAGTTTTTTTAAATTATAAATGGGCTTAGGGAGCGTTCAAGTATTACGTAACGCAATTTTTGAAGATTTTTGACCCCCTCGTAACGCACCGTAACGTTTTACTGTACCCCCCCCCCCCCCCTCTAAACGTTACGTAACATTCTAGTGATCATTTTTACCCAAAAGTCGCAAAAAGTTATATTATTGTTTTTATCCTTGGTATAGTTTTAATTGCATTTGCAGTAATAATACTGAAACGAAAAGGCTTTCCAACATGCGAGAGCATCCCATACAACCATTTCAGTCGCAAAATCTTCAAATCAGTAACTAACTGTCAAATGTGACATAACGCGTGGTAACGTCGTGCAAACAATGCGACCGTATTGTTACAATAACAAAGTGTAGTCGTCGTGTGCACTCGTTACGGTAACAAAATGTGTACGAATTTGTGGCTGTCAATGTCACTGTCAGAATGACTTTTAACGACACTTTATTAGTCGACGTTTGCACACATAACGGTAACAACATGTGGACGAATTTGTGGCTGTCATTGTCACTGTCAGAACGGTTTCTGACAGTGACATTGACAGAATTTGTACACACATGTGTAGGTCTGATTACCGAACTGCTCCTAAACCACTGTAACCGCAAATGACAATCTGAAATACGAAGGTTTCTCAAACTTTCTTGTGAAGTTGTGGACTGGTTGCTTTGAATCATTTAAATATGAGCGAATTAAATAATAATAAACGACGACGACCATTTAAGCACTCTTCGACATTTTATAGAAATGTGGGAAAGTTAAGAAAAGTGCAGAATGATAATACAAATAGATAAGCACTTTATAGTTACTTAATGTATTAAATATATAATTTTTAATTCTTATTGATAAAAATGAAGTGCAGTGTTGCTTTACACAATAAAAGTAGGAATCAAATGAAATAGAGTATTTACTGTGATATTAATAGAATTTCTGTTGCGCAATGATAGTTTTTTCAGTACAGATGCTGCTTTTTACACGCAGTAGTGCGAGCAAATCAAGCAATGATTCATTTCTTGTCTGGTCGAAACTCTTAGCTTGGATTTAGGTACTGAAAATCGTCATACGATACACGTGCGAAAAGGACATTCACAACTCGTGTCGATTTAAAACACTCCCTTCGTTCGTGTATTAATTTATCGCTACTCGTATCGATTTTCCTCTTTTCCGCACTCGTATCTACAAGTATTTTGTTTGGGTTACAAAAAAAAACATTTTATTTACTCTACTACGTTTTATTTATGTCTCTTTAACATTACAAATTTGTAGACACTTATCTATACAAAAATCTTGACAAAAGAAGTACAGATCGCTGAAATTAATGTTGATAGTAATATTATTGACGACTACTTCAACAAGTGTCAATTGTGAAATGCCGCAAAATACTAGTTGCTCTATAGAAGACCATAATAATATGATCCCCGATCCTTTACAACCCAGCAGCTCGGTACGCACGTTACATTTTTTTTTAAATCTTCTTTAGTGAGGGCAACTGAGTACGACGGCATATTTAATTGTTTATAAAGTTTGAGGATACCTGGAAAAAAATAATACAAGAATTACGCCATTTTGAAAACAGCTTTCGGTCACGCGTGTACGCTGCGACCATTTTGCGACCGTTTGTCGACCGTTTGGTGACCGTTTGGCGACTGTTTTTTACATGGAATATTACCGTCTTAATCCATATTTTAACAACTTTATTGGTTTTCTAGGCATTATTTTTAATATTTCAGTATAGTGTATGCACCGGAGCACTAAAACTTCACCAATCAATATACATAACACGCAAACACCGAGTAGTCAATAATATTATTACTGGTTAAACTGAGGTAAATTGATGGCGCGTTGATAAATTTAGACTTATTTTATGAAATCACTCGAGCAATTTAATTGGCCATGGTAATTAGCCCACATTATATTACAAATGCAAACAATATTTATCTTTAACAAATTCTTACGCCATTACATTTTAATGTCAAATGGTTTTATTTCTTTTTACTTTGACGTCTCTGACAGTCGCCATTTGAAAAGAATGAAATGAACGAATGATTTTCGGAAAGTAGTCGCCAAACGGTAACAATGTGTGCACGCGTAGTGCACACTTCTGTCACTTCTGTGACCATTTGTGCCTGTTACCAATCGTCCCCATTTGGGTCGCCGCGACTAAACGTCGACCGTACTGCGACTAAACATTGAGACCCGAAGACCTGTGTGTACACAAAATAGGAGGATTTGCGTAGGAACGGCGACCGATTATGGTTATATGGGAATGATCTCATGAGGAAAAAGCCTATTCTGGACTTATTGTACAACCGAAGCTCCAGCCGACCTTGACGACAATTTCAGCCTATATTTAGCTTGCTGTCTACCAAATAATTAAAGTCAATTGGTTGTCGCTCGCAGATAAATTCCGGCGCCGTCTGAAATCATGGCGTAGCTATCTAACGTACAGTCAGCTTGAATATTTAGTACCATGGAAGGAATTCATTGAAAGGAATCAATATTGTGATATCTATTGCAGTGACAGGTTGCCAGACTTGCCAGCCAGTCCTCCACACCACAATTTATTTATTTACCAAAAAATTACACATCAGCATTACAGCTTACAGCAAGGCAATGTGAAACTACACAAAATTAAAATTTTGAAAAAACCCCCGACCGCGACCTAGTGGACCGATTTTCATGAAACATGGCTAAGAACACTCCCGACTAACTCAGCTTTCAGACAAAAAAAAACTAAATCAAAATCGGTTCATCCGTTCGGGAGCTACGATGCCACAGACAGACACACACACAGACAGACAAACAGACAGACAGACACGTCAAACTTATAACACCCCTTCGTTTTTGCGTCGGGGATTAAAAATAAACATGATACAAAAGTAACAGCGTGGCTCCGTTGCGTCGTCACTCGGCATAGGATTCGGCAGGTTGCCCCGGAACCGACGAAAAACTACACCCTTCGGCCAGGGGCCCATTTTTCGAAGCTACCAAGTTACAATTTACAAGTGGTTGTCAATGTCTAATATGACAAGTCGGAAAGAGACTTCTGTAACTTGTAACTTTCATTTCAGTTTTGAGAAATGGGCCCCAGAAGTCTGTGCTTGATGCGATGGATATCATAAACATTTGTTAGACACTCTTAATCAATGTATGTCTTTTGACATTGGCAGACTATATATTGAAAATGTGCGTAAAATGGCCAAATTGAAAGCAATTGAGTGATATTGAAATGGAAAGGATGCGTGATTGTTTCGATTGATCAATAAACATACATTTTTGGCAACTGGCTACCAGTGGTTCAATCTGATTAAATCTGGACATAGTTTGATCCTACAAACGCTTTTGTATACATCTCTACCCGGTGTTTTGCCACGGCACAGTATAATAAAGAGTACTGTAAGTAATATGGCCACTCCCGCTCCCCGCTGAACTGAAAGAGCGGCCCACCCGCTCTCGTTTACCTCAGTTACCGCCTGTCAAAAACGCGACCAGTCGACCTGTCATATCTCACTCATACAAGCAATGGTACGCGTTCACCCACACGAGCGTAGACGCGCCTCTTTCATATATTTGATCGCCATTTTCCGAAGTGTAGCTACGGCTCACGAGAGCTTGGAAATCCCTTTTGGTGGCAAATCCTAGGATTAGGCATAGAATCTAGTCAATAGGAAAACTTCTTCACAGTTCCGCCGATCCCACTACCTCTGTCTCTGTCCAAGGCGCCAAGATCACGCCATCAAAATTCACCACATGCAGTCAGGCACCCTAATCTACGTTACAACAGTGACCAGGTCAGAACGTAGAATGAGTCATTGTTGATGTGACCGTCACGGGGTCAAAAGGTCTTCACAGAACTGGATAGACCTTGTTTTCGAATGACGACTATTAAACAAATATAAATATTATACGTCACATCTGTCGATTGAACCATCAATCAATGTCGTGATCAGAACTTGTACTAGATTTCATTCCAAACAGTTCCCTTTTTACAAAAAATAGTTATTATTTATGTATGCAAATATTTAATGCACTTCCTGAAAATCTTAAACCCCTGCCCTGCCTCTGAAACAATTTAAATTCAATTTATATATATGGCTGAAAACACAAGTGTTTTACTCTATTAATGAGTTTCTACAAGCTTAATAATAGTAATAATGTTAGTATCTAGTTATAGCTTTAAGTACCTACCCAACCTATGTCTTGTCCACTTATATATTTTTCATCACATTTGCTATTTAAAGGTCTCATTGCGTCTACGTGTACTGAAGAATAATGAACTATTTTATTCCCAAGGGAGTAATGGATTTAGTTTTAAAAATTAATACAATCCGTTCAATACTTCAGGCAAAGGATGTTTCAATCAGCGAAGGATTTTTTTGCACAACTAAAATTTGACTATTAAGCTATAAAAAAATATTATACGGTATGAAAAATGCATTTTATTTATGTTTTGACAATTATTTCAGTGTGTTTTACATTTATTTTGTAAATTTCACGTTGATAAATCATTATAAATTGCAATCTGGCAGGAAATTGTGACGTCCATCTCGATTAGCGCTTGACAGCGTTGCCATAGCAACGGGCAGCACAACACCGCCATTCATTGAAGGTTTTGCCTTATGATTTTTTTTCTCTGTGTTTTCCTCTCAAATGTGATGAAAAATATTGTGTGTAACTCAGGAGGTACCTAAGGATTTTGTAAACTCGTGTCTATAACTCTCTCCAGCCTGCGGCTGTCGCGAGTTATTAACACTCGTTGACAAAATCCCCCTTACCTCCCTTGTTGCACAATATACTATTAGATTAAGACCACATTTTGCATGCCTAACCAGCAAAATATGTCACTGTACAGGAATCTTACCATTGTCACCTTGTACCATATTTTTTGCAAATAAAGAATTTATTCAAGTTCAAGTTGGTCTTACAATGAATAGGACCAAAACGCAGATAATGACCAACAGCACAAAACTTAGGGTCGAGGTAGACGGGCAGGCAATAAACTATGTCGACGAGTATCTGTACCTAGGCCAATTAGTTTCCTTCAGCCATAGACAAGAAAAAGAAGTCGAAAGACGGATTCAAAACGCGTGGAGGAGCTATTGGTCTATGAAGGAACTGATGAAGGGTGACCTTCCTTTGACCTTGAAACGGAAACTCGTCGACATGTGCATCCTGCCTGTCCTAACCTACGGTGCTCAAACGTGGTCACTCACCGAGGCGCAAAAGACCAAATTGAAGGTTTGTCAAAGAGCTATGGAGCGTAGCATTTTAGGAGTAAAACGGATTGACCGAATCCGAAACTCTACGCTGCGCTCAAAAACACGCATTATAGATGTTGGAGTCAAGACCGCCAAGCTGAAATGGGACTGGGCAGGCCATGTTTGCCGTATGCATCCACAGAGGTGGGCTAAAGTAGCCACAGTATGGACGCCGCAAAACGGACGAGGATCTGGCAGGCCCAGGCGGAGATGGCGGGATGACCTGGACGTGTATCTCAACAACTGGCCGGAGATCGCCCAGAACCGGGACGAGTGGAAATCTAAGGGGGAGGCCTTTGCCCAGCAGTGGGACACAATATAGGCTTGTAATAAAGAATTTATTATTATTTATTATTATTTAACAATTACGGCTTAATTTCCGATCTTTTACCGTACTGCGTCAAAACTTCAGAAGTGCTAAAGAAATGGACATGGCAGCATGTAGGCAAATTGTCCCTCGCAACTTTCGTTATTCAAATATATTGATTTAAACTAACACGATCTTCAATCGTATTATTAAATGAAAATGGGTTTAATCGCGTAAAACTTACGTTTATATTTAACCCGACGTTTCCAACATGACATTACGTCCGTACCCGTAGTCTAACCGTGAACACGGACGTAATGTCATGTACGAAAGTCGGGTTAAATAAAAACGTAAGTTGTACGCGATTAAGTCCCGTTTTAATTTAATATTATTTCGTTATTCCATTCAGACGATACGCTGATGGTTCAATTTTGAATTGGTTTTCTCGGATATCAGTATTAGTTCAAACGGTTAAACAGCTTGTTGTGCACGCCGTCTAATTCAGGCAGACGGCATGCGATCTCGCATGCGATTTTAGTTACAATATCTGGGCGACCGAGCTTCGCTCGGTTCTATTTTAATATATCACGTCTTTAGATAAAAAAAAAACTCTTATAAATACAAAAACAAAAAAAAAAGACAAAAAACAAAAACTTAATTTCTGACCGGGATTCGAAACCCTGACACCTACGATCTATCTGCGTACATTAGACCGACCTCGTGCGACTGAGCTAAGCGGAATCGATGCGCGCGCGGCGAAATTAAGGACCATATTTTACGTTTACAAATGCGAAAGAAAAACTCATGAAAACTCGAAAATTTGCGTTTTCCGGGATCTAAGGCTATGCTAGATCGATTTTTCACCCCCGAAAACCCCCACAAAACAAATTTCAGCGAAATCGTTAGAGCGGTTTCCAAGATCGTCGGTATATATAAATAAATATATAAATAAATAAATAAATAAATAAATAAATATACAAGAATTGCTCGTTTAATAGTATAAGATTGCAGGCTGTTGAGGTCTCATACAATTTTGCACAGCCATCAAATGCCGCAATGTAATAAAACTCTTACCTACGCGAGTTCTCGTACCGTCTAAACGGAGTAAATGGGCCCTAAGGAAGACCTCGTGGACGGAAGACAGGCTAGTACTTACAATGAGGTTCATTTTTATACCTAGCATTTGCTCATCGTCAACAATTAAATACTTCGCAATTAGTGCACAATTGTATTGTGGGAAACGGACATGGGCGGTAATAGGATATAAATACACATTTTCTCATTTTGACAAATCTAAACTTTAGAATCATGACAATAAGAACCAAGACACGCGTCTTTGTGAATGACACAATCTGTAGTTGTTGCGTTGTTTCCTTGTCGCTTAAGATGTGTGATCATGCTTTTGAAATTGAAAGTGATGAAATGATTATTTTTACACACGGATGGGTTGAGATGGTGTAAGTAAATGGTGCAGCGACTTGTTAGTGAATAAAATAGAATATACTTTATTTAACATAAAATTAGAATTGACTACTTATATCGTAATCCTGCAAAGGATACAAATAGGAAGTGTAAGCACAAATTGCTTGCCCTTAGAGTTAGTCAAAACGGCGCCTAGCCTTATCAGAGATAACATACAATATAGAAATTTCGTCGGGTACCACGGGTGGTCTAGTGGTTAGGTCACTAGGTGGACGGGTGGTCTAGTGGTAATGACGTTAGCCGCGTAAGCTGAAGACCCGGATTCGATTCCCGATTCGGCCACCAGTGGGCCTTGCCGTTTTTTCTTTCGTGTATGATATCTATTTCAGTTTATTACTTACTAGCTTTTTCCCGCGGCTTCGCTCGCGTTAGAAAGAGACAAAAAGTAGCCTATGTCACTCTCCATCCCTTCAACTATCTCCACTTAAAAAATCACGTCAATTCGTCGCTCCCTTTGGCCGTGAAAGACGGACAAACAGACACACACTTTCCCATTTATAATATTAGTATGGATGTACAATCAAGTCCAGTTCGTCGTCCACCAACATTTCCATTATAGCTGTATTTCCCACACATTTATCAGAAGGAGCGCCACAAAAGTTTGTATCACGTCACGTATCAAAGGTCGCGGTTCATTCATACAAAACCAACTTATCTGTCGACGCGGCTGCCCGAACCCATTTTATATATAGATTGTGTTAACTTATTTTTTATGTAACGCGAGCGAAAAAAAAAATAATGTCAATAGTTCTGGTAGCGGAGAGAAAGATTTTGCGCAAGATCCTGGGACCTATCCAGAGAGACGATGGCACCTGGAGGATCCGGGAAAATGCCGAGATCGAGGAGTTGGTGGCCGAAACCAACATTATCGGCGAAACGAAAGCCCACAGACTTCGCTTTCTTGATTCGACCGGCTGGTGGCCGTCCGGCGGGTCGACCCCGGTATCGCTGGGAGGACAGTGTGGTGGCGGATCTGCGTCGGCTTCAAATCGGTGACTGGCAAGAAGCTGCGCAGGATCGGGACAGGGGGCCGATTTTTGAGTCTCACTGTCACTAAAACACCGGTTGAAAACGGTGAATTGCCTATTATTTTCAGTGACAATTTTCTGAATTCGAACGCCGTGAGACTCAAAAATCGGCCCCCAGGTGGCGATCTCGAGAGAACGAGTTTCGGAGGCCAAGATTCACTTTGTATCAGTGAGCCAAAATAGTTAGTTAGTATTATAGTTCTACGGCTACGACGGATCTTATTTTCACGGATTCGGATCAGACGCAGTGCGAAACCGCTCTAAATGTTAATTAAGTAGCTTATTTGAAAGCATTCGGGTAAAACTAAATGCATTGGAAAATCCTAAGCACCAATATATTTGCCATAGAAAGCGTGTTTTGAAGCTGCAAGGAATAGAAAACAGCTTTCTAAGACGGGTTTATCAAAACAAAGTGCGGTCCCGTTACTGCTCGGCAACAGTTTGCATGCGAAAGGGCGGGACACTGGCGGACATGGAAACGGGGCAATAGGGTTAGCATTTCAACACATTGACTATGACATGACGTGTTGTATGTGACGTCAGAAATGGTGAGATCGGAACATTCGTGCATTAAATGTAATGCACGGACGTAACCGACTTTTCCGGTAAAGCGAGGAACAGTTAATAAAGTGTTAATAATGGTCTAGCTCGTCTAGCATTCAGTTTACTAAATTTAAAATCACTAAAGGTTGAAAGCGAGTAAACATCATTCTTTATTTCTTTTTTTTCTGACATTTCGGCCATGCAAGCAAGCACGGTCGCGTGACAAACGTTATAGCTTCAGGCCGTCCTTTACGCATTGTTTGTAAGTGTGATAGGGATGCACTGATGCGATAAAATTTATCCATCTAGTGTGCTACGCCCGCAGGTTGCACTGGCCGCGGTCACGGAAGATTGATGTCCCAGCAAAATTTCAATAAATACCTACTTACGTGTACAAAAGGCGAGAACTTTAAGTGCTTGCAATGCCCCACATTATACATTTTTAAACTATTCGCTAGTTCGTGTACGAAGTCTTTACGGCACATATATGTACTTTGTAACTACATCAAAAAGTAGGTTAAGTCAACCTACTAGGATTTTTTACCGTTAATTTGACAAGTCTTTCAAAATCTAGTCACGCTTTTGACGACGGCAAGCATTACATAGCTTTCTTGTGAAGCCCATTCTAATCTTTTAAGCCTAAGTCGCATAATCAGGCAGCGTAAAACATAAACCCGCCTGACTGCAGAAAAGCAGGCATTTATTGTGATTGGATTTCTATAGTACATTTACAACACAAGCCTTCTTGAGCTTACCCTATTATTATTTACTTATTTAAACACACAAAATTATTAAAAACAATAGGACCAAACTAAGGTATTAGGTATGGCCAAATGATGTGATAGTTAAGACTAACACTGATTTAAACTTACACGATTTTTACACACATTTGAAATCCTGCTCAGAGACCACAGGGACAATGCCGTCCTTGAAACGTCGGCGTGTTAAGCTTCATAACTCGATCAGGTCCCGTTTTGCAATTTTAAATAGTTACACTCGTTGCGTTGTCCGCCAGTGTACCGGACTGGCTGGACAGGTCGAGGGCAATACCCGCGCGTGTCCTTAGCCGTCATCTTTGGCACTGTCGCGTGTGCTTGACGTAACAGGGGCGGTATTCTGTCTTTTTAGGGTTCCGTAGTCAACTAGGTACCCTTATAGTTTCGCCATGTCTGTCTGTCCGTCCGTCCGTCCGCGGATAATCTCAGTAACTGTTAGCACTAGAAAGCCGAAATTTGGTACCAATATGTATATCAATCACGCTAACAAAGTGCAAAAATAAAAAAATGTAAAAAAAAAATTTATTAGGGTACCCCCCCTACATGTAAAGTGGGGTGCTGTCATTTTTTTTCATTCCAACCCCAACGTGTGATATATTGATTGTTGGATAGGAATTTAAAAATGAATAAGGGTTTACTATGATAGTTTTTTGATAATACTAATATTTTCGGAAATAATCGCTCCTAAAGGAAAAAAAAGTGCGTCCCCGCCCCCTCTAACTTTTGAACCATAAGTTTAAAAAATATGAAAAAAATCACAAAAGTAGAACTTTATAAAGACTTTCTAGGAAAATTGTTTTGAACTTGATAGGTTCAGTAGTTTTTGAATAAAATACGGAAAACTACGGAACCCTACACTGAGCGTGGCCCGACACGCTCTTGGCCGGTTTTTTTTCTACTTTCCTAGTTTGGGTCAAAACGTAGAAGCTAAATTTGACCCACTTCCCTGTTTCCGATTGAGCTGAAATCTTGCACACATATGTAAATCACGTGACAATGCAATATTATGGTATCATGGAGCTGATCTGATGATGGAGCAGAAAGGTGGTCACGGGAACTGTGTTATGAAACGTCGTATCGCCATCGAGTAACGGGTTTTTAGAAACGTCTCGGAGAGCAGTACATGACTTTTGAAAGAAAGGTACAGTCGGCGATAAAAGCTTGCGCCAAAAATTAAATTTTTGCAAAAAAAATATTTTATTTACTGATAGTAAGCTCGTAAGGTCATTAAAGGGGTACTTAAGTTCAAATTATTAGAGTATTTATTTCTTTATTAGCAACGTAAAACAGAAAATAACACAATTATAGAACAATTACAGAAAAAGGAGCCCCGCGTACCGGGGCTTCGTAAACTTAATGATTTACGCGTCTTCGTACACAAAATGTCCCGGAAATCTAACCGATTTTTCCGCTGACGTATGTTTAATAGGCGTGGCGTTTCAAGGGTGTGCGTCTTCATTTAATAGATAATGAAGGCATAGTAAACAAATAGGCCCAATATTTTCCACGCAACATTGACCCAGTGTAGTAATCTCATTGATTATTATGATTACACAATGATCTCACTGCTGTGTAATGAGTCTTGTTTACTGTTTAAGTGCGATCAAACTTGGATGACGTTGAAACCTTGGTCCAGGCCGATACTCTGGGCCGTTGTACTAACAACAACATCCTTAACGACGTCTACCTTCGGGACGGAACGTAGGGGCACAGTATAAGGCTGCTTTCAAAAAAAACGTCAAAAGAATGTAAAATTGATAGTTTTAGTCGGTGAAATACTACACTTTCCGTTATCCAATAGATTTATTTAATTCAAGTTCCAGTTAGAGCATCTTATTATCTTGATTTTTATAAGACTGGATTTTTGAAAACTAACTCATTAAATTAATTATGAATTTTTCTCTAATGCACGTTTAGAAAAACGCGCACGTATAGAGCTGAATCAGTCGATCTTATTTGTAAAATTTGGACAATTTTTAATATTAAAACGGGTAAATTTATAATTCGTATATCCTGTACCACAATCATTTCAGACTAGATTTTTATTTTAAGTTTTTGAAAAAGAGTAAACTAGCCTAAGGCGAATTCAATTTTTTTCAGAAATTACCTAAAATTAAGTGACAATTTCTTTGAAAATCTACATCACATCGAAGTAAGTTTTGTACTAAATTAATCTGCAACGTTTACTTAAATTGCTGTTATGCCTTAGTGATTATAAATTGCTATTATTGATTTTTGCCAATTTTTTGAAAACGACCCTTCACCGGTACAATTATTACCACTTTTGGACATTTTCTCATATTTTGGTAGACCAAGTAGAAAAAGTCCTATAATTTGATATATATTTATAAACTACTCGCAAAGCCCTTTAATTTGATACCACACACGGTATGATCGAGCGCTCGGTTGCGATTTCACTATTTTTAACACGAAAGCCCTCATAATAAAGAGTACTAAGTATCGTACAGTACAGTATGGCCACTCCCGCTCGCCGCTGAAAGTGCTGCCCATCCGCTTTCACTTACGTCACAGTTACCACCTCTCAAAAACGCGATCAGTCTACCTGTCATATCTCACTCATACGAGCATGGTACGCAAATATGGAGTCATTTGAGCAATGATGTCACTTACAGCACAGTATAATAAAGAGTACTAACGTACAGTATGGCCACTCCCGCTCCCCGCTGAAAGCGTCGCCCACCCCCTCTCGGTTACCTCACAGTTACCGCCTGTCAAAAACGCGAACAATCGACCTGTCATAGTTCACTCATATAAGCATAGTACGCGTTCACCTACACCACACCTCGGACACTGGCGATCCAATATATGAAAGAGGCGCGTTCCTAGCACACAGTCTAAGCTCGTGTAGGTGAACGCGTACTATGCTTGTATGAGTGAGATATGACAGGTCGACTTTTCTATTTGATCGCCAGTGTCCGAGGTGTGCTTACAGTGTAGAGGTAGCCTAATAAATTGCATTTGCAATAGTGCAACGTGGGGCGGAAGTTGAATATTGCACACGAGAGTAAGTTAATAAATAAATAAATAAATATTGGGGACACCTTACACAGATCAACTTAGCCCCAAACTAAGCAAAGCTTGTACTATGGGTGCTAAGCGACGATATATATACTTAAATAGATAAATACATATTTATATACATAGAAAACATCCATGACACAGGAACAAATATCTGTGCTCGTCACACAAATAAATGCCCTTACCGGGATTCGAACCCAGGACCGCGGCTCAGCAGCAGGCAAATCGCGATGGCTTGCCACAAAATTTTAGGACTTATTTTGTGTTCCATCTGTTCCAAGTATTTTTCCCAATTGATACGATTAGTAAACTAACAATATATTATACTAGCTTTTGCCCGCGGCTTCGCTCGCGTTAGAAAGAGACAAAAAGTAGCCTATGTCACTCTCTATCACTTCAACTATCTCCACTTAAAAATCACGTCGTAATTCGTCGCTCCGTTTAGCCGTGAAAGATGGACAAACAAACACACTTTCCCATGTATATATTAGTAAGTATGGATTAATTATACTCATACCTAACTTTGAATAATTAAAAACGAAATAATAACGGTTCATCAGGGGTCAGCGTAGTAAGATAAACCCTAAACAAGACCCACTGTGCGTTACTACGAACCGATTACGAAGTCGTACCGTACTCGATGCGATATCGCGTAATACCAAACGGTAAAATCGTATGAGACGTGTGAATTGAAATTTATACCCGAATGCCGTCTGGCTGAAATAGATAATGAAACGCTGCACTGAATGGCCCAGGGTACGTAACCAAATGCACAAACGCTCACGATAATACATGTATGTTTCGTAGCTCTCTATCTCTATCGCTCTTGCGTCGACGATTGCCATTCGGCTACGCCGGCAGTACATAAAATTATTCGTTAATTATGCGAAAAACATTGTCATCCTTTTGAATTAGATCGTCAATTAGAACCGTGCACTGATTAGTACGCCACAACTGTCAAACTCGTGAGGGTGCCCAAGCTTCCGAGTGAAGTACCTACCTAAGGCTGGTTTTAGTGTCACGCGGACCGACCGCGGAGCTATCTGCACCACGGTGTTTTCAGTCAAAGGAAATAGTAAATCCGATGTACTTAGAATATGTTTAGGAAAATCAACGATAGAGGACGTGAAAAACAATTATATGCCGTAGTGCAAGTTGTTCGCTAGATGTCACTGTTACCCCCGCAAACTGGGTAATGACTTGTCGTAAAATGTATAAGAATTTTTTTGATGTCCAAATATTTCGTTAGATGTCGCTGTACCAACCTTTCGGCATGGAAAGCCACATGAAAAGCTGTCGTAACTTAATAATAGATGGCGCTGCATTCGAAAATCTTGACTGATAACTCTATACCATACTATTCAATATACTCTATGATCCGCACCAGTCGCACCACCAATGTGTATGAAGTTGATATTGTCGTCCGTTTTACTCTATAAGCGGCAACCCACACTCAGGCGACGCACACTAAACATGCGCAGTGTCTGCGTGACACTAAAACCAGCCTAAGATTTTAACGTACGTAATTAAATAAAGCCAAAGTGTAAACAATATGTATACACGACCTTAATGTCACTGATATTAACGTTAAAACCTATGCATATTTGTGACGTTATCTGGGTAAAGGGACCTAATTGTCGATGGCGCTTACGGTGTTATGAGCGATGTTCGTATACAAATACGACGCCGCGGGACGTAAGCGCCACCGATAATAAGGTCCCTTTACCCCTTTACTTTGTCCCGTACCCAGATAACGGCACATTTTTATTGCTGAGTGTACATTTGTACAAGTGTGTTACTTCAATTAAACACGAGGCGATATTGTGCGCATAAGAAAGCTGATGGGGCCCAAGCAATCTGATCGTTTTGGGATGAGAAGACCCGATCAATGTTAGGGGTGAAGTGGAACCAAGTGTCATGTAGAGTTGTGCCTGCTCGTTCACTGAAAAGATCGCTCCCAACTAGTACAATCTCCGAAGTGTACTAGTTCGTTTTTTTAAGACATTTAGTACAGTAGTACACCGAGAGAGCGAGAGACAAGTTGTGCATGTGACGTACAGTAACGCTCGCTCGTACTAGCCGAGAGCTGATCGGCCGTTTTTGCGCGCTCTCGGTCCGAGTTAGTCGGTTCTACTTCGGTTGCGGTCAGATCACACGGATCGCTTTGCTGTCATTTTCACTTCTCAACTCTTCGCTCCTTTCGCTCCCATTCTGTTGCGCGTGTGTGAGTGTACTAACTGTACAAGAGAGCAGAATCATTTGGGAGTAGTTCGGTCTAGTACAGTGCAGGGAATGGTGTCTTTTGTACTATTACTACATGTACTACACAAGCCTAGTGTCATGTCAACTGCCAAGAGGCCTGGGAGCGTAGGGGTTATAGAATACACTCAGTAGACTTGTCCTGCTTTGACCAAGAGGGCTGGCCACCGCACAGCCACACTTGCCCTTTAGCCCCGACAATTATTGCAGTTCTATTATTAGACGGGCACAATTGTTCGAGTGATCGGGCCTTTGGGAGAATGTAGGAAACATCGTCTTACAATAATTGGGGCATATACTGAAAGTAGATACTGGATTGTCTAAAACCACACGGAATATACATACAAGGTGCTCGCGAGGAACCCATATAACTTTAACGGCATATTCTTGGTCACATTTTAAGACTAAAATGTCATATAAACTTTTCTAGATTTCGTCTAGTTTCAGAGTTATTGCCAATTTAAAAAAAACATTTCCGTATTGTTACTCAGTAGAAAAGGTTTCTTAACGGCGCTGATGCGCAATTGTGGAGCATAGTCTCACAGTAGTCATTGATAGATGTCAAAATGTGACAAGAAAAACTTCCAAATAATTTGGTTTTTAGAAAAATAAATGAAGGAACTCATTTTAATTCCCAACTTTATGGATAAAAAATTTTTTTATGTGAAAATACGTCTAAAAAAGTAAAAAAAAAAACCAAAAAAAATTTTTTTCTTTCTTTTTGCCTCAGAAACGCGTGGTTCAAGTTATGCGGGTTCCTCGCGAGCACCTTGTATAAAAGTACAAGTGCTAAAACCAAAAATCGCTACCATTTTTAATTTATCACTGTTTTGCAGCTTTTTGTCGGTTCTTGTGTGTGTCTGGGGGTCGGGAAAACGTTTTGAGAAACATGAATGTTAAACACCCTTGCGCCATTTCTTTCGTCGCAATTGTTGCAAATGACAACATGATTTTTGTATTTTTTCTCATTTTCTGACCTCTCCCGGATTAGCCCGCTTAGTAGCAGATTATCAGATAAACCCTCTTGTTCATAAACATATTCCAAAGTAATAAAGTTCGTTTGTCTTTTTCTATCACACGAATACGTAGGAAAGGGAAAAACGAACTTTATTGGCTTGATAACTTTAGAGTACGTTTATAAATAAGGGGGTAAGAATTTCACCACTCCCTTTCCTCCCTTGGGTGTTGCGCAATGTCATGCAATTTAATGCGCTCTACTTACCCCTACACTGAGAGAAAATACAACCAGTTTTCATGTTCGTTCAACAAGTTTTTTGGTTAAAATAGCGCCTACGTGCTCTTTGGTTCAAACAACAAGCTACTTGTCATTTGAATCGCCAATATATTTGAACCAACAAGTCGATTTTATAAAAACAACCTGACACATGTTGTTTCAAACATACGTTTGGCTGATTCAAACGGATAAACCGCAACAAGTCGAACTTGTTATATTCACAATGCAAATTTCTCTCAGTGTAGGAATACATGCGCAAGATATTTATGTATGCATGTACATGTGTAATTTCCTGACTTTACACCCGCTTTAAATAATTAAGATTATCTGCACATAACCCAGTTAGAACAAGCTGTATTGTGCGCTTATCAATAAGTTAACTTCTTAGAAGCTGTCCCTTGAATTTGTATCACTAATTATACGAAGTTCTAAGCATCCGTTTTCCTTATTAGTACAATTAGTACAAAGGAGTTGTCAGAGTTGGTATAGACTACAGACAAAGGTCGAAGACTGAACCACACTGAACTATCAGTGCACGGAAGAGAAGTTTCATAAATTGCGAATGATCTTATTAGGCAGCGTCCCCACTAAGGGTCCCCCCACATCTAGCGTCTCGCGAGCGTCGCTTCGGGCCAACTGTATGGAAAAAGACGCTTTGCCCATACAGTTGGCCTGACCCGACGCTCGCGAGACGCTAGATGTGGGGGGACCCTTAGGCGTCGCGTGTCTCGCGGCGCGCAACGGACGTCTCCGCCACGCCGCCTGGGGCGCGTCTTACGTCCTTCCTATACAAAATGTACTGAGGAGACGTTTTTTTGAATTACATTCAGGCGGCGTGGCGGAGACACGCGACGCCTAAGTGGGAACGCTGCCTTTGAGAAAGTTACCTACTCGGTATTGTTCTTAGTACATTTATGGACAAGCTGTAGGTAACCCCCGACACAAAAACGATGGGGTGCTATAAGTTTGACGTGTCTGTCTGTCTGTCTGTCTGTGTGTGTGTGTCTGTCTGTGACATAGTAGCTCCCAAACGGATGAACCGATTTAGATTTAGTTTTTTTTTGTTTGAAAGCTTAGTTAGTCGGGAGTGTTCTTAGCCATGTTTCATGAAAATTGGTCCTGGTCCACTATGTCGCGGTCGGGGGTTTTTCCAAAATTTTTGGTTTTGTGGTTAGGTTATGAAGATATTTTCTTTACGGAATATATTTAGAACTATGACAGCCGTAGATATAAATTTCAAGTTTATAATCATACTTCGAAAAAGGGCTGCAACAGTTGGAAAATGTTCCGTTTAGACTTATAATTGCCCTAAGTGCGTTTTCACATTATCCGATCCGATATCGGATGTAGGACCGATATCCCATACATTACAGGCGCCATCTTGGATTTTTTCCATTTAAATCGAAATCCGATAATGTGAAAACTTAAAGCTCGGCCACACATGCGCGTTTTGATAGCGTAGGCGGAGCGGTAGCGGAGCGCAACGATAGCGGTGCGCCGGACGAACTCTTGTGGCGGAGGCTTTAGACTTTTTTCTGGAAAGTTTTTATTAGTATCGTTTTTACAGTAGTATGTTTTCTTTTTCAGCACTTAAGTGTGCACCGGGGGACGAGGCCTGCTCTACGCAACTATCCGATTTAGAAGAACAGGAAATGGGTAAGTTTCATGAATGGATCACTTTATTGGATAGTCATTACAGGCCTACAGAAAACCCTATTCATAGTATTGTGTTCCTGCCGGTGAGTAAGGCTGCCAGAGCTCAACAAGGGTGCGGTGTGCTGATGACGGGAGGACTTACGGAACTGACTTATTCCGTCTATTGTCCTTTGAGTCGTCGGCAACCCGAACCCTCCTTGGAACTTGTACACTCCTTTTTACTGTGTATTTAACACAGCAAAGGGGAATGTACAAGTTTCTAATGGGGTAGCAACGCGCATGTGACACTCTTTGAGTTACAGGCGTCCATAGGTTACGGTGACCGCTTTCCATCAGGCGGGCCGTACGATTCTTTGCCACCGACGTAGTATAAAAAAAAACCCACAGATATAGGAAGGAAGGAGATTTGACATGCCGGGCGATTTCCACTCCACACGGCGCTGGTGGCCTAGCGGTAAGAGCGTGCGACTTACGATCCTGAGGTCGCGGGTTCCCCGGCTCGTACCAATGAGTTTTTCGAAACTAATGTGCGAAATGTCATTTGATGTTTGCCAGTCGCTTTTCGGTGCAGTAAAACGTCGTGAGGAAACCGGACTAATTCCAATAAGGCCTAGTTACCCTTCGGGTTGGAAGGTCAGATGGCAGTCGCTTTCGTAAAACTAGTGCCTACGCCACAAATCTTGGGATTAGTTGTCAAAGCGGATCCCAGGTTCCCATGAGCCGTGGCAAATGCCGGGATTAACTCAAGGAGGATGCCGTCGGCGTAGTAAAAAATCCCTCATTGATAAACGTATCTAAAATGGTTGTTTATTGCGTTATAAATAGGTAATTTATCGCTACAATTGTTGAGAGTGCTATTAATATGTGTTCAATAATAGCATTTTATCAGCGACATCAATTATTTCTCTCTAAAATAATGCCTTACACGCTTTAAATAGTTTCGCGTATGTCAAAGATAAATGGTCTACAAATAGAATCGTATTTTGCTCGATCATGAATATCATGATGGATGACGGAATTAATCAGCGCAATCTTATTGACTTAACATACATGATGATACATAAATATGTACACACATAACTCTAGCCTGTGTTCCCAAAAGGGGTAGGTAGAGCACATAAAACTGCACTTTTTTTTTTGTATGAATAGGTAGACGTTTGACCACGATCACACCTGATGGTAAGTGATGATGCGGTCTACGGTGGAGCACGCTTACCTATGAGATACCTATTTACTCTTGCTTTAAAGAGACCTGGCCCCGTAGCCGAATGGCATTTCTCCGACGCCAAACGAAAGCGATACGCCGCTGGCTCTGTCGCGCCAATACGCAAGCGCGATAGAGATAGATATCTACTAGCGCTTCGTTTAGTGAGCGTTTCGTGAGCGATTGTGCCATTCGGCTAGCCACCCTGGATTGTACTCGTGCGGAAACACAGACTCAGGCAGGGCATTCCACTCCTTGGCGGTTCGCAAAAGAAATGTTGAAGCGAAACGCTTAGTGCGTGCACTTTAGCAATTAAGAAGAAGGGGCACGAAGAAAACGAAATTGTGATATTATAGTGACAAGTTGTCAGCGTATCGCTCATACAACAATCATAGAGGAATAAGGGAAGAGTTGTACCTAACTCCATACATCAGTAAATGCGGATTATTTGTAGTGACATCTAGCGACAATCACGCGTCAAATAGCGTAAATTGTCAGTACCACTACTCGATACTAGGTGTCAAAAGTGTAAGTTGGGGCTTAACAGCCGTTTGCTGGGGACATGGTAATTGGTAGGGTACACCTGTATTTCCCATGTGCTCCAAAATAGCACCGAGGTGTAAGACACCCCCCGTCCGTTTAGTGGGTAAACTCGGGTAAAGGAGTCCCACTCGGGTTCATCCCCGTACCCGAGTGGAATGCGTAACAGCATTTTTCCTCTCCAGAAAAAAAGGTGTCAACAGTGTCAACAAATTCTTCGTTCGTCGCGACATCTATTGACAAGTAGCAGTACTGATAATTTACGTTATTTGACGCGTGATTGTCGCTAGATGTCACTACAAATAACCCGCATTTACTGATCCATGGAGTTACAACTCTTCCCTTACCCCAGATCCCATTTCTTTGACACCCACGGAAGGAAACTCAAAGGAAAGGGAGTGGCGAAATTCTTAACCTGTCACATCATCCCTTTATTCTCCTAAAAGGCTATTTTTTAACCTTCGACGCAAAAACAACGGGGTGTTATAAGTTTAACGTGTCTGTCTGTCTGTGTATGTGTCTGTCTGTGGCTTCGTAGCTTCGGAACGGATGGACCGATTTAGGTTTAGTTTTTTTTGTTTGAAAGCTGAATTAGCCGGGAGTGTTCTTCCATGTTTGATGCAAATCCACTTTGTCCATGGTTTTATCAGAAGTTAAATTTTGTATTGTAATTTCCAGAGATCCGGCGGCCGAGTTCCGACGGGTCTGCCGAGTGCCTGTCCGGAACCGAATGGGAGAGTAACTGCCACCAGTGTCGCTGTGTGGCGGGAGTGGCGCAGTGCGTGCGCCAGAGTGAATGCGAATCTATCGGTAAGTAGGTAAGCATTCGATAAGCTTACTGCCTAAAAACGATTTTCTAGTTCAAGGAGTACATTAAAATCATCGTGAAGAAATAGTATTTTCCCCTCACTAGCTCGGAAACACGTGTTTTGTCCTTTAATACCAGCGGGTAAAAACGCATTTTATCCACTAGTGGGTAAAGTAATTTGACCTTGAATAAAGTCAAAATAACTGCTTTAAAATTGATAAAAGTAGGTTAATCTAGTAATAAAGATGATTTACCACCTGTGGAACTACTGGAAGCAGTGATAAACGCATTTTTTGCGTTGTAGTTTCCTCGCTACAGTGAGGGGAAAAGTTCTGTGTTACACTCGGGTGCAAATGTATTTTACTTCTCGTGTGTTAAAAAACTCGCACGTTCAGGATTCTATTCTCGAACCACTCGCTTCGCTCGTGGTTCAACTATAGAATCCTTTCACTTGCTCGTTTTTCAAATTCCACACTCGGCGTTAAAATACAACTTTGCCCCCTTGTATAACAAATAACTATTTATGCAACACGCGTTTAAAGGAGGTCAAAAAAGACGAGTGGCGTGGGTAACAATTTGAGGCGAAGCCACGAGTATTTTTGACCCAGTTAAACGCCGTTGCATACAATACTTTTTCTACGACCATGCACTTGCAGTTTTTAATAGTTTTCTTGAATAACTTTCGTGAAATTCACAATGGTTCCCGTATTTTCACACAAAGGTTTGTGATGTCAGCTCAGCTGCCCAAAGCCTTCCCGCGCACGCGCGCAGTATCGTTATAACAATGCGTTGCCATGGTTACGGAGTCAAACAATGCGTTTGCAGTTTTTTCGATACTGCGTGCATTCGCCGAAAGCCGGCGTACGCTGGCTTTGGGGAATAGACTTTTATGTAGGGTTTTAAAGATCTGTACACGGCCCTGTAAATGACGAATAACAGTTCGGGAGTAGGAAAAAGCATAAAAACACCGGTATTAGTGTCTCAAGCTAAACCTAACATTAAGTAGGAATCTATGGATAAGTACCTAGGTAAGCATTTCGCACGCTTACTGTACGGGGATGCTGAACTTTTTCCTCCCCCCTCCTTACAAACGCTACTGTGGAGAAGACAAGATCTATCGTTATATCAGTAGTCCTAGTAGTAGCGAGTGGGAGAGTAACTGCCACCAGTGCCGCTGTGTGGCGGGAGTGTCGCAGTGCGTGCGCCAGAGTGAATGCGAATCTATCGGTAAGTAGGTAAGCACTCCATACGCTTACTGCCTAGGCCTAAAATATAACCCATCCTTGTGAAGCCTCCGTCACACATAAAGCGTTTTGATAGCGTAGCGTTAGCGGAGCGTAATGATAGCGGTGCGCCGGCGGAACGCCCTCCGCCTACACTATCAAAACGCGCATGTGTCGCCGAGCTTTAAAACAATAGTACATTACGATACAAGTTCGAAACGAGTGGCGATGAATTAAAACACGACCGAAGGGAGGGAGTCTACACGAGTTACGAATTTCCTTTTAGCACGTGTCTCCTACGACATTTTTCAGTACAGATGGCCCTCCGTAGTTTTGACCTGGCATATAATGAACCACTTCTCGCACTAGTGCGTAAAAAAACACCATCTGTACTGAAATAGTTATTTGTTATACTAACAGGCCTAACAGCAACCCTCTTAACTAACCATGGGTAAACTTTATGCCCTTGTAATAAGGATTACAAATGTACAGCTAACAGTGTTGCCGATGGTACAAGGGCGAAAAGTTGTATTTTAACGCCGAGTAATTGAAAAAACGAGCAAATGAAAGGATTCTATAGTTGCACCGCAAGGGAAGCGAGTGGTTCGAGAATAGAATCCTGAACTTGGCGAGTTTTTCTACACATGTGAAGTTAAACAAATGTGCACCCGTGTGTAACACTAAACTTTTCCGCTCATTAAAGCCAGGAAAGTACAACGAAAAAAACCGGCCAAGAGCGTGTCGGGCCACGCTCAGTGTAGGGTTCCGTAGTTTTTCGTATTTTTCTCAAAAACTACTGAACCTATCAAGTTAAAAACAATTTTCCTAGAAAGTCTTTATAAAGTTCTACTTTTGTGATTTTTTTCATATTTTTTAAACATATGGTTCAAAAGTTAGAGGGGGGGGGGACGCACTTTTTTTTCCTTTAGGAGCGATTATTTCCGAAAATATTAATATTATCAAAAAACGATCTTAGTAAACCCTTATTTATTTTTAAATACCTATCTAACAATATATCACACGTTGAGGTTGGAATGAAAAAAAATATCAGCCCCCACTTTACATGTAGGGGGGGTACCCTAATAAAACATTTTTTTCCATTTTTTATTTTTGCACTTTGTTGGCGTGATTGATATACATATTAGTACCAAATTTCAGCTTTCTAGTGCTTACGGTTACTGAGATTATCCGCGGACGGACGGACGGACGGACAGACAGACATGGCGAAACTATAAGGGTTCCTAGTTGACTACGGAACCCTAAAAACGCGTTTATTTATTTATTAACTTTATTGCATAAATAAAAGAAAAAGGTACGAATGGCGGACTTAATGCCTAATGGCATTCTCTACCAGTCAACCATCGGGCTAAACAGAGACATGTAAAAATGGTGCAAGGAGAAGGAAAAATGACAATGGTAGAATAATCGAAAACAACTGATTAACTTCATAAAATACTTATACAGTATGTAAACCAACGAAAACCATTTACTGAAGCCTGTTAATATTTAAGTTACACAGAGCAACTTTTACTATGGGACCAACACCCAAAACGCGAAATAAAAATTTACTCTCCCATAGGAAATACTTACTATAAAATAAAACTACCTATGAAACTGTCAGAAGATATTATTTGTGCCGTTTGTATATCCGAGGTCTTATATAGAGAGAGTACGTCGTAGACGTCGCATCGGACCGATAGATGGCGCCATCGTTCGTTGTAAGTCGCTCCGGCGTCACACCGCCGCGATGTTGGTAGTCCCGTTTTCCCCACCTGCAACATAAGGCTCCTACGCGCCCCGGCCCGCCACCAGCCACCCTCATTGTTTCGTCGAACGCCGAAGTGACCGGTTGTCGCGTATTCCGTTCGAACATTTTTACAGCATGGTGTCTCGAAATTAATCTTTTAGTTTCTATTTCCTTGTTACTCCTGGTCAAACCAGAGTTATTCGTGTTTTTATTTAAAAAGTGGCTTATAACGTTTCGGAATTATGAAATTTTTCAATTTCAATTTTCACCGTCAATTCTTTCTTCCCTTTTAATTTACGCTCGTTCTTCTTGAATAATGAGATATATTATGCCTCGCTAGCGATCATTATTCGTCTTTCGGGGTTCTCACGATAGAAATGAACGAGCGGTGCTTTATGATTCTACCCACTTTTTTGTAAGAAAGTTCCATGCTGCAAAAATCGTTACCGTTAATCAGTTTTCTTTTTAAACTATTCGCATTTCCGAGACTAAAGTAGGAAGTGTTATCCGCGTATTAAAAGTTTCGCGCGAGAATATAAGCGGTAACGTAGGTAAGTTGCTCCGCCGGGGACCACGTGCTCCGGGGACCACGTGCTTCGCGACCGCGGGCTGCGCGACCTGCGGGCTGCGGCGGCGGCGGCGGCGGCGGCGGGCGCGGTGGAGGAATACCGCGCTCCAAGGAGGTTTGAATTTCTCCGACGAATGGGTGAGCAGATTCATATTATTTTAGAAAGAACATGTTCGGTTTCCGATTCGGTGCGGAGGCCCCAAACCACGTGTCGGCGCCGGAACTTACTGTAGCGCTGCGATAGCGCCACTGACCGCGGCAGTGTTGTCCGCCGCGTCGGCGCCGCCGAAGTTGCGTAGAAGTTGCCTCCTCGTTAACGATGGCCATCTCTGCGGTGCCGCCGAACAACGTTGTGGCCGCCACATAGGCGTCGCGTGCGACGCTGTAAGTATGTCTGCTGCTGCCCCGACGCGAGCGCCGCGCCGTTAGTGATCTGTCGTCAATGCAGGCTACCAGCGCGGCCACCTTCTGCCCCCGCCTACAACGCCGCGAGCCTGCTGAAGCTGTCCACCAATATCGCTGGCCGCCACGCTTATGCTGGCGCCTCGATGGTGATGCAGAGCGTTCGTCTGCCGTGACAACGCCGCGATCCTGCTGAAGCTGTCCACCAGTATCGCTGGCCGCCACGCTTATGCTGGCGCCTCGATGGTGATGCAGAGCGTGCGTCTGCCTTGACAACGCCGAGAGCCTGCTGAAGCTGTCCACCAATATCGCTGGCCGCCACGCTTATGCTGGCGCCTCGATGGTGATGCAGAGCGTTCGTCTGCCATGACAACGCCGCGATCCTGCTGAAGCTGTCCACCAGTATCGCTGGCCGCCACGCTTATGCTGGCGCCTCGATGGTGATGCAGAGCGTGCGTCTGCCTTGACAACGCCGCGAGCCTGCTGAAGCTGTCCACCAATATCGCTGGCCGCCACGCTTATGCTGGCGCCTCGATGGTGATGCAGAGCGTTCGTCTGCCGTGACAACGCCGCGATCCTGCTGACTGTCCACCAGTATCGCTGGCCGCCACGGTTATGCTGGCGCCTCGATGGTAATGCAGAGCGTGCGTCAGCCCTGACAACGCCGCGATCCTGCTGTAGCTGTCCACCAGTATCGCTGGCCGCCACGCTTATGCTGGCGCCTCGATGGTGATGCAGCGAGCTCATCTACCGTGACAACGCCGCGATCCTGCTGAAGCTGTCCACCAGTATCGCTGGCCGCCACGCTTATGCTGGCGCCTCGATGGTGATGCAGCGCGCTCATCTGCCGTGAAAACGCCGCGACCCTGCTGAAGCTGTCCACCAGTATCGCTGGCCGCCACGCTTATGCTGGCGCCTCGATGGTGACAAGCCTCAGTGGTGATGCGGAGCGTAATACTGTTAACCGCTGCACAGGCGTCGCAATCCTTCTGCTGCGTCTGCCGTGACATCGCCGCAAGCTACTTGAAGTTTTCCACCGGTGTCGTCGGCCGACACGCTGATGCTGGCGCCTTGATGTCGCCTCGATCGCACGAGGTAAGATTGCAGACGCGGCGACCTTCATCGCGCCACCGAGCGCAATACTGCGGCTGCCGCGAAGGCGTCGCTAATTTTCCTGCCGCGTCTGCCGTGACGACGCCGCGAACTCTGTTGATGCTGTTCACCGATGTAGCTGACTGTCATGCTGGCGCCGGTGCCTCCCGCGCTGACGGCGGCGACCTCGAGAGGGCCACCGAGCACGATACTGCGTGACGCGACAGGGGCATCGAAGACGCCTTTCGAGCTGACGACGGCCGTCTCAATCTCACCGCCGAACGTAACATCGTCTGCTGCAGTGACAAGCTGGTAAGATTGCTGATGTGGTCCCTTGGTACTGCTAGCCGCCACGCTGATAACGCCCGTCGCGCCTAAGATGTCACGCTCACCGCGAGCACTGTCTTCCCCTACAATGGTGCCACGACCATATCCGGGCTCCGTCTGCTACGGTATCGTTGCAGACTCTGTTGCTGACCAGGCTGATACTGCCCTCCAATGTGACGCCGGGCGCCGCTATCAGCTGACATCCCGTACACTATGGTATCCACTCTTCTCTTTCCAGTTCCCGTGAAGTACTTCGACAGTATTTACACTCTATTTTGACCAATGACTCCTCCGTCGCCGAAGTGAGAACAGATAAATTCTAAAGATGCTACGTCCTAACGTGGCTTGGCCACCCATAGTTGAACGAGGTAAGACGTCAATAACCGGACGAGGAGCCGCACTGCTGCGAGGGTGTCCTGACGATGTTCGCGAGCTATCTAATCGGAGAGGCGCCTCGCGAGACGACCCTGTGATTCCTGTACGTCGCTCATTGTGTAGGTCAAAGACATCGTAAAGGTTTGCGGAATTAAAAAAAAAAAAAACTCTTTCAGAATGTCCAGATCTGAATTCGAGCCAGCGTGCTGCATCCTGAGCGTGCGTCTGTTTACCGGGCGGACACCAAAACCGATCGGTAATCTGGCCGCGGGGGTTCCAAGTACACGACGATTTCCCGGAGGCTTGTGGCGCCCCCTGTCCATTCGAGAGATTAACTTATTCGCCGAGCCTCTAATAAACAAATTGGGAATAATAAACCCGCTTCGCCTTAGTGAACTTGAGATTCCAGCTCAAAGCGAAAGGGGCCAGGAACTCAGGAGGACTTCAGTAGTTATCATCTGGCTCGACTATACTGAATTAATATAGAGCTTGATTCGATCGTAGAACCTGATTTCATCAATTTCACAACTTTCGTAGTCTACAGAGGGAGGTTGGTTTCCAGCATTACCTCGTACAGCTGCCGATAGCTGTAGGCCAATCGCTCCTGTTTTGCTTGCATTTGCAGCCCGATAAGACCTTAAATAATCGGAATATTGTACAAAGTAAAGCTCTTCCGATGGAAAATAATCTTCAACAGGCGGTGGCGCTGGCGACTGAAGTGACATGCAGCCGGATTAAGGTTCGCATAGCACTATATGCTATGCACAGTTCGGTTGTATGTTATGTTATGCTGTACGATGGCAGGACTACATCTCTTCGGTTACGAGTAACTACGACAGTAACTGCTGACTCCAACAGACTGTCGTACGAGGTCAGTATGCACCCCTGGGAGCCAAGTAAGTGACCTTCGGTGACCTCGCCTTCTTCTGCTTCGCCCGTCATCGTACCTCTTCGTCTGCGAGAGCCCTGCATTACGCCGTACAACGGTACGTATTAAGCCTCCGCCACACATAAAGCGCATTCCGCTTCGCTAACGCTACGCTATCAGCGCGCTGAATGCGCGCGCATTCCGCTCGCGTCCCGCGCGCGTTGCGCTCGCAATCCGCGCTCGTTAGTTCCCGCTAGTGCCCACTGGGCGCAACGCCAGCGTTTGTGCGGTGCACCGCCATTATTGCGCTCCGCCTACGCTCTCAAAGCGCGCATGTGTGGCGGTGTTTTAATTCACCCCTTGACCTGCTACCACGACGTGTTCAGCAACCACCAGCGATGCGACACGGACGTCACCTCTCAGTCTACACTGTCGACCTTCATTGCACGAAGTAGAAATCCGTCGCATCGGGTTTTGGATTAGGTAATGGATTACCCTAAGAGTCAATGACTGACTTGAAGAAATCGACTGATACCTCCGTCCAGTGTAGTAGCAATCGACAGCGCTCGTACTTTTCATCTTCTAGGCTAGTTTTACCGAGCGATCAGTATCCTCAAATGCCCTCACTAAAAAGAGTTCAGAGTTCAGGAGTCTCGCTTGTAACCGCGCTCGCTTGACGCGAAATAGTCTGATCGAAAATACCAGTATCGTAACAAATAGCACTCGGGCGCGTGAGTGATGACCTTTTTCTGTGTTTGATATGGACGTAAGACGTTGGACTTTAAATAGTCATATCAAAGCTAATATTGATTTAGATAATTTTTACGAAGGGTTGACAAAAGCAGTATCAATTACGTTACCCTGCTACAGTACAGATAGTTACACTACTTTTACAGTTAATTTCCACACTTTGTGTCTGAAATTGGGTTTATAATAACCTGATAAAATAACGTGTCTGTTAATAATAAAAGTGTATCTAAGGTTTTTGTATCTTGTTCAAGTCAGCCTCGCCTACAATGTATAATAATGTCATTTCTCTAACTATTCGCTGACTAAAGCTAAACGTCATCACGAAAATCTCTTTAGGCGTTTCTGGCACCGAGATATTCGCGGATCGAAGGCGATTTCGACTGATACATCTGTCAAATCGGTTCAACAACCGATTCACTTATTCTTCTATGCTATGCCAATAGGGCTACCAAAGGCTTGCGCGCCAGCTGACTCGCCACCAGGAGATAATAAACAGGTCTCTATATAAGACCTCGGATATACAAACGGCACAAATAATATAAAAATTTTACCTTCCAATAAAATTGTTATTATTTTGCCTGGTATATCCGAGGTCTGAGTGATGCCTTCCTGGTAGGCTTAATATACCGTCGGCACTTCTCCTCAACAATGAGGGTGGCTGGTGGCGGGCCGGGGCGCGTAGGAGCCTTATGTTGCAGGTGGGGAAAACGGGACTACCAACATCGCGGCGGTGTGACGCCGGAGCGACTTACAACGAACGATGGCGCCATCTATCGGTCCGATGCGACGTCTACGACGTACTCTCTCTATATAAGACCTCGGATATACCAGGCAAAATAATAACAATTTTATTGGAAGGTAAAATTTTTATATTTTCGTGATTTCGGGGTTGATCCCATAGTAAAAGTTTCTCAGTATCACCTGGACATTTACGGGTTACAGTAAATGGTTTTCGTTAGTTTACATACTGTATAATACATAAATATAAATAAATGCAGATATAAACAAATATACTTACTATATAAATGATATATATTCGCAAATTATCACTGCTTCCAGTACTTCCACAGGTGGTAAATCATCTTCATCTTCATTCACCCACTTTTATCAATTTTAAAGCAGAAAATTTGATTATATTCAAGGTCAACCGGTCTGGCTCAGTCTGTAGTGACCCTGCCTGCTGAGCCGCGGTCCCGGGTTCGAATCCCGGTAAGGGCATTTATTTGTGTGATGATCACAGATATTTGTTCCTGAGTCATGGACGTTTTTTATGTATATAGGTATTTGTATATTATATATATATATATATCGTTGTCCGAGTACCCACAATACAAGCCTTCTTGAGCTTACCGTGGAGCTCAGTCAATCTGTGTAAGAATGTCCTATAATATTTATTTATTTATTTATTTAGTGAGGAGAAAATAACTATTAACTAGGGATGTACCGACTAGTCGGGAAAGCCGAATATCCGGCCACATTTGTAGTCGGCGATTAGTCGGCGATTAGTCGGTAAAAAGGGCCGATTAGTCGGCACTTCATTAGTGATAGAAAAACAGTACAAAATTAAATTACCAGCTGAAAATTATGGGTGTATTATGTAGCTATTCCTTTTTTTGTCAAAACAATAAATATTTGTTATCACCACAGAAATAAATTTCCTACCTAGGATTATCGACTTCATAGGCAGGATCACTACCCACTAAGCCAAGCCGGTTGTTAAAACTGGAAAATGTATATAAATATTGTCATGAACCTTCGAACATCTGTAAAAAAATCATGAAAAGCGCAAACGAAGGGTCAAAAATGACATTCAAAATGTGAATTTATCGAAAATTATGTTCTGGCCGACTAGCCGACTAGTCGGCCGACTAATCGGCCGCCAAAGCGCCGACTAGTCGGTAGTCGGCTTAGTCGGCCAAATCAATAGTCGGTACATCCCTACTATTAACGTGTACCTTGTTGGTTTCGAAGTCCAGCTACCAATAGAATCTTAAAGAAAATAGTCTTTGCAGATGAGCCGATCCGCTGCAAGCCTAACACGACGTTCGCGCGCGACTGCAACACCTGCCGCTGCCTCGACAACGGACTTGGGATTTGCACTATCATGGAGTGTGCCAGCGTTACCAGTAAGTAAAAAAAAATAGGTACGTTTTCTCAAACATGCAATGAAATATTGTCTTTACGTTCCTTAAAATGGGCTGGGAAGTATCGCTTTTTGGGCGCAACAACTCGAGAGGACTGTAAAGGGATTTCATATTATTTTTTAGGCCTAGGCCTGCAAAGTAACTTTTTTTTATAAAATATTGTCCTTTAGAGCATTTTTTTTTATTTCATTGTATGTTTGAGAAAAGCACTATACATGCCTTGGCGTGAAAACGTCGTATCCCTATCCGGCCTCGCTCGCACGCTCGCTCGGCCGTATATACCCACTTGGCCGGAAATCCTCATTTTCCCGGCCTCTGATGTAATGTACTATTATTACCATAATACTTTTGTGTTATGTGTTTAATAATAGTACAGCAATGGAAAATAAAAAATACAAAATAAAAAGGTAATATGCAAATTCACTTAAGCTAAGTACATTTTTCGTGCTTAGTTTAAGGATTCGTCTCAACATGTGCTAGGTTATAATACCCAGCATTTATTTTCAGACTAATCCTTTTCGCAGGGTTTAACATCATTAGTAAGTAGTATTAGTGTTTTAAGTATCTGGTACTACACACCGCACGCAGGCTAATAAACCGCTTGAATTCTTAACCAGTTTGATTTAAATTCATTTTTATTTGCACTTTAACCTCTGTCGTCTATAGCAGACTGTGGCTGTCATGGAGCTTTTATACAATAGGTTGTCACCCAAGGCCCCCTTCGAATATGTTGGTTAATTTTTTTTATACATATTTACATAATTATATGTATAAGAAACTAAGGTTAATATTATGAAATCGTGGTATATTTTATGAAGTTACCCACCTGCGTCAAAATATTATCAAACTTGATCAAACCAGTGTCGGATTTCGTATATACTGCCATTTTGTGGTATTTATTTGCAATAGCAAATGTGCTATGTAATTATAACAACGTCTACATAAGTTAACTTATTCCAGACAGTGTAGCACTAGTTCTCGTGCGTGAGTCCATAGCCATACCATCCTAGATGGTCTAGAATAACAATTCATACTAATATTATAAATGGAAAAGCGTGTGTGTCTGTTTGTTTGTCCGTCTTTATCGGCAAAACGGAGCGACGAATTAACGTGATGTTTTAAGTGGAGATAGTTGAAGGGATGGAGAGTGACATAGGCTACTTTTTATCTCTTTCTATCCTTCCACTTACCTAAAATGGGGGTGGTAATTTGTATAGAGCATTACGCAATTTTAACGAGAGCGAAGCCGCGGGCAAAAGCTAGTGTTTCATATGAGTCTTTTTCATTTCAGCCGAAGCAGCACCGACCAAGCCAATCATACCTAAAGGCGTAGACTGTGCTCCCGGGACAGCCTGGCAGAGTCAGTGTAACGACTGTGTCTGCTCGCCAGAGGGAAAGCGGTTCTGCACGGACAAAGCGTGTCCTGGACAGGAGACAGGTGAGATACGACAATAACAGTCTAAGGCAATCATACCTAAAGGCGTACACTGCGCTCCCGGGACAGCCTGGCAGAGCCAGTGTAACGACTGTGTCTGCTCTCCGGAGGGCAAGCGGTTCTGCACGGACAAGGCTTGTCCTGGACAGGAGACAGGTAATATATCGCTTCCCATTAGGGAAAGGTTCTTATGCACAAAGTCTCAGTAAATGTTTTTTTTATTTTTATTTAATAAATAAGTAGGCGGGCACATTATATTATAACACACTTATGTTTCTCGCCAAACTGTCTTGCTAGCTAGCTTCCGAACTTACGCCAGAATCTATTGGGCTACGTAATTGAGGAGCTTCTGTTTTATGTTGTAGAGGCGCTAGGCGTCCATCATAACCAAATAACTACATTGTACCTAATGTAGTTAGCATAATTAAAAATTTTAATAATGTATTTTCAAACAATATTCTTCATAACACGAATATGATACTCCTTTTCGTATTTGCCTCAGAGATTTAGGCACTGGTCCCACCAAAAGTGATTAAGCTATGAGCTATCGGCTATAGAAATGAACAAAAGATAGTCGCTCCCGTGTAAATAAAAGAGACGCGAGTTATAGTTCGTAGTCTGGCTATGAACTGTAAAACGCCCGCTTTTGGTGGGACTACTGCCTTAGCTACGGTTTACCCGCATTCGAGTTAAGAAGCCTCATACACTAACGGATCTAGTTGTATCCTTCATAATTCTATCCACAAAACGTAATACCACATTTACCTTCCAGAACCCCTTCTGCGCTGCGCGCCACAGAGCCAGTGGAAGAACGACTGCAACATGTGCTGGTGCAACTCCGGCCGCGCCATGTGCACCAAGATGGGCTGCATGGCTATTCCTAGTTAGTTTTTTTTTTACTTATTATAATCAAAATGTAATGTTGTGTTTTAGTGCTTATAAGAGGATTTAAAGTTCTTCAATGGCGTGATAATCTCTAGCTCAACAAGAATTCATCTCATATCCCAATTACAGTCAAAAACACAGCTGTACAAAGTGCCAAAAATATGTATACAGAACTTTATTGCCTGTATATGAAGGTGTATATATTCTTACATATTCTTGGCACTTTGTCTGTATTCACAGCTTTTTAACTGTACATACGAGAGACAGAAATACTTGTAACCGCCAGATACTCTCAACTTTCTCTCTTTTTTAACCTTAATTTTAAATTGTTGCCACTGTCGTGTATAGCAGACAATGGCAGTTTATTGTTGATTGACAGCTTTTGACTAAAAGCCCTAATGAAAATAACTTTTAATGTAGCAATATTTTTTGTTTATAACATCTTTATAAATACCATAAAATGTCTTGGGTGAGATTTGAATTAACGCCCTCAATATTGTAAGCTTAATAATCGTATCGTTCGCAGTTTCTGCTTGCTTAAATTTGACGACCGGTCTGGCGCAGTCGGTAGTGACCCTGCCTTGCTGCGCCGCGGTCCCGGGTTCGAATCCCGGTAAGGGCATTTATTTGTGTGATGATCACAGATATTTGTTCAGGAGTCATGGATGTTTTCTATGTATATAAGTATTTATATATTATATATATCGTTGTCTGAGTACCCACAACACAAGCCTTCTTGAGCTTACCGTGGGCCTCAGTCAATTTGTGTAAGAATGTCTTATAATATTTATTTATATTTATTTATTATTTTTATGTACTTATACATATATTATTACGAATTTCAGGTGACATGCACTTCGAAGACAGACACGGGGAAACTGGTGCAGTAGAAACCGCAGAACCGGTGAGTCTAAAGATTTATATAATATTTAAAGTTGGGGATTGCACTGGGGATTTCATCCGGTGTGCACTAATGCGGTTGCAACTGTTTACAAAGAGGAAAAGAGGTTTACAAAGATGGCGCCGTCATAGCTTGTCCCTGTCTCAGGTTTTGTTCTATAAAATTGTGGAAATCCTGGACATAAAAAATCCTGGGCAACCTGTCATGGCACCACTTGAAAAGTATTTGACCAGCAAACCCATAATGTTTTTAGAGTTTGTAGCCAACCTGCAGATGTTTTAAAATATATCCGTGATCATTTAATACACTTATCCATCCACAGTCTATCTTTAAGGAATCAGGTATATGATTTCGATAACGTAAAGGTAGAAACTTATGTAAAGATACTTTTAAGATCGACCTGAGCCCGTCAAGATATGTGGACAGCACTTCAGCCAAAGTAGCTAAATGAGCTTGGTATTCAATAATATCTGTACCCCATTTACTACTGTGTAGATCTTTTTGAATACCTGGCCGGCTTAGTTACTAAGATTTACACTTTCATAAACGGTTTAACAGCCACGTTCATACATATTGCACCTGTTTTTGTGTTAAACAACGTTTGGTGATTGGATGTCCACTGGAATGACAGTTGCAGCAGGAGTTGGACCTTCTAGGACCAGGTATGTGCCATTACTTTATTAACTTAATAAGTTATACTGACCGAAAGTTTGGAACAATACTGAATGCATAGACATAAGTTTATTCCATTATTTCTAAAATGAAATTTCTTTTATATTTTAAATTTATTTGCACAAACAAAAACATTTTTGCAATTACTATGGTATGTGATCGCCAGTCGGTCATTTTGAATTGTTTATTTAAGAAGGTCAGTGATTCCTTCATTTCATAATATTAACTTAAGTTTTGTACTTTTCAGAACGAATTACCTGAAGTACCAGATCTTAACAGTAATGATATACTTGAATCTGGCGCAAAAGATCAAAAACATAAAAACCAAAATTTAGAAGATCTCGATACAACTACTGATCCAGATAAAGATCTTACTGGAGTAAATCTTAAAGAATTAGAGGATTTTGATAACAACGACGTAGACACACCAATACAAATACCTGACCAAGTTATGACCGATTTTGCTGCTAATAACAGTACAAACCTTTTTGATGAAGATTTAGAATTATTAGAAACTTTATTAAGTCAAGGAACTAAAGATCAAGTTGAAGAACAAACTGATGACTTAAAAGTTAAAGAACTCGAAATTACTGAAGAAGAAAGTAACTCTGACAATTTAAAAGTACATAAAGACGTTGAAATCTTGGATGATTCTTATATTAATGAAAACGCAAAAGGTGGTCGTGTAAAAAGATCAGCATGTAAACCAAATGAGGAATTTCTAAATGATTGCAACACTTGCAAATGTTCGGAAAGCGGCGAAAGTTATAGCTGCACTCAAAATGAATGTATGGATAAAGATGGCAAAGATGGGGGTAAAGATGTGGATAAGGAAGTCGAAGTTTTCATGGAAAATGAGGTATGTATAATTTAAAACTTTTATTTAACATAACTATGTTTGAAATATGAGTCAAATGTTGCAAATCCAATTTGCCTTGATCCCGGTTTTCAATGAATCTTTAAATTTGCATGCGTATGTAAACAGACACCGACAGTAATATACTAGATATTGTGGTACCATCGAGTTTATCTGATAATGAACATAGGAGGCCATAAGAACTATTCTATGAAACAACTCAATCTAATTTCATTTAGGTGTTTCATTCATAAAATAAAATTTTCGATATTGCCGCAATTATTATTTTTTGTATGTTATAAAACACCATAACTAAATATCCTAATGACATATAAGTGCGTTTTCAAATTATCCGATCCGATATCGGACGTAGGACCGATACCGATCCGCCGATCCAAGCCGCCATCTTTAATTTTTATTTTTTGCCTTTGAAATCGTTCCGACATCAGATCGGATAATGTGAAAACGCACTAAAAGTATTAAAATGCAATCAGCTATAAAAGCTTGTATCGAAAATGGTTTTTTGCCAAAAGTTTAGGTACTCTTTACATATGTGCCAGTTTACAAACTAAAGATTTAAATTTCCAGGGTGTAGATCACATAGAGAGGCACTCGGTGTGCAAGCCGAGCACGACGTTCTACGTGGGCTGCAACCCCTGCCACTGCAACTCGGACGGCACTGACTTTAGCTGCACCAACAAGCCGTGCCCGCTGCCGGACGACGTGGAGGTGTTCCATGAGCTGCACGTACGTTTGTTACCCTCATCCTCCTTGCGTTACTGGGCCATTTATTTTTTCGTAGTTGTTTCTATTCAAAATCGCGAGCTTTTTCTATCCTAATAGGAGATAAATATGTCCCAAGGTTTTTCCTCATTCCGTTACCCTTTTTTCATACATTTTGAATGGTGGTAACGGAATGGAAGGTTTGACACATGTATGGAAATCTTGAGACATTTTTTTTTCTCCTGTCAGGATCGAAAAACTCCTCGATTCTGAGAATGAATCGCTTGAAAAATACCCATGTTACAAAAAAAGTGGGGTGGACAACTTTGAAAAAAAAAACATGGCCCTGCTGCCACTGCAACTCAGACGGCACTGACTTCAGCTGCGCCAACAAGCCGTGTCCGCTGCCGGACGACGTCGAGGTGTTCCATGAGTTGCACGTACGTTTCTTACTGTTAGGGCTAATTTTAACAGTGTGAAAACTGGTGAATTTCGTTACATTGCGGTTTTTGATGGATGTGCTGACTTGTATGTGACCTCATTGAGTCCGCAATGTAAGGTCGCATGTGAGAGCGCGCCGTCTAACGGTCACAACACTTTTTTTTGTTGGCTGCATCCCTGAATAGTCAAGGTTTTTTTTCTCGGAAGCTGGCTAAGCATTTGTACCTACTACGTTTAACTTAAACATCACATTCTTACTTAAACTTTTAACACATTTTTACTGAAGAACCTGTAGTGTTGCTAGCTAAATTTAAGAACTTGTAACCAACCCCCATAGTAAAAAGTAGAATGAGAAAATAACATTGCCGCTTGTATTTTAATTCAATATTTGTTTTGTTACAGGAAATGAACCCAATCGTGCCCTTAAAAGGAGAAGATTCTAAACATAAGAATAAACCAACAAAATAGATATGAATCGCACCAAATTAGAATTAAATAGCATAAGGCGTCATAAATTATTAAGCTATAAAATTATCATTAATCTTTTATTTACCCATTTTTTCAGGAATCTTTATAATATTGAGAACTGTGTTAAGTACTAGGTAAATGCCTTTTTCCGATATTTATTCATCATTCGCACGATTATTTCATGAATCATGAGTTCACTATTTTTATTTTACTATTTTCTCTCGAATTATTTGATACGCAAATCGAATTGGATAATTTGTCAATGTTGTAATGCTCACTATTGCTCACTCTAAATGCAAACAGAGCTTGGGTTTTTTAATTTGTGTGTAATGTATTGTTTTCATCCTTAGATAATGCCCATCTGCTTTTTTGCTGGAACTAAAAGCAATCTGTGATTTGTAGATTAAATTACCAATTCCTCGTAGTTCGTAAATAATTCCCGTGGACGGAATTTTTCCAAATGACGGATTTTGCCACTTTCACCTTATTTTTACACATTCACCTCACCTATCTGCTATAAGGTTGATTATCTTTCAGATTATATTACATCCATACTTATATTATAAATGGGAAAGTGTGTGTGTCTGTTTGTTTGTCCTTCTTTCACGGCAAAACGGAGCGACGAATTGACGTGATTTTTATAAGTGGAGATAGTTTTTTATATATTCAAACTTAAAGCAGAATGGATTAATCCAAGTTTGAAGTTAAGCAACACATTTAATCATATAACATTACGTAAATAAACCATTTTCACCTATTTCATCATCACCATTTCCTCCACATCAGGCCACCAAATCCTCCAAGAACGCCACGAAGAAGGTTTGCGTGGAGAACCGCATGTTCATAATGGACTGCAACACCTGCTGGTGCAACGAGGACGGGACCAGCTACTTCTGCACGCGGAAAGTGTGTGTGACCAACGCGGAGCCGGTTGAGGAGGAGGGGGCTGAGGTATTGACGCCAATATTATAGTTGATGGCAGCACATTTAAAAGCGTGTTGTATAGGCGGGCAGTAATGTAAGATGTGAAAGTATTATTATATAAGTTATACTGAGAAAATCTTACTATGGGACCAATTCTAAACAACGAAAAAAACTATTTCATACTGTTTGGTTGGCAAAACTTTATGACATTTTTTTAAGGGGGATTCAACTTCTTTCGAAATTTCGGTGTTAGCTTCAATCAAAGTACCTATTACAGATGACTAAAAAAACTGCCTGTATTAATAAGGAAGGTAATTGTTTTGTAGTCAAGAAGCTATAAAGTTTCGATAACTAATTTTCTGTTCATCGACGTTGGAAACAGAAACCATCATTAGTTCTAGTTTACTTCGACGTTAGTGTCACAGGCGTTCGTAAATAATTCATGTATTAATTTGAAACGGGCTCACCAGAAATTACATTCCCCAGCAGAAACTCCGGATCATAAAGAAAGAATGCAACCCCGGCGAAGTGTTCGAGATCGACTGTAACATGTGCCACTGCAACCCGGACGGGAAGTCGTATTCTTGCACGCGGCGGGCTTGCTTCGATGAAGAGAAGGTTTGACTCGTTTTGGGCTACGGTGGTGGTTCTTGTTGGGTGACAAAAAATAATCTTTAAATTGGCTTTATTTAAACGTTATTTACCTAACTAACTGAATAATAATATTTGCTTTATCTAGAAAGCAGTAAGGTTATTAAACTAAGGAACGATAGAAACCATTCCGAATGTACTTCTTAGCTAAATCTTCTTTAAATTGTTATTTAAGGCTAGCAACGCAAGTACAACTCCTCTGTCGTTGCTATTAATAGACCTTGGGCAGTGGTAATTAAATTACTTCATGGGATCTGTCTGCCCATTTACCTCCTTTATTATGAAATATATATACATACATTCATATAAACACGCCTGTATCCCATAAAGGGGTAGGCAGAGCACATGAACTACTAAGTTTCATTGCCACTCTTGGCAAAAAGGGGTTGAAAAAAATCCAAATTATGACATTGCAGTGACAGGTTGCAGCCTCTCGCCTACGCCACAATTTAACCCATATCCCACAGTCGAATTCTACGACACCCACGGGAAGAAAGGATTGTGAAAAATATATTTTGAAATGTACCACTGCAACGCGGGAAAGACCCGATGTCGTTTATACACGACAAGGTAAGTGGTACTGTACTCCTGGTCATGTAGAAACGACATTGGCGTTCGTACATTGTCAAATTAGTTTGTTCTACTACTATTCTTATTTTTACATATATATATGTATATATGTATTTATATTTATGCTTATATTGTTTGTATATATTAGTAAATGTAGTTTATCATTTTTTTTTTTTATATATATATTTGTAGTTTATGTATTATATTATACCAATTTGATTTAATTTCCTTTTCCGTCTCTCTCTTTTGCACCACCCGTTAACTTCTCTCCGATCGCCACTCGACTATCTGAAGGTTGTCTGTAAGAGACCGCTGTTTTAGCGATAAGACCGCCTGTTGTTACCTACCACTTTGTAACCGTTTTCATTTATGTTTTATTTTTGTAGTGTGCAATTAAAGCATTTTATTATTATTTGTCTTTTCCATATCTCGGGACCATGGGATCCCGGACCTTTGGGAGGCATGCGTGGGGCCAAAGCCAACATCACAGAGGCCCTTTTAGACATTTTAATCTAAAGGCAAGGGATACACGTGGCGGATACCACCCCCGAGCGCACAATATGATACAACCGGAGATGGTCCCCACCAGGTGCAAAGACTATTGCAGTGCAGCACTTTTGTGCTGCGATGGGAGCTAAGGTCATGGGTTATTGTTTTGAAAGTTGGATGAACTGGTTAAAGGGCTATGGGAGGAGACTATCGGACACCTGCCGTGACAATTAGTCTCACAATTGTAAAAGGCAGGCGGTGACTCGCCAACTCATTGAGTGGGCCCTGTAAAACGGCCGCACGCACGGTGCGACAACAGAGCAACACTTGAGAGTGGCTAAAAGGTTGTCGAGAGGTGAGTCTGCGGTAGCTTGGTTCCTGGTGTTCCATTCAGCAGGCCGCCGGCGTTATGACATTTTACACTTCCAACCTGGAGCATAGGTCCCGCTCTTGCGAATCCACTCTGGCCGGCCGGTTAAGGCAAGCGCAGAGGCGAGGGCTAGATGGAAGTGCCCTCTGGAATAGGGGTCCGCGGTGTCGCCACTCACCGTCAGCTCGCCACAAGCTGCCCCCGCGGGCTTATTATTATTATTATTATTGTACTACTCATGCTGCCACGGCCCAAAGATGGGATGTAACCTTTAAGCAGTTTCCGATAATATTGTACTAATAACGGTGGCGGGTTATTGGTTATAAATAAATTATTTCGAGTTTGTTGGTGTTTTACTTTATTTCACATACCTTTTTTAAGTAAGTAAGTAAGTAAGTAAGTAATTAATTTTAATTTTTAATTTTTTAATTTTTTTAATTTTTAATTTTTTAATTTTTTTTTTCATCCTAGCGTGAGCTGTGCATATGCATACTGGTGTCCTTGTAAGCTATTTTTTATCTTGATTATGTCAGATACGGTGTATAGGCACTACGAGGTTTTAGTAACAACGTGACACCAATATTCATAGTCTTACAATCATTTCCTTTTATGATTAAGTAATACAAGAATACGCTTGTTAACGATTGTCTCATTATTCTTAACACTTGACTGACCCAAGGTGCTGGTAATTTTCAACCTCTACGATCTAAAAAAAAGAGTGGTTTAACGAAAACATATTTTTTCTTCTTTTCAGAACCAGACATTAATCAGGAAAACTAGAACTACTACACAGGTAAAATGTTTCTCCTTTTATCAAAACTGCCGAGTTTTACCAAAATTTGCATGAAACCAGCAACATCTTTTGGGTAATGTGAGATAAATATAAGCATTTATCACATTTATTTGCATTCGACTCGACATCTCATACCTCTCAAAGTCAACAATCACCTTACAAATCAGTTTATAACATGCTTAGGCAGATTTTGATAGTATATCGCTGACTTATGAAGAAATCCCCTTTTTAACACTATTTTAATAGGTCGACCGACGACCTGTATATAACTAAGTATGTAATATAATTTAAGGGCCCCCACATCTAGCGTCTCGCGAGCGTAGCGTCGGGCCAACTGTATGGAACAACGACGTCGACGCAGCGTCTTTTTCCATACAGTTGGCCCGACGTTACGCTCGCGAGACGCTAGATGTGTGGAGGCCTCTAAGGTAGCTAATTTAACCGTCTTCCAAGGATCGTAGCGTAATTAAATATATGGTACTGTCGAACTGATCTGATGATGGAGCCGAAAGATATGAACTGGAACTTCATGATGGAACATCGTATCATAGCTGTTTTTGTATTTCTTAGAAATAATTTTACATGCATTTATAAAAGCGTGTTTTTCTAGTGTTTTAAACTATTAATTTATTTACAGGTAGCGCCAAAAGCCTGCGAGCCACGCAAAGAATTCCGTATGGACTGCAACACGTGTCTCTGCAACAACGAGGGCTCCAACTTCTCCTGCACCCGCATAGACTGTACTGCGCTCAACAACAACCATAATGGGAATAGAAGAAAGAGAGGTCAGTTCAGTATACCATATCTTCTTCTTCAACCTAGCGTTTTCCCGGCCTAGCGCTCGGGTTCGCTGTCTCGACGTCCAGCCAGTACTTCTTATGCCTACAGCGGCCGCGTGACTTAGGGCCTTGGATAGTGAGGTTATACCATATATAATTAATCTAAAAATTCTAATAGTGTATTGCGACGAAAGAGTTAATAAGAGAACATAATTCCCATACACACATACATTGCACATAATACACGTATATTCCGTTTCGTCACGGGTGTAAAATTCACCCCTCTCCCCCTTCATCCCGTATCGTAAATTCTGTGGGATATTGGTTCCATTGTGGTGTGGACGATGGAGTCGAAAGCTGTCAACTCAATAACACAATTTCGTTTTTTTTCCCTTTGATTACCAAGTGTGACAATCAAATTTGAGTAGTCTTGTGTGCTCTGCCTACCCCGTTTGATACTTCAAGCTTGAATGTAAAATATATAAGATTAAAAATGTGTCAATTTTGTGTGTGATACAGACGCGTCGCAGAAGGTATCAGCGGACTGCGTTCCGGGAAGCGTGTTCGAACAGGGCTGCAGCAACATGTGCCGTTGCACAGAGGACGGCGGCCATGCCACCTGCACGCTCAAACGTTGCCAGGGCAGTGAGAACGCCACGCTTACCGGTGAGTGTGATATGACTGTTTATATGTAATATGTTTTTGACGTGATAACGTCTAATAACTCATTACTACGGGCTGCATGCACGAAAAAGATGACGTCATTGTCCCGTTCCGCAAGGCCCGCAAGCGAGAGCACGGCACAAACGAGAGAGAAGCGTGATCGGCTCAGTTCGGTTCGTGCTGCATCTATCTCCCTTCTACTCGATTAGCCTAGCGTAAAAGATACACGTGAACTGTTTTTGTTTATAAAGTGAAGTGAACATAGTGTTGTAAGTCATGTGAAGATGGTTTGTGTATGGACCATTTTGGTGTGTGTTGCCTAGGCAGAATAAAAAGATGGCTTCCAATATGAACGTGTTCTAAATAAGTTAAATAAAAAGAAAATTAATTATTTCAATTTATGCCACGACTTTTTGACAGAACATATACCGTCTGAACTCACCATAGATTTAGAATTATTAAACTAGATTGTGTAGTTAGGTCAAAAAGTGTGTCCACATGAGAGGTTATTATTTGGGCTGGTGTCCCTCTCGCACTTACTGACAATGTCAACATTATTCAGTGACGTCATCACTGTCATACCTTGGGGATATTAGTCAATTTTCAAAGTTACTACCAAATCTACTAATACCCATTTGAACGTATTTTTGACGTGACAACGTCTAATAACTCGTTACTACGGGCTGCATGCACAATAGGGTTGCCTAATAATTAAAACGATTTAATACTCAGATAAAATGCTATTATATTCAAGTCTTGGGTACTTTCTAGGTATATACATGTACAGTATATATATTATTGTTGAAATCCCAACATCACAAGCCTTATTGAACTTTTCCGTGGAACTTACGCAATAGTAGAGCTGTGTAATATTGTCCTATTTTATTCATGATGTTTATTTAACTAAGCATTATTAAGCCATTCACTTTAAAAGAAGCTTAAAAAAACTTGCGACGTAAAGTAACAATAGAAAGTGGGAACGTGAGTTCCGTGAAAACGCGCCGCGCGCCACCCCTGATTAAGCCGCGAACTCGCGGCCGCCAGCATGTACTTTGTAGCGCGGCGATAGAATCGCGGAGTGAGCCGCTCCTGTCTATACTACTGTAATGTTTGACGTTATCACGTCAAACTACCGTCCGTAAACCGACTTTACAGACGACCAATTTTTTTTTTACTATTATAAATGGGCTTACTCTTGGCCACAGACTAGCCAAACGCAATGACGTGGCTAACGATGAAGTGAGCTCGCCCAGAAGATGCCTGTTTTAGATGCGTTTCGAATAGATCTACAATATTTGTAGCTGCACCGAACATCTCATCTTAACATGCGAGTGAGATATGAGTAGACGTTCCAGTAAAATTACAATTTGCTTCACTGCATCTAACATGTAGTCACATCACTATACATTAGGTTGAAATACAATTTCCCGAAAGTATTTTCTTCTAAAATTGTTCAGGTATAACGGACAAGTCAGCCTCAATAAATCTTCAATTCAAGATTCATCGCAATGTCATTACTGTATCAGAAAGTAATTCCAAAAGTTTATAGACTGGTGTTTTGATTTGTGAGCCTCGTTGTCATGGAAATAATTAAAATAGTAAAAACTGTATTTTTTTTTTCAGTGACCGAGTCAAGCTTCCGTTGCAACCCCGGCGAGCAGTTCAAGCAGTCCTGCAACGACTGCAGCTGCTCCGCCGACGGCAAGAGCGTGTTCTGCACGCTGTTCGTCTGCGACGACGAACTCTCGCCTCAATAGTATTACTATTGTTAACGCCAACGACGCCATATCACGACAATGCCATATCACGACAGTCTTTTCCCACGGTCATAACTTTAGTACGCCGATGAAGGCCACACTGATGCCGCAAACATAATTACTGTGTACCCTTGAAACGCCAGTGTCATCTTATAATGACAGGTTTGACGCCACGTTCTTTTTTATGCCGATGACGTCGAGTGGCTTATGAATGTGATGTGTCAGTGATGAATAACATATGGTTGAAAATATCTTTTTATACTTTAATTATTGTTTTATGTCTGTATCTTGTAATTTAGATTTACAATATTCTTGCGTGAATATGGCGTCTGGCGTTAAATATGTAAAAAACAAAACTAGCGAAAAATGTCTGTATATGATTAACCGATTACTAAATAATTCCTTTATTCGGACACAAGCCTAACCACCATTAAGAGATTCGCCGGTATTAGATTTACAGACTGTATAACTTGTGCCATATAAAATTGACATTTTGAAGTACGGTAATTGGTAATTTGTCCATTAATACATGTGAATTATACATCCAATATGTAAAGTGTATTTTAGCATACTAATTTTTCTAGTTTTATAACTATCCATTTAGAAATCAATTGAATACAATAATTCTTTTAATTTACGTATTTTACATTTATTTTCAACATGTCGATTCACATATCTTTAAACCTTTGATCGCTAATGACGTTATGGAAAGTTAAACAAAATATATCTAAACGTCATTTGACGTCAAATCTAACGCTTTTGCGTTTAAAAGTTTAAAGATGATCACTGACGGTGAATACGATTTTGATTGTAAATAAGTTTCATTCAATCAGGTAAACTCGTTAACCTTTTGAACGCCAAGAACAAGTAAAGTTGCAATAATTAATCGTGCCCACAACGCCAAGGACAACTATAAATTTTATGGCGTTTGCTGTCAAATAGTTCGTGTGATTGACGATGACGCTCAAATTTGTCAACTATAAACTTTACTGATATGACAATAAGAGTCCTGACACGCGTCATAATTAATGACACGATCTATGAGTAACTGAATGACTTTTTCATAAAGCGTTCAAACAGTTAATAATATTCGTAACAACTATGTTTTTACATTACCTAGTAAGTTAAGTACTTATCGAATAAAGGTCAGACATTGCAGCTTATTGCTTTATATTTGTTTTGTTTTAATGTAACTATTGTAACTGATCTGTTACACGATTGTAGTGATTTTCTAGGTTATAAGTGATTTTGTAGGCTATTTCTGAATTTACTATAATGAATGATCTAGAATCGGTATTTTGAAAACCAACTTAACACGTTTGCGGACACTAGACGTCTATAGACGACGTCGTCTCTCTATTGTGTCTGGCGTCGCGTCCACGAACGGCTTAAGTCAGTATTAATGCTTACATTGACATTTTTTTATTTCTTTACAACCGATTCTAGTAATGTGTGCATGTATTGTTTTATGTGATTGTAACATTAATTTACTTATGTAAAAATGTACAACTATACAATTTTTCTCATGTTTAAATTTTCATTTTAAACGCTAATAATACCTTAACCGCTAATATAATGATAAAATGTCACTCATATATCCATCGTGGTACACAAGAGCCTATGTTAATGTGCTCTAAAGTATGGGGGTGATTTTAAGCGAAATCTAACCTACTATTTTGATATTTCTGATATTTGACATTTAAAAAAATGTTTCATCCTCTGTTTGTGTGTGGGTGACATTTTTCAAACATGTCCGTGGTTAAAAAAATGTTGTATGTTTATTACTGTTTTTGTGTGAAGGCCTGGATTGAGAATGAAGTAAAATACAAATAGAAATTGAAATCAAAGTAAGCTAAGAGACATAAATAATACTCAATTTTATGTGTTTTATTTGTTTACTTTAATAATAGTAATACATAGTGCTATTATCGTTTTATCATAATCTAAACATTCTAAACACTCTCGCGCGCCTTCTGCAGTGAGAATTTTTTTATATTCTAGACGCCAAAGACTTCATATGACGTCTGACGGCAATTTTCGATCAAAACATTTTTTTTTTTATAAATGGTAAATTAGAGGCCACGGGATAATAAGGTATCCCTGATATTATGTATAACCTATTTGTCATTGTGTTCATTCGATATCTATGGTCTTAGTGTAGTGATCATTTGATCAAATATGTTTTATAAGTGGCTGACTTCGTACAATTCGTACCCAATATGTATTAGAATAATTACGTAATACTTAAGTTTTGAATCGCTAGGAAATAAAAGTGTGAATTGAAAACTTTTATTATTTTTTTATGCCTTGAGCTTTACGAGTTTCATTTGCTCGATATGCATCATTAATAAAGCTATTAAATCGATAAAGGAATGGTCATTAATTGATTTTTAATTAGGAAAGGTGAGTAAATTGGTCTTAGTAACTTTATTTACGAACTAAATCCTTGGAAGAGTAACACCACATTTCTGTGGCTGTGATTTAGTAGCTTGTAGTCGTTATATCGGTAGTTTAGTGACTAAAGTCACAAGAATACAGTATTCGCATAAAAGTCTGTGACAAATATGGGGCCTTTACTCTCAGGGCTCATAATTGCGATCGTGTCCTCGGCTATTAAAGCATCTTTAAGTAAGTAAAGCTTTATACTTATAGGTACTGAAGGGGGACGGGTGTCCCTTAAAATAACTGTTTTACTTTTTTAGTTCCAATTTTTAACCTCCGACGCAAAAACGACGGGGTGTTATAACTTTGACGTGTCTGTCTGTCTGTCTGTCTGTCTGTGGCATCGTAGCTTCCGAACGGATGAACCGATTTAGATTTAGTTTTTTAATAAATTTAAAAGTGGAAAATGTCTGCCTTGGGTGAGACTTGAACTCACGGCCACTGGATCAATATTCCAGCGCTCTGCCAACTGAGCCACCAAGACTTCAACCAAGCCAGCGAAATTTTCCACTACTAAGGTCAATGGGACCCGTAGCGACATCTACCGTAAGAGTGTTAAACTTCTTAAACGGCAACCGGAGTTCCAAGTCATATTGGAAATTCACCAGTTACGATGCGCTAACCATGCTAAATTTTAACTTCTGATTAGCAGAAACGTCTGCAATCGATGCCACTAGGCTTAGATAAATTTAAAAGTGGAAACTGATTTAACTGATTTGATTAACTGATTTGTTTTATTCTAAGCCTAGTGGCATCGATTGCAGACGTTTCTGCTAATCAGAAGTTAAAATTTAATTTTTTGTCTGAAAGCTGAGTTAGTCGGGAGTGTTCTTAGCCATGTTTCATGAAAATCGGTCTACTATGTCGCGGGTTTTTTTTCAAAATTTTAATTTTTGAAAACTAATTATTACATATGTACTTGAAATTCACAGCCGGCCTCAATGAAACCCGAAGATATCCAGAAATAAAAGCCGGCCAAAAATGCGTGAAAGGACAAATATACAGGATGGACTGCAACACTTGCCACTGCGGCGAACGGTCAACTTTACTCTGCACTAAAATGGGTTGTCTCAACGAGTTTCATGAAGAGGATGGAAGGAGGTCGGAGGGGAACGGATGTATCCCGGGAAAGCTGTATAAGAAGGATTGCCAGAAATGCTTCTGTACGGATAAGGGGAGGGTGAAATGTAGCATAAAGGATTGCAAGTTGGCTAATAAAGGTGAGCTATTTTCATATATTCTATAGGACATTTTTTTTTTACACAGATTGATCACTGAGCCCCATCACGGTAAGCTCAAGAAGGCTTGTATTGTGGGTACTCAGCAACGGTATATATAATATACAAATACATATAAAACATCCATGACTCAGGAACAAATAGCTGTGCTCATCACACAAATAAATGCCCTTACCGGGATTCGAACCCGGGACTGCGCCAGACCGGTCGACTATATGTTAAAAACAATGTAATATATATTACAGCCTTGCTTTGTTTAGCGTTTAAGTTGGCGTAAGAGCCTGTAGAAGCTGAGCCTGTAAATGGGTGTTGGGAATGACAGATAGGCTGTCAACTTGTCACTGTAATATCACGTTTTGACTGACACTGAACTATTTCGTGCTCAGAAACTATGACCAGGCGCTAAGCGCGCAATGCAGTCGGTCGTAAAATTCTGGAACGTTCGTATTAGGCCCACTTGCACCAACCACTTAACTCAGGGTTAGTGGGCTGTCATCTGTCAAATTCCATATAAAATGGAGGGTTAACCCGAGAGCTAAAGCTACTCGTTAGTCTAGACGCTAATCATCAAGACACTTGTCTATGCATACGTGGCCATTACTTATTTAGTAGGTATCTAAGAAATAAAATGGTGCGTGGATTCCCTTCGCGCGAAAGAAGCGAAACTTCGTAATGTGAAAATGAAAATGAGAATGGGTACCTACCTACTTCAAAATTTGAGTTAGCAAGACTAATCGTTAAACGTAATGCCGTTTAACGCTATCAGTTAGAAGTCGCATTAGAAGTTTATTTATTTAACTCTTTATTGCACAAAGAAAAACATCGTACAAAAGGCGAACTTAATGCCGTAAGGCATTCTCTACCAGTCAACGATTAGGCAAAGCAGAAAAGTTGTAGGCGGTGCAAAACGTGATTAAAACAAGACAAATATCTTTTATTTCCAGCGTACGTGAACCCCGAGCACGTGAAGCCCTACGCCTCCTCGGAATTCTACAAGCTCCCCGCGCTCCCGCACACAGGGTCGCCATGCTCGCCGGGCGCGACGTATCGCATCGACTGCAACACCTGCTTCTGTCTGGAGACCGGCAACCTGATGTGCCAGAACCTGCTGTGTCCGAGCTATGACGATGTGTACAAGTTTAAGGCTAAAGAGATGACGGGTGAGATATACCTAGTATGAATCTTCTGATTTGTTTTTTTGGCTTTTGCCGTAATCTTTGCTGTTTCTATTATTCACGGCGGCTAGCTCCCGTCTCCACGGTACGCGCTATAGTCTCAGTGTAGTTAAAAAGCAACTATCATGATAGTAATAAGGTTCCCAAATTGCATTTTAGCATTTTCGCTCCTGTAGCGTCTTAAGAGACTCGTAAGTTGTTGGTCCTAATGTGGAATACAACCAATTCTTAGCGATTCTTAGGCTATTCCATAATAGTCGATTTAGTGAACTTTATACGATAAAATACTAGTTAAGTACCAATAAAAGAAATGTATTAATGAAATCAAACTTTTCATCCAGGGAAACCGTGCACAGGCAACGTTACAACATCAGAGTGCCTCGAGTGTGAATGCAACGCCGGCAAATATAAATGCGAGCCGAAGCCCCACTGCAAACACACAGACGGACGGAGAATGCTGCACGGAGACTACCCATCTAAACTTGACAGGAACTTTATAGACCCGAACCGCCTGACGGAGAAGTGTCCACCTGGCATGACCTATAAGTAAGTAATCGTCATATCAAAATACCTACCGACATGTCTATCTACAGTACCGCGCGTCCCGAGAACTCAATCAGGGTAGAACGAAATATAATTTTGGCGCCCGATAAAAAAACACTGAAAAATTACCATCTGTTTTTTTTACGATGTTGCTTTTTGGCGCCGCTCCTACCGCTGCACTCGCTCTACCCTTAATCCTGCCCTGTTTACCTACACGTCAATAAAAGGTGCACTTGTACCTAGGTGATTCGAAACGTAAGTAGGACCATTGGGTGAGCGTTCTAATGTGATGCCGGGCACCAAATGTCAACCAGGCATGGCAACATAATAAGCAAGGTAATAAGTAACATATTTTACCAATACTAAAATGTTTAAATAAATTTCTATAACTCATAGAACGTGTGGTCTACAACAACCTATAGTTGGATCCGAGAGACATCTTAAGTTTTAAGTACCTACCTATCCATTTCTGTCGTCCAGGGTCCACTGCAACAAATGCTACTGCCAGGACGACGGTTCTCTCCGCTGCACACAGAAATCATGCCTCAACCGCTCAGAGATTGAACGCCTCAAGAAACTTCGCTTGCAACTGGACAAGGAGGACCCAGATGATTAGCACGTAACCAGTACTGGGTACGTAGCCGAATGGCACAAACGCTCAAGAAACTAAACGCTCATAGATATCTATCTCTATCGCGCTTGCGTATTGACGCGACAGAGCCAGACTGCCTTTCGTGGCGTTTTGTTTTCGTTTCGCGTCACAATAATGCCATTCGACTACGGCACCTGATCCAACGGTGACGCGTCAACCATGCAATAGGCACACCTGAGCAATTTATATTTTAAGCCCTTAAAAATAATATTAGAACGATTATTAAGTATTTCATCTGCTAAAAGTAACAGTGACAGGAAGGATCATTTTGTATAACACTCGGAAAAATGTTTTCAGGAAAAAAATAGATTTTAAGACTCCCATCATTACTCCACTTCGCTGACGCGTCACCATTGACGACATGGATTTTAATGACACGAATGTTTTAAGTTCAAAAACTATTATAGTAGCGTTAGCAAGCAGTGAATTAAAAAGAATTCAACAAATATGACGGTTTTATTTGCCTTCTTAGCGTAAAACGTAAAAGCGTAAACGTAACTTATAAATATAATGTATTTTATGTATGGCGTACGAGCACCAAAAATGGTTCTAGGACAGCTGTGTCAGTAACAGCACTACGCACGAATGCGAACCAGGCGAGCAGTCTATGAGACCAATCACGCACGTAATGCGAACTCGACGCGAATTGCGTTATTCTTACATTTCAAATCCTTGGGAAAAGTATTGTCCCTTCATAAATTAGGAAGGTACGTTAGTACCATATCTAAGATATAAACTACCAATACCAATATATCGTCACTACTTTGAAAAAATCTCGTATCTCACGCTGCTCCTCAAAGTTAAAACGCAGTAAGTCTATATGCATTCCATAGATACTTACTACAATTTTCTTTTTATTGACAGACAAAGATACAAGTTTTTTTAAAAGTAGTGACGATATGTATATTGTACATTTTGGTAGTTTAAATTTCCGGATCTGTTTAACAGTCTAAAAAAATAAATATATTTAGGGAGCAATTCAATTTGTGTCTTTTATACAAGACGTTGACTCCAGAGTATCGTTCAATCCATGTCTTGTATACCGGACAACGGCGGTCAACGGACGGAAAAGTTTGTCATTTAAATGAAACGATCATATCTGTAATGTCTAATTATTATTAACTATTTACTTATCCAACAATACTGTATTATAATTATTATAAGTAATCCGGGTTGACGTATATCCCTACATCGTAGTCGAGGCCGTAGCCGCGTTCGCTCTTCAGGCGCAGGTTCACGAAGCTGTGCCCCACGCCGCCGGCTGTGACGTTGATCGACGCTTTACTCTGCAGCATGTCCAGAGCCTGGATACCCTGGGAGAGAAACGTAACTATTAGTCATCACGTCGATATTGACGACCGGTCTTGCCTAGCGCGTAGTGACCCTGTCTGCTACGCCGCGGTCCTGGGTTCGAATCCCGGTAAGGGCATTTATTTGTGTGATGAGCGCAGATATTTGTTCCTGAGTCATGGATGTTTTTTATGTATATGTATAAGTATTTGTATATTATATATATCGTTGTCTGAGTACCCACAACACAAGCCTTCTTGGGCTTATCGTGGGTCTCAGTCAATCTGTGTAAGAATGTCCTATAATATTTATTTATTATTTAACACCATAAAAGGTTTGGTCTTGTCACAGCCGCCAATTCTTTCTTTAGCCGGCCTTGCCGACGTGACGCTTCACGCTTCGCAAAAATGCAAACTGGCTCTGTCGAACCAATACTTTATAGGGTCGCAGCTGCATTTTGTCACATGAGAAATAGCTCGTTAAGTAGTATGAAAACGCTTACGCATCGGGAAGTTAAAGTATGCGTACCTACGCATGTTCATACTGATGAGCGATTTCTCATAATAATTATACACAAAATGCGGCTCGAAGCTGAAAATGTGACTTCACCTTTTCAAAAGAGTGTCGCTCTGCGAAAACTACGATACTCTACTTGTAACTTATTATTAATCCGTGACTCTACCGTGCAGAGCAGAAACTTCATACAAAAACGATTCCTCTCTGAATCAAACTCGGTGCGTAGATATCTTAGACAAACTAACTACGGTTAAATATTTGCATCAGCAATAAACAAATCATTTCTTATTAGCATTTAGTTAACGCTGGCTTATGATTATGACGCTATGACCTTTGCCCTTGCCCCTTTGAAAACTGCGGTCATTCTGGATAATTCGCGTCAAACAATGTCTGTTGTCTCGAAACATCATACTTTGGCAGTTAGGTGGGGTTGGCGAATAACTGTCAAATTTTTAGATGGCGCCGTTATAGTTTGCCTTTGTCTCGATTTATTCTAAGATTCCTTATAATATAAAAATAATTAATTATGCCACAAAGGAACAAAATGATTATATTTATTTGATTGAACCCTAGACGAAGCAAAGGGAACAAAATAGAATCCTGAGCGTAGTGAAATATTGTAATGTTAAGATGTACCATGTACCTAAGGTGGAAATAATTTTCCTATTAGGTGACACATTAGCATACCTATACTTCACAACATAATAATTTCCTCATATGTGAGGTGAATAGCCGTATTAGGTAATTAATGATCCCACCTTGGGCTTTAACAAGTTTCTCACTACGCTCAGGATTCCTTCAATGGAAAGGGCATACCTCGCTGTGAATATGTCATTTTCCTACTCTGTGAGTCTTGTGACACAATATCTTAAAAATTAGGTATAAAGTGTATAAGCACACAAATCTTACCAGAATCTTCTTATGCTCCGGAACAGATAAGAACCAAGTTTTCACCCTCTTAACAAAGGGAATGGCGTTATACTGCACTCTCTCATGGTGCCACAACTGTACTCTATCTGCTATATTTCCCATCAAAAGATGTGAAGCTTCTACATTACACAGAACGAGCACTAAAGCAAGAATCGTGATGGTTTTCATGGCTGTTTCGATAAAAGTCTCAGTCAGTGAGTTTAAAAAAAAAAGTCACAGTCAAAATTAGGAAGCACTGGCTGGTAACAAGTCACAGTCAGTTTTTAAAAAGTTTAAATGTCAAAGTCTCGTAAGCTGTAGGTTGATTGCTGGCTGATATGTCAAAACTTTAGCACTGATTGTTAGTTGATCAAATCAAAGGCGTGTGTTGTTCACAAAGTTTGAACTAGTAATGCGAACAAGTCGAACAAGGCCGGCGAGTTATCAGAGGTCAGATGGGACGGATGTATGTCCGATGGACAGATTTAGTGTTCCGTGGGACTGTATACAAAACGATTAAAAAAATATATTCCTATATTATTCTGTCTATATAAGAGGTAACAAAAATAATGGGGACCTCTTTAAGGTACTAAACACTTTACGTGTTCTGGGTGCGTAGACAAGTTGCTAATCAATCACGCTCAGTAGGTACCTACTCTCAGTAGTGTACCTATCTTACTTAAGTATTATAGTTAGGTATCTCTTTTTTAGCTCCTTCGTATTGGCAAATACTAGAGTTAATACGTGCAGCTTCTGACGTTTCCCATACAATGGAGCGGCAACAATTTTAGCAGCGCCATCTAGCGGTACGAGTTGTTCAAAGTAGTTTGTCAGACTTTTATTTTGGTAAATTAAAATAGAAAATCCGATTACTTGATCTACTTTAACATTTTTAGACGCAATAAAACAAAAAAATAAGAATGTGTGACTTTTTTTAATTTTATACTGTATGAACTAAACTACTTTGATCAACTCATGCCGCTAGGGGCGCTAGTATCGCGTGTTGCCAATTTTGGCACCAAGCTGCACGTATTAACTCGTAGAGTTTACATAGTATTTGGTATTGGCCAGTTGGGTTTTGTTCGTCACGGAGCAAGAACCATTGTGACTTTGGTTGACAAAGTCGAGTGTTGTCAAATCAAAGCTCTGTTTTTCAGTAGCAGAAAAAAATGGCCTTATTAAGTATAGTTTTGGTACGGAACCCTAAACATCAGCAGTTGTTTTTTTTAGCAAGCTTCCTTTTCCTATCTGCTTTGTAAATATATATAATTTCCTGTTACAAAACAATTAAAGAATTCTTCGAATTTGTCCCCGACAATAACCAGACCAAATAGAGAATGCTGGACTAGAATAGAATCGTTTTTGTAGCATACAGTTACAGTAGGTAGGTATATGGAGTAGCATTTCTGTAACTAATGGCCAACAGAGTCCACACAGAGTGAGAAACGTCGCGAGGCAATGCGCTAGCGCAGCCATCGTCCAATGTAGACATGCCTAGAGGCCACATTTCGGACACTGGCGATAATGAGGTGCGTTCCTAGCACACATTCTAAGCTTGTGTAGGTGAACGCGTACCATGCTTGTACGAGTGAGAGGTCGACTGTTCGCGTTTTTGACAGGCGGTAACGTGAGGTAATCGAGAGGGTGTGGGCGGCACTTTCAGCGGGGAGCGGGAGTGGCCATACTTACTGTACGATAGTTCTCTTTATTATACTGTGCCTAGGCTGAGGCAGGTTGCTGAGGTAGCACGCACGCCCTGCCTCGGTCGAGGCACGTCTACATAGCACATTTGCCGCGAGGAAAGTGCCTCGCTCTGTGTGGACCGATGGACCCTTGCGTTTTCTTTCAATCCTTTATTTGCCAAGAGTGGCATTGAACCTTGAGTTGTGCTGTGTTCTGCCTACCCCTTTATGGAATCCTACAAAGTGAATTGAATACAGTGAAATGACTGATTGATTGATGTAGTTTCTCAATTTCTATCGTCGTAATTTGTAAATTGACAAAATACTAGCGGTCCAAATTCAAATCTCGGCCCCCAGCCGTTCAACATTAAACTGTCAATATAATCAATGTTTACTTTACTGCGACTGTATTTTCAATTTGTCCGGATAATATTTGTTTATTGAGATTCCTCACAATCGATGATTCAGAAGACGATAAACAGGCAATAAATATTAATGTATGCGTAGTATTTACAATAATATGTAACTAATTGGTTTTGGAAAAGAATACATGTCATGCGTTAGATAAAGGCAATATTAGTGACGTCCAGTGATCTGTAGGTATAAGGGCTCATTTACACAGTGCGAGATTCCGCATGCTATACTCGCATTGTACGTAACATCAACAGTCCGCAATGTAACTAGAATCGCATTCGAGTTCGCGCGCCGCTTATACGCATACACCCTATCCTATGCACAGTATTATGAAGAGTTCCATCGTATAGAAGCATGGTACGCATTCACCTACACGAGCTTATAGGCTGTGTGTAGGAACGCGCTACTTTCATATATTTGATCGCCATTGTCCGAGGTGTGTCCTATGCGTGTTATAATGGTTAAGCAAATGGTCTGAATGAAACCCAAAGTGTTCTGTCTACTAACACTTCGTTACTCGAGGCGAGGGTCGGACACTGGGAGATCCTATGTTTAGCTCGCACATACTGTTGGTACAACCAAAGAGGATCGAGTGTTATACATAGAGAGTTACTGTCAAAGTAAAATGTGTAATCACAGTGCATAGACTGCCATCTCTCGACACAGGCTTAAAACTTTTGAACCTGTTTTGAACCACAGTTTTGACAATTTGGTCAATATTCTTAGCTTGATCAAAGACAGGGGACAGCGGAATTACATTTTTTGCCATACTAAATTGAACCTTATCACTGAGACAGAAAGGTGATCGTATCAGACTAGCGAAAACGGTCCACATGAGAAGGCATTGTTTGGGCTGGTGTCCCTCTCGCACGTGTGGCCAGTGTTAATGAGGTTACCATAGTAGTAGTATTTTTATCTGTATATTACCAGACTTTATAATTTCTTATATTATTTTAGTGTTATATTCAAGCTAGGGTTTCGATATATTTCAAAGAATTGGAAAATAATTATAATGTAATTATTTTGATTCCAATAAATCAAAGATTTGTATAATTAAAAAATACGTTCAAATGCGACTGTGGGACATGGGGCAAATTATGGCGTAGGCGAGAGGCTGGCAACCTGTCACTGCAATGTCACAGTTTCGTTTTCTTTCAGCCCCTTATTTGCAACAGTGGCACTGAAACTTGAGAAGTTCCATGTGCTCTGCTTACCCCTTCATGGGATACAGGCGTGATAGTATGTATGTACGTTCAAATGGGTATTAGTAGATTTGGTATTAACTTTGAAAATTGACTGGTATCCCCAATGTATGACAGTGATGACGTCACTTAATAATGTTGACATTGTCAGTACCTAAGTGCGAGAGGGACACCAGCCCAAACAATGACCTCGCATGTGGACACACTTTTTGACCTAACTACACAATCTAGTTTAATAATTCTAAATCTATGAGCTTGATATGTGTTAAAATGTCAAATATTAACATTAGCGCCATCTAGCCGAGCGTCCCCCAAATGTGTATCGCCATCTAGGTCACCGTACATTTTTCTGTATGGTTTTGAGGTACGTTTTTTTTCTGAGACTTTAGTTGTCTATACGGATTTACATATTTCTTAGTTACAACTTAACGTCCCTTTGCAAAGTGCTTTAGAAAGGTAATAAGATGTTCTAGGTTTGAAATAAACAACAATTTTACTAACATTCTTTAATAAAATAATTGATTACATACACAATTCTTACCAACCAATTAAATGTAGGACATGCTTAAAACTTTGTCATTGTATTACTTAACCTACGATGTAATAAATAGGTAAATCTTACAAAATTTACTGTAGGTTCAAGGAAAAATACCAATAAATACATATAATAAACTTAGAAATCTCAGAACACACATTCGATAGGTTACATTCAAGTTTTTAAGTAGAATAATTAAACATGCACAATTTTGTTTGAATTTGTACTTATTAAAATATTTTTGACGCTGTCAACAAGCTATACGTTTTAGACGTCTTTGTAAGACAATATTTTGATCCAATTCACATTAGGGGATTCTAAAACAGGCCTCGCAGACAACACTCGACGGTGCAGGCGGCGGAAAGTTATTCCAACATGTTAGCAACATAAAGAAAGCTCTCATGGAGAATTTGCTTTTTACGAGAAGTTTTTATTTTTCTTGTGTAAGCTTTAGTATTTTAGGATGTTCCTGGCAGCGTATCAGCATTAACATGACTTAAAAAGTTAAAAAATTTAAATTCCAGAGTGATAGTATTAAAATATGTGAACGTCCAGCCCACAAAGCCACACTAGTCGGCGATGGCGTCAGGCTATCTCTAATGGCGATGCCTTGTCCATGGCGACTAGTTAAGTTAATACGACATAGACAGTCCAACATTTAAAATTCAAGGGTGAGTCTGATAGTAGTCCTGTAGTGGATGTCCAGCCTACACAGCTACAGTTTTGTTGGCAGTCTAGTCGGGGGTGGAGTCAGGAAGCGTCTTATTAAGGCGTCGCTCGTCGTCGAACAAGTTAATATGACTTACACAGTTTAAGGATAATAGTATGCTAACTTAGGTGGACGTCCAGGCACATGTTAGCCTACACAAGCTACTCAGTTTAAAATGTTAAATGGTGATGACATTCCTAACTGAGATGGATGGACTAACATGTTAGCCTACAACGCTACAGTTTGCTGGTGGTGACAGTTGCGTAGTGGCAGTCTAGTCGGCGGTGGCGTCAGGGTGCCTCTCGAGGATCATGGCGACGCCCTGGCCGCCGGCGGCGCAGGCGCTGATGACGCCGATCTGGCCGTCCTCGCGCACCAGGCGGTTGGCAGTGTGCATGGCTAGGCGGACCTGCGGAAAACACATAATATGTAAGACCATGAAACACGCAGAATCAAGCTAATCATTGAGCTTAAACACAATATAAGACCATTAATAACAAAACAATTAACGAAATAAACAATTTTTATTTTATTTTTATTTTTTATTTTATTAATAACCCTTTTAACAAACTGTTATAGGGCAGCTTCCGTGGGAGTTTTTTTTAAACAAAACTCAAAATTGACACCATTACTTCTTACTGTCCAGCACCACTTGACCATTACAGTTTTTTTTTAGGAGCTAATTAAGAAGCTAAAACATTACTCACTAGACTAGTGTACAAAGATGTACATTTTTGCAACTATGCACATGCAATCGACCCAAAACAACATCTTAATGCAACTGATGCATCTGGACTTTGTCCAAAAGTAGAAGGTCATTTTGCATACGCATGAAAATCTCCCACATAACCTAGCTGTAATTAATCATATGAATTTTTGTATTTGCATTACATTTTTAACCGTGACAGTAAACACAAGTATTCAAATTTTATGCAGTTTTGCTGATACCTTGTCACCCGTACCTTCACATTCTCTTACAACTAGTCTAATTTACTTAGGCCGTTTTCACATTATCCGATCCGATATCGGATGTCGGACCGACGTCCTACATCCGATAAACGCTTCCGATAGTGTCGGATGTCGGTCCGATAAAACGCATTGTTCCAAATCAATGAAGTATGATTCTGTATCAAAAAATATTTAAAAAATGTTTTATATTTAATAATTATAAGCACTATATCCTAAATATTATATTGTAAAATTAAAATAACGAGCATAAAAAATAGTCAGAGTGTCAGGCAAAATAAAGAATTTTACATTCAACTATATCTACTAAAAGATAAATAAACTAGTATCCGCAATTCGGACCGATGCATTACATGCTTCTTTTTTCCATGGAAATTGTCAACTATTTTGAATTTCGATCATTAGCAGCTGTTTAATAGACGCTGTAACTAAACCTCCGCTCACCTTACTTATTTACTTACTTACTCGACTAATCAACAGTATAGCTAACCCCCCTTTAAATATACCCCGTAAATTTGGCCTTGTGATCGTCTAGCGTGAATAAGTAGAACCCTTCGACGTGAACCGCGATAACCTAGATCCTTTAATGAGTATCAGCTGTATTTTTGACTAATTTTTAAAATTTTATTTATTTATATTTTAAAGAAGAATAAAGGTTATTGTAGCATAATAATATAGTGTTATAGAAGAGTAATTTATCAGATTTAGGCCTAGAAAGTTATGAGTGAGAAAATTAATGACGTGATGAAGAAATTTTAGAATAAAAGTTAGTGAGTGAAACATACATGAAATAAATATTAAAAATTATTTTGGAAAACATCGGCTACGCTCTATTTTCGATTCCGGTTTGGGGTGAGAACTTGCGATACCGTCTGGAATCCTTAGGCCCAATCAAACCACATTATCGGGCATCCTAAGCAAGTAAGCCTGAAGGGCTATCTATCTACAAACTAACCCCTTTTTTATTTTGTTTCTTTTTCCCTAGCTAAACCCCCTTTTCCCCAATACTGCTAATAGACCATAACTTCTCGATCCTTCTAATGTATCATCAAGGCTCCGAGTAGTTGCTACCACTGAGAACGAAGTAAGTAAGTCTAGTAACTCCTTGAAGCTTTTGACTTGTCATCAGTGGACGGCGCTCGCATGCCACTGGGCCCTATAACAAACCTATGCTTTTATTCCAAAGTATAGTTTGTTTCCCTAACCAACTTGATAGAATTTACCATGAAAAACTAGTTAGCAACACTCACTGGCTCGATGCTACATGAAGAATCAGAAATTGCTACCACAATTATTAATTTCACTCAAATAAATTAAATAATAAGAGATTTTATAAATTATCAGTTTTACCACATATTTTAAGATAGTAAACACCACATTTAAAGTCCATTTAAACCATATAAATAGTAGTAGTTAAATTATTTCTCCACAATACACGTTGACCAATTATATTCCAAGACCAATCATAAAAGAACTCTACTTTCATAGAAATAGTGTGTGACTTTACCCTAGTCCTATCGTTTTCCCTACTCTAGCATATCTGAAACACAGACCATCACTTACCATAGATCTTGTGTTCAAAATATGCACAAGTGTATCCCTACCATAAGCTGTACAGTTCAGCCAGCGAAGCTGAGATAGGCAACCTATAGGCTTGAGTTATGATCCCCCCCTCTGCTTTTGCCCGCGGGCTAGGGTAGCAGAGAGTAGATCGCCCTATCCGTGTATATATCCAGTATTCTAGGACACACCAGTACCAGCCACATGAGAGACCCAGCTGCGATCAACTTTACTTAGATGTGGATCGATCACAACCGAAATCCCCAGCGACCAACACCAGCATGGACCAGAACACCGAGTAAATAAATATAAATATATATAGGACCCCAGCCTCAAATACTGCCGACTTTAGTGAGCAAGGATTACTCCTAATGCCTTTCGTCAATCGTGAAAGTCCTCACTTCCATCTAACAGTTGAACTCTTTGAGACCGGTGAGAAAATACGCTTTTGTAAGTATAGAAAAGCGTCCAAGCCCTCCACTTGGAACAAAAAGACCCCTAAACGCCTCTTATTTGACACCGTAAGGGAAGAAGCGCCTAGCCGGACAACAGTCTGTCACAAACAATGATCTGGCTTATAACTTTCACAAAATAACCCCATAGAAAATTACTAAATTCAATTTTACTGACCAACTAAACAAACGAGTGAAGTTTCCTTTACGTGCTATAATCTAAGCTTAGTTTTGCAAGAATTACTCCCTACAAAACCAAACACAGACTTATCTCCAAGCACCAGCCATACATCGACCCAGTCTTTGTATTGCTTAACGGCACTCATGAAACAAAGCACAGAAAACTTCACTATACACATCAATTTAAATGTAACACTACACTATAAATAGAACACTAAATTAACCCCACAACTGACAGTAAAGCAATTCCACCACAGGTCCAAGTTCAATTGTACGACGATATTGTCCCCGCACAATCAAACAGAGACACAATTTCAAAGTTTACAATCACTTAGAATAATTTCCAAGTAAAAACAAACAGAGAAATAATAGCAGAACAACTTCACTCACCAGTATAACACACGAAAGCCAGAGACACTGTTAGTCTTGTGGATATTTTAAGAATGACGCGCGTCGGCTCGCTCCGACCCTTTTATAGTATCTAATGGAGACACAACAGAGACTGGGGACATAATGGAGACTGGAGACATACTGGAGACTTAACAGAGACATAACAGAGACATACTGGAGACTGGAGACATAATGGAGACATATTGGAGACACAATGGAGACATAACAGAGACATACTGGGGACTGGAGACATACCGGAGACACAACAGAGACATAATGGAGACTGGAGACCTACTGGGGACATAATGGAGACTGGTTTGTTTACTAAGCCGTACACCCTATACATTTAACGTCCATGTTCTCTCAGCAAATAATCGTTTACCTATCAGTAGTAACATCTGCATGCTTGCACGTGTTTTAGAGAGAGACAGAGCTATTGATATTGTTACCTATGTAGTCCAATAGTGGAGTGTTTCGTAAATATTTTTACGTAAATATTATTTTGTGAAAGATTGTTTAAATCAATTTAGTAAGTAACTTCGCAATGAAAGATCACATTTGTTCCTAATTGTTACATTGAATGATATATTCAGGAAGTATAATAATCAATATTAGTGATTATTACCTCTCTGACTTGTAATTAGAACCAAGACGCAATATCGGAACGTCATTCGTTTGTCAGATCAGATTGTCAATGTCAACAATCCATCCATGTGAATATAGTTTGTAAATAAGCTTTTTCCAATAAGTTGTGCATCAAATAATAGTGAATTTTATGAGTGATGACGTAACTAAACATGTGATAAAGCTTCGCAGATATTATTTGTTAAAATATTCAATGAAATCCCGAAGGAAATATGCACCAAAAAGTTGGTCAAGGATAAGTTGATTCACCGTAAGTTTTATATGTAATAACGAGTCATTTTCCTCGTCTTAGACGCTTGTTCTGTTACAACTCGCCCCCAGATTAGATTTATTTTACAGAATACAAAATGGTTTGTAAAAAAATCTAATCTTATTTAGCAAAAGAAGCAATAAATTGAATAAAAGTTTAATATCTCTAGATCAGTCGGAAATATTCCCCCATTTCTAATCGTGTGGTGTGTATTCCAATACTATGCAACTGCTAGCGACTCAGTTTTGAAATCAGCTCATCAGAATCTCGACAATGAACCATGATAACCCCTTTCTCAGAGTCCACGCATCGCCAGGGATATCAGGTTGTGAATCTGATAGGTCCTACTAACCCGTTCTTGCTAGCTCGTTCCCCGGTCGCGGCGAATATTCATTCCATCCACACTGTTGGACCGGAATAATTACCGTAATAATTTCAACGAGTTCACAATAACTTCCCACGCAATTACGAAGAAACCTTTAGAGCTCTCATTATAAGTCCAGAGCCTTCAATCTCCATTGTCGGAACTCAAACCAATTTTTCTACCTAATCACTCCAGCCACATGTTTTGGCGCATGTCTCATACTTGAATAAAATATACTGACTTAAGATCTGTTTGGATGTGTTTTTTTTTTTTTTATAAAACAAATCTTAAATGACATAAGCATGTACCTCAACTCGGTACCATATCATGATCAAATGAAGAAATGATTTGATGATACTAAACTTCACATATTTGAACACATAACAAGGAACCAAATATTGAAAAGAGCCTCGTTCTCACTAGACGATTTTGGCCCTTTTATTTATGTCGATTGTCAAATACATCCCATTCAAGATGAGGTGTGTGGTTTTAGTATGGGTCTTATTACCTTGTAGAGTGAGTAGCCACGAAAAACTACCCTTGAAATGGGTCTAATCCAAATGGATTTTAACCTAACCGATAAGCTTTTTATGGCTAATGTGTTCCCAAAATCCCCCCTTGTTTGTTCCCCTCAAATTCCGACCAAACTAGTTTTGACCACTTTCCAGCGCTGTCTGTCTGTATCAATCCACTCATTCCATAAAAAAAATCATTCGAGACACACTTCATTCAGTCATTCATCCCATTCAAAACATTCTTACATCTATAAACATTCATCATCTCTAAATTATTCACACACACACACACACAATGTAACCATTCTTACTTCCTCATTCGCTCTTTCACTCGATCTCAACAGAAAGCCAACGCTTTTAAAAGTAATCAAAATAACGAATAAAAATGGAAATAAAATTACACAATAACTTCAAAAGTTTACGTATCCCATTTTACTCCACTCTACCCTGACTCGAAGGCAAAGAAAATTTCAATTTATTTATGATAGGTTTCATTTTATACATCTATATTTAATTTTATAAAATAATTACTAACCGCAAACAATTTGACAATGTGTGAAAATTGTTTGATGCACATACTAAAAATAAAATGTTCGTACGAACAGAATGTTATATTTTATGTTCACATCTTAACTAGAGTCAATTACTGTAAGAACACTAGCCTACTTTCAATTTCCCTGTCTTTGTTGTTTTTTTTTTTTACAGTTCATAATGCAAAATTGATAGCATAAAATGCAAAAAATTATAAAAGTAAGTAAGCAAAAAAAAAAATAGTGGCCCTCCCTACTCTGATCTTTGTCTGATAAAATCGTTATGCTTAGAAACGAGGATTTGCACTGATGCCAACCAACATCGTACAGTATACCACCCTATATAATGTAAAACCGATAACGCATAAATAATAAATATCACTGCTAACTGTAATAACTAAAATGAAAAATAGCTTTTCCACCGATCTCGATTTTCCTAACGTCTACCCCAGGCAGACTAGCTACTATGATGTCCAGTTATTGTTATATTAAAATAATCTAACCATACAATGTATATCCAATACATTCTTCTTACAAAATAAAGATTTTAAAAAAAAATAGTTGTCCATATAATGAACCGACTTCTTTATCTAGATAATAAAAAAATCCGTATTATAAATTTACATCCACCATACACCATTTTATAATCCTAGGAACGAAACTACTAAATGACAGAGAAATTATACGATGTGCTAGCCAATAAAGCCCTTTATCACACAGATCACTATAGAAATAAAATTAATTTCAGACAAAATTTTGACTTCTACCACCCCTATAATAATAACACTGCATCTCAATAAAATTTTGAAGAACTCATGACACGTTTAAAGAAAAATAATAATGTTCCACATAAGTATGTCGCAATAAATAAACATTCTTTACTAAGAAGTCATTAACTTGTAACCAATATACTCATAGAATTTACATTACACATCATGTAATGTTCATAATACAATTATATAATACAATTTTGCAAAAAAAAAGTAATTGCAGTTTTGAAGTGGTTTTCATGTTTTTAATTTTTTCCCGCAAAATATGATGTATCCTTAATTTTGATATGGTTTTGATATTTTTTGTAAAATATAATGTAACATCAAATTTGATGTGGTTTTGATAAAATATATTCAAAATAGATTTTTTTTTTCAAACTATCTGCAAAATTTTATTTTGGTTTTAATTGCCTTATGATAAAATACAAAATGATGTCATAAGTAGGTTCAAAATACTTTTATTTGATTGGATAATAATATAACAAAATAATGAATTTTTCTTGAAACGAGCTTAAAACTTGTATTGTCCTATTCTATGTCTTCAATATTGTATAACATGCCCCGACAGTCTTTTGTAACCTCAGACAATTTATTCCTTCTTCATGGCATTCGCAGCTGCAGCAAACTTAGAAAATTTTTTTAAAACATGACAATGGACTGAGGAATTTTCCAGTGTGTCCTTTATGGACTGTACTCCGTCTTAGCACTATCCTCAAGTAAGTACAAAAAATCATTGCCACTAAACAGCTACTTTTTAACTTAATTAACTCTACTTAGTGAGTAAAACGACTCGGCAGGAAAGTTTACATTACTTAGAAACATGGATATGGTTGTTCTTCTTTTTTTTTTTCTTAACCATGAATGGCCTAGATAAATATAAACAATCTTAATGATACGTATTTATAAATAAGATTCCTTAAACATACATACACCTTTTTTTAACAAATTTTTTTTTCATTTATACAATTTCAGGTTTTACCCGAGAGGCCACGCTTCAGGTTGGACCGTCTTCCATATATCTACTGACTTCATATAAATGAAAGGTACTTGTTTTATTATAATAACACGTTCTAATTATTAAATTTAAAAGTTAATAGCTGGCATTAATAATATTTTATTTAGAAAATTTAGTTTCGAGGGATAGCGATGACTATAACCGATGAAGTGAAAATTGAACTTGAACTAACTTATACTGACTTTACTGGCTAAGTTAACTTATTATTAACTCATCTATGTCCTAACTCATGGAAAAATGTACTATAAGGCAGAGGTTCTCAAAGTTTTTAATATTTTTTTTTTTTTTTGTAAATTTTGTTGTATGTGTTGTTTTTCTGACACAATATTTCTCACGGGCGTGTCTTAGTTCCAAAATTAAGCGACGCGCCTCTGTGAGTAGATAAATGAAATAATATTGAACCCAATTTGGCAGAACCTAACTCTAAAACTAAACCCTTTTCTTACTCTATCTATAATATATGAAAATTTCTAATGTCTGACTATTTCCTTTCAGTGTACTAAGGACTCACTAATCTGCACTACCAGTAACAAAGTAATCCGACAATCAGACTGGACCCGGTCACGTTAGGTAAGTTTACATACCTACTGCATACTACATACATACTATTTCTGAACCTCAGTAAAATATAGTTTTATAGTAGTAATGGTGCTTATTATCTACGAGTATGCCTACTTAACAGGAATATTACAAATTTCAATCAATTTTCATGAAATTCATTAAGCAATTGTGACAATGATCAAGCAGTAGTGGAGTAAGGGTATGGCGAGGTACGACCTCCCAGATGCTGGTAATGCTAATATTTCGTAGGATATGTTTGACATGGTTGTAATGAAGGAGGTTGTGTGAGGTTGTATGTTGGCATACTCCTGACTTGTGACAGTTTAGGGTTCCGTATAAAAGCTGTGTACACAATCTGCCGAACATAATGATTGTATGGTTTTACACTTACTATTTTAGACTAGCCTACAGCTTATCATGTGAGATAACGAACTCATGTCATATGGACCTATTGAAAATCTTGTTATACATACATACTTATTTGTATTACTACAATAAAAATATATACCTATAGAAAGTTGAAATTCGCACAGTGCATTTAATTTATTGAAATAATTGGCAGATATAGGCTACGCTACGGTGACCTCTCACCATCAAGAGGGACGTATGCTTGTTTACTACGGATGTAATATGAAAATGTGTGATGACTTATAAGCTAATGAACTTAAATTAGTCCTAATAGATTAATACCTATATCCTAACAGACAGACATTTGTTCTCATAGTGAAAATATTCAGTATAAAGACTTTGTCAATTTATTGTATGATGTATGAAATCCTGTGAGACAATACGTAGATTATAGCGTGACAACTAAAATGCAAACAAACCATCCATCGAAGGAGGTACCTGTCATAATATAACATGCGTGTAGCTATTCAGTATTCATAGAAAAATGGCGGGGCGCCCCATATAATATTGTACTTCAGCGCGACAATGAATAATCGCGCCCCCATAGCCATTAGACTAGAGCCTATCTTCTTGTATTACTAGGTCTTAAATCTAGGGCTTAGGTATCCTAGATTATTTTAGGAAAATAACCTTACATCTAGACTGTAGTTATCCTGCCTATGAATGAAATTCTGTATAACAGGCGCCTACTAAGAGTATACATATCAGAGTGTTCATGGACTATATAAGACAGCATCGAAGCTATCCGATCTCCAATGTAAAGCGCAAACGTGATGTGAGCTTTCAAAATAGCCCTGAAGATGGCAGAGCCTGCTATGAAAATGTACTAGGCCGATAGAGCACAATTTGTTTTGACATGAAATTCTATTGCTATTATACATAGTGTACACACTTATGTTTCCAATTCCGATTACTAGGTGGGAAACTCTTCTAAACTACTACAGCTCCGCGCCTTCTTTTATTTTAGGTACATGAATATTTTTTCTATAAGTACCTAGTATTTTACGTACTAGCCCTGCCTATACAACAGCCATAAAACATACATTAAGACACAGAATAAATAATAGTACTACGCACAGGCGCAAGGGAACGTCAAGATGCGCCAATGCCAACAATTGCTACGTAGCAATGCAACCAAATGGCCTAATCGGGACGATGTTTAGTTCAACCACTACGATTATGAGTTAATTTTCTGGAAATAGATTTTGTCTAGGTTTACTACGCTATTTTAATTTTAATTTTTTTATTTTTCAGGTACCAAAGGAAAACGAAAATATCATTGGTTCTATACTGATGCATGACTTCGCTCGGAACGCGGCAAGAATTAACAATGGAAGAAAATACTACAGACGTGTTTATTAACAATAAAGTTATTTTTGTTTTTATGAAATAGCGATTGAATAAAAATATTAGGTATATGAGTTTTATTTAGAGATGAAATAAGTCAAGAAATACAGCACACCCACTCATCTTCACAACAACAAATGTAGCCTGGTAAGGCTAATTCCTATTATTTATTTATAAACCTTGGTATCCAAGATGTGTTCTACAGAGCACATCTTAGATCCCTTGGGCACGGAACCAAATGTAACTAAACCTCCGCTCACCTTACTTATTTACTTACTTACTCGACTAATCAACAGTATAGCTAACCCCCCTTTAAATATACCCCGTAAATTTGGCCTTGTGATCGTCTAGCGTGAATAAGTAGAACCCTTCGACGTGAACCGCGATAACCTAGATCCTTTAATGAGTATCAGCTGTATTTTTGACTAATTTTTAAAATTTTATTTATTTATATTTTAAAGAAGAATAAAGGTTATTGTAGCATAATAATATAGTGTTATAGAAGAGTAATTTATCAGATTTAGGCCTAGAAAGTTATGAGTGAGAAAATTAATGACGTGATGAAGAAATTTTAGAATAAAAGTTAGTGAGTGAAACATACATGAAATAAATATTAAAAATTATTTTGGAAAACATCGGCTACGCTCTATTTTCGATTCCGGTTTGGGGTGAGAACTTGCGATACCGTCTGGAATCCTTAGGCCCAATCAAACCACATTATCGGGCATCCTAAGCAAGTAAGCCTGAAGGGCTATCTATCTACAAACTAACCCCTTTTTTATTTTGTTTCTTTTTCCCTAGCTAAACCCCCCTTTTCCCCAATACTGCTAATAGACCATAACTTCTCGATCCTTCTAATGTATCATCAAGGCTCCGAGTAGTTGCTACCACTGAGAACGAAGTAAGTAAGTCTAGTAACTCCTTGAAGCTTTTGACTTGTCATCAGTGGACGGCGCTCGCATGCCACTGGGCCCTATAACAAACCTATGCTTTTATTCCAAAGTATAGTTTGTTTCCCTAACCAACTTGATAGAATTTACCATGAAAAACTAGTTAGCAACACTCACTGGCTCGATGCTACATGAAGAATCAGAAATTGCTACCACAATTATTAATTTCACTCAAATAAATTAAATAATAAGAGATTTTATAAATTATCAGTTTTACCACATATTTTAAGATAGTAAACACCACATTTAAAGTCCATTTAAACCATATAAATAGTAGTAGTTAAATTATTTCTCCACAATACACGTTGACCAATTATATTCCAAGACCAATCATAAAAGAACTCTACTTTCATAGAAATAGTGTGTGACTTTACCCTAGTCCTATCGTTTTCCCTACTCTAGCATATCTGAAACACAGACCATCACTTACCATAGATCTTGTGTTCAAAATATGCACAAGTGTATCCCTACCATAAGCTGTACAGTTCAGCCAGCGAAGCTGAGATAGGCAACCTATAGGCTTGAGTTATGATCCCCCCCTCTGCTTTTGCCCGCGGGCTAGGGTAGCAGAGAGTAGATCGCCCTATCCGTGTATATATCCAGTATTCTAGGACACACCAGTACCAGCCACATGAGAGACCCAGCTGCGATCAACTTTACTTAGATGTGGATCGATCACAACCGAAATCCCCAGCGACCAACACCAGCATGGACCAGAACACCGAGTAAATAAATATAAATATATATAGGACCCCAGCCTCAAATACTGCCGACTTTAGTGAGCAAGGATTACTCCTAATGCCTTTCGTCAATCGTGAAAGTCCTCACTTCCATCTAACAGTTGGACTCTTTGAGACCGGTGAGAAAATACGCTTTTGTAAGTATAGAAAAGCGTCCAAGCCCTCCACTTGGAACAAAAAGACCCCTAAACGCCTCTTATTTGACACCGTAAGGGAAGAAGCGCCTAGCCGGACAACAGTCTGTCACAAACAATGATCTGGCTTATAACTTTCACAAAATAACCCCATAGAAAATTACTAAATTCAATTTTACTGACCAACTAAACAAACGAGTGAAGTTTCCTTTACGTGCTATAATCTAAGCTTAGTTTTGCAAGAATTACTCCCTACAAAACCAAACACAGACTTATCTCCAAGCACCAGCCATACATCGACCCAGTCTTTGTATTGCTTAACGGCACTCATGAAACAAAGCACAGAAAACTTCACTATACACATCAATTTAAATGTAACACTACACTATAAATAGAACACTAAATTAACCCCACAACTGACAGTAAAGCAATTCCACCACAGGTCCAAGTTCAATTGTACGACGATATTGTCCCCGCACAATCAAACAGAGACACAATTTCAAAGTTTACAATCACTTAGAATAATTTCCAAGTAAAAACAAACAGAGAAATAATAGCAGAACAACTTCACTCACCAGTATAACACACGAAAGCCAGAGACACTGTTAGTCTTGTGGATATTTTAAGAATGACGCGCGTCGGCTCGCTCCGACCCTTTTATAGTATCTAATGGAGACACAACAGAGACTGGGGACATAATGGAGACTGGAGACATACTGGAGACTTAACAGAGACATAACAGAGACATACTGGAGACTGGAGACATAATGGAGACATATTGGAGACACAATGGAGACATAACAGAGACATACTGGGGACTGGAGACATACCGGAGACACAACAGAGACATAATGGAGACTGGAGACCTACTGGGGACATAATGGAGACTGGTTTGTTTACTAAGCCGTACACCCTATACATTTAACGTCCATGTTCTCTCAGCAAATAATCGTTTACCTATCAGTAGTAACATCTGCATGCTTGCACGTGTTTTAGAGAGAGACAGAGCTATTGATATTGTTACCTATGTAGTCCAATAGTGGAGTGTTTCGTAAATATTTTTACGTAAATATTATTTTGTGAAAGATTGTTTAAATCAATTTAGTAAGTAACTTCGCAATGAAAGATCACATTTGTTCCTAATTGTTACATTGAATGATATATTCAGGAAGTATAATAATCAATATTAGTGATTATTACCTCTCTGACTTGTAATTAGAACCAAGACGCAATATCGGAACGTCATTCGTTTGTCAGATCAGATTGTCAATGTCAACAATCCATCCATGTGAATATAGTTTGTAAATAAGCTTTTTCCAATAAGTTGTGCATCAAATAATAGTGAATTTTATGAGTGATGACGTAACTAAACATGTGATAAAGCTTCGCAGATATTATTTGTTAAAATATTCAATGAAATCCCGAAGGAAATATGCACCAAAAAGTTGGTCAAGGATAAGTTGATTCACCGTAAGTTTTATATGTAATAACGAGTCATTTTCCTCGTCTTAGACGCTTGTTCTGTTACAACGCCATTTTTGTCACGCATACTACTACAAACGTATACATACATTATATACGCACACAAACAAATATTATCGGCCGACAACTGGCGGGGGCTCCGGCATGCCAAAAAATGTCGGAAGCGTCCTGCCGATATCGGCAGTTCGATGGTGCCTCGGACAAAAACTGTAGGAAAGTGCCATCGGCATTAAATCCGCAATTTTTGCGATTTATATCGTTTTTTTAGTAATAGTGATCTATTAAATACATAAATGAAGACCTGGAAGCGCATAAATCTTACATTTTACATCCTTCCTACATCCGATATCGGATCGGATAATGTGAAAACGGCCAGGTACATACTTTTATAAACTAACTAGCTTCTGCCCGCGGCTTCGCTCGCGTTAAATTCGGAAATTGCGGAGTGCTCCATACAAACTTTCACCCCCCATTTTAGGGAAGTGGGGGGATAGAAAGAGAGAAAATTAGCTAACACTCCATCTCTTCAACTATCTCCACTTAAAAAATCACGTCAATTTGTCGCTCCGTTTTGCCATGAAAGACGGACAAACAAACAGACACACACACACTTTCCCATTTATAATATTAGTATGGATGCTATGGCGTCAATGGTGCGTCGTAAGTAGTTTACGCGTGTACATTAATACTATAGAATATTATAGAACATTCTTACACAGATTGACTGAGGCCCACGGTAAGCTCAAGAAGGCTTGTGTTGTGGGTACTCAGACAACGATATATATAAATACTTATATACATAGAAAACATCCATGACTCAGGAACAAATATCTGTGCTCATCACTCAAATAAATGCCCTTACCGGGATTCGAACCCGGGACCGCGGCGCAGCAGGCAATTGCTCACTAGTGCTGGTGCTGCATATAACACGGGGTACGCCGCGCGGTATGAGGATGGGAATGTACGAGAATGAATCTTTCTCATCCGCTTACATGTATTGCGTACGAACACTGCGCGCATACATACATAGTATACATACCGAGCGGCGTATGTTAGAAGACTTATGCAGTTTTATTTCTTTTTAAAAATAAAGGAATGTCTTCTTCAAGTAAAATGAGCCAGCATATGGATTTAAGGCAAAGAGGATCGAGTATTATAGAGAGTTACTGTCAAAGTAAAATGTGTAATCACAATGCACAGACTGCCATCTCTCGACACAAGCTTAAAACTTTTGAACGTCAAATTTGACAATTTGGCCCATCTTAGCTTGATATGTGTTAAAATGTCAAATATTAATATTAGCGCCATCTAGCCGAGCGTTCCCCAAAGGTGTAACGCCATCTTGGCTATTTCTCTATGGCTTTGAGGTACGTTTTTTTCTTAGACCTTATCTGTCTATACGGAGTTAGATATGAGTCTTTGATTTAAGGTATTTTCCCTCCAGGGCCTGACTTATCTTTCCACCCTGTATGTGAAGTCTGTGGTTATTAAGTTACTTACACCAGTGGCAGCGAAGGGGTGACCAATGGACAGAGAGCCTCCCCAGTTATTCCACTTGGACATATCGGGCGAGCCAACCTGAAACAACACCAAATAATCAGCAGGTCTGTCTCCATACTGGGTAAAGCTAAAAAGGTATTGAGAAAGAAAACAGCACTCATTCACCAGAGTTTCTAGTTAGGTTCCACTCATGGGGCATTCCACGAGAACGTTGCTTACGACATGGTTTTGCATTGTATGACAGCTATTTCAATAAAATCCTTAAAGCTCGAGAAAATAGCCAGTTAACAAACACAACTTCACTTTCTTAGCGTCTTCAGAAGTATTAGAAGAATTGCGTGTCGTAATAACCACAAAATTGAAATTTTGAAAAAACCCCCTGATCGCGACATAGTAAACCGATTTTCATGAAACATGGCTAAGAACACTCCCGACTAACTCAGCTTTCAGACAAAAAAAACTAAATCTAAATCGGTCCATCCGTTCGGGAGCTACGATGCCACAGACACACACACAGACAGACAGACAGACAGACACATATTCATATATTCATATTCATTTATTTGTATTAATTATACATCGTCAGTCTTACAATTAGGTACATAGGTATATTATTTACAAAGGAATAATACAAAATGTCAAAAATGATGGGTGTCATAATAAATATAGCAATGACTAAATTAGCATTTGATCTCAATTAAAACATTGAAACAATTTTTGTGTTCTATTGTTCTATTCATCCAAGAATTCAGCTACTGAATAATAGGCCTTTTGGATTAAATGGGATTTTAGTTTTAGAACAAACCCTAAGTTGGTGCGTGCAGCTTTAATACATACTGGGATCTTATTATAAAGTTTAGGTCCTAATACATGTAAGGAAAGGGCGGTTTTTTTTAAGTCTATGTATTGGCAATTCTAAATCGTATTGCCTCTGGTCACGGAAGCGATTGCTGGTCCAATTTTTTCTTGGAAACATACTCAGATTATGCCTCACATATTTGCCTACCTCCAAAATCAGCATACAGGGTAAAGTAAGGATACGGAGGTCAATAAATAACTGACGAGCCGGCGCATCAGGGGCGGCTCGCGCCATTTTTCTAATAATTTTCTTTTGTATTAGGAATGGCCTGTCCCTGTCAGCAGCCAAGCCCCACAAATCCAAACCATACGACAACACAAAATGACAGTATGCATGGTAGGCTATCATTAGGTTTTCCTTAGACAGGATAGGCATAAGCCGAGATATTATGTAATAGGCCGAATTCAGTTTTGTGCATATCTTGTCGATATGTTCATGCCACCTCAGACCAGAATCCAGAGTAAAACCTAAGAACCGCGCATGTGCAACAAAAGTGATGGTAGTATCTTGCACAAGTACCGAATTCGAGGAGTTCGCGGCATCCGCGCCTTGTTTCAAGTTGAATTCTATGGAGCTTGTTTTTTCAAGGTTTAGAACCATTCCGTTTACAGTGAACCAATCCGAAAGGCGTTGAATGACAATCTGGACATTTCTTAGCAGTATGCCCCTACTTTCTGCATTCACGATGGCACAGATGTCGTCGGCGTACATTACAAAGTCTACAATAGGCGAGTCGAAGGGAAGATCGTTCATTAGGATAAGAAATATATTATTTCCTATATTTGATCCCTGGGGCACAGATCTATCACCTATCGGGTTAAGGCTCGATCGTTCGTTATTTACATCCGTGGCTTGCTCCCTGTCACTCAAGAACGACATGATGATCTTCTGAGCAATCCCACGGACGCCGTAATGCTCTAATTTGTTCTCGATGAGATTGTGGTCGACAAGATCGAACGCACGCGATAGATCAAAGAAAACAGCAGCTACACGCTTCTTATTTTCTAGATGGCCTATTACAGTACTTAACAAAAGTCGAGTGGCACCGATCGTAGATTTACCGGTTTGGTAAGCGTGCTGCTGTTTACATAGTGAGTTATTCATGGTTAAGAATTTATTCAATCGATTGCACAATCCCATCTCGAACATTTTTGACACAGCCGGGACAATGGATATGGGTCTATAACATTTTTGTTCTTTCTTAGAACCCTTTCCTTTATAAACCGGTGTTACCTTGATTTTCTTTAGAGTGAATGGATAGTTTCCGTTACACGCGGACTGGTTAAATAAAAAGCACAAAGCATGCAGAAGATTTGCTGGGAGGCCACGTAATATATGCGTCGGTAGGCCATATATATCTTTAGTCGCCTTAGGCTTTATCTGTTTTATTATTGCCATGAGTTCCCCAACTGTAAACGGCGTGAGGAACATCGTTCTCGCCACACACGGAACATTCATACGCAGGTAACTCATTGCATTAGGAATTAGGTCTCTGAGGTGTATCACGCACGACTGACAGATAATACGCATTGAGTGATTCGGCGAGTTGGATGTTCGAACCAGTAGGTCCGCAAACTGCGTGCCGCAGCACGGCCAGCGTGTCGCCCCCCCGCGGCCCCTTGTTTGTTTGAGATTTAATCATGCGCCAAAGGGACCTGGAAGAGTTTGATGCATTAGCCATCGAGCGGTTTAAGTATTCTCTTTTTACCTTTTTTAACAAACCGTCATGTTTGCATTTACTAGACAGGAATAAATTATTTAGCTCTGTATTTTCTGGGTAAAATCTCCGCAGCATTGCCAAAAGTTGAACAAAGTTTTTACTTTCATTAGTTCTATCATCGCACCATGATTTCTCTTTATGCGCAATTGCGACTTTTTTTAGTGGAAAGTAATAATTAAACTTGTTTGCAACGGCCGTCATAACGCTATCGAAATTGACATTCCCATTCGCTAAGTTTAGCCAGTCAATATGGCTGATTAAGTCCAAAAAAAATAGTAGTTTGTTTTGAGTCAGTGGCCGCTGTAAGCAGTAGCTAGGGCGATGATTGTTATCAGGAATATTTATTTCAACACACACTGCAAAATGATCACTGACCGCACGATCGATGGGGTATGATTTTAATTGATCCCTCATGAGATCAGCGTAGCCGTGATCTAAACACGTTTTAGACGTTCCCTGAACTCTTGTAGGAAAGTTGACATGCGATTTAAGGTTAAATAAGTCCAAAAGGCCCAGTAGTTCACGCTTCTGCTTGGATGTTTGTAGTAAATCGATATTCACATCACTCATTATCAAAATATGGGCATTTTCATTTATAATTGAGCTAAGCAATAATTCTAATTGATTGAAGAATATAGTAGAATCGCCCTCAGTACAAACTAGTGCCCTGCGGCGCTGGCTATATTTTGGGTCCTAAGTTCAAAAAAATATTAAAGTTGATTTTGTTTTCGTTTATAAATACTTTGCTAACATATAAAATTTAATATTTCGTTTTGGGTCACATTCCCTAGGGTGCTTTTTCAGTAATTTGGTAATTTGTGGTTATAATTTTTAATTTCACCTAATGTGGTCAAAAAAATATTCGAGAAATAAAAATGTAACTGTAATGCATTTAGTATGACATTTTTAGCGTGTATACGTAGTTTGTGTTAATTTCCTCGAATGCTATATGACAATTTGTCATACCTAGCGAAACAGACGCAAAAAAATATTCATGTTAAAAAAAATTAGTAAAGCCGCATTACCTCCTTTAAATATATCAATAAACTGAAATTGTGTTTTTCTACTCCAATGCTTTATAAAATTTGCGATAATTTAGCTAAAATAGGTTCTTACCATTACAAAAAAATATTAAAGTTACTAGAGTTCACATCTTAATAACTAAAAAGACAGGGTAAATAAGATACATGAATTTGGGTCAGTTTAATAGAATGCTTCGAAAAATAATACGGTATTAATATTTGCGTTCGATCAAGTCAAGCGGGCGCGTCCGCGCGGCCGTGGCGCGGGAGCAGGGAAGGGCAATGACCTCTCTCGATATTCGACAAACCGCACGTTGCGTACAAAACGCAAATTTATTTCAACTGTGCGCCCGAATCACGCTATTTAATGCTAAGCCTGAAAAGGTTGTATTTGATAAGACCACTAGAGTAGCAATTTTAATTAAATATACCTATTTTCCACATGCATCAATAAAATAATTTCATTTCTAAATAATAAATTTAGTATGCAACGTGGAATCTACTACTACTACTGCCAAATAATTAGTCGATTTATCTTCTTACTTTAAAATTATACTTATATTAAGCGTGTCACTCACTATGCAGATTGAAGAGCGCTTATCTTTCAATATGAATCCACATATATTGGGTTGGCACAAAAGTAATGAGACACTTGGTTTACGTTTTATATTTTTTATTATTATTACAATACAAAAAGCTTAGTCGATGATGTAATCACCATTAGCATCTATGACTTCTTGCCAACGATCCGGCAAAGTTTGGATGCCTTTCGCCCAGAACTCTGATGGCTGTGCCTCGAAAAAGTTGTTCAACTCCACCTGTACATCATGGAAATCATTGAATTGTTTACCCCGCAAATGTCGTTTCAGGGCTCTAAACAAATGAAAGTCTGATGGTGCGAGGTCTGGAGAATAAGGTGGGTGGGGTATCGTCTCCCAGCCCAAGTTCTGCAGCTGTTGGCGAACGGTAGATGCGACATGAGGTCGAGCGTTATCATGTAGTAAAATTACAGTGGCTCGTCTTCGTCGTTTTTTCTTGATAGCAGAAGATAGTTCGGTTAGCTGTGTTGAATATTTGTTAGCGTTTACAGTTTCATTGTGTAATAGTTCATGAAACAGCATGCCTTGCGAGTCCCAGAAACAACAAAGCAAAACTTTTAAGCGGTTCTTTTGACTCAGCACCGGTTGAGTTGGTGGCGTTTCTTCTCGAGGCAGCCAAAAAGCACGACGTGTATCGTTCTCATAATAAATCCATAATTCATCTCCCGTAACCAGATCAGTCAAAAACTCTTTACGTCGGGGTCGCAGCAAAAGTGATTGACAGATGGCGACACGGACTGCACGACTGGCGTCGGTAAGGATGTGTGGTACCCATCGAGCCAAAACTTTTCGATACCCAAGCTCATGCAGATGGTATTCCACAGCGTGGTGACTGCAGTTAAGTGCTTCCGCTAATTCACGAGTAGTAGCATCAGGATTCGACTGTAGTTCGCGGCGTAAATCGTCATCATTGAATGCAGGTGGTCGCCCTGAGCGTGACTGACTTTCAAGGCTCCTGTCTCCTGATTTAAAACGGTCAAACCATCTGGACACCGTGGCATGGCTTGTACTTCCAGCGCCCAATGCAGTGTTGATATTGTCAGCCGCAGCCCGCGCACTGTGGCCTAACAAGTACTCGTATAAGTAAAGTGTTTGAACTTGTCGCTCGTCCATTTTATTTCAATCTAACTAAACCAATCACGAGGGCGGCTTTATATACCCTCACATTAGAAGTACCTAGAATGTTCTACAACATACTAGAATATTATCGAAAACAATTAACTTAAGAAAGGAAATGTATAGAGTTTTGTAGAGTGTGTCATTACTTTTGTGCCAACCCAATATAAAATAATATATAATTCAATGAGCTAACACACGCACCGCCGATTATTTATATTTTATATTGAAGTACATGTGGGCATCGACGTAGGTACGTCTATGCCCACATGTACTTCAAAATATTATATCATAAAACGGTGAGGAATTTATCTGTATAAAATACAGGATTATAAAGCAAAATACAGGATGTACTTTTTATAACCGGCAATATTTAAGGAGGTGAAGTCATATAACTGTTACCGAATACAAAACACTAAGTAAAACTGCATCATAGTAAAAAAAAACGCCCAATGGACTTGCCTCGCGTGACGTCACGTAGTGTTTTTAACCGTCGCCTCAAATCTTTCAAGAAGGACGGTTCTCAAGTCGTCTGTATGTTTTTTATTTTATGTTTGTTCCTCGATATCTCCGTCGTTACTGGATCGATTTTGAAAAAAAAATTTTTTTTATTGAATGAATATGCATACAGATTGGTCCCACTTTTCTCAGAACCCAGTTCTGATGATGCGATCCTGGAGAAATCGAGGGAACTCCTCAAATCTGAAAGGTGTACATATGGTGATTTTTGTGTTTTTAAAGGAACAGCATGCATTTACGTACGGAACAGTGACATTTGGTGCAGTGGAACTGCTGATGATGGCCAGAACGGAACTCTTCAAATCTGAACGGCACGCTTATAGTGACTTTGGTATTTTTCTAAGAACAGCATGCACTTACATCCAGAACAGTGACATTTGGTGCAGTGGAACTGCTGATGATGGTCAGAACCGGACTCCTCAAATCTGAACGGCACGTTTATAGTGACTTTGGTATTTTTACAAGAACAGCGTGCACTTTCGTCCAGAACAGTGACATTTGGTGCAGTGGAACTGCTGATGATGGCCAGAACCAAACTCCTCAAATCTGAACGGCACGCTTATAGTGACTTTGGTATTTTTACAAGAACAGCGTGCACTTTCGTCCAGAACAGTGACATTTGGTGCAGTGGAACTGCTGATGATGGCCAGAACCAAACTCCTCAAATCTGAACGGCACGCTTATAGTGACTTTGGTATTTTTATAAGAACAGCGTGCACTCTCGTCCAGAACAGTGACATTTGGTGCAGTGGAGCTGCTGATGATGGTCAGAACCAAACTCCTCAAATCTGAACATTGAGAAATAATACATAGATTACAAAAGGACTTTTAAATAAGACAATTTTTAATCATGTATTTCTTATATTTAAAAAAGAAACAACCCCAATGAATGATCGATTAACGTTACACCGTTACGCCACCGTTTTTGACTTTCCCAAAAAAAAATTCTCATTCCTATTTTTGGCCTCCGGTTTTACCTCGTGCCAAATTTTACCGCGCTCGGACCGAAGATAAAAAAATCAAAGTCGGCCATTTTGAAATAGTGTAGTTCAAGCTTTTTTGAACTTTTTCCAACCGTTACGGAGATATGGTTATTAAAAAAACTTCCATACAAATTTCAATTTGCCTTCAAAGACCGCCACTTTGTATACTAATCTTGAGGCGGCTGTCCACCCGTGTGCCGAATTTCAGCGCGCTCGGACCATTTTGAAATATAAAAAAAAAGTCGGCTATTTTGTTTTATTTTTAAATGTCATTCGATGGATCTCAGATGACTGTACAACATTTGTTCAAGCACTTTTAACTTATTTGTATTATTATGGAACCATGGCGACTAAAAAAAACCTCCACACAAATTTCAATTGGCCCTCAAAGGCCGCCATTTTGAATTTTTCAAAAATATTCTTTTTGAATACTAATTTTGAGGTGGCCATCCACTCGTATGCCAAATCTCAGCGCGCTAGGACCATTTTGAAATAAAAAAAAAGTATTAGTAGTATTATTAGTAGCCATTTTGAATTATTTTTAAGTACAACTTTTTTCTACTCCGAGACTTGTATGACATTAATTTGGTCGAGCACCCCCGGCTAACTTTTACGATTTAAAAGTTGCCATATAAAACAAAAGTGGCCAGTTTTCTCACATTTGCAGCAGTTTTAGGATTCCGTAGTCAACTAGGAACCCTTATAGTTTTGCCATGTCTGTCTGTCCGTCTGTCCGTCCGCGGATAATCTCAGTAACCGTTAGCACTAGAAAGTTGAAATTTGGTACCAATATATATATCAATCACGCCGACAAAGTGGTAAAATAAAACGTAAAGCGGGGACTGGTTTTCTTTTTATTCTAACCCCAACGTGTGATATATTGTTGGATAGGTATTTGAATAACGGTTTAATAAAATCGTTTTTTGGTAATATTAATATTTTCGGAAATAATCGATCCTAAAGGAAAAAAAAGTGTGTCCCCCCCCCTCTAACTTATGAATCATAATATGTTTAAAAAATATTTAAAAAATCACAAAAGTAGAACTGTATAAAGACTTTCTATGAAAATTATTTTGAATTTGATAGGTTCAGTAGCTTTTGAGAAAAATACGGAAAACTACGGAACTCTACACTGAGCATGGCCCGACACGCTCTTGGCCGGTTTTTCCAAAAAAAATTTATTTCATTCCAATCAAGGCTGCTTGGAGATTCTACGACCAAAATTTGAGTGCTCTACGACAAACTTGAAAAATCGTCAAAAATAGTCGGCCACTTAGAAAAAAATGGCGGCGTCAAAAACAGCCCAAGATCCTCTATGACATTTGGTCGAACACCCCCCGGCTATCTCCCGCCGTTTGGCCAGGCCGTCCAATATTTTTTTACCCGGAATAGGTAGACCGACGGTCGGATTTCTATAGGGTCGCAGGAAAAACCTCTATACGGCCACACTAAACACTGCCACCGGCGGAACCTCCTTCTGGCTATTTTTGGAAAAATGTCAGTCGTGTTGCAGCTTTATATTATAATAGCTTTTGCACGCGGCTTCGCTCGCGTTAAAAAGAGACAAAAAGTAGCCTATGTCACTCTCCATTCCTTCAACTATCTCCACTTTAAAAAATCACGTCAATTCGTCGCTCCGTTTTGCCGTGAAAGACGGACAAACAAACAGAAATACTTTCACATTTATAATATTAGTATGGATAGATAAATGTGAGTAAAAAAATTACATACCTATTTCACAGTATAAGGATAAATCAGTAGTTAATCTCCGGCAGCGGCGACGCGGTCGTTACTACTGCGCAAGGTCACGCAGGGTTGTACCTGTGCTACTGACCTACTCGTAGTAACTGTGTATGGCGCTATGCTAGTACCAACGCTCTTTCTACCTTTTTATCTAATAAAGATTCAAGTACGTGTTTGTTTCTTAAATACTGACGAAATCGTATTTACATAAAATGTTTGAATAGATGTTTGCACAATATTTAAGTAGGCACACAGCAAAAGGGAGTGTACAAGTTTCTAATGGGGTGGCAACGCGCATGTGACACTGTTTGAGTTGCAGGCGTCCATAGGTTACGGTGACCGCTTTACATCAGGCGGACCGTATACTTGTTTGCCACCGACGTTGTATAAAAAAAAATATATAAAAAGTAGGTACCAAACTTTCGAGCTAGATAGATCGCAGCATCTACCTAAATGTCGTTACAGATAAATCCTTATTGATTTTAATGTGTCATTCTAGCTTTAAATCTCACTTTTACGCCATTTACGTAAGCAATAATGTACCTAACACTGCAAAAAATATAACAACCACTTACTTTTCTGGGTGTCTAGGAATTCTAAAGAACATTCTGACATTTCCGCATTTTGAGAACTGTTCTCCATACACCCATAAACACTACAGTAACGAAAATATGTCTTCGGTGCTGACGTCATTTTCTCCCGAACTCAACACGTCAACACAGCGCGCGAACGCGGCCCCGACTGTCCAGCCCAATACTTACCAGTTTCGCATGTATTCGGTGCATATGGAGAGTAGTTTTCGACACACCACTCGGAGTGAAGTTTGTTAGAAGAGTTATTACTGCTTTATACTGTGCCTATTTTGATTACTGTAGTATGGAGCGAGATGTAAATCAAACAGCTGATGGCGTATGACTGGTTTATTAACTATCGTGCATTTACCCAAGTACCCACATTATGTTTATAAGTATACCCACTACATCTTCCTTCTTATACAATGAATAAATACAGGTCTTTGACCTTTACTGTTAAACTCTCATGCAATGTACAAACTATCGTGTATTAAAATTAACATTACAATATAGTTTGATAATGACACTAAAGAATATGATAGAACATCTTTCATTATCTATTATCTTCTCCCTTCTTTAAAATTCGTATACCTAAGTGCATTATCAATGGTACATATTTATTTCTAATTAGGTGGTATTATTTATACACATGTAGTACTTCTAGTACTTACTTCCATTAGTGGGCCATTTTTTTCAAAGTTGTCCACCCCACTTTTTTTGTAACATGGGTATTTTTTACGCGATTAATACTCAGAATCGCGAGCTCTTTCGATCCTGATAGGAGAAAAAAAATGTCCCAAGATTTCCATACATTTTTTCGAACCTTCCATTCCGTTACCGCCATACAAAATGTATGAAAAAATGGTAACGGAATGGGAAAAAAACCTTGGGACACTTTTTTTCTCCTATTAGACTTGAAAGAGCTCGCGAATCTGAGTGGAAACCACATAAAAAAAATCCAAATCCAAAAAAAAAGTGGGGTGGACAACTTTGAAAAAAATGGCCCTAGTGTTCAGAAATGTTACAAATAAAATCAATTTTTTATGAAAAAAATACTCAATAAAGTGTAAAAGCAATGTTAGGGACACAATGAAATTAATACAATAGTTATAGTACTAAACCATTAAACAAATTATTGGATTTTATAGGTGTTTGACTGTGCTTATTCTTACAGAATAATGTTCATAAATTATTTTAATAAAAAGTGATTAGTATTAAACAGTATTTTTATCTATAGTATACCAAATTATATACCAGATATAATGAGCATATATTGATTGAAATTAAATATACACATAAATTAGACTATGAGACATAATGTAAAAAAAAATCTTTGACATACATAGGTACCTCACATTTATAAACATTAGGTACCTACAATGTAAAAAATTAATGAATTAATATCGCTGAGGCGGTTGTACCACTCTGCCACTTCGAGTTACATAATACCTATCAGCTGAAGTCGATGGTTGCAGGTGGGGCCTGGCGCTCGCGACGCCGGCTGTCGGTCCCCCAGCGCCCTGAAACTGGTCCCAGTCTAAATAACCTCGTGTACGGCCAGTGTTAGGTGGACTACGAGTCACTGATTCGCTGGTCGTATTTGGAATTGGAACCTTAATTATGTGCTGACGGTTCCTTCTATAAACTCCCCGTCGTTAGTCCGTAGCCAGTATGAACGACCGTCTTGAGCTTGGTCAATTATTTGGGACTTTACCCACTCCTTATTTTGTTTCACGCGTACTGTATCATTAGGATTTAATTTTGGCAGGGCCCTTGTCCCGCGATCATAATCAGATTTATATTTATTTATTCTGGCTGATCGTTCGTCTTTAAATAAACTACGATCAATTGCGCGGGGTGTCAATAACGCATCTGTTACAGGTAATCGTGTTTTTAAACTTCTACTCATTAATAATTGAGCTGGAGAGTAAGTTTCTCCTGTCACAGGAGAATTTCTGAAATTCAGAAGACTTAGGTACCAATCACCCCCAGTCTCATATGCTTTTATCATTAATCCCTTTATCGTGCGCACATTTCGCTCTGCGAGACCGTTAGATCTCGCGTACAATGGTGAACTGGTGACGTGAGCAAATTCCCATTGTTTACTAAACTCTTTAAATTCCATAGACGTAAATTGTGTCCCATTGTCGGTGACAAATTTTTCTGGTATCCCATGACGACTAAATATTTGTTTAAGTGATGTAATTACACTACCACTTTGTAAGTTACTTAAATAGCTGATTTCAACAAATTTAGAGAAATAATCTACCACCAGTAAAAACTGTTTGCCTCTAAACTCAAAAATGTCACCCGCAAGCACCTGCCACGGGCGCTCGGGCACCTCGTGCGGCTGCAGGGGCTCGCGCGCGGGCGCCGCGCGGTGCCGCTGACACGTCTCGCACGCCAGCACGGCGCGCTGCACGTCCCGCGCCATGCCCGGCCACCACATCACGCCGCGCGCGCGCCGCTGACACTTGTCTACGCCCAGGTGTCCCTCATGAACTCGACGCACCATCTCTTTGCGCAACGATGCTGGTATCACAATTCTATCATTTCTAAATAAAATACCATTTACATCGTGAAGCTCACCATGCACTTCCCAGTAAGGCTTCACGATGTCCTTGACCTCTCTTTTGTTATCGGGCCACCCATTATGATAGTATTCGCAAATCGCCATCAATACGGGGTCTCTCATAGTCTCATCCTTTATTTTACCAAGCATTTCGGGTGTCGCCTCCACATTATTATATAACATGTTGACGTGTACAACCACATCTTTGCACACGTCACTATCGACGCCTGCCTCGCTAGGCGCTCTCGACAAAGTGTCCGCAATAAACATCTCCTTTCCGGGCTTGTAGCGGAGATCAATATTATAATGCTGCAATTTTAAAAGCATACGCTGCAGGCGCGCCGGTGTTTCATTGAGTGGTTTTTTCATGATAGCTTCCAGCGGCTTGTGGTCACTTTCAACAATAATAACACCATGCCCATAAATGTATTGGTGAAATCGAGTGCACCCAAAAACCACCGCAAGTAACTCCTTTTCTATCTGTGCCCAGCGCGTCTCCGCAGGCGTGAGCGTGCGCGCCGCATACGCAACGGGCCGCCCGCCCTGCATCAGACACGCGCCAAGGCCACGTGAACTTGCGTCTACCGATACACACACCGGTTTATGTGGTGTATAGTATGCTAATACTGGACTATTACTAATTTTTGACTTTAATTCTTCGAACGTTTTGTCATGAATATGGAGCCACTCAAATTGAACATTTTTTGCTAATAGACTGCGCAACGGAGCCGATATGTCTGAGTAGTGTGGAATAAATCTCGACAAATAATTAGTAACTCCTAGGAACCGCTCCAGGTCTTTTTTATCAGTTGGTTTCGGCAAGTTAATTATTGCTTTCACCCGACTATTGTCTGGTTTCATACCCTCAGTATTGAAACTGTGGCCTAGGAAAACAATTTCGGCCACTTTAAATACACATTTATTTTTATTAAATTTCACCCCATTTAGCGAAGCCCGTCTCATAACCTCTTGTAATCGATAATCGTGTTCCTGCTCAGTTTTTCCCCAGATTAAAAGGTCATCACAATAGACCTCTACCCCTTCCATTTTAAATATTTTTGACATCTCATTGTGAAAAATCTCAGGTGCGCAATTAATTCCGAACGGCATCCTAATATACCTAAATCTACCCTCAGGAGTTGAAAACGTACAAAGCTTAGAGCTTTCATCATCCAAACGTAACATCCAAAAGCCATTTTTTGCATCACATTTTGAGAAAAACTTGGCTCCCGCGAGATTACTAGTTATCTCTTCCAGAGTGGGAAGCAAAAAATGACTCCGTTTTACTGCTTTGTTTAAATGTTTAGGATCCAAACATATACGGAGTCTATTATCCGGTTTTTCCACTACCACTATGTTTGAGACCCAGTCCGTGGGCCCATCCTCCCTTACAATCACACCCAACTTGACCATATTATCGAGTTCTTCCTTTAAACGAGGACGCAGCTTTATTGGTATTTTCCGCGAACATGCAACCACCGGCGTTACAGCCTTATCTAATTCTATTTTACACACCGTTGGCAAACAACCTATACCTTCGAAAACTGACTCATCAATATTAACTGCACTAATTTTCAGACTACTATCACTCTTAGTCGAATCACTAGTTCGGGCTATAAGATTCAAATTAATACATGTCTTCAACCCTAGCAAATTATTACAATTTACTCGCAAAACATAAACCTTTTGTATTATTTTCCTGTTATTACATACCAAGGACGCATTAAAATAACCTGCTAACGGTAAAATTTGTTTGTCGATTTGTCTTAGTACAGTGTTACATTGCCTTAAATTTTGCGTATTAAAACCTGCCTTTATGTATGCATTTAATGACATTACCGTAACGGCCGCGCCACTGTCCAATTTAAAATTGATATCCACCCCGTCTACATTAATCATTTCGATCCACGACTCGGTACACTCGGCCGCATCAATATCAATATTGTACAAAATAAGCTCACCAAAGTCCTCGCTTACGTCACCGTCCTCGTCACCGCCATCACCGCTGACCATCTCACGGACCTGCGGCTGCACAGGTCGCACACGACAGCACTTCGCGAAATGTCCAACCTTATCGCACCGATAACACGAAATTCCCGACGCCGGACACCGGTCACTAACACTATGCCTTAAATCACATTTGTTGCATACATTATTGAAGTAGTACTGTCGTGACGCCTGACGTTGAGACGCTCCGCGCCCCTGTCCGCCACGGGCGCCGCGGCCGCCGCGCCACCGGCCCCGCGCCGCGGGCGCACCCGCCGCTCGCGCGCCATCGCGCCACAAGCGCTCAATCGCGCCACCGCCGCTTGTCGCGGGCTGCACGCTGCAGCCTACCGCTTGCTGACCCGCTCGTTCTGCCGCTCGACACCAAGTCACCGCCTCTTCTAAACCTAACGACGTTTTCGCCAGCAGCTTTTCCCTCATTTGTACGTCTTTTAAACCACGTATAAGTTGCGTTAATATTAGGCTATTTTTCAAACTGTCAAAACTACAATTTTTGCTTTTCACTTTTAACACCCCTAAAAACTTATCAAAAGTCATGTCATTTTGATACGTCTCAAAAAACATATGTCTTTCATAATTGACGTTTTTTAGAGGATCACAATAATCACTAAATTTTTTGCACAAAACGTCATAACTAGATTTTTCCGATTCGGCAACATCTAACTCCTCATAGATTTCCCGGCCATATTTTCCTATGACATGCATAAATAATGCGCATTTCTCTGCGTCGGTAACCGATGCCTTGTCTGAGGCAATCAAGAAATAGTCAAACGACATTTTCCATTCACGCCAATTGGTAGCCATATTGCCTTCCTGTTGCAACGGCGCTGGCTGCTGAATTGCCGCGTACACGCCGACCTTTTTGTCACCCATTCTTATATACTTTACTCGACGTTAGTCTCGCAAACAATAAATACACAATATAATCACTTTTATGCACCAAAACACACTTTAAAACCACACCTGACACCATGTAGTATGGAGCGAGATGTAAATCAAACAGCTGATGGCGTATGACTGGTTTATTAACTATCGTGCATTTACCCAAGTACCCACATTATGTTTATAAGTATACCCACTACAATTACCATTTTTTTTTTTAAGGTAGGGTTAAATTCTTAACCAATTGGGATAATGTCGAAAGTCTGTGAAAAGGATTCTTATGCCATATAATGAGAATAATAACAATAATGGCTACCGCAGTCTCACCACCCGTGTTTGCACACACGCGCGCGCACACAGACACACGCGACTTTTGTTTTATAAGGTGTAGAGATATATTATACCGCCGTGCGCTTCGTGTCCATTATAAATGAAAATTAAGGAAAATATGGGAAATAATATTCAAGTTACAATTTATTTTACTGTTTTTGGGTTTTGTATTTATTTGCATCCATAAATATTTACCGTCATAAAAATTACACCCTGTATTGTGTAACTAAAAACTGAAATCAATAGTTACAATAATATTAATCACGGTATATGAATAGGAGTGCCGGATCGAATTAGGCACTTCAATATCGGAACAAAGGGTTCCGGAAATTCGAGGGAAATGTAAAATAAAATAATAGTGCATTAGGGTAATTCCGAAAGTCGTCTAATTACGAAAGTCACATAAAAATCACCATTATTTCCATCATATCAAGATTCCCTTTTCGGAATTACCACAGCATTTTTGTCATTCGGTATTACCCTAATGCACCACAATAAAACTTAACTATAGTTTAGCTAGTTTAATTCGTTTATTTTAGATACCTTTACGTGTTTTCGAGATTTATAATTGGTCTGTTTTCATTACTAATGTAATACAGTTCTTAAGGTTAGTAATGTATAAGTTTTAATTGGGAAGACATGCCAAAAAAATCAGGAGAATCCCGCCAAAGCCCGAACTTCTGGCAGTTCTGGCAATCTTAAATTATGTATGACTGCGCACGAGAAGTAGGTACCTACGCCTCGTGTCACAGCGCGGCGTCGCACCAGCGGCATGCGCCAACCTGATTGGCTATCGGTTGCGCGCCACACAGCGCGAAAATTTAAAATACTACTCTATTGCGTTGCGTTTTATTCTGCCAAATATTGAAAACCCATGGATGAAAGTGACCCAAATTAAAAATGATGACTTGATATCATATTATAATTATGTAGACGTCAACTTTTTAACATGAAAATTTTTTGAGGCTTTGACAGGGTTTTTATTAAAAAAAATTTTTTTAACCTAAGCATTGGATGAATGTGACACACTTTTAAAATATATATATATAACAATGTCCTGAATAGTATAAGACTTCACTTACCAACTCTAATATTTTATTAGGTGTTTAAGGGCCAATATTAGACATTTTTAAAATATAATTAAACCCATCTATGAAAATGACCCAAAATGCATATGTACATCGGCAACCACGTTGTTTTTACATAGATACAAATAATTTCTTCTCGAATATTTTTTTGACTGAACACTGCTTAAAAATAGAAATACCTAAATTTCGAGCTAAGCAAGTACCTAGGACGACCCAAAATATTATTTTTATATTTGATCAATAGTCTGAAAACCATATGCAAAAAATAAGCAACATGAATATTATCGAAACCTCAAAAGTTATCGCTACCCGACTACGCCCGTTGCGGGGACGCACGAGAAACCACTGCGATATGCGGACGCGCGGCGGCCATACCGTCGGCGAGTTGAAGCGATCAAATAAGTGTTCGGGTATACCAATAATAAATGATGCGTGTCTCGTCGACTTTATATTGCGTTTCTCGACGTAAAAGTCTGGACTGTTTGTAATTTTGTTTAAAAAGTTTTTGACATTATTCTCTGTAGTATTAGGTTGAAATGACCAAGCCTGGAGGTATTTAATTCGCTCGACAGACTTTAACTCATCATCCTCGCTTCCGACACCAACCATTATTTTGCGCTTCGGCCTGCGTTTTTTCTTCCGCTCGCCACTTGCCAGTCATTTTCATCTTGGGAGCATAGTTCGTCATTGTGCGCCGCCGCGGCGCTAGTCAGTGGAGTTTTAACCTCTGGTTTAGTGGCCCCAACACTTGACGGTGTATTCGACAGAGATCGTGAAGAATCGGGTGTCGCCGGCTGTGGCGCTACGTCACTCAGATGCTGCACTCCGTCCACCTGCGGCTGTCGCTTACCTGCAGCGCTGCGTTTATTATTTAGCGCGGCAACAGCGTTCAGACGCGCTTGGCGCGCAGGGCGCTGCAGCGCTTTTGGGGCTGGTGCGGCAGGAATCGAAATCTCGCGGGTAGTCTTCGGGGTTTTATCAGCGTCTTCTATATTTGGCTGGTTAGCCATTGTCGCTTGCGCTTGCAATAATCGACTTTGCTCAGTTATTGTAGTTTGTAGAGTACTCACTTTTTTAACGAGTGTGGTCACTGTCCTTTGTAGCTCACGAATGACACTTTCCAAAGCTATTAACGACATTTTACCGACGTTCACAATTAAAATAAGTGCGGCGCACGAGTACGTGGGTTACCCGACGGAGGTTACCCGGCCGAATTCACAGGTTACACACACACACACACACACAGACAGACACGTCAAACTTATAACACCCCGTCGAGGGTTAAAAATGACCGGCTATAAAAGCTCAAGAGGTTATTTCATCAAGTTGATCTGATTAAAGAGAACAGTATCCTAAATAAATGACTAGAGGACCAGTGACGGATTTGCAGTGTGGGCCCCTTTGACAAAAAAGGAAGAAAGATATTTTTGTAAAAATAGAACACGCATACCTTGCCCTGCCTCTTCAGGTAGGTCTGCCCGAACCAGTCAGAGTCCATGGCCTTCAAGTTGGCCAAGATTTGACCCTGAAAAAAAAAACATTAAGTTAAAAATATTATAAAAAACACGCAGGTAGTCCTAAATATAGGAAGAGATTGTAATAATTGTAGCATTAAGCATATGTGTAATTGTGGTCGGGAATAAAATATTGACCCTTTCAAAACTTTTTAGAGAGTATAATATATTTAGGGATGTCACGAATGTCGCATGTGTCACATTCGCGAATGCGAATGCGAATATTCAGAATGCGAATGCGAATATTCAGAATGCGAATGTGCGAATGCGAATATCGCTGAATTTCATAAAAAACCAAAATAAAAACCAAGCAATCACCAACAACCCGCTAGGTAAAAAATTAAAAATGCTTACTATTGGTCAAAATGCCGAGTACGAACTTCACGCCGTACGAATTTGACCTATCTGCGCATGCGCGAGTCGACAGTCGACAAGTAGCAATTGGAGCGGCCGGCGCGGGCGAGGAACAAGCTGCGACTTGCACACATTCGCATTCGCAAAACATTCGCATCGTTTGAAGCGAATGCGAATGTCAATGCAAATGTTTAAAAGAATGCGAATCATTCGCATATGCGAATGCGAATGCAAATATTCGTAACATCCCTAAATATATTAGTAATCACTTTCAAGGTGGCTATTCTGAACAAAAAACCGGCAAAACATATGGTCAATAAATTTGGGTTCAGGGTGCCACAGGACAATCGCTTGCGCTTTAATATCGAAACGCATTGTGTCTCTCTATCACTCTTCCATATTAACGCGATAGTTGCGTTTCATTTCGCTACAGAGAGTGAACGATTGTACCGTTGGCTAATTCTCTCTTTTAGACCTTTGTTCCTTCTGCAATTATTTTTAGGGTTTGGTACTAAAAAGGTACAAAACAAACCTTTATGGTGCAACTCTGTCCGTCTGTCTGAATACTTACAGCGAAAGCCTCGTGGATTTCCCAGGAGTCGACGTCCTTCATGGTGAGTCCGGCTTTGTCCAGGACCTTGGGGATGCCGTACGCGGGGCCCAGGAGCAGCTGGTCAACAGGGTCCTGGCAAAAAAAGGAGATTAATAACATGAAAAGACTTAAGGTTTTAATAAATAAACCGACGTTTATACTGCTATAATTTTATGGTCTTCATCAGTAGTTCCACTTTCTTTAATAGGTAGTGGTTTGCAAATGCAAATGGGCGTAATACTATAAATAAATACTGATTATTAAGGATTCAGACTTCATGACAAAATCCATACTTAATCCATACTAATATTATAAATGGGAAAGTGTATGTGTCTGTTTGTTTGTCCGACTTTCACGGCAAAACGGAGCTACAAATCGACGTGATTTTTTGGGTGGAGATAGTTGAAGGGATGGAGAGAGCTAGTAATATTATAAATGGGAAAGTGTGTGTGTCTATTTGTACGATACACGTGCGAAAAGGAAATTCGTAACTCGTGTCGATTTAAAACACTCCCTTCGGTCGTGTCAGGGGCGGCTCACTCCGCGATACTATCGCCGCGCTACAAGTACATGCTGGCGGCCGCGAGTTCGCGGCCTAATCAGGGGTGGCGCGCGTTCTTACGAAACGCACGTTCGCACTTTCTATTGTTACTTTACGTCGCGAGTTTTTTTAAAGCTTTATATGCGATGTCCGCGTGTGAATGGCTAATAGTGCTTAGTTAAATAGACATCGTGAATAAAATAGTACAATCTTAGACAGATCTACTATTGATATTGATTAAGTCCTACGGAAAAGTTCAATAAGGCTTGTGCTGTTGGGACTTAAATCAAAAATATATAAATACTGTATATACATATACCTAGAAAGTACCCAAGATAGTATAACAATAGTATAACATTTTATACATGGGCAACCCTATCGTCCGACGCTGCGCACGTGCGGCTCGTTTCTTTGTTAGAATTTTGTAGGCATTTAAAAGGCGGCATTTCGTGAACATCAAAGCAGTGGGCCTTCTGTACTTGTACTATTATATATTCTGTGGTCGTGTTTTAATTTATTGCCACTCGTTTCTATCTTCCTTTTTTACGCACTTGTATTGTAATGTACTATTACCAGAACGTCTGTCGGAAGCATAAGGACCCTTTTGGAACGGACATAATCTACAAGTACCTGAGCGACGTAGGTGAAGTCCCTGAGATAGGCCTTGGGCTTGAAGCCGAGCTCCTTGGCCTTAGCCTCCGGCATCACCAGGCACGCCGACGCGCCGTCAGTCTACAACACACGATAAATACATGTTTAACAAATATCCAGCTAGATGGCAGTGTACCAGTCGCGGCGGTTTCTACATCGCGCTAACGAAATATACATCGGTAGAAAAATTAACAGTAGTGAGTAGGGTGTTATCCAGATTTGACCCTGTGTTCGAACTTTGTCAAATCATACTAAGGGCCGGTTGCATCAAACCGTCCGTCACCATTAAAGCCTTCGTAAAATTTTATTGTATGGGAAATTCCATAGATGTCTGCTGCATGACGATGATGTGTCTGTCAAATGTGGTTGATGCAACTGGCCCTAAATGTACATGATTCTTATTATTTTACTAACGAAATTACCACACCTGAATTTAGTTTACCTTACAAACAATGTTAATATCCTATTATTCCATTCCACGGTATAGCCGTGTACCTAATATTTATCTCATTAACTATGTATATTGTATTATTTGTAAACCGTTCGTCTGATGTGGAGGTCTCGGGTTCAAATACCGCGCTTTCGATTGACTCCTTGGGATTTCGAGGTGGAAAATTGTATATGACATTACTACTTCATATTTAATAATCAGAGATCGGATTTTTGTGCGTCATTTCATACTAAAAGTCATTAAAATGACGTAAGTCACTAAGAATGTCGCAAATCCGTCCGATCTCTGCTAATAATACAAATTCGAACTACCTCATTTGATGTTTAAGGCAACACCCCATTTCATCGGATCCGGAAAAAATCATATCATTGGTGTGGGCTGCTTAAAATGTTCTTTTGCAAATGTATCAATGAATTCATTCATAATTTCCTTATGCACTTTTGCAGCTGATAGTACCTTGACCACATCTTATAGGCTACTTGCCTCCTAGTCAAGTCAGCTTCTTTTTAAGAACTGTCAAAACGAATTTGAACGACTTGCTAAATATAGAGTTTATATGAAATTGAATTGAGTGACGTCACGGTCAACTCAGTTACTTTATAAATTTCTACTTGACTTATTAAATAGAACTTGAATTTAAAAATAACTTATGTCCATCTCTTTGTTATAATTATCTGATGCTTTATTTCGTGCATGGTATAAAATATTCTATTTTAACTACAGTCAAGTTCCCTATTTTGGTGTCGCTGCCATCTACGCATGATGATAATGATAGTTACCAGGAAAGAAGCGTTGGCGGCAGTGACGGTGCCGTGCGGCTTGATGAAGGCCGGCTTCAGCTTGGCGAGCTGTTCTGGAGTGGACACGCGGATACCGTTGTCCTTGTCTACCAGACCGTCTTTGCCGTCCACTGGAAAAGGATAAAATATATCATGTAAAAATAGGCAAATCGCCTAGTTACGGAACATCGCCAGGATAATCAAGCTTTGCCAGACCTAACTTTTTCTTCTTTAGGTTCTGTCCCTGAAAAAACTTATTTCCGGGGATAACAAAATGTAGTCCGCATTAAAATGCTATTTAGTAACCTTTGGACTACACCTTAGACACTTTATTCAAAGTACATTTTAGTGCACTTATAGGACACTTTATTTATAGGAACTTACCCTTGACAGGGATGAGATCGGTGAAGTATCCCTTAGCCTGCGCCTCAGCGGCCGCCTTGTGGGAGCGAAGGGCGTAGTCGTCTTGCTCTTGACGAGTCGCACCGAAAGCGGCGGCGAGACGGTCCGCGCTGTGACCCATGGTCTCTCCGGAGGAGAACTCAGCCACGGCGGGAAGCTAGAAGAAAGTCAACAGTTAGGGCCCATTTAGACGGTACGAGAACTCACATACAAGTTTTATTACATTGTGGTATTTGATGGCTATGCAAAATTGTGTAACCTCAACAGCCCGCAATGTAACTAAAATCGCATGCGAGTTCGCACGCCGTCTAAATCAGGCCTTACTGTGGTGGGATTTTCCGTTACGCGGTGTCTTAGCTCGGTTGAAACGGGTAAGAGCATGTTTAGCAAGTACCCCGCTAGATGGCGATGTACCGTTCGCTACTATTCCTACATCGCGCTAACGGAATGTTTACAGAGATTGTATAACTACCAACAGGTTTCGTTCGTGGTTACCAGTTTACTAAATAATCCACTAGATGGCGATGTACCGTTCGCTACGATTCCTACATCGCGCTAACGGAACGTTTACAGAGATTGTATAAGAACCTCGAACACGTTTCGGTCGTGGCTGCTAGTTTACTAAATATTCCGCTAGATGTCGCTGCATCGGTCACGACAATTCCTACATCGCGCTAACGAAATGTTTACTGAGATTGTATAAGTACCATCAACATGATTTCGTTCGTGGCTGCTAGTTTACTAAATATTCCACTAGATGTCGCTGTACCGCTCGCGACAATTCCTACATCGCGCTAACGGAATGTTTACTGAGATTGTATAAGTACCTCAGGAGCGAAAAACCAGGTCGGATAGAGGCCAGCAGTGACAACCTCTGAGCAAAAGTCTTAGCTTGGTTGACGTGACGCAGAGCAGTAGAGAGCGCATCTTGCGGGAGTGACGGATGATGGGGACGACGGGATATGAACTTATCACGCGTGTATCCTAATTAACCCGCTAGATGTCGCTGTACCGAACACGGCAAATTCTACATCCCGCTATCGGAATGTTTACAGAAATTGTATAAATCACCTTAGGAGCGAAGGAGTCCGGGCGAATAGAGGCCAACAGCGATAGCCTCTGAGCAAGGAGTATTTAGCCCTGTTGACGCGGAGCAGTAGAGAGCGCATTTTGTGGGAGGTGACAGATCGGCACGTCGGATATTATGAACTTTCGTAATAATTCACTTTCAGAATTATTAAAGGTGAGCTGCTTTTTTACCAAATCTCATAGAACAATTTGTGGTTGTGTGTTTACCAAATATCCCGCTAGATGTCGCTGTACCGTTTGCGCCGATTTCTACATCGCAAAAACGAAATGTTTACATATATAGTATAAGTACATTCCATACCTCAGGAGCAAAGAAGTTCGGGTGGATAGAAGCCAGTAACGATAGCTTCTGAGCAGGAGTCTTAGCTCTGTTGACGCGAAGCAGTAGAGAGCGCATTTTGCGAAAATGACGGTTCGGCACGTCGTACAAGAACTCATCACGCGTGTTTACCGATTATCCCGCTAGATGTCGCTGAACCGAGCACGGCGAATTCTACATCGCGCTATCGGAATGTTTAGAGAGACTTGTATAAGTACCTCAGGAGCAAAGAAGTCAGGGCGGATAGAAGCCAGTAGTGACAGCCTCTGAGCAGGGGTCTTAGCTCTGTTGACGCGGAGTAGTAGAGAGCGCATTTTGCGGGAATGACGGATTGGGACGTCGGACATGAATTCGACGCCGCCGGCGACGATGATGTCGTAGGCGCCAGCTGCGATCATGCCGATACCTGGGAAAATAAAATAGTAATGTGACAGACAGACGGACAGAGTCGCACCATAAGGCAGCGTCCCCACTCAGGCGACGCATGTCTCGCGGCGCGGAACGGTCGTCTCCGCCACGCCGCCTGAATGTAATTCAAAAAACGTCTCCTCAGTACATTTTGTATAGGAAGGACGTAAGACGCGCCCCAGGCGTCGTGGCGGCGGGGCGCACGTTTTTTGAATTACATTCAGGCGGCGTGGCGGAGACGTCCGTTCCGCGCCGCGAGACATGCGTCGCCTGAGTGGGGACGCTGCCTAAGGGTTCCTTTTGTACCTTTTATGTACGAAACTCTAAAAGCGTTGCAATTTGTGGTAGATAATGCTTTTAGGAACGAAGTACGAAATTGGTACTTGTGCAATAATGTTCCGTTCATTTATTACACTCTTAAGAATTTACAAGGTTTACATACGCAATACTACGCGTGTTAACTGACGCTACTCTAATCCTCTCCTAATGCCTTACTGATACCCGAGAAAGCAAGGTATGAAAATTAAATCATGAGCGTAGTCAATCTAGAGTGATGGTTACAGAGACAGCGTTAAACATTTCCTGAAACACAGTTATGATTTTCATACATAAAAAAAAAATGCTTAATAAGTATTTTGATATCCAGAGGGCCCAGGTGTATTTTATAAGAAACATTGGAGTTGTTAAGTTTTTCAAACATTTATGCTTTACCTATCTACTAAATTTATGGCAACTTTCATGTTTTCTTCGTTAGTAGTGTACTTTGATCTTAAAACCCGGACTATATTACGTTTTTATCTATAGATATGATTCTAGAATTTATCAATCAGCCAAAGTCTATCTTTAGAACATCTGTAACCATGACCTATTCAGACACCTAGGAACACTAGATTGGCTGCATTTCAATTATGTAAGTATTTCCATGTGTTGGAGCCAAATAACTGTAGTAGGAATCTTTATTGAGTATGTATGTTATGAATAAATTGAAACTATGGGAACAAAGTTCAATACATATTATTAGCTAGTTTAGCTCTGGGTAGAACTGTCTGGGTTGTTGTTGGGTAGCGTTAAGAAGGCCTGCCAGGGATTAACACAGGCGCCTATTATGAGGACTGCAGAAGACCGTGCGGAGTGGAGGGCTTTGGTGCGAAAAATAACGACCTCATGTGGTCGCGACCCTCAGCCATGAGAAACCGAGGAAGAAGAAGTTGTCTAGTAAAGTTGATTTGGCGTTGTGTCTAGGCATTAATCATATAATTAAAAGAACCCCCTTATAAACGTTCACTAAAGTTATCAAGCCGATAAAGTTCGTTTGTCCCTTTCTATCACAACAATACGTCGGAAAGGGACAAACGAACTTTATCAGCTCGGATAATTTAGTGAACGTTTATGAAAAAGGGGGTTAATTTATAATTTCTCCATGCAATTTCGCAGCTCTTGTACCTGGTACGAATATTTGAGCAGGTTAATAAGTCTTTTTACAAAAATTTCATTTCTGGCACAAGCTTTTCGCCCACTGTAACTTTCTTTCAACAGTCATCTAAGTACTCTCCGAGACGTTTCTAAAAACCCCTTACTCGATGGGGATACGACGTTTCATAACAGAGTTCCTATGACCACCTTTCTGCTCCATCATCAGATCAGCTCCATCATACCATAAGTACTACTAATTACTACTGTGGCATTGTCACGTGATTCGCGATCGCTGTCGTGGGCGGTCGTGTCATTTAATATTCTGAACTTATTTACGAGGGCTGATTGGAAAGTTCGCGGCCTGACCATTAAAAAAAAAACCTAGTTTCTTTTTTCTGCCGTCATTTTGAACTGTCATTATTTAGTTGTCATCCCGCGAAATTTTAATTAAATGCAATATTTTAAAATAAGTTTTTCCTCTCATTTAAAAATACGTGTAAGCAGTTTTTTCACAATGGACAATTTGGAGCAACGTGATGTAATTAAATATCTTCATAAAAAAGGATTGACTGCGAAACGAATTTATGAAGATATGCAGTGTACATTAGGGCAATCCGGTCCATCATATACGATGGTAAAAAAGTGGGCAGCTGAATTCAAGCGGGGACGAGTCAGTATCGCAGATGACCCTCGCTCCGGGAGGCCAACTACTGCGACCAATCCAAATAATGTGGCAACTGTATGCAAAATGATAATCCAAAACCGACGGTTAAAAGTGAGAGAAATAGCCGAAATCGTAGGCATCTCCTATGAAAAAACTCAAAACATTATAGTTAACGAATTAGGGTTTTCCAAGGTGTCGGCGAGATGGGTTCCAAAGCTCCTTTCAGTGGAACAAAAAATTACTCGTCTAACAATTTCACGCGACTGTCTAGACCTGTATGAAGCTGACCCTCAAGACTTTTTGGACAGGTATGTTACAATGGATGAGACATGGGTCTACCACTATACGCCCGAGACTAAACAGCAATCAAAACAGTGGGTTCGTGCTGGATCTCCGCCACCCAAAAAGGCAAAGGCCATTTTGTCGGCAAATAAAGTTATGGCATCAGTGTTCTGGGACGCAAAGGGTGTAATAATGGTTGACTATCTCCAAAAAGGTACGACTATAAACTCGGACTATTATTGCGAACTTTTACGTCGATTACGTCGACTTTGAAAGTAAAAAGACCTGGAGTGCTGACAAAGAAAGTTCTTTTCCACCAGGACAATGCACGCGTGCATACGCCACTAAAGTCAATGGCAGAAATTCATAATTGCGGGTTTGAATTATTGCCGCATCTGCCTTATTCACTCGATTTGGCACCATCGGACTTCCATTTATTTCCAAATTTAAAAAAACACATGGGTGGTAAGAAATTTTTGACCAACGACGAGGTCCAAGCTGAAGTGGATACCTATTTTGAAGGCCTGGAGGAATTTTTTTTTAAAAGTGGTATAATGGCTTTGGAATCCAGATGGAATAAGTGCAAAGACCTTAACGGGGACTACGTAGAGAAATAAAAATATTATAAAAAAACTTTGGTTTTGATTTCATATTTAAGCCGCGAACTTTTCAATCAGCCCTCGTAATTAATAACAAAAATTGAGTAATCTGTGTCAAGTCTAAATCAGCACTTTTCAATACATAATTGTGAGTTTGGCACGTTTGGCTATCTAAAAGTGTACCTAATGGGGACGAGTTTACGGAAATATGGAAGACGCATTTAACAGAAGTTCGCGCACTCTAAGGACTCCTCCCCCTGAAAAAGGACTTGCGAATATGGACCACACTTCAGCACATCCTTCTCCAGCACATTCAGCACAGCCTTCGCCAGCACATCCATCGCAGCCCGCACCGGTCGATTGAACAATGTTTGAGTGAAATATGTAATATTTCGACTGAGGGGAAACTGAACTCGGACCAGAAAATAAGGATTAACAATGCTCAGCTTGTTAATATATCAAGTGGGGTGTCCCAGCTTGCCGTACAGTACCAGGCGGTTAAGCAGCAAGTTTTAGTCAACAGTGCCTATCTAAAAGCTGTATCCGAACAGAATAACATCCGAGAATAAATCAAAGAGCTCCAGAATAGCTTACAAGTTGCCCCCAAAATAGAACCAACTATATCCTTCGCCGACAAAGTGAGAACAGGTAACAACTCATCTATAGTACCTACCAAGACCAACTCTATAGTAATTTACCCTAAGGAGAAGGACAAATCCAGTGAAGATACCAAAAAACTTGTACAGGACCTGATAAAACCAGAAGCTCTCAAGCTACATGTTCGTGGAATGAGAAAAACGAAAAACGGAGGCGTTATTATAAATACCGATCGCAAGGACGACCTAGAAAAACTAAGAGCATCCCAGCAGCTTCAAAAATCAGGACTGAAATTAGAAGAAACTACCAAAAGAAGACCTAAAATCATCTTGTTGGGCGTGCCTTCAAATATAACAGAGAACGAAGTTTTCGACTGCATTTATGAACAAAATATTGTAGATCAACAGCCAAATATTTCTAAGGACACATTTATGAGCTCTATAAACCTAAGTCATAAATCTGGCAAGAAAGACCAAGCCACATGTAATTATATATTAGAGTGCTCTGCCGACATAAGACGGATACTCATTCAGCAACAGCGCGTTTTTATCAATTGGACTTCCTGCCCAGCACGAGATTATACTATGTTAACGAGATGCTACAAATGTCAGCAATATTGTCATTCTGCTACATACTGCAGAGAAGCTGAATCCACATGCAGCCACTGCGGATTATCGGGACACACCAACAAAGAATGCCCTAAGATACTTGAACTACCAAAATGCGCTACATGTATGCGATTCAAAAAACCAGCTGACCACCAAACTGGAGATGATTCGTGCCCGGGAAAAAAAAAGTGCTCTTATAAGGTATTTAAATACCATAGATTATGACGGAACCTAATTATGCTTCCTGATAAAAACCTACCCTGTTATTTATACTATGTCTAAGTAGAAACGTTTTATTACCACTTATTTAAGTCAATGTAAACCTACTTACTTACAATTTATAACCTTTATTGTTTTGCTCAATAAGCACCTAACTACATTACACTGACCTACTAACACGAAATACCTAAGATACAAGTATTAAGTTACTTAGTTCAGGTATTGGCGTAAAATAATGTTATGTTGACCTGCTTACAATTTTTGCTTACAAGATTTATTTGTTATTTATGTCTTTTCTAAACCATGTTTGTACCTATAGTTATAGTTTTTAAGCATTATTTAAGAGAATTGTGATCGTTTTAATTTTAGACATTTTTCTATGAAATAAATTTTATCTTATCTTATCTTATCTTATTTACACATGTGTGCAAAATTTCAGCTCAATCGGAAACCGGGAAGTGGTTCAAATTTAGCTTCTACGTTTTGACGCACGCTGACATACTAACAAGGCAAGTTGAATAAAAGCTTGTAATAATTAGCTTCAAGTTTTTTGGTTGGTGGCAAAAATCAAAGGTCTAGATGATTCGGAATCAACTGATGCCAAAAAATTTAATCAGCCTAGTTTAGATGTAGTATATACAGGGCACTATGGCCACACTATAGGCAGGCCCTGAACCCGTCTGTTAATGCATTTCACATTATCTGATCCGATATCGGATGTCGGACGGATTTCAAAGGCAAAAATCAAAGATGGCTGCTTAAATATAATGGATAATGTGAAAAGGCTAATCAGCTGCTAAAATTCCTAAATACTTGATGTATCTTATTTAACTACATACCAGTAGTGATGGCCTGGTTGGAGGATATACAGGCCATGGTGACGGTATGGGCCGGCGTGCGGTCGCTGAACCCGGCCGCTAGCGCCGCCTCGCGGCCGATGTTGGAAGTCTTCACCTCCTGGATGACGGTTCCGTAGATGATGTAGTCAATCAGCTCCTTGTCTATGCCGGTCTTTTGCAGGAGACCCCTAAGACATTTGAAATGTTATTAGAAGCAAAAAAAAAATGTTGATTTTATTATTTAACATTTAGTACTTAGTAATACATTATATAAGAAATGTTAAATTGACTGTAACTTGCTACACCCTCATCAGGGTCCATGAGAGACTGTAATATTATTTATAAAAACTGTATAAATACCATGGTTGCAATAAAAAAAAAGGACATTATAGAAAGGCAATAGCACAAGTGAGCTGAAAAATTGCATGGAGAGATTATGAATGAATTCATTGATTAAATTGCCATGCAACATGGGGTGTAAGTTAAATATTACAAACGAGAGTATATTAAAAAAAGAAAAAAAAGGATCCTCGGAAATGGATCGAAACATGTCGAGCGTTATATCGACATAATACGTGAGTAACCCGCTTAAAATATATTTTTAATATGTCTGAGTATCAATACAATACAATACAAATACTCTTTATTGCACACCTTGATAAAATACAACAAGGAAGCAACACGAACAAAGGTAAACAACAGGCGGTCTTATCGCTAAAGAGCGATTTCTTCCAAATTGATAACGGGAGTTTTATAGTTTAAATAACGAAAGTATAGTTTATTTATAGGAGTTACAGGTGAGTTAAAGACTCGCGTCTGTAACATTCTGACGCCTGAGTTACACACAATATATTTTTTTTATTATGAATGGGCTTACTCTTGACCACAGACTAGCCAAAGGCAAAGACGTGGCCTACGATGGAGTGAGGACGTTATATGTATGTAAAATACACACACACACACACACAACGTGTAAAAGTTAAAAAACCGGCCAAGAGCGTGTCGGGCCACGCTCAGTGTAGGGTTCCGTAGTTTTCCGTATTTTTCTCAAAAACTACTCAACCTATCAAGTTCAAAATAATTTTCCTAGAAAGTATTTATAAAGTTCTACTTTTGTGATTTTTAAAAGTTAGAGGGGGGGACACACTTTTTTTTCCTTTAGGAGCGATTATGTCCGAAAATATTAATATTATTAAAAAACGATTTTAGTAAACCCGTATTCATTTTTAAATACCTATCCAACAACACGTTGGGGTTGGAACGAAAAAAAAATCAGTCCCCACTTTACATGTAGGGGGGGTACCCTAAAAAAACATTTTTTTCCACTTTTTATTTTACCAGTTTGACGGCGTGATTGATATACATATTGGTACCAAATTTCAGCTTTCTAGTGCTAACGGTCACTGAGATTATCCGCGGACGGACGGACGGACAGACAGACATGGCGAAACTATAAGGGTTCCTAGTTGACTACGGAACCCTAAAAAAGGCAATTTTGGTACAAGGAACTGCATATTGGGAAAAACGTTTTTCTATAAGTCCCACTACTGCTGCATGTAATCGTACACTTACTGAGCAAGTGTGATGAAAAGCTTATAAGAATATTATGGAATACATTGCTGATTTATTTGTAACTTAAACTTGTTTTATCATACGAGCTATATGTGACGTTATCTGGGTAATGGGACCATAAGGTAACAATAATGTCGATGGCGCTTACGTCCCGCGGCGTCCACAAGCAACGCTCATGGGTAAATCAATTATTTCTTGCCTATTATTGCCATGGTTACGGTCCCCTGAGTCACGCTGGTTTTATGCAAAATCATGCTACTTAAACTATGCAAACATGCATTTTACTGGTGTTAACAAGCCCTTAATTTGCCACCTACAAACATGGACTAGGACTACATGCATGCTTGCATAATTTCAGTGGCATAATTTTGCATAAAACCAGCGTGACTCAGGGGACCGAAACCATGGCAATAACAAGTAAGAAAAAGTTGATTCACCCTCATAACGTCGTAAGTGCCATCGACAATAAAGTCCTTTTACCCAGATAATGGCACATATCAGTACTTACAGCAGGGCGTGTCTCGCAAGCTCATGGGGCATCATCCTGGCATAGTCGGTGAAGGACACGAGGAAGGGGGTGCGGACGCCGTCCACAAGCACCACATTCTTGCCCGTGCGGTCTTTGAGGGTCTTCTTCTGCTGAAGAGCTGCCCCGACGCTCAGGGCACGCCTAGCAGTATCTATGAAGGATATAATTATGATATTAAAGAGAAATTGAATTATCTTCATTTCATTTTATTACCTTAATAAAATTAAAAAAAAAATTGTTTAGTTACTAATGTAGGTACTAAAATTAAATGAAAACAATTTCTAAGTAGGTAAAAAAAAAGAAAAAATAATAATTCTAGATATTTTACGTATTTTAAATAATAAAACAATATTTAATGACAATTGTCTGATGATCAAACCTAAGATTAAATAAAAACTAATAGACAACTATTTATTTTTTGTTAGCATCATGGCTCATTAATTGGATTATTAATTGGACCACTATTACTTAAACTTTGATATGCTGATGACCAGATCTTCTTTTCTTGGTGTAACATGAAGAAACTGAATATTTTTAACATATTAGAGGAGCAAAATGTCATATAAACTTTTCTTGATTTTGCCTACTTTCAGAATTATAAGCATTAAAAAAATAACAATTACTTATTATTTCTCAGAACAAAATGCTGTTTCCATAGTGATGATGCTGTTATCAGACATAATCTAACTATCCTTGTTGATAGATGTCAAAAAACAACTAGTAACTCATTGCAAAGAAGTATTTTTTTAGAAAAAAATGTAAATTTTTATTTTAAGTGCCAGTTTTACGAACAACATTTACTTTTTATGTGGAAATACATCCAAAAAAAAAACAAAAAAAAATTTCTTTTGGCGAAGTTTGCTGAACATTATACATACAACATTTTATCTTCATTTTGCCCTCAGAAATGCAGGCTAAAAATCTTTCGGTTCCCTCATGTTCTATTCTATTTCTATTTAGCCTTTTCTTCTGAACGTGGTCTAGTGTTTATGATTGTTTGTTTAGATAAAGTCGCGTAGTTCAGTGTGCCTGTTGGCATAGGCCTCCTCCAGCTCTTTCCAGTATTTCCTCTGCCTGGCCAGTCTAGTCCAGAAAGGCCCTACAGTGGTTATAATTTCGTCCTCCCATCGTTTGAGTGGTGGGCGTTGAGCTCTTGAACCATCTCTGGGGTGCCACATGAGGACTTTTTGACTCCATTTTTCGGTCTTACATCTTACAGTGTGGCCGGCCCGCCTCCATTTTTGCATATCTATGTGTGTGAGGATGTCTCTAACTTTGGTTCTTTCCCTTATAAATAAATAAATAAATATTATAGGACTTCTTACACAGATTGCCTGAGTCTCACGGTAAACTCAAGAAGGCTTGTGTTGTGAGTACTCAGACAACGATGTATATAATATATTATTATTCCCAGTATTTATTTTCTATCTTAGGCTAGGCTGTTTATAATATGGATATAAAAGTAAAATACAAAAACACATACAAAACAATATAAAAAAACATATAAACACATTATAAAAAACCTAACCTAGGGTGCCGCCAGCAGCGGGGCAGGGCCCAAGCTGCCGGTGGTTAGGGCTGCAGAGAGAGGAACCGTCGGACTATCCGCGCCGTGTCCAAGATCACCGCCTTCTGCATCTGGCCCTTGATCCAGCCACCTAGCGAGAGTCTCTTAAGATGTTGGTCGAGACTCTTCGCTATGAGACCGTTCGCTGAAACGACTATCGGAACAATGATCGTTGAATCAACATCCCACATGGCGGTTATCTCGTCACGCCAAGTCTAGGTACTTACTGGACTTGTCCTTCTCGGCTTTCACGAGATTCTCATCATGGGGGATGGTGATGTCAACGAGCACTGCCCGGCGTTGCAGTCGATCTATTATCACAATGTCAGGCTTATTGGCTACAATAGTCCTGTCAGTGATAATAGATCGATCCCAATAGAGCGTGGCACGACCATTTTCAAGAACTGGCGCAGGTAAGTACTTGTAGTACGGTACTTCGCGGTCCACAAGGCCGTATTGAAGAGCAAGTTGCTGGTGAATAATCCTGGCTACGAGATTATGTCTGTGCAAGTACTCGCCGTTAGCAAGATGAGAACAACCGGAAATGATATGCCTGAGTGACTCTCCGGGACGGCGGCATGCCCGACAAATGTCGACCGTACCGTCCTTCAGGATATATTTCCGGTAGTTGTTCGTCATCATAACTTCGTCCGCAATTGCACAGGCAAAACCCTCGGTTTCTCCGAAGAGGTCCCCGAATCGTAACCAGTTCACCGATGCGAGTAGGTCTACATCGGGTCCCGTGAGGGCCTTGTAGAACCGCCCGTGTAGCTGCTTGCTCTCCCATACCGCCCTGCGGTCCGCAGTACTTAGTACCACAGGTTTGCGCCAGTTCTCTTTCGCCAAGGAGAGCGGCGTGAGGTTTCCGTCAACTGCCACCACATCACGATGCATCCCACACTCGTTGTTAAGGAAGTAATTCCTGAGATTGTACACCTCACGGTTGTGGAGATCTTTGGCGTTTAGGAAGCCTCGACCTCCGCACTTCCGTGGGATGTACAATCTCATAACAGACGAGCGCGGGTGTAACATACGATGTGTGGTAAGCAGTGAACGGACCCTCCGATCCAGGGCGTCCAGCTCAGTCTGGGTCCACCGTAGTATGCCAAAGGAGTATGTGAGTAGAGGCATTACCCAGGCGTTAAAGGCGCGCACTTTGTTGCCTCCTGACAAAAGACTGTTAAGGACTTTTGTGAGCCGACTGAAAAAGCGCTCCTTCACCGACCGTCTAATGCCAACATCCTCAATACCCAACGACTGTGACATACCAAGGTACTTATAGGTTTCTGATTCAGAGATAGATCTGAACGACATCGTCTCAGAAAGTTGAAAATGTTCTGAATTTACAACCTCCCCGCTGTACATGCATGACCGCACACTTATCGACACCAAACTCCATTCTGATGGCGGTACTGAAAACTTCTGTGGTTTTCAATAGCACCATCAGGTCTTGGGTGTTCGGTGCAAATAGTTTGAGATCGTCCATGTACAGAAGGTGAGAGATGACTTCACCCTCTCTCCGAAGCCGGCAACCTAGCCCAGAATCCTTCAGCAGCGTGCTGAGGGGATTCAGAGCTAGGCAGAACCATAATGGACTCAAACTGTCACCCTGGAATATTCCTCGCTCAATCCTTATGAAGTCCTGCGGGCCAGGGGGCCATCCCTGCCTCCTGGTTGACGAAGGACTGTGGTCCACTGCCTCATACATGCAGTCAGGAAGGATATTAAAGCTGCATCAAGTTTATACAGCTCCAATACCCTTCTCAGCCATGAATGAGGCACCGAATCATAGGCCTTCTTATAGTCAATCCAAGCGGCCGAGATGGCTCCCTTGTTCCGCCGAACTTGTTGGCAGATGGTCATGTCTATGAGGAGGAGCTCTTTAGTACCACGGGACCCAACCCTACATCCATTTTGAGCGGGAGCCAGAATGTTGTTAGCGACAATATGCGCGTTAATTTTTGCTCTCAAAATGGATGTAAGGAGCTTGTAAAGTGTAGGCAAGCACGTAATGGGTCTGTAGTTTTTTGCTTCCGTGGTACTACCGGACTTATAGAGCAGGAAAGTAACACCAGTTGTTATTATTATTATTATTATTATTTATTAATCAGGCAGGCAGTTATAACAACTGATAGTTGCCTGTATCCAACAATTCTTTCTTAAGATGTGTTCTTTAAATTTGTTAACAAACACATATATACAAATACATATATACATAGAAAACATCCATGACTCAGGAACAAATATCTGTGCTCATCGCATAAATAAATGCCCTTACCGGGATTCGAACCCAGTCGATGTCGATGTCGATGATTTTATGTCGATGTTACGGCATTTATCCTTCAGTTTTACACCCAACATACTCCTCTCCATAGCTCTCTGGCACTTCGCAAGTTTGTCTCTTTGTTTTACAGTGAGGGATCCTCATGTTACACCATGTATAATATGATCAACATACAAGATGTGTTTATTAAGACTGCAATATCCTCGTGGCAATGTACTTTCTAAAGTACATAATGGTTTCAATGGAATCTTAACTTTCATGTAAACAAATAGAATATAATTTCTTTTGTTTCTAAAACTTTTCGAACAAATGAAATTGAATTCAATCTCAAGTACAATAAGAATCAAAAATCCCTAGCAAAAATTTTGTATGGTGGGTGCTACAAGGATATAAATTACAAATTTTAGGTTATTTAATATGGAAGGTTAATGGGTTATAGTTTATTGATAGGATTTGAACAGTAAATACAAACAACTTACACTTTGGTATTGACATCATGATCACTTGAAATTATTTAATAGTACACTATCTAAGCCATAAATAAAACTAATAACAACAACAGAATATTGGAGAAAATATTGGAGAATTTCTAACATCTTGAACTAAATATGGTAGTAGTAATACAAATCCTTCTGATAAGACCCTAGTTCCAGATGAACCTTAATTTCATAACTGGATGGTTGTTTTATTTTTATCCAATCAACATTGAAACACATAAACATGTAACCCCCATTGTTTTGCATTATTATACAGTTCAAAATATGACCTATGTCACCGCCCTACACGAACACGGTAGCTGACAAACCGCTGCTTATGAAATATTCCTTATAAATATATTTGTCCAAGTGCCAACCATGAAAAAGTCCAAAGTTTATGTCTCAATAAAAATATTCACTACCTTCATATAACCTTAGAAAAATATTTTTATGCAACAAGATGTTACCTAATAATGCAGCGGCGGATTTTATTGAAAAATAACGATATATTAATTGAAAATAATTGAAATAAATTACCAAATTTGATCGTCGAGCTGGCATGTGAAGATTTCAACAAAGTTTTCGCTATATGGGATGCCATGGCTGAGTGGACTCCTACGGGATATCACAGCTAACTTGAGATGACTCTGGAACGATGTAAAGTAACTAAAAATACTATAATAATGCCCTAAAAGTTGCTATAAACTTCATGAAAGTTGGACTCTGACCTGTCAGATCGACGATGTGAAATTTCAATTCTACCACAGATATAGTAGCAAAATATGACGCAGCTTATGGCATCTTCAGACGCCCAGCTATATTGAGCAATATTTGGATTGAAAATTAAATGGGATCACGTAGTAATTCAATACTCTTTAATGGGGACTACTAGTCAAGTGTTGTCATGAGAATCTAAAAAAAGAAAGAAGAAAAAAATATTAATTTGGTGGTACATGATAAAAAGTCATAATGAATCAAAAATAAACCCGAAAACAGAAAGATGGCTTGTGGTGACCAGGGACCGGACAACCCCTTCCGCGCTACAAGCCTTTCATTGGGAATCCCTAACGTAAGGACGACCCAATCGAGAGACTCTCCCTTTCGAACTGCAAGCCCATTCATTTGACTAGCCCTTACAAAAAACTAAGCAAAACAATAAAGCTAGCCCTGTGCATTGGCTTAGCGCTATCCGATACGGCTTGCAATCCTTTAATAAGGGTTACCCTTATTTTAAGCGCTATTTATAAGGCTTTCCCTTTTGTTAAAGCGTAGTCGAGCCTTGCGTAAAAGAGACAGGATTATGAATCTAAGCTATTGTAAGAACAGGAAGGAAAATGCGCTGTTGCCACTCCGCACTATGCGCCCCATTTTTAATTTTGCAACGAAACATGTTTTCGTTGGATAAAAGTAGAACACGGCTAGAAATTATTTTTAATGAACTGGGAGACAAGGGACTGATGGATCGCCTGATGGTAAATGATCATCGTCGCCCATAGATCAGTATGTATGTTCGTACGTATGAATGTATGTAGGTATGTATGAATGTATGTAGGTATGTATGAATGTATGTAGGTATGTATGTATGACTATAATTATGTAAATATGTATGTATGCATGTAAATATACAGTGTTGGCCGAAAATCAATACAATTAACCATTAACATTACACATTGAAAACGTTAATTGCCAACATAAAAACAAGCCGTTTTCGTCATCCAACTCGCCTTGATGAGTTAATTGGGTAAGCAGTTCCTAAGATAGAGCTGATGCTGAACCCTGGCTTTTCCCAGGGGAACGCGGGTTTGGTTTAACATAGGCAAGCGCTGTTTTCGTCATCGGACTTGTTTTGATGAGTACTTGAGTGAGCAGTAACCAAGGTAGAGCTGATGCTGAACCCTGGCTATTCCTAGGGGAACTCGGGTTTCGTGCAACATAGGCAAACTCTGTTTTCGTCATCGGACTTGTCTTGATGAGTACTTGAGTGAGCAGTAACCAAGGTAGAGCTGATGCTGAACCCTGGCTTTTCCCAGGGGAACGCGGGTTTGGAGTAACATAGGCAAGCGCTGTTTTCGTCATCGGACTTGTCTTGATGAGTACTTGTGTGAGCAGTAACCAAGGTAGAGCTGATGCTGAACCCTGGCTATTCCTAAGGGAACTCGGGTTTCGTGCAACATAGGCAAACGCTGTTTTCTTCATCGGACTTATATTGATGAGCACTTGAGTGAGCAGTAACCAAGGTAGAGCTGATGCTGAACCCTGGCTTTTCCCAGGGGAACGCGGGTTTGGAGTAACATAGGCAAGCGCTGTTTTCTTCACCGGACTTGTCTTGGTGAGTACTTGTGTGAGCAGTAACCAAGGTAGAGCTGATGCTGAACCCTGACTATTCCTAGGGGAACGCGGGTTTGGAGTAACATAGGCAAGCGCTGTTTTCGTCATCGAACTTGTCTTGATGACTACTTGAGTGAGCAGTAACCAAGGTAGAGCTGATGCTGAACCCTGGCTATTCCTAGGGGAACTCGGGTTTCGTGCAACATACGCAAACGCTGTTTTCGTCATCGGAATTGTCTTGATGAGTACTTGAGTGAGCAGTAACCAAGGTAGAGCTGATGCTGAACCCTGGCTTTTCCCAGGGGAACGCGGGTTTGGAGTAACATAGGCAAGCGCTGTTTTCTTCACCGGACTTGTCTTGGTGAGTACTTGTGTGAGCAGTAACCAAGGTAGAGCTGATGCTGAACCCTGGCTATTCCTAGGGGAACGCGGGTTTGGAGTAACATAGGCAAGCGCTGTTTTCGTCATCGGACTTGTCTTGATGAGTACTTGAGTAAGCAGTAACCAAGGTAGAGCTGATGCTGAACCCTGGCTTTTCCCAGGGGAACGCGGGTTTGGTGTAACATAGGCAAGCGCTGTTTTCGTCATCGGACTTGTTTTGATGAGTACTTGAGTGAGCAGTAACCAAGGTAGAGCTGATGCTGAACCCTGGCTATTCCTAGGGGAACTCGGGTTTCGTGCAACATAGGTAAACGCTGTTTTTGTCATCGGACTTGTCTTGATGAGTACTGGTAAAGCTGATATTGAACTCTGGCTGTACCTAGGGGAACTTAGGTTTGGTGCAACATAGACAAACCCGGTTTTTGTTATAGGCCCTGCCTTTATGAGGACTTGGGTGCGCAGTACCCAAGCCAGTGCTGTAGCTGAGACCTGGTAGTACCTAGGGGAACTCAGGTTTGGTGCAATATAAATAAACACTGTTTTCTGTTCATAGTATGTTTCGTGTGAAATATCTTAGACTCGTCTTTATGACTGGTACTTGGTTGAGTTGAGTAGTACCATAGAATCTGTCAAACTATTTCTGTTGATTGTTGTGAATTCTATGAAGATCGTTTGAAACAGAAATACTTTTCTGGTGGCAATCAAGCATACAGCCCGTCTGATAGTAAATAGTTACCGCAGTCTATGGACGCTTGGAACTCCAGTATTCTCTTTATTCCCTGTGTTACTATTAGTGAAATCGACTGTACTTAATTTTGATATTCAAATGGATATACATACGTATTTTTTTAGATATAAATAAAGTGTTTTATGTATGGCAAATTAATAAATTTGTTCTAACTACTTGATGTTAATATTCACTTCTGGTAGGATTTTTGTTCAGTTAATATTATGTTTTATGCCTAACTTGACATTGCATGAAATATTTCTATATTATAATGCACCGAAACCAGAGTTGCCCTAAATACCGCCAGGGCTCAGCTACAGCGCTGTCTTGGCTATTGCGCACCCAAGTCCTCGTCAAGACAAGTCCGATGACGCAAACAGAGTTTGCCTATGTTACACCAAACCCGAGTTCCCCCAGGTACAGCCAGGTTTCAGCATCAGCTCTATCTCGGGTATAGATCACCCAAATACTCATTAAGACATGTCCAATGACGAAAACAGCTTTTGCCTGTGTTACACTAAACCCGAGTTCCCCTAGGTGCAAACAGAGTTCAGCATCAGCTACACTTCGGGTACTGCTCACTCGAGTACTCATCAAGACAAGTCCGATGACGAAAACAGCGTTTGCCTGTGTTACACTAAACCCGAGTTCCCCTAGGTGCAGCCAGAGTTCAGCAACAGCTGCTGAACTCTGGCTGCACCTAACTGCAGCTGCTGAACTCTTGCTGATGTGTGCACTACCAATGTTACCCAGGATTCTCTAAATAGGCTCGAGCGTACACTCAATAATGGCATTCGTTTCATTTTCAATTTGCGCAAATTTGACCATGTCTCGCTTTATCGCCACAGACTTAAATGGCTTCCTGTACGTCAGCGCAGATCTCTTAGAGTTCTGTGCAGTCTTTTTTCTATTTTATTTGATCCTTCCGCTCCCAATTATCTTAAGTCCAAATTTAACTTCATGACCCCCCGTCCGGGCTGTGAACTACGTTCCTCCCGATCCCTTGTTCTAGCAGTACTTCCTCACCACAGTGGTTTCCTCTCAAATTCTTTCACTGTACAAGCTATTCGACTCTGGAATGCACTTCCCCTGACTATAAGACAGGCCCCAAGTAAGTTAATTTTCAAACGCATGCTGCACCAGCATCTGCTGAGTGCGGCACAAGTTAATTAGTTCTCCTTCGCCCATATGCATAATGTTTATAATATATTATTTGTATGTATATTTGTATTTATATTTGTGTATAAGTATACGTGAAATGATATGAACGTATTATTTATGTATTATATTGATTGTATGTAAATAATATTGCTATACTTGTCAATAGTTGTCATGCTTTCTAAATTTATTTTTCTCACTGCACCCACATTCGCGAATTTCTGTTTGGCCCTATGGTTGACTGGTCGAGAATGCCTCAAGGCATTAAGTCCGCCATTTGTACTTTTTTTTCCAATTGTGCAATAAAGTTTAAATAAATAAATAAAATACTGCTTTCTCGAGTACTCATGAAGACAAGTCCGATGACGAAAACAGCGTTTGCCTGTGTTACACTAAACCCGAGTTCCCCTAGGTGCAGCCAGGGTTCAGCATCAGCTGTACTTTGGGTATTGCTCACTCGAGTACTCATCAAGACAAGTCCGATGACGAAAACAGCGTTTGCCTGTGTTACACTAAACCCGAGTTCCCCTAGGTGCAGCCAGGGTTCAGCATCAGCTGGACTTTGGGTATTGCTCACTCGAGTACTCATCAAGACAAGTCCGATGACGAAATCAGCGTTTGCCTGTGTTACACTAAACCCGAGTTCCCCTAGGTGCAGCCAGGGTTCAGCATCAGCTGGACTTAGGATACTACTCACTCGAGTACTCATCAAGACAAGTCCGATGACGAAAACAGCATTTGCCTGTGTTACACTAAACCCGAGTTCCCCTAGATGCAGCCAGGGTTCAGCATCAGCTGGACTTCGGGTACTGCTCACTCGAGTACTCATCAAGACAAGTCCGATGACGAAACCAGCGTTTGCCTGTGTTACACTAATCCCGAGTTCCCCTAGATGCAGCCAGGGTTCAGCATCAACTGGACTTCGGGTACAGCTCACTCGAGTACTCATCAAGACAAGTCCGATGACGAAAACAGCGTTCGCCTGTGTTACACTAAACCCGAGTTCCCCTAGATGCAGCCAGGGTTCAGCATCAGCTGGACTTCGGGTACTGCTCACTCGAGTACTCATCAAGACAAGTCCGATGACGAAACCAGCGTTTGCCTGTGTTACACTAAACCCGAGTTCCCCTAGGTGCAGCCAGGGTTCAGCATCAGCTGGACTTCGGGTACTGCTCACTCGAGTACTCATCAAGACAAGTCCGATGACGAAAACAGCGTTTGCCTGTATTACACTAAACCCGAGTTCCCCTAGGTGCAGCCAGGGTTCAGCATCAGCTAGACTTCGGGTACTCATCAAGACAAGTCCGATAAAAAAAACCGGCCAAGAGCGTGTCGGGCCACGCTCAGTGTAGGGTTCCGAAGTTTTCCATATTTTTCTCAAAAACTACTGAACCTATCAAGTTCAAAACAATTTTCCTAGAAAGTCTTCATAAAGTTCTACTTTTGTGATTTTTTTCATATTTTTTAAACTTGTGGTTCAAAAGTTAGAGGGGGGGGGGACGCACTTTTTTTTCCTTTAGGAGCGATTATTTCCGAAAATATTAATATTATCAAAAAGCAATCTTAGTAAACCCTTTATTCATTCTTAAATACCTATCCAACAATATATCACACGTTGGGGTTGGAATGAAAAATATTATCAGCCCCCACTTTACATGTAGGGGGGGTACCCTAATAAAACATTTTTTTCCATGTTTTATTTTTGCACTCTGTTGGCGTGATTGATATACATATTGGGACCAAATTTCAGCTTTCTAGTGCTAACGGTTACTGAAATTATCCGCGGACGGACGGACGGACGGACGGACAGACAGACATGGCGAAACTATAAGGGTTCCTAGTTGATTACGGAACCCTAAAAAGCAGCGTTTGCCTGTGTTACACCTGAGCAAAGCAGGAGCCTATCATAACTATAAGTATTTGGTATTGAAAATTGAACCTTATTTTATCTACAGCTGTTTCCATCAAACAGAAACGCGCAAATATCACACACAGTGCCGCTGTAGGTAACGATCGTATGTTATTTCGTTCGGAGTAATGTGTGCTTTATGAGCGAGGTACAGGATTTAAACTCGCACGATATGCTATAAGGGAAAGCAAATAAAACCCAATATAAGGCTTACCCTTATGGCGTTAGGCTGAGCCGATGATAAGGGTTTTGAAAGGGTATTGGGCTATTTTAGGTAAGCGCTTTCGTTAGGGCTTTAAAAGCAAAATGAAAGGGTATCGCGTCAAAAGGGTAGGGTAAGTTAAGCCTAACGAAATACCCATACAAAACCCCGTATAAGGGATAGCGGGCCGGTCCCTGGTGGTGACAGTTTCCCGTAGTATCTTCTTAGTAGTCTGTGCAGTTTCCTCTTGGAAAACTGAGAACAAAAATATTGGAAGTGTGGTGATACTCTTATAACGGTAAATTTATTTAATTTTTTTTAAATAATGTAATGGTTTTTTTACATAATTTTGCATTTATATACATTTATTTATAATGTTTTATTATCTTTTATTGCCTTGTTAGTGTTTAAATGTAGAGAAAAAGACCTTATGTGTTTTTTTTAAATAATACCATAGGCTACAGATAACGCATAGCCAGCTAGAAGAACCATAAACAAATCACTGTGGCGTCTTTGTCGAGCGGATATTGTTTATGATCACTCGACATTTTCCTTTGCAAAATAATTTTGTGGTCAAAATTACTTTGATTATAATGTTTTCATTTATATCTTGATACGTGATAGTGAATAATCACCGAACTATGACTGTACGTTAAAAAAAACTTAGTGAAAGTTTTTACAAATGTTTAGTGCAAGGGACGCTTGCGAATTCTCCCTCGACCAATATAGCGGGAAATCTCTGTGTCGTGACGCGCACTAACATTTAGAATCCCTGTGGAGACTTTGAATATATTCAACATCTTGTTATGTGGTCATTTACACTTTGACAGTGGTTCCGTGTCTTGTAAAGTAGCGATTGACAATGTCTGACGAAATGGCGGTTAGTGATAACCCGAGTGGGGAAGAATCCGGCGTAAATGGAGCTGAAGCGTTGGCTGCTAGTGCCGAGGACGCGGCACCGGAGGCCTCCGAGGCTCCCAGCGCGCCTACGGACCCGGAGCCCGAAGAAATCAAGCCAATCAAAACAGGTAACTTAACACTTTCACATAACCTAGCTAACATTTATGATGACGTATTTTTGCTATTTGTAAACCAATATTGTACTTTAAAAGAGTTTTAAAAGGAACTCCAACCTATTTTTATTGTTAACAGAGCATTAATTGTAAATCTTGATTGTAAATTATAAAGTTATGGACATATTTGTTTTTGGACTGGTGCGGTGAAAGCTGTGACTTAAGAACAGTATATAACATTCATTGTTGGGCCGTACAATTAAATCAGTTTTCTAAAAACTAGACATAGATTATAGGCCCATGAGAATGATGCATAAATTCATTATAACATCGGGATATCAATTAACTTGCTAATTTGAACCTTCGCCTTTAGTCGCCTGTACCTGATCATCTTTAATTACAACTAAGACATGCTACTATTGAAAGCTTTAGCTGGGTACCCAGATATATTGTTGCAGAATAAATGTGGCATTGTTACAAAGTATGCTTTTAACAGTGGCCTATGATGGTTTAGAATCTACTTAGAAAAGACAATCGAAGTGATCTTTATCATTCTAGAGCAAGAACGGTTTTTACAGATAATATAGATGCTGATAGGACTTCGAATAACATGCTGCGGGAATATGGTTTGGTTCAGGAGTTTTTTATAAGTTTTTTATAAGTCACAAACGTGGCCTTAGAAATTAGATTATTATTTATTTATTTATTATTTATTTGATACACTAGCAGCTCTTCGAGCTGATGCGTGTATATCACTGCACTTGTGTTTATTTTGCACTCTTCAAAGTTCTAATATAATTGTCCAGTCTATTTTTGAAACAGTTCACTGACGGCGCGCTAATAACAGTTTCTGGTAGAGAGTTCCACATATTAACTATTTGCTTCACAATGTCTTCGCACGATACACATTCAATGTAGCGAGTTTTGCATGGCCGAGCACCTTATGCCGCCCTAGGTTGACTTGGCATGAGTCTGTTCAGCAAGACCTCAGGGTGTTAGGGATGGGGTGCGAGGAGGTTACCCAAAAGTGCCCAAGACCGGTGTAAATGGAGCGATATGACTCGAGCCCTACACCCCAGCAGAGGGTAACAGGATTTAAAGAAGAAGAAGAGCACCTTACGGCAACCGACCGAGGCACATACATGGCAAGTTTGCCTCACAACGTGATTTGCTCTGTGTGGTCCCGGCTATTAAATACAATTTGGAGTGGGCCTAAGGTATTAATGAGACGTTTTTATTTATGTTTATATCCCTGAAATGTAGTAGTAGTAGTAAACACTTTATTGCTCAGAACAAATTACAATTTTTTTACCAAACTGTGTGTATTTATATTTTTAAACTACATTAGACTTAGTGCTGGTTTAGAAGTCATAGGAGTACAAGTAAATTTTAAAACCTTCGCTACAGCAGTTAATCTACATTGACATACATGTACACAGCCAATATGATAATTTAAGCATATTTGAACTAGAGTTATTTTAGGGTTTTTTAGGGTTTTTTTTTTAGAGTTCTTATTTGCCAAGAGTGGCCCTGAAGCTTTAGTAGTTTCATGTGCTCTGCCTACCCCTTTATGGGATACAGGCGTGATTGTATGTTGTTGTTGTTATGTTATTTTAATTAATGCTGTAAATCACGGATTTAGGCACCTTGAAAACACCATGTAAGCAGTCAATGTTCATTAAAAAATTTTCCCGGCGTTCATTTATGGCTATGATAGAGCATCACTCTAAATTCCAGATACTCTTGTCAAAAAAAAAATAACGGCCCAGCCACGACATTGGTCTAAGCGCGGCAACGGTGAGCGGCAGCGGCAGCCATACGTGCGAATGAAAAATCCCATCTCGCTCCAATGTATAGCCTGAGCAGCCGTTTGCAATTTTAAATGTGTGTAAAAATCGTGTAAGTTTAAATCAGTGAGTGAGTGAATCTGGTAAAATTTTAAACAAGGTGAGAACCTTTTAGACAAGGTGTTGTCCGTTTAAATTTTTAGCAGATCCACATGAATACAATTTTGTCCTCAGAACCGGAAGAGAAAGAATGTAACTCTGAAGAAGGTCCGGAGTCTTCGGAAGACATCGATGACAAGCGTGGTGTGAAGCGCAGAGCATCTGCGGCTTTCACCAATGCTACCGATGAAGACTTCAAGGGCTTTGCGAAGATGGAGCTGGATGATTCTATCGTGGAATACAAGAAAGTGCTAGGTGAGTTTCTACATATTCGGCCTCTACAAGTTATAATTTAAGAAAAAGTTAAAAATCCATACTAATATTATAAATGGGAAAGTATGTGTGTCTGTTTGTTTGTCCGTCTTTCACGGCAAAACGGAGCGACGGATTGACGTGATTTTTGAAGTGGAGATAGTTGAAGGGATGGAGAGTGACATAGGCTACTTTTCGTCTCGTTCTAACGCGAGCGAAGCCGGGGGCAAAAGCTAGTAATTAATAAATTAGAGTTAGACTTCAACTCAAGGCTACTTGGAGGATTATCCTTTTTTAACCCCCGACGCAAAAACGAAGGGGTTTTATAAGTTTGACGTGTCTGTCTGTGTGTATGTCTGTCTGTTTGTCTGTCTGTTTGTGTGTGTGTCTGTCTGTGGCATCGTAGCTCTCGAACGGATGAACCGATTTTGATTTAGTTTTTTTTGTCTGAAAGCTGAGTTAGTCGGGAGTGTTCTTAGCCATGTTTCATGAAAATCGGTCCACTAGGTCGCGGTCGGGGGTTTTTTCAAAATTTTAATTAAATTTAATAAGCTCAATAGAATAGCAGTGTTTGCATTTGCAGATCTTTAGACTATTTTTAATTGTAAAAAACTTGGTCAGTGAAGACTTCTCTGATGAAAACCACATGACATGTAGCAGCTTATAATTATTTTGCATAAACAATCGTAATTAAAAAAAAACTTATCTGATTCCATATTATCCATGTACAGACAACTTGGAGGCCGAGGTGGCATTGGCCAGCAAGACTGTGGTGCCTCTCAGAACTGTCATGGGCACTCCGACAGCCCCGGCCAGAGCCAGCAAGCGAGCGAGGCAAGACACAGGTGAGTTATTGTCTTTCTTGCAATGTCCTTTGTCATAGCTCCTTGGAGCCCGGAGTCTGCTTGACAATTTATTCAAAGAATCAACAACTTTAACTTAAACTAGAATTAAATTTATTCTCTTTAACAGATGGATCTAGACCCTCATCAGCCCTCTCATCAAGATCTGAAGATGGAGTTTCTTCTACTGAGGTATGAATCTTGGAGAGCGCACACACGGCCAACTGTTGCCGGCGACTTTTTTGTCGCGACCATGGCCTAGTATGAAAGTGCGCACACGAGGCGACGCAACTTTTCATACAAATACGAAAGTCGCCGAGCAACTGTTGCCCCCGTGGGCGCGCACCCTTAGTGCGTTTTCACATTATCCGATCCGATATCGGATGTCGGATCGATATTCCATACATTATAATAATAATAATGGGAGAAGTCGGAGAGTCACTCAGGCATATTATTTCCGGTTGTTCTCATCTTGCTAACGGCGAGTACTTGCACAGACATAATCTCGTAGCCAGGATTATTCACCAGCAACTTGCTCTTCAATACGGCCTTGTGGACCGCGAAGTACCGTACTACAAGTACTTACCTGCGCCAGTTCTCGAAAATGGTCGTGCCACGCTCTATTGGGATCGATCTATTATCACTGACAGGACTATTGTAGCCAATAAACCTGACATTGTGATAATAGATCGACTGCAACGCCAGGCAGTGCTCGTTGACATCACCATCCCCCATGATGAGAATCTCGTGAAAGCCGAGAAGGACAAGTCCAGTAAGTACCTAGACTTGGCTCACGAGATAACCGCCATGTGGGATGTTGAATCAACGATCATTGTTCCGATAGTCGTTTCAGCGAACGGTCTCATAGCGAAGAGTCTCGACCAACATCTTAAGAGACTCTCGCTAGGTGGCTGGATCAAGGGCCAGATGCAGAAGGCGGTGATCTTGGACACAGCGCGGATAGTTCGACGGTTCCTCTCTCTGCAGCCCTAACCACCGGCAGCTTGGGCCCTGCCCCGCTGCTGGCGGCACCCTAGGTTAGGTTTTTTATAATGTGTTTATATGTGTTTTTATATTGTTTTGTATGTGTTTTTGTATTTTACTTTTATATTCATATTATAAACAGCCTAGCCTAAGAAATAAAATAAATAAAGGAAATAATAATAATAAAGACGTTTATTCAAAAGTTTGAACACAGGTACATTATAAAAGTACACAGGCATGCTTACAAACTAATTGAAAAGGTAGGTGGCTCAGCTAATGTCTGTGCCAGAGGGCCTCGAGGCGCAGCGGCCACAAGGACTGCCAGCAATGGACGCTGTTATTCTGCCACCACCAGATTTATAGCTAGCTAACTAATAACTAACAGTAAAAACATTACCGCCATTTCGGACAGGATAGCATAAACTGAACAAATGCAAGGTGTGTGGAATTAGGTACTATCTAAAAATATTTTTCTTAAGATGATAAAAAGAGAGATGATGTCGTAGAGTGATATTTTTAGGAATCAAGTAAAGAGCGCGAAAGAGAAAAGTATCAACCAAAAGTGTATGTTACTTCCTTCTGGAGGTCCAGTAAATAAGCCTTACAACGTTTTTTGAAAACCGCCAGGGACTTACAGTTAACTATGGGTGGCGGCAAATTATAGGCGCAATCTTGGATTTTTTCTATTGAAATCCTTCCGACATCCGATATCGGATAAGTGTGTTGTGTAATGCATGGCTACATTACCCAAGCTGCGTCATTTCTTTTCTGTCTCTATTAAACCACCTTCAACTTCCTTTTAGTTGCTGTATGTAATATTTTAAAATGACATTGAGATTATACACCGTGTTTTTTTTGTTTTCCGTTAAATTCGACATGTCGTTAGGTTTATTATCAGGAACCACCCTGTATATCACATTTAGTTAAATTCGCAAAAAAAAAATATCAGCGTGTTTATACATAATAAATGAATTAATTAATGTGAGAGACGCTTAAGAATAATATTCAAGTTAGTGTCAAGTGATTGAGCATATTATATTATTTGATACACTAGCAGCTGATAGCTGATGCGTGTATATCACTGCACTTGTTTTTAAGTTACTGTTTATATTTTAGTTTTAAATGTTTATCAAGTCTGAAACTGTTCACTGAAGGAGCACTTATCACTGTTTCTGGTAGTTTATTCCACTCGCGTGTCGCGTCGCGCATATGTCAAAACAATTAACATTGGGAAGTGGTAAAGGTTGTCACACACGTGTGACACCTGTTCAGTAATTATTTTTATTAACTCGATAACCGGTAGAGTAACCCGTAAATTCAATAAAAACAGGGTGTATATTTCCTAATCAATTATCATACAGTCATGTAGTTTTTATTTTAAAATATTATTGACGACCGGTCTGGCGCAGTCCGTAGTGACCCTGCCTGCTGCGCCGCGGTCCCGGGTTCGAATCCCGGTAAGGGCATTTATTAGTGTGATGAGCACAGATATTTGTTCCTGAGTCATGGATGTTTTCTATGTATATAAGTATTTATATATTATATATATCGTTGTCTGAGTACCCACAGCACAAGCATTCTTGAGCTTACCGTGGGCCTCAGTCAATCTGTGTAAGAATGTCCTATAATATTTATTTATTTATTATAGTACTCTAACCAAAGTTTTACAACAGCAACTAATTTTCCTTACAGTCGCTATTGGTTCTCCAGGTTTCCTCGCCCGCAGTCCGCGGCCGCCGCGCCACCACCGAGATGTCCTCACCGCTCCTCCGGGTGCCTCTCGAGAAGGGCTGGAAGCGAGAACTGGTGTACCGGGCCGCGTTGGATCAGCACTCCAGACGCAACGCTGATATATACTACTACACTCCGCAGGGCAAGAAGCTACGGTCCACTAGAGAGGTGGGTACAGTAGTAACACTATTACTTCCACAGAACTAAATCAAGATAGAAGGAAAATGCTCGGCGATTAACAGCGAAACCGAGCGTGTAACGTTTTGTGTCGAGCCTATGACGTCACGAGTGTACTTTAGTGATGGGAACGTTGTCGCCGCGTAACCCATTCGATCGATTGTGGAGGTTGCGTGCGGGATGCCCGCCGAAGTTAAAAATATCGGATGTTCATCTTCGTTGTGAAATGAAGTAAGTATATACCTGTTGTTAAGGATTGTAGCTTTAAAAATATATTAAAATTAATTTCGCCTGGCAACATTATGCAAAAAAAAAAAAAAAAATATAACCGTCGATTCACCTCCTTTCTTTTCCCATGTCGTCTCGAGGAGCATGTCGCGCTAACCTTTTCGAAATTAAAGTAAAATATAATATACTCGTGAAAAATCGTGTGTGAGTTTGTGGAAGGCTGATCGATTGAAGAAGCACGTCGCCTGTTCCATTTTCGGTGTCTGAGCTGGTTAAGGTAACTCGGATTCAAGGTAAGTCTGGACGAGCCGAGATTCGAGGAGCCTGGCCAGCCACCGCCGACTGCTGCATCGTCGCCTACAGCCGAACAAGGTGAGTGCTTCCCACAATTGACCCAGCCTATCTTAAATTCCCTAATTTCTTGTCGTGTCGTTCGTGTCGTTAAGCTATAAAATTAATCGAATACAGTCCACATATATAATTTAAAGATATCGAAGTAAAATAATCCCCTACATTTTTTGTTCCCTCGACCGGATAATTGTAAAGTGACCGTGGTTAATTTTCGATTTAAAACCCTTTCATTATTAAGTAAATTGTTCGTTGTGAAATCATAAAAACATTGGAGGGTAAGATTAGAAACACTTGGCTTGGGCGTTTTTCCATTAGTTAAGAAGGTGCGTGTTCATACTGTGCATAGACTAAAATTTGTTTCGAGTTTCGATTTAGTGAATTTCTGAACGCAACCATAACTGTCATCGCTGTTGTGTCAAAGTGAAAAGTAAACATAACCTCAATTGATTCCTTACATAAATTAAATTTATATTAAATAGTTTACTAGAGTAACATGGCAACGGAAAGTTTTGATAAAAACCGTGTAGGGCGGGATTACGCCTTTGTGCGGATGGAGTTTATTCATAGCAGTTGCGACTTAAAAGGTTATTGTTTGAGTGACGTGATCAGGCTGGAAGAGGAGTTTCACGCCTTTCAAGTTGATTTATTGACGGCGACTGCAGCTGGTGACCGTAAAAGCGAGCTGGAAATATCGGCGCAGTTCGAAAAAATGGTAAAATCTATAAAAATACGTTTATCGGAAACAGGACCCACCGTGTTAAAGACCAATGAAAATACGACTTCAAGTGCTAAATTGCCTAAAATAACTATAGTTCCCTTTGACTCTAAAATTGAAAATTGGGTATCGTTTATTCAGATTTTCGACTCACTAGTTCATAGGAAAAGTATACCTGCAGTTGAAAAGCTTCACTATTTGTTATCAAGTGTGACCGGGTATGCCTTCGATTTGATAAAAAATTACCCATTGTGTGACGAAAATTACATGATCGCGTACAACACACTTAAGGAGCATTTTGATAAAAAAAGAATAATTGCTAGTCTGTTTTATGAAAAAATATTAAACTGTGAGGTGGCAAGATCTAAAAGTCCTTCTGAATTAGTGAGAATTTGTCGAACTTTTAAAGAAAATATTGAAATTTTGTCAAAGTATAAATTACCCGACAGGAATTTTATGCTATTCCATTCATTGTGGTCTAAATTGGACGCTAGCACAAAAGAAGCTTTTGAGCTTCAACTTAATTCAACCACGGAGATTCCTAGTTATGAAGAATTAATGTCGTTTATTGAAAAGCGGAGCCAAGCATTAGAAAACAGTCTCGGTAAGTCATTAACAGTTAGTAGTAAACCGGTGTCGAACAAGCCAGTGCTTAATAAAGTTAAATCTTCATTTCTTGTTCCTCCAGTGAATAATGTGAGTGACTGTGTTATGTGTTCCACACCAGGGCACACATTTGAGCATTGTTCAAAATTTTTGGAATTGCGGCCAATGGATAGGTTCGCCCAAGTTAAGGAAAAGAAACTTTGTATAATGTGTTGTAGGCCATCCCATTCAGTTAAGAATTGCAAGTCCTCGGTGTCTTGTGGCGTTTGTAAACATAGACACCATACATTATTGCACTTTGATAAGGAGTTGGAACCGTCCACTCGGCAAACTCAAGTGACATTGACTGTCCATAATGCAAATGCACCAAGCCTGTTCTCGACGGCTATTGTAATGATAAAAAATAAATATAACCATTTAGTACCAATTCGTATGCTATTGGATAATGCTTCCGCATGTAATTTTGTTACATTAGAGTGCGCTCGAAAACTAGGAATACCAATAAAAGTTAACTCACCATCGGTGAACGGTGTCGGTCTAGCGTCAACGGACACTTTTGGAATTGTCGATTGTGAGATAGTCCCGGCAAATGGGGACTCATCTTGCACATTTTCGTTTGAAGCGTATGTGCTTCCTAAGATCTGCCCTGATATGCCACTGGAGCCACTTAATGTGTCGTCCTGGATGCATCTAAAGGATTTAGATCTCGCTGATCCATATTTTCATAAGTCTGGACCAATAGACATGTTGGTTAGTGTCAACCTTTTTGCTGCGGCATTACAGTCTGGTGTTGTCAAGGGCAACCCAGATGAGCCCATAGCCGTCCGCACGGTGTTTGGCTGGTTGGTGATGGGTGAGTGCCCTAGAGACATTAACACTTCTCGTTCTCGTTGTTCTAAGGGGTCCGGAGGTGATATGGAGAGGTGTTTTCTCGTGTCGAGTCTTTCATTAGACAACAGCATCAAGCGCTTCTGGGAGTTGGAAGGCTTTGATCTGCCTAAAAATATCGTTTTGTCGAAATCGGAATTGTCGTGTGAAAACCAAATGGAAAATTCATATTGTCGCAGTCCCGGGGAAGGATGGTAGTACCATTAACTTATGTCGACCCTCAGGACAAACCAAGGTTTTCAAATTCTCGTGAGATAGCTCTCAAGCGTCTCTTAAATTTAGAGAGGAAATTTAAATTAAATCCTCAATTTCGGACAGCTTATGTCAATTTCATGGACGACTACTTAAGTTGTGGTCACATGGAAGAGGTTGATCCTCCAGTGGCGTCTGAGGGTCAGTTCTATTACATACCCCACCATGGAATTTTGCGGCCAGACTCCGTCACTACGCCTCTGCGTTGCGTTTTTGACGCTAGCGCCCGAGACTCTTCGGGGCAGTCTTTGAATAGTGCGCTGCTGCCAGGCCCAAAATTGCAAAATAATATATTTGATTTGCTGGTTCGTTTTCGATGGCATGCAGTAGTGTTCACCGGGGACATCAAGCAGATGTACCGGCAGTTTCTTGTCGCTTTACAGGACTGCGACTATCAACGCATTTTATGGCGTCCATCATCTGATGAGCCTGTGAAAGATTATCGTTTGCTCACAGTGACCTATGGCGTGTCCTGTGCTCCCTACCAGGCGCTTTGGTGTATATCCAAGCTAGCAAAGGAGTTTTCGTCTCGCTCTCCCCAAGGTGCTGCAGTATTGGCTAGGGATGCATATGTCGATGACATTGTCTCAGGTGCAGACTCTGTTGAGGATGCGTTAGTGCTACGCCAACAGTTGGTGGAAATATTATCGTCTGCGCAACTTCATTTGCGCAAATGGACATCAAATAACCCCGAGTTTCTAAAAGGTTTACCTGGTTCAGAACTATATTCGGAACAACTTCACAACTTTGAAAACGTTCATGATCTGTCGCTAAAAATTCTCGGCCTGTCATGGCTTCCCAAGGAAGATACCTTCACATTCAAGACCTCCTTGAATGATTGTCATTGTACAAAGCGATCGATCCTTTCGGATATCGCCCGTATTTTTGACCCTCTGGGCCTATTGTCGCCTGTCGTATTTTTCGCAAAATATTTAATTCAACTCCTATGGGTTTCTGGTGTCGATTGGGACAACGAGGTTCCTACTGACATCGCCCAAGAGTGGCGTAAATTTAAGTCACAATTGGTGAAGATGAATTCGTTATCCATTCCCCGTAGAATGGTTGAATCTTTCGTATCGTTGCAGCTTCACGGGTATTGTGACGCCTCGGAGAAGGGGTACTGTGCTGTCATTTATTGTCGTGTCGTTCAAAATGACGGAACTGTTGTCGTGCGCCTTTGTTGCGCTAAAACTAAGGTGGCTCCACTTCGTAAATGTTCCATTCCGAGGTGCGAGTTGCTAGCTGCTGTGTTATTGTCGGATTTAGTCGTCTCGTTTACAGACGCTTTAAAGGATGTTCATACTTTCGATGACATCTATGCTTGGTCAGACTCGACTGTCGCGCTGACTTGGATTCGTTCGTGTTCATCCAAGTGGAAAACCTTTGTAGCTAATAGGGTTGCGCACATACAAGAGAATATTTCTCCTGAAAAGTGGCACCATGTTTCTGGTTTGGATAATCCTGCGGACTGCGGCTCCCGCGGCTTGTTACCTGCTGACTTAATCGAGCATACGCTATGGTGGGCGGGGCCTACCTGGCTTTCCAAACCTCAAGAATCTTGGCCACAATCTGAGATCTTTCCAGATCAAGCCGCTTCGAACGAGCAAAAGATTTATAGTTTGCTCACGGCGTCTAATATGTCTATGATCGATGACATATTAAATCGATTTTCGTCCCTACAACGCATATTGCGCATTCTTGCCTATTGTTTTAGGTTCATGCACAACTTACAAATGTCATCTTCGAGATATACAGATCTGAATCTGTCACCAGAAGAAATTTCCAAGGTTCTTCTTTTTCTAGTAAAGCATGTTCAGGAGCAAGCCTTTGCTTCGGAATTGCGTTGTTTATCGAAAGATAAAGCCACTCACTCCCTATCGAAACCCATGCGGAAATTGGCGCCGTTTCTGGACGACCGTGAATTGCTAAGGGTGGGCGGTCGCCTTTCTAAAGGAGACCTGTCGTTCGATGTGAAACATCCACTACTATTGCCTCGCGATCATAGGTTGACCACGCTGATCATAGAGGATTATCATCACCGTTTTATGCACCCTGGATTGCAAACATTGCAAAACTTATTAGCCCAAGAATTCTGGGTTCTATCGGCAAAAAGGGCTATAAACTCTGTTGTTTCATCCTGCATGAAATGTTTTCGGGCTCGTCCTAAAGCGGCATCCGCTCCAATAATGGGAAATTTACCCGCGTTTCGGATTAATCAAATCAAACCATTTTCGTCAGCGGCAGTAGATTACGCAGGTCCTTTTGATACTAGTTTGGCCCGGGGCCGCGGTTTACGCACTTTTAAATCATACATTTGCGTTTTCGTATGCACTGCTACCAAGGCAGTACACCTTGAGCTTGCCTCCGAGCTCACGACAGAGGCTTATCTTGCAGCTCTGCGCCGTTTTATTTCCCGGCGGGGCCGGTGTTCCAGGCTGATCTCAGACCAGGGCCGAAACTTTGTCGGCGCATCTAACATGCTTCAAGACTTCATGGCTAAAGCTTCACGTGCCGAACAAATAAAATTTGTTTTTAACCCACCTGGCAGTCCACATTTCTCTGGGTTAGCGGAAGCCAGTGTAAAGTCAGTAAAGACTCACCTCTCTCGAGTAGTAGGATCACAACGCCTCACATTCGAAGAGTTTTACACAATATTGACTCAAATCGAGGCAATGTTGAACTCGAGGCCATTGTCGCCCATTAGCTCCGATCCCAACGATCTGTCGGTTTTGACCCCCGGACATTTCCTTACTCTGGAACCGCTCACCATATTACCTGAAAGCAATATGGTTGATGCAAAATTAGGTCCACTTCAGAGATGGAAATTGCTCCAAAAGATCCATCAAGATTTCTGGCGCAAGTGGCACGTCGAATACCTGCACACCTTGCAGCAACGCCACAAGTGGTTCGATGACCAGAAAAACATCATCGTCGGGACGCTCGTGCTCATTGTCAATGAGCAATGTAGCCCCATGAAGTGGAAGATTGGCCGGGTGGTACAACTCCATCCAGGGAGCGATGGGATCTGTCGAGTAGTCACGGTCCGCACAGAATCGGGCGAACTTAAACGCCCAGTAGTTAAACTGTGTCCACTGCCTCTACAAAATTAAATTATCTAATAATTCACTATCGTATCGTATCATTGTAAGCACTAACTTTATCGTAGATTTAGATTAAACTTCATCTTTAAACGTATGTAAACTTAAACTAGGGAAATAACCCAAGCCATATTGTTCCTTTTTTTTTTTTTTCTTAACCTTAGCATACAGTACTTGTGGAAAATGCGTTGCATTTTGGCGGGCGGAAAATGTTAAGGATTGTAGCTTTAAAAATATATTAAAATTAATTTCGCCTGGCAACATTATGCAAAAAAAAAAAAAAAAATATAACCGTCGATTCACCTCCTTTCTTTTCCCATGTCGTCTCGAGGAGCATGTCGCGCTAACCTTTTCGAAATTAAAGTAAAATATAATATACTCGTGAAAAATCGTGTGTGAGTTTGTGGAAGGCTGATCGATTGAAGAAGCACGTCGCCTGTTCCATTTTCGGTGTCTGAGCTGGTTAAGGTAACTCGGATTCAAGGTAAGTCTGGACGAGCCGAGATTCGAGGAGCCTGGCCAGCCACCGCCGACTGCTGCATCGTCGCCTACAGCCGAACAAGGTGAGTGCTTCCCACAATTGACCCAGCCTATCTTAAATTCCCTAATTTCTTGTCGTGTCGTTCGTGTCGTTAAGCTATAAAATTAATCGAATACAGTCCACATATATAATTTAAAGATATCGAAGTAAAATAATCCCCTACACCTGTATTCGTGTGATGACAAACAATTCACTAGTAGGTATATAATTTGCCTAAGGCCAGGAACAAAGATTTTAGTAGGTAGGTATTAATACTAGTTAATATTTCGTAATATTTTTAAGAAAATCGACCATGTACTCACAGCATTATCCTCATGTTATTTGTTACAACTTTTAGTTATATATAAATATAATTAACACATTTTTAGAGTTATTTTTATTCATAATAAATATAGTATTATGTTTGTATTTGTTTTTCTGCCGACCACAAATTCAACGTTAATACCGTAACTGTAATCTATTTTAAAGTTAAATTTACTTTTCACTCGTACTTTATATGTATAGTTTCATAACAATATAAAAACATAATTATAATTTCCACTGCTTCGCAAAATCGATTTAAATCGAATAAGGAAATCGCAGCATACATGACGATATAGTTCCGTGGTGCACCACTATTCTTAAGTTCGACGTGAGTTCGACGGACAAAATAACAAATCTACCTTCACTTTGTCTCGACAGTTTGAATAGCCTATTTTTATATCGCTTGTTTTAAACGCACGCCAAGTCGGACTCGTCAAATTAAAGCCGCAATGGAAAACTAGTTTGACGGCCGTACGTCAGCTAATGTTTTGATGATAAAAATAGGAAAATCGTGTTTTTTATTTAATAAAAAATATTTTAGGACAAATGGTACTTACCGATGATAGGAAACACTTTGTTTTACACCCTTGCTTTTATTGGTGGTGTTTGAACAGTTAATTATCGAATACCGACCCATTTTGTATTTTTCACTGTATGTCACTCGCGGGCAGCGGTCGGGAGCAGACTGACTTGCGCGGCGAACAATGTTGCTCGCTATTTATCTTTTCCGCACGCGAAGTAGATACACTTTTTCCTTCTATCTTGATTTAGTTCTGTGATTACTTCACTACTCCGGGTGCCTCTCGAGAAGGGCTGGAAGCGAGAACTGGTGTACCGGGCCGCGTTGGATCAGCACTCCAGACGCAACGCTGATATATACTACTACACTCCGCAGGGCAAGAAGCTACGGTCCACTAGAGAGGTGGGTACAGTAGTAACACTATTACTTCACTACTCGGGTGCCTCTCGAGAAGGGCTGGAAGCGAGAACTGGTGTACCGGGCCGCGTTGGATCAGCACTCCAGACGCAACGCTGATATATACTACTACACTCCGCAGGGCAAGAAGCTACGGTCCACTAGAGAGGTGGGTACAGTAGTAACACTATTACTTCACTACTCCGGGTGCCTCTCGAGAAGGGCTGGAAGCGAGAACTGGTGTACCGGGCCGCGTTGGATCAGCACTCCAGACGCAACGCTGATATATACTACTACACTCTGCAGGGCAAGAAGCTACGGTCCACTAGAGAGGTGGGTACAGTAGTAACACTATTAGCTTAGCACCGAGCTGTCCTCACCGCTCCTCCGGGTGCCTATCGAGAAGGGCTGGAAGCGAGAACTGTTGTACCGGGCCGCGTTGGATCAGCACTCCAGACGCAACGCTGATATATACTACTACACACCGCAGGGCAAGAAGCTACGCTCCACTAGAGAGGTGGGTACAGTAGTAACACTATTACTTCACTACTCCGGGTGCCTCTCGAGAAGGGCTGGAAGCGAGAACTGGTGTACCGGGCCGAGTTGGATCAGCACTCCAGACGCAACGCTGATATATACTACTACACTCCGCAGGGCAAGAAGCTACGGTCCACTAGAGAGGTGGGTACAGTAGTAACACTATTACTTCACTACTCCGGGTGCCTCTCGAGAAGGGCTGGAAGCGAGAACTGGTGTACCGGGCTGCGTTGGATCAGCACTCCAGACGCAACGCTGATATATACTACTACACTCCGCAGGGCAAGAAGCTACGGTCCACTAGAGAGGTGGGTACAGTTGTAACACTATTACTTCACTACTCCGGGTGCCTCTCGAGAAGGGCTGGAAGCGAGAACTGGTCTACCGGGCCGCGTTGGATCAGCACTCCAGACGCAACGCTGATATATACTACTACACTCCGCAGGGCAAGAAGCTACGCTCCACTAGAGAGGTGGGTATAGTAGTAACACTAGCTTCGCACTGAGATATTAGTACTCTGGGTGTCTCTCGAGAAGGGCTGGACCCTGTACCTAATGTACCTGACGATCAACTGGACGGCAATTCTTGCATCCAAGTAACTACTGGCCTCTGTTTACACCTGTACAAGTATTGTAATGTGCATGAAAGTTGTATAATGTAAATGGGCCTTAAAGGGCGAAAAAAACGTAACTGTTGATACTGTTGCTAATTGTAAATGGATATTTTTAGGACTCAAATCACGTTGTAAGAATAGGCTTGAGAAAACACACAAAATAGTAACTGGCTCCGTAGCCGAATGGCACTTGTGCGATGCGAAACGCCGCAGAAATGTAGTCTGGCTCTGTCGCGCCAATACGCAAAAGCGAGAGATAGGTAGCTTCGTAAGAAGAGATATTATCGTGAGCGTTTGTGAATTCGGCTACGCGCACTGGCGAAACAAATTAATGAACGATTTTCTTTTGTCATTCTCAATGTTACTAAAATATTAGTTGCAATACTTCCAATATGTCTAGAGCAGCCATTCTCAAAGTGTGCTCCGCGGACCCCTAGGGCTCCGCAAAGCCTCCCTGGGGGCTCCGTGAATTTTGGGTACCTGATATGCAACTTCAACTCTCTTCCATAAAACCAAATATTCACCAATTGTTAAAAAATAAAAAAAACTGCTTCATGTAATACCTCACATTATAGAATCTAGTGATTAGATTTTACTATCATAATTGCTTATTAAAATAAAGATTGCAATAAAAAAAAAATTTAAGGGTTCCGTCAGATGTTTTACTTTCTAAAAGGGTTCCATGGGAAAATAAGTTTGAGAACCGCTGGTCTAGAGTCTAGACATATTTATATTCCACGGACTTATCTTGTAATTTATTTGGCAGGTGGGTGAACACCTCTCTGGAACCGGACTAACGCTGGACAACTTCTCATTCTTCAAAGAACCACTGGGTGTAGATGACCCCGATAAAGAGATCATTCGGTAAGTTTCAAATATCTAATAACCGCTTAATGTTATAAATATTAAATGAATGTGACTACTTAAAAAATACAAGTTAAAATATTTTCTATTTAAATAATTTAATTTGTTCTTAGAGCGCTTAAATGTTAATGCTATGAAGTAAACTGATTTGTATTTAGTAATATAATAGCTCGGGAATATTGCTTAAAGAGTCATCTTAATTAATTGTTCGGTCACGGACTTTAATTGTTGATCTACTTCTAGCTCATTATACTGGATATCTCATAGTTCAACTTAAACTAAGAAGTGTCCGGTATAAAATAACCTAGAAGTGGATCAACAATTAAAGTCCGTGACTGTACATACAATCACGTCTGTATCACATAAAGGGGTAGGCAAAGCACATGAAACTTCAAGTTTCACCAAAATTGTAGTTCTGGGTGTTTAACCCGTTTTGCCTCCAGAGTTTTGCAGATTGATCATATTATTTTCACCACACCAACTGGTAAAGGCTTTCTTTGCTATTCGAAAACAGATAGCAAAATTGCATTTTATCCACAAGGGGGCAAAGTAATTTCATACAAATTTTAACTCGATGTCTTAATCTGGCTGCTAGATTTTACCTATAAATGATGATTTTGAATCATAAATATTGAATAAATTGATGGATTTCATTTATTTTGATGTTTTATAGTCAGTATTTTGTTCGTGTTGGTGTGGTGAAAAGTTTTGTGTTTCACTCGGCGGCAAAGTTTGTTAACCTTCGTGCCTTGAAACCCTCGCAACGCTCAAGATTCCACTTTTTGAACCACTCGCTACGCTCGCGGTTCAATATTGGAATCTTTCGCTTGCTCGGATATCAATATTGGCACGTGCGGTTAAACAACTACTTTGCCCCCTTGTAAAACAAATAACTATTGTTTTCCGACAGTGACGCGAAACTGATGCGCAAGGTGGAGTCCCCCGTGGCTCAGACGGCGCCCCCGGCGGAGGGCAAGCGCACGCCGAAGCCCAAGCCGCCCAAGGGCGCCAGCCCCGAGCCCGTCACTCCTAAATCGCCGCCCGCCAAGATCAAGGTAATCTATTCTCATCGTATTTTAGGGACTATCCAGACACAGGCGCATGTCCTAAGACGCGGAACGGACGTCAGCGATAGGAAGGACCAAGCGATGCGGCGCGCGCCTCAAGCGACGCGTCGCTTTAGGCGCGTCTTACGCCCTTCCCATACAAAATGTACTGAGGAGACAGATCACAAACAGAAGTTCTGAAGCTATGTCATTTTGTACAGGTGAAGTCCATGCAGCCCCGTCTCAGCCGCACGCCGGCCGCGCCGCCGGCCAAGAAGCCTGCTGCCACTCCCGCCGCCGACAACAACAACACGCAAGCCGGCAAGAAGAACAGGTATCTACCACGTACAGACTATACGGAGAAGGCTACACCTACACATGTCAAATATCACACTTTCTCGCTTGAGCCACTGCTTCCGAAGCGAGTAAGCGATGACCTATCGGCGATAGAACGGAACAAAATATAGTCGCTCCTTTGTAAACAAAACAGAGAGCGAGCGATTACATTATAACTCGTTCGCGCTATCGTCGCGTCTCTTATTTACACGGGAGTCTTTTTGTTTGTTTCTATTGCCGATAGTTCATCGCTTACTCTTTTGATGAGACCGGTGCCTAAATTAAGGACAACGTTTGCATAGATCTTTATACAAATAATCTAAAAGTGAGAAAGTGGGACTTTATTTGGAAACAATACATATTTCCGAGTGATGCATCTCTCGGTCTGTGCAGGCCAATGTTCAATTAGTTTCTTTGTTTAAAAATGAAATGACCACGCGTCGTAAATAGGTTGGCTGTCCACATGGTAGTAAATAATGCTCTCAATATACTTGCGAGGCTGCTCGATCGGTTTGAAATATGGTCTATTGGACTACCCTCTTGAAATCAAATGCGCTCGTCTTACAGAAAAATTTGAAGTAATTTGAATGTAGCCCTCTTCGTTGCTATACAGGAACAAATTTAAATCCTTTTCCATATTGTTGTGGAATGTTTGGAAAGGAATTAGCTTTGTTTCGTTTATGTTAACGATAAATATACATAGTTGCAATTATTTTCTTAGCTATATATTTTATATTTAAACATTATAATATCTTGTACTGAACGTCTGCAAGTTTTTCAACTGAATCCAATATTTTTTCCATAATTATTATTTATTGATATAAAAATATTCAACAGTTTGATACATTTCCAACCATACTTCATCCGCTATATGGATGATTGATATTTCGAAATACTTGATATATCTAGAAATGTGATCCATTTGATTTAATAATTTATAATAAAGTTTTAAGCCTAGAACGTAAGCGGACAGTATCTCGCCCGCGGTTAGACCCGTCTTTTTCTGTATTCATTTTTAAGGGATGGGGAGTCTCTCTCGCGGAAAATAAGTATACTGTCCCTCGCTCCATTGTGTCTTAAAAAAATCTAATGGGTCGCACGTCCATTGCATTGTTCGGAGGGTTGATTGACACTGTGCAATGAGCCCTCCTCGGCGGGTACTGAATGCGCGCGAGTGTAGTAACCTCGGGCAGAACGGCGCCGGCCATCGCCCCTGCCGTCCCCGCCGTCCCGGTACCTGCGCCGGTGTTGGTCCCGGCGCCGGCCGTGTCGGTCCCGGTGCCGGTCCCGGTCCCCGTGCCGGTCCCGGTCCCGGTGCCCGTGCCGGTCCCGGTGCCCGTTGCGCCGGCGCCGCCGCCGCCGCCGCTGCAGAGCCGCCCGCCCGTGTCGCCGGTTGATGCTAAGATCGAGCAGCACGACTTGGTGAGCGATTTTTTTAATATAATGCCTTGATAAAACCTAACCTAGTTATTTATTCTTCTCTGTGTTGTTTTTTTTTTTCATCATTAAGATTGCCTTATTTTATTACTCAATTTAAGCATTGCATTGCATAATAGTGCAATCACCCTAATATGTTTTTTTGAGAAAATAAAAAGGCGTAAAGTGCTTAAAAGATGGCGGTAGGTTATTCCAGCATTTTCTGGCGATGTATTTAAAACTGTTACGTATTGCTGCAGATTTGTGTATTATGAAGCTAAATTCAACTTACGGAGCTGAAAATGTCTGATTGTATTGTTATGTCTATATTTTTGAAGGTTTAATATTATTTAGAAATCTTATAATTCTACAGCAGCATAAGACAGAAACATCTTATAATGCAAAAGATCCTTTTAAACGACATCAATTTCTGTCCAGACCTCACCCCGACAGTTGGTGCAGCCATGCTCCATGACGTGCGGCCGCGGAGTGCCGACGCTGGCGTGCGGGCTGTGCCTGTGCCTCTACCACCCCGCCTGCGCCGGGCTCACGGCGCCCAGGCCGGAGGGCACCTTCTTCTGCAAGGTATGTTGTAGTGTAGTCCTAAGGCACCCCAGAGGTGCAAAGGGCCTTCATGAGTTCGCGTCACTCCTTCCTATCTTCAGCGACCCTCCAGCTGAACCCGGCCGGTCGTAGCTCATTCTCGACAGACCGCTTCCATGAGTGCACAGCGCGTACTGCTTGCATTTTGGGGTTTCTAGCCGAAAGCAATGCTTGCGTCGTCTGCAAGGTATAACTTCACTATGCTTACATCAGCGTGTATAAAAGCCTTGAAAGTCTGCAAATCTCCGTAATTGAAGAAAAGTGACTAAAGATGGTGATGATGATGATGTTTGTGATGATTGTTTACCATCAGGCAATCCATCTGCTGGTTTGCCTGCTTTTTAACAATATTTTGGCTAGACAACCATCCAATTTGTTTTACTTATCTAAATATATAAAAAGAAGAAGCTGACTGACTGACTGACTGACATATCAACGCACAGCCGAAACCGCTGGTCCTAGAGCTTTCAAATTTGGCACGTAGGTTCCTTATATAGTGTAGAGGAGCACTAAGAAAGGATTTTCCAAAATTCACCTCCTAAGGGGGTCAAATGGGGGTTCAAAGTTTGTATGGGGAAACAAGATTAGTTTGACTATTTTATTCGAAACTTCACAGGAAGATTCCTTAAGACATATGACTGAATACGTGTATCAGGTTTTTTGAAAATGTAACCCCTAAAAGGGTGAAAAGGGGGTGATAAAGTCAAAATATCAATATGGGTATCGTTTTTATGGTTTATCGGGTCGCTGATCATGATAAATACAACTTTTTTAAAATCCTACGAGGCGGAAGTGAAATACCTTCTCCCCTGTTGTGGTGCAATGGGGTTTAAATATCAAAAAAATATATAAAAGAAGATATTGACTGACTGACTGACATATCAACGCACAGCCGAAACTGCTGGACCTAGAGATGTCAAATTTAGCACGTAGGTTCCTTATATAGTGTAGAGGAGCACTAAGAAAGGATTTTTCAAAATTCGCCTCCTAAGGGAGTCAAATGGGGATTCAAAGTTTGTATGGGGAAACAAGATTAGTTTGACTATTTTATTCGGAACTTCACAGGAAGATTCCTTAAGACATATGACTAAAGAAGTGTTTCAGGTTTTTTGAAAATTTAACCCCTAAAAGGGTGAAAAGGGGGTGATAAAGTCAAAAAAACAATATGGGTATCGTTTTTATGACTAATCGGGTCGCTGATCACGATAAATACAACGCTTTTAAAATCTAACGAGGCGGAAGTGAAATACCTTCTCCCCTGTTGTAGTGCAATGGGGTTTAAATATCAAAAAATATATAAAAGAAGAAACTGACTGATTGACTAACTGACATATCAACACACAGCCGAAACCGCTGGTCCTAGAGATTTCAAATTTGGCACATAGGTTCCTTATATGGCGTAGAGGAGCACTAAGAAAGGATTTTTCAAAATTCTCCTTTTAAAAGGGTGAAATGGGGGGTTCAAAGTTTGTATGGGGAAACAAGATTAGTTTGACTATTTTATTCGAAACTTCACAGGAGGATTCCTAAAGACATATGACTAAATACATGTTTCAGGTTTTTTTGAAAATTTGACCCCTAAAGGGGTGCAAAGGGGGTAAAGTTAAAAATACAATATGGGTATCGTTTTTATGGTTTATCGGGTCGCTGATCACGATAAATACAACGATTTTAAAATCTAATGAGGTGCAAAAGAAATTTTCTCCCCTGTTGTTGTGCAATGGGGTTAAAATATCCAAAATAGCCATAAGTATAGGTTTAGTTTTTATCTTTACTTCTGGTTCAAGAGATTTCAAATTGACATGGAAGTTCCTTAGAGGAGCACTAAGAAAGGATTTTTCAAAGTTCACCTCCTAGCATGATAATTTGACAGGGGCAAGGACAGGGACAGGGACAGGTACAGGGACAGGTACCAGGTACAGGTACAGGGACAGGGACAGGGTCAGCGACAGGGACAGGGACAGGAACGGGATAGGGATAGGCATAGGGATAGGGAAGGGATGGGGATAGGGAAGGGATAGGGATAAAGATAGGGATAGGGATAGGGATAGGGATAGGGACAGGGACAGGGTCAGGGTCAGGGACAGGGACAGAAACGGGATAGGGATAGGGATAGGGAAGGAATGGGGATAGGGAAGGGATAGGGATAAAGATAGGGATAGGGATAGGGATAGGGTAGGGATAGGGATAGGGATAGGGGACGGGGACGGGGATAGGGATAGGGGAGGGACGGGGACGGGGACAGGGACGGGATGGGGACGGGGACGAGGACAAGGATAGAGATAGGGACGGGGATACGAATAGGGATTGGGGTCGGAATAATCGGTCGGCAATCGATATCTAGGCAGTGTAAAATGTAGGCGGCTCAGTGGGAAGGGATTAAGTAGGCATTGGCGAGTATCCTGCATCCGTAATAACTATTACATTCAATGTGCTGTAAGAAGATCGTTGTTTGCTTACCATTTATATGTTTACGTTTGCAGTAAGTATAAGCAAAATGGAAAAAATTGTAAGCGATAATGCAAGGAAGTACTTTTTACCCTACCGACCATAGCGTCGAGATACTGGCTATGTGGGTTGTATGAAGTTTCCCCAGTATAAATATTTATATAGGTAAAATACATACATATTCGTACAACCTACTACCTAAGCTGTGGATTACTTATAAATCATTATTGTTATATTTTTAAAATTAGTATCAAATTATAATTGTAATTGATATTTCATTAAAAATCATACTCGACGATCATAATATAAATTATTATAGATTAAGGTAGAATAATTTATAATGTAATTTTATATTATGAAATAAATAAATCTAAATCTAAATCTAAATCTACAACCTACTCGCTGTGTGTAACAATTCTACAAGCATTGCAAGAATTTCATTTAAAACAATAGTAATATGTGTAAGGTACAGTCAGCCAAAAAAGTGGTTTATCACTTTTCAATCAATAGAGTCGAAAAGTGGTAAACCACTTTCTTGGCTGACCGTACAGCAAATAGATCAGTTACAATGCCCCCCCCCCCCCCCCCCCAGTCGAGAATTGCCCCGCTTTACCTTAATCGAAATAATCGCGGACAGATGTACCTACAAAGAAACCTACGGATCCAAATGAAAATCTTATTTTTTGTAAACGTTTCAATAAGAATATTTTTATTACGCGGGCGAAGCCGCGGGTAAAAGCTAGTTAATTATATATTTGTAGACAAACTTTTTGACAAGTCATGTTAATCTTGAATTTATTTTCAGAACTGCCGCAAGTCTAGTTCGCCTTCATCATCGCCCCCACCGCTGACGCACAAGTCCGGGCTCACGTCGCTGGTGGCGCCGTGCCCGCGCCGCGCCGCCGTCCCCACGCCGGCGCTGGTGCCCCGGCCCCGGCCCGCCGCCCCCGCCGCGCCGGCAGACAAACGAGTCACACTCAGAATGAAGGTAAGCTGTACCACGGTACTGCTTGCTAGCTAAACGTGTCTCTTTCGGGCACGGTATGTTTCATGAGAGTGTACAGGCGTCCACCGTAGACGCGGTCCTAAACCTACCTAAAGCCCTCGCCCGCCCGACTCACTCGCTCACTAATTTATAATTTATTGAAATTAATTTCCATGGAGTACCTAGTCTGTTCATATTCTTTGATGAATACTTTTGCATGTTAAATTGTATCTTGTTATTTAATGCATGTTAATTATAAGATGTAATGTTTTGAAAAGAAGTTGCCCGCCGAGTTTCTTGCCGGTCCCATAGTGGATACCCCCCTCCCGACTGAGGGGGGACTGAAATCTTCTCGAGGCTGAGGCGTAGGGTTAGAGCCGGCGTAGCTTTATTTGACGTTCATATGCGCATTGTAATATGCCTACTTGAAAAATAAATATTTCATTTTCATTTTAATTTTCACGCGGCCCAAAGCTATAGCATAATCCAACCCCGGTTGTCGATTAGGATTGTGAATAGTATAAGATTTGACGACCGGTCTGGCTCAGTCGGTAGTGACCCTGCCTGCTGAGCCGCGGTCCCGGGTTCGAATCCCGGTAAGGGCATTTATTTGTGTGGTGAGCACAGATATTTGTTCCTGAGTCATGGATGTTTTCTATGTATATAAGTATGTATTTATCTATTTAAGTATGTATATCGTCGCTTAGCACCCATAGTACAAGCTTTGCTTAGTTTAGGGCTAAGCTGATCTGTGTAAGGTGTCCCCAATATTTATTTATTTAGAGTAAATCGTATAGACGGTCAACCAAATCATGGCACCAAAAAAAAGGTAGCAAATATGAAAAATCTAAGATTTATTGTCTGCCAATTGTCTTCATAAAACGCGTGCCTTCCTAAACCGTGGCGTTGGCAGAATCATCAGGGAGCCATAACACTTAATTATTGAATTTCGCGCCATTTTTTAGTCCCAAGATTTGGTTGACCGTCATTAGATATTGCAGATCAAATCGTATATCGTTCATGTAATGTTACAGATGGCAGGCGGGCCAGATGGCGCGCGTGTGTGGGCGGTGTCACCTGCGCGTGGCTCGCTGCCGCAGTCACTGGCCGTGTTGAACGGCCGTCGCTTCATCGTCGTGCCCAGGGCTATAGTGCAGCCTGCCCCGTGAGCACACACACACACACACACATACACACACACACACACACACACACACACCGCCATTGAACATACATAATTATTACGAAATTTGCAAGAACTTTAGAAGAGCTTTACCTTAGTTCTATCCTAGTGTCCTAAACCAGGCACTTTCTTGGAATTTACACCCGAACACACGTTTAAGTACACAAATAATGAACTATACTATATAATCCATTTTTCGGACACTAAAAGATATCAAACGGAGTCCAGGGGGGTTACCATGACGTTCTAAAGCCGTTCAGTTTAGGTTGAGAGAGAGGTACGGAGCTATGTAACTGCTATAGCTGTGTCCCTTTCTCTCAACCTAAACTGAACGTCTTTAGTACGTCATGGTAACTCCCCTGTGCCCTGTCCAGAGTGGGACACGAAAGTAGCCTAATAATATAACTTTGAATTATTTGATGCTTGTCAAAGATGAAACCAAAAGATCTTTGTATTTAAAACTTACAGAATTTCAACTTTTACAGGTTGAAATTAACTTAAACACTCTTTCTAATAGTCAAAAGTCTTCACGTCGACATTGGCAGAATCCACATCCACAACTAGCAAGGAGTAAAAGCCACGACAAAAAAAAATCTCTAAGAAATCCAGATAGCCCTTCTTCGTGATGCTATTATACTTTGTCAAACAAGTCTGTCAGTAAATAAGAACAAAGAAAACTATATGCATCCTTTTCTTTAGGGTGCTATAGAAAAGGATACCTATAGTTTTCTTTGTTCTTATTTACTGACAGACTTGTTTGACAGAGTATAGTAACTAAATAATTTTTTGTTTCAGATAACAGGACGACGACAGTGACACGAGCAGCATCGTGCTGCAAACTGTATAATCACAATTAACACTAAGATCGACTAAGATAATTATATAATGCAGAATTTATGAACTAGATAATGTCAGGGCACGAACCCATTTTGAACGCTTTTTCTCAAGTGCCTCCTTAGAACTTGTACACTCCTTTTTGCTGTGTACTTAACACAACCAAACGGAGTGTACAAGTTTCTAATGGGTTGGCAACGCGCATGTGACACTTCTTGAGTTGCAGGCGTCCATAGATTACGGTGACCGCTTTCTATCAGGCGGACCGTGTTGTGAAAGTGTTAAAAAATGGTGTAAACGCCAAAATATCGACTGCTGAAGAGCATTCCATGGGCTGTTCTGTACGCAATATATTTCGTGTGATGCGATTTTTGCGGTTAAAACATAATAGGCTAGTTTCCTACTAGTCAAATCAGCTTCTTTTTATGAACTGTCAAAACGATTTGCTTATATCGTCACTACTTTTAAAAAAACTTGTATCTTCGTCTGTCAATGAAAATAAAATTGTAGTAAGTATGTATGGAATGCATATAGACTTACTGCGTTTTAACTTTGAGGAACAGCGTGAGATACGAGGTTTTTGTAAAAGTAGTGACGATATGTCATTACTATGAAATACTGATAAGTGACGTCACGGTCAATTCATTTACTTTATTTCTTTCTCTTTGACATATTAAATAGAAATTATGTTTAAAAATATCTACTGTCCATTTGTTTTCTTCTAATTATGTGGTGCTTTATTTCGTGCACGGCTTAAAATATTTTAAGTATAGGAAACTAGCCTATTTGCAGAACATTCGCGTTTATATGACTGGTACTGGTAGACTATTTCATGGAATGCTCCAAGAGCGAATATAAAACTTAACTGACAATAGAAAAGTCGCCTTGACTTTACTAACATTACAAACTCTTTGAAAGATTATAGTTATAGGCACTGGTTCCACCGCTAGCTAGTAAACTATGAGCTATGGGCTATAAAAACGAACAAAAGATAATCACTCCCGTGTAAATAAAAGAGACACGGCGATGTTTATAGTTACTCACCCAGCGGTGAACTATCAATATCGCCGTGTCTGTTTTATTTGCACGGGAGTGCTTATCTTTTGTTCGGTTTTATAGCCGATAGCTCATAGCTTACTAGCTCGCGGTAGGGCCAGTGCCATAGCGATAGCGGACTGAAGGTACGTTTATAGCGTCTATTTCACTGTAGTCTGAAAAACGGGCTATTTTCATTGATGTTCTTGATGTAAACATCGATTTGGGAGGCAAGTATGGTCGTGCGATAAATGATAAAACATCTGGCCGTCCCTATCGCACTTACTAATAGTGCGATAGGGACGGCCTGATATTTTATCGTCTATCGCGCGACCATGCTACCCGTGTTGGTCATTACGATTAAAGAGACAAAATACAGTTTCCTTATGACTAAGCTTAATATATATGGCTGTACTGGCCGTCCATACAGACGGCCATATACTTCGTGTGCACTAAGGGGCCATTTAGATGGTACGAGAACTCGCATACGAGTTTTATTACATTGCGGTATTTGATGGCTGTGTACAGTTGCATGTAACCTCAATAGTCCGCAATGCAACTAAAGTCGCATGCGAGTTCACACGCCGTCTAAATCAGGCCTAAGAAATCCACATACAACATACTTAATTCTTATAGGATATTAAATATTATATGAATGTTATTGTAGCTTTACCATTATCATATCTCAGTGTAATCTATAAATTTGTAAGTTAGTTATTTAAATTTTATACAAATTAGTGTATAGGTAACCAATATAATTCAGATATAAGTTATTGTTCTAACAATTAGGGTAATATTTGAGGTTATTTCATTGTTAAATTGATCTCTTTCAAACAATTTGGAAATATTTATTATGTTCTTTTTCGTCGATATTGTTTTTAAAAGTGTTGAAACTAAAGCCAGACAGTAGTAGCCATGCGAAGCTTAATTGCAATTATTACGCATATTTTACGAACTACAGTTTCCATAATATTATGTACAGAAATTCTTAATTTACAAAATTTCTGTAATTTAGTATTTACTGAAAATGTGTTATTCAGTTTAAGTAACTTTGATTAAGGCTTTAATTAAGGGGATTTTGGTTTGATCTAAGGCCGGTAGCCCACTATCATGTTTGTCATAGAAATAGTTATGATCATAGGCAACATGCCGCCCTTTTTCTTCACGGTGGAGAAAAAGGGAGGCATACATACCTATGATCATATTTCTATGATAAATATATGATAGTGGACTATCGGCCTAATACATTAGTATAAAAATATAACCAAACATTGTATCTTAGCACATTAATATTGTTTGTTCAGGAACAAATCCAAAATGTATGCTGTGGCAGGCAAGTATGGTCGCGCGATAAATGATAAAATATCAGGCCGTCCCTATCGCACTCACAAATAGTGCAATAGGGGCGGCCTGATGTTTCATCATGCTTATACGCTTGTTTGTCTTTTGCAGGAGTTTTGAAATGTTATAATTGTTCTCTTACAGGTCACTTATTTATTTTTGTATATATTCTTACTTGTACTGTAGGGGAAATGTATCACACTAATAAAATTTATAGCCACTACCGTTTTTGTTTGTTATAGCGACCTTTTTCAAGATATTAAGGTAAGGTATTATTTTACGTTCAGTACAAGATATTATAGGTGTCATTTGAATGTCAATAATTTATATCATACCGGTATGAGAGGTAAATAATCCATAGTAGTTTTCATGTTAGAACTAGCATATTTTGATAATTGACATAGTTATAATTGACACGAGTATTTTTCGTTGTGGTATTTTGTGTATGTTCACTCTGAAACATGATATGGCATAATAATTTGGGGAAATCACACATGGATTGTCGACCTCGATACATGTAATGTCTTTCGATTTTGTGTACGACAGCTAAAATAGAAATCGTTTTCTATTTCCTTCACCAGTTTTCATACTTTTGCCAATATCAATTCGATAAAAATACAGTAAAAAAACTTTTTCATTCTACGCGCGTATGTATCAGACACGTCTCACGCTTTGGTGGTTAAAGGATGGAATGGAGGACGATTTCTATAGCTATTTGTACAGAAATTATGTCATCAAGTAAGAAAAGTGTCGTTCCACCAGCGACACGAAGCCAGTGCGGGGCCGCCTGGCCAACGGAGCCGCGCCGCCGCCCGCCGCCGACTCGCCGCGCCGCCGCGGCCGCCCGCGCCAAGACGACGTCGACCACTTCACCACGTTCCACCAGAGGGCCAAGGAGCACAACTACAACGTGGCTGTACAGGTAGATATGTGACACCGTGCGGAGTCCAGTGGAGACACAGACTCACGGCGGGAGACCCAGGCACGACGAGATAGATCACTTCACATCGTTCTATCAGAAGGCCAAGGAGCACAACTACAACGTGGCTGTACAGGTAGATATGTGACACCGTGCGGAGTCCAGTGGAGACACAGACTCACGGCGCAGTGGCGGTACAGCCATATAAGCCCAAAAGCCGGGCTTGCCCTAACATTTTTAAAATCGCGCGCTAATATTAGATATTATTAAGTTCTCCATAAGTGAAGCTCACGGCCGACCGACCATACGGTACAGACCACAGCATGTTGCCATGTTTTGCCGTGGCGCTAGTGCAGCGCGGAAGAGCACGTTCACTACGTTCAGCTATATCTTGCTCGCTCGCACTCGTTGGCTTGCAATGGGGCTTGCTCTTGCATCCTTTTTTTCCTAGCTTTTAGCCTACATTCTGCCTAGCAACTTATATAACTATTTGTAGGTATATATAGAACATTTGTTCCACGATTTAAGCCGGGCTTTTGGTATGAAGTGAGGAACAAGATTGAGCGCGCGTTTGATTGACAACTTCAAGTGTATTATTATTTAGTCGAAAGTTTTATTTGCGTTAAGTGAATGTGCTCTTCTTCGTTTTCTTGTTATTAAGTGTTTAATTCGTTTAAAAATCCAATTGACAATGGATGAATTTGTTCCTTGTGACGGTGACAAATGCGTGGTACACATATTACTCGACGAAGGCAAGGTAAAGTAGTTAAATTTTGCCCAAAAACGAGACATTATTTCCGCGCGAAAACTAACGCCCGGCTTGTGTATTTCTCAGAAAAGTGCGGCGCGTATAGAACATTTTGTAGGGCTGTGAGTTCGAAAATTGAAGATTAAGTAGTTAGATATTGCCAAAACGTACCTTTCGGCTTGCCTCACTTTGAAACCCTAGGCACGCCACTGTCACGGCGGGAGACCCAGGCACGACGAGATAGATCACTTCACATCGTTCTATCAGAAGGCCAAGGAGCACAACTACAACGTGGCTGTACAGGTAGATATGTGACACCGTGCGGAGTCCAGTGGAGACACAGACTCACGGCGGGAGACCCAGGCACGACGAGATAGATCACTTCACATCGTTCTATCAGAAGGCCAAGGAGCACAACTACAACGTGGCTGTATAGGTAGATATGTGACACCGTGCGGAGTCCAGTGGAGACACAGACTCACGGCGGGAGACCCAGGCACGACGAGATAGATTTGATTTGTTCCCTTCAAATCTATCTTTTACTAAAAAAATAAGTTTAATTCAAATTTCGGTAAGGGCATTTATTTGTGTGATGAGCACAGATATTTGTTCCCGAGTCATTTTCTATGTATATAAGTATTTGTATACATATTATATATTATCGTTGTCTGGGTACCCATAACCACAGTATAATAAAGAGTACTATCGTACAATATGGCCACTCCCGCTCCCCGCTGAAAGTGCCGCCCACCCCCTCTCGGTTACCTCACAATTACCGCCTGTCAAAAACGCGAACAGTCCACCTGTCATATGTCACTCATACAAGCATAGTACGCGTTCACCTACACGAGCTTAGACTGTGTGACTCATATATTTGATCGCCAGTGTCCGAGGTGTGCCACAAGCCTTGTTGAGCTTACCGTGGGGCTCAAATCAATCTGTGTAAGCATGTCCTATAGTATTTATTTTTATTTCATAGTTTTCTGCTGAATGACGGTGATCGGTCTGTTAACTACATTGATGGTTACAAATAACTAGTTTGGTATAACTGGTCCTACCACTATCTTACCTACCTACTACCACTATCTTATCTACTACTATCTTATCTTTGATTATGTTTGTTATTTCCGCTACCCAAAGGTTGTCTGGTAGAGATCGCTCTTTAGCGATAAGACCGCCTGTTGTCTGCCTCTATTTATAATCATTTGTTTTGTCTCCACTGTATCTTTTGCTGAGGTGTGCCAATAAAGAGTATTCTATCTATCTAGCTATCTTACCTTCCCTTTACCTTGGTTAATCACAGTGTGCTTGTTTCAGATATTCCAATACCTAGGCATGCGTGATTTGGCACACTGCGCGCGCGTGTGTCGTCTGTGGCGGGAGCTAGCGGCCACGCCGCAGCTCTGGAGGCACGTGAGGATGAAAAACTCACATGTAAGTGCTTTGTCATCCATACTAATATTATAAATGGGAAAGTGTGTGTGTCTGTTTGTTTGTCCATCTTTCACGGCAAAACGAAGCGACGAATTGACGTGATTTTTTAGGTAGAGATAGTTAAAGGGATGGAGAGTGACATAGGCTACTTTTTGTCTCTTTCTAACGCGAGCGAAGCCGCGGGCAAAAGCTGCTAGTAGATAAAATACCTAGTCACATGTTTGTTGACCTCAGCTCCGCCTCGGCCGACAATTACATGTCGGTCGAACTCAGACTCAAGGCATCTGAGGCTTTCATATTTACTGGCGAAGACGTATATGCAATTTTTCTGTCCGATGAAGCCGGGAAGCGGTAACTTCGATTAGCGCAGCAGCCTTAAATTTGACGCTTTCCTACCAAAGGACAGACAATTCATTAATATTATAGATTTTAAAGCCCTGTGTTTACTTTGGGATGGCATTGATAAATATTAGGCACTGGTCCCACCGCGAGTTAGTAAACTATGAGCTATCGGCTATAAAAACGAACAAAAGATAATCATCCCCTCGTAAATAAAAGAGATACAGCGATGTTTACAGTTACTCGCAACCCGCAAAAAAAATAATTTAAAGTTTACTTTTACGTGATCATGCAAAAACAACATCAGCCATATTAATCTATAGAATATCTATGACATGACGTCAGTCTATTTAGAAAAAATATTTGCCACTGTCACAGCCGAGCAACGACTATGAATTTTAATACAATACAGGTTGCTTCTATGGAGATTAGATTAGTACCTCTAATTACCATAGTTGATTTGAATTATGTGACGTCACTCCAATGGCCAACACCGTTTTCGGAGTTCATAATTTAAAAAAAACATACACACATCTTTAATTAAAAATACGCAGTCATCACGCACTTTTAATCCCCGCAAGCTATAAATATTGATTTCTTAAGTCAAATACTACAGAAAACAATTAATTGATGTGCTAAATTCGATACGAGTCTAGTAGCCTATTGTCATCTTACTCTCTCATATGTATTTCTACTGAAATAATAGTTTGTCACTTAAACATACCTCACTATTAATCTTTATGTAATATTTGTTTTAAAATTATACGTTTTGCCGCATAGGTAAGCGACTGGGGAGGACTATTCGCGGCGCTGCGGCGGCACGGAACAAAGCGGCTCGACCTCCGCAAGATGCTTCTCCCACAAAACGACGCCGTCTTCTGGGAGCAGTTCGGGGAAAACGTCAAACAGCTGGATCAACTAGAAAGGTATTACTACTATCCACTCTGTCAGAGGAAACTTGAAGAGACGTCCATGGGCGTCGCCAAGGGCACAATTTCTATATCAATATGCCTGGCACCATCTGCAATTCGCCTAACCCAATCAGGTATCGACGCCCTTGAGAATAGGCTACTTTCCTCTTAGTCAAATCACCTTCTTTTTAAAAACTGTCAAAACGAATTTGAACGACTTGCTAATATGGAATTCATATGAAATCGAATTGAGTGACTTCACGGTCAATTCAGTTACTTTAAATGTATTTCTACCTGACTTATTAAATAGAAATTCGTTTTAAAAATAACTTCTGTCTGTCCATGTTTTTCTAATAATTATCTGATGGTTCATTTCGTGCATGGTATAAAATATTTTATTTTAAGAACAGTAAGTTCCCTATTCTTGACCGCAACTTCAAATATGGACTCGCGCGCGAAAGTTTATGCTAAAAGACAGCCAGGACATACGTCTATCAATACATATCGTCTGTCAATCTAACCCTTCTTTATTTATTTCCCAGGATAGAGATGTGCCGCTGCCCCGCCAGCGCGGTAGAAGCGGTGTGCCGCGGCGTCTCCAACCTGCGCTCGCTCTCCGCGATCGCCATCCGCTCCGCGCTGCTCGACCCCGCGCCTCTAGGGGCCCTACCACACTTACACGAACTCAGACTCAAGAGCATGGCGGGCTTGTCACTAACGAGGGATCTACAGCCGCTAGCTGCCTTGACGAGGCTCACGCATCTATCGCTCACATCCATCAAGGTTAGTTTCAAGGTCGTGAAAACCTACACAATGACTTCCATGTCATACAACTTCGCGAAATGTAGTATGCCTCCGTTCCTTGCCGCTTGGGGCCCTACCACAGTTACACGAACTTAGACTCAAGAGCATGGCGGGCTTGTCACTAACGAGGGATCTACAGCCGCTAGCTGCCTTGACGAGGCTCACGCATCTATCGCTCACATCCATCAAGGTTAGTTTCAAGGTCGTGAAAACATACACAATGACTTCCATGTCATACAACTTCGCGAAATGTAGTATGCCTCCGTTCCGTGCCGCTTGGGGCCCTACCACAGTCACATGAGCTCCGACTAAGGAGTATGGCAGGTTTATCGCTTACGAGGGATCTACAGCCGCTAGCAGCCTTGACTTGACTAGGCTTACCCATCTATCGCTCACATCCATCAAGGTTAGTTTCAAGGTTGTGTAAACCTACACAATGACTCCCATGTCTCAACTGCGCAAAATTCATCTTGGAAGTGTGAAATTCGCTCCGCGCGGCTTGGAGCCCTACCACAGTTACACGAACTCAGACTCAAGAGCATGGCCGGTCTATCGCTTACGAGAGATCTACAGCCCCTAGCAGCTCTGACAAGGCTGACGCATCTATCGCTCACATCTATCAAGGTCAGTTTCAAGGTCGCGAAACCCCACACAACGACTTCCATGACATACATCATGCGATGCGAAGATTGAAAGTCGCACGCTCTTACCGCTTACCGCACGGCCATCAGCGCTTTTAGAAAGCTATGAAATGTTATTAAAAAAATTGCCAAAAGCTTATTTGTATTGTATATCGACAGGAACTAGGTTGGTGCGCCTGCGACGTCGTAGGCCAACTCCCGCAACTCGAATCGCTCGAGCTCGGCGAATGCAGTTTCCGCGCCGAATTCGCGCTCGTGCTCGGCAAGCTGTCGCGCCTAAAACGGCTGCGTTTGGAGCGGGGCACCGCTCAGTGCGCGGCCCCAGCCTTGCTGAGGGCTTTGGCGCTGCTACCTAATCTCACTAGCTTAGAGCTGGTCAATTTTGATGTTAAGGTGAGTCTATAGCCCCAATAGATATCGCTTTAATACACTATTGAAGTTTTCTTAGTAAGCTGTTGTGCCTAAAACGGCTGCGTTTGGAGCGGGGTACCGCTCAGTGCACGGCCCCAGCCTTACTGAGGGCTTTGGCGCTGCTACCTAATCTCACTAGCTTAGAGCTGGTCAATTTTGATGTTAAGGTGAGTCTATAGCCCCTAGATGTCGATATAATACACTATTGAAGTGTTAGTAAGCTGTCGCGCCTAAAACGGAGCGGGGTACCGCTCAGTGCGCGGCCCCAGCCTTACTGAGGGCTTTGGCGCTGCTACCTAATCTCACTAGCTAAGAGCTGGTCAATTTTGATGTTGAGTCTAATAGCCAATAGATGTCGCTATAATATCTATAACACACTATCGAGTGTTCATAGTAAGCTCTCGGGTCCTAAAGCAGCTAAGTTTAGACCGCGACATCTCTCAGTGTGCAATGTGCAGATTATATCATCTAGAATAGATGTTGCTTTAACATGAGTGGTGAGACAGTATTGGAGCAGGTACCACGAGGAACTTGTACAGTTACTAGTTGAACATTTACATGTGGTTTATTTTATTATTTGAGCATCATTTCAGAATTGAGAATTACCAATAGGGGGCCCTATTTAATCGGCGCGACGTCGACGCGGCGTCTTTTTTCATACAGTTGGTCCGACGCTACGCTCGCGAGACGCTAGATGTGAGGGGGCCTATACGGGTGTCATTTTTGAGTAGAAAAATTGAGAAATTAGTCCAAACTCAAATAAAACAATTGTTGCAGGTCGGTTTTGACGACGCGCTGGCCGAGTGTAAAAACATACAGAGGCTGCTCATCATACCGACGTACGTTTCGCAATCCGCCACCACCAACAAACAGGTACGATATTATATCACTGTGACGAGAACCGCTAGCCACCCACAGACCTATAGGCACTGGTGACTGGTCCCACCTAAAGCAATTAAGAGCCCTTATTCCTTTGAGCGCTCATCAAATTCGTGAAAAAGCCATCGATAGATGGCGTTGACGCTCGGTACGCGAGCACCGGCAACGCAACGCGTGTTTCAACACAGGCAAGAATAATCTTGATAGTTTTGAATTTAATCGCTAGTAACAATTCTTTTGGTTTTACATGGGGACTTTAAAAGTTTACAAGAGATAAGAATAGATTATGAAAACTTCCACCCATAAGGGCGTAAAAATGGGGTGCAAGTTTGTAGGGGGATGATTTTTTTTTTGTTATAGACTTGAAATTAGAGAATAAGAGAAAAGTGATTTCAGCAGCGTTTTTGGATACTTTTCTCCTAAGGGGGTAAAAAATGGAAAAATCACCAACTATCATCATGATGGAGAAGGGGGAGGTGTAGTGTGACAGGCCACACTCACACTACTACTCCTAACCACACTATATAAGTATCGGCTCACTGTAATTCTAAACACAATAAACCTATATCTCATACAAGTGAGTTCTCCTTTAGTCCCCACATCACATGGCGATCCTGCCAGTGCGGCCGTGCGCTGCACTGGCGGCGCGCCGCGCCAGCGATGGAAAAAATCATATAGCAGGGTGTCCACTTTCTGGAAAGTCAGGGAAAGTCAGGGAAAAGTCAGGGAAGCTCATAATGGTCATGGAAAGTCAGGGAAAGTCAGGGAAATGATTTGGAGGTCAGGGAAAAACTTGGCACCAAGAAAAAAAATAAAAAAGTATTGAAAAAATAATATGATTTCTTGGGTTGGCCACATCCATGACAGCAAAGACGGATTCCCGGTAGTGATTTTAAGGCCACTTAAAATTGTCTCTTTAGACTTTTTATGACAAGTACCTAGCCTCCATCCCAGTGATTGCTAACGAGAGATATCTTCATGCTCTAGCTGACCTTAATTTATCCGGCCCAAAATCGTAAATGCGGAAAAATCCACATTTTTTTTTTACATTGCGTGCCCTACCCACATATTCCAAAATGGCGAAGGGGGTCGGGAATAAATTCAGTTATTGTGATTCAGATCTAGAAAGTTGCACCACAATGTCACCATGTACAACATTCATAAGTCAGGTGCTTCTGTTAGGGCGATGTGAAAACGACAAAGACAAAGTTACGTCGCTGTCCAAGTATCTATCCGACAATCCAAAGCGGAGTTCTTCATAAAGCTAATGGCGCAAAACGTCACATAGAGGCGCAATTTGTATGAGTCAAAGGAGCATAGGAGGATAATAAGCGTGACGATGAGAGAACTTCAAACACTTGGAAACCTAAAGGCATCATGTAGTGGCAAAACACCTAAATGGGTATCCCGACGCTGACAACAAAGAAAAAATTTCGCGCTCGCTTCGCTCGCGTTTACTATTTTTCATTTCGTAAATTTAAATTCCCTTTATTTTTCGTGAAAGTTTCGTGAATTTTTCATGAAATTTAAGATTTTTTTGGAATCATTCCGCAACTTGCACATAACTACTCTGCTCTGATAGACTAGGTACCTACTCCATTTTGTTTCCTATGTTATGTACATAATAACTACTACCAGCCCCAGTGACGTAAAAAAGGGGAAAAAATTTCGCGCTCGCTGCGCTCGCGAGATGTTTGTTTTCTGGTGTAGGATTTCTAAGGGCGCCGAAACTCAAATTCGCTCTACCCTGATGCACGGGCCGGCACTGGTATAGCGAAAAGTAAATGGCGATAACTACCAACTACAGATTTCGTTTACGTTAGTTTTATAAAACCAGAAATTAAAGTTTAATAATTAACCTTAGGTACAAAAGTATGAACTGCCTTGCAAATTTTAATATTTCGTGCTTTAGAAAACAAACATATTCCAGAAAAAAAATTGGATTGACAGACAGACAGACGCACGAGTGATCCTATAATGGTTCCGTTTTTCCTTTTTAAGGTACGGAACCCTAAAAAACTTTTAGGTTTTTTTTTTTCAAGACAGAAAAAAAACGTTTTTTACCTAAGCACCCTTTTGCTTAGGTAAAAATTGAAAATTTGGTCAGGGAAATTTTCTTAAATGGTCATGGAAAGTCAGGGAAAAGTCAGGGAATTTTTTTTGGCTTTAGTAGTGGACACCCTGTATAGGAATTTAATGGACAAATGTGCGAAACATAAATCAAAAGTGATATTGACAATGTGACAGTGCTGCATAGTGGACAGTGGATTTAACAATGTATTCTTATAAAGTGCGTCGGACTGATAATAAGCACTCGGTGAAATACTTGAGTTACTTTAATAAAAAAAAAGGAAGTCGGAAAAGTGAAATACATAAAAATGGAATTATGCAACATCGGTAAAGGAAAAAGGCGGAAAGTGTAAGGATGGTTTGGAGCAGGGAGTAGTTCGTGTCCTTTGTCGAGAAACTCGAGAATGGCATCTACGGGTCCAGGAGCAGCTGTTGCTGCTGCAGCAGTGTTGACAAAAGTTAGGTCGTGTACTCCGTGTAGGGAATCAAAAACTTAAGAAAGTGATGTAAGTGAACCGTGCCAGAACTAAGTAAAAAGGACATTTTATAAGTTTAATTATCTACAGTATGTATAAGTTTTTATGACTGATTTTTTTTCTTGTTCATTATTTTGTAAGCTAAATTGATTTTAAAATAATAAACTAAATAACATAACTGAGTAGGACTATGTCCCTTGCTGACGAAACTAATACTTATACTTATGGTTAAAGGTTGATAGGTATTTGGTACATAGTTATTGTGTATCTAAATGTAATTTTTAATGAAATCAAATCAATCCGAACATTTTAAACTGTATGATTATACCTTAAATGTTTTCAATTTCAAATATATAATTTCATAAATGTGTCAATGTTTTAAATGTATCGCGAATACATTGCGCAAGTTACTTAGAGGTAATTTCAACATAACTTTAGTCACGATGCCACCGCGATGGTAAAGTATGCGCCTTCTGTAATTACAGATCAAATTTCAGTAAACATTGTGTCATTATTATGCACCTGTTTAGATCCTTTAGGTACAATATAAATTTCACCATAACATTTCTTGATAAAATAAAGATTCACTTTTAATACTTATCTATGTATGATTTAATGATTTGGTTTAGTTAATATTAATTAAGAGAATAATGTTATAATTAGACTATTAGAATTCTTTTTAAGATGACGGATATCGTATGAATATTTGTAATTATCGGATATGACATGTTTTTGTAATAATGGATATGAAATTAAAATGTTAAATTATAATAATGAATATGAATAATGTATAAAAAAAATAGTAACGGGATATGTATGATTTGTTTTACAGTGTAGGTATAGGTGTGCTATGGTCAGATTTGCTTGAAAGTTGGATTTTATGGTTGGAGGTTTTAAGTTTGAAATTGAATGTGTGTACTAATGAGAAGATACGGAAAGTAATATTATATTTCTTAGAAGATATTGAATTTCTTATGTGTTGAAGGTTTCACGGTGTTGAGTAAGTGTTTGGATTTTGAATGTTTTTTTTTTCGTGAGAGGGTAATGTGAAAGGAATAAAGTGAATATGTATAAATAAATATGCCTGTCGCATCAACGATGGCCCGAGAGGCGTCGTTGTGCGATTAGGTTAGCAAGGGTACGCCAGGATACAAGGCAGGCACGGAATCCTTGGCCGTCTGACCATGATTTGGTCGAGTATCAATCGTGGGGACGCCTTGGACACGTGGAAGGTTTTGATGTGTGTTAAAAGAACTGCCTGTATGTGTAAAAAAAATTTATGTGTGCGCGCTTAAAATAAATATACTTGTATCCTGAGCTAATAAATAAATAAATAAAAGGTCGGCCGACCAAGTAAATGCGTTGTGTACCCTTGCCAAGTATTGCACGCTTTAGATGCACAATGAAATAAAATGTTATGTTATGATATATTATAGTAAATGAGACGTCTATTAAGGAAAATAAATGTAACACTTGCAAGTTTAGTGAAATGTGGTACCAGACAAATGTGGAAATGACAAAAACGTGGTGTATTGACGAATACACTGCGTACATCAAAATGAAGTTAGGTTTTTTTTTAATTTTGCTTCGTTGGATCTTTTAAGTTATATCTTTTCATGTTAATCTAAGGGTTCTTCTTATTATTAGTGTGTTGGTTTAAATATATGTTTGATCATCTATCGTATTGGTCTAAATATTTCGTTAAGTTATACTGGAATTCTGCTATTGGTTAGGAATCTGAATTAAGTATATTTTTAATGTTAATTTTTAAGTTCAAAATGTAACAAATGTTTAATTGTTGAAGATATTTTTTTACATGTAACTCATTAGGTTATTATAAATTTTGAGTTTCATTTTGTCATCGAAGCGCTCAGAAATTAGTTTATAGTTAGTACTTAATTTTTTTGAAAAATGTTTTTTTTTTCTATATTATTGTTGTAGGAATATAGATATTTTTCTTTCGATTTATATTGGATATTACATTGTTATTAATATGATATTTAATACAGCGTATTTCTCTAAAATTTTAAATTTAATTAGTAACTAATAGGCTTATTATTTAAATTAAAAAAGTGTTTTAACCATCATAAAAAATAAAATTTCTAATTGACTATAAAATGCCTATATATGGTTGTCGATTCATGTATTTGTTTAACTTTTGTATTATTTTGTTCATGTCGTACTATTCACGCTGCAATAATAAAATGACTATACAATGTTTGCTACCTAAAAAAAAAGATTAATCCCAATGGATAATTAATCTTTTTTTTCCCTGGGGAGGGAGATGTAGTGTGACAGGCCACACTCACACTACTACTCCTAACCACACTATATAAGTATCGGCACACTGTAATTCTAAACACAATAAACCTATATCTCATACAAGTGAGTTCTCCTTTAGTCCCCACATCACAGAGGGTTGGGGTTGAAAGATATTACTTTTTTGTTTCTCTGTGCTACAGTCACCGTCATAAAGGAGTGATGAGATTTCTATACCTAGTCGCTATAGATCGTTCGACAATTTCGTATGACATTTCAAAGAGTATATGACAAGGTACAGAAATCATCACTTATTTATGCCGGTGACTGTACACTGTATGGATAGTAGTGGTAAACGGTAGTAAACAAAAAATCATATTTCGGCGCTATTATTTTAGGGTTCCGTACCTCAAACAGGAAAAAGGAATTATTGGATCACTCGTGCCTCTGTCTGTCCGTCTGTCACAGCCAATTTTCTCTAAAACTACTGAACCGATTTACTGTAATTTTGCATACATATGTTGTTCCTTTGACCCAAAGACGAATATCATCATCTTCCTTGCGTTATCCCGGCATTTTCCACGGCTTATGGGATCCTGGGGTCCGCTTTGTCAACTAATCCCAAAGTTTGTATTAAATAGAGTAGAGATATTGTATTAAATAATTTTTAGTCAAGTAAGATAAGATTTTTAGGCCAGTAAGTAAGATTTCATTATTATTGTCAGCCAGTTTAAAATAGGCCAAAAATGTAATATGACGTGATTAATGAACGCCCCTTAACTATAGGGTAACCAGAACCACACTTCAGGACTTGAATTATCTCCTGACAGTCCTGACCTTGGACCTCATCTAGATCGATGCTGCTCGTTAGCCCAAATCTAATGAGCCCAAACATGTGGAGTTACGATGAGTAGAATAGCAGTTCTGTTGACCATCTTCTGACTCCATCACGACACGTTGGAACTCATTTAGATCAATGCTGCTCGTCAGCCCAAATCTAATGAGCCCAAATATGGTGGGGTTATGATGAGTAGAATAGCAGTTCTGTTGACCATTTCCTGACTCCATCACGACACGTTGGAACTCATTTAGATCGATGCTGCTCGTCAGCCCAAATCTGGGGAGCCCAAATATGGTGGAGTTATGATGAGTAGAATAGCAGTTCTGTTGACCATCTCCTGACTCCATCATGAGACCCTGGACCTCATCTAGATCAATTCTGCTCGTCAGCCCAAATCTAATGAGCCCAAACATGGTGGAGTTATGATGAGTAGAATAGCACTTCTGTTGACCATCTCCTGACTCTATCATGAGACCTGGAACCTCATCTAGATCGATTCTGCTCGTCAGCCCAAATCTAATGAGCCCAAACATGGTGGAGTTATGATGATTAGAATAGCAGTTCTGTTGACCATCTCCTGACTCCATCGTGAGACCTTGAACCTCGTCTAGATCGATTCTGCTCGTCAGCCCAAATCCAATGAGCCCAAACATGGTGGAGTTATGATGAGTAAAATAGCAGTTCTGTTGACCATCTCCTGACTCCATCATGAGACCTTGGACCTCATCTAGATCGATTCTGCTCGTCAGCCCAAATCTAATGAGCCCAAACATGGTGGAGTTATGATGAGTAGAATAGCAGTTCTGTTGACCATCTCCTGACTCCATCATGAGACCTTGGACCTCATCTAGATCGATTCTGCTCGTCAGCCCAAATCCAATGAGCCCAAACATGGTGGAGTTCCGATGAGTAGAATAGGAGTTCTGTTGACCATCTCCTGACTCCATCATGAGACCTTGGACCTCATCTAGATCGATTGTGCTCGTCAGTCCAAATCTAATGAGCCTAAACATGGTGGAGTTAGGATGAGTAGAATAGCAGTTCTTTTGACCATCTCCTGACTCCATCATGAGACCTTGGACCTCGTCTAGATCGATTCTGCTCGTCAGCCCAAATCCAATGAGCCCAAACACGGCGGAGTTATGATGAGTAGAGTAGCAGTTCTGTTGACCATCTCCTGACTCCATCATGAGAACCAGAACCTCGTCCTGGTCCCGAAATATAGTCAAAATTCAAACTCTCATCAGATTTCAAGTAAAAATTGAAATCCATATAACCATCTGAAATGCAAATCGATTTCTAAAATTGCATGTATAAAAATCAGGCGGACCGTATGCTTGTTTGCCACTGACAGGATCAAGATTTGTTTAGTCGCAGTATACAGCATTTCTCGGAACTATTTAGCTGCTTACGAAAGCAAGATTTAGATTCAGATTCATTTATTTCATAATACAAATTACAGTATAAATTGCATGTCAATCTACAAGAATTCATATTACGATCGTCAAATACAATAATATAAATAATTTCATAATACCTAGTTCTAAAAATAAACGATTTAACAATATCTAATTAATGTTTAAGTATTATCTCCTGTAGCTGATCGTCAAATTACACAAATATAAGTCAAATTACAAGAAATTCAAATAACATAATATATCGATTTATAATAACAACCTAATTTAGAACATGGTATTCAAAATGTATTAATTTCAATATATTATCTCCTGCAGTGGATCGTCAAAATAACCATTCATATATTCATTAACAGAATAAAACGGTCTATCCAACAAAAAATCTCTCAATAGGCGTTTGAATGTTTGGTCGCACAGTTCATTTCTTACGGTGGCTGGAAGTCGTTCATAATATGTTGGTCCTATGACGCGAGGGTTTTTTTGCGCTAAGGCCATGCGCCGGGGAACTGTTCTTAACCGTCCAGTGGAACGGATGTTTATACCCGAAACATGAACGCGTTTAAAGTCAGATATATTGTTTCTAACAAACATTATAACTTCAAACAGGTATTGTGAAAAATGGGTCATAATGCGTTGTTCCACAAATATGTCTCTGCATGAGTGTCTTGTATTCACTCCGGCCAAAGTACGTAGCGCTTCGCTTTTGCATTATAAAGACGCGCTTCGAATCCGTCGAGTTACCCCATATTATTATTCCGTACGATATTAATGAGTGGAAATGGGCAAAGTATACAGATCTAAAGGCATCGTGTGATATTATGGGTTTTAACTTTCGAAGTGCAAAAACAGCTCCGCTCAATTTAGCACAAAGTTTATCGACATGACTTTTCCAGTTCAAGTTGGAATCTATGACGAACCCTAGAAACCGGTTTTCGCCACATATAGGCATAGGGGTGTTTAAGAAGCAAGGGGGTATTTCAACTTGACGTCCCGAGAAAAGCATGATATTCGACTTCGTTATATTTAAGAGGCCGTCAATATCAAAAAGTAGAAAATCGTAAAATTGGTAGTTTTCTACGTCCGGTTTTAGTCTCAGTATATACTTATTGATAAGAAAAGCACTTGTTTTAAACAGCGCGTATTCTTATCTACAAAATCAGTAGTTAACATCAAGGAAAAGATACTCCCTGAATTAATTATGATTTTTTTCCTGACGCTAGTTTAAGAAAACCCGCAAATAGTGCTCACGTCTGAGTGAGCTGAGCTCAATTTTGTATACTTTAGGCTGCTAAAATTGATGCTGTCGCATTACTTATATCCTAAACTAAAAATTCAGGCCCCGTAGCCAAATGGCATTTCTCCGACGCGAAACGAAAACGAAACGTAGTCTGGCTCTGTCGCGCCAATACGCAAGAGCGATAGTGATAGATATCTACTAGCGTTTCGTATCGTGAGCGTTTGTGCCATTCGGCTAGCCACCCAGTAGTTTACATGTGTGTTATCATGCTACTAAAATACAGTAAATGGAAGTTAAACGACATCAATATTTGTCTAAAAATACTTCGAATCAAATGGCAATTACTTCGAAAACCTTTTAGGCAAACAAAAGGCTTTCTTGATAATTATAAACTTTAAGTATGTGTATGCAAAATAGTGTGTAATACAAATCAGGAAACACTTCCAATTTTAGATACATACTTACTTAAAGATGTAACTAAAATGCGGTCGGCCCCTGTCGGCATCTTCATAAATTTGAATATGTACGACCGTGTTTTAGTTTTAAAATAATGTTATTTTATAAGCTAGATAACTGGACTACAGAATTATTACCTTTTCATATTTTTCCTTACAAAGAGAACGAATAAAATCAATGTTGAATATAAAATTTCGTAAATTTTCCATACAAACATCAAAACTGCGAACAGATTCTATTGAGTCAGACGCCCGATCGGGCTCGTTCGGAGCGGACGTGTCGCCAAATTTGCTCCAATGACATTTGTTTTTGACACTGGAAATCATATACGGATACAAAAAGATTGCCAGTGCTATGAATGTATTCAAAAGTAATAAGGTAAATAAATATCGTCACGTCTAAAAGAGTCTCAGTTTAAAATCGTTTTTTTTGTGTTGTTTACTACTTATTATTGTTGAGAAATAAAAAATATATGTAACTTTAATACAATGATAAGAAATATAGGTATTTTTTGTCTTCTAAACTTTATTAAAATGAAAGAGTTTTAAAATTAATTTTAACTCGTTGGACTTTATTTTCATTATACTGGTCACATTATTTAGTGTGTCAGTGTGTGTAACATTCTCTTTCGCGGAGAGACATTCAGTGTGGCGTATGAAAAAACTAACAGAACTAATCATTATAATTATATTCTATAAACGATTATTTACGTAAATGGCGAAATTAAATAATTGTAATAATATATTATCTTATCACAAAATTGTTCTGTATGACTTACCTTCTTACGTTCAATATAATTTTTAAATGGTTTTTGCACACGGGGCACGTAACCTTAGATTCAGACAACTTTAACTAAATTTTGAAAATTATTATTTTAATGCGTGAAATAATTAGTTAAAAGAAAGAAAGATGAACTTAATGATCAAATGGATGAAAGATTGTCGCAAGATTTTCAGACGAACATAAAGTTCTTCTGGAAATCCGTTCGCCTAGCCAGAGGTAAGAGTTCAGACTCTGAGCTAAAATCGGTGAAAGATTCGAATGGAAGTTTGCTGAATGGGGAAGAATGTATTCTAAAGAGATGGCAGGAGTATTTTGAAAGCCTGTTTGAAAGGGAGGAAGCACTTGTTTTAAACAGCGCGTATTCTTATCTACAAAATCAGTAGTTAACATCAAGGAAAAGATACTCCCTGAATTAATTATGATTTTTTTCCTGACGCTAGTTTAAGAAAACCCGCAAATAGTGCTCACGTCTGAGTGAGCTGAGCTCAATTTTGTATACTTTAGGCTGCTAAAATTGATGCTGTCGCATTACTTATATCCTAAACTAAAAATTCAGGCCCCGTAGCCAAATGGCATTTCTCCGACGCGAAACGAAAACGAAACGTAGTCTGGCTCTGTCGCGCCAATACGCAAGAGCGATAGTGATAGATATCTACTAGCGTTTCGTATCGTGAGCGTTTGTGCCATTCGGCTAGCCACCCAGTAGTTTACATGTGTGTTATCATGCTACTAAAATACAGTAAATGGAAGTTAAACGACATCAATATTTGTCTAAAAATACTTCGAATCAAATGGCAATTACTTCGAAAACCTTTTAGGCAAACAAAAGGCTTTCTTGATAATTATAAACTTTAAGTATGTGTATGCAAAATAGTGTGTAATACAAATCAGGAAACACTTCCAATTTTAGATACATACTTACTTAAAGATGTAACTAAAATGCGGTCGGCCCCTGTCGGCATCTTCATAAATTTGAATATGTACGACCGTGTTTTAGTTTTAAAATAATGTTATTTTATAAGCTAGATAACTGGACTACAGAATTATTACCTTTTCATATTTTTCCTTACAAAGAGAACGAATAAAATCAATGTTGAATATAAAATTTCGTAAATTTTCCATACAAACATCAAAACTGCGAACAGATTCTATTGAGTCAGACGCCCGATCGGGCTCGTTCGGAGCGGACGTGTCGCCAAATTTGCTCCAATGACATTTGTTTTTGACACTGGAAATCATATACGGATACAAAAAGATTGCCAGTGCTATGAATGTATTCAAAAGTAATAAGGTAAATAAATATCGTCACGTCTAAAAGAGTCTCAGTTTAAAATCGTTTTTTTTGTGTTGTTTACTACTTATTATTGTTGAGAAATAAAAAATATATGTAACTTTAATACAATGATAAGAAATATAGGTATTTTTTGTCTTCTAAACTTTATTAAAATGAAAGAGTTTTAAAATTAATTTTAACTCGTTGGACTTTATTTTCATTATACTGGTCACATTATTTAGTGTGTCAGTGTGTGTAACATTCTCTTTCGCGGAGAGACATTCAGTGTGGCGTATGAAAAAACTAACAGAACTAATCATTATAATTATATTCTATAAACGATTATTTACGTAAATGGCGAAATTAAATAATTGTAATAATATATTATCTTATCACAAAATTGTTCTGTATGACTTACCTTCTTACGTTCAATATAATTTTTAAATGGTTTTTGCACACGGGGCACGTAACCTTAGATTCAGACAACTTTAACTAAATTTTGAAAATTATTATTTTAATGCGTGAAATAATTAGTTAAAAGAAAGAAAGATGAACTTAATGATCAAATGGATGAAAGATTGTCGCAAGATTTTCAGACGAACATAAAGTTCTTCTGGAAATCCGTTCGCCTAGCCAGAGGTAAGAGTTCAGACTCTGAGCTAAAATCGGTGAAAGATTCGAATGGAAGTTTGCTGAATGGGGAAGAATGTATTCTAAAGAGATGGCAGGAGTATTTTGAAAGCCTGTTTGAAAGGGAGGAAGCAAATATGCTAACCTCAGGTTTGAATGGAAACTTATCAATGGATGAAATTAGCATGGATGAGATTGTGAAAGCATTGAAAGGTATGAAATCAGGTAAGGCTGCAGGATATGACAAGGTCTCCGCCGAGATGCTGAAGGCTGGATAGGGCATTGTAGCGAGTCAGTTGTATCGCCTTTTCAATTTGTGCTTCAGTACCGGCCGGGTACCTAAGGACTGGTGCAAGGCCGTCATCGTTCCTCTTTACAAGGGAAAAGGCTCACGACTGGACTGCAAAAACTACAGGGGCATTAGCTTACTCAGCATCGTCGGAAAACTGTATGCGAAAGTGTTGATTGAGAGAGTAGTGAGAGTAACCGACGAGAAAGTGTGGGATGCACAGGCGGGATTTAGAAAGGGTATGGGATGTTCGGATCAAGTCTTTTCCTTACGATGCATAGCCGAAAAGTTTTTGGCCAAAGGTCAAAAGGTCTATTGCGCTTTCGTGGACTTGGAAAAGGCGTATGATAGAGTGATGAGGAATGAATTGTGGTCGGTAGTGTCCATGTATGGAGTAGGCAGTCAACTCGTTCAAGCACTGAAATCTCTTTATGAGGATTCCAGTGCTTGCGTGAGAATAAACGGGTCATACACTGAGTGGTTTAGCATCGAAAAGGGTGTTAGACAGGGATGTGTAGCGTCGCCGTGGCTGTTTAATTTATTCATGGATAGTTGTTTGCAAGATCTGAAAGATTATGATTGTGGGTTGAGAATGGAAGGGTTACTGGTCAAATGTCTCCTATATGCCGATGACCTAGTATTACTTGCGTCGTCGGCCGAGGAGTTACAACTGATGGTAACAAGAGTGCATGCATCCTTCGAGAGGAAAAGAATGAGAATGAATGTCAGTAAGACGAAAGTAATGGTATTTGAAAGAGATGAGATTATGACAGATTGCGAAATTGAGATCGATAATGAAAGTTTGGAACAAGTGAAAGAGTTTGTGTATTTGGGAACGTTGTTTACAAGGGACGGTAAACATGGAAAAGATATTGAAAGGAGAGTGAATGCTGGGAATAGAGTGAATGGAGCACTAAACGCTTTTATGGGCAGCCAGAAAGTGTCGCAAAAAGCACGTCTGGCAGTGCATAGAGGAGTTTTGGTGCCTACACTTATGTATGGTAGTGAAAGTTGGGTGTGGGAGAAAAGACTTCAAAGTCAAGTGAATGCCGTGGAAATGAGAGCGTTAAGAAGCATGGCTGGTGTAAAGTTGAGTGATAGGATCAGAAATAGCGTGATAAGAGAGAAGTGTGGAGTGGATGTAGATGTGGTGACAAAGATTGAGATGGGTATGTTAAGGTGGTTTGGGCATGTAGAGAGGATGGATGAGAGGAGATTAACGAAGAAAGTATATGAAAAAGGAGTGGAAGGGTCAGTTGGTAGTGGAAGACCTAGGCGAACTTTTCTTGATCAAATCGGGGAAATATTGCAAAAAGGCCAGGTCAGAAGTACTCGAAACCGACGAGCGTGTATGAGAAACGTTATGAAAGTGTGTGAAGCGAAAGTGGTTTGTCAGGATCGTAGTAAATGGAAATCCGTGATCTCTGCCTACCCCTCTGGGAAACAGGCGTGATTGTATGTATGTATGTATGTATGTATTATTTTAATGAAGAATTCTATATATGGCAACAATTTTACATGTAAACTGACTGTCAACCTCTGTTCATACATACTCGTAACCTCAACCTTTGTCTCAGTGCATTTATAACGGATGTTATAATGGCTAAACCGATCAGGAACAGTGAATTATTTTAATTCATTCGGAAAAGGGTTTAACCATTTATAATTAGAATAAACGAAGCACTGTTTTTTACACCAGAGTTGTTTTGATTTTATATGGTGTTTGCACAAATTTATTTTGAAAAATAATCGGAGTCAATTCGTGTGAGATGGTAACACTAAATTGACACTGTCCGCAATCTAAACACGCGGCAGCGTGTCAAGCCAAGTTCAAGTAACCGAACTGGCAGACAACATCGTGTGTAATATTACACGAACTATTTGGAGCCTCTATGGGCGTCCTCACAACAAAAACTATTTCACATAAACGTCTTAAATTTGGCTCTTATATTGATATTTGTGACATACTCGTACATATTATGTGCCTGTCGTGATTGTTTCACCTGATGGTCTGATCGGAAGATTAGACCATTTCGTTGGATCTCCTTCTTGTTTATGTCTTATTATTTGTAACGTTTATTTTGTGTGTGTGTTAACGAATAAATTAATTATATTCTATTCTATTCTATTATAAAAGTTATAAGAAATTATATTTTATGTCATCAATTGTCATAAAACATTTTGAGGACTGCCATTGAACTTGGCACCCGTTTAGATCTCACTGCTTTTGTCGTTGACGCCAACAACCAAGGCATATATAATATTGAACTTGGCTCATATTTCCCTTTTTTGGTTTTGATGGGATTTTAACGTTACAACTGATCTTCAGTGAAACTATAGACCTGTCTTAAGTTCCTCTCACTTAGGTCACTGACCTCTTCCAGTAAATTGCGGTAGTGTGCGAAAAGTATGTTGGTGAGTGTGACGTGCGTTAGTGTGTGTAAATGGGGTAATTTGACAGATACTGAATTTTTACCCATCGTGACGGGCTCTTAAGAGCAATCCGTTTGCAGAAAACCACAGTCTCAGCTGTCCGCATGCCTCGATAACTTTTTCATTGAGCTGTTCGTATGTTTGGGCACTAGCTATAACTGTGGTATCGTCAGCAAATAACACAGAGAACCCTGTTGTAATGGCTGATGGAAGGTCATTAACAAAAAGTAAGAATAGGAGCGCCGGACGATCGAACGCAGGTCCGTTGTCTACGAGCGCTCGGCGCAGACTGAGCGGGCCCGTGTCAGCACAGTGTATTTTATTCGAATTTTAGGTGCTTTAATAAAATGTCTATCGACAGAAAGGTATGTCCTATATGTATGATTTTTTTTTATTATGTCAACAAGAAGTTCTAGTTTAGGATATTTTTGTTTAAGAGTTACAATATACGCAGGAACCGCAGGAAAAATACATAATGTAAACCTCTTTTTATCGAAAAAATGGGGAAGACACGGAAGGTTATTTATCCTCCATTTCAAATAAATCTTAAAATGTTAAACGTTGATTACCTCGTATAGGATATAATAAATAGGATTGTGATCATTTATTACCCCAAATGACATTTTTAACAGCACAATCACGATTCGAAACGAGTTATTCCACTATGAAATTTGAAAACGTCTTCCGAAGAAACTGATTTTTTTGAAGTATAAAAAGACATATTTTAAAATATTATCCAATTATTACCTAGCTTAAGATATATTCTTTTAGGAACATTATCAGTTTTTTAATAATCATTTATAGTTTCTTTATAATTTTGAATGAAAAAGGTTACATTTTGCCAAAAACGCTCGTCTTTAGGAATAAGGCCTCTTAAGCTATGAGCTCCTTGTGGTATTCATTTCATTTCATATCGATTCTGCAGGGCGATTATGCTCGCAATTTTATCAATTATCAACAGGATAAAGCATCCGTCACGTTCTGCATGGGTAGCATGGTCGCGCGATAGACGATAAAATATCAGGCCGTCCCTATCGCACTATTAGTAAGTGCGATAGGGACGGCCAGATGTTTTTATCATTTATCGCGCGACCATAGTCGTCGTTTTTTAGTCTATACTCCGTTTCTTTTAAGATTAGAACTATCTGTCAAACGGGCAAACGAAGAAGCAGTGGTCGTAAACCTTCCTCCTTCGATTTCGGCCGATACCACTGATTTCTCGGAACTTATGTACATAGTGTAGATTGTTAGATAGTATAATTGTAGATAGTGACAGTGACGTTTCGAAAGAGCGAAAAATAGAGCATAGTGTGAGAACTCTGCCTCTTTAGGTTTTTTAATGTACAACCTTTCCATGAAAAATTACAAACACAATTTATTAAAATTCTTAGCTTTTCATCTTAGAATATAAATTAACCAAAGTTATGTTTCTTATATGTTGACAACGCTGAGTAATGTATGTATTAATAAAACGCTATAATAAATACGAGATATTTATTAACTCGTATTCACTGTTCGATCCGCAGAATGTGCCCGATAAAAAACCTTATATCTCGTTCTTGACAGGTCTCTCTAATGCTAAAAAAAACGAAGTATACCAATCGATGACAAATTGTAACTAATTCAGTAACACAATGTAAATGGTTCCCCGCGACACAGGCACAGCCTAGTGCGAGGACCCCTGGAAATGTAGAAACCTAACTCTGTTAATAAACTTTCTTTCTTTCTTATTGTAATTTATTCATAAAGATATATACCGATAAATGTAATTAATAATATAATATAATAATTTATTTTACTTATACACCATTCCATCGACATGTAACAATTGTTATTAATAAATATATTTCATTTCATTTCTGTCTGCCTGGTAAGTATACAGTGGGAGAGTGATAGGTGTCTTATCCACGTTGATAAGAGATAAAATTGGAAGCATGATAGGCCGGCTGATCTGCTTAGTTTACTAAGCTATAGGACAATTTTTTTAATCGCTAAACTGACTAAATCGCTTCAATAAGGATGCGTTCGGATTACGATGGGGCTGTGTTGGCTGCTTTCGTGGTCTCACAAATGGTCTCGTCGGAAGATCAGCGCGCTCCGGGTCAGCATTATGCTGAGACGGGACCATTTCGTGATAAACTTATCATTTCATTGTACGTTTGTAGTTTTAGTAATACTGTTTTTTTTTGCATATTGTGTAGTTTTAAGTTTGTTACGAATTAATATTTTGATTGATTAATTGAAACTTTATCCAGGTGTTAAGCGGCGTGCTGCGACTGAAAGACACCCTCACCCACCTAATGTGGGGCGTCACCATCGAGCTGCTCCGCGTGACGGAGCTCTTCATCGACCAATGCGAGCAGGGCGCCGAGCGCCGCCGCGACGTGGGAGAGTGCATCCCGGTGCTCAAGCCTGTGCCCGGCTGCAGGCTGCCGCCGGATAACACCAAGCAGGAGGCGCGCACACCGCCGCAGGTACACACACACACACACACACACACACACCAGTGCGAGCAGGGCGCCGCCGCGACGTGGGAGAGTGCATCCCGGTGCTCAAGCCTGTGCCCGGCTGCAGGCTGCCGCCGGATAACACCAAGCAGGAGGCGCGCACACCGCCGCAGGTACACACACACACACACACACACACACACCAGTGCGAGCAGGGCGCCGCCGCGACGTGGGAGAGTGCATCCCGGTGCTCAAGCCTGTGCCCGGCTGCAGGCTGCCGCCGGATAACACCAAGCAGGAGGCGCGCACACCGCCGCAGGTACACACACACACACACACATACACCAGTGCGAGCAGGGCGCCGCCGCGACGTGGGAGAGTGCATCCCGGTGCTCAAGCCTGTGCCCGGCTGCAGGCTGCCGCCGGATAACACCAAGCAGGAGGCGCGCACACCGCCGCAGGTACACACACACACACACACACACACACACCAGTGCGAGCAGGGCGCCGCCGCGACGTGGGAGAGTGCATCCCGGTGCTCAAGCCTATGCCCGGCTGCAGGCTGCCGCCGGATAACACCAAGCAGGAGGCGCGCACACCGCCGCAGGTACACACACACACACACACATACACCAGTGCGAGCAGGGCGCCGCCGCGACGTGGGAGAGTGCATCCCGGTGCTCAAGCCTGTGCCCGGCTGCAGGCTGCCGCCGGATAACACCAAGCAGGAGGCGCGCACACCGCCGCAGGTACACACACACACACACACACACACCAGTGCGAGCAGGGGCGCCGCCGCGACGTGGGAGAGTGCATCCCGGTGCTCAAGCCTGTGCCCGGCTGCAGGCTGCCGCCGGATAACACCAAGCAGGAGGCGCGCACACCGCCGCAGGTACACACACACACACACACACACACACACCAGTGCGAGCAGGGCGCCGCCGCGACGTGGGAGAGTGCATCCCGGTGCTCAAGCCTGTGCCCGGCTGCAGGCTGCCGCCGGATAACACCAAGCAGGAGGCGCGCACACCGCCGCAGGTACACACACACACACACACACACATACACCAGTGCGAGCAGGGCGCCGCCGCGACGGGAGAGTGCATCCCGGTGCTCAAGCCTGTGCCCGGCTGCAGGCTGCCGCCGGATAACACCAAGCAGGAGGCGCGCACACCGCCGCAGGTACACACACACACACACACACATACACCAGTGCGAGCAGGGCGCCGCCGCGACGTGGGAGAGTGCATCCCGGTGCTCAAGCCTGTGCCCGGCTGCAGGCTGCCGCCGGATAACACCAAGCAGGAGGCGCGCACACCGCCGCAGGTACACACACACACACACACATACACCAGTGCGAGCAGGGCGCCGCCGCGACGTGGGAGAGTGCATCCCGGTGCTCAAGCCTGTGCCCGGCTGCAGGCTGCCGCCGGATAACACCAAGCAGGAGGCGCGCACACCGCCGCAGGTACACACACACACACACACACACCAGTGCGAGCAGGGCGCCGCCGCGACGTGGGAGAGTGCATCCCGGTGCTCAAGCCTGTGCCCGGCTGCAGGCTGCCGCCGGATAACACCAAGCAGGAGGCGCGCACACCGCCGCAGGTACACACACACACACACACACACACACACCAGTGCGAGCAGGGCGCCGCCGCGACGTGGGAGAGTGCATCCCGGTGCTCAAGCCTGTGCCCGGCTGCAGGCTGCCGCCGGATAACACCAAGCAGGAGGCGCGCACACCGCCGCAGGTACACACACACACACACACAGAGAGAGAGAGAGAGAGCTCTTAAGCCCAGTTGCATCAACCACATTCGTCAGACACATCATAGTCACGCAGCAGACGTCTATAGAATTTCACGTACAATAAAATTTAACGAACGCTTTAACGGTGACAGACGGTTTGATGCAACCGGCCCTTAGAGTGTCGGGCATCGCCTAACTCCTCAGTGTATACACACACACCCGTACACCCGGCTGCATGCTCCCACCAGCCAGATAATATACCATGCAGAAGAAGCTGAAATAGCTCCTCTTTACGGAGCGAAACATACACGGTGAAATAAAAAGGACCGTAAAAACTTTCCGTAGTGACTTTTGAGGTCGTAATTAGGGAATGCAATCTCGTTCTCGCGAGATCTCTTTTGTACGAGATCTCGGTCATATTTAGCGAGATTGATCTCGGCCGAAAAATTGACGAGATCTCGCGAGATCAACGAGATTGAACTCAAGCATAAAAAGCTCGCGAAATGACTAGACATGTTTCTTTCCCAAGCTGTAAATGATTTATATGAACTATATCATTTAACTGGACTCGCCAACTCGTTAACTCAGTAGAGATCTAGAGACTCAACTCGCTTATTTCGCTCAATAATTTACCTATCTGAGTTCGGAATGACGAATGACAGATTCAGACCGTTTCGAAATAATTCGAAGGGTATCAGCCAGGCCTATTTGCGTGATTCGCCATTATGGTATTACACATACGGCTGTGTGTATATAGCCATCTATTTTACGAATTTTCGTGCACAGAGTTTTGTTGGATGTCGAGAGAGCAGAAGCCTACAACAACTTCACTACGGCTGTCGTTTGTTAGGCAACCAATAACAATTTATATTAACACTCAAAAAATCAAATGATTGTATTATATATTTTTTATTTCTTTTTTAAATAGTCACACTACTATATATTGTAATATGTTATTATTATATATTTAACGGTCTGGCCTAGCCCAGCGGGTAGTGACCCTGACTGCTACGCCGCGGTCTCGGATTTCATTTCAATCCCGGTAAGGGCATTTATTCATGAATGTTCTCTATGTATCTAAGTACTTGTATATTATGTATGCCTTTGTCTGAGTACCCACTACACAAGCATTCTTGAGCTTACCGTGGGAGTAAGTCAATCTGTGAAAAAAGAATATTTATTTAATGATATTTATGTATATATTTCCGTTTTTCTTTCTATTTTAGTTTCTTATTTAACGTTTAAGAAACGTATTGTATTGGTAATTTGGTAGTCTAATATAATTAAATAATTTATTAGTAGTCAACTAGTCATAATTAATTGAGTAGAGTTAATGTTTTTATGTGGGTATATTTAATGATGGTAGGGATAACCTTGATTTTTATAATGTTAAATTTTTATCCTTTCATCAATAAAGGCATACGTTGCGAATTTTATAAGTAGTCTCTACTGTGTAGGTACTTGTTCGCGGTTGGCGTGACAACGATTTCGAATTTGGCACGCTTCTACTCATTCGTGAATAATTTTATATTATTTTCTTACATAATAATCTATACTTCAAAGTTTTAAAAATATATTGTGAGTGGTGAGGTACATAATTTATGTTAAACAATGTAAAATACATCAAAAAAATATGAAAAAATAGTCAAGATAAATACTTGTTTCATAATAGCAACCATTCTTATTATTGTTATTCTTATTCAGTGCTATATTGTGATTATTTACAAGAAAAAACACACAAACCGGCCAATCATTAATTTAACGCCACAACAACATAGTACGCACAAAAGGCATGCAAACAAGATTAACAATGGACGCTGAATAGAACCAAATACCTCTGCCACACTATGCCCCTCGCGCTGCTCCTCGTGCTGCCGCCATGTTGCCCTCTCCGGCCACACACTGCCCTACTCGCGCGATTAATCGCACTAGGTTGTTGCCGGCTCTTTGACTTGCGCCAAAAAACCGACAAAATAGGGAGCAGAGGGCATGATGAATAACGCGGCCGCACTATGCCTCTGCCTACTTCCCACACCGCTCGCCGAGTGTGTGGCAGCGGTATTATGAACTCAGTAGCTTTATAATTTTAAATATATGAAATTATAAAAAAGAGGTAGTCATGTAATGTCTAAACTCAAAAGAGTATCTACAGGGTGAAATAAAAAGGATGTTCAAACTTTGTATAATAGTGACTTGAGGTCGTAATGAACAATTTTTATTATGGGATAAAGCTGAAATCGAAAAAAATTGGCTTCATACATTTCGACTGTCATAATGCCGCTCATTTCTATGGAACAGCCAAATTTTTTAACATCGGTCCCATAGTAAACTCGCGAGATCTCGCCAATTTCGAGATCTCGCGAGATTGGTTTCATGAGTTCCCGAGATCTCGCCTGGGCCCCAATCTCGTCGAGATTGCATTCCCTAGTCGTAATGAACAACATTTACTATGGGACCGATGTTAAAAAATTTGGCTGTTCCATAGAAATGAGCGGCATTATGACAGTCGAAATGTATGAAGCCAATTTTTTTCGATTTCAGCTTTATCCCATAATAAAAATTGTTCATTACGACCTCAAGTCACTATTATACAAAGTTTGAACATCCTTTTTATTTCACCCTGTAGATACTCTTTTGAGTTTAGACATTACATGACTACCTCTTTTTTATAATTTCATATATTTAAAATTATAAAGCTACTGAGTTCATAATACCGCTGCCACACACTCGGCGAGCGGTGTGGGAAGTAGGCAGAGGCATAGTGCGGCCGCGTTATTCATCATGCCCTCTGCTCCCTATTTTGTCGGTTTTTTGGCGCAAGTCAAAGAGCCGGCAACAACCTAGTGCGATTAATCGCGCGAGTAGGGCAGTGTGTGGCCGGAGAGGGCAACATGGCGGCAGCACGAGGAGCAGCGCGAGGGGCATAGTGTGGCAGAGGTATTTGGTTCTATTCAGCGTCCATTGTTAATCTTGTTTGCATGCCTTTTGTGCGTACTATGTTGTTGTGGCGTTAAATTAATGATTTATATTATATTCTTTGTTGTACAGGTGGAAATCCTCCCGCTGCCGACGCTGCAGAGGCTGCTCTCCGCTCAGCTGCCCAACACCAAGCTAAAGCTGCTCCGCATCCCGTTCCACGCCACCTGGCGCCAGTCTCTCGCCGACTTCCAGTAGCCAACGCTACGTGGACAGATAACCTCAAAACAAAAATCTATCTGACACAGTTACAGTTCGTCAGTAAATACAGGCGGCATATTTAAACGTATTTTCTTAGTCGGAGCAGATTTCATCAGCAACACAGAGATAACTTCTCTCGTAACGATCTAGGTTATGGCATTTTGGGCCAGCGCACACGGAGGCAACAGTTGCTCGGCGACTTTTTTGTCTCTGTCGTCACCCCTTGCGATAGTTTCCAAGGTGCGCACACGGGAACGACAGTGACGCAACCACAGACTAAAAAGAAGATATTACCATAGACTAGTTCTATAATCTTTGGATACTACGGACGCAACTTTTTCTTTTTTCATGAAATTGAGAGCCTATCCAAAATAGTTTTTTGGTACTTCAGAATGAGTGTTTAAAAGTTTTGATGAACTGGTTAGAATTTTACAACCCGGCATCGTTTTTTCTCAATATTGTCGGAATATTCTTTTAAATTCTTGTCATATAAAATCGGTCTTTCCTCTACTTCTTCAATTAAACGACAGATATCAATGTCGTATTCAACAATCTGCATTTAAAATTATATTTATTTCGACTAATAACATACGTTCGCCCAGGCCAGGCCAGTGATAACTGTCAAAATGACAACCGACCGGCGACTGTTTTGTCGCCGTGTGCGCACTTGCATTGAAACCAATAGGGAAGGAGACAGTTGCGTCGCAGGCCTATCGTCGAACCCTGCGACAAAAAAGTTGCGTCGCAACGTGTACGCACCTTCATACTAGCCCATAGACCGAGCGACGGAGACAAAACAGTTGCGTCTCCCGTCTGTGGGGGCCCTTTGAATGTTGAGGGTATTATTTTCACCTGGGGCCTATTTCTCGAAAGATATTAGTCTAATAATATTAGTGTGTTGCCATGGCAACCGATACGATTTGACAATTCGTGGACTATATAAGGCCCACTTGCATCAACCACTTAACTCAGGTTAGTGGGCTGTCAACTGTCAAATCCATACTAATATTATAAATGGGAAAGAGTGTGTGTGTCTGTTTGTTTGTCCGTCTTTCACGGCAAAACGGAGCGACGAATTGACGTGATTTTTTAAGTGGAGATAGTTGAAGGGATGGAGATTGACATAGGCTACTTTATGTCTCTTTCTAACACCCCACTTCCCTAAGGGGGGGGGGGGGGGGGGGGTTAGGTATGGAGCTTGCAGAATTTTTGGATTTAACGCGAGTGAAGCCACGGGCAGAAAGAAGCTAGTTCCATATAAAATGGTGGGTTAACCCTCCATTTTCGTTGGTGCAAGTGGACCTTACTCAAATATCGTTCTAGAAATGGGCCCCTGTAATACAATTGTCTGTCCTCCGGGCGCAAACGTTTGAAACATCAATTGCCTTGTGACACTTCTTGACTTGTGTTATAAATACCTTGAAAGTGTTACACAATTTATAAGAAATATTGTGTTTGTACTATTGACATTGAAAATAATAATATATGTTTTGACATTTTATTATATTTCATGACGCATATATTCAATTGGAAAGAATAGTGCATAAAGCTCTAATATGCGATACAGATGAAACATGCGCACTATTAACAAATATAACATATCTGTAGCCTTACCAGGAATTTGACACTGACCTATTCGCTAGCATAACTTATTTTCTACGCATCTCGCTCGCACGACTAGATTTTACTCTGCCAATAATTCCATTGGCGACACATAGTCACAGTCAATAGTTGGATACTTTACCCTAAAAATTACTACTGAATGAAATGGAATCATGCCAAAATTAAGCAATTGAAAAGATCGTTTGAGGCTAATACATACTTTAAATTTATCGATCCAACCCTTCCTTTGGCTATAACCTAAAATATAATTTTCTCATAGATAATAGCGGTAATATACATAACACCAAAACTGTACAAAAACAGGCATTATCCTATATAAAGCAATAACTAGACTCAATTGATAGTTGAATGTTATCATTTCAAGAAGATTAGCATAATTAAATAATAACTTGCGAAATAAATTATTCAAGATATAAACCCACTTAGATAGCTCCACTTCTAAAATATAGCTTCGTCCTGCCGGCCGAGCAGAAGTGACAATCGTTGGCGCTACGTGGCGATCGGAACGCAGTCTGGCTCTGTCGCGCCCTACAGGAGAGCGATAGGGAGAGCTAGCTACGATACACTTAGGCCATTTTTTTCAAAGTTTTTTTAAGGACCCCACTTTTTTTGGATTTGGAAATTTTTATGTGATTTCCACTTAGAACGCGAGCTCTTTCAATCCTAATAGGAGAAAAAAAGCGTCCCAAGGATTTTCCCATTCCGTTATCATTATTTCATAAATTTTGTATAAATAAAAAAAATAAAAAAATAAAAATACGTTTATTACCATAACACAAACAAGAGTAACAGCAATGGGAAAAAAAAAGTAATATGTTAATTCACTTAAGCCAGGGGCGGCTCACTCCGCGATTCTATCGCCGCGCTACAAGTACATCCTGGCGGCTGCGAGTTCGCGGCCTACTCAGGGGTGGCGCGCGTTCTCACAGAATGCACGTTCGCACTTTCTATTGTTACTTTATGTCGCGAAGATTTTTTAAGCGATGCCCGCGTGTGGAATGGCTAATAATACTTAGTTAAATAGACATATTGAATAAAATAAATACCATACGACATTCTTACACAGATCTACTATCGATTAAGCCCCACGGAAAAGTTCAATAAGGCTTATGATGTTGGAACTTGAACAAAAATATATAAATACAGCATATATACCTACAAAGTACCCAAGACTTGAATATAATAGTATAACATTTTATGTGAGTATAATTCGTTTGGATCCATTGGTAACCCTATCACCAGCGCGCCGCGCACGTGCGGCTCGTTTCTTTGTAAGAATTTTGTAGGTATTTAAAAAGGCGGCATTTCGGGAACATCAAAACAGTGGGCCTTCTGTACTTGTACTATTATATATTCTGTGCTTAAGCTAAGCATAAAATAAGACCTAAGTACATTTTTTTTTTCGTGCTTGGTAAAATGATTCTGGTCTCAACATGTGCTAGGTTATAATACCCAGCGTTGGCGGTAACGGAATGAAAAATGTATGGAAATCTTGGGACATTTCTATTCTCCTATCTGGATCGAAAGATCTCGCGATTCTGAGTATGAATCGCATAAAAATACCTATGTTAAATAAAAAAAGTAAAGTGAATCGTAAACTAGAACATTCCTTTGCTAATCCGCGAATTGATAACGTGCAAATCAATCAGTGCTAACCCGTATATATGCGTATTTATTTTTATTTTTGCGGTGGGAGGGTGGGAAAATTAATTGCATGTAAAAAAATACGCGAGTAAGTATAACGGGTTAGCACTGATTGACTTGCACGTTATCAATTCGCGGATTAGCAAAGGAACGTTCTAGTTTACGATTAACATAGATTTCCGCAAAGTAACGCCTGATCCATCTATTATTTAAAAAATGGGGTGGACAACTTTGACAAAAATGGCCCGCTTACGAAGCGTAAGCGGTTGTGACGTTAGCTAGGTACGTAGTAATTTTGTATAAATTAGAAAGTGACCAGCGTCAACGTCAACATTTCACTACTATTTGGATCTCATTTCTAAAATGTGGTTAAAAACTATATAAAACCCTCTACATGGGTTTTTTTAAGAAGAAATAGATTTAATTTCAATCAAAAACGGTTGATCGATACATTTTAATGGAATAATGTTAGTATAATGGTTTGTTCTTTTAAGAAATGTAAATATAACCGTAGGTTTTAGACAAACATGTGCCTACACTGGTTCTTGGCCAATCAAAGACGGTAGTGTATGAATATTTTGTTTAAATATTAATTTCATTACTTTAATATAGGCCTTGATATATAAATAGTTGATAGGGATAATTTGGAAAGATTATGTTATAACATATTTTATTATATTATAGTATATCGTGTATGCAAAGTACAAGACGCCGTGATGAGATGTCAGATATTTTTGTAAACATGCGACGGATTGGAAACTGATCGGTTGCTGTGAGAATTGGTCTTTTTCTGTATTAAATTATTCAATAGCTATTTAAAACACGCAAAGTTAATCTATAGCAGTTTTGGTCTATTTGTAAACGAAATCGTCTGGTATTGAATATATTACAAAGAATTGTAATTAATCTTTAACACTGGCGGAGCTTGCATGATTTTTCAAAACTTTCTAAATTGGTTTGTGTGTAAAATAACATGTAAAGCTACTTCTATGAACGTTCTGCCACTGATATTTGTAAAAATACTTATTGAAATTGCTGAAGTCCACCCAAAATAGCAACAGCATTATATATTAGGACAAAACAAAATAAATTTCGGAAAAATCATATTTTGAGTACTTGAGTAATTTTGGTATGTATTGGAACAATTAGTAAACATTTTTCGGACAGACTAATTACCTTGTTTTCAAGAGGAATAGTAAAACAATCTTTTAAATAAGTAGTACAATATTTGGAAATAACTGAACATTCTCTTGAACTTATATACATTTATATGCGTGTCACATGTTTCAAAAGTAGACCAATAAATATAGAGTATTCTTCGCCATGACCCAAAAAGCATAGCTTTTCAAATTGTAATTTAGGCTGTAAAGTCTATTTGTTTATTTTATAATCTTTTGATTGTAAGAAGCGAGGCAGAGTCGCAGGGCATGTAAATCGTGGGCCGCTGCGTTCTTGTATGTAGGTTATTGTAGTGTAAAGACTTTGGGCGACTGGTAAATAAATGGTTGCCGTGAGATAATGTTTCATTTGAAACCCTTCCTATTGGCAAACAGTAAAAGACATATGTAACTCCGTATAGACAACTACAGTCTAAGAAAAAAACGTACCTCAGAACCATATTGAAAAAGGTACGGTGGCCTAGATGGCGTTACACCTTTGGGGGACGCTCGGCTAGATGGCGTTAATATTAATAAATTACATTTTAACACATATAAAGCTAAGAATATGGTCCATTGTCAAAATTGATGTTTAACCCGTCGTCTGTTTCTGTCAAAAAATTGTCATCATATAATTAACTTTGACATACAAAAAAGTCCAACGCCATATGTTAGGATCCTTATCAAACACAGACGAAGGGTTACAAGTTTTAAGCTGTGTAACTGTCATTACACACTTTACTTTGACAGTAACTCTCTATAATACTCGATCCTCTTTGCTATTGGAAACGTGCGTGACAGAATGGCGCTCATTCTCACAAATACAGTCTGATCAAAGAGTAGAAATTAAATTACGTCTACCTATTCATACTGTAAAAAAAAAAGTGGCAACATGTAGTGTTATCTCTTTCAAATCAATATGTGTGAGGAAACGGGACGACACTACGATGTTGCCCCTTTTCAATGCCTACTCTTGTTGGTCAAACTATACACGTCACGTCACCTTATGGGCATCAAATCAATGCTAGCGGCGGCCGTTGTTAACACTTTCGTTACCAGGCAAAATTTCAAACAATACCCCAGAAACCGACAGTACTCGCTAGTCGGGCAAGCGGCGGACGCTCAGGGCTGTGCCAAGTAACTTTCGTATACGTGCATAAAATTAAATCTGCTGTCTCACGTGTTTAGGTTTCGCGTTTTATCAATTATCATAATGCATCCAGTGGGCAGTAGGAAATGAATAAAAACACAGAAAGCCAAATCATCAACATTTATTAATATTGCACATAGGTACGACATAACTCACTAAAATTGGTCTTTTTATTATAATGTTTACAAGAATTTCCCTATCTATAAAGCTAAATCATCATATAATAATCAACTGTACCACCACATAAGTACATAATAATCAGAAGACAGGCAGTGGCAGCCCTGAGGTAGCGAAGATGCAAAGCTTGCCCGACTGTCGGGTACTTTGGCGTCGCGTGAAGGTTTATAGCTCTTGCCCGACTACCGGGTATGCCGGCATCTGAGTAAAGTTTACGAGTGCCCGAGTGTCGGGTACGCGGTGTCCAATGTGTTAATTAACACCATACAATTTAATATGGAAAAGCCGACAAAATGAGGGCATCGGTCGTGCACGTAGCGAATAATGTTTATCTGCTACACAATTGTTCAATCAATTTATGCAATTGTTGTTCTGTTTGCACGTCTTCAACGTCGATTATTCAATTGAGTAATATCCTCTTGGTAGAGAGATTTTATACAGTAGGCCATCTTCGAATAACGGACACTACCCAACATAACAATTGCCTTTTGCTATTACCGATTGTCTTTACTAGACCAGTACGATAGGACTCTTTATTATACTGTGGCTAGACCCACGCCTGCCGTGAAATACCAATTTGAAAAACGCAACTCGACAATTTTTTTTTTATGGGACGATAAGGAGATAAAAACTAATTGCGTTGGATGTGGGCGGTCTTGGATATGTCATCCCGGTAGATTTGCTTTTCAATACGGGTTTTATCCTAGACAGATTACTGTCATTGTTTTTACTGTGCCCTGTGTACCGATGTGTTTAGGTTATCCTATCCTAACGGGCACAACGCGATGTCGTCTTCGTGCAATAAATAATTCTATAACAATATCAGTGAAAAGCGGCTGAAATACATTTTTAACAGTAAGCGTAAATAATTATAGCTCCGAGAGAACTATCGATAAACACTTGGCGTATAAAAAAAAAAAGGTTTGTGGATATCCCAGCTTCTCCACCAAGTCGTTTTTTCGTGAGAAACTTGACTAAGACTAGGTTCAGATGAAATGCGGTCATATAAATTGAAGTGACTATTGTAAGCTTGACTAAGTGTAACATTGAATATAGTAAGAAACAGAAACTCGTTGAAAAAACGCTACGCATTTTAATAGAGTAACAATGCTGCGAATACTATGGCTATGTGCAGTGCTCGGCGCGGCCGTCGCCACAAACTGCACCATTTGCTTGAACGACCAATGTTACTCCGAATCTCCTTTCGACCACGACGTCTTACTTTACTTCGCCGTCATAGACCACAATTACAACATCATGTATTACTATACTCGTGATCATTTCAACGCCATGGAATTGGATAACCACACGATTATTTTCAAAAAAAGAATCTCCAATCCAGAGTACAGACAAATATTGTTAACAGTCGACCCGCACACTAGTGAGGTTTACTTTTATAACGTTTTTGCTAGACATAAAGATCCACTAATTAATAAATACGATCCGAAGACAAATACAATATCAGAGCCAGATATTGTTTTCAACGATAATCGTCAACCAACATTAATATATGTCTGCAATGGAACAGTTTACGGCGTCAACGGAAAGTATCCGATATTTTATTTAAAAAACGGATCTGTTGAAGATATCCCGGGCTTCGAAAACCTTCATATATTGGACTTTATGTGTGACAAGACCGGTGTTATTTATGTGCAAACTCGTTCAGAAATGTACAGAATAGAAAATAATGCTTTGACCGCCATTTTGAATACCTCTACTGAAAGTGATATTGAATACAGGATTCCTACTTTAGGTGCAAACGGAGATGTGTACCTACTCTCTGACGAAGTTACCTCTCGACGTATGTACCATATCAACTCCACTACAAAAGAGATGACACCAGTAGGTGCATATGAACGAACCATCAAAGGGTTAAGAGATTGGAAATTTGATAAACATGGGAACATTTTTACTGACGATTTGTTTCTGGATAAAATAAGTCCGAGGTACTTGAAGCCTAATTCTGTTCGATGCAGTGTGATTACAGATGTTAAAATTACTTTAACACGCGACGAAAATGTAGACGATGATGATGATGATACTGGTATAAACTTCCGCGATGATTACACATAATCACTTACATTTATATTAGGTAAGTGTTTACGCGATTAAGTCCCGTTTTGTTCTAAAATTATGAGTGCAAATCGTGTTAGTCTAAATCAATATACACATAATCACTTTGGAACCGGGGCTTAATCACTACGTATTAAACTGACCTCCAATGTTTCAAGGACGGCGTTGGCAAGCCAGTCTTCTTCGAGACCACGGGGACAACGCCGTCCCTGAAACGTTGGAGGTCAGTTTAATATGTAGTGATACGAGATTAAGTCCCGATAGTAATTAGATCATGATGATGATGATGATGAAAAATATTGGCTCAAGGAAGATCTTTGTCCCTTCTGCATACCGACGTTCTTTGAGTGGAGAATGTGTTAAGAACTGATGAGTTAGAAACAACGAAAGAGCGTGTAACATTGGGTTTTTACCTTGTAAAGATAGGCCATTAGCATTAAGAAGTTTACCTATAATTAATATACCTATATATAAACTCACATGCTTCCAGTAGCTACGAGGTTACACACCTCTGAATTGCTTGCAGTAGTGACTACATAGCAGAGTATTGAAATGTTTGATTAATTTTATGTCGAAGCAATTTAAAAATCACGTGAGAAGTTTACCTATAATGACATCATTAGACTAAGAATGGTTGACAGGTTAACATAATTTAGATAGTAAAATTATAAAATAAAACCACAATCTCAAAAACACAATTTATTTTTTCCTACGTCCACCCTGCTTCGGTGCCTGAGGTTTACCAAACGCTTTTCCCTTCTGCGGGTTACCCTTACCACCTCTAGGACCTTTACCCATAGGCTTGCCTTTACCTGGGCCTTTGCCCACAGGTTTGCCTTTACCTTTAGGTCCTACAGGCTTGCCCTTCTGTGCCCTGTTAGCGTCGTAGCGCAAGCGTTTGGTGGCGGCTGTAGAGGTGTCAGTGAGGTCGCTGGCGAAGTTGGATTGCTTGCGTTTGGTTTTCTGTTTGTGGACGCGCGGACGTTCCTCGTTGTCTTCCACTGTGCGGATGCGGTTCTGCTTCTTCTTGCGTTTGGCCATGCGAGACTGGAGGAGCGCCACCTGGTGATCAAGTCATAAATTGTACCGTTTGGTAGCCAAAATTTCGTAAACGGCTACAAACCGGGAATCTTGATACCCATTTTGTAGTTAGGGCCGGTTGCATCAAACCGTCTGTCACCGTTGAAGCGTTCGTTAAATTTTATTGTATGGGAAGTTCAATAGACGTCTGCTGCGTGACGATGATGTGTCTGTCAAAAGTGGTTGATGCAACTGGCCCTTAGTTCAGAAATGAAAAGCCTGACAAAAAGTGTTTCAATTCTATAAGTGACTCTATGGTCACAGTTATAATAAAGAGTACTATCGTACAGTATGGCCACTCCCGCTCCTTGCTGAAAGTGACGCCCACCCCCTCTCGGTTACCTCCTGTCAAAAGCGCAAACAGTCGACCTGTCATATTTCACTCATACAAGCATAGTACGCGTTCACCTACACGAACTTAGACTGTGTGCTAGGAACGCGCCTCTTTCATATGTTTGATAGTCAGTGTCCGAGGTGTGCTATGGTTTAGGTAGTTGTAATGTAATAATATTACCTTCTCCATCTCCCTCTGCACGCGCTCCTCGGCGGTGTCCTTGGGCCTCGGCCTCCCCTTGTCTTTGTCCTTCCCCTTCCCCGCGTCCCTCCTCCCCGCTTGCGGCCAGATTCGTAATCGGAGTCGTCATCGTCGGAGTCACGTTTGCGTTTCTTCGCTTTGGGCTTTTGTTTGTCTGTGACAGAGCATTTATTTAATTTTCAAATAAAAAATAGTCTTTTCAGTACAGATGGTGTTTTTTTTACGCACTAGTGCGAGAAGTGGTTCATTATATGCCAGGTCGAAACTTTGGAGGGCCATCTGTACTGAAAAACGTCGTACGATACACGTGCGAAAAGGAAATTCGAAACTCGTGTCGATTTAAAACACTCCCTTCGGTAGTGTTTTAATTTATCGCCACTCGTTTCGAACTTCCTTTTTTACGCACTTGTATCGTAATGTACTATTTCATAACACTTTTTTAACTTCCGAAGCTGAAAAAAGTTGTGATATTGATAGAAATTTAAATAAAGAAATAAAATAAAAATTGGGGACACCTTACACAGATCAACTTAGCCCCAAACTAAGCAAAGCTTGTACTATAATAATAATAATAATAATAATATATACTTTATTGTGCTTTATTGTGTGTGTTTATTGTGTACTATGGGTGGCTAAGCGACGATATACATATTTAAATTAGATAAATACATACTTATATACATAGAAAACATTCATGACTCAGAAACAAATACTCACTGCCGACTGAGCCAGACTGGTCGAACTTTTTTTTATTTTAACTTCCGAAGCTGAAAAGAGTTGTGATATCGATAGAAATTTGGGTCTGGAATCACATTTGCTACCATGGATGGTGGATGGATGCTGCTAAGAAAGCCACCTCAAGCATGGCAGTCTTCTCAAATTTATTTCAATTTGCGAACTCATCAGTACTGCTACTCGACAATAGATGTCGCCAGTGTCGCGACAAACGAAGTGTGTTATTAAAATGTATTAATCTATGGTTTGTAAGCGCAAGTTCTTTCTCCTATCTCTTCTCTTTAAGTGTCTGGAACTACTCGTGCTGACGCGTCGGCTCCTGCTTCTTCTTTAAGGACCCCTCAAACTTGGCTGTCTACTTCACCATATTATTCATGACAGTCTTCTCAAACTTAGTTTAAGTAGGCGACATCTAGCGTCAATCATCGAACTTATCAGTACCGCTACTCGACACAAGATGTCACTAGTACCGCAACAAATAAAGTACCTATCGTCACTACTTTTAAAAAAACTTGTATCTTCGTCTGTCAATGAAAAGAAAATTGTAGTAAGTATGTATGGAATGCATATAGACTTACTGCGTTTTAACTTTGAGGAACAGCGTGAGATACGAGATTTTTTAAAAGTAGTGACGCTATATTACTACAGTGTATTAGTCTGTAGGCTACCTTTCCCAGCATGGATCGTGAATGCCAGTTGTTCTTTATCTTTCTTCAAGGGCACCTCAAGCATGACAGTCTTATCTTGTTTTACATAGGCGACATCTAGCGTCAATGAGGAGGCACTCAAAGGTTATGACAGATGGCGCCACGCTATTTACTCCATTGCGCAGATAAAGTATTTCATACGTGAGAGCGAGAAGATGATATTTGTTTTCTCTCTCTCGCGTATGAATGACAGTGACATGCCTAGACACTTGCACAGACGCCGCCTGACGGGATAAAATGTCAGTGTGCCTCCTCATCAGTGGATTTATCAGTACCGCTACTCAACACTAGATGTCACGAGTGTCGCGACAAATATAGTGTATTAATTAATTTAGATTACCTTTCCCAACGTGAGCTGTAAGTGCAAGTCGTTCTTTCTCTTCTCTCTTTTCCTTGGGTGTCTGGAACCACTCGTGCTGACGTGTCGGCTCCAGCTTCTCCTTCTTCAAGGACCCCTCGAGCTTGGCTGTCTGTTTCTCCATCTTGTTGAGTTGGCGCTCGGCGTATTCTTCGTCTAAGATGGCGGCTGAAAAAGAAAATGTCAGTCAGTTAGGTATACTTTACGATTGTGGTTATTTTGGAGTCTAAACTAAACCAATACCATTTCATGAAATTAAAGTGTGGAACAGCGTCCACTTATTAGTCAAATACCCATAATTTTCTGCGTTAGCAGTTCAAATTGTCAGTTGTATAAAACCCTTAACTATAAAAACCTAACACAACTAAATATCTCTGTTTTGCCCAATGGTTGACTGGTAGATAATAAGGCGTTAAGTCCGCCATTTGTACTTGTTGTGTGAATTATTAATCTCTGCAATAAAGTTAAAATAAATAAATAAATAAAAACAAATTAAAAGCTTCTATAAGTATTACTGTGAAATTGTAGACTTGCCGACGCGTCAACCTACTTCCCCCCTACTTCGATCTCTATACTTGGCGACTATTTTCGGTGGCACTTGGCGTCACTTGATAGGCCGGTTAGCGCGTTGTACTATTAATTTGTATACTTACCGATTTCAGGCTCCAGCCTAGTCAACCTCTCTGTATACTTGGCGACGATTTCCGGCGGTACTTGGCGCGACTTGACAGGGCGTTTAGCCCGTTTCACTATGAGCCCGCCTCGCCTGCTAGAGACGCAGATACTCAACTAGTTCTTTAAATAGCTATTAACTTATCTACAGAAGCACTTACCGATCTCTGGCTCCAGCCTCGTCAACCTCTCCCGATACTTGGCGACGATTTCCGGCGGTACTTGGCGCGACTTGACGGGTCGATTAGCTCGCTTCACTATGAGCTTGACGAGTTGGTTCCGCCTCGCCAATTAGAAATACGGAGACTCCACTGGTTTGTTTAGTTTAGTGCATAGTTAACTTGTCTACACGAGTAGTCGAGTACTCACCGATTTCTGTCTCTGACCGCGTCGATCTTTTTACTTGGCGACGATTTTCGGCCGTAATTTCCATCGCCGTATAACGCGGAGTACTATGACTTTGTACACTTACCGATTTCAGGCTCCAGCCTCGTCAACCTCTCCCGATACTTGGCGACGATTTCCGGCGGTACTTGGCGCGACTTGACGGGGCGTTTAGCCCGCTTCACTATGAGCTTGACGAGCTGGCGCTCCGCCTCGCCCGCCAGGGACACGGAGACTCCGGCGCGGCCCGCGCGAGCTGTGCGACCCACCTGTGCACATTTAAAAGCATTTAGTTTGTGTGACATAATAGTAGATTGTACAACAAGGGCATAAAGTGGCTCATTTTTACCCGAGCAGGCCGAGCGAAGCGAAGACCAAAACAGTAGACGAGGGTAAAAATTCACATTTATGTTCGTGTTATACACTCTGCTTTTCACTTCGATTGCGAGGAAAATAATTATCAATTTGTCAAATATTACACCACGAAATTGTCGTAAAGAGAAAGAAAATAATACATTTAACTAATTCCCGCCAGCTAACTTTTTAATTTTCAGCATGTGATCAGAGTTTCAGACGCTTGGTTTTCTGCCGAGTCAATAATTTGTGATTTACTTTTTAATTTAAATTTATTTTTTAAATTTAATGACAGAAAATACGGAATTCTAATAAATTGTAGCAAAAACAAAATAGTATAACAACTTTTATCATCTACACAATTTTATTGCTTAGTAGTAAAAATTGTGCAATATGTTTTAACTGTTTGGCTGTTGAGATCAATAACCTTAGTCTTAGAAGAAAATTTTACTTTATGCTCTAGAGCATAAAATGCGATGTTATGTCGTCTACACACGACATAAAGGTGCACTTTTCGAGCATGAGAAGTGAAAAATTATATACATTTAATTAGACAATACGGGTCAATTTAATTTTTAAATTTAATGACAGAAAATACGCAATTCTAATAAATTGTAGCAAAAACAAAATAGTATAACAACTTTTATCATCTACACAATTTTATTGCTTAGTAAAAATTGTGCAATATGTTTTAACTATTTGGCTGTTGAGATCAATTACCTTAGACTTAGAAGAAAATTTTACTTTATGCTCTAGAGCATAAAATGCGATGTTATGTCGTCTACACTCGACATAAAGGTGCACTTTTCGAGCATGAGAAGTGAAAAATTATATACATTTAATTAGACAATACGGGTGTGCCATACGGGAATAGGTACGTGTGTCTAGGCTTTTTAGGGTTCCGTAGTCAACTAGGAACCCTTATAGTTTCGCCATGTCTGTCTGTCCGTCCGTCCGTCCGCGGATAATCTCAGTAACCGTTAGCACTAGAAAGCTGAAACTTGGTACCAATATGTATATCAATCACGCCAACAAAGTGCAAAAATAAAAAATGGAAAAAAATGTTTTATTAGGGTACTCCCCCTACATGTAAAGTGATATATTGTTGGATAGGTATTTAAAAATAAATAAGGGTTTACTTTTTTTTTTTTTTTTGTTTCAAGTTTCATGTTTTAATTTGAAAGGGTTTACTTAGATCGTTTTTTGATAATATTAATATTTTCGGAAATAATCGCTCCTAAAGGAAAAAAAAGTGCGTCCCCCCCCTCTAACTTTTGAACCCTATGTTTAAAAAATATGAAAAAAACCACAAAAGTAGAACTTTATAAAGACTTTCTAGGAAAATTGTTTTGAACTTGATAGGTTCAGTAGTTTTTGAGAAAATACGGAAAACTACGGAACCCTACACTGAGCGTGGCTCGACACGCTCTTGGCCGGTTTTTATTCATTGCGTGATATCTCGAAAATCATGACATTTTCACCACTTTTCCATTTTGGCGTTGGTGGGACACTCAGTATAGTGATTTAAAGTCGCTGGCAGCGCAAAGTTCAGTGCTATCGTCAGTTCGTATGTCTAACCCTCTCGCTGCAAATGTCCGTACAACTACTTATACTTAATTATTGGGTTGGTAAGAAAGTAATGAGCGGATCATAACCAATATTGTAATTTTTATTTAATTTATTATTTTAATCATTTATCAAAAATATAACGGCCTTCGTTATCTACTACTTGTCTCCATCGTTCTGGTAAAGAATGAATAGCATCGGCGAAGAAGTTCTTAGGTTTAGATTCAAAAAACTCAGCTATGTACTATCGTAGATGGGCTTGATCATCGAACTTTTTTTCATTCAAGGCATTGCTTAGCGATCTGAACAATGCGTAATCCGTAGGTGCCAAGTCTGGAGAGTACGGTGGATAAGGTATCACTTTCCAACCTAGCTCCAATAGCTTTAGCCGAGTCACTTTTGCAATGTGTGGGCGAGCATTGTCGTGTAAGAAAAAAACTTTAGCATGCTGTGAACGATTCTGGCAGATTTTTTGGTTTAAATTTTCAAGCTGATTACAGTATACTGATGCGGTAACAGTCATTCCACTTGGTAGGAGTTCCCAGTGAATAATACCATGAATATCCCACCAAACGGACAGCATAACTTTTTTCTGGTGAGGCTCTGTTTTTGGTGCCTCTATTCCTTTTTCGTTTGGAGCTAGCCACTGACGTTTGCGTGTGTGATTTATATATAAGACCCATTTTTCATCTCCAGTGATAAGATGGTCCAACCAGTTGAATGTGCGGCGAAAAGACAGAAGTTGTATGCAGATATCGGCACGGCGGTTTAGTTGATGTCTATCAAGTTCGTGCGGTATCCAAACACTGTATTTGTAGATTTTTCCCAACTTGTGTAAATGTGTTTCTATGGTGACATGAGAGCAGCCTAACTCGGTAGCAAGAGTACGACTCGTTAGCCTCGGATCTCCTTCAATTAAGGTTTTTAATTTGGCTACATCAATCTTCACCGGTCGACCAGACTTAGGTTGATCTGATAATGAAAAGTCGCCACTACGAAACCGCTGGAACCATCGTTTCGCCGTGGCCTCAGACACAACTTCAGGAGCAACACGCTGACATATATTACGCACTGCTTCGGCGGCTGAATGGCCAGACTGAAATTCATATAGTAAGCAATGCCTTACATGCACTTTTAATTCGTCCATTTTCTTCCTTATATTAGCTCGGCGACAGCTAGTGAATGACTGACGAGAAACTGTGCGACTCGCCCTTTATATACTTTCGACCATAGAAGATTCTAGAACTCTCTCAAAAATTTTATGTGGAATTCAATCGATCGCTCATTACTTTCTTACCAACCTTATTTTATAACAAAATTCATCAAAGTTACTTATAACTTCTACGATGACCAAACGATAGCGCGATGTAGAAAGCGCTCCTACCGGTACACCGCCACCTATCGCCGTACTTAGTCAACTTACCCTGTGTATATAATGTTCTAAAGTCGCCGGCAGGGTAAAGTTGAGTACTGTCTTCACTCCAGGTATATCTAACCCTCTCGCTGCTACGTCGGTAGCCACTAATACGTCGACTAGTTCGTCTTTGAACCGTTTCAGGGAGTCGAGACGTTGAGGCTGGTTGAGAGCTCCGTGAAGTTCGGCTACCTGAAAGGAAAATTAATTTTAAGGATGTAATAAACATATATTTTTTATTCTAATATTATATTATGCTCAATGGTCCTTAATGTAATTTAAAAATGTATTAGCATATTTCGACATTTCAAACTACGAATACTAATATAATAATTTTAATTTTAATATTTTTTTTTAATTAGCCTCTTTTGTGTCCCACTGCTGGGCAAAGGCCTCCCCTCGCTTTCTCCACTCGACCCTGTTGTTGGCATTTTCCCACCATTTTGGGTAGAATGCGTCCAGGTCGTCCCCTTTTTGGTCTGCCTGCACCTAATCCTAATGCTAATTTTAATATACCATATAATAATTATGTACCTAAATCAATTGTGACGTGTAATATGTAACAATATTATAAATAAATGAGTATGAGTATAGAACTGTAAACAAAATGAGCATAATCTTTCAAATCATGCAGGCATGCAAAATCTTATATAGAAAACTAGTTTTTTTATCAGCGTTTCGAGATCATTTCTTCGTTTACAGTATATTTTTTAGAGCTAGGAAATCGTACTAAGTGAAACGAGTGACGATAAATTAAAACACGACCGAAAGGAGTGTTTAAATCGACACGAGTTACGAATTTCCTTTTCACACGTGTATCGTACGACGTTTTTCATTACAGATGGCCCTCTGAAGTTTCGACCTGACAAAATATTAACAACTTCGCACTAAATAATGCGGGCAAAAAGCCATCATCATCACCATCTGTACTCAAGAGATGAGGCCATTTCGTGGCACTTCATTCCCTTCTGTCTTGTAATTATGTGTACAGATGGTGTTTTTTTTACGCACTAGTGCGAGAAGTGGTTCATTATATGCCAGGTCGAAACTTCGGAGGTCCATCTGTACTGAAAAACGTCGTACGATACACGTGCAAAAAGGAAATTCGTAACTCGTGTCGATTTAAAACACTCCCTTCGGTCGTGTTTTAATTTATCGCCACTCGTTTCGAACTTCCTTTTTTACGCACTTGTATCGTAATGTACTATTCTATTCTAAAATGTAAATATGAGACTGGACACTAGACAGTATTTTTTAACCCCCGATGCAAAAACGACGGGGTGTTTGTCGGGGTGTGTCTGTCTGTGGCATCGTAGCTCCCTAACGGATGAACCGATTTAGATTTAGTTTTTTTTTGTCCGAAAGCTGAGTTAGTCGGGAGTGTTCTTAGACAAGTTTTATGAAAATCGGTCAATTATGTCACGGTCGGTGGTTTTTTTCAATTTTTTTATTTTGTGGTTAGGTTATTTACTTTTAAACGTGGGTATGTATGCGTGAATGTTATCTTACCTTGACGCCAAGCAAGCCAAGCGCAACATGTAGCCTATGAGCTTGTTTCTTTGTCTGTACAAACACCACAGCACGATCGCGGAAAGTTTATGTGCGAAAGGCCATTTGATATTTGCCAGTCGCTTTTCAGTGAAGGAAAAACATCGTGAGGAAACCGGACTAATCCCAATAAGCCCAAGTTACCCTTCGGGTTGGTAGGTCAGACGGCAGTCGCTTTTGTAAAACTAGTGCCTACGCAAAATATTGGGAAATATTGGGAATATTGTATATTCGAGTGATATGACACATGTATGTGTGTGACAGCACGATCGCGGAAAATACGACACTCCAGCGCACACAGCAACACTTCACGTATGCATGTATAATATTCGTGTGATATGACATATGTATGTGTCAAAGACATATATAACTCCGTATAGACAGATAAAGCCTAAGAAAAAAAACGTACCTCAGTGCCATACAGAAAAAGCTACAGTGGCCTAGATGGCATTACACCTTTGGGGTACGCTCAGCTAGATGGCCCTAATATTAATATTTGACATTTTAACACATATTGAGCTAAGAATATGGACCAAATTGTCAAAACTGAGGTTCAAAAGTTTTAAGCCTGTGTCAAGAGATGGCAGTCTATGCACTGTGATTACACATTTTACTACAGTAACTCTCTTTAATACTCGATCCTCTTTGGTATGTGTGTACGTATGTAATCATACCTTGACGCCAAGCAAGCCGAGCGCAACATGTAGCCTATGAGCTTGTTTCTTCGTCTGCACAAACACTACCGCACGGTCGCGGAATGTACGACACACCAGCGCACACAGCAACGCTTCGCGATCCGCCTCTCTGCCTGCACGGATCCTGCAATAGAAATACCGTTTAGTCAAAAAGTTAGTAAAATGAAGTCAACAGCGTATTTGTTAAACGACGTTCAATAGGCTACTAGACTCTTATCGAATTTGGCACAAGAAATGATTGTTTCCTGTAGTATTTGACATATGAAACTACTAAAGCCTCAGGGCCACTCTTGGCAAATAAGGGGTTAAAAGAAAACGAAACTCATTGCAGTGACAGGTTGCCAGCCTCTCGCCTACATCACAATTTAACCCATATACCATAGTCGCCTTCTACGACACCCACGGGAAGAAAGGGGGTGGTGAGTTTCATGTGCTCTGCCTACCCCTTTATGGGATACAGGCGTGATTGTATGTATGTATGTATGTATTTGACATAAGAAACCAATGTCTATAGATTTTGGGTATTAAAAGTGTATGGTGGCTACGTATTTTCGATTAAACATGCGTGTAATAAATCTTTTTACTTTGGCCACCGAAAACGCTGTCAGACATGTAGTGACTTCATAGAACCTAACTTAACTTCATGATGAGTCAATCACTGACACGATGAACTTTATGCCTCGTACTTAAATGTCAGAATTTTTTTGTTCAATTCGATTTACGTCACGCACAGACAACCTATAGATTAACATGGCTAATGTTGTTTTTGCCTGATTAAGTGAAAGTGTACTTTATATTTTTTTTTTTGCGGTTTTTAAGTCGTAATAAAATATGGTAGTATTTTTTTCGGTTAATTGGATTAATAATATAAGATAGACTTTAAAAAAGGGTCAAGTAGCCTATTGCCCAAGAATTGTCATTTTCTATCCCCGGGACCTGACAGCGCCATCTAGCGTTTATAACTGACTTCTGTTCCTATTTAGACTACAGCAAAGACCTATACCGGGTGGGGCCTGTAACAAAAGCAAAAAATTTAACAGTAGGCTGTACTCCTTAAACTGACCAACATTTCTTCAGCGACTTTTAAAAATTATGAAGTCTTTAATTTTCTAATTTTTCATACAAAATAAATATTAGCTTCAATGGACGCCATTATTGTTGTTATTGACGTTGTCAGTCACACTTTGGACTTAACAGAATTCGCAGTACATTACCTCTTAGAAAAAACTTTCAAGGGCGATAAATAACAAAATACAAGTTATTTTTTAAAGTCGCTGAAGAAATGTTGGTCAGTTTAAGGAGTACAGCCTACAGTTTAATTTTTTGCTTTTGTTACAGGCCCCACCCGGTATAACTTCGTATAGACAGATAAAGAAAAAAACGTACCCCAAAACCATACAAAAAAGGTACGGTGAGCTAGATGGCGATATACCCTTGGGGTACGCTCGGCTAGATGGCGCTAATATTAATATTTGACATTTTAAAATATATCAAACTAAGAATATGGGCCAAATTGTCAAAACTGAGGTTCAAAAGTTTTAAGCCTGTGTCGAGAGATGGCAGTCTATGCACTGTGATTACACATTTTATTTGACAGTAACTCTCTTTAATACTCGATCCTCTTTGGACTACAATGAAGGTTTTTGTTTTTTTGCTTACCTGACGAATTCCTGACGTAGATTGAAGGCCACAGCCTTATTAGAGTCCAGGAACAGTTTGACAGGCTTCTGCAGAGACACAGCAGCTAAGTCCTTGACCTCCTCACTCATGGTGGCTGAGAACAGCATAGTCTGCCGCTTTGGCGAGCATTGCCGGATGATTTCCTTCATTTGCTCAGCAAAGTATTCGTCCAGCATCCTGGAAGGAAGAAGGTTTTGTAGCCAAAAGTTTCAACACATTGAAACGTGAAATATTGTTTCTTTTTTTTTACATTTTAAGCGCTTAGAGCGGATTTTCAGTGTAATGTCGTAAGATTATCCGTAAACTATTGATACTGGGTACTGGGTAGGAATGGAACCGCTCGTTGGTTCCATTCCTGACAATGTGAATGGCATGTGAGAAAAACGAAAGAAGCTTTCGACACTGAATAGGAATCAGATAGATTGGAATAAAAAAAAAAAAATTTAAACTTTAATATCATAAATGACTTTTGCAGTAAAGGGTTAAAAATTACGTTTTTCTCGCACCTGTATAATAATTTAACGGTAAAGTTAACCTTCAACTGAAATCAAGGGAAGGCCTTCTAAGACCGTTTTCGCGTAGCAGCAAGGGATCTGATAGCTGCCCTCAATAACCCGCTATCAAAATACGTCCTGTATAATGTTTAGAGAGCGGATTTCATTAATTGGAATTATAAGGTCTTACAATCTATTATTATTACAACGCACACCGCATACCGCTGAATTAAATTAATGTTATTTTTGCTTGTACTATATTTAAAGAAAAGTATTTTATTCTAAATAAAGGAGTTTGTATTTGTAAACAAAGCGAATTATTTTAATTTTTCTATTATTTGAGTCGAAATAGAAGTTTTTACTGTGCAATGAGCACAAGAAATATTAAAAAAGAAGAACTAAAATAAATAAGGTGTTTAAAAAATTTACAAACATTTTTTAAATTAATTTTTGCCCAATATTCACAAAAGCACCCTAAAATGGTTTTACTTTTATGTTCCGCTACATTTTAAATTACGCGAGTCATATCCTCATTAATATTTAAATCGCTACCTCAAATCCGCTCTCTAATAATCAGAGATCGGACGGATTTGCGGCATTCTTAGTGACTTACGTCATTTTAATGACTTTTAGTATGGGATGACGCACAAAAATCCGATCTCTGCTAATAATGTATATGTATGAGCATACCTGTCAGTTTCATCCAGTAGTAGCAAATGGTCTATGAGCCGTCCCGGCGTTGCTATGACAACGTCAGGGTTCCTTTATGGCACTTATTCCTATATATCTATAATACATACCTGTCAGCCTCATCCAGTACTAAAACTTCAATAGAGTGCAAACTGAAGGAAGGTGTGTTCCTAATATGGTCTATAAGCCGGCCCGGCGTTGCTATGACGACGTCGGGGTTCCTTCGCAACACGCTCTCTTGGTACTTCACGTCGAGGCCTCCGACAGACAAGCCTACTGTCACGGTGGTGAATTGCGAGAGCTGGCGGGTCACTGTATGTACCTGGAAGATGGAAAAAAGTTTAATGGTGTTGCTCAGACAAAAAAAAATAGAAGACTTGTAAGTTTTGGAAAGAGTCATCTCGCTCGAATCTAGAGCAGAACCCAACACGATTAATTCAACTAAACGTGTTGAGTTCTCTAATTTAGTTGTAAACGTATGAACTCTCGAAAAACAGGCCAAATGTGAAACCCAGACACACTTTCCCTTATGACACGCTTATTCGTATTGATCATAAGTTAGCCTCGTGGATCCCTGGCAACTTTTTGTGCTTTTGAATTTAGAACTTTCTTTTATTCCTGTAAAAGTTCAAACCTTATGTACTCGTACGAGGGCACCAGGACCCAGGAGGGTTATCTGCGCTCCCAATTCTCTGGTAGGCACAAGCACCAGCACTTTAGTGACCCGGCCGCCGATTGTCTTGTACAGAAGACGCTCCAGTAAGTGCTGTCCACCCTTTAGTGTCGTCTATTATTAATGTTAGACCTATAATATTATATGTTATAGTTACCTGAGCGCCCAACTCTCTGGTGGGCACAAGGACTAGCACTCTAGTGACCCGGCCGCCGACTGTCTTGTACAGAAGACGCTCCAGTAAGTGCTGTCCACCCTTTAGTGTCGTCTATTATTAATGTTAGACCTATAATATTATGTTATAGTTACCTGAGCGCCCAACTCTCTGGTGGGCACAAAGACTAGCACTCTACTCACTCTAGTGACCCGGCCGCCGGCTGTCTTATATAGAAGACACTTTAGTGTATGCTGTCCAAGTGTCCACCCTTTAGTGTCCTCTATAATGAATGTTAAGACCTATAAAGTTACCTGAGCTCCCAACTCTCTGGTAAGCACAAGTACCAGCACTCTAGTGACCCGGCCGCCGACTGTCTTGTACAGAAGACGCTCCAGTATGTGCTGTCCACCTTTTAGTGTCCTCTATAATTAATGTTAGACCTATAATATTATATGTTAGTTACCTGAGCTCCCAACTCTCTGGTGGGCACAAGGACTAGCACTCTAGTGACCCGGCCGCCGACTGTCTTGTATAGAAGACGCTCCAATATGGGCAGCATGTACGCAGCCGTTTTTCCTGTGCCTGTGGCTGCGCAAGCGCAGATGTCTTTGCCTAAAAGAGAAGAAGAACATTGATAACACATGTCAATAATAGTTCAAAGCGAACCACAGGCTTCCATTAACCGTGGCATACTGCTGGGAAAAAGAAATCATAGGGTGAATATTGAAAAGAGGGATTTATCTAGTAATATTGCAACTTTACAGTCATGTGATTAGATGTCTCCCAAAAAATCACTTCTTCAATGTTATACCTATAAAATTACCTGTATTAACTAAAACTGTATGTGTATTTAAATGTGCTAACATGGTAAGGTTTGAAACTAATAATTTCAGCATTTTTATTAGGTGCATACACACAGTTTTGCTTCAGTAGTAGGTAATATAAATGCATATTCTGCAGACACAATTTAGTAGATAAATAAATTGTTACCTAGTAATGCCACTGGTATGGTAGCAGCCTGTATGGGTGTAGGATGCACATAGTTAAGTGTTCCAATAGCCTTCAGCAGCAGCCGAGACAGGTTCATCATATAGAATGCCTGCTCATCATATGATAGACCTCTTACCTAGTAAAGCTACAGGTATGGTAGCTGCCTGTATGGGCGTAGGATGCACATAAGTGTTCCAATAGCCTTCAGCAGCAGCCGAGACAGGTTCATCATATAGAATGCCTGCTCATCATATGATAGACCTCTTACCTAGTAAAGCTACAGGTATGGTAGCTGCCTGTATGGGTGTAGGATGCACATAGTTAAGTGTTCCAATAGCCTTCAGCAACGGCCGAGACAGGTTCATCATATAGAATGCCTGCTCATCATATGATAGACCTCTTACCTAGTAAAGCTACAGGTATGGTAGCTGCCTGTATGGGCGTAGGATGCACATAAGTGTTCCAATAGCCTTCAGCAACGGCCGAGATAGGTTCATCATATAGAATGCCTGCTCATCATATGATAGACCTCTTACCTAGTAAAGCTACAGGTATGGTAGCTGCCTGTATGGGTGTAGGATGCACATAGTTAAGTGTTCCAATAGCCTTCAGCAACGGCCGAGACAGGTTCATCATATAGAATGCCTGCTCATCATATGATAGACCTCTTACCTTTTAAAGCTACAGGTATGGTAGCTGCCTGTATGGGTGTAGGATGCACATAGTTAAGTGTTCCAATAGCCTTCAGCAACGGCCGAGATAGGTTCATCATATAGAATGCCTGCTCATCATATGATAGACCTCTTACCTGTAGCTTTAGCTACAGGTATGGTAGCTGCCTGTATGGGTGTAGGATGCACATAGTTAAGTGTTCCAATAGCCTTCAGCAACGGCCGAGATAGGTTCATCATATAGAATGCCTGCTCATCATATGATAGACCTCTTACCTAGTAAAGCTACAGGTATGGTAGCTGCCTGTATGGGTGTAGGATGCACATAAGTGTTCCAATAGCCTTCAGCAACGGCCGAGATAGGTTCATCATATAGAATGCCTGCTCATCATATGATAGACCTCTTACCTAGTAAAGCTACAGGTATGGTAGCTGCCTGTATGAGTGTAGGATGCACATAAGTGTTCCAATAGCCTTCAGCAACGGCCGAGACAGGTTCATCATATAGAATGCCTGATCATCATATGATAGACCTCTTACCTAGTAAAGCTACAGGTATGGTAGCTGCCTGTATGGGTGTAGGATGCACATAGTTAAGTGTTCCAATAGCCTTCAGCAACGGCCGAGACAGGTTCATCATATAGAATGCCTGCTCATCATATGATAGACCTCTTACCTAGTAAAGCTACAGGTATGGTAGCTGCCTGTATGGGTGTAGGATGCACATAGTTAAGTGTTCCAATAGCCTTCAGCAACGGCCGAGATAGGTTCATCATATAGAATGCCTGCTCATCATATGATAGACCTCTTACCTAGTAAAGCTACAGGTATGGTAGCTGCCTGTATGAGTGTAGGATGCACATAAGTGTTCCAATAGCCTTTAGCAGCAGCCGAGACAGGTTAATCATATATAATGCCTGCTCATCATATGATAGACCTCTTACCTAGTAAAGCTACAGGTATGGTAGCTGCCTGTATGGGTGTAGGATGCACATAGTTAAGTGTTCCAATAGCCTTCAGCAACGGTCGAGACAGGTTCATCATGTAGAAAGATGCCTGTTCATCATATGGTGGTGGTTCTTCGAAGAAATCAGAGTCATATTCAATTTGAGCTCCTTCACCATCATCTTTGAGGTCCTGGTAAGAATAGATTAGATGATACAATACAATACAATACAAATCCACTTTATTGCACAACCTCAGAAATGTACATAGGAACACTCACATTACAATAAATTTTATTACAGAGGTAAACAACAGGCGGCCTTATCGCTAAAGAGCGATCTCTTCCAGGCAACCTTTGGGTAGTGGAAAAATGGTATTCGATCATAACTTTAACTAATTAGGAGGTGCAAAAAAACTAAATTAAAAGTAATTAATTCTAGCTAAAAAGCATATACCTACATAATACATATAATACCTACACATACATATACATACATACTACTTACAATTACATATTATAGTGTAGTATGATAGTGCAAAAACGACAGATCATAGGCTAGAGTGTAACTTTGTTTAAGATGAGTATCCACACAGATTTAAAGTAGAAAAAAATGAAATTATATCACTTTGAAAATATGAATTATTATTGTATTCAGCCATGGATACACAAATATGACAAAAGGAAGTTTGAATTCTTAGAAAATTTTCTCAGTACAGTCAACCAATTGGAACCCCAGGCTACAGTAAGACTATGTCAAAGTGACGTTATAATTCAGATTGTAAGAAATCTTTTAGTGATTGTTATTTTGACATGGTTGTAGAGTAGCCTAGGGTTCCAATTGGTTGACTGTACATATGGTTTTTTTACCATGAATGAAAAAGGTAAATACCTGTTTTAATTTCTGCTTCTTAGTAAGTTTCTTTTCCTTGGTTTTGATTTCATCCTTCTTGAGTTCATCATCCGATATTTCTAGTTCATCTACATCACTATCTGAAAACATACACAATAATACACATAAATGTTAAAATGCAACTACACAAAAAAATGGTGCTTTTTGAGTTGTGATGTGCCTCTGTTAGGCTACAGTACATTTTGTTCTCCTTGCTTTATGTTGTACTGTACAACACAAATCAAGGAGGTCAAACATTACTCTTAATTGCATTGTTTTCTTAAACTTGGTGCTATTGTAACAACTTTCGACAAACAAGCATGATGGTATCTTGTGTCAGAGGAGAGCCAAGATCTAGTATGGCTTATTTTGACACAGTCTCTCTCTCTCTCTCTCTCTCTCTTTAACCTGATTCTACCCTTCGGGTGTAGACCCCCTTCAACATGCGCCACTCGTCACGGTTTTGTGCGATCTGGATTTGACACAGTAGTGAGTAAGTAGATAATTTTGCGATTTTACTAAATGATAATGCACCTTGAGATGTTTAATCATGCTCAGACATAAACAATTATAAATATCAATTACCATATACGTATATAATTTTCATTGATATTATTAAATTTTGCCACTTCTACCTTCTACATGTGACCTAGTTTTGTAAAGAATTGGTTGTTTAAAAAAAATTGTTCAACAAATTCTTTCAAAATAAAAACCTTTGTCCTCCTCATCGGTGTCAATGTCTCCTGCTGACCCTGTCACCTTGGCCTGCGCTCGCCGCCTCTCTATCTTCTCATCAATTGTACGCTTTACATTTCTGCGCACATACTTTTGTAAGTCGTCCCAAGTGTTCTGCAAACATTCAATGCATATAAGATATCTGTGTAAGACACATCTTACTCACATTGTAATGTAGTTCATGTAGTCCTTATGGCTTTATTGTCTTTAAAGTGTAAGTAATGATACCATACCTTGTTATATTCCTCTACAGAAGAAACAAATTGAAACTTCGGATTGAAATCGGCTTTCTTCTTTACTTTTTGCTTAGAAGGTTGATACTAGAAACGAAAGAAGAATAGTCAGCCATTTCGAGCTATATAACATGTATAAAATTAAAGAAAAATAAATAAATAACACGGCATGTTACCTCTATTTCCACATCGGATTCCTCCGAGAAATCCTCCACTTCTTCACCGTCATTGATAGTTTTTATAAAGCCTGGAAACCCGGCCACTTCCATTTTAACTTATAATCACTTTTACACAACTATAGGAGTTAATATATAAAAATCATTTTATTTAACACCAAAACACCACTATTCTTTGAGGTTATCTATCAAACTCACATGTGATGTGACAGCCAAGACAGATAAATTTCGTTCTGAAATTATCAAAAATAGTTGATTTTACCATTTTACCTCCTTGATTCTTCACATTTTTATGATTACAGTTGACTTTTTATCAAACAGAATTATAATTATCTACTATTTTCCATATGCATATTTCAATTTGATATAGTACCTACGCTACATATAGCATATTCATATCATGTAATCATAATTACATCATTTCTGAACCGAACATATTTGAGAGCTGTCAGTGCAGTGCAGTCATCACGGGTGATGTGTTTGCAGCAAAGAAAATTTAATAGAAATCGTTGATAATGGCAGACCAGCTACTAATTCACGATGATATTAAACTGTAAGTAACAAACAATATTTCTAAATAAAGCTATGTAATGTCCTTTGGGAAAAGAACCCTATTTGTAGGACTTCTTAAAATTGGAATCACATCTGTCACAGTTATCTTGTTTTCATTGATATCGTGTTAAATAATAGTTTATTATTAGTAAATAAAGGTTAATTACTTAATTTATGGTAGTATTTTATTATCTGGAATGTATTGTTCCTTTAGAATTCCTTAAAAGGCATTTAATTAGGTGTCGTAATGAGCGGTACAAAAGATAGACATTTGCGAGAGATCAGTCTTGTACCTAACGTAATGTTCCTTAACTATAATGAAAGCTCTTCTAGCTTATCAATTTCGATAGAGACGTGTAAAGCATATCTTAAATACAGAAAAATGTGAATTTAGTGAACTTAGTTTATTTTTCATAATTATAAAAGAAAAAATGATTGTGGACAAAGTTGTTGGTCCAAATAATAAAGTAATCTATCTAATAATTCTGTCTGTGTGTCTGCTATCATCATGTTTCAACCTGAATATTCTCAGAGCCAGCATTGACGGTCATCTCTATCAACATAGAGGGCTTTTCACAGGACAAAGCACTACTCCACAACAAACTAGGCCGCAAATACCTGGACTGACTTTGATAGCAGAAATACCACACCCGAAACATGGTAGCGCCATCTTTGCCAAACCAGAACTTGTGGTCTCTTCTTCTTCGGTATGTCAGAACACAATGGAAGTCATCACAGTAGATATCGGCTCGTGCACAATTACATCCGTGTACAAACCGCCCACTCAACCATTTCAGCCCTGGGCTCTCGGAGGCAAGACTAACTGCCAGGCCAAACTAGTTGTCGGTGACTTCAACAGCCATCATACCACATGGGGCTACCGTGAAACAAACTGCGACGGCGAGGCGGTTGAAGCGTGGGCTGAAGCAAACGGCCTCGTTCTTCTTCACAACCCCAAACTACCTGGATCGTTTAACAGCAGTCGCTGGCGACGTAGCTACAATCCTGACCTCATCTTCGTCGGCGAAAGCATTAGCTCGCAGTGCTCCAAAACTGTCTGCACTCCAATCCCCAGAACGCAACACAGACCCATAATGTGCCGGATCCAAGCAGTTGTGAAGCCCATCAAAGTCCCGTTCCGACGGCGTTTTAATTTTGCGAAAGCCGATTGGCCTAAATACACTGCGAACATAGACAAAATGCTACGCCCTCTGCTACCCGTAGCCGCTAATTATGAGGAATTCGTCAGGATTGTACACTCCGTATCACGTCAATCGATACCCAGAGGTTGCCGGTCAAGCTATATTCCAGGTCTCAACCCAACGACGTCAAAACTGCTGCAGTCCTATGAAGCCCTATACACAAATGACCCTTTCTCTGCCGAAACCATAGAAAAAGGTGCAGAGTTAATGGTTGAACTGGCTAAGTCTCGCAGAGAAAAATGGGCAGAGATCGTTTGTAATATTGACCTGACACATAACAGCAAAAAAGCCTGGTCTACTCTCCACAAGCTCACTGGTGAACCGCCCCCGAGCTCGCGCCCAGGCATGATCACGGCTAACCAGATTGCAAGTCAACTGTTACTCAATGGCAAGACACCTCACCGTACACCTAGACCCCGGTTAACGGACCCGGTATTTCAGGAAAACACTAACCATAGCGTTAGCAGACCATTTACCGTCAGCGAACTCACAACTGCTATTAAAAACATGAAAACTGGAAAAGCGTCAGGCCTGGATGATCTCACAGTGGAACAACTCAAACATCTGGGACCTGTGGCGACGTCCTGGCTGCTGGCCCTCTTTAACGACAGTTTAGTGACACTCAACATACCCAAAGTGTGGCGTAAGTCAAAAATAGTCGCGCTGTTGAAGCCTGGAAAACTCCCTGACGACGCCAAAAGCTACCGCCCTATTTCCTTACTATGCCACACCTACAAGCTGTTCGAGCGCCTACTGCTTAACCGGCTGACACAAGTAGTAGATCCAATCCTCATCGATGAACAAGCGGGCTTTCGCCCTGGAAAGTCATGTACGAGCCAGACACTAAAACTGACGCAACACATTGAGGACGGTTTCGAGCTTGGCATGGTCACGGGCGTGGCGTTTGTCGATCTATCAGCAGCCTACGACACCGTGAACATTAAAACCTTACTCGCTAAAGTTGCAAACGTCACCCAAGACGAAGGCTTCGTTCGTGTACTCGGAGAGCTACTACGGAACCGCTGTTTCCAGGTCCATCTAAACGCAGGAAAAAGCCGCTGGCGGCGCCAGAAGAACGGGCTTCCCCAAGGCAGCGTGCTAGCGCCAATCCTGTTCAACATATACACAAACGACCAGCCAAGCCCAGCAGGCACCCAACGTTTCCTCTACGCGGACGATCTAGCGCTAGCAGCTCAGAGTCGTTCCTTTGAGGATGTAGAAAAAACCTTAACCGTGGCATTAGAACAACTTGGCACTTACTACAGGGCTAACTGCCTCCGGCCCAACCCAAGTAAAACTCAGACTTGTGCGTTCCACCTGCGCAACCACCATGCAAATAGGCCTCTACATATCAAATGGGACGGAGCGACGCTTGAGCACTGCCCGCACCCGCGTTATCTGGGAATAACGCTGGACAGAGCGTTAACCTACAAGGCACACTGTACTAACACTCGCATGAAAGTTAGCGCGCGGAATAACTTGCTACGTAGCCTAACCTCAACAAGCTGGGGCGCATCTGCACATACTTTACGTACCACCGGCCTGGCTCTGTGCTTCTCTGCGGGCGAATTTGCATGTCCAGTCTGGCACCGATCCCCACATGCTAGCCTCGTTACCACCGCACTTAACGACACCTGCCGTGCCATCACAGGCTGTCTCAAACCGACCCCGCTCAACAAGCTGTACCCGCTAGCTGGTGTGGCACCTCCCGATGTCCGTAGAGAGGTGTCCTGCGCCGTCGAAAAACACAAACAGGAGAACGACCAGCGCCACCCCTTATATGGATATATCCCGCCTGCTGCCCGTCTTAAAAGCCGCAGAAGCTTCATGCGGAACACCAGCCCCTTGCGGGGCGAGCCGTCTGATGTGCGCCGCTCGCTGTGGCAGACCCGTTGCCCTCCATCAGACGTATACGTGCAAGCCTCTGAGCAACTACCGCCTGGCCATAAAGAACCTTGGCCAACTTGGAAGTCCTTAAACAGGCTCAGGTCCCAAGTTGGTCGCTGTAAGCAAAACATGGCCAAATGGGGATTGCTCCGCAGCCCTTCGACCCAATGCACCTGCGACACAGCGCCGCAAACCATGGCGCACCTACTGGCTTGCCCCGCGTGCCCGCATCACTGCTCGGAGCTCGACCTGAGAGACGCTACACCCAGGGCTGTTAATGCTGCTGCCTATTGGGCATCTACTGTATAAGAAAGGAACCTCGACACGATAAGAAGAAGAACCTGAATAAATATGGAAACACTTTAGAAACAGAATCCGAGAAAAGGACCTTTTACTTTTTACCAATCATTATCCTCGTGAATCCCTGGCAAATTATTGTGCTTTTGAATTTAGAACTTTTTTTTATTCTTGTAAAAGTTCAAAACTTATATACTTGTACGAGGGCACCAGGGCCAGGAGGTTAAAATTGCATACTGAAAGTTGCAGGTAGCGGCTACTGTTACAGTATAAATGATTCAAATAAGAAGTATGTGGGTTTTATTAGCATAATACCACCACACCACAACCACAACCACCAATGCTGTCCACTAGTTGACAGTGGCGTAGCGTCGATACAACTCGATTCCCATCGGGTTCCCTAAAATTCTGCAGTATCTGTAGAAGTCCATACAAAACAGGTCCCAAAAACCCCTCCGGCTTTACCAACAAAAATTTTTACACGTCGCTACTGCTAGTTGACCACAAATGTTGTAAACTGTTCAATATGTCGGGATGAATTTGTGAATTCATTATACGCAATATAATCCGTTTCCATAGTTTTATTTCATGAGTAACTATTGCGGTAACCGAAGACATTATTATAGTAGTACAGTTTAGTAGTAGTAACTCTTTTATTACTAAAATTGCAGTACAGTCCAAAACTAAAATTAGCAGTATTTACCTTTCAGGCAATGATCCGATGAGTTATTTTGTTTGTTCCATAATAAGGTGTTAAAAGTAGGTAACTAAAACCTTTCTTTGTTTCAGATATACAACATCGGATAAGTTCTACCTGGAGCCCACCATAAATCCTACAGAGATACTCGTCATTGACAGGGTGTCTGGAGAAGCTTCCGTGAAAGGTAAGGCAGGTCTCCTGTAAATGAAAAAGGATGACCAATTGACCATTCTGAAACTGATTTTCTGTCATCTATCTAGATTGGTGTCATTCCCGAGAACATTTGTTTGGGGAATATTCTCTCACATGTGTTAAATAGGCTAGTAAGTTTAATGGGTTAGCACTGATTGACGAGCACATTATCTATTTGCAGATTATCAAAGATTGATTATTATGGATTTCCGCAAAGTAACTCCTGATTCCATATACATATTATAAACTAGAGAGATGGGTCGAATACGGACTTTTCCGAATACGAATATTCGGCCGAACATTCGGTTCAGCTGTTACCAAACCGAACATTCGGCCGAATATTCGGTTCCGAACTTATATTTTAACGCATTTTTAACTCCCTTTGGTGGTTCCTTAGATTAGAATGCTGAAAAATGATGTCATTATTCGATGAATTACGAATTACGAAACAACTTACGCTATTTATTTACTTTGTTTATTCGGTAAATATTCGGCAATGTAACCGAACTCTTCGGCCGAATATGCCGAATACCGAATATGTACCGAATATTGGGCCCATCTCTATTATAAACATATTTCTCATAATGTCAATATTCAGGGTTCTTTTTATGGAAAAGTGATTGTCACCTCTTAAAAAGCGCTGGTGGCCCAGAAGTAAGAGCGTGCGACTTTCGACCGGAGGTCGTGGGTTGGAACCCCGGCTCGTACCAATGAGTTTTTTGGAACTTATGTGCGAAATGTCATTTAATATTTCGGTGAAGGAAAACATCGTGAGGAAACTTCGGGTTCGAAGGTCAGATGGCAGTCGCTTTCGTAAAATTAGTGCGCCAAACCTTGGGATTAGTTGTCAAATCAGAACCCAGTCTCCCATGAGCCGTGGCAAAATGCCGGGATAACGCAAGGAGGAGGATTGTCCCTCTTAATGTTATTTTGTTGACAGCTTATGGCACTGTGAAGATCCCGATCCCAGAGAACGCGTACAAGCCTGTCTGCGGGTTCCTCGGCTCCATAAAGCTTATATCTGGACTGTATCTAGTGGTCGCCAAATATAGGATACTGGTGAGAAACATTTTTGACCTTAATGCAATAGTTATTTGTTTTACAAGGGGGGAAAGTAGTTGTTTAACCGTGCCAATATTGATACCCGAGCAAACGAAAGATTCCAATAGTGGAATCTTGAGCGTTGCGGGGGTTTCAAGGCACGAAGGTTCAGGAAATCAAATTATTTTATTGAATATTTTTTGATTTGTTCTTTTTTCAAGTAGTCACACTAGTAGTCAAATTATAAATTGAAATAGGGCGGGCGGGTGGTCTAGTGGTAAAGACATTAGCCGCGCAAGCTGAAGACCCGGGTTCGATTCCCGGCTCGGCCACCAGTTATCGTTTTTTTTCTTTCGTGTGCGATATCTATTTCAATTTGTAAATATGTCGTTTTTCAGATCGGCAAACTAAATGGCCACGATATCTACCAACTGGCCGGCACGGATATCATTCCCTACGCCAGGTCCACCACCCATCTTACCAACAAACAGGTGATTATTATCATTATTCATTTATTTATTTTAGTAGCAATGCCACAGTTTCGTTTTCTTTTAACCCCTTATTTGCCAAGAGTGGCCCTGAAGCTTTAGTAGTTTCATGTGCTCTGCCTACCCCTTTATGGGATACAGGCGTGATTGTATGTATGTTGTATGTATGTTATTTTAGTAGGTTAGAAAAAATTCTGATATTTAGTAAAAACCGGTTTCCGAGCCTTGGCTGAAATGACAATCGTTGACGCCGAAAATGCAAACTGGCTCTGTCCCGCCAATATAGAAGAGCGATAGAGATAGCTTGCTACGATAACTATATTATCTTAAGCGTTTGTGCATTTGGCTATGTTTCTTAATTTTTCTTATATTTCAGATAGAAGATAACAACACATATGAGCGTATGGTTCGCGCGGCGCTCGACGCTCCGGGAATGTATTTCTCGTACGGATACGACGTCACTCATACACTGCAGCGGTTACACTCTGTCGCCGCGGACTTCCACTCGGTATGCTCCATACAGTTCAGTACATTACAACACGAGCGTATGCTCCATACAGTTCAGTACATTACAACACGAGCGTATGCTCCATACAGTTCAGTACATTACAACACGAGCGTATGCTCCATACAGTTCAGTACACTACAACACGAGCGTATGCTCCATACAGTTCAGTACATTACAGTCGGTAGTGACCCTGCCTGCTAAGCCGCGGTCCTGGGTTCGAATCCCGGTAAGGTAATTTATTTGTGTGATGTCCCACTTTGTCGATTGCTATAAAGCCGCTTTGTCAGTTTATTTATATAAAGAATACATAATCTCGCCTTAATTGTAACCGACAAAGTGGGTCGTTTTACCAAACACATTCACATTTGTTCCTGAGTCATGGAATGGATGTTTTCTATGTATATAAGTATGTATTTATCTATGTAAGTATGTATATCGTCTCTTAGCACCCATGGTACAAGCTTTGCTCAGTTTGGGGGTAAGTTGATCTGTGTAAGGTGTCTCAATATTTATTTATTTATTTATTCTGTACAGATGTCAATGGCGTCCCGGGCCGACAACCGTTTCCTGTGGAACGGGCACCTGCTGCGCGACTACTCACATATGCAGTTCGCCAGGTTCGCACTGCCCCTCATACAAGGCTGTATCCTTTACTGAACAATCTAATAATTATTAATAGGGTAAAGTGTGTTATATGGTGAAGTCTGGCTTTCAAATTTGGCCTATTTAAGGCACTGCCGGCGTATTATGATCCCAATTTTATCATTTATCCACGTGGATAAAGCATCCGGCACGCTTTGGCAAGTATGTCAGTGTGAGAGTGACAGTTGTCTTATCCACGTGGACAAGTGATAAAATTGGAAGCATGATACGCCGGCTGGTCCCACCAGAATCATGAGACGTGATGATAGCGCGAGCTAATTACAGTTCCTCGCCGAGCGATGACGATTTACTTAATAAACTAAAATTAAGTTTTTTCGCTAAAATTTCATTTTTGGCACAAGCTATTATCGCCGACGTCACTTTTCAACAATCATCTACTGCTCTCCGAGACGTTTCTAAAAACCCATTACTCGATGGGGATACGACGTTTCAATACAGAGTTCCTATGGCCACCTTTCTGCTCCATCGTCAGATCAGCTCCATGATACCATAATATTACATTGTCGCGTGATTTACATATGTGTGCAAAATTTCAGCTCAATCGGAAACCGGGAAGTGGGTCAAATTTAACTTGTAAGATTTGATTACAGACACGAAGGGTTAGGTGAAAGTAACTAAAAGCTTGTAAAAACATGCCAAAAGTTATGTCAGCTTTGGCTAACCGTGCTTGTGTTGCGTCAGCTTTGGGATATGGAATGGTATTATGGGGGACTAATAAAATTATTTATTTATACTAACATGTCATGTAAACATGTTTTTACTAAAAAACATGTTTACATGACATTACATTAAAAGCAGTTCGTCACGAAACTTAGATAACAAAAAAGAGAGAAAATAAACAGAACAATAATTAAAATAAAATTAAACAATTGATTTGGGCGATGACGTTACAGCGTCAGCGCGAAAATGACAATTAATGTAAATTTCCCAAAGTTGGCATTATATTTCTGACATTTTTTATTGGAAATTTTATGCTGTAGATAGTAACTAAGGCTCTAAGCTTAGTGGTTTTACTAGTATCTAATTTAAATTATTAACATTCAAGAAAATATTGCTAAATCACATTTAACGAAAACTGTCTTTAAACAGTGTGTCAATCACAGCTGCTTGACTTTTTAGTATGTGTGTTGTGTCTGTGTATTTTTATATTTTATTGTAAATTATGAGTTGTGTTACTTGAAATAAATAAATTTTAATTAATTTAATTTAAACTCAATGCTTAGTAAAAGGGTGTATGCAAACTTTCAAAGCCTAGATTCGCTTCTCTATTATTGTTTATAATTTATATTTGCAAGTTCTAATAGTATCCTTAATGCAATACCAGTCGTAGCGATAAACAAAGTGATCGTCAATGGACACAGGCTCACGTGGTCTGTGGTCTCGAGGCGAAGCGTGGCCCGCGCTGGCACAAGGCTGTTCATGCGAGGAGTCGATGCTGAGGTATGTACAGACAGAAGAACAGTATAGGCCCTAAAATTGTGCCTTTGTAGCACTCCGTGAATACTAAGAAAGTAAATAGAGAAAGTGTTAGTGTAACTTTACTTGTACAGTCAACCAATCTGAATCCTAGACCACTGTAGAACCCTTTCACAGTAAAAGTCAAACTGACTTCTATGGCAAATAAAGCACGGTGTCAATGCAACATGGTTCTATAGTGGTCTAGAGAGAACAGAACGTAGTGGTCAGAGAACCTCAATTTCTACATGCTTTAACTTGCCATATTGTGTGTTGCTGAAACTTTTTTTTTTCTTTCAATTTCCGAAGTGTTTTAAATTCCCGCACAAATTCTGTGCTAGTCAAATGAGAGCGAGAGAGAGTCATTCTTTTCTCGCTCCCACTCCTGTGTACGGCCAGACGTGTGACGTCAGAGTACACTCGATTGAGCGCGCCAAAATGGTCGCGTTTAAATTGCCCGTAAATGATAGTGGTTTTAATTATTATTTTCTAATTTCTTAGATGTGTTATATTTATTTTTAGTTATGTAATAACTAGTACAAAAATACAAAAAAAAATTATTACAGGGTAACGTAGCGAACTACGTAGAAACAGAGCAAATAATCGAGCGAGACGGCGAAAAATCCTCCTTCGTACAAACCCGTGGTTCCATCCCACTCTTCTGGTCCCAGTATCCTAACATCAAGTACAAGCCAGCATGTACGTTGGCTCATGAAGATCATGTCGCTGCGTATACTAAACATGTGAAGGAACAGCAACAGCTTTATGGAAGTCAAGTTTTAATAAATTTGGTAAGTAATAGTCTAAAAGGAATACTATAGGTCCTAATGTTGTGCCTTGAGGTACTCCATGAAATACCTACAAGCCACCAAACCACTGAACTTGGTACAGAATAGTAGTTCGTGTGACTGAAACTAACAAAGTGGGTGTCCAGTTACATGCAACCTTTTAAAAATAGTGAGAAAGGGTATGCTTTTCTAAAGGACTTTCTCACTTGCTTATGGTTTAAGGGTACTTACAGTCTTACATGAAAGCGTCATGATAATTGATGACCACATATTTTTTTATGAAAAATTTTTTTTCTAAAAGACTGCGTCACTTGCTAATGAAACCTATTTTAAATTTGTTAACGTAATTCATTATATAATTACATCAACAGATCGACCACTGCGGCAAAGAAGAGGCTCTCGAGAGGGGTTTCCGCTCCGCCGTGGCCGCGGCGGCGCTGCCCGGCGTCCGCTACGAGCCCTTCGACTTCCACACGGAGTGCCGTGGCATGCGCTACGACCGGCTTAATGTGCTTATAGACAGGATAGCGCATGAACAGGTACGCTACATGGTGCATAGACATATGTGCTACGAACTTGCGCGGCTGCGTAGCACTGCTCAGCGTCCGCTACGAGCCCTTCGACTTCCACACTGAGTGCCGCGGCATGCGCTACGACCGGCTCAATGTGCTTATAGACCGGATAGCGCATGAACAGGTACGCTACATGGTGCATAGACATGTGCTACGAACTAGCGCGGCTGCGTAGCACTGCTCAGCGTTCGCTACGAACCCTTCGACTTCCACACGGACTGCCGCAGCATGCGCTACGACCGGGTCAATGTGCTTATAGACCGGATAGCGTATGAACAGGTACGCTACATGGTGCATAGACATATGTGCTTCTAACTAGCGCGGCTGCGTAGTGCGTAGCACTGCTCAGCGTCCGCTACGAACCCTTCGACTTCCACACGGACTGCCGCAGCATGCGCTACGACCGGGTCAATGTGCTTATAGAGCGCATAGCGCATGAACAGGTACATTATATGGTGCATAGACATATGTGCTACGAACTAGCGCGGCTGCGTAGCACTGCTCAGCGTCCGCTATGAACCCTTCGACTTCCACACGGAGTGCCGCGGCATGCGCTACGACCGGCTCAATGTGCTTATAGACCGGATAGCGCATGAACAGGTACGTTATATGGTGCATAGACATAGTGTTACGAACTAGCGCGGCTGCGTAGCACTGCTCAGCGTCCGCTACGAACCCTTCGACTTCCACACGGAGTGCCGCAGCATGCGCTACGACCGGCTCAATGTGCTTATAGACCGGATAGCGCATGAACAGGTACGCTACATGGTGCATAGACATAGTGTTACGAACTAGCGCGGCTGCGTAGCACTGCTCAGCGTCCGCTACGAACCCTTCGACTTCCACACGGAGTGGCGCAGCATGCGCTACGACCGGCTCAATGTGCTTATAGACCGGATAGCGCATGAACAGGTACGCTACATGGTGCATAGACATATGTGCTACGGCCTAGCGCGGCTGCGTAGCACTGCTCAGCGTCCGCTACGAACCCTTCGACTTCCACACTGAGTGCCGTGGCATGCGCTACGACCGGCTCAATGTGCTTATAGACAGGATAGCGCATGAACAGGTACGTTATATGGTGCATAGATATAGTGCTACGAACTAGCGCGGCTGCGTAGCACTGCTCAGCGTCCGCTACGAACCCTTCGACTTCCACACCGAGTGCCGTGGCATGCGCTACGACCGGCTCAATGTGCTTATAGACCGGATAGCGCATGAACAGGTACGCTACATGGTGCATAGACATATGTGCTACGACCTAGCGCGGCTGCGTAGCACTGCTCAGCGTCCGCTACGAACCCTTCGACTTCCACACTGAGTGCCGTGGCATGCGCTACGACCGGCTCAATGTGCTTATAGACAGGATAGCGCATGAACAGGTACGTTATATGGTGCATAGATATAGTGCTACGAACTAGCGCGGCTGCGTAGCACTGCTCAGCGTCCGCTACGAACCCTTCGACTTCCACACGGAGTGCCGCAGCATGCGCTACGACCGGCTCAATGTGCTTATAGACCGGATAGCACATGAACAGGTACTACATATACACCAACAAGTGGTAAGAATTGGCAAGACTGCGTAGCACTGATTGGAGTACGCTACGAGCCCTTCGACTTCCAATTAAGGTGCCGCGGCATGCGCTACGGATATAAATTATACTATTACAAACTACTACCAGCAGCGTAGCGGTTTCAAGCTACCGCTAGTGCCGTGTAGCGGTGTCTGTATCTGCTACGAGTTACTTTACATGCACATACAAGTGCTACGAATTAGCTTCGCGTCCGCTACGGGCCCTTCGACTCCCACACGGAGTGTCGCGGCATGAGCTACGACCGGCTCAATCTGCTTAGACCGGATAGCGCATGAACAGGTACTTTAAATACATGAAGAAGCATTAACGAACTGCTAAGGCTTGACAGTTCCGCGTAGCGCTTTGCGGTATTTATCACCTATTGCCCGATCCGCCCGTCTATGCCACATATGATAAAATAGTATACTATATTTAGATGGGACGACGACTCCCATTCCATGGGTTCAATGCTCTGTCGAAAGCTGCGTCTTGTTGAATTTTGGCTTCTACGTTAACAACCCAGGTACATACAATCATCAACATTAAATATTGTATATGTTTATTTTGAAATAACAATATTCCTATTTCCACAGGCGGAGTTCGGTTACTTCATGTCTCGCGGCGGCAGCGTCTTGCTAAGACAGAGTGGCGTGTTCCGAACCAACTGCGTGGACTGTTTGGACCGCACTAACGTTGTCCAGGTAAATTAGTTAGTTTTTCTATTCATTCCACTACCCATATGTCTTCACGGATTCACTAGGGAGCTCCAAAATCATTTTTTAATGGGTCGCCTCCTCATTTTGTTATATGTAATATGTGTGTCTGTATAATATGCTACATTTTATTTCAAATTACGGGGGGGGGGGGGTAGATCTAATTTATAATTTAGTATGACCTAAAATGCTATTATTTCTCCTATTTTACACAATTACAGCTAAATATATGCGAAAGCATTTTCACCCATCTGTTTATATCATGTTTTTGATAAAAACTGAAGTCATCATCATTGGCTATCTCGTCCATTACAGATGATTGTTGCAGTGTCTAATAAAATCAAGTGGAAAACCTTAAAAACTGAAGTAAAATCATAAGAGTTTTAAATGATTCACGATTAGTTTCATTAGATTTATATTGACCGGAACATAGACCGTGATTACCTTTTTGGTTTTCATTGAAGGTAATCACGATCAATATAAGTCTATCACAGTCAATATAAGTCTAACGAAGTAAAATCATGATTATAATCTGGTATATTTTTAATCCCCGACGCAAAAACGACGGGGTGTTATAAGTTTGACGTGTCTGTCTGTGGGTGTGTCTGTTTGTGGCATCATAGCTTCCGAACGGATGAACCGATTTAGATTTAGTTTTTTTTGTCTGAAAGCTGAGTTAGTCGGGAGTGTTCTTAGCCATGTTTCATGAAAATCGGTCTACTATGTCGCAGTCGGGGGTTTTTCAAAATTTTAATTCTGTGGATAGGTTATTATATAAGTTTTATTTCTGTTTGCACAGAGTTTACTAGCCAAGCGGCAGTTGGCGGGCGCGCTGAAGCTGCTCGCCGTCACCCCTCCAGATGACTATCCCGAGCTCGACGAGCTGTTTAACAACGTAAGTACAATTTTTGTTATACAAAGGATGTATTAACGTCGTTGAAGAAGGAAAAGATTGTACAGTTTTGGCATGTTTTGGTAGCTCAGTTGTTTATAGTAGTCTGAGTTTCGAAAGATCTCATGTTCTAATTTTGAAGTAGGCAGGGGTTACTGTGATGTGTAAGCATACCTAATTAGATTAAGTAGGCTAGATGCTTTATATATGGAAACTGTATTACTCATAATGATCAGCTTATTCTATCTGTATTCTAATCGACATTACATATTGATGCCTTGGAGAGTCAACATGTGTTTCATTTATTAAACTCTACTACATCCCTACCGAATAGAACATGCACCAATAGCTTCGACCAATACATGGCGACCTTGCCAAAGCGTGTCAGCGTGTTGAGGAACTACGACCACTAAGGCTTCTCTGCAGCATTTCGTCGGTTTGCTATTTTCAAGATGGGGAAAACTGTGTCTAGAGTGGAGAAGGAAGAGGTCATCATAGCTCAGGCCGGTCAGGGCAATAGCGCCAGGACGAGTCAGGACATCAGCCACGCGGATGGGCAATCATACATAACGATGGCTATGGGAGTGATGATCACCGTTATCTATCTCGATTTATTTTATGAGACAAATGAATCATTTAGTCACAAATTTCATGTTTTTGAAAATTTACCGGTTGACGCGGACGGGATCCTGGGTCAGGATTTCTTAAAAAAATATAGAGGCAATATAGATTTTGAAACGGACGTTTTGAAATTGAAAAACGGTAACCGCACATCCTTTATACCGGTACGCGTTTACTCTACACATAGCAGTAACGAACAATCATTCATTGAGTTACCTTCGCGAAGTGAAATTTTTGTAAAAGTTCCCATTAATGTCGCGGGAGATTTTGTTGTTTATGCCAACGAAGTATGCGAGGGTATTTTCATAGCAAATTCTTTGTCTAGAAGTACGGATGGTAATTTGACTGTTAAACTATTGAACACGCGAGAGCAGGTTGTGAGGATTAAGTGTGTTACTCCCGAAATTAGGCGACTGGAGGAATTTGACGTTCTTAATTTTGATGAATGTCCAAATAACGCCGAAAGAGTGAAACTGTTGCTTTCTTTGTTAAAATTGAATTATTTAAATTCGGAAGAAAACGCCAGCATCTCAAGTATTTGCGCTAAGTTTGCCGATATTTTTCACCTACCAGGTGATAAGCTGAATACCATGAACCTTTACGAACAAAAAATCCATTTAAAGCCTAATGAATCTCCAGTTTACAGTAAGCCATACAGATTGCCTCACTCTCAAAAAGCGGAAATTAAAAAACAAATCGATCAAATGTTACGAGATGACATAATCGAAGAGTCCTATTCGGAATGGGCTAGTCCTTTGTTAATAGTACCTAAAAAAGCAGATTCCAGCGGGGAAAAGAAATGGAGGGTCGTAATTGACTACAGAAAAGTTAACGAGCGTATAGAGAATGACAAATTTCCATTACCGAATATTACCGAGATATTGGATTCACTGTCTGGTGCAATTTATTTCAGCACCTTGGACCTTAATCAAGGATACTATCAAGTAAAACTCGACCCTAAGAGTAGGCAATACACGGCATTTTTGGCTGATAAACACTACCAAATGAAGCGCCTCCCAATGGGTCTAAAAACGAGTGCTAGTGCGTTTAGCAGAGCGATGACAGTTGCAATGACGGGTTTGAATTACTTACAATGTATCGTTTACCTTGACGATATTATCGTCATGGGACGAAATCTTCAGGAGCATAGCAAAAATTTAATAGACGTATTTTCGAGGCTGAGGAAAGTCAACTTTAAACTTAACCCACTAAAATGTACGTTTCTAAAAAAGGAAATTTTATATTTAGGCCATTTAGTTACGTCAGATGGAATCAAACCAGATCCAAGCAAAATTTTAGCGATTAAAAATTATCCAACTCCAAAAAATGAAGATGAAGCTAGAAGGTTCGTAGCGTTTGCGAACTATTACAGAAAATTTATTCCGAAGTTTGCCGAAATAGCTCAGCCAATAAATAATTTATTTAAAAAAAACGTAGACTTTGTATGGACTAATGAATGTTCAGATGCATTTAATACCCTAAAAACAGCAATGAGTAACCCACCATTGCTACAATATCCTAACTTTTCAGAAGATAACGAGTTTAGAATACACACCGATGCGTCAGGGATAGCGATAGGCTGCGTTTTATCAAACGGAGATGGTTTACCTGTTGCTTACGCCAGTAGACCCCTGAACAAAGCGGAGAAAAATTATCCCACCATTGAGAAAGAGCTTTTAGCTATTTTGTGGGGAATAAAATATTTCAGACCTTATTTATTTGGACGACGTTTCAGAGTAATTACGGATCATAGGCCGTTAGTCTATTTATTTAACATGAAGGATCCCTCCAGCCGCCTAACCAAGTTCAAATTGTATTTACAGGAGTACGATTTTGTGGTAGAGTATTTGAAAGGTAAAGATAATGTGGCTGCAGACGCATTATCAAGGGTTGAGATAACTAGTGAACAGCTGAAAGACATGAGTGAAAGAGTTATGTTCGTAACAACACGTGGGCAAAAGAAGCGAATGGAAGAGAAAGAAAGGCAAAAAAATGCCGGCACTACGGATTTCCAAAACGGTTGGATTGATCACCCAAACGTGGCCGAAATTCTAAAAAAACCTAACAATTCAACACAATTAAGTTTTAATTCAGAAGAGTATCGCAAGTGTGCGAAAATGAATGATTGTATTTATAGCAGAAACAATACGTTTGTATATACACCCTCATTGTCACTTATTAGCGTTGCACCAGTATCCCTATCATGTATGAAACGAGCTTTCTTCATGAGGGAATTGGAAGCTTTCTGCAATATTATAAACATTAACGAAATATGCGTTATTAAAAACAAAGACAATGAAAAGATTATCAAAGAGCTAGCTCAACATATAAAAAATATAAGTAAGTGGTCCGGGCCACGACTATGTATTATAAAGGGTGCAAAAGAAGTAAAGAATAAAGATGACAGGCGAGTCATCATGAATGATTTTCATATCTTACCCACTAGCGGACACGCGGGTATGCGTAGGATGACGAATAATATAAAACGTCACTACTACTGGCCAAGCATGGAAAATGACATAAAAGCTTTTGTAAAAAAATGCGATAAATGCCAAAAGCAAAAATTCCATAAACACATAAAAGAACCGATGTCTATTACTACCACAGCCACATCGGCATGTGAAAAAGTGTATCTAGATCTAGTTGGCCCTTTAACTAAAGATAACAACGGGTATAGTTACATATTGACGATACAGTGCGAGCTCACTAAGTACGTATGGGCTTACCCATTACCCAATAAAGAGACCGAAACGGTCGCGCGAGCATTCGTTGAAGGTTTTATTTTACATTACGGCATCCCGCGCGAGATAGCAACAGACCGAGGTTCTGAATTTATTTCTTCAACTATGCGAAATACGTGTAAATTGTTAAAAATAAATCAGATACAATCCACGGCATATCACCATGAGAGTCTCGGTTCTTTGGAGAACTCTCATAAGGCCCTGGGAGCTTTCCTCAGAATCCAGACGGATAACCAGGCTCACGAATGGAGCAACTGGCTTCAATTCTGGTGCTTCAGTTATAACACGACTATGCATTCTGAAACTAAGTATACTCCCTTCGAATTAGTATTCGGAAAACTTTGTAATTTACCAACTAATATAACTAATAATAATATAGATCCTGTGTATAACTTCGATGAATATCCGATAGCTTTAAGGTATAGATTGCAAAAGGCTCAGGAAGACGCCAGAAATAATTTAATTATGTCAAAGCAGTTAAGAAAAGAAAGATATGATAAAACATGTAATCCAATTAAGTATAAAATAGGCGATTTATTATTAGTGAAAAAAGAAGGACGTGAAAAAATGGACCCAGTGTATTTAGGTCCATACTCTGTTATTGAAGACATGGATGTTAATGTAAAAGTTTCTATAGGAAATAAACAAAATGTAATCCATAAAAATAGAACTATTCCTTATTTTATGTAACGAGTTATGCTAGTAATAAGTTAGTCATAATCATTGACTCATCGGTGCACCAGGTGTGCGTCACATTTCATTATATTATTGTTATCGTAACCTAAGAGAGTAATCACCTCACCATAATTATGAGCGTGTCGTATTATACAATAACACATAAAAGTGATTGACCTGTATTTTTATTGTAGGTTAATTTGAAAGTTTGTTAAACATGATTTTTTTTGTGTAATATTTTTTTTTTCTTTTCTAAAAAAAAAAAAAAAAAAATAGGGGGAAGGTGTGATGTGTAAGCATACCTAATTAGATTAAGTAGGCTAGATGCTTTATATATGGAAACTGTATTACTCATAATGATCAGCTTATTCTATCTGTATTCTAATCGACATTACATATTGATGCCTTGGAGAGTCAACATGTGTTTCATTTATTAAACTCTACTACATCCCTACCGAATAGAACATGCACCAATAGCTTCGACCAATACATTACCAAAAAGTACAAAAGGAACCCTTATGGTGCCGCTCTGTCCGTCTGTCACATTACTATTATAAGTAAAACCGAGTAGCACCTTTTTCTTTTGCATAGATTGTCTTGACACACTAAAGATTTTTGACAAATTTGCGCAACTTCACGAATTACACAATCTATACTGACATGTGAGTGGGCCACAGTATAGTCACAGCTCGGACAATGGCGGTCAAATATATGAAAGAGACGCTTTCCTACGCACACAGTCTAACGGCTCAGCCACGACATTGGTCTAAGCGCGACAGCGGTGAGCGGCGGCCATACATTGGAGCGAGACACAGCGATGGGACTTTTCATTCGCACGTATGGCTGCCGCTCACCGCTGTCGCGCTTAGACCAATGTGCGTACCATACTTGTTTTTGTGAGCGGGTCAACTGATCGCGTTCTTGACAGGTGGTACCTGTGAGGTAACCGAGAGCGGATGGCTGTCACTTTCAGCGGGAAGTAGGGAGTGGCCATACTGACTGTGGTATAGTTTAAAATTACTTTTCCCCTCACTAGCCCGGAAACTCGTGTTTTGTCCTTTAATACCAGCGGGTAAAAACGCATTGTATCCACTAGTGGGTAAAGTAATTTGACCTTGAATAAAGTCAAATTAACTGCTTTAAAGTTGATAAAAGTAGATTAATCTATTAATAAAGATGATTTACCACCTGTGGAACTACTGGAAGCAGTGATAAACGCATTTTTTGCGTTGTACCTACTTTCCTCGCTATAGTGAGGGGAAGTTTTGTGTTACACTCGGGTACAAATGTATTTTGCTTCTCGTGTGTTAAAAAACTCGCAAGTTCAGGATTCTATTCTCGAACCACTCGCTTCGCTCGTGGTTCAACTATAGAATCCTTTCACTTGCTCGTTTTTCAATTCCACACTCGGCGTTAAAGTACTACTTTGCCCCTTGTATAACAAATAACTATATTGGTACAGGTGTGGGCGGACCACGCGGACATGATATCCACCCAGTACTCCGGCACTGGAGCCCTGAAGACCGACTTCACGCGCACTGGCAAGCGGACCAGGTTAGGCCTCCTGAGGGACGGCGTCAACTCCCTCACGAGGTACTTCAAGAACAACTTCACTGATGGCTTCCGACAGGTAATTATACACTTGGTGACTTGTTTTTTTTTTTTTTTTTAACTTAAATTTTTGAAGACTGAGAAAACAAGCAGATATGATATTTATGGTATCTAATCTACTCCAAGAAGGCCTAGTTACCCTTCGGGTTGGAAGGTCAGATGGCTCTCGCTTTCGTAAAACTAGTGCCTACGCCAAATCCCGGGATTAGTTGTCAAAGCGGACCCCAGGCTCCCATGCGCCATGGCAAATGCCGGGACGCAAGGAGGATGATGATGGTATGTAATCTACCCGACACTCCGGCACTGGAGCCCTGAAGACCGAGTTCACGCGCACTGGCAAGCGGACCAGGTTAGGCCTCCTGAGGGACGGCGTCAACTCCCTCACGAGGTACTTCAAGAACAACTTCACTGATGGCTTCCGACAGGTAATTATACACTTTAACTATAAAACTCCCGTGAGACTCATACATATTTAAAAATATTTTAAGCGGGTTACTCACGTATTAAGTCGATATAGCGTTCGACATGTTTCGGCTCAATTTCGAGAGCCTTTCTCAAGAGTAGCGACACCCCGCCTTTACATGTCGAGAGCGCGACGCATACTGCGGGCGCTTGCTCGGTGCGCGCGGCTGCTGAGGACAGGCGCAGGGGGGGTCGGCGGCGCGGGCGACGTCACCGTACAGAGATCGGAGCTACCCACTATGTTACTTTTGTCAAAAGCAGGATTGCACACAACACTTATTACGTCACTTGTTAAGGGTGCGTTTACACTGGGGACCGACGTAGTGCCTAGAACTGTTTTCCAACTCGGTGGCACCGACCAACCACTGTCACGATTGAAATTAGGATGACGACTAATATCTATAGCTTCCCGTATTTTCACATAAACAACCGCGAACAACAAACAGAACATTGAACAGAACATTGATCAACCGCGCCTTGAGTTTGTGTGATCCTCAGCACGTAAACCGGGAATTGAGTCATGTTAGGGGTGTTTTGGAAAGTAACGGTTACAACTGGAGGCATAGTAATCGAATTGCGAATGCATCCGCGCGACCACGACCACCGGCGGTGGAAAGGCTGCCCTTATACTTGCCGTACATCAAGGGAGTGACGGATAAGATCGGACACTTGTTACGCCGAAGATATAGCATCAAGACGATTTTCCGTCCTCACACGCAGCTCAGGAAATGGATGCGTTCGCCAAAAGACAAGGAGCCCTTAAATGTTCCCGGGGTGTACAGGATCCCGTGTTCCTGTGGGAAGTCATACATTGGAGAGACCGGCCGGAACATCTCGACAAGGCTTTCTGAACACATACGTAGTATGAAGGGCCGGGACACCCACAGCTCTGCGGTGACAGAACACGTATTGGATTCGGACACGACGCACTATGTAAGATTTGATAGGGTAACCGTACTGGCGCGAGAAAAGTTCTTCGTTCAGCGGAAAATACGGGAAGCTATAGAAATTAGTCGTCATCCTAATTTCAATCGTGACAGTGGTTGGTCGGTGCCACCGAGTTGGAAAACAGTTCTAGGCACTACGTCGGTCCCCAGTGTAAACGCACCCTTAACAAGTGACGTAATAAGTGTTGTGTGCAATCCTGCTTTTGACAAAAGTAACATAGTGGGTAGCTCCGATCTCTGTACGGTGACGTCGCCCGCGCCGCCGACCCCCCCTGCGCCTGTCCTCAGCAGCCGCGCGCACCGAGCAAGCGCCCGCAGTATGCGTCGCGCTCTCGACATGTAAAGGCGGGGTGTCGCTACTCTTGAGAAAGGCTCTCGAAATTGAGCCGAAACATGTCGAACGCTATATCGACTTAATACGTGAGTAACCCGCTTAAAATATTTTTAAATAATTATACACTTGGTGACTTGTTATAAGCTTAAATTTTTGAAGACCGAGAGAGCAGATATGATATTTATGGTATCTAATCTACTCCAAGAAGGCCTAGTTACCCTTCGGGTTGGAAGGTCAGATGGCTCTCGCTTTCGTAAAACTAGTGCCTACGCCAAATCTCGGGATTAGTTGTCAAAGCGGACCCCAGGCTCCCTTGCGCCATGGCAAATGCCGGGACGCAAGGAGGATGATGATGGTATCTAATCTACCCAACACTCCGGCACTGGAGCCCTGAAGACCGAGTTCACGCGCACTGGCAAGCGGACCAGGTTAGGCCTCCTGAGGGACGGCGTCAACTCCCTCACGAGGTACTTCAAGAACAACTTCACTGATGGCTTCCGACAGGTAAGAATGGGCCATTTTTTTTTTCAAAGATGTCCACCCCGCTTTTTTTAGATTTGTAATTTTTTATGAGGTTTCCACTCAGAATCGCGAGCTCTTTAAATCCTGATAGGAAAAAAAATATCTCAAGGTTTTTTCCCATTCCGTTACCATTTTTTCATACATTTTATATGGCGGTAACGGAATGGAAGGTTTGAAAAATGTATGGAAGTCTTGGAACATAGTTTCTCCTATCAGGATCGAAAAACCTCGCGATTCCGAGTATGAATCGCGTAAAAAATACCCAAGTTACAAAAAAGTGGTGTACGGATAACTTTTTTTTTTATACTACGTCGGTGGCAAACAAGCGTACGGCCCGCCTGATGGAAAGCGGTCACCGTAACCTATGGACGCCTGCAACTCAAAGAGTGTCACACGCGCGTTGCCACCCCATTAGAAACTTGTACATTCCCTTTTGCTGCGTTATGTAGTGCTAACGACTTAAGCCATATGTAATAAGAATCCTAACTAGTTTTATATATTTAGATATAATAGATATAGTTAAGTAATATTATTGAACTCCCCATCGGCACACAAACCTCCTCAAGTAACAAAAAATGTGTAATTTTTCCTTTATTATTCAATAAAAAAAAATACACAGTAAAAAGGAGGAGGAGGAGGAACTTTGAAAAAAAAATGGCCCGAATAGGTACACCATAGGCACTGGTCCCACCAAAAGTAAGCGATGAGCTATCGCCGAACTATAGAAGCGAGCTATAGAAACGAACAAAGATAGTTGCTCCCGTGTAAATAAAAGAGACGCGATGATAGCGTTCGCTGATTCGTCGCCGAGCGATGAACTAGCTATAACTCGATCGTTCTCTCTTTTATTTTTGTGTTTGTTTCTATTGCCGATAACTCATAGCTTACTTTTGGCGGGGCAGTGCCTTGTTGCGTTTTCACATCATCCGATCCGATATCGCATGTCGGAAGGATTTCAAAGGCAAAAATCAATGTATGGGATATCGGTCCTACATCCGATATCGGATCCGATAATGTGAAAACGCACTTAACTTGATAAAAAAAAATGTTTTTGAAAACGATAACAATGAAGACGGATTTCACTCACACCGGCAGACAATATATTGTCCCAGAGCTGTAAGAACCTCTTTTTGACACATGACAGCGTCCACAGAACGTAAACTCGCGCAACCTAATGAAATTTTAAATAAAATCCTGTAATAATATTTAAAAAAATCAAGTAGGTATTTAAAAACAATATTTCGCTTACTTTAAACATAATCTAGCACATGTTACATTTTTGCGGATCTTCGTTAGTGAGTATTTTACGATATTAATTTATCACACAGGATTTACTTATTATGTCATTTATCATTCATTTTTATTTTTAAACTAGTGCTGTGGCAGAGTCTGTCATTTCGATTCAAATGACATTTCAGTAAGTTGATAGAAATTGTATATTTATTTAAGCGCCTCCTTGTACAATAGGGCTTAATCGATTCAACCAATTCGAAATTAATCGTTAGATTTGGCAAACGATACGTCTTAGCCACATCGCAACATACTTCAAAACAAATGTGTCAAAAATGTGAACTTACATAACCGGGACAATAGGTGAAAAACTTAAGAAAGTCACCTGTTGTATGTGTGAGTGACGTGTTCGAATAGAGAGCATATATTTAAAATTAGTAACACAAACAAAACAAACGCCTATTCGAACACGTCACTCACACATACAACAGGTGACTTTCTTAAGTTTTTCACCTATACTAGACTAGATCTACATAGAGGTACGTAGTCAATTCCCGGACAACTTCATCAGTCAAAGAAGTTTGGTTACTAGAAAAGGGCGCGAAATTAAAGTTTTCTTATTTCTAGTGACGGAAAAAGCTTGACAAACTTTGTATTCCTTTTTGCATAAACCAAATTGTATTGTTTTATGTACTTAACTTTGTTATTAGGACTCGATTGACTTGCTACTCGGCAAGTACGTGGTGCGCGACGGAGAAGGCAACACAGCGCTCTGTCCTCTTCGCAGAGACAGGGACTGGAAGTACATCACTGTGAGTCGAATTATGTATATTAACTATTTATCTCTTCTTCCTCGGTTCCTCATGGCTGAGGGTCGCGACCACATGAGGTCGTTATTTTTCGCACCAAAGCCCTCCACTCCGCACGGTCTTCTGCAGTCCTCATAATAGGCGCCTGTGTTAATCCCTGGCAGGCCTTCTTAACGCTGTCCACCCAGCGGGTCGGTAGATGGCCACTTCCCCGTCCTCCATCCACCATGCCAACCATAATGCGTTTCTCAAGGTTTTCCGGCTCCCGTCTGGCCACGTGGCCAAAGTAGTACAGGATTCGCTGGAGGCATATGACAGACAAGCGGCAGTGAATTTTCAGTTCCGCCAGGATCGACACATTGGTGCGGCGCGCCGTCCATGGGATAGCCAACATCTTACGCCAACACCACATCTCAAATGCATCGATTCTGTTCCTAGTACTCGCCTTCAGAGTCCAGGTTTCTGAACCATACAGGAATATAGAGAAGACCAGGGTACGCATTAGCTTGGTTAACTATTTATAGGGGTCTAGAATGTAGTAATGGTAGCCTAGTGGTAAGTGCGTGCGACTTTCGTTCTGGAGGTCGCGGGTTCGAACCCCGGCTCGCACCAATGATTTCTTCACTTAATGTGCGAAATGTCATTTGATATATGCCAGTCGCTTTTCGGTGAAGGAAAACATCGTGAGGAAACCGGACTAATTCCAATAAGGTCTAGTTACCCTTCGGGTTGGGAGGTCAGATGGCAGTCGCTTTCGTAAAACTAGTGCCTAAGCCAAATATTGGGATTAGTTGTCAAAGCGGACCCCAGGCTCCCATCAGCCGTGGCAAATGCCGGGATAACGCAATGAATGTGGTTTGTGTATACTTTTATTTTATTTTACATTTATAAACTTTCGTCATAAACAGCTTCCTGTCGGCTTATTATGCTTCCAATTTTATCACTTCCTAGCTTTTGCCCGCGGCTTCGCTCGCGTAAATTCGAAAATTGCGGAATGTTCCATATAAACTTCCACCCCCAACTTAAGGGGTGTTATAAACAAACAAAAAGTTGCCTATGTCACTCTCCATCCCTTCAACTATCTCCACTTATAAATCACGTCAAGTCGTCGCTCCGTTTTGCCGTGGAAGGCGGACAAACAAACAGACACATACACATTCCCATTTATAATATCAGTATGGATGGTAAGTATGGATGGTGGTAAAAGTGAGCACGACTTACATATAAGCTGCAACGGTCAACTTGTCCCGCAGGTGGATCAAGTTAAATACCTTGGTCTGATAATTGACTCAGGATTAACGTGGAGCCCCCATATCGACCAACTCTGTAACCGCCTGTCATCCGCTTGCTTTGCCCTGGGTAGACTTAGCACCTGCCTAAATAACAGCAACGTCAAAAAAGCTTACTATGGCTACTTTCACTCAATACTTACATACGGTATCGACCTGTGGGGTGACGCTGCGGACCGACTTAGGCCGTTTAGACTCCAAAAAAGAGCCATTCGGTGTATATCTGGAGTCCCATGGGATCACCCAGCTCAAGAACTTTTTAAACGGACAGGAATTCTCACCCTGCCGTGTGCATACATTTTCGAAGTGGCAAAATACGTGAGACGCAACATAGAACAGTTCCCGACCCGCAGCAACGCACGAGGTACGGCTTCCAGAAGGCGAAATGAACTTTATCCACCGCAAACACGACTAGCCAAGTCTAAGAAGTGTATGCATACGGTAGGACCGAAAGTATATAACAAAATCCCGCTCGAATTGAAATCAACAACCAGCGATAAATGTTTCTTTAAAAAACTCAAATCTAAACTGGTGTCTGACGCACACTATTCAATTGATTCCTATTACGAGACCTAACACTGTATCAAATGAGTAAAACTGTAAACATACAAATATACACATATAATTATAAAATTCGCTCGCTCAGCCTTGCCTATTAATAATTATTGTAATTTTTAAATCTAGCAGTAAGCATGCCAATGTACCTGACGTGTAAAATTTTATTTTATCAATAAAGGATTGTATTGTATTGTATTGTATTGATGGATCTATGTGGATAAAGTATCCGTCACGCTTCAAGTATGTCAGTGTAAGAGTGGCAGATGTCTTATCCACGTGGATAAGTGATAAAATTGGAAGCATTATACACCGGCTGTCCATGTTGCCTCTCTCATTGGCATATATCGTCACTACTTTTAAAAAATCTCGTATCTCACGCAGTTCCTCAAAGTTAAAACGCAGTAAATCTATATGCATTCCATACATACTTACTACATATTTCTTTTCATTGACAGACGAAGATACGAGTTTTTTTAAAAGTAGTGACGATATGAACCTAAAAATGTCAAGCTTACATCTAGACTATGTCAAAATATTTGTACTTGATGATCAATGACAGATATTGTGTTTTTCTCCTCACTAGCTCGGAAACACGTATTTTGTCCTTTAATACCAGCGGGAAAAAACGCATTTTATCCACTAGTGGGTAAAGTAATTTGACTTTGAATAAATTAAAATAACTGCTTTGAAATTGATAAAAGTAGGTTAATCTAGTAATAAAGATGATTTACCACCTGTGGAACTACTGGAAGCAGTGATAAACACATTTTTTGCGTTGTAGTGTCCTCGCTATAGTGAGGGGAAAAGTGTTACACTTGGGTGCAAAACACAGAACTTAATTTAGATAGAAGAAACAAATTCATATATTTGTATAGGGGCCGAGCGTGTCAAATTTTGTACTGAAGTTGATTCTTGCCTGTAATTTTAAATATGTCTCAGGCTCTTGATTGTTCATAATTTTTGTGTTGTTGCAATTGAATATCACGAGGCATTTTTTATGTTTTGGTTGACTTCAACTTACAAAAATTGACGCCCGAAAGCTGCAAGCTGCGAGTAAAGACGGACAACTCAGTGGATTTCACTGAGTTCATTTGACACGCTAAGTAGATACGTTTGCTTGATCTATGGTATATATGACATCTGTGGTGCAAAATGTATTTTACTTCTCGTGTGTTAAAAAACTCGCAAGTTCAGGATTCTATTCTCGAACCATTCGCTTCGCTCGTGGTTCAACTATACGTGGGTCAACTATAAAATCCTTTCACTTGCTCGTTTTTCAATTCCACACTCGGCGTTAAAATACAATTTTGCCCCGTTTTATAACAAATAACTATTAACGTGCCAGTTTGAACCAATGACCATTTGAAAGTTGAAAGGAACAAAAGTTGCATGAACATTTTTTTTTTAATTCTTGCTCATTTAATAGATGTTAATTTGAAGTTCGTTTTGTTTCAGTTCCCGTCGGTGTTGCTAGTAGCCATGTCTATGTTCATGGCCAGTGTGGCCATACCTTCCAAATACACCAACGAAGTGTTGTTCAGCCTCATGTTCTGGGGCGCGTGTATGGGCGCCACTCTCGCCTATATAGTCAAGTAAGTCATAGTCTTGTGCTTCTGCCGGTGAGTAAGGCTGCCAGAGCTCAACGAGGAGGGGATCTGGTGACGGAAGGACCTTTTTTTTTATGGGATAGGAGGCAAACGAGCATACAGGTCGCCTGATGGTAAGCGATCACCGCCGCCCATGGACACCCGAAACACCAGAGGTGTTGGAGGTGCGTTGCCGGCCTTTAAGATGGGTGTACGCTCTTTTCTTGAAGATTTGAAGGTCGTATCGGTCCTATGGAAATAATTTGTTCCGTCTATTGTCCTTTGAGTTGTCGGCATTCCGAACCCTCCTTACAGCTTGTACACTCCTTTTTGCTGTGTACTTAACACACATTTTATTCTATTTATACAAGTTTCTAATGAGTTGGCAACGCGCATGTGACACTCCTTGAGTTGCAGGCGTCCATTGGTTACGGTGACCGCTTTCCATTAGGCGGACCGTATGCTTGTGTGCCACCGACGAAGTATAAAAACGTCATCCTTACACTACGTAGTCAGCTTATAAATACACAAGCAAAGTGTTGTTCAGCCTGGTGTTCTGGGGCGCGTGTAAGGGCCACTCTCACCTATATAGTCAAATAAGTCTGAATATCTGATCAACTAAAATCGCTTCTTAATAAAACAAATGTTGTCCAATATGCCCTTGGACGGATAATATTGCATACATACAGGAAATATGTATATTTATTATTTAGCAAATAAAAATTACGATTTTGTACAGTAGTCGTTAGAATATCCATTCATAAAATTAATAAGCGAAAAGTAACGTAACCGGTTTTTCGGTTTTCCTGCAACCGGTTTTAAAATTTCGTCAAAATGAACTAAAAAGCCAATTTACAGGAGGGTCACTGTCCCATCTCCCAAGAACGCGATTTAGAAATCTATTTTGTGGGTGAAGTTGCAGTATTTGACTGATGTCTGAACTATTATGATGAATTGATTTAGATTTCGTTATTTTTTGTTTGAAACCTGAATCAGTCGGGAGTGTTTTTAGCCATGTTTGATGAAAATCGATCCACTATGTCAGGGGTTTTTCAAAATACATACATACATGAATGAATTCTCTTTAACATAAATGTTGCAAAATAAAAAACTCTGTAACGACTGTAACTATAAACTAACTCATTAACTTAACTATAAGATAAAAAGATGTAAGTACCTAACTCACTAATTGGGCCTAGCAATATACTAGTCTATGTTTAGTTAATAAGAATTATTTATTATTGGAGTGACATGTAAAATTACTTATAATTTTATCAATAAAAATCTCATTTCTCATTACTCACATATAATCACGCCTGTATCCCATAAAGGGGTTGGCAGAGCACATGAACTACTAAGTTTCAGTGCCATTCTTGGCAAAAAGGCGTTGAAAGAAATTCAAATTGTGACATTGCAGTGACAAGTTGCTAGCCTCTCACCTACGCCACAATGTAACCCATATCCCACAGTCGACTTCTACGACACGGGAAGAAAGGGGGTGGTGAAATTCTTACCCCGTCACCACACAAAAAAAAATTGGGGTCACCTTACACAGATCAACTTAGCCCCAAACTAAGCAAAGCTTGTACTATGGGTGCTAAGCGACGATATACATACTTATCAGTGGCGGCGCGTGAATATATTTGGAAGGCAACACAGAGCAAAAAATAAAAACCGGCCAAGAGCGTGTCGGGCCACGCTCAGTGTAGGGTTCCGTAGTTTTCCGTATTTTTCTTAAAAACTACTGAACCTATCAAGTTCAAAACAATTTTCCTAGAAAGTCTTTATAAAGTTCTACGTTTGTGATTTTTTCATATTTTTTAAACATATGGTTCAAAAGTTAGAGGGGGGGACACTTTTTTTTCCTTTAGGAGCGATTATTTCCGAAAATATTAATATTATTAAAAAACGATTTTAGTAAACCCTTATTAATTTTTAAATACCTATCCAACAATATATTACACGTTGGGGTTGGAATGAAAAAAAAATCAGTCCCCACTTTACATGTATGTACCCTAACAAAACATTTTTTTCCTCTTTTTATTTTACCACTTTGTCGGCGTGATTGATATACATATTGGTACCAAATTTCAGCTTTCTAGTGCTAACGGTTATTGAGATTATCCGCGGACGGACGGACGGACAGACAGACATGGCGAAACTATAAGGGTTCCTAGTTGACTACGGAATCCTAAAAAACGCAACCTACCTTAATATTAGGTACCTTAGGCGCCCATCCAAGTGCATTTATCATACAGTCCGCTATGAAATCGCTTAAAAAAGCCATCTCTCCGCTTATACTATATTTAACTCTGGACGATCACGGCCTCGCGTGACAATACATTTTTTTATTTCGAATGTTTGCGTCGAAAAACGTGTTGATTCATTAAGTAAGTAATCTATTATACAACAGTCAAAATGAATTAACGAAAGAAAGTCCTAACTATCTCTTAAAAAGATACTACCTTATCTAACCTTGAAACTCTGGCTTGCACTGTCACTAAAACACGACACCGAAACACTCCAAATCATTTAAATTTCACTGATATATTGCACGTAACGAGCAAGTTAATAAAAAAACTGTGAGAATAACACAAAACATTTGAAAGCACACGAAGCCTCGGTAACAAGCGGGACGCAAGTGTTGCAGTGATATTATTCCATTTTCACCCACGAATTTAAAAACCTTTTCACACAAACAAAGTATATCTGAAGAAACGTTCATTATCACATTACTAAACTTAAATTAAATAAGATTCTCGGTTTTTTAATAGAAACTATCAATATTTAAAGGCTTTTAAAATAAATATATGTGCGATAACAAAACACAATAAAATTTACCCATTAAATTTATAATTTTAGTATGGCAATATTTAGCATGCAATTATTACACTGTAATATCAATCTTATTTGTTTCACTCGAAGCTTTAAATTCAAATGAACAAGTGCGAGCAATCGAATGTTGTGCGATTGGCTGTCTATGTGTTCGCAAATGGCGTTCACCCTTCTCTGTCATCTCAATCCTGCTATGAGTAGAGTAAAAGAGATAGTTGCGCCCAAATTACGTACATAGGAGTTCGCGATAGGCAAACACTCACACGCGCGGACTTTGTGAATGTGTATGTGCGTGTTTTCAAATATAAACCTTATAACGCATTGTTTACGGTTTTTATTCAAATGAATAACTCGATAAGAAGCCGAGTTGCTTTGGAGTTTAGTTGAGCGGGCTGTCTTTATCAGCGTGTGCGTGATTTTTGTATCTGTGTGTAGTGACCATGAATGACTATGAAAGCTTAGGCATAAGTAGCTTCACTTCGCGTTCGCGCGCCCGATAATTTTAGGTACATATTTGAATTTAAGCAAATGGTGTTATTATTTGTGAGGCAATACGTAATGTTTTAATTATAACTATTATAAGTATTTTTTTTATTTCAATGGTGGTTTGTAACTTTGGTATTTGTTGCGGAACATCTAGGGCAACTCGGTGGGAATTGGATTGTATGAGCGCGCCGCCACTGATATTTATATACATAAAAATCATCCATGACTCAGGAACAAATATCTGTGCTCATCACACAAATAAATGTCCTTACCGGGATTCAAACCGAGGACTGCGGCTCAGCAGGCAGGGTCACTACCGACTGAGCCAAACCGGTTGTCTAACCGGTCACCACACAAAAATATCTAAATGTATTATTTAACCCATTCATGGCCATGGACTGTCGAGCGTACACATCACGCCGGGCCACCATACTAACCGTTTTTAGCTAAAACGCGTGACTCAGCTCATGGGTCTCTGGCCTGGCGCGAACGCAAAATAAATTGCCGCTTATGAATCCGGCCAGTTGAACAATCTTATGCAACATTTTTACTAACCAACTGTTTTCTGTTCATATTCAAAATAAATGTATTTACTAATTTGTTGCTATTTGTAAGAATGAACATTTTATAGTCTGACCAGAAATATATGATTATCGAGAGGATGCTGTTATTCTCATGTAATTAATTAATTATACGGTTCAGAAAAGTATTTAAAAAATATTTATAATGAAATTCCGCAACTTAGCGCGTGATTATGTATATTTCTAGTCATAGATAGCCAAGGTTACAAAAATCACAAAATACGAAATCACTGAAGAGCACTGGGACGAGTATAAAGTCGCCAACGAATAAATCGTGACTAAATAGAATTTCCCATATTACTCTAAAATACATCCTAATAAAGGGGATAGGAAAAATAATTTCTTGAGTTTTTGTCAAAAATACCACGTGAAAGATGAGACGACCGCTTAATCCGCCGCCGCTCAAGTGCATTCATTGTTTATTGGCCAAGTATCACCGATAATCTTACATGTGGCCTGTCATGATCTTTGTTTTGGTAAACGTCATTATAATAGAAACAATAGAGCACTTAAAAACTGTTATAAACACCACGCAAATGTTTAGAAAAAAACTTGTCTTGTAAATATTTGTCACACACTTTTATGATAATACAATAATTACTATTTAGTTTGTGACTGTTTAAGCCGCCCTGTTTTTGTAATGAAACTAAAAATATAGCATGGTAATATGTTTGGTTCTTAGAAATGTTGCTTGGTGCCATCCAAACAGTAATCCGTTGTAAAATGGTACAATTTGCAACGAATTTCGTCATGAAATAAGCTTTAAAACAATGCAATAAAGTTTAGTTTAAAGTGCTATGAAAATATGTGTAGATTTTACAAGTAACGCCAGGCCACGGTGACCCATACCTTGAGTCGGGTCTATAACTTCAGGCATATATGTATTATTTATATTTTTGAAATGTGGATTCATCCATTTGCTTGGAACACGTATGTATTTCGAATTTCAGAATATTTACTATATTACACTTATAGTAAACCAAACTTGAATATTCTCGACCCCATTTACTAAAAAAAACATGTTTAGAATTGTTTTTTCATTATTACCTTATGAAAATGGTTGTTAGCTCAAACTATACTTACATTATTACGTTATATTACGTTTTGTTTATGTTTAAATCAGAATTTATTCAGGACTCACATGCGAGTCATCGGCCCTGCGGAACTGTTCCACCATGACGCATGAGTTTCTGGCCCTGAATGGGTTAATACAATAGAATAGTATATTTTTTATTCGAAAGCACACAGATAATAAATAGTTTTACACTGACATAGAATAGTAATAAAGTGTCACGAAATGGCCTCCAGCATATATTGCTGGTGACTTCCAGCGCTGGTCTTCCGGTGAGACCATTAAGTGAGAAAAATCACGGAAGGCAACATACAAAAGAAGACACACAAGGAACAGAAGCATAAATAAATAAAAAAAACTAAAAAAACATGACAATAATAAAAACATGGCTAGACGGACTTTACGTTTTGATGGCGACCGAACCTGAATCGGTCCGGTCGGATATAGCGTGGCATGACATTTATTTATTTGATTCGCAGGCACGGAAAGGAGTTCGTGGACTGGCCGCGCCTCGACTGCGGCGGCGTGGCGGCGCTGCGCGCGCGGCCGCAGTTATGATCCTCGACGCGCCGCTCTCCGTGCTCATAGTGTAGCCACGCCACCGCCACCGCACCCACTATCGTCTGCCACCGGTATTAACCGGTATCATATATTAAATATAAGATCATAGCATCCCATACATTAAAATGCGACCGCCTAAGAACGCGCATACACCACGCATTGATGGCGCCACAAAAACAATGTCTTGTAGCTTTCGATTATCAGCAGTTCTCGAAAAGTTTGTACAAAAATTAAGGAAAAAGTTAAATTTGTTTTTATTAATTCCTATTTTGTTACCAAGATTTAGTTGATGAATTGAGATTTTATTAAGTTTTATTTCGTCATTAAGGTTCTATAGTATCTATATTTCCTTAATTATAACAATTATCCTGTATATATCTCACGAAAGTCGACTTATATTACTAAACGTTGGTAACAAAATAGGATCAATTAAAATTTGCTGACGTGGCTATGTACAAAGTTGACGGGAACTGCTGTTATACTTGTAGATGGCGTTAAGTGTCACTTTTGATATAGATTTATGGCTCGGAAGTGACACTGACGCCGATCTACAAGTAATCGATGGCAACAAGACATTTTTTTGTGGCGCCATCTATGTGTGGTGTAGTGTATGCGCGTTATTAGGCGGTCGCATTTTAATGTATAGGATAGTATGATCTTCTTATATTTAATCTATGCCGGTATCTAGAGTTTGATAGAGTACATCTTTCAGTTAGTATGACGTCAGCCGCCGGTTTGTGACTTTAATCGGTATCGAGAGTTTGATAGAGTACTAGAGGGTGTGTGACTCAAACTGGTTAACCGGTATCTAGAGTTAGATAAGAGTAAGTACTGATGTGCCACGGAAAGTTTCCAAAATTCTAAAATTTTCATATAGGAAAACTTCGGAAACTTTCCATACTCTGTATGAACAATTGTATGGATGAAATGGTGAATTTTTCGAGAAGTTTAAGATTTTTTGGAAAGTTTACGCAACTTGCACATTACTAGATAATAAATAGTACACACAATCATGCCACCATACAAAAAGTATGACGTCTGGATACCGGTATATGCCATTTTAACCGCTTCCTGGCGATAAACTGTGGCTAGTACCGGTTTGTGACGTTTTAACCGGTTTCCGAGGTTAAACCGGTATCGAAAATTTGAAAGAGTACACTTGGCCACCCCTAGCTAGTATAACCTGACCAGAAATATATAACTATGCGCAATGTATTTCATTATAGCTATTTTCTTCATACTATATTGATCTGTCACCGCATACATCAGAATAACAGCGCCCTCTTGACAAAATACAAAAAAAGTACAAAAATACAAAATCATTTATTCAGCAAATAGGCCACGGGGGCACTTTTACATGTCAACATTACAGACTATTCATTAAAGTTATTATTTTTGGTCAGGCTTTAAGCCCCCTGACACTTACCGGTTTCTGGGGTTAGAAAGTAGGTATTACATAAATAGATATATAAATATTATAGTAACATTTTTACACAGATTGAGTGAACCCCACGGTAAGCTCAAGAAGGCTTGTATTGTGGGTACTCAGACAACGATATATATAATAAACAAATACTTATTTACAAATATCTGTGCTCATCACACAAATAAATGCCCTTACCGGGATTCGAACCCAGCACCGCGACTTAGCAGGCAGGGTCACCCGCTAGGCTAGACCGGTCGTCAAATCACAGCTAGTGTGTACTCTGAAACTTACCCTTCTATGGCATTTTAGCAGTTTTATGGGTTTACCCCTCATATGTGAGTGTGTTTAGTAAAACGTCCCACTTTGTCGGTTACCATTAAGGCGAGATTTAGGTACTTGTATCTTTATATGAATAAACTGACAAAGCGGCTTTATAGCGATCGACAAAGTGGGGCGTTTTCCCGTGCATACTCACATAATTCGAGGGTTTACTGGTGAAACCCGATCAGTTGAGCAAACTGGTTTCTGAAATGCGAACTATGTGCAATTTCCACAATGTTGTTATTTCAAGGACAAATTATGTGCGTGCTGTGTATTTATTTATTTTATAAATTGATTAACTTTGTTCGCAAATCGGTTTTGTTCAAAACCGGATTTAATATGTTTCTATCGGTATACAGCCTTGGTAATTCAAATTCAAAAGTTTCTTTACTCAAATAAGCGTACAGTAAGCAATTTTAAATGTTTGGTTTAGTATGAAATGTTTACCATAACATAACACGTTCATTTGCAGAGGGCGGAATTGCTCATGGCAAAAATCAAACTTTAATCGAGTTGGAACGTTAAATTTTATCGACTATCGATTGAACTGAAATTATCAGTATATTGAGTTGTTTCCGTCGTAAGTAAGACGAGGATACTTCTTTATCCATTTGTTGACTGGTTTTCGTTTTAGATTAACCATTTTTTTTTCAAACGTTTTTGCAAGAGGACTAGTGACAAAAATGGTAATCAAATGTTATACAATTTACTTTTAATCTAGTCAAAGAGGTCAAAATCAAATGGTCGAATAGCTAATCAGAGGTCAAATAAAGGCAGAAATTTAAAAGGTGACTGTTTTTATCGATAGCTGAAAATGTCGATAAAATTTACCGTTCCAACTCTATTGACGTTTGATTTTTGCCATGAGCAATTCCGCCCTCTGTTCATTTGTAATGTTAATTTAAACGTCAATTATTTACTCTATCTCATTCTAGATACCAATGTTAGCTGAGATTTTAACTTTAAATTGATCTTACACATTCATTACTTTAGAAGACTTTCTATATTTGCCACATCTATGAAAAGTTTACTTATTTATGTAAATCAAAGTGGAGTGTCATTTACTCAATATGTACGTCGTATTTTTCATACATTTGACATTAAGGATGTTTTTTCCTAACGATGCAATTACAGTCGTCTCGTGTGAATTTGATTATTATTTTTCTTTGATTTTTGTTTGCTTGGATTTATTATATAAAAAATAATACAGCGAGTACCAATTGTTGAGAATTTGTACCTATTGTAGTAGTTTGCGCGTCTTAGTACCTACTCCTTAGTTTGAGGTATGTATATTATGTAATTCCATTTAAAAAAACTGTCCAACAATATATAGGCAAATCTTAAATTTGCCTTTTGTACAATTCCCAGTACATGTGAACAACGCATTTACTTATAATTTTAATTATATTATGTATTAAAATCAAAATTATTGATCAAAAAATACTTACGATTTCTTATGATTCTCAAATTACAAATTTGTAGTTTGTTAGCCACATTTTTTGCTAAGTGACTTCATGTTTTAAAGGTCCTTTTGCTTAAATTCCAATACAACACAAGTGCCGAAAAGAGGTACAGAAAAACATCGTACGATACACGTGGGAAACGGAAATTCGTAACTCGTGTCGATTTAAAGTCTATCTCCACTCGTTTCTTCCTCTTTTCGCACCTGTATCGTAATGGACTATTTTATCAGAGAATATAACAGAAATGATGATAAAACTATCCTTATTAGTACACGGCATTAGAACCATTTAGGCATAGCATAAACCATCACATTATTTTCTCTGATATTTGTTAATTTAGTGAACATGTAATATTGAGAATTGTAATGCTATTATATTTAATTTGGTGTTTATTGTAATAGTCGGGATCAAAGATTACGTGGTGTGTGGGTGGCTAAAGAGCTGGAGACGGCGTTATGTTGTTACACTTTTGCGGGTGACATTGCTGGTAAAAATACTTTAAAAGTAAAATACATAAAACAGTGAGCTGCGAAATTGCATGGAGAAATTATGAATGAATTCACTGATAAATTCGCCATGCACTTTTTCAGCTCACTGTACATTACATACCTAGGCGAGTAAAGTAAGAAACGTTTCAAATCACATTGGAGCCGAGGGCAACAAACATGTGATTAGATCACATGTTTGTTGCCCTCGGCTTTATTTGTCAAGGTGTGTATACTATTTTTCTGTTCCACGGAGCCAAGAAGCGGTAACTTCGTTTAGCGCAGCTAAAATTTGACGCTTCCCGGAGGACAGAAAATATATTAATACGAGTCAATTGACGTAACACTGCGTCAGTTTTCCAAAACTGACGCAGTGTTACGTGACGTAATTATATTTAAATAGTGTAAATGTGTAATTAAATTATTATCTTTTGTATGAGTCCTCGTTACTTGAAATAAATGAATTTTAATTTTTTTTAATTTTTAAAACGAGCTTTAGATGAAGCTCCTCGTTATGGAGCGAAACATCTTGAGCAATTTAACAATTTTCGATGTATATCTAGATGTAGTATGTAGTGTAGGGATGCCAAAGCAGGCGGGCTGTCACTTGTCGTGTTCATTCAGCCCATTTGATGTATATCTACACAAGCGACCCGCATTTGATGATGATGAGTCTCAAGCAAGTTATTTATGTAAAAAGATACGGTTTAAATTTCAATGCCCTAACAAATTTTAGAAATAAGTCTACTCGTCCAACCAAAGATACTTTTCATCTACAATTTTACGAAAATAAGGGAAGGGGTGAAAAGAGATATTCCCCTAGGGATTGAACGGGTAGTAGATGGATGCCAAAAGTCAAAAAGTTGTCAGTTGCTCCTACAACATCAACTTCTAAACGCAATGAAAGTAACCTTAGAACTTTCACATACCTTATCCCTCTTATTCATAAACGTTCACTAAAGTTATCAAGCCAATAAAGTTCGTTTATCCCCTTCTGCAGCTCTTTTCGCCAGCATGTCTGCTGCCTCATTTCCCGGTATGCTTATATGTGCCTTGACCCTGCTAGACTGTATTATGTGGTCACCAATTTCCGGATAGGGGGCGAAGGGTGATGCCTTCGTCAATAATACAGCTGATGTTTGCTGAGACGTATAATTCGGTCTTCACTTTTATAACAAGGTATAACTTAATTATTTAAATAAAAGATAGGGAGCGGCGTGTGCGCTCGTTGCAGTGCGAGAGAAGAAGGAGAAGGGCGTGTCGGGGGTAGTGTTGCCTGACTAGAATTTTCTAGGCCGTTTAAGGCAGACATTTACACGCCACAGCCTTGATAACTTTAGTGAACATTTATGAATAAGGGGGTATAAGTATTGGCTTGCTTACGCATGTGTATTTGGCTTAAACTTAGTGTATTTTTTTTATATGGCGGATGACGCTGAACAAATGAAACACTGGCCCTGATGATTTCTATACCATATTTTTAATTACCTAACTTTTTGCTTTTGTAATATTCGTAGTTTTTTATCCAGCAATGTTATTCGTAAAGGATGTTTTGTAATATTATTAAACTATTTTTCACGAACTTTTATTATTTAACTTAAAGTAGTTTTGTAATTCTAAGATGTCTAATTTTATGGAAAGGATATAAATATAATATTAAAGTGTTTGAACCTTATTCGTTGTTTTTGTTTTGTCTCACATCCCCAGGCTCCCCAGCACTATCATCTGCAATGACACGATTAGGCACCGGTCCCACCGCGAGCTAGTAAACTATGAGCTATAATGCCCGGAAAAGAAAATCCTGGCGAAGAAGGTACCCTGGTGGAATCCGGAGATAGCAAAACTCAGGAAAGAAACTAGGGCTGTCTTTAACGATGCCAAAAGAAGTAATGATTTTGAGCTCTACGCGCGAAAACTCACAGAGTATAGCAAGGCAGTGAGAAAAGCGAAAAGGAAAGCGTGGAAAAACCACTGCGATCAAATCGGTTCCATTCCGGAAGGCATGAGACTCACGAAGGCACTAGCCACAACGAAGTCAGTCCCACTCACCTCTATTAGAAGGAGTGATGGTGGAATGACTGAAACGGGGCTAGAGACCCTCAAGGTGATGTGTGCCACACACTTTCCAGGCTCGATAATAAATCAGAGTGTACCAGACGATGAACCAATTAGTGTTACGGAACAGTGCACTCGCACGACCAGGCATAATTGGGACACGTCGAAAAAGGTAGTAGACCACAACAAAATACAATGGGCATTATCGACATTTCAGCCATATAAAGCCCCGGGGCCAGATGGAATCTACCCCATACTACTACGAGAAGGCGCTAACGTACTTATACCCCACTTGAGTAGACTGTACAAAGCGTGTATTGCCTTCGGACATGTACCACGTGCATGGAGGTTAGTAAAGGTAACATACTTGCCCAAACCAGGCAAAGAGGATTACACAGAAGCCAAATCATATAGGCCCATAAGTCTATCATCATTTCTCCTTAAAACTTTGGAGAAACTGGTGGACAGACACATCAGGGATGGTCCGCTCAAGAGACATCCACTACACCGCTTGCAATGTGCATACCAGCCGGGCAAGTCCACGGAGACAGCACTACACCTGGTGACAACTAGAGCGGAGCAGGCCATAGAAAACAAAGAACTATGTCTTGCTGCATTTCTGGATGTCGAAGGTGCCTTTGATCGCACCACATATGGTGCAATCAATAATGCTGCACTCAAACATGGCATAGAACCTACCATCTGCCGCTGGATAGGTAATATGTTGAACAGCCGGCTAATTAAGTCCTCCCTCATGGGGGAAGAATTACTAGCCACAGCAACAAAAGGTTGTCCACAAGGTGGGGTTCTCTCTCCGACTCTATGGAGCCTGGTAGTGAACTCACTTTTGGAAGAACTAAATAAGGGCCCAGTATATACAGTGGGTTATGCAGATGATTTAGTGATACTCATAAACGGGAAATTCCCGGGAACGGTGTCAGAAATCATGAATACAGCACTGAGGCAAGTGGAGAGGTGGTGTAACCACCAACAACTCTCCATCAATCCAGGCAAAACAGTGGTAGTACCGTTTACCAGGAAAAGGGCCCTTACTGGCATGGAGCAACTAAGGCTCTATGGAAGGGTACTTGAACTTTCCAATGAAGTGAAATATCTAGGGGTAACACTAGACAAAGAACTGAACTGGAAAAGACACGTCGAACTGACCACAGCCAAGGCACTTAGAGTGTTTGGAATGTGTAGGTCAGCTTACGGCAAAACATGGGGTTTAAACCCAAAGGTACTAAGGTGGATCTACACCATGATGGTGAGATCTATAATCCTGTACGGAAGCCTGGCCTGGTGGCCAAGGACATTACTGAGCACATGCAAGGATGTCCTCATGAAGGTACAAAGGACAGCATGCATGGCTATAACGGGTGCGTTCAGAACGACGCCAACAGCAGCATTGGAGGTACTATTGGATCTCCCGCCGCTACATCTAGTGATACAGTCTGAGGCACTGAAATCGCTACACCGGCTGGCTTTAACAGGCCTCTGGAGCGATAGCACGCCGAAGACTAAACACACAAGCATGGAATACAACAATTCTATGGGAAGGCTGATGAGTATGGGCTGCGACAAAATGCAACCGAAATTCATCTTCCACAAAAACTTCAAAACCAAAGTCCATACTAGAGCCGAATGGAAGGAGGGGCTGGAGACACCCACCCCTGATGACAACACCATCATCTGGTATACAGACGGGTCCAAGATGGCATCTGGTACGGGCGCAGGCATTTATGCAAATGACTACAGTGGTAGTATCAGCATGGGCAATTATGCCACGGTCTTCCAAGCCGAGACATATGCAATAATTGCCTGTGTACATGAGAATATAGTTAGACAAATCCAAGGTAAGACTATCTATATACTCAGCGACAGTCAAGCGGCACTCAAAGCCTTCACATCGCCCAGAGTTACCTCTAGACTGGTATTAAACGGCATCCAAGCTCTTAACAAGCTTGGAAGGCAAAACAAGGTGCAACTGGTATGGATACCGGGGCACGAAGGCTTCATTGGCAATGAAAACGCTGATGAACTTGCCAAGGCCGGATCTGAAGACAACTTCATAGGTCCGGAACCTTATGTGGGCCTTTCACAAGGAACCATCAGAATGGCTATGAAAGACCAAACAAAGGCTAGTCACCAAAAAGAGTGGGATGCCCTGGTTGGTCTGAAGCATTCAAAGCTCTTTATGCAGAGGGTAGACTCTGGATGGAGCAAAAAGCTAGGGAAGCTAGGCAAAAGACAACTCCAAATTATAACGGGGGTGTTCACAGGCCATTACGGGGTCAAAGGAATTTTGGCCAAGATGGGACACGCCGACAACACTGATTGTCGCATGTGTGGCGAAGAGGAAGAGACCGTCAGACATTTAATGTGTGAATGTCACGCCCTCGCCAGACAAAGAATGAAGAACTTTGGAGCAGGCTACCTGGCACCGAAGGACTTCAGAGAGCTACCCATGAGCCTCATCATCCGATACGTGGAGATGGTCGAGAAGCTCCTGAATAGCTGAAGGATCTTAGGATCGTAGGGGGTAATTGCACAAAAGATCCCGATGGGTCGAAGTGTATCCGTAAGGGCCCCCGCAGATTTAAGATAAGATAAGATAAGATGAGCTATAATAAAATAACGAACAAAAGATAATCACTCCCGTGTAAATAAAAGAAACACGGAGATTTTTATAGCTACTCGCCCAGCGGTGAGCTATTAACTAGTTTACTAGCTCGCGGTGGGACCAGTGCCTTTCTGTCCATTCTCTAAATAATCCTAACCCTTCTCCAGCCATAAAATCGCCGTCAATAGAAATTGTCAACAATGTAAACAAACCATTCTATGAAATATCAATATTCTAGCACAATTTTATTATTTTAAAGGTTGAGGATCATAATGTGAGATGAATTGATTAAATAAAATATGGATTTATCCAGTATCTGATGAGTTAGAATGGAAATTAAAGACATTTAGGCTACAAGGTTTGTTTACATTGTTCACAAATTAACGGCGACTTTATAAAATGTAGTGATCACATACGGGTCATTAGATTTTCAACCTTAGGAATCAAAGTTAAGGCTCATATCCGATATGGAGTTTCGGAAAAGTGTTTCATTAAATTTTTTGAGGAAACGTTGTAGTTGGGTTTGGCCTGGAAATTAAAACATATCATTTTGGCAACACAATTTTGATTGCTTCACTTGGAGGCTTAGCGAAGATGAAAACCGCCAATGGAGTCCTTGGTGAGAGAGTCCAACTTTTATTTCATTTAGGATTTTTTTTTATGTACAGAATAAAACAAACTAATGCATAAATATATTTTATTAACTACATCCTCTGCGCTACCCTATTCGCGACATTCCTCAAATTGCCATAAACCTTCGAAGGAGGGGATCCCATAATCAGATTGCAAATCGCTCTCCTAGCTAATGCAATATTCTGGTAGCTCCCCAGAATATGTATCTTAGAGTCTGCGAGTACTATTCTAGTTTTGGTGACGTTTTCGATGGTGAACTTGGTGCGGCCAGCCTTGCCGGCGAGGCGGCCGATCGCGCGGCCCAGGTGGTCGCCTTGGAGCGTTTTGACGTCTTTGATCTCGAAGGATTCGACGAATAAGTCGTCCAGTCGGAGGAGCGCTAGGGCGTCTTCCACTTCAAAGCCGTAGATGAAAGCCTGAGAAAGAAATGCTTAAATGAATAATAGTTCACAATGCAAATTAAATTTATTCCTTTAGGTACAGATGCAACGCGAAATGTCTTTCCTTCATATTTCCATGGAAACTCACGAATTTGTCATTGTTACTTCAGTCAGTCTCAGTACAAGAAGTACTAATGTTGACCGAACTAACATGACACATTCATGAATTTCCGTCAAAACACAAAGGAAAAACTTTTACTACATGTGTATCTAAGACGTGGTGCTGCAGCTTTATCTTGTATGGTCTTGTACTGAAAGGATTTTTAGGATGAAATTATTTATTCATAACAATCAGCCCCACAAAATTAGTTTTTTTTTTTAAAGATTGGAGTTTTTTGGAAACTGTAATAAAATTAAAATAAATGAATATTTTTATCACACTGGGGTCCTTATTTCTCTTGTTACTTTAATTAGAAAATGGTTCTTGCAAAGACTTGAGTCAATGTAGACATATACCTTAACAAAGTCAGCAGCCTTCTGCAGGTTGGCAACATCTTTAGTCTCGGGGCCGACCTTGATCTCCACATTCCGGGTCTTGGTGTTAAACCGCACTTGAAGGAACAGGTGCTCCACGATTGGTGTGAATATCTTCAGCCAGGCTTCTTTGAGTGGTGTGTATCTGTGAAATGATGAATAAAGAGTATGATAAGTAAGTTTCAATGATGATCCAAATTGGGTCCTACAATTTTCAATTAAAACTAAGAAACAAGGCATTATGAAGTTATACATATTGGCATGTCCATACAAAAACGATTAATCATATATTTTTAAGAAATCTTTTAAGGAATAGAATTCATGATTAATTAGCCTTTAGCTCCCAACCTCTCATTCGTCTTTAGTAATTTTTCCACTTTTTAAATTTTCTAAGTTATGCCTTCTACTGAGAAGCTACTTCATTGCTTTATATAAAACATACGACTATTATAAAACATTTCAACCTCCGATGAAATCAGTACTTGCGAAGCAACTATTGATTTTAGCTGATTGTTTATAAAACATAATACCAAAATAACTGCTTTCAGAGTACGATTACATTATGCGACAAATAGGTGAAGGAAGTAAAACCTATGTTATAGACAAATAATGGATACTCTAAGAACAAATTAAATTATTTTCATAGAAAATATTTTAACTTGTATTTTTGCGGAGTACGCTGGTTCGATTCCAGCTCGGAGCACTGGAGGCCTTGGTCACTTTTTCTTTCTATATGACATTTATTTAATGTTTAAATAATGGATAATAATAGCCAGATGAAAGTGTTATTTTTAGAGGTTATACCTGTGAGCTGGGACTGGGATTTTTCTCATGCTAACTTTAGTCTCGTTGGGTTCCTGGTTCTTCTTCGACCTCTTGGCTTTAGGCCGTGTGTGTTTAGCTTTCCCCTGGATACCATTGTGCTCTTCGACTTCCATAACATCTCCTGATTCAGACACGGCTCTTCGCTTCACATTTTTGAGCTTGATTGGATTCTTTGCGGGCAGAAACTCATCAACACTTATGTTTTCAGTCTCCATTTTTGCTGATTTATTAGACGGCAGCACTAACAAGTATATATTCCGAGAAATATCGTCAATATTTTATTTATTTATTTTTAACCACGACCTCACATGGTTTTCAAGTGACAGCACCTGTCAAAAGAACTAGTGTTGCAAAAACCGTAACCATCCGATATACTTCTAAGTTCGTTCAATTCAATATAGCGTTTATGCCAGGGACTGGAACAGTTTGTCTTACTTTTTTTTAATTGCAAAATTTTCAAATTCAGGTTAATTGAGATATGTAATTCCATTTTATTTACAATACTTACTATTTTAATATTCATAAATTAACTTGATCTTGAAGATTTAATTCCAAAGTAAACAGGAGCACTATTTTTTTACTGTTTTATATGATAACAAAAATTCAATAAAAAAATTGTTTTCATTACTGTCACTTGCATCCGAATAAACCTTGACTGTGTGTTATGTCACAGTTTTATCCAGACGAATAAATTTTTATTATGATTATTTGAGGTAAGAATCACGTTTATTCTTGTAATGCGATATCTAATGACGTTATTTAACCACAGTGATCTAAATTACAGGTATCATCATAGGACGATACCTCAAAACCAGTATGGCTGGTCTAATAAAAACCTCGATTGTCAAGTTTATCAGCCCAAGTCATGGGGGTAAAATAGCAGCCTGCGCCTTCGTGCAGCACCGCAACATCTCTGGCAAGGCTCTCCGCGACTCTATGCCTGTGAAGCCTCAAACCAAGAAGGCCCCTTTCGACTATGAGAACAAGGACTACACCTGGCTCCGCAGTCTCTTCGACAGGACCACCCACCGCTTCGATGAGAACACTAAAGTGATAGTGGTGGAGGGTCCCATCGCGGTCGGAAAGACTAAATTCGCCGCGGCCCTCGCTCAGGACCTGGGAATGAAGCATTTCCCTGAGGCTAACATGGACCATCACTACATCCGGCCGAATGGGTGCGATCTGAGGCAGTTCGACCCCTTAATTCCCGAGGACACGAGGACCTTCGATCATAAGAACTTCAATGAGTGCCCAAATCATCGCTTGGCTGGGAACTTCCAGATTATGACATACATTGCTCGCTACAGCCAATATATTGATGCTTTAGTTCATCTACTGAACACTGGTCAAGGAGTGGTGTTGGAGAGGTCTCCTTACTCCGACTTTGTGTTCCTGGAGGCTATGTATGCCTCGAAGTACATCAGCAAGGGTGTCCGCTCAGTGTACTATGAACTGAAAAATAACACCATTGAAGAACTGATGAGGCCCCACCTGGTTGTCTACTTGGATCTTCCTGTAAACCAAGTTAGTATCAATTATGGTAATTAGCTGAATACAAAGATAAAAAAACTTAGTTGATATAATAGGCTAGTTTCATAACTTAAAATATTTTATGCAGTGCATGAAATAAAGCACCACATATTTAGAAAAAATATATGGACAGTAGTTATGTTTAAACATAATTTCTATTTAATAAGTTAAAGAGAAAGATATAAAGTAAAGGAATTGACTGTGACATCACTCCTCAGTATTTCATAGTAATTCCATATTAGCAAATCATTTTGACAGTTTTTAAAAAGAAGCTGATTTGACTAGTAGGAAACTAGCCTATTAGGGCTTGGATTTTTGCATGTGACTTCTGATATATTTAAGGGAGACAGCACCACTTTATCAATATCTCATTAGTGTATCATGCGGTTAATTTATATCTATTAAATTTACATAAACCTTGAGAGACACCTACTTAGCTTATCAATTCTCTATAAAAACATTCGGTTTTTCATAATTGTACATATCATCATTATTTCAATGAAGCAAATACCTATAAAGGTAATAGGTATGCATATAAAGAGATAGAAGAGAAATTAAAAATTAATGATTCAATATTAATTTAATGATTAATGATACAAACATTATCAAGGTAAATAGTTTTTCTCTCCTTAAGTATTAAGCTTTTCTTCTATATAGGATATAAATGGGATCATTTGGCATAAAAAAAGTAGAAAAATATCTTTCCTTGCAACTTGTATGCTTTTCCAAAATCTGCAAATGTTTGTAAACTTGAATTCAAGGGAAGATGTTCTAAGACCAGTAGCAACAGGAGTTCTAGTAGCTGCCATCACTGACCTGTTTTCAAAATACATCCTGTATTGGGAAATAAAAAAAAACAAATTATTTAGTTAAAAAGTGGTTTTGTCCTTTTCTCACAAATGCAACATGACAAAACAATTATTAATTAGCTAATTCAGGCAGGCAAGTATGGTCACGCATTTTTTTTTTTCATTTATCGCACAACCATACTTGTCTGCCTGGTTTATATATAAACGATGTAACCCAGCTGTAACCCAGCGTTTACATATGAATAACGCCATATATCTGTAAACAGGTCCAGAATGCAATCAAGCAGCGAGGGCTGGATTACGAGAAGAATGGCAAGGCGCTCACGCCCGCCTTCCTCACGGAAATGGAGCGCCAGTACAAGAACAAGTACCTCCGCGACATAGCCACCCACGCTGAGCTGCTCGTCTATGACTGGAGTGGTGGCGGCGAGGTGGAAGTGGTAAGCAATCAGTAACTCACAGGGTTCGGATATCAAAATATCGGATATTTATGATATATATCTGATATATATCAACTTTGATATATGTATATAACCATATTGTATGAAAGGAATTTTATTTTTTGTTGCATTATTTATGAATACTACTTTAAATAAGGAAAAATGTACTGAAAAACATAAAATTTTGTAGAAAAACAGTAACAAACACAAAAACTAATTTTTTAACAATGTTACATTTTTTAAAATCATTTTGGTATTGAAATATTAAAAAAAAAAAAGATATATATGGGATATTTATATCCATAGATATATATCGTCGAACCTAGCTGGCTAGAATCCTCGAACCGTGGTAACTCAGTTCTTTATGCTACAGGCAAAAGGGAAAGAAGTTACCATAACCATGCTGAGCTCATTGTCTATGACTAGAAATATACAGTCATTAGGCAGCGTTCCCACTTATGCGTCGCGTGTCTCGGGGCGCGCAAGAGACGTCTCCGCCACGCCGCCTCAGTGTAATTTAACGAGGTGGCGGCGGCGCGGTGGCGGCGACGGGGCGCGGCGTCGCTTGAGGCGCGTCTTACGTCTTTCCTATACAAAATGTACTGAGGAGACGTTTTTTAAATTACACTGAAGCGGCGCGGCGCAGGCGGCGCAGGCAACTCAAGCGACGCGCCGCTAGCAGACACAACTCGAGCGTCGCCCAGGGGGCGCGCCGCTTGATATACAGGATGTATTATTTTATCAGCAACAAAAATATGTGATGATACTGAATTAAGGCAAAACAGGACATATAAACGCTCTCCATTATTTCCTCCCTGTGTAACAGAACAAGCGTCTATGACGAGGAAATGGACTCGTTATTACATATAAAACTTACGGCAAATCAACTTTTCCTTGGCTAACTTTTTGGTGCATATTTCCTTCGGGATTTCATTGGATATTTTGACAAATAATATCTTTGAAGCTTTATCACATGTATAGTCACGTCTTCACTCATAAAATTCACTGTTATTCGATGTAAAACAGGTTGGAAAAACATATTTATCAACAAACTACGTTCACATGGATGAAATACTGACACTGACAGTTGTCAACTGAGCAGCGTTCCAATATTATATCTTGATTTCAATTATAAGTCATAAAAGTTCATAATGATTGTAGTATACTTTCAGGATGTGTTTATTGTAGCATTTAGAAACAAAAATGATATTTTGCCTCAAATTTGATTTACAAAACTAGTTAAAAACCTTTGATAAAGTAATATTTGCATATTTATATTTACCACAATATAAATGTTTCATTACGTACTAGGAATCAACAAAAGATATCTCCATCTCACTCTAAAACACGTGCAATCATGCAGATGTTACTATTGAGAAGCAAAAACGTACGTGCTGAGAGAATATGGACGTTAAATGTATAAGGCGTACGGCTTAGTAAACAAAGTAGTTATGATCTTTTTTTCTTATCGTATCCCAAGTCCCAATTTTGTCCCAGTTATATCCCAAGTCCCAGGTTTGTCCCAGTTATATCCCAGGTATGTCCCAGTTATATCCCAGGTTTGTCCCAGTTATATCCCAAGTATGTCCCAGTTATATCCCAAGTCCCAGGTTTGTCCCAGTTATATCCCAGGTATGTCCCAGTTATATCCCAGGTTTGTCCCAGTTATATCCCAGGTGTGTCCCAATTATGTCTCTTATAGAGAATCTATAAAAGGGTCGGAGGGAGCCGACGCGCGTCATTCTTAAAATATCTATAAGACTAACAGTGTCTCTGGCTTTCGTGTGTTATACTGGTGAGTGAAGTTGTTCTGCTATTATTTCTCTGTTTGTTTTTACTTGGAAATTATTCTAAGTGATTGTAAACTTTGAAATTGTGTCTTTGTTTGATTGTGCGGGGACAATATCGTCGTACAGTTGGGCTTGGACCTGTGGTGGAATTGCTTTACCGTCAGTTGCGGGGTTAATTTAGTGTTCTATTTATAGTGTAGTGTTACATTTAAATTGATGTGTATAGTGAAGTTTTCTGTGCTTTGTTTCATGAGTGCCGTTAAGCAATACAAAGACTGGGTCGATGTATGGCTGGTGCTTGGAGATAAGTCTGTGTTTGGTTTTGTAGGGAGTAATTCTTGCAAAACTAAGCTTAGATTATAGCACGTAAAGGAAACTTCACTCGTTTGTTTAGTTGGTCAGTAAAATTGAATTTAGTAATTTTCTAGGGGTTATTTTGTGAAAGTTATAAGCCAGATCATTGTTTGTGACAGACTGTTGTCCGGCTAGGCGCTTCTTCCCTTACGGTGTCAAATAAGAGGCGTTTAGGGGTCTTTTTGTTCCAAGTGGAGGGCTTGGACGCTTTTCTATACTTACAAAAGCGTATTTTCTCACCGGTCTCAAAGAGTCCAACTGTTAGATGGAAGTGAGGACTTTCACGATTGACGAAAGGCATTAGGAGTAATCCTTGCTCACTGAAGTCGGCAGTATTTGAGGCTGGGGTCCTATATATATATATATTTATTTACTCGGTGTTCTGGTCCATGCTGGCGTTGGTTGCTGGGGATTTCGGTTGTGATCGATCCATATCTAAGTAAAGTCTGATCGCAGCTGGGTCTCCCATGTGGCTGGTACTGGTGTGTCCTAGAATACTGGATATATACACGGATAGGGCGATCTACTCTCTGCTACCCTAGCCCGCGGGCAAGAGCAGAGGGGGGGATAAGAACACAAGCCTATAGGTTGCCTATCTCAGCTTCGCTGGCTGAACTGTACAGCTTATGGTAGGGATACACTTGTGCATATTTTGAACACAAGATCTATGGTAAGTGACGGTCTGTGTTTCAGATATGCTAGAATAGGGAAAACGATAGGAATAGGGTAAAGTCACACACTATTTCTATGAAAGTAGAGTTCTGTTATGATTGGTCTTAAATTATAATTGGTCAACGTGTATTGTGGAGAAATAATTTAACTACTACTATTTATATGGTTTAAATGTGGTGTTTACTATCTTAAAATACGTGGTAAAACTGGTAATTTATAAAATCTCTTATTACTTAATTTATTTGAGTGAAATTAATAATTGTGGTAGCAATTTCTGATTCTTCATGTAGCATCGAGCCAGTGAGTGTTGCTAACTAGTTTTTCAAGGTAAATTCTATCAAGTTGGTTAGGGAAACAAACTATACTTTGGAATAAAAAGCATAGGTTTGTTATAGGGCCCAGTGGCATGCGAGCGCCGTCCACTGATGACAAGTCAAAAGCTTCAAGGAGTTACTAGACTTACTTACTTCGTTCTCAGTGATAGCAACTACTCGGAGCCTTGATGATACATTAGAAGGATCGAGAAGTTATGGTCTATTAGCAGTATTGGGGAAAAGGGGGGTTTAGCTAGGGACAAGAAACAAAACAAAAAGGGGGTTAGTTTGTAGATAGATAGCCCTTCAGGCTTACTTGCTTAGGATCCTGATAAAGTGGTTTGATCAGGTCAGGGGTCCTATTCCACATCGCAAGTTCGTACCCAAATCAGGACCACTAATAAGGCGTAGTGGATGATTAACAAAATATTTTTTAATATTTATTTCATGTATGTTTCACTCACTAACTTTTATTCTAAAAATTTCTTCATTACGTCATTAACTTTCTCACATATAACTTTCTAGGCCTAAATCTGATAAAATACTCTTCTATAACACTATATTATTATGCTACAATAACCTTTATTCTTCTTTAAAATATAAATAAATAAAATTTTAAAAATTAGTCAAAAATACAGCTGATACTCATTAAAGGATCTAGGTTATCGCGGTTCACATCGAAGGGTTCTACTTATTCACGCTAGACGATCACAAGGCCAAATTTACGGGGTATATTTAAAGGGGGGTTAGCTATACTGTTGATTAGTCAAGTAAGTAAGTAGATAAGTAAGGTGAGCGGAGATTTCAGTTACACCTGGTTTATACCTATGTACTTATTATTATTATCAATATCTGTGTCGCACGTCGCACCGTTTTGCTTTTTTGGCATGTTTGTTTTTACTAACGCAAAGACGACGGAGTGGTATAAGTTTGACGTGTCTGTCTGTCTGTATGTCTGTGTGTGTGTGTGTGTGTGTGTGTATGTCTGTGGCATCGTAGCTACCAAACGGATGAACCGATTTAGATTTAGTTTTTTTTTGTTTGATAGCTGAATTAGTCGGGAGTGTGCTTAGCCATGTTTCGTGATAATCGGTCCACTGTGTCGGGGTTTTTTTTCTATTTTTTTATGTTGTGGTTAGGTTATTAAAGAAACAAGTTGAGCCTTTCAGTTGGTCAAAACGGCTAAATTTAATTTGCCACAAAGAAAGACGTGGTATTCAAAACTGAGATCAATTATTAGCCAAAATATCGAAACGGTCCGACACAGATTATTTCATCATTATCCTGATTGAGAGGAAGTTTTTGAGAAGGAAACAATCGGGAGCGAAATCTCGATTTTTGTATTTTTCATTAAGTACGCAGGATTTCTCGCCTGAGCAGCAATTGTCCTTATCGCATCAAATTTAGGGGCGGGGTTTTAGTGTCTAAATTCGTACACTGAAATAAAGTGATGATACTACATATATAATTTGATAAGAATTTATTTTTAAAACATTAAATAATAATTTGATACTATATATACTCGACATTCAATGTCGATAATCTAGTGAAGTGAGAAGTTATTGATATAACAGAATTTTGCACAAAATAGGCTCACCCCTTTGATGTTAAAAAGCCGCCACTTCAAAGCAAATGAACCGCACACGAGCAGACGACATTGAATTCTATTGCGCGGCGCAAAGGTCGAAAGCCGCGCCCGCACCTGGCCGTGTAGCACGTGCTTTTTTCTTTGAATTCGCCGACGACGCAGCTGTGAACGCAGGTGCAGCCTTCTATCTCTTTCATTTATATTTCTGTTTCAACGGTTAGCCGTTTGCCAGCCGGCAATGAAGGTTGTTTTTTATAACCGAGTTCAAAAAAAGGAGGAGGTTCTCAATTCGACTGAATGTTTTTTTAGGGTTCCGCAGTCAACTAGGAACCCTTATAGTTTCGCCATGTCTGTCTGTCCGTCCGTCCGTCCGTCCGTCCGTCCGCGGATAATCTCAGTAACCGTAAGCACTAGAAAGCTGAAATTTGGTAACAATATGTATATCAATCACGCCAACAAAGTGCAAAAATAAAAAATGGAAAAAAATGTTTTATTAGGGTACCCCCCTACATGTAAAGTGGGGGCTGATTTTTTTTTTTCATTCCAACCCCAACGTGTGATACATTGTTGGATAGGTATTAAAAAATGAGTAAGGTTTACTAAGATTGTTTTTTTGATAGTATTAATATGTTTCCGCAACAAAATCAGCCTGTATAATGACGCATCGCGCCGTGTTTTCGCCTCTTATGTGTAATTTAGATTGCGTCCGCGCCCCGTCCGCGCCTCGTCCTCGCCACGCCCGCGCCCCGCCACGTCCGTTGTGTTTATTTTAGACGTAAGGCACCGGCCACATCAGACCGTCGCGTGTCTCGGGGCGCGCAACGGGCGTCCGCGCCACGCCACCTGAGTGTAATTCAAAAAGCGTCTCCTCAGTACATTTTGTATAGGAAGGACGTAAGGCGCGCCGCCAAGCGGCGCGGCGCGCGCCCCGCCGCCGCCACGCCACCTGGGGCGCGTCTTACGTCTTTCCTATACAAAATGTACTGAGGAGGCGTTTTTGAATTACACTGAAGCGGCGTGGCGCGGACGCCCGTTGCGCGCCCCGAGACACGCGACGCTCTGGTGTGGCCGGTCACTAAGACGCGCCCCCAGGCGGCGCGGCGCGCGCCACGCCGCCGCCACGCCACCTGGGGCGCGCCTTACGTCCTTCCTATACAAAATGTACTGAGGAGACGCTTTTTGAATTACACTCAGGTGGCGTGGCGCGGACGCCCTTTGCGCGCCCCGAGACACGCGACGCATAAGTGGGAACGCTGCCTTAGACACAAGAGGGAATCCAGCCCAGATTTGTAGTCAAAGGGGATGAAAGTGAAAAGAGTATTAATTTTTTTTTAACCCCCAGCTCAGAAATGACGGGGTGTTATAAGTTTGACGTGTTGCTGTCTGTCTGTAATTCTGTATGTCTGTTTGTATGTGTGTGTGTCTGTCTGTGGCATCGTAGCTCCCGAATGGATGAACTGATTTAGATTTTTTTTTCTTTGAAAGCTCGGGAGTGTTCTTACTGTTCTTAGCCATGTTCCACTATATCAGGGCTTTTTCAAAAATTTGAACTATCAATTTTCATCATTTTTGGTCGAACACTAGTGTTAAGCCATATTTTCTTGTCCCCAGGTTGTCGAAGACATCGAGCGTCTAAACTTCGAGCAATACACTGAGCGCGAGGAACCCAAGATGAAGGACTGGCGTCTCCCGCGCGAGGTGGAGTGGGCAGACCAGCGGATGCTCTACACCAACCAGAAGCACTACCTCATGAACCTGTTCAGCATCCCCCGTCTGGACGTGCCTGAGCTCCTCACTAGCCCTGATGACGCTTATGAGAGGGAAAAGGTACCTACTCTTTAATATTATAGGCAGGGAGCGTACTTTTCATGCCGATGACATCAATCTGACGTCACGCTCCATATAGGGTGATCCCAAATAGTTTTATTGTAAATTATTAATCATTAGTCGTCAATCATTTTAATCGTGTACAAATTACTTTAAATACAGTCCATTTACATGTGGCATAAGTAATACCTACTTGAAATGTGAAACGTGAATAAAATTATTTGATTTGTTTTTATACATATATTTAATTAAATAGTATTGTTAACAACACATTACAGTAAATACGTAGAAAAGAAAATTCCTCTCTAACGTAAAGCACAGCATCCTTCTTGCATTCATTACCATGCAAAGAAATTCATTACTTAAAATGATTAATGACTAATGATTAATAATCACTACATAGTATAAAACAAAGTCGCTTTCTCTGTCCCTATGTCCCTATGTATGCTTAAATCTTTAAAACTACGCAACGGATTTTGATGCGGTTTTTTTAATAGATAGAGTGATTGTAAGGGAAGGTTTACATGTAGGTATAGTACCCGTGCGAAGCCGGGGCGGGTCGCTAGTTTACAATAAAACAATTTGTGATCACCCTATATGGAGCGTGACGTCAAATTGATGTCATCGGCACGAAAAGTACGCTCCCTGATTATAGGAGATAGCATGAAGCGGCTCGATGTTGACTAGGCTGGAAGGATCTTGAATTAGTTGCCCAGGGATAACAGGACCGCATCATCATCAAGAGATAGTGAAGAACTTACACCTCTGATGGTAACACTTGAACCTGATACCATCGTAAATTAAATATGAGAAGATACGAGAAGCGAGATATAGAAGCGTTGTAGTGGCGCCATCTATTTTTTGCATGCTTTAAGCTAGGAACATATTACGCGGACGTCCGTCGTCGCGCGATCTAGACAATGAATATACACTTAATCGTGAAAACTATCGGTCGTCGGTCGTGGATGTGGCCTTGAGCGCAAGGACGTCCAATCGAAATCTGGCTCGCTGGATGTTTTGGTCAGCCGAAGCCACGTCCCGATGACCGTGCACACTGAGCAGTCGCGATCGCGGTCGCGCGACCGCGGACGTCCGCGTAGTATGTTCCTAGCTTTAAGGCGGTCGCATTTTAATGTATGGGATGGTATAATTTTCTCGCATTTAATTTATGATACCATAGACACTCTGGTCTAATGAGGAGGCACACTGACACTTTATCCCTTACGGCCCAACCACGACGTGCGAATGAAAAGCCCCATCGCTGTGTCTCGCTCCAATGTATGGCCGCCGCTCACCGCTGCGGCGCTTAGACCAATGTCGTGGCTGGGCCGTTAGATGCATTAGAAATGACTCAGCTAGAGTTACAAATACTGCGAAAAGGACGGCCTGACGTTATATCGCTTGTCACGCGACCATGCTTGCCTGCCTGGTTGACGTCAATATGAGACATTGTCATACTTACCTACTTAAATTTTAAAATTAACATGGATTTCAATCCTTGTTGATTTTGCAAGTGAAACATATACGATACAATGTTTTAAAGATTAAAAACAATCATAGAAACTTGAATGAAATTACAAGTTAAATAAGTTTAAAACAACTTGCTCACGAGTGAATAAGGGTCTTAATAGATGATCTAAAACTAAGCATTTACATAGGGCCAGTGCCCAGTTGCATCAACCATAGTTAACAAATTACCAGTCACATCAACGTCACGCAGGGGTCTATGGAACTCTCCAGACCAGACAATAGTATTTCCTTCACATCCTTCATCAAAAAAAAATACATATAATTAAAAAAAGATACCGAACATTCTCCTCACGTGTGAAAGTCAATACTTCGGTAACACCAAGGAAACACTGACATTGGCAAATTCACCCTGTGCAACTTGGCAGGGAGTAAAAGCCAAAGTAGGAAAAAAAAACATTTTGCGAACACTTTAACAGACACTTCGGTGCACCTGAAGCTAGGAACATACTACGCGGACGTCCGTCGTCGTTCGACCGCGACCGATCAGTGTGCACGGTCTTCGGGACGTGACTTCGGCTGACCAAAACATCCAGCGAGCCAGATTTCAATCGGACGTCCGTGCGCTCAGGGCCACGTCCACGACCGACGACCGATAGTTTGCACGGTTAAGTGTATATTCATTGTCCAGATCCGCGTCCGCGGTCGCGTGACGACGGACGTTCGCGTAGTATGTTCCTTGCTTGACACTTGAATGTTTATGTAACGAGCTAGTGATGTGAACCAAATTTTGTTAACGCGTGATTGCGTTTCAGATCATCTACAACCACCCCATGTTTGAGTACGAGGTGGGCTACAACAAGGACGACGGCAGCACGCTCACGAAGAACAAGATGCCCAAATACACCGAATATATCTAAACGCTATGTTTGTAGGCAATAAACTTATTTAAATTAGATTCTGTGTTTTATTACACACGCTCGCACCACACCTCGGACATTGGCGATCAAATATACGAAAGAGGCGCGTTCCTAGCACACATTCTATGCTCGTGTAGGCATAGCTGGGCACCGTTAATCAAATAGTTAACTTCGTTAATCGCTAATCCGTTACTAAAAAAGTTAACTTCGTTAATCGTTAAACCGATCGTTTCGACAAATTTAACGTAAGTTAAAGTTAATCGTTAATCCGTTAACACGTGAAAAAAAATGAACTTTTCTTTAAATATTTAGTTGCATCAGTATCCACTATAACGTATTATATTTCTGTAAAAGGCCGAAGTACAGCTAGCCTATTGAACTCTAGGCTGCACGTGGAAGGCAGTGATCGCCTGAGCTACTGCCAAGAGCTGTGTCAGGAGAGATGCTGGCGGTGACGGGACTGTTGTGGCACTTTGGGCGGTAGAGGCTAGGGAAGCGAATGTGGTCGTAAATAGGGCTCGAATTTGCTGCCCTATCACTACGACAGTCGCCATGGTAAAGCTTAGGATTCACCGAATCAAAGTTAGTAAAAGCAAATCCACGTGAAGAATACTTTTTTAGGTAATATTTCGGACTTTTAGCAATCGACATCGGTAAAACCTAGGATTTACCGGCAAATCATAGGATTTGCCGTACTTCGGGCCTTTATAGTAGCGTTCAGAACGTGTTTTTCGCAGCGTAGATGGTGCCTGTGCCCTACTAGATTAACGATTAACGGACTCGGAGAAATTTAACGGAAGTTAACGAGTCCGTTAACATTTTTTCAAGTTAACTTAAAAGTTAATCCGTTAATCGAAATGTTAACTTCGTTAAGGATTAACGAGTTAATGCCCAGCTATGCGTGTAGGATGTAGGTTAACGCGTACCGTGCTTGTATGAGTCAGATATGACAGGTTGACTGTTCGCGTTTTTGACAGGGGGTAACTGTGAGGTAAACGAGAGGGAGTGGGCGGCGCTTTCAGCGGGGAGCGGGAGTGGCCATACTGTATATACGATAGTACTCTTTATTATACTGTGCTCGCACACACACTGAACTAGAATTATTGAACACTTTACAGCGTTCGTGGTAACAAACAAACAAACATATATGTGAATAAACATATTATGTATTTATAAATTAAGATTAAAGATGAATAAATAAAAGATACTGACAAAATCATAATACATTTTACAAATTTTTAGTCAAGTCGCCGCTAAGTGTAACCAAAGACATATGTAACTCTGTATAGACGGATAAAGTCTAAGAAAAAAACGTACCTCAAAGCCATAGAGAAAAAGGTACGGTGACCTAGATGGCTTTACACCTTTGGGGAACGCTCGGCTAGATGGAATATTTGATATTTTAACACATATCAAGCTAAGAATATGGACCAAATTGTCAAAACTGAGGTTGAAAATTTTTAAGCTTGTCTCAAGAGACTCAAGAGATGGCAATCCATGCACTGTGATTACACATTTTACTTTGACAGTAACTCTCTATAATACTCGATCCTCTTTTGTATAACTTATTGAAATCTGTGGCTAAAGCTAGGAACATATTATTACGCGGACGTCCGCCGTCGTGCGACCGCGGACGCGGATCTAGACAATGAATATACACTTAACCGTGCAAACTATCGGTCATCAGTCGTGGACATGGCCTTGAGCGCACGGACGTCCTATCGAAATCTGGCTCGCTGGATGTTTTGGTCAGCCGTCCCGAAGGCCGTGCACACTGATCGGTCGCGGTCGCGGTCGCGCGACCGCGGACGTCCGCGTATTATGTTCCTAGCTTGAGCGTATCTAAGCCGATATGTCAGCAGTGTTGATCCCGGCGGCGTCGGCCATGCTGTCGGCCACTTGGTCGGCCACGGCGGCGGCGGCGTTGATGCCCATGAGCCCCGCGCGCACCGCCGCGCCCGCCGTCGGGCCCAGCCCGGGGGTTATCATTATGTTGTGCCTGGAATATATAATACCTGGTTAGGGTCTCCCCACATTTAGCGTCTCGCGAGCGTAGCGTCGGGCTAACTGTATGGCAAAAGCCTGATGCCTCGTCGACGCAACGTCGACGCGACATCTTTTTCCATACAGTTGGCCTGACGCTACGCTCGCGAGACGCTAGATGTGGGAGGACCCTTATAAGAGTAGAATATCCATAGGGCCTAGCACATTGCGTCCCTTTCGCACTTTTATAGAAAGTGTAAAAGGTCCAGAGGAAACTCAGTGTAACTTACGTATCCCTCATCTTCTTTCTTTCTATCCCTCATCTGAACTACAAACTTGTTGTACCCTAGTCTCTCAGGCAGCTGTATAGTAGTGACAGCTAACATGCGCTCCTCTGATTTCCGCACTATGAACTCGAACCCGTGCGCGCGCAGGCGTGGAAGCGACTAACATGAAAGTTGTAACTGGCATCGCGTAGGGCCCAAAGAAAACTCAATGTAACTTACGCATCCCTCATCTGAGCCACGAACTTGTACCCGAGTCCCTCAGGCAGCAATACAGTAGTGACAGCTGACATGCTTTCCTGCGGTTTCCGCACTAAGAACTCAAAGCCGAGCGCTCGCAAGTTATAGAACGGTAACGGGATCGGATGGCCCTAGAGAGGAAAACTCAATGTAACTTACGCATCTCTCATCTGAGCCACGAACTTATTGTAGCCTAGTCCCTCAGGCAGCAGTATAGTAGTGACAGCTGACATCCGTTCCTCTGGTTTCCGCACTAGGAACTCGAAGCCGTACGCACGCAGACGAGCGTGGAAGCGCGCCGCGACAGATGCGTGGCGTGCCCACGCGCGGGGGAGAGATTCGCGCGCGAGTTGTATGAGACATGCGCGCAGCGCCCAGAGAAGGGGGAAGCTGAGAGTGTGATGGTAGCTGAATAAACAAAAGATGGAAATAATATAAATATTTTAATATAAATTAAAGCTTTGCATGTGGATGTGATTCACACGCTAGCTGTATCATAAATTTGAGCAAAGTCCAAAGATTTATAGCGCATCTTTAGAACGAAACTGGCACAACTTATTTGCGATTTGTTTGACCGTCAGGTTGGTTTCGTTAAAGATGCGAGGAAGGTGGATAAGTCCATGCAGAATTACGCATGGGAGTAACTCGCAGGTAGACTGTCAACTGTCGGTAAGCGCCTACCCATATAACCATAATCGGTCGCCGTTCCTACGCAAATCCTCCTATTTTGTGTACACACAGGTCTTCGGGTCTCAATGCTTAGTCGCAGTACGGTCGACGTTTAGTCGCGGCGACCCAAATGGGGACGATTGGTAACAGGCACAAATGGTCACAGAAGTGTGCACTACGCGTGCACACATTGTTACCGTTTGGCGACTACTTTTCCAAAATCATTCGTTCATTTCATTCTTTTCAAATGGCGACTGTCAGAGACGTGAGAGACGTCAAAGTAAAAATGAAATAAAATCATTTGACATTAAAATGTAATGGCGTAAGAATTTGTTAAAGATAAATATTGTTTGCATTTGTAATATAATGTGGGCTAATTACCATGGCCAATTAAATTGCTCGAGTGATTTCATAAAATAAGTCTAAATTTATCAACGCGCCATCAATTTACCTCAGTTTAACCAGTAATAATATTATTGACTACTCGGTGTTTGCGTGTTATGTATATTGATTGGTGAAGTTTTAGTGCTCCGGTGCATATACTATACTGAAATAATAAAAATAATGCCTAGAAAACCAATAAAGTTGTTAAAATATGGATTAAGACGGTAATATTCCATGTAAAAAACAGTCGCCAAACGGTCACCAAACGGTCGACAAACGGTTGCAAAATGGTCGCAGCGTACACGCGTGACCGAAGGCAGTGAATGCTTCTTGTATTAATTTTTTCCAGGTATCCTCAAACTTTATAAACAATTAAATATGCCGTCGTACTCAGTTGCCCTCACTAAAGAAGATTAAAAAAAATTGTAACGTGCGTACCGAGCTGCTGGGTTGTAAAGGATCGGGGATCATATTATTATGGTCTTCTATAGAGCAACTAGTATTTTGCGGCATTTCACAATTGACACTTGTTGAAGTAGTCGTCATTAATATTACTATCAACATTAATTTCAGCGATCTGTACTTCTTTTGTCAAGATTTTTGTATAGATAAGTATCTACAAATTTGTAATGTTAAAGAGACATAAATAAAACGTAGTAGAGTAAATAATGTGTTTTTTTTGTAACCCAAACAAAATACTTGTATATACGAGTGCGGAAAAGAGGAAAATCGATACGAGTAGCGATATATTAATACACGAACGAAGGGAGTGTTTTAAATCGACACGAGTTGTGAATGTCATTTTCGCACGTGTATCGTACGACGATTTTCAGTACCTAAATCTAAGCTAAGAGTTTCGATCAGACAAGAAATGAATCATTGCTTGATTTGCTCGCACTACTGCGTTAAAAAAGCAGCATCTGTACTGAAAAAAACTATCATTTCGCAACAGAAATTCTATTAATATCACAGTAAATACTCTATTTCATTTGATTCCTACTTTTATTGTGTAAAGCAACACTACACTTCATTTTTATCAATAAGAATTAAAAATTATATATTTAATACATTAAGTAACTATAAAGTGCTTATCTATTTGTATTATCATTCTGCACTTTTCTTAACTTTCCCACATTTCTATAAAATGTCGAAGAGTGCTTAAATGGTCGTCGTCGTTTATATTATTTAATTCGCTCATATTTACATGATTCAAAGCAACCAGTCCACAACTTCACAAGACAGTTTGAGAAACCTTCGTATTTCAGATTGTCATTTGCGGATACAGTGGTTTAGGAGCAGTTCGGTAATCAGACCTACACATGTGTGTACAAATTCTGTCAATGTCACTGTCAGAAACCGTTCTGACAGTGACAATGACAGCCACAAATTCGTCCACATGTTGTTACCGTTATGTGTGCAAACGTCGACTAATAAAGTGTCGTTAAAAGTCATTCTGACAGTGACATTGACAGCCACAAATTCGTACACATTTTGTTACCGTAACGAGTGCACACGACGACTACATTTTGTTATTGTATCAATACGGTCGCATTGTTTGCACGACGTTACCACGCGTTATGTCACATTTGACAGTTAGTTACTGATTTGAAGATTTTGCGACTGAAATGGTTGTATGGGTAGGTAATGGCGAGAAGAGGAAATCTCAGGAAGTATTTTATTTTACTTACAAGAATGTGTCGTCATAGCAGTTCCACTGCTGAGCTAACAGCTTCAGGTCGAAATAAAATGGCGGCTCGTGACTTCTGCTGTTTATTTTGGCCCTGAAACATTTATAATTAATATTGTATTAACTCCGATAAGTTATACCTACCAAGGCACTACAAAACTGATATGAAGAAGTCTATGCTGGTGATCTGAATATGATTAGAGAATTTTTTAACATGTTTACCAATGAATTACTTCATTAACTTACTCCGCACGGGCACTGAAAGCGACAGGGGCTATCCCAGCGGGCCCGCTCAACGCCTTTTGGCACGCGGCATACGTGGCGTCCACGCCCCATGCGTCCATGAGGAATGGCTCGGCGCCCAGAGACACCACGGTGTCTACTAGTAACAGAGCTCCGTATCTGTAATACAAAAAGGTGTACAGACTGCCAAACTGTTGACTCAGAACCACTAGTACCACTACACATACATATCGTCACTACTTTTAAAAAAACTTGTATCTTCGTCTTTCAATGAAAAGAAAATTGTAGTAAGTATGGATGGAATGCATATATACTTACTGCGTTTTAACTTTGAGGAACAGCGAGAGATACGAGATTTTTTAAAAGTAGTGACGATATGCGACTGTTAAGGAAGAAATAGAGAGACTCACGTCGTCGGTAGGGTGTAGGGTTCAAACCCCGGTTCGTGCTAATGAGTTTTTGGGAACGCCACGAGTAAGGCCATATATAGTAATAACAAAAAAGTAATTTGATATTTTATTTGCCAGTTGCTTCAAGTTCAATAACAATAGGGCCTAGTTGACCATCTGGCTAAGGTCTGGCTGTCGCTTCCGTAAAAACTAGTATGTGTTGTGGAAAATTCTTCTGAGAGCCATATGTCTCTGATGTGGGATAACAGGATTATCTTATCTTATCTTAAATCTGCGGGGGCCCTTACGGATACACTTCGACCCATCGGGATCTTTTGTGCAATTACCCCCTACGATCCTAAGATCCTTCAGCTATTCAGGAGCTTCTCGACCATCTCCACGTATCGGATGATGAGGCTCATGGGTAGCTCTCTGAAGTCCTTCGGTGCCAGGTAGCCTGCTCCAAAGTTCTTCATTCTTTGTCTGGCGAGGGCGTGACATTCACACATTAAATGTCTGACGGTCTCTTCCTCTTCGCCACACATGCGACAATCAGTGTTGTCGGCGTGTCCCATCTTGGCCAAAATTCCTTTGACCCCGTAATGGCCTGTGAACACTCCCGTTATAATTTGGAGTTGTCTTTTGCCTAGCTTCCCTAGCTTTTTGCTCCATCCAGAGTCTACCCTCTGCATAAAGAGCTTTGAATGCTTCAGACCAACCAGGGCATCCCACTCTTTTTGGTGACTAGCCTTTGTTTGGTCTTTCATAGCCGTTCTGATGGTTCCTTGTGAAAGGCCCACATAAGGTTCCGGACCTATGAAGTTGTCTTCAGATCCGGCCTTGGCAAGTTCATCAGCGTTTTCATTGCCAATGAAGCCTTCGTGCCCCGGTATCCATACCAGTTGCACCTTGTTTTGCCTTCCAAGCTTGTTAAGAGCTTGGAAGCCGTTTAATACCAGTCTAGAGGTAACTCTGGGCGATGTGAAGGCTTTGAGTGCCGCTTGACTGTCGCTGAGTATATAGATAGTCTTACCTTGGATTTGTCTAACTATATTCTCATGTACACAGGCAAAGGGATAACAGGATTACATCATCATCATAGTCACCTATGGCAAAGGTCTCCCAGACCCTCCATGTTTTGCAGCGTGCCGGTAGAAGAGTCTCCATGGGTGATGAACAGGCCAGCGGGCTGGTGCCGCTGCAGGGCTGACTCCAACTCTTCGAAAGAGAACGTCGAGAAAGGCTCTGAAGTTGTCATTGACTCTACTTTGATGCCTGAGAATAAAAATCGAAATTAGACAGTCTTTCATGCGGCCAACCTTCTGGGCACCTTACCCAACAACGAAGACTTGGGGGAAATCTTTTATTTGTAAGATTTTAAGTAAGTGTTTTTAATGTGTTAAGTGTTTTATCTTGTTCAATAAATTTTTGATAAGTATGTCATTTTGGTAGTAATGTAAAAATGGGGATGGTCTATCCGTCAGCGCATGATAGCTGTTTGTACCATCGCCGGTAGACGGAGGATAAGTATAGGTATCTCCAAATTCTATAGCTTCGTCGGGCCCACGTTGGGCGCCAATATTACGGGTTCAGAACCCGTAATATTGGCGCCCAACGTGGATCCGGTATTATTGAATGAAACTACTTACCGTATCTCCTAGCCATGTCCTTGGCCCTCTCGTCCCAGATCCCCCGACTAGGCACAAGGAGTAACTCCCCCGGTGCGAGCAGGTTGGATATAACAGTCTCCATGCCAGCATGCCCAGACCCACTGACCGCTAGCACCAGCTTACTACGCGTTTGGAAGGCGTATTGGATACCGGTGCGGATATCGGCCATTACCTGAAAATGTAAAAACCTTAGTAGCTTTTGCGGATAGGTACTTAGTTGTATGTACTTACTACTAGACTACTCGGCCCGCGGTAAGGACAACCCGCTGAAGATCCGGGTTCGATTACCGACTAGAGTTTTCTTTGAGACTATAAATCCAGCAGCGCCATCTGCAGTGTATGTTTAATAAGGAATGCAATGTTCTAAATATAATTTTGAATATGACATGATGTTCATGACATTGTATTCTAGTTGTCACTCAATAAATCTTCGGAGCATTTTCACGTATTTGATTAATTTGAGAAATATACGTATATTTCAGTGCATAATATATATAGCTATAGTAGTCTGACTACTAATTATACAATAATATCTGGGCGACCGAGCTTCGCTCGGTTCTATTTTAATATATCACGTCTTTAGATAAAAAAAACCGGCCAAGAGCATGTCGGGCCACGCTCAGTGTAGGGTTCCGTAGTTTTCCGTATTTTTCTCAAAAACTACTGAACTTATCAAGTTCAAAACAATTTTCCTTGAAAGTCTTTATAAATATCTACTTTTGTGATTTTTTTCATATTTTTTAAACATATGGTTCAAAAGTTAGAGGGGGGGGGGGGACGCACTTTTTTTTCCTTTAAGTGCGATTATTTCCGAAAATATTAATATTATCAAAAAACGATCTGAGTAAACCCTTATTCATTTTTAAATACCTATCCAACAATATATCACACGTTGGGGTTGGAATTAAAAAAAATATCAGCCCCCACTTTACATGTAGGAGGGGTACCCTAATAAAACATTTTTTTCCATTTTTTATTTTTGCACTTTGTTGGCGTGATTGATATACATATTGGTACCAAATTTCAACTTTCTAGTGCTAACGGTTACTGAGATTATCCGCGGACGGACGGACGGACGGACGGACGGACGGACGGACAGACAGACATGGCGAAACTATAAGGGTTCCTAGTTGACTACGGAACCCTAAAAAACTCTTATAAATACAAAAACAAAAAAAAAGACAAAAAACAAAAACTTCCTTTCTGACCGGGATTCGAAACCCTGACACCTACGATCTATCTGCGTACATTAGACCGACCTCGTACGACTGAGCTAAGCGGAATCGATGATGCGCGCGCGGCGAAATTAACGACCATATTTTACGTTTACTAACGCGAAAGAAAAACTCATGAAAACTCGAAAATTCGCGTTTTCCGGGATCTAAGGCTACGCTAGATCGATTTTTCACCCCCGAAAACCCCCACGTAACAAATTTCAGCGAAATCGTTAGAGCGGTTTCCGAGATCGCTGACAAATACACATTATAAAAATACAGAAAGGAATGAAGTGCCACGAAATGGCCTTCTCAGCGTGTTGCTGGTGATTTCCAGCGCTGATCTTCCGATGAGACCATCAAGTGAGAAAGATTCATGGAAGGTAACAGACAGAAGAAAAAATACATATAATTATAGCAGTAGTAAAAAGTTAGGATGAGCGCATGATGAGAATAAATCCGCTACTATTATTATTTGTAATTTGAGCAATAAACTTGAAGCTACCATATCAAGGGCTATAATTATAAAAATCGTCTCATTAATCATAGATAATTATTTATCATAGATAATAAATTTCCCACACGTGGTAGCAATTGTTTGGATCACTGTATGATAAGAACGGTTTTTACCTAATACTACAATAGTATGTGACACAACTACCACGGATCATTCCTCAGTCATTCTGGATATATCAAAGTTTAAGGGACACAGTAAGACGTACCAACGACGTACCTTCAAAAAAACTGATTACAAATCAGTAATATGTGAGCTACAACAAATAAACTGGGTTAGTGAGCTCGCTGAGTTTGACATTAACACTATGACTAATAAGTTTTTACATCTAGTTAGTGAGACTATACAAAAACACACAATTTATGTTAACATTTCGAGAAGAAAAACTAACATTAAGCCATGGATAACACCGGGTCTCATAAGATGTCTAAGAAATCGAGATAGCTTACACCAAAAACTCAAGAAAGATCCTAATAATTCAATTCTTTCCACCACCTATAAAAGATACCGCAATACATGCAACAATATTCTTAAAAATCTAAAAAGAGAGTACCAAAAAGCACAGATAAACCAGCACCGTAATAACTTAAAAGAGCAATGGAGACTCGTAAAAGATATATGTAACCTTAAACCTAATTCTGATAGTTCTGAAAACCATATTCTTACACTTAAAGTCACCCCGCAAGACTCACTCAATTATGCTAATGAATACTTTACAAGCGTAGGGAGACTTTTAGCTCAAGATGTCATAAATAATACTGGATTGTCAGAAACAGAACGTATTAAAAAAATGGTCCCAAAATTATCTCCGGTAAATTCAATGGTGTTGCTTGACACAGATGAGCTAGAAGTAAAACGTATAATAAGAAGCCTAAAGAGTAGTACATCGACAGGATGGGACGGTATTTCTTCACAATTTTTAAAACAGGCTGCGGATACCCTGGCTCTTCCTATAACTATTATATGCAACCACTGTTTGCAAACAGGTACATTTCCTGATGAACTCAAACGATCAGTGGTGATCCCTATATACAAGTCTGGAGACAGAAACTGTATCTCAAATTATAGGCCTATATCTTTACTACCAACATTAGCAAAAGTTTTAGAAAAGATAATTAACAAAAGACTAAAAAATTCCTTGAAACCAACAATCTATTAAGTAAAAATCAACATGGATTTAGAGAATGCAAATCTACGGAAGATGCGGTACTTCAATTAACTAATTATATTGTAGATAAACTAGATCATAATAAAAAAACTATTGGAATCTTCTTAGATATAAAAAAGGCCTTCGATACAGTTTCTGCCTCCTTACTTATTAAGAAGATGGAGAACATCGGTATAAGGGGCACGCCGCTACAACTTTTCAGCAATTATCTCCAAGATAGAAAGCAGTCGGTAAAAGTTGGAAATTTACACAGTAATGAGGAGAACATAGAATACGGAGTGCCGCAAGGCAGTGTTCTTGGCCCAACCTTGTTCCTCATCTATATTGATGAGCTATGCAGACTTAATGTTGAAAACGCCGAAAAAATTTCATTTGCAGATGATACTGCTATCTTATTTCATGGTGAATCTTGGGAGGAGGTTAATAAACTAGCTCAAAATGGTTTTAACCAGGTACATGAGTGGCTCTCCCTAAACCTTCTTACGTTAAGTTAAATTATGCTAAAACGAAATACCTAACTTTTAGCATTAAAAACAATAAGCAAGCGTTATGCAAAGACGTGTCAATTAAGGTACATTCTTGCCAAGGTCAAGCTGTTTGCTCAAGCTCATGCCAATCTATTTCAGAAACATCATCTTTAAGATATCTAGGAGTTTTAGTTGATAAAAACCTCAGTTGGCGTGAACATATCTCTAATCTGGCGAGTAAAATTAGAAAGTTGATATTTATATTTAAAAATCTTAGACATGTATGTGATAAGAAACTTTTAATATCTATCTATTATGCCCTCTGTCAATCAGTGACTACTTATTGTATTACTGCTTGGGGAGGAGCATCAAAAACTTCCATGCTTACACTGGAAAGAGCTCAGCGTACAGTACTAAAAGTTATAACTTTCAAAAATTTCCGATATCCAACCACCACTTTATATCAAGACACCTCAGTACTATCGGTAAGACAACTCTTTGTTAAAATGTTGCTAATAAAACAGCACAAACACAGCCCAGACCTCTCTGCTTCTAGAAGGAGAGATGACAAAGTTTACTTAATCCCACCACATAAAACGAAATTTCCAAAAAAATTTTACAACGTCCTAGGCCCCACTATATACAATAAAATAAGTAAAGATATAAAACTGAGATCACTAAATTTGTACTCTTTTAAAAAGCAGCTGGAAAATTATCTACGGAAACATGATTACGAAAACACAGAAAAATTGCTAAAAAACTTAGTGTAACACACACACACACACACACACACACACACACACACACACACACACACACACACACACAAGCGCGCGCGCACGCGCACGTACACAAACACACAATTAATATATGTACCTATATATATAATTGTATACATAACTAAAATCTTATAAATATTTAATCTTATGTTTTTGCATATACTACGTGTTTACTCCAAAGACGGCCCAGCAACGGGTGTTGTTCACTATTCGTTTGTGAAATTCTTAACTGTTATTTTATATTTGGTTTACCTTTGTTGTCATGTTATAATGAAGTTCTTATTAAGTAGGTAGTTACGTACTTTAATGTAGTGACTAATTAACAAATTCGGCAAACTTATAAAGTAACGATTTTGTATGCACACTAGTTTGGATCTAAGTGTTATGTCATTAAGGGTTAGTTTAGATAATCCTACAAGTGATTGGTACATGGTTTATAATTATATAAATACATACGTAAGGACGGTGAATCCTGACCCACCGTAATACAGTTCACACTAGTACGGGGATCAGATGACACTTATCTTTTGGTTTTGTACCATGATAGTAAAATGTTAAAATTGTAAGTAGAATTAAGCACCTCTATTGACTCAATAAAATATCTTTTTATCTTTTTATCTTTTTTTTTTTAATTATCTATGATTAATGAGACGATTTTTATAATTATAGCCCTTGATATGCTGCCCTTGATGTGTTGAATTCAACACGACATTTTCTCTAGCGCATGATTAAGCTATTGTTACACTACTTTTCATTTGAAATAGGAAAGCAATCAACTAATTGTCCATTCAATAACCATTAAGTGGTTGTCACCCCGAATGGTAATCCGTTATTATCGGAGCAATTATTTCATCAACACACAGAAGACCTAGAGAAGTCAAGGTAAGTACTAATTCAAAGAAATGTGAAAGGGGTAATTTTATTCATTCCGAGAAGTGTGAAAGAAAGAAATGATTTTAAGGGGCAATTTACCATTTATTTATTAGGTAATTACGTAAGACGATTTAATTTATGACAATTTTTGATGGAAGGTAAAATGTGTGTTTTATACCACGCGGCAAACAAGCATGCCACCTCTCTTTCCCCTTTAAGAAACATGAGGAACATTTTATCACAACCATTCGCTGTCAAGGTATCCAATGTAAGATTTTTTGGCGTGGCAACAAATATACTCCTTACCGACAGCGATTGTAGTGGTGCCATCTGTCCTGTATCAGTCATAGACATGTTCGATACCTCCCTCCTTCATTAAAATCTTACGTAATAAATGAACAGTATCAAAGCGTAGCCAAGGTATCATTATGCTAAAAATGTCAAACCCTTTTATGAGATTATGAGGAAATGCCAATTACTCCAATTAGGCGTGACCGTTTACCGTTTAGGCGTCCATTGTCAGAGTCACGCGAGGACAGCTTACCGGTTTGGTAATGTTAATTGACCACTTATTGATACAGTGAATTTGCATATCGGACGTTTTTCTGTGTTGTAATATTAAGGGCTGTTAAGGCCTCTGCCACACAAGGCCGTGGCTTGCAGTTATCACTTCTCAGTGTAATCATCACAGGCGTCATTATGTTTACTGGGATCAGTTTGGCGATATAAAAGGGGTTAAATTCGCTACAACGCAGGGTCGCATGTCGTTGGCCCTACAGCTTATGTCAACAAGGCACTGGTCCCACCAAAATCTGTGAAAAAACAAAAGATAGTCGCTCTCGTGTAAATAAAAGGGCCAATAAACCCTTTTTCTTTACTAGCCTATAATGGTGTCCCATCCTCCCATCACTGCTGGGCAAAGGCCTAGCCCCTTGACCTCGACTCCCGGTTTAGTGCCTCTTCCGACCAGTTAGTGAGAAACGTGTCTAGGTCGTCCCTCCATCTCCTTCTGGGCCTGCCGCGTCCTCGCTCTATTTGTGGCATCCATTTGGTAGCTACACTAGCCCACCTGTCAGGGTGTATTCGGCAGACGTGACCAGCCCCATTTGAGGCTACGCACACTTACGTAATACTTACGTTATAGTATTCAGCGCAGGCTGGTGATATAACGGGGGCAGTCAGGGCCTCTGCCACACAGGGCCACAAATCGCTCGGCCCTGGGCCGCACATCAGAGGCTTTGAGAATTCCCTGTCAGATATCACGGGCGCGGGAACTGTCAGATCGTATGACGCCATTGCTGAAAGACCAGCTACACATTAGGATAGTACATTATGATACAAGTGCGGAAAGAGGAAGTTCGAAACGAGTGGCGATAAATTAAGCGACCGAAGGGAGTGTTTTAAATCGACACAAGTCACGAATTTCACAGATGAAGTTTCAACCTGACAAAAAAATTACCACTTTGCGGACTAGTGCGGGCGATACTTAAAAAAACATTTTCAGTACAGATGCTGTTTTTTTTACGCACTAGTGCGAGAAGTGGTTCATTATATGCCAGGTCGAAACTTCGGAGACTCATCTGTACTGAAAAACGTCGTACGATACACGTGCGAAAAGGAAATTCGTAACTCGTGTCGATTTAAAACACTCCCTTCGGTCGTGTTTTAATTTATCGCCACTCGTTTCGAACTTCCTTTTTTACGCACTTGTATCGTAATGTACTATTATGTAGCTATCCTTAGTAACAAATAATATTGAAATATAACCTATCTAAAATTCTTTAATAAAAAATTAGATATCATCTATTAATAATCTATCACTATCTAACTAATAAGCTATCAATAAAAGATAGCCTTATGACCTTAAAAAATATTTTTTATTTTATTTTTATAATACCCATTGTAATCCGTTATTTTCAGAACAATATTTAACATTTTGCATCTTTGCATACCGAGATAACAATTTTTTTTAGGGTATCGTCATCATATTGATTGATTTTTCCCGGTCCTGAGCTAGTCTCGTCCAGTTGTGACCCGCAATTTTCCGGATGTCGGTTTCCAATATTGAACCGCGAGCGTAGCGAGTCGTACGAGACTTGGAATCTTGAGAGTTGCGAGGATTTCATGGCACGGAGGTTAAATAAATTTTACCACTGAATGAAATACAACATTATCCACCACACCAACACGAACACTAAGTACCTATACTACCTAACTGTAAAACATCAAAATAAATTAATATACTCTAAGAACAAATTATTTTCATAGAAAATATTTTAACTTGTATTTTTTAAGTAGTTACACTACAAACTAATTTACTACTAAATTAATTTTAATAAAGTTATGTAGTTTTTACTTATTTTTAGATTTAACTTTAGTTTTAATGTTATGTTTAATCTTTTATGTTATGTTTAAAATAAATATTTAAGTATAAAAAAAAATAAAAAAAATAATAATAAAAAAATAAAAATAAAAAAAAATGAGTATAATGATTCAAATTATCAATCAATCGTCAATTCTACCAGCCAGTTTTGGGTACCAAGTTAAAATTTGTATGAAATTACTTTTGTACTTCTGGATAAATGAAATGCAACTTTATCATTCGTTTTTGAAGTACTTATCACTTCCCTCTGGTCACGACCCTCTGGTCTTTAATAGTTGGCGTGGTGAACAATTTTTATGGAGCCATTTACATTTTTTGAGCTCTTCGCATATCGAAAAATGAAAAAAAAAAAAAAAAACAGAAATGACAGAAAATGAACCCTTTTCACTATCTCACTTCAAAATATTTATAAAACGTGGGATACTTAAGTATTACAAAAATATGAATAGGTAAGTACATAATATTAATATATATTTTAAGGTTAATGTAACAATTGAATTGAAAGGCTAACTGTAGGCATAACATAAGCATTTCATTTTTGTCCTAAGTGCAGTCAACCTATTACAATCCTAGGCCACTCTAGAACCCTGTCGTATTGACACCGTGCTATAGAAGTCAGTTTTGACTTTTACTAGGATTCAAATTGGCTAACAAACAAGTTAGGTACTGAATTCAAAATATAAATGTTCATAAAAAATATAGCTGTTTTTAAATGATTACTTTAAGTTTTATCTGCTACTTCAATACTTACCACAAAATACAAAAATATTTTTTTTTTAATATTAAAAATATCGTGAGCACAAACACCTAAACGTTTGACGCAGCACACAACAAGCGGTGACAAAGATCTAATGAAAGATCGTTATTTATTGAAGGGAAACTCGATTACGAATCAATAAATAGCTAGATTGCTTACAAATTAAGGCAAGGAAACTTTACGGTTCGCTTAAGTGAGGCCTGAGTGGCCGCTCGGAGCGGAGCAATCGGCGGGGCTGGCGAGCGTGCGCGGGCCATCTTTTTCAAAGTTGTCCACCTTCCACTTTTTTTCTAACATGGGTATTTTTTATGCGATTCATACTCAGAATCGAGAGCTCTTTCGATCCTGATAGGAGAAAAAAAATGTCCCAAGATTTCCATATATATTTTCGAACCTTCCATTCCGTTACCGCTAGGGTTGCAAAAAAACGGTTTTTTTCTGGCTTGAAAAAAAACAGTTTTTTTTTCTGGAGTATGTTTTTTTTCTAAAGTACGAAATCTCAAAATTTGAAAGTAGTTAATACTTTTATACGGTTTTTTTAGACTTATTGTTAACTATTAAACGAATTTAATCAAATAACTTTAATTTCTGGTCTTATAAAAGTAACATTTACGAAATCTGTAGTTGGTAGTTATCACTTTTTACTGTTGGCAACACCACCGCCTCTCCACGCTACACGCAGCATCGGGGATTCCCCAATAAACGTTTGTATACTGAATGTTAATTGAATTAAAATTTACGTTATTGTTATTGAAACACGTTACAACTCACGAAAAACCGTTATTGTCGTATTATTTGTTCATCTGAAAAAAAACCATATTTAGAAAGAAAAACCAAGGTGTTCGGTTTTTATTCATGTTTTTTTTCACAATTCTGAAAAAAAAAACATTTGGTTTTTTTTCTATTTACAACCCTAGTTACCGCCATACAAAATGTATGAAAAAGTGGTAACGGAATGGGAAAAAACCTTGGAACACTTTATTTCTCCTATTAGGATTGAAAGAGCTCGCGATTCTGAGTGGAAAAAACATTAAACAATTCCTTAATTTAAAGCAAGAGTAAATAGGTATCTCATAGGTAAGCGTGCTCCACCGTAGACCGCATCATCACTTACCATCAGGTGTGATCGTGGTCAAACGTCTACCTATTCATACTAAAAAAAAAACATATGAACATTCCTGAAAGTAAATGATTAGGGAAAAATTTAATAGTCATTTGTTATACACGGGGGCAAAGTTGTATTTTAACGCCGAGTGTGGAATTGAAAAACGAGCAAGTGAAAGGATGAAGGAAGGAAGAGGAAGGAGGAGGAGGAGGTTGTAGTTTCCTCGCTATAGTGAGGGGAAAAGTTTTGTGTTACACTCGGGTGCAAATGTATTTTACTTCTCGTGTGTTAAAAAACTCGCAAGTTCAGGGTTCTATTCTCGAACCACTCGCTTCGCTTTCGCTTCGCTCGTGGTTCAATTATAGAATCAAGCTAGTGAGGGGAAAAATATTTTATTAAATATTATTTTTAAGTGGGTAGTCAAAATAAATATAGTCGGTCAAAAACGCGCGAAATTCAAGATTTCTATATTTATACAAAAATGATTGTAGGCTAAAAAGTAGGTAGGTAGGTATGTATACCCGAGCAAGCGAAAGATGCCAATATTAAACCGAGCGTTGCGAGGGTTTCAAGGCACGAAGGTTAAGCAAACTTTGCCACCGAGTGAAATACAAAAATTTTCACCACACTAACACGAACAAAATACTGAGTATAAAACGTCCAGTTAAATTAAATCCATCAATGTATATTCAATATTTATGATTCAAAATCATCATTTATAGGTATAAATTCTACCAGCCAGCTTAAGACATCAAGTTAAAAATGTATGCAATTACTTTGCACTCTTATGGATAAAATGTAGTTTTGCTATCTGTTTTCGAATAGCAAAGGGAGCCTTTACCAGTTGATGTGGTGAAAAATAATAAATTACCTATGTCAGAAAAATATCACACATAGCTACGCGTCTAGTCATTAGTTTAATTAGATATTGATGAATTTATGATGTTTGGTTAGGTTATATAATAATATATTATGTGGATCTCCATGCCGAAAGGGCCTTTATACTTCAAGTATAATAAGGTCCTTTTCATTCGGAACCGAATGCAAATTCTGATAAAATGATCCGTATTGAAATTAAATATAAGATCCGTTTAAGCGAGGAAAAGTATCTATAAGTATAGTCAGATTTTTGTAACATTTTTAAAAGTTTGATATGTAGGTAAATGACTTGGCTTAATCAATCAGTTATTTTGGTGCAGCCCGTTAGCCCGATATAGTCTGACTGATTATTATTACATCAACTGGTCAAACGACGAATTTTAGTTCAATTATCTGTTTCCAGCAAAACAAGTAGCGCTGGTAGCCTAGCGGTAAGTGCGTGCGACTTTCGTTCCGGAGGTCGCGAGTTCGAACCCCGGCTCGCACCAATGAGTTTTTCGGAACTTATGTGCGAAATGTCATTTGATATAATTGATATTTGCCAGTCGCTTTTGGTGAAGGAAAACATCGTTAGGAAACCGGATTAATTCCAATAAGGTCTAGTTAAATACCCTTCGGGTTGGAAGGTTAGATGGCAGTCGCTTTCGTAAAACTAGTGCCTACTCCAAATCTTGGGATTAGTTGTCAAAGCGGACCCCAGGCTCCCATGAACCGTGGCAAATGCCGGGATAACGCAATGAGGATGATGATGATCTTTTTCCAGCAGAAATGCAGTCTGGCTCTGCAGTCTGGCACGGAAGAGCGATGGAAATATCTAACAAAGGTGCAGAGCTGCAGAGTGTACACACCATCATCATCATCCTAGGATCCTTGCGTTATCCCGGCATTTGCCACGGCTCATAGGAGCCTGGGGTCCGCTTTGACAACTAATTCCAAGATTTGGCGTAGGCACTAGTTTTACGAAAGCGACTGCCATCTGACCTTCCAACCCGAAGGGTAACTACGCCTTATTGGAATTAGTTCGGTTTCCTCACGATGTTTTCCTTCACCGAAAAGCGACTGGCAAATATCAAATGACATTTCGCACATAAGTTCCGAAAAACTTATTGGTACGAGCCGGGGTTCGAACCCGCGACCTCCGGATCGAAAGTCGCACGCTCTTACCGCTAGGCCATCACTGCCACCAGCGCTTGCAGAGTGTACACACCTCGGGAGTTAAAGGCGTCCATAGACAACGGAGACTGCTTACCACCAAGCGGGTCATATGGGTGTTTGTTACCTAATACGAATTATAAGAAATATGCCGCTTAATGAACTTATCCTCTCTCCTTTAATTACCTCTGTTGGAGGAAGAAACTTGAAAGACACGTGGTACGTGGTCATACCCTTTAGCACAACTTGCCTTGTCGCGCGCGAGTCCATACATCAAGCGCGACTTCCAGTATGGACTCGCGCGCGACAAGGCAAGTTGTGCTAGAGGGGCATGTGTAATTGTGCATGGCAACCTATGCTCCAGGGGTCATCCCCCCCTCCCTAAGGATCCGAGTTTGCGCACCTCAATGCGATGGACAGACCAAATAGAGGCTCTCACCGGGTCAGGGTCACTTAAATCTGCGCGTGCGGAATGCAACAAATGGAGAACCCCGGCGGGAAACCATTGAAAATTAAAAGGCTTAAAAGCAACCCTTATTGCAAGCTAATAGGGATTATCCTGTTAGGCTATTGGATCAATTGAGTGAATATTTATTTGGTGACACAAATACGGATCCACAGTTAAAATTAAATGCTAAGTACCTACTTAGGCTCCGCGCACACGGGCGACAAAACTATTTTGTCTCCGTCGCTCGGTCTATGGGCTAGTATGAAGGTGCGCACACGAGGCGACGCAACTTTTCATACAAATACGACGGAGACAAAACAGTTTTGTCTCCCGTCTGTGGGAGGCCTTAGCTAAATGAATGTCAAAAACGGTGGCCATTTTAAGAAGAAAAAAAAACTTGTAATAACAACACTTCACGCGAAAGTCCTATTTGTTATTGTGTATATCTGGCCCCGTAGCCGAATGGCATTTCTCCGACGCCAAACGAAAGCGATACGCCGCTGGCTCTGTCGCGCCAATACGCAAGCGCGATAGAGATAGATATCTACTAGCGCTTCGTTTCGTGAGCGATTGTGCCATTCGGCTAGCCACCCTGATTGTTTCAAGTTGTGTTTTGTGTTTTTATTCTTAGGTATCCTGATATAAAACTGATAAGTTTGTTCGGCTGATGAGTCTGGCGCCATTGCTACGACACAGAATAAGGCGTTTGACTTTGACGCTACAAACAAGGAAACGAATGAGGAGGGTTATTGTGTAGCAGTGGCGTAGCGTCGATACAACGCGATTCCCAAAGGGTTCCCTAAAATTCTGCAGTATCTGTTTTCCATACAAAAGAGATCCCAAAAACCCTTCCGGCTTTAACAACAAAAATTTTCACGCCACTGTTGTGTAGGCTATGCCGCTCTGGGGGTACCGGACAAAGAGTAGTATATAGTAAGGGGCCGCTACGATAATAGGTATTTATTTATATAAACCAAAAGGAAACATAATGATTTTGCGACGGGAACTAAGAGAGTTACCCAAACATGAGCATAAGTAGTTTGACGGAGGCAAAATTGATTATTATCATTGACCAAATTTAAACATTGATAAGAAACTGCGTGAAAAATAATAAAATGCGTTTTTCTAATGGCTTAAAATAGTTTTTTGAGAATTACAATCATAAACTCGTCTTAAAAAAATCTCTTACTGCAAGGCTAACTACTAAATAGTACATGGTGACTTATTGGTGACTGCCGGCTGGTTCTGCTATTTGTAAACGCTTCATAAAGTTAATAGGTAGAGGGTAGAGGAGAGGTATAGGTAGGTAGTAGGTACTGTGTCTGTAACTTCTATAGTCTGAGGTGTCGCAACACTGTACAGATATAAGAAAGTGCCATGTCAATGAACGCAAACCCCGTGTCGATACGCATATCGAGTTACTGTGGGATGTTTAGTAAACTTACCGATAGTCGCCAACTTAGAGAAGTAAAACCATCGTAGCTTGGTCTTCAGTCCACAGTAGTAGCAGTTTTTAGTTTTGTCTCATCCACTTGCCTATTTAGCGCAAGACACAGTAAAAGTGGTTTCATTTCAACTAGGCATGTCTCTAAGATTATGGACTGTCTCCAATGAATGGATGAAACTTGGTGTAGTAGATCAAATTACCTTCTAGTAAATTGAAATTAGTATCATCGAATGGTCATTTAGAATAGGCCCTGCTTCGGAACCTCCGAAACAAAAAACCTTTTGGCCAGAAATGTGCATACTCGATGGTCCCATGCGGAGGTCGAGTACGAGCACTGAGATGAAGTTCTGTAATAACACTAATAACGTGATCGAAGCTTGAACAAGTTGAACAACCCTATATGTAGCCGGTATTCTGGCGGTCGCGCGCCTTCACTGCGGCCCCGAAACCCGGCCCCGCTCAAACGGCATCACCGTGGCTAGGGGTCGCGGGGTTGGATAACGGCCGGTAGCGGTAGGGCTAACAATCACCGGATCGCCCAGTCGTCGTCAAAGACAACCCAAACCCAAAAACACAGCCCCCACAGCGCCCAGCGCGGAAGGGGCCACTCACGCCCCAGCAGGGGTGTCGAATGAAGACTCATTCACTCACTGCGAACTCCATTACATCAGCATCTGTAGTGGCGAGCAGGCGTGACACATACAGTGTAGCAATTCGCGAGCCAGAATAAGCCGGTTCGCTGGCACCACACAGAAAAATCCTCTTCCACACTGATGATACCCTAGTACTTACCTTCTTCTTGGGGCTAATTCTCTTATCTTTTTTATGTGTAGCTGATATTTATGTCTACTTCGCATAATCTCAACTCCTGACCTGCAATTTGCAAGCCACAATTTTTTTTGGTTCAATCCAGTTAGGGATCAATTTATGGTGGCCTTAACCGGCAATTCCAGAGTGAATGATTGGATTGACAATACTTAACACATTCATAGTGCTAAAAAGGCATAAGTATAGTACATTCCAAATTGTTTTATGTCCATTGGGATATTCGGTAAACAGAAAGTATACTTACGCAGAAATACAGAGTGCCTTAAGACAAGTAGTTTTGTAACATAAAAGATCAGACCGGCCCGGTATGTGACCGAGACGACTCTATAGATGTACTGTACATATAAGAATGTCTATAGAATCACATTAGAAATGCAACAGCAATTTGAATCGCAATCTATTTTTTGTTTTTCACTATACGGCCTACGGGCCTACGTAGATGCAATTGCAATAGAAAGAGATAAAATTGCATAATAGACCCCACAATCATCACTGATAATTGCATACAATTTGTAATACACTGCCGAGTACTAACGAACGATACATTCGCACGATCCAGCCAACGGCGCAATGTATAAATCGCGTGGGATGTTGCAGTGGCGCTCGTGTTCGATATTCAAACTGTTCAACGAAGCCTTGTGTGTGCGAGTGCACAGTGGAGCGTACAGAGGACTAATTAGGGTATGTTACATATAATCCGCGGCCCGGCGGAAAGAGCAGCCGTCTGCCAAAACTCGTGCCTTAAAAAGACTGAATTAAAAAAGTTCCTATTAGTTTTTAATTAAAAAAATAATCGCGCGGTTTTAAAATTGGATGGTCGAATTTTCTATTCCAATTGTTGTGCATTCTTTTTAGTTTAGATTTAATTGGATAGAATATCTGTTTTTATTCTATAAAATGATTTCGATTTTTTATGAGGATCATAATGAATGCACAAATGCATGACATTTAGGTGCAAAAAGTGAATGTTAATGTGTTTTTATCATCAGACCAAACACATCCACTTGTTTTGGCGAAGAAGACGCAACCAAGTGAGTTTATTTTTCATTTTATCTAAGTAGGTACTACTTAATGTTTGCATTGTTCTTCTTAATTTTTCCTAGTTTTATTCATTTATTATAGCCAAAAATGATAGAAACATTCGACTAAGGTAAGGTACCTTGTTTATAAGGTGTAAAGTGATGGTATAAGGGATAGTGGTTAGTAGACGTAGCTAAGAACATTATAGTTTTTTTGCAAATCTGTTATATGTACATATATATATATATATATATATATATATATATATATATATATATATATATATATATATATATATATATATATAGTGTCACCACATACCCTTTAGCACAACTTGCCTTGTCGCGCGCGAGTCCATACATCAAGCGCGACTTCCAGTATGGACTCGCGCGCGACAAGGCAAGTTGTGCTAGAGGGGCAGATTTAAGAAACTTGCAAAGTATTTAATGCTCTGAGAGTGTCACACACTCACACAAGAATCAAAATTAAAATTACCTAGTCCGGAATTAAATATACCTTTTGAGTTTGTAACTTTGAATTAATAAAAATAGGTGCGTAAGAGAGTTATTAAAACACGAGTGTTGTTATGAAACGAACCGAAAAGCGAGTTTCATAATAACCATGGTTCGGATATCTCGTAGCATGGTAAGACGTTAGTGAACCATGGAGTCGATATTAACATAAAATTTCATTTAATACTCATACTCATCCTCATGTATATAATTTGTCACAAACTTTTAGTTTCATCTAAAACGATGAATTAAAAACTGTATAACTGAATGATAACTGTTAAGTTCTATTTTTTGTTTGCATGTTTTTTTTTACGTAGTGTACAACATAGTGTGGCAGTCTTTTCTTCATTTAAAATATAGTTTTATTCAATTCCAAATTATATTTATTTCGTTTATAATTGCATGTAATTTTTATTTGTGAATGTGTGTAATTGTGTACTGTACCTATGGACTAAGGTTGTCTGCAATAAATGATTTATTATTATAATCAACTTTTGGCATGAGTATGAGCAAGCGCGAATCTAGCTTCGTGCCCAGAGGGGGGGGGGGGGGTCACGTGGTAAAGGCCTGGTGTCCCGGGGGGGGGGGGGTTTATGTGGTCTATTTGTATGGCAAACTTAGGCTCCAGGAGGGGGGGGGGTGACCACCAAGACCCCACAGAAACATAAAGAAAAGGTACGGTGGCCTAGATGGCGTTACACCTTTGGGGGACTCTCAGCTACATGGCGCTGATATTCATATTTGAAATTTGAACACATATCAAGATAAGAATATGGGTCAAATTGTCAAAACTGAAGTTCAAAAGTTTAAAGCCTGTGTCGAGAGATGGCATTCTATGCACTGTGATTGATTACACATTTTACTTTGACAGTAACTCTCTAATAACACTCGATCCTCTTTCATGAATCGCGTGCCTTCCTAAACATTCAGGTTAGTGGAATATATCGACGAGCTACACTTAAAAATGTATTAAAAAAAGAAAAAAATTAATTTTGTCCCACCAACAATTATATTTAACTAATTACCTACTTATCCCGATATCCTCTACGTCAGTAAGCAAGTTAAGTATTTAAAAAAACAATGGAGACGTTGTACCTACTATACAAAACAAGCAGTTCAAGGAATGATAGTGTAACCTTGTAAAAATGCAACAGTTTGCACTTGTGAGAAAGGTCATTGACCCCATGCCTACAGGGACAGGGGGGGGGGGGTCATCCATTAATTACGTCACACAAAGGATTTAGTTTTTGGAGGGAGGGGTCCCTCTCCTTTGTCATGTCCATATGTACAGTCGCCATCAAATATAATAGTAATAGTATATTACGAGTATTACGACACAAAAAGACGAAGTTCGAAACGAATGGCGATAAATAGAAATAGAAACACGACCGAAGGGAGTTTTTTTTTTAATCGATACGAGTTACGAAATTCGTATTTTTTTTAAATTATAAAATGGGCTTACTCTTGGCCACAGACTAGCCAAAGGCAAAGACGTGGCCTACGATGGAGTGAATTACGTGGCGAAGTTATTTAGTACGGTCACGGACTTTAATTGTTGATCCACTTCTAGCTCATTTTTAACTGACTTCAGAAAAAGGAGAAGATTCTCAATTCGACTGAATGTTTTTTTTTGTATGTATGTTACTCGTTATCTCCGAGAATCGTGAACCGATTTACCGGACCGACTACAAAAACAATTGATTTGTTTATAATTTGGATGTTAAGATTATTGCAATCGGATAAGAAATCTGACTTCAAAGGTTTATTATTTTTTGCTTTCATATTTTTTTTAGTAACTCAATAACAGTTGGGTACAGTTAACACATTTATTCCTTATGTAGAAAAATTTTATTATAAGTATCTGACCATTTGACGAAAAGATCTTCCCGTGAATTTAACGGAAATAAAAATACTGTGTATAATCCTTTAAATAGATTCTAATGAGAAAACAAAGAATGCTCGGTTTCTCGTGCGTAATAGAGATGATTATTTTTAGTAATTATGTTAAATGTTAATTACCTACGTACCTCATTAAAATTTGGCGCCAAAAATGACACTAATAAAACCAAACGTGTAAAAACGTGTTTTAATTTTTTATATCTCTATTTTAAATGTGTTAAATATAAAAACATTACCTTCATATTAAACGCCATTTATTGTTAATTATGGACGATTTAACCTAAGTTAATTATAGCCAGTTTTTAGGGTTCCGTAGTCAACTAGGAACCCTTATAGTTTCGCCATGTCTGTCTGTCCGTCCGTCCGTCCGTCCGTCCGCGGATAATCTCAGTAACCGTTAGCACTAGAAAGCTGAAATTTGGTACCAATATGTATATCAGTCACGCCGACAAAGTGCAAAAATAAAAAATGGAAAAAAATGTTTTATTAGGGTACCCCCCCTACATGTAAAGTGGGGGCTGAATTTTTTTTCATTCCAACCCTAACGTGTGATATATTGTTGGATAGGTATTTAAAAATGAATAAGGGTTTGCTAAGATCGTTTTTTGATAATATTTATATTTTCGGAAATAATCGCTCCTAAAGGAAAAAAAAGTGCGTCCCCCCCCCTCTAACTTTTGAACCATATGTTTAAAAAATATGAAAAAAAATCACAAAAGTAGAACTTTATAAAGACTTTCTAGGAAAATTGTTTTGAACTTGATCGGTTCAGTAGTTTTTGAGAAAAATACGGAAAACTACGGAACCCTACACTGAGCGTGGCCCGACACGCTCTTGGCCGGTTTTTTACTTAATTAATTGACCTAATAATTATACGAGATGAAATTCTGTGAACATGTTATATTTTATATGAAGGGAATATTTAAGGATTAATGAGCTGTATTATTACCGGTCTATTAATTAGTACCTAATAAGCTAATTTAATGTTATTATGTTATAAAAAAATATCATGGCGCATAAAATTTCAGTTCAACGTGAGTTCAACTCACGTTGAACTGAAATTTGGCCCCCCAGTCGAAATTGGCCCGCTATAGGTACCTTAAGCGAAAAGCACACGTAAGTATTAATTTTCGGTTCTTTTTTTTTTTTTTATTATTATTATAAATGGGCTTACTCTTGACCACAGACTAGCCAAAGGCAAAGACGTGGCCTACGATGGAGTGAGCTCGCCCAGAAGATGCCTGTTCACTCTTGATTTGAAGGTTGCCGGGTTATATGAGCTCGGAAATATAGCCGCCGGCAAGGAATTCCACTCCTTGGCAGTGCGCATAAGAAAAGAAGAAGCAAAGCGCTTCGTGCGGATTCGTGGAATATCCACCAAGTAAGGATGGAGACCGGCCGTGCGTCTAAGAGTCCGATGGTAGAATGGGGACGGTGGAATAAGTTCGTGTAGCTCTTGAGCACACTCCCCGAAGTGCAACCTGTAAAAAAACCGACAGACTAGCGACTTCGGGTACACTCCACTTCCCTACATGTCATCTTGCAATGCATCGCATCTATGATCTACCTATCACAATAATTGTACGTCAGTCTCAATTGTGTGTCCTAATTGGTATCCCGTTAGCCTAGATGTTGACTAGAGTTTGCAATATACTCGTAGTACTTAGGTTCCTTTATTGGATGAACTATGGTCAAGCTTTAATATTTAGGGATACCTATACATTACTGAGTAGGTGGAGGATGACCATTTAAAGTTTTTTTTGGTCAAACAGGTTGGTAAAATATTTTTATAACACTATTAGTTTATCCGGCCTGATGTTTTATCATTTATCGCGCGACCATGCTTGCCTGCCAGGATGTTTCTTTAATACGGGAATAAATAAATAAATATTGGGAACACCTTACTCAGATCAACTTAGCCCCAAACTAAGCAAAGTTGTACTATGTATGAGTGCTAAGCGACGATATACATACTTAAATAGATAAATACATACTTATATACATAGAAAACATCCATGACTCAGGAACAAATATCTGTGCTCATCACACAAATAAATGACCTTACCGCGATTCGCACCCAGGACCGCGGCTTAGCAGGCAGGGTCACTACTGTACTGACTGAGCCAGACCGGTCGTCTGGCTAATAAAATATGGATTGGCCCGATATTTTATATTTCGTAAATAGTAAATATATATTTTGTAGGTACACACACATCAAAATAACGGTACATCGTCAATACTCCGAAACACCCCAAAATCCCGCTAGTCATGAAACCCAACTTGCCTTTTGCGGTTGAAAAATGTGCATAATACAAAGTAGCTACGTAAAAACATAGAATTTTAAAATAAATTACCTCGTTATATTACGTAGGTTATCAAGCGTTAATTGTCTGGTAGTTTTAAAACTAGTTTTGAGACTTATATACCTAATTTAGCTCTAGACCAAATGACTGAGCCAATGTCAATGCATGCATTAAATTAAAATTAGCAAACCCTTCTAGCTCATTTTATACTGGACACTTCTTAGCTTAAATATGCTTAACTATGAGATGTCCAGTATAAAATGAGCTAGAAGTGGATCAACAAATAAAGTCCGTGACCGTACCTAGGTATGGAGACGGTCGTTAATATAATATGTATAATATGATGGCGCCGCTATCCTAGGAAATGAAAGCTTTATCTCAAAAAAATCTTTCGAAAATTAACGCAAACCTTTTCGAATGTCATTTTCACTAGGGGTGGCCTTGTCGATATGGTTGCTATTAGCTAAGCAGTAAGCACCTACCTAATGTAACCAGGGTGCGTAGCCGAATGGCACAAACGCTCACGAAACGAAACGCTAGTAGAAGTAGTAGATATCTATCTCTATTGCTCTTGCGTATTGGCGCGACAGAGCCAGACTACTTTTCGCGGCGTTTCGTTTCGCGTCGGAGAAATGCCATTCGGCTACGAGGCCAGTAGTATCTTCTAAACTTTGATGTACTTCTTCCAGACGTGAACCATGAAGTACCCCCCCACCATGCAGCGCCTGGGCGCCCCCAAGCCGCAGCTACTCTCCCACCATTCCGACTACACCGCCGGCGAGACGGTCGGCGGGCTCAGCGTGCTGTTCACTGTGCTCTGCATCGTGGACTTGTTCGGCGTGTTCCCGGTCATCGCGCTGCCCAAGAGCGTTATCGCGTGCGGTGAGTTTACAGTCGCGCCACTCCGGCTACACCGCCGGCGAGCTCAGCGTGCTGTTCACTGTGCTCTGCATCGTGGACTTGTTCGGCGTGTTCGCGGTCATCGCGCTGCCCAAGAGCGTTATCGCGTGCGGTAAGTTTACAGTCGCGCCACTCCGGCTACACCGCCGGCGGGCTCAGCGTGCTGTTCACTGTGCTCTGCATCGTGGACTTGTTCGGCGTGTTCCCGGTCATCGCGCTGCCCAAGAGCGTTATCGCGTGCGGTGAGTTTACAGTCGCGCCACTCCGGCTACACCGCCGGCGAGCTCAGCGTGCTGTTCACTGTGCTCTGCATCGTGGACTTGTTCGGCGTGTTCCCGGTCATCGCGCTGCCCAAGAGCGTTATCGCGTGCGGTGAGTTTACAGTCGCGCCACTCCGGCTACACCGCTAGCTGCTCAGCGTGCTGTTTACTGTGCTCTGCATCGTGGACTTGTTCGGCGTGTTCCCGGTCATCGCGCTGCCCAAGAGCGTTATCGCGTGCGGTGAGTGTACTGCCGCGCCATTCCAGCTACACGCAGAAATAGTGAAGAGTGACGGGAATAGGAGGAGGTGGACTTCTTATATGAATGATATTCTCTACCAAAATTGTGGTGCCGCTCACGAATTGGCCACCAAACCCGTTGCAATGCGTAATAAAATCGTCTTCAATAGACGCAAAACGACAATAGTTATTTGTTATACAAGGGGGCAAAGTTGTATTTTAACGCCGAGTGTGGAATTGAAAAACGAGCAAGTGAAAGGATTCTTTAGTTGAACCACGAGCGAAGCGAGTGGTTCGAGAATAGAATCCTGAACTTGCGAGTTTTTTAACACACGAGAAGTAAAATACATTTGCACCCGAGTGTAACACAAAACTTTTCCCCTCGCTATAGCGAGGAAACTACAACGCAAAAACCGGCCAAGAGCGTGTCGGGCCACGCTCAGTGTAGGGTTCCGTAGTTTTCCGTATTTTTCTCAAAAACTACTGAACCTATCAAGTTCAAAACAATTTTTCTAGAAAGTCTTTATAAAGTTCTACTTTTGTGAATTTTTTCATATTTTTTAAACATGTGGTTCAAAAGTTAGAGGGGGGGGGACGCACTTTTTTTTCCTTTAGGAGCGATTATTTCCGAAAATATTAATATTATGAAAAAACGATCTTAGTAAACCCTTATTCATTTTTAAATACCTATCCAACAATATATCACACGTTGGGGTTGGAATGAAAAAAAAAATCAGCCCCCACTTTACATGTAAGGGGGGTACCCTAATAAAACATTTTTTTCCATTTTTTATTTTTGCACTTTGTTGACGTGATTGATATACATATTGTTACCAAATTTCAGCTTTCTAGTGCTAACGGTTACTGAGATTATCCGCGGACGGACGGACGGACGGACGGACAGACAGACATGGCGAAACTATAAGGGTTCCTAGTTGACTACGGAACCCTAAAAAATGCGTTTATCACTGCTTCCAGTAGTTCCACAGGTGGTAAATCATCTTTATTACTAGATTCACCTACTTTTATCAGTTTTAAAGCAGTTAACTTGACTTTATTCAAGGTCAAATTACTTTACCCACTAGTGGATAAAATGCGTTTTTACCCGCTGGTATTAAAGGACAAAACACGTGTTTCTGAGCTAGTGAGGGGAAAAATCTAATAAGTATTGTTCGGGTTTCCTAGTATTCTCTCTATGATTTATTATACGCATAGCTGGGCACCGTTAATCAAATAGTTAACTTCGATAATCGTTAATCCGTTACTTAAAAAGTTAACTTCGTTAATCGTTAAAGCGATACATTTCGGTAGATTTAACGGAAGTTAAAAGTTAATCGATAATCCGTTAACACGTCATAAAAATAGGACTTCACTGTAGGTAAGTATTATGTATTTGTATTTACTAAGTATCCACCAAAAACCATTAAAACCTGTGACGCCAATCGGTAAAAAAAAACCGAAATGTAATAATTACGGTCTCTTCGGGCTTTTACCTACTGCCGTTGGTTGGCTAAATCCTAGGTTTTACTTCGGATTGGTAATTATTGGGTCATTCATGCGGTCGCGATCGTGATGCGTCGGTTCTTCAGATTGAGATTTGAGATCTTCAGAACTCGATGCTGTGGGACACGATAACTTAGTAGAGTAATCTAAGGCCCGCGCCGGACTCTAACTCGATGCGTCGGTTGCGCGATTTGTCTGTCATGCCTGATGATTGCACCCTATTCCCAGGTTAGTGATCGATCTAGCACGCCTAATAAGATTTAGAAGATCTCAAATAAGTGATCCAAAGTCGCCAATTGGTCTTTAGACTGTTTATAACCGACGGATCTGCTTTTACCGATAAATTCTAGGTTTTGCCGTACTATTACGGGCTTTTACAGTAGCAGTAAGAACGTGGTTTTCGCGGCGCAGCGAGCCGCTTGGGGTGCTGGATTAACGATTAACGGACCCGATGAAATTTAACGGAAGTTAACGAATCCGTTAACATTTTTTAAAGTTAACTTAAAAGTTAATCCGTTAATCGAAATGTTAACTTCGTTAATTAACGATTAACGGATTAACGAGTTAATGCCCAGCTATGTTTATACTTACCTAGTTGCCTGATGAAGACGAACTGTTGTTGCTGTTGAAACTTATATATTACTTAAAAGTGAAATTTTATAAAATCTCTTCGGTAGGTTACTACGGTATTCCACTGGTGCTGGCGGTATTCGGGCTGCAGATATACACGTCGATGCTGCTCGGTCGCTGCTGGATCCTGGCGCGACAGATAGCGCCCGATATCCGGGAGAAAAATAGGTAAGTTATGCCGATATTAGAAGTTGGGTGGACGATATTCGAAAAACTGCGAGGCACCTCTGGATGAGAATAGCCCAGGACCGGGATAAGCGGCGTGCACGAAGGGAGGCTTATGCTCAGCAGTAGGCGATTAACGGCTGAAATGATTATGATGTTTAGGAACAGACATCAACTAATGAACTTATCCGTTTATCACTGTATATGTCTATACCGGGATATGAACCTGTCTTCAAAGCTCATGATCCATTGAAATCGTACATTCAGCCTTGCATCAAATGAGGTAGTTCTAATTGGTGTTTCATATTGTTGTATATGCAATAGTGATGCGGCATCTCAGTTTTCCATCTCGAAAGCCAATGGGGTCATTATTAAATACACGAAAAACCATAAAAAATTTCAGCATTTGCAATTTTTTTCAACAAAGGACCCATGGTACAGCAAAAGTAACTATACACAATTTAAAGTACACAAAATTTGTAATTAAATGAGACTAATTTGGTCTTGGTACGTCAAATAGTTTCGAAGATTCGGCTTCTCAAAGGTTTGCAATATGTAGTAGGGTTAGTTAGTGAAATAAACATAGTTAACGATAAATGAACTAGACTGGACCTTCGAATCTACAGCACTCCTTTAGGAGAAAGCTTACCGAGGTAGTATATCTCCGTCAACTGATCAGGAAGGTCAAAATCGTCATCTGATGGTGGATCATCAACCAGTGGTTTATCAACATTGACACACACCAGAAACCAGAAACCAGAAACACAAAAGAAAGAACCAGGTCTTTACCGCAGAATTGTCCACTGCAGTAGGTACAAACAGCTGAGCTGTTGACACCTACTTTCTCGCAACCACAACTGCTGGTACAACCTTCTTTGTAAGTACAGAAAATTGATCATTTTAAGCAGAACCTGAGGAGTTGGTGGTTCCAACGTCGGTTGAGAAATGAAGCCTTGTGGACTCCGTAAAAAATCATATTCAGTATGGATTAAAAAAGATTATACACCTCCAAACAGCTACAACTACTTTTCCCTTTTGTCGAAATTGTGCAAAACTTTCAATGACCGTATCTTAGTAAATATATGGCTTACCAAGACAAAATTATATTCATAATAACGATAATTTAGTAGACATCAAATTGTTCATAGCCACTGTAACAGAACAAGCGTCTAAGACGAGGAAAATGACTCGTTATTACATATAAAACTTACGGCGAATCAACTTTTCCTTGACCAACTTTTTGGTGCATATTTCCTTTGGGATTTCATTGGATATTTTGACAAATAATATCTTTGAAGCGTTATCACATGTATAGTCACGTCTTCACTCATAAAATTCACTGTTATTCGATGTAAAACAGGTTGGAAAAAACATATTTATCAACAAACTACGTTCACATGGATGAAATACTGACACTGACAGTTGTCAACGGAGTAGCGTTCCAATATTATATCTTGATTTCAATTATAGGTCGTAAAAATTGATAATGATAAGTAGTGTATATATTTTCTGGATGTGTTTAATGTAGCATTTAGAAACAAAAATGATATTTTACTGCGTATTTGATCTACAAATCTAATTAAAACCCTTTAACAAAAAAAATATCTGCATACCTATACTAACCGCAATACATAACTCTTCGTCGCTTAACTAGGTATCAATAAAATTATTCCTATATCACTTTGGAACACGTGCAGTCATGCAGATGTTACTGTTGAGAAGCAAAAACGTACATGCTGAGATGTCTTGGACATTAATGCCTAAGGCGTACGACTTAGTAAACAAAACAGTTACGACCTTTTTCTTATAAGTGTAATTTAGCGGCTATCCATTGTTATTTGTCGCCAGTAGCTCTTTTGTCGCTCTTTAGTAGCCCTTTTGTAGCTCTTTTGTCGCTCTTTTGTAGCCCTTTTGTAGCTCTTTTGTCGCTCTTTTGTAGCCCTTTTGTCGCTCTTTTGTCGCTCTTTTGTAGCCCTTTTGTAGCCCTTTTGTCGCTCTTTTGTCGCTCTTTTGTAGCCAGTCGCTCTTTTGTAGCCCTTTTGTCGCTCTTTTGTAGCCCTTTTGTAGCCTTTTTGTCGCTCTTTTGTAGCTCTTTTGTCGCTCATTTTTATCTATAAAAGGGTCGGAGCGAGCCGACGCGCGTCATTCTTAAAATATCTACAAGACTAACAGTGACTCTGGCTTTCGTGTGTTATACTGGTGAGTGAAGTTGTTCTGCTATTATTTCTCTGTTTGTTTTTACTTGGAAATTATTCTAAGTGATTGTAAACTTTGAAATTGTGTCTTTGTTTGATTGTGCGGGGACAATATCGTCGTACAGTTGGACTTAGACCTGTGGTGGAATTGCTTTACCATCAGTTGTGGGGTTATTTTAGTGTTCTATTTATAGTGTAGTGTTACATTTAAATTAATGTGTATAGTGAAGTTTTCTGTGCTTTGTTTCATGAGTACTGTTTAGCAATACAAAGACTGGGTCGATGTATGGCTGGTGCTTGGAGATAAGTCTGTGTTTGGTTTTGTAGGGAGTAATTCTTGCAAAACTAAGCTTAGATTATAGCACGTAAAGGAAACTTCATTCGTTTGTTTAGTTGGTCAGTAAAATTGAATTTAGTAATTTTCTATGGGGTTATTTTGTGAAAGTTATAAGCCAGATCATTGTTTGTGACAGACTGTTGTCCGGCTAGGCGCTTCTTCCCTTACGGTGTCAAACAAGAGGCGTTTAGGGGTCTTTTTGTTCCAAGTGGAGGGCTTGGGCGCTTTTATTTACTTACAAAAGCGTATTTTCTCACCGGTCTCAAAGAGTCCAACTGTTAGATGGAAGTGAGGACTTTCACGATTGACGAAAGGCATTAGGAGTAATCCTTGCTCACAGAAGTCGGCAGTATTTGAGGCTGGGGTCCTATATATATATATATTTATTTACTCGGTGTTCTGGTCCATGCTGGCGTTGGTTGCTGGGGATTTCGGTTGTGATTGATCCACATCTAAGTAAAGTTGATCGCAGCTGGGTCTCTCATGTGGCTGGTGCTGGTGTGTCCTAGAATACTGGATATATACACGGATAGGGCGATCTACTCTCTGCTACCCTAGCCCGCGGGCAAGAGCAGAGGGGGGGATAAGAACACAAGCCTATAGGTTGCCTATCTCAGCTTCGCTGGCTGAACTGTACAGCTTATGGTAGGGATACACTTGTGCATATTTTGAACACAAGATCTATGGTAAGTGACGGTCTGTGTTTCAGATATGTTAGAGTAGGGAAAACGATAGGAATAGGGTAAAGTCACACACTATTTCTATGAAAGTAGAGTTCTTTTATGATTGGTCTTGGAATATAATTGGTCAACGTGTATTGTGGAGAAATAATTTAACTACTACTATTTATATGGTTTAAATGGACTTTAAATGTGGTGTTTACTATCTTAAAATATGTGGAAAAACTGGTAATTTATAAAAACTCTTATTACTTAATTTATTTGAGTGAAATTAATAATTGTGGTAGCAATTTCTGATTCTTCGTGTAGCATCGAGCCAGTGAGTGTTGCTAACTAGTTTTTCAAGGTAAATTCTATCAAGTTGGTTAGGGAAACAAACTATACTTTGGAATAAAAAGCATAAGTTTGTTATAGGGCCCAGTGGCATGCGAGCGCCGTCCACTGATGACAAGTCAAAAGCTTCAAGGAGTTATTAGACTTAATTACTTCGTTCTCAGTGGTAGCAACTACTCGGAGCCTTGATGATACATTAGAAGGATCGAGAAGTTATGGTCTATTAGCAGTATTGGGGAAAAGGGGGGTTTAGCTAGTGAAAAGAAACAAAATAAAAAAGGGGTTAGTTTGTAGATAGATAGCCCTTCAGGCTTACTTGCTTAGGATGCCCGATAATGTGGTTTGATTGGGCCTAAGGATTCCAGACGGTATCGCAAGTTCTCACCCCAAACCGGAATCGAAAATAGAGCGTAGCCGATGTTTTCTAAAATATTTTTTAATATTTATTTCATGTAAGTTTCACTCACTAACTTCTTTTCTAAAAATTTCTTCATTACGTCATTAATTTTCTCACTCATAACTTTCTAGGCCTAAATCTAATAAAATACTCTTCTATAACACTATATTATTATGCTACAATAACCTTTATTCTTCTTTAAAATATAAATAAATAAAATTTTAAATATTAGTCAAAAATACAGCTGATACTCATTAAAGGATCTAGGTTATCGCGGTTCACATCGAAGGGTTCTACTTATTCACGCTAGACGATCACAAGGCCAAATTTACGGGGTATATTTAAAGGGGGGTTAGCTATACTGTTGATTAGTCAAGTAAGTAAGTAAATAAGTAAGGTGAGCGGAGGTTTAGTTACATTTGGTTCCGTGCCCAAGGGATCTAAGATGTGCTCTGTAGAACACATCTTGGATACCAAGGTTTATAAATAAATAATAGGAATTAGCCTTACCAGGCTACATTTGTTGTTGTGAAAACGAGTGGGTGTGCTGTATTTCTGACTTATTTCATCTCTAAATAAAACTCATATACCTAATATTTTTATTCAATCGCTATTTCATAAAAACAAAAATAACTTTATTGTTAATAAACACGTCTGTAGTATTTTCTTCCATTGTTAATTCTTGCCGCGTTCCGAGCGAAGTCATGCATCAGTACAGAATCAATTATATTTTCGTCTTCCTCTGGTATCTGTAAAAATAAAATAATAAAATTAAAGTAGTGTAGTAAAGTTAGACAAAATATATTTCTAGGAAATTAGCTCATAGTCGTAGTGGTTAAACATCGTCCCGATTAGGCGATTCGGGTTACATTGCTACGTAGCAATTGTTGGCATTGGCGCATCTCGACGTTCCTTTGCGTCTATGCATAGTACTATTATTTATTCTGTGTCTTAATGTATGTTTTTATAACTGTGGTGCTGTTCGCTCTCCGGGTGTTGTTCACATTTAAAAACGTTAAATGTGGTTTTTCAACGCATTTATTTGGCAAAAACAGTAGACGATAATAAAAATGTACAATTACATGTGGTTTGCGATGGAGTATCGTTGGCCAGATTGCCGAAGTGACAGCGACATCTAGCGAGCAATCTTATTATTAAATTAATATTAGGGTTTAACATTTTAACAAGTACTTTAGAAGAGTTTGCCACCTCGTGACCGGAATTGGAAACATAAGTGTGTACACAATGTACAATAGTAATAGAATTTCATGTTAAAACAAATAGTTCTCTATATGCCCAGTACATTTTCTTAGCAGGTTCTGCCATCTTCAGGGTTATTTTGAAAGCTAACATCACGTTTGCACTTCACACCGGAGATCGGATAGCTTCGATGCTGTTTTATATAGTCTATGGACACTCTGATGATATACATATTCCTAGCAGGCTTGTTATACAGAATTTCATTCATAGGCAGGATAACTACAGTCTAGATGTAAGGTTATTTTCCTAAAATAATCTAGGATACCTAAGCCCTAGATTTAAGACCTAGTAATACAAGAAGATAGGCTCTAGTCTAATGGCTATGGGGGCGCGATTATTCATTGTCGCGCTGAAGTACAATATTATATGGGGCGCCCCGCCATTTTTCTATGAATACTGAATAGCTACACGCATGTTATACTATGACAGTACATCCTTCGATGGATGGTTTGTTTGCATTTCAGTTGTAACTCTATAATCTAAAATTTGGCTGACAGGATTTCATACATCATACAATAATTTGGCATATTGTTTGTACGGTTTGTACCAAATATTGTCACTGTAGTGCAGCCGTGAGAAGAACAGGTTTCTGTCTGTTAAGATATAGGTATTAATCATTTTAGGACTAATTTAAGTTCATTAACTTATAAGTTGTCATACATTTTCATATTACATCCGTGGTAGACAGGCATACGTCCCTCTTGATGGTGAGAGGTCACTGTAGCCTATATCTGCCAATTATTTCAATAAATTAAATGCACAGTGCGAATTTCAACTTTCTATAAGTATATATTTTTGCTATAGTACAAACAAGTATGTATGTATGAACAATATTTTCAACTGGTACACATGACATGTTATCTCACTTAGATTGTGTACACAGCTTTTATACGGAACCTTACACTGTCGCAATATTTCACGGATCAGGCATATGCCAACATACATATTTTATTAGTTAAGTTAAATAGCTACACAATCGTCACCAGATTTCCTACGAAATTACCAGCATCTGGGAGGTCGTACCTTGCCATACCTTAACTCCACCACTGCTTGATCATTGTCACAATTGCTTAATGAATTTCATGAAAATTGATTGAAATTTGTAATATTCCTGTTAAGTAGGCATAGATAATAAGCACTATTATCATTATAAAACCATATTTTACTGAGGTTCAGAAAAAGTATGTAGTATGTGGTACGCATTAAGTATGTAAACTTACCTAACATGACCGGGTCCAGTCTGATTGTCGGATTACTTTGTTGTTCAGTAACGTTGAGCATGAGCTGGTAGTGTAGATCAGTGAGCCTTTAGTACACTGAAAGGAAACGTCAGAGATTAGAAATGTTCATGTAGATAGCGTAAGAAAAGGGTTTAGTTTTAGAGTGGGGTTCTGCCAAATAGGAACAATATTATTTCACTTATCTACTCACGGGGGCGCGTCGCTTAATTTTGGAACTAAGACACGCCCGTGAGAAATATTGTGTCAGAAAAAACAATGCATACAGCAAAATTTACAAAAAGGAAATTAAAAATAAAAAAAGTTTGAGAACCCCTGCCTAGCAGTTCATATCTACATGAGCTAGGACATAAATGAGTTAGTAATAAGTTTGCTTAGCCAATAAAATTAGGATAAATTAATTTAAGTTGAATTTTCACTTCATCGCTTATTGCCATCGCTATACTTCGCCTAAATTATCTAAATATAATATTAATGCCATAGGCTATTAACTTTTAAATTTAATAATTAGTATGAGCTATTATAAAAAAATAAAAGTACCTTTTGTTTATATGAAGTCAGTAGATATATGGAAGACGGTCCAACCTGAAGCGTGGCCTCTCGGGTAAAACCTGAAATTGTACATATTGAAAGATTAGTTAAAAAAGGGTGTATGTATGTTTAAGGAATCTTATTTGTAAATATGTATCATTAAGATTGTTTATATTTATCTAGGCCATTCATGGTTAAGAAAAAAAAAAAAGAAGAACAACCATATCCATGTTTCTATGTAAAATTTCCTGCCGAGTCGTTTTACTCACTAAGTAGAGTTAATTAAGTTTAAAAAGTAGCTGTTTAGTGGCTATGATTTTTTGTACTTACTTGAGGATAGTGCTGAGACGGAGTACAGTCCATAAAGGATACACTGGAAAATTCCTCAGTCCACCTGCACATTGCCGACAGCTGGTTGATATTCTTCGAGGATGGTTACCCATTTCATATACTGAAAATTAATACATAAACTATTTAAACTCATTGTAACACAAACAAAATTTATGCTAAGTCTGGATTTTTAGTCTACATAATTTTATTTAAGTATCCAAAAATACAAAATTAAAGTTTGGACAAGATTCAATGCCTATTTTTAAATGCCATGACATTCGTTTGAGGTCCTACAAATATTATTTTCCATAGCCCATAAGCCAGCGCTTCAGAAAAATAATTGAGAAGTATATATGTTGGTACGGAAACAACGTTACAATTTCCAAGAACAGTTAGGTAGCCTAGATCAAATAAATTAGTCAAAGATATAATTTTAATGCTTACCGTTTAACCAAGGTATGTTCAGTTTCCATAAATATTGTTTTCCATAAAATTTGTGGCAGATGTGTAGAAATATCGGGCATTGTAAATTCCAATTAGATGTTGACTGAAAAATCAAACAACCATATAAACCTCATTGAAAGTAGCAAATATATTTTGACAGTTAGGACTATTTCACGTACATTTAGAATATTTAAGATCCTCTTAGGAAATGTGAAAGTCAAAAAGTACGAGTAACGTGGGAAATTTACTATCAATAACTTATCTGACGACAGAACAATGAAATAAGCAACATTTCACCATATATATTCGGTCTAGTCGTTGTAGTTCGCAAGTATGTTCTGCTGGGTTTCGAAAACGACGACTTGTTTGAAAACACATCAAATAATAAAACAAAAGCTTACCTTTCATGCAAAACTGCTTTTGAAGTAGGCAATTAGTTCACTTTATCAATTGAGGCATGGCCCGTTAAGACATCCTTTGCATGGGCTGTTTGCTCATTAGATCATGAGTATGAGCACTAGATTCTTCTATTATCTTGATGAGAAAAACAACAAAACACATGTCCATTGCATTGCATTCACTAAATGTCATGTCAATTTCATAACCTCACTTTCGCTATCGGAAAATTACATTGCAATTGCAGTTCGGAGTTCAGTTTGATAAAACAAGATCACTTTGTCGGCATTCGGCAATATTATTTGAGAGTAACGCGTGTTTAGGGCAAATAATGTTTTGTTTGCATTTTCTTACTTAAAGGACAAATGACAAAATGGCGAATATGGACGGCACATGACCGGCGTCGGCGCCGAATTGCCTGTCGTTTGTTTAAGCCGATTAAAATAAAACAAATATTTAAATAATTCTAATTGTAGATCGCGTAATTAATGACGAGCTTATAGAAAACAAAAACGGATCTGCCATTCTTTCGCGAACAGAGCGGTTTAGCGGTAAATATGACATAGATTAGAGAAAATAATTTAACCACAGATAACATATATCTTCGCCAAAAGGTGTTCTATCGGTGACATTACACAAACTATCATTGTTTTTAAGTTGGTACGCTTGATCGGTCATACAATTTTCGACAAAAAATATTCAGTAATTCAGTAATTTATTGTCCGGTGTTGTCATTTACAAAACTTTACTTCGTTTTTCTCTACTTCATTATAGTACAATTAATACAATAGATGTATTTAAATACAAAAGATTTTGTTAATTTAATTTTCTATTGCTTAAATCACATCAAACTATTCAAGTTGTGTAGATTTTGAACGGTATTTTGTAAATAGGGCCTAACACATGTCTCCTTACAAGTGCGGTCCGACCGTCTGTTAGATCCTTAAAGAATCTCACAATATATTTTTAATGTGGTCACACTTTTGTAAACCGATGCGCACACGCGATTTCCTACGCATTGACAAATTTACACGATAGTTTTCGTTCGATTTCATTAAATTATGAGAAAAAAAAAAAAATCAATTATATATTTCTAATAACTAGTCAAATATTTGAACATTATGATAGGCTAAATTTATGATATCAAATAATTGTTTTGTTGATTTAATGTTTGTGACTACTAAAAACACATTAGTGTGTTTACAATGAAAATACGCCCATGAGGACAATTGTAAAAGAAAAAAAAACGGTTAAGGATGACAATATTGACAGTGACAGTTCCTTACGAAAAAAAATCTGAGCGCGAAGTTATTAAATTTTATTTAAGAAAACCGATTTCACTGAAATTATAGTGTTATGTAGCTTCAAATAATTAGTATAGTTGATTGTGTAGAAGCATGTGTGATTTTTAGTGACGTCTTATTATCACACGTAGAGAAATGTGAGAGTTAACTACGTTTTGAAACGAAGAGCTCTGTTAGTGAAAACATAGTAATTTCAATTAGTTTTAGGCCATAATTAGTTAGTTAAAAAAGGTGTTAGTGCAATAGTGCAAGACTTGAGTACATGGAGACAGAGTTAGCAACAGTTTGGACGCGAAAAACATGAAGTGAACATTGAGATATTTCGTGGGACGTTCGAGTTGAAGTACCCGGCTTTTGATGTCAACTAACGGAGGAGTAAGAGTTTTTGAGCCTGGTCTCATACCTGCTCATAGGACCAATGTGTTACTGAAGATTTTCGATATGATTATGTTGTTAGTGGTGCCATATTATGCCACACTAAACAGAAGAATGGAACAGAAAATGCCGATCAAGAAAAATACATATATGTAAGTGTTCAAAACCCCAGTTAATTTACCCTATTCTAGTTTTATTGAGCAAACAAGACGGAGTTTTATAGTCTGCAGTAATTTTTGAGTTAGAAAAATTAAAGTCACTTAGCGATCAGACATCATACTTGAGGAAAAAAAAAAAATAATAATAATAATAATTGTAGGTGAACGTAAATGAGACGTACGTCTCATATGGTTAAAGTACCTAGATGGTCCTGCAACCTTAGTTGGCATATTTTTTTTTGGAAAATATTTTAACGCTTGTGATTTTAATTTTATCTTTCCCTCTGTTTATTGGAAGTCTTTAACTTAACTTTAGTTTTAACCTAAGATAGATTCTTACCACAGCAGTGTTCTGTCATTGAACATAGTGGATCAGCGAGGACGGTGGAAACATGCGGTGAAAACTTCAGTGTGTGTTTAAGTGCATGCTTAGTAACGCTAGTGAAATAACAAGTGTTTATGATATTCGATTTATGCAATATTTTATTTTTTGACCAATGATTGGACAAATAAGGACTAGCCAACTTTAGAGATGAAGAAATATTCATTGGTTTCAAGTTACTTGCTGTGTTCAAAAATAAGTAACTGGATCTTTTGCGGTTATGCTGATTGTGATCAAGTGTGCAACGTGTCTTCGGAAGAGGTTTCATGGTGTCCTGGATTATGACACCGACTGAGAAGAGAATAGTTTGGAAAATTTTGAAATATTACCAGGAGGCCAGCAGGATCTAATCATCATCATTAGCTACTCAAGAACTCATCATAGAACTAGCCAAGTATGAAAAGAAAAAAAAGGAAGAGAGACACTTTAACCAAGTTCCTCAGCCCATTGTCGTGTTTGTTAACAATTTGCAAAGTTTGCTGCAGTTGCAAATGTAATGAAGAAGGAATAAATTGCCCGAGGTTACAAAAGACTTTCGGGGCATGTTATACAATATTGAAGACATAGAATAGGACAATACAAGTTTTAAGCTCGTTTCAAGAAAAAAATCATTATTTTGTTATATTATTATCCAATCAAATAAAAGTATTTTGAACCTACTTATGCCATCATTTTGTATTTTATCATAAGGCAATTAAAACCAAAATAAAATTTTGCAGATAGTTTGAAAAAAAAAAAAGAAGGAATATATTTTATCAAAACCACATCAAATTTGATGTTACATTATATTTTACAAAAAAATATCAAAACCATATCAAAATTAAGGATACATCATATTTTGCGGGAAAAAATTGAAAATATGAAAACCACTTCAAAACTGCAATTATTTTTTTTTTGCAAAATTGTAATATGCGCTTATTATGAACATTACATGATGTGTAATGTAAATTTTATGTGAACATTGGTTATAAGTCAGAGACCTTTTAGTAAAAGTTTTCTTTCAGTGTGGCATACTTATGTGGTACATTATTATTTTTCTTTCTTATCATCATCATCATTATCATTATTTTAAACGTGTCATGAGTTCTTCAAAATTTTATTGAGATTCACTGTTATTATTATAGGGGTGGTAGAAGTCAAAATTTTGACTAAAATTAATTTTATTTCTATAGTGATCTGTGTGATAAAGGGCCTTATTGGCTAGCCCATCGTAAAGTTTCACTGTCATTTAGTAGTTTCATTCCTAGGATTATAAAATGGTGTATGATGGATGTAAATTTATAATACGGATTTTTTTTATTATCTAGATAAAGAAGTCGGTTCATTATGTGGACAACAATTTTTTTAAATCTTTATTTTGTAAGAAGAATGTATTGGATATACATTGTATGGTTAGATTATTTTAACATATAACAATAACTGGACATCATAGTAGCTAGTCTGCCTGGGGTAGACGTTAGGAAAATCGAGATCGGTGGATAAGCTATTTTTCATTTTAGTTATTACAGTTAGCAGTGATATTTATTATTTATGCGTTATCATTTATTACATTATATAGGGTGGTATACTGTACGATATCGGTAATTACCAGTGCAGATCCTCGTTCCTAAGCATAACTTGGTCAGTATTTTGTTCTACAAAGATCGGAGTAGGGAGGGCCACTATTTTGTTTAAGTGACTGTACTTACTTTTATAAATTTTTTGCATTTTATGCTATCAATTTTGCACTGAGGAATGTAATAATGAACAAAAGACAGGGAAATTGAAAACAGGGTAGAATCCTTACAGTGATTGACTGTGAAATAAAAGATGTTTACATAAAATGTAACATTTTGTCCGTACGAACATTTAATTTTTAGTATGTGCAGCAAACAATCTTCACACATTGTCAAATTGTTTGCGGTTAGTAATTACTTTATAAAATTAAATATAGATGTATAAAATGAAACCTATCATAAATAAAATTAATTTTCTTTGCTTTCGAGTCAGGGTAGAGTGGGGTAAAATGGAATACGTGAATTTTGAAGTTATTAAGTTATTTTATTCTTTATTTTTGATTACTTTTAAGAGCGTTGGCTTTCTGTTGAGATCGAGTGAAAGAGCGAATGAGGAAGTAAGAATGGTTACATTGTGTGTGTGTGTGTGAATAATTTAGAGATGATGAATGTTTATAGATGTAAGAATGTTTTGAATGGGATGAATGACTGAATGATGTGTGTCTTGAATTTTTTTTATAGAATGAGTGGATTGATATAGACAGACAGCGCTGGAAAGTGGTCAAAACTAGTTTGGTCGGAATTTGCGGGGAATAAACAGCGGGGGGCTGAGGGAAACACATTAGCCATAAAAAGCTTATCGGTTAGGTTAAAATCCATTTGGATTCGACCCATTTCAAGGGTAGTTTTTCGTGGCTACTCACTCTACAAGGTAATAAGACCCATACTAAAACCACACACCTCATCTTGAATGGGATGTATTTGACAATCGACATATTTTAGGGCCGATATCGTCTAGTGAGAACGAGGCTCTTTTCAATATTTGTTTCCTTGTTATGTGTTCGAATTTGTGAAGTTTAGTATCATCAAATCATTTCTTCATTTGATCATGATATGGTACCGAGTTGAGGTACATGCTTATGTCATTTAAGGTTTGTTTTATAAAAAAAAAAAAACACATCCAAACAGATCTTAAGTCAGTATATTTTATTCAAGTATGAGACATGCGCCAAAACATGTGGCTGGAGTGATTAGGTAGAGGAATTGGTTTGAGTTCCGACAATGGAGATTGAAGGCTCTGGACTTATAATGAGAGCTCTAAAGGTTTCTTCGTAATTGCGTGGGAAGTTATTGTGAACTCGTTGAAATTATTACGATAATTATTCCGGTCCAACAGTGTGGATGGAATGAATATTCGCCGCGACCGGGGAACGAGCTAGCAAGAACGGGTTAATAGGACCTATCAGATTCACAACCTGGTATCCCTGGCGATGAGTGGACTCTGAGGAAGGAGTTATCATGGTTCATTGTCGAAATTCTGATGAGCTAATTTCAAAACTGAGTCGCTAGCAGTTGCATAGTATTGGAATACACACCACACGATTAGAAATGGGGGGATATTTCCGACTGATCTAGAGATATTCTTCTTTTATTCAATTTTATTGCTTCTTTTGCTAAGTGAGATTGGATTTTTTTACAAACCACTTTGTATTTTGTAAAAGAATTCCAATCTGGGGGCGAGTTGTAACAGAACAAGCGTCTAAGACGAGGAAAATGACTCGTTATTACATATAAAACTTACGGCGAATCAACTTTTCCTTGACCAACTTTTTGGTGCATATTTCCTTTGGGATTTCATTGGATATTTTGACAAATAATATCTTTGAAGCGTTATCACATGTATAGTCACGTCTTCACTCATAAAATTCACTGTTATTCGATGTAAAACAGGTTGGAAAAAACATATTTATCAACAAACTACGTTCACATGGATGAAATACTGACACTGACAGTTGTCAACGGAGTAGCGTTCCAATATTATATCTTGATTTCAATTATAGGTCGTAAAAATTGATAATGATAAGTAGTGTATATATTTTCTGGATGTGTTTAATGTAGCATTTAGAAACAAAAATGATATTTTACTGCGTATTTGATCTACAAATCTAATTAAAACCCTTTAACAAAAAAAATATCTGCATACCTATACTAACCGCAATACATAACTCTTCGTCGCTTAACTAGGTATCAATAAAATTATTCCTATATCACTTTGGAACACGTGCAGTCATGCAGATGTTACTGTTGAGAAGCAAAAACGTACATGCTGAGATGTCTTGGACATTAATGCCTAAGGCGTACGACTTAGTAAACAAAACAGTTACGACCTTTTTCTTATAAGTGTAATTTAGCGGCTATCCATTGTTATTTGTCGCCAGTAGCTCTTTTGTCGCTCTTTAGTAGCCCTTTTGTAGCCCTTTTGTAGCTCTTTTGTCGCTCTTTTGTAGCCCTTTTGTAGCTCTTTTGTCGCTCTTTTGTAGCCCTTTTGTCGCTCTTTTGTCGCTCTTTTGTAGCCCTTTTGTAGCCCTTTTGTCGCTCTTTTGTAGCTCTTTTGTCGCTCTTTTGTAGCCAGTCGCTCTTTTGTAGCCCTTTTGTCGCTCTTTTGTAGCCCTTTTGTAGCCTTTTTGTCGCTCTTTTGTAGCTCTTTTGTCGCTCATTTTTATCTATAAAAGGGTCGGAGCGAGCCGACGCGCGTCATTCTTAAAATATCTACAAGACTAACAGTGACTCTGGCTTTCGTGTGTTATACTGGTGAGTGAAGTTGTTCTGCTATTATTTCTCTGTTTGTTTTTACTTGGAAATTATTCTAAGTGATTGTAAACTTTGAAATTGTGTCTTTGTTTGATTGTGCGGGGACAATATCGTCGTACAGTTGGACTTAGACCTGTGGTGGAATTGCTTTACCATCAGTTGTGGGGTTATTTTAGTGTTCTATTTATAGTGTAGTGTTACATTTAAATTAATGTGTATAGTGAAGTTTTCTGTGCTTTGTTTCATGAGTACTGTTTAGCAATACAAAGACTGGGTCGATGTATGGCTGGTGCTTGGAGATAAGTCTGTGTTTGGTTTTGTAGGGAGTAATTCTTGCAAAACTAAGCTTAGATTATAGCACGTAAAGGAAACTTCATTCGTTTGTTTAGTTGGTCAGTAAAATTGAATTTAGTAATTTTCTATGGGGTTATTTTGTGAAAGTTATAAGCCAGATCATTGTTTGTGACAGACTGTTGTCCGGCTAGGCGCTTCTTCCCTTACGGTGTCAAACAAGAGGCGTTTAGGGGTCTTTTTGTTCCAAGTGGAGGGCTTGGGCGCTTTTATTTACTTACAAAAGCGTATTTTCTCACCGGTCTCAAAGAGTCCAACTGTTAGATGGAAGTGAGGACTTTCACGATTGACGAAAGGCATTAGGAGTAATCCTTGCTCACAGAAGTCGGCAGTATTTGAGGCTGGGGTCCTATATATATATATATTTATTTACTCGGTGTTCTGGTCCATGCTGGCGTTGGTTGCTGGGGATTTCGGTTGTGATTGATCCACATCTAAGTAAAGTTGATCGCAGCTGGGTCTCTCATGTGGCTGGTGCTGGTGTGTCCTAGAATACTGGATATATACACGGATAGGGCGATCTACTCTCTGCTACCCTAGCCCGCGGGCAAGAGCAGAGGGGGGGATAAGAACACAAGCCTATAGGTTGCCTATCTCAGCTTCGCTGGCTGAACTGTACAGCTTATGGTAGGGATACACTTGTGCATATTTTGAACACAAGATCTATGGTAAGTGACGGTCTGTGTTTCAGATATGTTAGAGTAGGGAAAACGATAGGAATAGGGTAAAGTCACACACTATTTCTATGAAAGTAGAGTTCTTTTATGATTGGTCTTGGAATATAATTGGTCAACGTGTATTGTGGAGAAATAATTTAACTACTACTATTTATATGGTTTAAATGGACTTTAAATGTGGTGTTTACTATCTTAAAATATGTGGAAAAACTGGTAATTTATAAAAACTCTTATTACTTAATTTATTTGAGTGAAATTAATAATTGTGGTAGCAATTTCTGATTCTTCGTGTAGCATCGAGCCAGTGAGTGTTGCTAACTAGTTTTTCAAGGTAAATTCTATCAAGTTGGTTAGGGAAACAAACTATACTTTGGAATAAAAAGCATAAGTTTGTTATAGGGCCCAGTGGCATGCGAGCGCCGTCCACTGATGACAAGTCAAAAGCTTCAAGGAGTTATTAGACTTAATTACTTCGTTCTCAGTGGTAGCAACTACTCGGAGCCTTGATGATACATTAGAAGGATCGAGAAGTTATGGTCTATTAGCAGTATTGGGGAAAAGGGGGGTTTAGCTAGTGAAAAGAAACAAAATAAAAAAGGGGTTAGTTTGTAGATAGATAGCCCTTCAGGCTTACTTGCTTAGGATGCCCGATAATGTGGTTTGATTGGGCCTAAGGATTCCAGACGGTATCGCAAGTTCTCACCCCAAACCGGAATCGAAAATAGAGCGTAGCCGATGTTTTCTAAAATATTTTTTAATATTTATTTCATGTAAGTTTCACTCACTAACTTCTTTTCTAAAAATTTCTTCATTACGTCATTAATTTTCTCACTCATAACTTTCTAGGCCTAAATCTAATAAAATACTCTTCTATAACACTATATTATTATGCTACAATAACCTTTATTCTTCTTTAAAATATAAATAAATAAAATTTTAAATATTAGTCAAAAATACAGCTGATACTCATTAAAGGATCTAGGTTATCGCGGTTCACATCGAAGGGTTCTACTTATTCACGCTAGACGATCACAAGGCCAAATTTACGGGGTATATTTAAAGGGGGGTTAGCTATACTGTTGATTAGTCAAGTAAGTAAGTAAATAAGTAAGGTGAGCGGAGGTTTAGTTACACCACTTATGCCGTTAAACAGGTTCTTGGTGGTAAAATTTAACAAAAGTCAGAAAAGGTCCTAAAATTTTATGGATTTTCATGAATTTAATTATGACCCCGTGGGCTTTCGAGGTGGAAAACTTGGATTTGACATCACTATTTCATCTCTAATAATATCTAATACAAATTAGAACTACCTCATTTGATGCAAGGCGACACCCCTTAATTGATACGATTTCAATGGATCATCAAAGCAACTCTAAATCTTAAAGGAACTTGAAATTCTCTCAATATTAAGGATTTTTCATTTTCAGGAAACGATGAATGATGGTGTTATTTTGTCGGTTTGCAGGTATCCGTACGCCGCTGTCGCAGAGTTAGCATTTGGACAGCACGCCAGGCGCCTGGTGACGTTCCTCATTGACGCCACGGTCTTCAGCGCTGGCGTGCCCAACTTTATAGTCGGTAAGTGGTACTGTACCTTGGCAGTGTTTCCGTATCCGTACGCCGCGGTTGCGGAGCTGACGTTCGGACAGCACGCCAGGCGGCTGGTGACGTTCCTCATGATGCCACGGTCTTCAGCGCTGGCGTGCCCAACTTTATCGTTGGTAAGTGATACTGGCTCTTGGTGGTGTGTTGCAGTGTTTGCATCCGTACGCGCCGCTGTGGCGGAACTGGCGTTATGTATAATAAATAGATATGTATAATTAAATAGCACGCCAGGAGGCTGGCGACGTTCCTCAGTGACGCCACGGTCATTAGCGCTGGCGTACCCAACTTTATAGTCGGTAAGAGTTACTGGGCCTTGGTCACTACCCACTACCAACTGACGTTAGGTATCCGTACGTCGCGGTGACAGAGCTGGCGTTTTCGAAAAATACGCCAACAAGCTGGTTACTCTTATTGACGCTACGTATTTCTACGGGTACCTGCTTGTCACAAGCACAAGGCTATTGGGGTTCGGATCTTTAGATAAACCTCTCGAATTTCTTCTCGCAGGAAACCTGGTAGCGTAGATGACATAACCGCGACCTCCAGGATTAATCAGACACTATCGTTAGATCCGTAGCACTCCTCAATCAATAATAAGATATATTTTCTTCCAGCATCCCAAAGCATGCAGCTTTTCTGGTGGAAAATCACTGGAGGCCAGGTCGGCATCTCCTACTGTGTGTGGATGATTATCATCGGCCTGTTACTCTGTCCAGTCATGTGGCTCGGCTCTCCTAAGGACATGAAGTGAGTGTTATATGCCATATGTCATTACTGTGGAAGATCACAGCTAGGTACGCAATCTTTTTTTACTTTACCGAGTCACGTGGCTCTGCTATACTAAACACACGAAGAAACGTTATATGTCATTGGGTCACTTTTGTGGAAGATCATTAAATCACAGGTCAGGTCAGAATCTGTGTGTAGATGAGCTGCTGTGTAGAGTTATGTGGCTCGGCTGGACATGAAGTAAGCCGACTAAGTCAACTCAGTAACGTACTAAGTACCTAAGACGTAAAACGAATGTGCCAGGAAAGCAGCCAACAAAAGATTTGTGGCGTGTTGTGGAACTCGTCACCAGTCGCTAAAATCATGCGCTTTGACAGTCAACTGATGTGCGAGTTTGCAGGTTTATAATTATCTTCGTGCAGTTCGAAAAGGTTCATGATAACTCGACGTTCTTCGGGTAGAAATGTGAATCCGTCGCCAAAAATCCCTTATAATCGATGTTCTTTAATTGTGAATGAAACATGATTGGTCGAGCATATTTACCTTAATGCTGGTCGCGTGCGTACATTTAGACTATTTGTTTGACTTAGACCTAATCTTTTGTGTTGCAGAACGCTAGCAGTAACATCTGTGGGCATCGTGTCAACTGTCGCCCTCTGCGTATGGACCTGCATCCTGCTGGACGACTCGTCTCCACCCAGCGCTGGTCTTCTAGAACAGCCGCAGCTGCAAGACCTGGTTGTGGCTTACGGCATCATAGCTTTCCAGGTGGGTACCAAAACAAGTCCAATCTACGCACCAATTGCAGTCATGGTTTTCAGCAAATGGTCTCATACTCAATTATTCTAAGTCAAATATAATGTTATTTTCCGGTCGAAAGGTACAACCACCATCATGCATGACTAATTTTCCGATGCCCATGTGTGAACAGAGTAAGTTTTTAGGGTTCCTGATAGACAACACTCTGAATTGGAAGTGCTATGTTGACAATCTTTGTGATCGATTGGGTGGTGCGTCGTTCGCGTTGAGAAAGCTGAAGCCTCTTATCTCCGCAGAAGCCTTAAAGCAGGTGTACTTTGCGCATTTCCACTCTATCATGGCATACGGATCACTGCTCTGGGGAAACTCATCAGATACAATAAGAGTACTTATAATGCAGAAACGCGCAATACGTATACTTGCTGGTGTAAGAGACAGGCACCCATGCAGAGAGCTCTTTATTTCTCAACGTATAATGACGCACTACTCACAATATATGTTTGATATACTGTTATTTGTTAAGCAAAATATATCTCAATTTGCTCGCGTTGCCTGTCCGGGCAAACAGCTTCGAGCTACAGTCCGTCTGAGAACAGTCCCCCGTCGCATGGCACTTTCAAAAAAGAACCCGCGTGTCATCGGCCCTACTTACTTCGAACACTTACCTGCCGATCTTAGGAATGAGCCATGTGACGAAGCATTTAAGCGCAAATTGAGAAACCTTTTGTTAGATAACCCTCTGTACTCTGTAAATGAGTACATGGAATTGAATTTGTGATAGCATGCATTTGATTACACTGACTTCGGATTTTATTTCATTTGTTAATTTTATTGTGCTTTGTGTATTTCTCTTTGTAAATGACGATCCTTATTGGGAGAAACTATTCATTTTATTATTTTCAATTCATAATGTAATTTTTGACGATCATGATGAGAAGATAAACATAACTTTGGCATGTAACAAATTTATAGTGTAATTTTTATCATGAAATAAAGAAATCTAATCTAATCTGTATTATCATCAATCTATATTATATTAAGCTATCTTATAACCCATGTACCAACAGTTGGCTTCTGTGTCAAGACCTGTATTCTACCCGATGGCTCCTATGAAAGGCTAAGTATTGCTTACGGCAGTTGTTTATACCAACCAACAATAAAATCATGCGTCGACGGTCCTCACTGCATGACTCATATTCCTGTGCTGGTCTGCTGGAACCAGGCCCTGCTAATACCTATCGTTTACGCTTTCATAGCTACTGCTACTAGCTACGAAACCAACAGTCCAGTGCCTGTTTTGATGGGTGCAGAGTGGACTTTAGCTCAACAGCTAGGGAAAGTGGTCATCCACTGATCAACTGGGGTAACTTGTTGGTAAAGATAAAAAATATCTCGGCCTCTGAAAAACTCTACCTACCGTGTTCTCACATAACAATTTTATTTGTCAATTATTTTCCAGTTCGACATCCATCCTATGCTCCTAACCATCCAAGTGGACATGAAAGACAGTCGCAAGATCAACCGCGCAGTACTATGCGGGTTCACCTTCACCGGAGCTCTGTTCGCCGTCACATCAGCCCTAGCTGCGTACCGCTACGGCAGTGCCGTCGAGAGCAACATACTGCAAGGTACAACTAGCCACTACCTATCCAAATAGACAAAAAAAGCAAGACACATACTTCAAGGAACATCAAAAGTTGCTTTTAGTAGCTCTAGTTGCCAGCTGTCACCTTTATTTTACTTGATAATAGAGTCCATTGAAATTTTTAAAGCAATTGAGTAGTTATCCAAGAAAGACATTTACAAGATAAGCAAGAGAAGCTTAAGTCTGACGCTTGGAATATTTGCATGCTCCCAACGTCCTAAAAATGCTATATATAATACTTATTGTCAGAATCCTAAAATCCGCTAATATTCAAAATCTGAGACACTGTTTTTAGATAGCAATGGCATATATGTTTAGGTGCATCAATATGTTTTACAATGCGGCTGATTTTGTTTCCTTCAGGCATCCCGCCCTCAATAGCACTCTTCGTGGTAGCACTGCTGGTGACCCTCCAACTCTGTCTCTCCAGCGCCGTCGGCAACTCTGCGCTCTTTCAACACGTTGAGGACCTTCTGCATATACCTAGAGGTTAGAATACTTATTATTTAAAAGAAACTTCCTCATATCTTATACGTCTACTTGCCGTTGACTGCCAAAAACCTCAGGGTTTGGTCGCTCTGAATCCTCCAGCAGCGTCTGAAAGCCGTGTTCGTAAATGTTCGAGAATGGTCGCTCTCGCACGATGACGTGTGAACACGTGTAAACATTTTTACATTGTCCGCGATGGATAGCGACCAAGGCCTCAACTGTGGCTTGCACCGACGATATTAGGAGGCGTGGTGTCTATATAAAGGCTCAAACTTCTAAATCTTGTTAATTTGTCATATGTATTTTAATGTCCTTTTTAGCGATGAGACATTCCAAACACTTTTCCTTCAGATTTCAGTATCCAACGCTGCCTCCTCCGCTCCAGCATCGTGGCTCTAGCAGTTTTCCTCGGAGAGAGCGTCCCCAGCTTCGACGTGGTCATGGGACTGGTCGGCTCCACACTAACCGGCCCGCTCATGTTCATATTCCCACCCCTCTTCTTCCTAAAACTGTGCCATGCTAAATCTAACCTCAAAGATAAACAAAATGGCGGATATGGAGGAATACAAAATGGCGACGCGTTACCGCTCATTCACAACGCGTTAGAAACTCAATACAAAACTTTTATCGAATCCCATGAGGATTTTTACTCTAAAATAGAGCAGTATAAGATTAAATGGTACGATATATTGCTGGCAGTACTAGTGATGTCTATGGGGATGTTAGCGACGGTGATATCAACGTATTCGAGTTGGTCGGGCGCCGTGAACTCCGCGACGTTTTCGACGCCTTGCTTGTATAATGCCACGGCGGCTGCGATCAACTTTTTGGAGGCGACTACTAAAATATAATGTGATCTCAGTAATAAACATTTAAGAGTGCTTGGTTAGGGATTTAAAAAAATGTTTGACGTGATTATAAGCTTTGCTTTGGGTTATAAGAGTAAAAATAATAATGTAAGCTTTTGGTATATTGTGTCACCTACGATTATTTTACCTAATAGGAAAATACTATAGGGACATAATAAGCAAGAAATACAAAGTTAAATAACAATTTATTTATCTATTAAAACGTACAAGGTATATCTACTATGTGTCTAGGTTTCCGATTTATATTTAAAGTCTAGCCTTTAAGTCTAAAATACTAAGATGTAGGATATTAATAGTTTTAAGTCTAGCAATTAAGTAGTTAAGTTTTAAGTAATATTAAATTTATTCTTAATTAATCCAACAAAGCCTAACTCAAGATAGTGGGTTCTGAGCCTAGATTCTGGGTCTGACTACCGGAGAACTGGTCGGTGTCCTTGTATAATACCACACGTCCCTCGGCTGTGCGTAGCGTGGTTGAGTTTGACTGGCGTCCAGAAGCGAAGGAAGTCGAGGTCAAGGTCATCCACGGTCAAGGTCATCCAAGGTCAAGGTCGAGGTCGTCCTAGGCCGACGCGGTGGTAGCTGTCGATGGTAGCCTTGCCATCGAGGTGGTCACATAGGCCTTCCAAAGCCCAAGGTCAAGACGGCCACGTGCCGACCCCGTAGGGAGTTCCTGGAACGCGTCCAATAGCATAGGTTAGGCGTGTGTTTAAAAATCCGGCCGGGACTGCTAACCATCACACGCTATTGCACCAGCAGGGGTGGGTATTATTTACAACGTAGCAATCATTTAGTGTGATGGGCAGTCCAGGTACATGGAAAGCGAGGCGGTGAAACGAGAATCAGATTCAAGTAATTATGCCATAGTAACATGTCGAAACGAATTCTATTAGTATTAACATTAAAAAAATAATAATTAAAAAAAAAACAATTGTGCAAGCAAATCCGCAGATAACGCTAGTGTTCTGTGATAGCAAAATCAGATTCTCGTAACATTACAAGAAGAAGGCAGCGTGATTAAAATAAAAAGAATAGCATAAAGAAGAAACCTCTCCTTATAAATAACACCTGAATATGTAGCAAATTAAGCGAATAACATTTATAGTTTATTTTTCATAAGGAGCGCTGTAGCATATTTTAGGTATTATTTATAAGCAAAGGCAAACAGAATGTTAACAGATAAAATCATATCGTGAAAGTAAAGCGGAAGAGAAAGAAATAGAAATGTATGATAGGTAGTAGAAGCATAAGCCCATTACTATGTAAGTATGCAATTACAGTCTAGACTAATGAAAATAGGATTATTTCTACAATACTAATAATTCACATTAATTAAATGATTCCCACTATAAAACAATAAGAAATTTTAATGAATTGATCAAAATGTATGGATGGGCTTGCAAAATTAACACGTGTTCAATGTGAACAAAGAAAGTACAAGGTGCAGATAACGGTATTTCTGAGTTGCTATGTTCTATGATCTAGTTAATGCAGTAATTAACAAAACGTAAGCAGGATAAAATGATTAATGCAACACTTACCCAGTATGGGATTCACAGAATTTATCAAATACTTAATTTTAATTAAAATATGGATTACGTCCACACAGTAGCGATCGCTCCGCGGACAAGGTCTTACGCTCGGGCGCACAGCTGGTGCGCGGTAAGACTGGGAGCGGAATGTCGGCGGGCCGCAGCGGCCGCGAGAGCGGGGTGCCGCGCGGTGCGCGGCGGAAGGGCGAGGTGGCCAGTGGCCCGACCGGTCCGCCGTACGTATATATAAAATACCTAGCACAGCGTAGGAAATCTGTCTGTGCGTTGAATTATTTTAGTACCTATAATATTAATGAGTAGATATAGTACGAAGATAAGTTTGAAACTGTATACATAATTAAGTGAGCGTAAGTAGGTATATAAAAAAAAGTATAATCCAAGGCAACAAATAACTTATTGAGCATGCGTTACTAAATATTCACGTTATACGTGACAGTACCCCCTCTCTTAGAGTAGGATTTTTCCTAGGAAAAATCCGTCTAGAGAAATGTCTAACTTATAAAGATTTAATTACTTTATTGTTAAAAAAAAAAACTAAACATGTATGAAGTCACCACCCGCTCATGGTTAGGCCATCCTTACAAGGGATCGAATGACCTTTGTGACTTTTGATAAATAGCCAGTAGGAACTATATTAGAAGAAATAAATTGGAATAATACTAAAAACAAAGCTACAATAAATTTAAACTACGTATATAATTAGTACAGCCTGGTTTTACGTAAGCTTACGAACTCAGCTGCTCAGATTAGACGGCTCCTACGTCACGCTTTCTGGCGGCGGTAGGGAGATGTATTCTACTACCCGTCCCTACACGGGGATATCAAATTATGGTAAATAGGCCCTGTTGGACATTTTGAAGTCTTTTATATGCCAGGTACCAAGATCACGCCCTGACATATCCTCGACTACATAAACTAAAGGCGAAAGTTTAGCTTTTACTCGACATTTAAGAAATTTAGGCGCGAGCTTTTTGCTGAAATAAGCGGCCTTGTCACTTTGAAAGTAATTTCGTTTAAAAACTATGTCCCCGACTTGGAATTCAACATCTTTACGCCTGGTATTATATCTTGCAGCGTTCTTTTGGTGACTTCGCCATAATGTAGTTTGAACACGGTCAAAGATATCAGCTAAGTGGCCAAGATTTTCCGCATAAGGTTCTCGTGGAGAAAATATCAACTCGTTTGGGTTGTCATTATCTAAGTAATGCGACCCGCACGTAACCAGTTGACGACCATACACGAGAAGCGCGGGAGTTTGCCCAGTTACTTCATTTGTAGAAGTATTCATCGCGAATTGAATTTTTGGAAGGTTTACGTCCCATGTTCTTTGGTCTTCTCCGACAAATGTTGACAGGGCAGTGACAATAGTTTTATTGTATCTTTCCACGACGTTGATTTGGGGTGTGTACTTAGGAGTAAAGTGGACATTTGGTATTTTGTACCTTTTAAATAAATGTTCCATTTCCCGACTGGCAAACTGACAGCCATTGTCTAAAATAATAGTTTGAGGTACCCCGTGTACAAGGATCACGTTGTCCTCGAGTATTTTAGACGTGGCTTCTGCAGTAGCACGGCGCAATGGAAACATGAGACAGTATTTGGAGAAACAGCACATCACTACAAGTATGTAGCTGTTTTGTTTCCTACTAACAGGCAAGGGGCCAACAAAATCAATGGAAATAACTTGCCAAGGCCTGCAACAGTCTTTTGGTCTTCCCATTTTACCGAGGGTTCCGTGGGTTGGGTCCTTATGAGCCAGGCAAACCTCGCAATTAGAAACATAGTTGACGACATCCTTGTACATTTTTGGCCAGTAATAAGAAAGGGTGACACGTTTATAAGTCTTAAAGACCCCGAAATGACCCGCAGTTGGGTCGTTATGGTACTTAGACAGCACATCTAAGCGTTGTTCTGAGTAAGGGACCTCCTTCCAATCGAACTCGGTGGTAAGAGGATTTTTGTTTTTCATAAGTCTGAACAATCTATTACCATCTATTATATAGTTCGGATAACTAGCTGGGGAGTTTAAGCAACCCTTAAATATGCCCAAATACCATTTGTCACAGGTGACCGGCAGCGTAGCAGTAGTTGTTACAGCAGCTACGACACATCTCGACAAGGTATCCGGGACTATGTGGTCCTTACCCTTCCTATGTTTGATAATACAGTCAAAGGCTGACAACCTAACACCCCATCTAGCTAGACGCCCAGTAGGGTTTGTCAACGAAAGAAACCATTTGAGGGCGGAGTGGTCAGTAAACACTGTAAAAGTACGTCCGTTCTCCAGGTAGCACCGCCAGTGTTCAAGAGCTGTAATTACAGCCAAGGCCTCTCTTTCTGTTACACTATAATTTTTTTCAGGCCCTGTAAGAGTCCGGCTCATGAAGGCAACTGGATGCTCTACACCGCCGATAGTTTGACACAGCATCGCACCTATACCGTAGTTACTAGCGTCGGTGTGGACCTCAAAAGCGTAGTTGAAATTGGGACAGGCTAGGACAGGGGCCTGAATTAGGCAATTTTTCAAGGTTTCAAAAGAGGTTGCCGCGTCATCTGTCCACTCAAAAGGAGGCGAGGACTTCTTAGATGATGTAAGCTTATTGAGTGGACCCGCTATAGAGCTAAAATTAGGTATGAAACGCCGGTACCAGGAAGCAGCACCTAAGAAACTCCTTACTTCCTTCCTGTTAGTTGGAACCGGATAATTAACGATAGCCAGAACTTTCTCTGGATCAGTGCGCAGGCCTTGTTGATCGACAACGTACCCAAGGTACCGTAAAGATTCTCTAAAAAATCTACTCTTTTCAGCATTAATAGTAAGGTTAGCCTTTTTAAGTTTTTCAAGAACGCGTCCAAGGATAGAGACATGTTCCTCAAAAGTTTCACTTATGACAATAATGTCATCTAGGTAACAAAAGACTTTAAGCTCACAATCTGGAATAAAAAGGGAATCTACTAATCTCTGTTGCGTAGCCGGAGCATTAGTGAGACCAAAAGCAGTTACATTAAACATAAAAGTTCCGCGACCTGGCACAAAAAACGAAGTTTTCTCCCTATCAGGCTCATGGATAGGTATCTGCCAGAAAGCCTTAGACAGGTCAATGCTGGACAAAAATCTCGCGTTTTTTAAATTGTCTAAGATCTCTGTGACGTAGGGTAAACCGTAGGCATCCTTTTTTGTGACTGCATTTAATTTTCGGCTATCGAGACAAAAACGCGGTTTGCCATCCTTCTTACGAACGACTAAAACAGGAGAAGACCAAGGGCTTTCACACGGGGAAATAACTCCTAAAGACAACATTTCGTCAACCTGTTCGCCAATAATCCGTTTCTTTTCGGGCGACAATCGGTAATACCTTTGCTTAATAGGTTCTGCTGCACCTGTGTCTATTCGATGGGTTATTAAGGATGTTCTACCCAGGCCCTTTTTTTCAAATGAAATGTCATTAAAACGCGCAATTAATTCGTCAGCTACTACTTTTTGTGAGGGTTCAAGGTGCTTGTATGAATGCAAGTGTATATCAGGAGTAATAGATGCTATTTGCGTAGATTTATGTTCAAGAGGAGAGAGGTAATCAATGTTGTCTAGCCATTTAGGTAAAATATTGAATATCTTCCAGAAGTCAACGCCGAGGATAAGGGAATTTTCTAAGTTGGAAATAACATACACTTTTAACACATGAGTAGTATTTTTGAAAGTAACAGGTAACGCTAAGTAACCCAGACAGTGTAACTTGTTGCGTCCAGCTCCGGTAATATTTGAATTATCATTATCGGTTAACTGTAAGTCTGGATTAATTTTAGAGAGATACGAATAGGTGTCATCGCTAATAATAGTTAAGGCGGACCCGGAGTCTAAGAGGCCGTACATTTGAACCTTGGAACCGATATTTACTTTAATGAATGGTCGAGGATCGTTTGTGGGTTTTGAATTGAAAATTGTTGCAACCTTATATGTATTGAAGAAATTACGAATGGTCACGAGCCAATTTTCCCAGTCTAAATTCTCGTGTCGCGGTGTGCAACAATTTTCATCATTTAGTTTTTTGGAACCGTTTCGGTAGGCGGTTCGATGGCACAAGTTTCCTTTTTCTTTGAGGGGTGACACTGTGGACAATCAGGAAAACGGAAACCTTGAAGGCCACACTTAAAACAAAGAATGGTACGCTCTGCTGTACATTCTCTCATTGAATGAGAATTGACACGGCAACGGTAGCAATATTTGTTTTCCGCAATAGCTGAGACATTCTGAAATTTACTAAAGCTAGGCTTAGAAAAAGTTTGCGAATAGTTCGGAGTGGCCTGGTAGTTGGCGGAACCGGCCTTTGAGCTACTCTTTATAGCGTCCTTTCTAGGCTGGTAGCAGTACTCGGGTGCTAAGGTAGACGAAGAGACCGCAGGTGGTTCCTTAAAATTATCAGATCGAGCCTTTATTTGTTCGTAGTTCCTACAGAGCGTGCGTAATTCAGTGAGTGAGTTCAAGTTGGGACAAGTAGCAAGTACGCTCGAATAACAAGGACGTATATTGTGCAAAATGATCTCAAGGCGTTCTCTCTCACTTGGCATTGCGTCCAGCCTACTAAACATGCCATGCATGATCGCTAGGTAGACAGTGATTGACTCAGAGGGGCCCTGACTACGGTTACTAATTTCCCTGCGCATGAGATAATCAAAATTGGCAACGTCAAAATCGCTCTTTAGCATGTTCAGCAAGTCCTCCCATGAATGAACAGTTTCCTTAACACTGCGGAACCAGTGTAAGGCATCCCCTGTAAATATTTCCGTAGCCAATGAGAGCATCTTCTTGTCAGTGACATCTTTAGCAAGACGGAACTCTTTAGCGCGTGCAATAAAAGCCCGAACGCAAGATTTACCGTCATATTTAAGTTTTGATATATCGGAGCTTAGACCACGGTCACAAGTAACCTTGATATTATAATTATTTGCACCCTCTGGATTTGAGATATCAGCGTTCGTGTTAAGTTCGCTGGAGTCGTCGGTGAAGTTGTCCTGGGAGGTAAGGTTAGAGGTTGCTAATGCTTTATTGCGTTTGGGGGCAGCAGTCGGTTGAGCGTCACCCTGAGGCAGGGACGCTAAGATTTCCTGGAAGGACGACCATTGATCGTTGTAAAACTGTTTGGTTTCATTTAGCAAAGCCGATTTTTCGGGTGAGGCGTCAGGTGAACAAATTCTGTTAAGCCTGTGGTGTATATGGTTAAGGAATGTTTGAGTGCGTTCGAGTAAACTCCTTTGTTGTGGGTCTTGCTTAAGGCAAGCTACATTAATTGCTGCTTTAGCTAGAGTGTGTTTCACACCGGCGATGTCGTCATCAAAATCATAGCAAGAATCGAGTACTTCTTCAGATGGAAATCTAATAGCAAGCTTAGATATTTGTTGCCTTAACTCCTCTACTTTTTCTTTAGGTTCCTCAGCGCGAATTTTTACTTCATAAATCAATTCTGTCTTAGTCAACTGTAAGTACTTGATCGGGTGAGACATTTTGAGTTCTAAAAGCTGTATATTTTTATAATAAATTCTAGATAAGTGTTGCAAGAATCAATCTAGTTTTTTTTTTAGTTTGAGGAAAGATTACTATAAGTAACGGACTATTAACAACAACGCCTAACTACGCTTAACTAAAGTGAACCTAATTTAACTACTTAACTTCTAATCTGCGACATGCACACACCGACACCAATAATGCTGATAGAAAAGGAAACTTACCAGCCCTCCAGTAGACCCAAAATCTAAAACAAACAGTTGGGCGCCAACTGTCACCTACGATTATTTTACCTAATAGGAAAATACTATAGGGACATAATAAGCAAGAAATACAAAGTTAAATAACAATTTATTTATCTATTAAAACGTACAAGGTATATCTACTATGTGTCTAGGTTTCCGATTTATATTTAAAGTCTAGCCTTTAAGTCTAAAATACTAAGATGTAGGATATTAATAGTTTTAAGTCTAGCAATTAAGTAGTTAAGTTTTAAGTAATATTAAATTTATTCTTAATTAATCCAACAAAGCCTAACTCAAGATAGTGGGTTCTGAGCCTAGATTCTGGGTCTGACTACCGGAGAACTGGTCGGTGTCCTTGTATAATACCACACGTCCCTCGGCTGTGCGTAGCGTGGTTGAGTTTGACTGGCGTCCAGAAGCGAAGGAAGTCGAGGTCAAGGTCATCCACGGTCAAGGTCATCCAAGGTCAAGGTCGAGGTCGTCCTAGGCCGACGCGGTGGTAGCTGTCGATGGTAGCCTTGCCATCGAGGTGGTCACATAGGCCTTCCAAAGCCCAAGGTCAAGACGGCCACGTGCCGACCCCGTAGGGAGTTCCTGGAACGCGTCCAATAGCATAGGTTAGGCGTGTGTTTAAAAATCCGGCCGGGACTGCTAACCATCACACGCTATTGCACCAGCAGGGGTGGGTATTATTTACAACGTAGCAATCATTTAGTGTGATGGGCAGTCCAGGTACATGGAAAGCGAGGCGGTGAAACGAGAATCAGATTCAAGCAATTATGCCATAGTAACATGTCGAAACGAATTCTATTAGTAAGTATTAACATTAAAAAAATAATAATTAAAAAAAAACAATTGTGCAAGCAAATCCGCAGATAACGCTAGTGTTCTGTGGTAGCAAAATCAGATTCTCGTAACATTACAAGAAGAAGGCAGCGTGATTAAAATAAAAAGAATAGCATAAAGAAGAAACCTCTCCTTATAAATAACACCTGAATATGTAGCAAATTAAGCGAATAACATTTATAGTTTATTTTTCATAAGGAGCGCTGTAGCATATTTTAGGTATTATTTATAAGCAAAGGCAAACAGAATGTTAACAGATAAAATCATATCGTGAAAGTAAAGCGGAAGAGAAAGAAATAGAAATGTATGATAGGTAGTAGAAGCATAAGCCCATTACTATGTAAGTATGCAATTACAGTCTAGACTAATGAAAATAGGATTATTTCTACAATACTAATAATTCACATTAATTAAATGATTCCCACTATAAAACAATAAGAAATTTTAATGAAATGATCAAAATGTATGGATGGGCTTGCAAAATTAACACGTGTTCAATGTGAACAAAGAAAGTACAAGGTGCAGATAACGGTATTTCTGAGTTGCTATGTTCTATGATCTAGTTAATGCAGTAATTAACAAAACGTAAGCAGGATAAAATGATTAATGCAACACTTACCCAGTATGGGATTCACAGAATTTATCAAATACTTAATTTTAATTAAAATATGGATTACGTCCACACAGTAGCGATCGCTCCGCGGACAAGGTCTTACGCTCGGGCGCACAGCTGGTGCGCGGTAAGACTGGGAGCGGAATGTCGGCGGGCCGCAGCGGCCGCGAGAGCGGGGTGCCGCGCGGTGCGCGGCGGAAGGGCGAGGTGGCCAGTGGCCCGACCGGTCCGCCGTACGTATATATAAAATACCTAGCACAGCGTAGGAAATCTGTCTGTGCGTTGAATTATTTTAGTACCTATAATATTAATGAGTAGATATAGTACGAAGATAAGTTTGAAACTGTATACATAATTAAGTGAGCGTAAGTAGGTATATTTGACAGACAAAAAAAGTTTATAATCCAAGGCAACAAATAACTTATTGAGCATGCGTTACTAAATATTCACGTTATACGTGACAATTTATTTACATTAAGTTTACTGTACAAACCCATTAATTATTTCATGATAAAATAATAATAAAAAAATCTTTGGAATGTAATTCTAATACAGAATAAAAATATTCCCAAGTAAAAGATAAAAAATGCGGTATCTGAAATTCAAACAATATTGCGACATCGGCAAGTTTTACATTTTTTTTTTATCCCAACTGGCAATACTGGTATGTTCATGTTTTTCATTCGTAAAAAATATTTTACACACCTACATTGGATGGCAATACATAATGGTATGTGCATGTTTTTCATTCATAAAAAAATTTTTTTGCACATTCATTTGATGGCCATAGCAATACTGGTATGTGCATGTTAATTTCATTAATAAAAATTACACACCTTTGATGGCAATAGCACTGCAATACATACTGGTATGTGCATGTTTTTTCATTCATAAAAAAAAAATTTACACACATACATTTGATGGCAATACGTAGCAATACTGGTATGTGCATGTTTTTCATTCATAAATATTTTACACACATTTGATGGCAATACTGGTATGTGCATGTTCTTTCATTCATAAAAAAATATTTTATACACATACATTTGATGGTAATAGCAATACTGGTATGTGCATGTTTTTTTCATTCATAAAAAATATTTTACACTCATAAATACTTGGTGTCAATAGCAACGGCACATTCCTTGGGCAACTTTATTCGGCCAAAAGTATAATTTTCACTTTGCAAGTTTCCACTAGTCAGCTGAACGACGAGATCACAGTTTCCAATTAAAAATGATCTACTACTAAAGGTACCTCTTACGGCTCTTATCTACGTAATAAACGTATGTAGCTTCAGGGTTCTTTCCTTCTTCCTTAGTTATGTATTGAATCGTCAGGCCAAGGTGAACCGTAGGTACAGTCACGAGCATTCATTTGTGACCCATTTCCGTTAAATGTTATTAGAACATTCATAATTAAATTAAATTAAATTAAAATTAATTTATTCCGACACAACACACATAATGCAATAAGGTCGACACTTTAGTGCAATAATGTTCAATGTCAAGTTATAGTCAAGTTAAGACATGAAATGTCATATCTAATCGACCCTTGACTCATAACCTCTTTGCAAAATGCTATCATTACGGTTTTCGACATATGTCGTGTCAGTGTCAGTCAAGTAAATAGTTTAATGTGAAGAACGAAACGTAATGTTGTCCATGGTAAACATTATGACAGAGTTAAAATATTAGCTCTAAATAGCGAAAGTTTGCTACACGATATTCAACCTAGGGGTCCCAAATTAAATACAAGTAACAAAATAAAGTCAATACTTCTGATTTCTGACCCCGTTCTCGTCAGTATCAGGGAACTAAGTCCGAAGATACCTAGTCGCCGGTTGCCATGGTTACAGCCAGGTGCACGACGAGTCTAGAGTCCCAAATTGAGCTTCGTTCACAGCATATTCTTGCCGGTTGCTATAGTTACAGTAAGGTAAGTTACAAGTGGAGTAGGTACGGCAAGTTAAGCCCTAAAGTGAGCTTCGCTCGCTTGTGTTTGCCGGTTGCTATGGTTACAGTAGGTAAGTTACAAGTCGAGTAGATACGGTGATCAAGAGCCCCGAGGTAAGTTTAGTTCGTATCTTGTGATGAGATCTTACTTACCCTTTGCTAATGGTTACAGTCAGCTAAGGTAAGGTGTGTTACAAGTAGAGTAGGTTCGGCGAGTCGATCCTTAAGGCCAACTTTGTCTGCAGCATGTGCCTTACTTGCCGGTTGCTATGGTAACAGTTAGGTGAGGTAAGTTACAAGTTGAGTAAGTATGGTGAGTCGAGAGCTCCCAGACCGGCTCCGATCCCGCCTTCGAGCTTGTAACTTATCAGTTTCCATGGTTACAGTAAGGTAAGGTAAGTTACAAGTCTAGTAGATACGGTGAGTCGAGAGCTCCCAGACCGGCTGCGACCCCACCTTCGTCGGCATCCGCTAGTTTTGTACGGAGCATGTGCCCTACCTGCCGGTTGCTGTAGATTTTGTTTTTTGATCTGAAACAAGAATTTAGCAATGTAAATAATTAAAAATAATCACAGTCGATTAATGTAATATAAAAGTGTCATTTATTGCCAGATTTATTGTCAGTAACCCCCCTAAATTTATCAAGCCACTTGTTTATTTTTGTGTTTTTTTTTCTGTCGAGGTATTCCCGATAAACTACAGTATGGGGTTCTTCAAAAAAGGAGTGTACAAGTTTCTAATGGGTCGGCAACGCGCATGTGACACCCCTTGAGTTGCAGGCGTCCACAGGTTACGGTGACCGCTTTCCATCAGGCGGGCCGTATACCTGTTTGCCACCGACGTGGTATAAAAAAATGGTCAGGTGACAATCAAAATCATCAATTACAGATGAAATACAATAGTAGATCAGTAAAGAACCTAGGTCACAAACTAGGAACAAACCTAGGTCAGTAAAGTAAGAAATGTCTCAGATAAAATCTAATTGTCTGCTGAGGCGGAGCCGAAGTCGACAAACATGTGATCTGAGGCTTTCTTGTTTACTGGCCATGGAGACTATAAGTACATATATATTTTAGTCTATGTCTATTTTTCTGTTCGACCACACTTTGGACAATGGAGATCAAATAGCATGCAGAACCGGAGCGGTTCGGTACCATGGTTTCAAGCAATGTTGCAAATTGCACTATTTGCGATAAATATCATGTTTATCTCGTTAGATTCAACTTTACTAATTATTTACAAATACTAAAAATGCCATCGCACCAATCCTAATGAAGATACAATTTAAAATATGAATAAATCGTATATTTTGAAAAGAACCGGGAGCAGTTTAGTCCCGGTTCTTTCGCCTCCATAAAATTACCGGGATTTCCCGGGAAGACAAGAACCGGGAAATACCGGGAGCATGTCCTAGGATCAAATATATAAAAGAAGCGCGTCCCTACGCACGTACACAGGCTAAGCTCGTGTAGGAGAACGCGTACCATGCTTGTATGAGTGAGTCGACAGGTCGACTGGTCGCGTGGTACAGGCGGTAACTGTGAGGTAAACGAGAGCGGATGGCTGTCACTTTCAGCGGGAAGCAGGGAGTGGCCATACTGTATGATAGTATTCTTTATTTGACGACCGGTCTGGCTCAGTCGGTAGTGACCCTACTTGCTAAGCCGCGGTCCTGGGTTCGAATCCCGGTAAGGGCATTTATTTGTGTGATGAGCACAGATATTTGTTCCTGAGTCATGGATGTTTTCTATGTATATAATATAAGTGTGTATTTATCTATTTAAGTATGTATATCGCCGCTTAGCACCCATAGTACAAGTTTTGCTTAGTTCGGGGCTAAGTTGATCTGTGTAAGGTGTTCTCAATATTTATTTATTCTTTATTGTACTGTGGTTCGACGGAGCCGGTAACTGGAATTTGACGCTTAACAGCCGCAGGAGAGAAAAATCACTAGTGATAAGTGTAAGTATATATAGTTACTTAGTTACCCGATAATGACGCCGAAGATACCGAGCTCGGAGACCAGGTCCGTGAGCGGCGGTGGCACTGGCCCGCCCGGGCGGACCACGTATCCGGAAACCTGGAAGAATACACCATTTTAGGGTACCGTAGTCAAGGCTATAACACCACATTATAACACTTTCCGAAGCCGAGGTGACGGGAAACCACGAGCCAGATGGTCGGACAATATCAAAAAGACGGCAGGGCCGACCTGGCACAGAACCGCCGCTTATAGAACAGAATGGAAATCCATGAAAGAGGCATATGTTCAGCAGTGGACGCTAATATGCTGAGAAGAAGAAGAGAAGATAACACTTTCGCAAACAACGACCCGCCAGGCTCCATATTGTCCCGGTCATGTAAGTTCACATTTTCGACACCTTTGTTTTGAAGTTGTGGCTAAATACGTATCGTTTGCCAAATCTAACGATTAATTTCGAATTGGTTGAATCGATTAGGCTCTATGTATACAAGAAGGCGCTTAAACAAATATACGATGTCTGTCAACTTACTGAAAAGTCATTTGAATCGAATAAGGGTTCCTAGTTGACTACTAAAAAATGTATAAACTGACCAGTGGTGGTAATATCCGTTCCATGAGGATGTACGCGGCTCGCTCCCGGCTGTGTCTCATCTTGAGTAGCGCTTCGCGGACGTCGGCTCCGTACAGGTTGTTGCCGCCGCCCTCGCGCTGGGGTTTTAACACGAACCTACACACAAACAGACAGATATAATTATTAATTAATAGTGTCAGACCTAAACATGTTTTCTGACTGAAACCGTAAAGTTTCGGCCGAAACCGAAACTTTAGAAGTTTTAATAAAATCGTCAAAAAATGTATAAAATCGCTTTTATACTCATCTTAAATAGACCCTACTCATAGTTTTGTATATTATGTAAGTTTTTTTTTGAGTTCACTGTTTGTTATTTTCTGAACTCTTATCACTTTATAAGGAACTTTTAAAATCCTGGAAAAGTGATCCTAACGAGACCCAAAAGTACAATTTCGTAAGTTTCGGCTCAGCCGAAAGGTTCGGCCGTTTCTTGGCCGAAACCGAAACTATGGTCGAAACAAGATTTTTTTGGCCGAAACCGAATCTTCGCTCGGTCACTATTAATTAACCCTTTACTGCATACGAAGCCATTTATGACCGATATGATATTGTACTCCTACAAAAGTTTAAATTTCAACAAACATTTTTTAATTCGTGGCATTAACTTTTCGGAAGGTAGTAAAGTTCAATTTAAATGTTTCTTACAGACCCCGCTTCCTGTTATACCTCAAAAACTTTGTAAATGTGAATAATACATGTGCGTGCATCGCTGATAAATTATAGTCCATTCAATAAAGTCACATTGTTTCGTTTTGTTTTAGTGAGGTCAGTGCCCCAAATCAAGTAAGCACGTGGATATACTAATTGCGTGGAGAAATGGATAGAGAACCCACTGCACCTTGTACCTCTGGCAAACCCAGTTTGTTGTTACAAAAATACAGAACATTAAAAACAAAAAAAATTAAAATTCTGAAAAAGCCCCATAGTGGACCGATTTTCATCAAACATGGGTAAGAACACTCGACTGATTCAGCTTTCAAACAAAAAAACGAAATTTAAATCGGTTCATCTGTTCGAAAGCTACGATGACACAGACAGACAAATACGTCAAACTTAATAACTCCTCGTCGTTTTAACTTCTGCGGTTAAAAGGCAGGCATGAAAAGTTATCCTCCTATAACTAAGTAATCTGCGCCTTTCTATACTGACAAACTAAGTTTGCCAGAGTATAGTCACCATACTTTTTCCTGAAGTAGGCAAGTTGAACCAACCTTTCAGCGTCTGCCAGAGCCATCTCGACCGCTTTCTCGCCGCTGTCGTCAAAGTCCAGCGAATACAGTCCGGTGAAGATATCTCGTACGCGGCCCGAAATAGCGCCAGCACCTACAAAACAAATTCATAAGGTAATTGTACAACTCCGTCTGTGTAAAATACGGATGGTCCTGGGTTCGAATCCCGAGGGCATTTATTTGTGTGATGAGCAGGAATATTTGTTCCTGGGACATGGTTGTTTTCTATGTAATTGCATCCATACTAATATTTTAAATGGGAAAGTGTGTGTGTCTGTTTGTTTGTCCGTCTCTCACGGCAAATCGGAGCGACGAATTGACGTGATTTTTTAAGTGAATATAGTTGAAGGGATGGAAAGTAATAGGCTACTTTTTGTCTCTTTCTAACCGCCGCGGAGCCGCGGGCAAAAGCTAGTATTTTATATATCGTTGTTTGAGTATCCACAACACAAGCCTTCTTAAGCTTAGGTATCTACTGTGGGACTCAGTCAATATTATTAACTCATTAGCAAAACCTTCTATTAAACTGTGATGCTATGGGTCAAACTATGTTAAGAGTAAAATTGTACACTGTTAAAGTAATTTGAGAAAACAATGTGCAAAGTCGTTTGTATAAAACTTCTTACCTAAGAATCGTTCGAGAGCGCCGGGCGCCGCTAGCGCCTGTTGCACCTTCTTCGTACCAGCCAGCTGGTAGTGTATGGACGGACATTTGATTGCTCTGTGAGTAAGAAAACAGTAGTTTATAATAATTAATATGTACCTAGAAACAGAAGTGTAGGTCCCTGACTTCTGATCCTGTTACAGAAGTCAGTGTCCCACAGATGTCATATACACCATAGATCAAGCAAACGTATCTACTTAGCGTGTCAAATGAACTCAGTAAAATCCACTGAGTTGTCCATTTTTAATCGCAGCTTGAAGCTTTCGGGCGTCAATTTTCGTAAGTTGAATTCAACAAAAACATTAAATATGCCTCGTTACGTGATATTTAATTGGAACAACACAATAATTATGAACACTCAAGGGCCTGAGACATATTTAAGATCACAGGCAAGTAAAGACTTCAGCTGGTACAAAATCTGACACGCTCGGCCGCCATACTAATAGATGAACTTGTTTGTTCTTCTCCCAGGTAAAATTTTCAAATAAATCTTACGATATTTTTTCGACAAAGAACAAAATTATTTATGAATTAACCATTTTACCGCCAATGACATCTGACACATGCGGATAGCCGGAATATCAAACTTCGTGCATTCCAACAAGGTTCATAATGATGCGTCGCGCAAGATAGGCATACGAGTCAAAAGACATTTTTAAAAGGAAAGGATTTTACCTTGTTTTATTTATTTCATGTAAAAAATCATAAAAAAATGAAGTTATAAACTCATCAAAATTGACTAAAAATCCTAAGGTATTCAGAATATTGAATACTTACGTGGATCGTTCTACCCTGAGTCTGGCATCCCATTCCTTTTGAGTCGGATATTGTGCCGGCTCGTACCCAGATCTGTAGTACACTACGGCGACTACTTTATCGTCTCTGAAACAATAATAAACACTCATTGTGGATAGTTTATGAAAAAAACCTTAAATCATCAAGTCAAACACTAGAAAACCACGCTTAACCTGATCATGTTCAAAGTTCATTAGGTATGTATGTATGTAAACACTTTATTGTACATAAGACAAGTTAGGACATAGAAACACAGTATAGTTATGGTGTACAAAGGCGAACTTATCCCTATAAGGGATCTCTTCCAGTCAACCTTTGAGCGAATTGAGAGGAAAAAAGTAATAAAAACATGATAGACAAACGAACACTGTACAGAAAGAAAAAATAGTTCAATTCAATTATTACCCCAGTAATAATTAGAACATGCAGCCTATTATACCAATATATACAAATACATAAATATACATATATACCTTATATTTAAACAAATATATATATATATATATATATATATATATATATATATATATATATATATATATATATATATATATATATATATATACATACATACATAAATACAAATATATACAATATCATAATTAAATTAAATAATTAGTACTCAACCAGTACACAAGTCATTAGATAGCCATAACTTATGCAAATTCCTCTTGAGTGATGCTACCGATTGGGACTGTCTAATAGACAACGGCAATTTGTTCCATAATTGTACAGCGCGCACTGTGAACGACTCCGAGTATGTCCGGGTCTTGTTAGACGGTACAGCAAGAGTCAGGTTTGCACTAGATCTCAAGCGATGACTACTACCAACTGCCAGGTATGTAAATCTCTCGGAGAGATATGGAGGAGAGGCTGGATTAAACAGGACATTGAAAAGCAATGTCAAAATGTGCACGTCCCTACGCCGACGAATCGGTAGCCAACCAAGCTGAGAACGGTATTATAAGCATCAAAAGTGCATGGTATTAGGTATTATAAGCATCAAAAGTGCATGGAGAAATTATGAATGAATTCATTGATAAATTCGCCATGCACTTCCGCAGCAACACAAACGGCTTCATCATCAGATTTTGAAACCTAATCGTGGTCAAAGTACATTATAAGACTTTTCTAAGAAATCCAAAAACAGCTAATAATACGATGGTCATATCCGATACTTACAGCATCAATTGTTTCTTGTCGTTGAGTGATGTCTCTTCAAATATTTCATTTAGTGTTTTTCTGTATATCTGAAACAACAAACAATCTATAAATTCTTTGCTTTGGTTCTTTTCTTTTGCTATGTACAACTGTTTCATTCATTTCTAGACATAGACTTAACACGAAAAAATAACACCTTGCACACAATTTAGCACCAACAGAGCCACTTAGCCAGGAACATCGAATATACCGTAGACCTCTATGTTCTGGTAGATAGGTACTAGAGTAATTTCGGGAGAAGTATCACCAAATTTTTCTACTCAGAATCACGAGCCCTTTCGATCTAGATTATAAAACGAGAGACAAGAAAATGGTCCACAATTTTCTATAATTTGCATACTTTCCACTTTGTAACCGCTGTACAAAGTGTTTGAAAAATAGTAACGAAGTGGAAAAAATAAATTTGGGACGCTTTTTTCCGCCTAGTAGGATCGAAACAAAAAACAAAAAAATACTTATTTTAGAAAAAAAGAGTTTTTGAATCTTTTTTCGCGAAAATGCCGACTATTATTGTTATCAACTCACTATAATGTCAGGTCTAGTCTCCGATATCTCGAACTCATGGAAGCGTTGGTCGCAGATGTTGTACGAAACCTCTTCAACCACGAACAGGGCCACTGAACCAGTGACACCGAAGAGGTCGTAGGCCTCTATGATACCGGAACAGAGGCCGGATAGGGCCTTGTTTTCTGGCATCTGGAAGTAAAAGTTAAAAATAGTGTTTTTCAAACGGTGGGGCGCGCCCCCCGCCTGGGGGGGGTGCAGCAACATTATAAAGGGCGCGCGCGGGGACGTCGGAGAAGTGCACACATCACAGATTACCTAACTAACAGTAGCGGAAGGGCGGTGTAGGTACAATCGGTTCATCTTTATTACTTGTCCTATCATGTAAACAAACGAAATGTCAAATATGATCGATGATTAATATCGATCGTTCCTAACGATAAGTTGTCATCCCAACATTACGACTCATTACGACAATCTAGACTTCGTAATGTCAGGAGTTTTTGATGTCATCCGTTCGTAATTACAACTATTGATGAAAATCGTTTTAGAAATTATATTTTTCAGTGGTTTTTTGACTGATTTCAATACTTTGTGAGTTTAAGTGTATAATAATTTTTAGTAATGGTTAATGTGCCATTCCAGAGAAAAGTGAGATAATGTTTTCCAGCAGTGTTTGTTTACATGATTGGACAAGTAAGGTTGAACTGAGTGTATGTGTTGTTTTTTTAGAATAGATTTGATGTACCCATTCGAGTACCTAAGGTATTTGTGATTTTATAAATAAAAGCTGCGTAAAAATAAAATATGACATTAAATTAAGTTTCATGTTTGAATTATTTTTGTTTGGTTTGTTATTGTAGAATTATCATAAATATTACTTACGTTCTTTATAAGATCAGCGTATCCCAATTGCCGCAATATGTAGCTGTAAATAAATAATTATTAGAAAAAGAAACACGCGTTTACGAAAAACAAGTTAAAGAAGGCATTTTGTGTATGTACGTATTCCGAGCAAAGAAGCGCTGGCGCCTTAGCGGCAACGGCCCAGCCACGACATTGGTCTAAGCGCGACAGCGGTGAGCGGCGGCCATACATTTTTATTCGCACAGTATGACTGCCGCTTACCGCTGTCGCGCTTAGACCAATGTCGTGGCTGGGCCGCAAAAGCGTGCGACTTTCAATCCGGAGGTCGCTATTTCCTTATATGGACATTTATAAGGATTTCTTTATTCACTATGCAAATTATATTAAATGTATCCGTCTCGGAGTACGTACGTTCTCAATGGTGCTTCACTACAAGATAACCAAGACATTGAAAAAATGTGTTTAAAATATAAAATTAACAATTGATACGATTTTCCAATGTCATATATAGTTGATATAGTAATTACAAAGTAATAATAATATCGAATATCGTAAGTAATATATAACTAATGTTAGAAATGCATGCAACAAATATAAACAATCACAAACTTCGTGCAAATCAACCATATACCTTCATCTACCATGAACAATAGAGAAATAGTAATATAAACGAACACACATTAGAAAAACAAAGTAAAATAAGAATCAAAAGTACAAGCAAAACAGTTTCACAATAAGAGGAAGTGTAATGAAATTACAAAGTGATATTTATGCAATGTTCAGTCTAAATAATACAGCAAATTTTAAATAATGTAAATAATACATAGAAACAGCATCTACATCTACAATTAATATTTGATATTGTATCAAGCATGTTATCATATTGAATTCAGTAATTTAAATAATGATTTTTACAAGAATGACAATTTGAATGAGTAGAACATCGGTATCTCTAGCATATACAGTATGTAAACTAACGAAAACCATTTACTGTAACCCGTAAATGTCCAGGTGATACTGAGAAACTTTTACTATGGGATCAACCCCGAAATCACGAAAATATCTTCTGACAGTTTCATAGGTAGTTTTATTTTATAGTAAGTATTTCCTATGGGAGAGTAAATTTTTATTTCGCGTTTTGGGTGTTGGTCCCATAGTAAAAGTTGCTCTGTGTAACTTAAATATTAACAGGCTTCAGTAAATGGTTTTCGTTGGTTTACATACTGTATATTATTGACTATATATGTATGTACTAGTCTATCTACGTATCATTGTATCCGTTCACAATGGATAGTAAAAACTAAACATAGCAACAACGATATCATTTACTAACTTCATCTTCAAAACACAAAATAATGACCACTAAAAACTGAATTACGAACCTTCCGTCTAAGTGCCAAGGTTGACAACATTTGAAAAATTCTACTCTTATGTCGTTTTGTTTTTAAGTTACTTTTATGTGAACATGCCAGTACAATATCCTATGTTTACAAATTATGCTAGTCTGTAACTTAATGCTAAAATACACTCTATTTGTAACAAACTTGAAATTCTAAAAGCCAAGATGCGTTTACACTAATCTACGTCCCATACATGCATTTAATGTATCAGTCAGTCAGCCTAATGTCATGAAGTACCATAATAAGTATTTGAACTATTTCTCGTATATTTGTGTAGCTTAATTTCAAACTTGGGTAATCCATTCTGCTTTAAGTTTAATTATATAAAAAAATATTATGATCTGAAAGATAATCAACCTTATAGCAGAATGGATTTACCCAAGTTTGAAATTAAGCGACACATTTAGTCTTGGATGTTTTTATTTAAAATTCTATTTATCGTACCTATTTAGTTTGTTTTAAGATTGTGTAAAATTTTGTCAATTTATTGAGAATTGTCATCTGACAATAAATAAAAATTTCTAAGTAATCTAATGTCACCATGACAGCATTTCTACATTGACAACCCAGACAAGTATGACAAAAATGACAATGACAGATGACAATTTATATGGCGTCTGTTTTCCCAAATTGACAATGGTCATCTGACACTAAAAAATTTCTGTATAGTCAAGTGTGGGAGTGCAAAATTTGCTCAAATTTATCCCATAGCTCTTATATCGACGAATTAAGCAATTAAGAGCTATGGCTATTTTTGACAAACTTTTTTACAGCCGTATTTTTACACTTCACACGGTCGGTATTTAGCCGACCAGCAATGTATGGTGAATTGTCATTGTCAAGCCACAATTGACAGTGTGGTTAAAAAGCTGCCTGAAGATAGCTTTTGGTTCCTATTTTGGACGAATTTAAAATGTAATTAAAATAATATTTTGCTGGCAATTGTGTTTTTAGGCATGTTGCTTTTGATAGTTGCGGTTGTACGTCAAAAATCCTGTCTTTTCCTGTGATCTACATATATATCATATACACAAATACATACGTGACATCAAATGATTGGTACGTCACAGAAATCCAAAGCTGCTAAGAGAATCTGAAACATTCTACATATAATGATACTTGTATAGGTCGGCGCATGTAATGGGAATTTTTAACCGACTTCAAAATAAGGAAACTCACCATTTTAAGTCATCTGTATATAAAAAGATTTAATTAAAGTATATAAATCACTTTACATTTAATTCTGTAATTCTAGCAGGGACATCTACGAGGGCACTATCGGACCTTGACAAGTATGTATAATTTTTTGTTATTAGGTAGCCAAATATGTGAAAATATAAAAAAAAAACTGATTTTTTTAGTAGTCTCATCACAGCCTCGTTTCTTATTTGTCAGTTAAAAAATTGAAGTCGGTTAAATTAATCTTTGAAAGATGTGTACCCTAACCAACCCGACAACGACTGGACAATGGATAAATAATGAGTACATTTATTTAAATGCAATAACATGTACTTAAGTGATTAGTTTCTTTACCTTTCTTTGGGCGCTGGTATCGATTGGACTACAAATATTTAAAGAGGTTGTTTCAAGTAACTTTAATGAGGTTTTATTGATTTTTGGAGGACAGTTTCTATAGTAATTTGTATACTTACACAACCTATGGCTATAGTACAACTAAAGAAAAACCCGTGTTGTTTTCGATGCCATTATCTTTTAATCCTATCGACTGAAATGAGTATGCAGCGTGGTATACGAGTAGGTAATCAAACTTATTTTACGAAGTTGACAACCGTCAGATGACAATGACAATTTGCTTACATTTCAGACTTTCAAAGGTAACGTTTACCAAATCGTTTAAATGAGAATTAGGTACTGCTTCATCTGACAAGATCTCCTAGTGGGAATTGTGTTAGGATATAGGCTATAAGTAAGATTTTATAACTTATCTGTATCTGTTTTTCCCCAATAAATAAAAAAAAACAAATTTGTTTAAAAAATGCAGATAATTAAATTCGATGCAAGGGTCTCTGTTTTAGCTAGGCCAAAAGCGCTTTCGTATCCACGTCTATCCGACTATCTAGCATAATATTTCATTTCCTAACAGACTTTTGTGAGCCGGTTTGATAATTACCTGTTTTTGTCGACTTAGTATATTTGGATTTTCAAAACTCTACTGCTATCAGTATATTATCCCATATCATTACATACACACAAGTTGATTAAATATTTTATAACTGTGTATTTTTATTTTCAAGATTCCGTTAGTACTCGTAAAGATAGTTCGTTAAAACTTGCCTTAGTGTACGCTGAGCTATCTAAACTAAAAGAAAAACAAAGTAGTACATTAGAGACCAACGCCAAAAGAACATCAAAAATGAATATTGATAATTGCTCATGAACAGAGACGTTATGTGTGTACATGTTATTGCACGTCACGGACAGTGCGGGCGTGGCAGGTAACATCTCTCAAGTGTTGCCAACTCAACAAAGCACTAAATACATGCACGCAAACATAACAACTATAACTTAATCTACAAAAATAATACACAAATAAAAAAAAAAACACTTCCAAGCCAAGCGAACGGTACCAAAATAAAGGCATGAACATAAGCGAGCTCCAGAGTGAAATGAATGGATAGCGTGCATTGAAGAGAGGAAGAGACAGCCACATGAGAGATGTCGACTATTCGCTGCTTAAACGTGTAAAGGCGTGGATACATTAATGTGTTAGGACTTATTTTTAGCCCCATATCTCATTATCGACGAGATATTATCTCGTCTGTCACATGCCATATGCTCAACTGCAGGCATTCTTGATTCCCAGGATTGGACCAGACAAAAAAAACTATCCCGTAGACGATTCTGAAATGCTCCGCGCATGCAGTTTTAAATCTTAAAACTAAATATATATCTTTAATGTCCAATACCCAAGCCCTTTATTTCAGCGCTATATTGATGATGGGAAAAAATGAAACATATAATTTGGAAAACATTGCTTTGTGCTCAAAGAAAATTGTGAACACAACGAGTGAACATAGACAAGACAATATTTATGAGCGTGTGGTGTAGCCAGTCAGGTGACAATGATCAAATGATAGCTGAAAAAGACATACAAATAAATTAAACATTTCTTACAGCCAAGACAGAAGACAAAAATTCTAGAAAAAATTGAAGGAATTTATGAAAATGATGATTTCAAAATTGACATAAAATCAAGCAGATTATTTTATTTCTTTCTGTTTAGGCCTTTAAAAAAAGGGAAATATGTGTGTGTCCTGGCTTCACCACTAGCAATTTCACACAATACGCGAAATAGTTGTATCACCCAGTTAACACATTAAAGTATCCATATTCCCTGTGCTTTGGCCAACTTTGAAAAACAAACTGGATGAACACACTATGATACTTAAAAAGTTTAACAAGCAACTATTACATTGAATAAAACGCTGTTCATAGTTTTCCGGTCGTGTAAATTTCTAGTCAGCCAGTTAGTAGATATTAGATATCTAAAAGACATGGAATCCAAACTATTAAAGTTTATTTTTCCAAGGTTGGCCAACCGGTCAAGCAGCGACCACTAGCGCATCTGTACCGATTCATGGCGGGAAGGTTCGAGGAGATGGCGCCGAAACTCGACGCGATCGTGTTAAACTCCACTTGTTTGATCTTATTGACGTCCGGCTCCTGCATCAAGTAGTCAGACCGGAACAAGCCGAGGCTGAGCTTCTGAAATATTGAATGCCATCATTGTCCAGTCTTCGCTAGGTTGCTGTGTCGAGAACTTATATTATAAGACATTCTTACACAGATTGACCGAGTCCCACGGTAAGCTCAAGGCTCGTGTTATGGGAACTCAGACAACGATATATATAATACTCAAATACATGGAAAACATCCATGACTCAGGAACAAATATCTGTGCTCATCACACAAATAAATGCCCTCACTGGGATTCGTACCCAGGACCGCGGCTTAGCAGGTAGGGTCACTACGCGCTAGGCCAGACCGGTCGTCAATTTCTATCTTTTCTTCATATATTTTACGTGTAAAATAGGCGGTTGTATCAACTGAAAAAAATACAAGAACATTTTAGCTTATAGTAATACAGTACACCGATGTGAATTATTGTGTAAAAATATAACTAGTGTATGTGCAGTTTAAGCGCCTTGAATGTGTGTGTGTGTGTTGTGTACTTATTACAAATAATATACCCGCATCCGCACCTAAAACCTTAAACCAATAATTACATAATCTAGAACAATTCGATTAATTAAAACCTATTACCATTACTGTGGAAGCTTTGCTTGTAACCGTTAACCCGCTAAATATTTACATCCAAGACCATAAGACGTCTACTGTCAAAACCTACCATCTATATAAAACAAAGTCTATAACATTTTTACATATTGTCATGCATTTTTGGGCCATTAACAAAGGCAACCTTACGAATATTCATTGTCACACGACAATCGTCAATTGTCAAGTTAGTAAAATAGAGACAAACCGCATTTTTCCTTATTCGACAATTTTCAGTGTTCGCTTTAGAACATTTATATTAATTAACAGAACATTTCTTTGTAACTAGTTAGAAGAGATTCAATGTCAAATGACATGTTAAAAAATTGAGTCAAAGTTAAAAAAAAAATGCCGAAGTAAATAATTTTCAGTTATTGTTAAAGTTGTTAAATATTAGTCATTCTGTTACTGGGACATATACAATTAGTTTCTACATTTATCTTATCTATAATTTAGTCTACACAATCATTATGTACAAATACATTATCAAAGCAAATTTAACAAAAAGTTAGAAATTAACTTGAATTTACTTTACGGCTGACGCTAAGAAATAGTTTGTATCTGATCGTAGCATAATCACCCATAAAGTAAACTTCAAATGTAAAAACTTATTAAACTTAAATAAATATTTACGAATATTCATCATTAAATATTATATTTGCAGATAATATTGCGAGTAAATATTAGAGTTTACTTACAGTTTGTATGGTGATAAGAAATAGTTGCATTAAGTGACATATGATTGGATTGGGCCTTGACCAACCCTAATATTTAAACGAATACTATCCTTAGTTATTTACAAACCTTATATCATAATCTTAAAGTCTAACTACATATATCGCAACCCATCGCAACCAGTGATTTACATATAATATTAACTGTACCTCATTTTCTACTAACGTAAAAAACAACAGATAACAGCAATGTCAATTGTCAAATAATTGTATTAAAAATACGTCCCGTCTTTTTAATGTTAGCGTTTCATGGAAATGCCAAAAATTATAAATGCCAAATCATTCCCATGTACAAATAATGGAAAATTGTTACTGGGGTCCCTTCGTTTTTCACGTTTGAACAATGTAGTAGTAGATGATCAGTGACCTAAATCCATGCCAAAAACATGCAGGAATTTAAAAACAAAAAGCAGTTACTCGTTTAACCAGATAAAACTGGACTTTGATCACTTTGAGGTACAGAAATAGGTACATAAGTTTTTCAGGTCGCCAATGTCGCATTTGGGCTATACGCAAAAGTCAGATCAAATGTATTTTATGTTTCCGATATGTTTTCTCTAGGCATAACAAAAATATTTACGACCAATGGAACAAGTATCTTTGCGAATACCTAATTGGGAATCTCTACTATTTTATTATGCTGGATATTATAAACTTTATAAATTATCCAAAAACAAATCAAAATTGTCAATTTTGCTTTGTTTTTCTCAAAAATTAAGAATTGTCGTATGACAATTCCAATTGCCACTGAGTGCCGCCAGTTTATCAAATTTGTAAACGAGCACATATTATTGAGAATCAGTTACTGATAGGAAATTGCTTAAATATTACGTGATCCACAATGTATATAAATGGTAAAATGAAAGTCACGGTCAATTAAATAATGCATTTGAGCTCTTTCATCGGGATCAAGAACATACATACATACATACAATCACGCCTGTATCCCATAAAGGGGTAGGCAGAGCACATGAACTACTCAAGTTTCAGTGCCACTCTTGACAAAAAGGGGTTGAAAGAAAACGAAAATTGTGATATTGCAGTGACAGGTTGCCAGCCTCTCGCCTACGCCACAATTTAACCCGTATCCCACAGTCGACTTCTACGACACCCACGGGAAGAAAGGGGGTGGTGAAATTCTTAACCCGTCACCACACAGAACATACATATGATCATAATTCTCCAAACGTTTAAAACGCCTGATTTCTGAGCAACCCCTGTCAACAAAACATATAGCTACAATTGTCACCTGACAACGGCAATTCTCTGTACATAGCTGGTTGAAAATGTAAACGCTTTCCATCAACACCGACCTAGAAATGTACAACCAATGTTGTCAGATGACAATTGTCAAGTCGTGATATGTTTAGGTGGAAAATCTTCTTGCATCGTGAAGGTTTCTCCCGAAAATACTTTTTTACTTCAAAATTGCAGGTTTTCATCAAGGTGTTGCTCAAAATCTCGCATTTAAACGCCTCAAGAATCGGCAGCACTGCGTACACCCGTAATCACCTCTGGATCTCTCTGGAGACGGGGCCGAGATGGCCGAACCCCGAAGCGATGCTGTTGATTTCCACCTGCTTCCAGGAGCAGTAGGGCGTGTGCTTCGCGCACTGGTTCTCTGTGTGGGGGCAGCGCGACTCCAGCATGATGTCGGAGCGCAGCATGCCTAGCGAGACCGGCTGCGCAACGGAACGGAGGCTTATAATATAATACAGATGTCACCTCTTTGTCATAGAGGGAAATATGACACAAAATAACTTATCTAAGGTATTTAAAGCCTATTCTGATAACAAATAGGGCAACCGTGGAATTTTTCAATGACAAAGTTAAACAATAAGGGCCTAAACGAAATAGTTTTAACGTTTTTCATATAGCAAATTTAGCTAATATTGGTAAAGTGTGAAATGACAATTGACAACCTTTAAATGACAGCAACAGCGACAATAATTGACAACCTATAAATGACAGTGACAATGACAAACCTGCCGAAAACTGACAACGGAAGTGTCACTGTCGGGCGACAATGTCACTGTTGTGAAATAGGCCACTGACAATTTATTGACGACAGTGAGAATGACAATACTATTTATTACAGTAAAATTTACTTTACTGAGTAAATGGACGTGGGCGAAATAGAGAATCCTTTGTGATGCATATGGGAATGTTCCACCGAAGAGCAGTATATCAGCCAATATTACAGTGTTACACCAAAAAAACTAAGGACCAAAAAGTGAGAAACATAGCGACGATAATTATCGCAAAAAGCATTAAATTAGATACCTACACATAACTAAATACCAAAACGGAGCGATAGAAATAACACTGCTAAATTAGTCAATCTAATATGAATATTACTTCATCTGCAAATAAGTTTTTTCGCAAAAATGACATTTTGGCACAAGCTTTTATCGCCGACTGTACCTTTCTTTCAACAGATCCCTGCTCTCCGAGACGTTTTTAAAAACCCCTTACTCGATGGGGATACGACGTTTCATAACAGAGTTCCTATGACCACCTTTCTGCTCCATCATCAGATCAGCTCCATGATACCATAATATTGCATTGTCACGTGATTTACATATGTGTGCAAAATTTCAGCTCAATCGGAAACCGGGAAGTGGGTCAAATTTAGCTTCTACGTTTTGACCCAAACTAACATACTAACAAGGCAAGTTAAATAAAAGCTTGTAAAAAACATGGAGAAATACGTAAGATACAATAGCTTTCAAGTAAAAATGTCACGAGATGCGAGGATAACATATATTCTGTAATTACATCCATGAATGTAGAACGTTTGCAACAAAATAGATTTTTCAAAAACATGCACATTCATTCAAATGAAACAGCCTTATTTGCAGTAATCGAGAGATTTACGTAAATAGTAATCGCAGTTAAAGTAAAAACTATTAGAAAGCGTTCCACTGGATTGCACGTAATAATACAACAAAGATTGTTGATCAATTTCAAAATGACGGACATCCAGTTACATAACGAAATAGAGTAGTAGTTCTATATAAATTATATAATATGAACACACTTAAATAACAATAAAAAAAAAATAAGTTTCAAACTATGAGTTGGCAAAGTATATTTACTGTACACTGTAATTACGATACAAGTACGGAAAAGAGTAAGTTTCAAACGAGTGGCAATAAATTAAAAAACGACCGAAGGGAGTTAATTAGAATACTTATTGCCAATTGTTACGAACAAAACTTATTACAAACAGATAGAAGAGACCTGTAAGTAACTTTTTATTAAATGGCGAGTGAAAGTGTGCAGTGAACTGTTAAAAATAAAATGTAGTGATATTATTAAAGCTATTACAATATAACTACTGTTTGAAAACGCCCTGTACGTTCTACCACACGACTTTTAAAGCCTGGCCAGAAATATATCGTCACTACTTTTAAAAAAACTTGTATCTTCGTCTGTCAATGAAAAGAAAATTGTAATAAGTATGTATGGAATGCATATAGACTTACTGCGTTTTAACTTTGAGGAGCAGCGTGAGATACGAGGTTTTTTAAAAGTAGTGACGATATGACTACGCGCCATCTTCCGGAATTTCATTAGAACTATTTTCTTTATACTGTACTGAACTGTCACCCCATACATCAGAATAACAGCGACCTCCTGACTTTGCTTTCATCATCCTCCTTGCGTTATCCCGGCATCCCGGCTAACGGTCACTGCGATCATCCGCGGACGGACCGACAGACATGGCACAACTGTAAGGGTACCTAGTTGACTACGGAACCCTAAAAACAGATTACCTTATTTAATTCATATATTTTCCCCTCACTAGCTCGGAAACACGTGTTTTGTCCTTTAATACCAGCGGGTAAAACCGCATTTTATCCACTAGTGGGTAAAGTAATTTGACCTTGAATAAAGTCAAATTAACTGCTTTAAAATTTATAAAAGTGGGTGAATCTAGTAATAAAGATGATTTACCACCTGTTAGTTCCACTACTGGAAACAGTGATAAATGCATTTTTTGCGTTGTAGTTTCCTCGCTATATTGAGGGGAAAAGTTTTGTGTTACACTCGGGTGCAAATGTATTTTACTTCTCGTGTGTTAAAAAACTCGCAAGTTCAGGATTCTATTCTCAAACCACTCGCTTCGCTCGTGGTTCAACTATAGAATCCTTTCACTTGCTCGTTTTTCAATTCCACACTCGACGTTAAAATACAACTTTGCCCCCTTGTATAACAAATAACTATTACATACAGGGCGTTTTGAAACTATAGTGTTCATATAAAAATATTTGACCTTGCATATTATCACAATAGTCATTAGTGTTTCCTTTTAAGTAAATCATACATACTAATTAGATCGGAACTAAATTAATTTTGAATAATGCCTAAATAAAAATATGATAGCGAACAAGATTATAGGTAAATTTTGTACAAGTTTTATTATCTCGCTTGTCTCTAGAAAATTAATCATTCGTAAAAAAAGTGTGTTGGGGTTTTTGATACTCAAGATCATTGTGGGTAAGGAAACTTGTATCTTCGTCTGTCAATGAAAAGAAAATTGTAGTATGTATGTATGGAATGCATATAGACTTACTGCGTTTTAACTTTGAGGAACTGCGTGAGATACGAGATTTTTTAAAAGTAGTGACGATATGCTGAATTAAGTAGGTATATTTTTACATTTTATAGACTTAAGAATCTTTTTGGGAACTCACAGAACCATTAGTATTAAGACTGCTAAGCATGAAAATAAAACTTGTGATACTTGACTACGTGTTTATTGGGCCTCAGGATATTAAAGCCTAGATACCACGATAGACAGCCTGGCAGTCTAGTAGGGCTTGCGTTCTCGCGCGACTTCAAGTAGATATAGGTTTTAGTGTCACGCGGACCGACCGCGTGGAGCGAAGGAGAGATCCGAGCGACGAATTTGTATGATGTCGATGTTGTCGTCCGCGCGGACCCGTCCGCGCCACTAAAACTCTCCCTGAACATAAGACGCTACAGGAGCGAAAATGCTAAAATGGAAAGGCCCCCCCCCCTTTCAATTTGGGAATTTCAGTTAAATATACTAGTGTTATTAACTACATTTATAGAAAAAAAATTGTCTATTTAGGTGTCCGTGCCTTCGCTTGAACCACTAATGAGATTAACACCTTCATAACTCGGCCCTAATCGAGTGAATTCCTCGACTAGTAGCGCCATCTGGCGCGCCAGTCAAGTACTAGTGTCGCCCGGTTACCAGCGCTCGGCTGCTTTTTCCTCAGTACGCTTTTGTAACTCGGCCGAGCAACACGTTTACAAAAGCAAGTCTTAAAAAGTTCGAGAAATTTAAAACATCGAGAAGATTATGATTACTTCTAACTTCGTGATATTCCGCTCGGTGCCTTTGGCCCAGCGACGAGACGCAGTGACCTCCTGTAGGCACCGTCATAAGTACGCGGATAGATATGCCTCACTCACGTGAGACTGACATGGCGTCGTCCCGTGAGACGACAGACATCGTCCCGTGAGACGACAGACGTCGTCCTGTGAGACGACAGACGTCGTCTTGTGAGACGACAGACGTCGTCCCGTGAGACGAAAGATATCGTCCCGTTAGACGATAGAGGTTGTCCTGTGAGACGACAGACGTCGTCCTGTGAAACGACAGATGTCGTCCCGTGAGACAACAGACGTCGTCCCGTGAGACGAAAGACGTTGTCCCGTGAGACGACAGGCGTCGTCCCGTGAGACGACATGACGTCGTCCAGTGAGATGACATGGCGTAGTCCCGTGAGACGACAAGCGTCGTCCCGTTAGACGACATGGCATCGTGCCGTGACACGACAGGCGTCGTCCAATGAGACGACATTGCATTGTCCCGCGAGACGACAGGGTTGTTCCTGTGTGGTGGCATGGAGACGATGAAGAAAATTGACAGCGATGGGACGCAGTGTAATCCTATGCACCGTCATAAAGAATATAAAGGACAAATGCTACGCTCACGTAAGACGAGACAGAGCGACGTCCCGTGAGACGACATAGGTTCGTCCCTTGAAAAGTCATAGCTTCGCCTCGTGAGGTGACAGGACACAAGAGATGTCTTGAAACGACAGATGAGGTCCCTTTAGATAACCTGGCCTATGAAAAGATAGGGCCCACGATCCAATAGGGCATCGCCTCGTGATATGACGAAGGAAATCATTCATTGTGCAGACATGATTCGTCATTAGAGACAACATGAGTAAAGTTGTGCTGTGCGAAAAAGTACACTGTCATATAAATTGACAAGCGTCGCCCCGTAAAAGATTGAACTTTGCAGCGACTTGGAATTTGGATTTCGTTGCCCTATGCGATGATTTACGACATCCTGTGAGAACCCATTGGGTTATTACATGATATGCACTAATTCACCTTTCGTGTCATGAGACGAGCGTTATGATCACGAGGCAAAATGTTGTATTTGTACTCGAATCTCAATGAGATTATGTCGCTTTAAGATCTACTTTGCGGTAATTAGATAGATAGATAGATAAAAACTTTATTGCATAAAAATATCATGACAAAAAATAATAATAATTAAGAACTATAAGAATTAGCACAACTCTTAACTAAACATACTTTGTATAAGGTATTTCTAAACATAATTATATACTTCGTAGAAGGTCTTTCGAATCAGAACCACAGCGTACGTGTTAACCTGAGACATACACAATTACACAGTTTAGTCATTGTCTTATTAGACAAAAATCATCACGTGATGGGTTCCCATAAGTGGGGTCGTTTTAGACAGGTAAAGTGAACGACATCGGCGTCGTCTCAATTGCCTAATTAGCTAATACATAATTAGCGTGGTCACCTGACCAACAGATGAATGATTGTGAGGAATGTCCAAATTTCTCTCACTCGTGAATATCTGAACGGCCATAATGATGACGAATGTGTGATCCAATTACTGTAAAGCAACGCCGTTATTGCCAACCTAATTTGTCATGTCAACTTTTAGAATGCTCGTCATGATAGAGGTTTATTACAATATAGCAGGTTTGACGTTGTGAAAATCTACTTCCACATCTAAAAACGTGTGGGTGGAGCTTCGGTAGCAATTAACTAGCACTTTGTTGCCAGATACTAAGCGAATTAAGAAATATACATAATAGTGATGCTAAACAGAATGAAAAACCACTTTATATTACAAAGCCCTTCTTGCCCAATCAGAAAGGGAGAGGGGGCGGTGAAAATACCAATGGGAAAAAGAAAATCCATTAATTTATGCTACTGTTTTACGCTATTCCTAGAGTGCAGATTCTTCTAAATGAATGATTAGAGCTCTAGTCTCATCAACTCACGGGCGTCAATAATTGACGCATGGTCTTGGGTTTTGATACGGACTATTAGCTACAAAATAACTTACCGCAAAGGAAAATTCTTGTACTAGGCTCATTACTCTGTGAAACCTGGATATTAGTCTGTATTTCAGCAAACTTATAGCTGTCCGGCTGAAACGTCCAGTCGGACTAATGGCGGATAATGTTCCAGTATATGTTGTTCAGTATACCGAACTGACAAAAGTATCACTTCTGTAGCAATCGACCCAGTAGAGACTTCTGAACCAATTCATTTAGAAATAAAAAGCTACAGCTCGGAAAGTTTTCTAAGTACGATATATACATATATGTACTACAAATTGACCTCAAACTGCCGTTAATCGACCAACGGTTAGAATACTCAATCATGCATTATTACTAACGTTAGCTAGACCAAGGTTACAGACAATCCTTGAAGAGGTTAATTACAAAGACAACAAACTCGTACCGGAAATCTGACTCCCAAATATATACGATATTTTGTGGATAGTTTGGCAGAATAACTTAAAGGATATGTTATTTAGCACAATAGAATTTTAGTATGCCTTGTTGCATTGTTACTCAGGACGGACTCTCGTCGTAAAAGGATTTGTCGGTTGTCCAGTTCGATGGCGTAATGTTATGAATCCTATGTTTCTATAAATAACTAACGAATTAGATTAAAGAGACGACCGAACAATATTCTCAAACTATTTACAGCGAAGAACTATGGCTTACATCTCTTGACCGAAGTAAATGAAGTTGGTCCTAAACTTAAACAACTACACAAAACAAAGCAAGAAACAATGTAGGTAAATTGTATTCAAAGTGCTTATTTGTTGTATGAGTATGATATATCGAAAACACTTTAATCTCATTAAAACCAATAGGGCAATACATTTTCCGAGAGAAGCCGATTTTCACAATTTGCTAAGGCACTCTTATGGATAAAATGTTGAAAGGTAGTCACTGAATGTGGAGGCCTGTTTCTGAAATGATAAATTAAACGGAAATTGAAGGATGAATCTCTTTCGATTTTAGACCACAGTTTCCTCTTACAAATAAAGAGGCGCTCGCATCCTAAAATTATCGCCCGCTACTGCGGTATTACTAACAGAAAGTTCCCGTTTATTTCATTTGACAAATGTTTTCTGAATAGGTTTCTGGGGCCTAGAGAGATTAACAGAAGTTGCATATTTACAATTAACTTTTGGAACTCCATTAGCGCGTTGTAGGATCGGTACACATTTCCGCAGTTGCTTACTAAGCGCCATTTATTAGAATTTTGCGGCGCGACTATTTGTCAGTAACAGAGGAGACGCCACAACTTATTCAAAAAACGGTCCGTAAGGCCAGAGGACGAGTCCCAGTCCCAATTGAGTTTAGTGTAAGGAACTAGAAATATGATGTTTATAACATTACTGTGCATAAGACTTAATTTAGAAGACTTCGGACTCCTAATATACCTGACATACAAGAATTTGTTAGGACACTCATAAAAGGGAGCGCAGATTCTAGGCAAAATGGGTTTCTAGTGGTAACAGAAAACTTAAAATTATTGCCGTTTAAATAGATATTGATGAACTATATTTATCAGAAGTAAGGTCTTGAGACCTAAATAAAAAATAAAAGCTCAGCGCTTAATGTACGCAGTAGGTACGATAGCTACGATATTTTGACCTATTGGTCTCGAATGACAGGCAAGTGTAAATACCATTGTCATCGTCCGTGGCGCTACATGCTACAGCCGTGCGTACGTACGACTTTTAAGAAAATCCTAATTATATGCCATACGATAAATAAATAATTGTCATCTCGATATAATTGTAGAATCAGGTATTACCTTACATAACAGTTGCATCTTGTTTATGGGAAGTCCCGCTGCATATGGATTTTGGGAAATAAGCAAGAATACAGTAAATATTAACCCGTATGTTTGTGTATACATCAGTTTATAAAGAACGTGAGACATTTATATTATTCGCACAAAAGAGCAATATAGAATATATTGCTTTGCAATTTGGTGATAAATTACGAAAGTGCTGAAAAGAAAACTATTTACTATCTTAAGCTGATGACTGAATTTTAATTATAAATGGGTAATCGTACATCATTAACCCTTATTTGAATAGTTATCTGTCGTCTTACATTTTTATTAGAATATCGAAATGGACTAAAGAGCCATAGGTCGTAATGTTTTAGAATTACTAGCTCACGAATCGTACAATTTTCCCTTTATAAATTCGGCTAGTCAGCACATAAGTCATAAAAATGATAAGCCTAAAAATATATGCATCACATATTCATAATTATTCAAACACAAATTAAATATTTCAAATATCGAAAAAAGCATACTAGCTAGACATAGTAAAAGACTAAATAAAGTTGACGAGTACAGTGTAGAGAGGATTCCCGCATTAACATTCATGTATATTCATGGAAGTATCAAAGTCAATTTAATTAGAAATAATTGCCTTCATTTGATCTTCGCCTAAGTATGTGTGACTCATTAGATCATTGATTCGTTTCAATCGCTTGTATCCCAAAGATTTTTGCTCAGTTGACCCATTTTAATTTAATAGGAAAAATTTACATAGTTTCCGTTCTCGTAAAGACTTTGAGTAGGAGCTTACCTTTTATTATATGGATCCTTAGCTAATCATGGCCATGGTATTATCAATTCAGTCAGAAGCCGAAAATGTATTATCATCTTATTTGCAGTTTTGCTACCAGTCCAGCAGTAACGCATACATTATCGTAATGTGGGTATACATTACAAATTAACATATGATAGCGTGCAATTTCTCCCAACTCAAGCGTCCATTTCAATTGTTTTGGGCAAATGTATATTTCATATACAGAATTCATAACACATTATGCATTGGGAAATGTTGACATTTGGCAGTGGGCTATGTAAGACAATGTTTAAGCTATGTCAATATTGCTTATTACTCAGTATACTAACAATAATATGTGCATATTGAGAGATACATATAGGCGCATTACTTATGGTACAGTAATCAATTTACATGAAAAATAAAAATTTCAACATAATGTCATAATGCTCACGGCAGTGCTATGATATAATTGTGTATTATAGTTACATGATATAATTATAGTTATCTTAAGCAGAAGAAGACTAGTATATTGGTGAATTTATAAGACAAAAAACATGTATATGATCTTGTTCTGACTAGGGACTGTTGTAAGGGAAACGTGAGACAAATTTTGCCGACGTTGATGTAACACCCATTGATGAAGGGAAGCTCTTCAGAGTTTGGGTTGCTACAGATATTTTCTCACAAAAATGTTAATGAAATAACAGGTTTTATTTCCGTAAATATTGTAATACCGATCTATTAACTACTGGCTTCCTGTCGGTTTTATGTTATATATAAATTAAGTGATTCACCACCATCATAGAGTCATAATGGATAACTGTGCTGTGCTGTCAGTTTCAACTCATGAAACCTTAGTAGCTAAATTTTGAAACATCCCTTTGTATACCTTCTTATTTCTTATTATGACATTTCTGTATAAATAAAGTATATCAGTCACAGTACGCCCTAACCAGCGCCGGCAGAGGTTTAAACACGTCTCATTAGTGGTTCAAGCGAAGGCACGGACACCTAAATAGAACCGTTTTTCCCCCGAAGGGTAAAAACGGATATTTAGGTTCCTGCCGAAGCTTGAACCACCCTTAAGGGCCTTGCCGGCTAAAGGTACTGAGGAAAAAGCAGCCGAGCGCTGGTAACCGGGCGACACTAGTACTTGACTGGCGCGCCAGATGGCGCTACTAGTCGAGGAATTCACTCGATTAGGGCCGAGTTATGAAGGTGTTAATCTCATTAGTGGTTCAAGCTTCGGCAGGAACCTAAATATCCGTTTTTTACCCTTCGGGGGAAAAACGGTTCTATTAAGAAAAACTCAGTTAAAAGATATTAAAAAATCATTCGTATCGAGGTTCCGCTCTCGGCTGTTTCCTCCTTAAAAACTTAATCAATCGTAACGAAATTTGAGGATCTGAACAACAATGAAATAGTCTGTGTCGAACGGTTTAGTTTTATTGGCTAATTGTTACCAATATTGATTATCATTATCACACCTTTTTTGGGCCATAATGGCCGTTTTTGGACATTTTTGATTGGCCAACAGCAAAACGGCCGACACAGATAAAAATAATACTAATCTGTGTTTAAAAAATCATTGCTCTATCTTCAAAAACCAGGGAGGAAATAGTCGAGAGCGTTTGTATGGAGAATTGACCCCTCCTGTATCGTCTTGATACATATTAGTCCCGCGCAAGATTGCAAGTTGTGCTAACCGCCTGCTTTGCGACAGCACGACATAACTAGAAGTTTCCACGAGGGCCTTATGGCAGAACTAAAAAGTTAAAAACCGAAGTTGTCCGTAAAAACACATCTTCTAGGATCAACCATATTGTAACCTAATAAACTAGCGATAAGTACATACCTGAGCGATGCCCTCGTTCCGAACCTTGACCCATATCTCGTAGAGGTTTGCCGTGAACTCATCCACCTGCAGGGCGTTTTGTAAAGTGTGCTCCAGAAAGTCATCATCGTGGGCAACCTGGGCAATACATAACAATAACATCAATTTTGTATATTTGATGTCTTATAATAAAGAGATTTCCGTAGAGTATTATAGATCTTGCCCGTGTGGTGACGGGTTAAGAATTTCACCACCCCCTTCTTCCCGTGGGTGTCGTAGAAGGCGACTGTGGGATATGGGTTAAATTGTGGCGTAGGCGAGAGGCTGGCAACCTGTCACTGCAGTGTCACAGTTTCGTTTTCAGTCAACCCCTTATTTGCCAAGAGTGGCACTGAAACTTGAGTAGTTTCATGTGCTCTGCCTACCCCTTCATGGGACACAGGCGTGTTTGTATGTATGTATGTATGTATTATAGATCTCCGTAGCGTATTATACACCGTGTTTTTATTGTTTTCCGTTAAATTCGACACGCAGTTAGGTTCATCATCAGGAACCACCCTGTATATCGCTTTCCATTAAATTTGAAAAAAAAAATGTTTGATGATGAACCTAAATGATTTCCCCGAAATGAAATGATTTCCCCGCTGCACCTAAGGTTAATTTTATTACATTATAAAATGGTTTTGCTTCAAGATTGAACTAGACCAATGTGAATTTATTTCCATAGGAATTTCCAGACATGATTTGCCAACTCATATGCAAACATTTTGCTTATGAATTTACTAATGAATAACCTTTACGGGATTAACATAACGACAACTCAAATTAATCATACGAGGTAATAGTACAAGTAAGGACATAGGTAATTAACAGTCGCAATATATGAGTAAATAGGTAATAATAATAATGTTATTTGTTATTGGTCATTAAGACAACAATGGATTTTCCTAGCGTCATTCATAAATCAAATAAATTGACTAATTAGCAAATGCCTCTAAAAATGACTTAACACAAAAGGAAACTTATTTTTCCCCTCACTAGCTTGGAAACACGTGTTTTGTCCTTTAATACCAGCGGGTAAAAACGCATTTTATCCACTAGTGGGTAAAGTAATTTCACCTTGAATAAAGTCAAATTAACTGGTCTAAAATTGATAAAAGTAGGTGAATCTAGTAATAAAGATGATTTACCACCTGTGGAACTACTGGAAGCAGTGATAAACGCATTTTTTGCGTTGTAGTTTCCTCGCTATAGTGAGAGGAAAAGTTTTGTGTTACACTCGGGTGCAAATGTATTTTACTTCTCGTGTGTTAAAAAACTCGCAAGTTCAGGATTCTATTCTCGAACCACTCGCTTCGCTCGTGGTTCAACTATAGAATCCTTTCACTTGCTCGTTTTTCAATTCCACACTCGGCGTTAAAATACAACTTTGCCCCCTTGTATAACAAATAACTATTTATATGTATTAAGAAATAAGGAATTAATATACACCCTGTTTTTATAGAATTCCGTTAACTTTAATGGAAGGTTCTTTAGGTCAAATACAATTAATTTCTCTAAGAAACTAGCGTCCTAACTCTTAGGGTTATATCGAATTATAAAAAAAAAAATACTGAACACGTGTGTGGCATCCCTTGCCACTTCCTTGTGTTATTTGTTTTGACATTTGCCGTCAGACACTTGACACTGACTTTAATGTTATGATTAAGGTCCTCTCACACTAATTAATTCAATTATTATGGATGGAAAGAAAAAAAATTTTTTTTCGAATTTAAGGAAAAGCGATATACAGGGTGGTTCCTGATGATGAACCTAACTGCGTGTCGAATTTAACGGAAAACAATAAAAACACGGTGTATACACGGTCAAGCAAATCTTGTCACTAAAAATAAAAAAGGCGCGAATTAAAATTTTCTATGGGACCTTATCTTTCACCCCTACATTTTTAATAAGCTACTTGACCCTTTTTAAAGTCTGTCTTATTATGATTAAGAACTGTCCTGTTAACCGAAACAAGATATTACCATATTTTATTAAGAACAAAATAGTACATTACAGAGGCCGGGAAAATGAGGGAATCCGTTTTTACGCCGAGGCATGTATAGTGCTTTTCTCAAACATACAATGAAATAAAAAAAAAATGCTCTAAAGGACAATATTTTATAAAAAAAAGTTCCTTTGCAGGCCTAGGCCTAAAAAAATAATATGAAATCCCTTTACAGTCCTCTCGAGTTGTTGCGCCCAAAAAGCGATACTTCCCAGCCCATTTTAAGGAACAAAGACAATGTTTCATTGCATGTTTGAGAAAAATATTTTTAAGTATACTTTTACATAATCAGGCGAAAACAACACAGTCATGTTACTCTATAGATTATCTGTGCATCAGGTCATTTTACTCGAAAACAACATTTTCTGGCTTTTAAGCAAGAGGCATAAAGTTCATTATGTCAGTGATTGTTTTGACATGAAGTAAGTTCGAATTCGATGACGTCACTACATCGCTGACAGCGTTTTCGGTGGCCAAAATAAAAAAATACACACATCTTTAATCATAACCTAACCACAAAATTAAAATTTTGATAAAACCCCCGACCACGTCATAGTAGACCGATTTTCATGAAACATGGCTAAGAACACTCCCGACTAACTCAGCTTTCAGACAGAAAAAACTAAATCTAAATCGGTTCATCCGTTCGGGAGCTACAATGCCACAGACAGAGACATACACAGACAGACAGACAGACAGACAGACAGACAGACAGACAGACAGACAGACAGACAGACAGACAGACGGACGGACGGAGTCGTTTTTGCGTCGGGGGTTAAAAAATACATAGTCATCATGTTACACTTTTAATACCCAAATTATATAAATATTGTTTTTTTTTATGTCGAATACTACAGAATCAATAATAAAGATATGAGTCTAGTAGCCTATTGACCGGTGAGCACTAAATCATTCAATTTTCCTGTGTTAAGTTTACCTTATGCATGAGCTCATTTAAAACTTGCTGCAGTTCTACAGCTTTGTTGAACTCTGTCCGGGGGAATGGAGACGGCAGGAGTACAAAGGGTGCAATCTAAAAAAAAAAGTTTTCTCTCATTTATATTAGTTACTTGAAAGTGTGTGAAGCGAAAGTGATTTTTTTTTTTTTTTTTTAATCTTATTTTTGTCGAGGCTTTGGACACTCTGGGTGAACATGTCAGCCTCATGGGTGCTTACAAATCTCCCTACTGAAGGGAGAGATCTATAAAGTGGTATACACTGATTGCCTTGTCTGACATTGGCTCTGCCAACCAGCAATTGATCTGTCCATTGTGCATGGAGCCCGAGCCACCAAAAATTCTATTCCTCAAGTCCAAGTTCCGGACACAGTCCAACAACACATGAGACAGGTCATCAGTCTTCTGGCAGTCTAAACACAGTGAGGATGGCTTAACACCCATCATACACAGAAACTTGTTTGTAGGAATGTGCCCAGACCGGACTCGGAAAGCTGAGACTAACACTTTTCTAGCGAGATTGGCAGAGTCAAACCAGGGAATCCATAAGGGTCTAGCTTGAATAGTTCTGTAAGTGATTTGTCAGGATCATAGTAAATGGATATCCGTGATCTCTGCCTACCTCTCTGGGAAACAGGCGTGATTGTATGTATGTATGTATATTAGTTACACTGGCAAAAATCACCTGGAACAACCGCTCTACTCTTGATCTAGCCCTGGTTAAAATATTTACTACTTTTTGTCACTTTACTATGGCATAAGGAATAACATTAATGTTAATAATAATATTTTAATAGATCGACCGCAACGCCGGGCCGTGCTCGTTGACATCACCATCCCCCATGATGAGAATCTCGTGAAAGCCGAGAAGGGACAAGTCCAGTAAGTACCTAGACTTGGCTCACGAGATAACCGCCATGTGGGATGTTGATTCAACGATCATTGTTCCGATAGTCGTTTCAGCGAACGGTCTCATAGCGAAGAGTCTCGACCAACATCTTAAGAGACTCTCGCTAGGTGGCTGGATCAAGGGCCAGATGCAGAAGGCGGTGATCTTGGACACGGCGCGGATAGTCCGACGGTTCCTCTCTCTGCAGCCCTAACCACCGGCAGCTTGGGCCCTGCCCCGCTGCTGGTGGCACCCTAGGTTAGGTTTTTTATAATGTGTTTATATGTTTTTTATATTGTTTTGTATGTGTTTTTGTATTTTACTTTTATATTCATATTATAAACAGCCTAGCCTAAGAAAATAAATACTGAGAAAATATTTTAATGGATACAAATATTTTTAACACCATATTTTAAAAACACTTAAAAAACGAACAGCATGATATGAACAAATAATTCAATGGAAAAGTTCCTTAATCCATGGTATTTTTATAATACTTTATTATTGTGAATACTAAGCTAGCCATCCTTTAATTTTATAGTAATATAAAGTTAGTATATCCGCATTTTATTAGGAATATTTTGTTTATTACCTGGATAGCATCCTTGGTGAAGTTCTTCCTGTCTCTCATGCCTACTCCGTGCATCAAAGCCCAATCTTTGGCCTTCTCAATAACTCCTACCAACGACTTGTGTTCCAACGGCAAAGGAATGCACGATGTAAACCGGGCCTGCGACATATTGCAAAAAAAAAACTTGCACAATTTTATACCACTAATTTTTAATGATAAATGGCTTGGAGGTTTTTGATTACTGCTTTTATTTAATTTTTTTTGTGTTGTTTTTTAAAGCTGACTGCCGACTTCAGCGACTTGACAGTGACAGACAGCTGACTGGCGGAATTCAAGCAGTGAATGACCAAAACCGTCTAAATACCGGTTTTTTTATAAAAGTTCTCCATGGCCTAGCCAAGATGACAAACAATCACTTGCGGTATAACAACGAAACGTTTTGTATCTCTCTTTCAGTCATTTCACATTAGCGTGACAGTGACAGTTGCGTTTCGTTCAATTCGGATCGTAAACAATTAGCATGTTGGCTACGCATTTCAAAATATTTAAGACCATGTTTAAAACGACCAGTTGTCAATCATTTGCACAAATATGTTTACGCTTCGTTTCGTTCTTTGATGAAACATTTCCAGTCCGTTCTTTCGTTCAATGACATAGTTTTGTTTGACAGCTCGTTCGTAGTATTTGTTTCGATACTATCCAGCGAAAAGTAGCTTTGTTTTGTGCAAATACACATTGAATTCGATGCAGGGTAGAAATTAACAATGACGCTGGGTCAATTTGAGAACGTGGGATCCTTTATACGGAGTTGCAACGGGGCTACGTTGCGTTATGACCAAGCGTGTTTGGAAATTATTACGTCGGAGCCAATAAGTTTTTTGAGCCAGTATGAAGAATGCCAGGGTTGTATGCTGCTGCCGACTGAGCCTCTGGCGAATTCGTCATCTTACGTGCTGAAGACCTTAAGTCCAGTGCGCTACGCTATCGAGAATGGGCATGGCCAAATATGCAATGGTAAGTACTGTAAAGAGATCAGGTTACGTAGGGGGGCAGCTAACCTGCTATTGTTCTAATGCAGTTTGTATTAACACGGTCATTGCGGCCGATATAAACATGTTACAACACTAGTTTAACTTTGTAGCTCAACTTAGATCAATGTAATTGAAATTTCACTTTGTGTAAATGTTCTTTGTTATGTTGCCTATACATATAATTATATATTTATTTTATCAGCTGGTGCCTGGGTGAATTTATCTTATTTGAGACCAAGACAAATAGATAGTAGTTAAATAAAAGTAAGGTCCAGTGGGATAATTTTGAAGCACAGAAATGCTGGTAATTTCGAAAGGGGAATCTTTATATGATGGAAATAATGGTGATTTTTATGTGAATTTAGAAATTACCCCAATGCACCTTACTATTAAAATGCAACCTTAAGGTAACAACAAACAAACAACCTTGATGTTTGTGGACTTTATTTTCTAATCTTGTTGAAAAACCCCAATAATCTGATAAATATATTTTAATTTACACATTTGTAAGCACCATCTCTGATGTTTTATCTAGGACATTTATAATAGTGCTACAAATGTCAATCAAAATTATAAAATTCACAATTTTGCAACAAATTATGCATTAAAAAAAACCTCATAATGCCCGCTATACAACATTTTTTGCTTGATTATACAGTCAACCAATTGGAACCCTAGGCCACTGTGGAACTATGTCATAGTGACATTATAATTGTAAACCAGATTGTAAGAAATCTTACTGCTTGTTATTTTGACATGGTTGTAGAGGGGCTCCGATTGGTTGACTGTACTTGTATTTCAATCAAAATTTGTTTAATTTGTTTGAAAAAATATTGCAGACAAGAAATCCTACTTTATCCACTCATATGCTTTTTGTGAGACTGTATTTACTACTGTCAGTTTTATTTTACTAATAGAGTCCAATGAAAAATATCAATCATGTCAGCGGTTTTTAGTTCCAATGACAGTAAAAATTTAATTGAAACTAAATGTACATCAGCAAGCATGAAGTGAATTTTCACTTGCACATTTGCTGCAATATTGGATTACAAACCAGGAATAGCAAGTTTGCCATAATTCAATTATGAACTTGTTTATCTTATAACCTCTGGGTCATGACTCATATACATCTACATAGTAACATAGTGACATATCTGCCATTATGCTAATTAATCTACTACATTTTATATCATTTTCCTTGTTTAATGTTCCTTGATAAGAACTTTCATGCTTTGAAATAAAGGTTATTTTGAATATGTTATTTTATTATGTATTGTTTTTATTACTTTGTAATTTGTACACAATTAAATACATTGTAATAAGTGTATGTGCAATGTCAGTTTCGTTTTCTGTCAACCCCTTATTTGCCAAAAGTGGCACTGAAACTTGAGTAGTTTCATGTGCTCTGCTTACCCCTTCATGGGATACAGGAGTGATTGTATGTATGTATGTATAAGTGAATGTTAAGTAAACATGAACAAGATTACATTCAATTTTATGGTTGAACATCACAAATCAATTTAATAGTTATGAATTTACTCTATGTATTTTATACATTAATTAAGAATAAGAATCGTTTTATATGTCACAAACAGAAGAATTCAATATTATAACTACAATATTAATTTGCCCGTGTGGTGACGGGTTAAGAATTTCATCACCCCCTTTCTTCCCGTGGGTGTCGTAGAAGGCGACTGTGGGATATGGGTTAAATTGTGGCGTAGGCGAGAGGCTGGCAACCTGTCACTGCAATGTCACAGTTTCGTTTTCTTTCAACCCCTTATTTGCCAAAAGTGGCACTGAAACTTGAGTAGTTTCATGTGCTCTGCCTACCCCTTCATGGGACACAGGCGTGATTGTATGTATGTATGTAATATTTAAAATAAGTTGCCTGCAATAACATAAAATAATACTAAAACTAAAAATAATTTTAAATAAAAACCTGAGCGAGCAATGGTAAATGGGTTCCAGTTTCAGTATGTGCTAGGCTTGGTAGCCAGACGCTGGTTTTCAAACTGGTCCCTGAGACCTTAAGTTTTCGTTTAACCCCTTAATTGCCAAGAGTGGCACTAAAACTTGAGCAGGTTCATGTGCTCTGCCTACCCCATTTAGGAATTTCATTTTTATGTGTACATACACATTTTAAATTATAATTAGTGCTTTGCCATTAAGTGCATCCAAGGTATGCCACCATTTTATTTAACAATCACGCGGGCAAGCGTGGTTGCGTGATATGGCCTATTGTGTCGTTCCAAAAAAAAGCGAAATGGGTGCACTGGCACCAAAGGCAATATCACACTACCATGCTTGCCCGCCAGGAATCTCAAAAGATGATAAAATGTTCCTGTTTTTAAAAATATCTAATTTCTCTTTGTAGTCTAGTCATATGATAGGGTGAGTCATACATAACTTGTAAACATTGCATATCAATTGAGTAGTTTATTAGAGGTTATATGCAAATTCATGCATATGCTTAATATATCTACAGTTTATATGTTTAAACAACTTAACAAAACATGAAGACTATTATTTACTATCAAATCCATCTAAATGATCAACAAATATATTTAAACACTTATTTTAATTAAATTCAATTGAAATAAAAATGATATTTTTAATAATAATTATGTGGTAGACACGTAATGAAAACACTTTAAAAAATTTACAACATCCCTATTGCAGTGTATTCCTGATAAATAAATAAATATTATAAGACATTCTAATTCTTACACAGATTGACTGAGTCCCACGGTAAGCTCAAGAAGGCTTGTGTTGCAGGTACTCAGACAACGATATATATGTATAATATACAAATACTTATATACATAGAAAACATCCATGACTCAGGAACAAATATCTGTGTTCATCACACAAATTAATGCCCTTACCGGGATTCGAACCCGGGACCGCGGCGTAGCAGGCAGGGTCACAATAGGCTAGGCTAGGTGGGTCGGTAATATTTATTTGTTGCAATCTAATTAGAATTAGAACTGTTCATGAATCAGTAAAATACTTTTTTTTACATTGCTTTTTATAACTAAATTTTTTCCAATTTATTTCATTGGGTTCCAAATCATCATCCTCCTTGGGTTATCCCGGCATTTGCCACGGCTTATGAGAGCCTGGGCTCCTCTTTGAATAGGGTTCTAAATTAAAATAGAAAAACTATATGCATGGTGAACCTTACAACGAAGTTAATGTGAAACTGATTTTGCAATATATGTATATTTCCCCTCACTAGCTCGGAAACACGTGTTTTGTCCTTTAATACCAGCGGGTAAAACCGCATTTTATCCACTAGTGGGTAAAGTAATTTGACCTTGAATAAAGTCAAATTAACTGCTTTAAAATTGATAAATGTAGGTGAATCTAGTAATAAAGATGATTTACCACCTGTGGAACTACTGGAAGCAGTGATAAACGCATTTTTTGCGTTGTAGTTTCCTCGCTATAGTGAGGGGAAAAGTTTTGTGTTACACTCGGGTGCAAATGTATTTTACTTCTCGTGTGTTAAAAAACTCGCAAGTTCAGGATTCTATTCTCGAACCAGCTGTTCAACTGTAGAATCCTTTCACTTGCTCGTTTTTCAATTCCACACTCGGCGTTAAAATACATCTTTGCCCCCTTGTATAACAAATAACTATTTTTTGCTCCAGGTTCCTACCAATTCCTCGAGTTCGGTCAATATGCCATCAACCTCACTGAGGTGACCAAGCAGCAATGCCAGCCCCGGATGACAGCGGAGCCCGATGCCGCCTCACTCCCCATCCTGACCGCTGTGCTCATCCTACTGTCTATGGCAACGCTGTGGTATGTCGTGAAAGGCATCGGCAAGAGGATCATTGCTGGGAGACTGTACGCAAGATACTTCGCTAGGTAGGGCTCATATTTGTTACTAGTGTGTTAAATATAGATGAGGACAAAGCGTCTCTCCATATCCTGACCGCTGTGCTCATCCTACTGTCTATGGCAACGCTGTGGTATGTCGTGAAAGGCATCGGCAAGAGGATCATCGCTGGGAGACTGTACGCAAGATACTTCGCTAGGTAGGGCTCATATTTGTTACTAGTGTGTTAAATATAGATGAGGACAAAGCGTCTCTCCATATCCTGACCGCTGTGCTCATCCTACTGTCTATGGCAACGCTGTGGTATGTCGTGAAAGGCATCGGCAAGAGGATCATCGCTGGGAGACTGTACGCAAGATACTTCGCTAGGTAGGGCCCATATTTGTTACTAGTGTGTTAAATATAGATGAGGACAAAGCGTCTCTCCATATCCTGACCGCTGTGCTCATCCTACTGTCTATGGCAACGCTGTGGTATGTCGTGAAAGGCATCGGCAAGAGGATCATCGCTGGGAGACTGTACGCAAGATACTTCGCTAGGTAGGGCCCATATTTGTTACTAGTGTGTTAAATATAGATGAGGACAAAGCTTCTCTCCATATCCTGACCGCTGTGCTCATCCTACTGTCTATGGCAACGCTGTGGTATGTCGTGAAAGGCATCGGCAAGAGGATCATAGCTGGGAGACTGTACGCAAGATACTTCGCTAGGTAGGGCTCATATTTGTTAAAGGACAAAGCGTCTCTCTATATCCTGACCGCTGTGCTCATCCTACTGTCTATGGCAACGCTGTGGTATGTCGTGAAAGGCATCGGCAAGAGGATCATAGCTGGGAGACTGTACGCAAGATACTTCGCTAGGTAGGGCTCATATTTGTTAAAGGACAAAGCGTCTCTCTATATCCTGACCGCTGTGCTCATCCTACTGTCTATGGCAACGCTGTGGTATGTCGTGAAAGGCATCGGCAAGAGGATCATAGCTGGGAGACTGTACGCAAGATACTGCGCTAGGTAGGGCTCATATTTGTTAAAGGACAAAGCGTCTCTCTATATCCTGACCGCTGTGCTCATCCTACTGTCTATGGCAACGCTGTGGTATGTCGTGAAAGGCATCGGCAAGAGGATCATCGCTGGGAGACTGTACGCAAGATACTTCGCTAGGTAGGGCATGTGGCTCATTTTTGTTACTAGTGTCACACCTCGGACACTGGCGATCAAATATATGAAAGAGGCGCGTTCCTAGCACACAGTCTAAGCTCGTGTTGGTGAACGCGTACTATGCTTGTATGAGTGAGATATGACAGGTCGACTGTTCGCGTTTGTGATAGGCGGTAACTGTGAGGTAACCGAGGCGGCACTTTCAGCGGGGAGCGGGAGTGGCCATACTGTACGATAGTACTCTTTATTATACTGTGCTAGTGTATTAAAAATAGATGCGGACGAAGCCTTCCTCCCTATCCTGACCGGTTTGCTCATCCTACTGTCTATGGCAACGCTGTGGTATGTCGTGAAAGGCATCGGCAAAAGGATCATCGCTGGGAGACTGTACGCAAGATACTTCGCTAGGTAGGGCTCATATTTGTTACTAGTGTGTTAAATATAGATGAGGACAAAGCGTCTCTCCATATCCTAACCGCTGTGCTCATCCTACTGTCTATGGCAACGCTGTGGTATGTCGTGAAAGGCATTGGCAAGAGGATCATCGCTGGGAGACTGTACGCAAGATACTTCGCTAGGTAGGGCCCATATTTGTTACTAGTGTGTTAAATATAGATGAGGTGAAACAAAGCTTCTCTCCATATCTTGACCGCTGTGCTCATCCTACTGTCTATGGCAACGCTGTGGTATGTCGTGAAAGGCATTGGCAAGAGGATCATCGCTGGGAGACTGTACGCAAGATACTTCGCTAGGTAGGGCTCATATTTGAAACTAGTGTGTTAAATATAGATGAGGACAAAGCGTCTCTCCATATCCTGACCGCTGTGCTCATCCTACTGTCTATGGCAACGCTGTGGTATGTCGTGAAAGGCATTGGCAAGAGGATCATCGCTGGGAGACTGTACGCAAGATACTTCGCTAGGTAGGGCTCATATTTGAAACTAGTGTGTTAAATATAGATGAGGACAAAGCGTCTCTCCATATCCTGACCGCTGTGCTCATCCTACTGTCTATGGCAACGCTGTGGTATGTCGTGAAAGGCATTGGCAAGAGGATCATCGCTGGGAGACTGTACGCAAGATACTTCGCTAGGTAGGGCATGTGGCTCATTTTTGTTACTAGTGTCACACCTCGGACACTGGCGATCAAATATATGAAGGAGGCGCGTTCCTAGCACACAGTCTAAGCTCGTGTTGGTGAACGCGTACTATGCTTGTATGAGTGAGATATGACAGGTCGACTGTTCGCGTTTGTGATAGGCGGTAACTGTGAGGTAACCGAGGCGGCACTTTCAGCGGGGAGCGGGAGTGGCCATACTGTACGATAGTACTCTTTATTATACTGTGCTAGTGTATTAAAAATAGATGCGGACGAAGCCTTCCTCCCTATCCTGACCGGTTTGCTCATCCTACTGTCTATGGCAACGCTGTGGTATGTCGTGAAAGGCATTGACAAGAGGATCATCGCTGGGAGACTGCATATAGGGCATGTGGCTCATTTTTAGGGTTCCGTAGTCAACTAGGAACCCTTATAGTTTCGCCATGTCTGTGTCCGTCCGTCCGTCCGCGGATAATCTCAGTAACCGTAAGCACTAGAAAGCTGAAATTTGGTACCAATATGTATATCAAAATGGAAACGTTAAAAACGAAATAGATTTTGTCCTTACAAATAACAAGAGTATAATAACAGACGTATCCACTATAAACAAATTTAAATTTAGTTCCGACCATAGACCAGTGAGGGTAAAGATTAAATTTAATATTAAAATCCATCGCAAACAACTATTTCTGAAAAAAATAAAACAGTTAAGCAGAGACACGCTCATTTCCAATTATGATCAATTCAACCTCGAGTTACAAAACAGTTTTGACGCATTCAATAATAACATAGATACTCATCCCGATGTTCAAGTACAGTATGACACCATTATTAACTGTTTAAAATCAGCTAGCAGCAAAATAAAACCAAGTCGAAAAAATAACAATAAATTGACAAAGGATACGATACAGTTAATAGAAGATCGAGAACGCCACAAATACAGCAGGGAACAATATAATACAATTGATAAACAGGTTAAAAGAAGTATCAGGCGCGATATCCGGAATTTCAACACGAGGCTAGTCGAAGTAGCACTGACAACACATTCATCTCTCCGAACAGCCAACAAGGTATTAATAAGGAAAAACCCTGGATAACCAGTCTTCGCGACGAAAACGGGATAAAATGCAGCAGTAGAGACCAAATAACGGACATATGCACCAAATACTACAAAAATCTGTATTCCTCCGACACATTATCAACACCGTCCATTGAAAGACCACCCTGCCCAGAAAATATCCCCCCTATAACCGGTGGCGAAGTTAACGCAGCTCTCAAGAGCATGAAGTATCTGAAGAGCCCTGGGGATGACGGAGTAACAACTGAAGCACTTAAAGCTGGAAAAATAACCCTGTTGCCATATTTAACGAATCTATTCAACTCAATTCTGTACAGCGGTAAAGTCCCTTCCAAATTATGCCACTCAAATATAGTACTTCTGCACAAGAAAGGCGATAAGTCAGACATCAATAATTACAGGCCCATTAGTTTAACCTCTCATATCTACAAATTATTTATAAAAGTCATAGAGAACAGAATTGCCCCACTGCTGGATAAACATCAGCCACCAGATCAAGCCGGTTTCCGTCCGAGTTTCTCAACAACAGACCACCTCCATACTATAAACCAATTAATAGAAAAGTCCAACGAGTTCAACGTGCCTCTATATCTTGCTTTTGTAGACTATAGCAAAGCCTTTGACAGCATCAAACACTCCGCTATAATTTCCGCCATGCACAACCAAGGTATAGATCCAAGGTACGTTGAACTTGTTGGAACGATTTATAATAATAGCACGGCAGCCATTAAATTGCACGCACCTGGTCCTATTTTTAAAATAGAGAAAGGCGTTAAACAAGGTGACCCGCTGTCTCCTAAACTGTTCACCAGTTGCTTGGAGGAGATTTTTAAAAAGCTGGCGGTCTCTTGGGAGGGTTCGGGCATTGTTGTCGGTAATAAACGGTTAACTAACCTGCGTTTTGCCGATGACATTGTCCTCTTTTCCCATACAGCATCTCAATTGCAACACATGCTCCAAGATCTCAGCACAGCGAGCCTTGAAGTTGGACTCACAATGAACAGAGCAAAAACTAAGTTAATGACCAATCGGGCAAAACATGGGGTCACGGTAGATGGGCAGGATATACAGTATGTTGATGAGTACATTTACTTGGGCCAGATAGCTTCCTTCGAAAACAGGCAAATCATAGAAGTCAATAGACGTATTGATAACGCCTGGAAGAGCTTCTGGTCCATGAAGGCGCTAATGAAGGGTAACCTTCCTCTGTGTCTCAAGCGCAAACTCATCGACATGTGTATCCTACCTATCCTAACCTATGGCGCTCAAACGTGGTCACTAACAGAAGCTCTAAAGTCCAAACTCAAGGTCTGCCAGCGAGCGATGGAGCGCAGTATACTGGGTGTTCGCAGAACTGATCGAATCAGAAACACGGAACTGCGCTCCAGAACTCGAGTTGCAGATGTAGGTGTCAAGACCGCTACGCTTAAGTGGAACTGGGCTGGACATGTCTGCCGCATGCACCCTGAACGGTGGGCCAAAATGGTTACCGAGTGGGACCCACGGAACACCGTGGAGGGTGCAGGCCGGGGTTCAGGCAGACCGAAAAAGAGATGGCGGGACGACTTGAACGCATTTTATCCAAGCTGGCAAAATTACGCACATGACAGGGTTGAGTGGGTGGAAGAAGCGAGGGGAGGCCTTTGCCCAGCAGTGGGACACTACAGTAGGCTAATAAAAAAAAAATAAAAAAAATGTATATCAATCACGCCAACAAAGTGCAAAAATAAAAAATGGAAAAAAATGTTTTATTAGGGTACCCCCCCCCCCCCCCCAACATGAAAAGTGGGGGCTGATATTTTTTTTCATTCTAACCCCAACGTGTTATATATTGTTGGATAGGTATTTAAAAATGAATAAGGGTTTATTAAGATCGTTTTTTAATAATATTATTATTTTCGAAAATAATCGCTCCTAAAGGTATGTGTGGTGTGACAAGACTGGATAGGATTCGGAATGAGTATATAAGAGGAAGCCTGAAAGTAGCGCCAGTGACAGAGAAATTGAGAGGCAGTAGATTAGCATGGTATGGGCATGTAATGCGGAGGGATGAAAGCAATGTTATAAAACGAGTGGTAAATATGAAAGTGGATGGATACAATGGTAGTGGAAGGCCTAAGAAAAGATGGATGGAATGTGTGAACAACGATATGAGAGTGAAAGGTATTAGTATGGAAATGACGGCTGATAGAGAGAAATGGAGGAAGATGATCTGCTGCGCCGACCCCAAATAATGGGAAAAGGGCAAGGGAATGATGAATCGCTCCTAAAGGAAAAAAACTGCGCCCCCCCCCCCCTCCAACTTTTGAACCATATCTTTAAAAAATATGAAAAAAATCACAAAAGTAGAACTTTATAAAGACTTTCTAGGAAAATTGTTTTGAACTTGATAGGTTCAGTAGTTTTTGAGAAAAATACGGAAAACTACGGAACCCTACACTGAGCGTGGCCCGACACGCTCTTGGCCGGTTTTTGTTACTGTTCTAGCAAACTGTACAGGGTACGTAGCCGAATGGCACAAACGCTCACGAAACGAAACGCTCGTAGATATCTATCTTTATCGCTCTTGCGTATTGGCGCAACAGAGCCAGACTACCTTTCGCGGCGTTTCGTTTTCATTTCGCGTCGCAGAAATACCATTCGGCTACGGCACCAGATGGATTCACAAAAGCGCATATGGAATAAGCCAAAATTTCACTCATATAACATTTTTCCCTTGTTTTGGCCTCACAAATTAAACCCCTTATTCATAAACGTACACTAAAGCTATCAAGCCGATAAAGTTCGTTTGTCCCTTTCCGACGTATTGGTGTAATAGAAAGGGACAAACGAACTTTATCGGCTTGATAACTTTAGTGAATGTTTATGAATAAAGGGGTTTAGTCTTTTGGGTTCTCATGTATATTGAAAGACTCGTTTATTTTCTTAAACGCGAGAATTTAAAATTTTGATAACAAATTTCGATTTTAGCGATGCAGTAGGGACAAAACTATTGACTATACTATTGCTTTGCACAGAAAAATCCCCATTCTTTCTTCACGATCCACTGGACGGAGATCTGAGTACCAACTGGGCAGCGCAGGGTAGGGAGGCATGACGTCTATATTCTCAGTCATGACTCCATCAAGCTACCTCGCTAGAAATATCTATACCTGCTGAAAATGGCTATGAAAAATGCATGAATGTCATCTCATATCCGCTTATTGAAATCTAAAAGTGAGAACATATTCCTAATTAAAAAGGATACGAAATGAATCCGTAAATTAATTATAAATGCAGACATCAATGGCAATGAAAAAATGACAATTGTTGGCCAAAGTTGATCATTGTTGATTTTTTCATTGATTGATGTTTGTATTTAAAATTTGCATTCGCATTGTAGTGTGGTACGTTCCACAATCAAAAAGGAAAAAATCTTATGTTTATAATTAAACATATGCATATTATTAGAATTCGAGTTGGGTTTAGGTTCAAAGAGCTGTAAGAGACAAGACACCTCAAGTCTGCAATCTTGTAGATACGATCTTTTAGTCTTAAGCTATTTTGTTACGCCATTGAGCCTACTGTAAACTGTAATCGAACATTAAATACTACTTATCATAATGATTTTTATGTAAATAACATGTCATTGCCAGAAAGGAATTTGTAAAACACGTATAACAATGAATCGTATTTTAGATGACCTTGCTTACAACTCAGGTATCCCACTTTATACATCTTACACTTTACAGGAACTACACTACAAGTCTATACGTAGCATTATTCATTAATCATTGCAGGGAAGACAACGAGTTGGGCTCCGAAACGCGCGTCCTGACCACAGAAGCGAGCGTGCCGCGTTCTCCTACCCGCTCGCGTCTGCGTTCGCTTGACATCTTCCGTGGCGCCGCCATCGCTCTGATGGTAAGTTTCCTAGTTAGTACATAGTATTGCAAGGAGGACAACGAGTTGGGCTCCGAAACGCGCGTCCTGACCACAGAAGCGAGCGTGCCCCGCTCTCCTACCCGCTCGCGTCTGCGTTCGCTTGACGTCTTCCGTGGCGCCGCCATAGCTCTGATGGTAAGTTATTCTTTAATGGAGACTCTTTAAAACACTCCTTTTTTGAAGACCCCATACTGCTGACCCTCAGAAAAACGTCGCAACGGACTCATTCCACAGTCGGAGAGTCTGCATAGGAACCCAATAATAAAATAATAAAAATAACGTACCAGCTCTTGTGGATCAATCTACACGAGATCTACTAAACGTAGAAAAGTACAACCATCGAAATAACCTTATCTTTCCCGCACAATATTTTTTGAGACATTTGAGGTAATATAACGTTATTTTTCTCAGATTTTCGTGAACGCCGGCGGCGGTGGTTACGCCATATTCTCTCACTCCGTATGGAACGGTCTCACAGTGGCTGACGTCGTCTTTCCTTGGTTCGCCTTCGCTATGGGACAGGCTCTAGTTCTGTCCCTCAACGCGAGACTGAGGACTTCTCTGCCAAGGATCACAGCGTTGCAACAGGTATAGTACTTATCCCACTTCTGATGTCATATCCTTTAAAATCCCACTTCTGATGTTTGGAATTGCATGACGATGGGATCGCTGTTTCCCTAATTGATTTGCCTTCGCTATGGGACAGGCACTAGTTCTGTCCCTCAACGCGAGACTGAGGACTTCTCTGCCAAGGATCACAGCGTTGCAACAGGTATAGTACTTATCCCACTTCTGATGTCATATCCTTTAAAATCCCACTTCTGATGTTTGGAATTGCATGACGATGGGATCGCTGTTTCCCTAATTGATTTGCCTTCGCTGTGCGACAGGCACTAGTTCTGTCCCTCAACGCGAGACTGAGGACTTCTCTGCCAAGGATCACAGCGTTGCAACAGGTATAGTACTTACCCACTTCTGATGTCATATCCTTTACAATCCCACTTCTGATGTTTGGAATTGCATGACGATGGGATGGCTGTGTTTCCCTAATTGATTTGCCTTCGCTATGGGATTGGGATGGGATTGCAGTAGGTATAGTGCTTATCCCACTTCTAATGTCTTTCATATCCTCTAGAATCCCACTTCTGATATCTTTCGTCTTTAAAAAGCACCATCTTTACTGACATATACTTTTTTCGATTTATCACCACTCGTTTCGAACTTGTATTGTAATGTACTATTACTTTCGTTCTAATGAATACAATGAAACAAAATAAAATGGTTGTGAGTTCTAATTGAAAGTTTGAAAGAAAGAAAACACTTTTTGCGATAAAAAAAAATAAAACATGCATACATAAAAAACACATTAGTCGCTAAGGCACTGGTCCCACCGCGAGCTAGTAAGCTATACGCTATCGGCTATAAAAACGAACAAAAAATAATCACTCCCGTGTAAATAAAAGAGACATGGCGATGTTTATAGTTACTCGCCCAGCGGTGAGCTATCAAAATCGCAGTGCCTTAAACGGACCCCCGTTCAGCATTTCTAATAGTAATATCCATTTATATCAGGTGGCCCTCCGATCCCTTCTACTGGCGATGGCCGGCGTGGTCCTAGGATCAGTGAACACCTCATGGTCCGGGGTTCGACTCCCGGGCGTGCTGCAGCGCCTAGCCGCCATGTACTTCATCGTGGGTGCCCTAGAGTGCGCCTTCATGAGGACTAGCCAGAATATTACTCCTGGTAAGAGATATCGTATTTAAATTAATTCGACAGTTGATTTCGTCGTTTGTAATTGTCCTAGATTCTAACATTGAACAGACAGCCCAACCATTATAACTTTATAAAAGCTTCCAAAAAATAAAAAACGACGTCAATTAAATTTTTTAATGGGAATCTATGATTCTCAACTGAAATACCAGGATTTACGATGCTTGTGCAAATTTCGCAATTTTATAAACTATCCGTCGACAAATGAGTACCTATCTATCTTTATTATATCAATAATATTTTAAAAATAAATAAATGCATCACACTACGTGGGTCCATAACTTTGTTAATAAATTTTCCAAAAAAAAATTTAAGTTCTTTTTACTATTTTAAATTGTAAATGCTAGAACTTTTAGCTGTTGGTGTCAGCACCTATGATATGAAACAGCGTTTGTATACCTATACCATAGATTAAATATAAGAAGATCTATCGCTTGGGTTTAGTGTAAGCGTAAAGTCGTAAACACACATTTTTTTGTGCAGTTATATTTTCTGATCTTTATTTTGTTTGTCTACCTACTAATTTTATGTTTACCCTACGAACACATACCAACTCTTTTTGTATACTATTAGTTTAGAAACTGGTAAATTATTATTGTACCTACATAATATAAAAAAATAAGTTATAATTATTTAGGTTAAGCACTTCTTTTGTAATCAAATTATAATACGCATACATACGCTCAACATAGTTAAGTTAGTGTTAATTTCTCATGTAAGTGAATTGTAAATATTCTTATGAGAAAATAAACTTCTTTAAACCGAAGATCATACCATCCTATACATTAAAATGCGACCGCCTAAGAACGCGCATACACTACACCACACATAGATGGCGCCACAAAAAATGCCTTGTTGCCATCGATTATTTGTAGATTGGCGTTAAGTGTCACTTTCGAGCCATAAATCTATATCAAAAGTGACACTTAACGCCATCTTAAAGTATAATCGAAAGCTACAAGACATTTTTTTGTGGCGCCATCTATGTGGGGTGTAGTGTATGCGCGTTCTTAGGCGGTCGCATTTTAATGTATGGGGTGGTATGATCTTCACATATTTTATCTATGCTTATATCTTTAAATTAGTAATAATTTACCTAATGTATATATTTGTGTACAGGTCGTTCTTTGTTCCGTGACATCGCGGCAGGTTGGCAGCAGTGGCTCGCTACTCTTTTGTTAGTAGCAGTGCAGGTACGTTATAACTACTATTATAAGACTTTCCAGCGTAATTGGACTCGAATGCTTAAAGTACAATAAGTACGAAATTTATTCATATTCGTTTATACTTTATTGCAGTCATGTACATGCTTTATGTCGAGGATTTTATGACTATGGTCAAAGACATGTAATTTCGTTATAGACAAATAAAGTCTAAGAAAAAAACGTACCTCAGAACCAAAGAGGATCGAGTATTATAGAGAGTTACTGTCGAAGTAAAATGTGTAATCACAGTGCATAGACTGCCATCTCTTGACACAAGCTTAAAACTATTGAACCTCAGTTTTGACAATTTGGCCCATATCCTTAGCTTGATATGTGTTAAAATGTCAAATATTAGTATAGCGCCATCTAGCTGAGCGTACCCCAAAGGTGTAATGCCATCTAGGCCACCGTACCTGAGCAGTTCCCGAATACTTTGTACATAGCCACGTCAGCAAATTTTAATTGATCCTATTTTGTTACCAACATTTAGTAATATAAGTCGACTTTCGTAAGACATATACATGATATACAGGATAATTGTTATAATTAAGAAAATATAGATACTAGAGAACCTTAATGATGAAATATAACTTACTTAAATCTCAATTCATCAAAAAAATCTTGGTAACAAAATAGGAATAAATAAAAACAAATTTAACTTTTTCCTTAATTTTTGTACAGACTTTTCGAGAACTGCTGACCTTTTTCTGTATGGTACTGAGGTACGTTTTTTTCTTAGAATTTATCTGTCTATACGGGGTTATATATGTCTTTGCTCAGAAACATAAAGAAAAAAGGTGCGGTGGCCTAGATGGCGACCTTTAGGAGACACTCAACTAGATGGCGCTAATATTAATAATTGACATTTTAAGACATTATCAAGCTAAGAATATGGGCCACATTTTCAAAATTGAGGTTCAATAGTTTTAAACCTGTGTCGAGAGATAGCAGTCCATGCACTGTGATTACACATTTCACTTTGACAGTAACTCTCTATAATACTCGATCCTCTTTGTTATGGTGCATGGATTCGAATGGGGTAATGCAATTTAGTACGTTGCCTGAATGTATTAAAGTGCAAAAACAGAAACTTGTTCTTATTACAGACTAGCTTTTACCCGCGGTTTCGCTCGCGTTAGAAGGAGACAAAAAGTAGCCTATGTCCCTCTCCATCCCTTCAACTATCTCCACTTAAAAAATCACGTCCATTCGTCGCTCCGTTTTGCCGTGAAAGACTGACAAACAAACAGACACACACACTTTCCCATTTATAATATTAGTATACGGATGTAGAATAAGTACCATTTATGCATGGGAAACCCTTTTTGCTTATCTCTGTTTATTTATTCTTAGAACAAATTAAATTATCCTCATAGAAAATAATTTAATTTGTATTTTTTAGTAGACACACTACTATTTTAACTATAAACTGAAATAAATGTCATATACAAAGAAAAAATGACCAAGGCCTCCAAGTGTCCAAAGCTGGATTCGAACCAGCGTCCTCCGTTATCGCGACGGATGCCTCAAACCACTCGGCCATTCGGTCAAGGGTCGAATTTTTCAAGTATATGACACAATTACCGAAGCAATGGCCGATTGGTTTGAGGCATCCGTCGCGATAACGGAGGACGCTGGTTCGAATCCAGCTTTGGACACTTGGAGGCCTTGGTCATTTTTTCTTTGTATATGACATTTATTTCAGTTTATAGTTAAAATAGTAGTGTGTCTACTAAAAAATACAAATTAAATTATTTTCTATGAGGATAATTTAATTTGTTCTAAGAATTAGCATGGCAGCGCCATCTCTCTTCGCTAACTCGTAATCACATGGGTTGATTCAGTTAGGAGATCGAACTAGTTTCGGTTCTATCTCAGAGATGGCAGGGGGCGCCTTAGCCTTCGGTAATTGTGTCATATACTTGAAAAATTCGACCCTTGCCACCGTGACCGAATGGCCGAGTGGTTTGAGGCATCCGTCGCGATAACGGAGGACGCTGGTTCGAATCCAGCTTTGGACACTTGGAGGCCTTGGTCATTTTTTCTTTGTATATGACATTTATTTCAGTTCTGTTTATTTACTCGTAAATTTATAATGGTTTACAAATAACGCTATTGCCATTATTCTGTTTTAACCCGCCAAAGACGACTGACGACAAGAAATCACAAGCTCCCTCCATATTCATACAAAAAGTCAACGATATCATCAATCTAAACATACCTTAACCCTTAAATGCATGGTGAAGTATATATGCATCATATATTTGATGGCCTGTGGCTCAATATCTATCCAAAATCACATTTATAGCTTAATTATTATTCAGTATTTATTATTACTTAAAAAAATCATTGAATAAATTAAATAATTTAATGATTTACTATTTATTATTTAAGGGTGAAGATGAAATGGCGGAAAAGTGTGAAAAAACAGGATGATGGCGATTTTTAGTATGTGATTTAGGCAGATTTTTTCGGAGTTAGTAATTAGTTTATGTTTAAACAATTTGTCATGGGGGTTTCACAAATAGTGTACCTTTCTAATAGTAGTAAAACTTTACAAATAAAATATTTATATATTTATATCAAAAAGGATCGAGTATTATAGAGAATGACTGTCAAAGTAAAATGTGTAATCACAGTGCATAGACTGCCACCATCCAGCCAGCCATCTCTCGACACAAGCTTAAAACTTTTGAATCTCAGTTTTGAAAATTTGGCCCATATTCTTAGCTTCATATGTTTTAAAATGTCAAATATTAATATTAGCGCCATCTAGCCGAGCGTACCCCAAAGGTGTATCGCATCTAGCTCACCGTACCTTTTTCTGTATGGTTTTGGGGTACGTTTTTTTCTTAGACTTTATCGGTCTTTACGAAGTATCGGTCTTTGATTTATATAAATATGTTTTGGCCTATTTAACTTTAACATTGATTTAGTATTAAAATAGTTATTAAATATATTTTTATTATTTTTCTCAGAGTCAGAAAACATAAATTATTATCTCGTTAAAAGAAAAATTCATGCATTTAAGGGTTATTTACAAATAAATTCTGGTTTTTCTAAAGTTTAAATATTATTGCAGATCTGCGTAACGCTGACCATTCCCGCCCCGGGCTGCCCGCGCGGCTACTCCGGCCCCGGCGGCCTGCACCTGTCGGCCGAGGGGAAAAACTTGACTAACTGCACTGGAGGCATCGCTGGATACATCGATCGGTAACTGTTATAAAACAGGCTTCACCACAGCAGCTGTTAGAGGCTTATTTTGCTATTCGAAAACAGATAGTAAAATTGCATTTTATCTACAAGAGCGCAAAGTAATTTCATACAAATTTTAACTTGATGTCTTAAGCTGTCTAATATTGAATAAATTGATGGATTTGATTTAATTTGATGTTTTATAGTTAGTATTTTGTGCGTGTTGTTGTGGTGAAAAATTGTGTGTTTCACTCGGTGGCAAAGTTTGTTTAACCTTCGTGCCTTGAAACCCTCGCAACGCTCAAGATTCCACTTTTTGACACGTGCGGTTAAACTACTACTTTGCCCCCTTGTAAAACAAATAACTATTTTTTAACAAAGAGGCTTTTGTCGTTCACTGCCCTTTTCTTTTATGAGAATCTCAGGAAGTATATATCACGCAAATATTAAATCCATCCAGTCCCAAAAGAAATACTTTGTCAGCGATAAAGTCAGGGATAATTTCATCTGGAAAAACAGGCACGAAAAAAGAGACTTGTAAAAAGGTTGTCAAACAGGGAAAAGATTAATCGAACACTTCCCAAGCCAGTGTTGTTCTATCATACTTCATATGACCATCAACCGGTCAGCTCGCGGAATATTGCGTTGTCACCGAATAATGAATACCCATACAATGTAAGATTCATTTGTTTCAACTTTTTTTTAGTTAATCTGTACATACTCGTACCTACATTAAACTAGTGTACAAATCAAATTATTTTTTTAATTCTTTGTTTTTAACCCCCGACGCAAAAACGACGGGGTGTTATAAATTTGACGTGTCTGTCTGTCTCTGTGTGTGTGTGTGTGTCTGTCTGTGGCATCGTAGCTCCCGAACGGATGAAACGATTCAGATTTAGTTTTTCTTGTTTGAAGTCTGAGTTAGTCGGGAGTGTTCTTTAGCCATCATGTTTCATGAAAATCGGTCCACTACGTCGCGGTCGGGGGTTTTTTCAAAATTTTAATTTTGTGGTTATTATGAAGTTGATACCGATTTTTGTTTATTCTGTAGTCACACTACTGTACATACATTGCAAATTTCATGAAATCTTGTCAAATTTGCAGCTTCCACCATCCACCACTAACAAAAAATACTGTTCTCCACAGAAAAGTGTTCGGCGAAGGCCATCTCTACGCCTACGGTACCTTCCGCGACATCTACCACACGACTGTCCGCCACGACCCGGAAGGTCTACTGGGCATCCTGTCCGGTCTACTAGTGGTCCAGGCCGGGGCCCACGCCACTAGGATCATGTTGGCTTACAACCACGCCAGGTCAGTTATATATAATTTTTTTTAATACTACGTCGGTGGCAAACAAGCGTACGGCCCGCCTGATGGAAAGCGGTCACCGTAACCTATGGACGCATGCAACTCAAAGAGTGTCACACGCGCGTTGCCACCCCATTAGAAACTTGTACATTCCCTTTTGCTGTGTTAAATACACAGTAAAAAGGAGTGCACAAGTTCCAAGGAGGGTTCGGGTTGCCAACGACTCATAGGACAATAGACGGAATAAGTCAGTTCCGTAAGTCCTCCCGTCAGCAGCACACCGCACCCTCGTTGAGCTCTGGCAGCCTTACTCACCGGCAGGAACACAACACTATGAGTAGGGTCTAGTGCTATTTGGCTGCGGTCTTCTGTAAGGCGGAGGTACTACCCCAGTTGGGCTCTGCTCTAGATTCGAGCGAGATGATATCCGCTGTGCTGTGCCTTACCACACAAAGCGGAATATCATTCGCTATGCCCTACCTCCTACATGTATTGTAGTACGGGCAATTTTCCGCAACTCGACCTCTTTCGCCTATTTTGCGTGATGGGGGGTTGGCTAGTCGTGCCACTGCCATCGCAACTCCTCGATAATCCTACCAGACCTTTAATGTTGAGTAGGACCTCGGGGAGGTCTTTCGGAGATCCGAGATATTTTGCCCTGTATGAAGCCACCCTGCTGCACTCCAGCACCACGTGAGCAGCTGTTTCCTCTGTCTCCATGCACCCTCGGCACAGGGGACTGTCCGTAGCACCTGTTATGAAAAGATGTTTGTTAAATAGTCCATGACCTGTTATGACACTGGTTACCATTCCCAGGCGGACCTTCCCTAGTTGAAGAAGCGTCCTTGTGAGTTTTCCATGGCTAGTTTCGCCTGTCTGAATCCAGACTGGCTTAGCCAGTGTGCTGTGTGTAGTTTCCCTGTAAAAGGTAGGTTGTATAACACTTGCCACATAATATACTACAAGGTCTACTGGGCACTCTGTCCGGTCTACTAGTGGTCTAAGCCGGAGCCACCAGGATCATGCTGGCTTACAACCACGCCACGTCGGTTACTTATGCCATGAGCTCCCGATTTTATCCTGAAGGTCTGCTGTATGGAGCTCTTCAAAAAGGAGTATACAGCATACAAGTTTCAAAGGGTCGGCAAATTACTTGTAACATCTCTGGACTAGGCGTCCATGTGCTGCGCTGACTGCTTACCATCAGATGGACCTTATGCTTGTTTGACACCAATCAGCCAGTGCACATTGTGCACTTACCTTTTTGACTTTTCGGGTGCATACTGTAGACATGTCTACTTCCACGATAATATAAAAATTTTACCTTCCAATAAAATTTGTATTATGTTTCCTGATACGTCGGAGATCTTGATAAGAGAGAGAGTGCATCACCTTAGTTGACCGATAGATGCCGCTAGCGTCTATAATGAAGTCGCTCCGTTCTGTTTACCGACTGCCGTGACGTCAGTTCCGTCTCCCCTCCCTGCAAACAGAGGAAATCGCGCGCGCCTCGACCGCCGCCGTCACATTGTTGAGGAGAAGTACCGTCTATGTAATGACGCTGCCAGGAAGACATTACTCAGATCTCCGACGTATCAGGAAACATAATACAAATTTTATTGGAAGGTAAAATTTTTATATTATGTGTTCCGTTCTACGTCGGAGATCTTGATAAGAGATCTGTTTATTATCTCCTGGTGGCGGGTCAGCAGGCGCGCGAGCGTTAGGGCTACGCTTATTGGCTAGGAAAGTAAATAACTTTAAAATAAGAGTAGTTTGAAACGCATATATATTCAATTGACCATAGTAGTCTGTTATGATTAAGCATAATAAAGAGTAAAGAAACATAACCCTAAGGTATAATCATACATTAAATAAATTTAAGAGAGACTTCTCGGTAAGGTTCGCGTCCGATCCGCGGATATCCCGATGGTAGAAGCGTCTAAAGGTAGACTCGTGTTGCCAGTTAGCTTTAGCCAGGATATCGTTAATTGGATACTTTTCTAGCCAATTTAGTGACGATACCGCGGATCGGAAGCTACCCGGTGTAGATTCGATACCGGCGTCTGCTAGGAGACGTTTTAGCCAGCCTCCAATCATCGTGGGCGAGGCGGGCTTGGATGGGGCTCTGGTTGACACGAATAAGTTAGAGCAGAGTCCCCTGACGTTTTCTGTGATTTTTATAAGTTGACGTATCCAGAATACTGGGTTTATATTTTGATCCGGAGCCTCTAAGAGAGTCCAGTTAGACTGTTGGTAAGAACTATTATCTGATTTGGAACCGAATTTCGGACGTAAAGTTATAGAATTAAGGTTATCTGAGAAGTTTTCAGCGCTAATGTGAAGTAGGGTAAGGTCATGGACCCGCCGGCCCGATGCTAGTAGTAATAGAGATGCAGCTCTTCTAGATACGTCATACAAGCTACTTATATTAGGATTAGTTAATTTAAGGTAATTAATCAACTTTCTAGCGTCCCACACTGGGGGTTTGGGAAGCGGTGGCTTTGCTACTGATATAGCTTTTAAAATATTCTTAATTAGAGCGTTAGAGGAAAGCTTAGAGTCCGATAGAGGTTCACACACGGCACTTATCACAGATTTGTGAACGAGTATCGTTCTGTAAGCTAACTTATCTGATAGAAATAGGTGTGCCAGGTATCTCGCTACTTCGCTGGGAGGGGGCGCCTGGCAGTTTATTTTGTTCCTTGAGCACCACAGAGACCATTTCCGCCATATTGGCGTATACGTTTTTACCGTAGAGGCACGCCAGTGGGACATCAGCAAGCTTCTCTCTTGATCCGACCAGCCCTGCGTCACGGTGTCCCACCCGAAATTAGCCAGGCCTCCATGCTCAGGTCGTTGATTTGTGCGGGAGGGCGGTTTGTCGATGTGTCCACTAGGGCCGTCCGGAGGTTGTGGATTTTCAGTGGCCTCGTGACTGCCCTCTTCTTCAGGTCTGGCCTCCAGAACGGTCTCTTCCATTTGGGAGCTATCACGATGAACTGACCTGACGCAGTGTTGAGGTGGTGCAGTACCCGTGGCAGGAGGCTGGGAGGTGGGAAGATCCATGCCAGGTCGTAGTGCCAGTAGCTGCTGAAAGCGTCGTGATAGCAGGCGTTCGAGTCGAGTGAGTCGATTGAGACATACCGTGATACCACGTGGGCGTTCTCGGAGGCGAAGAGGTCGATGGACGGGGTGCCCCAGTGTGCGAAGATTTTCTCTGTGGCTTCTGGGCGCAGGTGCCACTCGGGGGCGCAGTGCCCTCTTGACAGTCCGTCGGCCTCGGGGTTGTACCGGCCTGGTAGGTAGTAGGGAGCCAGTTTCACTTGTAGGTGGTCCGCTAATGTCAGTAGCTTTCGTGTCAGCATTAGGAGAGGAGGGGATCTGGTCCCGCCTTCGTTTTTTATGTAGGCTACAACTGTCCGGTTGTCTGATTGTAGCACGACCCTGGAGTTCCTTAGGTGTTGACTTTCTGATGACAATGCTGCGAAAACTGCGAAAAGCTCTTTGAGGTTGCAGTGCCAAGCCTTCTGTTCGTGGCTCCACTGACCGTTTAACAGCTTTCCGTTGACGACTGCTCCCCACTGGTGATCCGATGCGTCCGTGACAATAAAGTTCGTTGTCCTTACCTCCTCGTGAATGCGGGTTTTTTGGGTCACGTTGTCGATCCACCAATGGAGATCCTGCCGGACTTCCTCTGGAACACGAGGTGGTTGGCGACGTGGGGCTACTCCTAGCTGCCTGAGGTATTGCTGTAGACTGCGAAAGTGCAGCCTCCCTCTGCGGACCACGAAGCTCGCGAAGTTGAGGCGGCCCAGGAGGCTTCGTGTCTTCTTTGGTGTGAGTGACTCGGAAGTAAGGCAGTTCCGTAGGTCTTGATGAAGAGAACTTACTTTCTTTACCGGCAGCGATCGAGTGTTGTGACGCGTGTCCCACGTGATGCCCAGGAACTCGATGATCTGTGTGGGACTTGTGACGGATTTTTCGTAGTTTACTTGCCATCCCAAGTTGACGAGGGTCGAGTTGGCAAGTAGTACCTGCTCTGCTAGTGATTTCTTTGATTGGTTTGCGATTAAGAAATCGTCTAGATAGACTACTGTGCGAAGACCACGTGATCTCAGAAAGTGTGCCACCCAATTTGATAGTGTCGCGAATATTTTGGGGGCGACGGAGATTCCAAACGGGAGACATGTCATCTGCATTAGTCGGCCTTGATAGCTTATCCGAAGAAAGCATCTGTGTTGAGTCAGAATAGGCACGTGGTAGTATGCTTGGCTTAGGTCGAATTTCGCTAGCCAGTCTCCGGATTGTAGAAAATTGTGCATATGACAGTGATTGAACAGCCTGAAGCGTGAGGGTCTCAGATACTGGTTGAGAGACTTTAGATTGAAAATAGTTCTTACTTTCCCGTTGTTCTTCCGCAGCAGAAAGAGAGGCGAGATGTAGCTGGGGGTAAGAGGCGCAGGCTCTAGAACTCCTTCTCGTGTCATGGTTTCTATCTCGTCTGTCATTTGAGGTGACTCTGGAGTGCGAAACTTGTGAAGGACGTCCAGCGTAGGTAAGATCAACGGGGGTTTCTTGACAAAGGGGATTCGGACTGATGAAATTAAATCTAGAACGGTTTCCGGGGCTTTTAATTTCTTCCAGTTGCCTCGAAAGTGTTGAAGACAACCGGCTGAAAATTTTCGTGAGTCATCTTCGGCGACGAGTGTCACGGTGTCTCGAGCTGTCTCCTTTCGACCCCTTTTTCTTGGAGCCGGAGTCTCGGGACCCTTTGGCGGCGGCGGGTTTTTTGTCCGATTTTTGCTTATTGGAGGCCTGTCGGCGAAAGGGTTTGTCTTTGGGAGTCGAACCCTGGGCAGGAGAGCGCTGACGAGTGAAGGAGTTATGCGTAGGTTGTTTTCCCACCTTTTCGATGCCGCCGATCTTCTGCACGTAGGCGCTCAGTTTCTCGGGGTTGAAGATGTATTCCGACGTCGGAGGAATCTTGTCTATGTCCTCCTTCACGTATTTATCCTTCATGGAACGGAGTAGGTCAAATCTTCGCTCTGCTATGGCTTCGGCCCGTTTCCCGGAGACTATCTGTAAGATATCGTGAGAGATTACCTTGTAATCTGATTCGTTGTCGAACAGGTCCTTCAGCTTGCAGTAGAGCGCACCGGCAGGCTCTGCTTCCGGTGTGGCGGACCACTCTATTAAGTTTTGCAGGGCTTTGTTGAGCGCTTCGTTTTGTGCGATTATCGCATTGGAAAGTGCGGCAAAGCTTCGTTCCGTTTGTGTCGCACGAGAGCCTCGAGAGGTCGAGGGGCCTTCGAAACGGCGGAGCTCCTCGTTGATCTGCACCTCCGTGAACCCGGGAGAAGCTATATATTTCTTTTGGGTATCCGCATAACGTACCGCATTCCATTCCGGGCAGTCGAGGCGCGATAGAGCGCAGCTCCTGGCGACACGATCCGCTTTCGCCTTAGCGATGGCCGGTTCCTTGATAGATACCGAGAGGTCGGCGATCTGCTCGTGCCGTGCGGCGGGTACCTGCCCGCCCTCGTGCGCGCCGATCGGGATCACGCGGACCGGAAATGCCGGCATCGCAGCACACGGGCCCACGTCGGACAGCAAGGGCGCCGCTGTGGACAGCGGCGGCGCGGGGGTCGCCGGCGCGGGCGGCGGTACGGTGGGCGCTAGCATATAAATCGGCAGCGGAGGAGCCGCGGACCGAGCTAGGCCGGGCGGTGGCGCCGCCGGGGCGGGCGGCACCGTCGAGGTCGGTGGCGCCCCGTAGGCGGCCGGCGTGGATGCGGCGTCCGCTTCGGTCGCCTGTGCGGCGGGCGGGGGCGGCATCCCTGTAGTGTTCGACTCGCCCACGTGGGTAGCTAAAATATCGTTGAGCTGGCTCACCAGTTGGCTCGATAGGAACTCGAACGTCCTTTCCAGTCCCGAAGTCGTCGAGCGGTGCGAGGCGCTACTGGGAGCGTGGCTACGCTCGCGGCCGCGGCCCCGGCGCGCGCGCTCCGGCGACGGCGACGGCGACGCCGAGCGGCCGGCGCGGCGGCTCCGGCTGCGCGCCCGACGATAGTATTCTTCCGGGCTCCCTGAGCGCTGTCGCCGCGAACCGCGCGAAGAACGCGAAGCACGATCCCTCTCCTCGGATGCGGAGCGACTTCCGTTACCGTTCATTATGAAAATGTTTTCACTGTTTAGGAAAAACACGTTTGCAACTAGTGCATTTTCTACTTTAATCTCGAAAACGCAAACACTAGTATAAAAACTGATAATTGGTAACGATTTGAGCAAGTATGGGCAGAGAATTAAGAAAAATTTATAAAAAGTGGGTAGAATCAAAAACACTGATCCGGATATTCCGTTGCGGAATTTTTATAAAAGAGAAATCTTATTTAAAATAAGAAAACAGTGTTCTAAGTTCTGCCCAAAGGAAAAGAAATAATTTCGTAAGTAGAAATTAATTCTCGCGGCCCATACTGCAAGACAAGTAAAGTATACGGACCTTCGGTCAGACGGTCGACGCAACAATGAGACGGCGGCGGTCGAGGCGCGCGCGATTTCCTCTGTTTGCAGGGAGGGGAGACGGAACTGACGTCACGGCAGTCGGTAAACAGAACGGAGCGACTTCATTATAGACGCTAGCGGCATCTATCGGTCAACTAGGGTGATGCACTCTCTCTCTTATCAAGATCTCCGACGTAGAACGGAACACATAATACAGTTAAAAAGGACCGTTTAAACTTAGCATAGTGACTTTTGAGGTCATAATGAACAACTTTTACTATCGGAGCGCTGCTGATTTAGCGAAAAAAAAATTTCGCTGTTCCATAGAAATGAGAGTCGAAATGTATGAAACAGCCAATTTTTTTTTTGCGATTTCAGCATTGGTCCCATAATGAATCTTGTTCATTATGACCTCAAAATTCACTATGCAAAGTTTGAACACTACTTTTTATTTCACCGTGTATATTTATGATATTTTTTTCCAGGGCCCGCATAATGCGCTGGGTATTCTGGTCCCTAGTGTTCGGCGCGACCGGTGGCGCCCTCTGCATGTTCTCAAAGAACGGCGGCCCGATTCCCATCAATAAGAACCTGTGGAGTGTGTCCTTCTGCCTAGTGACGGCTTCTATGGCGTTCATGGCTCAAGCCGTGTTGTACTTCTTCGTGGATTTGAAGATGAAGTGGGGCGGACGACCTTTGTATTATGCTGGTAAGTTGGTCTAAAATGTACAGGATTACTTACATCCAATTATTATTTGTTTATTTATTTAATGAAAAAGTAAAACACAGCATTACAGTTTACACTAAGGAAGTCCTTTAGGTCCTTTAGGTTGTGAAATGCTTTTGAGTGGAGTCCTTTTGTGGCCTCTATCTGCAGTATCAGCACCTTTTGTCTTACTAATAATAAGCAATAATTTGCATAAGACGCGAGTTGGTACAGTGGCTTGACAGCCACTGGGCAGGAAGCGGTGTACACCTCTCGACACCCTTGAGTTCTCACACCGGTGTTGCCCTTGAGCCATCTTGGATGTCGCTTTTTGTGGGGGCCCATCTTGTGGGGACGAGTCACCGTCTGCCGGAAATAAAATTGGATACCGTTTTATTAGGCAGGCGTCCGGTTTTTTATCCATAGCCCAGTATTTATTCCATCACTTTCATCAAAATAGCCCAGTTCATTTTAGATTCCATTAACTCTCAAATAGTCCTTACACCCTGGCGGGTGTTGCCTCTGCGTGTGTCCCATGATACGGGCAAGGGCAACATCCGCTCGGTGTACCCCTTACATTTAATTAAAGTGTCGAAAGGGCCTCTACGCGTTGGCTTCGGCCCCGCGCACGCCTCCCAAAGGTCCGGAATACCATTGTTCCGTGATGGGAAAGACATAGCAATATAGTTTTAAGTATTTTGGTTCATAAGATCTCTTTTTTTTTTTCTTTTTCAAATGTATGTGGTGCTGTATGATGGTTTCTGCAATAAACGTTTTTCTATTATATTCTAAACTACAGAATAAAAAACAAGACACAAGTAGAAGATAAGTACAAAAAATATAAAAAAGAGACACTAATAAAACTTTAGATTTGGGCGACGACGTAACAGAGTGGCTTCATTGCGTCGTCTGACTTGGTGTAGAATTCGGCAGGTTGCCCCGGAACCGCCGAAACACCACATCCTTCGGCCAAAAGTCTGCGCGATTGTATCCTGCAGCGGCCGCGGCACGCGCACCACAAATTAAGTGAAGTGCACGTAGTGGCGCGACTGCAGCTGCTGCACCCTCAGTGCGTAGCCAGTCTTCCGACGAACGTACTCCACCACCTCGTCACACCTCGGACACTGGCGATCAAATATATGAAAGAGGCGCGTTCCTAGCACACAGTCTAAGCTCGTGTAGGTGAACGCGTGCCATGCTTGTATGAGTGAAATATGACAGGTCGACTGTTCGCGTTTTTGACAAGCGGTAACTGTGAGGTAACCGAGAGGGGCGTGGCGACATTTTCAGCGGGGAGCGGGAGTGGCCATAGTGTACGATAGTACTCTTTATTATACTGTGACCTCGTTGGCCCCGGCGGAGTAATGCAAGCAACATTCTCCCATAATATTCCTCTTTGTTTCAGGTCAAAACGCGCTCTTCCTCTACCTCGGCTCCGAACTCCTGAAAAAGCACTTCCCTCTCCACATCCACGTGCCGGCCGCCACTCACGCGCAGCTACTCGCCACACACGCCTTCGCGATGTTAGTGTGGATCGCTGTGGCCATCGCCCTGCATAGGAAGAGGATCTTTATCACGCTGTAGAAGGTTGGACAATGGACATCTTATATAACCTCGTAGGCCGCGATTTTTCAACAGTTTCTCACGCTAGGATAGAGATAAGCTCCTCATTTCTTATACTAGTGTGAACTAGGATAGAGATAGGCTCGGAACTCCTCAAAAAGCACTTCCCGCTGCGGATAAACATATACTGCGATTTTTTAAATAGTTTCTGAGACTAGGAGAGCCTAGCTCGCCTTGCTCGCCACGCACGCCTTCGCGATGTTAGTGTGGATCGCTGTGGCTATAGCCCTGCATAGTAAGAGGATCTTCATCACACTGTAGAAGGTTGGAAACTTGTTTATAAGAGTGTTTTAGATTTCAACCCTATTGGCAATGTTTTATCCTCTAGTATGCCACGATTTTTCAACAGTTTCTCCCGCTAGAATAAAGATAGACTCCTCATTTCTAATAATAATGTGGACTAGGATAGAGATAGGCTCGGAACTTAAGAAGCACTTCCCGCTGCAGCTAAACATATAATGCGATTTTTTAAATAGTTTCTGAGACTAGGAGAGCCACGCTCGCCTTGCTCGCCACGCACGCCTTCGCGATGTTAGTGTGGGTCGCTATGGCCATCGCTCTGCATAGGAGGAGAATCTTTACCACGCTGTAGAAGGTTAGGAAGTCGTTTATCACAGTTGAATAAGATTCCAAAGTAATTGTCAAGGTTTTATCATCGCTTATGCCACGATTTTTTAGCAGTTTCTCATACTAAGATAGCCTAGTACAGAGATAGGCCGCCACACACGCCTTCGCGATGTTAGTGTGGATCGCTGTGGCCATCGCCCTGCATAGGAAGAGGATGCATTGGAAACAATGGAAACTCGTTTATAAGAGTGTTTTAGATTTCAACCCTATTGGCAATATTTTATCCTCTAGTATGCCGCGATTTTTTAACAGTTTCATACACTAAAATAGCAAAGAAAAGAGATAAAGTTATATTCATAATGTTTATCTTTGATAAAGTTTTGTTGGCGCAGAATTAGTCCCAGCTTATTTTAGGACATTATTGGGTAGTAACACTTTTGAGCTATTAGACTTATATTGACCGGGATATAGACCGTGATTACCTTTTTGATTTTTGTCGAGCTCCCGATATTCACAAATATAAAAATTTCAATCGTGAGGATGGCTTCAAACTATCTAATGTATGGAATCCAGTGATTTGTTTGTGTAAAAAACCGGTGAAGTCAGAATTGAACAAACGTAGTGACACTGTGAGTGTAGTGTGTTTGGACAGACCATCGAGTGTGAATGCGACCAGTGGTAACGCTGAAAGTGAACGCAGCCGACGCGCGCGAAGGAGGGTAGATCGCGCGCTGTCTATGCAACTTTAACATCCACCCGCCTTCGTCAGTTTTCCGTGATCATGATGCATGCAACTGCGTCGAAATATCGGGAGCTCGACAAAAATCAAAAAGGTAATCACGGTCTATATCCCGGTCAATATAAGTCTAATGAAAATAACCGTAAATCATTCAAAACTTTTGAGCTATGTCATTTGAGACGTTCCACTGGTAAAGCTACCTTATGTAGTGAGGCGTCTTTAATAATAGGTTGGCTGTCACAACCGCCATAAGGCACCTTTACACATGAAACGTCGTATTTTAAATCATTAATAGTCAGAAAAGTTCCAGTAGATTATCTCTCAATAGTCTGGGTATATTAGATATCTTGCACACGAAATTAGTTTTTAATTATTGTAATAAAGAAAGCGGAAAAGTTAAATTTGGTGTACTGGACAGTCAGATATTTCTTGAAATATTTAAGGACAAGTACTGTGTTGCGTTATGGGCATTCAATTTAATTATTATTTTACAAATGTGTATTTCCATTACAAAACGGGTTTTCATGCTTCATGTCCAAGAAAAGAATTTTTATCCTATACTAAAAGAAAATTATATTATTGCATTTTAACCCCCTTATTCATAAAAAATCACTAAAGTTATCAAGCCGATAAAGTTCGTTTGTCCTTTTCTGACGCATTGGTGTGATAGAAAGGGACAAACGAACTTTATCGGCTTGATAACTTTAGTAAACGTTTATGAATAAGGGGTTAGTCTTTAAAACCCTTCTATAGTGGAAAGTTACATAGTGTTTTAATTGCAATTGGTAATATGGAATTACTATGAAATACTGAGGAGTGACGTCACGGTCAATTCATTTACTTTATATCTTTCTCTTTGACTTATTAAATAGAAATTATGTTTAAACATAACTACTGTCCATATTTTTCTTCTAATTATGTGGTGCTTTATTTCGTGCACTGCATAAAATATTTTATTTTAAGTATAGGAAACTAGCCTATTATTATGCTCAAGGTTTATGTCCTAAAGCATTCAAAAGGTTATAAATTTTAAATCGAATGCCCATATATGGAACGGGATGTATAACTATAAAAGCGTACTAACCTATACTATAACCATATCAACCTATGAATTATATTGACTAGTGTTTATTTCGATTTCATCTTTTCATCAAATAATGTAAGAAAATATGGAGTTTGTGATATTGATATGTAACTCAATTAATTTTAATGAATGTTGTAGTAATGCCAAAATTATTATATAAATATATATGAAATATTATAGTACTTATAATAATAAACACATATTTTAAAGTATTTGCATTTAACACCTCCTGTGACCGATTTTTATGTAAATGCTTGAAATAATAAATTAATAATGCATGTGAAGAAAAATGCATGCGCTTAATATTTTTTTTAATGGTTAGGCAAGTCCACACATAGCAAGTACCGTCACACCTCGGACAATGGCGATCAAATATATGTAAGAGGCGCGTTCCTACGCACACAGTCCAAGCTCGCGTAGGTGAACGCGTACCGTGCTTGTATGAGTGAGATATGACAGGTCGACTGGTCGCGTTCTTGACCGGCGGTAACTGTGAGGTAACCGAGAGTGGGTGGGAGGCACTTTCAGCGGGAAGCGGGAGCATACTGTACGATAGTAATAAGCGATAAATTATACTGATATAATGCGGACAAAGTGGCAAAAATATGTATACACGACTTAAGTACTTTGACGTGTTGTAGATATATATTTTTGGCACTTTGTCGACAACTATATTTAATAATTATATTATCTTGACTTTAGACGCTGCTCGCTCTGTGTGGACGCGCCTGTTGAATTATTTGATTGCAAAGCAACACTAGAAATTGCAAATGTTTAGTTCCAATGAGGTTAAAAGAGAACTACTTAGAAAGAAATGACTTTATTAGATGCCTTGACTTTTCTAATATCGCTTTAAGCAAATAAAATTGAATATTAATTTGGAGATGTAATCTAAAATTGTACATACACGTGTATGTTGTCTAGATAATTATAATTTTCTTGATGATCCCGATACTACTACACCCAGGGCTTAGCAAAGTTGCCATACATTTATAGAACTAACCACCAAATTAAAATTTTGAAAAAACCCCCGACCGCGACATAGTAGACCGATTTTCATGAAACATGGCTAAGAACACTCCCGACTAACTCAGCGTTCAGACAAAAAAAAACTAAATCTAAATCGGTTCATCCGTTCGGGAGCTACTATGTCACAGACAGACACACACACAGACGGACAGATAGACACGTCAAACTTATAACACCCCGTCGTTTTTGCGTCGGGGGTTAAAAATGAGAAGCTGTAATAACCGCAAGTAATATTATTAAAATCAGTGTTTTAATTCCTGCAAACGGGTGTTATTTTTGGCACTTTGACCCGTAGGAAGTCACTCTTACGACACACATAAAAGACGTCCCCCTGTCTCAACCCTATAGTCCGTTTTCACATTATCCGATCCGATATCGGATGTCGGAAGGATTTCAATGGAACAATCCAAGATGGCACCTGTAATGTATGGGATATCGGTTTGATATTAGGACCACCAGACAATCGGCAATGCGGCATCGCTTCACGGTTAGTATTCCAAAAATACGCACTAAGCGTTTCGCTTCAACATTTATTTTGCGAACCGCCACGGAGTGGAATGCCCTGCCCGAGTCTGTGTTTCCGCACGAGTACAATCCAGGTCTCTTCAAAGCAAGAGTAAATAGGTATCTCATAGGTAAGCGAGCTCCACCGTAGACTGCATCATCACTTACCATCAGGTGTGATCGTGGTCAAACATCTACCTATGCATACTAAAAAAACAGTGAAAACGCACTTATTTGTCGATCGGGAAGAAGAATAGATACCTCGATAGTCCCTCAGCGATCTATGCTACGTACAGATGAGCAAGTGAAAGTGATAGTATGGGAATATATCAGAAAGCAAGGGTAATATTGGGTACTTTAGGGTTCGTTTGTGTTGTAGGCATTTTTTTGTATCCGCTCACATTGCTACGTGTGCGTAGCATGCGCTGCAGTGGATCTGTATGGTTCATAAATTATACGATAACCACAAAATTAGTAGACCGATTTTCATGAAACATGACTAAGAACACTCCCGACTAACTCAGCTTTCAGACAAAAAAAAAACTAAATCTAAATCGGTTCATCCGTTCGGGAGCTACGATGCCACAGACAGACACACAGACAGACATGTCAAACTTATAACACCCCGTCGTTTTTGCGTCGGGGATTAAAAATCAAGTCTTGCAGTAAAATGCATTTGGGTAACTTCTGAAATCAAAGAAAAGCAGTATTACTCGAATGGCCCTGTTTCAACTAAATATGGCAATATTAGGACATCAAGGCCTTTCCAAAAAGAATTCTACACGAGTGAATAAAGCATTTTCGAAATTACCCCGATGCACTGTCGGGAATATCGGGATCATTAAAAGTAATTGATTAAATTTCGTTAAAAATTGCTCACATGTAAATAGGATAGTTGTATCCACTGATGACACAATGTATTTATAAAAAAAAAAAATCTGTATAGTGCGTAAAACTTACCTACGTACAGTCAAGTGCAAAAATACGTATCGATTTTATCCGCTCAAAAATATGTACCGAGACCTTATTCCGCCGACATAAAGTGCTATGGGACATATTTTTGATAAGTTGTACGCACCCATATTTTTACACTTGACTGTACGTTGGAGTCAGATCTAGTTACAATTCCAAAAAGTTATATAATAATGGCGTCAAATTATTTAATCAATGTTTATTATGTTACGCCATTTTATCGGAGAAAGAATTATGTTTTGTATATTGTTTAATGTTCATATATTTTTTATGTTTATCATAAAAGTCTGTTTGCTTGTGTATTAAACTAAAGATTAATAGATTCTCGGGTTACTATTTTTAGTTAAATACCTAAACTAATACACTTGTTTTGGACAAAATAGTTATTTTCTCTTATCATTATTTTCAAAAGGTGAAGATTGCGTTAATATTAAACTTAGAATTAGAACTATACACGATGTAACTGAAATATTATGTTTAGTTCCATTTACTTTCAATAAATATGATTTTATTTGTAAATTGTTGTTTCAATTAAATTCATAAAATATACATACATACATACAATAATCACGCCTGTATCCCATAAAGGGGTAGGCAGAGCACATGAACTACTACTAAGTTTCATTGCCACTCTTGGCAAAAAGGGGTTGTAAGAAATCCAAATTGTGACATTGCAGTGATAGGTTGCCAGCCTCTCGCCTACGCCACAATTTAACCCATATCCCACAGTCGACTTCTACGACACCCACGGGAAGAAAGGGGGTGGTGAAATTCTTAACCCGTCACCACACGGGGTTCTACTATTTCTCTCGCGATATCTCTAAGAGTTAGGGAGTTAATACAATTTATTTATTGAAACTTTATTGCACATCTAAAGAAAAATGTACAAATGGCTGACTTAATGCCAAAAGTTCTCTACCAGTCAAACAGAGGCATAATTATATGTACATCATTTTTTCCGAGTAACAGAAGACTTATATTACTCATAATTTTATGGTTAGTAAAAATATTAAAAAGTTTTAAGGTTAGTAAAGGAATAAGATCATTTTGTAGAAAAACTATACTATCATTTCGTCTCTTTTGATCTTGATCATGGATTAAACAGGAAAACTCAAAAACATAGTCAACAAATGAAACAAAGCGTTATAAAATTCTCCAGTCACATGTTTAGGTACATCCACGTATGGTCCGACTTCGTCTTCCTGGATTTCGTGGTCGTGGTAGAACCACTCGGGGAAAAGAGAGGGGGGACCGATGATGTAGTGCCACTGTCTTCCTACCGCTCGGACTATCAGCGAGGTGTGAAGGCCTTTGAAGTATAACTGAAATGAAGATATATTGATTTAAACTAAGTGTTAACATGCGTTTTCACTTAGTGTTCTGGTGCCGTACCCGAATAGCATTTCTGCGACGCGAAACGAAAACGAAACGAAAGGTAGTCTGGCTCTGTCGCGCCAATACGCAAAAGCGATAGAGATAGATATCTACGAGCGTCTCGTTTCGTGAGCGTTTGTGCCATTCGGCTACGCACCCTGTTCAGAACATTAAGTGGAAACGCAGCTTAAGGCCTGGGTGGACGTTCGGTTGGACGCGTACAGCGGGGTGGGCCCGCCCCCCGCCCTTGTTCACGCTATGCAGCGTCGACTCAGGACACTTGCATGAGTTTTATTTGTTTGATATGGCTATACTAGTATAACACAAAACTATATTAGTATAACTAAATACTAATGAGCGAAACAAAAATAGAAGAAAAAACTTTAGGAATCTAGATATACATCCACGCCGCATGACCCGCTTTACTTTTTAAATGTTTGAAAGCATCACCAAAGGCCATGGACTGGACACCAGCGGAACGACAGACTTCATGTCATCGTCTGTTCGCTGTGTTCTTATACACGGTGTTTCCGGTATCACTCAAAACCTCAGACACCCCAACTGATTTTTATTTTTTTAAACTCATCTAGTGTATTCATCTTTTAATCTGATCGTTACTTTTTTTTTAATTGAATTTTTAATTTTCTGTACAGCTCTACTTGACTTTTAGCTCTACACTCAATAAAATAATTGCTAACTACCATCATAAACCATAAGACTATTTATTTGTGTACGTTACTGCAACGACATAAGGTTTACCAATAGACAGCTAAGATGTCACTGTAAAACACTTTAAAGCTTTGTCACAGTAAACTTCAAATTGGACAGGTAATCGCAGTAAGCAAATAAACTCAATATTCAAAATGACAAGGTTGTAATTAGGTAAGAGTTCAATTTGTTATGACTTATGATAAACATTAAGATTGAACTGACAAACAACGTCAAACTAGTAGCGGAAAAAATAATCGTCCAAGTAACCGGCCAGTATTAATACCCCTAAATACTGAAAAAAGGTAAACAACCTCTAGCAATGCGATATACACAATGTTGTATTACGAGTACAATAGAATGGGCACGTAAAAATAACTAATAATACTAATTTAAATAAAAATATTACCCCCATCAAGATATAGCTCAATCGATTCTACTCTCGATTCTGAACAAACTGTTTCAGGTTTTTAGTGTTAAGTGAAACACGGTGTATAAAGCTAGGCTGAGACTTAGTGATAGTGAGGTTTGTTACGCAGTCGCAAGGTTGCAAGAGAAGCCCCGATAATCGAATGGCACCTACCTTTATCGAAGGCAGGCCCCGATCTGCATCGTCTATGTTCATTTCAGCTTCATCATGTGTAGTAAGACTAGAAAAAAAATGTTTGTTTAGGGTTGGTTTATTCTCAATAACAACTTTATCTGCCTTACTGGGACGCCATGATGTAAGGGATTTCTGGACTTCGAAGGGCCTTAAGTTTGTTCTTTTACTAGATTCGAATTCTGGTAGTGATAGACGGAAGTAGATGCCAGGCCAATTTCTTGTTTTCTGTGCTCTGTCACACAAGTTCAATGAGGAAAACACTGAACGCCAGATAGCAAAGGCAAAATCTGTTATCTGGACGCCATTACTTATTAGCGATATTGTACTTTACAGAGTCCCGCATAAGACTTCGCTTTTTGCGGTCTTTAGCATCTTTGTTAAGATTTTCTGAAGACGGGTAACCGTCTTCAATGTTGTCGGTTGTAAAGCCATCTGGCGGTGAAAAGGTTAATCTAAGTATTTCATTGTGACCTTGACAATACTTACGCGAATTTGTTTATAACTCTCATAATTTCAGCAAGCATAGCTTTCTCGTCGACTTTAAGAATGGGTCTCGACGGCTTCTTAGCTCCTTTGCTCTTCCTGGGCTGACGATGACTGGGACTGAAATTGGAATCGTTTAAACAACTATTACCCCCTTATTATTCATAAACGTTCTCTAAGTTATCAAGCCGATAAAGTTCGTTTGTCCCTTTCCTACGTATTGGTGTGACAGAAAGGGACAAACGGACTTTATCAGCTTGATAACTTTAGTGAACGTTTATGAATAAGGGGAGGGGGTTAGTAAATAAATACCTATCTATGTATATATTACTTCAAGTGTTTCAAGTTTAGGGATAAATATAATTTTCACATTTAAAACTAAGTATACTAAGTTTAAAATCTCTCCTCTTAAAATCTTTATTTAATGAAGTAACTGATAATTAAGATAGAACTTTAGGTACTTGATAAGTTCACCCTTCCTTGTCCCCCACATATCGGATCACAGCAAGTGCTATCACAAAGTCGTAAGGTTTAAAATTCAAAGAGCGGAACAGTGAACTTGTTAAAGTTGGTTTTATCATAAAATCAATTCCATCAGACAACATGAGGAAAAGAGTAACCAATCAAAATGTGCATTAAATACCTAAGTAGGTATTTGCCACTCAGGTAAATATTTCAATAAAATATGGCACTATTTAAAAAAAAGCGTCGATAAAGGCGGGGTCGTCGCTACTCTTGAAAAAGATCCTGTGAAATGGACCGAAATATGTCGAGCGTTATATCGACTTAATACGTGAGTAACCCGCTTAAAATATTTTTAAATATATTTGAGTTTCACGGGAGACGGGAGTTTTATAGTTAAGTAAGGCACTCTTTCATTTGTTTATAATAGTACATTACATCAGAGGCCGGGAAAATGAGGATTTCCGGCCAAGTGGGTATATACGGCCGAGCGAGCGTGCGAGCGAGGCCGGATAGGGATACGAGGCCGGGAATCCGTTTTCACGCCGAGGCATGTATAGTGCTCTGTAAATTCTCCACTTACACGTTTGGCACGAAATATTGTATGTATTATAATATATGTATGTAGGTATATAATATGTAAGTAGTATGTATGTGTAGGTATTATATGTATTATGTAGGTATATGCTTTTTAGCTACAATTAATTACTTTTAATTTAGTTTTTTTGCACCTCCTAATTAGTTAAAGTTATGAATACCACTTTTCCACTACCCAAAGGTTGCCTGGAAGAGATCGCTCTTTAGCGATAAGGCCGCCTGTTGTTTACCTCTGTAATAAAATTTATTGTAATGTGTGTGTTCCTATGTACATTTCTGAGGTTGTGCAATAAAGGGGATTTGTATTGTATTGTATTGTACTTTTCTCAAACATACAATGAAATAAAAAAAAATGCTCTAAAGGACAATATTTTAAAAAAAAAGTTACTTTGCAGGCCTAGGCCTAAAAAATAATATGAAATCCCTTTACAGTCCTCTCGAGTTGTTGCGCCCAAAAAGCGATACTTCCCAGCCCATTTTAAGGAACGTAAAGACAATATTTCATTGCATGTTTGAGAAAAGAGTATTTACGAGCTCATGTTAAAAATAAATAGATATAAATACTCTAAATACTCACCCATCGTTCAACTGACGACCAAACACCTCCCTGACCTCTTCTCCCGACACTTGTCTCAACCTCAACGAATCCACGTCTCTATTCAAGCCCAAAACCCAAGCATCCACACTCGGCACAGGAACGCTCAACTTAGGAACCTCTTGCAAACTGTTAAACGTTTCATGAAAAATATAATCATACTTTGGATTCTCTAGTTTCGCAAAAACAGTTGAAAAGAAGAAAAACGCTATTTTGATCATGGTTGAATGAGTAATGATACATATGGAAGACTGAACAACTAAATCAATAGAGTGTTTCTTTTTCTGTGATTCGTTGTGGTGTGTTAGGCACGGTGGTACGTCTTTATCGATGGTAAAGTATGACGCATTCAGGGTGCCGCTTCCTAGTCAGTTTTTGAACGGGCTTTGACCCTGTAACATCGATGGAGAGCCTATGAAGGCAAGTAGGTAATTGGTTTGCTTAAAGCAACAATGAGTTCATCAAAAAGCAGGTTTGAACGCGGCGGCAACGCGAATGCGTAACCAGTGGTGTAAGAGCCTGAAGGCTTTACTAAATCAGATGGGCCGAGTACTTGTTTGCCACCTAAGTAGGTATGTAGTATTAAAAGTAAAGCTGTTTAGGTCTATCTATTGTTATACATACACAGTTATGAGCACTAAAAGAAAGGTATATTTATAGTTGTGTTTTTGAAAATTTTAAGTTCTTTTTTGCACCAATATGACAAAAACAAAATTCAACATGACCCATTAGGAATAGTAGGACAAAAAGCTTATTATTTTCATGCAAGCTTATTTATTAATTAAAGATTAACTGTGTAAGTTATGTACTTAGGTACCTACTACATATTTCGATTAAAAATACGAATATATTATAACAAAATCTTTATTTATATACTCATATATCTATGTACATTATAATTATATCATGAAAACGCTAGCTCTCCCGCTAAACGCCCCGCTCTCCGCCCGAGTATTGGCCGCAGCCTTATCTTATGGAATGTAAGAATAACGTCACCGACCTAATTGAACACAAATTATGCACATAAATTAATACATCGAACACAACACTGCTTATTGATGTTTCTAGAACACTTGATTTTCATGATTCAGAGCCCAGTGTAAGAATAAGAATTTAGTTTAGTGCAAGGACGATTTAATACCGGGACTAAAAAAGCCCGTACAAAATAAGCGTACCCAAGAAATGTAGGCTTAAAACCAGATGGCGCTGAAACAGCGCCATCTAGCTTTTATTTTTTATAAGAACAAATGACATGCTTCTTTATTTTAACCCTTAAATGTACTCTATTGACAGCATGACAGCATTCAGAATTCAAATTTGAATAAATCTTTGTCACGGGTTATCACGTCAATACAAATTTAAATAAATATATATATAGGCATCATCAGTGCAGTTATGATAGTATTTAATAAGTGGCGCTAAAAAGTTGAGGTACGATTCTTAGTATGAAGATTGTAAATTCTGTATAAATCATCCTTGGTTTTATTGTAAAAACGTTATGTTCGTTTTCCAATAAATTTGTTTAGAAAAGTGAAAAATTCAAATAAAAGTGGTGAGTGAAATTAAAAATAAAAAAAATAAAAACAAAGGCGTATTTTAATTTTTAGCGGTTTTTGTAAATGATTTTAACATCATGCGAAATTATGTTTAAATCATTTAAATGTAATAAATAACTATTTTTCTAAGTATATTATTTTTGTATGTCCTTTCGTATTATGTACTTTGTATCTATTATAAAAATTTAATTTCGTGCAGGGCCTCCATATTCTTAAATAGCCTTCTTTCAGCACCCTTCCTTCCTCTTCTCCTAATAAAATCACGTGGTAGCGAACAAGTATAGCAAGGCCTTGGCAAACTGCACGATCTCAGAGCCTCCGAGCTTAGACTCCCCATACACGCGGTCCACGAACGTGATGGGCACCTCACCGATGGTGTAGTCTAGTTGGCGCGCTCTGTCAACAAAAAGTAAATAAATAGCAGGAATTTGACCCCACTGCAGTGGCGGCTGGTGAAAATTTCTGCTAGGCAACACCAAAGCAAAAAGAAACCTACCTTAACATTAGGTACTTTACTAGTAATCAATTTTAGGCAAGCCGGTGGGAATCGGCTTGTATGGACCAGCCGCTAGACTGTTAACTTCGAATGGGAAAAACTTGGAAATAAAAAGATAAAAAAAATAAGTTCAGCAGTTCTGCCACCATGAAGTATATCCTCAATTTTATTTATTAAAAAAAAAATCATGCAGCACACTTTTTAATTCTATGTTGATTTCACATGGAATGGCCCTGAAGTCAACAAAAACATAAAAAATCTTTGTTAACGTGATATTTAATTGCAACAACACAAAAATTATAAACACTCAAGGGCCTGAGACATATTTAAAACCACAGGCAAGAGTAACAACTTCAGTGCAAAATGCAAAAATAGAGGAGCATTGCACAAGACACCAGGCCGTTACTATATTTAATAAATTACCTCCAGATTTGAAAACTATTACTAAGTACATTTGAAACAGTTTTTATTGAGAGGGTGTTTTTATTCCATAGAGGAAATATTTGATATTTGATTTTAATATGTCTTAAGGGTTGATTTGTCTGTTTTTGTGTAGTTTTAAGTATTTGTTCCTCTTTCTTTTCATGTACTATTTTGTATGTTCAGACACAATGCTATATTGTTCATGAATTAAAGTACTATGACTATGACACGATCGGCCCCTATACAAATAGCTGAACTTATTTCTTCTATCTAAATCTAGTTCTGTGGTGAGTACAACTGTGGTTTCATTAAATATTTTATGTTAACGTGTATAAGCGATGCCAACCCTAATAATTGCTCATGGTGCTGGACCAAACAGAGACAAGTTACCCCGGAGAAACATTTTTTAGCACTTGTTAAGGCTTTTTATGTGAAATAAATAAATTATAACGGACCTGATAATCATTTCCATTTGGAACACATAGCCCTTGGACACACAACTGTCTATGAGTTTCTGTAGGATGTCCTTCTTGTACAATCTGCAAAAAATAAGATAAGAATAACAGCCAGCTTCACAGAGTGAGAGAGCTAAAGTTGCAATTCTGATAACATTTAGAGACTTTATATTATTATATTTTACATTATTTATATTTAAAGTGACTTACGGTGAAATGTCAGAAATCAACATTGTTTTCTGAATTTGGTCAACTATTGTGAAAGATTGCTCATATGATAACTCAGTGAAAACCCTATCTTTTGGCTGTGTTGCTGACACTATAGTACTTAGATTAGACATAAAAAAATGGACTAGAACAAAAGCTCTATTACCTAAATGACCCTGTCAAGTCAGAAGCCCCAGGCCTCAACAGCATCTGTGTGACAAAATTGGCACCGCGGGAGATGAGCTTCCGCTTGAAGTCCCAGCCATAGACCCCACCACCATCCTTGTAGCGAGTGCCGGAAACCACATCAAAGTCCTGCTTCCGTTGGAGCTCTATCATCTTTGGGATGAATTTAGGCTACAAAGTAAAAAGAGTACACCACTGACATACATAGAAGTTTAAGTTTATAATTTGTTTGAAATAAGAATTAGTGTCTAGAAGTCCATTATTTTAAGGTTTATGTATGTATGTATATATAAGCTTCATTGTATATAAAGGAAACAAAAGTGACACAGTTAAGTCAGTAATATAAAATGTAGGTGGATTTATCCTTTAATGGGATCTCTTCCAGTCAACCATTGAGGAAATGGGTAAAGTGAATTAACAATGAATGACAAATAAATTTAAAAACATACAACCACTAAAAGAATGAAATTCAAATTTTGTATACAATTACTCAAATACACCAATATAAATAAATAAATAAATTCTCATAAAATATATATTTATATAGACCAAAAAGTAAAATAAAGAAATTAAAAAGGAAGATTGTTATATGTTATTGAACTTTTTACTATACTGTAGAGTAGAGAACGCATGAACTTTATATTATTTAAATACGTACGTGATGACTAAGGTCAGCGTCCATTAGAATGATGAAATTGCCGGTGGCGTGCTTTATTCCGTGCATGTACGCTGTGCCTAAACCCAGCTTCTTCTCTCGAGGGCGCAAAACTATTTTACTGGATCCATATAGCTTCTGCAGCTGTTTGGCCACATCCAGTGTGCCGTCGGGACTTCCATCATCAATTATTATCACTTCAAAATCATAGCCACTGCAATAAAACGATACAAAAGCATAATAAACAAATTAAACTTGAGGAACGTATTTTGTCTGCTATACCTATTATTAAAGTTCTTTTGATGATTACCTTTTCTCCAGATATTTCATAATAAGCCATATTATAATCGGTAAGTTTTCCCTTTCATTGTATGTAGGCAATAATATTGAATATTTATCACTTTTCATGATTTCGGAATCCAAACCCGTGGCAGCCATGCTGTCAAATGTCATTCCACAGACTAAACAACAGATATCTGTTTACAACACGTTTACAACGTAGTGATGTTAAAAAACCGGTACAATGTAATCAGAAATGTATTTATGTATTCATGCGGGTACTTAATAGGCCGGTAAGGTTATAATAGGATATTCAATGTCATTTAAACGTAAGGCTTTCTTTCTTTTATGTTTTAAGATATTTTTCATTTAATTCTGTCGTAGATAAGATAAAATGATGCGACATGTTCTTTCTAGTCAAAAATACTAGCAGCAACAAAACGCAATTAACCTTCATACGTCAGTGACATGTCAACACGACTTTCGTTATCACTGATAGGACAACAGTTTCGGCCGCGCCGCTCTCTGACCACCCGTGTACTTTCTCTTGCCACCATGGAACCAAAAATTAGCCTCAAGGATGATCCGGCGTACCAAACTCTACAAAGTTTTTACTGTCTGAACCATGAGAAAATTAATATTCAACAGCTATTCCAACAGGACCCACAGCGGTTTGAAAAATTCAGGTAAATCTATGTTATTTACTAAAATAGTTACCTAAGGACTCTTATACGATTTACCCTAAATGTTCCTGACATCATATTTACTTATTTGCATGTCCTCTTATTCAGCCTTGATACTTTCATGGAGTTGTATAACATCAATTATAAAAGCTATATTCTTATACAACTTTAGATATAAGTTTCTTGAACTTCGAAGGTCACAGCTTTCAACTCAATGACAAGCTTTTCGTACCCCGAAATTGACCTTCATTGCCCTCAATGAGACTGAATTGGTAAACCGGCTAAATATGGTGCAATGTACTTTGTACTGGACTCTATAGGAGGTCTATTTTATTAATGACATGACATAATTCAGTTAAATTAAAACTGAGAGTAGGTAGTGGAATAACATTTTAGAACTATGTAGTAAAATAAAATGTTATGTTTACTTATCCTAATGCTACAAGGTTTTTGCTAGGGGGTTTTGATGCTAGTGCCATTTTAAATTAAATTGAAATTCATTTGTCCACAAAATTTAAAGACTAATGAAATGCTACTTTAGTTGTTTATATCAAAGTTAGATTTCCATTGAATCAATTGTTGGGTGGCAAGAGGTTAAAATAAATCACAGTCATATGTTATTGATATGTACTTTCAATTGGAATGTAAATTGAATAAATAAACTTTGTGGGGAAAATAAAAAAAAAGTTGTATTGATGAGTATGTAGTCAGTTCAATGAATGTTTAATTCTTTATCATAACAAGGTACAAATAACATATGTACTTGTACCTTGTTATAATAGACACATACATGTAACTTAACATCAAACTTCATCAACCTTATAGCAGACAGATAATCAACCTTATAGCAGAATGGATTTACTCAAGTTTGAAGTTAAGCGACACATAATATATGACAGTAAACAAATAAAAATGTCCTGAGTTTGTTTGTTTTAGAGTAAGTTTGCATGCATATATTTATATGCACCCTTGTCATATGTATGAATTACTGTATGTGTTCTAAATAAATAAATAAAAATATTTTAATTCTGAACTTCAACATTAAGCAAAGTTCCAATTCAACACTGCAAAACTAAGTCTGGGTCTAAACATTAAAAATTAAATACATTATGATGGGCAGTACAAATATTGCCATTTAATCAATCAATTCAATCAATCAACAGACTGGCTATGTTAGTTGTACAGGATAAACGTTACACAACATTACAAAGTTAGAAAAGATCAATGTTGATGATTGTCATTAAAATTGTTACTAGTAATTTCATTTGCATACTTTTTTTTTACACATATGGAAATTGGCAGTCTATTAATAACTTGTCTCTAACCATGAAAAGTTAAATTTGATCAACATTGCTTTATTCTCTTACTATGATTATCAGTCTCTGCCTGCCCACGCCCAACGATGGCGAGATCCTGCTGGACTACTCCAAGAACCGAGTGGACAACGCTGTCATGGCGCTCCTGCTGAACTTGGCACGCACCCGCGGCGTGGAGAAGGCCCGAGATGCTATGTTTGCAGGTACAGTTAGTTATTCATTTATTTAAAATTGTATGTCAATCTACAAGAATTCATATATGATTGCCAAGTATATAGGGACTTATAGTTTGATATGATTTCTATACGTATAGTAGTAGTAGTATATAATTAAGTAGTAAAAACTAAAAAGAGTTTTTTTTTCAGGTGAAAAGATCAACTTCACGGAAAACCGTGCCGTGCTTCACATCGCACTCCGTAACCGCAACAACAGGCCTATCTTAGTCGACGGAGCCGATGTGACCCCCGACGTCAATGCAGTGCTGGCACATATGAAGGAGTTCTCTGGTCAAGTCATCAATGGGCAATGGAAGGGGTAAGTTGTGTTAGTTACTGAATTTCATGGTAGATGTCGCTGTTAAGTTTGCTACATCGCGCTATTAAGATTTTTCTACAAAGTTATATAAGGTAAAGGGAAGTACGAGTAAGCAAAAGAGCCAAAAAAGAATGGCTCGGCTCATAAGGCCACTGCAAAAAAAAATGTAATTGAAAAGTAAGCCTATCATAATCGATGGAGCCAATGTAACCCCGGAGGTCCGGACGATAACGCGATTCTGGGGCACATGAAGGATTTCTCTGGACAAGTCATAATTGAGTAATGGAAGGTGCGAGTTGTGTTAGTTACTGAATTTCATGGTAGATGTCGCTGTTACAAGTGTTAGAACGGCTGCATCGCGCTATTAAGATTTTTATACAGACTGATATAAGGTGAAGTGTCTTGGTGGACGGAGCTGATGTAACTCCTTACTTCCACGCAGGGGTGTGTAATGATTGGTATAACTTTTTTTGGTATAGTAACATTTGACATAACAACATTTGGTATATTTTTAAAGGATATAATCACTCATTTGACAGAATTAACATTTGGTATAGCCACAAAGGATCTACTTTTATTTTGTATAATCATTATTTCGTATAACAATTATTTATAATAACCGCTATATGGTATAACTATTTATTCATATACGACTAGTATAATATAACTAGCAAACAGTATAAAACATTTCATGAATTAATTTTATTCTTTTTTTTTAAGGAATCACAGTTCTAACCTAACGTAACCTACTTTTCTGACAGTAGATGTGTTCAAGGGTCACAGTTCTAACCTAACCTAACCTATTTTTCTGGTAGCAGCGCGTTGTGTGTAGGGGTCACAGTTCTAAGTTAATCTACTTTTCTGGTAAATGATGGATCTAATTTATTGTACAATTTTTTTTATTCTAACTGTGCTTTAGAAATAATTCATTTGTGTTATACAATTTATTTATTATCGGAAATAAGCATTATACTAAAAGTATGTTATAATAAATATTTTTCGAAAAAATGATCATTATATTAAATAAGAATTATACAATTTGTTAGTATATTATTTGTTATGTATAGTATTAATTATATCAAATGATCGTTATAACGACTAAAAATATATCAAAAAAAGTTATATCGATCGATACGCACCCTCCACGCAGTACTGGCACATATGAAGTAGCTCTCTGGACAAGTCATCCGTTTGTGTTTCTTTTCGAGGGGTGCTACATAATCTACATGCAGTTCTACCACAATGGAGTGTACCATAGTACAGATTATTAAAGGATAGCCGACAAGCATGTAACACCGCCATAGTCCATAGAACAGGGATTGTTTCAACGGTTCGTACAGTCAACAACACAGCTATGAATACAAAGTGCCAAAAATATGCATACAGAATTTTATTTCCTGTAGATTAATGTGTTAAATTCCAAAAATATGTGTACAACATATTTTTGGAATTTTGTCTGTATTCACACATGTGTAAAGATCGCTTATGGACTAAGCTAGAACAACTGGAATGCTGATGTCTAAATTTGCTACTGACCTTTGATTTATTAATCAAAGTCCTAATCCATACTAATATTATAAATGGGAAAGTGTGTGTGTCTGTTTGTTTGTCCGACTTTCACGGCAAAACGGAGCGACGAATTGACGTAATTTTTTAGGTGGAGATAATTGAAGGGATGGAGAGTGACATAGGCTACTTTTTGTCTCTTTCTAACGCGAGCGAAGCCGCGGGAAAAAGCTAGTTATACTATAAATGGGAAAGTGTGTGTCTGTTTGTTTGTCCGTCTTTCACGGCAAAACGGAGCGACGAATTGACGTGATTTTTTATGTTGAGATAGTTGAAGGGATGGAGAGTGATATAGGCTACTTTCTGTCTCTTTCTAACGCGAGTGAAGCCGCGGGCAAAAGCTAGTCTTCTATAATGATTACGAGATAAGGCGTTGGAGGGGTCAAGCATCCCGTCCTGTTAAGTACCTAGGTGCTCCATACGAGTTCTGAATCTCTAATAATTAACTAATAGCAATGCAAATAACTGTCAAAATAGATTTGACCCATTTTAGTTGACGGTGCCGATGTCACGCCTTACGCGCCATTCTTGGCACAAATTGGTTTTGTGGACAGATTGACAGTGATACGGGAGGCGTGACGTAACAATTAGTTACAAAGCTTATATTTATGTGTAGAATATCAGAATAAGAATATGTTAATTAGCAAAATATTACACAGCAGAATATACCAGGGGTCCCGGCACTAAGGCTATGCCTGTATCGCAGGGAATCAGTTACAGTTAAGGTTATAGAGTTAGTTACACAATCCAGTCTACATATTAGTATCAAGTACAAACTTATAATAGAGTACAAGTATAGATATACGGTTTTAAAATTCTGGACTGATCATTGCCCTTTTAATCATTCAATGCGATTTTGAGTTGTTAACATCTAAATGGTCTAAAACAATAATAAAGAATAGAAAAGTTGTGTGGGAAAAATCGGAATAACAAATTAGCATTTTATTTAAGAATAGAATAAGAAAACATTTATTGACACACAAATAAATTGAACATTTACACAAAAATATTAAAAAAAAAATAGACACTTAGCATGCATGTCAAAAGGAACGGGCTCAGCATATTATGCTGCGCAGCCATTTTATTACAAATTTACTGCGCATCGCAATTTTCAGTCCGTCCCCTTTTCTGAAATTTAAAATGTCGGTATCCACTTAAGACCTTACCTTCCCATTGCCATCGTATAATGTAACGTGTTTAAAAATATCTAAACAAGCATTTTAATTTCTTCATATTGGAAGCATTCTTTGTCAAAAGAGCTGTAAAACTTTATACACGGATATTTGTAAACATCTTGACCGCTGGTAGAGACTGACCCCTTTATTCGTAAACGTTTATTAAAGTTATCAAGCCGATAAAGTTCGTTTGTATCCCTTTCCAATGTATCGGTGTGATAGAAGGGGACAGACGAACTTTATCAGCTTGATAACTTTAGTGAACGTTTATAAATAAGTAAGACTACTGTTTTAGTAACACCTTTAGCAATTTGTGGTGTTCCATACCTAATAGGTCCTTTTGTTTTGAGCATTTGCTATGTAAATGGACTCTTTTGTTATATAATAATACATATTAAAATTTTGAAAAAACCCCCGACCGCGACATAGTAGACCGATTTTCATGAAACATGGCTAAGAACACTCCCGACTAACTCAGCTTTCAGACAAAAAAACTAAATCTAAATCGGTTCATCCGTTCGGGAGCTACAATGCCAGACAGACACACACACAGACAGACAGACAAACAGACAGACAGACTGACAGACAAGTCAAACTTATAACACCCCGTCATTTTTGCGTCGGGGGTTAAAAACACATTTGTTTTAGTAACTTGTACAGAGAAAAGTCCAGCGAACTGTTTTTGCGTAACGACCTACATGCTTAAACTGTAATATGTTGTTATTAGGTACACTGGCAAGGCGATCACCGACGTCGTCAACATTGGTATCGGTGGCTCAGATCTCGGCCCTCTCATGGTCACTGAAGCCCTGAAGCCCTACGCCAACCATCTTAAGGTTAGTAAGAAATGCTCGGTCACAACTTTATTTAAGAAATAGAATGTTAGTATTTACTATATTTACTACAATTGTTTACGAAACACAAGTAAAATACTCCCTCCAATCCTTAGGGAGTACCTATTAGTAAAGCCATCTGGACATTTTGGACACCTTAAATTTTTAAAACTACACGATTAGGCTAGTTTCCTACTAGTCAAATCAGCTTCTTTTTATGAACTGTCAAAACGATATGCTAATATGGAATTTCTATGAAATACTGAGGAGTGACGTCACGGTCAATTCATTTACTTTATATCTTTCTCTTTGACTTATTAAATAGAAATTATGTTTAAACATAACTACTGTCCATAATTTTCTTCTAATTTATGTGGTGCTTTATTTCGTGCACTGCATACAATATTTTATTTTAAGTATAGGAAACTAGCCTATTTGTTCGAATTAAATTTTATTAGCATTTTAATCATATATTTTCGCGGACACATTTCATTTTATATTGATTAACGCGAATTGCACTCATAATTTTAGAACTAGAAGGGACTTAATCGCGTAAGGCCATTTTCACATTATCCGATCCGATATCGGATGTCGGAAGGATTTCAAATACTTCAGTAGAAAAAATCCAATATGGCGCCTGTAATGTATGGGATATCGGTCCGACATCCGATATCTGATCGGATAATGTGAAAACGCACTAACACTTACGTTTATATTTGACCCAACGTTTCGAACGCCACTTTGGTCAGTCTGCCCGTGACGACATTTCATTTCATTTTTCTATAAGTTACATGTTTTTTAACTAGAGATGCAACGAATAGTTGTTTGGCCGGCCGGAAATCATTTAATCAAAAATAGCACATCCGGTATCCGGTCGGATAGTACGTCACTATCCGGTATCCGGCCGAATATTAAAATAAGGGCCGAATAGGCCGGATACCGAATATTCGGTGCATCTCTAGTTTTAACCATGGAATATTTTGGTTTACAGTTTCTATAAAATGTATTAAATTGCAAATGGCAGAGTCAACACAGCTTACAAAGTCACCAGTAACAAAAAAATAATATTTACATCTCTTACAGGTCCACTTTGTCTCCAACATCGACGGCACCCACCTCGCCGAGGTGCTCAAGCGCCTGAACCCAGAAACCGCTCTCTTCATCGTCGCGTCCAAGACTTTCACCACCCAGGAGACCATCACCAACGCCACATCCGCTAAGAACTGGTTCCTTGACGCTGCTAAAGACGTTAGTATATCCAAAAAGTTAAAAAAAACCTCAATTTTACTTCAGACTTATATCTCTAAAACGGCTTAATCGATTTTTATAAAACATATCTTAAAATCAGCGCTAAAAATCCTGCTTCCGAATAAACAAAACCGCATCAAAATCAGTTCACCCGTTTTAGAGTTATAGTGCCACAAAGGACCCAGATCATTTCTAAGATATCTCAAAAACAGCTAAACCGATTTTGATTAAACATATCTTAAAACCAGTGCTATAGAAATCCAGCTTTCGTATAAATAATACCCTAAACTGTAAAGGTCAATTCAATATATATATATTTGTCCACAGCCATCAGCGGTGGCGAAGCACTTCGTGGCTCTGTCGACCAACGGCGAGAAAGTTACTGCGTTCGGCATCGACCCTAAGAACATGTTCGGATTCTGGGACTGGGTTGGTGGCAGGTAAGATGATTCATGAATATTTTTGAATTAAAGTATAATTTAAAATTTACACCTCCGGTTGATTTCAAAATGTGTAGGATCACTTGCTGAAAGACGGACAAACAAACAGAAACACATTTTCCCATTTGTAATATTATTATATAAAAATTATAAAACAATGTAAAATAATAATATAAGTGACGACCCCATCGCCCACTGGTTTACCAATCAGTCAACGCGGGGCAGCTTGTGGCGAGCTGTTGGGGAAGCGACCTCAATTACCCGAGTGCTCCTGGGGAGTTCTGTTACCCGTAAGGCGGGTGGGTGGGACAGTACTCTCTACCTCTGGCTTGCCTTGGCTGGCCGTCCAGAGTGGAGTCGTTAGGGCTACATGCTCCAGGGGTGGATGTGAAAATGTGTATAAGACGCGAGTTGGTACAGTGGCTTGAAAGCCACTGAGCAAAAAGCGGTGTACACCGGTCGATATCCTTGAGTTCTCACACCGGTGTTGCCCTTGAGCCATCTTGGATGTCGCTTTTTGTTGGGGCCCATCTTGTGGGGACGAGTCATCGGCTGCCGGAAATAAAATTGGATACCGTTTTATTTGGCAGGCGTCCGGTTTTTTATCCTATAGCCCAGTATTTAGTCCATCACTTTCATCCAATAGCCCAGTTCATTTTAGATTCCATTAACTCTCTAATAGTCCTTCCACCCTGGCAGGTGTTGCCTCTGCGTGTGTCCTATGATACGGGCAAGGGCAACATCCGCTCGGTGTACCCCGTACATTTCATTTAAGTGTCAAAAGGGCCGTTGGCTCATGCGCGGATCCGGGGGGGGGTCATGAGGGTCATGACCCCCCCCCTGGAGCCTAGGTTGGCCATACAAGTAGACCACGTGACCCCCCTCTGGGGCCTGGGCCTTTACCACGTGACCCCCCCCCCTGGGCACGAAGCTGGATCCGCGCTTGCGTTGGCTTCGGCCCCGCGCACGCCTTCCAAAGGTCCGGAACACCATTGTTCAGTGATTGATGGGAAAGACATAAGTATGAATAGTACTATAGGTACATAAAATTAATATAAGTAATATATTATTCAGGTATTCCTTGTGGTCTGCGATCGGCCTGTCTATCTCTCTCTACGTTGGCTACGATAACTTCGAGAAGCTTCTAGACGGAGCCAGCTATATGGACGAGCATTTCTGCACCGCACCTCTGGATAAGAACGTACGTTATAAAATTATGTAATGTAATATTTTGTTTGTATATTAATATAAATAATATAATATATTATAATAGTTTGTATACAAGTATCTTGTTTGGTTCGGTAGTTACGTTTGCTTACAAATCACCGATCGTACCTATTTATAAGGAACTAGCTTTTGCCCGCGGCTTCGCCTGCATTAAATTCGAAAACCGCGGAATGCTCCATACAAACTTCCACCCCCCATTTTAGAGAAGTGGGGTGTTAGAAAGAGACAAAAAGTAGCCTATGTCACTTTCCATCCTTTCAACTATCTCCGCTTAAAAAATCATGTCAATCCGTCGCTCCGTTTTGGCGTGAAAGACCGACAAACAAACAGACACACACACACACTTTCCCATTTATAATATTAATACATACATATATTAAATATTATGGATAGATTCTCTACCAGGCAACAGAAGTTTTTTAAAACCAGGTAGGACCAAGATAATTATTTTTTACTGCCAGAGGTGACTAGTGAAGCGCGGGTCTACAGCCAGATATAACATTCATATTTACGGCACACCTTGCATTATAGGAGTGGCGTTGAAAAGGTTTATAACTTGATTAGGAGATCAACTCTCCCAGTAAGTTTGTGTTTTAATCTACGTCGTTTGCACCTTAAGAAATAGGTTACTTGCCTCCTAGTCAAAGCAGCTTCTTTTTAAGAACTGTCAAAATGAATTTGAACGAAGTGCTAATATGGAATTAATATGAAATCGAATTGAGTGACATCACGGTCAATTCAGTTACTTTATATATTTCTACCTGACTTATTAAATAGACATTGGATTTAAAGTAACTTCTGTCCATGTTTTTTTTTATATTTATCTGATGCTTTATTAGGCTACTAGACTCGTATCGAATTTGGCACAATAAATGATTGTCTTCTGTAGTATAGGACATAAAATAACAATATTTATAGATTTTGGGTATTAAAAGCGTATGATGACTACGTATTTTCGATTAAAAATGTGTGTAATTTTTTATTAGGGTTCCGTAGCCAAAATGGCAAAAACGGAACCCTTATAGTTTCGTCATGTCCGTCTGTCCGTCTGTCCGTCTGTCCGTCTGTCCGTCTGTCACAGCCGATTTACTCGGAAACTATAAGTACTACAGTGATGAAATTTGATGGGAATATGTGTTGTATGAACCGCTACAAAATTATGACACTAAATAGTAAAAAAAAGAATTGGGGGTGGGGCCCCCCATACATGTAACTGAGGGATGAAAATTTTTTTTTCGATGTACATACCCGTGTGGGGTATCAATGGAAAGGTCTTTTAAAATGATATAAAGTTTTCTAAAAAACATTTTTCTTAAAGTGAACGGTTTTTGAGATATCAGCTCTCAAAGTCGTAAAAAGTATGTCCCCCCCCCTCTATTTTTATAACTACGGGGTATAAAATTCTAAAAAAAATAGAGGTGATGCATGCTAATTAACTCTTTCAACGATTTTTGGTTTGATCAAAGTATCTCTTATAGTTTTTGAGATAGGTTGATTTAACTGTAATTTTGGCAGGTGTATAAATTGACATAATAAGTTTATTATATTTGCTGCTACGGAACCCTTTGTGCGCGAGCCCGACTCGCACTTGGCCGGTTTTTTATTTTGGCCACCGAAAACGCTGTCAGCGATGTAGTGACGTCATCAAATTCGAACCTTACTGCATGTCAAAACAATCACTGACATGTTGAACTTTATGCCTTCATACTTAAAAAGTCAGAAAATGTTGTTTTCGAATAGAATGACCTGATACACAGATAAACTATAGATTAACAGGACTGTGTTGTTTTCGCCTGATTACGTAAAAGTATATTTTAAAAATATTTTTTGCTGTCCTAATAAAATATGATAATATTTTATTTCGGTTAATTGGACAGTACTCAATCAGCCTGTGTGGTGACGGGTTAAGAATTTCACCACCCCCTTTCTTCCCGTGGGTGTCGTAGAAGGCGACTATGGGATATGGGTTAAATTGTGGCGTAGGCGAGAGGCTGGCAACCTGTCACTGCAATGTCACATTTTCGTTTTCTTTCAACCCCTTATTTGCCAAGAGTGGCACTGAAGCTTTAGTAGTTTCATGTGTTCTGCCTACCCCTTTATAGGATACAGGCGTGATTGTATGTATGTATGTATGTACTTAATCATATAAGACAGACTTTAAAAAAGGTCAAGTAGTCTTTTCGTGCATGGTATAAAATATTTTAAGGACAGTCAAGTACCCTATTATAGTTTCTTTAATTTTATGCACAGGCGCCCGTGATCCTAGCTCTTCTGGGTATCTGGTACAGCAACTTCCACGGCGCTGAGACCCACGCTCTCTTACCCTACGACCAGTATTTACACAGGTAACTTTTATTCTCCGCATCAGATAGTCGAGAGAAGCTCACAGTCACGCGACGCATGGCAAGGAAGCAAAGAAGTGGAAGCATGGGCACACGTTGGGCAGACAGAATAACGTCTGTGACAGAGACCACTTTGCAGGCTAGCATGCACCGGGCCCAGGATCGAGTAGCGTGGAGAGTACTCGTGAAAAGTGTCCACAGTCGTCACGTCCCTTGGCCATGAAGATACGACGAAGAAGTACTTTTATTCTAATTTGATTTTATCGTCCCCACAAATTCGGACCTCTTTTCGTAATACAAATTTAAAATAGGGTCAAAAATACATGGGGTTCAAGCGCCCATGTACTTTTGAAAGAGCTGAGCGCAAAGTTCATAGAAACATCCGGTGACCAGAGCTGGCGGCTTTCTCTCGCAACGCATTGCTATTCAGCGAGGGAATGCTGCCAGCATCTTTGGCACAATGCCGCGGGGGCCCTATTTAGATATATTTTCGTTTAGATTAGTTTTTAATTTAATTTTAAGTTGTTTTTTTTTAGAGTTAGCTTGTTATTTAAGTTTTATTACCTTAATAAAGTTTACACTGCTTTGAGACCTAAAAAAAATTTAAAATTACGAAGTTTTTTGTACAGGATACACATCCATGGCGTCTTTGGTCGTTATTTATTACAATCTAAATGAAGTTTAAATTCACGTTGGAAACAGGTTTTTCGTTGCCATGCCATTATTTGATTTATTTTCCAATAAAAGTTAAGAGGCAAGTGATGTCTAGTCATTTATTACTCTTTTTTAAAATATTAATTTGGTATGCCTCTAAAGCTGAGTTTAGACGTGCAAGTTTTGAGACGCAACTATAGGTAAGAGTGAGTGGCAAATATCTGCATCTCTTTCTTGCATATACTTTTGTTTCAAAACTTGCTGCAATAACTTGCACGTCTAAACTCAGCTTAATTCACGCTACAATTAAAACAAAACGTATTTCTCTCTAGATTCGCAGCGTATTTCCAACAAGGTGATATGGAGAGCAACGGCAAATACGTAACACGGAGCGGACAGCAGGTGAACTACTCCACCGGCCCCATTGTATGGGGAGAACCGGGGACAAACGGGCAACACGCCTTCTACCAGCTCATACACCAGGGAACTAGGTAAAATATAATCATGCTCCTAATATAGAACCCTGTGGTACTCCTAATGCAATAAGATAATTATTTGATTTATTTTCCAATAAAAGTTAAGAGGCAAGTGATGTCTAGTCATTTATTACTCTTTTTTAAAATATTAATTTGGTATGCCTCTAAAGCTGAGTTTAGACGTGCAAGTTTTGAGACGCAACTATAGGTAAGAGTGAGTGGCAAATATCTGCATCTCTTTCTTGCATATACTTTTGTTTCAAAACTTGCTGCAATAACTTGCACGTCTAAACTCAGCTTAATTCACGCTACAATTAAAACAAAACGTATTTCTCTCTAGATTCGCAGCGTATTTCCAACAAGGTGATATGGAGAGCAACGGCAAATACGTAACACGGAGCGGACAGCAGGTGAACTACTCCACCGGCCCCATTGTATGGGGAGAACCGGGGACAAACGGGCAACACGCCTTCTACCAGCTCATACACCAGGGAACTAGGTAAAATATAATCATGCTCCTAATATAGAACCCTGTGGTACTCCTAATGCAATAAGATAAAGTGTGGACCTAAGATGCAACCCTGTGGTACTCCTAATTTTACAATAACTGAACTATTCCACCGGCCCTATCGTGTGGGGCGAACCGGGGACCAATGAACAGCACGCTTTCTACCAGTTCATACATCAGGGAACTAGGTAAATAATATATGTATAATAGATCTAAAGTACACTAATGGGTCTAATATAGAATCCTGACGCCACGAAATATCACGTAACGAGGCATTTTTATTATTTTAATTGACTTCAACTTACACAAATTGACGGCAGAAAGCTGCAAGCTGCGATTAAACACGGACAACTCAGTGGATTTTACTGAGTTTATTTGACACAATTGACAGCTAAGTAGATACGTTTGCTTGATCCAAACTCGATCTAATTATGGTATAAGTTATAACAATTAATGATGTATTCTTTGCTAGGCTGATCCCGTGTGACTTCATCGCTCCAGCGCAGACCCACAACCCGATCGCTGGCGGTCAGCACCACAAAATCCTCCTCGCCAACTTCCTGGCTCAAACTGAGGCGCTTATGAAGGGCAAAACTGCTGACGAAGTAAGAATTTATCATGAATTTACATCTTCTAGAATTTCACCACCCCCTTTCTTCCCGTGGGTTTCGTAGAAGGCGACTGTTGGATATGGTATGAGTTAAATAGGCTAGTTTTCTACTAGTCAAATCAGCTTCATTTCCTAATATGGAATTACTATGAAATACTGAGGAGTGACGTCAAGGTCAATTCATTTACTTTATATCTTTCTGTTTGACTTATTAAATAGAAATTATGTTTAAACATAACTACTGTCCATATTTTTCTTCTAATTTTGTGGTGTTTTATTTCGTGCACTGCATAAAATATTTTATTTTAAGTATAGGAAACTAGCCTATTGTGACGTTATTCATACAAGCAGGCGGTTATAAATTACGACCGGTTTTTGACGTAGTGCGTTATTATTTGTTCCGTTGTATATCCGAGGTTTCCAATAGAGAGTACGTCGAACCGATAGATGGCGCCACCGTTCGTTGTAAGTCGCTCCGGAGTCACCCCGCCGCGATGTTGGTAGTCCCGTTTTCCCCCACCGCAACAGAAGGCTCCGCGCGCGCGCCCCGACTCGCCACCAGCTACCCACATTGTTTCGTCGAACGCCAAAGAGACCGGTTGTCGCGTATTCCGTTCGAACATTTTTACAGCATGGTGTTTCGAAATTAATTTTTCAGTACAGATGGTGTTTTTTTTACGCACTAGTGCGAGAAGTGGTTCATTATATGCCAGGTCGAAACTTCGGAGGCTCATCTGTACTGAAAAACGTCGTACGATACACGTGCGAAAAGGAAATTCGTAACTCGTGTCGATTTAAAACACTCCCTTCGGTCGTGTTTTAATTTATCGCCACTCGTTTCGAACTTCCTTTTTTACGCACTTGTATCGTAATGTACTATTTCAGTTTTTATTTCCTTCTTACTTCTGGTCAAACCAGAGTTATTCGTGTTTTTTATTTAAAAAGTGGCTTATAACAGTTCGGAATTTATCACAGGATTAAAGTTAATTCAACTTAGAAGAATACTTTTTTTATTTACAGGCGAAGGCTGAGTTAGAGAAGTCGGGCATGGCACCCGAAGCCGTAGCCAAGATCCTCCCGCACAAGGTGTTCAAGGGCAACCGGCCCACCAACTCCATCGTCGTCAAGAAAGTCACGCCCTTCGTCCTTGGGGCACTCATTGGTGAGTATACAACGGATATCTGTGCTCCTTCGTCGGGGTGGTGTAGTGGTTGATCACGTCAGCCGCGTTAGCTGAAGCCCCGGGTTCGATTTCCGGCTTTGCCACCAGTGGGCTTGATCGCTGTTTCTTTAGTGTATGGTATATATTTTAGTTAGAATTTATATATAGTAGTCTACTTAAAAAACACAAAACCAAAAAATATTTTATAAAATAATTTGATTTGTTCCTTACATCGATAGATGGCAGCACCATCTCTCTCGCTATATCGTTATCCTGCAAAAAGGATGTGTGTGTGTGGATTGAGTGAGCACCTTCCGAAAATAAAAAAAAATATGCTGATCATTTAGTAAAAGTTCTAAAACAATTGTAAAACGAATCTCTGAATTTGTAAAAAGATAAATCAAAAGATACAGCCATTAACATGTGCTCACTCAGTTCTCACAAACTACCAACGAAAACAGTGAATATATTCATTTAACATATAATATTTATATACTAACATTTAGTAAAAAATAGGCCAACCTACCTCTATAAATATTAGATCACCTAGTGACGTATTAAATTTTTTACAAATAGTTTCTTATGCTCACTCAATCCACACACTTTTGAAAAGCCGAATTTTGATGAAAAACATAAGATTTAGACCGCTATTATATGTGTATAGTTTAGTAAAAGTGAAATGGGAATTTGTAAAATACAAAACGAACCACTAACGTGTCAGGTTTTTTTATAATAAATTTTTGTAAGTGCTCACTCAGTCCACACGTTTTGAGAAAGTTAAAAATGTAAATATCTTACGATTTGTAGCACCTAAGACACTCGAAAGTACTTCAACATTTAGTAAAAATTTTTACTAAATATCCACCATCTAATATTTTATATTCGTTGTCTAGTTTTAAAGATATTCAGACATAACTTTTCTCATACAAATGTATCAAGTAGGGTGACCACACTATGTCGGCTCCTGATTTTCCCCACCTTCCCATTGTCATATTGAGATTGGGGAGTTTCGTTCGTTTAATTTTGATAATATTAAACTAATACCATATTAATTATCCATCTGCAAACTGTTTTTAGGTTATGTTCTTGGCCTAGTGATGATGTGTATTGTGTAATTTTTATCGACGTCAGGATAATAACCATATCGACATGCATGCATTAAAAAGGACATGAATGATAATTGGTAAGAAACAAAGAATATAATACTTCACTAGTAAGAAACCAGAACCTGGTAATCTAATCGCGCTAACAGATGAGCGTACCGGATTTGTAAGTGGGAGCGAGAAATAGTTATTCTTTTCTCGCTCCCACTTACAAATCCGGTAAACTATTATCAAAATTGAACGAAACTCCCCAATCTCAATATGACAATGGGAAGGTGGGGAAAATCAGGAGCCGACATAGTGTGGTCACCCTGCTTGATACATTTGTATGAGAAAAGTTATGTCTGAATATCTTTAAAACCAGACAACGAATATAAAATATTAGATGGTGGATATTTAGTAAAAATTTTTACTAAATGTTGAAGTACTTTCGAGTGTCTTAGGTGCTACAAATCGTAAGATATTTACATTTTTAACTTTCTCAAAACGTGTGGACTGAGTGAGCACTTACAAAAATTTATTATAAAAAAACCTGACACGTTAGTGGTTCGTTTTGTATTTTACAAATTCCCATTTCACTTTTACTAAACTATACACATATAATCTTATACTATTAAACGAGCAATTCTTGTATATTTATTTATTTATTTATTTATTTATTTATTTATATATACCGACGATCTCGGAAACCGCTCTAACGATTTCGCTGAAATTTGTTTTGTGGGGGTTTTCGGGGGTGAAAAATCGATCTAGCGTAGCCTTAGATCCCGGAAAACGCGAATTTTCGAGTTTTCTTGAGTTTTTCTTTCGCATTTGTAAACGTAAAATATGGTCCTTAATTTCGCCGCGCGCGCATCGATTCCGCGTAGCTCAGTCGCACGAGGTCGGTCTAATGTACGCAGATAGATCGTAGGTGTCAGGGTTTCGAATCCCGGCCAGAAATTAAGTTTTTGTTTTTTGTCTTTTTTTTTGTTTTTGTATTTATAAGAGTTTTTTTTTTATCTAAAGACGTGATATATTAAAATAGAACCGAGCGAAGCTCGGTCGCCCAGATATTAGCGGTCTAAATCTTATGTTTTTTATCAAAATTCGGCTTTTCAAAAGTGTGTGGATTGAGTGAGCATAAGAAACTATTTGTAAAAAATTTAATACGTCACTAGGTGATCTAATATTTATAGAGGTAGGTTGGCCTATTTTTTACTAAATGTTAGTATATAAATATTATATGTTAAATGAATATATTCACTGTTTTCGTTGGTAGTTTGTGAGAACTGAGTGAGCACATGTTAATGGCTGTATCTTTTGATTTATCTTTTTACAAATTCAGAGATTCGTTTTACAATTGTTTTAGAACTTTTACTAAATGATCAGCATATTTTTTTTTATTTTCGGAAGGTGCTCACTCAATCCACACACACACAAAAAGGATTCATATATTAGGTGTAAGCACAAATTGCTTGCCCTTAGAGTTGGTCAAAGGCGCCTAGTCTTCCGAGATAACATACACTAGAGAATTTTCGACGGGTACCTCGGCGGTCGGGGTGGTGTAGTGGTTTATCATGTCAGCCGCGTTAGCTGAAGACCCGGGTTCGATTCCCGGCTTCGCCACCAGTGGGCTTGATCGCTGTTTCTTTAGTGTATGGTATCTATTTCAGTTTATAATTTATATATAATAGTGTTACTACTCTTACTCCGTTGGCTCAGTGCCCCAAAATGAGACTTGGCCTCCGATACAAGACATCGCCATTTTTCTCGGTCCTGCGCTACCTCTCGCCAATTCTTGACTTGGAGTTCGCACAGATCCGCCTCCACCATGTCGCTCCAGCGATACCCGGGGCGTCCGGCAGGTCGTCTTGCTTGGCGACCTAGGTATGCTCTTTTCACATTCCGATCCTCATCCATCCTCTCGAGATGGCCCAACCAACGGAGTCTGTGTGCTTTAGTCTCTCCTATGATGTTAGGTTCAGCCACTAGGTCTTCGATTTCACTGTTCCTAAGGATTCTCCCAGCTTTCATCCGGTCTTCGTTTGGGGCCCAATATTTTCCGTAGGATCTTCCTCTCTGCAACTAGCAGTATATTCTCCTCTTTAAGTGTCAGTGTCCAAGCTTCACATCCGTAGGTTAGAATCGGGCGTATACGGTCTTGTTCGACGACCGGTCTGGCTCAGTCGGTAGTGACCCAGCCTGCTGCGCCGCGGTCCTGGGTTCGAATCCCGGTAAGGGCATTTATTTGTGTGATGAGCACAGATATTTGTTCCTGAGTCATGGATGTTTTCTATGTATATGAGTATGTATTTATCTATTAAAGTATGTATATTATCGTCGCTTAGCACCCATAGTACAAGCTATGCTTAGTTTGGGGCTAAGTTGATCTGTGTAAGGTGTCCCTCAATATTTATTTATTTATTTATTTGTAGATTCGGATCTTTGTGCTTCTAGTTACTGTTACAACTTAAAAAAAAACTCAAAAAAAAAAATTGATTTGTTCCCTACATCAAATGCAATTACTTTTTGTAGTGATACAGTAGCCATCATGTCGCGCGTTCGCATCGACCCATAGTCGCGATGCGGCCGCTAAAGTTGGCTCCTAAATAGAGAGGTCATTATGCATAGTATCACATTTTGGCCAGCTCTGTTCATATCTATGAACTTTCACAAATCCCTTGGTATTTCGTAAATTATGCAATTTTATTGCTGATAAAGACTCAGATATTGGACAATTTTATTGAAGTAAATGCACTTTTCTTGTGATTATCAAGTTGTTCAAAACCTCCTTAATAATTATAAGTATTATAACAAGCATTGTAATATTTTGCAACATCTTACTTATCGATTTCATGTTATCGACAAATACTCATGACTATTAATTTTTTTCTTTGATATTTTTGATTGGGGCGGCCGGGGCCCATTCTCAAATCCTGGGGAGCGCTAAATTCGTAATTTTTTAGATTCCGTAAAACCTGACAAAAAATCTCTATTTCTCTTGTCTCATATTAATTTTCTCTCTCTTCCAGCTATGTACGAACACAAGATCTTCACCCAAGGCGTGATCTGGGACATCAACTCCTTCGACCAATGGGGCGTGGAGCTTGGCAAGCAGCTAGCCAAAGCCATCGAGCCGGAATTGGCTGATTCTAAGCCAGTCTCTTCACATGATGGATCTACTAATGGGCTTATTAACTTCTTGAAACAAAACTTTGCTTAGATTTAGTACGACTAGTTTGGCTTGGCCAGCAACTATCCAGAACTATAGAGTCGAATATCGCCGATTCCAAGCCAGGAACATCACGTGATGGGTCTTAACTATCAACTTATTGAAAAATAACTACCTTTAGATGTATTTATTGTACCATATCGGGCCCGACAATTAATTTGGAGTTGAGGGTAGCTTGATATTAATAGGACGTACAGCAAATGAACAATGATGAATACCACATAAGTAAAATTACTCTATGTAATTTTAAATATCGTAGTGGGTTTCGAAATATTGTCTTGTTGATATTCATTTGGCGAAATCATTGTACGGAAAATTCGTTGAAAAACACTTATATAATCAAATTTATACTAATGGGTATATTCTAGCATAATTTTATATAACTTTTGTCAAATATTGAAATTGTTTTTGAAGAAAAATCTGTCTATCTGGTGTTACATGTTAGCTTTATGAAACGGGCCCCTAGTACTCTACGGAATAAATATGTACTTATAGCTTGTTTATGGTACAACCAGCAGTTGTATTATCCATGTTTATGCATTCTCTTAAGAGTAGGTGTTGCATTCAATATTTTGCACTTACTGCCAATTTGCTTTTCAACAAATCAAATTTTATTTTTATTTTGAAGCTATTTATTTTTGTGAACGTTTACTGAATATATTTTTTCTGTTTTTATCGCTTCGATGAAGTATTACGTAGTAGCTGTTAAGTATAGCTTGTATATGACACTGTCAGATCTTTAATATATTTTAATGTATGAGATAGAATGTTGCTTAGATTGATGTATGTTAATATTTCTATAAATAAATCACTGTTTTTGATTTTTACTTGTTTCAATACCATAGACAAATAAAAAAACGAGTTACTTATGAATTATGATTTAATACTAAAAATACAACTAAATTCAAGAAATTACTTAACAGTACCAGACCGATAATTGTACGTTATTTGACAGAGACCAAATGCAAAGAAATAAAATCATTCAGATCTAAAACACATTTAATCTAGTAAAAGAACCAGTTAAAAAAATAAAAAGGTGGTAATTTACGTCTCATACATTTTAAGTGGCATCTATAGGGTTATATTATATGCCATATCTCTTATAAGGAAACGGATTATACGTAGGGTGCATTGGGGTAATTTCGAAAGTCGTCTAATTTCTAAAATCACATAAAAATCACCATTATTTCCATCATATCAAGATTCCCCTTTCGAAATTACCCGAGCATTTCTGTGCTTCGAAATTACCCCAATGCAGCCCACATAATAATAACACGTTTTTTAACATTTGCCGCAGTATTTTACGCACTTATAAATTTACATGGCTCAACTTAATTATGTGCAAGTTGCGAAAACTTTCCAAAAAATTCTTAAATTTCTTGAAAGATTCACGAAAAATACAGGGAATTTAAATTTATGAAATGGAAAGTTTCCATCCATACTATTGTCCATACAAAGTATGGAAAGTTTCCGAAGTTTTCCTATGTGAAAATTTCAGAATTTTAGAAACTTTCTATCGGCACATCAGTAGCTCAACGTAACTCTTGTCGTCAAACACTATGCAATCCTTTCTGATGTGATATGACGTCTGGCAGTCCCAACATCTAGCAACACTAAACAATAGTTACTTAAACACTACTCGAAGTACTTGATGTTTATTTCGGCTTGCGTCCTCTCCCGCCCGTCTTCGCTTTCTTGTTGGCTGCGTTCTTTTTCTCTTCCTCTGCTTTACGTTTGGGGTTCGGCGTTGTTGATACCTGGAAAACAAATTAATATTGTTCATTCATTAAGAAAAAAAAGAACTTGGCTTTTCCTAAGAGTAGGGATTATAAGTAGATACGTAACTAGGCTACTGAAATAATTAATATTAGCATAGTAGAAGTTAGAGTTACATAGTTTACTGCTCAGAGATCAGGGGGGTTACCATGACGTGCTAAAGCCGTTCAGTTTAGGTTGAGAAAGAGGGACGGAGCTATGTAACTGCTATAGCTGTGTCCCTTTCTCTCAACCTAAACTGAACGTCTTTAGTACGTCATGGTAACCCCCCAGCCTGTTAAATTATGCTTGGTACAGTTAGCCAAACAAGTGGTTTACCACTTTTCGACCGTAGTATGCACTTAAAAACAGAGTCCAAAAGTGGTAAACCACTTTTTTGGCTGACTGTACAACTGGGCTTAAGGCACTGGTCCCGGCCGATAGCTCATCGCTTACTCGCTCGCTCCTGGTGGGACCAGTGCCTTAGGATTTCGAAATGAAAATTATAAGAGAATAGAGTACCTTAAAGAATCCATCCAGCCTGCCTTGTGTGGTGGTGGATCGCGCCTTCATGAGTTTCTTGGCCCCGTTTCTGACTCGTTCTTCATTAAACTGCTTGTCTCCGCAGAGGAACTTTACTAAGCCTTCCTCATCGGGGTCTGACCATTTTAGCTGAAATTTAAATTACACATATATTGACCATTTTAGCTGAAATTTAAATTACACACTCGAATTTGGGGCTTGTGTCTGGGACCCACACGAGAGCAAGTATACCCTCATGATAGAGAAAATCCAGAGGAAATTTGCTCGTTTCCTTTACAAGAGGAAGTTTGGGTTTTACCCTTATCTCTATCCTTCTTTGTTCGTCAGCGGCATGGTCGGGTTGGATACACTAGAGTTGCGGAGGAAAATGTTGCTCCTGGGGCATTTTTATAAGCTACTGTGCAACCAAGTATCTAACCCGACTGCGCTAGCACGGATAGGTTTGTCTGTGCCGCCCCCTCGCCGGCTCGGAGTGGAAGGGGAGGGCGGGGCGGTGGTGTCGCGGCGGCGCCGGCGCCTGTTCGCGTGTCCGTCGACGCGCACGCGCCCAGCCGCAAACGCTCCCTCTGCAAGAGCTATTGCTCTTTTAAATGACATGCATCTGCAGCTACCCGATGCCGATATTTTTTTTGATCCACCTTACCAAATTATGAAATGTATTAATGAATTTTTGAATAGAATGTAATGAAGGTACCTATATATTAGTTTTAGTTTACTTTATGGATTAATATAAATTTTTTTTTTTTTTTGACATTACTTATTATTGATATTTTATTTGCTTGTTTGTTTATAATGTTTAATTGTTGTATGTTTCTAATGTATTGACATGTAATTTAGTATTGTATAAAGTGACTTGTTTGTATATAAATATTATTATGTAATAACCTAACTTTTAAGCGCTTGGTGTTAACTGTAAGCTTATCTGTGAATAAATAAATTGAAATTGAAATTGAAATAGGTAAGCTGCAAATATTCTAACTATTCTAAGGGTGGCTTTCCACCAGAGAAGTGCTACGCTGCTATGGATGCGTCTGATATCTTCCAATCATGTTCATTGGTCCACATAACATAGCACTGGTGAATATGGGTTCAACTAAGCTATGACTTTTATATGGAAAGATGCGTGCCCAGGATTAGGGTTGCAAATAGAAAAAAAAAACCAAATGTTTTTTTTCAGAAATGATAACGTGTAAATCTTCAAAATAAGTTTAAATTCTGAACGTAAACACGATATTTACCTCAATATCCTTAGGATCCGTGACCTCGGGCTCTATAAACAGCCTCCTAGCGTCTGCGTAGTCCCAGTTTTCTGGCGGCGGGTACTTAGTCGTGTCGATGTTCTTCAATATCTGTCATATCAGCGTTAAATAAATAAATAAGCTGAGTTTAGACGTGCAAGTTATTACTGCAAGTTTTGAGACAGTAGCACACCTCGGACACTGGCGATCAAATATATTGAAAGAGGCGCATTCCTACCACACAGTCTTAGCTCGTGTAGGTGAACGCGTACTATGCTTGTATGAGTGAAATATGACAGGTCGACTGTTCGTGTTTTTGACAGGCGGTAACTGTGAGGTAACCGAGAGGGGGTGGGCGGCACTTTCAGCGGGGAGCGGGAGTGGCCATACTGTACGAATTGTACGATAGTACTCTTTATTATACTGTGACAGTAGTATATGTAAGGAAGAGATGCAGGTACTTGCCACTCACTCTTACCTATAGTTGCGTCTCAAAACTTGCTGGTCTAAACTCAGCTTTAAGTTACTTGTAAATCATCATCATCATCAATATGATTATCTTTGCATTGCCTTTGACGAATGGTCTACTTTTGCAACTAATTCTGAAAATTTTGACTGCTACCTGACCTTCTAACCAAGAGCACAGTATAATAAAGAGTACTATCGTATAGTATGGCCACTCCCGCTCCCCGCTGAAAGTGCCGCCCACCCCCTTTCGGTTACCTCACAGTTGCCGCCTGTCAAAAACACGAACAGTCGACCTGTCATATTTCACTCATACAAGCATGTTCACTTACACGAGCTAAGACTGTGTGCTAGGAATGCGCCTCTTTCAATATATTTGATCGCCAGTGTCCGAGGTGTGCCAAGAGGGTAGACTAGGCCTTATTATCCCAATGTATTAATCGCAATAAGGCCCAATTCCTTCCCTTCGTAGGACAAATACTGTGATTAGTTTCCAAATCGAACCTCAGTCTCTCATAAGCCGTGGCAAAATGCCGAAATAACTCAAGGAAAAAGAAATTTATACGTCGGAAATGAAAAATAATACGACGAAAATGGTATTTATTAGACATGATTGTGGAGGGATTTAAAAGTTGTTACCTCGTCTAGTGTGCGGTGTTGTCTGATCAGTTCGATGGCGCGTTTGGGTCCCACGCCGCGGATGGATCCACAGTAGTCGCAGCCCAATAAGATGCAGAGGTCAATGAACTGTGAACAACCAACATTACCTTAGGGACCGTCCCCACTCAAGAGACGCATGTCCTGAGGCGCGGAACGGACGTCCGCGCCACGCTGCCTGAATGTAATTTAAAAAACGTCTCCTCAGTACATTTTGTATAGGAAGGACGTAAGACGCGCCCCCAGGAGCCCGGCGCGCGCCAAGCGACGTCTCTTGCGCGTCCTTCCTGTACAAAATGTACTGAGGAGACGTTTTTGAAATTACAGGCGGCGTGGCGCGGACGTCCGTTCCGCGCCTCAGGACCGTCTCTTGAGTGGGGACGGTCTCATACCTCTTCGTCACGAGTACACTACACCTGCCAGAGTTGTGGTCGTGTTTGCCGCTCCCGTATTGGCTTACACAGCCACGAAAAACGTTGTTGCCCCCCCTGACACTGCTTGAATAGTCTGTTAGAGACTTGAAGGCCGATGATGATATAACATATTATAAAAATTAAAATTTTGAAAACCCCGATATAGTAGACCGATTTTTATGAAATATGGCCAAGAACACTCTTGACTAATTCATTTTCAAAATTAAAACTAAATCTAAATCGGTTCATCCGTTCGGGAGCTATGATGCCACACAGACAGACACGTCAAACTTACAACACCCCGTCGTTTTTGCGTGGTGGAAAATAGATACCTCATTGTGCTTAAGCTCTAATCCGTCTAGTACTCTTTCCAGATGTATCTCCTGAACTGGCATTTTCCTCGCCTCGGAGAAAGTCAGGTGACGGAGCAGCACGTTTGCTCCGAAGGTTAGCGCGTCCATATCTTCTGTGGCTGTCGCAAACACTTTGCTGGCTTTTACCTAAAATAGAAATATTATGAATTTATGGTAGGCTTTGCGGGACCTGGAATGAGTTGCTAAATTAAATCTGGATACATAAATCTATTTAACTGAGCGCTGGTGGCATAGCGGTAAGAGCGTGCGATTTTCGATCCGGAAGTCGGAAGTCGCGGGTTCGAACCCCGGCTCGTACCAATGAGTTTTTGGAACTTATATGCGAAATGTCATTTGATAATTGTCAGTCGCTTTTCGGTAAAGGAAAACATCGTGAGGAAACCGGACTAATTCCAATAAGGCCTAGTTACAGTAGTTACCCTTCAGGTTGGAAGGTCAGATGGCAGTCGCTTTCGTAAAACTAGTGCCTACGCCAAATCTTGGAATTAGTAGAATCCTCCCTGTATTATCTCGGCATTGGGCGGAGGCGGGTCCATGTGCAAGTGATAATTTGCGACCGGTCGCTTCTTGCGGTGGGTCTGTCTCTATGTCAGCTACCTGTCCGGTAGCTGGCATGGTGGATGGTCTCGGGAGTAGCACAGGTTGCAGAGATCCCCGAGGCAAAACTGGTTGTGCTCCTTCCCGAGGTTACTGCCTGTTAACTGCCTGGTTCTACCGTAGAAACAGGTAAGAACGGAAACAACCAGTTGAACCATCGTAGGGCGAGTTTTGCAAGGGAGCGGACACAAGGACCGGAAGTAGGTGTTGTCATCCGGATGACTGCATCTCCAACTGGGCCAAGTGAGTGAACCATTGTAAAACACCCTTAGTGTAATCCCAACCTATCCATATCCTCAGATGGGTCGCAATGTTTGCCAGCATGGCGACATCGCTATAGGCTTGACTTCTTCATGAGGACGAGTCTGTAGGGGTGGGGTGATGATGGCAAACAACGATCCATATCCCGTATAATCAGCCGTAGGCGATGACGTGGCATGTCGCAGCGGGCTTCCCATCCACAAAGAAGGATGGGAGGCGGTAGAATGCCACCCGCGTGTTTGTGCCGTGCGCGGGGACCCGTACGGGTGGAGAAGGAGATCCTGGGAGTCTAGGCGAAGCAGGGGTCTGCGGTCGTTATCCCTGTTAGGCGAAGCTCCTTTGGCTCCATATTCATCTCACACGGGCGGTCTTAGTCTAGCCAGCTAGGATCAATCGGCTGCCGTGTCCAGTCAGATGGCCACAAGGTTAGTTCTCTGGGGTGTAGGGGTCTGTAATCGGCGGAGCACGATTCACTGCGTCGGCTGAGGAGCTGACCAGGGTTTTGGCACCGTGCGGATTCACGGACAACGCATCCTGGATTACTATAGCAGACTTGGTAGCCCTAATGCTTCAATGCATTCCAAATGTGTGGCTCCGTGGTGGGTGGGGAGCCAGTTTGCTGAAATTTTTCAATGTTTGTATGGATACTAATGTACCTATAACGACGGGGGAGGGGACGCCGTACCCGTACGGGATGAGGCGAAGGCGCATAGCGCAAAGGTTGCTGCACCAGCGAATAGTGGGGCTGTCTGTGACAGATCCACGAGCGTTGGCAGCGGCAACACGTGGACGTCCGCAAGGACGGGGGCGAAGCGTAGGGGCCACGGCGGAGCTGGCCATCCCAACAGCACCAACCCGTCTCCTCCCTTAGGGTTGAAGAGTGGGGGCGCAAAGCAAGCACCCTCGGGGAGCCGACTAGCGCTGGTGCTGGGGGGATTGGCCGCGGAGCAACGGCCAACTGCGGGAGGGACGCACCGCTTCCAAATTCTGGTGGGGCGGCTCCGGGCGCCATAGACGACGCTACTGCACCCCAGGGTGCGGATGCGCAGTCGGGTGGAGGAGTAGCCCCAACCAGGAGGCAGAAGAGGCGTGCGAAGGCGCGGGAGAATAGGGACGCGCAAGTGGGGGCCGGACCCTCCACTAGTGGGGCGGGGAGGCAGCCTAACAAGAGGTCACTGGGGGCCAGTGGCGACTCTTCTCTGCTCGCTGGCGACCACAAGCGAACGAGGGTGGGGGGACGTTTGCTGAGGTAGCGGCGAGCGAGAAGATGGCTATCGTCCCAGTGGCCTTTCCTGGGGAAAAGGTGATGTTGGAGCATAGGTCGGCCATAGTGAGCGTCCTGCTCGTAGCTTTGGACGAGGCGGCCTATCCTATGCCCGACATCACACTAGGTGCTGTCACGGGGGTGCGCTTCACATCACCTGCGGAGGAAGCGACGCAGTGGGATGGCTCCGCTCGGTGATCGGAAGAGGAGAGATCGGCGGGCGGCGCCTGAAAGTCGTGGCTGCTAAAGATCTGCCGAAGCCGGTCAAGATGGCCTGGCGTACGGCGATCGATGGCAGCCAGGACGTGTCGCTGGCTCTGCGGGTGATGCAGAGGCGCAACCCTAAACTCCGCACCGACGAGTGGAAGGTGGTCGACACCGTGATGTCGGAGCTGAACACCAGGCGCATCGTTCTGATGGACCAGGTGTCAGCTGACGTCATCAGGGAGGCCGGCTACGTTCTTCACTCGGGGCTCGACACCAGCCACTTCAAGCTCCTGGAGACGGGGAAGGAGCGTGAGCATGAAGAGGCTGGGGTGGAGCCCGGCGCGGACGGGGGGAGGGGGACTCGGTGGCCGATGAGGCTGCGGGCGCCGCGGGGGCGGCGACGGGGAGGCCCCGGAGCGGGACGCGCCGCCTGGCGCTCCTGCGGAGGTGGCTCGGGACCGGTCAGAGGCGGGGGAAGTGGTGCTAGTCGGGGAGAGTTTCGCCGGGCTGCGCTGGACCCGAGAGTCGTCACCGATCCTATCGGTGGCGGGCTCGGAGGACCTGCGCGGTCTGGAGGAACTCTACCTGGAGGGCACCACTTCGCCCATGTCCTGCGACAACACGGTCCAGGAGGCGGCCGCTGATCTCAGCACCGCCAAACACTAACCGCCGTAATGGAGGGGCTAAGGTGTGTACAAATAAACTTACAACACAATAAGGCCGCCACTGCCCTTCTGGCTAGGCAGCTAAAAAGCGACAAGTTCGACATTGCTCTTATTCAAGAACCATATATTTACAAGGGAGAGATAAGAGGCTTAAATGGTACTGGCGGGACGATACTGTATATCTGCCCCGAGAGTAATATGAGGACATGTATTTATGTTAAAACCGGCATTGATGCTATGCTTCTAAATGCTTTCTGTTCCAGGGATCTGACCACGGTCAAGATCCTGAATAAAGGGGGGTAAGGCACTAGTCATCTCATCAGCCTACCTTCCCTACGAGGCGGCGGATCCCATCACCACACAACTGCGGGATCTTGCTGACTACGGCAGCCGGGCGAACACTGACCTGATCATCGGCTGCGATGCGAACGCACACCACGTCATCTGGGGAAGCTCGGATGTCAACAGAAGAGGAGAGAAGGTACTGGAATTCCTGGTAAGCTCTTCACTACAACTCTTAAATAAAGGCAATGAGCCGACATTCGTCAATGCTAGGCGAGGTGAGGTCATTGATATAACGCTAGCGTCCAACAACGCAAGTAATAAAGTTAGTTCATGGCATGTCTCTGGGGAGATTTCTTTATCGGACCATAGATATATATGCTTTAGGTATACCACTAAAATCAAAGTAGAAGTTATACTAAAACGGAATCCCAGGAATACCAACTGGTTATCGTTCAAGGATGACCTTAAGGCGGACCTGGGAAACCCCAATGGTAAGCTAAACTCTATTATTGACATAGAACTTGAAGCTGACAAAATAGGGCAAGCCGTCCATACGGCTTGGACAAATAACTGCCCGGAAAAGAAAATCCTGGCGAAGAAGGTACCCTGGTGGAATCCGGAGATAGCAAAACTCAGGAAAGAAACTAGGGCTGTCTTCAACGATGCCAAAAGAAGTAATGATTTTGAGCTCTACGCGCGAAAACTCACAGAGTATAGCAAGGCAGTGAGGAAAGCGAAAAGGAAAGCGTGGAAAAACCACTGCGATCAAATCGGTTCCATTCCGGAAGGCATGAGACTCACGAAGGCACTAGCCACAACGAAGTCAGTCCCACTCACCTCTATTAGAAGGAGTGATGGTGGAATGACTGAAACGGGGCTAGAGACCCTCAAGGTGATGTGTGCCACACATTTTCCAGGCTCGATAATAAATCAGAGTGTACCAGACGATGAACCAATTAGTGTTACGGAACAGTGCACTCGCACGACCAGGCATAATTGGGACACGTCGAAAAAGGTAGTAGACCACAACAAAATACAATGGGCATTATCGACATTTCAGCCATATAAAGCCCCGGGGCCAGATGGAATCTACCCCATACTACTACGAGAAGGCGCTAACGTACTTATACCCCACTTGAGTAGACTGTACAAAGCGTGTATTGCCTTCGGACATGTACCACGTGCATGGAGGTTAGTAAAGGTAACATACTTGCCCAAACCAGGCAAAGAGGATTACACAGAAGCCAAATCATATAGGCCCATAAGTCTATCATCATTTCTCCTTAAAACTTTGGAGAAACTGGTGGACAGACACATCAGGGATGGTCCGCTCAAGAGACATCCACTACACCGCTTGCAATGTGCATACCAGCCGGGCAAGTCCACGGAGACAGCACTACACCTGGTGACAACTAGAGCGGAGCAGGCCATAGAAAACAAAGAACTATGTCTTGCTGCATTTCTGGATGTCGAAGGTGCCTTTGATCGCACCACATATGGTGCAATCAATAATGCTGCACTCAAACATGGCATAGAACCTACCATCTGCCGCTGGATAGGTAATATGTTGAACAGCCGGCTAATTAAGTCCTCCCTCATGGGGGAAGAATTACTAGCCACAGCAACAAAAGGTTGTCCACAAGGTGGGGTTCTCTCTCCGACTCTATGGAGCCTGGTAGTGAACTCACTTTTGGAAGAACTAAATAAGGGCCCAGTATATACAGTGGGTTATGCAGATGATTTAGTGATACTCATAAACGGGAAATTCCCGGGAACGGTGTCAGAAATCATGAATACAGCACTGAGGCAAGTGGAGAGGTGGTGTAACCACCAACAACTCTCCATCAATCTAGGCAAAACAGTGGTAGTACCGTTTACCAGGAAAAGGGCCCTTACTGGCATGGAGCAACTAAGGCTCTATGGAAGGGTACTTGAACTTTCCAATGAAGTGAAATATCTAGGGGTAACACTAGACAAAGAACTGAACTGGAAAAGACACGTCGAACTGACCACAGCCAAGGCACTTAGAGTGTTTGGAATGTGTAGGTCAGCTTACGGCAAAACATGGGGTTTAAACCCAAAGGTACTAAGGTGGATCTACACCATGATGGTGAGACCTATAATCCTGTACGGAAGCCTGGCCTGGTGGCCAAGGACATTACTGAGCACATGCAAGGATGTCCTCATGAAGGTACAAAGGACAGCATGCATGGCTATAACGGGTGCGTTCAGAACGACGCCAACAGCAGCATTGGAGGTACTATTGGATCTCCCGCCGCTACATCTAGTGATACAGTCTGAGGCACTGAAATCGCTACACCGGCTGGCTTTAACAGGCCTCTGGAGCGATAGCATGCCGAAGACTAAACACACAAGCATGGAATACAACAATTCTATGGGAAGGCTGATGAGTATGGGCTGCGACAAAATGCAACCGAAATTCATCTTCCACAAAAACTTCAAAACCAAAGTCCATACTAGAGCCGAATGGAAGGAGGGTCTGGAGACACCCACCCCTGATGACAACACCATCATCTGGTATACAGACGGGTCCAAGATGGCATCTGGTACGGGCGCAGGCATTTATGCAAATGACTACAGTGGTAGTATCAGCATGGGCAATTATGCCACGGTCTTCCAAGCCGAGACATATGCAATAATTGCCTGTGTACATGAGAATATAGTTAGACAAATCCAAGGTAAGACTATCTATATACTCAGCGACAGTCAAGCGGCACTCAAAGCCTTCACATCGCCCAGAGTTACCTCTAGACTGGTATTAAACGGCATCCAAGCTCTTAACAAGCTTGGAAGGCAAAACAAGGTGCAACTGGTATGGATACCGGGGCACGAAGGCTTCATTGGCAATGAAAACGCTGATGAACTTGCCAAGGCCGGATCTGAAGACAACTTCATAGGTCCGGAACCTTATGTGGGCCTTTCACAAGGAACCATCAGAATGGCTATGAAAGACCAAACAAAGGCTAGTCACCAAAAAGAGTGGGATGCCCTGGTTGGTCTGAAGCATTCAAAGCTCTTTATGCAGAGGGTAGACTCTGGATGGAGCAAAAAGCTAGGGAAGGTAGGCAAAAGACAACTCCAAATTATAACGGGGGTGTTCACAGGCCATTACGGGGTAAAAGGAATTTTGGCCAAGATGGGACACGCCGACAACACTGATTGTCGCATGTGTGGCGAAGAGGAAGAGACCGTCAGACATTTAATGTGTGAATGTCACGCCCTCGCCAGACAAAGAATGAAGAACTTTGGAGCAGGCTACCTGGCACCGAAGGACTTCAGAGAGCTACCCATGAGCCTCATCATCCGATACGTGGAGATGGTCGAGAAGCTCCTGAATAGCTGAAGGATCTTAGGATCGTAGGGGGTAATTGCACAAAAGATCCCGATGGGTCGAAGTGTATCCGTAAGGGCCCCCGCAGATTTAAGATAAGAAGATCTCGGCATTTGCCACAGCTCATGGGAGTCTGGGGTCCGCTATGACAACTAATCCCAATTCCCGATTTGGCGTTTCCGAAAAATGAGATGTCATAGTTTAAAACCTATGAATACAGCCAAATATAATATATATGACAGCAAAATAACTTCCCCGTTCTAAGGATTTTTCAACCATAAAGCCAGGTTTAGACGAGCAAGTTCTTGCTGCAATAAATTGAGCAATAACTTGCGTTTTTGTTTACACTACATGCAATTTTTGTAGCACAAGTTACATCTGCAAGCTGACAAGCAAGTTCTTGCTGGAAGATTTTGCAGGACTGTTTATATTAGCTAAACTTGTGGCAACTTTTGTTGCATCAAATCGTTGGTCTGTTTAGACTACCTGCAATTTTTCTGTCGCAAGTCTCTTTTAGAAGTTATTAGCAAGATCTTCCTGGCAAGTTCTTGCATATGTGTTTAAATGGGACAAGTGTGTTGGCGATTATACCACAAGTATTTACAAATTTAAAATGCCCGCTCATAGTAAAATGCGTGCATCTGCGGCGATAATAATAGTAGTGGGGAAGAAAACACGGAAGAATCGGAAGTTGGTAAAAGATTGGATTTTAAGACGAGATGTTATAGGAATACAACGCAATTTATTAATCGAACTACGATAAAAAGAAGAACTTTCACTGTATAAAAAATTGTATAAATGAGTGAAGAAAACTCTCATTTTTGCTTGAAACTTTTAAACCATGTATTGAAAAACAAATTACCAATATGGGTAATAATAAATGTGTTAACATAATCAATAAATTTAATTAAATAAGTACCCATATGAAGTGAATTAAGTCGTTTTTTAAAGTAGCTTCAAAACTTGACAATTCAATTAAAATGCATATGAACCCTCATTGTAAGTTACCATGGAGTTTTCAGCCGCAGCATGTGTATTGTGTATGTTGCCCAGTAGTATTATTTTTATTCCCATTTGCTTGTGTACACTTCATTTGACCCTTGACCGCTTTTACGTTGTTCCTCTTTTTTTTAATTCTTGACCAAATTGGGTTTTCAAATTTGAAAAACTTTTTGTTAATTTCAATATCCGTAGTATTGAATTCTACGGCTAGATTAGCCAAAGCTGTTTTTTTCCTAATTCTGTTTCGATAATCTTTACACTTTGTGTCCCATAATTCTCCATGTTGCTCATAGTGCGATATCAATTTGATGACTTTGTCACGGGTCTAAACTTTTCTATCCGACATGCCAGCAAGAAAACTTTATTCCGTCGACAAAATAAACACAGAAGTTATTGCAGGGATATCTAAAATGTGTTTACACGTTGTACTTGCGGCAAGTGTTGCAAGTTATAAAACTTGCAAGAAGTCAACTTGCGGCGACTGTTTACATATGAACATTACATTGCAAAAGTATTGTTCTGCAAGTTTTATTGCTCGTCTAAACGTGCAAGTTGTACAACCTACGATAATTGCAGAAGTTACTTGCCGAGTCTATTTTTTTATGTTTACACGCAGAGCTTGCAGCAAGCTAGCGGAAGTTGAAAAAATACAGAAGTTAGCTGTTTACACGACGCAAGTCACTCGTGGAAGTCAACTTCTGCAAATTTAATTGCTCGTCTAAACCTGGCTTAGACAGTGTGGGGAAAAATGATGAGAATTTTTATAGTGAGAAACAAATTGTATTACAATGTTTGAAGCTGGACTGGACTGGACAATATGGACAAGATATCAATATTGACTTATTTTTAAGCAAAACAAAAGGCTGGAAACATGGCATTTGGGTCATTTGTCTTTATCCAGAGGCTGAAATCTTGAGTTTTGCTCAAGAAATATTCAGCAAAGGACTTCATTTTAAAGTCATGGAGACTTATAAGAAGTTACAAACTTACAAGTGCGGCACATTGAGCCTCAGCTTCACAAGGGGCCTCGACCACCGGGATGCCCATGAGCTTCAGGAGACTGCGAGCTTCCTCTCCATGCTGTTTGGTCACCTTTACCAGACGACGGTTAAACTTCTCGATGGAAGCTTGGTCACCTGGGGAAAAGAAAATATGTAATGTTTTTTTTTTACATTTGAATATAATATGAATAAAGTGTTTAATGCGCCTATAATGGAAAAGATGAGGAGTGGCAGGTTGGCGTGGTACGGTCATGTAATGAGGAGGGATGAATGTCATATAGGCAAAAGAATGTTGGTGATGAAGGTTGATGAATGGAGAGGGAGGGGTAAACCCAAACAATGCTGGATGGATTGTGTGAAAGAGGATATGAGAAAGAAAGATGTGAGTGTTGAGATGACAAAAGATAGACGAGAATGGAAGAGGATGACATGTTGTACCGACCCCACATAAGTAGGTAGTAGGTAGGAGGAAGAAGGAGATGAATAAAGTGTTTAATGAATGAATTATCAACAGAAAATGTGTCTAAAATAAAAAAAATATCAGAAATTTTAGTTTTAAGGATACATACATCCTACTTAAAGAACTCCTAAATTACTTCCGTAAAGTTGTGGCTGTCATTTTAATTTCACAGCCTTGAGGCGAGATTTACAGCTAGGCTATTCTTCTATGTAGTATGATATTTCGCAAGTAGCATATTTAAAATCGATTTAATTATTTGCTTTTCTTGTGGACGAAAAGAACACATTACTGTCAATGACCCTACTAGTTGGTTTGAGTATTTGAAATAAAATGTTAAATACCTGCTTCAGTAGCCTTCTGCAGTTCTTTCTCGGCTTCCTCGCGACGCTCAGCGCGCTTATTCAGCTGGTGGGACTTCAACTCGGGCGGTTTTCCGTCAAACACGTACACCGGCTTGATTCCATTCTCTACCAAACGGATGGTACGGTAAAATGTTCCCATCAGGTGGGACGTCGTTTCTCCGTCGACTGACGTCAGCTGAGCACCTGTAGAAGTCAAAAATATACATTAAAATAGCGCTAAACTCTAGATGACAGTGATTGTATTCGGCAAAACATATTGGTTATTTTTTTGTGATAAATATAACTTACCTTCGCTTCTTACTGCTATTAGAAACTGATAAAGACTCATAGAAGCATCGATGGCGATTTTGCGTCCTGAAATCGAAGAATATCGTAATTTTTTTGTGCACAGATTAAGGTTATATTCACAACGAATGAGCAAGCGTACCGAAGTAGTTTTTGATCTCCATTTCCTTTACAGCCTGCGGAGCAATATCTGCTATAAGCTTTGTTAAGCCCTGAATACCCATTTTAGCTTTTCAATAGGCGTAATTATTTATACAAAACAATGCAACTGCTTCTCTGAAATACGCAATGGGAACTGGTAAATTTGGCGGGAATAATTTTGACGTTTCGTTTGACAACCTTGAAATAGCGTTGCTACCAAACCTCTATTGGTCGAAATCTAAATCGATAAATAATTTAATAACATTTATAAAGTCAACGGCTCGCGTTGAACTGTTTTATATATTTTATTATTTTTAATGCCAACGAAGGAATTAATTATTTGTTTCGGATTAAAAGGATTAAAACAGAAAAAGTCACGACATAAAAGGGAATCAATACCGACGCGCTTGTTTTGAAAACAATCAGCTGATAACATTCAGTGTCTGTAGTGATCGCAAAAGTGTGGTGTTGCGTCGTCTCTTGTTTTTATTATTATTAACTATTTGAAGAAATAAAGTTCATCACTGGCAAAATGGGGAATTATTTTACTATAAACATGGAAGAAAATTTCAAAAAGAATCAAGATTTTATTCAGACAATTAATAAAATCAAGGTCAGTTTTATAATTTCGTTTATTTGGTAATATTGAGGTCAAATATTAAGTACTTCAGCTATTTTTAATAGTGACAAATTATATTGCTTACTATTTTCAGATGGAAAGACAGATTCAGTTACAATATCAACTGCAAGAGCGACAAATGGCAATGCAAATTGCTAAAAATAGAGATACATGTCTTTGGATGACAACTTTTTACATTACCGCAGCCACTGGTTTATTCACAGGGTACGTAAATGTTTTTAATTTTAATATTTTTTTACTATTTTGGAGACAGATTTGACATAAGTGTATCAGACTTGAATATTAGGTAATTCATGAGAAAAGTTGATACTCATGTACAATTCAATTCTTTTACAGACTCAGGAGGTATTCAATAATGTAATTCCTTCTCATTTTACTAACACTTCTACTGCTCATGTGCATGTTTAATTCTTTGTGTCATATTTTATATTTTTATTCTATCAATATTAAAATAGTGATGCTTGTATCCTCAAGTCATAATATAATCACCGGTAGGAAAAATATATGTAAACTCCAGTGATTTTATTATGATTAATAATTATACATTTTCCTTTCAGTACACTCATGTTTTCCAATTCCTTGATCATAATTACCTCCCAAACAGTTTCAGGAGAACAAAGAGGCCCTACCTTCTGATGCCACTAATACCCCTTACCTTTGTGACCCTTTACTATTGGGACCTTGCATACGGAAACAAGATTCATAGGATTAGAAGTAAGTTGATTTTCTGATTGGTATGTTCTTATCTAAATAAAAGACTTCCTTGTTATAGTCATGTAAATTACTAGTACCTTGCTTAATTTTAATTTAGTGAACTAACCATTTTATTTGTTTGTATCGTTATCAGTTTCAGTGACTCAGCAATTAGTCTAAATAAAACATTTTCTGTGTTATCTTATAAAGTTGACAGGGTTACGTTATGATATAAAAGTGATGATTTTTGATATTAATTTAAGATTGTCATGAACAAATAAAAGTATAGGTATTACGAGATTCTGTCACACGTGCAAGTAGTTCGAATAAATTAACACGAATCTCAGGGTCAGTGATGTAATGTCTCTTATAGATAGGCTTGCCAGATCGAATTTTTCGATTTTCGGGGAAAAAAAAAATTTTTGGGGATTTTAGGTCTCAAGTCGGGAAAAGAGAAAATAAAACATTCAAATTAAAGTAGGAACGTAATTGGGCCATTTTTTTTCAAAGTTGTCTACACCACTTTTTTTTAGGATTTGGAAATTTTTATGTGTTTTCCACTCACAATCGCGAGCTCTTTCAATCCTAATAGGAGAAAAAAAGTGTTTCAAGATTTTTTCCCATTCCGTTGCCATTTTTTCATACATTTTGTATGGCGGTAACGGAATGGAAGGTTCGAAAAAATGTATGGAAATTTTGGGACATATTTTTTTCTCCTATCAGGATTGATAGAGCTCTCGATTCTGAGTATGACTCGCGTAAAAAATATCCATGTTACAAAAAAGTGGGGTGGACAACTTTGAAAAAAAAAATGGCCCATATATATTTAAAGAATATACTTTATAAGTTCTTTATAAGTTCGTATTATGATATTTGTGGCACACCTCCTGCTCATAGAAGTTTTTTTACTTGTATAATTATATAATAATATATTCTTTCAAATCTTGAATAACAATAAAAATCTTATCATAAGGACTGATTCGTAACGAATTTGACAAATTCAGAGTGCTTTTTCTTGGATAATTTCTAGTTTAGGTACTTTGTATTATACATCCACCATTCAAATTACTAGAATCACAAAATTATTATATTTAAAATAAATTTTAAAAGCAAATCTCAACTAACTAGATAAATAAAATTAAAGTGAACGCTGAAAATAATTCGGCGACAAACTGCTGTCAAAATCTTGGTTTCTGTTGACGAAACTTGCACTTAAATTTTCAACACTACCTGGCAACCAACATTATACCATATGTGAAAGGCAATTTCTTTATACGATTCCTGTGAAACAATGAAAATGTATACGTGTCTCCAAATATCTACTTTACCAGAATTAAGTTGATCAATGCGGTATTAGTTACCTGGCATTAGTTACTTTTCGATAGAGAAATCTACAGCAAAAATTGCTGAAAGAATCGAATTCGATAGAGAAATCTACAGCAAAAATTGCTGATAGATTTTATTCAATAATACGATCTTTCAACTTTATTCTGACAATAGCTGGATATCATCCACGATATTTAGAAGCCAGCAGCTTGCTAAAGCCAGTGCCCTCGAAATCGGGACAAAAGACTTGATTTAACGAAGTCCCACAGTATTGACCCATTAACCGGTATAGGATGTAGGGTTGTCTATTGTTTGCCCGACAGTCATTTAACATAATATTCATTTGCCCGAATCTAACTTGCCTGAATTTCATTTGCCCGAATGATTTGTTTACCATAAAAATCATATGACATACTCGTTGTTTATCCGAATATTACCTTCCATAATCATACAATGCCATACTATTTGTTAGCCATATTATTAAGTGCAATAATATGGTTTCATAGAATATTCAAACGCCATAAGCAATTATTGCCATATTAATTGTTGCCCATATTATTACCTAACCTAACCTACTTTCTGATAGCAGTTTCATTTTCCAGGGGTCACAGTTCTAACCTAACCTACTTTTCCAGCAGTTTCATTCTCCAGGGGGTCACAGTTCTAACCTAACCTAACCTACTTTCTGATAGCAGTTTCATTTTCCAGGGGGTCGCAGTTCTAACCTAACCTAACCTACTGTCTGATAGTATTTTCATTTTCCGGGGGGTCACAGTTCTAACCTAACCTAACCTACTTTTCAAGCAGTTTCCTTTTCCAGAGGTTCACAGTTCTAACCTAACCTAACCTACTTTCTGATAGCAGTTTCATTTTCCAGGGGGTCACAGTTCTAACCTAACCTAACCTACTTTCTGATAGCAGTTTCATTCTCTAGTCTTTCTAGTACCTGTTATAGTAGTTTTCGATTCTGCCAAAGCACATTATGGAAATTGACTTTTCTGGACGCTAATTTGTATGACAAATGATGGTATGGAATGTGGTAATTACGGATTTCGATGATTCTGACAAATGACATTATGGAAACTGACTTTATGGGAAACAAAGTTTCTGGCACTAGATTAATATAGTAAACAATGATTATGGCATAAGATGTTATGAGAAACAATATTATGATTGTTGAATAGGATGGCAAATAAAATTATGGCAAATGAAATTCTGGCAAATGGGGGTATCCCAGGATGTAGTGTCTGTAGGTACTTTTATAATTGTACATATGTGGGTAAGATTACATTCACGTGGAATAAATCAGTCTCAGCTCGAAGCCCGTGTTTGATTCACGACTCCTAAACTAGATACCTTAACATGGCGCAGCCGGAATTTAAATAAAATGATTATCGCAGTGATTTAGTTAGTTTTGTGCGTGTAGTACATGTCAGGCAGTGATAGTGAACAGTCTTTTGATTCTGTGGACGAAATTGTGGTTTCTTTAAAAATGGAGTCGGTTTTACAACCGCCACCGCCATTCTTGTTCGAGAACAATTTAGTTAATGTCACATCCGGAAATTTAAGTGCTGAGTGGGACAATTGGAAGAAATCGTTCAGAATATATTACGAAGCATGTGAGCTTTCATCGAAAGCTAAAAAAGTGCAAGTAAATATATTATTGCACGTCATCGGAACCAAATGTCGAGAGGTGTACGAGCAATTTACAGCCGACGGCACGGATACAGTGGACGGCTTGCTAGCCAAGTTTGATGAGTTTTTTGTTCCGGTAAAAAATTTGGCAGTGGAAAGGCACAAATTTTTTAAAAGAGATCAGAATGAGTTAGAGTCGACCGAGCAGTATATCTTCGAATTAAATAAAATAGCCGCCAAATGCGAGTTTGGAGACTTACGTGATGGTTTAATATGTAGCAGGTTCATCTGTGGTGTAAAAGAAGTGACCTTATCGGAACGGATGTTAAGAGAACCGGACATTTCCCTAAAGAAAGCAATCGACATATGCAAGTTAGCGGAGATGTCTAAATTGCAGGCATTAAATATAAAAACAAATAGTGGTGAACAGCATGTACATGAAGTTTCACAGGGCACTAATCAATCAGGAACAACAGCCTGTGACGTGCATATAGTAAATAAACGTGGTAATACCTCAACCGCTACAAACCGCCCGCGCCGGCCGCCTCACACACCGACGCGGTCGAACATGCCCAGTGGTGCGCGAGAGCATCAGACATATTATCCCAGATCTTCATTTTCTACTCCTAACTCCAGAGATAGGACATTCAATCGTTATGGCAATACATCGCAGCGAGTGACGTCAAATGAACCTCAAAGAACCTTTAACGGCTGTAGCAATTGTGGTCATGCACATAGAAGGATGGAGTGTCCCGCGTTCGGAGTACGGTGTAACAACTGCAATCGGATGAATCACTATGCGCGGATGTGTCGATCGTCGCGTCAAGTGTTTCAAATAGAGGAGGACTCCACCGATCAGGTGATCGCTCAAGTTAATAATAAGTATGATAACAATGACTGGTTTGTAAATTTAGAGATAAACAATGGGTGCATAGCTTTCAAGTTAGATTCTGGAGCGGATGTCAATGTATTGCCCAAAAGATTTTTAAGTAAAATTAATTTATCAACTGATGTGTTAACTAAAACGTCGACAAGGTTATATGGTTATTCCAAGGAACCGATTGCCGTACTGGGAAAATGTTATTTAAAAGTAACTTATAAAGGAAATACATATTTTGTGAAATTCATAATTGCCGACGTTGACTCGTGTCCTGTACTTGGCAGGAATTCATGCGTAGAATTAAATCTAGTTAAACGAGTCATGACTATTAGCCAAGGTTCATCAAGTGAAAAAATATTAGACGAATTTTTAGATATCTTTGAAGGGATGGGTTGTTTGCCGGGGGAATACAAAATACAATTAAATAATGACATTTCCCCAGTAGTCCATGCTCCGAGAAAGCTACCGTTAGCATTAAAAGATCAGATTAAAAATAAATTGGATGAAATGGAACAGGAAGGTATTATTTCTAAAGTGGAGGGCCCAACAGATTGGGTCAATAGTATGACTGTGGTTAAAAAGCCCAATGGTGATTTACGTTTATGCCTGGACCCCCGCGATCTGAATAGAGCGATTAGGCGCGAACATTTTAAACTTCCAACGTTTGAGGAGATTACTGCGCAGTTGCTAGGTGCGCAATATTTCAGTACTTTGGACGCGAAGCAAGGTTTCTGGCAAGTAAAACTACATCCAAGTAGCACAGATCTTTGTACTTTCAATACGGTATTCGGCAGGTATAAGTTTTTAAGGATGCCCTATGGAATTTCCTCAGCATCAGAAATATTTCACAAACGGTTGTATAGTCATTTCGACGATATAGAAGGTGTAGTGTTATTTGTGGACGACTTGTTAGTATATGGTCCAACTAAGGAAATTCACGATCAGAGGCTGAGAGCAGTGTTGAACAGATGTAAAGATATTAACATAAAACTAAATAGGCAAAAATGCAAAATCGGTTTAACTGAAATTAAATATCTTGGCCACAAAATTGGCAGCGACGGCATTCGTCCTGATGATTCACACATATCGGCGATAAGGGACATGCCTACGCCGCAAAATGTAAAAGATGTTGAGAGATTTTTAGGTCTTGTCACTTACGTCAGTAATTTTATACCCAACTTCTCTGAGAAGTCTGCGAAGCTCAGAGAACTATTAAGAAAAGACATCGAATGGCATTGGGACCAAAATCATGATAAATGTTTCAAAGAGCTGAAGTCATGTTTAACCTCTTCACCAGTATTACAATACTATGATATAAATACGCCGGTGGTAATTTCGGTTGACGCGAGCAAACATGGTTTAGGTGCGTGTTTGTTACAAAGAAATCTACCAGTTTGTTACGCTTCTAAGTCTTTAACAAAGACAGAGCAGGCATACGCTCAAATAGAAAAAGAGCTGTTTGCTTGCGTCTTTGCTTGCGAGAAATTTTATTCATACATATATGGCCGTACAAATGTAATAATCGAAACCGACCATAAACCACTCGTAAACATAATTAATAAACCCCTTGTTAATGCCCCCGCACGTTTGCAGAGAATGTTGATGCGATTGTACCCATATACCTTTTCATTAGTGTACAAGCCGGGAAAATATCTATATATCGCCGACGCACTATCGCGTGCACCTGCACCGAACGCGGGCACGCCCCTCCCCGCGCGACCACCTCGAGGCGCAGGCGCAAGTGTGCGCGCTCGCGGCTACAAATGAGTTAACCGACACACATTTATTGGAGGTACAAAAGTGCACAAAGGAGGATAATGAGCTTCAAAATTTAATAAAAGTAATTAAACATGGATGGCCTAATCAAAAGAATAACGTTAGCGATTCTTTAAAATGTTACTGGAATATTAGAGACGAACTTACTACGGATTTTGGGATGGTATGGAAAGGCAATAGAATAGTCATACCTAAGTGCATGCGACATGATATGTTGAAGAAAATTCATTCCAGTCACTTGGGACTGGAAAAATGCAAACTTAGGGCTCGGGAGACTGTTTATTGGCCAAACATTAATTCACAATTACAGGATTATCTGTCTAACTGTCAAGCGTGTCTCACTTATAAAAAACAGAATTCGAAGGAGCCTCTCATTTCTCATGAAATACCGAAAAAACCATGGCGTAAAGTAGGAGTCGATATTTTTCATTTAGCGAATAAATCATATATACTGGTTATAGATTATTTTAGTAAATTTATAGAAATAGCGGAACTGCAAAGTTTAAAATCAGAAGCGGTAATTTCTGAACTAAAATGCATATTTAGAAGACACGGTATCCCGAAAATCGTAATGAGTGACAACGGTCCAGAATTTTCTTCTAATTTGTTTAAACAATTTTCTTTAAATTGGAAATTCCACCACGTGACCTCGTCCCCTGGACACTCGCAATCGAACGGTCAAGTGGAACGATCCATACAAACAATGAAAAATATTATGAAAAAAACGAATTTCGATAGCACAGATTTAGACATTGCATTACTAGAGTACGTGTGTACACCGATAAGTGATAATTTACCGTCACCTGCAGAGTTATTATATAACAGAAAACTTCGCGGCATAGTTCCGTCTAAAAATAACCCAATGGTACCTAAGATAAGAACGCAGCAACAATATCATGACAGATTAACACACAGACAGGAGACTCAAAAACATTACTTTGATTTACGTACAAAAAACTTAACGCCCCTAAGTGTCGGACAAAAAATAAAATTAAGGCTACTTAATAATTGGGCTCCAGGTACAGTTCACAGCATCTTAGGACCTAGGACGTATCTGATCTCAATGCCTAACGGTAACGTTCTACGGCGTAATAGAAGACATTTAATTATAGACTCACAAAACAGACCAGAACCCACATGTTTTAACCTTGATGACGATGCAATCTCCTCCCCATTAATTACTCACACTCAAACAACATCCAGCTCCAGCCACCCTATTGTCCAGTCAGCAGATCAGAATGTGCAAAATAATAACATGTTTTATCGTACTCGCTCCGGCAGGACAGTGCGACCTCCTGATCGGTGGGGATACCCCTACACGTCCAACGCGGTCAATCGGGTCACGTGAGCCATTTTTTTTTCTTCTGATAATTTTCATTAGCCTACCTATATCTTACACAAACTGTGTACGTAATCAATAAGATTTGAATAAAACAATAGTTTTATTAGTATAAGTAATCTGTATTCGGAGATGATAATACCTAAACTTTTTGTTTACGTCATAAGAAATTGCTAAAGTAAATACTTAAAACTTAACAATTACATGTATTTACCTTCAGTAAACAATAATAATAACAAATGTATTCATAGGTACTTAGCCAAAATTGCATGTGTATTTTTTTTTATTTTTTTTCTCAAGTTTTAGGTACTTATGTTTATATTGTAAATGTCAATAATTAGCTGAAATAAAATGATAAAAATGTAAAAAAAAAAAATAATAATAATAATATAATAATACAATTTAATGTTATCCTAATACCTACTGTATGATAGGTTAATAGGCAAGTTATTTTATATACCTAAATTACTGAAACTAAATTTATATTATCTTACTTAAATGTAAGAGATACACAAGTTTAGAGTAAAGTAGGTAGAAGTAATTAGCATGTACCTAATCAATATCGTTTTTAATTACCTTCTTCTTGCATATGTGTAAGAAAAATGGGATAATGAATGTTTGCTAACTGATAGTATTGTTGCAAAATTAATATTGTAATTTACATAGATATGATGCTGTTGCAAATGTTTACAAACTAGATTAGTACGAACCTACCTAAGTGTCTATATCTCCTTAGATATATGTTAGATTGATGACCTTTTTTATCCGCCATGAACAGTTGCAGACAACACGTAGGTACTCAGGAATTTAGAGCTCCTATTTATTTTGGCACCTAGATAATTTCTGCAACTGTCATTACCGTTTTCTATGGGGGATGGAAGGGCGATTAAAACATCACTCATAATCATAATTCAACTTCAACTTTAATTTCTCAAAAAGGAGGTTGTAGGTACTTTTATAATTGTACATATGTGGGTAAGATTACATTCACGTGGAATAAATCAGTCTCAGCTCGAAGCCCGTGTTTGATTCACGACTCCTAAACTAGATACCTTAACAGTGTCCAAGAAATTCGTTCATTGAAATGACACCCACGATGAGCAACCAAAATATTTTAAAACGTACACCCCGCACTGCGCACTGCAACAACGCGCTTCGCACACTAGGCGCGGGTTACGGCACTTACTTTACAGTCGTTCCAGAAAAATAATTTGACTGGATTCTAGTTTGGAATTTGAAATTTTAGAGTATTTCGAAAAATCGGGACATTTTCTAATTTGGGATTCGGGAACACATGTTAAAAATCGGGAGAATCCCGCCAAATCCCGACCGTCTGGCAACCCTACTTATAGATGTTCTTATTATTTACGTAGCGGATTTTATTAGAGTTGTACATTTGATAGTGTTATGTTTACTTTGAAATATTTCCACCAGGTTATTAAAATAGTATCTGTGGGATTTGATGTTTGTTTATAAATCCTGTGAGTGTAATATAAACAAACCATTTTCATTAAATATTCAAGTTCCTTATGGTCTTCAAACTGGGATACCCCCATTTGCCAGAATTTCATTTGCCATAATTTTATTTGCCATCCTATTCAACAATCATAATATTGTTTCTCATAACATCTTATGCCATAATCATTGTTTACTATATTAATCTAGTGCCAGAAACTTTGTTTCCCATAAAGTCAGTTTCCATAATGTCATTTGTCAGAATCATCGAAATCCGTAATTACCACATTCCATACCATCATTTGTCATACAAATTAGCGTCCAGAAAAGTCAATTTCCATAATGTGCTTTGGCAGAATCGAAAACTACTATAATAGGTACTAGAAGGACTAGAGAATGAAACTGCCATCAGAAAGTAGGTTAGGTTAGATTAGAACTGTGACCCCCTGGAAAATGAAACTGCTGTCAGAAAGTAGGTTAGGTTAGGTTAGAACTGTGAACCTCTGGAAAAGGAAACTGCTTGAAAAGTAGGTTAGGTTAGGTTAGAACTGTGACCCCCCGGAAAATGAAAATACTATCAGACAGTAGGTTAGGTTAGGTTAGAACTGTGACCCCCTGGAAAATGAAACTGCTATCAGAAAGTAGGTTAGGTTAGAACTGTGACCCCCTGGAGAATGAAACTGCTGGAAAAGTAGGTTAGGTTAGGTTAGAACTGTGACCCCTGGAAAATGAAACTGCTATCAGAAAGTAGGTTAGGTTAGGTAATAATATGGGCAACAATTAATATGGCAATAATTGCTTATGGCGTTTGAATATTCTATGAAACCATATTATTGCACTTAATAATATGGCTAACAAATAGTATGGCATTGTATGATTATGGAAGGTAATATTCGGATAAACAACGAGTATGTCATATGATTTTTATGGTAAACAAATCATTCGGGCAAATGAAATTCAGGCAAGTTAGATTCGGGCAAATGAATATTATGTTAAATGACTGTCGGGCAAACAATAGACAACCCTTCAAACTCAATGGTTTTAGAATATAGTAGAGTGGTCCTTTATATGTGTCAGTCGTTTTTGATGAAATCTCTGGTATTTTTATAACTTTAAAATGTAGTTAGGAGTTGTCATTTCTAAACTCTACAGGACATCTCAGTCAGCAATCTTATTTCCAAATCGAAAGAGGGTTCCATTCGAAAGAGGGTACAGTCTAAACTTATGGAATATTTATATGATTTTATTATCAAGCATTTGTTTTATATTACAGTGGAAGCTGAACACATCATGACCCACGAAGCCGAGTATCTGGAGTGGCCGTGCGGTCTCCCATCTCCTTCTTCCGTCGACATCGGACGCGAAGACGAGGAGGAGAAAAAACGAATTCATCCACCACTGTTATAAACTGTTCATAACACAATGTTCAGGCCTGTGCCTTTAGCTTTGTAGTTGAAAAAGCGTTTAAAATGAAATGTCTCAGTTAGAGGATATCCGTAAACTAATTACGAATAACTACGTTTTCATCATTTCATGAACTCAATTTTTATTATGTAATATTTCGAAGATATAAACTGTACTCTCTCCGTTAGGCTTCTCATCACGTTTATAAAAAAAACTTTAAACATAGGTAACTTCGTACATTTTCCAGTGATATTAAACTTTGGATGTTTTTCTATAGATATTATAAATTAATCAAAAGATCTAAAAAATGATCTCTAGAAAGAAGTACCTAACTATCTTAACACTGGTACGAATGTTTGAATCTTATAAACCCCAAAAATTGTATTACATTCCTATTGGTAACCTAAACTAAGATTATCCAAAGTGCAACAATGTTACATGAGGTGATAGGAAGGAAGCAGGTTACGGTAGCATCGTTCCAAAATGGAACATCTCAGCTCGTCGTCTTTTTCTAATAGGTAAAATATATTCCATTAAAATTCAAATAAATTTATTCAATAAATAAAAAGTGACTAGTATGTACAATCTTAAACAATTAAAATATAAAAATTAAAACTAAAGTACCTTAAAAATTTAAATAAAACTAAATTAAAATATATAAACTAATAAAAAAGACCTCCGCGAGCTGTACCGGGTGCAAAGGTGCCCATCAAACTTGCCGCATTGCCACGTTGGATGGCAATGGACAACCTTTGCACCAGGTACGATCCCGCACGAGCATCGGAGGTCCTTTCCCTCAGCTTAAGTCCCAACTCCCGTATGAACGCTATGGCCTCTGACCCCCAACACCCCGTTGTCTCGAAGGCGACGGGAACGAAATAATATTTCGCCTCGAGCGCAGAATATTTTGCTCTTTTTAGCAGAGCTGCAGATTCCATTAAAATTAAAATTTGTGATGAAATGTTAAAAAAATTAACATGTTTTTAGGGTCGTTATTTTAGACAACGAGGTGATGATGCCTTGGCAAATGATGGATTTGAAGATAAGTCTGTCAAGTAATTGGTATTGTGACGTCGTTAATATTAGGTACTTAAGTTAATGTAGATTACTTAATCGGAAAACATACCTCGTAGTGATCAAAGCTGTTACTATGTTAAGTTATCGATAGTGTAAATACACAAGAGTTGCTAAATTATGATCGCTACCACGATCTTGATTCATTGTTCTAAGCGCCCTCCACACGATTCAATACGCAGAAAGTTCCACACTCGCGTTCGCGGCGTCGGGCCGCGATGCCCGCGATACGCGCGCTAGTGTGTAGGGCGCTCTAGAAGTGACACTTAGATGGCACTAAAGTGGTAGCAAACATATGAAATATTGTTTGTTTTAGATTTTAAATCGCAATCACCTAGTCATTTTTGAAAATGAGAGCTTTGTGTTTTTACATAATGATCATACTTTTTTATATTTTTATAATTTTAGTCAAGCTCAAATTAGGGGCACGTTATTCCTGCCAAGCATAAAAAGGTAAGTATAATAAAATTCAAAACACAACATTATTTTATATTATGTTGGTGACAAACAAATGTGCAGCCAACCTTATGGTTAGCAGAATCCAATGACTGCAACATTCGAGTTACCTTTGGAAGTTATTTATAGTATTTAAGTTTTACAACTTGTTTTGTTAAGTTTTATCAGTTTAGTTGTGGTGTTTGTTTTGTTTATTTAATTGATAATTGAATAATGTTTGTTATAAGTAGAGCAAAACAGTCCAGTTTTAAGTTAACTTTATGCTACGGAAGTGTTACAAATATTATTGTTTATTAACATTAATATCTACTCAATTGACATAAAGTATTCAACGACAATTACCTAATTATAAGTACATATTCTTGTAAGTCAACGTTTACTAATAAATATACATTAATTCACTGTTGTTTATATTAATTAATAGGTAATTATCAAGTGATATTTTAGACACCTTCGACAATTTCGACTTTTCGAGTCTTACTAGGTATATTCTTTCTACCATATTCCAAATAAATTTCTTTTTTTTATCCCAATCTAAAACATCGTGTTATTTCTATTTTTCAACACAGTTTGATTAAAATGACATCATGACGAAGCCTAATGATGTTCATAGTAGAAGTCATTAATATTAAATATAAACAGAACCAACTCAAAAGTACATTGAGAAATATGAATGACGGAACCAAAGTAAGCTTTAAACGAAATACAGACAAGCCTGAAAACCACTATTATAAATAATTAACTAAACAGGAGAAAAAGTTGATAATAACCCAACGAAAAAAAAAACAATGGACATTAAAATATATTTAAAATAAATTATTTCATATATTTATAATAATTTATTGGGAGTTTAATGTGAAAACATACGAGAGAAATTTGACTTCTTACATAAAACGACAAACTTATAGACAAGGATCGATCGCATTTGGCATACTCATTACCCTTAATATCGCTCTATTAATCTCTACTCTAGGTTGCCAAGAAAGCAAATTTTGTATATCAAGAAGGTCACCGTCTGAATGTACGAGTTACGACCTTTCGTGTCCTAATTCCAAACAAATAAGTTTACTCTTGACATAAAACACGTCAATTAATCATACAATCGATTTCGATTGTAAGAAAATATCGATTACACATAATTTACCCCATTACTAGCGTTAGTTGACAACTGGTTGCCATGGTAACACACAGTTGTTTGGGCGCCGTAAACAAATGAAACTCGGCTGCCAGAATTTCAAACCAAAAATTCACTATTATTTACGTATCTATCAAAAACCAAGTTTTATTGTGAAAGTGTAAGATAAGATGCGTAAAGTAAATTAAAAAGCATTATCTTGTGAGTATTCTGAATTGTTATCCGTTAGATTTTCGAAATACAAATTTGGTTCGGCGAAAATTTTATCGATCCTTTCCGGTTGCTTAGTGTATTGTGATCAATATACATAAATTGATGGTCCTCGTGCTTTTCATATGCAAATTAGGATATCACCGAACCAATTTGAATATTTATGTCTGTCTTGTACATTCGGCAAATCGTAACTTTTAACCAGACGTTTTACATTCCCTTTCTAGATCGCAATCTCGCAGTGTACAAACAGAGCCGAATTTACAAACGTAATAAATTAAAATTCAATGAACCAAACGCAAATTAAAAAAGATGAAAAGAAAAAGGATGGCACTATACAAAAACCGGTACAAAAGAAGAGTCCAGACAAAAATATGTCTGAAATAGACGAACATATACTAAAGAGGTTTGAAATCAAGAAGCGGCTTGGCAAAGGCGCGTATGGTATAGTATGGAAGGCCATAGACAAAAAAAGTAAGGATGTGGTTGCGATTAAGAAGATTTTCGATGCGTTTCGTAACCAGACGGATGCGCAAAGGACTTTTAGAGAAATTATATTTTTACAGTCATTCAGGAATCATCCGAATATTGTGAAGCTACACAGTATACACAGGTTGGTGTCTTTTTTTTTGGTAAATCCGGCAAAGCTCAGTTACCATCAGGCAGGCAAGCACTCGCGTCAGGCCGTCCTTTTCGCTATTTGTAAGTGTGATAGGGACACACCGATGCGATAAAGTTTATCCAACTAGTGTACTACGCCCGCTGGGGAGCCAACTTTTCAAAATACGTGTCTGCGATAAATAAAGCAGCAGGCCGTCTCTATGGTCTCTATCGCACTATTTGTAAGTGCGATAGGGACGGCCAGATGTTTAATCATTTATCGCTCGACCATACTTCTGATCGTCTTCTATCTCAGCTTGGTGATTGGATAAATGTAGATTCTAGGTGGTAGATAAAGTATCTTGTAGACTGCCTCAGTTGCCTCGCGCGGCAAATGCTTAGTTCACTGAATAGGCAGGGCCTCACAGAACGAGTCCCCGTAAATTACCTCTGTAGACGTGCCTCGACCGAAGCAAATGAACTCGCGGCCACGATGCCTCGCACGAGGCAGTTTCCTTGCGACACTCGTTCTGTGTCTAAGCCTATACGCAAAAGCCTATACGCTTAGATTGGTATACACAAAAATCAAAGACTGCGCCTTTAATATTTAGGATATCTATCCTACATCCGGTATAGGACGGATAATGTGAAAACGCTATAGGTACCTATCGTAGTTTATCTCATGTACAGAGTTCTATTACGCAAATTTTTCATATGTCAAATATGTTCCCTGATATGCGATGCGTGTGTATACTTTGTCACTGCTAAGTTATACATTACAGATGTTGGAGTCTTATGTGCCAAATACATCTTAACAAAAAATATTTTATTGAATTTTAAGAAAATTTCCAGAGCTCTAAACAACCGTGATATCTACCTCGGCTTCGAATACATGGAGACGGACCTCCACAACGTCATCAAACGCGGCAACATACTCAAGGACATACACAAGCGGTACATTATGTACCAGATGCTAAAGGCCACGAAATATATACACTCTGGGAACGTTATACATAGGGACCAGAAACCTAGCAATGTGCTTATTGACAGCGCGTGTAGGTGAGTTATATTTCTAACTATTTTGGCTCAGTGATCCAAAGTGAATTTTGGCCTCCGAAATGAGAGATCGCCACCTGTCCCGATCCTGCGCAGCCTCTTGCCAGTCACTGACTTGGAGCTGACGCAAATCCGCCGCCACACTGTCATATAAAATTTCATCAATTGTCATTATTTCTGACAAAGACAACACTTTCGGGTGTCCATGGGCGGCGGTGATCGCTTACCATCAGGCGACCTGTCTGCTCGTTGGCCTCCTATCCCATAAAAAAAAAACCGGCCAAGTGCGAGTCGGACTCGCCCACCGAGGGTTCCGAACAAACTTTCTTTCAAACTACCTATTAAAAATAATCTCATATTGTCATATAACTCTAATGACTTGACTAGAAGACAAAAGTATAGGCACTAATGAGTATTATTGTGTATAGCGCCATCTCCCGGTCAATTCGCTAACTAATTTGCGCGACCTGGTTTTTCAGGGATAATTCTTTATAATGTTAACCGATTTAAACAGTTTTTACTTTATTGGACAGAAGATGGTTTACGTAACATCTCGTATTAATTTGAAGTACGATATACATCCGCAAGGGTGGGTAAATTGAAAGTAAAAATCTGAAAAGTTTTTTGTGAATAAAAAAAAAAGTATTCAAAATACAAACACGATTATATTTTTCCTGTAATATTTAGCATAAAACCAAAGTTTACTAAAATTTTCATAATTTTTCGTTGGTAAACTTCGGAGATAAGGGGGGGGGAACGGTATTTTTTTTTACATTTTCCTTCAAAATTCTTTTTTTTTCCACAACAAAAAAATTATAAAAAATAGCTTATTTACGTTCAATTTGAGCTCTTTCCAACGATACTCCACTTGACCTAGTAACTTGAAATTTACAGTTTGCCCCCCTTTCATTTTGGCCATTTTCTACAATTAAAATTAATATATTTAAAAAAATTATACTTTTTATTTGTAGAGGTTTACAATGTTCATAACTATTCCAAATTTCAAGTTGATAGCATTAGTAGTTCTCGAGATATTTAGGAATGTGACAGACGGACAGACAGACGGACAGAGTCGCACCATAAGGGTTCCTGTTGTACCTTTTTGGTACGGAACCCTAACAAGCGATTAATAGTTATTTGTTATACAAGGGGGCAAGTTGTATTTTAACGCCGAGTGTGGAATTGAAAAACGAGCAAGTGAAAGCATTCTATAGTTGACCCACGAGCGAAGCGAGTGGTTCGAGAATAGAATCCTGAACTTAGCGAGTTTTTCAATACACGAGAAGTAAAATACATTTGCACCCGTGTGTAACACAAAACTTTTCCCCTCACTATAACGAGGAAACTACAACGCAAAAAATGCGTTTATCACTGCTTCCAGTTACTGTGGAACTACTGTAGTTCCACAGGTGGTAAATCATCTTCATTACTAGATTCGCCTACTTTTATCAATTTTAAAGCAGTTAATTTGACTGATATTATTCAAGGTCAAATTACTTTACCCACTAGTGGATAAAATGCATTTTTACCCGCTGGCATTAAAGGATAAAACACGTGTTTCCGAGCTAGTGAGGGGAAAAAGACTTTCCTGTCTCGTACAGTCACCGGCATAAATAAGTGATGATTTCTGTATTTTGTCGTATTAACGTCTTGTTTGAAAATGTCATACGAAATTGTCAAACGATTAAAAGCTACAAGGTACAGATATCATCACTTCTTTATGCCGGTGACTGTACCTATATATATATCCTCTTTTTAGACTCAGTTTTGCAGTGTTGAATGTGGAACCTTCTTTAGGTACTTCTATTGTTCGAAGTTCGACTGTTTCAAAAGGATCTTGGAACTTAGGAGGTTATAGGTACCGGAGCAACGCTTAAATCCGTCGTCTTCAATGTAGATATTGTAGGTACTTAGGGCACTGGACTGTTTCCTCCAAAATCGAGTAAACGATGAGTTCTCGGCGAAATAAACGAACAAAAGATACGCAGGCGCGACTATATACTCTGTCAAACAAGTCTGTCAGTAAATAAGAACTAAGAAAACTATAGGTATCCTTTTCTCTAGCACCCTAAAGAAAAGGATGCATATGGTTTTCTTTGTTCTTATTTACTGACAGACTTGTTTGACAGAGTTTATTTTGTTCGCTTCTGTCGCTGATAGCTCATCGCTTCCTCGCTTTTAGTGGGACCAGTGCTTTGGTCTTAAAACCCGCCTATACAAGTATGAGTTGCCTTGCACAGATAGCGAGGCAAATTATCTGTCAGTCTACACAGTTATTGTTTAAATCACAGTTTTTTTGTGACCCATTAGAGCCGAATCATCTTTTCGCAGAGTGAAACTAGCAGACTTCGGGCTGGCGCGCTCAGTATCAAGTCTGTACTCTGGTGGCGAGAGCGCGGACCCCTGCCTGACCGATTACGTAGCCACGCGGTGGTACAGGGCGCCTGAGATACTTATAGCCAGCCGGAAGTAAGTATAACACAACACCGTTTGTGTCTTGCTATACTGTGGTAAGAAGTTAAGCAGGCCAGATTCTATTCGAACTTGTCCCTCAGACCTGTGGATGAGAATAATATCTTTTCAGTACAGATGGTGATTTTTTTTACGCACTAGTGCGAGAAGTGGTTCATTATAATGTCAGATCGAAACTTCGGAGGGCCATCTGTACTGAAAAACGTCGTACGATACACGTGCGAAAAGGAAATTCGTTACTCGTGTCGGTTTTAATGTATCGCCACTCGTTTCGAACTTCCTTTTTTTCCCACTTGTATCGTAATGTACTATTAATTGTCTATCTAAAACCACTGATGTGTCTGTCTACAGCGTAAAGAAAGCATAACTCCCTAACCAAGTGCACTAGCGTAAGCAAGTCACAGTTTAAGTGGTTATAGTTTGCTTGATTGCACCTGTGATATTGGCGTGCGTGGCGTCTTGCCCGTACTAGTGCGCAGAGGTAATTTTTTTGTCAGGTCGTAACTTCTGTATGAAAAGCGTTGTACGATAAACGTGCGGAAAGGAAATTTGTACTCCCTTGGGTCGTGTTTTAATTTAACGTCACTTGTACGATTTTCCTTTTTTTTGGCACTTGTATCATAATTTACTATTATTAACTATAATGTTTACAGTTACACCAAAGGCATCGACATGTGGTCCCTCGGCTGCATCCTAGGAGAGATGCTGACAGGACATCCCCTGTTCCCGGGCACTTCCACTGTAAACCAAGTGGAACGCATCATGGCGGCCCTGCCACGACCCTCTCAAGAAGGTAACTTACCGTTATCAGATCTCTATTCGCAGTAAACTTGTATCATCTATGGCATACATCGGGACTTTTATTATTTCTAGTAAATATACGAGTTCCTCAGGAAACCGAACTAATTCCAATAAGGTCTAGTTACCCTTCGGGTTGGAAGGTCAGATGGCAGTCGCTTTCGTAAAATTAGTGCCTACGCCAAATCTTGGGATTAGTTGTCAAAGCGAACCCCAGGCTCCCATGGGCCGTGGCAAATGCCGGGATAACGCAAGGAGGATGATGATAAGAGTGCCTCAGGGCATAACTTTAGGACCCCTACTATTCTTAATGTACAAGATGAGAACAAATATCTTTAGTAACTCGTCGAAAATCATCATTAATATACCTTAACATCTTGAAACAAAATAGAGATAATAGATCATCTGAAAGAAATCTCTTCTTAACTTAAATCTTAATGTGCTATATGATGTTGTTCCTTTAAGAAAAAATGATTATTTATCCAGATATCGCTTCCATCTGCAATGGCTACGGCTCAGCCCTAATCCGTGAGCAAGCCTCCAGCAACAGCGGACCTACGCTCACAAATCTTCTGTCCTGCGCTCCTAAAGACGCTGCTGACATGGTGCAAAGACTGTTGCTGTTCAATCCTAGCAAGAGACTGAGCGCTGAGAAGGCTTTGGATCATGAATACGTAGCCAAGTAAGTGCAATTGTTATATAATACATACATACATACATACATACAATCACGCCTGTATCCCATAAAGGGGTAGGCAGAGTACATGAAACGAATAAAGCTTTAGTGCCACTTGTGACAGAACAAGCATTTGTTCGTGGTCTTGTTCTTGCTTCTTTCTTAAATAAGACTTACATTGTCAAAGGCAACTGGAGACTTCTTTGCTCGACCCTTGGAAAGCATTCATCCAACGTTATTTCACTGGATATTTTAATTAATTCACTGTGGTACTTGGTCGCATGTTTCATCATATTATCTCACATAAAATTTCACTACCATTTGATGCAAAACAGGCTGGAAAAGCTTATTTATCAACAAGCTACGTTCACGTGTACGGAATACTGACACTGACAGCTGTCGTCTGAGTAGCGTTCCAATATTACATCTTGGTTTCAAATACATGTTAGGAAAATTGGTAAAGGTTAATTTTGAACATACTTCCTGGGAAATATATTTAGAATGCAATATTTGATGTAACTTTTAGAAAGAAATTTGATATTTTACCACGGATTTGATGTACAAAACTGGATTAAAACCTTTGATAAAGTAATATTTGTATATTTATATTTACCACAATATAAAATGTTTCCTTATGTACTAGAAATCAATAAAAGATATCTCCACCTCGCTCTAGAACACGTGCAATCATGCAGGTGTTACTGTTGAGAAGCAAAAACCTATATGCCAAACTGTCTTGGACATTAATACCTAAGGCATACGGCTTAGTAAACAAAGCAGTTATGATCTTTTTCTTATGCGCGTAATTTAGTTGTTATCCATTGTCTCCAGTCTCCATTATGTATCCAATATGTCTCTGTTAGGTCTCTGTTAGGTCTCTGGTATGTCTCCAGTCTCCATTATGTATCCAATATGTCTCTGTTAGGTCTCTGTTATGTCTCTGGTATGTCTCTAGTCTCCAATATGTCTCTAGTCCCCATTATGTATCCAATATGTATCCAATATGTCTCTGTTATGTCTCTGGTATGTCTCTAGTCTCCAGTATGTCTCTAGTCCCCATTATGTATCCAATATGTATCCAATATGTCTCTGTTAGGTCTCTGTTATGTCTCTGGTATGTCTCCAGTCTCCATTATGTCCCCAGTCGCTGCTATGTCTCTAATAGATACTATAAAAGGGCCGGGGCAGGCCGTCGCAGGTCATTCTTCAAATATCAACGAGACTAACAGTGTCCCTGGCTATCGTGTATTATACTGGTGAGTGAAGTTACTCTGCTATTGTTTCTCTGTTTGTACTTACTTGGAAATTATTCTAAGTGATTGTAAACTTTGAAATTGTGTCTCTGTTTGGTTGTGCGAAGACAATATCTTTGTACAGTTGAACTTAGGCTTGTAGTGGAATTACTTTACTGTCAGTTGGGGGTTATTTTAGTGTTCTATTTATAGTGTAGTGTTACATTTTAATTAAGTGCAGAGTTATTTGTAGTTTAACGTGTATAGTGAAGTTTCTACGCTGTGATTTCCTAAGTGTCATTAAGCAATACAAAGACTGGGTCGATGTATGGCTGAGATTTGGGAAAGCATCTGTGTTTGATTTTATAGGAAGTGATTCTTGTAAAGTTAAGCCCAGATCATAGTAATTAAAGGAAATTTCACTTGTCGGTTTATTTATTTGATTTTACAAAGAGTTGTGTTAGTAAAATTGAACTTAGTTTTCTATGGGGTTGTTTTGCTATTTTACTAAGCCAGGTCATTGCTTGGGCAGACAGTTTGCCCGACTAAGCGCTTCTTACCTAACGGTGCCAAAAAGGAGCGATTAGGAGTCTTTTGTTCCAAGTCTGAGGAGGCTTGGCGTCTTTTTTTATACTTACAAAAGGCGAACATTCCTCCCTGGTCTCAAGGTCCAGCTGCTAGATGGAAGTGAGGACTTTCGCGATTGAAGAAAGACATTAGGAGTAATCCTTGCTCACTGAAGTCAGCAGTAATTGAGGCTAGGTCTTGTATTATATATATTTATTTACTCGGTGCTCTGGGTCACGATGGTGCTGGTTGCTGGGGGATTTCAGTTGTGATTGATCCATACCTAAACGACAAAGTTTTGATCGCAGCTGGGTCTCCTCAGGTGACTGGTGTTGGAGTGTCCTAGAATACTGGATATATACACGGATAGGGCGGTCTACTCTCTGCTACCTAGTCTGCGGACGCAGAGGGGGGGATCAGAACTCAAGCCTATAGGTTGCCTATCTCAGCTTCGCTGGCTGAACTGTACAGTTCTAGTAGGGATACACTTGTGCATATTCTGAACTCAAGATCTATGGTAAGTGATGATCTGTGGTTCAGATATGCTAGATTAGGGAAAACTATAGGAGTAGGGTAGAGTCACACACACTATATCTATGAAATTAGGGTTGTTTTACGATTGGTCTTGAAGTATAATTGATAGGTGTGTATTTCTTTGGATTAAATGGACTTTAAATGTGGTGTTTACTATCTTAAAATATGTGATAAACTGGTAATTCATAAAATCTCTTAATACTTAATTTATCTGAGTGTAATTAATAATTGTGGTAGCAATTTCTGATCTCTCGGTGTAGCTGCGGAACGCTAAGTGTTGCTAACTGGTTATTCAAGGTAAATTCTATCAAATTGGCTAGGGAAACAAACTGTCTTTGGAATAAAAGGATTGTTTGTTATAGGGTCCAGTGGCATGCGAGCGCCGTCCACTGATGGAAAGTCAAAAGCTTAAAAAAGTTAGTAGACTTACTTAGTTCTCATAAAAGTTAGCGACTACTCGGTGTTTCGTTGAAACATTAGAAAGATCGAGAAGTTATGGTCTATTAGCAGTATTGGGGAAAGGGGGGTTTAGCTAGGGAAAAAGAAACAAAACAAAAAGGGGGTTAGTTCGTAGATAGATAGCCCTTCAGGCTTACTTGCTTAGGATCCTGATAAAGTGGTTTGGTCAGGTCAGGGGTCCCATACCGTATCGCAAGCCCTTGCCCAAGCCGGGACCACTAATAAGGCGTAGCGGATGATTACAAAAATATTTTAAATATTCATTTTCTAAGTGCTGCAATAAACTAGTTCAAAACCCAAAATATTTACATTACATCATTATTCTTATTATAACTTCCTATTTCTGTAATGTTTTAAATTATATTATGCTCTAACAACAGGTTATTTATATTTATAAACTAAAAAATAACTAGAGTTCAAAATATAGTCGTTACTCATTAAAGGATCTGGGTTATCGCGGATCACATCGAAGGGTTCTACATACTCGCATTAGACGATGACGAAGGCCAAATTTACGGGGTATATTTAAGGGAGGTTATCCATACTGTTGGTTAGTCAAGTAAGTAAGTAAATAAGTAAGGAGAGCGGCGGTTTAGTTACACACTCTTGGCAAATAAGGGGTTGAAAGAAAACGAAACTGTGACATTGCAGTGACAGGTTGCCAGCCTCTCGCCTACAAAACACCTCGCCTGTCCTGGTTTGCCTGGTATATAATCTAGCATAAAAACTCAAGCAAAAGGACACATGCTCACAAATCTTCTCTCTAGCAATTTCTAAGATGCAGCTTACATGGTGCAAAGACTGTTCCTGGTCAGTCCTAACAAGATGCTGAGTGCTGAGAAGGCTTTGGACCGTGAATACGTTGCCAAGTAAGTTAGCTCGAAACACCACAGCCTGAAATACCACCCAAGGATCTGGGTACGTAGCCATTTTCCTTCAAAGTTTACACGATTGAATTTGGTTTCAGATTCCACCGTGAGCGAGACGAACCCACGTTACCCTCAGATGTGCTTCTGCCTCTGCGGGATGACAAGCAGCTCTCCGTGGATGACTACAGGAACAAGCTGTACAGCATCATGGCTAAGGGCAACCATGCCGCTGCCAAGAAACACTCAAGGTAGCTTTACAATATTTCACAAATTATTGAATGACCTACACTGGTGAAAATGTAGTGCTGGAAATGTAATAGGTACCTAAAGTCCCATTAATATATATTTTCAGCAACAAGACTCATCCGCTGTCCTCTAACCCAACGAAACCAAGCAAGAGCTGCCACGACACTTCCGAACTCTCCAAATCTTACCCTACCACCAAATCCACCCTCAAGCACAGCATATCAGCCGACCAGAAGACCAGACCCAAACCCAAGGAGAGGCCTCTCAAAGAGCACCGATCCGAACAGGCTATATCCAGACCTCTGCGGGCCACGAAGTTATTCGACAGTCAATCAAGCTGGATGGATTCTTCCAACTGCCACGGAGATTACTTCCAACCAGTAACCAGACAGAGCCCTTCAGAAACAGGCTACTTGAGCGGCGGTAAAAAACCCTCCATGATTCATAGAAGGAATTCCACCTCCTTCTCCACAGTCACTATAGGTGGTGAGATGGACTACGGTTACGGTAAGAGCGTGAACCAACGACACGGGGTCATAACGGCCAGTGCGTTGATGGATTTACGTACAAGCATACGGTAAGTGATGGTTTACTTAGATGAATTTGGAAGACTTTTTCTGATATTTACCTTGTGTAAATGTTATTTGATCATGCAAGGATAGGAGAATTTTGAAATATTTTGTTTTTCATTACCTAAAGTGTAACATCAACTTTGATTCGCATGTCGTGGGCGTTGAAGTGAACGTTTGCTTTTTTCTTATTTGACGGAATGTCAACGCACAGTTGTTCTTAGAAGGGATAGGTGTATGTATCATAGAATGGGAGGTACGTACAATATTTGACAAAATCACTATTCAACTGCTGCATTATGGTTTTATGGTTCTCTCTGTATCAAGTCTCAAAACCTACTGTCCTTATGAAATATCTTTTATACATCAAATATAATTTATGATATGCACGACTTGTTTAATTTTTATTTATTGAATTTATTACGTTTTAGTAATGTATCGATTTTTTTTTTGTTGTGATAATTTCTAGTCATAATTTCGTTATTGAAACTAGATCAAAGCACTAACTCAGCTCAATAAGAGATAAGTACTTAATTAAATAATTAGATAACTTGTCCAGTAGGTACTTATACAAATTATTGCAATCTAGTTTTATAAATATAATCCTAAGATATCTATAAATGGCACTTAACGGGCATCGTATCGAACGTTTAGTGTTTGAAATTTTTCATGGCAAAATAAATTTTATCAATTTGGCATAAGTGGTTGTGAAAACTACACCTCACCTAATTTTCTACAGAACGTTATTAGACAATTACCCTCCCGACTCTCGACCAATAAACATTTCAAGACTATATTATAGACCGAAAATTCCCATCGATGAGCTCATGCCTTCGCTTCCTATTAACGTGAGTAGTAGTACCTTGTCACTGCCAAGAGAACCTCCATTCGTCTAGACTTATAACCACAAAATTAAAATTTTGAAAAAACCCCCGACCGCGACATAGTGGACCGATTTTCATGAAACATGGCTAAGAACACTCCCGACTAACTCAGCTTTCAAACAAAAAAAACTAAATCGAAATCGGTTCACCCGTTCGGGAGCTACGGTGCCACAGACAGACACACACACAGACAAACAGACAGACAGACACGTCAAACTTATAACACCCCGTCGTTTTTGCGTCGGGGGTTAAAAATAGCTTAATACTCTAGTATAGAGCTGTTATTCTGATTATGGCAGTTCAGTAGAGTATGAAGAAAATAGTTATAATGAAATTCTGCAACATATATTTCTGGTCAGGGCCAGGGGATCGATTTTTGAATTTCGAATGCACGAATTCGCCGTTCGAAAGTCTGTGGAAAACGACGTACAGATGTAGTACGAAAAGGGTTTCCTTCGGAAACGTTCGTATTTGTCAGTTGTCTAGTTCAGTCAGTGTCAGTACATCTTGTACTGACACTGACTGAAATAGCATGACACGTTCGTACGTTTCCGTAACAATTCGAAGGCAAATCTTTACGACGTACAGATGTAGTACGAAAAGGGTTTCCTTCGGAAACGTTCGTATTTGTCAGTTGTCTAGTTCAGTCAGTGTCAGTACATCTTGTACTGACACTGACTGAAATAGCATGACACGTTCGTACGTTTCCGTAACAATTCGAAGGCAAATCTTTTATCACTACATCTGTACGTAACGACGTTTTTGAAAAAGGACGGCTAGTAATTTTAAAACTAGTGGTAATGACCACTCCTTTCTGATTCTGTTAGTACTTAGAATTTAAATCGCTAGTAGTGGAGATATTATTGAACGAATTTCACGAAATCGAATGGCCGAGATTCAAAACTTAGGTAAGTCCAGGTAAAGGGGTTACTTAGGCAGGCAATAGAAATCTTTTACATTTGATATGCGAGGGGGATTTGACAAACAGATGGCTTTGATTAATAAGTTTTTCTACTCCCGTACTGTTATTCGTGAGTTACAAGGTCGTGCATAGAACTTTAAAACCCTACATAAAAGATGTCAGGACAAGTCTATCTAGTCTATACCCTGAAAACATTTAGTAGCAGTCGCACGATATAGCTGTTTTACAGTTTAGTAAATACATTGCTACCAACTTAACAAACCAATTCGCAGAGTCGAGATTCCTTCGTTTTCTGCTGCGTTCATTGGCGACGCGTCGAATCGCATTCAAATGTATAGAACTCGATTCAACTCGGCTCGATTCGTCTTAGTGGCCAGGCTTCAAAGAACCATACCATAGACAGTTTTATTTTCATGTTTGCACTCAAACTGCATATTCAAAATGGTAGACGGTCCACCTAGATAACTAAGATGACTGAAAGTAGGTATTTGTTGAATTTATAATTTTCTTTCAAAATAAGTGCTTGGTCGTAGAAAAAGTATTGTATGCAACGGTGTTTAACTGAGTCAAAAAATGCTCGTGGCGTCTTTATTAACAATTTTCGGCTTCGCCTCAAATTGTTACCCACGCCACTCACCTTTTTTGACCTCTTTTAACCACCAGTTGCATAAAATACTATTTCAGAAAGCTGCATTTATGCTGAAAAAGACTTGAAGGGTGCCTCGCAGCCCTAGCAGGTGACAAACGCTTGATCTAAGACAATTTGTATCCCTCTTCTACTGATGTGCAAGTTGCGGAAACTTTCCAACAAAATCTTAAATTTTTTGAAAAATTCAAGATACTTTCACGAAAAATAATTTAAATTTATGAAATGAAAAGTTTCCATCCATACAATTGTCCATACAAAGTATGGAAAGTTTCCGAAGAAAAAAGGAGAAAATTTCAGAATTTTGGAAACTTTCCTTCGGCACAATACGGCACATCAGTACCCTCTTCCATTTTAATACTACAGTGAGTACAGTCACAATCACATGCATGCTCTTCAAAGGGTACAAAAATATGCCACGCTCATATGGCTCAACAAATAAGGTCGTGCCAGATGTTATGCGGCCTTCGTAGACTACCACACAAATATTTTTGCTGGTGACTGTACATCGCAGTACAGTGACAGTAGCGTTTCACTCGCTACGAAGTGTAAACTGTTGGCACGTTGGCTACGCACCCAGCATTAGTAGCAATCCAGCGAAGCGGAGAACATACAGTCAACCAATTGGAACCCTAGGCCACTGTAGAACTATGCCATAGTGACGGTATTAATCAGATTGTAAAAAATCTCTTACCGCTTGACATTTTGACATGGCTGTAGAGTGGCCTGTTCCAATTGGTTGACTTTACATATACTTATATTTGGTGCTCGTCTTACCTTACCCTTAGTCATCTTAGGGCCGGTTGCATCAAACAGTCTGTCACCGTTAAAGCGTTAGTTAAAACAAAAGTATGGGAAATTCCATAGACGTCTGCTGCTTGACGATGACGTGTCTGTTAAATTTGGTTGATGCAACTGGCCCTTAGTGGAAATTTTCCACTGGAAAGGCAGCCTAAACCATGACTGTTACTACTATGCTTTGAGAGTCCAGTCCATTGTACTTTAATTCATGTTTAATTACTTAGTTAAAATTTGTCACTTATACTGAACTTCAAACTTATACTAAAATTTTAAGTTTTTTCAAATACTTACATGGCTTTTGCATGAAGTTTTGGGGACTCGCAAGTAACCAGGCCCCGTAGCCGAATGGCATTTCTCCGACGCCAAACGAAAGCGATACGCCGCTGGCTCTGTCGCGCCAATACGCAAGCGCGATAGAGATAGATATCTACTAGCGCTTCGTTTCGTGAGCGTTTCGTGAGCGATTGTGCCATTCGGCTAGCCACCCTGTAACTTATATGTATGTAACGTCGCGATGACAATTTTGTATGTATTTTACATGTATGATAAAATAAATGATCGAACTTGCTTATTGTTTTATTTGGATACATGTGCTGTAAACATAGCTTGTATCTGTTTAGGTACAGTCAACATCAATAGTAGAGGATAAAAGTAATGAACCGAAAGTATCTCACAACTTAAATAACTAGATAGAGATAAATAAATCTGTCTTTGGTCTAGTATGAACATGCGCGCACCGTAGCGACGCAACTTTTCATCCACTGGACGTCAAGACTGGATGAGAGACTAAAAAATATGTAGTGCGAAGAGTTTCCTTCCCCACGAGTATTTGTCATGCTAGTTCAAACAGTGTCTGTACGTCTTCTGAGACTGACTGAAATAGCATGACACGTTCGTACGTTTCCGTAAGAATACCAAGGAAAATCTTTTCGATCTTTTCGCACTAAGTACATCTGTAGTACCAAAGAGAATCCAGTTTACGGAGTTACATTTGGCAAGTCTTTGGTAGTAAACGTATAAAGTGATTCAATGCTCTTTGGTACCAAAGACAGATATAACTCCGTAAACTAATACTCGATCCTCTTTAGTAGTACTATATGACTGGTTCATATCTGGCTGGTTACCACCTATTTCACATCTTTCACAGCTCTTTGACACATCTGCCACTGCAAAAAAGCTGACACACGTCAGCAATCACCAAAATAAATTGTACAAAAACACAAAATGAAATCAATCTGGTTCCTGCTTTTGTTCACTGTCGTGTCGGCGACGAAACCCGTAGTTAGGAAGGATGTGGTGCCCGTCCTTACGTTGGACCCTAGGAAGAGGATTATGGCCACTAACAGTACTAAGACCAATTTGAAGGTCAGTTTTTTGCTAAAATATTGAATTCTGTGGAGGAATGAGTCATGTTGTAGTACTTACACACACGGGGGAACAAGTATATGGCTCGTTACGTCACCAGTAGCTGGAATTGACATGTCCGCTCTCACCAACGGCTCTCACGCGACTGTCACTCCACTACCTACCTGTGAATCCGAGATAAACGTCATCGCACATAGCTGAAGGACTCAAACACTACACATGTTACGAGACAAGTATTACGGATGAATGTGGAAGGAGGAAGCGAGGAAGGAAAGCAGATGGAAAGGTGGACGTACTGTGTGAGAGAAGATAGGTATGAAACGAATGCAAGTGAAGTGTTGCAATGCAATGCAAGATTTATGGAAGAAAAAGACAGTCTGCGATTGCTGCGCCAACCCCAAGTAATAGGGAAAAGGGCAAGCGAATGATGATTGAATGCTTGCTTAGGTACTGAAATCTACAATAATATACGCCCTGGCGCGGCAAAGGGTACTAGGAAGATTAATGAGGTCTGCGGTTGCCATTACGCACCTGTAACCTATATTATAAAACAAAGTCCTCACCGCTTCTGTCTGAATGTTCGCGATAAACTCGAAGAACCTCTGCCGGCCTCGCCGAAACGGCTTTAGTTGACGGTAGACGCCGATCGGTTCATAGTCCGGCTTTGTCGCACCTCGCACCAATACGGAAAGGTGATACAGATAGCTTATAAATCGATATTATCGTTAAACATTTGTGCATTTGGCTGCGTACTTACACTGAACATAAAGATTCTTGAGAAAGATTTAAGAGTACAATTAACTTGTAGGGCGCTAGTATAGAATAATTATAACTAATAACTACATCCCTTTTTCCATATTTTATCAAATTCCCCTTCCAGTACCTGCCCTTCATAGCTCTAATAGACAAAGAGCACGACACGAGCGAATACTGGCGTGCCACTGAGCTGCTCTCCCTCATACGGAGTCGGGAAGAGCTCGTGGACTATTCGCGGTGCAAAGTCCCCACCCCTATTGACCCTGTGAGGTTTAACACCGCAAGGAACGTGCATGCTCTGTGCAGGGATAGTATTGGTAAGTTACACAAGACGAAATTTGTGTTAGTCAAGGACAAAAGCGAGACACACATATTGTAGGTCTTTTTCCCACGGATCAGAGAAGAGCTCTAGGACTATTCCCGATATAAAATCTCCGCTTAGGGCCAGTTGCATCAACCACATTTGACAGACACATCATCGTCACGCAGTAGACGTCTATGGAAGTTCCCATACAATAAAATTTAACGAACGCTTTAACGGAGACAGACGGTTTGGTGCAACCGACACCCTTAGTCACACCTCGAACACTGGCGATCAAATATAATATTGTATGAAAGACACACATTCTAGGCTCGTGTAGGTGAACGCGTACTATGCTTGTGTGAGTGAAATATGACAGGTCGACTGTTCGCGTTTTTAACAGGCGGTAACTGTGAGGTAACCGAGAGGGGGTGGGCGGCACTGTCAGCGGGGAGCGGGAGTGGCCATACTCTACGACTGATGGTTTCGTCTTGGTAACATTTAATACCTATATTAGCCTATTACAAATATTATTCTAATTCCAATTTTACTGCAGTTTATTATCATCAGAAGTGTTTGTTTTCAAAAATAGGTGGTATTCAAATTGAAGAATGTTCTGTTCTGTACAGATTTCCAGCTGTGTCCGCAATGCGCCCATTTCAGCAACACTTCGGAATGCGAACTGTTCCGGGATTCCTGCAAGTACGATGTCATTCATTATTTCTATTATAACGTGATTTGAAACCTTCGCAATGCTAACGACTCCACCTTTTGGAACCCTCCCTTTTTAGGGTTCCGTACCAAAAAGGTACAAAAGGAACCCTTATGGCGACGCTCTGCCCGTCTGTCTGTCTGTCACATTTCTAAATATCTCGAGAACTACTTATGCTATCAATTTGAAATTTGGAACAGTTATGAACATTGTTAACCTCTACAAGCTGAAACTATTATTTTTAAATATTATAATTATAGAACATGGCCCAAATGGAAGGGGGGCAAACTGTAAAAGTCAAGTTACTAGTTCAAGTGGGGTATCATTAGATTGAGCACTGCCACGTCTGCCACTGAATTGTACATGTAGAAACTATTTTTATATTTTTTCCCCTCACTAGCTCGGAAACACGTGTTTTGTTCTTCAATACCAGTGGGTAAAAACGCATTTTATCCACTAGTGGGTAAAGTAATTTGACCTTGAATAAAGTCAAATTAACTGCTTTAAAATTGATAAAAGTAGGTGAATCTAGTAATAAAGATGATTTACCACCTGTAGAACTACTGGAAGTAGTAATAAACGCATTTTTTGCGTTGTAGTTTCCTCGCTATAGTGAGGGGAAAAGTTTTGTGTTACACTCGGGTGCAAATGTATTTTACTTCTCGTGTGTTAAAAAACTCGCAAGTTCGGGATTCTATTCTCGAACCACTCGCTTCGCTCGTGGTTCAACTATAGAATCCTTTCACTTGCTCGTTTTTCAATTCCACACTCGGCGTTAAAATACAACTTTGCCCCCTTGTATAACAAATAACTATTTTTGTTGTGGAAAAAAAAAGAATTATGAAGAAAAATGTAAAAAAATAATTTCTTCCTTTTCCATCGAGCGTTCTTGGGTCGACCGTCTGGTGGCCGCCCGACCCAGTTATCGCTGGGAGAACAGTGTGGCGGCGAATCTGTGTAAGTGACTGGCAAGAGGCTGTTCAGGATCGGGACAGGGTGCGTAGCCGAATGGCTCACGAAACGCTCACAAAACGAAACACTCGTAGATACCTATCTCTATCGCTCGTGCGTATTGGCGGGACAGAGCCAGACTACCTTTCGCGGCGTTTCGTTTTCGTTTCGCGTCACAGAAATGCCATTCGGCTACGGCACCAGGCCCCGTAGCCGAATGGCATTTCTCCGACGCCAAACGAAAGCGATACGCCGCTGGCTCTGTCGCGCCAATACGCAAGCGCGATAGAGATAGATATCTACTAGCGCTTCGTTTCGTGAGCGTTTCGTGAGCGATTGTGCCATTCGGCTAGCCACCCAGGTGGCGATGTCTCATTTCGGAGGCTAAGATTCACTTTGTGCCAAAATAGTCCAGTCAATTCTTCCTTTTCCTACAAGCTCTAACAAACACTAAATGGACATTGTTCCCAGGGAGAAAAGAGTGTCAAAATCGGAATACGCCACATACTGCGATCGCAAGTACGGCAAATGGCGGACCATCTTCATACCAGCCGACTACTCACAGTGCAGATGTTGTGACGAGTGCGTCTTCTATCGAGGTTGGTGGCTTCTGTAGATCTCTGTCAAACATAAAAAAGATGTTAAATTTATACCTATTTAATATTTATACAGTTACTTATTTTCTAGTATTTTTTTGACGAGTATAAAGTTAATGAAAATTAGAACTTTAATTTGGCAGTAACTCGAAAACGGTAGAACTATTTTGGTTCCTCTTAGGGTGCTCTACCTCCAGTGTCAGTCTGACGTGTCCTTTTTGGTACACTCTGTATATCATACAATGCAAAAGGGGTAGATAAAGCATGTGCTCCTTTCATCTGAAACTGCTTAACCCTTAAATAGTGATGTATATATGCATCATGCATTTTTGACTCTATTGTCAGCTTGTCAAAATTCAAATTTGAATAATTGCTTGTCAAGGTCATGCATTTAAGGGTTAAGTTTTATTTATTGTCGCTCTTAGACTAGGTTCACATGGTGTTCGTTTCTCCCGGAATACGAGATATGAACGATTGAACGATTTTGAAGTTGCCATGCGAAGTTCACTGCCACTACGATATTCGATAAAAACTCGGATACGGAAAACAATCTTAACCTAGCTATTCTTAGCAATTAATTAAAATAAAGCGAAATACATATAAAGTTTCCTATAGGCACATACTTAAAATAAAATATTTTATGCAGTGCGCGAAATAAAGAGCCACATAATTAGAAGAAAAATATGGACAGTAGCTATGTTGAAACATAATTAAATTTCTATTTAATAAGTCAAAGAGAAAGATACGATAGAGTGACGTCACTCCTCAGTATTTCATAGTAATTCCATATTAGCAAATCGTTTTACAGTTCTTAAAAAGAAGCTGATTTGACTAGTAGGAAACTAAGCCTATCACGATCCAACCAGCCAATAATACAACTGAACCCATATTCAACAGTCGACTTCTACAACACTCAGGGACAAGAAAGGAAGTTGTGAAATCGTACACGAGTACTTTATAGTCTTTATATTAAATACTAACTTTTGCCCGCGGCTTCGCTCGCGTTAGAAAGAGACAAAAAGTAGCCTAACTATGTCACTCTCCATCCCTTTAACTAGGTATCTCCATTTTTTTGCCGCGAAAGACGGACAAACAAACAGACACACACACTTTCCTATTTATAATATTAGTATGGATATCTGACTGTATCTATGTTTGACAGAATTAGACGAGTCCTGTGTACATGACGAATTCGACTTCGATTCGGAGGAGTTTCTACCAGTAAGCTCAATTGGTAAGTCCCCAATTTGCGACTTTTAGATTCGATGGTAGGCCCGTAAAATCGAAACGGTTTTCGATTTTTCCAAATTTGCGTCAGGCCCTCTGTTTGCTAAATAAAGGACACGCTCCTAGGTGCACCTAGATCCCCATCATGAAAATGAAAAATGAAAATCGTTTATTGAGGCAAAAATATTACAACAAGGGTTAAAACAGTGGTTCCCAAAGGGCCTAGTTTAGCCGAGCCTGTATCTTAGGAGCCTTAGAGAGGTCATGAGTAGCTATTTAAATTTTAAGTTACACTGTAGTTTCTCTAAAAAAGTTATAGCGGTAGGTAATACTAAAAACGAACATAATTTTTAGTCTTTTGAAAGGCATGCAATATTTACCCCCTTATTCATAAACGTACTCTAAAGTTATCAAGCCGATAATAGTTATTTGTTATACAAGGGGACAAAGTTGTTTTTCAACACACGAGAAGTAAAATACATTTGCACCCGAGTGTAACACAAAACTTTTCCCCTCACTATAGCGAGGAAACTACAACGCAAAAAATGCGTTTATCACTGCTTCCAATAGTTCCACAGGTGGTAAATCATCTTTATTACTAGATTAACCTACTTTTATCAATTTTAAAGCAGTTAATTTGACTTTATTCAAGGTAAAATTACTTTACCCTCTAGTGGGTAAAATGCGTTTTTACCCGCTGGTATTGATGGACAAAACACGTGTTTCCGAGCTAGTGAGGGGAAAAGTTCGTTTGTCACTTTCCGACGTATTGGTGTGATAGAAAAGGACAAACGAACTTTATCGGCTTGATAACTTTAGAGTACGTTTATGAATAAGGGGGATAGCGTTTTATTTGAACCATATTGTGCAGATTTCAGAGCTGGCTGCAATCCATACTTGGGGCATCCCGAGCAGGAGTCTCGGGCCCTTCGATGTGACAAGACTCTTCGCAGATGTAAGATGCTGATGGGTTTAATTAGTTCTTTACAATTTATAGTCTACCAAAAAGAGTAGAAATTAAAAAGTGGCAACATTGTAGTGTCATCCCTTTCAAATCACTATGTGTGAGAAAACAGGACCACAATATTTACGATGTTGCCTTTTTTAATTTCTACCCTTTTTGGTCAGACGTTCAGAATGCCTACTATGACAAATTACCTATAATTTCTTCACATTTTACAGGTGTACCGATGACTGTTCCAACTCTACCAAAAAGTGCATTTGGTGTGTAAGTACCTAACACTACTATTTCTGCAAATATATGTGAAAAATATATATGAATTTTTAGCTTGAATGCATAAGCTTTTGTATAAATTTAATATTTACCAATAGCATACGTCACATTCTAAATATTTGTGTTCAGAAGTCACCGAAGCTTCCGCTACGAGCCTGTGGACGCCGACTGCCCCTCGTGCCGCGGTTACATCTGCCCCCCTACCATGAAACACGAGCCAGACTGTCACCCGGGCGCCTTCGTGCCCGACAGGGGGCAGTGCAACTGTTGCGGCCACTGCAGCTCCTACTTCCGTCAGTACATACTAGCTATAGACTCGCGCCTGTGACTGTCTCTCATGGCATGGTTACAGCTGCCCCCTCAAGCTTGAGTCTCATTGTCACCCGGCCGCCTTCGTGCCCGGCAGGGGGCAGTGCAACTGTTGCGGCCACTGCAGCTCATAATTCCGTCAGTATACACTCGCTACAAACAATAGACTAGCCTGCGTGACTGTCCCTCATATCGCAGTTGCACCGAAGCTTAGGATCAATAATTTAAAGATACAAGTACTTATAGGATAACTTTACCTAACCCAACTGTTGGGAATGTTCCGTAGCTCTATATATGATAAAATAATCTGTTAATTATTCTGTCTTTACAGAATTAAACCAAAAATGTGCTGAATTCAAGGAGTCCGTTGAAAATGGTAGCAGCGAAATTGAGGTAAGAATATGATTTGGTAAAAAATGTACCTAATAGCCTGCAGGATGCAGTTTCAAATTACAATTAAGTGAAGACTTGTGATGTACCCCATATTTTCACCTGTTGATAAAGATGTTGGTTTATGACTTTTTGTAGAAGTAAAGCAGAGTTTTGACATTAATTAAACGAAGTTCTTGTGAATGAATATGAATCTATAGTAGTGTATTAATCTTATGGTGGCGTTTGAATAAAGATATATACCTATATATAGGTTAACTGTCAGAGCTTGTTGCTTTCCATATAGGTAGAAGAAGAACTCTTAGAGCCTGGCTGTGACGACGGCCTGGTCTGCCGACAGGGGTTCTGCCAGGACATCCACGCGGTGCATGTTTCTGCTCATAGTCGGAAGAGGAGTAGTCAGGAGCCAGATGAGCCTTACGGTAGGAGTCTTGGGTTCTCTCTCTCTCTCTTCAGCCTAATTCTACTCTTCAGGTGTAGGCCTCCTTCAACATGCGCCTTTCATTCAAGCCAGTTAGCGCCAGTCTTGGGTTTAATTACTCCTTGTTTGATGGAGGAGGCTCCCTTCAGAGTCAGAGTGTGATAGGCTGGTGCAGACAATGGTTCTTCCAGGACATAGACGCAGTGCTTATTACTGCTCACAGTCGGAAGAACAGCAATCAGAAGCCAGAAGAGCCATACGGTAGGAGAATGATTAAATTCAATAACACTACACAACCTACAAAACAACTTTGTAGACTGTGGCCGTAAGGGAACAGTGCCGTAAATGCGATGGAAAAATAGCGAATACAAATATCGTCTTTGTTCCGAAAAAGGTCATAAAAAGAATAGGTTCTGAAGAAGGTTACTAGGAGCCCCACTATGCGGGGTACCGTCAATTTAAGGAAGGAGGCGAAATTATTTGGCAAGGAATTTATCGATCTGCCGGATCTTACAATTGATTCATCTCTAGATGATTTATTTGCTGTTTGTGTTAGAGAAAATGGCTATCAAGGCTAGGCTTACATCGGTCTCATTCGGGTGACAGCATCTCCCTGGGTTTGACCACCAGCACCACCCATGACTATTGTTGCAGAGCCCTGCAAGCGGGAAATGAAGTTATTCAAGAAGAAGTACGGACAAGACGGGCATTTGCACTACGAAGCTCCTCAATGCACGCCTCTCTGGCTCTATGCACCTGTCCAGGTATTTTGTACATTCTAGATCATCCTCAGCCTCATCCCACTCCTGGGTAAAACCTCTCAACCTATGTTGTTTAAGATACTTTGGGCTTGCCTAATCGGTTTGGGGAACATCACGCCCAACTTTGAATTTCCTCTCTTTCCATAAATTAAATATAACAAGATCATACCATCCCATACATTAAAATGCGACCGCCTAAGACCGTGCTTACACTCCACCACACATAGATGGCGCCACAAAAAAAATATCTTGTAGCTTTCTATTATACTTGTAGATGGCGTTAAGTGTCACTTTTGACATAGATTTACGGCTCGGAATTGACACTTAATGCTAATCTACAAATAATTTTTTGTGGCGCCATCTATGTGTGGTGGAGTGTAAGCGCGTTCGTAGGCGGTCGCATTTTAATGTATGGGATGGTATGATCTTGTTATATTTAATTTATGCTCTTTCTAATAATTTGGTCCGTAAATGATACTTTTCACTACTGCTAACACACGGAGAATTGTGTGCTAATACAACTCTGAACTGGTTTTATAGAAAGTTACTTTCAAAAAATGACAGGTAAGTATCTGTAATCTTTCCAGAAGAGATGTCTTTGGTCCCTTACCTGCGTATTCCTTTGAAAAGATAGCTAAGACATTTTTTTAAACTTATTTATCATTGAAATATTTGGTCAGTGCCGTCGCTTCCTGTGTTACTGCGCCATGGAGGACGGAACGCCCATCGAAGGCGTCAAGGTACCCAGGGTCGAGGTCTCCAACATGAACTGTGGTGAGTATTCGCAAAGGCTCCGTATAGACAGATAGTCTAAGAAAAAAACGTACCTCAGTACCATACAGAAAAAGGTACGGTGGCCTAGATGGCATTACACCTTTGGGGTACGCTCAGCTAGATGGCGCTACTATTAATATTTGACATTTTAAAACATATCAAGCTAAGAATATGGGCCAAATTGTCAAAACTGAGGTTCAAAAGCCTGTGTCAAGAGATGGCAGTCTATGTACTGTGATTACACATTTTACTTCGACAGTACCTCTCTATAATACTCAATCCTCTTTGGTATTAGGAACCAGGGGGCCGATTTTTGAGTCTCACGGCGTTCGAATTCAGAAAATTGTCACTGAAAATAATAGGCAATTCACCGTTTTCAACCGGTATTTTAGTGACAGTGAGACTCAAAAATCGGCCCCCAGGGTACCTACGTAACCGAATGGCGCAAACGCTCACGAAACGAAACGCTGTTAAATATCTAATTAAGTAGCTGTGTTGTTATAGTATTTATTTATATATACATGTCCGGTATATTTAGGTTTATTTTAATTCCTATTTATTTATGTTTATTCGTATTAAGATTATTTGACGTTTTCTATCACTCACTGCATCACCTACTCAAATCAGTTGTTTTTTGTGTCTTGTCTCCACTCCCCAAAGGTTGTCTGGAAGAGATCGCTCTTTAGCGATAAGACCGCCTGTTGTCTACCATAGTTAATTAAAGTTATGTGCTTTTTTTTAAATGTAATCTTGTTATATTGGTGAACAATAAAGAATATTTGTATTTTATTGTATTGTAAGTATCTCTGTCGCTCTTGCGTATTAGTGCGACAGCCAGACTAACTTTCGCGGCGTTTCGTTTTCGTTTCGCGTCACAGAAACGCCATTCGGCTACGGCCCCAGTACAACCAGATCCAATATATATCACGGATATTATAGTTCGTCCGGCGGTGTAAGAGCCAAAAGCCATAAAGATAAGCTAATTATTCATCTATTATTGTCTTCGGTTACCGCGATAGTTACTCATGAAATAAAACTATGGAAACGGATTAAATCGCGTATAATGAATTTAAAATACATCCCGACGTTTCGAACTCTTTACAGCGTTCGTGGTCAACGGGTGACTGAGGAAAAAAACGTCGGGATGTATTTTAAATTCATTATACGCGATTTAATCCGTTTCCATAGTTTTATTCATCTATTGTTAACCATTGTATGCCATTGTAACAAGTTTTATGGCTTTTAGCTCTTAAACCGTCGGACAGACTATACCATTCCGAGCCGAGCCGTTATAGCCATTTTGCCATCTAATTGGACGGTTTGCTTTATCGAATGGCGGTTGGTACTTATCAGATTTCTGGCTGAAGGGTATGTATTTCGGCGGTTCCGGGGCAATCTACCGACGCCGACAAATCACCGAAGTAAATACTGCGAAACAACGTTCTATGGACTCTTTGACACTTTGTTGGATGTCTTTCGTAGCCAGATAAAACCTAGGAGCCTAGTCAAGATGACAACCGTTTGAGCTACCACGACAGAATTAGAAGACAAGTTAGTGTTTCGTTGTCGCATCGGAACAACTACCATCTCTTGACGACCGGTCTGGCCTAGCGCGTAGTGACTGCCTGCTAAGTCGCGGTCCCGGGTTCGAATCCCGGTAAGGGCATTTATTTGATGAGCACAGATATTTGTTCCTGAGTCATGGATGTTTTCAATGTATATAAGTATTTGTATATTATATATCTATCGTTGTCTAAGTACCTGCAACACAAGCCTTCTTGGGCTTACCGTGGGGCTCAGTCAATCTGTGTAATAATGTCCTATAATACTATTTATTTTATTTATTTATTTTGACTTGACCCTAGCCATGCGCATATCCAGGGGGTTCATGAGGGTTATGACCACCATCCCTCCTGGGTCCTGGGGAACTTTGCTGGGCAGGGGGCACACACAACCACGTGACCCTTCCCTGAGTAAGCAGCTATTTAGCAGCTGGATCCGCCCTTATGGCTCAGCCACGACATTGGTCTAAGCGCGACAGCGGTGAGCGGCGGCCATATATTGGAGCGAGACACAGCGATGGGACTTTTCATTCACACGTATAGCTGCCGCTCACCGCTGCCGCGCTTAGACCAATGTCGTGGCTGGGCCGTTAACTGGTCCCCTTATAACTGTGATGATCTTATGATGTTGATTGTCTCTTTAGATTGCGCTCGAGAAAAATGTAGTTTAGAGACAGACGTGCAGTGCGACGGCTTCGGAAACTACAAGGAAGCCATGTTTACTCCACACGTTGATGAGTGGAGCGAAGCCGAATATGAAGACAGTAAGAGCGTTTGATTTTTTTTTTATACTACGTCGGTGGCAAACAAGCATACGGCCCGCCTGATGTAAAGCAGATTTCACATTATTTACGATCGGTTTGGCTCAGTCGGTAGATGGTCGGTAGTGACTCTGCCTGCTGAGCCGCGGTCCTGGGTTCGAATCCCGGTAAGGGCATTTATTTGTGTGATGAGCACAGATATAATTTGTTCCTGAGTCATGGAAGTTTTCTATGTATATAAGTATTTATATATTATGTATATCGTTGTCTGAGTACCCACAATACAAGCCTTCTTGAGCTTACTGTGGAGCTCAGTCAATCTGCGTAAAAATGACCTATAATATTTATCTATATTAAAAGAAGACTAAAACTAAAACTGAACATTATCCGATTTGATATCGGATGTCGGAAGGATTTCAAAGGCAAAAATCAAAGATGGCGGCTAAAATGTATGGTATATCGGTCCTACATCCGATATCGGATCGGATAATGTGAAAACGCACTAATTATCACCTTTTGTTTATGATCAACCTTCAAATCTAGGGTGAACAAGTCATCTTCTGGACGAGCTTACTCCATCGCCATGTTTTTGCCTTTGACTTAGTCTGTGGCCAAGAGTGCCCATTTATAATTAAAAAAAAGAAAAAGGTAACTCCGGTAAAAAAATATAAGGCGCATTAGGGTAATTTCGAAAGTCGTCTAATTACGAAAGTCGCATAAAAATCGCCATTATTTCCATCATATCAAGATTCCCATTTAGGAATTTTCCGAGCATTTCTGTCATTCGGAATTACTCTAATGCATCTGAAAAACATCGCATGATACACGTGCGAAAAGGAAATTCGTAACTTCGTATCGATTTTAAATTTATCGCCACTCGTTCTCGTTTCCATCAACTCCTTCTTTTCCGGACTTGTATTTTAATATAATTTTCAATACAGATGGTGTTTTTTTTACGCACTAGTGCGAGAAGTGGTTCATTATATGTCAGGTCGAAACTTCGGAGGTCCATCTGTACTGAAAAACGTCGTTCAATACACGTGCGAAAAGGAAATTCGTAACTCGTGTTGATTTAAAACACGGTTGTGTTTTAAATCGACTCATTTTGAACTTACTTTTTTACGCACTTGTATCGTATTGTACTATTTCAGTGCAGATGGTGATTTTTTATCGCACTAGTGCGAGAAAAATCCGGTTTTTTCGTTTTGTAAATCCGAATTTTTGTTATAGATGACGACAACTTACCTGAATGATGTTGCGGTCGATATGAAACTTGTAAATGTAAGTAATGGAAACTACGAGCGAGTTTAATTGTGCCATACAAATTTTAAACTGTTGTATACATGAATATTTTATTTAAACGTTTATTAAATTTAAATTTCGATTTGTTTGTTTTTATTTCCTACTAGCTTTTGCCCGCGGCTTCGCTCGCGTTAAATTCGAACTTCCACCCCCCATTTCAGGAAAGTGGGGGGTTAGAAAGAGACAAAAAGTAGCCTATGTCACTCTCCATCCCTTCAACTATCTCCACTTAAAAAATCACGTCAATTTGTCGCTCCGTTTTGCCGTGAAAGATGGACAAACAAACAAGCACACACACTTTCCCATTTATAATATTAGTATGGATAAGTATATCGTATATTTGTATTACTTACTTATGTACTAGTATCACCGGAAATAAAAGTTCCTAATTCATATGAGTTATGACTGATGACACTCTCTCGCTTTGCGCAATCCAAGCCAGTGCAAAGTTAGCGTAGACGGACTATACTGCCTAGTATTAAGTACTTTTCATTACAGTTACTCATTAAGTGCGCAGCCGTAGCGGGAGTTATAGAAATAAGCTCTTTCCTAGAGAGTCATGAAATATCTAGTGACATAATTAACTTTTACCTATTTATATTTTTTGTATAGTAAGTGTGATAAAAACATTGTGTGAATCTCGGGGCGTAAGAATATCGTAAATTCGAGTCTTTAAATCGCTCTGGCATACCATCGTGATTTAACTATACTCTCGTTTGCAATATTTAACTTACTGCCTATGTTGCATAATCTATTATTAACAGATTTGGTGGAGATGCTGGGATTGGTGAGTGTTTTACAAAAAAATAATTAAAATCAAGCTAAATTAATCTTTTACGACTTTTACACAACATCAATATTGACAATAGCACTAAGATCTAATTTTCCATAATTCACGCCTGCGCAGTGGAACCTAAACAGCTGACTGTTATATCAATAGCTTGACAAACTTCATTTTGCCGGCGAGAAAAACACAAACTAATACAAATTTAGCGACTCAGCACTGCAGCTGGCCGCACGTAGAAATTTGTATCCTGAAAAAAGTGTTTAACTTTTTAAATAGTGACGTGAAAATCGATTCCGGTTTTTTGGTGCCGATGCAACCTTCACCTAGCGCTGAAAGCGTATTTCTGGCGTTGCGCCCTTGTGACGTCACGCTGGTCGCTTGGCTAATGTTGCCATGTTGACGGAAAAACAGGAAATTCGGGAAATTTGCGTTTGTGAAATTTGTATTGTAATGTAGATTAAATATTCATCACCAGACCAGATACATCGAATAGTATGGAAAATTTAATCCTTCGACTGATAAATTGGCTTGCCGTACTATTTATATACTGGTATGTTTATCTTATTCTGCCTGAAAAATATAACCTAAGTATAAGATATAAAAGTTAACCTTTCCTTTATACCAAGACATACATATATGTAAACGAAGTTGGATGTTATAGAGAATAAGTTCTAAACGTCATAAATTATTTGCAGTTTTTAAACAATAGGCCAAAATTAAGTAATTATAATTTTACCTTATCGGCAATCGACATTATCCTTTGCCTTAATCCCTTACAAATATTCCAGAAATTTCCCAAAGAGCCTGGCAACCCTCACATGAATCCGTCAGTCGATACCGCGCGCGGGAGGGGATGCGCGTTCGCGACACAACAACTCTTCGCACAAATATCGGATAAACATTAAAAATGCCCAACATCATCAACGAGGTTAAATTAGACTTTAAGGATGTACTCCTTAGACCTAAGCGGAGCATCCTCAGGAGCAGAAACGATGTGAGTTTGTATTTTTTTCTTTTTTTTTTTAATTAGCGTTTAAGATCAAGGTTGAAGTTTTCAGTCTATGCTATGATGTAACTTTTTTTAGCGTGAAAATTCCGCATTGAACAAGTTTTTCTTTAGGTTAACATTTTATAGTGTTTGTATTTGCAGTCGCTTTATTGATGCATTTGCAAGTCATAGTAGAGCGCATTGTGTTATCACTTCACAGATGTTTTATGTTCGATTTTCACTGTTTATTTATAACACTAGTGTTGTTCAACTGGTATACTGGTATACCTCGTCTGTTTAGCTTTAGAAAAAAGGTAAATGAACGTTTAAAAAATACAGAAAATTATACTTACAGTAATAGGTATTAAAGCGTTACAGGTAAATGTTACAATTTTTAGGAAAAAGACTTGTAAAAAGTAAAAATAAAATAAATTGATTATAACATTTCGAAAGGGATGATGAGAATTCTATTAAATAATCGGAATAGGTACACTTACACTTACTTACTGCATTCTTCGCTATTTATTTATAAACTGCTTTACTTCAAGTCGTTTTTTTTTTTTTTTTTTTCAAAGTGTTTAACGCAAGTTGTACTGTTAAGATATACCAAAGACATATGTAACTCCGTATAGACGGATAAAGTCTAAGAAAAAAAAAACGTACCTCAAAGCCCTAGAGAAAAAGGTACGGTCGGTGGCCTAGATGGCGTTACACCTTTGGGGAACGCTCGGCTGGATGGCGCTAATATTAAGACGATACAGGAGCGAAAATGCTAAAATGGAAAGGTGTTAATGAAGAGGGGAAGTGTTATTAACTAGATTTATCGAAAAAAATTGTTCATTAAGAACAACTCTGTTAAAAGATATTGCGAAAAAATCTTTAAAATCGAGGTTTCGCTCTCGATTGGTTTCTCCTTCAAAACTTAATCAATCGGAACGAAATTTGAGAATCTGAATAACAATGAAATAATCTGTGTCGGACCGTTTAGTTTTTTTGGCTAATTGTTACCAATCTTGAGTATCACACCTTTTTTTGCGCCAAAATGAAAAAGGCCGTTTTTGGATATTGGCTCTAGCGTCTTTAAAAATAAAAATATCAAAAAAATCTAAACGGTCCGACACAGATAAAAATAATAACAATCTGTGTTGAAAAAATCATTGCTCTATCTTCAAAAACCAGGGAGGAAATAATCGAGAGCGTTTGTATGAATTGACGATGCAGGGGGGGTATCGTCTTAATACGAGTATATGACATTTTAACACATATCAAGCTGACAATATGGGCCAAATTGTTAAAACTGAGGTTCAAAAGTTTCAAGCCTGTGTCGAGTGATGGCAGTCTATGAACTGTGATTACACATTTTACTTTGACAGTAACTACAGTAGAACCCGGTTAAAACGATCACGTTTAATACGATTTCCCGCATTATACGCCATTTTACGCCGGTCCCTACAATTTGAGACTTGTTTTCAGACATTTTTTCACGGTTAAGTAATACGACTCGCGTTCCCGCTTAATACACCATCTAAAACCACTCACCTTGCATTACTTTACAACTTTATTTATGCGGGTGACAATAATCGGAACTAATTGTACTGTACTAATTACGCGATTCTGGCGACACCGCCACCCGTAAAGATTAATTTGTAATTTGTCGTCCTAACTCAGCGGTTAGTGCGATAGTTCGTACCAACCTACATACACTTCGCTCATTATCACTGCTGCGGTGTTGAGTGTCGGTGTTGAGTCTCTGAATTCTTTGTCCCATCTTTGGTTCAGTGATGTCAAAAATAAGAAGAAAAACATTAATGCTCCAAGAAAAAGTAACCATATTAAAAGTTTACGATGAAAAATCACATTTTTTTCTCGTTTAATACGATTTCCCGCATAATACGCTTTTTTGGCTGGGTCCCCTCAGAATCGTTTTAAGCGGGTTCTATCCTCAATCCTAATCTCTCTCTCCTAATACTCGATCCTCTTTGGATGTACTTACTAGTCTTACTACTATAATCTTCAATCGTCGTGATCGTTGCGAGAATTTCAAGGCACGAGAGGCAAACATTACTCAATGTATAAGTAACCACGAGAGGTAAACAACTATTTTTTTCCCTTGTTGGTAGGTATAACAAATAATAGGTCAATATGGTTAGGACCATTTATTAGGTACCTACCCATAGTAGCCATATGTTGACCCACCGCAAAATTTAAAAAAAAAAGCTGTTTCATATATTCTGAATTTTTGACTGCCCAACGTTACATTTTCCATGGAATAGTATTTTTTTTTGTGATTTCTGGGTTAATCCAAAGGCGTGGCCAGCAATGCCAGCGTATAAATTCCAGTATTAAGATTTTCTCTCGCGAGGTAGGTATTTAAGTTTAATCGTATGGATTATATTTACAGTGCTGGACAAAATGCATCATACACCGATATATAAAATAAACTTTCTATTATAATTTCTTTACCCTTAAACTTAATATCACAGTTGTATTGGAAAACTTTTAGCTAATTTCATGGCGTATAATATACAGATAATAACATATCAATGATCGTACAATTATTTTTTTACATGAGTATAAATATAAATATCAGTACTTTAGGCTCTGGACAAATTTGATCATACAGTAATTAAAATACGAATAAAATGCAATGTAGTAGTGTGTATGGCTTTCATCTGCTTTAGATATCGCTGATTGTCTCGGAGGAACATTTCCTGTTAGAAACTGAAGGTATTTATCTAACCCAAGCTTTTTCCTGTGTGTCTACTAAAGTAGGCAAAGTGGGTATAATTCAGAATGACATTTGATATTTTCTTTATTTTTCCAAAAACTTCCTTAAATTTTGGCTTGGATTGATTACATGAGACTATGTTAGCCATTCAAGCTATTCATTCGTTTGCGTCCGTGGCCCACAAATGGTGTCGCCGGAAGACCAGCGCTGACTGTATGGTTAGCATTATGCTGAGGCGGGACCATTTCGTGGTAAACGATAATTTTTATATTATGTTCTAATAATTAAATGTTTGTATTTTTAATACCTATTGTAATTTACCACGAATAAACGATTTCTATTCTATTCTATTCTATTCTATTCTATTCATTCCTATTAATCATAACAAACGCATGAGATATACATACTGGTATTGTCTTTCAGCCATCGCCCGTCTGAATATAATATGATGTGTTTAATAAAGATGACTGAAAGAAAATACTAGTATGTCTATTTCATGCGTTCGTTGTGATTCATAGGATTAAGTAGCTTCAATGGCTAACATAGTCTCATGTTATCAATCCTAGCCAAAATTTAAGGAAGTTTTTGGAAAAACAAAGAAAATATCAAATGTTATTCTGAATTATACCCACTTTGCCTACTTTAGTAGGCACACAGGAAAAAGCTTGGGTTAGATAAATACCTTCAGTTTGTAACTGAAAATGTTCCTACGAGACAAGCAGCAATATCTAAAGCAGATGAAAGCCATACACACTTATACATTGCATTTCATTTGTAGCCGCCGTGCAGGATCAGGAGCCGACGACTTATAAAAACTTCAATATAAGTAGACAATATTATATTCCAAATAGGTGCTGGTTTACAAGGGTGATTTGACTAAACGGTTAAGTATGGAAGTGGTGTTTAAGGTAGCGAAGATGATGAAAGAGTCATTTGCAATATTTGAGCTGTTAAAAAGGTTGGTTAAGTTTTAGTTGCCTCATTGGCCGCGATACATCGTATGTGGTGCGCTCCTATTGGCTCTTTATAAATCTTACGGAACTAGCCGAGCGATAAGTATACAAATAAAAGGTTGCGTTCGCAACACATTCGTAATTTAATTACTGTATGATCAAATTTGTCCAGAGCCAAAAGTACTAATATTTATATTTATACCCATGTAAAACAATAATTGTACAATCATTGATATGTTATTGTCTGTATGTTGTACGTCATGAAATTAGCTAAAAGTTTTCCAACACAACTGTGATGTTAAGTTTAAGGGTAAAGAACTTATGATAGAAAGTTTATTTTATACGTCGGTGTATGAAGAATTTTGTCCAGCACTGTACATACACATTTCAAACTAAACAATTATAAGTCCTTTAGAGTACCAATCCACGAAATTTCGTCAGGTGCCAATTAAAACATCTTCCGGGGGCCTGAATTGACTGCAAAACATGCTGTGTAATATACGCGTTTAACGTAAGTAAGTGGGTTTTTGCATTATCCGATCTGATATCGGATGCGGCTTAAATATATGGGATATCCGTCCTACATCCCATATCGGATCGGATCACAGATGTCATATATACCATAGATCAAGCAAACGTATCTACTTAGCGTGTCAAATGAACTCAGTGAAATCCACTGAGTTGTCCGTCTTTACTCGCAGCTTGCAGCTTTCGGGCGTCAATTTTTGTAAGTTGAAGTCAACCAAAACATAAAAAATGCCTCGTTACGTGATATTCAATTGCAACAACACAAAAATTATGAACAATCAAGAGCCTGAGACATATTTAAAATTACAGGCAAGAATCAACTTCAGTACAAAATTTGACACGCTCGGCCCCTATACAAATATATGAATTTGTTTCTTCTATCTAAATTAAGTTCTGTGGATCGGATAGTGAACACGCACTAAGTAGGGTGGTAAACTAAAGTACCGCAGTACCAAAATGTTGCGTATCGTTTGTTCGTTTCCAATGCAACGGTCACGTACTTCCCAACTTTCGATCTGCAGTGGCCTTGACAATTTCCCAATAAATTGCAGCCCGCGGACTGATGTTATTCGTGCCAATAAAATAAGCAAGGCAAGGAACCATAATAACCATAATTTAGGAGCCATGATGATTTAAGTAATTTTGTCCTACAACAGCTGTGTACGAACAATTCCGACGAGCGCCGTGTCTTGTGTGGGCGACGGTCGCCGTCGCCGTCGCGTCTCATACTTCCACATCGATAAGGTTTGGTTTCGTATGCGTCGCATCGCCGTCGCGCGACCATCGCCGTCGCGCGACCATCGCGCGACCTTCGCCCACGCAAGCCACGGCGCGGCGTTATGCCGGGCGACCGAGCGAAGCTCGGAGTTGGAAAATTCAAATCTTCGCTTTTCTCGATTTTTCACCCTCCACATAACAAATTTCAGCGAAATCGTTAGAGCTGTTTCCTAGATCGCCGGATTTATATAAATATATATTCAAGAATTGCTTGTTTAAAGGTACAAGGTAAGATAGATTACATTTAAACATTTACTATTTATGTATGTTGCACGGTATTAGGTAAAATTTTCTAAATCAGGGGTTTTTTCCATGCAAAACGTTCCGTACAAAATATTATTCCGGACACAATTTTTTACACACCATCTATTTAGAAAAGCGCATTTTTTGGATATAATATAACATAATCTGTTAATCATTGAGTCCATTTATTTTCTTTAGAGTCCCTAAAATTGGGCAAATATAGTGTAGATTTCTCCATTCTGTACATCGATCTAAACTACCTAGATGCACCATCACGGCTTAGAATGTGTCCGCAGCAAATTGTGCTTGAAAATGTTCTAAGCACAATTGGGCGGTCAGTAGCGCTTCATCCGCCGTGTCGGCAACATGCCTAAGTGCTCCGTAAAAAAGTGCAAAAATAACACCTTATATATGTTGAAAAAGGATGACGTATCGTATTTCCGGTAAGTAATTGTTAATAATTTTATAATGTTATGCATTTGTGGTCAAAATGGCTTCCTAACTTACAAAAAACATTTATTTTCTAGAATAATTAAAGTAAATTCCTTGATTTGGTCTTACGCAGTTTGTCTCTTTCTCTCGCGCTATACTAGTAATGAGCGGACGGCGACAAAAGATGGATGAAGTGGAACATAGTTAAAAATGGAATGATGGAGTCGCTAATTTATATTTTTTGTAAAAGAAGCCTATTTCATATTAATAATGTATGTATTTATTTATTATTATGGACCAATAAGTCTGAAATAAATGATTTCAATTCAATAATATTAATACATATCTTATAAATTACTTTAATTATAAAAAGAAACAACCCGGGAATAGCAAATTCGTTTTTAAGTAATAAAAAAGCTTTTTATTCCAGATTCCCAAAACAAGACGTTGAAAGGGAAAAATGGCGCAAGATTATAGCTGAGGAGCGGAGAGAAGATTTACCCAAACAAAGCTTTGAAAGAAATTATACGTAGAATAATAAATTAATGTCATCGTTCAATTCTTCTTTGTTTTAATAGCTACTTAATTCATATTCTCCAAGTGCACCCTCACACACACCACATACAATCCCTCAACTGTTTACCTTCACATAATCGCTACACATACACTCACTACACGCACACACACACACACACATATGTTATATATATACATACCTACACACACACACATATATATATATATATATATATATATATATATATATATATACTAGTTTTTTAAAGGTGCGCGGGGCCCGAGGGCCCCGCGGTGTTCTTTTGTGCTTTGCTTTATTGTTTTATTGCTTTTGCTTTTTGTTTTTGAGCTATGCTTTTTGTTTTTTTGCTTTGCTTGTTTGATTTATTGCTTTGCTTGTTTGCTTTTTTGCTTTAGCCTTTGCGTGCTTGAGAGCACTCTCTGCCCGCAGCTCGGCCTGCGGCCTCGCGTGCTTGGGAGCCTGTCAGACACGCTCCGGGCCTTCGGCCCTCCGCGTAGTTACTGTGGGGGTTGTAGGGAAGTTGGAGCTTAAACACGACCCAATAGTAAAAGTGTCTTGAGAAGCTCACGACGGGCCTGCGGCCTGCGGCCTCCGGCCCGTCGTTTCGCTTCTCTAAGACACTTTTACTATTGGGTCGTGTTTAAGCTCCAACTTCCCGGTCCGCCGGCGAGCCGATCAGGGACGCTCCGGGCCTTCGGCCCTACGCGGAGCTCGGCCTTCGGCCTTCGCTGGGTTTCGAAGCTCCGCGTCGGGCCTTCGGCCCGCCGCTTCGCTTGTAAAGATACATTTTGTCATTGTTTTGCTTGGGAGCACAGTCTGTACGCAGCTCGGCCTGCGGCCTTCGCGTGCTTGGGAGCACTCTGCCCGCAGCTCGGCCTGCGGCCTTCGCGTGCTTGGAAGCCTGTCAGACACGCTCCGGGCCTTCGGCCCTCCGCGTAGTTACTGTGGGGGTTGTAGGGAAGTTGGAGCTTAAACACGACCCAATAGTAAAAGTGTCTTGAGAAGCTCACGACGGGCCTGCAGCCTGCGGCCTCCGGCCCGTCGTTTCGCTTCTCTAAGACACTTTTACTATTGGGTCGTGTGTAACCTCCAACTTCCCGGTCCGCCAGAGAGCCGATCAGGGACGCTCCGGGCCTTCGGCCCTACGCGGAGCTCGGCCTTCGGCCTTCGCTGGGTTTCGTTTCGAAGCTCCGCGTCGGGCCTTCGGCCCGCCGCGTCGCTTTTTAGACACTTTGATTATCGTTCTGCTTGGGAGCACAGTCTGTACGCAGCTCGGCCTGCGGCCTTCGCGTGCTTGGGAGCACTCTGCCCGCAGCTCGGCCTGCGGCCTTCGCGTGCTTGGAAGCCTCTCAGGCACGCTCCGGGCCTTCGGCCCTCCGCGTAGTTACTGTGAGAGTTGTAGGTAAGTTGGAGCTTAAACACGACCCAATAGTAAAAGTGTCTTGAGAAGCTCACCTGCGGCCTCCGGCCCGTCGTTTCGCTTCTCTAAGACACTTTTACTATTGGGTCGTGTTTAAACTCCAACTTCCCGGTCCGCCGGCGAGCCGGTCAGGGACGCTCCGGGCCTTCGGCCCTACGCGGAGCTCGGCCTTCGGCCTTCGCTGGGTTTCGAAGCTCCGCGGCGGGCCTTTGGCCCGCCGCTTCGCTTATTTAGATACTTTTTGTTATTGTTTTCTTGGGAGCACAGTCTGCACGCAGCTCGGCCTGCGGCCTTCGCGTGCTTGAGAGCACTCTGCCCGCAGCTCGGCCTGCGGCCTTCGCGTACTTGGGAGCCTGTCAGACACGCTCCGGGCCTTCGGCCCTCCGCGTAGTTACTGTGGGGATTGTAAGATTTGTAGGGAATTTGGACCTCCGGCCTGCGGCCTGCGGCCCGCCGCGTCGCTTTTTAGACACCTTTACTTATATTTTCTTGCTTGAGTTGCTTGGGAGCACTGTCTGTACGCAGCTCGGAACTTGGACCGGAGCAATGACCGTCGGGCTGTAGAACGCTCCCTCAGGCTGGTAGGGAAATTTGACTTTGTCCCCTCTCGCCGCCGTTTTTGACTTTTCCAAAAATTTTTTTTTCTTATTTCTATTTTTGGCCCCCGCTCTTACCACGTGCCAAATTTGAACGCGCTCGGACCGAAAATAAAAAAAAAAATTTCAAAGTCGGCCATTTTGAAATTTTGTAAATGCCATTCGATGGACCTCAGATAACTGTACAACATTAGTTTAAGCACTATTAACCTTTTTCCTACCGTTACGGAGCTATGGGGATTTAAAAAAAAACCTCCATACAAACTGGTAGGGAAATTTGACTTTGTCCCCTCTCGCCACCGTTTTTGACTTTTCCAAATTTTTTTTTTCTCATTTCTATTTTTGGCCCCCGTTCTTACCACGTGCCAAATTTGAACGCGCTCGGACCGCAAATAAAAAAAAAAATTTCAAAGTCGGCCATTTTGAAATTTTGTAAATGCCATTCGATGGACCTCAGATAACTGTACAACATTAGTTTAAGCATTATTAACCTTTTTCCTACCGTTACGGAGCTATGGGAATTTAAAAAAAAAACCTCCATACAAACTATAGGGAAATTTGACTTTGTCCCCTCTCGCCACCGTTTTTGACTTTTCCAAATTTTTTTTTTTCTCATTTCTATTTTTGGCCCCCGTTCTTACCACGTGCCAAATTTGAACGCGCTCGGACCGAAAATAAAAAAAAAAAATTTCAAAGTCGGCCATTTTGAAATTTTGTAAATGCCATTCGATGGACCACAGATAACTGTACAACATTAGTTCAAGCACTTTTAACCTTTTCCCTACCATTACGGAGCTATGGGGATTAGAAAAAAAGACCTCCATACAAATTTCAATTGGCCTTCAAAGGGCACCATTTTGAATTTTTCAAAATTTTCTTTTTGTATACTAATCTTAGGGTGGCTGTCCACCCGTGTGCAAAATTTCAGCGCGCTCGGACCATTTTGAAATTTTTCAAAAAAAAAAGTCGGCCATTTTGATTTTTTTTTTAATGCCATTCGATGGACCTCGTGTGACTGTATAACATTTGTTTGAGCACTTTTTACTTCTTTGTACCGTTACGGAGCTATGGTAATTAAAAGAAAAACCTCCATTCAAATTTCAATTGGCCCTCAAAGGCCGCCATTTTGAATTTTTCAAAATTTTCTTTTTGAATACTTATCTTAGCGCGACCGTCCACCCGTGTGCCAAATCTCAGCGCGCTAGGACCATTTTGAAAATTTTCAAAAAAAAAAGTCGGCCATTTTGATTTTTTTTTAATGCAACTTTTTTCTACTCGGATACCTGTATGACATTTGGTCGAGCACCCCCCGGCTATCTCTTACGGTTTAAAAGTTGCCATACAAAATAAAAGTGGCCAGTTTTCCCACATTTGTAGCACTTTTCAATTTTTTTTTATTTCATTCGAATCGAGGCCACTTGGAGATTCTATGACCAAAATTTGAGCTCTATACGACAAACTTGAAAAATCGTCAAAAAAAAAGTCGGCCATTTTGAAAAAAAAAATGGCGGCGTCAAAAACTGCCCAGGGTCCTCTATGACATTTGGTCGAACACTCCCCGGCTAACTCCAGCCGTTTGGCCAGGCCGTCCAACATTTTTTTACCCGGAACCGGTAGACCGACGGTCTGATCTATCCGGGGTCGCAGGACCAAACTCTATACGACCACACCAAACACTGCCACCTTCAAATCCCCCTTCTGCCTATTTTTTGAAAAATGTCAGTCGGGTTGTAGCTTTATATTATATAGACTAGTTTTTTAAAGGTGCGCGGGGCCCGAGGGCCCCGCGGTGTTCTTTTTTTGTTTTGCTTTATTGTTTTTTTGCTTTTGCTTTTGCTTTTTGTTTTAGAGCTATGCTTATGCTTTTTGTTTTTGAGCTATGCTTTTTTGTTTTTTTGCTTTGCTTGTTTGATTAATTGCTTGGGAGCACTCTCTGCCCGCAGCTCGGCCTGCGGCCTCGCGTGCTTGGGAGCCTGTCAGACACGCTCCGGCCTTCGGCCCTCCGCGTAATTACTGTGGGGGTTGTAGGGAAGTTGGAGCTTAAACACGACCCAATAGTAAAAGTGTCTTGAGAAGCTCACGACGGGCCTGCGGCCTGCGGCCTCCGGCCCGTCGTTTCGCTTCTCTAAGACACTTTTACTATTGGGTCGTGTTTAAGCTCCAACTTCCCGGACCGCCGGCGAGCCGATCAGGGACGCTCCGGGCCTTCGGCCCTACGCGGAGCTCGGCCTTCGGCCTTCGCTGGGTTTCGAAGCTCCGCGTCGGGCCTTCGGCCCGCCGCTTCGCTTATGAAGATACTTTTTGTTATTGTTTTGCTTGGGAGCACAGTCTGTACGCAGCTCGGCCTGCGGCCTTCGCGTGCTTGGGAGCACTCTGCCCGCAGCTCGGCCTGCGGCCTTCGCGTGCTTGGAAGCCTGTCAGACACGCTCCGGGCCTTCGGCCCTCCGCGTAGTTACTGTGGGGGTTGTAGGGAAGTTGGAGCTTAAACACGACCCAATAGTAAAAGTGTCTTGAGAAGCTCACGACGGGCCTGCGGCCTGCGGCCTCCGGCCCGTCGTTTCGCTTCTCTAAGACACTTTTACTATTGGGTCGTGTTTAAGCTCCAACTTCCCGGACCGCCGGCGAGCCGATCAGGGACGCTCCGGGCCTTCGGCCCTACGCGGAGCTCGGCCTTCGGCCTTCGCTGGGTTTCGAAGCTCCGCGTCGGGCCTTCGGCCCGCCGCTACGCTTATTAAGACAATTATTGTTCTGCTTGGGAGCACAGTCTGTACGCAGCTCGGCCTGCGGCCTTCGCGTGCTTGGGAGCATTCTGCCCGCAGCTCGGCCTGCGGCCTTCGCGTGCTTGGGAGTCTCTCAGACACGCTCCGGGCCTTCGGCCCTCCGCGTAGTTACTGTGGGAGTTGAGGGAAGTTGGAGCTTAAACACGACCCAATAGTAAAAGTGTCTTGAGAAGCTCACGACGGGCCTACGGCCTGCGGCCTCCGGCCCGTCGTTTCGCTTCTCTAAGACACTTTTACTATTGGGTCGTGTTTAAGCTCCAACTTCCCGGTCCGCCGGCGAGCCGATCAGGGACGCTCCGGGCCTTCGGCCCTACGCGGAGCTCGGCCTTCGGCCTTCGCTCGGTTTCGAAGCTCCGCGTCGGGCCTTCGGCCCGCCGCTACGCTTATTATGACACTTTTATTTATTATTTTGCTTGGGAGCACAGTCTGTACGCAGCTCGGCCTGCGGCCTTCGCGTGCTTGGGAGCACTCTGCCCGCAGCTCGGCCTGCGGCCTTCGCGTGCTTGGGAGCCTCTCAGACACGCTCCGGGCCTTCGGCCCTCCGCGTAGTTACTGTGGGGTTTGGAGGGAAGTTGGAGCTTAAACACGACCCAATAGTAAAAGTGTCTTGAGAAGCTCACGACGGGCCTGCGGCCTGCGGCCTCCGGCCCGTCGCTTCGCTTCTCTAAGACACTTTTACTATTGGGTCGTGTTTAAGCTCCAACTTCCCGGTCCGCCGGCGAGCCGATCAGGGACGCTCCGGGCCTTCGGCCCTACGCGGAGCTCGGCCTTCGGCCTTCGCTGGGCTCGAAGCTCCGCGTCGGGCCTTCGGCCCGCCGCTACGCTTATTAAAACACTTGGGGTGGGCAGTTTGACCGCGTGGGTTCGCCCCGCGGGCCTTGCGGCCCGCCGGGCTCACGTGCCGGCCCCTCTCAGGGACGCTCCGGGCCTTCGGCCCTACGCGGAGCTCGGCCTTCGGCCTTCGCTGGGTTTCGAAGCTCCGCGTCGGGCCTTCGGCCCGCCGCTTCGCTTATTTAGATACTTTTTGTTTTTGTCTTGCTTGGGAGCACTCTCTACCCGCAGCTCGGCCTGCGGCCTTCGCGTGCTTGGGAGCCTCTCAGACACGCTCCGGGCCTTCGGCCCTCCGCGTAGTTACTGTGGGGGTTGTAGGGAAGTTGGAGGTTACACACGACCCAATAGTAAAAGTGTCTTAGAGAAGCGAAACGACGGGCCGGAGGCCGCAGGCCGCAGTGTAACCTCCAACTTCCCGGACCGCCGGCGAGCCGATCGGGGACGCTCCGGGCCTTCGGCCCTACGCGGAGCTCGGCCTTCGGCCTTCGCTCGGCTCCGAAGCTCCGCCGTCGGGCCTTCGGCCCGCCGGCTACGCTTGTTTAGACACTTTTGTAAGGAAATTGTATGGGAGCACTTTCTGCCCGCGGCGAGGCCTTCGGCCTCGCCTGAAATTACTTGGATTTGGCCCGGGTGGGAGCCTAAAGTCGAGCTCCGGGCCTGCGGCCCTCCGCGGGGTCGGCCTTCGGCCTCCCACCCTGAAGCTCGCCCTTCGGGCTCGCGAAATTACTTGGAAAATTGATTTTGCCATAACGGCGGCCATCTTGGATTTTTGAAAAAAATTTTTTGACATTTGTAATCTGGGGGCCCATACCTCTCCGCATGCCAAATTTCAGCGCGCTCGGACCAACTTGAAAAAAAAAAAAAAAAAAAGTCGGCCATTTTGAATTTTTTTTTATGTAACTTTTTTCTACTCGGGCTCCTGTATGACATTTGGTCGAGCACCCCCCGGCTATCTCCTACCGTTTAAAAGTTGCCATACAAAAAAAAAGTGGCCAAATTTTTCGCATTTGTAGCATTTTTCAAAATTTTTTTTTATTTTTGAAATCAGGGCCCCCCAGAGATTCTTTGACCAAAATTTCAAATCTCTAGGATGAATTTGAAATTTGGTAAAAAAAAAAAGTCGGCCATTTTGAAAAAAAAATGGCGGCCTCCAAAACTGCCCAGGGTCCTCTATGACATTTGGTCGAGCACCCCCACCTATCTCCCCCCGTTTAGCCAGGCCGTCCAACATTTTTTGACCCAGGAGTCGGAGACGAAAATCCATATTTTTCTGATTAAATTAATTAACTAGTTTTTTAAAGGTGCGCGGGGCCCGAGGGCCCCGCGGTCTTTCTTGTTGCTTTTTTGTTTTTTTTTTTGCTTTGCTTGTTTGTTTTTTTGCTTTGCTTTTTTGCTTTTTTGTTTCTTTGCTTAGCTTGTTTGTTTTTTGCTTTACTTGTTTGCTTTTTTGCTTTAGCCTTTGTCTGCTTGGAAGCACTCTCTGCCCGCAGCTCGGCCTGCGGCCTTCGCGTGCTTGGGAGCCTGTCAGACACGCTCCGGGCCTTCGGCCCTCCGCGTAGTTACTGTGGGGGTTGTAGGGAAGTTGGAGCTTAAACACGACCCAATAGTACGACCCGTCGTTTCGCTTCTCTAAGACACTTTTACTATTGGGTCGTGTTTAAGCTCCAACTTCCCGGTCCGCCGGCGAGCCGATCAGGGACGCTCCGGGCCTTCGGCCCTACGCGGAGCTCGGCCTTCGGCCTTCGCTGGGTTTCGAAGCTCCGCGTCGGGCCTTCGGCCCGCCGCTTCGCTTGTTAAGATACTTTTTGTTATTGTTTTGCTTGGGAGCACAGTCTGTACGCAGCTCGGCCTGCGGCCTTCGCGTGCTTGGGAGCACTCTGCCCGCAGCTCGGCCTGCGGCCTTCGCGTGCTTGGGAGCCTGTCAGACACGCTCCGGGCCTTCGGCCCTCCGCGTAGTTTCTGTGGGGGTTGTAGGGAAGTTGGAGCTTAAACACGACCCAATAGTAAAAGTGTCTTGAGAAGCTCACGACGGGCCTGCGGCCTGCGGCCTCCGGCCCGTCGTTTCGCTTCTCTAAGACACTTTTACTATTGGGTCGTGTTTAAACTCCAACTTCCTGGTCCGCCGGCGAGCCGATCAGGGACGCTCCGGGCCTTCGGCCCTACGCGGAGCTCGGCCTTCGGCCTTCGCTGGGTTTCGAAGCTCCGCGTCGGGCCTTTGGCCCGCCGCTTCGCTTATTTAGATACTTTTTGTTATTGTTTTCTTGGGAGCACAGTCTGCACGCAGCTCGGCCTGCGGCCTTCGCGTGCTTGGGAGCACTCTGCCCGCAGCTCGGCCTGCGGCCTTCGCATACTTGGGAGCCTGTCAGACACGCTCCGGGCCTTCGGCCCTCCGCGTAGTTACTGTGGGGATTGTAGGATTGGTAGGGAAGTTGGACCTCCGGCCTGCGGCCTCCGGCCCGCCGCGTCGCTTTTTAGACACTTTTACTTATATTTTCTTGCTTGGGAGCACTGTCTGTACGCAGCTCGGAACTTGGACCGGAGCAATGACCGTCGGGCTGTAGAACGCTCCCTCAGGCTGGTAGGGAAATTTGACTTTGTCCCCTCTCGCCGCCGTTTTTGACTTTTCCAAAAATTTTTTTTCTCATTTCTATTTTTGGCCCCCGCTCTTACCACGTGCCAAATTTGAACGCGCTCGGACCGAAAAAAAAAAAAAATTTCAAAGTCGGCCATTTTGAAATTTTGTAAATGCCATTCGATGGACCTCAGATAACTGTACAACATTAGTTTAAGCACTATTAACCTTTTTCCTACCGTTACGGAGCTATGGGGATTTAAAAAAAAACCTCCATACAAACTGGTAGGGAAATTTGACTTTGTCCCCTCTCGCCACCGTTTTTGACTTTTCCAAATTTTTTTTTTCTCATTTCTATTTTTGGCCCCCGTTCTTACCACGTGCCAAATTTGAACGCGCTCGGACCGAAAATAAAAAAAAAAATTTTCAAAGTCGGCCATTTTGAAATTTTGTAAATGCCATTCGATGGACCTCAGATAACTGTACAACATTAGTTCAAGCACTATTAACCTTTTCCCTACCGTTACGGAGCTATGGGGATTTAAAAAAAGGACCTCCATACAAATTTCAATTGGCCTTCAAAGGGCGCCATTTTGAATTTTTCAAAATTTTCTTTTTGTATACTAATCTTGGGGTGGCTGTCTACCCGTGTGCAAAATTTCAGCGCGCTCGGACCATTTTGAAATTTTTCAAAAAAAAAGTCGGCCATTTTGATTTTTTTTTAATGCCATTCGATGGACCTCGGGTGACTGTATAACATTTGTTTGAGCACTTTTCACTTCTTTGTACCGTTACGGAGCTATGGTAATTAAAAGAAAAACCTCCATTCAAATTTCAATTGGCCCTCAAAGGCCGCCATTTTGAATTTTTCAAAATTTTCTTTTTGAATACTAATCTTAGCGCGACCGTCCACCCGTGTGCCTAATCTCAGCGCGCTAGGACCATTTTGAAAATTTTCAAAAAAAAAGTCGGCCATTTTGATTTTTTTTTAATGCAACTTTTTTCTACTCGGATACCTGTATGACATTTGGTCGAGCACCCCCCGGCTATCTCTTACGGTTTAAAAGTTGCCATACAAAATAAAAGTGGCCAGTTTTCCCACATTTGTAGCACTTTTCAATTTTTTTTTATTTCATTCGAATCAAGGCCGCTTGGAGATTCTACGACCAAAATTTGAGTACTCCACGATAAATTTGAAAAATCGTCAAAAAAAAAAGTCGGCCATTTTGAAAAAAAAATGGCGGCGTCAAAAACTGCCCAGGGTCCTCTATGACATTTGGTCGAACACTCCCCGGTTAACTCCAGCCGTTTGGCCAGGCCGTCCAACATTTTTTTACCCGGAACCGGTAGACCGACGGTCTGATCTATCCGGGGTCGCAGGACCAAACTCTATACGACCACACCAAACACTGCCACCAAAATAATTCAAATCCCCCTTCTGCCCTTTATTTAATTTTTTTGAAAAATGTCAGTCGGGTTGTAGCTTTATATTATATAGATTAGTTCAGTTATAAATTGAAATACGGTTGTACTCACGTTATTATATCGCTATTGCTGCGACATGTTTCGGGCCAATTCGGAGGCCCCTCTTCAGGCGTATAGGAGTTTTGAGCAGAGAGCGTTGGAGAGCTGCCTACATAAGCCTAGGCTATGGTGGCGATATGTCGACGACGTGTTTGCCGTAGTGACAGGCAGAGATCTAGACCCGTTACTTGCCCACCTGAACGCGCAGCATCCCAAGATTACGTTCACTATAGAGAAAGAGTGTAATGGGGCTCTACCTTTTCTAGACGTCTTAGTGCAGCGGGACGAACGTGGCCTTTTGACTCATAAGGTGCATAGAAAGGCTACACACACCGACAGGTACCTGCAAGCTGACTCGCACCATCACCCTGCGCATTTGTCTTCGGTGCCACGCGCTCTCATCAACAGGGCTTTACGGCTCTGTGACCCGCAGTACGTGCAAGGCGAGCTGCAGCATGTAAGGCAGGTGTTAGAGAAGAATGGGTACAGTTGGAGACAGAGTCAGCGGGCGGCAAGTGCGAGCACGTTACGGCGAACACATACGGTCGAGAGAGCGCCTGTTTTCTTGCCTTTCATTAAAGGGGTAACGGATCCCATTGGACGCCTATTACGCCGTAGGTTTAGCATGAGGACAATTTTCCGCCCCCACACAAAGGTAAGGCAGGTGCTGCGCTCTCCTAAAGATAAGGACCCACTGGGTAGCCCGGGGGTATACGAGATACCTTGTGACTGTGGTAGAGCGTATGTCGGCGAGACTGGAAGGAATGTCTCCGCGAGGTTGTCGGAACACATACGAAGCGTGAAGAACATGGACACCAGGAATTCCGCAGTGGCAGAGCACGCGTACGATACCGGCGCGTCCCATTTTATACGCTTCGATAGAGCAAGGTTGTTGGTACGGGAGAAATGTTTTGTACCACGCAAAGTTCTCGAGGCCATTGAAATCGGACGCCGCCCTAATTTCAATCGGGACGGAGGCTGGATGTTGCCACCAGCATGGAAACCGGTAATACCTAATGTGAAGCGGAAAATGTGTTTTGACAATCGTGTGGACACAGTGAGTGCAGTGTGCTTACCTCCATCGGTCGACACAGCCGCGCTACCAGAACTCTACACAACAACTACAGCAGCAGACTGCTCTGCGCCCCCTCCCCGTCCTATCAGCGCGCGCGCAGCGGGCGGAGCGGCGAGCGGCGCGTTCAGTTTGCGGAGTCTAGCCGTCGCGTGAACTCCTATACGCCTGAAGAGGGGCCTCCGAATTGGCCCGAAACATGTCGCAGCAATAGCGATATAATAACGTGAGTACAACCGTATTTCAATTAATTATTTGAATATGTCTCACGGAAGTTTAACGTGTATCATTTTTTTTCGCTTAAAATACGCAACATCTCGAAAAATGTTATACCAAACGTTTTGTTCCTTAAGAAATTTTCTATCTAATAGGATTTTTTAAAACAGTTTTTCGCAAAAATACCGCAAATTTCCTCATTCTCGCCTTTCATCTCATAGCGCGACTCCCATGATGCCTCTGTCCATCCTCGTTCCCAATGTAAAAATGGCGTTTAGATTGTTGCAGCGCAAACGAAATTAAACTTAAGTTGGTTGCAATAAGACGTAGATTTTTTTTAAAATACGCACACCTGCGATCTGCGGTAATAAAATTTTATGGCTTTCGCGATGATCACATTCATTAATGTCATAACCGCCAATTGCTTGCATTTGAAATTGAACTTTAAGTACTAAGAAATAACGTTGTTTTTGTAAAAAAATGAAAGTAGTTTTTACTACATTGCGAAGTTTTCGTTTGTCAACTGGACGCACACATTTGCAACTAAGCGATCGGACACTTTTGAGTGCCGAATTTGTAGGTGATAGTGTATCTAGAGAAGTTTAAATCGATGATTCTGTACAATCCCAATGCACCTTATCTTTGTACTTATCTCTTTTTTTCCTGAGTTTTATGAAAAATTGGCGCAAAAAATTGAGGCTTCGTGTTTAATCCGCCCTGAAAGCTTTTGACGACACAAAAAAAATGACACAAAAAAAATCACCTGCCCATAACAGATAGATGAAGACAGGATAGACAAGACATTAATGTTTAAATCCCCTAAACTTCAGAAATGCATTAAAAGCTTAGTCATCCTTATCACCAAATCTACACTCTAAAGTGACGAACCGACAGACTGACATGTCATATCACTGATATCTAACACGTCGCATCGAATCTTTCGTCTCGCCTTGAGTAAGGTCGCGAGGCCGGAAGGAACCGAAAATAACTATTTTTTCCGCGGTCTCGTTCAAAAGAGGTGACGATTTGTCGAAATCAATTGGTCATCTGTGACTTCTGTGAGGATATCATGAATTTATATCGTATGAGATTAGCCCAGGACCGGGATAAGTGGCGTACACGAAGGGAGGCCTATGCTCAGCAGTGGGCGATTAATGGCTGAAATGATGATAATGATGATTGTAATTATCTATTCTAAAATCATAAAAAACTAATTGTAAATTTACGTTTTTGCCACTTCCATAGCGAACACATGTAGCATACACGGTACGTTACATATTTACACGTAATAATATTATTAGACTACGTTTACGATTTCAAACGTCACTATAACGACTAAGATAAAACAGACAAATGGCACGTGTAGATCATTCATGCGAACTTATCACTTATCAGTCACTACATCACACGAGATGAAAGGTTAATATTTTTTTTTATTATATAATTAATCAATACCTATAAATAAACGAGAACTTATCTATGTACCTCAGCAATTTCCAAAATGTTTGTGCATTTGGATCACGTCTTCATATCGGTATTAATAATAAGTTTTTTTTGCAAAAAAATAAAAACATTTTTGGCACAAGCTTTTATCGGCGACTGTACCTTTCTTTCACCGTCTACTGCTCTCCGAGACGTTTCAAAAAACCCCTTACTCGATGGGGATACGACGTTTCATAACAGAGTTCCTGTGACCTCCTTTCTGCTCCATCATCAGATCAGCTCCATGATACCATAATATTGCATTGTCACGTGATTTACGATTATATAATCGTAAATCACATATGTGCAAGATTTCAGCTCATCGGAAACCGGGAAGTGGGTCAAATTTAGCTTCTACGTTTTGACCCAAACTAACATACTAACAAAGGCAAGTTGAATAAAAAGCTTGTAATAAAAATAGGTAGGCTGATAGAGTTCATGATGCTGAGCAAGATCCACCCTGGTAGGCAAGTATGGTCGCGCGATAAATGATAAAACATCAGGCCTTCCCTATCGCACTATTCGTAAGTGCGATAGGGACGGCTAGATGTTTTATCATTTTTCGCGCGACCATGCTTGCATGAAAAAGGAAAGTTTCATACAAACTGCCTAGCCATTTTGGGGAACTATAATAGTACATTACGATACAAGTGCGTAAAAAAGAAAGTTCGAAACGAGTGGCGATAGATTAAAACACGACCGAAGGGAGTGTTTTAAATCGACACGAGTTACGAATTTCCTTTTACGACGTTTTTCAGTACAGATGGCAATCCGAAGTTTCGACCAGGCATATACTTAATGAACCACTTCTCGCACTAGTGCGTAAAAAAACACCATCTGTACTGAAAAAATACATATTTTCAACATCGGATGTTCGGTAACTTATCTATGAGCATCAAAAATAATCAATAGTCATTTTTCGGTCGTCAACACGATTGCGTGAAAACTGCTTTAAGCATACCCACCCCACAATATCGACGATACCCTTCAAAATGGTTAACCTTATTGAAGGACGTACTTATGATTTAGTAGATATATAGATACGGATGGTTCGGCTCAGTAATTTTATAACCCTTTACCCGTTATGAGTCTGAAACCTCTGGATCTGGAATGATAAAAACTTCTAATGGTGTCGTAAAGTTGGTGAGTGCAATGGTCGTGACATTGCACTAAGAACGGCTAAATGTTATTGGCTAATGAATTTCCTTCATCCCCACCTTATATCCGTGCTTGGCATTCATGATTTGTCTTATATCATAATTTCATAAATGTGCTGACGAAAATAAAATTAAGTACCTATCCAATGTGAAAACGCTGTAAAGGGAGCCACAGATTATATGAACTGAGAAACTCTCTTAAACTGAGTTTATAACACAAATACGAGTATATACCTACTTGACAATATTTGACTGTTAAAGTACAAATTGTATCATTAGAAAAAGTATCGTAAAAGTCTCGTAAAATACGTAATGGTATTACAGGCCCCGTAGCCGAATGGCATTTCTCCGACGCCAAACGAAAGCGATACGCCGCTGGCTCTGTCGCGCCAATACGCAAGCGCGATAGAGATAGATATCTACTAGCGCTTCGTTTCGTGAGCGTTTCGTGAGCGATTGTGCCATTCGGCTAGCCACCCAGGTGCCGTGCCGAATGGCATTTCTGCGACGCGAAACGAAAACGAAACGCCGCGAAAGGTAGTCTGGTTCTGTCGCGCCAATACGCAAGAGCGATAGAGATAGATAGCTACGAGCGTTTCGTTTCGTGAGCGTTTGTGCACTTCAGCTACGGACACTGGTTATGATTGAACACACTGGTTTGTATCTATTAGGGATGTACCGACTAGTGATTTGGCCGACTAGGCCGACTACCGACTAGTCGGCGCTTGGGTGGCTGATTAGTTGGCCGACTAGTCGGCTTGTCGGCCAGAACATAATTTTCGACTAAATTCACCAGAATTTTTTAATGTAATTTTTGGGTCTTTCGCGCATTTCATTATTTTTTTACAGGTTCAAACGTCTATGAGAATATTTATATACATTTCCATTTTTTGGCTTAGTAGGCAGTGATCCCTATGAAATCGATAGTATTAGCACGTGGTATTAGGTAGGACATTTATGTCGGTGTGATGATCACAGATATTTGTTCTTTTGACAAACAAAGCCACAACGGATACGTACATAATACAAACATAAATCATCCGTGAATTTATTTTTGTATTTATTTCCCATCACTCATGAAGTGCCTTTCTGGGCCTTTCTGGCCGACTAGTCGCCGACTAATCACCGACTACAAATATGGCCGGATAGTCGGCTTTCCCGAGTCGATACATCCCTAGTAGAATAGATAATAGTAGTTAGTAGTAGTATAGATGTGGCGTGGCGTCAAATTCGTCGTATGAAAATGTCAACAGAATTCTGAATCTGAACAACAATGAAGTCTGAATTCAGTAGAAACCGTATCATTAGAGAAAGTATCATCATAGCCTCGTACGTATATAAATAGTTGTCTTTATTTAACCGCTGCTTCCTACGGGCGCGCTGCCAGCGCTGGGACAATGTCATCGGACCTTAGGAATCTGAAGTTGTATCCGCCATCGTAACTGCCGTAATCATTGGGTAACTTATACACTGCTGCCTGTCGAACAACTTTGACACTAGAAAAAGGCTCCAAATTCAAATTTTCGATGGGACGGTAAACATTATTTTATTTAATTTACCGCTTTTTTCTAGGGACGAAAACCGTTTGGTGTATTTTTGACAGAAACACAGATTTGGCGGGAAAATAAAACTTTATGATTGTTTTTACTTTTTTCTGGGAAAATATGTCAGAACCAGAACGTTCTACATAATTGTTGGGATAAGTTACATAATGCTCTGAGGTTAAATACCTACTAATAAGTTTAATATATGACACGAAAGATGTCGCTGTACCAAAAGTAGAAATTTCTACATCGCGCTATCGTTAGTTTTATTGGGAATGTATATAAGTAAGCAGAATATTTCTGTTATCAACGATCAAAGGGTGCACCTGCACAGCCGCCCGGCTTATAAAAATAAAAACCCATAATCAAAAAATATATATGTATTTGGGCTGGGTTCGGATGGAAAGACAGAGGAAGGGTTCATGCTGGGTCCGAATTTAAATAAAAATGAACTCCCAAGTTCATCCGTTTACTACGGATCTTCGGCCTGCAGTAGTATAGCTATACTTCCCATCCTCGACAATAGTGTTACTATACTGTAACTACAACATTGGGTTTAAATTTTACCTCTTTAATAAGTAACAGTGTTTATGAAAGATATGCACAAAATAGATTTACACAAAAAGAGTAAAGAATTGTGTTTTGATCCTACGCTGTACTGCTACCTTATTCTTCAGAAAGTGATTTTTTCGCCGTCTTTCCCAAAAATTAACTACACCCATAGACAAACGGAAATTAGATACCTACTTACTCGACTTTAATGAACATCAATCAGATGACGTCACAGCCCCAGACGGAGCCAGACTGGCGGTCTCTCGGCCAACGATGTCCAATTATATGACACACTGAACTAGTTATAGTATAACAGGCCTATTGCATACAAATAATATTACTTATTTACTGCTGACTGTACAAATATATATTAAAATGAAGATTCGGGGCTTCGTGCGTTTTCACATTATCCGATCTGATACGGATGTCGGAAGAATTTCAAAGGCAAAAACCATAGCCTCGTAATGCCCAATGTACATTACAATGTACATAGTGTTGCAATTTAATTTGAATCTTCCATGAACTGAATAAAGTAGAATTTCCATTGTTATATTGAGTTTAGAAAAAAAACGAAAATCTTACCAATTTATTTATAGAATAAAGTTCAAATTCAAAATGGTAAAACTAACTATGGTAGGCCTTACGAGGATAGATGGCGGCTTGAATGGATGGGATATCGGACAATAATCTCAAGGAATATTTATTAAATGAAGCTTTCTATTCAATAGAAGAATTTTTGAATAAGAATAATTATTGTATATGATTGTTATAAAATTGTTATACCTATAGCTACTAAGATGGATGTAATTGTAATTTTTGTAAATATTATTGACATGTAACTTTCGTTATGAAGAAATAAATTGGAATTGGAATTGGACCTACATCCGATATCGGATCGGATAATGTGAAAACGCACTAAGAATCATCTTTCAGCCGAAAGTCAGCCTTCGAGCGAGAAACTCAATTTGTGTCATGAATTTTAGAATACAAAAAAAATATTTTTTAACAAGCAGAATCTTTACATTTTCCATCCTCATAATTTAATAGACAAATCTATCATAATTTCCTTTAGTATAACAATGTGTGTGTTAACAGCGAAAGCACTAGGTACGGAAAAAGTACAAATTATTTTGGTTCTAGTAGGTGAATTCGCCGATTAGGGGACACTTCACTTTTTTCATACAATGAATGTCATTTTGAATGATATTTCATGGTTTTCATGGTTCTCGTGGTTTGTTGATTGTTCATGGTAGGACGTAAACGTTATGTGAGAACTCGTGGTACAGTTACTGTAGATAATAGTGTTTACGTCGATAAGCAGTTAGATCGATCGGCAGGGCACCTAGCCAACGTTACAAGTCACTATCGCTTACGCTTGGTATCGTACATTTCCCTATCGATCTTCTGCCGATGCGGGCCGAAATGACAATCGTTGGCGATAGACGCCTATCGAAATGCAGTCTGGCTCTGGTGCCGTAGCCGAATGGCATTTCTGCGACGCGAAACGAAAACGAAACGCCGCGAAAGGTAGGCTGGCTCTGTCGCGCTAATACGCACGAACGATAGAGATAGATATCTACGAGCGTTTCGATTCGTGAGCGTTTGTGCCATTCGGCTACGTACGTTATGTACGTCGCCTTGGTGCGTTAATACGGAAGAGCGGTAGAGACTGGCCTACGTCACTCGCTCGCGGTCGCGCGTTAAGTACCTACACGCTAGCCGTTCATTCGAATGAACAAGTGGCCGAGGGGCGCCACGCGCCCGCCTATGTAGTCACGTGGCACATGCCTACTATTCTTCCGAGTTTTACGTAGTACCTTATTAGTATTAGTTAAATAAAGCGTAGATATTTGTCGTTTTGCGGGCAAGTGAATTAAGGATCTGTTACGTTAGTAACTTATTAATAATCTGTGGTAGAGATAGATAGAGATCTGTAGATACGATAACGATGTTATAAGCGTTTGCGCATAATAATAATAATAATAATAATAATAATATTTATTTATCAAAAGAGACACACGTTTACATGAATATCCATCAGACTCCAAACTAGGCTGAGCCTGTATTTTGGACGTCTGCGAGAGCGAGTTGACAACTACATAATTTTATACATAATTAGATTTGTAACAACAGTGCTATTATAGCTATAGGTAACTATACAAACTAAATTATCATTAAAACTAATCTAAAATCTAAGTTAAATAGGTTCTATTACTAATATTATTTTCATTTGGGTGTGTACACTTGCGTGTAAGTCTGTGTTTGTGTAGGTAGTGTAAGTGTGTTTGTGTGTGAGTGTGTGTGTAGGAAGCTTCCTACACACACACTCAAAGCTTATCACAAGGTGTTTAGGTTAAGCCTTAGCTGTCAGATTTTCCGTCTCAGCGTAAGATAAACTATGCAACCATCTTGTTACCTGGAATTTGACTTTTTGCACGGACAGTGTTTTAATGTCTAGGGTCCTGCATATATTGTTGTAGGTGTAGGGATGTGCGAAGTCCGGGGATTTCCTGGCCAACGCCGACCTAACTGGAGGAAGAGGGGCTTTGAAGGTTCTCTTTAGTAACATATCCTTATACGACGGGGAGTTCAGAATGGATCGGTGGATACGCGTTACTGCTTTTAGGATGTAGAGCTGCCTCACCCTTAACAACTTTGACTCAGAGTACAACCTATTTGTAGGGAATCTGAAACGTTTTTTGAGCATGACTTTTATCACGGCTCTTTGGGCCCGTTCCAGTGTTATCATGTGGCTTTTTCCTGTGCCACCCCAGACCGCAATGCCATATTGTGTAATGGACTGGCACAGTGCAAGATACACGAGGCGCAGCACTTCACGTGAAGCGCAATCCCGGAGCCTCTTTACGACGTAAATTAGCTTCCTGACTCTAGCGGCAAGGGTGGTAATGTGTTGCTTAAATGTGAGATGTTGGTCAAATAGAAGTCCCAGATACTTCACATACGTGCACCTCGTAATGGCTTGACATGAGCATGATTGAACAGGCGGATTTGGTAGGGAGTCTGGATTTGGTACACACGTATGAAATTTAATAGCACGGTCTGCGGCGGGAGTAGAGGTTTTTGTTTTTGAAAAGGTAACAAAGTTAGTTTTGTCTACGTTTAGCGTAAGTAGGTTGTGGCTTAGCCAGGAGGCAACTTTCGCTAGTGCACTTTCCGCCTTGTGGTAAGTTATATCCCAAGTTTTGCCATGCACCAAAATCACAGTGTCGTCAGCGTAGCATAAAATTTCTGTATCTTTAAGTATTATGTCGAAAATGTCGTTAATATATATAATAAATAGAGTTGGGCCCAGGATGCTCCCCTGAGGGACCCCACAAAGAACTGGACGCTCATCGCTATATAATTGGTCAAGTTTTACTTTTTGACGGCGGCCGGTTAAGTAGCTAGTCAGCCAGTCAAGGGCTGTGCCCCTCATACCCATGTGTTCTAATTTTTTCAGAAGAATAGTTGCTGAGACAGTATCGAACGCCTTGGCAAGATCTAAAAATAACCCTAGGCACATATTACCGTCATCCAGATGGCCAGATATCTGATTAGTAAGGAGCACGGTTGCATCCTCTGTCGACTTTCCAGCTCTAAAACCGAACTGACGGCTGGAGATCAGCTGATGTTTTTCTAAGTATTTTATTAATCTTGAATTAACTAGCTTTTCGAGGACTTTTGAAAAAACGCATAGCAACGAAATCGGCCTATAGTTACATGGTGCATCTTTATTTCCATTTTTATAGATCGGAGTTACAGAAGCAACTTTCCAACTGTCAGGGAAGCAGCCGGACTGAAGACTGAGATTGCAAATGAAGGTGAGAGGCTCGAGAATTAATTCTCTGATCTCTTTAACAAACCAAGGTTTAATGCCATCAGGGCCTGGGGCACTGTCCGATTTGAGATCGGAAATAATTTTATCTACTTCGTACTTATCCGTAGGATGCAAGTAAAAAGAATGCACAGCTGAGCTGACGGGCTTGTACTTCGCTGCTAAAGATTCTTGAGTTTCTGAGAGCTTAGATAAAATTTGATCTGCAAGTTTCCTTCCATTTTCAGCAAAATACTCGTTACAGTTATTGAGACACTCCAATTTAGATTTTCCATTAACATTAATCAGATATTCCGCGTCGCTCATACGGTTTGGTTTCTGGCAAATAGTTTTAATTGATTTCCACAGTTTTTGAGGGTTGTTCTTATTATTGTTCAGCTCTTTGTTATGGTATTCGTTTTTTAATTTGTGTAGTAGATTATTGAAAAAGTTTCTGTATCTTATGTACGTTAAGCGTAAGATTGGATTTTGTGGGGCAGCTCTAGATCGTAGATGTAACCGGTCTCTGTGTTTCATGCAGCGTAGTAATCCCGGCGTGATCCACGGCTTAATGGTAAGTTTTGATCGACTTATTTTGACAGGGTGAGTATTGGTTTTGATTGCGTTTGATAACAGTTGGTCAAAATTAGAGGTTGCCTCGTTGACATTATTTGCGCTAGTAACACTTGACCAATCTGTTGCTTTTAATACTTTAGCCACTTCTTCATAATTTACTTTGGGCGCGAAGCGGGCACGCTTCTCATTATTTCGAGTTTGGTCCGGAGGCCGAAGGCCAGCTAAGGCTATGTCATGGTCTGTAACAGAGCAGGGGCAAACCGCTCCCACTGAGTCGTGACTGTATTTGATAAAAATATGGTCAATGCATGTTGCATTCCTTGTGGGTTTTGTGATAGCGGGCAGGAGTCCGTATGAAGACATTAGGCAAGAGTACTCAGTTTGATTATTGTCAGAACCATTAAGTAGGTCAATATTCATATCACCAGCCACAACAATATGAAGATTAGGTTTGAGCTTATTGAGTACACCGTCAAGGGAGTTTAGAAAGCGGTCTATGTTAGAGAAAGATGGAGAACGATAAATACCTAGTAATATTAGTTCGTCTCCTATATTAACAGATACACAGTTTGCATCATCGAAACCGGTTCAGTAGCCGAGGTATTATAGGTTTCTTTAACATAAATAACAACGCCACCGCTTTTATTAATAACTTTGGTTGAGTGAAACGAGTTGTAACCCGACAATTGATCTATAATAGAGCCGTCACTGAGCCAGCATTCAGTTAGTATTATAGCATCAAACTCTACGTCCATGCACTTCAGGTACACTGAGAAAGTCCCAAAGTTGCGTTGTAAGCTTCTTATATTTAAAGTAAGTATATTAAATTTATACTGAGCGGGTAAGATGTTTTTGCACTGATTCATATCATTTAGCATATGACATTCAATAGCGATTGACTTATCAATATCATCTAATATTTTATGTAATACGATAGTAAGTAGCAAAAAAGTGCGAGTACTTTTTCATAACACATGATTACAGTCATTGCTTTTGTAGATCCACGGACTGAATTATAGGCAAAAACAATCGGAACAGATTGAAGGCTTAGAGCATTATTTATATGGTGTGTGATTGTGTGTGTGTGATGTGTGTGTTATAAAATTAGGGTTTGAACATACAAATTTAAGCTGAGAAGTAGAGCTAATTACTGGTAAGATTAGTGTCTTGCAGTACGAAATTCGCGGCGTCGGTGCCCAGGAGTTGCTCGGTGGGGGGAGACACTTCATCCAGGGTCGGTCCCAGATAACGGTCCAGATCTGCAGCGCTTCGAATTGGGATTTCAGGGCAACCATCCTTCTTGCGAATGAAAATAGTACCATTTCTGGTCCAACAGAACTTGTATCCAGCCTGCTCGACTGAGAGCGGGAGTTACGAAATAACTCGCGGTTTGCTTTCGTGAGCCTTTCGTTGAAGAACACTTTCCGTTTTGGGCCACTGATTTCGATGGCATTCGTGTCAATATTTCTTCTGCTTTTGGCGGCCTTTAGAAATTCATTCCTCTTGGCACGACGAACGAATTTTACAACCAGGGGGCGCGGAAGCTTGGTGTCTAACTCTGGTAGCTTGGCACCACGGGGGCCAACGCGGGTCACGGAGTCTATGTCACTTTCCGTCAGGTTGAGGCCCATTTTGATGGCAGCAGTAAGAACAATGTGAGTTCTATTTTCATTCGGTAGTTCATTCACGCCTATAATCTCCATCTCATTGCTCAGACTGGCTTGTGCCTGTACGTTAAGTTGGTCTTCTAGCTGAATGATTCTTTGCCTGAGTATGTCATTTTCACCTTCACGTTCTTCGAGTGCCCGTACGCGATTGTCCGACTGGGCCAAACGCTGTTCTAGGTCCGCTAATCGCTCATTGCATTTATTCAGCGTCGAGTTCATGTTTTGCAGACTGAGATTCATCTTGCCCATGTCCGCACGCATCAACTGGATCTCCGCTGTTAAGGAAGCAAGAGGGTCGGGACATTTTTCGTCTTCACCTAGTTTGCAGTTGGGTTCTGCTGCGGGCGCCAGCGCTGCGCTCTGTTTTTTCTGTTTAGCGTTTATTTCTGCCTTCAAGGTTTCGGTGCAACTGCCCGTGGGCGCCCCAGCTACACTTGCCGCTGCTAGACGTACTGGTGTGTTGGTGTTGTCAGTTTTTGGTTGCTTGCAGCAGCATTCTTGGCACTTCCATTGGCCTTTGTGTTGGGTGCTCATAGCGCCAAAGGTCTTGATGTCTATATTTGCACAAGTTAAGTCATATTTGAGCTTACATAAGGAACATGCCAGATATTCGTTCCTTTTCGGAAAGGGATTACCACATCCCGCACACACAATCGTTGTCGGTGGCATTTTAATTATAATCGATTTTGGTATCGGCACCGATTTGAGTTCGAATGCACTTTTAAGCTGGCAACATTTATCACAGTCGTGAGTAAAACGGAACGTGTCCGCCGCTGTCACTGTCAGTTGGAGTTTGACGCCCAATCAGCTGCCACTGGTCCCGTTACTTTTGCCGAAAACAAACGAATTGTCTTGGAAATGTACGGTTTTAAATATGATTCTTGTTGTAACGGCTATAGAAATAATCTTACCGGCGTCTTAGTTCGATGATAAGTGCCGCAATGTGCTTTTTCTTGTGCGAAATTCCCTTTAAAGTGCCTATTTTTACTGAGGGAAATCCAATCACTGATGCTTTCTACTTGTAAGTATTTTTAACTAATTAAAATTGATAAGAGCCCTGCTGCCACTGTTTACATGGCCAGGGTTGCCATCGTCCTCCCAAATATCTACTAGCGTTTCGTTTTGTGAGCATTTCGTGAGCGTTTGTGCCATTCGGCTACGCACCCTGTAGTGGCGCGACAGAGCCAGGCTGCGTTTCGATTGCTACGTTGTGTCAACGATTGTCACTTCGGTTACGGCTCAGCCACGACATTGGTCTAAGCGCGACAGCGGCGAGCGGCGGCCATACATTGAAGCGAGACACAGCCATGGGACTTTTCATTCGCACATATGGCTGCCGCTCACCGCTGTCGCGCTTAGACCAATGTCGTGGCTGGGCCGTTAGGGCGGCAGGTGTGCAACGATTGCTGCCTCCCACCCATGGACTTTCAATAGGAACTGCGCTCACGCTTTTTTTGCCATACTAAATTGAACTTTATCACTGGTGTTCTGTTCGTATCCTTGACATGTGTCGCCATCTAGTTCAAAAATGAATAGTACCTACATCGAGCGAAAGAATTCTCAGCCTTAACAACACAACTACTCCACACGAGATGGCGCGCATTTCGCCACAAAAACTCAAATAGTGTATTTTTCTATTCGTTTTAGCCTTGACCTGTGTCGCCATCTAGTGTTTGCAATAAATAGTACTTACATCGACCGAAAGAATTCTGTCTTAACAGTACAACTACTGCACACGAGATGGCGCGCGAAGAAAAACGCATGAAAACTCGAAAATTCGCGTTTTCCGGGACCTAAGGATAAGTTAGACCGATTTTTCACCCCCAAAAACCCCCACATAACAAATTTCTGCGAAATCGTTAGAGCGGTTTCCGAGATCGTCAGTGTAAATAAATATATAAATAAATAAATAAATAAATAAATAAATAAATAAATAAATATACAAGAATTGCTCGTTTAAAAGTATAAGATTATATCAAGGCAAGGGTATTAATACCTTGTAACGAATTGGTAAGTCATTATTATGAAGCCATAAAACTAAAGATTTGCGCAATTAAAAAAAACCTGGGTATTAGTAGATTTGGTAGTAACTTTGAATATTGACTGGTATCCCCAAATTATGACAGTGATGACGTCATCCAAATGATTTTGACAGTGGCAATAAGTGCGAGAGGGACACCAGTCCCAACTTTACCCTCTCATGTGGACACACTTTTTGGCCTAACAACTCAATCTAGCTTAATATATGTAAATCTATGTTCCCACCTTGATGTTTAGGTATATGATAGAACCCGGTTTAGATTTATCAATTTGATTCGTTCTTGTTCTTATTTTGACACGACCTTAGACATTGATGACATCATCACCGGCACCAAAGAGGATAGAGTATTCATAAATTAAGATTAATATTACACGATACCAATTATACAGCGCGTAAACCTAATAAGGGCGATAAACGAAACCAGGCATATAATTCAATATTGTTATCATTAATTAAGAGGTGTTTTTGAGTTACTTTTAATTTTCACCCCATAATGAATTTTTGAAAAATTTCCCAGCAGCAATGTACTGTAAACGTGGTTGCGATGACAATCAATGACAACTGTCAACGAGCGGTTAACGCGAGTGTGTTTGCATTACGTTGCGGGCCGAATTATTTTGTATGGATAAAAAAAATATTTCAATTTTAAGTAAAAGTTATCTAATTCCATTTTTTATGTCCTATACTCACCACCGTTAAGAGGTTCGCCCGTATTAGGTTTACACCCTGTATATAGTGATGAAAGTTTACAAATATTATTAGTCGTTGATAAGATTAGCATTGTTAGTCAGATGGCTATAATTTCAATACATTATTTTTTTTACTTTCATAATACTTAGCATATTTAAGAGACGGCCCCAAATAAAAAAGGGATAAGGTCAGAAAAAGAGAGAGATATTATTTAGCATATTATCAAATTATGAATTTCACGCTTATAACGGGTACCACCTACTCAATTTATTCAAATATCAAGCAAACAGCTTGCAACTTCTTTAGAAAAAAATTACTATGTGAATAATATTTCCATTATAGTGAATCGTTTACAAGTTTTTAGGGTTCCGTAGTCAACTAGGAACCCTTATAGTTTCGCCATGTCTGTCTGTCCGTCCGTCCGGCCGTCCGTCCGTCCGTCCGTCCGTCCGTCCGTCCGTCCGCGGATAATCTCAGTAACCGTTAGCACTAGAAAGCTGAAATTTGGTATCAGTATGTATATGAATAACGCCAACAAAGTGCAAAAATATTTAGCATATTATCAAATTATGAATTTCACGCTTATAACGGGTACCACCTACTCAATTTATTCAAATATCAAGCAAACAGCTTGCAACTTCTTTAGAAAAAAATTACTATGTGAATAATATTTCCATTATAGTGAATCATTTACAAGTTTTTAGGGTTCCGTAGTCAACTAGGAACCCTTATAGTTTCGCCATGTCTGTCTGTCCGTCCGTCCGGCCGTCCGGCCGTCCGTCCGTCCGTCCGTCCGTCCGCGGATAATCTCAGTAACCGTTAGCACTAGAAAGCTGAAATTTGGTATCAGTATGTATATGAATAACGCCAACAAAGTGCAAAAATAAAAAATGGGAAAAAATGTTTTATTAGGGTAGCCCCCCTACATGTAAAGTGGGGGCTGACATTTTTTTTCATTCTAACCCCAACGTGTGATATATTTTTGGATAGGTATTTAAAAATGAATAAGGGTTTACTAAGATTAGTTACTGTCAAAGTAAAATGTGTAATCGCAGTGCATACTGTGCATAGACTGTCATCTCTCGACACTGGCTTAAAACTTTTGAACCTCAGTTTTGTTTTGACAATTTGGCTCATATTCTTAGCTTGATATGTGTTCAAATTTCAAATATTAATATTAGCGCCATCTAGCCGAGCATTCCCCAAAGGTGTAACGCCATTTAGGCCACCGCACCTTTTTCTCTAGGGCTTTGAAGTACGATTTTTTCGTAGACTTTACCCTTTACACAGAGTCACATATCGTCACTACTTTTAAAAAATCTCGTATCTCACACTGCTCCTCAAAGACAAAACGTAGTAAGTATATAAGCAATCCATACATACTTAATACATTTTTCTCTTCATTTACAGAAGAAGATACAAGTTTAGGTATGTGATAGAACCCGGTTTTGATTTATCAATTTGATTCGATTTAGTTCTTATTTTGACACGACCTTACACATTGATGACATCGGCACCGGCACCGTCAAAGGCGATATGTCAAAGTAATAGTAATATCTATACCTAGATATTTTTCTGGCACGAATGTCGAGTTGTTAGTGCTTGGCAAATTAAAAACATCGACAATCCTTTTATCGATAAATAGCCATACATAAGGTTATTAATTACACCTAATAATAATCTCTAAAATCTTGAATAATCATGTAAGAAATTATGCAAACTATCAAAATATGGTCCGTTTTATTATTATTGTCCATTTATTTTCAAACGTGTGACATTTGTATAAAACATTATTATACACATAAATTCAAGCCTATATATTCCCTAAACGGGCAAGGCAGAGCACATGAAACTACTCAAGATTCAGTGCCACGGCAATAATTAATGACATATTATAATGTAAGTTATCGATGAACTAAACATCGGAAAGAAGTCACTAGTCACTTCCTTCGTACCAGAAAAATATCTAGGTATAGTAATATCAAAACTGAGTTGAAAAATTAACAAAATGTTAAATAAGAATCTACTGCCTATCAAGTGAAGGATATGGGTCAAATTGACAAGACTGAGGTTCAAAGGCTTTAATCCTGTGTCGATCATTCTCTTTATACTCGATTCTCTTGGCTAGCGTGGAATAAACGTCTTTGCCCATTACACCGTACCATACCAATGACCGTGCTAGGAGCGTATCAGGCAAAAAAAATATTATTTTCATTAAAACGTATGAAACTGCCCAGTAGCCGGTTCCGAATGGAAGGTAAAGAGAGTAACGTGGTGACCACGTGTTCCAGGTGGATCTGCACCGAGAGATCACGTTCCGGAATTCCGGACAGACGTACCGGGGAGTCCCGGTGATGGCCAGCAACATGGACACCGTCGGGACCTTCGAAATGGCGAGGGAGTTATCAAAGGTGAGAATATATGGCTATTTTTATACGATAAGAGACAAACGGGCAAACAGTTCACCCGATGGTAAGCGATCGCTGCCACCCATGGACACCTGAAACACCAGAAGAGTTGGAGGTGCTGTAGGCCTTTATGATGTACCTACGCTTTTTGTTGGAGGTTTGACGGATTAGATGATTCTATTTGGTTCTAAAGTAGATACTGTCGCTCCACAAACATTCTACGATTCTTTATTTCCCCCATAGACTATCTAGCGGAGCCTACCGACAATACACAAAGACCGAAATTTCGTAATCTTCACTAGATCCTTCGCTAAAGGTGTTACTGAAAGCTAGACAGCGATAATAATCTAGTTTCCTGTACTTAAAATAAAATCTTTTATGCAGTACACGAAATAAAGCACCACAAAATTAGAAGAAAAATATGGGCAGTGGGTAGGTAGTTATGTTTAAACATAATTTCCATTTAATAAGTCAAAGAGAAAGATCAAAAGTAAATGAATTGACTGTGACGTCACTCTTCAGTATTTCATATTAGTAATTCGATATTAGTAAATCGTTTTGACAATTCTTAAAAAGAAGCTGATTTGACTAGTAGGAAACTAGTCTATTCTATTTTTGTTATTTCTCGGTGGGCCCTCTGTGAGATTTCTTTCTATTGTGATACGGTGAGGTTGCTACTTATAAAAAAAAGATAAAAAAAACGATGTTAATAGCTATGAAAATAAAAAAAAATGTTAATCAGTATTATTTCAAATAAATTCTATACTTTCTTTTCAGCACGGCCTCTTCACATGTATACACAAATATTACTCGACAGATGACTGGAAGAAATTCGCAGAAGAACATCCAGAATGCCTGGAACACATGGGTAAATATTGTACAATCACTTACGAGTATCATTATACAGGGTGTCCTAAACAAACACCGTGAAAGGGTCCAACTCATATAGTGTTTATTTAGTCACTTGCATTATTAACACATATACTTACCCCCTTGTTCATAAACGTTCACTAAAGTTATCAAGCCGATAAAGTTCGTTTGTCCCTTTCCGACGTATTGGTGTGATAGAAAGGGACAAACGAAGTTTATCGGCTTGATAACTTTTATGGATAAGCCTCTAAAGACCCACCATACAAGCAAAATTGCCAATCAAAATCAATAGCGTTAGGAAGTCGAAAGGAAGTTCTTTTATATTGATTTAAACTAACACGATCTTCATACTTAAAAAGACGCACCAGCACAGAAATTGTAATCAATATTTTTGTTACTAAATAAATAAATAAATAAATATATATATATATATATATAATATATATATATATATATTTTTTTTAATTAAATTAAGTTAAGTCCCGTTTTAATTAAATTTAATAATATGGAAGTTCTTTTTGTTTAAAATCGAACAAAATAAAACAAAATCATCTCTAGATTTAAATTTCATTGAAGGTAATTTGCCCTACTATTAGGACATTAAGCCCCAAGACCAAAAAATTACCACAAAATTAAATCATCTCTTTCTATTTATACTTGAATTGCGTCGTATAAGAAGCATTATGATAATCCACTTTTTTCACAATTTTTTTTTAAGTTAGGTACTTATCAATGACTTAATCCTGTCTTTCACGGATCAGTAAGTTTTTTTAATGGGTTTTCTTATTCTCAAGCGCTTACGGAGGGTTCTGAGATTCGATTATTTTTCGTTTGCTGATATACTCCAGAGTAGAGATGAGCCGAATATTCGGTAAATATTCGGTATTCGGCCGAATAATTCGGTTACATTGCCGAATATTTACCGAGTAAACAAAGTAAATAAATTAATAAATAGCGTAAGTTGTTTCGTAATTCATCGGATAGTGACATCCTATTTCAGCATTCTATTAAGGAACTACCAAGGGGAGTTAAAATACGTTAAAATATAAATTACAATAATTTTGTAAAAATGGTAAAATAACGTATCTTAAGAAACAAAAGCCAAAATTTTGTTATGCACTAAGTTATAGGAACATTAAGAGCCTTAGTAAGATAAATGTGTACCCAAATACCATCACTGAAATGTTAAAACTCTAAGCTAGGATTTAAAATATGGCTCAACCGAATATTCGGCCGAATGTTCGCTTCGGTAACAGCTGAACCGAATGTTCGGCCGAATATTAGTATTCGGCAAAGTCCGTATTTGGCCCATCTCTACTCCAGACTTATTTATTTTGTTTATTTGATATTTTTTGCTCTGGTCAAAAAATTTGGATTCAGACGCAATGCATAAATTGAATTGAATTGCTAAAGATCATGAAAGTAATGCATGAATTTTACCATGAAAATAGTTAATTATACCTACCCAAAACGCTGCGTAAAAGTAATTCCAAAAAAAATCATGACACAAATTTGTAACTTCGAAGGTCAGGAAAAAAGCTTCTAATGCAAAAATGAGACTGCTGGATATTCGGTCAGAATCCTAATCAAAATTATATACCAACAAAAAGTCAAGAAAGACTGCGATGGATTACTAATACCAAAGAGGATCAAGTATTATAGAGAGTTACTATCAAAATAAAATATGTAATCACAGAGTATAAACTGCCATCTCTCGACACAAAATTAAAACTTTTAAACCTCATTTTTGACAATTTGGCCCTTATTCTTAGCTTGATATGTGTTAAAATGTCAAATATTATTAGCGCCATCTAGCCGAGCTTCCCCCAAAGATGTAACGCTATCTAGGTCAATGTACCTTTTCCTATATTTATGGTTCTGAGGTACGTTTTTTTCTTAGACTGTAGCTGTCTATAAGTCTATACGGAGTTACATATCGTCACTACTTTGAAAAAATCTCGTATCTCACACTGCTCCTCAAAGTTAAAACGCAGTATGTCTATATGCATTCCATACATACTTATTACATTTTTCTTTTCATTGACAGAAGAAGATACAAGTTTTTTTCAAAGTAGTGACGATATGTCTTTGCTAATACTAACTACTTAATGAAAACTTGAATACGATAGTACCCTTCGCACTCTTCAAACACTGAACCCTAAAAAGGTCCCTTTGTTAACGTCGCTATCTTGAGCCCGATCAAGATGAGAATTTAATTGGGATTATCCGTTAAAATTACTTTCGCATTTCAAATATTTTTTTTATTTTTAGGGTTCCGTAGTCAACTAGGAACCCTTATAGTTTCGCCATGTCTGTCTGTCCGTCCGTCCGTCCGTCCGTCCGTCCGTCCGTCCGTCCGTCCGTCCGTCCGCGGATAATCTCAGTAACCGTAAGCACTAGAAAGCTGAAATTTGGTACCAATATGTATATCATTCACGCCAACAAAGTTAAACGGGGACCTCTCTCACATACAGCAATGGTCGGGAAAGTTTGGCCTGTTTGTAAATCCCGCAAAGTGCCAGGCCATTATCATCGGTAGCTCTAAACAACTTGCCAAGCTAGATCTACAGACGATAGGTCCAGTGCACTTCAATGGCACTCCTATTCCTTTCAGCTCGTGCGTTAAGGATCTGGGAGTGCACTTGGATAGCACTTTAAGCTGGAGACCGCAGATTGCCGAAATCAGTCGGAAGGTTACGGGCACTCTTCACGCACTCAACAAGCTCAAACACTTCTTGCCAGTCAAAACTAAAACACTGCTAGTTAACACCCTGATTTTACCCATTATCGACTATGGTGATGTATGCTGTCCTGACTTGAACGAGGAGCTTCTTGACAAATTGGACCGACTCCTTAACAATTGTATCCGATTCATCTTCTGTCTTCGAAAATTTGATCACGTGTCCGCATTTCGCTCACAGCTCGGCTGGCTTCCCATTCGTCAACGGCGTAATATTCGCATGCTCTGCACTCTTTATTCTATTCTTAATGATCCACACTCCCCTGGATATCTAAAATCTCTTTTTAATTTTTCTGATGCTTCGCGGGTCCGTCAGTTTCGCTCTACCGGCAATCTCACTCTTTCTATTCCTCTTCACCGTACGGGCTTCATGTCATACTCTTTCGCCATTCAGGTCATCCGCCTCTGGAACGGTCTACCACCTAACATTAGGAAATTACCCAACAAATACGTTTTTAAAAAATCTGTGCGCGACTTCTTTGCTGGCAGCTTAAGGTAGAATTGAATGTTATCTTTCTGACAGGTTAGTAATATTTATATATATATATATATAATTTATATATATGAGTACCTATGTATTATATAACCTATCGTTATTTATGTAAAAATAGTATGTAATTGTATGTACGTTAATATATTATATGTCTAAGCTTTTGATTGATATTTCAAAATTGGTCTCTTAATGCACCGCCTACAATCTTCTCTGCTTTGCCCAAAGGTTGACTGGTAGAGAATGCCTCATGGCATTAAGTTCGCCTTTTGTACACTAAGTTGTTCTTTTGTGCAATAAAGTTTAAATAAATAAATAAATAAACAAAGTGCAAAAATAAAAAATGGAAAAAAATGTTTTATTAGGGTACCCCCCCTACATGTAAAGTGGGGGCTGATATTTTTTTTCATTCTAACCCCAACGTGTGATATATTGTTGGATAGGTATTTAAAAATGAATAAGGGTTTACTAAGATCGTTTTTTGATAATATTAATATTTTCGGAAATAATCGCTCCTAAAGGAAAAAAGTGCGTCCCCCCCCCCTCTAACTTTTGAACCATATGTTTAAAAAATATGAAAAAAATCACAAAAGTAGAACTTTATAAAGACTTTCTAGGAAAATTGTTTTGAACTTGATAGGTTCAGTAGTTTTTGAGAAAAATACGAAAAACTACGGAACCCTACACTGAGCGTGGCCCGAAACGCTCTTGGCCGGTTTTTTGAGAGAAAGCTGGCTTTGTGATGTTATCTGCCATCGTGATCATTGTAGATTAAGGGTCCGTAAAATCAAGGAGGCTCGAGTAGGTAGAGGCAAAGACATATGTAACTCCGTATAGACAGATAGTCTAAGATAAAAACCGGCCAAGAGCATGTCGGGCCACGCTCAGTGTAGGGTTCCGTAGTTTTCCGTATTTTTCTTAAAAACTACTGAACCTTTCAAGTTAAAAACAATTTTCCTAGAAAGTCTTTATAAAGTTCTACTTTTGTGATTTTTTTCATATTTTTTAAACATATGGTTCAAAAGTTAGAGGGGGGACGCACTTTTTTTTCCTTTAGGAGCGATCATTTCCGAAAATATTAATATTATCAAAAAACGATCTTAGTAAACCCTTATTCATTTTTAAATACCTATCCAACAATATATCACATGTTGGGGTTGGAATGAAAAAAAATATCAGCCCCCACTTAACATGTAGGGGGGGTTACCCTAACAAAAGATTTTTTTTTCCATTTTTTATTTTTGCACTTTGTTGGCGTGATTGATATACATATTGGTACCAAATTTCAGCTTTCTAGTGCTAACGGTTACTGAGATTATCCGCAGACGGACGGACGGACGGACGGACGGACGGACAGACGGACAGACAGACATGGCGAAACTATAAGGGTTCCTAGTTGACTACGGAACCCTAAAAACGTACTTACCTCAAAACCATACAGAAAAAGGTACGGTGACCTAGATGGCCATACACCTCTGGGGGACGCTTGGCTAGATGGCGCTAATATTAATATTTGACATTTTAACACAGTATATCAAGCTAAGAATATAGGCCAAATTGTCAAAACTGAGGTTCAAAAGTTTTAAGCATGTGTCGAGAGATGGCAGTCTATGCACTGCGATTACACATTTTACTTTGACAGTAGCTCTCTATAATACTCAATCCTCTTTGGTACAGGTAAGTATAGAGAGATACTCGATCCCCTTTGACACGATTCAGCACACCAATAGCATACCGCAATGTAGGTAATGAAACTGGTATGTGAGTTCTCAACCTGTGTAAATGGGCCCTTATGCGCAATTTTTTTTCATTTGGTATTTTTTGTCTAAATACTCGTTTTCCTTTTAGCTGCTAGCTCAGGCACCGCAGAAGCAGACTACAACCGCCTCACCGAAGTTCTAGACACAATAAAGGACCTCAAGTTCATATGTTTGGACGTAGCCAATGGATATTCGCAGCACTTTGTCGAGCATGTCAGAAAAGTGCGCGCGGCGTACCCGAAACACACGATAATTGTAAGTTTTTTAATGTATTTATGGTAAAAAAAATTACTGACTTGCGGACATCCTGGACTCTAAGATAAATTGTTAAGGGAAACCCGAAAAGTATCAATAGGTATTGTGGTCTGGTGGGAAAGACTATATATATACGAGAATGGGTTCCTCAGATAATGTTATCCATTGCTCTCTGGAATGTAGCAGGAGCTGTCTTCATCCCAAATGGCATCCGTTTGAATTCGAAATGTCCATTGACTGTGAAACTGTTTGAGGATTACATACGTTAGTTTGGCCCTGTTCCCGCGTTTGTCTTACCCTATAACTTTTTATAGCATTTACACACTTTTCTATGGCAATATACTCAAAATATTTGATTGCAGGCCGGCAATGTAGTAACCGGAGAGATGGTAGAAGAATTAATATTATCCGGAGCAGATATAATTAAGGTAATATATTTTTTAAATATTCTTTTTGTCCATTTACCTTTTCGATTCCACGACGACCGATTTGCACGTCAGCAAATTGTAATTGATCCTATTTTGTTACCAACATTTAGTGATATAAGTCGACTTTCGAAAGATATATACAGGATAATTGTTATAATTAAGAAAATATAGATACTAGAGAACCTTAATGACCAAACAAAACTTACTATAATCTCAATTCATGAAATAAATATTGGCAACAAAAAAGGAATAAAAAATTTAACTTTTTCCTTAGTTTTTGTACAAACTTTTCGAGAACTGCTGAAGAATACCTATGTAAGTTGAATATTTACGGCTGTTGTTGTCCTAATTACTAATAAATAAAAATAAAATTAAAAAAAATCTATACTTACTCGAAATTTCATTACAGAATCCTTAGCTTCGTTCAGGGCTCTTTAACACTTTCATTGCTAAGAACTCCACCGTGGAGTTCTCTTAAACTAGTCCACATGCGACACGACTCCCGAGAGGAGTTCATACTATATAATTATAGATGACTAAACGCCATGCTATCCGACTCCTCTAGCGAGTTCTTACGAAACTTACGATATTTCAGGGCTGTCACTTTACCTCGTTTTTTAGGATTAGAAAAATCGTGCTTTTTTTAAGAAAAACAATTTAAAAGCTTGCATATTTTCCTCATTTTCTTCTACATAACGTTAACAATGGAATATTAAATCTTATTCTCTTAAATGTTTTTTTTAATATTTTTTAAAGATTACTGAAATGAATGAATCGACCGATATTTTCTTAATCTTAAAAATACGAGCATATAGTTTCTGTGTGGGGTTTATTTATTTTACACATACAGGCAGCGACTAAGCAATGGAACCGCCCTGCAGGGACGCTGAAATAATGATCTAGTCTAGTAATTAAATTTATATCAGTAACATACGTTTTTAGTTAAGTATATTTAAACATGCAATAGTAAGGTTTTAGGCGACCGTCGTTACTTTAAGTGTTTTATTATGATTCTAAGTAGTTTTTTTTACAAAGGACTTTCGACCTTACATGTATGGGAGTTGGGACCTAGCAAACTTACCTACAGGATACCACCAAAGCTAAATTTCTTTGTTTCATTCTCGTTATTTTATTTGCTTCGTCTAGATACATGTGGTCTTTATGCCAATAATTATTAATTATAACAACATTTTTGAACCCGGCTATTGAAAGCGAAGACTACAAATGGTTTACAAAGAATATTTATTAGGTACTAAAACATCTGAACAAACAAACCGACCGCCAGAGGTCGGCAGGGGAGACCTAACTGAATGTACGTACAGGGTCGCGTTTTATAAAGTTATAATTTGCAATTTCGCTGTTTCCTTCTCTATCTAACACATTGGATAGAAAGAGACGCAAACAGTGACATTGTAAATTGTAACTTTATGAAACGGATGGATGTTTATACGTATTATATACATCGCCGCCTGGTACCCATAACACAAGCCTTATTTTCCTTACCGTGGGATTTTATTTTTTATGTTCACTTTGCAAACTAAATGCATGCATGGCGAATTTTGTCCTTTGTGACAGCCCTGGACTCCCTAGAGGAGTCCTAGCATACGGCATAGAAATAAATGAACTCCACAGCGGAGTACTCAGCGTGCGGCGTTGTTTATTCATTGAGTTCGTTGAGTGTGTGCGATTGGACTCCACGGGGGAGTCTTATATATATTGACGTTCATATGCGCATTGTAATATGCCTACTTGAAAAATAAATATTTCATTTTCATTTTCATTTTTAGGTATATGTTTGTATTTACGCCAGCATTCAGCGAAGGACTTTGATTTTGGCCTAGCAATGAAAGTGTTAAGCGCCCTCGACATAAATATATAATTTTTGCTCTCCTGTGACACAATCTACTATTTTGTCCAGGTCGGCATCGGTCCAGGTTCAGTGTGCACTACCCGCATCAAAACAGGCGTGGGCTACCCGCAGCTGTCCGCCGTTATAGAGTGCGCTGACGCCGCTCACGGGCTCAAGGGACACATTATTTCGGTGAGTCATAGGATTAGACTGAAAGTGTCCGTTATGGAGCTTGGTGTGTCTCGGCAATAGGGCCTGAATTATCCGCAGCTGTCCGCCGTTATAGAGTGCGCTGACGCCGCTCACGGGCTCAAGGGACACATTATTTCGGTGAGTCATAGGATTAGACTGAAAGTATCCGTTATGGAGCTTGGTGTGTCTCGGCAATAGGGCCTAAATTATCCGCAGCTGTCCACCGTTATAGAGTGTGCTGACGGTATTCAAGGGAGTCAAGGGTTTAAATAAATTTATAAATAAATATTGGGGACACCTTACACAGATCAACTTAGCCCCAAACTAAGCAAAGCTTGTACTATGGATGCTAAGCGACGATATACAGTATGTAAACCAACGAAAACCATTTACTGAAGCCTGTTAATATTTAAGTTACACAGAGCAACTTTTACTATGGGACCAACACCCAAAACGCGAAATAAAAATTTACTCTCCCATAGGAAATACTTACTATAAAATAAAACTACCTATGAAACTGTCAGAAGATATTTTCGTGATTTCGGGGTTGATTCCATAGTAAAAGTTTCTCAGTATCACCTGGACATTTACGGGTTACAGTAAATGGTTTTCGTTAATTTACATACTGTATATACTTAACCCATTCATGGCCAAGGACTGTGGAGCGTACACATCACGCCGGGCCACCATACAAACCGTTTTTAGCTAAAACGCGTGACTCAGCTCATGGGTCTCTGGCCTGGCGCGAACGCAAAATAAATTGCCGCTTATGAATCCGGCCAGTTGAACAATCTTATGCAACATTTTTACTAACCAACTGTTTTCTGTTCATATTCAAAATAAATGTATTTACTAATTTGTTGCTATTTGTAAGAATGAACATTTTATAGTCTGACCAGAAATATATGATTGTCGAGAGGATGCTGTCATTCTCATGTAATTAATTAATTATACGGTTCAGAAAAGTATTTAAAAAATATTTATAATGAAATTCCGCAACTTAGTGCGTGATTATGTATATTTCTAGTCATCAATAGCCAAGGTCACAAAAATCACAAAATACGAAATCACTGAAGAGCACTGGGACGAGTATAAAGTTGCCGACGAATAAATCGTGACTAAATAGAATTTCCCATATTACTCTAAAATACATCCTAATAAAGGGGATGGGAAAAATAATTTCTTGAGTTTTGTCAAAAATACCACGTGAAAGATGAGACGACCGCTTAATCCGCCGCCGCTCAGGTGCATTCATTGTTTATTGGCCAAGTATCACCGATAATCTTACATGTGGCCTGTCATGATCTTTGTTTTGGTAAACGTCATTATAATAGAAACAATAGAGCACTTAAAAACTGTTATAAACACCACGCAAATGTTTAGAAAAAAACTTGTCTTGTAAATATTTGTCACACACTTTTATGATAATACAATAATTACTATTTAGTTTGTGACTGTTTAAGCTGCCCTGTTTTTGTAATGAAACAAAAAAATATAGCATGGTAATATGTTTGGTTCTTAGAAATGTTGCTTGCTGCCATCCAAACAGTAATCCGTTGTAAAATGGTACAATTTGCAACGAATTTCGTCATGAAATAAGCTTTAAAACAATGCAATAAGGTTTATTTTTGCGTGCTATGAAAATATGTGTAGATTTTACAAGTAGCGCCAGGCCACGGTGACCCATACCTTGAGTCGGGTCTATAACTTCAGGCATATATGTATTATTTATATTTTTGAAATGTGGATTCATCCATTTGCTTGGAACACGTATGTATCTCGAATTTAAGAATATTTACTATATTACACTTATAGTAAACCAAACTTGAATATTCTCGACCCCATTTCACTAAAAAAAACATGTTTAGAATTTTTTTTTTCATTATTACCTTATGAAAATGGTTGTTAGCTCAAACTATACTTACATTATTACGTTATATTACGTTTTGTTTATGTTTAAATCAGAATTTATTCAGGACTCACATGCGAGTCATCGGCCCTGCGGAACTGTTCCACCATGACTCATAAGCTGAGTTGCTGGCCCTGAATGGGTTAAATGGATAAATACATACTTATATCAAGGACCATTTAATACTAGACTGATATAGCCCATACAAAAAAGCGTACCCCTGAAAAAAGCTTAGTTTTTGCTTTAAAACTAGATGGCGTTGTTTCGTAACCCGGGAGTGGAAAAAAACATATTTTCACACATATTTTTACTTGTTTTTATATTATACTATGAATAAATATCAAAAAACTTTATTTTAATATCAAAATATTGGCTCAAAACACAATTTTTACAAATTATATTTTTTGGTCGGCCTCGACGTAGTTGTGATCGCTTCGCTGGCTAAGTTTGTTCGCATGTTGTCTAATGATTGCCAAATAAAATGACTAGATGACGTTGGTGGACTAGGAAAATGTCACATCCGTTTCGTTGTTCATTAATATAATATACTTAGTGATAATAAACCTATATGTTGAGCTCAAATACGTTCAACAAAACGCAATCATTGTACCAACAGATGTGACATCTGACATCCATGTCACATCACAAATGTCACTGTATGATTTATTGAATATTCATAATATATGGATATTAAATATTTTAGAATCACAGCAGCAATGCGCGTAGAGATACAGAATTAATAACTGTATAAATTAATAATTGTATGACCAATGACCTCATACATAAAATTACCAGTTTAGGTGACAGAAGGCGAATCCAATTTATAAACATTAAATGTGATAAGGAAAAGAATCTTTCCGATTTTCAACGGGACACAGCTGAAGGGGCGAGCTGGTTTCGACTGCGCCCATGCATCTCAATTGTCCAGAAAGTTCATTCGAAGATCATTTTGCTTATAATAATCTGAGTAATCACAGTGAATGGTTTGACAGTATTTCAGCTAACATTTAGAGAGACTTGCTAGCTTCGTCGGTCAGGCTTCGTCTTGGACACAACGCGGATAGTTAGGCCGCCAGGTGTGGCACTTTGGATTACGTTTTTATAATAAATTAATGATAGTTTGTATTGTTTTGGTAATATATTTTCTACTCGTGTACTACTCGTTTGGTACTCGTATAAACCTAAACTGAGATAATAAATGAATAAAAGGAAATAATTAGTGAAACTCTGACATAAGTAATAATTAATGAGACTAAATGCGTTTTCACATTATCCGATCCGATATCGGATGTAGGACTGAATGATACCCCATACATTACAGGCGCTATCTTGGATTTTTTCCATTTAAATCCTTCCGACATCCGATATCGGATCGGATAATGTGAAAACGGACTAAGACAATAGATACCTTGTTAGTGTTATATACCTATGCCTATGTATATCCCACCAAAAACATTCTGTAAAAAATAGCCGTCTCGATGGAGCTGCTTGTTTATCTCTAAAAAGTAATGAAATCTACATAAAGTTCCTTACTGAGATTTCTTTATTATTATAGTTAACTAGCCTTCGCCCGCGGCTTCGCTCGCGTTAAATTCGAAAATCTCTCCACAAACTTCCATCCTCCATTCTAAGGAAGTGGGGGGATATAAAAAGAGACAAAAAGTAGCCTATGTCACTCTCCATCCCTTCAACTATCTCCACTTAAAAAATCACGTCAATACGTCGCTCCGTTTTGCCGTGAAAGATGGACAAACAAACAGACACACACACTTTCCCATTTATAATATTAGTATGAAAGTTGTGTGACTTGGCCGTTGAAGTGTAGCGGTGCTGGCGACAGATTGGTGCAATGGTGTCATGGAGCACCTGGTTATAAACTTCTTTATACCCTTGTGTATAAAGAAGTTTATAAGTTTCATATTCGATGGTCCGAGCTAAGGTTCGTAAAACCATGAAGCCGAGCTGATAATCATTGTCGCTAAACGCCGATCGAAACGCAGTCTGAAGTGGGTGATAAACGTACGATACGAGCAGGTATGCGTACTTATGGCTCGACGACCTTTTTCGATTGTGTGTCACCGTAAGTACGCGTAAAAACCGCTGCGCATAGTAGTCGACCATCCAACGCGTACTTGCTCGTACGCCTATCACCCACTTGACGTCGCGCCAACACTTTATGGAAAAAGCGGGTTTTCGACAACTACCAATAAGATTTTAGACATTCAAAAATCTTCAATAATACTCAACTGTTTCGGTCGCACTCGTTCAAATATAGGATAGGATTGGTATGAGCGAGACGGTCAGGACATTGATTGTCAACATGATATCTATCATAAACACCGTTCGAAATGGCCTCATTAAAATCTAAATTTTAAATATATTGAAAGTAATATTACTAATCATTGACGTCACGCTCAAAATGAAAGAGATAGAAAATTTGACAGTATGGTACTCTTTTGCATGATTGTCATAATTCAAAATAAGAACGATGGCTTGCGTTGTAAACAGGGACTGAAACATGACACGGGCCCCTAGCGTCATCTATATACTTTTCACTGTATCACTTGTATTGCCGTTGAACTACCGCGGGCGTATTTTTAAAAAAAAACGACATTTTTATTCAAATGACACTCTTAGTGACATCTAGTGACATAGATTTACGGCTGCCAACGGGGTACGGTATTTAGTATGGACTCTGCTGGTCCTTTATAATCGTCCTTGCTTATATACATAGAAAACATCCATGACTCAGGAACAAATATCTGTGCTCGTCACACAAATAAATGCCCTTACCGGGATTCGAACACAGGATCGCGGCTTAGCAGGCAGGGTCACTACCGACTGAGCCAGACCGGTCATTATTTCGGTAAGGCACAGCAAATTATTAAAAGGTTTTCGTGACAATCATGTCATAAACACCTGAGATCGTGTAATTTGCCACTGTCATTTTTACTTGGCGCTAATGCGCCACTCTGTCACACACGGTGCAATTGCCCGACACTTGCATCGCCTATGGCGTTAAGGATCATTTCGAAGAGTGGGAGGTACTACTTACAATTAGTACCAGTTCGGGATATTTAGGCTAAGTTCAGTTGAACGCATGGCGACGCGCGAAGGTAAATTAAATCAAGAACTGTAAAAACGTTATATTATATTGATATTATTGATATTTTATTTATTCAGGATGGAGGCTGCACCTGCCCCGGAGACGTAGCGAAAGCCTTCGGCGCGGGCGCCGATTTCGTTATGGCGGGCGGAATGTTCGCTGGACACGACCAATGTGGGGGCGATGTTGTTACCAAACCTGATGGAAAGAAGGTCAAGCTGTTCTATGGTATGGCGTCCGCTACAGCTATGGAGAAGCATTCTGGTGGTGTTGCAGATTATAGGTCTTCGGAAGGTAAGAATGAAATTTTGTACCAGTAATATTGTGTAGGAAAATCTTAAAGCAAAAGGATACGCCGCCAAAGATAATATACTCACTATAGCTCGTATGGATTTCGTTTTGGTGGGCGGAATGTTTGCCTGACACGACCAATGTTGGGGCGATGTTCAAACTGGGGATACTTAATGCGGATAGGTCTTCTGAATGTAATAGTGCCTACTTTCCACAACACCATCTTTGAAAATTTTGACTGGGGAAATTGGTCACATTGAAGTCTTTAAACAGGCGAGATTGTAACAATATTTTGAAACTGACGATTTTGGAGCAGCCAAAAAGTACTTTCCTCAAAACCTTCAGGAGGAAACATCTTGTACCTTCCCGTATTAAAGGAGACTTACGTCCTTTTCCAGGTAAAACCGTAGAAGTAGCGTATAGAGGAGACGTCGGTGCCACCGTGAAGGACATCCTTGGCGGGCTACGATCAGCGTGCACCTACGTCGGAGCCGCCAAGATTCGTGAGCTGCCGCGCCGTGCCACCTTCATAAGATGCAGCCGGCAGGTCAATGACACCTTCTCGTAACTTATGAAGCCCTGGTACTCGCTCCTTGGTAAATTCAGTTTATAGCCAACTTTTCCTTGACTTTTTTCAGCGCTCTTCAATTGTATCATCTTTGGGTCGAGACTGACCCTTGCCAACTATTTGTTTTTTTTTACCGCAATTGTTGCAAGTTACGAAAAATTTATACTTAAATTCCCATTTCGTAACTGGTTGGTTACCATTCGGTTACGAAATGGATCGAGAATATTCTTAGCGCGTATGCTTAAGTACGTTGACTTGTCAATAGTCCATTAGATACTATAATATATGTACAACACAGGCTATGAAACTTAAACTGAATTTGGCAAGAGCATAGACAATTTTGCTTTTAATTTTAGTCTTACTATAGATTTTATTATGCCATTTCTTTGTGCAGGTGTCTTTTCATCAAAGCTAAGCTGCACTATGTGACATAGACATACAACTTTTGGTTTAGTTATCCAGGTTTATACCTATTCCTAGTGCATTTTAGTTCTGTTAAAAAAAACCTGTATCACAAATCTGGACACAAATATTTTTACAATGTATTTCATATGAGTACTTAGTTATTTTTTAATTATAGATAAATGCAATCAGTATTTTAAAAATTGTAAGTCTATACATCTGCGTAGCTTAAAATGTCACTTCATAAAAAATAGGTATGTTGTTCGTGTTTGAAAAAAGGCTATTCTGCCGGCGTATCATACTTCGAATTTTATCACTTATCCACGTAGATAAGACATCTGTCACTCTCACACTGACATACTTGCTAAAGCGTGACGGATGCTTTATCCACGTGGATAAGTGATAAAATTCGAAGCATGATACGCCGGCAGATTGTTTATTTAGGGTTCCATTTCATTTAGTCATTTTTTACTGTTCCACTGGTGCTAATTGAATTTATTTGAGCGGCCTTGCCCAACAGTGGGACTCGAGCTAGAATAATCTTACTACTTCTATAAATTGGGAATCCACTGCGATGCATAGAATATTGCTTACACCAGTGTAAACAACCTCGAGGTATACTTCATAATTTCAGTACCATAATTTTGCATAAAACCAGCGTGACTCAGGGGACCGTAACCATGGCAATAACAGGTAATTAAGAAAAAGTTGATTCACCCATATATTTCTGGTCAGGTTTTAGAACGCTATTTTGGACGTATGTGCACCGCACTGGATTTCACATTTACCAACTACTTTTACTGTATCTTACTCTTTCTGATATCACTAAATATTTACGCTATCTAGAACAAATTAAATAGCCTAGAAACAAATGAAGTGCACTTGCTTTAATCTGTACTCGTAGGTTAACTAGGAAATGTTTATTAATATGAATCTAAAATCATGGCTGGCATGAGTTGCGATAATTATAAATCACAGTCCAACAAATCCCAATATACCCATGAATCCAAATCTTACAAAAATTTCAAAAAATTTTGGCCGTCAGCATTTACCGTCCACAAGCAGAAAATATGTCTTCCCTTGTGTGGAAGTGTTATAACTACTTAGGATATGCCGATTATGTGGGTAAAAAGTTTTTGAGTGTTTTATAAATGATTTAAAATTGATCAAAACTTTAAATAAACAAATACATATACTTATATTTTATTGAATTTATTTGAATATATGTTGATAAGTTTAGATATATGTAATGTAATTATACCCAGAACAAATGGTAATAATACGGCAAATATGATTTTTCAATATTACTAGAACAAATATTATACCTGAATAACAATGAATTAGTTTAATTTACGTGAAGTATCATGAAACTGCGTAAAGTGCGTTGCATTCTTATATAATTAGTTATGATTTGATAAATATTGCTTACAATACCAACTCTTTGGTAGATACCAATATTTCAATATCCCCAAAAAAATAAAATCATATCATGAATACCTGAATGGGAATATTGAGGATTAGTTTCGGTTCCTAACTGGTTACGAACTAGTTACAAAACAGGAATGAAACTTTGGAACAATCATGCTTTACATCGCACCCCTGATATCCACCCATTGGTATCTGTCAAATGTGTACGTGAGAGTCTGTATACCTATTAAGGTACTAACTAAGTACATCATATGCAACTGTGTAAAAATCATAATTTAATAGTCAAACTAAAAATGTACATTTATACCTTTCCTTAGGCAAAATTATCTCGTTCCCTTAAATAAGACAAAGTGGGTGTAAAATGAGTGTAGGTAAATGTTGTTGTCTCTTTCATTTCCTGTGACAGAAAAAGCTAGACTTTATTTTAATATGACTTTAAAGTAATATATGTATATTTATATGCGGATTTATGACTTGTATTATTGTCTTTACTTAGGTATGTTGGTCAATAAATGAAATATTGATATGCAGAGTAGGTACAAATTTGCAAACGATTTTTAAGCTAATTTAATTTTGACTTATGTTTTATTTTTAATTGTAATGAAAAGATGGATGTGTTAAGACGTGGATGTTTTAAACAGTATACCTATATATATTTTTTTTATACTACGTCGGTGGCAAACAAGTACCTGTAATTACACTATATACCTGTAATTAATATATATATAGATATTGCTAATTACCGTTTATCATAACCACGTCTCAAATTGATGTTTTCTTTAAATATACCTAGTTGTTACACTTACCAGAGAGTTTTATTATTACAATTTATATAATAATAGTGTAACAGAACAAGCGTCTATGACGAGGAAATGGAATAGTTATTACATATATTATAAAACTTACGGCAAATCAACTTTCCCTTGACCAACTTTTTGGTGCATATTTCCTTCGGGATTTCACTGAATATTTTAAGAAATACTATCTGTGATGCTTAATCACATGTTTAGTCACGTCATCACTCATAAAATTCACTATTATTCGATGTACAACTTATTGAAAAAAAAAAACTTATTTACAAACTATATTCATATGTACGGATTGTTGACATTAACAATCTGATCTGTCAAACGAGTGATGTTCCGATATTGTATCTGGATTTCAATTACAAGTCAGAAAAGTTAGTTATGACTATAATACTGTCTATACTTCCTGGATATATCATTCAATGTAAAATTAAGAAACAAGTGTAATATTGCGAGTTTACTTACTAAATTGATTAAAAATCTTTCACAAAATAATATTTACGTAAAAATATTTTTCAGTACAGATGGTGCTTTTTTTACGCACTAGTGCGAAAAGTGGTTCTTATATGTCAGGTCGAAACTTCGGAGGTCCATCTGTACTGAAAAACGTCGTTCGATACACGTGCGAAAAGGAAATTCGTAACTCGTGTCGATTTAAAACACTCCCTTCGGTCGTGTTTTAATTTATCGCCACTCGTTTCGAACTTCCTCTTTTTCGCACTTGTATCGAAATGTACTATATCGATTTACGAAATGTTCCACTACTGGATTAGATAGGTATCAATATCAATAGTTCTGTCTCTCTCTCTCTCTCTCTCTCTCTCTCTCTCTCTCTCTCTCTAAAACAGGTGCGATCTGTACCTGTTGATAAGCAAACATCCGTGTGTAGTGAACTTTATTGCGTAGAGAGTATGAGTGTAAACAAAGCACTTGTGTTATTCTTATGCGTGTAAATTTAATGGCTATCCGTTGTCCCTTGTCCCTTGTCTCCAGTCTCCAGTATTTCTCCAGTCTCCGTTAGGTCTCTGTTATGTCTCTGTTAAGTCTCCAGTAAGTTTCCAGTCTCCATTATGTCCCCAGTCTCTGTTATGTCTCTAATAGATACTATAAAAGGGTCGGAGCGAACAGACTATCTGGCTATCGTGTATTTTACTGGTGAGTGAAGTTTTTCTGCTATTGTTTCTCTGTTTGTTTTTACTTGGAAATTATTCTAAGTGATTGTAAACTTTGAAATTGTGTCTCTGTTTGATTGTGCGGGGAGCGGGGACAATATTATCGTACAGTTGAACTTAAACCTGTGGTGGAAATGTGAAATATGAAATAAAATAGTGTAGCGTTACTTTTAGATTAAAGTGTATAGTGAAGTTTTCTGTGCTGTGTTTCCTAAGTGCCGTCAAGCAATACAAAGACTGGGTCGATGTATCGCTGGGACTTGGAGATAAGTCTGTGCTTGGTTTTATAGGGAGTAATTCTTGTAAAATTAAGCTTAGATTATAGCATGTAAAGGAAACTTTAATCGTTTGTTTAGTTGATCAGTTAAGTTGAACTTAGTAATTTTCTATAGGGTTATTTTGTAAAAAATATAAGCCAGATCATTGTTAGTGACAGACTGTTGTCCGGCTAAGCACCTTATACCTTGCGGTTGTGAAACATAAGGCGTTTAGGTGTCTTTTGTTCCAAGGGGAGGTACTTGGGCGCCTTATTTATACTTACAAAAGGCGTATTTTCTCACCGGTCTCAAAGAGTCCAACTGTTAGATGGAAGTGAGGATTTTCACAACTGACCGAAAGACATTAGGAGTAATCCTTGCTCACTGAAGTTGGCAGTATTTGAGGCTGGGTCTTGTATTAAGTATATTTATTCACTCGGTGCTCTGGTTCATGCTGGTGTTGGTCGCTTGGGATTTTGATTGTGATCGATCCATACCTAAATAAAAAGCTTGATCGCAGCTGGGTCTCCCATGTGGCTGGTGCTGGTGTGCCCTGGAATACTGGATATATACACGGATAGGGTGGCTTATTCTCTGCTATCCTAGCCTGCGGGCAAAGCAGAGGAGGGAGCCAGAACACAAGCCTATTGCCTTTCTCAGTTTCACTGGCTGAGCTTCTAGTAGGGATACATTTGTGCATATTCTGAACACAAGATCTATGGTAAGTGATGGTCTGTGTTTCAGATATGCTAGAGTAGGGAAACGACAGGATTGGGGTAGAGTCACACACTAATTCTATGAAAGTAGGGTTCTTTTACGATTGGTCATGAAGTATAATTGATCAGCGTGTATTTTTATGGTTTAAATGGACTTCAAATGTAGTGTTTACTATCTTTAATCGGGTGGTAAAACTTTGAATTTAAAACATTTCTTATGCCTTATCTTATCTGGGTGTAATTTATAATTACGGTAGCAATTTCTGATCTTTTGGTGTAGCGGCGAGACGCCAAGTGTGTGCCATACCGTTGCGTTGGTTAGTCAAGTAAGTAAGTAAATAAGTGAGGGAAGGAGGTGGTTTAGTTACATAGGCCTTTGCATCTGTGACAGATGATTTAAGCAGCATCATTACGACACTTGCGTTCGTGGCTGTATAGCCCAATTTGAGAGACGTCCACGCACACGGCAAGTGTATGCTTCCCCTGGTGGGCGAGGCTTGGACGCTTGCTCGTGACGCCTCATGCGTTTATCATTTAAAGAGCTTGCCGTGCTTGGATTGACCGTCATGGACAACACGACGTCACGTGGGTTTCGGCCAGTCGTTGCCACTGAATGCATGGAATATCAAAGGTGAACATGTCACGCTTCACCCAATCTTTAAAGAGCAGCATTGGCCGTCCGAGCGGTCTCTTTGCATCTGCGGCCTCTCGTTTGACGTGCTAAACGAGTCCGCTCCATTCAATCTCAATTGGTCGTTTATTACCACAGAACACCCCACTAGAAGCCAAATGCAAGCGATATTGTTCGAGACGCAAATCACCAATCCTTGCGGGGTGAGGCGGGCGCGCACGGTGCTGCCATTGGTCGTTTCAAATAATGGCGCGCCTTTATAATTAGCAGTAGGGATGGGAATGGGACATGTCTATTATAGACAATGGTACCGGTACCAGTACTGTGGTGAATTTGTTTTGCAACAAATTATAATATTATAATTAAATTATAATAAGGCCTAGTTACCCTTCGGGTTGGAAGGTCAGATGGCAGTCGCTTTCATAAAACTAGTGCCTACGCCAAATCTTGGTAGTAGTTTCCAAAGCGGACCCCAGGCTCCCATGAGCCGTGGCGAATGCCGATGCCGGGATAACGCAAGGAGGATGATAATTGTGATAGCATCTCAATAAAAATCATTCTAGTAACTAATAACTAAACTGTGCATTTTTACTTACGTTTACTAAGTTAAATAACCAACTAAATATTCTAAACTGATCAATGAACTAAATACCACTACAGACTCTACAGATTCTAGATAATTATTCACTATTACAAATCTGCTTTCTTTTATATTTCATAAAATGGTAGCACATGGTACGAACGGCAGTACGAAGTTCCCGCAACAGACATAAACTAACATGGCCCCATGCCTAGTCGTTTACGTGAAAGGGATAGCATATCACATTGTTAACTCGGTAAAGAGGGATGGACGCGCCTCGGCGCCGCTCAGCACAACCATATTGACCAGTATAAATGAACTCCGCGGACAATAAACAATATTCAACAAAATAATTAATTTGACTTAACTGTGGAATGTTGTTCCATCTTTTTTACATGTAGAAGTGTTAGAAGACTTGCCACACCACTTTATGCTGTAAGAGACCATTGTTTGCAACCAAAATTGATTATTTAAGATTTTTTCCCGAGCGGACACGGACACTGTTAGCGGGTCGTATACTTGGGCGCTACTGATCGGTGTCGCACGCGTTCAAACTTTTATAAACCTGATTTGTCGTATGCTTGGTGACCGCGAGTCGCCCTGTAAGGGCCATCTTGTTGTATTGATCTGTGTTTATTACTTACCTATATAAAAAGTAAAGTAAAGAAAAAGACAAATCATTCGAAACTTTATTCTTAAAATTAAGCTTAACTATTCCTTCACACCTTTTTCTTTCGTACAATCCAGCGTTGTACACAAAGAATTTCCGTTAAGCATGCAGTAACAAATGTTACAGTCGACCTTGTAAGCCGTTCCCTTCGGGCAGTTGTAGCCGTGCTGCAGCATCGGAATTATCTCCACAGAAATTCTCGCCTTATCGCATTTCATGTCCGAACACATTACTGTCTGGCTGTCGGAGAGGCATTGGCAATTGTTGCAGTCATTCATGTAATTATGCAACGGCTCGCAGTAACCGTGCATGGAGCTTAACTCGGTAGACTCACTTCTCACGTTCGAGCATATGCTTCCAGTCTCGCACCACTGCCATTTCTCGTCATTAGACCTAACGCAGGAACACTGCAAACAATTCAATTCGTAAGACGTATGTAGAACGCAGCCTTCCCTTATAGTTCTAATTAAAGACTCTTCTTTCTTACAAGGTCTCACCGTGCATGCGAACATAGTTTTCCCAGATTCAGCCTCCAAGCAAACGCAAGTGTTGCAGCCTTTTGTATATTTAGTCCCAACCCTGCAAGTGTGGAGAGCTACAGGACGTTCTACTAACTCAAAATAGCGTTCATCTATGTCCATTTGGCGCCTTCTAGTTGACGCACTCACATTTCCAAGACAACGTTTTGCCGAGCATATCATTCGACCTTCAGTATTGCAGAAGCATAAATTGCAATCGACATTGAATATCGTATTGGGAGGATTGGAAGTGCAGTAATAAAGATCTTCGACTCTAGTGTCCGTGCAATTTCCGCACAGCAGCCTGTTGTTTCTTAGACAAGTGCAGGTTTGGCAGTCTAGTTGGTATTTCTGATCCACCGTGCACTCGGCGTACACGTCTACAGGTTCGTCTAATGCTGTAGACGGTTCTTTTATGACTGGGTCGTTTTCGTCGCACTGTTTGTTGGTGCATAGCTCGTGATCTAGCTGGCCGGTGCTGGGACAGAAGCAGACGTTACACCCTTGGAGGTATAGTTTCATGGGTTCGCAAGTTTCCTCCTTGGCTTTCTCGACGGCGTGGAGCACTTGGAAGACGTCGCGGCAGACGGGGTTGGGCCAGGCGCCGTCCTCGCCGCAGACGCACAGCACGGAGCCGCGACGGTAGTGCACGAGCGGCTCGCAGGCCGTATCACTCGAGCGCCACGCGCCGTGACCCTCCATGCCTACGTTGATATCTCGAATGGCATCTGTAGAAGTGGTTGAAGTTATAATCAGGAACTGAATTACTTGACAAATACTCCTGCTGAGTTTCCTCTAGATAGGTACATACAACAGTGTTACTGCGGATCTGTAACTCATCTATTATTTGCTTTAGAAGTGGAAGCCAATATTGCTAATATGAGAATGCTGAACTCGCAATTCAATGGAATGCAGAAGTCAAATTCACGGTGTTGAGATTAATAAAGGATATTCATTACTCAGACTCTCCATTACTAAAATATGTCCAAACAGTATCTACTATGACTGCATGAAAAAATACCTATAAATATATCAACACAAGAATTTACCATTAAAATGTCCAAACATGTCTACCAGGTTACAGCTCCGGGCCTCACACAGGAACGCGCTGCCTTTGCAGCGACACCAGTTGCAGTCGTTCAGGATCATGTCTCCCTTGTGGCAGCTATGTTGGCGTATCATTTCATTTTGCTCTGCAAGATGATTAACCACATGCACAATTTTTATAAGATTACAAGAGAACCAATTTTTATTATAGGACCAAGTTACACAGAAACTTATATAACATATCTATAAAATATTTGTTTATAATATCTAGTCTATATGTGGGAGGGCAGCACCGTCGTCAAAACCGAGCCATCGGGCGATGGCCTTAGATTTGAAATAGTTTAGTGGATGTAGGTATACTTACTTAGTTTCCTCATCTGTACAAAGTAATCTTTGCTACTAGCAGCACAAGGTTTGAAATATGAAAGAATCTACAGGGTCGTGCATAGGTCTTTAAAGCCCTACATAAAAGTCTATTCCCAAAGCCAGCGTCCGCCGGCTTTCCACGCATGCGCGCAGTATCGAAAAAACTGAAAACGCATTGCTTGGCTCTGTAACCATAGCAACGCATTGATATAACGATACTGCGCGCGTGCGCAGGAAAGCCTTGGGCAGCTGAGCTGACAGTGCAAACATTTGCGTCAAAATACAGGAAACAGTGTGAATTTCACGAAGTTATTCAAGAAAACTCAAAAAGAGAGTCAAAAGATCTCGTGGCGTCTTAATAACAATTTTCGGATTCGCCTCAAATTGTTACCCACGCCACTCGTCTTTTTTTACCTCCTTCAAACGCCTGTTGCATAAAATACTATTTCGAAATCAACCTTTTTCGTCTGGCCATCGACATGACATAATCGACAATTGTAAAGTGATTAATGTGTTCAACCATTAGTATCTAAGAAATATTACCTAACATACATTTTAGTCTGCAGTGTGAATTTAAACAATAACCTTACATTAACAATATTAATGGCAAGAACATGTAATTCGGAAAACAGTGTGATGAGGACAAGGTACTACTAAACGAGGTAAGTCATATTCAAAGACATGTCACATGACACATTCATAACAATTTCCGTGATCATGATGCATGCAACTGCGTCGAAATATCGGGAGCTCGACAAAAATCAAAAAGGTAATCACGGTCTATATCCCGGTCAATATAAGTCTAATGACATATATGTACATATAACTCCGTAATCGGTACATATAATACTCGATCCTCTTTGGTCATATTTAAGTAGTAATTAGTCTTAACTTTTGTGAGTCCATCTATTCATCTAAATACGTAACGTTGTACCTAAGTACGTAAAATATTTGATTTTTAGGGTTCCGTACCAAAAAGGTACAACAGGAACCCTTATGGTGCGACTCTGTCCGTCTGTCTGTCCGTCTGTCACATTCCTAAATATCTCGAGAACTACTAACGCTATCAACTTGACATTTGGAATAGTTATGAACATTGTAAACCTCTACAAATAGAACGTAGATTTTTTTTAATATATTAATTTTAATTGTAGAAAATAGCCAAAATGAAAGGGGGGCAAACTGTAAATTTCAAGTTACTAGGTCAAGTGGGGTATCGTTAGAAAGAGCGCCAATTAAACGTAAATAAACTATTTTTTATAATTTTTTTGTTGTGGAAAAAAAAAAAGAATTTTTAAGGAAAATGTAAAAAAAATAACGTTCCCACGAAAAATTATGAAAATTTTAGAAAACATTGGTTTTATGCCAAATATTACAGGAAAAATATAATTGTGTTTGTATTTTAAAAACTTTTTTTTTAATTCACAAAAAACTTTTCAAATTTTTACTTTCAATTTACCCACCCTTGCGGATGTATATCGTACTTCAAATTAATACAAGATGTTACGTGAACCATCTTCTTTCCAATAAAGTAAAAATAAAAATTGTTTAAATCGCTTAACATTATAAAGAAATATCCCTGAAAAACTCAACATACTATACAGGTCGCGCAAATTAGTTAACGAATTCACCGAGAGATGGCGTTTTACACAATAATGCTCATTAGTACCTATACTTTTGTCTTGTAGTCAAGTCATTAGAGTTATATGAAAAGATGAGATTATTTTAACTAGGTAGAAAAAGTTTGTACGGAACCCTCGGTGGGCGAGTCCGACTCGCACTTGGCCGGTTTTTTACAATTTCATTGCTGTTATTAGACGAATACCTACTTACCTCGTTTTTGTCGGTACGTATATAGAGATCATTATAGTTATTTTGAGATCAATATAGTTATTTAAAGTGTTATACTTACGAACAGTTTGACCAATAACCATTGTAACAGCCATTGAAAGTAGCCACAAAACTGTTACCGCCATTTTAAAAACCAACCGTTTGATTTGAATATTAACCTGACAAGGTATCCATTCACGCTTCCAAATAGTAATTAACTTCTACGTAAGTAATTGGATGAAATTGAATAACCAGAAAATAGGTAATATAACTAGAATTTTAATTGGTTTTGATTGGGCACATGGTATGATAAGAGTTGAGTTTTTTTTATCGTGACGTAAGTTAAAATATTATGTGGGTGAATCAACTTTTTCTTGGCTGTTATTGCCATGGTTACGGTCCCCTGGGTCACGCTAGTTGGTGGCTCAACGATTTATTGATTCGGCTAGATTTTCTGAGAGCCTATTTTAGAAAACATTGTCTTCGGTTAGCGCAACATTATTTTAATATACTCATAAAATAAAATTTTAAACAGATTGAATCACGTTCTTATAATAAAAATTGATAGACAGATTTCATTGGCTAGTGATGGCCACGAACTCTGTGAAGTCTGTGAGGGGTACGAATACGAAACGTTGCTGTGTTATACTATGTGTGTGTGTGTGTGTGTGTGTGTGTGTGTGTGTGTGTGTGTGTGTATGTGTAATTTTCCTATTCCTTTAATTATTTCTTGCACTACCATTTTCAAATGTCTATTCTTTATTTCCTGCTACCCTAAGGTTGTCTGGTAGAGATCGCTTACAGCGATAAGACCGCCTGTTGCTACCTATGTTTAATGTCTGCTATTTGTAATCTGTTATCCTTGTGGTGCAATAAAGAATATTTACTTACTTACTTACTTACTTACTATACAGGATATAATCCGTTTCCATATTTTAATTTCATGAGCCTACTATAGGTAAAAAAGAAACCAATTGGCTAGTCATGTAATTTTTTATAATACAGTACCTAAGTATATTTAAATAGTTTCCAATTAAGGGTTTTTGCGGTAAGTCAACGATAAACCGAGAAAAGAGAACATAGATAACATTATTCAATATGTAGCAATCCTAGATTATTGCAATTATATAATTAATTATTAATTATTTATAATTTTTTGAGTACCTAAATGGATTTGTGCTTTTTACGTCTGCATAATAACCCCCATATTTATTTTATACTTTATGTGATGGACATTAACTTATCAGCAATTCCCGTTAAGTTTGTACATTTTGTACGTCTCCGATTTTCATAAAAATTGGTAGGTTGATAGAGTTCATGATGCTGAGCAAGATCCACTAGGTTTCCTAACAAAAAAGGAAGGTTTCATACAAACTACATAGGACATTTTGGGAAACCTAGTGGATCTTGCTCAGCATCATGGACTCTATCAGCCTACCAATTTTTATCCAAATCGGATGACGTGATCCAAATGTACAAACTTAACGGGAATTGCTGTTATACTAAGTATAGGTTACCATCACGAAATCGCAAGGGACCTATTAAAATATTGTTTGACTTAATTTATATCAAAGACATAATTATATAACTCCGATATAAATGATATAATACTCAATCCTCTTTGATTTATATACACACACTGTCTAATCCGAAACCACGTAACCGCCATCCTCGACTGTCACAGGTACTTTAAAACCTAAATACCTACTTAATTACACGGGTAAATCCCGTTTTACTAAATAATATTAAGTAATTATTAAGTAAAATGTTTAACATTCTTCGATGTTTAAATAAATATTAACTACTTAGGTAACTACTAAGTTAGGATTTACAAGTTTCGAAACTGGTTACGTAACCGTCAGAAATATTTTGAAACTAAACTTCACGTCACGTGACACGTATAATTGACAGAAATACCTATAGGTATTTCTGTCAATTATTCTTGTGACAATTTGAGCAACTAAAAAGAGATGAATTATAGAATTTTATTACTTATATTTAAAATATTCTTAAAAATATCATACAGAAACTTGGGATGACGAAAAAGGTAAAGGAATGGACATTAACTAAGTAATAATTTAAAATAAAATTGCGCTTTTCAATTACTTACATTTCTTATTGGTACAAAGCATTTTGCCATTTTTCAAACAATGACACAAATTACATTTATGAGTAATAACAGACCCCAATTTACACTCCCCGGTTTTAACGATTCTCAGCGATCGTCTGAATCGCAGACGACCCATGGCTGCATCCCTAGGATCATAATTGAATCTCAAGGCCGGTCCTCCATTTTGTTTTCTGTATCTCCGTCTAGTGTTATCTAAATCAACATCCAACGGTATCTCATCTGAATGAAGTTTGTTCTCTCTAACACCTGATCTAGCACTTTCATCGTAATAGGTATTAGGAAGCTCATCTACCCTAGATTGTTTTTCCGTTAATGCTTTAATTCTATCTATTTTCTTCTGAACCTCCTGTAGGTATTCTTTAGTCATCACCGTATCTTGTCCATTGTTAACATTCACGCCGTTCGACGCATCGTCTTCATCAGATAGAAAGCTTCTCAACTTTAGACTAGGAACCATGGCGGCAATCTCACGTAGAAGTCCAGCGCCGCATAATATTAATGGAGATGCTCCTAAATTCATTTGACCGTATCTACTAGGATGACTGACACTAGTACTGCACATAAGCTTGTTGGTTTCAACGCAGTAACAGAATTGGCATGGAGCCAATGAATACCAGTTCTTTACTGCGCACTGTCCGAATAAATCTTTGCTTTCTTCGGTGTTCTTTCTGGAGCGAGGCTTTTTTTCACCGCAATCATTGTGAGTGCATCGGGATGGATCTATTTGCCCATTAGTACATCTGCAGACGTTGCAATCAACTTTGACGTATTCTTGCGGGGCCAAACATGTTGGTTTCTTTGCTAACTTCGTAGGAAGCAAACCGAAGGCATCGTAGCAGGCTTTATGAGGCCACACGCTTTCTGTCGTGCATATACAGCTGGTGAAGCCCAGAATGTATACTGTGTTCGGTTGACATGTTTCTGGTTTATTTGAGAATATTTCCGTGACTGGGGAAAGATTATATTGCTTAGGTTAGGTTAATTAGTCAAGATTTTTAGAGGATTTAAATAAAATGGTGGCTTTTAAATAAAAATGTAGAGTATTTAAATGAACGCTTTAAGTGAATACTGACCTTGAGTCTCACATGAGGCCGTGCAATGGTACACCCCTTGCATTGTACACACACACTTGTTACACGCATTTTCGACGGTTTCTCCATATTTACATGATTTCAAAGCCATCTTATTGACTGAAAAAAAATGAAATATTTAGATTTTTTTTTATGGTTTTGCGTGAAAATCCAAAAAACTTCTTGTTTTTTCATACCAGGTAATTTTGAATATGTTGGAAACACATTGTGTAAAAGAAATATAAAGGTGATACAATAAAGCATATTTCCGAAAGACCATTCCAATGCTAAAAGTAGTGTTGTAATCAAATCCAATCAGAGAAATGAGATGGTTCATGCACCCATGCACTTAAGTGCACAAACTAATTAAAAAGTTAAGATTTATTATGTAATCTTTGACGATCATGAGGATATCAATACCTCCTTTTAAGCATACCGAGCTAAGTGTCAATTTTACGATTTAGGTTTTCTACATATTTATTATTAAAATACCAATATTTACCTTCCACTGAAATTTCATGCTGAAATTCGCATTAGTTTTGGAAATAAAGTGACGATGTTGATGCAACTAACATATTTTTTTGACATTGAACACAGTCTGAGACAAGTCACTTGCACCACTATACGATGTGCAGTTAACGCGAGGGAGGTAAATAGTGTTGAATACTGATACAACTAACTTAGATGCCGAAGTAAAAACTGCTAATAACAGTCCAAGTTACGTTTATGTCATAATTCTTAAAAGTTTTTTTATAATAAAGGAAACACGATATATTCTACTTTAAATCAAATTTTTATTTGCCCTGTATATTGCCTATATTGGTATTTGGTTCTAGTAAGTAACCGTTTGAGGGCGCTGTACAAGTTCAATTTCGGAAGGCTCTATGCGCTTTCCCTATACATGCCTATACATTATACTGAAAGTCATTTTCCATGACCGTTTTCACATTATTTCGGATGTCGGAAGGATTTCAATAGAAAATAAGTTATTTTGCAAAAAAATCATTCTTGGCACAAGCTTTTATCGCCGACTGTACCTTTCTTTCAACAGTCATCTACTGCTCTCCGAGACGTTTCTGAAAACTCTTACTCGATATGGATACGACGTTTCATAACAGAGATCCTATGATCACCTTTCTGCTCCATTATCAGATCAGCTCCATGATACCATAGTATTGCATTGTCATGTGATTTACATTATCTGTGTAAAATTTCAACTCAATCGGAAACCGGGAAGTGGGTCAAATTTAGCTTCTACGTTTTGAGCCAAACTAACAAGGCAAATTGAATAAAACGCTTGTAAAACCCAAGATGGCGCCTGTAATGTGCGGGATATCGGTCCTACATCCGATATCGGATCGGATAATGTGAAAACGCACGGACGCTATCGAGTAAAGTGGATTCTTAAATTTTTGAAACATCAAAAAATTCAAAAACTCCTGATTAATCACTAAATTTGCCCACTTACAGCTCTTGTGAGAGAGGTCAGCGCCGCATCCAAAAACCGGCCATCCGAAACGCGCCACCGGCGTGAAGGTTACTGTTTTACCATTTTCAGAAATGCTGGCGTTGTAAACACTGCTGTGCCTCTACCATTAGGAAACACTATTTTCTTTGTTTTTGTCATACATGTGATGTTTTTTTTTTTTTTGTTTTTTCGTTATAAACAAAGAAATATTACAAAAAAGGTTTGTACTTACTGTGCCTGTGTGGTGACGGGTTAAGAATTTCACCACCCCCTTTCTTCCCATGGGTGTCGTAGAAGGCGACTATGGGATATGGGTTAAATTGTGGCGTAGGCGAGAGGCTGGCAACCTGTCACTGCAATGTCACAGTTTCGTTTTCTTTCAACCCCTTATTTGCCAAGAGTGGCACTGAAGCTTTAGTGGTTTCATGTGTTCTGCCTACCCCTTTATGGGATACAGGCGTGATTGTATGTATGTATGTATGTAGGTTTGTACTTATCTGCCAAACTGCACAGCAGTTTGTTGGCAGAAAATTATTCTACCCTCCACCATTTATGTTGAACCACTTATTTTGTATTTCATACAATGATAAAAAAGTATGTAATTTAAACATGCAAGTATGTCCTACCCAAGGTATCCAAGCACTAATCTTATAAAAGTAAAAATAATCAACGACAACAACTTTAATGTTGGGTTTGGATTAAATAAAATTTTTTTAATGTTTTTTTATACACCACCTTTGACATGTAAATGCCTGTGATGTAAATTTCTTCGTAGGAGATGTGAAAAGCAGTGCCTATATGTGTTACATGGTATGAAATGATTTCCACCTATGCTTTGGCGTTAACATTTGAATCCCTCACCACAGTGTATAGGTATTCCATACTTGAATCTGAATTACTAATATTTAATTTCTAATACTATTTTTTTTATTTTTGCCACTAAGTAGTCGAACAGGTGGCAAAAATGAAACTGGCGAAAATAGTGATGATTATGTGACACTTGAGTTGCAGGCGTCCATAGGTCACGGTAACCGCTTTCCATCAGGCCAGGGGCGGCTCACTCCGCGATTCTATCGCCGCGCTACAAGTACATGCTGGCGGCCGCGAGTTCGCGGCCTACTCAGGGGTGGCGCGCGTTCTCACAGAACGCACGTTCACATTTTCTATTGTTACTTTACGTCGTGAAAATTATATGCGATGTCCGCATGTGGAATGGCTAATAATGCTTAGTTAAATAGACATAATTAATAAAATAAATACCATAGGACATTATTATACAGAATTACTATTGATTAAGTCCCACGGAAAAGTTCAATAAGGCTTGTGATGTTGGTATTTCAACCAAAAGATATACATACGGTATATATACCTAGAAAGTACCCAAGACTTGAATATAATTAGTAACATTTTATCTGAGTATTAATTCGTTTTAATCAATAGGCAACCCTATCGCCAGACGCCGCGCACGTGCGGCTCGTTTCTTTGTAAGAATTTTGTAGGCATTTAAAAAGGCGGCATTCCGTAAACATCAAAGCAGTGGGCCTTCTGTACTTGTACTATTATATATTCTGTGATCAGGCGGACCGTATACTTGTTTGCCACTGACGTAGTATTAAAAAAAACGATGAGATACACTAAAAAAATTAAAAAATCACTGACTTAGTTTATTTTATTATTCCTTAAATCCTTTCCCTCAAGAACGTGGGTTCAACTCCCGCGCACTCAGCGGCGGCGCTGCTGAAGCAGTGCTCGCGGATCATGCCGTCCCGTTCGCACTCGCACGCGTGGCATGCGTCCCTCTCTGTCCCGCGCGCGCACTTGTAGCGAGTGTGCTGGTGCGGCGAGACAGCGATGTTCTTCGTGTTAGTGCGGGCTGAGAGAAAAATTATAAAAATGTGTTAAAGTAAAGAAATTTAAACAAGTTAAACAACTACTAAAATAACTAAGTACCTACAGTTTTACTTAAAACAAAAACTACGATTTTCGAGTAAAAAGTAAACCTTACTCAAAAAAGAGTGGAAAATAATAGTGGCGCCACCGTCTATGTAAACCGCTTTGCACGTGGCAACTATAGACCGTCAACCAAATCTTGTCAAAAAGGCGGCAAATTTGAAAAATCGCGGGCTAGCAACACTAGTTTTGAAAATCGGTGGATATTCGCGTATCATTTGTATCTTATCTGTGGAAACCTCCACCCTACGAAAAAGAGAAATAACTAGCATACATCCGTCCCTTTTTAATACATTATCTAATTCGTAAGGAAGTAAAGAATGAGTATACGCGTTTCATATGCTTTTTTTATTAGGGAGGCATTCCAATGCTGCAGCCCCAACGAGCCCCTTGAAAAAAAATATATGTGGCTGTTCGACGTACATTGCTGGTTTTTGTTCGTTTTATAGGGATACCATACTTTAGTTCGATGTACATTGCTACTGCCAAAATTTGGTCGACAGGCTATATTTTGACACATCTGTATGAGAAAAGTAATGTGTTGCTATAATAAAACAATAGTGCGCGAAGTCCCTCCGCGCGGAAGAAGTGAAACTTCGTGACATAACCTTAAAAACATTTTGTCAAGTGACTGTCACGTTTTTGCGTTTCTATAGTTAGGTACTTCCATCTTTTTAGCGTTTTAAATATTTTACATTACTCGAATTATTGAAAAGGCAAACATAAACTCATGAAATGCGGACAAGTTTATTTCAAAAGTCGGTAAATTTTTGGCATCAAACTAGCATTTTTTTCAAAATTCGGGTTGGCAACACTGCGCGCTAAACGCTTAACGATGTCAGACGTGAACTTGGAAGACGCATTAGGGTCCCCCCACATCTAGCATCTCGCGAGCGTCGCGTCGGGCCAACTGTATGGAAAAAGACGTCGCGTCGACGCGACGTCGACGCGGCGTCAGGCTTTGCCCATACAGTTGGCCCGACGCGACGCTCGCGAGACGCTAGATGTGGGGGGACCCTTAGAATTTGCACTTCAAAAAACAAATTGTTCCATTTCAAAGTCAACAACGCACGATAAGTTTGCAACAATTTTGGCAGCCTTACCGGTGTAGCTTGTTATTTTAAACGTCAACCTTCGATGAAATGATGACTTAACCCTTACAGAGGCAGGGCTATCAAAATCGTTGCAAACTTATCGTGGGCTGACTTTACATCTTTTTGCCAAGCTGTACGTATTCGGTCCTTCTCGTTCCATTTTAAAGTAAAGATATTTTGACGACCGGTCTGGCGCAGTCGGTAGTGAACCTGCCTGCTGCGCCGCGGTCCCGGGTTCGAATCCCGGTAAGGGCATTTATTTGTGTGATGAGCACAGATATTTGTTCCTGAGTCATGGATGTTTTCTATGTATATAAGTATTTATATATTATATATATCGTTGTCTGAGTACCCACAACACAAGCCTTCTTGAGCTTACCGTGGACCTCAGTCAATCTGTGTAAGAATGTCCTATAATATTTATTTATTTTATTTATTTATTTTATGTAAGTGATGTAAGTAAGCTCACCTCCTCTGCTTCTCATGTACGAGGACTCAGTAGAATTGCATTGCATAGTATTAATATGGCGGCAGTACTCTATCTTATCACCGTCGACCGGACATAAGCATTGCTGACATCTGAAACCCACACAGAACTATTTATATTTACTCTACTCTTTAACTTGTGATTTTGACTTACACAGCTTTAACTTACGTAACATTTACACCTAAGTACTTGAGGAAAGAGTTGTAACTTCATACTTACATCAGTAAATGCGAGTTATTCGTATAGGCATAGTTAAGTGACATCTAGCGACAATCACGCGACAACTAGCGATAATTATCTGTACTGCTACTTGTCAATGGATGTCGCGACGAACGAAAAGTCTAATGCTCCAATTTTTAGCTAATATTGCAATAGTATATGCCGGCATTTTCCACGGCTGATGGGAGCCTGGGGTCCGCTTTGACAACTAATCCCAAGATTTGAAGTAAGCACTAGTTTTTACGAAAGCGATTGCCATCTGATCTTCCAACCCGAAGGGTAACTAGGCCTTTAATATTAGAATTAGTCCGGTTTCCTCACGACGTTCCTTTACCAAAAAGCGACTGGCAATTCGTCACTACTTAAAAAAAACTTGTATCTTCGTCTGTCAAGGAAAAGAAGATTGTAGTAAGTATGTAGGTATGGAATGCATATAGACTTACTGCGTTTTAACTTTGAGGAACAGCGTGAGATACGAGAAATATCAAATGTCATTTCGCACATAAGTTCAGAAAAACTCATTGGTACAAGCTGGGTTCGAACCCGCGACCTCCGGATCGAAAGTCGCACGCTCTTACCGCTAGGCCACCAGCGCTTCCTTCTAGGCCACCAGCGCTTCCTCGCGAGCGAGGAATTCGCGATTTTATTCGATTACTAATTATTGTTAACCAACGGTGTCTTCGTAAAATGATAAGTAATATGTGTTTAGCATACCCCTTAACATACATGGATCCTGGAGTGCATTTTATAACAGTTTCATTCGCTGGTAATGTCATATCGTTGTGAACGAAGCACGTTTCGACAGGTTCTGGTTTCTGTGTTATCTGTGTAGGTGGGAAAGAGTCAGCGATGCCCATACTCGAATTCGTAGATGTTTCCTGAAAATGTATTGTTTAAGTGCTAAAAATATTTACTTACTTTACTTGTAACAATTATCAGGCTGGCTAAAAACTCTATTATTACTGTAATTTGTACGAACGCGATTGGGAGTTTTTGGTGACCGGAGTGTCATTGAATAGTTTAGTGTATAAGTAGGTGCCTCTAACGGCAGCATTATCATCAAATTACAAAGTATACTTACAGTGCTATCCTTTGCTCTGAAATTAATTTCATCTCCTTCACGAGCGGAGTTGGAACATGTCGCGTACATCTTGAATCCCATCTCGGGACACACGCAAAAGTGCCCATCAATTGTAAACTGCTCACCGGGGAAGCAATGATCCAACTTTTTCTCACTAACGTCTCCGTTATCTGGAAGTTCCTCTATTATACTGTTAGAATACTGGTATATCTTCTTCCATGTCGTGTCTGCCTTTTTACAATCGTGTTTAGTACAAACTCTGTCACTTTTCATGCCATCAGGAGGACATATACAGATGTTGCACTCTTCACTGAAAAGCTTCCCGGGTACACATGCATCCGATCTTAGGAAATTGTCTTCGCAGATGTTCTTAGTGCACTTTGCCACGTTTTTGATGCCGTCACCGGGGCACAAGCAAATGTTGCAATCCACCTCGTAATATTCTAACGGGTCGCAGTCAAAATTGTCGGTAGAGGTCGCCGCCGGTTCCACGTCACTGCAACGGTTTTTTGTACACGCTCTGTCCTTGGACAGGCCATTATCGGGACAGATACAGAAGTTACAGCTAATTTCGGTTATAGATCCGGGGACGCATGTTGGTAGTTCTTTAGCCACAGGTCCATGAGCTTTTTGAGCTTCATGAATAATCCGAATGGCATCACAGTCGTCATAGGTGCACCAATCAGGGTCAATAGTTCCATTTTTAGAGCAAAAGCAAGTGTTACAGTCAAATTCTACAAATGTACTTGGCATACAGGGTTTACTGAAGTCTATGTTTATATTACTCTCTTTAAAATCAAATTTAGTTAAAGGATTTTCGAGAATTAACGTTTTCTTAACTGCTACTAAGCAAGATTTCTCTTTAGTGTGGCTATCGGGGCATAGACAGAATTTATCGTTTTCAACATATATTGAATTTTGTTCGCATGTCAATGCATTAGTCTTTGTATCAAAAGCATGAAAGTCCAATAGTTGATTATTTTTAGTGTCTTTAAATATTTTTTCCAGAGTCAGTATTTTGTTTCGATATGAACAACCTCTTGTACAGTAATCGTGATGTGTTGAACCGTTGCGAAGGCAGAAGCATTCTGTGCAGAACGGTACCATTTCTCCTGGAGTGCAAGTGCTCCTTACACTGTATTCGTGGAAGTATGTATTTAAGCATTTGAGTTCTAGGCAAGTTTGTTGGTTAATCGTTCCGTCTGGATTGCAATGACAGTACAGGCATTGAGGTGAGGTGAATTGGTGAGGAATGCACGTTTTACTTTCTGATGTTAAAGCTTGAAGGACTTTAAACTTAAATGTGTCATCACATACTTCTTGAGTGCAGGAGGAGTCACTATGTATTCCGTCACTTGGGCACAAACATACGTTACATTCATTTCTGTAGAACGAGTGAGGTGTGCATGTACGCGTAAGACTTTGCTTTGGATTGGGTGGACAAGTTTCTACACAATTGTTCAGGGTGAAGATTCCTTCTTCGGAACATAAGCATTGGAGACAATGGAAGACGTACAATACACTCGGTTTGCATGTGTTTTTGTTAGATGCCAATAGGTCGGATATAGAGGGAGTTCTTAGAGCTGTACAAGAGTTGTCTTTGACGCAGTGTACATTGGCAGTTTTTCCTGATTCTGGACAGACGCAGACATTACAGTCGACGTAGTATATTCTTAGGGGAGTACACCAGTGTCCTATGGAGCTGATAGCTTTAGTGACTGGGATTGTTTTTTGGTCTTCGGAGCAGTTGATGTTGTTGCAGAGCAGTTGTCCGTTGTCCTGGCAGACGCACTGGCTGCAGCCGTGCCACACCGTCTGGCCGGGCTTGCAGAGTTTGTGGCAGCTGGCCTCAGTCCACTGGCCCTTCCCGTCGCAGTAGCATATGCGCTCATTCAGAAAAAACTGCGTGTTCGGAACGCACGTGCCTTCGGAAAAATGGAGGATTAATCGAAAATAGACATTCATAAAATGAGATAAAGAAAAACACTTACGGAAATTGCCTCTTGCGAACCGAAGAAGACACAGTAAAGTTAGAAATGTCACGATCCTGAACATTTCTGACTAAATACTTCCAAAAATTCAGATTATCGAACAGTTAAGTTAATTAGGAAATTTCACGCACCATGTAAGCTAATAAAAAGGTACTAAAATATTTGTGTTTAATTTAACCCGCTACATTAATTTTGTGGAATTTTTAATTAAAACTTTTGATTTTGATCGAAATTGACAATTATATTTCTGGAATACGAAAATTTAATGAGCCATGCAACCGCTGTTCCCAATGCTATTAAGCTTCATAAATACTAAGTGCCAAATTTTTGGTATACAAATATGATATTTAATTCCATGAACATTAGGTTCGTGTTTTCTATGATGAAAATAATAACCGGTATTTTTTACCAAGGTCTAGGTCTAACGCAATATTCAGGACAAGAGTGACATCTTTACCCTGGACTATTTGGAGGTTATCAACTAAGATCTAAATTATTAATTATTATTATTATTTACTCCATTTTCTTGGGTGCAAGTGGCCCTAAAAGTAAATTGTAGGTACTAATAACAGATATGCATCGTCATGCAGCATTATTAAGCACGTAGATATAGGTGTCAGGGCGAATTATTTACTATATTAATAACGCATTTTAGACAATTCTACGCCCCCCCCCACCCATTTTATATGTTCATTAGTTAGATATACATTTATGTTTTTTTTATTTAATCAATTTGAATACTCCTACCTTATTCGCAACTAGTTAAAAAAGTTACGTAAATTAACAAGGGGCTATTCGGACATATTCATTTGGAAAACTGATTTAAATTACATTATCAAACATAATGTTTTTATAAACTAGGTATAGTAATATTACGGTTTCATCATCAAATCCATGGAGATAATCGAGAAAATTCTGAATAGCTGAAGGAACTTAGGATTGTAGGGGGTAATTGCACAAAAGATCCCTATCCCTATGGGTCGAAGTGTATCCGTAACGGGTTCCGCAGATAAAAGATAAGATAACATTACGGTTAATTGGTTTAATAATCTTTTAATACTGCTAAACATGAATGCGTTGCAATTTACTTTGAAACGTTCAAAGCCCTTCCCTTTCCAGTTGCGAGCGCAGTTTCTTCAGCCGTTGCACTTCGGTGTGCTTCAAGCATCGCATGAGGGTGCAGCGGAGGGAGTTGTCCTTTTGGCAGTAGCAGCGGTTGCAGGCGCGTCTAGAATGATATATATAATTATACTGAATATAGCATATAATTTGCAATAGAAAAAAAAAATTTTTTTTTTTTGAGAATTATGAACAGACACATGAAGAAAAACCGAGCACCATTGTTTTTTTTCCAGATGAACAAATAATTCGATAATAACGGTTGTTCGTGAGTTGTAACGTGTTTCAATAACAATAACGTACTCGTACATTTTAATTCGTTTAACATTCGGTATACAAACGTTTATTGGGGAATCCCCGCGGCGTGCAGCGTGGAGAGGCGATGGTGTTGCCAACAGTAAACAGTGATAACTACTAACTACAGATTTCGTAAATGTTACTTTTGTAAAACCAGAAATTAAAGTTATTTCATGAAATTCGTTTAATAGTTAACATTAAGTCTAAAAAACCGTATGAAAGTATTAACTGCTTTGAAAATTTTGAGATTTCGTACTTTAGAAAAAAAAAACATACTCCAGAAAAAAAAACTGTTTTTTTCACGGTTTTTCTTCATGTTTTTTCTCAAGCCGGAAAAAAACGTTTTTTTGGAACCCTAATACAGCACCAAGGAAAGCCGCCTCCGATGGTATGGCCATATATGGGAACAGATGCCTTAATCTCACTCTTCAAGGCCCCGAAGTCACGCGGCTTGGTAGGCCTAAGAAGCACTGGCTGGACGTCGTAGGAGCGGACATGCAAGAGAACAATCTCACGCCTAAGGATGTCGAAGACCGGGCAAAGTGGAAAAGACTGAGAAGACCGGCGCTAGGCCGGGAAAACGCCATGCGCGGATCCAGGGGGGGGGTCATGAGGGTCATGACCCCCCCCTGGAGCCTAAGTTGGCCATACAAATAGACCACGTGACCCCCCCCCCCCCCCTGGGGCCCCGGGCCTTTACCACGTGACCCCCCCTGGGCACGAAGCTAGATCCGCGCTTGGAAAACGCTAGGTTGAAAAAGAAGATATCATCAAGGAAAGGTCATCTGATGTCATCCCGATTACTCGTCAGACAAATTTTAATTACGACATGTACAGTATACAACTATACTCGTACATATACTCGTACTATCGCACTGGCTGATCGTAATATCTGGGTTAGATAATGAGCAAACCATTGTCTCGGTTCCTCAGAGATTTGCCACGTGGGGTTCGTATTTCCAGCCAGTTCTCCCATCGGGCATCTGAGTCAACCTAACAGAAACAGACCTCCTCTACTTATCTATTAGTAATTACTTTTCAGCAGACGATCTGCTTGTTGCAAAGAGGTCATGAATAAGTATCATCATGCGAGCCACTTTAGCGTTGTTAACTCTTGAGAGCCCTAAATACCAGCTATTTAAAGAACCCCATGTCAAAGCGCAAAGCTATCTTAAGAGGACTTACTTATAAACCATTCCCTTCACACATGGGCTTTTTTTCTTGGCGTCTAGGTCTAGAGGTTTACTCTGGAGGCCCCTCCTTCCACTTGGAATGCAATCGAACAGGGCTTCACACTTCAGGACGCCTTTAATGCAGGGACATGAAATGCATTCGTTGGTCTTGTTTATGCCCACTTCACATGTACTTCCTGCGGACAAAGGTAAGTCTTAATTTTGAGTAAATAATGTGAAGTTAAAAGACAAATGATTAGGTTGGTAGTTAAGTAGGTACTGTGAACGATTGACAACAAAAGACACTTCCATAGTCTATAACTAAATGAATAGAAATAAAGAGAGGCAAGAGAACACCACGTCGTGAGTTTTTGTGCCAAGCTTAAGTGAAGAACAACGCAGTGACGTATCAGAAGCTCAAAACAGTGCCACTGGCAGGGATAAAATAGGAATGACAATGAATTACTTACATTACAATCGAAAAAACTATATCGTAATGTCTATAGTTTTATGACTGTAACTTTTGTAGTTTTGAAAGAAAGTTAATATATAATTAATTCCCATTCTTATCAGTCATCTCTTTAACTAAAGTCATGTACCTACTACCTCTATATCTTAGTCGGGGGTAGATCGTATTCGTGATACAAGAGATTCCTGTCTAAGAGACAAATGCATGCGTCGAAGACCACTCCAAATGTGACTGGATGGCGTGCTACTTCTAGCAAGTTGGTAGCTTGATGGTGGTAGAAAAACCTCAAGTAATATTCATTCTGACCAGATATTTCTTTAGCGAAGATCATGTTTTAGGTGGCAAGATATGGGCAATTAGTTAGGAATTAGGATCCCTTCACACGAAAAGAAGAATATTGTTAAGATCGTTGTAACTTGACCAGAGTATATCGTTACACATCAGATTTATAATTTGCGTAGGTAAACAAGCATCGAATACCACTCGGCACTTAAGCTACTCCGGGCGTGCAGTTAGGTTTAATGGTGATCGAAAATGTTTCAAGTAATATGACCATACTTACCAGACATTTCTTGGGCCACTATTCTGTTACAAGTGTTAATATCGTAGTAACTTGGGCAGAGTATATCGTTACACATCAGATTTTTATTCGCAATACAAACACATAGGTCGAAGACCACTCGATAAATGGCTGCAAGGCGTTCTGCTTGATGCGAATAGCTTGATGGTGGTTGAAAAATCTCAATTACTAAGGTAATTTTTAGGGTTCCGTAGTCAACTAGGAACCCTTATAGTTTCGCCATGTCTGTCTGTCCGTCTGTCCGTCCGTCCGTCCGTCCGCGGATAATCTCAGTGACCGTTAGCCTTAGAAAGCTGAAATCTGGTACCAATATGTATATCAATCACGCCGACAAAGTGGTAAAATAAAAAGTGAAAAAAAAAAATGTTTTATTAGGGTAAAGACATGTAAAGTGGGGACTGATTTTTTTTTCATTCCAACCCCAACGTGTGATATATTGTTGGATAGGTATTTAAAAATGAATAACGGTTTACTAAAATTGTTTTTTGATAATATTAATATTTTCGGAAATAATCGCTCCTAAAGCAAAAAAGTGTGTCCCCCCCCCCGTCTAACTTTTGAACCATATGTTTAAAAAACATGAAAAAATTCACAAAAGTAGAACTTTATAAAGACTTTCTAGAAAAATTGATTTTAACTTGATAGGTTTAGTCGTTTTTGAGAAAAATACGGAAAACTACGGAACCCTACACTGAGCGTGGCCCGACACGCTCTTGGCCGATTTTTTAGCTAATATCCTCTTAATATCGTTGTAATTTGAGCTTGAGCACTTATATCGTTACACATCAGATTCTTAATTTGCGAAGCAAAACATGCATCGAATACTACTCGGTACTTAATCTACTCTGGACGTGCAGCTATGTTTGATGGTGATCAGAAAATCTTCAAGTCAAATCGTTCTTACCAGACATTTCTTTGGCCACTATCCTGTTAATATCGTAGTAACTTGGGCAGAGTATATCGTTACACATCAGATTCTTATTAGCGAGACAGACGCATGCGTCGCAGTCGACTCGGTAAACGACACCGGGTGTACAGTTAGATGACTGGTGCAGCAGCATTGGCAGTTCATAGAGCTCTGGTAGAGAGTCTTGGAGAAACTTCGGCTTCGTTGGGACTGCAAAACAACTAAATTTGCTTATATTGAAGATTTTTTAATTCACTTAAACCAAAAACGATCCAAAAAAAGATGAAGCATAAAGAATTGAGTACCTATCTGAGAGACCAAATTCGCTCAGAGTTATATTTTGTTATAAAGAAAAACATATTATGAATATTTAAGGCCTAAGACTAAGCCACATCGATTTTTCACTCCCGAAAACCTCACAAACAAATTTTAGCGAAATCGTTAGAGCTGTTACCGAGATAGCCAGTATTAGAAATATAAATAAATTGGTTGCTTAAAGGGATAAAACACGTACACTTATTAGCCAATTTGCAATCTTCTATCTTTCCACAGATGGGTTTCTGCTTATCATTACAGAAGCATCTTTTGCACCCTCTCTTATAGAACTTTCCCGGCGTGCATTTGCTCTTCACTTCTTCGAGATCTTGACTAATTGAAGTATCATTGCCCTGCCTGCGGTGAGCTGAAACTTACTTAGGATTTAATTGTGCGTTCAGAGCTGAAATAATAATCCAGATATATCACCTCATTTATCTCTGATGTTTGGCCATTTTTTTTTGGTGGGCGGAATGATCAAATTTTATCTCATTACTATACCTAGATATTTTTCTGGCACGAACGTCAAATTGTTAGTGCTTGACAAAATAAAAACATCGACAATCCTTTTATCGATAAATAGCCTTACATAAGGTTATTAATTACCCTTAATAATAATCTCTAAAATCATGAATAATCATGTAAGAAATTATGTAAACTATTAAAATATGGTTCGTTTTATTATTATTCTACATATATTTTCAAATATGTGACCTTTTTATAATAAATAAATGTTACATTCACATAAATTCAAGCCTATACTCCCTAAACGGGGTAGACAGAACACATGAAACTACTCAAGATTCAGTGCCACGGCAATAATTAGTGACATGATTATATGTAATAATTAATGACATATTAGTATAATGTAAGTTATCGATGAATTAAATATCGGAAGGAAGACACTAGTGTCACTTCGTTCGTGCCAGAAAAATATCTAGGTATGCTCATTACATTGTGCAAATTTTATTTTTACAATGTAATGAGATAAAATTTGATCATGAACATTTATTTCGATATGTGAAATTGTGAATATACAGGGATTACAGGGTTGTCCAACTTCCATGTAAATTTAAATCTACGGGGACAGTGTGCAACACTAAACAAAGGTGTTACTTACCCAGCAAAGCTTCGATGGCAACAAGACAGAAAATCGCAGAAATCACCACCAGTCCTAGCTTCACCATGGTTGAACCACTTATAATCGTTATAATTATAGCATCAATTACAGTAGTCGCTGGTTTATGACTGTTAGACCATAAATTGCCCGATCGATAACTCTTAATGAGCCATTTAATATCTAATCGAATCGGCTGTACTGTTTTTACACTAAAATTGGTGCAGCTTGACAGTACTGACCAATACATGGATTAATTTCACACAAGGGTTAGGTTGGTTACCAAATTATTAAATTAAAAGGGCATTTTCGAGAGAACAATCACCAAAAATATTTTTTCTAAGGTAGGTAAATTTTATGTTTTTCCTTCTCAGAATCACGAGCGCTTTCGATCCAGGACAAAAAACAACAGACAAAAAAATGGTCCCAAAACATTGAGTAATTATTACTTCGTAATTAACATAATTACTCAAAGTCCCAAAATTTCCTATTATTTTGCAAACTTTCCACTTTGTAATCGCTGTACAAAGTGTTTGAAAAATGGTAACGAAGTGGTAAGATTAAATTAAGGACGCTTTTTTTCACCTATTAGGGTCGAAAGGCCTCGTGATTCTGAGTAAGAAAAACATTAAATTAACCTATTTTGAAAAAAAAAAAGGTTTTGAATTTTGTTTCGCGAAAACGCACACCGGTCCAGTCCTGACCAACTGATTCATGGGAACTACCAGAAGTGTGTAAATTTATCAATGCTTATAATAGGTAATATAGGTATGTCTTGGAACGTATACCATGACATGTCATGGCATGATATGGATGTAAACCATGTAATCAAAGGTTCAAAAGTACTATATTTAGATGTGACTACACATTTTACTTTGACAGTACTTAACTACTCGTATAATTTATACCGGTGGTTTACCAACGCCAAAATTAAAAGAGGCGATAGGACATCTCATTAGCCATCATCATCATCCTCCTTGCGTTATCCCGGCATTTGCATCTGACCTTCCAACCCGAAGAGTAACTAAGCCTTATTGGAATTAGTCCGGTTTCCCCACGATATTTTCCTTCACCGAAAAGCGACTGGCAAATATCGCATCAAATTCGCACATAAGCTTCAAAAAACTCATTGGTACGACCGACCCGGGGTTCGGTAAGTCACACGCTCTTACCGATAGGCCACCAGCGCTTTTTTTCATCATATTCTTGCTTTTTTTTATTTATCAGCCACATTTTATCTCATTAGCCATAATATTAAGCGAATTTGACCTTGATGAAAATGTCATGGTGTTTGAGATATTGGCCGTTTAATTTATAAAACGTAAAGAACAAAAGTTAAAAAAGTGACAATATCGCGTTGGTTTATGGGACACCATGTATATTCGATCCTCTTTGATTAAACTTTCTTCCCTTTATTTCTCAACGTGTAATCCACCCAGTGCTTCCTAATCCTGTGAGTATGGCTGGATTGCGCTTTGCTGAGACAACTCTTCAACGTGCACTGGAGGCTGCGGGTTTCCGTGCAGAAACATTTGTTGCACGATTGCCTGTAAATAGATTAAATAGTTAAATGCGTACTCAATACAAATACGGAACCCTAAAAAGTATAGATTCAAAGCAGGATACGAAGTGAGCGCCGTGCTACAGACTTTCGCCAACCACCAATAAAGGTCATGTCAAAACCAGTTAAACGTCATAAAAAGTGTTTCAAACTGAATCGGCCTCTAGAATATTCCTTTTCTACAAGATATAATTCCCATTGACATCGCTTCATTGACTTCTCCTCGAGCCGACATTGTCTGACTTCTTTGGTGCATTCCAGGCATTCGCTAAGCGAGCATAATAACATCTAAGCATCAATAAGGAGCCCTGTAACATAGGTACGTGTTACAAAAACATGGACAGATGTTATTTTTAAATCCAATTTCTATTTAATCAGTCCGGTAGAAATATACAAGGTGCTCGCGAGGAACCCATATAACTTTAACGGCATATTCTTGGTCACATTTTAAGACTAAAATGTCATATAAACTTTTCTAGATTTCGTCTAGTTTCAGAGTTATTGCCAATTTAAAAAAAACATTTCGGTATTGTTACTCAGTAGAAAAGGTCTTCTTAACGGCGCTGATGCGCAATTGTGGAGCATAGTCTCACAGTAGTCATTGATAGATGTCAAAATGTGACGAGAAAAACTTCCAAAATATTTGGTTTTTAGAAAAATTTATTAAGGAACTTATTTTAATTGCCAACTGTATGCATAAAAATTGCTTTTTATGTGGAAATACGTCCAAAAAAGTTGAAAAAAAAAACACACAAAAATTTTTTTTTGCGAAAAATTTTAAAATTCATATAACATTTTTTTTCTTTCTTTTGGCCTCAGAAACGCGTGGTTCAAGTTATGCGGGTTCCTCGCGAGCACCTTGTATAAAGTAACTGAGTTGACCGTGCAGACCGTGACGTCACTCAATTCAATTTCATATAAATTCCACATTAGCAAGTCGTTCAAATTCGTTTTGACAGTTCTTAAAAAGAAGCTGATTTGACTAGGAGGCAAGTAGCCTATTATCTTGGTATGACACATAAGGCTATTCAGGCTATGATGACCTATATTTAAGAGAAAAATGTTTACTACGATTAGGACAGGGCACTCATTGGTGAATTATCTTTGGGATAGGTACATTCCTTTCCTGAGATCATTGCTTCTTAGCTTGCACGTTCACATAACATCCACTGAACTGACATGGCAAGATTGGCAAGTAAATAATACCTAAGTCTGAAAGAATACTAACTTGTATACCATCCCAATGGTACATTTTTTCCCTGACTTTATGTCGATAGGATCATGCTTCTTGGATGGCACACAGTTGGGTTTCGCGTCGCAGATATTGGTTCCGCCTATGCACTGACAGAATAGGCACTCTAGGTTTGTATCGTTAATGTCGATATCGGTGCATGGTAGCCCTGTAGATAGACGAATTTTTACTTAGATATTAAAGGTTTTGAATCTTTTTTCGTGAAAACGCACACCGGTCCAGTCCTGACCAACTGATTCATGGGAACTACCAGAAGTGTGTAAATTTATCAATGCTTATAATAGGTAATATAGGTATGTCTTGGAACGTATACCATGACATGTCATGGCATGATATGGATGTAAACCATGTAATCAAAGGTTCAAAAGTACTATATTTAGATGTGACTACACATTTTACTTTGACAGTACTTAACTACTCGTATAATTTATACCGGTGGTTTACCAACGCCAAAATTAAAAGAGGCGATAGGACATCTCATTAGCCATCATCATCATCCTCCTTGCGTTATCCCGGCATTTGCATCTGACCTTCCAACCCGAAGAGTAACTAAGCCTTATTGGAATTAGTCCGGTTTCCCCACGATATTTTCCTTCACCGAAAAGCGACTGGCAAATATCGCATCAAATTCGCACATAAGCTTCAAAAAACTCATTGGTACGACCGACCCGGGGTTCGGTAAGTCACACGCTCTTACCGATAGGCCACCAGCGCTTTTTTCATCATATTCTTGCTTTTTTTTATTTATCAGCCACATTTTATCTCATTAGCCATAATATTAAGCGAATTTGACCTTGATGAAAATGTCATGGTGTTTGAGATATTGGCCGTTTAATTTATAAAACGTAAAGAACAAAAGTTAAAAAAGTGACAATATCGCGTTGGTTTATGGGACACCATGTATATTCGATCCTCTTTGATTAAACTTTCTTCCCTTTATTTCTCAACGTGTAATCCACCCAGTGCTTCCTAATCCTGTGAGTATGGCTGGATTGCGCTTTGCTGAGACAACTCTTCAACGTGCACTGGAGGCTGCGGGTTTCCGTGCAGAAACATTTGTTGCACGATTGCCTGTAAATAGATTAAATAGTTAAATGCGTACTCAATACAAATACGGAACCCTAAAAAGTATAGATTCAAAGCAGGATACGAAGTGAGCGCCGTGCTACAGACTTTCGCCAACCACCAATAAAGGTCATGTCAAAACCAGTTAAACGTCATAAAAAGTGTTTCAAACTGAATCGGCCTCTAGAATATTCCTACACCAAAATTTTTTTTTGCGAAAAATTTTAAAATTCATATAACATTTTTTTTCTTTCTTTTGGCCTCAGAAACGCGTGGTTCAAGTTATGCGGGTTCCTCGCGAGCACCTTGTATAAAGTAACTGAGTTGACCGTGCAGACCGTGACGTCACTCAATTCAATTTCATATAAATTCCACATTAGCAAGTCGTTCAAATTCGTTTTGACAGTTCTTAAAAAGAAGCTGATTTGACTAGGAGGCAAGTAGCCTATTATCTTGGTATGACACATAAGGCTATTCAGGCTATGATGACCTATATTTAAGAGAAAAATGTTTACTACGATTAGGACAGGGCACTCATTGGTGAATTATCTTTGGGATAGGTACATTCCTTTCCTGAGATCATTGCTTCTTAGCTTGCACGTTCACATAACATCCACTGAACTGACATGGCAAGATTGGCAAGTAAATAATACCTAAGTCTGAAAGAATACTAACTTGTATACCATCCCAATGGTACATTTTTTCCCTGACTTTATGTCGATAGGATCATGCTTCTTGGATGGCACACAGTTGGGTTTCGCGTCGCAGATATTGGTTCCGCCTATGCACTGACAGAATAGGCACTCCAGGTTTGTATCGTTAATGTCGATATCGGTGCATGGTAGCCCTGTAGATAGACGAATTTTTACTTAGATATTAAAGGTTTTGAATCTTTTTTCGTGAAAACGCACACCGGTCCAGTCCTGACCAACTGATCCACGGGAACTACCAGAAGTGTGCAAATCATGGACGAATAAAAGAAGACTCGACAACGTACATGTAGTCGGGCCTAGCCCATAGTACCTATACAAGCCGATAGTTCACAAACTCTATTAAATTTTATTAAAAATAATCTACATAAACGGTAGCGCTGTTTCATGATATTGTTTATTCAAAATAAGAGCGTAATATTACTTGACCTTAGCAGCTTAACTTGAATACCTACGATGATAGATGGTACGCTCCATAAAAATTATAACTTTGAAACACAATATTTCGGTAAAACTGTTTAGAATAAAATATAATAGAATTTATTTCGTCACAACATAACATAAGGCATGCAAACAAAACATACATTATCATCCTACTTGCGTTATCCCGGCATTTGCCACGGCTCATGGGAGCCTGTGGGGTCCGCTTTGACAACTAATCCCAAGATTTAGCGTAGGCACTAGTTATTACGAAAGCGACTGCCATCTGACCTTCCAACCCGAAGGGTAAACTAGACCTTATTGTAATTAGTCCGGTTTCCTCAAAACATGCAATGAACGCTAAATAGGACTCATCATATTTAAAAATATTTTAAGCGGGTTATTGCATTTAGGTACGGAACAGTGACATTTGGTGCAGTGGAACTGCTGATGATGGCCTGAACGGAACTCTTCAAATCTGAACGGCACGCTTATAGTGACTTTGGTATTTTTATAAGAACAGCATGCACTTTCGTCCAGAACAGTGACATTTGGTGCAGTGGAATTGCTGATGATGGCCAGAACGGAACTCTTCAAATCTGAACGGCACGCTTATAGTGACTTTGGTATTTTTATAAGAACAGCATGCACTTTCGTCCAGAATAGTGACATTTGGTGCAGTGGAATTGCTGATGATGGTCAGAACCGAACTCCTCAAATCTGAACGGCACGCTTATAGTGACTTTGGTATTTTTATAAGAACAGCATGCACTTTCGTTCAGAACAGTGACATTTATTTAGTTATGTTTGTTAAGCATATTGAGTTTTCAAGTCAAAGTTTGTCAAGCTTCGATTTCTTATAATATTAATCGGATTCATGAGGAATTGAGGAAACTCCTCAAACCTTAACGTTATACGTATATTCATTTGTGTTGCCATCTAATAATTAAAGCATTAAAAGCAGTTTTAAAAAATACTTACACATTTCTACATAATCCAACATTCGCAAGTAGCTTTCACCAGAACCCGAAAGGCGACGGTTTTTTTTCTTGAAAATTATAATATCTAATGTTCTCTTACATACCTGAGTAATGCTTCGCCTTAGACCTATGTACATCGTCATGACTAGGACACAGCAACGGACCACACTGAAGGTTCCCATTAGAGAGACAGAGACAGGTGTTACAGTCGACTCGGTACGAAACCCCGGGAGTACAGGCTGAAGTCCTGTACTTCAGGACTGGCAGCTTGTGTTGTTCTGATGAAGAATATTTGCTGTGCGAGTGGATTTCTTCGTGGGTTCTTGGAACTGAAATAAAAGGGAACAGTGGGTCAAGTGGAAACAGTGGATCAGTCACTCAAATATCACTGTACATTCAAAACATTCACATACTGAGAATTTTTCTGGTGTCGCTCGTTGCCAAGACTGGTATTTATCATGAAAATATATGGTGCATGGCCATTAAACCGTAGGTAGACCAATTTTTAATAAAAAGAAACTGTTGAAATAAGGTTAAGTGAGCCAAAGTAAATATTCCTTGACCTTACATACCTTGATATGCAATTGTTTTAAGCTAAAGGATGATGCGATAAGATCATTTAGGTTAGGCCAAAGCTTCTGATAGTTATGTAGGTATTTTATTTATGTAACAGGTTAATGACCAGCACGGGAAGCATGGTCGCGCGATAGACGATAAAATATCAGGCCGTCCCTATCGCACTATTAGTAAGTGCGATAGGGACGGCCAGATGTTTTATCATTTATCGCACGACCATGCTTCCCGTGCTGGGGATAATTTCTATACAAAGCGAAGCACCTGTAGCTCCGGCCCGGGGCCCACTTCACGAAGCTACAAGTTACAATTTACAAGTGGTTGTCAATGTCTAATATGACAACTATGGCCCTCAGGTTTAAAAAAATATTTTTATATTTATTTGAAGATATTCATGAAACTTAAATTTAAAAAACAATTGATAAGGACATTAAAAAACACATTACAAACAATAAAAGTAGTGCCTAAAACTAAACATGAGTCATCCTTTACAGAGTGTCTACTTTCCTAATGAACACAAGTTAAATAATAATCTATTGAAAATATTTCAACTTGTGTTGTGTTTCATATGTGTAATTTATTTCGGTTTTAGTGTCTACTTTGTTGAAAAATTTAAATAGTTTTTCAAAATTGGGGGTAGCCCCAACGTACCTAATAATACAAGTTAAAATCGCTTTAAAATACCTACGCTTATTAACAGACTTGCAGTCCACAGGCCCACAATTCAGCGTCTCCTCGTCACTGCAAAAGCACCGCTTACACCCGTCCTTATAGAACTTGCCCGGCACGCACACATGTCTGTCATCCTGTTCCTCCGCCTGTCTCAAACAGACCATCTTTGTACACACCAAATGGGACCCGATGCAGTGGCAACTGTTGCAGTCTCGCTTGTATGATTGCCCGTTGATACATGTTTCGCCATCTTTGATTCGAGTTATTACATAATTGTTATGATTTCGAGCTGAAAGGAATAGTTCGAAAAAAATGGCGTTCAACTTCTCGTACTAAATATGTAGTAGAAATATTTTTAGGTGCCTACATGCGAAATCTTAAACAATGTGAAACCCTCGCACCTAGGCACGAAAGTGAGATAATTAAATATTAATATTACCACGGAATCATACAGTTATTTTTTTCATCATAGTGTTACTAAGATAATATCATGAATTAAAAAGTATTAGATATTTTTTGTTTACCCTATTGATGATAGCTACGATGAACATCACAAAAAACCGGAAGTTCTGGCGCAAGCAATCTTATTCGGAACTATTACATTAATAATATAAAATATAATTTATAAAAAAAAAAAAAATTACTTACGGAATCTGGCTACCGTTGAAAATATGCAATACAAAGCTAAAATTAATGAAACATGTGTTATCTTAGCCATTGTTTTACATGTAATACTAATTTTAACATAAATCCAAGTAAATATAAACTTAAATAGTCGTTCACGTTATTTAATTCAAGTCATAAAGTCTAATATATGACAAATAAGTTAATAGTTTTTATCAATTCCATTAATGTATAAATGTTAAGAGTTTATTACATCTAGGTTAGGGTTGCAAAAAAACAGTTTTTTTCTAGCTTGAAAAAAAAAACATGAAAAAAACAGTTTTTTTTTTCTGTAGTATGTTTTTTTTTCTAAAGTACGAAATCTCAATTTTTGCAATGCTGTCAATACTTTTATACGGTTTTTTAGACGTTATGTTAGCTATTAAACTAATTTAATAGTTTAATTTGGTAGTTATAGCTATTTACTGTTGGCAACACCACCGCCTCTCTACGCTCCACGCCGCATCGGGGATTCCCCAATAAACGTTTGTATACTGAATGTTTATCGGATTAAAATGTACGTTATTGTTATCGATACGTCACAAATCACGAACACCTTATTGTCGTATTATTTTTTCACCTGAAAAAAACCCAATTTAGAAAAAAAAACAATAATGCTCGGTTTTTTCATGGTTTTTTAGGGTTCCGTAGTCAACTAGGAATCCTTATAGTTTCGCCATGTCTGTCTGTCCTGTCCGTCCGTCCGTCCGTCCGTCCGTCCGTCCGTCCGTCCGTCCGTCCGTCCGTCCGTGGATAATCTCAGTAACCGTTAGCACTAGAAAGCTGAAATTTGGTACCAATATGTATATCAATCACGCCGACAAAGTGGTAAAATAAAAAGTGGAAAAAATGTTTTGTATGGTACCCCCCCCCTACCCCTACATGTAAAGCGGGGACTGATTTTTTTTTTCGTTCCAACCCCAACGTGTGATATATTGTTGGATAGGTATTTAAAAACGAATAAGGGTTAACTAAAATCGTTTTTTGATAATATTAATATTTTCGGAAATAATTTAAAAAATATGAAAAAAATCACAAAAGTAGAACTTTATAAAGACATTCTAGGAAAATTGTTTTGAACTTGATAGGTTCAGCAGTTTTTGAGAAAAATACGGAAAACTACGGAACCCTACCTACACTGAGCGTGGCCCGACACGCTCTTGGCCGGTTTTTTTTCATAATTCTGAAAAAAAAATTGTTTTTTTTTTCTATTTCCAACCCTAATCTAAGTAATAGGTACAGTCAAGGTTTTAAAATATAGATGCGGACAACGTGCCAATAATATGTATACACGACTTTCTTGCTTATACGTTATGTTGTGGATATATATTTTTGGGACTTTGCCCACATCTATATTTATTACCCTGACGCTCTATCTGCTATTATTATTATATTTGACATTTTATCACTTATCCACGTGGATAAGCATCCGTCACGTTCCAAGTAGGTAGTAGGTACGTCAGCACACCTCGGACACTGGCGATCAAATATATTGAAAGAGGCGCATTCCTAGCACACAGTCTTAGCTCGTGTAAGTGAACGCGTACCTACTATGCTTGTATGATTGAAATATGACAGGTCGACTGTTCGTGTTTTTGACAGGCGGTAACTGTGAGGTAACCGAAAGGGGGTGGGCGGCACTTTCAGCGGGGAGCGGGAGTGGCCATACTGTACGATAGTACTCTTTATTATACTGTGACGTCTTATCCACGTTGATAAGTGACAAAACAAATATTTTCTGCGGAAACAGACAGAGAAACATCCAGCCCACCAAAAAAAAAATCATCTAAAATATGTTCCCCTGCCAAACTTATCAGATCTCATGTAGAACTAAGCTACTACCTCTTACAAGTCTATATACATAATAGCTTCTTACCTTTTCATCAGACTCCTACAGTAGGTGTCTCCCACGGCAGGTCTGCAGTTGCACGCAGAGAAAACTAGGGAGTTATGAAAATCCTACAGTACTTAACTTTTTTATCTTTTTACATACTTATTTTTTATTGTCGTCGCGATTTAACTTACTCTAATTAGCAATATTCATGATCCGCCCCAGATTGCACAAATTAAATAAGGTACGTGTTTCGCAAAATTTCATTTTTGGCACTAAGCTTTTATCGTCGACTTTACTTTTCTTTCAACAGTCATATACTGTTCTCCGACACATATCTAAAAACCTTTACTCGATGGGGATACGACGTTTCATAACAGAGATCCTATGACCACCTTTCTGCTCGATCATCAGATCAGCTCCATGATACCATAATATTGCATTGTCACGTGTCATATGTGCGCAAAATTTCAGCTCAATCGGAAACCGGGAAGTGGGTCTATGTCTATAAATACATACTTATACCTACATAGGAAACATCTATGACTCAGGAACAAATATCTATGTTCATCACACAAATAAATGCCCTTACCGGGATTCGAACCCGGGACCGCGGCAGGGTAGACACGCTAGGCCAGACCGGTCGTCAAATATATTGGCCCTAGGCCGGTAAAACAAACACGTGTACCCTATTTCTCTCTTTATTCATCTTTATTCGTGTTTAGGCAGTGCATGTGTCAGTTTTATATTCGATGATTTATTGGGACAACCCATGGATGTGCATTGGAGGTGTCTCTCTTCAGTGCAAGTGCATTTGTTGCATTCTCTCCTGAAAATTACACTTTGCAGTATTTTAGGAAATCATAATAAATATTATGAATATTCTAACACAGATGAATTGAGTCCAACGGTAAGCTCAACAAGGCTTGTGTTGTGGGTACTCAGACAACGATACATATCTTAATATACAAAGCTTAGGATTAAATATCTGTGCTAATCACACAAATCTTCTTCTTCGTCGAAACCTCATGATAAGGGTCGTGACCACCATATAAGTCGCTACTCGCTGTACTTGGCAGTGCTCTCTACTCAGGCCGATCCTTTGCTTTCCTAAAGGATCCCTGGAGCACAACGCGTGTGACCTTCATGATTGTGTTGAACCATCACATGAATAAATGCCCTTGGATTCGAACCCAGGAGCTCGGCAGGCAGGGTCAGTCATTAAGTAATCATAACGTTTATTCCAGCCAAACTAACAACGGATCATTTGAAATGACTCCTTTCCTTGCCGTTCAAAAGTTTAGTATTATTTTGGGTATACATATTAATATCACTACATACATCTCGCGTGAATTCAAGTAGATACGAGTATGTTAAAAAGAACGCAAACTCGTATACGTATAAAGTCGTTTAAATGTTATACCTACTCACTCCTATTTACTTACCTATATACTACGCCAGGCTCACACTTCTTGCCATTCAAAAATGATTCGTCAAATTCTTTGGCCTTATGAGTTAATTTTCGTGGCCGAACGGTTTTTTCTCGAAGTCGATGAGGACCGCGAAACCTACTTCTAGTTACTTCATGGGATTCCTCATCATTCGAAGCTACTATGGGACGAACTGTTTTTTCTAAAAGTCGGAGAGGCGTGCGAGGGTTTTTCATCCCAGTTTCATCCTCTACACTTGAGCCAAGTTGAGGACGAACCGTTTTCTCTCGAAGTCGATGAGGACCGCGGGGCCTATTTCTAGTTTCATCTTCTGATTCCTCGGCACTCGAACTTATTATCGGACGAACAGTTTTTTCCTGAAGTCGGTGAGGCTTGCGAGGGTTTTTCATCCCAGTTTCATCCTCTGCACTTGAGCCAAGTTGAGGGCGAACTGTTTTTTCTCGAAGTCGATGAGGACCGCGGGGCCTATTTCTAGTTTCATCTTCTGATTCCTCGGCACTCGAACTTATTATCGGACGAACAGTTTTTTCCTGAAGTCGGTGAGGCTTGCGAGGGTTTTTCATCCCAGTTTCATCCTCTACACTTGAGCCAAGTTGAGGACGAACCGTTTTTTCTCGAAGTCGATGAGGACCGCGAGGCTTATTTCTAGTTTCATCTTGTGATTCCTCAGCACTTGAAGCTATCATCGGTTTAACCGTTTTTTCTAAAAGTCGGTTAGGCTTGCGAGGGTTTTTCATCCCAGTTTCTTTCTCTGCACTTGGGCCAAGTGGAGGGCGAACTGTTTTCTCTCGAAGTCGATGAGGACCGCGAGATCTATTTCTAGTTACATCTTTTGATTCCTCGGCACTCGAACTTATTATCAGACGCACCGTTTCCCCTAGGAGTTGATGAGGCTTGCTAGGATTTTTCGAACTAGTTGCATCCTCTGCACTTGAGCCAAGTTGAGGACGAACCGTTTTTTCTCGAAGCCGATGAGGCCTAGAAGGCTTACTTCCAATTTCATCATTTGTTTTATCGGCACTCGAATCTATCATCGGACGAACTGTTTTTTCCAGGAGTCGGGGCCTTTTTGTCTCACTCTGCGATTCCTCCGCACTTGAGGCAATTTTCGGACGGACGGTTTTCTCTAGAAGTCGAGGCCTGTGAGGCCTGTTTGTCTCAGTTCTATCTCCGATTTCCTCGCTTGAGTCGAAGAAGTTTTCGTCAAAGAATGGCGTACGTGTACGTTCTTCAGTGTATGTTCGTGGAAGAACTGTTTTTCCTAGACGGTGAGGTCGAAGCTTGTTAGTTCCAGATTGCTCCTCAGAGTCCTTGGCACTTGAGCCCGAAGAACTTTCCTGTCAAAACATAGATACAGACTTTTACGATTTTCACACATAATACTTACCTATTTTTTGCGTGACAAACAAGCATACGGCACGCCTGATAATAAGCAGTCACCGTACCCAATAGACGCCTGTAACCCCAGACGGCCCAGAGGTGCATGAAGCTTCTCTGGAGTTGAAATGACCATAACAGTTACTGCGTTTTCCGACCGTGTTTGCCTTTGAAATCCTTCCTACATCCGATATCGGATCGGATAGTGTGAAAACGCATTTACTGTTGCCGTGTGTCTGTTTGCCATTGTCAAGAAAATGTTAAGCATAATGAGAATAAGGACCAGCTGCATTGCACCAACCAGTTAACAGACAAAACGTCATACATCAGGGGCCCATTTCTCAAAACTGAAAGTTACAATTTACAAGCGGAAATAATAGGGGCGCCACCGTCTATGTACCGTCGACTAATTTTGACAGATTTTGACACTTTTCAATAAGAACAGTCAAGTGTTGCTATGATAAAAAAAAAACCTTCCATTTCCACTCTTTTTTTTGCCAAGCTGTAGTCCAGCGTCAAAGTGCTGACTTAATATAATTACCTACAATTAAAAAAAATCTTACCTTCGTCAGCCTTTCAGCTGGGTTTGGCGGCCGAACCGTCTTTTCTCGACGAGGCAGGCGAAGACGGCCAGGAAGACGGGTCCTCCGGAAAAGGCTTAATATCTCGTCGTGACGCACACATGTCTTCGATGTGCAGCGGAGAAGACGTTTCTCTGAACATATGCATTTGTTGCAACCTTTTCTGTGGGACATGGTTATTGGTTATACCCGGTGAAATAATAACCTAACCACAACATTATATTTTTTTTAAATCCCTCGACATAGTGGACCTATTTTCATGAAACATGGCTAAGAACATTCAAACAAAAATAACTAAATCGGTTCATCCGTTGGGGAGCTAAGACGCCACAGACAAACACACACTCAGACAAACAGACAGACACATCAAACTTATAACACCCCGTCGTGTCTGAGAGAGAACAACTTTTATTATGAGACCAAAGCTGATCGCGAAAAAAAACTTGCTGTTTCATACATTCCGACTGAGGTGATGCACCGGTAATATCTATGGGACGGCCATTTTTTTATTTCTTTCGTTCCATAATAAGTTGTTCATTATGACCTTAAAAGTGGCTACGTAAAGTTTAGCTGGTACTTTTTATTTCACCCTGTATAGTAAATATACAATACATAATTTAGTGTTAATATTTAATTTAATGAAATGTATTGCACAAAAGAGACAACACGACATTTCTGATCATCCGGTCAGGCCACACGTTGGGTGCCACTATAACACCAAGTACCTATCGTCACTACTTTTAAAAAAACTTGTATCTTCGTCTGTCAATGAAAAGAAAATTGTAGTAAGTATGTATGGAATATATAGACTTACTGCGTTTTAACTTTGAGGAACAGCGTGAGATACGAGATTTTTTAAAAGTAGTGACGCTATGTATGTCTTTATATTTTTCCGAATAAAATTTCCTACTTTTATCTCATAGTACGAGCCAGACTAAGTGTAACTTAGATCTACATAACAACTACAAATAGACATAGCCGAATCCTACACCAGGTTAGACGACGCAACGGAGCCACGCTGTTACGTCGTCGCCCAAATCTAATGTTTAAATTGTATATCTATTTTTGTACATAGTCATTTATTTATTGCATTATTTATAAGTTAGCGACTTGATTTTATGACACGCAAGCAATGTTATTTCCATGCCGTATGTGGCAGGTTGTGCTGATCAAAACATGTATTAGGTACCAACCTACAATGTACCATATTCAAAGCAATAAAATATTTGATTGATTGATCGTTTATGTCTTGTTTAGTATTTTGTAGTTTCACAGTGCCTTAGTGTAAACTGTAATGGTGTGTTACTTTTTTGATTAAATAAATAACACTTCAGCCGGCCTAGCCGATACGTGGCGACCAAAACGCGGTCTACCTCTGTCGTGCCACTATAGAAATAGAAGAGTGATAGGGAGAGCTACCTAAGATAAACTTACGAAGCGTAAGGTCATCCAGTCGGGCCCCGCCCCACGTTGGGCGCCAATGTAACACTCAACATTTTTTTTATTTCTTTAGGAATAAAGTAGAATCATAAAAACACATTCCTTTGGTAGTTGTGTGTACATTGAAAACAGATGTTTAACTCACATTAAGCAACTATTATTATGGTACCAATCGTAATTTTTGACGTGTGAGGCTGAAATTTTCGTAACTTATTTTTTTCTTGCAATTTTGGCGTTGGTCCGTCAACGTCCGTCAACAAGTGTGACCGTCACACTTTACTATGGGAATATTCCTAAAGAAATAAAAAAAAATGTTGAGTGTTACATTGGCGCCCAACGTGGGGCCCGACCGGATGTCCTTATGTGACCTAAACATTTTAACTGGATTGTGTGTTTGCTCTTCGTTCAGATACATACTGTGTATTTGTGTAGCAGTGGCAAATCTGTCATAGTCACTGAAATTATTTATACGGACTTGGATTACAGTCGTATAAAAAATATTAAAGGACATTCTTACACAGATTGACTGAGTCCACGGTAAGCTCAAGAGGCTTGTGTTGTGGGTATACTCAGGTCTCAGACAACGATGTATATAATAATAAATACTTATATACATAGAAAACATCCATGACTCAGAAACAAATATCTGTGCTTATCACACAAATAAATGCCCTTACCGGGATTCGAACTCGGGACCGCGGCTTAGCAGGCAGGGTCACTACCCGCTAGGCCAGACCGATCCGATATTTGTACTTATACTTATAAAAAAAAATTGGTTTTTACTTACATATAGGTCACACCACGCCTACATTTCTTCCCACTTTTAGCGTCCAAGAACTCTTTGCGAAACGGCAGTACACGCTTATCCGGTTCTCCGAGAAGAACTAGCGAAGAGGAACAGACACGTTCACCCTCGGCCGTACATTTACAAGGTGGCCTGTTTGGGCTGCAAATAATCAAAATAATTAAATTTTGAAAATCCCCCGACATAGTTGGACCCATTTTTATCAAACATGGCTAAGAACACTTCAGACTAATTCAGCTTTCAAACAAAAGAAAACGAAATCTAAATCGGTCCATCCGTTCCAAAGCTACGATGCCACAGAAGGTGTTGATGTCATTTCAAACTTCAAACTTTTTATTTTGCAAGAATTCACGTAAATACATAATAGGTCTTAAAACTAGGGAAGTGTCAGTGTATTCGACCAACAGGCGTGCAAAAGATACTTAAACAGATTAAAAATTGAAGTTATAATATGTCAACATGTAACTAACCTACCTTCGGAAATTACAAAACAATAAATTTTAAATCATGTCAAAAAATAGGGTAGGTTCACATTAAAGGTAATAATGGTTACAAAGCTAGGCAGAAGTGGCAGAACGGAACGGTTATACATTCAATGTCAAAATAAAACTAACACAAAAAAAATATAGGTAAATCAAAATTTGAATTGGAAAAAAAACAGAAACATGACACAAAAAAAAGGGGAGTCATATTTAAAATCCGATTGTCTATGGTCACAACAGTAAGCAAACATGTGTTAACCGTTATTATTTATTAATATTAGATCATAAGATCAGTCATTGCAGTTATTAAAGTTAAGAAAATCTGTTACTGAGTAGAAACAGTGCTCATTTAAAAACTCAATCAGGTTTTTCTTAAAGACAACTTCGTTATCCGTCAACCTCAGCGATTTCGGCAAGCAGTTACATATTTTCGGCGCCATTGAAAAGAAACTTTTTTGAAAAAGAGCCGATTTACCAGGTACTGGGTGTATTTTGTCACAATTTCGTGCCCCCGTAAGGTGCCTGAACAGATGCATATTTCTTTTAACAAACATAGCTCAAGCCAGTCTTCTTCGAGACCACGGGGACAACGCCGTCCCTGAAACGTTGGAGGTGAGTTTAATATGTAGTGATACGCTTACGCGATTAAGCCCCGATTTAAAAGTAATTATGTAAAAGCAAATTATAACTAACGAAAATGTGGACAAACTATACATTAAGTATGACTTTTGACTTTATGGGAACCAATGGAGAACCCTAAACCAAGACCAAAGAACCGATGGCGGGATTTCTTTCTTTCTTTTGACCTCTGAAATGCAGCTAGTCATTTTGAAAATCTCGCCTGCTTAAAAGATCTTTTGCTGCTATTTTGAGCTTCTAAGCTTGTAGGTACAGTCGACCAAAAATGTGGTTTACCACCCTACGGTTGAGGTTCGTTTGAACGTCATGAGACAACAAGGTCGATTTCTGCTTGCAATAATATTATGTCAGTGATAATTGCTCTGTCTACATATGATATTTACGTTATGCTATGTGTCAAGTCAACCTTAGCGATCGTTAGAGCTCGCAGAAACTTTTGTCAAAACTGGTGGACCACTTTCTTGGCCCACTGTACTAGCTACTCACAGATTGGGAAACTTCTGACCCGGAATACATTTCTTCTTCTTAGATCCTAGTGTCTGAATTGAAGCTAAACAGTTTTTCTTGACGTCACAGGCAAATGTGCTGTTTCGACAAAAACACTCCATGCATTCTTGTTTCATTTTGTCACCCTCTTTACAAGGTTTCCCTGAAAGTTAATGCAACGGTCAGCTTATAACTACGACAATAAAATATTGTAAATACAGTGAAACCTGGATAAGTGATACTTCAAGGGGCGAAAGAATTTGTGTCTCTAAAGGAGGTATTCCACTTTAAAAGGGTCTCAGTTATATAGGTATAATAAAAAGTCTGTCTCATTTACAGAGTCAGAGGGTATCACTAACAGTAGAGAGGACATGTCAGTAATAGAGGTGTTCAATAAGGTGTTTTGGAACACAATATTGTTATTATTATGTAGTTGATCTCTCTAAAAAGGTATAAAAAAAACCTTGTCTAAAAAAATATCGAAAACTCGGACGTCACTGCGTGTTCGACTTTTATATTATGATTAATATGAAATATATTTTTTTAATTTTTATGTATTTTTTATCAAGATTTTAGTTTTTATTTTGATAGATTTAATTACATACTTAAAATAAATGAGAAAACTTTTCAACTCGCTCAAACACAAATAACCGACATGAATGGAAGAAGAATTACTTATTAAAAACATGGAAATTGATTTTAAATAACGTCCAAGTTACAGAGGTCATAGATTGACTGTGTCTCAAATACAGAGGTAAACCTATAAAATACTAAAGAAACAATTAAGTGAATGTAATTTTTCAAATACAGTCTCGGTAACAGAGGTAAAATACACTCTGTCTCACTAATAGGAGGTAAATGTGACTATTTAAGCGAAAAAGCTTATCTCAGTTATAGAGGCCTGTTTTGTCTCACTAATAGAGGTAAAGCAGGGAAAAAGTGTCGGGACCGCACCTTTCGTCCCAACTAAAGAGGTTTCTCACTTATCCAGGTCCCACTTAACCAGGTTTCACTGTACTATATCACACCAAAGATTCGAACGATAACGATACTTATCGTAAGCGTAGGTATGTGCTAATGATGCCAAGAATCGATTCCATATCTATCCAGGATTGAAAGCATCATAAACAGCCACTATTCAAGAATATGCACATTACAATACAGAGATAACTGACCCGGAATGCGTCAGGATCATTTACCTCTACAGCAGAGCGTCTAGCCATAGGTATCATTTGCCGTAACGAAAAATTAATCTACTTCATTTGACTGTTCCATTAGTGCAACAATGAGAAACTTATCGTTCGCTACGAGGCATACTAATTACACCAGCCTTAAGTTTTTTTTATGGGATAGGAGGCAAACGAGCACTACGAGCAGACAGGTCACCTGATGGTAAGCGATCACTGCCGCCCATGAACACCCGAAACATATGAAGTGTTGAAGGTGCGTTGCCGGTTGCCGGCCTTTAAGATGGGTGTACGCTCTTTTCTTGAAGGTCGAAGTTCCAATTATAACTTTTAATCTTACCATTTATTTCCTCAGCTTGATGCTTATAAGTAACCTCATAGTTCGGGCACAACTGTTTCTCACACAGCAGACTCCCGGATTCGGTGCAGAGGCATTTCTTACAGTCTGATCGGTAAACTGCTCCGGGCTTGCATTTTGCTGCAGTGTCGACATTATGGAGCTCGGATAGTTTAAATGGATTGAAGACGCGGATTTGATCGTATATTGAGGGTTCTGGAAACATAAACAAAGCTGCACTTCTAATTTTCAAAGAATTTAGGGAAATTTTTACACCTCTTAGTTGAGCAATTTGAGCCACGGAGGCCTTCATTTTCCCCTAATTTCAGATGTGCATCAGAATGACTGACCAAAATGGCTTACTACTATACATTTACTACCTATTTGCTACTATTTACTACCTACATTGACATATTTGCTACCTAAGTTAGAAAATAGATTTTCCAAAAATAAAGTGGGCAGCTTTGATTAAAGTAAAATAGCGGAATTTCTTTAATGTAATTTTACTTTAATATATTTAAGTAAAATGCGGAATGACTATTTTACTTTAATCAAAGGTGGGCAGTCATTCTGACGTCAGGATGATTGCCCAAACTGAGTATGTCGGCGGGTTGGACCCCCTAATTTGCAACAATGATTTAGCTTAGCTAATTTACAATGAGTTCCTGTTCCTGCCACGTCATCGTCTGAAATCTCGACAACCGCCCTACCAGACTGCACTACTCCTTATGAAAAAGGATTTCGATATTAAAGAAAGATGGGAGGACGCATCGAAGGCAAATCCACCCACCCAGAAGCCAGTTGGGGTGTTGGGCCCCAGAAGCACCTCTGGTAACCACGTCCCATGTAAAACGCTCCTGACCTCTTCTTATAGTTAACTAAACCTACCATGGTCATAAGGTATGGAGGAAACAAGGGCGTTCAGCCCTCTCCTTGCGAAGGCGTTTGTCTACAAAATTACGTTAAGTATTACTAAGGACAATCCAACGTCTCTAAGGCTAAGTACCTACTTTCATCGTCAGTCTTGCACGTAAGAGGGCTCGAACATATCTTGACCTTGTTGGCTTGACAGAAGCACCTCTGGCAATCAGGTCCCATGTAAAACGCCCCTGGGCTGCAGGCCGATCCCTTCGGACTGACGCCAAGGCCGTGTCTTCGTGCTGATTGTTCTGTTAAATACATACTTAGTTTTATTTTAATTGAATAAAAAAAAATGAAATTTCGACGAAAGCGTGCAATATTTATAGTATACTTACCCTTTGCAGCCACAGTATACATAATTATCTAAGATCAATCGATTCGTGGTCCCATAGTAAAACTTGCTCAATGTCACCTCATAAACTATTGCAGCCAATTGCAACCAAAAAAAAACCGGCCAAGAGCGTATCGGGCCACGCTCAGTGTAGGGTTCCGTAGTTTTTCGTATTTTTCTCAAAAACTACTGAACCTGTCAAGTTCAAAATAATTTTCCTAGAAAGTCTTTATAAAGTTCTACTTTTATGATTTTTTTCATATTTTTTAAACATATGGTTCAAAAGTTAGAGGGGGGGGACGCACTTTTTTTTCCTTTAGGAGCGATTATTTCCGAAAATATTAATATTATCAAAAAACAATATTAGTAAACCCTTATTCATTTTTAAATACCTATCCAACAATATATCACACGTTGGGGTTGAAATGAAAAAAAATATCAGCCCCCACATTACATGTGCATGGGGGGGTACCCTAATAAAACATTTTTTTCCATTTTTTATTTTTGCACTTTGTTGGCGTGATTGATATACATATTGGTACCAAATTTCAGCTTTCTAGTGCTTACGGTTACTGAGATTATCCGCGGACGGACGGACGGACGGACGGACGGACGGACGGACGGACGGACGGACGGACAGACAGACAAGGCGAAACTATAAGGGTTCCTAGTTGACTACGGAACCCTAAAAACACCACTATCCACGTGGTCTTATCTGTCCTAACCCAAGCGAGCAATCACAATTTGCAAAATAAGTATTAGGCAATTTTGTACTGGTTGTCCTAGAGTCCCGTGTTACATTTTTTAGGCATGTTATGACGTATAAAGTTCAGAGTAGGTACTTTTTTTGTAAACTTACTTACGCGAAATTGTTTCAATAATGGAAAGAGAGGACATAATAAAAAGATATATAAAAACTACTACTGCCATATTGCAGCACAATTTAACTCGGTGCCTAAACATTTTTATGGTTTAAGGGTCATTAATTTTGTAATCTAAAAGTAATAGTTTTTCTTATACTTTGAAATGAAATACCAACATTCAAATATCGACCTTCCTATCTAAGATGGAGAATAAAAAATGAATTTCTAAGTTCTAATAAGATGGTGCCGTAGTGCCATTGGACTTTACAGCCACAGAAAAAGATGCGTCGCACCTTCGATCTCTGACGGCGTACATACCTCTTGAAAAGACACGGCAAAAGTTAAAAAGATGCTACAGCCAATGATGAATGTGATGCTATGATGAATGCATAAATGCAATTATTCATCGTGATGATCTGACACTTGATCTTTACAGGGTCTTTTCATCTAATTATAGATAAAATCATTATTTTTAAAATCGGGACTTAATCGCGTATAACTACATATTAAACTGACCGTTGGAGGTCAGTTTAATATGTAGTTATACGCGATTAAGTCCCGATTTTAAAAATAATGATGTGTAATAATCGTGAAAGTTTAAATCAGTGTATAGATAAAATATAAGATCATACTGTCATCTTCTTATATTTAATCTATGATCTAAGATATATTGTTTTTTTTCTAACTTTACTCTCGAGTAACGTGGTCCAGTATATCAAACATCTTTGATATCAAGATGTTCAGATATATTTGACCAGTTTACCCTCCACTTTTTGAAGATCGAAACAGGCCAAGTAAAACAACAAAATATTTTTATTCATTTATTAATAAACTAACTTTACAAATTTAATAATAGCAGAACAATAATATTCCTTATTTCTTTTCATTCATAATAATATGATAATAATTCACCATGACTCATCGCACTTTATGAAATATAATTATATGATTTAAAAATAATGTAGAACGACAGAGAAAGCAACTTACAGAGAAATAATGCACAATAAAAAGGGACAGACGGTTTAAAATTGCCAGCAACAAAAATGTACAGGCATCATTGTCCTAATGCTTGCGACTCGGCGCTCAACAACACGATCTAAAAAACATTATAATAACATAAAGTTAATTTTATTGTATCAATTCTTTTTATTTACTATTTCTGCAATCTATTTACACGTTATATAATGTTTACATACCAAAACTATACGCTATATCAAGAATGGTGTAACCCCTAACCTATATTTATAGTGTTAAAACTATTTGTATTCCTCTTTTAATGATACTATATATATAAATGTATAATATAGATTTATCGGCATAAATTACTATCATTAGTCGAAAAAAAAACAAAACAAAAAGGATAACTATACACCCAATATACAGAGCTAGTTTATGAGAGTCCTTTCGCTAAAATTATATGGTACACACTTGCAATTCATGCTTTTATAATACATTAAGGCTTTGCATTCCTACTGCCGACAGCAGGCGCCATCTATGTACACCGAAACTTCGCAAATCATATACCGAACGTACTTAACACGTAACATATATTAATTTCCCCATCTATACATAAAAATTTACAACCGCACGAAAAACAAATGAAAAAAACAAACTTTTCTAGACACCCGCCGGGCCCGAACTAACTACCACACACTTTAAAGGGCACAATATCAGGCAATGTACGTTCCCTATAAATAACCTATACATACTATGTACGTACTAACATTTGTATTGTATCACTCGGACTGAACAGCGAACACTGAGCGACGGGGTGGTTTTAAAGCCGTGTAAGACGGTCTCCAAGGTCACATCCTCGAATTATTGCTTTGAATGAAGTCCCTGGGGACTTAGGAACGGAAAGTAGACGTAGCGACCGTACAGCACAGACGACTAGGCTAGACAAACACGTGCCAGTCAAATTTCTGTCACGTTAACTAGATGGCGCTGTCTATCACATTTTTTTTTTTGCAATAATTAGATTGACAAGCTATATATATCACACATTGATAGGGGAAGGCTTACATAATTCATTAGAATCATAAATTTAATTCAGTGACATATATTTTCACCATTCATATTATTTCCGTAATTTTTATTCCGATATACGATATACCACAGCTTTACTTAGTTTTATACTGGGTTGATCCATGAGATTGTCCTAAACATGTATTTTGAGGGCAACGAATAAGTTCAAAACTAGTTATAAAATAATAATGACAAGTAATTTATAGCACAATACATACACAATTTCAATTTGTTAAACTTGTGTACAAGTTGTCAAAGCGGACCCCAGGCTCCCATGAGCCGTGGCAAATGCCGGGATAACGCAAGGAGGATGATGATACACAATTTCAATTGCGTCATACAGCGCCATCTATTTGACGTGTAACGGTAACAGAAGATTTATATTAAAAAATTTCTTTAACAGTCGTCTGTGCATAAAATCATGTTCATCTATTCGCTGGGAGCACCCTTAGGTAACATTTTAAAGGCAAAACACACTATTGCAAGGTTAAATTTTGATTACCAATTATTCTACTTTGCACCATACGATGAACATGACCAAACGTGCATTAAATATAATATTTTACTCTAGAGTGACTGTTGTATGTGATAATAAATATGCTAGCATCTAATTACGCAACTTAAGTTAAAAATTTCCATCTATTATTTACAGTGTAGAACGAAAGCTTAAAGTATATAAAAGTCACTGGGATCAGACATCGACATTTTTGCATAATAATGTGCTAAAATATGGATTCTCGATTACCGAAAAGATGTTATTATCTATGTGGTCTCGATCGATTGGTGGTGTCATCTCAAATTTTAGCAGAAATCGAGATAAAAAAAACGTTCTTGTTACATGTGAAAAATAAGGACTGTGATGGCTAACCAAAGTTTATTTTGTATTACATTTTTTCTAGAATTCATTGAGAAAAAATCGGCTAGTTATTTTTCTATTATTACCAATTATATACCGCGTCCTTCGGCAAATCGAGAGATCCCTTTAAAACAGATCGCGCTTAAAGTCGGGATAGGGAAAGAACATAATCAAGGGCGTCAAAATAAAACTTGTTTAGTATACTGGAAGCCCGTACAGACAATCTGTTGAAACACTCAGTCGAGATTATTATCATTTCACTAAGAAATTATCCAAGTATCGTTTCACATTTAAATTACAATTATTGGTCGTGAATTCTCTTAAATATTACGCTAACTTTACAATCGTATATAGCGGCCGCGTGTTGCGTACGCCATTTTGTTAACCCTTTGAACGCACACTTAACCCTTGTATGCAGCATGTTTCGGTGAAAAAGTGAGGTTGTCGACACATTTTCAAGTAAAGTTTACATTAGCCCTCTTGGAACCCTTAGCATATCAGCGACTGTTTTTATTTATATTGCCTTCAAAAGGTTAGTTTTTACATTTGGTCGTATTATACAGGAGGCCATCAGCAGTAGGTACAGACAAGGCACGATCGCGCGGCAACCCGTTACGTATAATACCACTAAATGATATAGTCACAAAATTGAGGTAAAACCAGTATTAAAATATATCTGCGGAACCATCTAAAACTTGAAAGAAAAATACAAAATGGCGTCCCCAAACCGTCTACGATATACACGCCGCGGCGTTCACAAGTTACGTGCAAAAACGTATGAAAATATGTTTTAAAACTTTATGCATTTATATCTCTCGGTTATTTATCCTATTTATAGTCGAAGACATGCAACGATGGTTTCATGTCTTTGAGTATATAACAAATGTGCCTACAGTCGAGTGCTTTGTACAATGATACACCTAACTTCTACACTAAGGCTCCTTCTTCTACTATTCGCCTCCGTTTTTTTTTATTAGCCGGGTCCACACTGAACGAGCAGCCCCGAGAGGCAAAGCCGCGCGCAAAACTTCAGTGCTCGTGCGCGCACGTTTGCGTTACCTGAGCCAATCTGCTCAGCAAAATGGCGGCCCAAAGTCAGCTGTTCAAAATAGTTCTTCACAAGTGCTATTTATTGCCGTGATCCGTGAATAATAATTTTCTTTTTAATCCTTATCCAAAAGAAAATGCGAAAACCTTGAATAACGTGCCACGGGAATAAATATGTGCAGAACTGTTTTAAACAACTGACGGAAGGCCGCCATCTTGCCGAGCAAATTGGCTCGGGCGAGGCAAACGTGCACTTACGAGCACGGAGGGCGCGCAAGGCATTGCCTCGCGAGGCTGCTCGGTCAGTGCACCCAGCTATTAACGGTCAATTTCCCTACACGGGCAAAGCCATCCCAAAAGCTTTTACTTAAAATTACTCAGAAATTAAGTTACACTTAAAAGTCGAGTGCATTATAGTGAATGGTAACATGATTTGTTCACTAAATAAAAAATAAAACGAGTAAAAATACGTCCACGATTCTAGATTTAAAAATGCGGTAGATGACATCTACAAAACGGTGTTTACTAACTTTACATCGATTTGAACACAACGAACTGATGGCGAGTCATGAAAACTTCATATTTTCATTTAAATTTGAGATTAGTTATATTAATTTTGTTTTCCTGACGGTTGGCAAGGTTTTCAGAGGGTTCAATGAGGTTGCGATGTTCTATGATGAGCGAAGCACATAAATAACAGATTTAATCTATGAATAATATGAATATCCACAGTTGAGACCATACTCAGTGAAACCCTTTGTTGTATACCTTTGGGGCCCATTTCTCGACGCTACAAGTTACAATTTACAAGGCCCCTGGGGCATTTCTCAAAACTGAAAGTTACAAGTTACAAGCGGAAGTCTCAACTAGGGGCCTATTGCATAACAATTTACAACTTGTATTACAAGCGGAACTCTCTTTCTTATAAAATGAATTGGAGGGGGACTACCGCTTGTAATATCAGTTGTAAATTGTTATGCAATAGGCCCTAGACAGTGACAACCACTTGTAAATTGTAACTTGTAGCTTCGAGAAATGGGCCCCTGATGGTAGCTAATTGATTACCATTGGGCGGCTAGTATGCTTGCATGCCAACAACGTAGTATCAAAAAAAATCCATTTCGTTCGAATCTAAGTTTCTAGACTTTCAAAGAAAATTTCAATGAAATTTACAGGGGCTCTGCCACACTTGGTCGCTGTCAAGCCGATGTAAAGTTTGCTTAGAAAGAGTCTAGGGCAATCGCCATCAAATATCTGAACATTCTTAAAGCAATTCCTAAAATAATCCATACTAATATTATAAATGGGAAAGTGTGTGTGTCTGTTTGTTTGTCCGTCCTTCTCGGCAAAACGGAGCGACGAATTGTCGGGATTTTTTAAGTGGAAATAGTTGAAAGGATGGAGAGTGACATAGGCTACTTTTTATCTCTTTCTAACTTCCCACTTCCCTAAAATGGGGGGTGGAAGTTTGCATGGAGCAGTTACATAAACCCAACCCATTTTAACACTTTGTGTGCCAGTAACTGGCAACAAGTACCGTTTAGTTTCAAATATGTCTGGCATCGCGTTTAGACCTTTGTGCCCATACTCTGTTTGATCACGATTGCCCGTATTGGATTAAAAAAGATCGGCTACCTTCTGCAAATATGTCTGCGTTATCATCGAATATATTCCTTACATACTTGTATGGAACCGCGGCAAGACCACAGACATTCACACTGAATAGACTACGCTAGCTCGCCTCAGACCGTTATTGCACGATTACTAACAATAAGCACGCACACCACCCGATGTACACCTTAATCGAGATTCGATAAATCGAAACTTAACACGCGCAAACTGGTTAATTATGACGTTATCAAGCAGAAGGTACCATATTGACGCTTGAACACGACTCATGATCACTAGTATAAAGATACAAGCACGACCACAGATGCTCTGAGAGCGTTATGGCAGCGGAGTGTGGTACCTTTTGCTAGAGAACGTCACAGAGCTAAGATAATTTTGAAAATAGAACAACAAACGAATAGAACCACTCATCACGCATACCGCTTTGAAGGCACACCGTGTATGCACAGTATCGCTTGACCCTCTTAAAAACGACTTAAGTGTCTTCAGACTGACAGTTAAATTTTGTAATCATCTTTCTGGTTTCGTACTGTCTATGTCGCGAGCCGGTTTACAACACTTGTGTAATATTTTGGTTTTAAACTCAAATGGTATTCTATTCATTGGATAGCGAATACTTTCGAGTTAGGTCAATCAAGTATGGACTCTAAACTTCTAGTACTTCTAGTACAAATTTAATTTAAAGACAGAGCAATTCAGTTTAAAACCAAAATACAAATACATCGGAGGCTATACTCTGATGCCATCTAGCGGGCCGGAACTAAATATACAGCTGTTATATTTTCGAAATTTAAAAATGGTAGTAGTCACATAAGTCTGTATGCACTATGCCGACACCAATACAATATAATCGAGAGCTCACGGTAAGGTCACTTCCGATGGTGGGTCACTGCTCGGGTAAACCATGGGTGTCATTCGTTTTTTACTGCGACAAGTACTCCTTACGATTTTAAGATAAATAAGTATAAGCTAGCTCCCGGCACTTCCGTGAAGGTTTCATCCTCCGATGCTGTCCATGGGTAGACTGAGGTGGGTATCTATGACATCACGCTGCAATACCTAAGTATAAGCTATTTCACGGCTCTTTTATCTTCAACGGTTGGTGTGGTATCTCGCCAGACCCGAATAGATGTGTTATGACTCTCCGATACCTATACAGTATAAGCTAGTTCACGGCAATATCTGTCAGGGTGTGTGGTCAGACTGCAGGAGCCGTATTCCACAAGTATAAGCTAGCTCACAGCCACAGGTCACCAGTCGCACGAGTAGACCTAGATGCGTATCATTTGACGACTCTCGCTGCGATACCTATACAGTATAAGCTAGCTCAGGTCTCTACTGTCTTCAGCGTTCTCTGGAGTTTTATCTCGCCACATGAAGTCAAGCTCGCTGCGATACCTATACACAAGTATAAGCTAGTTCACAGCCATAGGTCACCAGTCGCACGGGTAGACCGAGATGGGTATCATATGACGTGACTGACTCACAGGCGCAGGTCACGTTGCGCGGGTATGTACGACGTCACTGGCGCCACGTATACAGTATAAGCCAGCTCACGGCGTGTGCGGTCAGTCGGCGGGGAGCAGCAGCAGGGCGGGGGGCGGGGGCGCGAGCGCGGGGCGGGGCTCCGCGCGCCGCCGCCGTCACTTGCCGTCGCGCGACGTGCGGCGCCGGCGCACCACCGCCGCTGCCGCCGCAGGGCCCGGCTCCACTGGAAGAAGATATGCACGTTGTCAAATAATACAAGGCCGTGGTTTCCACAGTTTGTCTTCTTGCAGAAAGTTACGAAAGTTAATATTCCAGCGTTTTAATGTAAAAATGTTCCTACGACGAGAGCATAAGGCTAGCTTGTCAAAATTTTCAGATAAAAATCGAAATAAGATGTCATATATTAAAGAAAAAATGACGAACACCACCAGTGGTGAAGGCCGGATTCGAACCGGCGTCTTTTAGCAATCCGGGCCAAACGCCATGAACCCCTAGGCCACCTCGCCACAGCGGAAGCCGTCGAAATTTCTCTTCTATATGTCATCTTTGTAAGACTAGGCGTCTTTGACCAACTCTAAGGGCAAGCAGTAGGTGCTACATAAAAAACACAAATCAAAATATTTGTTAAAATAATTTGATTTGTTCCCATAGTTACGTTAGTTTTAATGTTACGTGGCTTGACCATTTCTTTGTAAAAATGAGACACTGCCAAAAGGTAGAAAAACTTTAGTAACTGTTTCTCAAAATCAAATTTTGATACCTTCGAACTTCTTCAGGATTTAATTTCCCGTAGTATGCGTACAGTATTCAGCAAAAAGAATGGTAGAGTGAACATTAGCAAATATTCTACTAAAACGGGATACTACAAAAAATCTGTACCCGAAATAACTGGATGTCGGTGGGAGAGCTCTAAAATTAGGTCTAACCTAAAAAAAATGATAGAAAACTCACCGGCACTCCTGGTTTTCCTCCTAGCAGGCGTCTCTGGCGTCATGGGCGGCGCGCCGGGCGCCTGGCGGCCCGAGCGCCGCGTGTTCACGCCCTCCGCGCCCGCGACCGCGCCCTTGCCCTCCGCCTTCACACCCTCCACCGGCCCCTTCACACCCTTCACCACTTTCTGGCTCACCACCTTGGCGGGCGTCTTCCCCCGCACTTTACAGATCAGAGGCTCGTCGCTATCGCTGTCCGAATCCTTTTTCCGACCCTCCTTCGGACCTTCGGTCCCCGGCTGTTTAACCCCGTCGACGCGACGAGGCTTCTTCTTAGGTCTCCCGGCCGGCGATAAACCTTCTTCGCAACTGATTGTGCTCGCGCAGGAGCTTTCGGACTCTCTTCGCTTCCGTTTCGCTCCGGGGGCCGGTTTCACCGGCACCGTAGCTACAGCAGTAACAGTTTTAGGACTGGTTTTATCCACTGAGCCGCTTCTGAGGCAGTTGCGGGGGGGATTCTGAAGAGCGGGGGAGTCGGATCTCGTTTCTAGTTTGGGTATCCCGGGGCTGAGACGGGGCGTTTTGGGCCCGTCGGCAGGGCTGTTCATTTTGCTACTGGATCTCGTCCGGACGCTACTCCTGGCCACCCTCTCTAACGCAGAAGGAGACGGGGATTCAGGCCTTTTTGCGACGTAGTCCGGAGTGGGAATCTCTATGAGAAGTTGCTCCAGTAAACTTTTATCGGGGAAGTCCGCTTTCATGGGCAGCCTTTCCAATTTAGGGTCCGGTTCTTTATGTTCCTCGGAGGTCTCGCCGTTTTCGGCGACAGGTTTTTCCTCTTTGACTTCTTCCGTCGCGCCTTTCTCCTGGTTAGAGTACGTATATAGCGGCGGGCTGACCCTGCTCGGGAGGGGATCGAAATCGTCTACTTTCTCCTTCTTGGGCTCCTCTTTAACTTCCTCTGGCTGCGGTTCAGGGTCAGGGTCGCGTCGAATAGGGGTAGGAGGTCGAGGTGGATCTGGCGGTCTGCGCGGCGCGTCATCGCCGTTAACTTTTGGTGAAGGTTGGTCATGATCGCCGTGCATTTTGGCTAGCTCCGCCTCTATATCGCCCAGATCGTCTAGATCGGGCGGCGGTTCGTACCTCGGAGGTGCCGTTAAGGCTAGCCTCTCTAGGAGTTCGTCGGAGGCGGGCGGCGGGACGCCTATGATGCGATGCACGGAGGTAGGGGAGGTGGAGCGCGGCATGTCGAGTCGTTCCTTCCGCTGCGGGCCTGGAGGGCTCTGGCTGGCTTGGTTGGGGGATTTCTCTGATAAGGCGTCCATGGATTCTATGCCGGAGTCCTCGCCCTGGGCCTGCCCCGGGGAGCGCGGGACGAACTTGTCGTCGGGGCGGTCTTGCCGGTCGGTGTTGGAGGCGTGGCGCGCGCGCTCGGCGACGAGCTTGCAGTAGGACTTGTCCTTGGGGCGCTCGCGGCGGCGCGGCGGCGAGGCGGCGGCGCGCGGCGGGGACACGCGCACGGTGCCCACGTTGGTGGACCCCACCGGCTCTGTCAAACATACCGCCACTTCAAGGAGTTGTTCATCGTGATGAGATTTTTATGGAACTAGTTTTTGGCTGGGTCAACTTTTTCTTTGTTAAGGCTCCAGCAGGGCTAGCACATGATTGCCGCGAGAGTGTGTGGCCGCGAGATAGACTACCCGTCCTTATGTCATTAATAAAGTTAGAAGAAGACGTGTCATCTATCTCGCGGCGACATACTCTCGCGGCAATCATGTGCTAGGCCTACTGGATCACTTTCCGCTTTAAAGAACATCTCATCTGCTTTAGTTAGAATATGTTGTTTCTTTGAAACTATGTCTAGTTTTATATTTAACAAAAGACACTAAGACGAAAAAGTTAATCCACCAGTTTTACACAAACCTTTTGATGCTTATTTTGTAATTATAATATGTGAGTGATTCCTAAAAACTTACGACTTTTTAAACCCGAATCTGCTTAGGATGCCTTCAGAGAAAATATGCCGCATCGCCGAAACAGCTCGATCTGCATTATAATGCCTCGCGAAACAGCTCTCCATGAATATGCCTCTCCCGAGATAAATGCAAACGCGACCTCGGGACTATTCGCGTTTATACAAACCAATTTGTTAAGTGTCCCTATCTCTTTGCGAGGCAGCTCATTTTAGCGATCAGAATTGAAAGTTAAGTTTCAAACCTTATGACAAGGCATATGTTTAATTAAAGAGAAGGAAAGAAGGCAAGAACTTGTACTTTCAAGAAGCTTCATGTCGTGTCACTTACACGCATTTTTTTTAAATTACATAATTATGATGTGGCAGAAAATTTCATGTGAAAGTGTTTTTATACTTCAAGCTGCATTGGCGAATACGAATTTCATGAATCGTTGTCATTAAAAAAATAGATCCATTTTTGCAACCAGGCATACATTGTGAATTTGTGATACGTTGTGTTATCTCCAAGACTCGGATAACGCCCGTCATTTTGAAAACGTAACCATAGTTTAGGACTCTTGATTAGCCGGGATTAGCCTCGCGCGGCAAAAGTGCAATGTAGACGTGCCTCGGCCGAGGCAGTGCGTGAGTTTTGCTTGGTCGAGCAACCTGTCTCGTCTGACGGCTCAGCCACGACATTGGTCTAAGCGCGACAGCGGGGAGCGGCGGCCATACATTGGAGCGAGACACAGCGATGGTACTTTTCATTCGCACGTATGGCTGCCGCTCACCGCTATCGCGCTTAGACCAATGTCGTGGCTGGGCCGTAAGGCACGTTGATCGCCGCCTGAGCACTTACGTGCCTTGCTCTGTGTGGACTAGGCTATTCGCGATAAAAGAACTGCATCGGCCAAGGCAAATCTATATTGATAGTTTGACGTTTCTTGTCCACTTATTGTGGCACATTTCATTGTAGAAATAAGCACATTTTTTTCAAAATGAGAGGCGTTTTTCTGAGTCATGCTTATTTCTCATCAAAATAATATTTTCTTAAGGTAGTTGTGCATTGTTCATGGTTTACTCCATGCCAAATAAAGAGACACCATAGTAGTATTTGTGATTTCATTTTAATCCAACAGGACTTCAACAAGTTACATAATCATTTAGACAGTACAAATAAATATATCTAGATTTAGCTATACCATATATTTCATTAGGATAATAAACACAAGAAAATCAGCACTATAGGTGTCACTTTATTAACACCCTGTTGCTAAGTTATTAGTGAGCGTACCCACTTCTTGTCAGTAACCATGAACATCTTCAATAGTTTTTTTGTTTATATTGCGTTTCGCTTTTTACATATTTGAAAAATAAAAAGTCAAAAGAATGATTGAAGATGTTCACAGTAGCTTTCTCCCCTTACTAAGATATAAAATTGTAACAAATATGTTTCTTGCATCTTGCACTACTTTCTGCTCTAGATGCACCGGGTACTACCATGTGCTTGGGCATTTTCAGATTTTAGGCCCCCTCAATTAGTGTAACTCGCTGTCAATTTAACTTAATTATTAAGCATAAAATCTGTCTTAAAATGTACTTTTTTCTCATTCTGAATGTAGATTATCGCTTAAAGTTTATGTAATTAACACAAAAATAATATTTTGATTCAAATGTCATGCTTATCTATCGTCACAAAATTGACAGTGAGTTAATTTTTGTTAACGACTTACGCTAATTGGGGGGTCCCAAATTCTGAAAATGCCCGCTTGCAATCATCACATGGTGGCTTTGTGCATGTGACACGTGCAAGAGTCATATTTATTGATGTACTTATGCACAGTGAAGATTATACAACTGAAATACACTTTCGACTCACATCAAAAATGAAGTCATATTTACAACCTTCACTACTGCAAAATTTGTATGATGTGTGTTATATCAGATAGGTACAAAAAAGGAGCTAAGATAATAAGATTGCAAGTTTTGTCCAAAATGTCTGAAGCAGTCAAGATGCTGCTTTCATATAAATTTTATGGTCTATACAGAGATATAGTATAAAAAAATACATATAATTATAACTTGAATTATGTAAAATTGAAACTAAAGGTTGTTTTGTCACTTATGCTATTAAAATTGCACTAGTTTAAAATGAAGAACCAACCCTATACATCAAAGTAATATTGTAAACCTCAGTTACCATTCCACCTTTTTTGCTTGACGAACTTGAATCCCAGCATCTCCACCACTTGTAAAATGGTGGAGGTGCAAATTTTAAAGATTTATGTTGTTTATTCAATCGATCATTTAACAGCCAAGCCACAGTACAAGGACGACACAGTAGTTAATCTCCGGCAGCGGCGACGCGAAAGCTACCTACTGCGTTCGAAAGCACGTGGTTGAACAAAATTACTATAAATGTTACTCGACATTGTCCAAAGTAAGATGTTGTTATTTAATACTATTAACTACACGTATAATACCACATTATATCAGTCAGAAAACACGAAAATATCATTATGCATTATTCTTATCCACGTTTATCCAAATCCGCTTGCATGTGTTGCGTACATACACGACGCGCTTGTGTGCACCCCGCGCGGCGTACGTTTGTTAGAAGATTTATTACTGGTTTATACTGTGGCCAAGCAAAGGCTGTAAAGGTATCCAAAGTTTGCAATATTCATAAGCAGAGATACACACCTGGACAGGAACTATGGCTAATTTTCCTCTTCTTCTCGCTGATGAGGCCGTTGGGCGAGACAACGCCGTCCACAGTCCGTTTGAGCTTATTGTCGTCGGCGCACTTGTCCGCACTGTCGTCCGCACTGAGCGTCCGCTCCTTATGACACTTGAGCAACCTACTCTCCAACTCACTAGCACCACTAACACTCTCACTGTTCGGCTCCTCTTTGCCGTCCGTTTTATCACATTTCGCGTCCTTGTCGGGTAACTTCTTCTTGACCTCGTGGTTGTTCGGCGTCTCTCTGTAGCCTTCATTTTGGGCGTATTTCCCCTCTTTGTCTAACATGTCGTTCTTCCACTCTTTGTCGCGGTCCTTCTCCATGGATTTCCCGCTGTCGGTGAGCAGTTTGGACTTTTTCTTCTTCAGACTGTCTAAGCTTTGGACTTTGTTGTTGAGATGCTTGTAGTCCTTTGTGACTATGTGGGCGTTTTTGGATATCGTCTTCATGCGATAGACGACGTTGTTGTCGCCGGGGATCTCGGTCTTTATCGCGTCGCCCTCGTAGTGGTTGTTGAGCTTTATGCTCTTCACGTGGAGATACTCGTCCTTGGAGTTCTCAGTGGGCTCGACCGGCTTCGAGGGGGTTTCCTCCTCCCGGCGATGCTTGTCGTCCGACTCCGAGTTTTTCCTGATCTTGAGTTTCTTGTGGAGGTCCCCCGGGGCGAACTTCTTCTTCTCCTTCTTGGAGTTCTTGATGACGGCGGAGTTCCTGCCCCGGAGGGAGATGTGGAGGGGCGGGACGCGCAGCTCGGGCTCGCCGGGCCGCGGGTTCGTGAAGCTGACGTCCGCCTTGTATACGGGTTGGACGACGGGCTCGTTCTTGTCCAGTTTGAGCCTCAGCTTGATGGATTCCTTTTCTCCCGGCGACCGGGGCGCCTCGGGGGTGGCGGCCGGGCGAGGGGTGGGGGGTTTCGCGGGCTTGGCGTCGCGCACGATCTTGTCCTTCAACGTGGCGGGCTTCTCCTTCGCGCCGGTCGTCCGCGGCTTCCCGCCCTTCTGGGCGAGCGGGTCCTTCTTGCGGAACTTGAGCGGGTCCGGGCGCGAGTCGTCCTCGATGGGCGTGGTCTTGGCGATGCCGAACATCTCGGGCTCGCCGCCCTCGCGCTTGCACTGGGCCACGGTGAGCTCCTCGGGCTTCTTGTCCTCCTTGGGCGGCGGGATGTCGGCGTCGTCGCGCATGAGGGTCTTGATCAGGTACTGCTTGCTCTGCTCCTCGATCTCGCGGGCGGTGGCCTGGGAGCCGACGGTGGCGGTGGCGACGGGCGGCGCGGGGCGGGGCGCGGGGCGCGCGGGTGCGGGCGGGGGCGGGGAGCGGAAGGGCGCGGGGTCGGGGGCGGCGCGGGGGCGGAGGCATGTCGTCTTTAGAAGGCACTGGCGGCGGCGCGCTGGGGTGCTGGGCGCGCCGGGGACGCTGGGAGGGTTGGCGGGGGGCTCGTAGGGCCCGTTGAAGGGTCCGGCGATCTCCTGGAGTATCGCGTCGGGGGTGGGCTGCTCGCGCGCCTCGGTGTAGAGCAGGTTGTCGGAGATGGAGGCGAGCGCGGAGTCGTCGAGCACGTCGAGCGTGGGCTGCAGCTGGTCCAGGTCGATGTCGGGCAGGTCGGGCAGCGAGAGCGCGAGCGAGTCCCGGTAGGGCTCGTTCCAGTCGGCGGTGGCGCCGGACGCGCGCGCGCTGGCCGACGCGGCACGCTGCCGCGCGTTGTACTGCTGCTGGTAACGTTGGAACTCCTGCGGGATTTATACGGAATATAATATGTGAAGAATAGTGCATTGTGCAACAAGGGAGGTAAGGCGGACATTAAAGACGCGTGTTATTATTCACGACTGCCGCAGGCAGGAGTGAATGATAGACACAAGTCTTTAATGTCTTTATCTCCTGAGTTACACACAATGTTTTTCATCACATTTGAGAGAAAAATACAGAGGAAACATAAGGCAAAACCTTCAACCGGCGTCGTTGCGACCAGTAGTGTATCTTGATCTACATCAGATTATTCATATTAAATCCATTCTTTTGTTAACAAACACTTTTTGAACGAAAACAAACACAAAAATACTGCCAGGGTGTCCACTACTAAATCCAAAAAAAAAATCCCTGACTTTTCCCTGACTTTTCATGACCATTTAAGAAAATTTCCTTGACCAAATTTTCATTCTATGATGATATTTTTACCACGGTTGCAAAAAACAGTTTTTTTTTGTCTTAAAAAAACCCGAAGAAAAAGCATTTTTTTTAGGGTTCCGCTTCATTGTCACGCTAATTATCCTCCTATGCTCCTTTGACTAATACAAAATTGCGCCTCTATGTGACGTTTTGCGCCATAGGCTTTATGAGGAACTTCGCTTTGGATTGTCGGATCGGATAGACAGAATTTGGACAGCGACGTAACGTAACTTTGTCTTTGTCGTTTTCATGTCGCCCTAGCAAAAGCACCTACCTTATGAATGTTGAACATGGTGACATTGTGGTGCAACTTTCCAGTTAATCTGAATCACAATAACTGAATTTATTCCCGATCCCCCTCGCCATTTTGGAATATGAGGGTAGGGCACACAAAGTAAAAACAAATCTGGATTTTTCCGCATTAACGATTTTTGGCCGGATAAATTAAGGTTAAGCATGAAGATATCCCTCATTAGCAATCACTAGGATGGAGGCCAGGTACTATATTTGTCATAAAAAGTCTAAGACAATTCTAAGTTGCCTTAAAATCACTACCGGGAATCCATCTTTACTGTCATGGATGTGGCCAACCCGAGAAATCATATTATTTTTTCAATACTTTTTGATTTTTTTTCTTGGTGCCAAATTTTTTCCTGACCTCCAAATCATTTCCCTGACTTTCCCTGACTTTCCATGACCACTATGAGCTTCCCTGACTTTTCCCTGACTTTCCCTGACTTTCCAGAAAGTGGACACCCTGACTGCATATAAATTAAATTCAACGTTCAAAAAAGCATGTAAATCACATAATTGAACTAAAATTTTACTTATTTTTAATTCATTTAAATATTTTGATTTTTACCTGTCCGTCCATATGACGTGTTTAAGTTAATACCACCTGGAGCAGGCTGTATATACACATACAGGCTGTATATGTGTGCGTGTCTCACCTGGAAGCTGGACTGCGTCTTCTGGTCCATGGCGGTGGTGGAGGGCGGCAGCAGCGCCTGCAGGTCCTCGTGCGTGACGGGCTGCAGGCGCGGGCGCGGGTACTGCTTGTAGGGGGGCGGGGGGGTGAACTCCGCCGTGTAGCTCGGCGAGGGGAAGCGGGGGCGGAGCCCGGCCCCCACCGCCGCCGCCGCCACCGTGCCCGGTGTCAGCGGAGCCCTGAGGGGAAATTACGAATTAATATCCGAACAGAGTAGAAAGGTTGAAGTCATTTAATTAAAATTAGAATATGGGGAATGCACATGCAATTTATCAATATTTTCTCGAGATCAGACAGACTTCAGAGAGACTTCAGATTTATTGAAGAAATAAACCGAACTTAAGCCCTTAATTGCTATAGCCAGATGAATATTATATTTATTATAGCCTCATTTAAAGACTGTATCGTTAAGTATGAGGACAACTTTGAGTAGCCGTATTTATTTGCTATTATATTTTTTTCTTAAAACAAGACATAGGCTTAATAAGGCACATAATAAGGTTCACATTTTGTCCTAGAAACTCGACGTAAAGCAAGTGGTTTAGACAGTATTGACTTAATCCTCCCGAGTAACAATTACGATTCCGGACAAATGCTACTAGAAAATTCACAAAGTGCGTAAAAAACGATACGATTGCGAAAAAAAATTGTACTGTGTGAACCTCAACGACATATGATCCACAAAGCAGAATATCTGGACATAGTCTAGCCATAGTTATTTTTAAGAAATAAAGTTCAGGATCTGTGTATGGCGGCCATTTAGAGAATGTGGCATGGTGCTTCCTCTAACTCCGACTTTGATGTCGAATTTAACTATCATACACTGTTTATATCGATTTGGTTTAGGCACTGTTCAAACACCGTGAATGTCAATTAGACTTTGGCCTATGGCTAATTTTTTTATCTGTTTCTCTCATCCTGCTTGCATCAAAAATTTACGACAATCCGGAACGTTGCTCAAAATAGCGTTTTTTTTTAATTATATAAATTCACCGCATTTATTCTGCACTAGCTTTTACCCGCGGCTTCGCCCGCGTAATAAAAGTATTCTTATTGAAACGTTTACAAAAAATAAGACTTTCATTTGGATCCGTAGGTTTCTTTGTAGGTACATCTGTCCGTGGTTATTTCGATTAAGGTAAAGCGGGGCAATTCTCGACTGGGGGGCCATTGTAACTGATCTATTTGCTGTACGCGGTCAGCCAAGAACCTTACACTGCTTTTTGGCTGACTGTACCTTACACATATTACTATTGTTTTAAAAGAAATTCTTGCAATGATTGTAGAATTGTTACACAGCGACCACAGCGTAGGTAGTAGGTACGAATATGTATGTATTTTACCTATATAAATATTTATACTGGGGAAACTTCATACAACCCACATAGCCAGTATCTCGACGCTATGGTCGGTAGGGTAAAAAGTACTTCCTTGCATTATCGCTTACAATTTTTTCCATTTTGCTTATACTTATTGCAAACGTAAACATATGAAAGGCAAGCAAACAACGATTTTCTTACAGTACATTGAATGTAATAGTTATTACGGATGCAGGATACTCGCCGATGCCTACTTACTAATCCCTTCCCACTGAGCCACCTGCATTTTACACTGCCTAGATATCGATTGCCGACCGATTATTCCGACCCCAATTCCTATTCTTATCCCCGTCCCTATCTCTATCCTTGTCCTCGTCCCCGTCCCCGTCCCGTCCCTGTCCCCGTCCCTCCCCTATCCCTATCCCCGTCCTCGTCCCCTATTCCTATCCCTATTTCTATCACTATCCCTATCTATCCCTATCCCTATCCCTATCCCTATCCCTATCCCTATCCCTATCCCTACCCCTACCCCTACCCCTACCCCTACCCCTACCCCTACCCCTACCCCTACCCCTATCCCTATCCCTATCCCTATCCCTATCCCTATCCCTATCCCTATCCCTATCCCTTCCCTATCCCTATCCCTATCCCTAACCCTATCCCGTTCCTGTCCCTGACCCTGTCCCTGTCTCTGTCCCTGTCCTTGCCCCTGTCAAATTATCATGCTAGGAGGTGAACTTTGAAAAATCCTTTCTTAGTGCTCCTCTAAGGAACTTCCGTGTCAATTTGAAATCTCTTGAACCAGAAGTAAAGATAAAAACTAAACCTATACTTATGGCTATTTTGGATATTTTAACCCCGTTGCTCAACAACAGGGGAGAAAATTTCTTTTCCACCTCATTAGATTTTAAAATCGTTGTATTTATCGTGATCAGCGACCCGATAAACCATATAAACGATACCCATATTGTGTTTTCGACTTTACCCCCTTTGCACCCCTTTAGGGGTCAAATTTTCAAAAAACCTGAAACATGTATTTAGTCATATGTCTTTAGGAATCCTCCTGTGAAGTTTCGAAAAAAATAGTCAAACTAATCTTGTGTCCCCATACAAACTTTGAACCCCCATTTCACCCTTTTAAGAGGAGAATTTTGAAAAATCCTTTCTTAGTGCTCCTCTACGCCATATAAGGAACCTATGTGCCAAATTTTAAATCTCTAGGACCAGCGGTTTCGGCTGTGTGTTGATATGTCAGTTAGTCAGTCAGTCAGTTTCTTCTTTTATATATTTTTTGATATTTAAACCCCATTGCACTATAACAGGGGAGAAGGTATTTCACTTCCGCCTCGTTAGATTTTAAAAGCGTTGTATTTATCGTGATCAGCGACCCCATTAATCATAAAAACGATACCCATATTGTTTTTTGAATTTATCACCCCCTTTTCACCCTTTTAGGGGTTAAATTTTCAAAAAACCTGAAACACATCTTTAGTCATATATTTTTAAGATCCCTCCTGTGAAGTTTAGAATAAAACACTGAAACTAACATTGTTTCCCCATACAAACTTTGAACCCCCATTTGACCCCCTTAGGAGGCGAATTTTGAAAAATCCTTTTTTAGTGCTCCTCTACACTATATAAAAAACCTACGTGCCAAATTTGACATCTCTAGGACCAGCGGTTTCAGCTGTGCGTTGATATGTCAGTCAGTCAGTCAATATCTTCTTTTATATATTTTTTTGATATTTAAACCCCATTGCACCACAACAGGGGAGAAGGTATTTCACTTCCGCCTCGTTAGATTTTAAAAACGTTGTATTTATCGTGATCAGCGACCCGATAAACCATAAAAACGATACCCATATTGATTTTTTGACTTTATCACCCCCTTTTCACCCTTTTAGGGGTTAAATTTTCAAAAAACCTGAAACACGTATTCAATCATATGTCTTAAGGAATCTTCCTGTGAAGTTTCAAATAAAATAGTCAAACTAATCTTGTTTCCCCATACAAACTTTGAACCCCCATTTGACCCCCTTAGGAGGTGAATTTTGGAAAATCCTTTCTTAGTGCTCCTCTACACTATATAAGGAACCTACGTGCCAAATTTGAAATCTCTAGGACCAGCGGTTTCGGCTGTGCGTTGATATGTCAGTCAGTCAGTCAGTCAGTCAGTCAGTCAGTCAGCTTCTTCTTTTATATATTTAGAAGTACCCAATTGAAAAACCATGAAGAGGACTCTTAAAGAATATATTTTGGCAGCATATTAACCTTTGTTTGTTGAAATCGTGCAAACAGTCATTGAAATATTCTCAAATTAAGCCAGATAGGGGTTGTCCGAAATTTATTTGCTAGACCTTAATGAAAGTACCATAAAGTCTCTAAAATAAAATAAAAATTAGACTTTCTTATATCAAATAGTGCTTACCAATACCTTCAGATCATACTCTCGGAACATAATAATATAAAATTATGCACATGTCAACATTTAGACAAGGTTTGTTTTGTCCTTATACTTATCGATACAGTCCTTATTCCTTAGGTAATACATTCACATTTAAATAATGTACAGATCGTAATTAATTTCACATGCATTTTTTTTTATAGCCAGATGAATAAAGTATATAAAATCGTCGAAATTTGATAATCAAATCTTCGTACTCGCAGCGCGTTAGCGACACGAGCACACTCGAGGCTAATAGAAAATATAGAAATCTAAAGCAGTCGAGAAGGGTATAATTCTGAGACGGTCTCCATACCCTTAGAAAGGGCGACCCTGGGCAGACTCGGTCCCCTAAACTGACCTGTAGACGGGCTGGTGTTGGTGCAGCGGCGGGCGCTGCTGGGGCGCGGCGCGGCGCGGGGTGTGCGCGGGGTGCGCGGCGAGGGGCGCGCGCGGCGCGGGGCGCGGGGAGGCGGGCGGGGGCGGGGGCGGGGCGGGGAGCCCAGCGCCGCGGCGTGGGGGCGGGGGCGGGGAGGCCGGCGGCCGCGGCAGCGGCAGCGGCGGCCGCGGCGCGCGGTACTCGAACGGCGCGCGCCCGACGGCTAGCTCCATCTGGAACGAGGGTTGGCTGTTAGGATGCTGAAGCGAAAAAAGAATACAGATCATAGGTATTTAGATTTTCATATTCGTCGTTCTGCAGAAGGTCACGCTGGGAGGTATGAACTCAAACTTTCCCGATTCCATTGATTCTATAAATTTTAGCAAAGAGGATCGATTATTATAGAAAATTACTGTCAAAGTAAAATGTGTTATCACAGTGCATAGATTTTGCACAATTTAGCCCATATTGTTAGCTTGATATGTGTTAAAATGACAAATTTCAATATCAGCGACATCTAGCCGAGCGTTCCCCAAAGGTGTAACGCCATCTAGGCCACCGTACCTTTTTCTCTAGGGCTTTGAGCTACGTTTTTTTCTTAGACTTAACCGTCTATTCGGAGTTACATATGTCTTTGGTTTTAGTCTCACCTGTCCGTCTTGACTGTCCAGCTTGGCCGTATGCGGCTTGGGCAGCTTCGGCCTTGGCGCCGGGGCTGCGGCATCGTTCTGCAGTAGATTCACCAGGAGCGGTGACGACATGGCCACGTTAGGGGGCGTGGCCTTGGCGGGGTAGGGCGGGGGCGGGCCCGCGAATGAGGTCGAGGGGCGGGGGAACTCTGACGGTGGGCGGACCGTCGCGGGGCCTGGGATGCCTGTGGAAGAAAGAACAAATTAGCGTCGATTTTATCATACACATGTTTCCAATACAAAAATCAGTTAAACATGTACACAGTTTTGTTATAGTCCGAGACGTAAAAATCTGTTTTAGGAGGTATAATTCTCCAAAAAAAATTACCTTTGCCAGAAGACTTGTTGGCGAAGTCTGTAGGCCTAGCTCATGATGGCCGCGAAAGTATGTCGCCGCGAGATAGATGACACGTCTTCTTCTGTATTCATGACATAAGGACAGGTAGTCTATCTCGCGATGACATACTCTCGCGGCAATCATGTGCTAACCCTGCTGTTGGTGTTGTGATATATGTTTTGTCTACTTGCCTACCTTTTGAGTCATAATGTAACATAGCAACCTGATGCTCTTAGACTACGAATACTACACGAGTAGACAAGATGTATAAATATGAGTTTCGTAGGTACTAACACAATTGATGCACATGTATAATATCATTATTATCATTGTTAATACTTCCTAGTAGGTATCTCAGAAATAATAGTTATTTGTTATACAAGGGGGCAAAGTTGTATTTTAACGCCGAGTGTGGAATTGAAAAACGAGCTAGTGAAAGGATTCTATAGTTGAACCACGAGCGAAGCGAGTGGTTCGAGAATAGAATCCTGAACTTGCGAGTTTTTTAACACACGAGAAGTAAAATACATTTGCACCCGAGTGTAACACAAAACTTTTCCCCTCACTATAGCGAGGAAACTACAACGCAAAAACTGCGTTTATCACTGCTTCCAGTAGTTCCACAGGTGGTAAATCATCTTTATTACTAGATTCAACTACTTTTATCAATTTTAAAGCAGTTAATTTGACTTTATTCAAGGTCAAATAACTTTACTCACTAGTGAATAAAATGCGTTTTTACTCACTGGTATTAAAGGACAAAACACGTGTTTCCGAGCTAGTGAGGGGAAAAGAATATAATTGTCTGATTATCTGTGACTATTGAAAATGGTACTAATCTAGCATGGTTCAGTGTGCTTAGCCGAATGCAGAAACGCTCACGAATAATATTTCTTTCGTAGCTATCTATCTCTATCGCTCTTGCGTATTGGCGCGACAGAGTCAGACTACATTTCTGCGGCGTTTCGCGTCGGCTACGGGGCCAAGTGCAAAAGGTACAAAGGACTTCGTGAGACTTGTACCCCTTGTTATTACTAAAACAACAGGTTTTATTAAAATGACTCAGAGGCAAAATTTGACCTACATTATTAACCGACAAAGAAATCTCAAAAAGAGGAGGTTATCAATTAGTCTGCATGTTTTTTTCTGTGACTGATTGACCCTGACACGTAATAGTCATCAATCATCATCATTTCTATAATCTAGATTTATTAGTGTTCTTGTCAGTGGACTAATCACTTAATCATTATCTTGCTTACGTAATACTGTATCGCTCTCAAGATGACGCACTAAGTTGCAATTAATAACTTTAATATTTAATGAACCTACGGTTGTACTCACGTTATTATATCGCTACTGCTGCGACTTATTTCGGGACAATTTTGGAGGCCCCTCTTCAGGCATAGCGGCGCGCTCAGTGCTCGGAGTTTAGCCGTCGCGTGAACTCCTATATGCCTGAGGGGCCTCCAAAATTGGCCCAAACATGTCGCAGCAGTAGAGATATAATAACGTGAAGACAATCGTAGATTCATTAAATATTTGAACATATACTTTAATATTATGGCAATGCGAACCAGTGCACGCGTCTTGTCAATGAAATCTCTGTATACTCTATAGACGAGACAGTGTGTTAACAATTGAGCAAAGAGGATCGAGTATTATAGAGAGTTACTGTCAAAGTAAAATGTGTAATCACAGTGCATAGACTGCCATCTCTCGACACAGGCTTAAAACTTTTGAACTTCAGTTTTGACAATTTGGTCCATATTTTTTGCTTGATATGTGTTAAAATGTCAAATATTAATATTAGCGCCATCTAGCCGAGCGTCCCCCAAAGGTGTATCACCATCTAGGTCACCGTACCTTTTTCTGTATGGTTTTGAGGTACGTTTTTTTTCTTAGACTTTATCTGTCTATACGGAGTTACATGTCTTTGATTTGAGTTATGGTTTTTGTGGTGTTTTTTTTTGTACTTATTCCGACCATGAAGTCTAAAGTTCTGATCTTCTGGCGCTTTAGCACACCTTGCATTGTCGCGAGCTCGCGAGCGAGTCCATATATCGAGTGCGACTTCAAGTATGGACTGGCGGGCAAGAGTGCCAGTTGTGCTAGACCGCCTGATGTCATACATTGTCAATTATTTAAGTAGTTGAGTACGTCTATAATGTGAAAGAATTAGCTCAGCAGTTCTCAAAAAGTTTGTACAATAATATAAGGAAAAAGTTAAACTTGTTTTTATTAATCCTATTTTGTTACCAAGATTTTTTTGATGAATTGAGATTTTAGTAAGTTTTATTTCGTCATTAAGGTTTTCTAGTATCTATATTTTCTTAATTATAACAATTATCTTGTATATACCTCACAAAAGTCGACTCATACTAAATGTTGGTAACAAAATAGGATCAATTAAAATTTGCTGACGTGGCTATGTAGTATGTACAAACTTTATGAGAACTGCTCAGCTATTCCATGGAGTTGATGGATGTTGTTTAATGCTCAGGTTAATATTTAATAAAATTTGTCATTTTAATAAAATCTATGTAATATCTTACAATAGATATACTAATTTACATAAATTGATTGAATAAGTTATTATTACAAAAATGTATGTATTTTTTTGTGTAGTTTTTCAGATGAAAATATTTATAGCTGACCCGTTTGCCCGTTTGTGTAGAAAAATATTTCTTTCTTGTTAGAATTTATTACGAAAGATACATTTATTAGTGTCATAGACACTAATGAATCTTTTCGCGAAAATAGCAAAGACCTTATCATATTTCAAAGGCACCGATCACATTATCTAAAAGATGGAATGTATGACCTCTAGCCACCCACGCTATGAAACTTGCCAAGAGAAATGCAATCGGGAGATATCAAACCGACGATTTACTTCCAGGCACTTGAAATTCTTGCGTTTTGTACACTTTTTTTAAGTCACTCACGTTTGCTGGGGCGTCAGTCTTCCGTGACCACGTGAAACATTGTTTCTTTATTGACATATTATATTTATTTTTTATTCGATTTTTAAGTAGGCAGTTGTAATTAAACACAGAAAAATATCAGTATTGTCGCAAATAAAAACATTAATTTAAAATAGTTATTAATTTATTTATTTTTATTGTACTTGTGATTGTACCTTATATCGTCTTAAATAAACGAATTTATTATTATTTATCGCGTTCAACCAGTGGTTTTTTAAAAGTCGACAGTTGAATATTTTTACCAAAAAAATTTGTTCCAGATTTTATGCCGAGTGCTGACTTTACTTTCTTTTCACCTTTTCACAGGTACACACTTTTCAAATAATAGTTATCAAAAAAATTTGAGTTTATCTTGTTTTATCAACATCACAAGAGTTTTTATGGGCACTCCTTGCGTCCATCATCAGGCCAACTTATATTATGTAAGCATATTTTCAACTTGCTTTCTCTTGCACTATTGCTCGTTGGAAATCAGGAAGAATGTTACTTGCAAGATTTGATTACAAGCAGGCAGAAAGGGGGCAATGTAACATTTCTTTTTTCCTCAAAAATGGTCGATACATGGTGTATTTTGCCTCTCCGAGTCATTTTAATAAGGGTAGCTATGAGATCCCGTGATCCTACGCGAAAATGGTCTAAGAAGACCTTCCCTCGATTTCAAGTTGATGAAAAATGGCATTTACAGATTTTGGAAAAAACATGTATGTTTGTAACTAAGGCATTTTTGACAAACTTTTTTTTTTAAGCCAATCGATCCCATTCCTATCCAGGATCAAAAGCTTGTATGGGACCAAGAAAAGTGATAAATCGTAAAAAACTTTTCCAGTATATTTTGCATATGCGCTCATTCAGTGTAGAGCGATTCTTTTAAGTTTTTACCAACCATTTACAAACTTTTGCAATTTTGTAACAATTTTCCAAGCAGCACTTTATGGATTGATTGTATGTAGGAACGTCTTGTTGGACATGTACGCGTAGAATCTTGCCTGTGTGGTCAAAGGTCAATTATTGACTTCGCAAAGGTGTGAGAATTAAAATCTTGATATCCGATTGAATATAATTATGTGATTGCATAATGCGAAAACTGATTGTATCTCCTTCGCATTTATGCTAATTTTATGAGCATTATATTTTACTTGCTGTAAGAACTCTTAGCGGCAAGCCACAAACAGGCGACGCACGTCGTAAGTTCCGTGTGTGGCTTGCCGCTTATAGCAATAGTAAGAGACCCTGTATGTATGTATATTAATAGTATTTTTTTTTACTGCGCTCTGTCTTTCTTTTATTCCCTGCCCTTCGTCATTTTGAGATAAGGTGAAATTTTTTAAAGAGGTGAAAAATATCAGAGTTAAGTTTTATTATGATTGAGGTAACTATGACCACCATATACAACAATCGTTGATACTCTAAGTAATTCGAGACAAACCTAGAAGAAGATACCAGGATACAGGCCATATCAGTTGTTTTTTCAACTGTTTGCCCGAATTATATAAATAATAATAAAGCGTCGGTTGGTGTCACATCATCTTTTAGATTAAGGGGCTGACAACACCCAACTGCTCAAAATTGATGTTACTTGCGCAGTTTTTTAAGACAAACTAATAGTTTCAGTAAGGCAAGTAAATTATATGTTATTATTCATTATATTTCAACGAACATAGCCGTACTCGATACACGATTAAACGAAATCGGCTCGATAGAAAAAAATTGCAAAGATTGGTCTCGAGTTCGCCATTAAACGGTTCTATGTCGTTCAATTATTCACTTAGTTATCTTTAATTCAAATTACAATAACAAAAATATACATATCTAAAACACTAACGAAACATATTGCACAAATAATGCGTCTTTCTATTTTATTTTAATATTTTTCCGTACTTTTCGTACCTAACCGCCCTGTTTTAGTGACATCGCGCTCTCACTTACTCCCATGCAAATAGACAGTGTACGCTAGAGTCAAGGTCATTGGGTGTTGTCAGCGTCTTAAATTGTCTTAAAGGGCCTCTGCGCTGTTGGCTTCGACCCCACACACGCCTTCAAAATATCCGGGACCCCATGGTCGCGAGATAAACGAAAGACATACAAATAATATTTTAAGTTAAACTATTATATAAACGATTAAACATTTAAGTTTAACCTAATAAGGTTTTCATGAAATAAAACTATGGAAACGGATTAAATCGCGTATAATGAATTTAAATTTATTTTTTTATTTATTTATTTTTTATTTCATGAGTAACTATCGCGGTAACCGAAGACAATACTAATAAGGTTTTATTGCAAAAATTAAGGAAAATGTAAAAATGCAGAAAAATGCCAAAAAAAATCTCTACAAGTCAACCATTGTGTCTAACGGAACATATACGTTGGTGCATGAGAAATTAACAAGTAATTGAGCAGAAAAATATACATATAGGTACATATAATTCATTATTCTATTTCATTTGTGTTCAAATTAGTATGATAACATCAATCCCTTTTTAAGGGACTAAGGAAAAACGTTTTTTTCCCTAAATATATCATGTTATCAATCCAACAAGGAAGATGGTCTCATACAACAGACCGCGTGTTTTTTTGTTTTCCGTTAAACTCGACACATCGTTAGGTTCATTATCAACCACCCGGTATATCACATTTAGTTATTTTCGAAAAAAAAAATGTTATTCATCGTTTTCATCAGAACTCAATAATAGTTATTTGTTTTACAAGGGGGCAAAGTTGTTGTTTAACCGCACGTGCCAATATTGAAGCCCGAGCAAGCGAAAGATTCCAATATTGAACCGCGAGCGTAGCGAGTGGTTCAAAAAGTGAAATCTTGAGCGTTGCGAGGGTTTCGAGGCACGAAGGTTAAACAAACTTTGCCGCCGAGTGAAACACAAAATTTTTCACCACACCAACACGAACAAAATACTGACTATAAAACATCAAACTAAATCAAATCTATCAATTTGTTCAATATTTATAATTCAAAATCATCATTTATAGGTAATTTCTACCAGCCAGCTCAAGATATCAAGTTAAAATTTGTATGAAATTACTTTGCACTCTTGTGGATAAAATGCAATTTTGCTATCTGTTTTCGAATAGCAAAGTAAACCTTTATCAGTTGGTGTGGTGAAAAAACATTTGTATATTAACAATTTAACACGTGCATTGGTATTGGTATCTTCTGCTCGTGGATATGCTGTGAGAAGTTACATTTTATTAGAAATAGCAGTTCATAACTGACTGTTGCCTGTGTGGTGACGGGTTAAGAACTTCACCACCCCCTTTTTTCCCGTGGGTGTCGTAGAAGGCGACTATGGGATATGGGTTAAATTGTGGCGTAGGCGAGAGGCTGGCAACCTGTCACTGCAATGTCACAGTTTCGTTTTCTTTCAACCCCTTATTTGCCAAGAGTGCCACTGAAGCTTTAGTAGTTTCATGTGTTCTGCCTACCCCTTTATGGGATACAGGCGTGATTGTATGTATGTATGTATAACTGACATTCAAATCTCAATCTTCCTCAATGTATGAAGTGGCGCAAGTAGTTAGATCTAATATCACAAAAGGAAACATAAATAAGGTGGTCTTTATTTGTGTCGCTTAACTTCAAACTTGGGTAAATCCATTCTGCTTTAAAGTTGAATATACAAAAAATATAATAATGATCTGAAAGATAATCAACCTTACAGTAGAATGGATTTACCCGTTTGAAGTTAAGCGACACATTTATATTTCCTAGTACTAGATTCACTCACAATATTAGGGGGTAGATGTTATGCGGCAATTTCCCGTCTATGGGGCAGTGTTGGGGCTCTTGAAGTTGTCCGGGGAGGCTCCTTGTATATCCATCCCACTGGTCTTACCTAGAGTATTCTCCTTTCGGTGTATGACCCTGGCCTGCGTCACGCTTCTGTCCATGGGACAGACTGTGTTGGGGCTCTTGAATTTGTCCCGGGGAGTCTTGTATATCCTATCGGTCTTACTAAGCCTGTCCCACTCGTGTAGGTATCGAACTGTAAGTACCCCTCGCGAGGGGCAAATCAGTAGGGCCTCACGGGCGAGCGGTGACGCGCGCGCGAGAGTTGTTCGTCGCACACCTACGTACTGATTCGACCGCTGTCACAGAATTGATATTTTATCGTGATACTATTCGAAACCTCATTTGTTTACAAAAATAACTAAAGGGCGTAATTAGTCAAGGCCTTTAAGTAGGTAATATCAGGCCTGTTTCAATTAAGGTATCTATCTAAGTCAGTTCAGTACGCCTAAGTAGTTACACGCGAATTTATTTGAATTAAACCTACATTACATACCACTAAGACATAAGTATCCTAGGTTTATTTGAGTATAAAAAACCGGCCAAGAGCGTGTCGGGCCACGCTCAGTGCAGGGTTCCGTAGTTTTCCGTATTTTTCTCAAAAACTACTGAACTTATCAAGTTCAAAATAATTTTCCTAGAAAGTCTTTATAAAGTTCTACTTTTGTGATTTTTTTCATATTTTTTAAACATATGGTTCAAAAGTAGAGGGGGGGGGCGCACTTTTTTTTCCTTTAGGAGCGATTATTTCCGAAAATATTAATATTATCAAAAAACGATCTTAGTAAACCCTTATTCATTTTTAAATACCTATCCAACAATATATCACATGTTGGGGTTGGAATTAAAAAAAATATCAGCCCCCACTTTACATGTAGGGGGGGTACCCTAATAAAACATTTTTTTACAATTTTTTATTTTTGCACTTTGTCGGCGTGATTGATATACATATTGGTACCAAATTTCAGCTTTCTAGTGCTAACAGTTACTGAGATTATCCGCGGACGGACGGACGGACGGACGGACGGACGGACGGACGGACGGACGGACGGACGGACGGACGGACGGACAGACAGACATGGCGAAACTATAAGGGTTCCTAGTTGACTACGGAACCCTAAAAAGTAGTAAGAAAATATTATTTTTTAAAAGGAGACAACCTTGATATCGTCAGAAAAGGTACGAGTTACGCGATAGAAAGAGAGCGCACTTGTACGTGAATATAACTGTAGGCATTTAGCGTTGCGCGGTCGGAATTTGAACTTTATAGTATCGTAGCATGAGTCGTTATTTCTTTAAGTGGGTTTTTAGAGAGGGCTTTCTGTACTTGTACTAATATGTATTCTGTGGTCTTACCTAGAGAAAAGCGCTGATAGCCTTGCGGTAAGTACGTGCGACTTTCGTTCCGGAGATCGCAGGTTCGAACCCCGGCTCGCACCAATGAGTTTTTCGGAATTTATATGCGAAATGTCATTTGATATTTGCCAGTCGCTTTTCGGTGAAGGAAAACATCGTGTGGAAACCGGACTAATTCCAATAAGGTCTAGTTTACCCTTCGGGTTGGAAGGTGAGATGGCAGTCGCTTTCGTAAAAACTAGTGCCTACGCCAAATCTTGGGATTAATTGTCAAAGCGGACCCCAGGCTCCATGAGCCGTGGCTAATGCCGGGATAACGCAAGGAGGAAGATGATGGTCTTACCTAGAGTGTTCTCCTTCCGGTGTATGACCCGGGCCTGCGTCATGCTCCCGAAGGGGATCTCGCATCTGTCCGACGTGGGAGTGGGTATGCTCTGCGGCAGCTTGCTGTCCATCGGGCAGACTGTATTGGGGCTCTTGAAGTTGTCCCGGGGAGCCTTGTATATCCCACTGGTCTTACCTAGAGTGTTCTCCTTCCGGTGTATGACCCGGGCCTGCGTCATGCTCCCGAAGGGGATCTCGCATCTGTCCGACGTGGGAGTGGGTATGCTCTGCGGCAGCTTGCTGTCCATCGGGCAGACTATGTTGGGGCTCTTAAAGTTGTCCCGGGGAGGCTTGTATATCCCACTGGTCTTACCTAGAGTGTTCTCCTTCCGGTGTATGACCCGGGCCTGCGTCATGCTCCCGAAGGGGAACTCGCATCTGTCCGACGTGGGAGTGGGTATGCTCTGCGGCAGCTTGCTGTCCATCGGGCAGACTGTGTTGGGGCTCTTGAAGTTGTCCCGGGGAGGCTTGTATATCCCACTGGTCTTACCTAGAGTGTTCTCCTTCCGGTGTATGACCCGGGCCTGCGTCATGCTCCCGAAGGGGAACTCGCATCTGTCCGAAGTGGGAGTGGGTATGCTCTGCGGCAGCTTGCTGTCCATCGGGCAGACCGTGTTGGGGCTCTTGAAGTTGTCCCGGGGAGGCTCGGCACTGGTGGAGGCTCCATCGTCGGAGAGGAGGCGGCCGATACCGCCGAGGCCGGACAGCAGCTCGGCGTTGGGTTGGGTGCGGGAGGTGCTTGCATCTGGAAAATAAAAACATGTTAGATCGTATATTGTGTACATATCGTCACTACTTTTAAAAAATCTCGTATCTCAAGCTGCTCCTCAAAGTTAAAACGCAATAAGTCTATATGCATTCCATACATACTTACTACAATTTTCTTTTCATTGACAGAAGAAGATACAAGTTTTTTTAAAAGTAGTGACGATATTTTTAATGACCAGTTTAGAGTTGAGAAAAAAATATTTTAACAATTTCCTATAATGTTGCTGCTAATGTAATTACTGACAAGGTATTCAGCAATTGAGTAGAGATATCAAGTAAGCAGAGAGCATTGTCTCCGTTGGCTAGGTCACCTTCAAAGGATGAGTGAAGATCGGGCGGTCAAAAGGGCCTACTTGGGAAGACCGAATGGACGCCGTCCTGCTAGTCACCCAAAATATCGTTGGGCGGATAGAGTGGAGTTTGAACTCCGTGAGCTCGGCGTCGGCGAAAGCTGGCGCGATACCGCTCAAGACCGAGCAAAGTAGCGTGCTCTCGTGTTGGAGGCCAAAACTCATTTTGGGTTATCGCGCCAGCCAAGTAAGTATCAAGTAAACGCCAGAATGCGTTGTTGTGGCTTCAGTTGAGTCACTACTGGTAGTTGCCCTTTTAGAAGCATAAATAAAATAAATAATAAATATTATAGGACATTCTTACACAGATTGACTGGGGCCCACGGTAAGCTCAAGAAGGCTTGTGCTGTGGGTACTCAGACAACGATATATATAATATATAAATACTTATATACATAGAAAACATCCATGACTCAGGAACAAATATCTGTGCTCATCACACTAATAAATGCCCTTACCGGGATTCGAACCCGGGACCGCGGCGCAGCAGGCAGGGTCACTACCGACTGCGCCAGACCGGTCGTCAAAGAACATAAAGAACGCACATAACATAAGGCTGCCTATTCATTCACAGTTTGTTCAGACCTTTAACGGCTTGGAACCTCTGCACTCTACTGTTGTTTCAACTCTGTTGTAAGCTAAAAACCCCCTCTATTTACGCACCCGCGCAGTCAGTCTGGTTGAGAGCATAAAATAGACGTCAAGCGAACGGAACACGAGGTACTAGTCTTGATACTTAACTTACTTTTCATCACATCCGCACTTAAAATCGTTCTTCCAAGGGAATAATGAAATGTCTTGTACCGTACTTAACTTTTTTACATCTATTTACATATTTTTTACATTGCGAGTGTGATGAAAAACATGGTGTGTAACTCGGGGAGTATGAATACTACTAACTCGAGTCTTTAACCTAGATAACCCTAAATGCAAAAAATCTTACCCCCGGATTTTTCGGGATATTTTGGTATATTGTCACCTACTCACTAGAAAAATCCAAAAAAAAAAGAATCGGTGTTATAACACCTGGTAGGGTTAAGTGGGTTAAATCGCTCCGGCAAGCTGTCGCGATTTAACTTACTCTCGTTAGTAATATTCAACTTCCTCCCCTTGTTGCACAATGTACTATTACTTGGCAGAAAAGACAGCGGCACTGACAGTCTCACTTGACATACTACGGTAGCTACCTTCATCCGTGTTGATCCGCAGCTCGGTGCCGTGCTGCAGCCGGAGCGACACGGCCTGGTCGCCGTCCAGTTGCACGGAGAGAATGCCGAGCGCCCGCAGCTGCGGGGCTCTTTAGAGATGTGCCAAACCGAAAATATCGCAAACCGGGCTGAACGGTTTGATTTTCTACGTAAACCGGTTTCAACCCGGTTTGACCAAACCGAGTTGCTACGACGGTCCTTAGCGTATTAATGTAGCGGTTAGGTTTGGCCCGTGTGAAGCGATTCGTCAAAATTAAACACGAATCAAGTCGGTCGGGTTGAGTCGAGTCGAGTCAAGTTATGCCCGAAACACATTATATAACGTGACGCGCGATATATCGACTTAAAAAGCGTCACAATTAAAGTTGTGTTTGAACAAGCTAAACTAAAACTAAGTTAATGCAAATAAATATATTTCATTTCATTTCATTTCATCAAAATATTCGTAATGGAGACAGAATTCACAGAATATCGGCAACGGCAGAATAGCGGGAGCATTTAATTATAGTTGTAAACTGTTATATTTTCCCATTTATTATTAGGAAAAAGAGCACCATCTGTTATTATAATTGATTTCAAACCAAAGCGCGCACGGCCGGGCGGACCGCGAGCGTGTTTCAGATTCTGGCCGTGGCACCACTTCCGCGCGAAAGTACAGCTGTCCTGCTTGCACTCGCTGGCTTGCAGTTCCGATGCCGATATTGCCGGTTTCGTTATCAACATTTTCGAGTCGAGTCATGTGGGAGTGGGACCGATCGGTACGTTCGTTCGGCTGCGTTCCGTCTGCTCGTTGGAACCGGTTTGGTGAACTGTCAAACCGAGTCGGGCCGAGTTGAGTCTAACTCGATTTGAACCGGGTTGGCAAACCGGGTTGACACATCTCTAGTCAGTTAGATTACTATACTGTTTACCCTAGATGTGGCCAAAGAGCGCCACAAAGTTCGAATGGAATTGCTTATATCGGGGGTTTACTGGTGAAATCCGATAAATCGAGATAATTTGTCCTTGAAATTACACATAGTTCGAATTTCAAAAACCAGTTTTCTCAACTTATATGTTTCTAATGTTTCACCAGTAAACCCTCGATATGACGGAAAAAAATCTGTGTTTGCTGTCATATGTAATGGGGTAGTGAGGTCAATAATTAGACAGACATTACTAGACTGCACAGCAATGCTTGGATTGGTCCGTAGCAAATTCTATAAGGATTAATCATTATTTTTCTTTTTAAAAAGGCAATCAAACAATGTATGTGATCAGTTGATCACCACGGCTCGGTAAAACGCCCGCCATTTTGAACTCGAAACATGGAATTGTTCGTACAAAGAAGCTGTTAAAGGTATATTTTAAACGTTAACATAAGTGAATAGGAGTGTATGGTGTATGGATCAGGATAAAATTTTCTAAGTGATGAGCAGATGGCGGAATTACTCATGGCAAAAGTCAATAGAGTTGGAACGTTAAATTTTATCGAATATCGATTAAACCATAGAATATATAATAGTACAAGTACAGAAGGCTCACTCCTTTGATGTCCACAAAATGCCGCCATTCTAATTTTTTACCTACATTAACAAACGGACCGCACGCGAGCAGGCGACATTGAATTTTATTGCGCGGCGCGAAAGTCGTCACCACTGAATGGGCCGCGAATTCGCGGCCGCCGACATGTACTTGTAGCGCGGCGATAAAAGCGCGAAGTGAGCCGCCCCTGATTAAACTGAAATTATATTTACCAAGTGTGCCTTTATTTATTTATTAACAAAACTAAACCTCAAATCAAATCCATAAGTAAACACAAATAGAAGTATTTTTATACGTCTAATTATTTAAACATTGCGTAATAACATTTAAATAAAAGGCCATATAAAACGATAGTTTTAAAAATGACCTATATTTAACTTAGTACTGCATTAGTATTGACTGTTTTTCGTTTTGGACTAACCATTTTTTTCAAACGTGAATTAGTTGCAAAAGGACTAGTGGCAGAAATGACAATTTACTTTTAATCTAATCAAAGAGGTCAGAATCAAGTGGTCGAATAGCTAATCAAAGAGGTTAATGTTAAAGTCAGAAATGTAAAAAGTGACTGAATTTATCGATAGCTGAAAATGTCGATAAAATTTTACGTTCCAACTCTATTGAATGTTTGATTTTTGCCATGAGCAATTCCACTCTCTGGTGATGAGCATGTTTCCGAGCCTTCGTGATCACATTTACCAAGATGTATTTCAATGATGAATCATGATATAGTGTTGTTGTGTTTTTACATTTTTATATTGTACTCATTTAATTAATATAAATAAACCAACCTGATTATAGCATAAACGCAAAATATGGTCGTTAATTTCGCCGACTGCGCCTCGGCTGAGCGTAGCTCAGTCGTAAGAGGTCGGTCTAATGTTCGCAGGCACATCGCGGGTGTCAGGGTTTCAAATCCCGGCGAGAAATAAAGTTTCTTTTTTTTTTGTATTTATGAGTTTTTTTAGACGGACGTGATATAATAAAATAGTATAGCTCAGCCGCCCAGATATTTAGTTAGATAAAGCGTAGGTATTTGTCCTTTTGCGGGCAAGTGAAGGAGCTGTTACGTTAGTGACTTATTAATAATCTGTGCCCCAGGTACAAAGTGAATAAAAATTTAGGTCAAAAAATAAGGAATTTCCTTAATTAGTATTTAAACAATCATTAACCCCTAAATGGTGATTCAATATTATTTACATAAGTTATTGAGGGTTCATTAAATCCTTTTCCAAAAATAGGCAAATACAATGAATACATAAGTAATTAAATTAATTATAAAAAAAATGTTTGTATAATTAATTTAATCACTTAAGTATTCACATAATTTAATGATTTGCATTTTAATGGTAGAATGATGTAGAAATTAATGTTATATGTAATATGATATTATTAAAAACCATATCACAAAATAGTACACTACGATACAAGTGCGAAAAAGAGGAAGTTCGAAACAAGTGGCGATAAATTAAAACACAACCGAAGGATCTGAATGCTGGGTGACAAAGATGGAGGATGAAAAGAGAGTGCACGTAGTGGAAATGAGAATGTTGAAATGATGTGTGGAGTGACCAGAATGGATCGGATCAGGAATAAGTATATTAGAGGAACAACTAGGGAACAAATCAAATTATTTTATTGAATATATTTTTTTTTTTTTTATTTGTTATTTTTCCAAGTAGTCACACTACTATATATAAATTATAAATTGAAATAGATATCATACACGAAAGAAAAAACGGCAAGGCCCACACTTACCACGTCTACCACGTTACGTCTTTACCACTAGACCACACGCCCGCCCGGCGGCGCGCGTGTGGTCTAGTGGTAAAGACGTTAGCCGCGTAAGCTGAAGACCCGGGTTCGATTCCCGGCTCGGCCACCAGTGGGCCTTGCCGTTTTTTCTTTCGTGTATGATATCTATTTCAATTTATATATTAGAGGAAGTTTGAAAGTTGCACCTATAACGGAAAAGATGAGGAGTGGCAGGTTGACGTGGTACGGTTAGGGTTGCAAAAAAACGGTTTTTTTTCTGGCTTGAAAAAAAACATGAAAAAAAACAGTTTTTTTTCTGGAGTATGTTTTTTTTTCTAAAGTACGAAATCTCAAAATTTGCAAGGTAGTTAATACTTTTATACGGTTTTTTAGACTTAATGTTAACTATTAAACGAATTTAATCAAATAACTTTAATTTCTGGTCTTATAAAAGTAACATTTACGAAATCTGTAGTTGGTATAGACCGTCAACCAAATCTTGTCACTAGAAAAAGGCGGCAAATTTGAAAAATCGCGGGCTAGCAACACTAGTTTTGAAAATCGGTGGAAGTTCGCGTGTCATTTGTATCTTATCTGTGGAAATCTCCGTCCTACCAAAAAGAGAAATAACTAGCACATATCCGTCCCTTTTTAATACATTATCTAATTCGTAAGGAAGGAGAGAGCCCCTTGAAAAAAAAAATATCTGTGGCTGTTCGACGTACATTGCTGGTTTTTGTTCGTTTCATAGGGATACCATACTTTAGTTTGATGTACATTGCTACTGCCAAAATTTGGTTGACAGGCTATAGTTATCACTATTTACTGTTGGCACAGATCAATACAACAAGATGGCCCTTACAGGGCGACTCGCGGTCACCAAGCATACGACAAATCAGGTTTATAAAAGTTTGAACGCGTGCGACACCGATCAGTAGCGCCCAAGTATACGACCCGCTAACAGTGTCCGTGTCCGCTCGGGAAAAAATCTTAAATAATCAATTTTGGTTGCAAACAATGGTCTCTTACAGCATAAAGTGGTGTGGCAAGTCTTCTAACACTTCTACATGTAAAAAAGATGGAACAACATTCCACAGTTAAGTCAAATTAATTATTTTGTTGAATATTGTTTATTGTCCGCGGAGTTCATTTATACTGGTCAATATGATTGTGCTGAGCGGCGCCGAGGCGCGTCCATCCCTCTTTACCGAGTTAACAATGTGATATGCTATCCCTTTCACGTAAACGACTAGGCATGGGGCCATGTTAGTTTATGTCTGTTGCGGGAACTTCGTACTGCCGTTCGTACCATGTGCTACCATTTTATGAAATATAAAAGAAAGCAGATTTGTAATAGTGAATAATTATCTAGAATCTGTAGAGTCTGTAGTGGTATTTAGTTCATTGATTAGTTTAGAATATTTAGTTGGTTATTTAACTTAATAAACGTAAGTAAAAATGCACAGTTTAGTTATTAGTTACTAGAATGATTTTTATTGAGATGCTATCACAATTATCATCCTCCTTGCGTTATCCCGGCATCGGCATTCGCCACGGCTCATGGGAGCCTGGGGTCCGCTTTGGAAACTACTACCAAGATTTGGCGTAGGCACTAGTTTTATGAAAGCGACTGCCATCTGACCTACCAACCCGAAGGGTAACTAGGCCTTATTATAATTTAATTATAATATTATAATTTGTTGCAAAACAAATTCACCACAGTACTGGTACCGGTACCATTGTCTATAATAGACATGTCCCATTCCCATCCCTACTGCTAATCATAAAGGCGCGCCATTATTTGAAACGACCAATGGCAGCACCGTGCGCGCCCGCCTCACCCCGCAAGGATTGGTGATTTGCGTCTCGAACAATATCGCTTGCATTTGGCTTCTAGTGGGGTGTTCTGTGACTGTTGGCAACACCACCGCCTCTCCACGCTACACGCAGCATCGGGGATTCCCCAATAAACGTTTGTATACTGCATTGAATGTTAATTGAATTAAAACGTACGTGATTGTTATTGAAACACGTTACAACTCACGAAAAACCGTTATTGTCGTATTATTTGTTCATCTGAAAAAAAACCATATTTAGAAAAAAAACCATGGTGCTCGGTTTTTTTTCATGTTTTTTTTTCACAATTCTGAAAAAAACATTTGGTGCTGATGGATGGAGAGGGAGGGGTAAACCCAAACAAGATGGATTATGAGAAAGAAAGATGTGAGTGTTGAGATGACGAAAGATAGAGGAGAATGGAAGAGGAAGACATGTTGTACCGACCCACATAACGTGGGATAAGGGTAGGAGGAAGAAGAAGAAATGCAACAACTAAATTTAAGGAAAGCACATGTTTTTTTTTTAATATTTTTACGCTATATCATAGAGGAATAAGTAAGGGAAGAGTTGTAACTCCATACATCGGTAAATGCAAGTTATTTGTAGTGACATCTAGCTCATCCACTCATCAATCACGTGTCAATTAGCGTAAATTATCAGTACTGCTACTTGTCAATAGATGTCGCGACGAACAAAAAGTCTAATGCTCAACAATTTTTAGCTAAATATCTGGGCAACCGAGCTTCGCTCGGTTCTGTTTCGTATCCTTGACATGTGTCGCCATCTAGTTCAAAAATGAATAGTACCTACATCGAGCGAAAGAATTCTCAGCCTTAACAACACAACTACTCCACACGAGATGGCGCGCATTTCGCCACAAAAACTCAAATAGTGTATTTTCTATTCGTTTTAGCCTTGACCTGTGTCGCCATCTAGTGTTTGCAATAAATAGTACTTACATCGACCGAAAGAATTCTGTCTTAACAGTACAACTACTGCACACGAGATGGCGCGCGAAGAAAAACGCATGAAAACTCGAAAATTCGCGTTTTCCGGGACCTAAGGATAAGTTAGACCGATTTTTCACCCCCAAAAACCCCCACATAACAAATTTCTGCGAAATCGTTAGAGCGGTTTCCGAGATCGTCAGTGTAAATAAATATATATATAAATAAATAAATAAATAAATATACAAGAATTGCTCGTTTAAAAGTATAAGATATTACAATAGTATTAATCAGTGCTCTGTTTTCAATTCCTTCTGCTTGAAATATAAGTTATAAACTGTTTTGATATTACATTTTTAGCAACGCAGCGCTGGTGGCATCTAGTATCGAGTAGTGGTACTGATAATTTACGCTATTTGACGCATGATTGACGTGTGATTGTCGCTAGATGTCACTTCAAATAACTTGCATTTACTGATGTATGGAGTTACAACTCTTCCCTTACTTATTCCTCTATGGCTATATCGACTTAATACGTGAGTAACCCGCTTAAAATATTTTTTAATATGTTTGAGTCTCAAGGGAGTTTTATAGTTAAAAAAGCACATGTTTTTTATTGACAGAAATGCAGCTATGCACTTAGGATAAAGAAATTATGTTTGATAACAAATGTTACATTAAATTAAAATTATATAATCAGTTTAGGATGTGTATTAAATTATAAAATTACATGAGCCAATGTAAAAGGGTAATTAATATATTCAATGTAATTAGGTGCTGCATACAGGTTGTTTCATGGCAGCTGGTGCAAACGGGACAAATGAAACTCAATTTTATCAGTGATATCTGTTCCAAAATCTTGTGGATTGACATATGAGAGTTGCTACAGCCTAAAACAACCATAACCCGTTATACACGTTGTTTTTTGTTTTCCGTTAAATTCGACACGTAGCTAGGTTCATTATCAGGAACCACCCTGTATATCACTTTTAGTTAAATTCGCAAAAAAAAACTTTTCATCATTTTCATACATAACAAATGAGTTTATTAGTGTGAGAGACCCTTAAGAATAACATTCAAGTTAGTGTCAAGTGATTGACGGCACATGTCAAAACAAATAACATTAGGAATTGGTAAAGGTTGTCACACACATGTTCAGTAATTATCTTTATTTTTTTAATAACTCGATAACCGTAAGAGTTAAGACGCTAGTTTTAGAGAAATTAATTGTATTTGATCTAAAGAATCTTCCCTAAAGTTAACGGAATTCAATAAAAACAGGTTGTGTTTGTGGGAATTCATCTAATGTTTTAAACATCAAGGTCAACTTTTATAATAAACAAATTGGCAGCCTGCATACAATGGGTTAAGTTATATGTAATGTGTGCAGGCTTATCCAACCTTAACTTTCTTACTGTCTATAATAAGTATCAACATTAGGGATGTACCGACTAAAGTAAAATCCATAATCCTACGGACCAAATTGACAAGTGAGTGTGAACAAATGTTGCCACAGTTTGGCCAGTGTCGTTCTTATCGATATTAAAATTATTATTACATCGTAGATTTGAGGTGCACCCAGACCGGACAATGAAATTGGCAATTTGATCGGCTAATCAAAATACCAACTTTTTCTGTGATTTCGACAGATCAAAAGGTCTGTAGACCCCTAATTAGAGATATTTTTTTTATTTCAAAGCAGCAATAATATTATACGAAAATTATATAGATATTTATGATATACTTGCCATAGCGTGACAGATAAAAAAAAAAAATATATATATATATCTTTATTTCCAATAGTTACATTACATAATGTGACAGGGGCCCCCGCACTAGGCTATGCCTGTATCGCAGGGTACCAGTTACAATTTACCCAACAGAAGTAAAGGTAAAGAAACATAAAATATAAAATCCAGCTTTTGGTTTTATGATACATGAAATTAACGATACTTTATTATCGTCGGACATGGTATTTTATTTTTAACCTACAGGCTCGGAAACCATTTTATGTTTTAAAACTAGTGGGTAAAAACGCATGGTATCCATCCACTACCTTGAAGATACATAGAACAAACCAAAATGTGTACCTCTTATTTGAGATTAATATACTTATTCTTGATTTAAACTTGTCTGTTGTATGTACTTTACAACATGTCGATATATTGTTATCGACATATACCCTTCCCTATTTGTATTTTGCTGTTCCTGGTATTACTTTACCTGTCAGTCATTAGTCAATTTAGTCCGTAGGATTATGGACTTTACTTTAGTCGCCGACTAGTCGGCAAAAAAGGCCGATTAGTCGGCACTTCATAAGTCTTAGTGATAGAAAAACAGTACAAAAATAAATCAAGAGGTGATGTGGTTGTATTATGTACCAACTTGTGGCTTACTTAGTCAAAACAACAAATATCTGTGATAATCACAGAAATAAATGTCCTTCTTAGGACTATCAATTTCATAGGCAGGATCACTAACTCACTACCTACTATGCCAAACCGGTTCTTAAAAATGAAAAATGTATAATAAAAAATAATAAAAAAAATCTCATAGAACTGTAAAAAACATGAAAAGCGCGAACGAAAGACCAAAAATGACATTCTAAATGTGAATACAGTAGAAAAAACTGTTTTGGCCAACTAGCCGACTAGTCGGCCAACTAATCGGCCACTCCAGTGCCCACTAGTTGGTAGTCGGCCTAGTCGGCCAAATCAATAGTCGGTACATCCCTAATCAACATGTTTGTTGTGGCAATACAGTAATACCCTGCTATATGCGACCCCGTATAGCGCAGATTCTCTATAACGCGATTTTTTAATTTTGATGGATTGGAAGCAAAAAGGCACTCATAAAACATTAGATTTTTTTTAATAAAAAATAGCACTTTATTATTGTTTTAATGTATTTCACCACCCCCTCTCTTCCCGTGGGTGTTGTAGAAGTCGACTGAGGGATATGGGTTAAATTGTGGCGTAGGCGAGAGGCTGGCAACCTGTCACTGCAATGTCACAATTTGGATTTCTATCAACCCCTTTTTGCCAAGAGTGGCACTGAAACTTAGTTTCTTTAAATAAGCGATTAGATTGTAATTTTTCAAGTAAAATATAAACTATTTTCGGTTTGATTCTAAATTTGGTACCTTATTCAAGTGACCCTGATATACGCGAAATTCGCTTTACGCGATTTTCCCTGGAACGCATCTCTCGCGTAAAGCGGGGTATTATTTGTACAGTATGTGAATGCCATACATGTATCAGTGCGAATTAACCTGATGCCACAGTAAAGGGGTTTTCTGACCGCAAATTATAAATGCAGACATCAATCGCAATGAAAAAATCAACAGTGATCGACTCTAGGTTTTCTGACTTTTAGACACCAAAGAAGCAAGTTGGATTGATGAGTATCTTGGATTGTAATATGTCTTCCAAGAACAGCATGAACAGCTAAGTTAATGGACTTCAAGACTGCTTATTATTTTAGTGTTTTTGACCACCAGAATAGTTACGTTTCTGCCAATTTCTATACATATCTGATTAGATAACAACTTAACAACTTATTCAGACTTTTCTTTTTCTCCACATTGCTACTTTATTTTGGCACATGGGATCTCATATAGCGTTTTGTTTTTCATTTAGATGAGTAAATTAATAACAAACTGTACTCTGACTAAAATCTATTCTGATGCAAGTATACAACATTAAATACAGATGTAGTGCAAAAAGATTTGCCTTCGTATTGTTACGGAAACATACAAACATGTCATGCTATTTCAGTCAGTCTCAGTACAAGATGTACTGAAATTGACTGAACTAGCATGACAAATAGGAATGTTTCCGGAAAATATGAAGAAAACCCTTTTCGCACTATATCTGTAATTGCTGCAGCAAACATCTTAGTTGCCATTTATTTCTATTTTCAGATTTTTTAGGTTTTGCATTTTAATACAGGTATAAAATGTCAGTTTTCATTTTCAACATAATTTACCTGAACTTTATTTCACTATTATTTCAACTCTTTTTAATAAGGACTAAACAGAACTCCAGTCCTCAGCAGCCTAATATTTGTAGTGTCTTAACAGGTGTATGTGGGTGATTCTAAGTTAAGAGGTAATACGTTGTATGGAGAACGGCGCGAACTTTTTTGTTGTTTTTTACCTATTTGTTTATTTGTATTAGTTAAAACTGCCAATTTGAAGTGTTTACAAAGAGGACCAGTCAATTTATTTGTTTTATCGTGTTTTATCAGCGACCAGGGGAAATACTCAGTCCAGGGGAGATACTGTTGCACAGGGGAGGATACTTTGTGACCAGGGAAGAGACAGTTGTATGAAAAATTTAGTTTTATTTTTTGAGAATTAACTCTATTTATTGTTTTTATTATAATTATTGATTATTTATACTCAGACTTTACATTTCATAACATTCTTACAGCAAAAAAAGTGATAATTCCTTAATGAGTTGTCTTATTTTTCACTTCTCCATATTATCCATTAAAACAATAATAATTTTAATGTACAATCAATAGGCAACAAGTAAACAAAAACCTATCCTTTTAATATCAGTATTAAACCTTTTTATTAAACAGCTTCACGAAAATTTCATATGAAGTTGAATGTGAATGTGTCCTCTTTTTTCTTAATAGTTGCGTTTTTCTGGAAAGAAAACCTTCTATCGTAAAGCTAAAATAAAAATAGGTACAACGCTAAACAAAGGTTAAGAGAAAACGGAAATAAAAATAATCAAATCTAGTACAAAAGTATCTCCCCTGGCTTTTTTGATACGCCAGGGGAGATACATTTTCGATGAAAATCAAAAATAGCTGTAAAAGTGTTTCTCGTACGCAATTCATAAATAAACGTAACAATATATTCAACATTTACAGTGGATATTGTTATATATATTAGTATTTAAACAAATGATTGTGAAATAAAAGTGACCAGAGGAAAGACTGCATTCACTCAACATTTCTGTACCCAGCGAGTGCCGTGGCCGAAATAATCAACAAAACGGATGCATAGTTGCCTTACGCGCGTCTTGACGGTAACTTCACATAACACCCTGTGTATTAGAGGACAGAACCTCCACAGATTAACAAATTAAACCGACTTTTGAACGAAAACTAAAAAGCCAGGGGACGAGACACGAAACACGTAGGACAAAGTTTGGAGTTCATAATTGTTGTTAAATACAGTAATATAAGAAATTCCACTCATAAAATACTGTTCCTTAGTTATTTATGTTTGTAAAATTAAGGCTATTAAAATAATAAGTGAATTTTAACAAAGTCATAATTACTTGTTGACAAATAAATTCGGTTGGGGGACAGGCCAGGGGAGAGACATTTTTCCTACATTAGAGCTGATTGTGACTAATTTAAATGAATTTCTGTAATAATTTTGAGTGCCCAGGTAGAAAACATTTAGTTTTATAAAATAAATATGTTATTATGAAGTATTATCTTGAAAAAATATATTTTTTTGTCAGTGCCGTCGAAAGTACCTCTTAACTTAGAATCACCCATGTGTCAATTATGAAAAATGCGAAAACTCAGTTGATGTTCTTTGATTTGGAATTTTTATTTCAAAATTCAATGAATGTTGTATTTCGTCACTACTTTTAAAAAAACTTGTATCTTCATCTGTCAATGAAAACAAACTTGTAGTAAGTATGTATAGAATGCATATAGACTTACTGCGTTTTAACTTTGAGGAACAGCGTGAGATAAGAGATTTTTTAAAAGTAGTAAAGATTTGTAAAAGTATGCGGTAACTTATGAGGCCAAAGAAAAACTTTACTTTGTAATACTTTTCAGAAGTAGGTCACAGATTTAGGACACTGATAATTATGATTAAAAGAATTCACAAACAAATATTAAGGATAAAAATAAGTAGTACAATTTGTCAAATAAAGTACTTCGTAAATAGATGCATTTAATACCTTTCTATTTATTTACAGAGCAATGATAAAATGCTCAATAAAAATAGTAGGTATAAATAATTACTCAAACAAAGTTAGCCAGTCAAACATCAGTGTTGAGTATACATCTAAATTTAGTAATATTGATAGCATAGATAGTTTTTTGCCATACTATATTTCTGTTACACATTATTTTAATATGTAGTAGTAGGACTTGAAAGATAAGAAATCAAGATTCACACTGAATTTTAAAAACTCAAGATGGGTTCAAGAAGAAAAAAAATATCATTACTTTACTTACATATTTGTAAACAATATTTTTTCTGAGATATTACACAATGAGCAAGGTACTGATATAACAGCAATGTATATAACATGATGAAATGAGACAAAAAACATTGCACTGATAATATTACCTTCATTCATAAAGCACTGTTATCAATGTATTGCTGTAAGTCAGGAACTTACTATTGTAATATTCCATGCCTAACCTAACACCTATTTACGTAGTTGACACTATTGACAAACAATCATGTGCTAATGCCAATAAGAATAAAATAACGTGGTATCTAGTTTCACCTTTCATCAGCGCACAATCGGAATATACGCAACAGGAGCAAAGAACTGTCACACAATACATGAGATCCTTGCACGTAATCGCAAGGTCGACGTTTCGACAGCCGAAAACACAACAACACAGTTACACAACCCGAAAATTTAACTTAATTAGCGTGCAGATTAAAACATAGGAAATTAAACGTGCTTTTACACACGCTCGGACCACGGGGACACGGCCGCGGCCACTCCGACGGCCGCGACATCGCTCCGTTCGACCCCATGTCCATTTAGACGTACCACCCTTAACACTACGCGAAATGTAAATAAACCAAAAAAATAAACTTACCTCTCATACAATGTCACATTCCGTTCAATTCCACACAAGTTCTATTCCATTGTGATGAAAATCATCCTGGAAATTCAAGCGCAACATTACTATCCGGCGCGATCGCTTCGCTAGGCAATATCAGTCTTTAATGGCCAGTGTCCACTACTCCAAAAACATATGATACGCCACTTTTGTCCCGCCCCTGGTGCGTTCGGGGCTTTCTTCTTGGCTTATTTTCGATTTTTCACAACGAATCACAAGACTAGAATCACTGATATTGCTACACAAATCGAGTCCACTGATCTATGTTCCAGTGACGCAAAGCTCATACATCGTGAAGAGCAGCAGCCATTTTGAAATGTACGGGGGAGTGCAGTCACGGCATGGAACATTCGCAAATTACAGCCGTTCCTGACTCTTTTTTCACTTTAAACGTAACGCGATAGTTAAAATACTTTATGCTGATTCCATTTTAGCACTTTAGGTCACAGAACTTCACTCCATTTTCCTATTGAAACTATCCAAAACAACCTAAGCGACATCCGATAATTCCAGCTTACCCCATTTGCATGACACACATAAAATACCGAAAAATCACTTGAAGCACATAAAAACGTACATAAAATGCGTCGTGCTGAATTTTAAGAAGTTACAGCATCGCATCAATATATCAGTCCAGTAGAAAAATCGCTAAAAAGATTGGTATATAATTTACAAATAGTTAATTCGGTACGAACAATAACAACGGCCGCCATTTGCAATTTTCAACTTGACATGCGCATTGACTCGGACTAGACAAACATGCAAGGTATAACTTTTGTGAGGTGGCAATTTTCGGTCAAATATAAAACCCATAAGGAGCTTTCGTTTATTGTAACAAAATGTATTTAAATAGTTCTAAACTTTTTTGTTCAAATAAAATAGTAAACTTAAAAAATGCCGTATACAATCGCTGAAAATAAAATTATGTATTTAAATGGCGACTACATTACAAAGTTGTACCAGTGGACTTTCATGCTCCGTTGAAGATAGCGAATGATTGGTGGAAAATATAATCTCTATGTTTTGTAATAAATTACGAAGATTCCTATTGGTTGCCGCCATGAAACGTGAGGACACGAATCACTTCCTGTGATCACTTTTTTTTATATCAGCAAAATTTATCAAAAAAATTATAATAATTACGTGCTCAATAGAAGTTGACTTGCATTTCATTACGCTGAGGACATTATTTCATAAAACTGTTATTGCATCACAAGAAGTGGGCATACGCGATAGTAATACAAACTTAACAGTTTTATAAAAAAAAAACTACCAGTACCTAATACCCATTTTTAATTATATAATAGTAGTCCTCCAAACTCAGGAATCTTATTACCAATTTATCACACAGTCCTGCTATTTTGTACCTTTTTCCATCGAAAGAAATACAATACTCACAAAGTTTCCCTCCTTACAAATATACAACCCCCTACGCTGATAATTTCGAAAAGGTCTCACTTTTTGAAAATGTAACTCCGTCACCCGCAGTAGAGGAATCGACATAATATATCTTTTCAGAAAATACGAGTACAATACAGTGATAACTTTACGAATATGTTCTATTCTGTACTTTCTTAGTGGAAAGTGAATCTTGAGCGTTGCGAGGATTTCAAGTCACGAAAGTTAGGGCCCATTTAGATGGTACGAGTACTCGCATACTAGTTTTATTACATTGCGGTATTTGATGGCTGTGCAAAATTGTATGTAAATCAACAGCCCGCAATGTAACTAAAATCGCATGCGAGTTCGCACGCCGTCTAAATCAGGCCTTAAACTTTATACTGACTGGTAGAGCAGATATTATATTTTATTATACTGACTGGTGACGGTAGCTATAAATGGTATGCCATGCCTATACATATGGTAAACTACATGGTAATACCTAACTAAAAATCCGCTTAGACTTCAAAAAGAACTTAAATAGCCCTGTTCTACCTCCAAAATAGTCTTACGTGATACTTAAACAGCCCCTTGGACTTGGACATGATGACAACCGGAAGCCGGAAGGGATCCTCAACTTGCACTATAAAGCCAGGAACATACTACGCGGACGTCCGTCGTGAATCGACCGCGGACGGGAATCTGGACAATGGAAATACACATAAAGCTCGGAACACACTACGCGGACGTCCGTCGTAAAACGACCGCGACCGCGACCTATCAGTGTGCACGGAACAAAACATCCAGAGAGCCAGATTTCGATCGGACGTCCGTGCGCTCAAGGCCACGTCCGCGTCCGTCGACCGATAGTTTGCACGGTTATGTGTAATGTCATTGTCCAGATTCCCGTCCGCGGTCGATTCACGACGGACGTCCGCGTAGTGTGTTCCTAGCTTTACCGTGCAAACTATCGGTCGACGGACGCGGACGTGGCCTTGAGCGCACGGACGTCCGATCGAAATCTGGCTCTCTGGATGTTTTGTTCCGTGCACACTGATAGGTCGCGGTCGCGGTCGTTTTACGACGGACGTCCGCGTAGTATGTTCCTAGCTTTATGCTCATAGAGTTCATAGACGAATAAAAAAGGAGAAAGACAGGAAAGAGGATCGCGAAATTTAGATTTTCACGATAAACTCAAAAAGTGGCAACAACGTAGTGTCATCCCGTTTCATAGATATTGATTTGAAAGGGACGGCACTACGAGGTTGCCATTTACATAATAATAACCTGGCGGGGACCATCTCCGGATGCATCAAGCTAGGAACACACTACGCGGACGTCCGTCGTGAATCGACCGCGGACGGGAATCTGGACAATGGAAATACACATAACCGTGCAAACTATCGGTCGACGGACGCGGACGTGGCCTTGAGCGCATGGACGTCCGATCGAAATCTGGCTCGCTGGATCTTTTGTTCCGTGCACTCTGATAGGTCGCGGTCGCGGTCGTTTTACGACGGACGTCCGCGTAGTGTGTTCCGAGCTTCATATTGTGCGCTCGGGGATGGTATCCGCCACGTGTATTTATCCCTTGCCTTTAGATTAAAGTGTCTAAAAGGGCCTCTGTGCTGTTGGCTTCGGCCCCACACATGCCTCCCAAAAGTCCGGGACCCCATGGTCCCGAGATATGGTAAGACGTAATAATAATCATTGACATTTTCAACCAATATTTATTTAATTTAAATAACGATAAATAAGTATAAATTACTTCTTGTCTTTCTTAGGAAAACCTTCTTTAGGAACAGCTTGAAACAAACCCTTTTTTGCCATTTCATCTGCCCAATCTTCAAATTCAGAAAGCCTGCAACAAAATACAATTCAAATTATACAATTAATTCTATTTGTTTATTTGAGAAGTTGACATTGATTAACAACGATTGCTGCGTAGACAGAAACGTATGCGTCACTGCACCAAGTGCGTCACAATAAAGGTTTGTGCTCACTGTATGGTATTTTATTTAAATTTACTTTTAATCAGGTTTTATCTTATGTTCTACTTTAACATAATGTTTTACAAATTAGTTAAATACAAGAGAGGATATACAGATCATCCAGTATAAATTTAGTAGCTCCAATCATAGAATACTTATATTTCAAAATGCCGAATTTTAGGTATTTCGTCAATGAGTACGAACCTTAAAAGTATGGAAATGGTTGATTGTACGAAAAGGCCTATTTTAGACATTTAATTGCAAAAATAAATAGTGTTATCTACTATCACAGTGCATAAGTGATAATACAATGAAAATACGTTAATGGTTCTTCTTTCACACTGTGCAGGTATTTATTTTTATATAATTTTTAGCATGGTTTTGGTGATCGATTTATGTTCCGTTATTCTACTTTTGTTGTTAAAATTGTCCCGCTATAAAATATATTGCAAGTAGTAAGTTTATTAAAAATAACAAAAGAGAAAGGTGAAAGTGTCATAATTGAAACAGTTCAGTTGCCTTGACAGTTTGTACCTACTCATAAAAGTTAGGCATTGAATCAAATAGTTTTCAAATTTTTGTAACGCCATCTATTGCCCTAAATGTCACTGAACTAGTCTCACTTCTGTGCCTACATCTCCTAGGGAGTTGTTTATCATGAACCATAACAAGGAGATAGTTGTGATCTAAATGGGTTATTTATTTCATTATAAGTTGTAATTTAATTTAATTTTGACAGTCTGTGTCTATTTAGTGGCATATTGGCATTATAGCGAAGCAAACATTTTAACCACCATAGTCTGATACATAAGACATATACACCATGTTTTTATTGAATTCCGTTAACTTTAAGGGAAGGTTCTTTAGATCAAATACAATTATTTCTGTAAGAAACTAGCATCTTAACTCTTACGGTTACTGAGTTATTAAAGAAATAAAAATAATTACTGAACACGTGTGTGACAGCCTTTACCACTTCCTAATGTTGTTTATTTTGACATGTGCCGTCAGTCACTTGACACTAACTTGAATGTTATCCTTAAGGGTCTCTCACACTGATTAATTCATTTATTATGTATGAAAACGAAGAAAAAATATTTTTGCGAATTTAACTAAAAGTGATACAGGTTGGTTCCTGATAATGAACCTAACAATGTGTTGAATTTAACGGAAAACAAAAAAAAACACGGTGTATAATCTATCAAATCTCGTCAACATGTTTGTTATAAATAAGTCAAGACTTCATACCTGTTTCATACCTGTTGGAAACAAAGCCTGCTCAATGAATCAAAGTGGTCAAAACATAGTAAACCTCCAGAAAACAGAAGTATAGTTTTGATGTTACTGTAGCTAACCATATTTAGGAGAAAATCAGGACTGTTTGTATCTTGGAGAACTGATCATCCCCTTCTTAATGACCTGTATGTATACTTAAATTATTTAGAAACTTTATTTATTTTGTGTGCCACTTTGGCAAAAAAAATGGTCTTCAGAAAATATATGCTGTAATGTTGCTACAGCATATCGTCACTACTTTAAAAAAAACTTGTATCTTCGTCTGTCAATGAAAAGAAAATTGTAGTAAGTATGTATGGAATGCATATAGACTTACTGCGTTGTAACTTTGAGGAACAGCGTGAGATACGTGATTTTTTAAAAGTAGTGACGATATGTTTTATCATACAAAACAAAAGTGCTTTCGAAGTATACATTTTTGACTTCCTATTTATTTATTTAATCAATAAGTAACACAGCATTACAGTTTAAACTCATCATCATAAAGTTATTCTCTTGTCGGTGAAGTATTTTCCTACTTTTTCTATCCTGTGCCAGCTCTTTGACTCTTTGATACGACACGGCCCCTACTTTTTCTTTTATTTGGTCCGTGTAGCTGCATCTGGGCTTTCCTCGACCTCTCTTACGTCCGATCCGTCCCTCCAGAATAGTAATAAAAAAGTGGTTGTGTCGCATCAAATGTCCGATCATTTTTCCGCGTCTATTTTCAATCGTTTTCAGGAACAGTTTAAACAAAGGCACTGTGAAACTACAGAATAAATATGTATTTCATATTTCCTTGAATGCTCATAAAATCTTGTTAAAATTAAAAAATAGAGCCAAGCTTCTAACTCTACATATCCTAACTTCACAAACTCCTTATCCATACTAATATTATAAATGGGCAAGTGTGTGTGTCTGTTTGTTTGTCCGCCTTTACCGCCAAAACGGAGCGATGAAATGTCGTGATTTTTTAAATGGACATAGTTGAAGGGATGGAGAGTGACATAGGCTACTTTTTGTCTCTTTCTAACGCGAGCGAAACCACAGGCAAAAGCTAGTTCAAAATATTTGGCTTGACTATTTAAAATGCATTAATTTGTTGTTATTTTTTTTTTCTGTATCTACGACACATTTCCGAGAGCGCAACTTTTATTTTAGTATGGTTTTTATTTATTTAATATTGCCTTCGGTTAGTGCTATAATTATTCATGAAAGTATTTATTCAATTAAACATATAAATTAGGGTTAATCGTCAAAAAGTTGGGGCTTTTGAAAACAAATAACCCAATCATAAAAAGAATACCCCGTGCTGCACGCATTACTGTTGCACGCAGCCTCACCGAGTGTATAGCTAGGGTTGTTGCTGAAAATTCTTACAAGGCATGGGAAAGTCTACTCACTTTTCCTTACAAAGTTTTACATGCGGATAAATCCTGTAAATTATCACTCACCTCTCAAATAAAAAACAATACATTTATTCCCGACTCGTCTCTTATGCCGCGCGTTCGTAATATTTACACACATCTTCCTGCTAGTTCAGTAGCTTCCAAAGTGAAATCTGTAGAAAATAAACTTTCAGAAGGAAATGTGAGCGGAGCTGCTAGGCTTCTTTTTTCGCACGACGACTTAGCTGCACGTTCACCCGAGATCTATGAAGCTCTGAAGGAAAAACATCCAGTCCCTGACGCTAGTTCCATACTTCCGGATCCCCCGGCACTGATGATCCCTCAGTTGTGGTGTCGGAAGATGCTGTAACATCTGCAATATGGTCTTTTCCCAACGGATCCGCCGGAGGAATGGATGGACTATCACCCCAACACCTGAAGGACCTAACCGCCACGTCATTGGGTGACACGAGTTCTGCCCTAGTTAAACAAATAACGGGTCTTATGAACTTAATGCTATCAGGACTCGTGCACGCCGAGATAGCCCCGCTGCTGTACGGAGCCAACTTAGTTGCTCTCGAAAAAAAAGGTGGTGGTATTCGCCCAATTGCCGTGGGCTGCACGTACAGACGACTGGCCTCAAAGTTGTGTTGCAGGAAGTTCAGCGAGAAGCTGAGACATATATTCAAGCCTCGGCAGTTAGGATTCGGTATAAAAAACGGATGTGAGGCGGCTGTACATGCTGCACGTACGTTTTTAAGTCGCCCGGATTTCGAAGTTTTTGTGAAAATAGACGTGAAAAACGCTTTTAATTCGATCGATCGTGGTGCTCTGCTGGCGGCTGTGAAAAACGATTTGCCGGATATCTACAAATATATGTGGCAATGCTACGGAGCGCCGTCTAAATTGCTATTCGGAGAGTACATCATTTCTTCTAGCATGGGCTGCCAACAAGGGGACCCGCTTGGGCCAGCCATCTTTAGCCTTGTCATTCATCCAATCATATCAAATTTAAAATCAAAATTTAATTTATGGTATTTAGACGATGGGTCACTGGGAGGAGAGGCTTTAACAGTTTTAGAGGATTTAAAATTCATTATAGAGAAGTTTTCAGAAATCGGATTGTCACTTAATCCTGCAAAATGCGAAATCTTTATACCTGACAATCTTCCGAATGACAGGAAAAACGAAATTTTGTGCAATTTTAGTGCAGTTTTGCCGAATATTTCAAGCTGTTCAATCTCAACTCTCACCCTTTTAGGCTCACCAATTTTTAATGAATCTATTGCACCGGTCATTAACCACCATCTAAATTTATTTAACAGTACGTCAGAATTTCTTTTCAAAATTAACCCTCATATGGCGCTGTTTATCATCCGCTTCTGCCTATTTACCCCGAAATTTATGTACTTGCTCCGTAGCTGCGCAATTTGGAAATATCCTTCAATTACTGAGTCCATTGACATTTCCCTTCAGGATACACTATCCAAAGTTTTAAATATATCGTTTGAGGATGGTCAATGGACCCAGGCGGTTCTCCCGATTAAATTTGGTGGTCTTGGAATTCGCACTTCGGCTAGTACCGCTTTACCTGCGTTTCTGTCTTCCGTATACGGCTCCCTGTCTCTCATCGGTGTCATTCTAAACCTTCCACAGATACTCGATGATGAGGTAGCGGGCCTTACGGAGGCCAGAGAAACATGGTGCCAGTCGTGCCCGAGTGCGGACATCCCAGACGCTAGGCACGTTCAGCGTGCTTGGGACGTCCCTCGTTTGGAAGCTGTTCATTCCTCGCTCCTTGAAAATAGTCTGGACGATTTCGAGCGCGCCCGCATCCTGGCGGTTTCGGCCCCCGAGTCGGGCCATTGGTTACAGGCTCTCCCTTCCAAAACAATAGGCACTGTTTTGGACTCGAGCAGCCTAAGAATAGCTATTGGTTTGAGGCTTGGGTGCACAATATGTGTTCCACACACGTGTGCCTGCGGCAAAGGTGTGGATCAGCTGGGTCGCCATGGCCTCTCTTGCGTCAAAAGCGCCGGCCGTATATACCGCCACGGCACCATCAACGATTTAGTTCGTCGCGCGCTTGCTACCGTCTCTGTGCCTTCAATTTTGGAACCAGTGGGTATGGCGAGAGATGACGGCAAGCGTCCCGATGGAGTTACATTGGTGCCGTGGAAGTTAGGGAGAGCCCTGGTGTGGGACGCTACATGCGTTGACACCCTTGCAGGGTCCCACATTGGGGCAACCCGTATCCAGGCCGGTGGTGCGGCTGACCAGGCTCAGGTCCTTAAGCGCCGCAAATACTCGTCCTTGCATAAGGACTACGAGTTTGCGGCGCTCGCGGTGGAGACGCTGGGCCCTTGGTCGGCCAACATGAAGGCCTTTGTAAGAGCTCTGTCGACTCGGCTGGTGGACACCACAAGGGACCCGAGGGCTGGCGCGTATTTCTCGCAACGCATTGCCCTAGCAATACAGCGAGGAAACGCTGCCAGTGTAATTGGCACCATGCCGCAGGCGGAACAGCTGGAGGGGGTGTTTTTTTTATGATTGAGTTGTTGTTTTTTTTTTTATTGTATAAGTTTTTTTTGATATATTTATAGTTTAAGTTAGTTTTAGTTTAATATTTATTATGTTTTAGTGTACTTTGTGTAATACAATATAAAATAAAACAATTAGGGTCAAATTAGCCTACAAATGAAACTAAATTAAATTCAATCCTAGTAATTAAAAAAATTGTCCCATACGATTTTTTCTTATTTTGTTACCATTTTCCGTACATTTACTACACTATGGGGTAACAAAAGAGAAAAGTAACAAAAATGTATGGAAATTCTGGGACACTTTTTGTCTCCCAGTGAGATTGAAAGTACTCGTGATTCTGAGTACAATTGATCTAAAATTCCCTAAAACAATCAAAATTTTTTATTGGCAAAAAAAAAAAGAAATGCTCAGCAAAATGAAAATGAAATGGGCAGCCTTTGCAAAAGGAATGACGCATGAAAAAAAAATATGGAAACGGATTAGGTATGTGGGATTATAATGTCACCCATTGACCGACCGTGAACACAGTAAAGTGTTCGAAATGTTGGGATGTATTGTAAATCCATACTATTATAATATTTTCCCCGCGGCTTCGCACGCGTCAGAAAGAGAAAACGTAGCCTATGTCACTCTCCATACCTTCAACTATCTCCACTTAAAAAATCACGTCAATTCGTCGCGTCGCTTCGTTTGGCCGTGAAAGACGGACAAACACACACACACACACACTTTCCCATTTATAATATTAAGTATATACTTACTTATATAAGTAAGTATATCGTCGTCTAGCACCCATAGCACAAGCTTTGCTTAGTTTGGGGCTAGGTTGATCTGTGTAAGGTGTCAATATAAGTCAAGAAACTTACGCGTAAAATTCCTTATAACGCGCCATGTGCGGCCTCGTATACAGCATGTATACGGTGAAGCCAGCAACAGCGCTCAGCAGGAGCGCCTCAGCCAGCTTTCTCTTCGTCTGGGCCCAGTGCAAACCGCGCATGATGGGCTTGGTCCTGCAGGAGGGCGCCGGCGGGGGCGGCGGGCACACGGCCGGGCACGGCGGCTGCGGCGGCGGCGGGCAGGCCGTCGGGGTACACGGGGTCTTAGCCATTGCTGTACTGCAAACATACATACATACTTGAGCATTTCTTTTTTTTTGCCATTTTTTTTTTAGGGAATTTTAGGTCAATTGTACTCAGAATCACGAGTACTTTCGATCTCACTGGGAGACAGTGTCCCAGAATTTCCATACATTTTTGTTACTTTCCTCTTTTGTTACCCAGCAAAACATGTACGGAAAATGGTATCAAAATAAGAAAAAATCGTATGGGACAATTTTTATAACTACTAGCTAGTGATTCTGAGTAAAAATAGCATAATATTTTTCAAAAATATCACATTTTATAAAAGTGGCAAAACAAAAAGAATTGTTCACTTAGGGTCAGTTGCACCAAACCACCCGTTGCCGAATTTATCGTTCGTATTTTTTTTTGTATAGGAATTTCCATAGACTTCTGCAGACGTCGATGTGTCCGTTAATTGTGGTTGATGCAACTGGTCCTTAAACTGACGCCTGTCGCAATACGGCACATGAAACTGCTTAAGTCTCAGTGCTACTCTTAGCTGTTGAGGAGTTAAAAGAAATCGAAATCTTGATGTCGCTAGCCCATAGTCCACACAGTACAGCTCTCAATCATGCGCGGATCCGGGGGGGGGGGTCATGGGAGTATGACCCTCCCTCCCCCCTGGAGCCTAAGTTGGCCATACAAATAGACCACTCGACCCACCCCTGGGGCCTCGGGCCTTTACCACGTGACCCCCCCCCTGGGGCCCCGGGCCTTTATCACGTGACCCCCTCCTGGGAACGAAGATGGATCCGCGCTTGCTCTCAATCAGGGTAGAGCGGCAGAGCTGTTTAAAAAACTTTTTCACTTAAAAAAATACCATCTGTTTTTTTTACCATGTTGCTTTTTGGCGCCCCTCCTACCATTTGGTGTTTAGAGCGGCCGCTCCACTCGCTCTATCCTTAATCCGGCCCTGGGCCCACACCACAATTAATCCATATCCCAAGGTCGATACCCACAGGAGGAAAAGGGGTGGTGAATTTCTTAACCTGTCAATACACGGGGACCCGAAGATATTTACTGAAATTGAAATGGTCTTCACAAAGTATCATACATTATACAAATAGAACACTCATTCATCTACCCCTGTACCAAATTAGCTAGTTTAGCTACCGAAATGAGACTAGTAAAACTATTTTCTTAAAGGTTGTTTTTTTCTATTACAGATCAATAACAAATGAAAGATGGCGCAAAGTTCACACGGAGGCAGCCACCGCCGCAGTCGGGAGCCCGACCTTCGGTACTCCACCACCGACTGGGAGGCCAAGGAGGCCCTCATCCAACGGGAGCTCGACGAGGCTCGAGCCCGCGCCACGCAGATGGAGAAAACCATGCGCTGGTGGTCAGATTGCACTGCCAACTGGCGGGATAAGTGGAGCAAGGTCCGCAATGAAAGAAACAAGGCAAGAGAAGAAGCGAAACAGCTCAAAACAAAAGTAGATTCCTTAAGCAAAGAGTTATCTATGCTCAAAGCGGAAAAAACTAACCTAGGCCAACAGTTGACTGATGTTATTAAAGACAACGAAAAACTACTAACTATCGGTGAAAGCAGAATAGTCTCCGGTGAACTCACTACTGAAGACGGAGTTGAATTAAGAAGGAAAGGTTATGTCTCCCCGAACGAACCCCGACAAAGAGCATCATTAGACTCACACAAATTCTCTAATGTAGATAACGTTCTCGCTAGCAAACTAAGCGAAATGAGACTGAGATTGGACGAGACTTGTAAAAGTTTGCAGACGGAGAAGGATCAGAAAGCGTTCCTACTAGCTAAAGTAGAAACGTTGACCGCCGAGTTAAATAATATGAAGATGCAAGAAACACATAATGATAGGACGTTGGGATCAACGGATTCTAGTCATAGCGAGGTGGAACGGTTACAGAATGAGTTGCAGGATGAGGTGGCGGCTAAGCAGACGCTGGAGGAGAAGATAGCGGAGATGAGGATGGAGATTGAGAAGCTGAAGTCGGACAACACAATACAGTGGAGTAAGAGGGAGTTGATGGAGACAGAAAATATAGCGATACTGAGGGAGAATAAGAAACTTTATAGTCAGGTATGTGATTCAGTTTTTGGACAATCGGCAATGCGGCATCGCTTCACGGTTAGTATTCCAAAAATACGCACTAAGCGTTTCGCTTCAATAATTCTTTTGCGAACCGCCAAGGAGTGGAATGCCGTCTGTGTTTCCGTACGAGTACAATCCAGGTCTCTTTAAAGCAAGAGTAAATAGGTATCTCGTAGGTAAGCGTGCTCCACCGTAGACCGCATCATCACGTACCATCAGGTGTGATCGTGGTTAAACGTCTACTATTCATACCAAAAAAAAAGTGTCGTTTTAGTAGGGCTACATATTTAATGGAAATTATGGAGTTAATAGAAAAATTTGCCATTAGACAGAATAGTATATTACGATACTAGTGCGAAAAAAAGGAAGTTCGAAACGAGTGGCGATAAATTAAAACACGAGTTACGAATTTCCTTTTAGCACGTGTATCGTACGACGTTTTTCAGTACAGATGGCCCTCCAAAGTTTCGACTTGGCATATAATGAACCACTTCTCGCACTAGTGCGTAAAAAAAACACCATCTGTACTGAAAAGAAATATACCTAATTGTTGCCAAACCTTAGCAAGTCTGAAGGACTCAAGAAAGACGACGCTCATAACTCCAGCTTCTTTAAAAACAACTATGGAATTTATCTAAATTTTGTCGTAAGTAGCATAATTATTATTAATACAGCGAAATACCTCTTTTTTCCAGGTCTGTGAACTAAGAGAGCAGATACACAAACTAAACAGGATCTCAGACGGGAGCGCCTATGGCACCACCTTCGACTACAGACTAGACGACTACCACAGAAAAGGCAGTCCCCGGACCCATGAGAAACGAGACAAATTCAACGAGTACTCCAGGTTAGACCCAAATCTCTATGAAGATGATAAGAAGAATAGCAGTCGCTCACATTCAAGCAATGGTTCTTCGGAGGCCAATTTTCAGAAAACTGAAGACGAGCTAGCCATATTAGAGAAAAATCAGAATTGAATATAGTTTGATAGCCTGCCTTCGATTATAGACTAGAAGACTACCACAGAAGGCAGCCCCCGGTCTCATCTCAGACACTAGAGATCAAATATATGAAAGAGGCGCGTTCCTAGCACACAGTCTAAGCTCGTGTAGGTGAACGCGTACTATGCTTGTATGAGTGAGATATGACAGGTCGACTGTTCGCGTTTTTGACAGGCGGTAACTGTGAGGTAACCGAGAGGAGTGCGCGGCACTTTCAGCGGGGAGCGGAAGTGGCAATACTGTACGATAGTACTCTTTATTATACTGTGACCGCGGGCGTTTTAAATCGACACGAGTTATGAATTTCCTTTTCGCACGTGTATCGACGTTTTTCAGTACAGAAGGCTATCTGAAGTTTCGATCTGATAAGAAATGAACCACTTTGCGCACTAGTGCGGGAAAAAGCACCATCTGTACTGTAATAGTACATTACGATACAAGTGCGTAAAAAAGGAAGTTCGAAACGAGTGGCGATAAATTAAAACACGACCGAAGGGAGTGTTTTAAATCGACACGAGTTACGAATTTCCTTTTCGCACGTGTATCGTACGACGTTTTTCAGTACAGATGACCTTCCGAAGTTTCGACCTGTCATATAATGAACCACTTCTCGCACTAGTGCGTAAAAAAAACACCATTTGTACTGAAAAATTAATTTACCTTTTATTTCCAGACCAGTAGTGGACAGGAACGAAAATGTGTGTCATATTTGACATGTGACGTGAAATTTAAATTTACTTTTTTGTAAGGTGAGGTTGACTGTAAAGGTTTTTTTTATTTAAAAACTGATCAAAAAGTACTATAGTTTGTAGTAGTTTTTTCGCAATATTTGAGAAATATTAGGAACATTTTGTGTTATACCTATATTATATGCTTCTTGTTGATTTTAGTCTCCGCCACACATAAGCGTTTTGATAGCGTAGCGTTAGCGGTGCGCAATGATAGCGGTGTGCCGGACGAACGCTGGTGTACCGGGCTCTCTAGTTCCGCTGGGCGCAACGCCAGCGTTCGTTCGGCACCGCTATCATTGCGCTCCGCCTAACGCTCTCAAAACGCGCTGTGTGGCCGAGCTTTAAAAAAAACATCAAAAATAATTTTAACCCAAATCGACACGTATGTATTTCAGCCCTAAAATATACCTAAACCGTACAATTTCCAATGCATTTATAAGACACAAAGTCACAGATACTCAAATTACTTGCTAAAAATGCATTTAATATTAATACACAACATTTATTAGATGGAAAGAGTGCCAAATAGTTGGTTATAGTATTTTATGCAACAGGCGTTTAAAGGAGGTCAAAAAAGACGAGTGGCGTTGGGTAACAATTTGAGGCGAAGCCGAAAATTGTTATTGAGACGCCACGAGTATTTTTTGACTCAGTTAAACACCGTTGCATACAATACTTTTTCTACGACTATGCACTAGTTTTTAATAGTTTTCTTGAATAACTTTCGTGAAATTCACACTGTTTCCTCTATTTTGACTCAAAGGTTTGCACTGTCAGCTCGGCTGCCCAAAGCCTTCCCGCGCACGCCCGCAGTGTCGTTATAAGGCGTTGCCATGGTTACAGAGCCAAACAATGCGTTTTCAGTTTTTTCGATACTGCGCGCATGCGCGGAAAGCCGGCGGACGCTGGCTTTGGGGAATAGACCTTTATGTAGGGTTTTAAAGATCTGTGCACGACCCTGTAAATGACGAATAACAGTTCGGGAGTAGAAAAAAACTTAAAAGAGATTGAGTGAAGGTGTGTGAATGTTGAGTGAAACTGTCATCCATACTAATATTATAAATGGGAAAGTGTGTGTGTCTGTTTGTTTGGCCGTCTTTCACGGCAAAACGGAGTGACGAATTGACGTGATTTTTTAAGTGGAGATAGTTGAAGGGATGGAGAGTGACATAGGCTACTTTTTGTCTCTTTCTAACGCGAGTGAAGCCGCGGGCAAAAGCTAGGAAGTAATAAAAATAATGAGGAGGCACACTGACATTTTATCCCGCCAGGCGGCGCCTGTGCAAGTGTCTAGGCATGTCACTGTCATTCATATGTGAGGGAGAGAGAAAACATATCATCTTCTCGCTCTCACGTATGGACTAATAGGGTGGCGTTATCTGTCATAACCTTTGAGTGTGCCTCCTCATTGTTCACTTGCACATGTTATAATAAACTAACAAAAGTGTAAAAATATTACAATTACTAAAATAAAAACGCTATAATTAATTCTGCAAAGTGTCACTGACAGATGTATTAAGTTTAAATTTTCGGTTTGACTGTTCATAAAATTAACAATACAGGATGTTTCAACATATGCGTAGGCTTAGTTGTCTTAATGAGGAGGCACACAGATGGCGCCACCCTATTAGTCCATACGTGAGAGCGAGAAGATGATATGTAAAATAAAAATAAATATAAATATTGGGGACACCTTACACAGATCAACTTAGCCCCAAACTAAGCAAAGCTTGTACTATGGGTGCTAAGCGACGATATACATACTTAAATAGATAACTTAGAAGACATATACATAGGAAAACATCCATGACTCTGGAACAAATATCTGTGCTCATCACACAAATAAATGCCCTTACCGGGATTCGAACCCAGGACCGCGGCTTAGCAGGCAGGGTCACTACCGACTGAGCCAGAGTCGTATTTTCTCTCTCACATATGAATGACAGTGACATGCCTATATAGACACTTGCACAGGCGCCGCCTGGCGGAATAAAATGTCAGTGTGCCTCCTCATTGGCACGACGACCGCGACCCGACATTTTCCAGCTTAGTTACTATTTTGAGACATCCTGTATACTTTAACATTCAAAATGTGGCTTTCCGTTAAAGAAGGTTCCCTATATGTGCAATAAATATCGTTTTACCAGAATTTCCATTGAATTTTCACATGAAAAGAACTTTATTGATCTTGAATCAACCCTTTTGAAATGGAAAGCCACAAATAATCGCCTAAGTAGAAGTAGTCCTTATATGTTAGTGATTGTTGACAATTATGATAGTCTAGTACAGTTAGCAACGATTAATGGTAAGGACAGAACTGACTATATGTTTGTGGTGTACCAGTTTGGTACTATAATACTAACCTTCTTCAACCAATTTTCTTCATACTAATGATGCGACTATACCGATGCTTAAAAAACGGCGACGGTACGGAATCGCAGTCACGCGCGGATCCAGCTTCGTGCCCAGGGGGGGGGGGGGGGGGGTCACGTGGTCTATTTGTAAGGTGTCCCCCCCTCTGGATCCGCGCATGATCGCAGTGACGCATCGTATCCGTGCCGTTTTTACCGCACGCTACTTACATCGCTGCTCGAAAAACGGCGACGGTGCGAAAACGCACGACGTGTCCCATACGAAAGTCTCTGCGTTTCCGTACCGTCTGCGTATTTTGAGCAGCGGTGTGGGGAGCAGGCGGTAAAAACGGTACGGATGCGATGCGTCACTGCGATTCCGTACTGTCGCCGGTTTTTACCCCCGACGCAAAAACGACGGGGTGTTATAAGTTTGACGTGTTGTCTGTGGCGTCATAGCTCCCGAACGGATGAATTGATTTAGATTTAGTTTTTTTTTTGTTTGAAAGCTGAGTTAGTCGGGAATGTTCTTAGCCATGTTTCATGAAAATCGGTTCACTATGTCGCGGTCGGGAGTTTTTTTGGTAATAAAAGATTAAGAGATATCTTTAGTTGTAGAACTACACAAATTACCATCCTGGTACACCAAAGTTTTTGATCGAAATGCTAATAGAAGAAATGTGACTATAATACTGGGATTAGGTTATCAAAAGAAATTAACAAAATATACGTAAATAACTATGTATGTGAATCAACTAAGTTCTGTACATTTTCTGTATTTAAATTACTAACTTTTAAATAATTGTAGAGTTAAACTAATCTAGACGTGCTCAAGTAAAAGGTCATATTGTAGCTAACAATAAGGAATACATTGGAAATGTGGCACCTTTTGCATGAGAACGGCACAAATACTCAGTCAATGTTATTTTTTAACCGCCGCCTCAAATCTCTCAAGGAAGGACGGTTCTCAATTGGTCTGTTTTTTTTTTTTTTAATTGTTCCACGATATCTCCGTCGTTACTGGACCGATTTTGAATATTTTTTTTATTGAATGTATTTCTCACATAAAAACATTGACTCATATGTGACTTCCCGTCAGATAAGGGTCCGCTTTAAATGCAATAAGGACCATAATATCGGAATTTCTAATAATGTTCCTTTTCCTTGCACTTGAGTTATAGGGATCCTTGTGCGATGGATCGTCACATATAGTATTATTCTATGAACCCTGATCTTATATAATTTATTGTGCATTTTAAGAATGTTTTAACTCTACAAAGTGTGTTTTAATTTCACATTATTTGTGAACGTAAACTTACGCCGTGGCTTGCGTGAGCCACGGTCGCGCGATGGTCGCGCGACCGTGGCTTGCGTGAGCGACGGTCGCGCGACGGCGATGCGACGCATACGAAATCAAACCTTATCGATATGGAAGTATGAGACGCGACGGCGACGGTCGCGCGACCGTCGCCCACGCAAGACACGGCGTTAGAGTAAAAGTAAAGCGAATAGACGATCTTATTAAATATATTGTGTCGTTTTGTATAAAAAGGTACCATAGAATGATTGTTGGTTACTTAATTTACTCTGTGACTTTTCACTGCAAAATCTTTATGGGCCCTTTCCATCGAGTACGTACCCCAATAGAGCAGAAATGTTATTTAATTTGTTCGAAAACGATTCCGCCAACTCGCAGCTACTCATATCCCCTCTCACTGCGCTCCCATTGGCCGATACAAGGTCAAATAATAGGTGCGATGAGCGCTAGGGATGAGGTAAGGTAGTGCGTAAGTAAGGTTTATCGATAAAGCTATTAACCCCTTACGCGCTTTATGCACCACCGTATGTGCAAGCCCCAAGTCCGTAATATCGCATGCACACAAGGTTGTGCAAAAATCTGTTAGATACAACTTTATAATATATTGGTATAAAAAACGGTATACAAAAAGGGAAAACTATTTCTGGAATTAAAAATGGTATAATAATCAAATTTTATTTATTTACATGTATTAAAAGTAAACATTTTATATAAGAATAATAATGGTATTTAATACGTAGGTATTAAATACCATTATTATTGGTATAACGATGTGTAATATGTACCAGTAATTGTATTTATGCAAAAAAAATGCTGACATGTAAAACTAAGTTTTATAACGGAATAAATATATGAATAAATAAAGAATGTGACATTTTCATGGTAAACGAACCACATTGTCCCTTAAGCACTAGGACGTTCTACTAGGTAATTTGTATAAAAAGTAACGTTATTATCAAATTTCGTTGTACCTTTGTACAATGTGGTACCTTTACCATGTCACAAATCACAAATAATCAATTATTTACACAGTAAATTACTGATTTTTGAAATGAATTAGTTTAGTATAAATTATAAGGACTGCTTTTTTCTCATCATATGTATTTCTTTTGGTAAGGAAAGCCAGCCTTGTATCACATTTTTTTGAAACACATTTAGAGAAATCAATGATATGGTTTGTTTCGTCTGCTTAATATTTGTGCTGATATTCCGGAAATATTTGTTCTTCTACGAAACTACTCAGTGCCAACAAACATTAGTGCAAGATAATTTTCTCGTGTGTTTATTTAAACAGAGTATAAATATAATTATATTCCTTACTCATTCCTTAAATATCGATACACCACTTGATGTTATATATGTTACAACACTAGTGAGACTAGAAAGAGAACGCGTAATGTGGATTGTGTTAAGTGGAAGCAAGAGGTAAAGACACATGCGTCATCGCCTTTCACTTTTATTGTCCAGCTAACTTGAGCCCTGGCAAAATTTAATTTAAAGTAGTTTATAATTTATAATCGTAACTTACCGATGAAAAGTTATTCCGTTTGTTTTGAAATTTGATATTTTACTGTTTCTTCCACACCACCGAATAGAACAGCATGCCATAATGATAATAAAACGTGCACAATAATTTATTTTGTTATCCACAGTGACACGTACGCACAGATCCAATACTGGTTTTGTACTGTTTTGGTGAGAGCGAGCGCTAACATTTATAAGTGATAAAACACATAACCGTATCGCAGTCGGACAGCCCGATATTACCACTCTATAGGGATATGTCCTCGATGGCCCTTTCAAACAGAAATTGACATAAATCAGGCTACTATAATACGCTAAGTCCCTTTTTGTACGAACCGACACAAAAACTTTTCAAGTGTAATACTTTTCTAGCAATAACTTATTTTAGTAAACCTAAGGCCTAATACCAAAATATTTATTTTGTAAATTATTACTTCTTGCCTTTTGTTGACTATATTTTCCGTCAAATGTATTATTAATTATTATTTTATATTTATTACGCCTAAATAATGAAGTTCAAATGAATAAGTGTCCTATATATGAATAAATAATATTTAGCTAATGTGAATAAAGGGAGTTTTATTTTTGCTCGTATCCATTAAAAAAAATAGTTTATTTTATTGAAACACTTAGTCATCCAGCGGGCAATAGTTGAACTAAAATAGTTTGGCAAGTTGACCATAGATGTCGTTAGCATCCACTGAACCACCCCGATTTTATAGAAATCCCTTTAAATTAAAGTAATATACCGCCAGGGAAGGAGGTTCTCTGTGAATATATTATACCACACCTATAATATTCAAAACCGACTGGGAAAGAAGATTTATACTTATTACTTATATAATAACAAGGATTTACATACTTCATACTAAGAATAGTACATACCTCGATTTTTTAGCGCCACCTATTAAATACTATCATAACTACATTGATGATGCCTATATCCATTTTTTTTTTAAATGTGCATTGACGCGATATCATGATATTAAAATAAAGAAACATGTCATTTGTTCTTATAAAAAATAAAAACATGCAAAAATATTTGGGGAAAATATGATTTTGGCCACTTCCAGCCTGCGAAACAGCGCCATCTAGTTTTAAACCTAAAAAGCCCATACATTTCAGCGGTACGCGTATTTTTGTACGGGCTTTGTCTAACTGTCAGTCCCGTATTAAATCGTTCTTGGATAGATCTTATAGGGATACCAGGGATACGAAACCTACTAGTCCTCTAGCGATAGGGCTACTTCACATTCCAGGCCCCGTAGCCGAATGGCATTTCTCCGACGCCAAACGAAAGCGATACGCCGCTGGCTCTGTCGCGCCAATACGCAAGCGCGATAGAGATAGATATCTACTAGCGCTTCGTTTCGTGAGCGATTGTGCCATTCGGCTAGCCACCCAGGGTTAGCTACTTTAGTAGTTCCACTACTCGGTTATAGATGGCGCTAGCAACAATCTTGTTCGATTTTAGTTATTTATTTTTATAATATATTATATTATTGATAGATTTTTAATAACATTGAATCGTGGGAACGAAAGAAAACGCTTAGATAAACGAAACAGTTCAACAAAATGAAATGACAAGATATCATAACAGTTAAACCTTTATTTAACCACTAATCTAAACCCAGTTACATTTGTGTACAATCAACTCAAGGCAGTCCACAATAAAACGCGAAGTATGCTTATAATTATTTAATGTTTATTTCTGATTTATTGACATCTATTGCATCTCCATATTTTTGCGTATGGCAACACCAGGAACCATAGATAACAAAAATGCTCGGCGTAGAGATGCGTGATTATTGCAGTGTGGTAGCTACGTAAAACTAAATTGAATTTAGAGGGGCGTCTTCTCGATAAGTTTGTACCAGTGTCCGCACTCACAGCGGCGGGGCTGGCCCTGAAAAGAAAAAAAAAACATTAGTCTGGTTAAACAAATTTTATTTGGAAAAATCTGCAGTCTGGCTAAAAGGTCTCATAGTCAGGTCTAAGAATTAAAAAAAAAAACGCTTGTCAAAGCGCCGTAATGGGGTCATCCATAAAGTAAGTGTTACATTCACAATTTTTATTACCCCTTCTCTTTTTTTACTCTTTCTTGTCTTCTTTTACCCCTATTTGAGCAGTTGTGGTAGGTTACCAACTTAACCCACCAACTGAGAACTAGTTAACTTTCTTGAGGCTTCACTATAATCATGACAACTCCTTTAACTAATTTACGTGTCAAAAAATTGTACCAGACCTGCGGGCGTAGCACACTAGTTCGAAAAACTTTATCGCATTTACAAATAGTGCGAACAGGACGAGTTGGCAGGCAAGCACGGTCGCGTGTACGTGTATAACGCCAGCACGGGAAGCATGGTCGCGCGATAGACGATAAAATATCAGGCCGTCCCTATCGCACTTATAAATAGTGCGATAGGGACGGCCTGCTATTTTATCACTTATCGCGCGACCATAATTGCCTGCCTGGCCACCGACGCGATAAAGTTTATCCAACTAGTGTGCTACGCCCGCTGACGTTATATCGTTTATCGCGCGACCAGCCGACCTGCCGGCGTATTATGCTTCCAGTTTTATCACTTATCCACGTGGATAAAGCATCCGTCACGCTTTAGCAAGTATGTCAGTGTGAGAGTGACAGATGTCTTATCCACGTGGATAAGTTATAAAATTGGCAGCATGATACGCCGGCTGGAGTCTAGTAAAACGTTGGTACGTAAAACATATCCATCCATCATTTTATCATATACATTTGTAGTAGATATACCAAGCGCGGATCCAGCTTCGTGCCCAGGGGGGGGGGGTCACGTGGTAAAGGCCCGGGGCCCCAGGGGGGGGTCACGTGGTCTATTTGTATGGCCAACTTAGGCTCCAGGGGGGTCATGACCCCCATGACCCCCCCCCTGGATCCGCGCATGAGATATACAGCATGTATCTGAACGAAAAGCCAACACTTAAACCCGATAAAGTTTAGATCATACTGAGCGACTTTTACTAAGGGACCAACCCCGGATTCCCAAAAAAAAAGGCTGTTTCTTATATTTTGGTCGTGTGAAGCTGATTTTTTCTATGGGAGCTTCAATATTTTTTTCGCGATTTCAGTCTTGGTCCCATAGCAGAAATTACTCAGTATGATCTAAACGTAAACGGGTTTAAGTGTTGGCTTTTCGTTCAGATACCTACATGCTGTATATTTGTGTATATTTACCTTATGTATCCAAAGCCAGCTGATAGCTGTGGAGTGTTCTTCGCCTGAAACAACATAAAATAACAATAAGTATTTTCATTACCACTATCTAAACAGGAAATAATACGAGGAACTTTTCAGCTAAGTTTTGTTCGCGATACATCTCAAAATAAACGATTGTTTTTATTATAGATTAAATAAAATAAAGAAACCGATTTATAAAGCCTTTTTTTTACCATGTCGTCATAAAGCCTGACCAGGCAGGCAATCATGGCCGCGCGATAAATGATATAACATCAGGCCGTTCCTTTCGCATTTAGAATAGAAGGCATCATACAATAAATTATTAAAGAACTAATTCTCAGTCATAAAATGTTGCACTGTGCAATGTAATAATTATATGTTTATCAGTTGGTTGTTGACTTTAATTCTTTGCAATAAAGTTCAAGATTTCGTACAAGGAAAACAATATAATGCAAGTTTTCCTTAAGAACAGTAAACAATCAAGTAGTTAAAAAATCATAAAACGTAACTGCAACATAAAATATCTAGAACTAAGAAGCCCAAAGTTAAATCTTATCATTTTTCATGTTTCTTGCATGCACATAATAGGGTTAACTGGTGAAACCCGATAAGTTGTGCAAACTGGTTTTTGAAATTCTAACTACGTGTAACTTCCACAATGTTGTCATTTCAAGGACAAATTATCTCGATTTATCGGGTTTCACCAGTAAACCCTCGAATCTTATACTTTTAAACGAGCAATTCTTGTATATTTATTTATTTATTTATTTATACCGACGATCTCGGAAACCGCTCTAACGATTTCGCTGAAATTTGTTATGTGGGGGTTTTCGGGGGTGAAAAATCGATCTAGCGTAGCCTTAGATCCCAGAAAACGCGAATTTTCGAGTTTTCATGAGTTTTTCTTTCGCGTTAGTAAACGTAAAATATGGTCGTTAATTTCGCCGTGCGCGCATCGATTCCGCTTAGCTCAGTCGTACGAGGTCGGTCTAATGTACGCAGATAGATCGTAGGTGTCAGGGTTTCGAATCCCGGCCAGAAATTAAGTTTTTGTCTTTTTTTTTTGTTTTTGTATTTATAAGAGTTTTTTTTTATCTAAAGACGTGATATATTAAAATAGTCGTAGTTTATTCATTATTTATGCAAAGTTCATGATTGTGAACCCACTTGAATTCTTGTTAAAGGTAAATATTAGGCTATAGCTGCGAACATCATTTCATGGTAGTAAACAAAAGAGATCTGTTTATATAGTGGCTATACTTGTCTCTCAAAAACTTCCTTTCCTTTGTTAGGAATTTTGAACTAATGGGTGAGTGTGGGAGCGCAGGTGGCCTAGCGGTAAGAGCGTGCGACTTTCAATCCGGAGGTCGCGGGTTCGAACCCCGGCTCGCACCAATGAGTTTTTCGGAACTTATGTGCGAAATGTCATTTGATATTTGCCAGTCGCTTTTCGGTGAAGGAAAACATCGTGAGGAAACCGGACTAATTCTAATAAGGCCTAATTATCCTTTGGGTTGGAAGGTCAGATGGCAGTCGCTTTCGTAAAACTAGTGCCTACGCCAAATCTTGGGATTAGTTGTCCCAGCGGACCCCAGGCTCCCATGAGCCGCGGCAAATGCCGGGATAACGCAAGGAGGATGATGATGGGTGAGTGTGGGAGCATCTTAAGGAAAAGAAAACATTGGATGGAGATTCTATTTACATTGGCTATGATGCTGCAGTAGACTCATTTGTTCTCCTAAAAGCAAACTAAGATATTTGTTATTATCATGATAATTATTTTTTCGAACCTTCCTATGTTGGACAAAGTAATTTATTTGCTTTCATGTAGTTGATCACTGTTGATTTTTAACGCCCAACGCAAAAACGACGAGGTGTTATAAGTTTGACGTGTCTGTCTGTCTGTTTGTCTGTCTGTCTGTGTGTGTGTCTGTCTGTGACATCGTAGCTCCCGAACGGATGAACCAATTTAGATTTAGTTTCGGTCACAATCGCTCTACTATGTCGCGGTCGGGAGTTTTTTTAAATTTTAATTTTGTGGTCAGGTTAGGTTATTTCATTGCAATTGAATTTGTGAAAATCAACTCACATATGCATCCAACAATTCTGGCATCGAAGCAGGACGGGACCAGGGTGGGGTTGGCCTTGGTGCCGGCGGCCTTCTTCAGCACCTTCATGTTGAACGGGTCATCGTCTCCGGACTGGATGGCGAGCAGCTCCTTCTTCTCCAGGCCGGTGGCGTGCTCCAGGGGATCAGCCATCACTGGATGAGGAATAGTGGGAGAATGTATAAATATTCATATATTACACTAAAAAAAAAAGAATTAGTCCGTCAGTTAGATTATCAAAGAATTTTATATTTTTTCTTTTCCTTGTAAACGAAAAATGACGATGGTACAGTGCGTTGAAGATTCACGTGCACGCCTAAGTACAATTTGTACTTAGAAGTGACGTCACAAGCCCTCACTCCGGAACTTTGATCCTCTATATCTTTGTATTTTTTCATTAGTTAGAAAAAGCGAAAAATATGTGTTCAGTATTTTTGGACGATCTAACTGACTGACTAAACAGAATGCCATTTTTTTATGTAGTCGTCATCCCTATTACCTATTATAGTGTGCACAACTGCACACAGTTACATTTCAAAGTTAGTTAATGTATCATATCATCATTATAAGGCTGACATCATCACTCTTGATTAATGGAGCTTATTTACTCTTTTATTACTTTTATAATAGATTTTCTATTTAATTTACGTATTGTCTGGTCACAAGCGAAACCACAGAATATTAAAAGTACAAGTACAGAAGGCTCACTCTCAACAACCTGTCAACGGACTGCATGGGACATTAAGTTCTATTGCGCAGCGTGAAGGTTGTCAAACTTTATGGGCCGCGAACTCGCGGCCGTCGAAATGTACGGAGAAAAAACGTGGAGTGAGCCGCCCCTGGCGAAACTCACTACTAATTAATTAACCTTTAATCGGATAGACAGGTGGTCAAAAATAATGAAATTTGAACTAATCAAATTGTATGATAGAGTCTAAATGGTAGTGGGATATAAATATTCTCCTTATTTGATCAAGGGTTGAAACTGATTTTAACGAAAATCTATTTTAAATGGATATTGATATGGTTACTCCATAGTAAATAGCCATTTATGAACTTAACCTTCTGCCACTGAGACATGTACTTTAATATCAACATTATATGGGTGAAAAGGTGTCTGAGGGACGTCACATCAGAGGGTTAAGATAAGTTTTGATCATCATTCATATGATGGTTTCTGCAGCTTAAAAGATAATAATGTAGGTAATTCTTAATTTTTATGAAGGGAATGGAAAATACTGGCTAATTGAGGTACAAATGTAAAGTTAGATGCACAGAGAAAGGTCTATTTTTGTTTGGTTTCTTTCTCCAGAAGCAAATTATGGAATTACCTGAAAACCCGACAAACCATCCTACACACAGTATGTACCCCAATTAATAAAGTTTGCCAGCTGGTTGCCAGGAGGATACATGTTTTTAATCAAAAATAATATTATTTTGAATGGTGGGTCGCACAAGGTTAAAGTTAATAAGGTAGATTGTTGTTTAAATAAAAACATAAGCCATATGATTGATTTTGATTACAGAGGTCATGTTTGAAGGTCATCAATGTCAAAACAACAGGTTTTGTTTAACCCTTGAATACATGACCTTGACAAAGATTTATTTAAATTTGAATTTTGACATGCTGTCAATAGAGTCAAAAATAGATGATGCATATATACATCACTATGCATTTAAGGGTTAAGCTCATGTTATTATTTATTCTTGAGAAATTGTGACCTAAATGTGTATTATTTAGTAGTGAATAAATAAAGCTACATAAATACACCAGCTTTATACCATAAAATATTCAATGAAAACATTAAAAAAACCTTGAAAAACAAAAAAGTTATGGCTTTGTTCAGTGTTTGGTATGTTTGAAATAGTTCTTATATTGGTGACATATACAATATTTTGAATGTAAATAATTATGTTTAAATATAATAAAATACAAATTAATTAGGTAGAGTACAGGACCAAACTTTAAAAGACAACATAACCTATATGTTATGTTATGTAGAAAAGTGAGAAAAATGAATCAATTAGTTTATTATTATTTGCATAATAAGGATAAGCACATAAGGAACACTTAAATATTGACCAAAGATTATGTGTTATCAGTCCAGGTTTGATTTGCTAGGCAGGGATTTGCCTTTTTAAGGACCTGAATAGATAAATAAAGATTATTATCCTAAGAAGATAAGATGTAACATGTAACCTATAAAACAAAGTCGATTTAAAACTAAACACAGTTATACAGTACTTGAAAGAAGGTAGAATGAATCAAATTTCATTTTCAATATATTAAATTAATTATATTTTTAAAAGTAATTTAAACTACAGGAAAATCAATAATTATACAATGTGATTTATTGACGTTCTGTAAAACGTTGGAACAGCACTGTCCATAATAAGGTGGGTTTTTATAAGGTGCATTTATATATTTGGAAAATAATACTTTCTATGGGGATTTGTCATATTTTTAGGGTGATTTTGACATTACGTAACTCAGTTTTGACAAGTGAGGTTGGGGCTCATACGGAACATTTGGAAAGTACTTACTTTTGTCGGCATATCCTCGACGGGCGGAGTTCAAGAGAACACCTTTAAGCGCATTTCCGCGAATAATTTGTCTACACAAAGAAGCCATTTTGCTATTTCCACTAGACCTCGCACGATGGCAAGTGGAAGAAAATTTTTTACGTGCTCGATAGTGCTGTAAAAACCGGTAATTGACTTTACCGGTATAGTCCGGTTTTTAATGGCCTTGTAATTTTATTGGTAGCGTCCTGGTATTTTTTTTTAAATTGAGATATTATATGTATAATAAAAAGGCTTCAAACTTTATAATTTAGTAATAGATATAAATAACAATATTTTATAGGTAACAAGTTAGAACAATAACTTCCATTATTTATTTACTACTGAAATGGTTGGTGGTAAGGTAGGTCAAGCAAATATAGTCACTAAAAAAGGCGGCAAATTTGAAAAATATAGGGCTCACCGGCTCATTGTTTTCATAAAGGCCATAAAGCGCGTGCCTTCGTAAACCTAGCCGTTCGCGGAATCATCAACGAACGGTCAGCTCGAAACAGGAAAAAAAAACTCATATCAACGAAGTGTTTATTTAATTATAATTATAAAAAACATGATCTACAATAATTCAAAAAGTGCTTCTTATTTACTTATTTGTTGTCCTAAATATAGAACAATCCATTTTAGTTCCATTAGATGTCACATTATTAACAAACTTTCTTCTATTATTCATGAAAGTTCAAGCAGATTAGAATCGAAATATATTATTGCTTATGATAGTTATGATATATTGTCTGCTACGTAATTTATGAAAGTTTTTCTCTGAGTTATAAGGCCATAGAAGAGCTGAAACATAAAAAAAATATATATAGCGCGCAGTAAATTGACTAAACTAGCTGTCCAAATTGTGCTATACAAAGTACCTAAAGCGTCATTAGTATAAACAAAATTCTGAAAGTTATTTTGTATGGAGTTATCTTTATTTTCCTTGCTAGTAGGTATTATATTATCAGTATTTAAACAATTATTTGGTAATTGGTAGGTACGGAAGAAAGTGTCATATTACTTACTGCTAATATAAATTTTATCTTGTTACGTATCTTCCTAATTTTATTAGAAGTCAAGACTAAAGAAGAGACGACGCCATGACTAAATCAGTTTCTAGTTCTGCCACTTCTTTGAATGAAGCAACCTTTAAATGAGTTCAATCGTACATCTATTTCACCATCTTCAAGCTGAAACAAGTGAAACAGACAAAATGATTCAAACATTTAAATACAATAAAGATCAGTGCAAAAAGGCAAGGGATCTTAGAATAGGTACGAAGAATCCGATAAATTTCTTCTCTTCACACATACTCAAGCTTCATACAGTTGGTACGTCTACGTATCGTACCCTATTTGTTTTTATTTATATATATATTTTACCTAAAAACCTTTCATTTGTGACGAAAAATATGGATTATAATATTAAGTAGGTACCATTATGCATTCATAAAAAATATTAGTCACAGGTTTTGGTTTTGTAGCGTGTAATATAAATAGGTACATTACCGGATCAGTTTGATAAAGTTCCCTGTAACACGAAGGGGAAACACACTCCCTCACACAACGCGTTCGGGCAAGGCCGGTCATGTGGCTACAGGCGCTGCTCTGCTCACAAGCAGTTTCGAATTCCCGAAAAGTCATTTCCTGCAATTAGAAAAATATCAACCGTAAATACAAAATACCTATTTACAGTGATACATATTGACGTAAAATAACTATGAAATGTTGACGCTTAAAATAACAGTTCAAATTTCACACTGTTATTAAGCAAAAATCAGTGCAGAATTATTTACCTATAAAAAAGAAATATTCACTTACGTTTTTAGGAGAATCTTTGTACTGGTATTCTTTAAACGTGAAAGTAACAGGAGTTTGCTCAGCAACACTTTTACAAATCCCATAAAATCCTATAAAAAGGTACCATCCAAGTAACACAGATATGCGGTACATTTTGTCGGCAAGTGTCCTATACAAGCTAACCTTTAGCAAAAAATCAATAACTTTTGAAACCTGTTGCTTCTAATGCAGCGTTCAATTTTTAATTTTGGTACTAGTATATTTATTACTACTAACATATTTTGATGCCATAAAAATATAAAGGATTCCTTCGTTTATTAAAATTAATATTTTAAATAAACGTAGAATTAATCGCAAAAAAATTTTGTCCACGGTAAATTATCGGTTTTATTTCGATTACGCACATCACTACTACTTTCAGCAACCGTTCAAATACTAATTACAATATATTTTTATCTAAAAGAACACTCAAAATATATTTCATCCGATATATATACTATGAGTTCGAGCCAAAATAATAATATAACTTAATATTGTGGGTATATATATTTGCTTCTTATTTTCACTTTTATTTACGTTACTTATAACTTACAATTACAATATTTACTTCATTTCATTAAAGGCTGTATTTGAACGATCGTTATGTGTTGCTTGTAAATAAAATTTAGTAATGGTAGAATCTTTTGAAAACAGTTAAAACGTTTAATGTAACATAAAATCAGAGGTTTCTGCCAAGCAGACTTCTTATTTACAATATATTATAAATTTAAGATGTTTATGACAAGTGACAGTATTTTTATCAACATGAGTTACACATTTTACACATTCTATTATGTGACCAATGTTGCCATATCGTTTATTTATTTTCGTATTTCTACACATTGTTTCTTCTACATCGCATATCTATAATCTGATCTGTCACGTAATTACGAAATGAGCGTAATAAAATAAAGCGAAAGGTTTCTTATTAGATTTCGAACTATTGCGAATTTCCGTGTGTGTTTGAACTGCGTATCCTTTAAATTGTAGTTTTATTTCGTGCAAAAGACTTTCAGTGTATTGTGTTAAAGAAAAAGACCTTTGAATGTGTTTCTCAGTGGACAAACCATTTTTTAGGACCACCAATATCGGATATTGTAAGTATTTCGTTAATTTTGTGGCTTAGTATATATTTTTCAATATTATCTTTATATATTACAGTTCGGTAGACTATGCTGGAGCTATCTTTTTGCTACTACAACATACTTTATGGAATCCTGCATGTAATCAGATTTTCTGATAAACGAAGTCTATTTGTTTCTGATTAGGGCTCATAATAATTAACAAAGTCGCATTTTTGCCAGGAAATTTATCATGTGTGTTCCACAGTATGACTAGACCAGGTATCATATAGATAATACAAATAGACAATCAGATGTTAAGTCCTACAAAATTTCGTTTGCACATTAGTCTATTCTATTTGCAGATAAGGTCTTATCTACTGAACTTAATGTATATTTTAGTTAATAGTTTGGTAGAGTGTTGCATCAGACAGTAAATATAAATAATTTTTTGAAATATTTTTTTTCATGGAATAAATTTTTTTTGGTATTTGAAATTTGTTTCTTGCCAGTCAACCATTGGGTTTAATCAGTCTAGGGTTGCTATTTTTTGCCTCAATGGAACATATCGTCACTACTTTTAAAAAATCTTGTATCTCATGCTGTTCCTCAAAGTTAAAACGCAGTAAGTCTATATGCATTCCATACATACTTACTACAATTTTCTTTTCATTGACAGACGAAGATACAAGTTTTTTTAAAAGTAGTGACGATATCTCTGTACGAAGTTTGATCTCCTAGTGACCCCGGCATGAAGACAATTGTAATGCGACAAACTGGATTTCATATATGTATAATTAGGTTTTAGTCGCATTTACAATGATAATTATGTCTAAAATCATGAAAATTTTTATTGGTATGTCCCAGAGTTGAACTATAAGTTGGTTCACTGACAGTTTTAGAACTACTAAACTTCTATCACTACAAGAAATTTGTTTATAAATAGTCATGCTGATGTAATGGTCTGTGCTATGTATGAAATGACCTACAAGAGTCTATTTATGAAATAAAATAAAAATAAAATGAGTATCTTATACAAAAGGGAAGTAAAAATCAAGTGCAAATACTTTTTATTTATTTCACAAGAACGGTTTACACTAATTATCCTTGCTATAAAAGTACTGCATTGCAACATTACTTTAAAATAATTGCTTGCTTATTCATTTTAGTTTTTCGTGATTTTGTAGTTCATTGCTGAGTGACTATGATAAGCCCATAAAGAGTTCTCGGTGAAATGGGCCCAAAGTTTAGCAGTTGAAGCATACATAACAGTCTGACAAATGTATTATACATTTTTTTGACTGTTAGGTATATTAGTAGGGATATTGTGCCACCCCTGGGTTCCTCAACATATAGTTTGGCAACCCTAAACTACTTTTTTCCACTGGCTTCGCTACACGTCATAGCATGTCAGAATTTCGTCACAATATTCCAGTTAGTCATACTGTAGGCAGATAAATAGATAGCTTCAATTATACATTTCGCCATACAAATTTTATATTTATAAAAACTAGCGATAACAGAGTAAACAGATTATAAAAACAAAACAAATAATTCACATCTTCACATTCATTAGTTGAAGCTGGGTGTACGATACCGTACATTTAAATATACAAATAAGTGGGTAGATATAGAACTTTTAGTTGTAACGTTAACCCCGATCGAACCAGTGTGGAAAGTGGAATAAATCTGTAAATTTTATGTTGGCGTTTTCCTAAAACTATCCCTGCGCCCAACATATGGTATGGCTGCTTCATTATCAAAACCCAACAGTTTCGCTGCAGGTTTAAATTTGTGATGCACATGCTGATGTGGTGACTCGAATTTCAGCAGTGCATATCCTTGTTCTAAGCCAACCGAGTATCATGTAGCTTCAATTATAATGCTCACTAACCATATTACTTTATTACCATAAAGTCCAAAGTCCATACAGTTAACAATTGTATACGTAAAATACGTATGTATAAACGATAAACGCTCAGGTACAATGTCAATAAGATGGCAATATTTGTTACGTTGCATGATAAAGGTACCATATGACGATATGTCCACTCTGTTATTTAACAACACTTAGGCTCCCCACAGACAGTCTTAAAAATTCATAATCTTAAAAAAAATTTGTATGGAAATTGACAGTTCAACTGACACTGACATCTGTCAGTGTCAGTTTGAACTGTCAATTTGCATACAAATTTTTTTTAAGATTATGAATTTTTAAGACTGTCTGTGGGGAGCCTTAATGTGGTACTTAAGGCTCGTCTAGACTACTTAAAAAAAAAAATTATGGCCTGGATCCAAGTCCTTTGAGCCAATTGTCTAGACTACAAATTTTTCGCTAATATGATCATGTTAGATGGTGTACACGCAGATTTGAAATTGACTCGCCTCCTTCGCTACTTTTCGACAAACTATTTTTTAAACCTTTTTTATGTGCTTGCTTGAGTTTTTGATAAAATGACTTACCATTTTTCGTTTTTATTTACCAATTTACCAACAATTATTGTACCTACAAAACAGGTACAAAAGCAATATGATTGTCTTTAAATTGTCCAATCAACACCATCATTACAACTTCTTTGATATAAAAACAGAGGTAACTTTGTGCTGTAGTTTTTTCCTTCAATTATTCACATTGACTCTGTTACCAACCAGTGTTATTCCAATTGCAAAGAGAACAAAGTGAAAATCGTCTCACGTACAGTACAGTCATGTGTAAAAATATGGGTGTACACATCTTACTCAAAAATATGCCCCATGGCATCTTAGGCCCTTCCCACATCTAGCGTCTCGCGAGCGTAGCGTCGGGCTAACTGTATGGCAAAGCCCGACGCCGCGTCGGCGCGGGGCCCTAGTTCGGTGTAATAAAAGCGTAGCCGTAGTACCATATTTAATGAGACGATTTTTTTCGATACATATTTTTGCACTTGACTGTACCGAAAGGACACTTCCCACAAAGCCGAAGTTTTTAGTTTTCAGGGTCGAATCATGTTGTCTCTTTCTAATGCATGGCAGTATTCCTTTCGACTATTTATGGTTGTCGAAAATCACGTAGATATCTAATCTGTGGTATCACACGTAAAGGGATGTCAAGTTGTACCAGTAAAGCTAGGAACATACTACGCGGACGTCCGTCGTAAAACGACCGCGACCGCGACCGAACAGTGTGCACGGAACAAAATATCCAGCGAGCCAGATTTCGAACGGACGTCCATGCGCTCAAGGCCACGTCCACGTCCGTCGACCGATAGTTTGCACGGTGTTGTGTATTTCCATTGTCCAAATTCCCGTCCGCGGTCGATTCACGACGGACGTCCGCGTAGTGTGTTCCTAGCTTAAAGCTAGGAACATACTACGCGGACGTCCGTCGTAAATCGACCGCGACCGCGACCGATCAGTGTGCACGGAACAAAACATCCAGCGAGCCAGATTTCGATCGGACGTCCATGCGCTCAAGGCCACGTCCACGTCCGTCGACCGATAGTTTGCACGGTTATGTGTAATTTCATTGTCCAGATTCCCGTCCGCGGTCGATTTACGACGGACGTCCGCGTAGTATGTTCCTAGCTTAATACGCGAGCCCAACGTTGCCGGAAACGCCCGAACGAGTTCGACCCCAATAGGTCAAATAAAATAGGTCGGATTCAGCATCAACTCGCTAGCTCTCTGCAGGCAATGTCAATACTCTGTCAGTGCAAGCTCAGTGCAAGCGTACTGAAAATCCTAAACATGCCTTTCTAGAAAAATCTACCTTAATTCCTTAGCTATCAAACGCGTATTTCTTTGACTTATGGCTGGTACTGTGTTACCGTTTATAGAACGATGGATTAAGAGCTTTAAAGAAGTACTTTTAGTGTTTGGTTCAGGTTGGTAGGAAAGGCTGTGTGCTATGTTGCAATGACATAGTCGTTTGGTTTTTGCTATTATGTTTGAAATTGGCATTTGTTATGTTATGACTGCTAATAATTGCGGACGGCGGTTGTATTGTATTAAATTTTACCTTTATTTTTTGTAAAGCGACTGTGGTCAAGTAGTTCTGAAATCGTACTTAGCGCGGGTTCGAATCCGGGGGACCGATTTTTGAAACTCACACACAGACAAACAGACACGTCGTTTTTGCGTCGGGAGTTAAAAAAAACGCTACGCCATTTACAAATTCAAAATTGAAAATGTTTTGTTTTCTTAATCTATGTACTGCATCGTTACGGCATAATGCTAATGGTTATTTGTTATACAGGGGTGCAAAGTTGTATTTTAATGCCGAGTGTGGAATTGAAAAACGAGCAAGTGAAAGGATTCTATAGTTGAACCACGAGCAAAGCGAGTGGTTCGAGAATAGAATCCTGAACTTGCGAGTTTTTCAACACACGAGAAATAAAATACATTTGCACCCGTGTGCATATTATACATTTGCACGCAAAAAATCTCGTTTATCACTGCTTCCAGTAGTTTCACAGGTGGTAAATCATCTTCATCACTAGATTCACCCACTTTTATCAATTTTATACCAGAAGATTTAGCTAATTTAAAGGTCAAATTACTTTGTCCACTAGTGGATAAAATGCGTTTTTTTACCCGCTGGCATATAAAACACGTGTTTCCGAGCTAGTGAGGGGAGAAATCTTTTAAAACGTGACTGTCCCGAAATAATCCGGTAGCATATAAATATTATAAATGTGCTGATAATACCCAACCCTATAACTATTTCGTTATCTTATTATTTTCACTTTATCTACTGTTATCGTTATCGCGACATTTTTCCTAGTTAGTTTCTTTGCGTCAGTGATTAATGCATCATTTTTATTGCATATTATTTTTTATAAGTTTGATTAACTTTTGTGGTTTGTCAGGATCGTAGTAAATGGAAATCCGTGATCTCTGCCTACCCCTTTTTGAAACAGGCGTGATTATATGTATGTATTAACTTTTTTCTAACGATTATAGAATAAGTATAACGAAAGTCTGTGTGGTGACGGGTTAAGAGCCTGTGTGGTGACGGGTTAAGAATTTCACCACCCCCTTTCTTCTCGTGGGTGTCGTAGAAGGCGACTATGGGATATGGGTTAAATTGTGGCGTAGGCGAGAGGCTGGCAACCTGTCACTGCAATGTCACAGTTTCGTTTTCTTTCAACTTTCAACCCCTTATTTGCCAAGAGTGGCACTGAAGCTTTAGTAGTTTCATGTGTTCTGCCTACCCCTTTATGGGATACAGGCGTGATTGTATGTATGTATGTATAACGAAAGTATAGTGTGTGTGTGAATTGAGTGAGCACCTTCCGAAAATAAAAAAAAATATGCTGATCATTTAGTAAAAGTTCTAAAACAATTGTAAAACGAATCTCTGAATTTGTAAAAAGATAAATCAAAAGATACAGCCATTAACATGTGCTCACTCAGTTCTCACAAACTACCAACGAAAACAGTGAATATATTCATTTAACATATAATATTTATATACTAACATTTAGTAAAAAATAGGCCAACCTACCTCTATAAATATTAGATCACCTAGTGACGTATTAAATTTTTTACAAATAGTTTCTTATGCTCACTCAATCCACACACTTTTGAAAAGCCGAATTTTGATGAAAAACATAAGATTTAGACCGCTATTATATGTGTATAGTTTAGTAAAAGTGAAATGGGAATTTGTAAAATACAAAACGAACCACTAACGTGTCAGGTTTTTTTATAATAAATTTTTGTAAGTGCTCACTCAGTCCACACGTTTTGAGAAAGTTAAAAATGTAAATATCTTACGATTTGTAGCACCTAAGACACTCGAAAGTACTTCAACATTTAGTAAAAATTTTTACTAAATATCCACCATCTAATATTTTATATTCGTTGTCTGGTTTTAAAGATATTCAGACATAACTTTTCTCATACAAATGTATCAAGTAGGGTGACCACACTATGTCGGCTCCTGATTTTCCCCACCTTCCCATTGTCATATTGAGATTGGGGAGTTTTTTCAATTTTGATAATAGTTCACCGGATTTGTAAGTGGGAGCGAGAAAAGAATAACTATTTCTCGCTCCCACTTACAAATCCGGAACGCTCATCTGTTAGCGCGATTAGATTACCAGGTTCTGGTTTCTTACTAGTGAAGTATTATATTCTTTGTTTCTTACCAATTATCATTCATGTCCTTTTTAATGCATGCATGTCGATATGGTTATTATCCTGACGTCGATAAAAATTATACAATACACATCATCACTAGGCCAAGAACATAACCTAAAAACAGTTTGCAGATGGATAATTAATATGGTATTAGATTAATATTATCAAAATTGAACGAACGAAACTCCCCAATCTCAATATGACAATGGGAAGGTGGGGAAAATCAGGAGCCGACATAGTGTAGTCACCCTACTTGATACATTTGTATGAGAAAAGTTATGTCTGAATATCTTTAAAACCAGACAACGAATATAAAATATTAGATGGTGGATATTTAGTAAAAATTTTTACTAAATGTTGAAGTACTTTCGAGTGTCTTAGGTGCTACAAATCGTAAGATATTTACATTTTAAACTTTCTCAAAACGTGTGGACTGAGTGAGCACTTACAAAAATTTATTATAAAAAAACCTGACACGTTAGTGGTTCGTTTTGTATTTTACAAATTCCCATTTCACTTTTACTAAACTATACACATATAATAGCGGTCTAAATCTTATGTTTTTCATCAAAATTCGGCTTTTCAAAAGTGTGTGGATTGAGTGAGCATAAGAAACTATTTGTAAAAAATTTAATACGTCACTAGGTGATCTAATATTTATAGAGGTAGGTTGGCCTATTTTTTACTAAATGTTAGTATATAAATATTATATGTTAAATGAATATATTCACTGTTTTCGTTGGTAGTTTGTGAGAACTGAGTGAGCACATGTTAATGGCTGTATCTTTTGATTTATCTTTTTACAAATTCAGAGATTCGTTTTACAATTGTTTTAGAACTTTTACTAAATGATCAGCATATTTTTTTTTATTTTCGGAAGGTGCTCACTCAATCCACACACACACAAAGTATAGACAAAAACTAAACTTTGTCTCACAGGACTCACAGGTCACCGAGCACTGTAAATAAATAAATAATAAATAAATAAATATTATAGGACATTCTTACACAGATTGATTGAGGCCCACGGTAAGCTCAAGAAGGCTTGTGTTATAGGTACTCAGACAACGATATATATGTATAATATATAAATACTTATATACATACTTAGAAAACATCCATGACTCAGGAACAAATCTGTGCTCATCACACAAATAAATGCCCTTACCGGGATTCGAACCCGGGACCGCGGCGCAGCAGGCAGGGCCACTACCGACTGAGCCAGACCGGTCGTCAAAACTGTAGTACTTACTTTATCAACACTAACAGCCTAGTCAAGCACGGTGTATGAGATTATTCTGTTTTAGTATTCTATTGTATTGTTAAATACCTCCTAATAACATTATAGGCGCTTTGGTACCACACTGTAAGCTTATGATTGTAATTGAATAAATAAATATAAATTAAATATAAATATAGGAAGTCCAAGGGGGGGGGGGGGGGGTCGAGTCAAATGGGCCATTCAGAATTTTCAGCGTAGCGACCCCAATTTATTCCTTACCATTAGTATGAATATAAAGACGCTTAACGCGTCGCGATAGGTTTGGGGAGGGCCTAAGGTAGTCTAAATTGTCAAAAACTGATGTAGAGATTGTCGAGGCCAAGATTTATGTAAACCTATGTACTTACATTGTTTATCTTTAATTTATTTAATATATGCCGTTGCTTGAAGTTTGTTTTGCCAATGCTCCGCAGCGACATATTGACCCCTCTGACCCTATTTAACTCTATTTACCCTGTTTTCAAGTACATCAACCATCTAGAAACTAAAAAAAGTTTACCTCAACTTGCCTTGTCGGCGAGGTCAGATATATCGGAGCGGCCGGGGCGCGCAAAATATCTATACACGGGTTATCGCCTTGACCTTGAGGGGCGTGTTCAGATATTTGTGACCACCTTGAACGCTCCGGCACATCTTGGATATTCGCTATCAAATATACGAAAGAGGCGCGTTACTACGCACACATTTCTATGTTCGTGTAGGTGAACGCGTAACATGCTTGTGTAAGTGAGATATGACAGGCCGACTGTTCGCGTTCTTGACAGGCGGTAACTGTGAGGTAACCGAGAGCGGGTGGGCGGCACTTTCAGCGGGGAGCGGGAGTGGCGATACCTACTGTACGATAGTAGTAGTAGTAGTAACTCTTTATTGTACAAAAACACATAAAAAAAAAAGCATACATTGAGATGTGAAGTACAAAGGCGAACTTATCCCTTTGAGGGATCTCTTCCAGTTAACCTTTGAGTAAATGAGAGAGAAAACTTGAACAGGGTAACAAATTCCGCAATTTGTACAACATGGTACCATAAAGACAATGGGCAAATAATATATAAATAATTAATAAATAAATAAATACACATACAGTAATAGGATAAACCTAACTATATCACACAAAAAGGAATGTGAAAGATACACTAAAGAGTTGACAAGGAACACAAAATATATATAAAGCAACAAGGCAAATTAGTCAGATAACCATAGCTTCTTCAACCTCTCCTTGAGCGACGCGACCGATTGTGCCTGCCTAAACGAGACGGGCAGTTCATTCCCTAGTACTCTTTATTATACTGTGGCTCCGGTATATCTGATGTAATGTGATGAAGTGTATCTTCTAGAAATGTATTACGACTTATGTTTGAATATTTTATTCTTATAAGGGTTAAAGATCAGCTTGATTAAGGTAGGTTAATTAATAATGTTAGGTTAATTTACTGATAACACGGGTGACGCAGTTTTTTAACCGACTTCTTTACTGAAAATGAAGCAGAAGGTTATATATTCGGGTTCATTTTATGTATGTTACCTGATTACTCCGAGACCCGTGGTTCGATTTCAATGATTCTTTTTTTTTTGTTTCAATAGGAGCTACCTCCAAGGTGGTCCAATATTAATCTGGAGATGTTCTGATGATAGGATCCATGAAGAGTTGAGAGAACTCCTCAAATTTCAAAGGCACATGTATGGTTATTTCGGTGTTTTCTTATTGACAAACTTGAGCAGTTTCTCTCGAAAACGAGCATTTTCATAAAGTGGACCTGATGATGATGATTGTTTTGGTGATAATGATGATGATTTCTTAAACAATACCCGTGGTCCAATTTCAATTATTAATCTGGAGATGTTCTGATGATAGGATCCATAAAGAGTTGAGTTGAGAGAACTCCTCAAATTTCAAAGGCAGAATGTATGGTGATTTCCGTGTTTTCTTATTGACAAACATGAGCAGTTTCTCTCGAAAACGAGCATTTTCATAAAGTGGACCTGATGATGATGATTGTTTTGGTGATAATGATGATGATTTCTTAAACAATACCCGTGGTCCGATTTCAATTATTAATCTGGAGATGTTCTGATGATAGGATCCATAAAGAGTTGAGTTTAGAGAACTCCTCAAATTTCAAAGGCAGAATGTATGGTGATTTCCGTGTTTTCTTATTGACAAACATGAGCAGTTTCTCTCGAAAACGAGCATTTTCATAAAGTGGACCTGATGATGATGATTGTTTTGGTGATAATGATGATGATTTCTTAAACAATACCCGTGGTCCGATTTCAATTATTAATCTGGAGATGTTCTGATGATAGGATCCATAAAGAGTTGAGTTTAGAGAACTCCTCAAATTTCAAAGGCAGAATGTATGGTGATTTCCGTGTTTTCTTATTGACAAACATGAGCAGTTTCTCTCGAAAACGAGCATTTTCATAAAGTGGACCTGATGATGATGATTGTTTTGGTGATAATGATGATGATTTCTTAAACAATACCCGTGGTCCGATTTCAATTATTAATCTGGAGATGTTCTGATGATAGGATCCATAAAGAGTTGAGTTGAGAGAACTCCTCAAATTTCAAAGGCAGAATGTATGGTGATTTCCGTGTTTTCTTATTGACAAACATGAGCAGTTTCTCTCGAAAACGAGCATTTTCATAAAGTGGACCTGATGATGATGATTGTTTTGGTGATAATGATGATGATTTCTTAAACAATACCCGTGGTCCGATTTCAATTATTAATCTGGAGATGTTCTGATGATAGGATCCATAAAGAGTTGAGTTGAGAGAACTCCTCAAATTTCAAAGGCAGAATGTATGGTGATTTCCGTGTTTTCTTATTGACAAACATGAGCAGTTTCTCTCGAAAACGAGCATTTTCATAAAGTGGACCTGATGATGATGATTGTTTTGGTGATAATGATGATGATTTCTTAAACAATACCCGTGGTCCGATTTCAATTATTAATCTGGAGATGTTCTGATGATAGGATCCATAAAGAGTTGAGTTGAGAGAACTCCTCAAATTTCAAAGGCAGAATGTATGGTGATTTCCGTGTTTTCTTATTGACAAACTTGAGCAGCCTGATGATGATGATTGTTTTGGTTATAATGATGATGATTTCTTAAATAATACCCGTGGTCCGTTTTTTTTTTTTTTATGGGATAGGAGGCAAACGAGCAGACAGGTCGCCTGATGGTAAGCGATCACCGCCGCCCATGGACACCCGAAACACCAGAGGTGTTGGAGGTGCGTTGCCGGCCTTTAAGATGGGTGTACGCTCTTTTCTTGAAGATTTGAAGGTCGTATCGATTTCAATAATTCTTTTTTTGTTTGAAAGGAGCTACCTCCAAGGTGGTCCCATATTAATCTGGAGCTGTTCTTATATTAATTTGATGATGAGATCCATGAAGAGTTGAGGGAACTCCTCAATTTTTGGTGAATGGTTTCGCACATGTATGGTGATTTCGGCGTTTTCATAACTAACCAGCTCTTTCATAAAGTGAACCTCATGATGATGATTGTTCTTTTTGAAGTCGGCTGTATTTTTTTTAAAGTTTTTATCGTATAAACAGTACGAATTGCGTCCAATCGGTGCACTGCGAGTTCGAAGTATCGAACTAATAGATTGGTAATAATTAATTTGCTGGTCACCTACCTACCGACTACTTATTAATTAATTAAAAATTTACTGCACAAATCAGAAAAAATGTACAAACGGCGGACTTAGTGCCTAATAATGGCACTTTCTACCAGTCAACCATCGAGCCAGAGACAAATAACAATGGTGCACGGAAAATTAAAACGGGCAATGATTAATTGATTAGAAACAATTCATCTATTTAATCAGAATATGTTTTAGTGAAGAAATCCATACTAATATTATAAATGGGAAAGTGTGTGTGTCTATTTGTTTGTCCGTCTTTCACGGCCAAACGGAGCGACGAATTGACGTGATTTTTTAAGTGAAGATAGTTGAAGGGATGGAGAGTGACATAGGCTACTTTTAGTCTCTTTCTAACGCGTGCGAAGCCGCGGGCAAAAGCTAGTTATATATATTTTTGTAATGAGTGCTACTAGATCTTTCAAACGGTCAAATGCACAGAATTTTATAAGATTGCATGCTTTTTTATTGCGAATTTAGTCTTTCAATGTCCAAAAAATAGCGCTAACTGGCGAGCAAACGCCGAATAATCTTAGCTAGTACTGGATATAATTTTCGTTGAACAAAACAATCTTCATTTGTTATGGCCTGTATTGCGAAATGCAAGCTGGGGCATTGAACCTGACCGGTTCATTCAAGGATACATAACGGTGGCGAAACGTCAAGCTGTTACCCGACTACGGGTAACTAGGGTAAACGGGTCTTCATCATCCTCCTTTCGTTATCCCGGCATTTGCCACGGCTCATGGGAGCCTGGGGTCCGTTTTGACAACTAATTCCAAGGTTTGGCGTAGGCACTAGTTTTTACGAAAGCGCTGCCGTCTGACCTTCCAACCCGAAGGGTAAACTAGACCTTACTGGAATTAGTCCGGTTTCCTCACGATGTTTTCCTTCACTGAAAAACGACTGGCAAATATCAAATGACGCGCGAATAGCGCTGGTGGGAAGGGGTTCGTTATTCAATTCGTGGATATCAAACGCATCCACGTAGCGCAACTCTGGTCAACCGCGGATCCAGCTTCGTGCCCAGGGGGGGGTCACGTGGTAAAGGCCCAGGCCCCCCCGGGGGGGGGGGGGGGGTCACGTGGTCTATTTGTATGGCCAGCCTAGGCTCCAGGGGGTCTGGCTCCCCCCCTGGATCCGCGCATGACTCTGGTGGAAAGGAAAGGCACCCTTAAGAGTTACCAGACTCTGATCATCTAATTATTAGTGCGCCAGGTGGCAACGGCAAAAGTTATTGGGCGCACTTTTAACTTCTGACAGGTCACTGAATACTGATAGTTAGTGGTCCCCTTTAGCACAGTATGATAAAGAGTACTATCGTACAGTATGGCCACTCCCGCTCCCCGCTGAAAGTGCCGCCCACCCCCTCTCGGTTACCTCACAGTTACCGCCTGTCAAAAACACGAACAGTCGACCTGTCATATTTCACTCATACAAGCATAATATACGCGTTCACCTACATGAGCATAGACTGTGTGCTAGGAACGCGCCTCTTTCATATATTTGATCGCCAGTGTCCGAGGTGGGCCTTTAGACAAGTTATGTTTTCAATAAACTGGTGACATGTCATTTTAGTTTTAGGCCTCCTGTCACAACATGGCCTGTCCTCCCACAATATAGCCATGTCATCCACCCATAAGCCAACGGGTGTCAGACGGTTTCTTCATACAAAAATGGCTACCAATCTGTTAATGCCTAGCAAACAGAAGCCTTCATTATGCTACTAATTATGACGATTAAAAATAATTAAATATATTAAGATATTAATAATTTATCTAATCGCCTGATGGCTGCATAACTGAAATGACCTTTGATGTTGAAATCGTAATGTGTAGAACGTAGAACACAGCTCTCTAGATTTTGGGACCTCCCCACACCTGTCGAGCGCAAAACAAAGTCAAACAATATCACCAAAAGTGCATCTAGGGAAAAGATAAAATAAATACCTTACATGTAAATTGGTAGAATTGTACATTGTGGTGCTGGTGTCTACATGAACATTAGGCCTGATTTAGACTGCGTGCGAACTCGCATGCCATTTTAGTTACATTGTGGGCTGTTGAGGTTAGATTAATTTTGCACAGCCATCAAATACCGCAATGTAATAAAACTCGTAAGCGAGTTCTCGTACCGTCTAAATGGGGCCTTAGTCTATTACATGAGGGAATAGCGGTGCTGGGGAATTAAAGGTAACTTTTTTCAGACTTTCGCTCTTATATTGATTTAAACTAACACGATCTTCACTCATATAATTAAATTAAAACGGGACTTAATCGCGTAAAACTAACGTTTTATATTTAACACGACGTTTCGGACATGACATTACGTCCGCATTTGCAAGAGTCAGGACCGAACCACTGGATTGAACTGCATAATCCCAAAGTCCTTTCAACTGAACGTCTTTACTATAGCAGGAAAGTACGTGAAGCGATTGAAATCAGGAAAAATCGTAATTTCAATCAAAATGAAGGGCAAGGGATTTCATCTTCGTGGAATCCAGTGATTAGCAAGTGTAAACGTGAGAAAACTTCCCGTCTCATACCATCGGATGTCGTGAGTGTTGTATGTAGGCAGAGTGGCAACCCTAGCGTAAAAGTGACTGATGACAATCAAGTGCGGGTAGTTCGAAAAACTCGTACAGCTAGAAGATGTTGATACAACTCCCAGCCAGTCTACCCGTGACCACGGACGTAATGTCATGTCCGAAACGTCGGGTTAAATATAAAACGTAAGTTTTACGCGATTAAGTCCCGTTTTAATTTAATAATATTTCGCTCTTATCTTGCATACCTGCATTACCTACACTAAACCTCGGCGGTCTATATCTGAATTGTCTAAGAATACCCCTTACCCACAACGCGCCTCTAGTTATAGTTAGGCCCTATTTTAAACAAAATAAGGACACGAATATTTACAACGCATATGATAAATGATAACATTGATAACCTTTTTTATTCAATCCTTGTGCGCTGCCATTGCTCCGCAGAACAAAGGAATAAATACATATCGTTTTGATAAAATGATTCGCGACGTATCGAATCGGTAGTCACGCCCCAACACTCGTCACAGGTTATCGTATCACATGTTTGTGGACATCACTAGCGCGCGCGCGTTCGATATTCAAATATTGTTCTCATTACGCGCGAATTTTTTTTTGGAATTTATGGCTTGGTTACGAGACTTTATTTTTTTTTAAAGTGTGCAAGTAGTGTTGTTATAGGTAATAGGTATTCAAAGTTTATTTAGTGATATAAAATATTGTCTTATTTGTCTTTGTGATCTGTGTTAGTTTTGTAAATTGAGTGGTAGTGCTTGGAAATATTTGGCATTCTCTTGTGGATTTTTGCCAAAGTGACGCGACAGGAATTGAGTTTTTCACGGATATGTCTCTATATTTATACAGTAAGTCAAAAAATCTGTATTTACTTCCTTAATTAGAGTAATTAATACTTGTTCGTTGACACTGAAAACTACTAGAACATACAGTGATAAGAGAAACTCGTACCTCTTACATATCAGCAACACATGTAAGCGTCATATGAATTTACCCGCTGCGCTACTATTTTATTTTATCCTCTTATTTTGGTACGACACTCCTAAATAATATAGAATTTGACATTTTACAATAATACAAATAACATATCGTGAGGAGTCGAGCAGACGTCCTTACCAAATGTACCAATTTAAAGGAATATGTAAAGTCCCCAACCCAATTTGAACCAGCGTGGGGATTCCAATTGGTTGACTGTACCTATAGACCATAGGTACAGTACAGTCAACCAATTGGAACAGCCTAGGCTAAAGTCGCCGTCAATAGAAATTGCGAACAATGTAAACAAATCAAGCCAATGTAATATCCGTATTCTAGCACTCTTTGATTGTTTTAGGATCATCATGTGATGCACATTGATTAAATAACACAGTGTTTAGCCAGTATTTGACGAGTTAGAAAGGAAATTAAACACAGTTCCAAATTTTGACTACAGGTTTGTTTACATTGTTCGCAATTTCTATTGACGGCGACTTTACAACCATGTCAAAATAACAAACAGTAAGAGATTTATTACAATCTGATTTATAACGTCACTATGACATAGTTATACTGTGGTCTAGGGTTCCAATTGGTTGACTGTAGGTTACTCTGACCTGCAGCGCGAAAAAAGACCGGTCTAGGAAGCTCACAAACCTTTCCTCTTTCATAAATATGTCATTTTGAAACAAAACAGTTACTGAAATATCGTCACTAGGTCACTACTTTGAAAAAATCTCGTATCTCACGCTGCTCCTCAAAGTAAAAACGCAGTAAGTCTATATGCATTCCATACATACTTACTACAATTATCGTGACCTTGTGTTATGTACTTATTATTTGTGTTTACTTATAGTTTTTGTCAATCAGGCGATACTTCCATATGAAATTGATCTTATGCATAACTGACAACTTTTTACAACAACAAAGACAAAGTTACGAATATTTCTTTCGGTAGCCACACATAGTGCTATTTTATAGCATTAGTGCGAGAAGTGGTTCATTATGTGCCTATGTCGAAACTTCAGAGGGCCATATCTACTGAAAGACGTCGTACGATACACGTGCGAAGAGGAAATTCGTAACTCGTGTCGATTTAAAACACTCTTCGGTCGTGTTTTAATTTATCGCCACTCGTTCCGATCTTCCTCTTTTCCGCACTGTATCGTAATGTGCTATTTTAAATGGCCTATACCTATTCTTTAAAGCAAGCTCTTAAATCATTGGGAAGAATGCCAATGTTCCCAAGACTGAAATCGATGCTCGGTGCATGTGCACTTGCCTTTGCTACAATATTGCCTTTTCAACTGCATTATATTATATGCAACTTGTGCTTATACGATACAGTACAGTTTCGAACTGATTTTTGTACTGTACAAGCAATAACTTAAAGTTTCTTTCAACGGGGCAATTTAAGATATTTAAGAATAGTGTAGTAGTTAAATATTTAATTACCATATATATAAATATTTATATTTAGTTGATATGAATGTTGTTGTAATACAGACATTGGTTTATCCACATAAATAATCATTACACATTTTTCAAAATGTGTTCTAAACTTTGATGTTAATCTTTTTTTTTAAAGATCAAGGCGAGACTTTTTGAAATTTTATCTCAAAACAACGCATAATTTTCTATACTAAGAAAAACTGCATTCATAGTTAAAAAAACCGGCCAAGAGCGTGTCGGGCCACGCTCAGTGTAGGGTTCCGTAGTTTTTCGTATTTTTCTCAAAAACTACTGAACCTATCAAGTTTAAAACAATTTTCCTATAAAGTCTTTATAAAGTTCTACTTTTGTGATTTTTTTCATATTTTTTAAACATATGGTTCAAAAGTTAGAGGGGGGGGACGCACTTTTTTTTCCTTTAGGAGCGATAATTTCCGAAAATATTAATATTATCAAAAAACGATCTTAGTAAACCCTTATTCATTTTTAAATACCTATCCAACAATATATAACACGTTGGGGTTCGATTGAAAAAAAATATCAGCCCCCACTTTACATGTAGGGGGGGTACCCTAATAAAACATTTTTTTCCATTTCTTATTTTTGCACTTTGTTGGCGTGATTGATACACATATTGGTACCAAATTTCAGCTTTCTAGTACTTACGGTTACTGAGATTATCCGCGGACGGACGGACGGACGGACGGACAGACAGACAGACATGGCGAAACTATAAGGGTTCCTAGTTGACTACGGAACCCTAAAAAGAAAGATGGTAATAAGCCCTTTTGAAAAGGGTTTACTGACGATTCGCCGAAAAACGTTTCCCAAAGTTTCACATCCCAAACTATTATTCCCAAATTATCATTTCCCAAATAAACGTTTGTTTTAATACCCAAAATCTATAGATATTGTTTTTTTTATGTCAAATACTACAGAAGACAATCATTTATTGTACCAAATTCGATATGAGTCTAGTAGCCTATTGGCAGAAATCAGAACAGAGAATATGTACTTGCTAAATCTCTAGAAAAAAACTTCACGAGGCCATGCGCTTGGCGAGGAAGTAGGAACACATGCCTATGGAGGGATCTAGTCTTTAACAGAACGACAATGATGTCATGATCCTCAGCATTGAGGGAACGACTGAAGAAGAAGAAGAAGAAAAGACAACAGGCCCCGTAGCCGAATAGCATTTCCACGACGCGAAACGAAAACGAAACGCCGCGAAAGGTAGTCTGGCTCTATCACGCCAATACGCACGCGCGATAGAGATAGATATCTACGAGCGCGTTTCGTGATCGTTTCGTGAGCGTTTGTGTCATTCGGCTACGTACTCAGATAAGTCTAAAAATAAAACCGCCTTCAAAAATAAGCGCGTTACAAAACACGGAGAAACTAAAAAGCAAAAAATAATAAACCTTTGAATTCAGATTTCTTATCGTATTGCAATAATCTAAACATCCAAATTATAAAAAAATCAATTATTTTTGTAGTTGGTACCAGACCTGTTCGTCGCCTTGCTATTGCCTGTTTGCCCCACCCAACCATACACAGGTTTTTTATTTTTTGCTTTTTAGTTTCTCCGTGTTTTGTAACGCGCTTATTTTTGAAGGCGGTTTTATTTTTTGTTAAAAAGTTAATTTATTTGTTGATTTTTAGTGGTTCCTAGTGATATTATATGTATCAGTCCGAATATATGTACAGTAGTGAAAGAATTATCCTTTAACTCCTAACCATTGAGGAGTTGACCTTCCAACATCAGCTCAGCCACATAAAATTACTACCGTCAGGCGTAAATACTGGTGTACCTTTGAAAAATACACCAAAAACATTACATGTGCCTATAACATTTGAAGAGTTCCCTCGATTTCTCCAAGATCCCATCATCAGACCCTGACTTGGTGCCAATGGGACCATCTCGGGGTTATACCCGTTCGATCAAAAAAAAAATTTTGAAAATCGGTCCACAATTCTCGGAGATATCGAGTAACATACATACAAAAAAAAAACAAAAAAAAAATCTGTCGAATTGAGAACCTCCTCCTTTTTTGAAGTCGATAAAAACAATTTACGTTTTGTCGTAAGGATCATCATTCCCTGCGTAAGGTATAATAAATCATGGCATTCATGGCAGAGAATATTCTTATGGTAGAGTGTACAGTTCAAAAACATAAGTTATTAATTAATTCATTATAAACTAAACTTCTGTGCGATATACGTTTTGATCTCGTTTTAAATTTGATACGTAATTTTCAGAACGCTGAGTCATATATGCTTTGCTTCGCTTTGCATTTCAGTGCGTAGGTGTTTTTTCATCACACCCGCACTTTAAATGTGCTATTGCACGCAGGCGGAGCGTGAGTTAAATAGAAAAATCGTTCTCCCAAGGGAATAATGAAATTTCTTGTACCGTACCTAACTTTTTTTTACATCTATTCACATATTTTTTACATCTATTTACATATTTTTTACATTGCGAGTGTGATGAAAAACATTGTGTGTAACTCGGGGAGTATGAATATTACTAACTCGAGTCTTTAAATCGCTCCGGCAAGCCGTCGCGATTTAACTTACTCTCGTTAGTAATATTCAACTTCCTCCCCTTGTTGCACAATGTATTATTATATCGTAAATAATAATGTTATCTCGGTGTAATGACTCTAGAACACGCCCTAGATATGTCTGCGTAATAATATATGTTTATAACTAAAGTCCTGTATCTACCACATAATTCATATACAGCGTGTAACAATAATAGGAGTATGATTCGTTTTTGGCCATATGGAACAAGAAACATCAATGGAACATATCAATGCTGAAAATGAAAATGAAAATGAAATATTTATTTTTCAAGTAGGCATATTACAATGCGCATATGAACGTCAAATAAAGCTACGCCGGCTCTAACCCTACGCCTCAGCCTCGAGAAGATTTCAGTCCCCCCTCAGTTGGGAGGGGGGTATCCACTATGGGACCGGCAAGAAACTCGGCGGGCAACTTCTTTTCAAAACATTACATCTTATAATTAACATGCATTAAATAACAACATACAATTTAACATGCAAAAGTATTCATCAAAGAATATGAACAGACTAGGTACTCTATGGAAATCAATTTCAATAAATTATATTATTGCTTAATAATACGTCGTTCTTCTTCAGAGAAAACATATCAAATTGTCATAGAAGAAAAAGATAATATGAATCTCAATATCATTAAATATGTAATTTACCTACACAACATAAAATATAAAATATTTGATGTGCTTTCTTATCTGAACTGTGTCCTCTATACATAATACAATTATTTTAATTGCTATTCGTTTTTTGTAGTTTCTGGTTCGGGCCATGCATGTTTGTCTGTCAAATAGTCCTCGACTCTGTAATAAGCCTTTAACATCAATGATTTTTTTAAGTAGTTCTTAAGAGCTGGGAGGGGTAATCTCAAAGCAGTGTCAGGTAACTTATTATAAAAATGAATGCATTGCCCAACAAATGACTTCTGTACTTTACGGACACGAAACTTCTTTATGGCAAGCTTATTTTTGTTTCTAGTGTTATAATTATGGATATCAGAATTCTTAGTGAAACAGTCTAAATTCTTAACAACATAAATTATACTATCATAAATGTATTGGGAAGCTACAGTTAAGATATTAATTTCTTTGAAGAGTTCTCTTACTGATTCACGTGTTCCTAAGTTGTAAATAGAACGAATGGCTCTCTTTTGTAATACAAAGATAGTCTGTATGTCAGCTGCTTTGCCCCAAACCAGAATACCGTATGACATTACACTGTGAAAATAACTATGTACCTATTACTTCAATCAATGGTGTAGTGTACACTGTACACTCTCATCAATTAATTTACGTTTTCCCCTCACTAGCACGGAAACACGTGTTTTGTCCTTTAATACCAGCTGGTAAAAACGCATTTTATCCACTAGTGGATAAAGTAATTTGACCTTGAATAGAGGCTAATTTTCTGCTTTAAAATTGATAAAAGTGGGTTAATCTAGTGATGAAGATGTTTTACCACCTGTGGTACTACTGGAAGCAGTGATAAACGCGTTTTTTGCGTTGTAGTTTCCTCGCTATAGTGAGGGGAAAAGTTTTGTGTTACACTCGGGTGCAAATGTATTTTACTTCTCGTGTGTCAAAAAACTCGCAAGTTCAGGATTTTATTCTCGAATCACTCGCTTCGCTCGTGGTTCAACTATAGAATCCTTTCACTTGCTCGTTTTTCAGTTCCACACTCGGCGTTAAAATACAACTTTGCACCCTTGTATAACAATAGTACATTTCGATACAAGTGCGAAAAAGAGGAAGTTCGAAACGACAAATAGGAGGTAGGGCATAGCGAATGATATTCCGCTTTGTGTGGTAGGGCACAGCACAGCGGATATTGTCTCGCTCGAATCTAGAGCAGAGCCCAACTGGGGTAGTACCTCCGCCTTACAGAAGACCGCAGCCAAATAGCACTAGACCCTACTCATAGTGTTGTGTTCCTGTCGGTGAGTAAGGCTGCCAGAGCTCAACGAGGGTGCGGTGTGCTGATGACGGGAGGACTTACGGAACTAACTTGTTCCGTTTATTGTCCTTTGAGTCGTCGGCAACCCGAACCCTCCTTAGAACTTGTACACTCCTTTTTACTGTATACTTAACACAGCAAAAGGGAATGTACAAGTTTCTAATGGGGTGGCAACGCGCATTTGACACTGTTTGAGTTGCAGGCGTCCATAGGTTACGGTGACCGCTTTACATCAGGCGGGCCGTATACTTGTTTGCCACCGACGTAGTATAAAAAAAAAAAAAACGAGTGGCGATAAATTAAAACACGACCGAAGGGAGTGTTTTAAATCGACACGAGTTACGAATTTCCTTTTCGCACGTGTATCGAACGACGTTTTTCAGTACAGATGGACCTCCGAAGTTTCGACCTGACATATAATGAACCACTTCTCGCACTAGTGCGTAAAAAAAATACCATCTGTACTGAAAATAACTATTTCTGGCCATATGGAACAAGAAACATCAATGGAACATATCAATGCTGATTTAAGTACCTATTTCAATCAATGGTGTAGTGTACACTATACACTCATTCATCAATTTATTTACTTTTATATTGGCACGTGACACACGTGTGTGTGGGAAACACATCTCAAGCCTATAATAATATGTTAGGGCCCATTTACATGGAGAACACGCATACGATTTTATATTGCTTACTGTTGAGATTATACATTTCAACAACAACAAATCAATCAAATACTTGTATACGAGTTCTGCACCGTGTAAATAGGCACCTAATCTTCGATAGCCGAAAAATAACACCAATAACCTAACCACAAAATTAAAATTTTGAAAAAAAAAAACCCCTGACATAGCGGACCGATTTTTATGAAACATGGCTAAGAACACTCCCCGACTAGCTCAGCTTTCAAAAAAAAAACTAAATCTAAATCGGTTTATCCGTTCGGGAACTACGGCTACGATGCCACAGACAGACACACATACAGGCAGACAGACAGACAAAAAGACAGACAGACAGACACGTCAAACATATAACATCCCGTCGTTTTTCCGTCGGGGGTTAAAAACAGACAATTAAGGAAACAACCACTCACAATAAATGTGACATAAGGTTAGCATTAGGAGTATTGGGACCTTCCAAATTAGATCGTGTAAGACATTTTGTGTTGTGTTTGTCTTTGTTATACAAAATATTAGCAGTTAGCACAGTCAACTAGAAGTTGTGCCACAGCACTGCGACATTCGGAAATTTTGTGCCAAAATCCTAACAGTTAGGTTGTGAATTTGGCAAGAATTCTGGCTCGTTTTGGCAATCTTCAGCATCTAAGATTAGTTGAGAATATTTTGAAGGTGATTTAAACAGGTGCGGTTATTGTCGTATCGCATTTGGTCACGTGAATCGTGATAATCGATACTAATATTATAAATGGGAAAGTGTGTGTGTCTGTTTGTTTGTCCGTCTTTCACAGCCAAACGGAGCGACGAATTGACGTGATTTTTTAAGTGGAGATAGTTGAAAGGATGGAGAGTGACATAGGCTACTTTTTGTCTCTTTCTAACGCGTGCGAAGCCGCGGCCAAAAGCTAGTAAAATATAATCTGTTAGGTGTTATTCGTTGATTAGCTACGTCACGCTTGATTTTTTTTTCGACTTGCACAAATTGTCATGTATTTGTATACAATACACATAAGCATTACCGCATCACTTAAACTTATTTTGCACAAAATATAGACAACAATGTACAAATGACGGATTTAATGGCATACTTTTTTTTAACTAGCCTCTTTTGTATCCTACTGCTGGGCAAAGGCCTCCCCTCGCTCTCTCCACTCGACCCTGTTGTTCGGCATTTTGACACCATTTTGGGTAGAATGCGTCCATCAGGTCGTCCCGCCCTCTCCTTTTTGGCATACTCAGTCACTCTAGTCAACCATAAGGCTAAACAGAGATACAAACAAATTGGCGCAGAGAGAAAACAAAAGGCGATGAAATAGTAAAGCAAACTAACTATGTATGAACTACAAATTAAAGCGAAAATGGGTAACCATAAGCACAGTATAATAAAGAGTACTATCGTACAGTATGGCCACTTCCGCTCCCCGCTGAAAGCGCCGCCCACCCCCTCTCGGTTACCTCACAGTTACCGCCTGTCAAAAACGCGAACAGTCAACCTGTCATATCTCACTCATACAAGCATGGTACGCGTTCACCTACACGAGCTTAGAATGTGTGTTAAGAACGCGCCTCTTTCATATATTTGATCGCCAGTGTCCGAGATGTGCCATGAGTGTACACGAATTATAGCCCTGCTGGAATATCGGCCTGTCAGGCTGCGTTTTCATTTAGTGTTCTGAGCAGTTCTGCAGAGCTTCTGAGCGAGCATTAGTTCTATAACGAATGTTCGCTTCGCTCAGAACTAGGGCTTCCAATACCGGGATCCCGGTATCTCGGGATCCCGGGATCCCGCCCTTTTTTGGGCACATTTCAATACCGGTATTTAATTTAGTAATACCGGGATCCCGGTATTTTTAGTAACTAACAAATTATGCCAAATGAACGTGAATTACTCATCAAAAACGTTAAATTTCTACATCATAATGGTCGCTACACGCGTAAATCTTGCTTCTTGGTCTCGTTTTTCAATTTGACACATTCTCTGTTTGGTGTCTTTACAATATTTGTATGAAAAGCATTCATTGAGGAAGGCCTGCCGCGAACCTTTTTTGACACATTTGTCTCACTTGTGAATTCGCACGTAGGTGTGACAAGAAAGCAACACGTCAAACGTAGTTGCAATAGGCCACAGACCTGTAAACAAATCGCCTTGATGCATCTATATAATAACTTTCCAAAAGATTGGTTAATGCATACGAACTAACGTATAACGTAGCTACACTGGCTATTCTATGGTTTACTGTGCGTGTGCGTTGAACTCTAGCGCAAAACTTTGCAGTAATATTCCCTATAGTAACGAAATTGGGAAATCTGAAGTATCAAAATCAAGAAAATTACTTTTCTAATCCGTAAATTAAGTGTTCCTATTCCGCGAAGTAATCTTCTTGATTTTGATTATCATGGATTTCCGCAATGTAATGTGTGATTCCATATCATATTTCTTAATGTGATTTATAATCAAATAATCTATGTCGGACAATTTAACTCCTTTGGCTAATTGTTCAATGATTTGGTGGATTTATTTTATTAGTGCTTTAGCGCCCCTAGCGCCACGAAAAGCAAAAATAACAACTAAATTGTACCACAGATATTGATTGAAAAAAAAATCAAAATAGTTTATGATATGTTACAATATTACTTATAGTTAAACACTGCTAAATATTTAAAATATGGATGTTGCCTGTAACACCTGCACAAGACTATGCCTGAATCGATTGATGATCGACTTTACCTGGATTGCCAGTTAAAATGATTATAATGTGTTCCCAAGAAAAAAAACATCTCATGTTCTAGTTTCAAAAGTCAACGATAAAACTGTAGAGTGTGTATAATCGAGAAATGCTCTTAATGCTTGTTATTTAATAAAGTGATATTATAGTTAAATCTACAGTACAATTACACCATTAACACTGACTATAAAATGTAAAAGATTACCTACTGAACTACAAGGTTCTATTCCGCACGAGCCTAAAGAGAACGATTTGGCAGAAAACATGGTTTGCTATAACCGCGTCTTCTTGCGAAATGTCCGATCTTGCGGCGATATCTAACTAACAGAAACAACTGAGTAGAGATCTGGCGCTCTTTCCCGTTTGCTTTTATACTGCATCTTCAGTCCCACTCATAACAAAAATAAAGAGCACGGGGCGTAGCCTTTTGAACTATGTATACTTGTAATCAACCTTACTCGTACAGCAGAATGGATTTACCCTGGTTTGAAGTTAAAAGACACACTTGAAAACAGTAGAAGTTGAACCGACTTGGCCACATAAGTTTGCGATCTGTTTTGGGTTGAAATCGAAACTTATGAAATTCGAAATGTATTCGATTTGACCCATCACTAAGTCGTATTGGCAAGATTTCGCTGTAGTGTAGTGTAGTTTTGTGTGGTAACACGCATGAAAAATAACAAACGAGATTTGGAATTTTCAAAAATTTGTTATTTTAAGCAAATTACTAGGATTTTATAATTTCCCGATTTCAATACCGGGATCCCGGGATCCCGGTATTGAAACCGCCAATACCGGACTGAATACCGGTATTGGATAAGGTCCGGTATTTGGAAGCCCTACTCAGAACTGTTAAGAACACTAAGTGAAAACACATCAGCTTCAGTTAAAATAAAAGCAAAAAGTGACGACGCCGAACCACTGACGGGCTCTTGTCCGGCAAACTCAGACGACTCGGTCATCGGCCCCTATGGGGCGATCTACAGTATCTATACACAGGCGTATGACGCGGAACGGACGCCAGCGCCGCGCCGCCCGAGTGTAATTTAACTAATTAAAAAAAAGTCTCAGTACATTTTGTATAGGGAAGACGTAAGACGCGCCGCCTAGAGGCACGGTGGCGTGCGTCGCCTGTGTGTCGGTTGCCCCTATGACAGCTTGGGATAAACGTGGCCGTATAGTTATCGTCCAGCGAACTGGCTGTAGCCTCTAGTCTAGAATGTGCTCCGATAAAAGTATACCGACTTTGACCCTATCTGACACTCTTCTTATGACAACTGTACACGGTATCATAACATTGAACTGGTGAGATCTGGCACTAGGTCGATAGGCCATGTTTCCCTTGACTTGTAGTCAATTACCTATTGGGAATGAATGTAGATAAGAATATGGAGCGCGCAAATTTAAACATGCTTTCTAAAATATATATTTATCTTAATTAAATAAATATTATTAAAGTTAAATAGTAACTTTATAAAGTCTACAGTAAAGTGTGCTGTGAAATTTAAGAAAAAATGCTGTATCCTGGCCCCCTCTACTGTCGTCTGGCTTATGAAACACTACTATGGGGTTGGCAATTTGATAGTTATATTTAATATTTTCACAGTTTTAACTCAAAATTGATTTCACGTTTATATTTCCAACTGTTCGTCAATCTTCTGAAGGCTTGTTTCAAGAATTTTACACATTTTGATACGAGAGAAGAAAGGTTAGATCCATCCGTAAAATACTTGCACCCAGTTCTCAAAACTCCTATCACCCTCACGGCTACCACAGTATAACCTCAACAATAGTGACACTTCCCATTTTGCATATTTACCGGCACGTGTTCCGGAAAGCGAGTCGGAAAGGATAAGTTTTCTGTCCTTGAGCTCAATGGGGCGGCGTGTGCACCGCATAAATCTTTTTTAATTTACTGCGCGGATAGTTTAACAAGTACAACAATGTGGCAAATAGTGTTTTTTATTGTCAGTTAACGTTTATAGCTATATTACTGTATCTAGTCATTATTATCTTTGGGCATTTTCGGCTCAATTCGGCTCGGCATTGCTACTGAGCAATTATTAGGGTTGACACAGCATCCATTTGCATTTCAAAAATATTTGGCGAACATAGTACCTATGCGTAATTCAGAATTTTTGGAAGTGTCACCCAACTTATTTATGGTGAAAAATAATACTTATAGATAATCATTTTGAAGTGGAACTGAATGTGTCAAAGTTCCTATTTTTTTACTTGTTTGGCAATTTTGGCATTTCCATATTCCATAATACTTTTTTCCATTTTTGTTCCAGAATGTTAAGTTAGTTTTCAGATGGTTAATTCAGCGTGGCCATTACATGTTAAATTCGCAGTTTTTCCCTGGCCGAAAATCAAAAGTTGTCCTCTGTATTGTACCCAAAATAAAACTGTAACTGTAACCAAATTTTGGCTTGTTCATTCATACCTTTCATACACCAAAGCCTAACGTAAGTTTAAGCGTTGAAATGTCTACGAGTACATTTGCATCACCAATTTTTGGAAAGAGAAACAAGATGAAACTCTAAAACTGTATGACCCTCTGATAAATAGCAAATATTAGATAGAAGATATCTCACATAACGTATTCATATTGCTTGTTATGTATTCATAACGTGTCTTTATGTGTGTCCGTACACGCGTTGAAGGAAAAACTTGGACTTTAGTCCTTGGCTTCAATGTAAGGGCGTGGTTTATCTGAGTAGAAAATGGCGGACATAAACAAATAGAAGATTATTAATTAAGGAAACATACTGTATTGCCAAAAGGGGCAGGCAGACCTCATCAATTAGCTCAATTTTCTGTACACTCTTATGCTTCACCGAGTGTCTCATCTTGAGAACGGTACATTCACTGAGAGAAAAAACAACCAGTTTTTCTGTTCGTTCAACAAGTTTTTTGGTTAAAATAGCGCCTACGTGCTCTTTGGTTCAAATTCAAACACCAATTTAGATTTTGTTAAGTGTAATTTGTACATTCTAAGTTACTCGTCATATAAATCAACAATATTTTTAAACCAACAAGTCGATTTTATAAAAGCAACATGACTCATATCATACATATGTTTGGCTGATTCAATCAAATATCTTTTAACAAGTTTGACCTTGTCGTTCGAACAAATTCGACTTGTATCATCAATATTGTGATTTATTACTATATTCCGTTTACTAAAATACTTTTGTTTCCAACGGATAAACCCGCAACAAGTCGAACTTGTTAAATTCACAATGCAAATTTCTCTGTTTATTTGTAGTGTATTTGCAATCACACGTACGTTACATTATATTTCCTAGTGTTCTGATAACCGTTATATCATAGATAATGGAGGCTCCCATACTGTAAAACACCGTGGTCGCAAGGCCGACCGGTTTCCGATTACATTGTACCTACTGTATTGCACAATGCCCATGCTTGTATACACTATACAGTGCGCAGTATTCAACTAGTCATATAATATTACTTCTCTAATTCAATTCAAATGTAAAGGCCGTATTACAGACGTACAGGCTGTACGGGTGTGAAACCTGGTTTATCCGCAACCTGGTTTATCATAACTCCAAGTGTTTGTCAACACATGCAGATCCTGCGTATCTTTTGGCCTAACTGGATCACAAACGCTCAATGAAGAATAACTGGACAAACACCCGTACACGACGAAGTCCAGAAGCGGAAGAGGCATTGGATTGGACATATCCTCAGAAAACCTGATACCCACCAATCCATCAAAGTGGCCCTCACCTGGAATATACCCGGCAAGCGGAAACCATGCCGCCCTAAGTCGACTTGGCATCGGTCTATTCAGCAAGAGCTCAGGGTGTTAGGGATAGGGTGGGAGGAGGTTACCCAAACTGCCCAAGAGCGGAGTAAATAGAGAAATATGATTCGAGCAGCAGAGGGTAACAGGATTTAAAGAAGAGCATATAATACTCTCGTACAGAAAGGACACTTCCTACTTAGCCGAAGTTTGACAGCAGTTCAGGGTCGAATCGTCTTGCCCCTTTGTATATCTTAACTTTACAAATTCCACGTAAAACTCACAAATTCTAAGTGGTCGTTTCTGCCTTACAAATCTCAGAGGACAAATTGCGCTCCATGACATAAAGTTTTTTCTCAAGTCTAAAGTTTAATCTCTTTGTACGTAAGTATGTCTGTCATTTTGGTGTCCATCGCAGTTGCTTCCTAATGGGTAGAAATCTGGATCCCTGTGTCCATATTATGACATATTTTTCTTTCGACCAGAAATATTCACCAATCAGCTTAGTCGAACCCGTTCCCAATCCAATAGCGCTATGCTTTGTGGAACAATAAACATGATTGGTCGATATCAAACACAAATTCGTAGCTCATCTCTGGTGGAAAGGCACCCTTTGGCCACTCTCTTTGTTACCCATTGCCTAGAGCCACACCTCGGACACGCGATCAAATATGTGAAAGAGGCGCGTTCCTATAGCCATTGAATTATAATGTACTACGTATTGCTAGCACACAGTCTAAGCTCGTGTGAGAGATGAACGCGTACTATACTTGTATGAGTGAAATATGACAGGTCGACTGTTCTCGTTTTTGACAGGCGGTAACTGTGATATAACCGAGACCCCTCTCGTGGGCTGCACTTTCAGCGGGGAGCAGGAGTGGCCATACTGTACGATAGTACTCTTTATTATACTGTGCTAGAGCCACGGTTTTATCAGTCGAAATCGGCCAGTCCGTTAACATTTTGTCCCACTCTGCCTGTATTGCTTAATACAGCATACTAATTTACTGGGTCAGTATAATGCATTATTTGATCTCCTTTGTTCCATTTAAACGGTTGTTTTATACATGACGGAACACGCTTCCGGTCCTGGTTACAGTTTACACAGTTGACATATATCGTGTAAACTGGCCGAGCGATGAAAACGGGTTATTTAGTGTTGAAAGGTGTTAATTGACCCGCTTTCATTGTAGTTGATTGAACTTTTAGATCGAGGATCGTGATTCGAGGATTAGTACTAGAAGCATAGCAGTTCGGAAATTTGAGCGAGACAATTCGCGTATTGTACATCGCAGATGTTCCGCTCAAATTTTGGAATGTCGTGGGAATCGGATGCTGTGAGCTGTCCCATGCATGTAAGGGCTGATGAAGTCAAAAGCTATTAGAGATATTATCGTGAACGTCTGTGCATTCGGCTACGCACACTGAACGGGATAGGCTATGGACGGATTGGACGGGACATACGTTGTCTTGATTGAGTTAATTTGTCCTATGATTCACTTTTCAGTATCAGCTAAAACTTGGTACCAAAGTCAGGTCACCATGCTTGCTGGCAAGCATTTAAACGTGTAAAACCTACCGCATTGCGTAGGTAGTGTCCTTCAATGTTTGCTAGACTGCAGCTCTTTTCATCAAACTTTTAAATGAAAGTAAGGGAGAAATTATTATTTTATAACATTTACTTGAAATCATACTACGTTATTGTGTGCATTTTGACCTAATCGATTTAAGTGTTCACACACAAAAGCAACTGGACGGTAAAGATTGTAATCGGGAGAATTGGAAGTCTAGGGGGAGGCTTTTGCCCGGCATTAGTGGGATACCACTTTGGCTAAGCTTAATTCTATGCGTAGTGACCTCGCCTAATGAAGGGACTTCACTGTTGGTCGCTGTCCTCAGTCATGAGGGAGGTGTGTGTGTGGATTGAGTGAGCACCTTCCGAAAATAAAAAAAAATATGCTGATCATTTAGTAAAAGTTCTAAAACAATTGTAAAACGAATCTCTGAATTTGTAAAAAGATAAATCAAAAGATACAGCCATTAACATGTGCTCACTCAGTTCTCACAAACCACCAATGAAAACAGTGAATATATTCATTTAACATATAATATTTATATACTAACATTTAGTAAAAAATAGGCCAACCTACCTCTATAAATATTAGATCACCTAGTGACGTATTAAATTTTTTACAAATAGTTTCTTATGCTCACTCAATCCACACACTTTTGAAAAGCCGAATTTTGATGAAAAACATAAGATTTAGACCGCTATTATATGTGTATAGTTTAGTAAAAGTGAAATGGGAATTTGTAAAATACAAAACGAACCACTAACGTGTCAAGTTTTTTTATAATAAATTTTTGTAAGTGCTCACTCAGTCCACACGTTTTGAGAAAGTTAAAAATGTAAATATCTTACGATTTGTAGCACCTAAGACACTCGAAAGTACTTCAACATTTAGTAAAAATTTTTACTAAATATCCACCATCTAATATTTTATATTCGTTGTCTGGTTTTAAAGATATTCAGACATAACTTTTCTCATACAAATGTATCAAGTAGGGTGACCACACTATGTCGGCTCCTGATTTTCCCCACCTTCCCATTGTCATATTGAGATTGGGGAGTTTCGTTCAATTTTGATAATAGTTTACCGGATTTGTAAGTGGGAGCGAGAAAAGAATAACTATTTCTCGCTCCCACATACAAATCCGGTACGCTCATCTGTTAGCGCGATTAGATTACCAGGTTCTGGTTTCTTACTAGTGAAGTATTATATTCTTTGTTTCTTACCAATTATCATTCATGTCCTTTTTAATGCATGCATGTCGATATGGTTATTATCTTGACGTCGATAAAAATTACACAATACACATCATCACTAGGCCAAGAACATAACCTAAAAACAGTTTGCAGATGGAGAATTAATATGGTATTAGTTTAATATTATCAAAATTGAACGAAGGAAACTCCCCAATCTCAATATGACAATGGGAAGGTGGGGAAAATCAGGAGCCGACATAGTGTGGTTACCCTACTTGATACATTTGTATGAGAAAAGTTATGTCTGAATATCTTTAAAACCAGACAACGAATATAAAATATTAGATGGTGGATATTTAGTAAAAATTTTTACTAAATGTTGAAGTACTTTCGAGTGTCTTAGGTGCTACAAATCGTAAGATATTTACATTTTTAACTTTCTCAAAACGTGTGGACTGAGTGAGCACTTACAAAAATTTATTATAAAAAAACCTGACACGTTAGTGGTTCGTTTTGTATTTTACAAATTCCCATTTCACTTTTACTAAACCATACACATATAATAGCGGTCTAAATCTTATGTTTTTCATCAAAATTCGGCTTTTCAAAAGTGTGTGGATTGAGTGAGCATAAGAAACTATTTGTAAAAAATTTAATACGTCACTAGGTGATCTAATATTTATAGAGGTAGGTTGGCCTATTTTTTACTAAATGTTAGTATATAAATATTATATGTTAAATGAATATATTCACTGTTTTCATTGGTGGTTTGTGAGAACTGAGTGAGCACATGTTAATGGCTGTATCTTTTGATTTATCTTTTTACAAATTCAGAGATTCGTTTTACAATTGTTTTAGAACTTTTACTAAATGATCAGCATATTTTTTTTTATTTTCGGAAGGTGCTCACTCAATCCACACACACACATGAGGGAGCGACTAGGAAGAAAATAAGAAATTCGTTAGAGTAAAATCTGGGAGGTTTTCCCCAACAGAGGGCCTACTATGCCACTCCGTTGCACTTGTAAATTAGTCCGCAAGTGTGACAAGGAGGCAATATGTCGTACGTCGTTCGCGATAAACCCCCTGGTTCGGGACAGTAATTATTCCCTGAAAGACTAAATTAAAGTGGCCATGTCTAATTATATCCGCGGTGCGTTGACCTCGCGCCCGTGCCAGCTGTTGCGCAAGCGCGTGTTTGTGTCCGTGCGAATGTTTCTGTGTTTGTGAAGAATCAGTCTATGAGTCACTAGTTATGCCACTAGCGAGTGCATCTAGTCCAGGGTTCTCCAAACTTTTCTGCCTTAGGGCCATGGATACTTAGAAAATTTTGCGAGTGCCAAAACTTGGAGGTGCGATTGGATGTGGCTGTGTTTGGTGCTTTGACCAATGACGTTGGCGGTTCGAACCGTAAGCGTCGTCGATGGAAATTGTAACACGGCGGGCCGGGATTTGGTGACAATGGCGAGCTCTGGTCTAGTCCTATGAAATAAGTGTCAATGCGCTGTTGCGTCAACGTTGCGAACAACCAGAGGGTTGATACGGGTGAAGTCACATCTATCAGCATCGATTTTATGTATGAAAAATAGCTCGTTAGTATGAAGACGCTTAGCATCGGCAGGCTGAAAGCATGCATACTAGGGATGTACCGACTATTGATTTGGCCGACTAGGCCGACTACCGACTAGTTGGCGCTTGGGTGGCTGATTAGTCGGCTGACTAGTCGACTAGTCGGCCAAAACATAATTTTCGACTAAATTCACATTTTGAATGTCCTTTTTGGTCATTCGTTCGCGCTTTTTATGATTTTTTACAGGTTCAAATGTTCATGGCAATATTTATATACATTTTCCATTTTTGACAACCGGCTTGGCTTAGTGGGTAGTGACCCTGCCTATGAAATCGATAATCCTAGGTAGGAAATTCATTTCTGTGATAATTACAGATATTTATCGTTTTGACAAAAAAAGGAATTACAAATAGGTCATCATCATCATCATCATATCAGCCTTTTATCGCCCACTGCTGAGCATAGGCCTCTCTTCTAGTACGCCACTTCTCCCGGTCCTGAGCTAATCTCATCCAGTACATATACAAATAGGTACACATAATACAAACATAATTTTCAGCTGATAATTTAGTTTTGTACTGTTTTCTATCAGTAATAATGAAGTGCCGACTAATCGGTCATTTCTGCCGGCTAATCGCCGACTATAAATATGGCCAGACAGTCGGCTTTCCCGACTAGTCGGTACATCCCTAATGTGTACGCATGTTCATTGACGAGCGAACTCGATGCAGACAGGTGATTCCGACGCCGACGCTCGAGAGAGTTTGGATAAGTCCTGTCGCAATTAAAAGTGACGGCATGAAACTAAACATCGTTGTCGTCCAAAACATGAAAAAGATTTTAGATATTTGTTACCAATCATCACCATTGTACTTATAATAAATCTTCTGGATAAATAAGGAAATATAGCTATAGAATGTGGTGTTCATCGAAAGGGTATGTAACGTGCTTGTCACGCAATTCGGTACTTAGGACTGAACTTTATTATCGTTGTGTGTTCACTTTTTTAATTAATCTAAGTTGACGAAAAAGATGAATGCTTTAACTATTATGCAACATAGATAGATATGTAACTTTAGGCCTGATTTAGACGGCGTGCAAACTCGCATGCGATTTTAGTTACATTGCGGGCTGTTCAGGTTACATACAATTTTGCACAGCCATCAAATTCCGCAATATAATAAAACTCGTATACGAGTTCTCGTGCCGTCTAAGTGGATCCACAACACAACTTACAAGGCTTAACAAACATATATATCTATGTATACTATTGGTCAATAAGCATATGATAATAGGATAATATAAAGTTAAAACAGTCAGCTCAGTTGATAATGATTATCTATAGGTACTCGTAATAGATACATTTATACATATAGGATATCCCAAAGTAGTGAAATTTTAGGATAGCTAGCATACTTACATTTATTTTACAAAATGTGACATAAAATAAAAACAGCAGTCATTTGTGGATTCCAGAGAAGGCCATAGGACATATCTGTTAGGATTTTTGTCAAAACCTTAGACGAAAGGATATTATTTGCTTTTAAATCACTCGAATGAGCTGGAAGACCACATTTTAAGAACACTTATAATTATTTTAAAATAATTATTCGCTTTTAGTTGCTGTTAAAATTATTAAGACTATGTAGCAGCGGCGGCTGGTGAAAATTTCTGCTAGGCAAAACTGGACAAAAAGAAACCTACCTTTACATTAGGTACTTTACTAGTAATCAATTTTAGGCAAGCCGGTGGGAATTCGCTTGTATGGACCAGCCGCTGCTGCTATGTAGTAAAAAAAGTAAACGTATTTTTGGACCACTCTGTATTATTTTTATCATCACAAACTGACACTATAAAGATAATCTTCGGAAGTGAAAATATGCGATTTTGATGCTTCATCGGCGATTTAAACGAATATATTGACTGTTTATAGTACATGTACCTTCAGTAATCGTCCACTGTTATTGTAAAAACGTCGCAATTTTTGTATAATAAAACTAGGTAGAAATTGCCAAAGTTGAAACTCAAACTAGTGTATATTACCAACTCTTTGAAATAATAAATAATGAACAAACTAACTTAGAATTAAAAAGTGTTTAATCAAAGAAAAGAGTAAGTATGTGTCGATTTCGGTATACGACCTACTCGGTGACCCAATATTACGAACATTTTTTTTTAATAGGTACATACAGAGGGACTGCCCTCTGACTGATTAAACGCTAACTGCCCAGTTTATGTGCTGTCCAAAGTGGGATACCCCCATTTTTCAGAATTTCATTTGCCATAATTTTATTTGCCACCATATTCAACTATCATAATATTGTTTCTCATAACATCTTATGCCATAATCACTGTTTACTATATTAATCAAGTGCCAGAAACTTTGTTTCCCATAAAGTCAGTTTCCATAATGTCATTTGTCAGAATCATCGAAATCAGTAATTACCACATTCCATACCATCATTTGTCATCCAAATTAGCGACCAGAAAAGTCAATTTCCATAATGTGATTTGGCAGAATCATCAATATGAATCATAAATGCGTAACTATCACAGAGACGACACTACTAGAAGCACTAGAGAATGAAACTGCTATCAGAAAGTAGGTTAGGTTAGGTTAGAACTGTGACCCCCTGGAAAATAAAACTGCTATCAGAAAGTAGGTTAGGTTAGAACTGTGACCCCTGGAAAATGAAACTGCTATCAGAAAGTAGGTTAGGTTAGGTTAGAACTATGACCCCCTGAAAAATTAAACTGCTTGAAAAGTAGGTTAGGTTGGGATACCCCCATTTGCCAGAATTTCATTTGCCATAATTTTATTTGCCATCCTATTCAACAATCATAATATTGTTTCTCATAACATCTTATGCCATAATCATTGTTTACTATATTAATCTAGTGCCAGAAACTTTGTTTCCCATAAAGTCAGTTTCCATAATGTCATTTGTCAGAATCATCGAAATCCGTAATTACCACATTCCATACCATCATTTGTCATACAAATTAGCGTCCAGAAAAGTCAATTTCCATAATGTGCTTTGGCAGAATCGAAAACTACTATAATAGGTACTAGAAGGACTAGAGAATGAAACTGCTATCAGAAAGTAGGTTAGGTTAGAACTGTGACCCCCTGGAAAATGAAACTGCTATCAGAAAGTAGGTTAGGTTAGAACTGTGAACCTCTGGAAAAGGAAACTGCTTGAAAAGTAGGTTAGGTTAGGTTAGAACTGTGACCCCCCGGAAAATGAAAATACTATCAGAAAGTAGGTTAGGTTAGGTTAGAACTGCGACCCCCTGGAAAATGAAACTGCTGGAAAAGTAGGTTAGGTTAGGTTAGAACTGTGACCCCTGGAAAATGAAACTGCTATCAGAAAGTAGGTTAGGTTAGGTAATAATATGGGCAACAATTAATATGGCAATAATTGCTTATGGCGTTTGAATATTCTATGAAACCATATTATTGCACTTAATAATATGGCTAACAAATAGTATGGCATTGTATGATTATGGAAGGTAATATTCGGATAAACAACGAGTATGTCAGATGATTTTTATGGTAAACAAATCATTCGGGCAAATGAAATTCAGGCAAGTTAGATTCGGGCAAATGAATATTATGTTAAATGACTGTCGGGCAAACAATAGACAACCGGTTAGGTTAGGTTAGAACTGTGACCCCCTGGAAAATGAAACTGCTATCAGAAAGTAGGTTAGGTAATAATATGGGCAACAATTAATATGGCAATAATTGCTTATGGCGTTTGAATATTATATTAAACCATATTATTGCACTTAATAATATGGCTAACAAATAGTATGGCATTGTATGATTATGGAAGGTAATGTTCGGATAAACAACCAGTATGTCATACAATTTTTATGGTAAACAAATCATTCGGGCAAATGAAATTCAGACAAGTTAGATTCGGGCATATGAATATTATGTTAAATGACTGTCGGGCAAACAATAGACAACCGTCCAAAGTGTCCAAAAAATTAGAACAGCACAGACAGAAATATTTCGTACAGACAGATAAACCACCCGGCCCTAAGTCTTCAACCTCAGTAGGAACTAGCAAGCGTTCAGCGCTAACGGAGTTTTACCAGTAAGCTGCAAAAGTGCATGGCGAATTTATCAATGATTCGCAACTCACTGTACAAGTGTACGAGTACATGCGGTGTCTATGTAGTCTGTGAAAAGGCCACTGAAATCACTGAGTTTTCAAGGGATTTCAACAGTTTTCCAGGCTGTTACTGCTGTTAGGCTAAAGTTCAGATGAATTCACGATTTATCTGCACAGGTTGTTAAAATGGCCTGACGAGCGGTCACGCGCGGTAACATCATCTGAACTTAGCCTTGTGCCCATGCCTATGCTGCTCAAGTATTATGCCTATTGCCTACCCATGACTCAAAGCCACCTTCTTCTTTTCCAGTGAGACCGAGCGACGGGGTCCGTCGCTGCGTATAACATGCGCTCCCTACTCGCGTACTACGCCGACGCGGTAATGGCGGCGGCGGCAGGGGGCGCGGGCTGCGCGCTCGGCTGCAGCGGCCGCGGGGACTGTCTCAACGGCACCTGCCTCTGCGAGATCCGGTACTCTGGGGACGAGTGCGCTGGACCCAACATGCCTTACCACGCATGTAAGTATACATAGTGGCTCTAGACTCAAGAGTAGAGTATGCTCAGGGCTGCAACGGCCGCGGGGACTGTCTCAACGGGACGTGCCTCTGCGAGATCCGGTACTCTGGGGACGAGTGCGCTGGGCCCAACATGCCTTACCACGCATGTAAGTATACATAGTGGCTCTAGACTCAAGAGTAGAGTATGATCAGGGCTGCAGCGGCCGCGGGGACTGTCTCAACGGGACGTGCCTCTGCAAGATCCGGTACTCTGGGGACGAGTGCGTTGGGCCCAACATGCCTTAGGTACCACGCATGTAAGTATACAGAGAGGCTCTAGACTCCAGAGGAGAGTATGATCAGGGCTGCCGCGGCCGCGGGGACTGTCTCAACGGCACGTGCCCCTGCGAGATCCGGTACTCTGGGGACGAGTGCGCTGGGCCCAACATGCCTTACCACGCATGTAAGTATTATACATAGAGGCTCTAGAGTCTAGACTCAAGAGTAGAGTATGATCAGGGCTGCAGCGGCCGCGGGGACTGTCTCAACGGCACGTGCCTCTGCGAGATTCGGTACTCTGGGGACGAGTGCGCTGAGCCCAACATGCCTTACTACGCATGTGAGTATACATAGAGGCTCTAGACTCAAGAGTAGAGTATGATCAGGGCTGCAGCGGCCGCGGGGACTGTCTCAACGGCACGTGCCTCTGCGAGATCCGGTACTCTGGGGACGAGTGCGCTGGGCCCAACATGCCTTACCACGCATGTAAGTATACAGAGAGGCTCTAGACTCAAGAGTAGAGTATGATCAGGGCTGCAGCGGCCGCGGGGACTGTCTCAACAGCATATGCCTCTGCGAGATCCGGTACTCTGGGGATGAGTGCGCTGGGCCCAACATGCCTTACCACGCATGTAAGTATACAGACAGGTCTACAGTACATAACAAGCGCTTCCTACTGCCTTAACACGCGTGTGAGTATACAGAGGACATGTATATAGTGTAGCTATCAGTGGCGTAGCGTCGGTCGATACAACTCAATTTCCAACGGATTCTCTAAAAATCTGCAATATCTGTAGAACCCAAAACATTGCAGATCCCAAAAATCCCTCCGGCTTCACCAATGAATCGCCAATGGTAGCTAGGACGGTCGGGACTGTCTCAACGGCACGTGCTTCTGGAGACAACTGCGTTTACCTTACCATGCGTGTATAGATATTTATGGTACAGCCGAGCGAGGGTTAAATTAATACTTAGGAAACGAATGTGACGCGTCTAATATTCATACGTCCCCCAGTTGATGATTCAGAGGAATATTAGCGACTCATAGCTGAAAGACTTAGCTTTTGTCCAGATTAGTAAAGGTCGTCGGTAGATAGGGTGCCAGATTTAATCATAAAAGGTGAATTCTTAAACGTTCGGAGCTACCTAAATTTTTCAATATGCCTTTGATTATTTTTTTGTATTAGTCATACAACATTAGCATTGAATGACGCGCTTGCTAATTCAATACATATAAATAAATAAATCAGTTGCTTTCGAGGGAAGCCAGTCCTGTCAAACTGGTGTAACTTGACAGACGTTCAGAAGTACTCTCTGAGTAATCACTGGTCAAACTATACAACGTGAAAGCAATGAAAGCAATAATTTGATTCTAAAAATATAAACAAACGAATGCTTCCTGAAGTTACCAAAAAAACTCAACAAATATTTTGTTCTCCAGGTATCGGCGGCGTATTTCTCCTAGTCGCCTTCGTATGCGCCGTGCAGCTGACAATATGCATAGTGTCGGAGTATAGAAGACTCAAGGCTCCCACCTTCCTTAGAGCCTGTAAGGTCACCACTCAGAAGATGCTCTATCTAGTCGCGTTCCTCGCCTCGCTTATACGCGGGGCGTACTTCGTGTCACCTGTAAGTACTCTTCTATACTATAAAGTTACAAATCAAACTTCACCTGTCGTCATATTTTCCGGAATAATTTTAATAGCGCGATGTAGGATATACATATTACGTTTGGTACAGCGCCATCTAGTGAGTGATTTAGACATCTTACTTAGAGCGTGTAAGGTCACCACTCAGAAGATGCTGTATCTAGTCGCGTTCCTCGCCTCGCTTATACGCGGGGCGTACTTCGTGTCTGTAAGTAGCAAACATATTTAACCATTAAGCAAAGTTACAATCAAACCCTTACCCGACGTCACGTTTTTCTTAAATATATTAACAGCGCGATGTAGGATTTGTCACGCGGCGGTTCAGCGCCATCTAGCGTCAGCCGCGATAGCTGGAAACCCGGTTTCCCTTCGCCAACAGTGGGCTTGATCGCTTTTTCTTTCGTGTATGGTATCTATTTCGGTTAGTATTAACTATGTTATCTTTCTGCCAACAGTCAGCGTTCCAAGAGGGTTGGGCGACGAGTCTTCTCTCCGCTTACTATCCTTTGCTTCTGTCCGGTTCTTCGCTCATCGTCTGCTTCTGGGCAGAGGTAAGTCTTTGTTACCTATTTGTTAAAAAAAATGTCCTCCAACACGTTCCAACCAATGCCCTTTTATTTATTATTTAATCGTATGGCAATGGCAATATATATACAATACAGAGAATTCATAAATCTAACTCCAGAGAATTAATCCACTTTATGGCTTCGTCTTTTAGTTCAATCAGGTCTTCCAGGGGACCTCCAGTGTATCGAGTAGATGGGCACTCTAGGAGAATGTGTTGTATACTCTGTTGCCCTTTTAAAAGGACGTAACTTAGAAATCTATGCTAAATCAAAATAGATACTTAGGTAGCTTATTTACTTTTCTACATGTTTGATGAGACGAATGAACGCTGCGCGGTCGCAACGCCCGCCCATCGTCTCGACAGGGGCCGATTCGACTCGAGACCACGGGGATTGCGGTCGCAATTTTTTGTTATAACCAGAGATCGGATTTTTGTGCGTCATCTCATACTAAAAGTCATTAAAATGACGTAAGTCACTAAGAATGTCGCAAATCCGTCCGATCTCTGGTTATAACCTAACCACAAAATTAAAATTTTGAAAAAACCCCCGGACGCGACATAGTGGACCGATTTCCATGAAACATGGCTAAGAACACTCCCGACTAACTCAGCTTTCGGACAAAAAAACTAAATCTAAATCGGTTCATCCGTTCGGGAGCTACGATGCCACAGACAGACATAGACACAGAGAGACAGACAGACACGTTAAACTTATAACACCCCGTCGATTTTGCGTCGGGGGTTAAAAACAGACCGAATGGAATACATTTAACTTTCTCACACCATACCATGCCCCTCTTGTGGATGAAATGGACTTCCACAGTCTGTCTGTTTGTCTGTCTGTCTGTGTGTGTGTCTGTCTGTGGCATCGTAGCTCCCGAACGGATGAACCGATTGAGATTTAGTTTTTTTGTCTGAAAGCTGAGTTAGTCGGGAGTGTTCTTAGCCATGTTTCATGAAAATCGGTCTATTATGTCACGGTCGGGGGTTTTTTCAAAATTTTAATTTTGTGGTTAGGTTATATTACTTATATTGCTCTTGCCTAGAAACTCTGTGGCAATGTCAAAAATGTCACTTTTCAAACCTCTCGCCACACTTGTGGTACGGAATATTTCGTTTGCTCGAGTAAACAATAACATAGGAATTAAACCACCTTGTTTGTGGTTGTAAATAAAACCAATGTCAAACTAGATTGCTGACAATGCCATTAACAATCAGTTGATAATGATAACAGGCTGATTATTTAATAAGCTACAATTTGATACGATCAAAATACCAGCATCGCTTTAAACAGAGCACATTATGCAAGATCCCACTATAAACATGTCAATGTATAAAACTTTAGTTTGTTAAACTCCAGTTCAGATTGCAACACCAAACAACTCCTTGTTTACATACAAAGAACATCTGCGCTTCTCGTGACTTAGTTATGCAATAGAGAACAGCGCCATCTATGCATAAAGCGTCGAATCAGCTTAAGAATGGTTTCAGCGCCATCTGTACGTAGTGTTCCGAAGCTCTTACTCTGTCGTGTGTTGAATTCAGAAGTCAGAACGTACGGAACAGAGCGGCGTTTGCGCATCTTGTTGTTGTACAGGCTAATAGATGGCGTTGCAAGGCTGTTTAAGGTGGTTAGTTTTCATTACAAAATACTCAAAATAGTACAGATACAAGTGCGAAAAAAAGGGAGGTTACAAATTTCCTTTTTGCACGTGTATCTTACGACGTTTTTCAGTACAGATGACCCTCCGAAGTTTTGACCTGACAAGAAATAAATAAATAAATAAATATTACAGGACATTCTTACACAGATTGACCGAGTCCTACGGTAAGCTCAAGAAGGCTTGTGTTGTGGGGACTCAGACAACGATATATATAATATACAAATACTTATATACATAGAAAATATCCATGACTCAGGAACAAATATCTGTGAAATGAACCACTTCTCGTACTAATGCGTAAAGAAACACCATCTGTACTGAAATAGTAGATACATTATGATACAAGTGCGTAAAAAAGGAAGTTCGAAACGAGTGACGATAAATTAAAATACGACCGAAGGGAGTGTTTTAAATTGACACGAGTTGCGAATTTCCTTTTGGTACGTGTATCGTATGACGTTTTTCAGTACAGATCGCCCTCCGCAGTTTCGACCTGACATAATATAATGAACCACTTCTCGCACTAGTGCATAAAAAAAAACACCACTGTACTGAAAAAGTTATAAAACGATTGTGTTTTATTTCACTAGCTTTTGTGCGCGGATTCGCTCGTGTAAATTCTAAAATGACGGAATGCTCCATTCAGATTTTAGGGAAGTTAAAAGATTTTGGGTTAGAAAGAGACAAAAAGTAGCCTTAGGGATGGAGATTGGAGGAGTTGGCCTTTCAACTACATATCTCCACTTAAAAAATCACGTCAATTCGTCGCTCCGTTTTGCCGTGAAAGATGGACAAACACTCGGACACACGCTTTCCCATTTATAACATTAGATAAGCGAAAACCGCGGCCTCTTTCCGCCATCGCCCTACGCGACAACATTTCCATCTCCATCATTTAGATGGTTGGCAGTCCTCAACTGTGCGTTTCTCCAGAAACTTCCTGCCTCGCACAGCTAAACTGTGGAATGAATTGTCGCCAGCAGTATTTCCGGACCGATACTACCTTCAAACCTTCAAGAAAAGAGCGTACACCCATCTTAAAGGCCGGCAACGCACCTCCAACACCTCTGGTGTTTCGGGTGTCCATGGGCGGCAGTAATCGCTTACCATCAGGCGACCTGTCTGCTCGTTTGCCTCCTATCTCATAAAAAAAAAAAACAAGTAGGTGCATCTCGTAACTACTCGTACTAGCACATGTTGCAGTATACATATTTCTACATTTTGGTATCTGATCGATCGCTTTAATAGGTTTTCATTACCGGTAAAGTAATGGGCTCTAGTATATTGCCAGTTATCGCACCTAGGCATCTATTTACGAAATTTAACCTTAGCCACAGAAATATAATAGTACAACCTTAGCTATAGTTAATGGTGCTTTACCGATTGGATTTTGCTGCTTTCGCTGAGTATTCTTTACATTCTCTTGGTATCAGCATAGAGGAATAAGTAAGGGAGGAGTTGTAACTCCATACATCAGTAAATGCGAGTTATTTGTATAGGCATAGTTAAGTGACATCTAGCGACAATCACACGTCAACTAGCGTAAATTATCAGTACTGCTACTTGTCAATAGATGTCGCGACGAACGAAGAGTCTAATGCTCACCAATTTTTAGCTAATATGACAATGGTATTAATCAGTATTCTGTTTTCAATTCCTTCTGCTTGTTGTACTGAAATAGCATGATACGTTCGTATGTTTCCGTAACAACACGAAGGCAATTTTTTCCGTATTATATTACAAGTGAAGCAGAAGAACCTCCGGAAAACCACAATGATCTTAAACGGACTTTGACTACCCAAAGGGTCAATCCTAAAGTTTTTGGATCTCGTAAAAACACCTTCACGTGTCAAAACCCGTGCACTCATACGTTTTTTGCAGAAAATTGCGCCAAGGACTTTAAAATGTAGTATAACCTATACTTGTCAATAATTAAACTTATTATTTCCATAATAATAGGTGGCGAATGAGAATTGTGTCGCATCATACTCATTAGTAGTATCACAGTAGTTTGCTGTGTGCGTCTAAAAATACGCCGCGGTGTGAACAAGAGATTTCTTTGTAAACATCTTAGGAACTCGAAGATCAAGTTTTTTTATTGCTTTCAATGCTTTCTTGTAGTACATAGGATCTTATAAAATAAAAGATAAGAGCATGACAATTCTTAAATGTAACTTATACCTTATACGAACTTGTACTAGTTTTCACTGAACTTGCTTATTATGCCAATATCGAGGCTTTACTGGCGAAACCCGATAAATCGAGATAATTTGTCCTTGAAATAACAACATTGTGAAAATTGCATATACCTAGTTCGAATTTTAAAAACCAGTTTGCTCAATTTATCGGGTTTCACCAGTAAACCATATTTATAGTTGGTTATTTAAATATTCATTTACAGACACAGAACACCCCACTAGAAGCCAAATGCAAGCGATATTGTTCGAGACGCAAATCACCAATCCTTGCGGGGTGAGGCGGGCGCGCACGGTGCTGCCATTGGTCGTTTCAAATAATGGCGCGCCTTGATGATTAGCAGTAGGGATGGGAATGGGACATGTCTATTATAGACAATGGTACCGGTACCAGTACTGTGGTGAATTTGTTTTGCAACAAATTATAATATTATAATTAAATTATAATAAGGCCTAGTTACCCTTCGGGTTGGAAGGTCAGATGGCAGTCGCTTTCATAAAACTAGTGCCTACGCCAAATCTTGGTAGTAGTTTCCAAAGCGGACCCCAGGCTCCCATGAGCCGTGGCGAATGCCGATGCCGGGATAACGCAAGGAGGATGATAATTGTGATAGCATCTCAATAAAAATCATTCTAGTAACTAATAACTAAACTGTGCATTTTTACTTACGTTTACTAAGTTAAATAACCAACTAAATATTCTAAACTAATCAATGAACTAAATACCACTACAGACTCTACAGATTCTAGATAATTATTCACTATTACAAATCTGCTTTCTTTTATATTTCATAAAATGGTAGCACATGGTACGAACGGCAGTACGAAGTTCCCGCAACAGACATAAACTAACATGGCCCCATGCCTAGTCGTTTACGTGAAAGGGATAGCATATCACATTGTTTACTCGGTAAAGAGGGATGGACGCGCCTCGGCGCCGCTCAGCACAACCATATTGACCAGTATAAATGAACTCCGCGGACAATAAACAATATTCAACAAAATAATTAATTTGACTTAACTGTGGAATGTTGTTCCATCTTTTTTACATGTAGAAGTGTTAGAAGACTTGCCACACCACTTTATGCTGTAAGAGACCATTGTTTGCTACCAAAATTGATTATTTAAGATTTTTTCCCGAGCGGACACGGACACTGTTAGCGGGTCGTATACTTGGACGCTACTGATCGGTGTCGCACGCGTTCAAACTTTTATAAACCTGATTTGTCGTATGCTTGGTGACCGCGAGTCGCCCTGTAAGGGCCATCTTGTTGTATTGATCTGTGTTTACAGAATAGTAAGTTTTAGTTACAAGTATTATCTTTTTTCTTTAATTACACAAACATTGAATTTTTACTTCTGTTTTAAAATCCTTCAGGTAATTTCGAATGAATGAGTTCCGCTAAAGAAAATCTTTTGTTTATTCAACCCCGTTGTTGATTTTTTAGCATCTGCACAAGCAACTATAGGCGGAGTTGAGTATGAAACTTGGAAAACATCGTTTCTTATACTTGCTCGACTTATATTATTATGCGATAATTAAAATAACATTGTTGTTTCCGCTGTTGATCTTTACCTTAAGGGAAAGGCGTATTACATACCATCAAAATTTAATATTAAAAAAAATAAGTATATAATGGTAATTTTAAGGCCATTCAATCACCATTAAAATAACCTCAAATTTTCGTAATTTCACCCGGTTACCTGTATTTAGATTAGTTCGGAACTCTTACCCTCTTATTCAAGCCGATAAAGTTCATTTGTCTCTTTCTGACGTATTGGTGTGATAGAAAGGAACAAACGAACTTTATCGGCTTGACAACTTTAGTGGACGTTTATGAATAAGGGGGTTAGAGTTTATAGGTGTTTTCGTAAGTTGATCATATAACATAATTTTTTTATCAACAAAATTAATGATTAAGGAACAATGTAATAGGACAAATTCATATTAAGTGACTTATTTCTGTTTGTCATTATATCCCTCTGAAAGACATGCCATCCCTTTCCATTGTGGACTTTAAGTTTGTCATGTTTGACAGTTTTTCGTCGGCCAAAACGAGACTAAGAGCAAAACTAATGCTCAAACTATTCGAGCATTCTGGGGGCATTTTTTGGACATATTGTCAAATTGTCAATCCAGTTTACATCAATGTTTCGCCAAACATCATTTCGTGAAGTTGAATTAATGAATGTATATATGCGTGATATGATATGATTGATATGCATTGACCCATATGCGTTACGATTTTGTGACCTTGCTTGTGGTCAATCCTTTATCGTTAACGTACTTGGCCAGTAAACAAAGACAACATTTAGCACAATAAAGACGCCAGGCGTCAAAGATTTCAATAGTAAGGACAAAGAAATTCATATAATTTGGACTAAATTCTCGTTTGATGCGCCTTGGTGGAACACTACAACGTGATTGGTTGATGAAAATCACGCGCGGTCATATAAGCTGCACGCTTGGCTCTCTAACTTTAGTTTAATGTCATACTGTTTGCATGTCAGTAATGTTGGCGAGATTTGAGCGCATCTTTGCATATTGTAAAATATCTTTCTAAGTTACCACGTCTCGGGCGAATAAAAAAACATTCATTCATTCGCATTCGTATTCGTACTCAGCCTAGCCGAGTGAAACGTAGTCTGGCTCTGTCGCGCCAATAGGGAATAGCGATAGAGATATCTACGATTAGGATGTTACCATAAGCGTTTGTGCATTTGGCTACGTACTCTGGCATCATTTTAGCCGCTCGTATGCCACGTCCTTACAAGCTAATATATAAGTCAATCCCAGCCACTATAATGGCACTGCTAACTGTTAATTTGTCAATACGCTAGTACAATACAATGAGACAATGCGTTGTACGTTCAGGCGGTTCAGTGTCAATCATTGGGCAGTGCATATGTACTTAATGTACTCGTACGATGTTAGCTGGTAGTTAATGGGTCTTAGGCAGTTGAGTTTTACACAAAAACACGTAATTTAGAGATGGGCAGAAAATGTGGTTAGTATTCGGCATGCGGTATTGTTTCAGTGTTCGTGTTCGGCCGAATAGTTCGGTCACCATGTCGAATATTTATTAAATGGGTGAATCAACTTTTCTTTGCCAGCAAAATTACGCAAACTTCGACTACATGTGGCCAGAAAATTTAATTTGTATTTAGTGTAATTAGTTTATACTTATTATATTAAAAACAGATATACAAGCTATGCAATACATCATGTTTTTATAGGATTTGCTATTTTATTACTTTATTTCGAGCAGTGACCCAGTGGACATAGCTGTCCCTCACTTTTGTATGAAAAAAGTGTCTCTTCCACTGGGTCACATATAGATTTAATTGTAAATGTGTTTTTTTTTTAAATTATTCCCTTAATGTAAAATAAAAATAAGGATCTTTATTCACGATGGCCAGGTTAAAACTCACAAAAGTAGAGCTAATAATAAGTATGGGCAATTCTTGCAAAAAGCAAGAAAAAGTTGATTCACCCAAATAATCAAAGTAAATAACTAGCGTTGATTTTTTCGTAATTCATCAGATAGTGAAATCCAATTCAGCATTCTAAGGAACTACCAAAAGAATTAAATATGCATACATTTTTTTTTCTTTTTTTAAGAAGAAAATAAATATAATAAAAAATATATAAAAAAAATAGAATATTCCAATTCGGTAAAGTCCGTATTCGGCCCAACTCTAATTGAAATACATATGTTATTTGGGACAATACTACATGTACCGACCTATGGACCGAGTTTTAAAATACGGGCGCTGGCTTTCGTCACTCAAAAATCTGTGGAAACATCGTAATATTCGTAAATAAACGCAGTTGGAAATAATAAATAAATATTACCTACAGGTTATTTAAAAAAACTTACACAGACAAAGTCCCACGGCAAAGCTCTAGAAAACTTGTATTGTGGGTCCGAGACAACGACATACCCCTACCTGAGCAATTCCCGGCAACTTTGTACATAATAGCCACGTCAGCAAATTTTAATTGATCCTATTTTGTTACCAACATTTCGTAACATAAGTCGACTTTCGTAAGATATATACTGGATAATTGTTATAATTAAGAAAATATAGATACTAGAGAACCTTAATGACGAAATAAAACTTACTAAAATCTCAATTCATCAAAAAAATCTTGGTAACAAAGTAGGAATAATAAAAACAAATTTAACTTTTTCCTTAATTTTAGTACAAACTTTTCGAGACCTAGACATATTTTATGATCAAACGAACTTCTTGAAGTGAAGTTCGATCGAAATTATATGAGTCACTTCATTTGAAGATATAAATTTATGAAATAAAACTATGGAATTGGAAACGGATTAAATCGCGTATAATGAATTTAAAATACATCCCGAAGTTTCGAACTCTTTACAGCGTTCGTGGTCAACGGGTGACTGAGGAAAAATTAAAATGTGCAAAAGCTACCCACATACAAGAAATATTAACGAACCATGACCACAAATAATATAGATTTCTAAGGCAGGTTCACACACTATTAATAAAGCTAGTTACAATATTCAAAAAAATTTACCATTATTATGTTAAAAAAAAAAAAAAATTAACCAATTAATCTACACAAAATTGACAAAGAACAAACTGCAAATGTCCAACACCATACAACACAAATGCCTCACTGCCTTCGTCGTGCTTGTTCCATTATCAGATGATTTGTTAGACCTGTACCCCAAAAGCATAAAATTGTTGTAGTAATTCACCGAATCGCATTTCACCTCGATCTCATATTTAATTTTCGCATTGTGTCTTAATAGTTTTTTTTTTCAAGTGGCTGTAAGTTTTAGTCGCATTTCACCTCGATCGTGCATTTAAATATCGCGTTGTGACTCAATCGTTTATTATTTTAGTCGTTATTAGTTTTAGTCGCATTTCACCTCGACCGTGCATTTAACTTTCGCGTTATGACTCAATCGTTAATTACTTTAGTCGCATTTCACCTCGATCGTGTATTGTATTGGCGACGTGATTCAACGCAACAGTATGAAGATTGAGTAGATTGATGATTCTGTAGACTTGGGTGTAATTCTTAATTTCGGATACTTGGCGTTAAAGAAAGCAAAACAAATGATCTAAGACACAAAGCTGCTTTATTACTCCTTAAAAGAAACCTAATTATCTTCTTAAACTAATACAAATCTGCTTTGTTACTACTTAAACTAAAACACAACAGAAAACGTATTAAACGTAAATTAACGTATCAATTTAATTAGAGTCCCAAACAAACATCGATCGCGGCGAAATGCGTCTACGGTAACATACTACACAAAAAATTTAATTCTACAATTTAATTATACTAATGTCAAAAGCTACGCGAAAAAGTCGATCACGGCGAAATGCGTCTACGGTAACATACTATACAAAAAATGTAATACTACAATTTAATTCTAATAATGTCAAAAGCTACACGAAAAAGTGCGTCAAGTAAAAAAATCTAGTGATATCTTTTTCATTCAAGGTGAAATGCGATTCGGTGAATTACTACAATAATTTTATGCTTTTGGGGTACAGGTCTAACAAATCTATCAGATGTACTACTGAATCCCAAGCCGGTGGTAAAGTTTTATTTCATGAGTAACTATCGCGGTAACCGAAGACAGTATTATATAAATTTATATTAACCATGTAGTTTCCCTATTGTACTGGTAGCATCGCACATATTTTAAGAGTAACTGTTTTGATTAAAACTGTCAAACTAACTTCCGGTCATTTCCGGTTGCCGCCCCGTTGGCAGTTGGCGTTCCATTGCTCATTATTTTAAGAGTAGATATGAACCAAAACTTATACTTGGGTTTAAGGGTGGGAGGGATCTTATATCTTCAAATGAAGTGACTCATATCTCATATAATTTCGATCGAACTTCACTTCAAGAAGTTCGTTTGATCATAAATTATATTTCGTCTTTTCATTTTTCAGATATAAATTTATATTAACCATGTAGATGTTTAGAGATATAAGTTTTGGTTCCAAAAATACAAAGTTTGGGCTGTCTTTTTCGGGGCACCTGGTCTAGTTTAGAAGATTTCTTCTAAGTCTTCTAACTAATGCGTGAACCCTGGGGCGTCACGTTATTTATTTATTCTTAATTCTAAGAACTGGCGCTGTATTAGATACTTATGTTACTTATACATTGTACTGATACTAGATCTACAGTATAATATAAGTTAAAAAACAATAGAGAGCAGCCCTCAAAACACATGTTTATTTATTTAAGTCCGGAGTAAAACAAGACACTAACACTACGAGTCTATAGGACTCGTGCGTAATATAATTTTAATTTAAAGGACAAGTATTCTTTAACCATACTGTTAAACTGACATATTCGTTTTTATTAGGCCTGTAACTTTTGCAGAATACTTAGGTCGCTGAATCATACAAAGTATCCTTGGTATGGATTCTTTTGTTAAAGTTCTATATATGTCTATTAATTAAAATTCTTAATTGATCATCCTCCATAGTGCATAGGATTTATTACGTTTATTATAAACGTAATAAATCGTATGGTATTTACTGAAGATATTCTAAATACTCTTTAGAATATACAATATTTGTGTGTTGCAGGTTATATACATGATTTAAATTCAATTGGCTGCAATTATTTAATTTTAACCAATCCAGTATTAAACATAATATGATCTGATGACCCTAGGTATTATACGAAAGACTATGATAATATATTTTTCTACTCCAGCACTTAAATCTGTCAATTAGATTATTGTCAGCGGTATCCAAATTAAGTTCATTTGAGTAACGATAAGAAAGTCTATTTGTCTATAGGTTCATATGATTATTGCTAGCAGTAATCATATGAATATAGGAGTTCTGTTAATTTTTTTTTAAAAGCACAACTTCCATTTATCAGGTATGTTTTCATTTACAGTAATAAGTAACTTTTAATAAATAATATAATATTTAGGTTCATAATTTAAATCAAGATGAAAAATAAACTTAAATGCGTTTTACATATTAGATATTGCAAAACAAAGGTAAAAATCATAAGTTTATCCAATAATTTTACATTCGACATTTAAATATTCTTGAACGCAACCACATTTTTCGTAATTGAAAATCGGCTTATTTTCTATTTCTCTAGTCTATGGTATGTTTGACATTTGTAATCTTTTCACGAAACTATTGGGTTGGTAAGAAAGTAATGAGCGAATCATAACCAATATTGTAATTTTTATTTAATTTATTATTTTAATCATTTATCAAAAATATAACGGCCTTCGTTATCTACTACTTGTCTCCATCGTTTTGGTAAAGAATGAATAGCATCGGAGAAGAAGTTCTTAGGTTTAGACACAGAATATATAATAGTACAAGTACAGAAGGCTCACTGCTTTGATGTTTACGAAATGCCGCCTTTTTAAATACCTACAAAATTCTTACAAAGAAACGAGCCGCACGTGCGCGGCGTCCGGCGATAGGGTTACCTATGGATTAAAACGAATTAATACTTACATAAAATGTTATACTATTATATTCAAGTCTTGGGTACTTTCTAAGTATATATACTGTATTTATATATTTTTGTTCAAGTTCAAACATTACAAGCCTTATTGAACTTTTTCGTGGGACTTAATTAGTAGTAGATCTGTGTAAGAATGTCCTATGGTATTTATTTTATTCATGATGTCTATTTAACTAAGTATTATTAGCCATTCGACACGCGAACATCGCATATGAACCTTAAAAAAACTCGCGACGTAAAGTAACAATAGAAAGTGCGAACGTGCATTCCGTGAGAACGCACGCCACCCCTGAGTAGGCCGCGAACTCGCGGCCGCCAGGATGTACTTGTAGCGCGGCGATAGGATCGCGGAGTGAGCTGCCCCTGGTTTAGATTCAAAAAACTCAGCTATGTACTGTCGTAGATGGGCTTGATCATCGAACTTTTTTTCATTCAAGGCATTGCTTAGCGATCTGAACAATGCGTAATCCGTAGGTGCCAAGTCTGGAGAGTACGGTGGATGAGGTATCACTTTCCAACCTAGCTCCAATAGCTTTAGCCGAGTCACTTTTGCAATGTGTGGGCGAGCATTGTCGAGTAAGAAAAAACTTTAGCATGCTGTGGACGATTCTGACAGATTTTTTGGTTTAAATTTTCAAGCTGATTACAGTATACTGATGCGGTAACAGTCATTCCACTTGGTAGGAGTTCCCAGTGAATAATACCATGAATATCCCACCAAACGGACAGCATAACTTTTTTCGGGTGAGGCTCTGTTTTTGGTGCCTCTATTCCTTTTTCGTTTGGAGCTAGCCACTGACGTTTGCGTGTGTGATTTATATATAAGACCCATTTTTCATCTCCAGTGATAAGATGGTCCAACCAGTTGAATGTGCGGCGAAAAGACAGAAGTTGTATGCAGATATCGGCACGGCGGTTTAGTTGATGTCTATCGAGTTCGTGCGGTATCCAAACACTGTATTTGTAGTTTTTTCCCAACTCGTGTAAATGTGTTTCTATGGTGACATGAGAGCAGCCTAACTCGGTAGCAAGAGTACGACTCGTTAGCCTCGGATCTCCTTCAATTAAGGTTTTTAATTTGGCTACATCAATCTTCACCGGTCGACCAGACTTAGGTTGATCTGATAATGAAAAGTCGCCATTACGAAACCGCTGGAACCATCGTTTCGCCGTGGCCTCAGACACAACTTTAGGAGCAACACGCTGACATATATTACGCACTGCTTCGGCGGCTGAATGGCCAGACTGAAATTCATATAGTAAGCAATGCCTTACATGCACTTTTAATTCGTCCATTTTCTTCCTTATATTAGCTCGGCGACAGCTAGTGAATGACTGACGAGAAACTGTGCGACTCGCCCTTTATATACTTTCGACCATAGAAGATTCTAGAACTCTCTCAAAAATTTTATGTGGAATTCAATTGATCGCTCATTACTTTCTTACCAACCCAATATATTTGAACTATTTCGGTGGTGTGTAGTTTGTTTTAATTCGACGTTATTGTGCAAAAACTTAAGTAATTATGAGTGATTCTGGTGAAAAATGCACTTCCGAAGAAATCAAGGCTATGCTGGGCGCTCAAAGTGACTGACAATTTGTAACATGAAAAGTCAGATAAAGCGTACCAAAAATGTTATGATTGTTTTGACATGGAAATTGCAAAAAAATGTTTCAACTTTCTCTGACCGGCGTTGTTGGCATATTTTGAAGAATTGTGCAAGAAGTTCTCGCCATCAACATTGTGGACAGAATACTCAATGCTAAGATCCACACAAATGTTCTCATTCATTATATGAAGTAGGTAAGTAACCCATTTTATTATTCTCGAATAGGTATGTATTTGGCTGTCGTAGAAAAAGTATAGTATACAATCGTAACATTATGAAGGCTATAAAAGTCTCGTACCTTACTTAGGCCACTCGGCAAGCCTCGTGACCTAACCGCGGTACTCAACTTTTATAGCCTTCATAACGTTACCGTTATATAATATACTATTTTGATTTATTTACTGCTGCAAGCAAACGCTTGATTTTTTACGCAACTCAAACTTACTATGTAAGTTTTTATCATTATCTTATATATCTTTTGTATCCACCTGCGAGCTACGCAGAATTGCACCTATAGTGCAGGATAAAATATTAGAGGTAGTAAACACGTGTAAACGAGTATACTAACAGAGTAATTAAAAAATCTTAAAAGTCACAAGGAAAGTTTATTTATGTACATAGATAGGGTCATAAAGGCTACAGCCATTACTAGGTTCTATTTTTTGAACATATAAGGATAGTAAAACGAAACATAATACGGTGTATACCTGTTCAAGTCTTTTGTTCGTTGAACACGCATAGAACATGACTGACTCGAGATTCTATTCAGTTTGTCAACTTTACATTAAATTCAATAATTTGTAGAAGTTTAAGAAAAGTATAGAGGTAAATTTTTTTTTTTGTTATAATGTACCCTGTCCGCTAAACGAAAGGGCAGGCCAGGCTCAAGAGCGATATCCAGATAATAGACTCCCCTAAGTATACATAGTAACGAAAATAAGACGTACATAATACAGCCTTACCTCCAGACAAGGTAGGTTACGTTGTGGCTGTGATATCGTGTCTTGACGCTTATGACATATCGGCCGCGTGACGTCGGTCCGACTATCTGTACACGACTATTTGGGGACGAAGAAGATGAGAAAATTATTCGGCGTATGCACACCCATGTCGGTTTATACCAGCTCCTGCTGATCGAATAGTAACACAACAGAGAAAGACTCACGCGACCTAGCGCAATTTAAGATTTGAATCTTCAATTATTATTATTTTCTTCAAAGGTGTCTAATATTGTGAGTCCTCTGATCTATCCATGAAAATATGCAAATTAGATTTTTTATTAATTTAAGATCTATTATGACCAAGACATGTCTATAGGTATGTAAAAATATGTATATACAATATAATAATATGCCTATAAATAAGCATTATGAATATGCATTCAGTTCAGTCATGTTATGAACTAAGAAACAGAAATTATTTATCAGATTAGGTTTGGTATCAGACCAAACCTTTATTTAATAAATTATATTTTAATGAACTACGAAACAGAAATTATTTACCAGATTAGGTTTGGTATCAGACCAAACCTTTATTTAATAAATTATATTGTAATTTAAACACGAAACTAAAACTCGTCTTAAAACGATTTATGGTTTACCGGAAAAAGAATGTTCATTGATGTACCTTCTTGTTAGATGTAATAAAGGAGCAAGGAAGTCTATTAAAGGTATCAGAATATATTTTATGACTTCTGTTATACAGACAATTTTAACAACCTTCTCAATCTGCATAAGTACACTAAGCATCATTAGTAATTAGCTTGCAAGCACATTTATACATGGAGAAGTTACCATGTGATAATTTTTAGCATTTCAAGAAATATAAACATGATAAACCTTTTTATTTTATTTTAATATTGTTGAGTGCCAGGAACTAATATGATTGACTATTTTGCCCTTATCATTGTCGTTGCTTAATTCTAGAGCGGCTCAGTAAGTAAACCCAAAACTGCCTCAAGAGCAGGAAACAGAGTTTCATTTATTATGCAATATGCATCAAATCTTACAACTTAAGCCATCTGTATTTAAATTAAAATATTCGCTCTGAGGCGTTATGTTGTAGATTTAAAAAGCAATGAATTAATAACTTACTAGAAGTATTATTTTTAAATCAGCCCGGTATATTCACAATATGCAGGTAGGGGCCTGCTTTTTAAACATGATGAAATTGTATTGCACAGTAGGTGACATCGTATTGCCAACGTCGTATTTATGGCAGCTGACGACAGTTTTTACGGTTTCTGCCCTCTACTCAATGGTTTATTTGAGGGTAATCTTAAAAAATAACCGAAGGGTAATCATTTTGTTGTTGAATACAACAATGTAAATTATAATTAATCTGTGTTTATACACTTACCCTTGATGTACAACCAAAAAATAATCACCAATCGACTGTGAGGGATGTAAACAAATATCCTTAATATTTAAATATTTTACATAAATATAACTCTCTAAAATGTACCGAAGTTGCTTTTATCATTAACACATACCTCGCGGCTTGAGGTAGGTAGATCGATCCTCAAAAAGTGAAAATACATACACATTGGGCTTGATACTTTTCAGCTTCGACCAGAGCTGTAATGTTTACAATGAAGAGCATCTTTCGTAAGTATTTTAGTGCTCGGAAATTGTAATAAGCAGTGGTTTTATTAGATAAATCAAATTGAATGAGGAAACTCATTTATAATTCTCTAATTCGCTTGAATTACACTTTATTCTGATAATAAACATTAAGTACACATGTATACTTAACTGTTGTTAATTTTCTATACAGAATTAAAGTGACGCTGTCAGTCACACGTAACAGTATTGACGTACATAGCCATATTTGTGTGGATGAACGCATCAACCATAAAAAAAGTCTTAACTAAAATGTATGCACTGTCAGGCTCAAGGCACTACTAGCGCAAGAGAGTTATCATTTATAACATATGTTTAAATGGCTTACAGTTTAAAATCATTATATTATTGTGACGTGAGGTACACCTACTTCACTTCCCACTTTAGAGACAAGCTAGTGTACCCACTGTATTAATTTGTTATTTATGTGGGTAGTAAGCTATTGCATTAACTTATTAAAAGTGAGATAGTCTCATTTTTTACCGTACTATGGGCTAGGTGTATGTAAAATTTCTTATTTAATTTCAATTACATTTCATCATAAGTTGGGCCATAAAAAACCAAATAAAAATAAAAGTTAAAATTTACGGGTGCTATGGAAAAAAAAACGATACTTTGAATAAGTATAGGCCCTTTGTTTCGTTGTGTTATGCGTTTCCCGATTAAGACCTTTGTGTTGGTTCACGACTAACCGTCGGGCGCCATCGGTGTTCGAAATGCGAACAGATTTTCCTTCGTGTTGGTTCACGACCAACCCCCAGGATGATTTATTCCTTCGTGTTGGTTCACGACCAACCCCCAGGATGATTTATTCCTTCGTGTTGGTTCACGACCAACCCCCAGGATAATTTACTCCTTTGTGTTAGTTCTCGACTAACCTCTAGGATATGTGGGTATGTCCCTCAATTTGCGGGATTGCACAACGATTGTTAAAAAAAGATAATCTCACAGCTAACACCATAGGACGAAACGAGATCGTTATTAAAAGTGCAATGTGGTCTTGTGCCGAATCTTTCGGCAACTAAACCGACGTGTGGACGCTACCACGCACAAATAAAGAATGAGCAATGGAACGCCAACTGCCAACGGGGCGGCAACCGGAAGTTAGTTTGACAGTTTTAATCAAAACAGTTACTCTTAAAATATGTGCGATGCTACCTGTACAATAGGGAAACTACATGGTTAATATAAATTTATATCTGAAAAATGAAGTGACGAAATATAAATAGAAAACATCCACGACTCGGGAACAAATATCTGTGCCCAATGCCCATCACACAAATAAATGGATTTACCTACCGGGACTCGAATCCAGAACCATCGGCTGAGCAGGTAGGGTGACTAACCATTAGGCCAGGCCGGTCGTTAAAATACGTGCGATAGCGTGCGCTACGTAGCCTAAACGATTCACGTCTTGGCAGTCTTGGCTGCGCTGCGCAGCCTACGGGAAACCTTATCTTTTCACGGATCTCCTAACGTTGGTATATCTAAAAGTTCTGAGAATTTGAATATTTTCGATCTAACACGTTTTATTATACTTCCCGTCAAACAAAGTTTACTACGTACCTAAGTCTTTGCCTATATATATAAACACAAAGATAATTTATTTTTCAAGTAGACAGGGAGTTAAGTGACTGTCAAAAGTCGTCAAAAACAGCTACGCCGCCGGTTCTAAGCCTAAATGACGAGAATATTTCAATCCCCTCTAAATTGTAGAAGTATATTTTGAATCTTATAACTAATTAATTAAAAAAAATATATATGTACAGTCGAGTTCATAAATATGTCGACTCGACTGTACCTATACGTGGGTAGGTAGTAGGTACCTTTGCTTGCGAACGCAGGACGTCATTAATAATATTAATAACGTTCTGCAATAAATATTATCATTTCCTTGGAAATCTTCTGTGTCTACAAAAAATTGGAAGCGAGCAAGACTGATGTTACATTTTGGTTCCTTTGTACCTTTGATACTTACGGCACAGATTATTAATAAGTTACTACCGTAACAGATCCTTCACTTGCCCGGAAAATGACAAATACCTACGCTGTATTTAAATAATACTAATAAGTAACTACGTAAACTGAGAAGAATAGTGGGTACGAGCCACGCGACAACACAGGCGGGCGCGTGGCGCCCTCGGCCACTTGTTCATTCGAATGAACGGCTAGTGTGTAGGTACTTAACGCGCGACCGCGAGCGAGTGACGTAGGCCTGTAGGCCTAGCACATGATGGCCGCGGGAGTATGTCGCCGCGAGATAGACTACCTGTCCTTATGTCATTAATACAATTAGACAAAGACGTGTCATCTATCTCGCGGCGACATACTCCCGCGGCCATCATGTGCTAGGCCTGCTGCTTACGGTTCGTTTATCCTCAACAAAGGAACGAACCCCCACACTTTTCACTGACAATTCTTAATCCTTTATGCATTTACAATTACGAAGTCTTAGGACATGCCGCTAGTTTGACTCAGTGGGCACGTATGCAGACATGTATTAATGTTGTTTTAATAACATAATATGTTTTGTTGTAGAATACTTAGGCAGGTGAGATAATCTTAGGGGTTAATGTATTATTTTAAGTATCGAGGAAGGAAGTTATTCTTATAATTATACTTAGTTCGTAATCTTTAGTAAACTCTAGTACCTAGTCTAAATCAAATCAAATGAAAAATCCATAATTTATAACAGTTATTAAATAATACTAGCCATATTTATACTAACATAAATATTATGCGGCCTGTGGGTTAAGAATTTCACCACCCCCTTTCTTCCCGTGGGTGTCGTAGAAGGCGACTGTGGGATATGGGTTAAATTGTGGCGTAGGCGAGAGGCTGGCAACCTGTCACTGCAATGTCACAGTTTCGTTTTCTTTCAACCCCTTATTTGCCAAGTGTGGCACTGAAGCTTTAGTAGTTTCATGTGTTCTGCCTACCCCTTTATGGGATACAGGCGTGATTGTATGTATGTATGTATAAATATTATATGGATTAGATTGTCACACAAATAAGTCCCACGGTAAGCTCAAGAAGGCTTGTGTTGTGGAAACTCAGACAGAAAATACTTGAGAACAAAGTCTGTGTTTATCACGCAAATAAATGCCCTTACTGGGATTCGAACTCAGGACTATCTTCAGGGGCTTCGGATGTAAATATCGTATTTAAGCCCCGAGGATGCTGTCATTAATATGCAATGTAAAACCTTCGCTAATAGGTACTAGCTATTTTTAAAAAGAAAATAACTAATTAAGTATTGTAGGAAAATTGGTACACAACACACAACTTGACTAATTACAGTAAGGTACGCTCAAGAAGGCTTGTGTTGTGGGAACTCGGACATGGATAGGATTATAATATAAAAATACTTATACATGGAAAACATCCATAACTCAGGAAATCACGCAAATAAATGCCCTTACAGGGATTCGAACCCCGCCTTTCGGCTTCGAATGTACTTTAGCCCTGGCGACGCCGATATGACTAAAATGCAATATAAAACCACAGTATAATAAAGAGTACTATCGTACAGTATGGCCCCTCCCGCTCCCCGCTGAAAGACCCTCCCCCTCTCGGTTACCTCACAGTTACCGCCTGTCAAACACGCGAACAGTCGACCTGTCATATCTCACTCATACAAGCACGGTACGCGTTCACCTACACGAGCTTAGAATGTGTGCCAGGAACGCGCCTCTTTCATATATTTCATCACCAGTGACCAGTGTCCGAAATGTGATAAAACCTTCGCTTCGCTCGGACAATTCAGTGATTTTTCGTTTTATGATATCGCAAATTTGCCAACAGTCACTGTTACAATATTTATTTTGTCACTTTGAATTTACACACTGTCTGGAAAGAAATGAAACAAGGACAAAAAGGCAATTTTATCCTTTATGTAATTTACAAACTTGAACTTTATGTAAAGAAGCATGTGATAATTTATAATGCACACTATTATCAATATCATCATTTATCACTCAGTCATTGGGAAGTACAGGTCCACAAGTATTAAGGATAATCAGTTAGATTAAATTTGTAAAGGATTATCCTTAAGACATTAATAATATAGGGTATCACTTTTAGTACTGGCCAAGTGAGTGCTAACATTCTCCAATGTTTTGCAAATGGAGCGTTACGACCGGTTTGACTTCTCTGGCAACATTTTTACGCGAAACCCGGAAGAAACATGACATTTTGTCCATTTAAGTAGATGTCCCGGATTTCTTCGAGAAACGAAAAATCTTATGCCACCAAAGTCAAAGCGTTTGAAAATGCCAATTGAATTTATAAAGCTAGGGATTTGACTTCCATAGTATGTTTAGCGGAAATAAATGATACTAATAGTAATAGAATTATACTAAAAAACCATCATCATACCCTTATCCCGTCACTTGGGGTCGGTGCAGCATGTCTTCCTCATCCATACATCTCTTACCCGTCATATCATCATTAAGACGATACAGGAGGGATGAATTCTCCATACAAACGCTCTCGACTATTTCCTCCCTGATTTTTGAAGGTAGAGCAATGATTTTTTCAACACAGAATATTATTATTTTTATCTGTGTCGGACCGTTTTGATTTTTTTGTTAGGTATTCTAATTTTTAAAGACGCTAGAGCCCATCAAAAATTCCAAAAACTGCCTTATTGATTATGGCGCAAAAAAAGTGTGGTATTCAAAATTGGTAACAATTTTCCAAAAAAGGGAGCGGTCCGACACAGATTATTTCATTGTTTTGAAGGAGGAAACAGTCGAGAGCGGAACCTCGATTTTTAAGATTTTTTCGCAATATCTTTTAACTGAGTCGTACTGAATGGACAATTTTTTTTCGATTAATCTAGGTAATAACACTAGTATATTTAACTAAAATTCCCAAATTGAAAGGGGGGCTCCTTTCCATTTTAGCATTTTCGCTCCTGTAGCGTCTTAACTTGTTTTCGTTTCATATCATCTCTCACCCTCGGACCCAGGCAGGCAAGCATGGTCGCACGATAAGTGATAAAACATCAGGCCGTCCCTATTAGTAGGGGATCCGTACTAAGCTCGATATTCACCGACGTGTTAACCAGATGAAAATAATATTTTATAAAATAGAATAAGTTTCTGAACATGTCTTACTATGGCAACCTCAATAAAAATGGTCAAGAATAATTTTTTTTAACTTTTGAAAAAAATTATATTTTTAACTAATTTCGCCGACGTGTTTACCAAATGAAACAAACTCCAGTAGAAAGTGTACTCTATACACATTATGCAGCACCTCAGTTGCCTACCTTTTTTTGGTCCCTAAGACCTGGCAGCCGCTGTCAAACAGGTAAGTTGATGGTAGTAGTTGCACCCTTTTGTTATCCAATCCGGGCTAATCTTAAAATGAGGCCAACTTAATTACAAATAAAGTAGTATAAGGTTGCCTGAGAAAAATTGGTCATAAATCCTAGTTGCCAGGCTTTTAAGTTGAAAAATTCGGAGCGAGCAAAAGTCAAGACAGAGAGAGGTCGCTACTCAACGTGATAGATACGAACAACTAACATGGAAACCAAGCTAAAATAAGCTTGGTGAAATGTATATCTTACAACACACAATCAATTTTAAGAGCTAATGACACAAAATTCTTCTTTAGAAAGGAGTCCATTTGACATAATCCAAAGTCCATACTATTGCTAAGATAGTTGATATTTACATAGATTTGCCATCCTTTTCGAACTACTTGTAAGTGCGATTGGGACGCACCGATGCGATGAAGATTATAAATCCAACTAGGGACACTTGCACCAACGAAAATAGAGGGTGAACCCGAGGATCAACCCACCATTTTATTACGGACTTCGACAGATGACAGCCCACTAACCCTGAGTTAAGTGGTTGGTGCAAGTGGGCCCAACGCCGGTGTGTTACGCCCGCAAGTTCCAGGAATTGACTATTCGTGTTTCTATGTAATTCAACGTGCACTCTCTCACAATTAGTGGGTGCGTGGTATCCTTTTCTATCATCATGATGAGTAAGTACGCGCAACTTCTCTTTGTCTTGGATTTTTGCTCGCTCCGAATTTTTTAACTTAAAAGTCTGCATGGCAACTAGGATTTATGACCAATTTTTCTCAGGCAACCTTATTCTACTTTATTTGTTATTAAATTGGCCTCATTTTAAGACTAGCCCGGATTGGTTAACAAAAGGGTACGGTACAACGACTACCATCAACTTACCTGTTTGACAGCGGCTGCCAGGTCTTAGGGACCAAAAAAAGGTAGGCAACTGAGGTGCTGCATAATGTGTATAGAGTACACTTTCTACTGGAGTTTGTTTCATTTGGTAAACACGTCGGCGAAATTAGTTAAAAATATTAATTTTTCAAAGATTTTTAAAAAATATTCTTGACCACTTTTATTGAGGTTGCCATAGTAAGACATGTTCAGAAACTTATTTTATTTAATAAAATATTATTTTCATCTGGTTAACACGTCGGTGAAGATCGAGCTTAAGTACGGATCTTAGACTATATAGCATTTACAAATAGTGCGATAGGGACGGCCTGATGTTTTATCATTTATCGCTGGTCATATATAAATCCGTTACCTATTGGTTTAAAGTGTTACGTTTCTTTGATGACGTATTATAAATATTAGCTTTACAAACTATTCACATAAAGACATCTTTTGCTGTGAAAATATACATTATGACTTTATGACTAGTTAGTTACAAGAAGGACATGTCTGGCTATATTTACTTAGCAGTCCTTAGTCATTATTTATATTCTTTACACACTCGTACCCCAGGTTACATCATGTACATGTAAATAATAATAATGTATATGTACTGTTGTTCAAAATACTGTAGCAAATACCTATTAAAAGTTTAGCACCTAGTCCATACTAATATTTTAAATGGGAAAGTGTGTGTGTCTTTTTGTCCGTCTTTCACGGCAAAACGGAGCGACGATTTGACGTGTATTTTTAAGTGGAGATAGTTGAAGGGAGGGAGAGTGACATAGGCTACATATTGTTTCTTTCTAATAATATTTCTATCAATATCTCACGACACGAGTCGCCAGCGATATCGTGTGTCGCTACGTTACCATACTTCGCTCAAAACTCTGCTCTCTCTGAGCTCTGACAAACTAACGGCCTGGCTTTATATTACTTGAGTCAGTGTATCGGCACCCTTACTGCACGTGACTTCTCAAATTACGAAGTCTAAACGAAATAGTAGTCTCTAGTCAGTTACATTTACATTACACGTTCGATTCCAAGTTGATTCATTACCTAACTCGAACCCGACCATACGGCCTTCCAGGTCATTACCCTTTATGGGCACGATATAAACAGGCCCTAGATTCGTCTAGGACTAAGGGCACCTACCGGCCTTGCCGAAGTGACAATCTTTAACGCTACGTCGCGAGTCGCGATCGGAACGCAGTCTGGCTCTGTACGAAGCCTAAGCGATTTTAACGTTGTCTAGGTACCAGTTGCACCCATTCACTGTACAAAATTTATTAAATGTTACTAGTGAGAATTTAAGTTAATTCTGAATCAATTGAGTTGGTGTTACTAGACTTGCCATCAGATATATCGGAGGAGGCAAAAAACTCACAAACATCGGAAAACGCACTATAGCTTCGGAAATAACGCGTGTTTCGATATTTATGAGCACTCTGCCCGCACATATATATAAGACGGTGATTGTACAGCCCAAATGCACTTGAAAATACTCTAAATGTTTGTGAAATAGAGTTAAATCTCGTACAATTTAATGATAAGTATATTACAAAGTTAATTTTGTGCTTGGAAATGGAGTTGGTTAAAGTAAAAGTAGTGTTTTGAGCGGTATTTGTGTCGGTTAGTCGGCAGGTGTTTTGTTATTGCGACACTTGTATGAAACGGGCCCTTGGTTGATAAAATGCGGGGAAAATATGTGTTTAGATTCTTAAATATTTCCTTAATCGTAATATACCGGTAGAAAAAAGATCAGTGTTTGCAAAAGTTTGAATTGCACTGCATATTCTGTTCCATTTCATTAAGATTGAGGAAAAATATGTACACGACTAAAATAACCTAACCACAAAATTTGTCACCATGCTCTTATAAGAATGATCCATGAATCTTACTCACAACACACTATTACTTTTTGTTTTTTATGAGCGAATGAGACAAAAATCCGGAACTTATTTCGTTTTCCCGAAGGTGGTCACTAAACGATTGTCAAATGGTTGCCTTTTGGATGCCTTTTAGAAGTTATAATACGGCTAAATTAAATATGTGTTTATCTTTCACAGTCGGTGTCCACCTTTGACAACTGTATATAGTCGTATTATATTAAGTCAAATATCTCGGCGGTCATTTGCCCGATTTTTAATTATAAATATTGTGTTTATTCCTAATATATAGTTGATGAACCTGCTATGTTATTATTTGTGATGTGTTCAAGTTCCTTATGTGACTGTGGCTTGTGTGATTAAGGACTGTAATTCACGTACATGGTAAAAAGAAAACTGCCAGGAACATGTAACTTTTCATTAGTGAATTTCGTTCAATTATTGATAATATTATCTGTAGGATCTAAACGAAACATAAAAAGCGATATGGATAGTTTATATATAACTAATACCGTATTAAATTCTGCATAGTTTTATTCATGTTTTTTCGATATTTCTTCAAACTGTTTTTAGGTTATGTTTATATCATAGTGATGTGTAAATTGTGTAATTTTTATCGACGTCAGGGATAATAACCCTATCGACATTCATTCAATAAAAAGGACATGAATGTTTATTGGTAGGCATCACGGACCTGGTAATGTAACAGGTCTAGCGAACTCAACCATTAATATTTTTTAGTTTTTCCAGATATTCTCATAGATGATTAAAATAAACTAAAAATAGTTGAAACTATTGAAATAATAAATTATGTCACCTACACTGCCGTTTGTTTTATTTTCCATTTGGCAGAGAAAATATTATTGAGGTAAGTAGATTCTGAGTGGTGGACTTCACATGAGATAGATGCTAAATAAAAGTATTTTACTTAGGTCTTTGCGTAAAGAGAAGAGAAGAATGTATTGATTTCTCATATACTCGTATTTATTACACATACTATTTAGGCCGATATTGCATTATCATAAAAATCACATGATCACAGACAACATGCCGTCCTTTTTCTTCGCGTTAAAGAAGAAGGGAGACATACACATCTATGATGAAATATATATGATACTGTGATATGGGCCTTAGTAAGAGAAGAAAAATGAACGGTTATGTAGGTATTAAGTACATAAACAAACCATTTATTTGCAATCCGTAGGTATGGTTAGATTGGTTAGCCAAGAATACAGTATGAATATGTGACTTTCATAGTCAAAAAGCCATAATAATCCTAATGAAATATTTATAATAGATATTGTATGTTTTCGTTACTTTTATATGTATCAAGTATATATTATTTTTAAGGTGAGATGAGATCATAAGTAAGTGTGTATTTCATCGATAATCGAATCGACAAAGTAACATCCCTAGCAAAACAAGAACCTACTGACCACCTACCAAAAAGAGAAATAACTAGCATATATCCATCCCTTTTCAATACATTATCTAATTCATAAAGAAGTCAAGGATGAGTATATGCATTTCACAAGCTTTGTTATTAGGGAGGCTTGCCATAAACTTACAAATACAGACAGATACGTCAAAATTGTAACACCCCGTCTACATACAGGCACTTCTCACGTCAAACTTACACAAAAATATCAATAATTGAAAATATTAATTCTATAGGCTTATATTGACCGGGATATAGACCGTGATTAGTGATTACCTCCGGAATGCGGGAAGCGTTTACGTTTTTCCGTGATCATGATGCATGCAACCGCGTCGAAATATCGGGATTTCGACAAAAATCAAGAAGGTAATCACGGTCTATATCCCGGTCAATATAAGTGTAATGAAAATAACCCTGAATCATTTAAAACTCTTATATTAATTCTGAGCAAAAAACTAAGGTACAATATTCATATGTATAAGAGAATATATGAATTGTAAGTACCTACTGTGTCTAGTTTTCACTGTTAATTGTACTGATGATTTATATTTTATACGACCATAATTCTGATAGATGGCGTGACGAGCTTGACGTCTTTGACGAGGACTGGTGGGAGACTTCAGGGGATAGGGATGCGTGGAGAAATTTGAGGGAGTGAGGCCTTTGCCCAACAGTGGGACAATATGGGCTCTTAATAATCTTAATCTTCTTCTATATATATATATAAACGGCAATGTCCTGAGTGACTGACTGACTGACTTAAATCAACGCACAGCCCAAACCGCTCGTGCTAGAGATTCCAAATTTGGCACGTAGGTTACTTTTAAGGTCTAGAGGCGCACTAAGAATAGTACATTACGATACAAGTGCGTAAAAAAGGAAGTCCTAAACGAGTGGCGATAAATTAAAACACGACCGAAGGGAGTGTTTTAAATCGACACGAGTTACGAACTTCCTTTTCGCACGTGTATCGTACGACGTTTTTCAGTACAGATGAGCTTCCGAAGTTTCGACCTGGCATATAATGAACCACTTCTCGAACTAGTGCGTAAAAAAACGACCATCTGTACTGAAAAGGATTTTTCAAAATTCATTCCCTAAGGGGGTGAAATGGGTGTCCAAATTTTGTATGGGGATCTACCTTCATTCTGAGATATGAGCTTGAAACTTCGTATAAAGGTAATAAATTAAAATAGAAGAAAAGTAATTTCAGCGTTTTTGTATTTTCATACTATAAGAGGGTTAAAATGGGGATCAAAGTTTGTATGGGAAATAAGTTTTATTTTAAGCTATGGACTTGAAACTTGGTAAAAAGGTAATGAAATGTAAAAGAAGAAAAGTAATTTCAGCGTTTTGGAAAAATCATCTTTTAAGGGGGTAAAATAGGGGATCAAATTTTGTATGGGAAATAAGCTTTCTTTTAAGCTATGGACTTGAAACTTGCTAAAAAGGTAGTGGAGTGTGAAAGAAGGAAAGTAATTTCAGCGTTTTTTAAAAATCATCCTTTAAGGGGGTAAAATATGGGATCAAAGTTTGTATGGGAAATAAGTTTTATTTTAAGCTATGGACTTGAAACTTGGTAAAAAGGAAGTGTAGTGTGAAAGAAGAAAAGTAATTTCAGCGTTTTGGGAAAATTATCCTTTAAGGGGGTAAAATAGGGGATGAAGCTTTGTATGATTTGACCTACTTTCTGAATTTGAACTGAAACTTTACCTGCGTACCTACCAGTGGCGGGGCGTGAAAATTTTCGTTGGTAAAGCCGGAGGGGTTTTTGGCATCTGTTTTGTATGTACTTCTAACAGATACTAGAGAATTTTAGGGAACCCGTTGGGAATCGAGTTGTATCGACGCTCCGCCACTGGTACCTACTTAAATCATATTTTACGGTTTTTAGAACTCTCTCGGTGAGAATTAGCTGCCTGTATAACGAAAGTACAGTCAGAGATAAAATTAGTCAACCCTTAGTACCCACCTAAGTAATCGATGTCGACGAATTTATGACACGACGTGTAAAGTCCCCGTGACGATTATTTTACATAAGATTTTCGACTTTGATCTTTAAACCCTGATGCTGCAGACCCACAGATTATCTGAACGGGGAGTCATTTCAATTTTACTAAATTATCACATATATAATAGGTACATACATTCATACAATGGCGCCTGTATCCTTAAAAAGGGGTAGGCAGAGCACATGAAACTACTCAAGTTTCCGAGACACTCTTGGCAATCAAGGGGTATGCATAAAACGAAAATTTCACATTTCAGTGTTAGGTTGCCAGCCTCTCGCCTACGCCGCAATTTAACTCGAATCCCATAGACGACTTCTACAACGTCCACGGGAAGAAAGGGGGTGGTGAAATTTTTAATCCGTCATCAAATCGTTTATGAATTTATGTTTATTTGCAACTCTTCGGTTACGATGCTGCAGAGTTACTGTCTGTCATACTTCGATGCATTCGTGACATTGGACGGACTGGAAAGATGCTATTGGTTCATAAAATATTTCATGAAAGGCGATCTGCCACTGTCCCTTAAGCGGAGACTTATGGACATGTGCGTACTTCCAATTCTCACCTACGGTGCACAAACTTGATGGTCTTGATGGGTTTGTCAGCGAGCTATGGAGCACAGCATATTAGGTGTTAAGTTAACGGATTTTATTCAGAACACCACGCTGCGCTCACAAACAAAAATAGTCGATGTAGTTCGGAAAGCGGCCAAGCCTGGAGTGGGACTGACTGGTCATGTCTGCTGAATTTCGAACGAGCTATGGGCCAAGATTACTACAAAGTGGCAGCACAGGCCAAAACGGGGACCCAGCTGACCACGTACCTATGCGATGGCGGAACGAGTTAGACTCCTTTTTAGGGTTCCGTAGCCAAAATGGCAAAAACGGAACCCTTATAGTTTCGTCATGTCCGTCTGTCCGTCTGTCCGTCTGTCCGTCTGTCCGTCTGTCCGTCTGTCACAGCCGATTTACTCGGAAACTATAAGTACTACAGTGATGAAATTTGATGGGAATATGTGTTGTATGAACCGCTACAAAATTATGACACTAAATAGTAAAAAAAAGAATTGGGGGTGGGGCCCCCATACATGTAACTGAGGGATGAAAATTTTTTTTTTTCGATGTACATACCCGTGTGGGGTATCAATGGAAAGGTCTTTTAAAATGATATAAAGTTTTCTAAAAAACATTTTTCTTAAAGTGAACGGTTTTTGAGATATCAGCTCTCAAAGTCGTAAAAAGTATGTCCCCCCCCCTCTATTTTTATAACTACGGGGTATAAAATTCTAAAAAAAATAGAGGTGATGCATGCTAATTAACTCTTTCAACGATTTTTGGTTTGATCAAAGTATCTCTTATAGTTTTTGAGATAGGTTGATTTAACTGTAATTTTGGTTAAGTTATTGGTTTATTATATTTGCTGCTACGGAACCCTTTGTGCGCGAGCCCGACTCGCACTTGGCCGGTTTTGAAAGAACGGCTGAGGACTGCTCAAAACCGGGAGTAATGGAAGAAAAGCGGGGGAGGTATTTGCCCAGCAGTAGGAGGTAGGACATTACAGGCTCTCAATAATAATAATAATTGGTGACATTCTGATTTCAAAGTTGGATTAAAAGTATAAGGCAGGGCTCTTGCATTTAAGAATGATCCACATCTCAATTTAATAGTGATAGTTTTCTTATTAAAAATACCTAAATTTTTAATAAGAAAACGATTTAATATCGATCTTCGAGCTGGTTACTCGCGTTATTTTTTACTTTACATTAACTATACATATGTTGGGTCATAATATTCCCCGGGAATATCAGTCAGTCAGTCGATCAGGACTTTGCCGTTTATTTATATAGAAGATATACTTATGCATGACCCATCCGAAAATAACCGATAACGGTGGGCAAAATTTTGTATCCTACCAGAACTTACGCCAGTATTGTGCACATCGTTCAAGCCCTACACATACTCAATTACTCAGGCCTGTTTTCCCAAACGAGGTAGGCAGAGCACGTACAACTTCAGTGCCACTCTTGCAAATTACGAGGTTAAAAGAAAACGAAATTTTGATGCAGTGACAGGTTGCTAGCCCATTGCCCATATCATAATGGAACCACAGTTCTATAGGCAGTTTCATCGTTAAAGAGCCGGATTACCCACGCGCTGGTTCAGCACAATCATGAAGGTCACACGCGTTGGACTCCAGGGATCCTTTAGGAAGGCAAAAGATCGGCCTGAGTGGAGAGCACTGCAACGTACAGCGACTTAAAATGGTGGTCACGACCCTCAGTCATGAGGTTTCGACGAAGAAGAAGACTGGAACCACAGTCGATACTCACAGGAGGAAAAGAGGTGGCGAAATTAGAAAATGGGTTCCGTTGGGGTGTGGGCGATGGGCTGTCAACCTGTCACTGTATCACAATTTCGTTTTCTTTTAACCTCTTAATTGCTAAGAAGAGTGGCCCTGACTACTGAGTAGTTTCATAAGCTCTGCCTACCCCGTTTGAGAATACAGGCGTGAGTTTATGTATGTATGTGGTGATATATGTACAAAAGGATGCATAAATTAAATAAAAATAACAAAAGTACTTTTCTGCGCGTGCGAAGCCGCGGGCAAAAGCTAGTAAATAATAATTCTGATAATAAATAATAAGTAATTATTAATTGTAGTTTTTATGCACACGCAAGCAGTGTTATTTCAAAATATTGACTATTAATGTCATATTTTATCATCAGGTAATTAGGCGAGATAAAATACTTGCGTGAGTGTGATTAATAATAAAAACCGACCAACTCGCACTTCGTCGTAATGTATGAAACAGCCAATTTTTTTTGCAATTTCAGCATTGATCCCATAATAAAAGTTGTTCATTATGACCTCAAAAGTCACGTAATGCAAAGTTTGAACGGTCCTTTTTATGTCATCGTGCATAACTATAGATTTTTAGCCAAATTAAAAGCAGGAATTACTAATGCAGTTGTGGCATCAATCGAGTTTTTACAACTCACGAGGAAAGTAATCCACGCGACTATTTAATCGGGTGCTCGAGAGCTTATTTTTTGTTATCTCCATCTGACGTACGTAAATTGGCATACGAGTTGATTAAAAAATGGAAAAATAGTCTTTCAATTGTTGATTTACCATATAATATTGGAATAATTACTATTTAATTGTTTTGTAAAGTAATAATCATAAATTAACTCGTAATAACTTAGATATAAGAAATACAACAAGTTTTTCCCCTGCGTACGTACCATTTATTTTACAGGCCAGGCAGGCAGGGTCCTAGATCACCTAGAGTGACCCCGACCTAGAATTTAATAAGATTCTAATTAGAAATAAGAAAAAGGATTTCGTATATCGCGCGCAGTCCAGAGGCGCGCGGGGTACACGGGGACCGCGGGGTACGGGGTTGAACCCGCTCGGCTATAAAAGCCGAGCGCGCCCAATGAAGAAGACACCCCGGGCCTCGAGGCCGACGACCTCAGCGCTGCGCGCTGAGGTCGTCGACCTCGTTGCCTTAGCCCTATACACTCAGGTGTATAGGCGCCCCGTCCCGTAACGAGTAAAGGGCGCTTAACCCGCCCGACTCATTGGAATTTCCATTTCAAAAAAAAAAAAAAATGAAGAAGACACCACCAGAAACACTCCACTTCCCTAACCACGGGAGCACACACAAGCCAGCCAGCCTGGGCTACCGGTCTGCAAAACCGCGGTCCCGAGCCCGGCCCCGCTCAAACGGTGTTACCACAGTATAATAAAGAGTACTATCGTACAGTATGGCCACTCCCGCTCCCCGCTGAAAGTGCCGCCCACCCCTTCTCGGTTACCTCACAGTTATCGCCTGTCAAAAACGCGAACAGTCGACCTGCCATATTTCACTCATACAAGCATAGTACGCGCTCACATACACGAGCTTAGACTGTGTTCTAGGAACGCGCCTCTTTCATATATTTGATCGCGCCAGTGTCCGAGGTGTGGTGTTACCGAGCTCGGGATCGCAGGTCTTGAACGTGACCGGCAGTGGTAGCTCTGCCACTGGCACTCACCCCACTCGCGCCATCTGCAAGAAGGATGGCCCACTATCGCACCCATATGGGTGCGCGACACATTAAGCCAAACAACGTTTTACTGGCCGTTCACAATCTGTATTTGTACAGTATTACAAGTATTACTAGAAGTTTTACAAGTACCAACTCAACAACCACTCTACTTCTAGTTAAATATTAATATTGATAGATGCTTCTCATCCTAACCCTTATGTAGTACAGTAGCAATATTCAAACTTAACGTAAGTACATTACTGCAGTGCTGCATCCACAATCCCGGAGTGGACGAAGCCCCTCATGCGGGGCTCCTTTTCCTGACATTCTGATATCTCTGCCACACACTCGACGAGTGGCGTGGGAAGTAGGCAGAAGCATAGTGTGGCCGCGCTACTCGTCATGCCGCTCGTCATGCTCCTAGTCACCGACCACCGCGGCTGTTGCGGGATCTTTTGACGCGCGCGGTTATTACGATGCTGACAGATATAATACCATTCGGCGACGCGTTTTACGTAAACACTTTATAATGCGGGCTATTTAGAATACTTATATTTGAGGAGAGTATCTAATCTGCAAATTAAATATCTAACTAGGGTACTTGTATTGTATTGTATTTATTTATTAACGAACAAATAAACAGTTTACATTAGAACAGTGTCCCACAAAACAGTTTTCACGGTTTGACTTAGGTTTGTTTTCTCTTCTTTTTACTTTGTTTGAGCTTAAAATGATCACTGCACATCACGTGTTGCCATTGACAATATTGAGTTTGAAAGTGCTCCTACACAGCATTTCAAATGTATATTTTTGTTTATGTTGCACATCCCCAGATAAAGTCTAGTCTTACGAAAAATCATAATGCGTTAACTTAACGCGATCGCCACCGCGTTATCGCAAATCGCCTCGCTATCCGCCCGCACTACAACCGCACCTCGCCAATTCGGGCATCCGGCCGCTCTCGCGCTATCGGGAAACTGTAGTATTTCGCAACGACGCGCGCGCAGACGCCTGCCCGGCCTGCCCTACGCGACCACGCGCACCGAACGTTACTGCGATTCCTAATTTGAATTTCACGATCTGATTTTCTTTTTTTTTTGCGGCTTATTTTTCGCTGCCGGTTTTTTTTCTTTGCACGCGTATTCGATTCTCTTTTGTTAATCGTGTATTACCGTGTAGTCGATGGTTACTCGTACCTACTCTAATTGAACTTAGAAAAAAGTTTTACTTTAGACTTGCTGCGTACGGATTTCGGTGCTTTGGATATTAGGATGATTTTGTAAGATTTTTTAATACATATTTTTTACCTCATTGTTATAATATTAAGAGGGGTTTTTATTCATACCTGTTAATTAAAATTTTAGTTTTTCATGTTCGTTGAGTTGGATTAAATTACCGAAACGAATATTTAAAAAAAAATTAGAATTTTCTAACATGAAACTGCCTAAATTATCGTCATAATTCTCATCATAAGTAATATTCACATTGAAATATTTATTTTAAACCTGTCTATGCGATAAAGCTAAGCGATTTAATATCATCATTATATTTAATAAATAAGAGCAATCCATATCAATAATGATCGTAGAATGCCTAACTAATGACTCCAATAGAGATGTTATGACTATTATTGTTTAACTTATCAGAGTTTATATAACATCAGTCATATGTTATTTTCATAACATTACCGTACTGAATGTAAAACACCATCAGTTTTAAAACTCGTCCATATTATCTATTCTTTCTCCTAAGTCCTTTAAAAATAGCAAAATAAATTCGAATGTTGACGTTAAGATGTACTCTCTGAGTAATCACTCTGGTCAAAAAAAAATACAATGGGATTTTAAAAAGTTCCAAATTGAACACTGCAGAAATGAGTTTGGTTCTTAGTTTATAATTATAACAAGATCATAAAAATATCTGACACGATCATAGTTATAGAGGGACTAGCTTTTGCCCACGGCTTCGCTCGCATTAGAAAGAGAAAAAAAGTAGCCTATGTCACTCTCCATCCCTTCTATCTTCACGTCAATTCGTCGCTCCGTTTTACCGTGAAAGACGGACAAAAAAACAGACACACACACACTTTCCCATTTATAATATTAGTATGGATAAGAGCGTATCAGACACTTTTGCACCCTTCGAAGAGTTACATATTATTGCACTGTACTGTACTACTGGGGATTGCAATCCGGTCCTATCCGACACTTTTTAGGAGCTACCGGATCTGGTAAAATAAAAAAAATTAACCACAAAATTTAATTTTTGAAAATACCCAGTTGACTAATTCAGCTTTCAAACAAAAAACTAAACGTAAATCGGTTCATCCGTTCGGGAGCAACGATGCCACAGACAGGCAGACAGACACGTCAATCTTATAACACCCCGTCGTTTTTGCGTAGGGATTGCGATCCTACAGAATACATGCGCTTTTACACTTTTAAAACCACAACAAAACACCAACCGGTGTTTAATCCTTGGAATTTCATCGTATTTTTCAATTAACGCGTGGACACAGGTCGTTAACGTGGGCGGGTAATGAAATGATTGGTTGCTCTGGTCGTTCGTGTTCGGTACAAACTATGTGCTAGTCAAAGTACTTTCTGGTAATTTCACACTGGCACTGAAATATCTCCTGATGACTGGATATTTAGAGGCATTGTCAGTTAATACAACTCCCTGCTTTACAAAATAGTTATTTGTTATACAAGGGGGCAAAGTTGTATTTTGACGCCGAGTGTGGAATTGAAAAACGAGCAAGTGATAGGATTCTATAGTTGAACCAGGAGCGAAGCGAGTGGTTCGAGAATAGAATCCTGAACTTAGCGAGTTTTCAATACACGAGAAGTAAAATACATTTGCACCCGAGTGTAACACAAAACTTTTCCCCTCACTATAGCGAGGAAACTCGGCTCGTATTTATAAATTTCATTTGCCCGCGGCTTCATTTATTGTTATAACTGTGTACAGTGAGATCGCATGCATACATAAATAATTCCAACAGTTTGCCCATTTCGGGCGTACAATATTATAATAACTTAAAACTAGAAAACATCAAACAGCAACAAAATAAATTTAACCATCTATATACATAAAATATTCATTTAAATTATAAAAACATTTAATTATTAGCCATTGTTTAAGTTCATTTTTAAACCTATTCCCTTCAAGTGACTTAATATGTTCGGGTAAATTGTTATATACTTTTATTCCGAAGACATACGAGCTCTTGCTTAGGATAAAACTGGAAGGTCTTACCGTGCAAACATCATATTTATATTGAGATCTAATATTATTTTTCATGTCACTTTTCTTGATAAAGATGTCATTTTGGTTCTTAACTAATAAACAAATTTCTAAAATATAAATACTTGTCAAAGTCAATATTCTATGTTCTTTGAATACTTCCCTAAGAGATTCCATATGTCTAAGCTTAAAAATAATTCGTAAGGCATTTTTTTGCAAGAGGAACGTCGACTCAACATTTACAGAATTTCCCCAGAATATTACGCCGTACTTTAGGTGGGGATAGATATTTGCGTAATATGCATTCTTTGCAACATCTGTTGAAGTTACATAAGATAGTATTGATAGAGCATAACAGGCTCTGGCAAGTTTTTTATTGATTTCATCAATTTGATACTTCCAGTTCAGGTTACTGTCTATTATAATTCCTAAGAAATTAGTATTATTGACTTGCTCAACCTGTGTATTGTTTATGACTATATTCAAAGTCTCAGGAGTCTGTTTATAATTTATGAATTGTACTATTTTGGTTTTAGCTAGGTTCACACTTAAATTTACAGTAGACAACCAATCAATTATAAGTTGTAATGTATTCTGCAACTCGTTGGCTATATCTGATTCCTTATCTCTAGAAATAAAAATAGTGGCATCATCTGCAAACATAACACACGTGTGGTTCATTATTAAGGGTAATTCGTTTACATAAACCAGAAACAATAGTGGCCCCAAAACACTACCTTGCGGAACCCCTTGTAGATTAGTTTCATATTTGGATTGCACACTTATTACTGTTTTAGATATTTTGTTATATGAGTCTAATACCGTTGCCTGTTTTCTATTATTAAGGTAAGACTGAATAAGTTTTAAGGCAACGCCTCGTATTCCGATATGCTCCAGCTGTTGGAGAAGAATTTTGTGGGAGACGCAGTCAAAAGCTTTAGATAAATCAATAAATAATCCTATAGAATTTTTTTTCTTGTCCATGTCGATCCAAATTTGATGTAAAATTTTGAATATTGCTAAAGTCGTGTTTTTCCCCTTTTGGAACCCAAATTGATTAGAGTTTAATATTTTATTTTTGTTAAAAAATGATATCATTCGGTTCAAAATAACCTTTTCAAATATTTTTGAGAAGTTAGGCAATAATGCGATGGGCCTATAATTATTTATATCCTGTTTAGACCCTTTTTTATGTAAAGGCCTTATTAAAGCCATCTTCAAGTCGTCAGGAAAGATTCCATGTTCTAAGGTTAAATTAATAATATGAGTTAAAGGTTCTACTATGTACTTAATGCTTGTTTTAATTAATTTAAGAGGTACTTTGTCATGTCCAGTGCTTTTCTTATTTTTCAATTCGCTAACAATTGTTGTAATTTCGTCAGTGGTTGCTGGCCTCATAAATATGCTGTGTAATAAAGGTTGCGTGAGTGATCTATATTGTAAGTTGCTTGATGTATAGCTGTTATTTAATTTTATAAAAAAATCATTGATCGTATTTGCAATGTCGGAAGGATGATCTATAACAGTATTGTCTTGTTTTATAGACTCTATTGTGTCCTTTATAGTGTTTATTGGAGTAGTATTTTCTTTAATGATTTTCCACATAGCTTTACTTCTGTTTTCACTCTGGTTAATAAATTTCATATTTGTGTTGCATTTTGATTGTTTAGTAATGCGTTTCATTATTCTACAGTATTTTTTATACTCATTTATCACCATTACACTATTTGATTTTTGACTTTGTAAGTACAACTGTCTTTTTCGTTTACTAGCTATTGCTATCCCTTTCGTTTTCCAGTTTGCTTTTTTTCTGTGTGTTATTCTAATTTTTTTTGTGGGTATACAAAGGTCGAAAATAAGATTAAAAGTATTTAAAAATATTGTGTAAGCATGGTTTGGGTCAACTGAGGTGCAAACATCTGAAAAATTGATTTGCGAAATGTATTTCTGGAAAATTTCTATGTACTTATCTGGATTTCGTTTATATACGTACCAATGACGCTCCTTAAAAGCGAGGTCTGTTGGAATTTTAATTACCTGACAGGTATGATCGGATAAACCTAGGTCCCACACCTCAACCTGACAGCGCACCATATTTGTAAATATATTGTCTATGCACGTTTGTGAGTGAGCTGTTATTCTTGTAGGTACTAAAATTTTGGGCTGCAATTTGTATGCGCGAAAAGTGTTAAAAAATAGTTCCGTTTTATTATTTTTCCCAAGTATATCAACATTGAAGTCTCCCAGTATGGATGTATTTTCATAACTGTTTCTTTGTCTTGTTACCAACTTATTTAGTAAAAACTCTAGGTTTACGAGGAAAATGTCTAGGTTGCTATTGGGCGCTCTGTATATACATATTATTTGATGATTAAGGCCAAGAACGGTTACCCCACAACATCAAAAGTGACTTTCAACTGACAACTTAGCTACCCAATCCAGTTCACGGCATTCAATTGAGTGCTTAGTAGGGTGGATCAAAAAAACACTTTTTTGGAATTAGCAAACCTAATAGTTATCACTCAATGACCCTTAGTCTATGAAGCCTTTGTGCAAAATTTCAGCTTTTTTATTCAACATCTTCAGCCCCCGCATCAGGTTTGAAATATTGAAAATCTCATACAAACCTGAAAATTCAACTTTCAGATCAAAAAAAAATTTCGGCTGTATTATGTTCAGTATACATTATTGGTACATATTATTACAAGAAACTACCAAAAGTTGCGAAAATAGCGTTAAAAATCGCAAATTTTCGGTATTTTAGCGGCTATTTCGGCAAATGTACTGAAACTAGGCGAACTTTGGCGATTTTTGATGCTATATTCGCAACTTTTGGTAGTTTATTATATTCATATGTATCAATAACATATACTTAACATAATACAACCGAATTTTTTTTTTTTATCTGAAAGTTGAATTTTCAGGTTTGTATGAGATTTTCAAAATTTCAAACCTAATGCGGGGGCTGAAGATGTTGATTAAAAAAGCTGAAATTTTGCACAAAGGCTTCATAGACTAAGGGTCATTGTTTGATAACTATTAGGTTTGCTAATTCCAAAAAAGTGTTTTTTTGATCCACCCTAGTGCTTAGCATAAATTGCTACTCCACCGCCTTTTCTTATCTTACGGGAGTAATGAGAGACTTTATTGTATCCCTCAATTGGTATTATTTCAGCTTCCTCGTCCTTTAAAAATGTTTCAGTGAAGCAACATATATCAATATCTTTGTGAAGCATCAATTCTAATTGATCTTGTTTCGAATGTTTCGATTTTATACTCTGGGTATTTAGATGTAATACGACTAGGTTATTATGTTTATCTATGGGCAAATTATTATGTTTCTGCACGAAAAAATGTTTGTTGGTTTTGTTGTTGTGTTTTCTGGGGCGACGTGTCACATGTTCCAAATGCTGGTTTTAATTTTGTTTTATTCGTATTGACGAAATATTCAGTAATGCATGTTTGTTTCCTGCAAGTTTTATTTGCTGATGTTTGGTTTTCTAGATGTATGTATTTTGTAATTGGGTGAATCAACTTTTCTTTGCCAGCAAAATTTCGCATACTTCGACTACATGTGGTCAGAAAATTTAATTGGGATTTAGTCTAATTAATGTATACTTATTATATTAAAGACAAATATACTAGCTACGCAATACAACATGTAATTATAGGATTTCCTATTTTATAACTTTGTTTCGAGCAGTGACCCAGTGGACACAGCTGTCCCTCACTTTTGTATGAAAAAAGTGTCTCTTCCACTGGGTCACATATTGTTTTAATTAAAAATGAATAGTTTTTAAATTTTTCCCTAATTGGTATACGTGAAATAAGGATCTTTATTCACGATGGTAAGGTTAAAAATCACAAAAGTAGACCTAATAATAAGTAAGGGTAATTCTTGCAAAAAGCAAGAAAAAGTTGATTCACCCAATTCTATTTTTATAACTAATACGTAATATTTTCCTTAACAACCAACCACCAGTGAGTTTTCCACTTTGTGTGTTGTTATGACATTCAAAATCTACGTACGTTGCATTAATATAATCAGAACAAGCCATACGAGCCGACTCATTAAGACTGCGTACATTTAAATATTTATTGTTCCTTATTTTTCCAACTAAAACATTTGTATTTGACAGCATAGATAACTTGCTAAGAAGGCAGGATTTAAAACTAAAAGGATTTATATCATTTGATCCTGCAATTACAATTACAAAGTCTGACATTGTTAAGTCTTTACATATAATGTCACATGAAGATAAAACTTGCTCAATACGAGCGTTAGGTTTAAGAATAGCCGATACATTATAGTTCTTACCAAGTATCATGCAGTACCCTCCGAAGGCCCTTGCCTTGTTGGTCACAGAAAATCCTGACATTCTTTTTATAAATAAGGTTGGAGCAGGAAGCTTGCATGTTTGAAGGAGATTTCCCGTTTTCATCCTTATACGTATTATTCTGTACAGTTTTATCCCTCTTGAACTTAGTTGACTCGTTTGCATTTCCTATATTTGTACTTGCAGTCTCCAATACTTCTTCAGTTTTTGTGCTGTCTTCTGTCCTATTTACAGCGTCCGTTATTATAGTCACAGAGGCATTTTCCTTTTGTTCTTGCGCGCCAGTCTCGTATTCATAATTTAGGTTAGTAGTTTCCAGAGGTAACATATTAGTTTGTTCAGTAGTTTCTGAAACTGTAAAATTTAGCCTTGTTTTATTTATACTTCTGTGTCCTTTCGTGTGCTTTGTCGGTGTCGATTTACATATTTTTGTGAGATTTTCAGTTTTTTTCTCGTATTCCAAAATTTGTTTTTTTAGACAAACATTTTCTAACCCCACATTTTCAATTTCAGTTTCCGCTGTTTGTAGTTGTGTTTCTAACTTAATTATTTTAATTTTTAATTCTTCTAACTCTTCTTTCATACTATATTCATTTCCAGGACAGCTTCTATTAAGGATTGATGCATAGTCTTCATCACTGGTTTCATCAGATGGTAGCGAATCGAAAGAGTTTTCTGTTGGAAAATTTGGTTTTATTTTAACACGTTCCGTCACATAGTTTGTAGGGGTGTGTGCATTTCTTATATGAGAGGTTGTTTCTCTAGATGGTGTAGCCAGGGGTGGATTTGCATTGTCGGGCACATGTACACATGCATTGCATTTCCAATTTTTAGATTCCTTTGCCCGCATTAGGTCATACAGTTTTTTCTGATATTTTTGTGCATTTCACATGATAACATTTTTTACATCGGGAGCAAGCAAGATAGCGTCGATTTAAAATATCATCATTACATTTTCCACATTTATCCATAATGTCCGTTTACTCTTGTGTGTAGATGTCCTCTTTTATCATACTGTGCAAGCGGCCGCGCGCGCGGCGATGCAACATACGCGTACGTCGCATTTGTCGTAAACTGGTTACGGATCGGATGACACATCGCTCACCGCGGCCGCGCCGCTAGCGAATGTAGGATCTCAGCCGTTGATAAGATTTTTTCGTCATAACTTTTAAAATATAGCGAATTTTCTTAAGCTGTTTTTTTCAGAATATTCCGTCTTCTCGTCTTTAAAATGATAATACACACGTTTAAAAGCACTTATTTTTTGGCACTATTATGAATTAAAAGAAGTAGAGGCAGCAATAACGCGACTGCTTTGCGCTAGCGGTATCGGACGAAAAAAAACCGGCCAAGAGCGTGTTGGGCCACGCTCAGTGTAGGGTTCCGTAGTTTTCCGTATTTTTCTCAAAAACTACTGAACCTATCAAGTTCAAAACAATTTTCCTAGAAAGTCTTTATAAAGTTCTACTTTTGTGATTTTTTTCATATTTTTTAAACATATGGTTCAAAAGTTAGAGGGGGGGGGACGCACTTTTTTTTCCTTTAGGAGCGATTATTTCCGAAAATATAAATATTATCAAAAAACGATGTTAGCAAACCCTTATTCATTTTTAAATACCTATCCAACAATATATCACACGTTAGGGTTGGAATGAAAAAAAATTTCAGCCCCCACTTTACATGTAGGGGGAGTACCCTAATAAAACATTTTTTTCCATTTTTTATTTTTGCACTTTGTCGGCGTGACTCATATACATATTGGTGACAAATTTCAGCTTTCTAGTGCTAACGGTTACTGAGATTATCCGCGGACGGACGGACGGACGGACGGACGGACGGACGGACGGACAGACAGACATGGCGAAACTATAAGGGTTCCTAGTTGACTACGGAACCCTAAAAAGCACTTAGCTATTTTTTTTTTTTATATTGGGGACATCTTACACAGATCAACTTAGCCCCAAACTAAGCAAAGCTTGTACTATGGGTGCTAAGCGACGATATACATACTTAAATAGATAAATACATACTTAGAAAACATCCATGACTCAGGAACAAATATCTGTGCTCATCACACAAATAAATGCCCTTACCGGGATTCGAACCCCAGAACCGCGGCTTAGCAGGCAGGGTCACTACCGACTGAGCCAGACCGGTCGTCATATATGATACCTTTATTTGTGGGTCCTGTTACATATTCGACGAATTCATAATATGCTTGTCAATATATTTACATGTATTTACACCTTCAATGTTTTCGATGACTCACACTTTGTTAGTATCCAATATTTCTCATTCCACATAACAATTTACACTATAACTATAATCAAATGAACATGAAAGGTACTAAGTTATCTATTTATGTAATTTGGGTTATTTTGGGTACGTTACGTTAACTTGAAAAACAATTGGTAATTTAAAGTGGAAAAACATATGCGTGTCGGCGTTTATGTCAATATCTTAGGTGCTCGCGTACTTATTTCGTACCGCGGAACGGACTGGGAATGGGAAAAGTGTTTCGCGATTTGGGCCTTTTCTAGCCGGAAATTATTTTTGCTCCCATGCAAGCTTTTGATCCTGGATAGGAATAGGATCGATTGGGGTTAAAAAAAAGTTTGTCAAAAATGCCCTTTTTCTCGCAACTTGTAGTATGTTCGTCCAAAATCTGTAAATGCCATTTTTCATCAATTTGAAATCGAGGGAAGGTCTCCTTAGACCATTTTCGCGTTGGACCACGGAATCTCATAGCTGCCCTTACTGACCCGCTATCAAAATACACCCTGTATAGAAAAGTCTTTTGTAATGAAAACGAAAAACTTTAACGATTTACACTAAACATGGTGGTCTAGACTTTCTGCGTTGTCTGCATATTCAGTTCATTCCACAGAATTCTAGTAGATTCTTAGAAAATTATACAGCTATCCGGTTAATACGCGTTATAAGCACAATTTGAATAATAACTAACTAGTAAGTAGGCCACAAAACTGCCTGATTTGACCTGCCAAGGTTGTAACGGCTCAGCCACGACATTGGTCTAAGCGCGACAGCGGTGAGCGGCGGCCATACATTAGAGCGAGAAACAGCGATGGGACTTTTCATTCGCACGTATGGCTGCCGCTCACCGCTGTCGCGCTTAGACCAATGTCGTGGCTGGGCCGTAATCAATATGATTGGTTTATGTTCTAAGATGAGGAATGTTTCAATGTACTTAACAGTTTAATTGAATTTATTTTCCACTTGTGGTTTCTCGTACCAATGAGTGTTTCAGAACTTATGTGCGAAATATCATTTGATATTTGCCAGTCGCTTTTCGGTGAAGGAAAACATCGTGAGGAAACCGGACTAATTCCAATAAAGAATTAGTTACCCTAGTTACCCTTCGGGTTGGAAGGTTAGATGGCAATCGCTTTCGGAAAACTAGTGCCTACGCCAAATCATGGGATTAGTTGTCAAAGTGGACCCCAGGCTCCCATGAGCCGTGGCAAATGCCGGGATAACGCTAGGAGGATGATGATGATGGTTGCGGGTTAAGAATTTCAACCCCCTTTCTTCCCGTGGGTTGACACCCGGAGAGAAGTGGACCAGGGGTGGGAAAACTGTTTTGGGGGCTTAAATAAGAACGAATTTTAGAGGCGAGCCAGATTTACACCAAAATTACATTATTACTACAGTGCAGGCCAAATAACACTCTATTTTGAAGGACCGGTGGCCGAACTGTGCCCACCACTGAACTAGACTGTGGGATATGGGTTTAATTTTGGTGTGGGTTGAAATGGAATAGGATTGGGAATACATCAGGCGCGAGTTATGTACATTTACATGTAAGGTAGGGTTTAGAATTATCCAAATAAATATGTTGACTGTAGGTAATTGCAACGGGAGTGACTGGTTTTAGTATCAAGCGGACCAGCCGCGCGGAGCGAACCGCACCGGACTAACGGCCCAGCCACGACATTGGTCTAAGCGCGACAGCGGTGAGCGGCGGCCATACACTGGAGCGAGACACAGCGATGGGACTTTTCATTCGCACGTATGTCTGCCGCTCACCGCTGTCGCGCTTAGACCAATGTCGTGGCTGGGCCGTTAATATGTATTAAGTTCAGGGAGCGTTTTAGAGTAAAGCGGACGGGTCCGCGCGGATGAAGGCGACGATATCAACTTCATACAAATTAGTCGTGCGGATCGCTCCGCGTTAGTGCGTTTTCACATTATCCGATCCGATATCGGATGTCGGACTGATATCCCATACATTGCAGGCGCCATCTTGGATTTTTTCTATTGAAATCCTTCCGACATCCGATATCGGATCGGATAATGTGAAAACGGCCTTACACTAATGGAAATCCACGTTCAGGATGCCGTTTAAAAAACATTATACGTTTTTGACATTCACGGGTCGATTTTGGAATGCAACCACGCCATTTGGACTGTTGGAAGGCTCGTCAGTGGCCGCCTTAAAAGCAGTCTATACCTAGAAGTCTTACGCATCCGAGCGTGACAATTGCCTAATAACTAGATATTCTTATATATTTAATGCGGAGATTTCTAATTGCTAAAAATCAATAAACAATACAATATAGGAGTTCTTACACTTGAACTGAACTGCATCCATTATTGCGATTTCTACTTCTCAAGGTCCGTTGTAACGTCTTTAAAGTTGAATGTTAAGTTGTTAAGGCCCCGTGGGTTCAGGATCTTCTCTCATACTCAATGAGTGTAAACGTAATAATTTTTAAGAAGAAAAAAAAACCGCCGCCTTTGGGGTTCTGGTGAAAGCTACTTGCGAATGTTGGATTATGTAGAAACGTGTAGGTATTTTTTTAAACTGCTTTTAATGCTTTAATTATTTGATGGCAACAAAAATCAATATACGTATACCGTTAAGGTTTGAGGAGTTTCCTGAATTCCTCATGAATCCGATTATAAGAAATCGAAGCTTGACAAAATTTTACTAGAAAACTCAATATGCTTAACAAACATAACTAAATAAATGTTACTGTTCTGAACTTAAATGCATGCTGTTCTTATAAAAATACCAAAGTCACTATAAGTGTGCCCTTCAGATTTGAGGAGTTTGGTTCTGACCATCATCAGCACTTCCACTGCACCAAATGTCACTGTTCTGGACGTAAGTGCATGCTGTTCTTATAAAAATACCAAAGTCACTATAAGCGTGCCGTTCAGATTTGAGGAGTTCCGTTCTGACCATCATCAGGAGTTCCACTGCACCAAATGTCACTGTTCTGGACGTAAGGGCATGCTGTTCTAATAAAAATACCAAAGTCACTATAAGCGTGCCGTTCATATTTGAGGAGTTCCGTTCTGACCATCATCAGCAGTTCCACTGCATCAAATTTCACTGTTCCGTACGTAAATGCATGCTGTTCCTTCAAAAACACAAAAATCACCATATGTATGCCTTTCAGATTTGAGGAATTCCCTCGATTTCTCCAGGATCCCATCATCAGATCTGGAGAAATCATCTGGAGAATCTGTATGCATATACTATCAATCAAAAAAAATATGTTTTCAAAATCGGTCCAGTAACGACGGAGATATCGAGGAACAAACATTTAAAAAAAATACAGACGAATTGAGAACCCCTTCCTTTGAGATTTGAGGCGGCGGTTAAAAAGACGTTGTTTGTGCAGATTATAGTCTTTTTCGTATCATATTTTAGAATGTATTGTTTTTACTAGCTTTTGACCGCGGCTTCGCTCCCGTTAAATTTGAAAATTGCAGAATGCTTCATACAAACTTCTACCCCACCCATTTTAGGGAATTAGGGGATTAGAAAGAGAGAAAAGTATAACCTTTAGCAAAAAAAAGTTTGAACCAAAATTAAAATGACGCATTTTTTACTCGTTCGGGATGGAGCGAAACACAGATTCTCTTATGTAAAAATATGTACCTTTAACAAGTTCCATTTCGTAATTTTTTTTTGTCATAAACAGAACCACCAAAGCATGACAGCCTTTTTGAATTCCCGTACAAAATGAGGCTTGCCACGTTTACGTACTTGTTTAAAATCAGTGATCTTATTAGAAAAAAAAAAACAAAATTTCAAGAACGTCAATTATATTTTGGCAACCGTGTTAGTTTTTTTTTTAAAAAACCTTGTTTTGGTTTACTAAGACAGTAATTTTCCACTTTTAAATCGATTCAAAGCCTGTTGCCCGTGTGGTGACGGGTTAAGAATTTCACCACCCCCTTTCTTCCCGTGGGTGTCGTAGAAGGCGACTGTAGGATATGGGTTAAATTGTGGCGTAGGCGAGAGGCTGGCAACCTGTCACTGCAATGTCACAGTTTCGTTTTCTTTCAACCCCTTATTTGCCAAGAGTGGCACTGAAACCTGAGTAGTTTCATGTGCTCTGCCTACCCCTTCATGGGACACAGGCGTGATTGTATGTATGTCAAAGCCTAGTGGCTTTGATTGTATACGCTTCTGCTTGTCAGAAAGTTAAGTTTTTTACACTTCTGCCTAAACCTACTGCACCTTAACGATTATTCAGTTAGCACGTGTTTGTGCGCAATTACCGCGATTAGTCTAACAGTAACCTAAAATGCTTATCGGCGATGCTATGTAAACTGTTTGCTTTGCAAATCTTGATTTGCACTTTAAAGTGTAGCTGACCATTGTAGTTATACTTTGGATCTATTTCACACACGTGTGTCAGGAAACCATTTACGTCAGATTTTTTTTGTGACGCAAATGATAAAGAAATTGCAAAGCTTGTATTATTTTTTATTTTTTGTATTTCTATTAAGTAAGAGGTCTACATATCTCCGAATGACATTGGCTTGTCTGTTAATCATAACACTTGCCAAAAGGTAGTGGTAAATAATTGACAGGCTAAATAATCTCTCTTTAGATATCCATTGAAAGAATACGCAATTGAAACAGATGAAGGTAAAATCTTAACATCAGAAAACTATGTGTCTAATTCTATCGTTTACAAATGTCCAACTGAACCAAAGACTCAAAGATTACTTAGGGCCGAGACGAACAACAACTTGACTGCAGTTTGTATTAGAAAAAAAATCAAAGTTCAGCCAGCGTGCCGTGCGGTTCTCATGCGATTGCGATTATGGAAAATGATCCAAAACTGCAAAAATCTGTCAATGTAATTTGAACTTTCTGTTAAAAGGAAAACTGTTCCGTGCATAGCAATTTTCATAGGACGGATCTAATAACTATATCTAGATGTAGTATGGATGCACGGTTGCATGTCTGTAGAGGCTACTGTCAGATGAATAACTTCATAATTCCTTGTCCTCAGGTGTTCCACCTTCGCGATATACGCTGGGAGCGACCCCGGTTCCTGTCCAAGACGTTCCTGGCATTCGTGACCTTCAACCTGATCAGCTACTCACTCCTGGCTGCAGAAGTCTTGACTACCAACGTCGCCAACACCACTGCCAAAGAGAAGGTAACTCATATACCTGCTGTATCTGGGGCCCATTTCTCAAAACTGAAAGTTACCAGTTACAAGCGGAAGTCTCTTTCCAACTTAGCATATTAGACATTGACAACCACTTGTAAATTGTAACTTGTAGCTTCGATAAATGGGCCCCTGTAGCCCGTTTCTCGAAAGGCCCGTTTCGCGACCATAACAGCATGGAAACCACTAGGTCGATAATCGCATGCACGTGCCTGCGATCGGATTGAATAAGGTGTTCAAATATTTACCTAGATGGCGTTGCTGGCCAAACGGACTTATTTAACGAATTAAAAATCAAATTTTCGTTTCTGAATAATACTTAATATAAATGGAGTACATATAACGTAATATTATTTACCCAAATAATAATAGTTATATACCATTAGAAGTCATCTGTAATATCTTATAGCAAGAGCTGTTATAATCTGTGATCTTACGTAGTTATCAAAATTAGTACTTATCAACCAGTGTCGCAACTTTTATGACTTAGTGGGTCTGTGACCACTCGCTCACTTAAATAGTCTTAAAGTGCCATTGACTCATTGAGACTTAAGCCATTTATACCAATTAACGGCATCACTAAATTCTCGAAACAAACATCATACTGATAAAAATATTCTTCACAATTACCTAACCTAACCTTTAGTAAAAAATGCATGAATATTATCATTGAGATTAGTGGGACTTAACCAATATCTACAGTAGGTAGTGTAGCAAACATATTACGATTATTTTAATGCGGTTCCTATTTAATTCACTTTCTTTAACTACCTTCTTGCAACAAAAGAATTGCAGCAGTAAAACTGGTCAAGCAAAGTTCGTTGTGCCGGTTGCAAACAATGATAATTCGTTTAATTCGCCGTGGCAGGGACCGGAAAACCCCTTTTTAGGCTTAACCTCATCAATTAGCTTACCCAATGAATTTTCTTACCAAATAAAATGGTAAGCTTATTTAAAGGTAACCTTTTAAAATGGTAAGCTTATTGATACTGTTACCCTAACTACTAACTAAGTTAATTAACTCTGAAACCCTATCGCGTTAGGGTTTTTCAAACCTGTTTTCATTGAGTTAGGGTAAGCTTTATCCGTTCCTTTTTTTTTCTACATTTAAACTGGTTTGCTATAGATAGAGCTTGTCTCAGACGCATGAACTCGAATTTACGGAGTTATTACCATTTGACTTACAACATTTAGTTTCTGTATTTGATAGTAGGTATAAGTATCTACCTACTGTTGTACTTGTGAGGGACATGCTAGAAATAAATATCAATATTAGATTGTGTTACAAGGGAGTTAACTGAAGTAGGTTTTTACAGCGTGGATGTAGGGTACACATTGAGTTTTCAGTAAAGCAAAGGATCCTAGGATATAATTCTGAGCATAGTGGGTGCAGTTAGTGTCAACGCCCAATTAATTTATTATGTTAGTATGTACGTCATCGATTATAAAAAGTATTCGATGATGTAAACATACATAATACATGCCTAAATAATACGTACTTGATTAACGCAAAAATTGTGATCTATGATAATTTGATAATGCATACTGTTTTCGTTGCGGTAATATTTTATATGTACCTACTGGCAACATAATTTATTTTGATCAGTTATAGTAAGGAAAAACAGGTACTTATTATCTTAAACATTAAAGAAGAATCCTTTCAGTGTCGTGAGCGGTAGATATTACTTTAACGTCTTAACCGCCATTGTCCGGTATACAAGACATCGATAGAACGATATATACTCATATCCGCTAACATATTCATATTCATATTCTTTATTGGTAAAAGTAAATTACATGTCAGTGGTTACATTACATTTCATTATGTTAAACATCAATAAAAATAATAAAAATAGGTAGTTCAATAAAATGGTGGCGTAACGTGGCCGTATTATATAAAATACATAAATTTAGTAATAGTAATTTCTTTTACACTCCTGTCAATATTATGAGCCATTATTTTACAATCTCCTTTTTATCCCGTGTCATAGTACAAAGCAGTGTTGGGCACTCAACAATAAAATCATTATTTGAATAAGAATTCGTATGAATAAAATCATGTCGATTTTATTCCCGTCAAAATTATTTGAATAATTTGTATGGGATATAATTGAATAATAGTTATTTGTTATACAAGGGGGCAAAGTTGTATTTTAACGCCGAGTGTGGAATTGAAAAACGAGCAAGCGAAAGGATTCTATAGTTGAACCACGAGCGAAGCGAGTGGTTCGAGAATAGAATCCTGAACTTGCGAGTTTTTTAACACACGAGAAGTAAAATACATTTGCACCCGAGTGTAACACAAAACTTTTCCCCTCACTATAGCGAGGAAACTACAACGCAAAAAATGCGTTTATCACTGCTTCCAGTAGTTCCACGGGTAGTAAATCATCTTTATTACTAGATTCACCTACTTTTATCAATTTTAAAGCAGTTAATTTGACTTTGTTCAAGGTCAAATTACTTTACCCACTAGTGGATAAAATGCGTTTTTACCCGCTGATATTAAAGGACAAAACACGTGTTTCCGAGCTAGTGAGGGGAAAAGATAATTTTTTCTTAGTCAAATACAATGAATCATGATTATTTATTTTAACTGAAATTATATGAATAATAATGTAGTCTGGGTGTCCGACGTAAATATAACATGTAAGTAGAAGTTTTAGTACTACAATTTGACGGGTTCGCTTCGTTAGATTATAATCTAACGTAAAACTAATCCGTCAAATTGTGAATGTGAACTGTACTTTACGGTTCACAATATTTCGTTAGTTCATAATCTCGCTAGTGAAATTATAAACTAACGGTTTTTACAATTTTACGGTGACATATCCACTTTTTCACCTTATTTCATTGTAATAAGATGAAAAAGTGAATGTACATCTCTTTGTAGTCGACTGTACTACACAATTATTTTATTCTAAATAACATTTTATTTGAATAAAACGTTAGAATAGTCCCATGTCTAAAATATTTATTCAGAATCTTATTCTTCATTTAAAATAAAGGTGCCATGATTTATTCACTACTAATAAATGTCAACTAAGGAGTACAAGGATTTATTCTTATTCAAATCAATTTGAATAAGAATAACTTTCTAGCTTTTTGTTTCGTATTCTTATTCAAGTTAATTTTTGCCCATCACTAGTCATGTTTGCCACTGGCAATACTGGCATGTATAGAAGACTTCTTGTACAAACTGGCTGCCATGTATAGAAGACTTCTCGTAGTTTGATTATAATATGTCCAGAATCAACACGTCGTGTGAACAATATAAGTACCTAACATTATTTACGATATTCTCAACAAAGCCAAACTGAGAAGATGTTTTCAATTATTTAATTGGAAGATATCAATATTATTTTTTGGTTTGTTCTTTCCCTTGTTTTGTTAGTTTTTTACTAAAATTTGCTCTCGAGTGTTAGCGTCTGAGTTGGTCTGGCGGCCAAAAGGCTGATTTTTAAAAAGCCTTGATAAACACTTAAAACTCTCACACTTACAATTGTTCCAAAACACCCAGGTATAAAAATAAAGACAGATAAACAATAGAACAGCACAAGTACGCGCTACGAATGCCTTCAAAGCCAAAAAATACTATAAGCATTCAGGTCAGTTATGTTTTTAAACTAAAGTTTAAAGTTTTAAAGTGCAATATTGTTTGACGATTCAAAATGTCGTTTATGTCGCTACATAAAGCGACAAACTCTCAGCAAAAACTTGTTTACAGAAACGGGGTGCGTATGAGCTTTTACTAGCTACGGTTATTCAATAATAAGTTGAATTTCAATGTGCGCACAGATTAAAATTGCTTGAATTAATAACTATAATGATAGGGTAACAGTTAAGACTGGGTTTGGTCTTGGTTAAAGGTTAATTAAGTTAACTGTATCTGATAGGCTTACCCTATCAAGCAGTTACCCTTATAAAAGGTTACCATTATGGTTGGGGTTTTTATAACCACTTCTAAAATAAGCCTATTGAAAACCCCGGTTATGGTAAGCGGTTCCGATCCCTGCGCCGTGGTCGAAATCGGCCAGGAGAGTAGTATCGTATTATGTATTAAATTAGAAGTGCCTTATCAATAGCCGATAACGGGCACAATGGGTTTCATAAATACTTCGAGTTTTAGCATTAGACCATCGTTTGATGTGTCATTTGATTTTTTTTTTATCTAAAAACACTTATATACTATTTTTTTACATTTGAACAGCGAGCGAAAACCGCTAACGGTTTATCTGCCGCCGTTGTCGCTCGTTTACATTGTAGGTATTTTTATTCACTAAAGGTATTAATCTAAATTTATATCTAAGTAGGTATTTAAACAGTTCTTATCTAATTAATAAGGAAAGAAGCATTTATTTTAGCCGGATGTTTGTAAACAACCCGGGTGCGCACCTGTACTTGGCAACAATAGGTTTTTTATAACTGTTTTTGTCTTGTGTATATTATTAATTATGTTACGATTTACATCATTAGGCCATGAGTTTAGAGTATTAGGTAACATGAATTGCCATATTCTTTTCCCATAGGTATTCTGGTAAGTAGGTAAAGGTAATACATACATTGGTATATTGATATTCCTTAATGTTTGTGACCTAGTTCTATTTTTAAGGTTAGTCAGGTTAGATATTTCATCACATACTAGCATCATCTTAAACTTATCGTATACGTTAATTATTTTACAGTACTCAAATAGCTTACGTTCGTCTTTTTTATACATTTTTCTTATCGAGTTAGGTACAATTGTTTTTACTAGTCTTAACTGTATTTAATATACATTATCTAGGTAAGTTTTGTAAGTTCTACCGTAACTACTTAAACGGACTCGGCTAGTGACATATATAACATTCTACGGGTACTAAAAGGTATTTTATGTTTTAAAAGGGATAAATTGGCCAGTATGGATCTCAGTTTATTGCACACATAATTTATATGTGGTCCCCAGTTAAATGTGTTATCTATTATAAGGCCAAGATATGTATGTTTATCGACTTGCTGTAAGGGTTCGCAATCGCATGTGTTTGTTGTGATACTGTGTAGGCACTGGTGTTTGTGTGCTATGATTCTAGGTTTTATCTGGCATTTTTTGTGAGCGGAATGGATATACATAAGTTTTGTTTTGTCGTAATTAATTATTAGTCCTACATCGTGGGCCCAGGCACATAATAAATTAAAGTTATTTTGTAATATTTTTTCTGCTATTTTTATATCGGAGTGGGCGGCTACTATAGACAGGTGTCGTCTGCGAATTGGTATACAGAACCCTCGCAAAATATATTGCACATGTCGTTCACATACAGTAGGTATTCGGTAGGTGAGAAAATTGATCCCTGGGCGGTGCCCCTTTCTGTTGGAATCATGTTACTATTAGTGCGGGGCGTTAACAGAGCATTAGTATGAATGTATAGTCCCGTCTGGCAGAAAGCATGAAACTTGGCATGTATATAGCTTATAGGGTTATAAGAAAAAATTGAAGTAGAAACACGCCGAGGTGTCAATGTTTCCCCTCCTTCCCCCCACTTTTGTATGCCTGTTTTCAGTTTTTTTATATTTCCATAAAAACCGTAAAAGCTACAACAATAACGTCTAAGAGAAGTATATTCTCTATAAAATTCTCTACAATATTGTCTTTGGAAGTATATAGCTAGAACTTATAATTTTCAAACTATGCTCATTTTCCCTTTGCCATATTTGTGTTTGGTGACCTGTAGGATAAGTAAGGCCAGCGACTTTGCACTTTTGCCTGTGGCGATGCTGTTTGGCATAATTGTTCCTTGGGTCAAACTGATCCGATTTATCACAATAGTCATGAAATCGCACGTGACTACTCCCCACAAAGAGAAGGGGAAGGGGCCGGTTCCCTCGATGAAATCTATGCAATACTTCTTCTTGCTCTTAGCGACTAGGGCAAATCGTATATCATTTCCGTGTAATGTAGGGACGTATTAATCGTTTCTAAAAAAATCGTTGCACCTTTTTATACAAAAATAACGATTTTATAACAAAATAATGTTTTTTTATGTATTTAATTGTAACAGCTATGGGCTACTCGCTCCTGGCTACTGAAGGTAACTCATATATCATATACCTAGATATCTACGTCTTAAGTCATTCCTAGCGTTCGTCAACAACGTGATTAGACTGATTAGTTTTTAGGGACCGGACCGGAAGTGTCTTAGGGACCGGCCACATCTAAGAGACGCATGTCCTGAGGTGCGGAACAGACGAGGAGACGTTTTTTGAATAACATTCAGGCGGCGTGGCGGAGACGTCCGTTGCGCGCCGCAAGACATGCGTCTCTTAAGTGTGGCCGGTCCCTTAGGTCGACGACGTCGATGAACGATGGATAATACGCGCGATGCGATGCGACGCGATTGCCGTCCATGCAAGCTACGGTATAAACGTGGCCAAGACCACCGTTAAAGCACATTATAATAAAGATTACTTTCGTACAGTATGGCCACTCCCGTTCCCTTCTGAAAATGCCGCCCACCCCCTCTCGGTTACCTCACAGTTACCGCCTGTCAAAAACGCGAACAGTAGACTTATCACATTTCACTCATACAAGCATGGTACGCGTTCACCTACTTACATGAGCTTAGACTGTGTGCTAGGAACGCGCCTCTTTTATATATTTGATCGCCAGTGTCCGAGGTGTGATTAAAGAGACTCAGAATATTACTTCTTACCTGTGATATTTGCTAAGTTGCAGTCGTAGACATATTTCAATCAAGATTTAAATTTTGTAATGTACTTATCTCAAGTTTTTAATATTTATTGTACGAGTATTTTGACCCTTGTTTTAAAATATATGTAGGAATTCGTCCATGCAACCCAGACGAATTTGCCTTACAAACAGCAAAAACTTATATCAAGAACTCAGGCCGCGAGATAGTATTTTTTTTATGACGAATACAGTTTGGAATCTAAATAAAAAGTAACAATCGCCTTCGGAAAATAAAGTAAGAGGTAGTTGCGATAACGGCACATACTGGTATTAAAACAGAAGTTATTGACCATTAGAAAAGAAACAGAGTATTAAAGGAATTTTAAAGTTATTACGCTAATGTTTGGCAGTTAACGCTTAAATAATATATAATCATGTTTTATTGACAATTGTACCTATTACCTATACGTTCTATCCTCGTAAGGCCCAATGTACATTACAATGTACATAGTTGTTGCAAACGAATTTGAATTCATGAACCAAATAAAATAGAATTTCCCTTGTTACATGGCTTTTTGAAACAAACGAAAATCTTACCAATTTACTTATAGAACAAGGTTCAAATTTAAAATGGGAAATCTAACTATGGTGAGCCTTAGTCCGTTTTCACATTATCCGATCCGATATCGGATGTCGGAAGAATTTCAATGGAGAAAATCCAAAATGGCGCCTGTAATGTATGGGATATCGGTCCGATATCGGATCGGATAATGTAAAAACGCACGAGGCTAATGGCTTCGTGCGAAGTGCATGGAGGGTAAGCAAAGCGATCGCAGTGCTTGCGGTGGTCAAAATCGACACTGATTGTGGTTGTCATCTATCAAAACTCATAAAATATAATACAATATGTAATGTTTGATATGGGGCATCAATGTTGTTTCGTTGTTAATTGTAAAAATAATGACATAAATAGTCGTTGCACGTTCTATGCGTTTCTTAGAGCACACTGGAAATTGGATCAAAGAACTAAATGGATAGCTACGGTAAAAAGAAAACGTAAGTGACATGTCAAAACAAAACATAATAAATTATATTTATGCTTTGTTTACCTAATATTGTTCAATACGCTGTTAGTATTTTTCCTACCGTAAAAGATTATGCATAAAAGATTCAGGCCTAGCCTGGGAATAGGCCCGTGTCGGATATTTCTGCGGCCGCGGACATGACTAGGTACTTACGTTTAGATTTGTTTTATATGGCATTAACGGGACGGAGGTTTAGCGTATACCATATCACTAGCTCGGAGAACTTGTACCATTACTCCTATGTTCTTCAAGATTCCTTATATGCCCTGCCAGCACCAATTTATTAACTCTTTCTGTAGTCTGAGGTTGGAAGTTTATACCGTGAGTAATGGCTTTGGAAACTGATTTTTGGTATTATATCCATGTCTTTATAATCTATCTACCTAAATTACACTTGAAATAGTAGCTCTTGTTATTCGATGTATTTAAAATTAACGAAAAATCGTTAAAATATAATATTTGTTTACATGTCATTTTTTGACATTTTCCACTTCAAGTTCACATGGTAGTGGGCGTAATTGTTGTGCACGTAGCCAATACCTGTGGCCTGCTAAATTATTATTTAGTACCTTCAAACCTACTACGTTTTAATCTTATTTTAGTGCAGTTGCACTAAGCATAAACTTACACATATATGGTTCGTTGACACGAAGTAGAGCTTTCTAGATCAATCAAATGTAGATTAAATAATCTAAATTACAATCGTAAGTAAATAACCACGTAGAACCAAATAAGGCACATTCTTTTAACACAATTCCAAGTTTAGTTATAAATGATTCGATCTTTAAGGTTGTTCGCTCTCCGTGCAAAATACAGCGTTTTATTAAGTCATTAGGTTATTTCACACAATTTTTTTATAGCCTGCAATGTGTCCCACTACAGGGAAAAGGCCTGCCCTGTTTTCTGCCACTCGTCACGGTCACGGCTTTGTAAATGCTCCCGCCAATCGCCACAAAATGAGTCCAGGTCTTTCCGCCATCTCATTTTTGGCCTACCTCGGCCTCGGGTAATTGGTGGTGCCCTTTTCGGTCGCTATTTTGGCCCATCTGTCCGGATGCATCCGACAGATGTGTCCTGCCCAATCCCACTTGAGCTTGGCTGCCTTTACACCCACATCTGCGATACCTGTTTTGGAGCGCAACTCCGTGTTCCTTATGCGATCGATTCTGCTGACTCCGAGTAGGCTGCGCTCGTTTGCTCGCTGGCAAATCTTGAGTCGGGACTTTTGGGCTTCAGTTAACACTATTAATAGTATAAATATAAATAGGTATATAAGGATCTATCTATCTTTTCGCATCTTCCTCGTGTACTCGATAAACGTCAAGGAAAGAAAATGCATGTAATTTTTGTTTCTGTAATCGTTTGGGTCGCTGTTCATTTTCTCCATACATTGAAATTTATTGAATATAATTTTCCCTAAAGTTTAAGCTTGTATTCTAAAACGCCTACTGTAAAGGTTTCCCCATAACTATCGACGCGGAATCGGTTCTAGCAGACCAAAAATGTCTCGTTACTATCATAGAGGCAAAAGTAAGGGAAGAGTCCCAACTGTAACTCCATACATCAGTAAATGCGGGTTATTTGTAGTGACATCTAGCGACAATCACGCGTCAACTAGCGTAAGTTATCAGTACTGCTACTTGTCAATAGATGTCGCGACGAACAAAAAGTCTAATGCACAACAATTTTTAGCTATTCTTTTTTCATTCTGTTTAAGCTTTCTGTTTTCAATTCCTTCTGCTTGTAATATAAATTGTAAACTGTTTTAATATTACATTTTTGGCAGACGAAACACTGTTGGCACTTAGTGTCGAGTAGTGGTACTGATAATTTACGCTATTTGACGCGTGATTGACGATAGATGTCACTACAAATAATTTGCATTTACCGATGTATGTAGTTACAACTTACTTATTTCTCTATGGTTACTATGAAGACGCTTACCTATATCAATCAATCAATCAATCAATCGATCAAAGTATTTATTCGTAATAAACTTAAAACTACACAATATGCAAAAAAAAAACAGTATTACTAAAACTACAACTACATCATCAGACTCCGCTTGTCCGCAGAGCTTCTACCAGCACGTGTTCAACGGCTGCTACGCTGTTCTCCTCTTCATCGTGGTCACCTTCTTCCTGATCTACGGCGTCGAAGTCTATTTCAAGGTAAACCATCTTTTTCATCATTTTAACCACCAATAGCGAGTAAGCTATGAGCTATCGACGATAGAAAGGAACAAAATATAGTCGCTCACGTGCAAATAAAAGAGAGAGCGAGTGGTTGTGTTCTGAGGCACTGTTTGACATGATGCCAACGTCCACTTTTCATCATCGCACCGCTCGCCATCGACAGGGCGCTCATCCTCACACCTTGCAACCTAAATGGTCGCATACCGTGCGGTTGTAGAGGAATTTCCTCCCCCGGATGCTCCGGCTGTAGAATGATCCACTTTTAATGTAAAAAAAAAAAGATATTTATTTACTAACACAGCCCAAAATGGACATGTAAGGACATAAAAACTTAGTAAGTAAAATTACAGATGTGTGTGCAGTAACTAAAATGGATGAGACTCAGCGAGACCGCTGATTTTCAGTCCCCAACCAATAAACTTAAATCTAATACTTAACTAAATAACTAGCTTACTAGCTAACCCGGCGAATGGATCGCTGCCAAGGCGATGTAAGTACTTAATAATTACAGGGCGAAAGGGATACAGAGATTAACTTTTTATATTTTGAATTTGAATAAAAGGTTTAAAGAGCAAAACAGAATAAAATATAATATAATGTAATGTAATGTAGGTACCATAGTATAATTCATTAATTATTTATGTATGACATGTAGGTATGCGTCTCTCGAAAGTCGATATTAATAAATGCAGTCTTACCACCGATCATTAATAAAAAAAAATACGTATTATTATTATATTTAAATATAAATAAAGTTCTTCCCGTTTCAAATTAAAACTGATTTTGTTTAGGTCATCTAATCTTCATCAATCATATTCATCGGAACATCGAAAGGCTTTTAAACATAAATATGACACTACCAAGTACTGCCGGCCTAGCAAAAGTGAAAATCGTTGACAGACGCCGATCGAAAAGCAGTCTGGCTCTGTCGCGCCAACGCAGAGCGAGCTACGATAACGATATTATCGTTTATGCATTTGGCTACGTCAAACTGATGAGTCAAAGCAATCAAGGTAGCCATTTTTACCGCCCAAACCACACAATAGATCATTATTGTGGGAGTCCATAAGCGTCTAAGGGAACGGTATTGACATTGGCATGATAGCCGATTGTTTCTTGTTAATGTTCCAACGGTACGCAGAAATATCTTCCTTGTCTTTCAAACGTTCGAGACATTTGACACGAAAATATTTTCTTTGGGGGTCTAAGAAGTTTGGTGAAACCCGCCGTCTTTACAGTGGACGTTTCAAAATTAAAGTTAACTATTTTATTTTAACATTTAATCAATAGAAAGTGCAAAAGTTAAATACCGCTTTATACAATGTAAGCGCTTTGTATGTAAGGGCATTTTCAGAATTTGGGACACCCCAATTAGCTAAAGTTGTTAACAAAAATTAACTCACTCTCAGTTTTGTGACGATAATTTTAAGCATGTTTCAATAAAAATATTGTTTTTGTGTTAATTACATAAACTTTAAGCGATAATCGAATGTGAAAAAAAGTAAATTTTTAAGACCGATTTTATGCTGAATTGTCGTCACAAAACTGACAGCGAGTAAATTTTTGTTAACAACTTTTGCTAATTGGGGGACCCAAATTCTGAAAATCTTAATAATCTTACTATTGTATCTGTTAATGTTTTTTTGTCTGTTATAACTCAAAATAAGTCCCCAAGTGGAATCACAGGTTTGTCTATAAAAATGTAGGTATTTTGATGTAGTGTATAAGCAGCAACGTGGTGAGTTCAGAATTGGAGAATGCGCTCTGTTTTACCATTTGAGACAGGATCACCTGCAATGGGCGGTACAGTCGAGTTTACAAACATCTACATTTGGGCCATTTTTTTCAATTCATCCACCCCACTTTTTTGGATTTGGAAATTTTTATGTGTTTTCCACTCAGAATCGCGAGCTTTTTCAATCCTAATAGGAGAAAAAATTGTCCCAAGGTTTTTTTCCCATTCCGTTACCTTTTTTTCATACATTTTGTATGGCGGTAACGGAATGGAAGGTTTGAAAAATGTATGGTAATCTTGGGACAATTTTTTTTCTCCCATCAGGAACGAAATACCTCGCGATTCTGAGTATGAATCGCGAAAAAATACCCATGTTACAAAAGAAGTGGGGTGGACAAGTTTGAAAAAAAAAATGGCCCATTTACAATTCAACATTTTAAAAATATATGCAACTACAGGCTTCTAAGGCATTGACTATCCTTATAGTCATGCTCTTTCATGTAAATATATTTTTGAGCCATACAATATGCAGTGTGCGCGGTTCTTCTTTTTACCCTCTTTGTGTTGTTTCTACTCTTCATTGTATATGATATTATATTATTTGTAACACAAAAATGTTTTGTACAGCTTCGCGGCGAATTCCTAAAGGAGACGAAGGTGTGCACAGTGATACAACCCCGGCCGGGAACGTCATCCGCGGCCGATGATGACGCTCAAGCCACGCTCGTCACCAAACAGGTAAACATTATCACCGTCGCTCTCAGCCAGTTCTAACCCAGGCGCTGAGGCCAAAGTACCCATCAGTTACGCGCTACATGGTTGTGTACTGACACGTATCCTCCATGGTATCCTATGGTATTAAAGATGCAAAAGTAATTTTGTCTGTCCTGTCCTTTCTGTTCCCTCGTTACTTTTGAAACTCGATATCGATGCCATTTATTTATTTATTAGTAAAACACGTTTACATGACATAACAGTAAAACCAATGCGTCACGAAACTTAGACTGACATAACAAAAAACAGAGTGAAAAATAGGACTATTAAAATTAATAAACAATTGATTTGGGAGATGACGTAGCAGCGTATATATATACGGTATATGACCTTCAGACATCTTGCCATCTTACCTTTTCCCGGACTTTTTACTTTGCCTACCCTGCCTATCATTGCCTGGCTCTTCATTACTAAATAGCCGTTTATAATAAACCAAATGTAATGGCGGTCACTATCCTATCTTCCTTATATTTATAGTATTTATACACCTATTTTATTATTTTCGGGCTAGGCAATGTTAGAAAGGGTGGGCTACGTTGCAGTATTTGACGGTAATGTAATGCATCAATATCTAAAAAAACTTTTGTAATGTTTATCCAACAGGGCGTCCGAACGGACATGTCTCGCGACGGCGCAATCGACCCCCGCTCGGTGGACCACTCCCAACTCCACCAATCCAGGCTCGGGCTGGTCAGCCAGGCTTTGATGCTCATCCTCATAGCTGGTTTCCTCGCTTCGGAGACGCTCAGCGAACTGTGGAAGACCAAGTGAGTCCAAAACATTGTTATTATAGTTCAAGGACTCCTACTCCACCAATCCAGGCTTGAGCTGGTCAGCAAGGCTTTGATGCTCATCCTCATAGCTGCCTTCCTCGCTTCGGAGACGCTCAGCGAACTGTGGAAGACCAAGTGAGTCCAAAACATTGTTATTATAGTTCAAGGACTCCTACTCCACCAATCCAGGCTTGAGCTGGTCAGCAAGGCTTTGATGCTCATCCTCATAGCTGCCTTCCTCGCTTCGGAGACGCTCAGCGAACTGTGGAAGACCAAGTGAGTCCAAAACATTGTTATTATAGTTCAAGGACTCCTACTCCACCAATCCAGGCTTGAGCTGGTCAGCAAGGCTTTGATGCTCATCCCCATAGCTGCCTTCCTCGCTTCGGAGACGCTCAGCGAATTATGGAAGACCAAGTGAGTCCAAAGTTTGCCTTTAGATCAAGATTATTTGCAATCTAGGGTATGGTCTGAGGCTTTGATGTTGATCCTCATAGCTGGCTTCCTGGCCTCGGGGACGCTCAGAAAGTTGTGGAAGTTCAAGTGAGTTCAACCTTTTCCTTTAAACTAAACACAATTTAGTTCAAGTCAAACTACTCCCAATTTCGCGAAACCAATAGGTCAGCCTGACTGATGATAATATTGTTTATTTCTAAATGAACAGCATCATCATCATTATCGTCTGAGCAAGTTATGGGAGACCATAATTCCACTTCTTTTAATACATATCTTGGTCTTTCGGGTTTATGTTTCACAACTCACAACGGACTTTCTTGTCTCAGAAACGGTTTGCGTTTGTGGGTGCCTGTCCCTAAATATACCAATATTTTGTCTCTTCCAGAGTCCCAGTGGTATCCCGCAACTGGCACGACCTGGTGTTCCGGCTGGCCGAGATCGGGGTCGCGCTATGGTTCCCCTGCGTCCTGTGGAACTCCATGGCTCCCGAGAGACTTTGGCTGCTGAACCCTCGCCGCCTGCTGGCGCGGCAGCTTGATGATGCCAAGCTCCAGGAGCTGTTGCAGCATCACCAAGACGCTAAGGTACTGTTTCCCTTTCCATTGGAACCTTCTGGATGATGTCTTGTCTCCCAAGCTCCAGGCAGTACCATCAACCATCACTGCAAGACCATCAGGATGCTATGACTGTCTCTTTTTCTTGTGGAACTTGGTGTGCGAGCGGCTGTGGCTGTTGAACCCTCGCCGCCTGCTGGCGCGGCAGCTTGATGATGCTAAGCTTCAAGAGCTGTTACAACATCATCAGGACGCTAAGGTACTGTTTATCCCTTGTAGAACCTTAGTACCTTCTGGATGCTATGATGCTGTCTCCCAAGCTCCAGGCAGTACCATCAACCACCACTGCAAGACCATCAGGACGCTTTTGAAGGTACTTCAAACTCTTCAAACTTTATTGGGGAGGTTCATGGTATATTCCCGGAAATCCCATTCTTATTAAAGCCAAACATAACTGGTATAAATGCGGTGTGGGTAACTCACAGATTAAGTATATAAACATATGATGGTTATCGTGGGGAGTAAAAGTGAACATAATTCTGCTCAGATTCATCTTCGGACATCGGAAGATGTCCCGATTAGTACATATTATAGCTGACTATACCTAGACGTAGATTACGTTGCAGGGATAATTATAACCTGCCTTCATAGAAACTTTTTTATAGCTTACCTGTTAATTATTATTTTTAAAGTAGGTACCTATTTGTGAAGATAACGCCACTCTACGACATAATATACGTATTTAAAGTTGGTAGAATGTTCTCAATTCAGATTATCTCAACAAAATATGTCTCTTAACTGCGAAACTACAGGAAATATCACACTGACCTGTGATATCATTAATTTAGATAAATAATCGTTCGTCAGGCGCGTATGAAGATATTTACTGTCAATACTGTTATCGCTGTTTATGACATCTCAAGTCAACGCTTGCACTGTTTAAGGTGAGAGGTCTTGGTAAAATGTTATCGAGATGAGTTATTTTTATTTTGATCTATAAACGTTGTCATTGAATGTTATAGTGACTAGGTATATTTAATTCTGAACAAGAGTAAGAGTCTGCGAATGATGATATTATGAAGTTTAGAATATATTTAAAAAAAAAAGCGTAGATGAGAATATTTCTTTTGTATGTTACCTTCCGTGATTTTTCTCACTTAATGGTCTCACCGGAAGACCAGCGCTAGAAGTCGCCAGTGATATGCTGAGGTGAGGCCATTTCGTGGCACTTTATTACTATTTTATGTCAGTGTAAATATCTGTGTGCTTCCGAATATTCTATTCTATTCTATTTAAATTCAAATATTCTATGAGATTATATACATTTCCGCGTACATTTTTAAAATTTGTGGCCTATTTCTAATGACGACAATGGCTTGACATACTTTATTATTGTCCTGACAACTATTTAGCGTTGTTAAATTTTACAAATAACCAATTAAAAATACGATTGTAATATTTATTTTTCTTAATGGTTGTGTTCTCTAGATACTTTATTATGGTAACATTGTTATATGATTGCCCCCGACCGAGTTTATGTACCTACAGTAACTCCAAGAGACCGTTAGTTAATTGAGTCATGTAATTGAACGTCAGTTATAGCCACAAGTTTTACATTCATTAAGTTATGGTGAACGGAATGACACTAGTTTATTTTCTACAGCCCGTAAGATTTCGAAGGGTCCTTCGGTGTTCGGGTGAAATCGGAAGTAATCGTAAATTGGACACTGACATGTCTTATTCCCGTATTTATAAGTCTAAAATCCGAAGGGTCCGTTCGATAGCTAACTGATATTTGTATCATGGATAGAAATGTACAAATATACATACATTAAATCACGCCTGTATCCCATGAAGGGGTAGCCAGCACATGAAACTACTCAAGTTTCAGTGCCACTCTTGGCAAAAAGAAAACTAAACTGTGACATTGCAGTGACAGGTGCCAGCTTCTCGCCTACACCATAATTTAACCCATATCCCACGGTCGCTTTCTGCGACACCCACGGGAAGAAAGGGGGTGGTGAAATTCTTAACCCGTCACCACACGGGCACAAATACAAAGTTACAAATATCAATGTTAATAGATAGTATATCGGTTCTCTTTTTAAATAGTTTTAGTAGCCATAATGGCAAAAACATAACGGTTAAAATCTCTTCATTGATGTTTCATCCCACTTCTGATGTTTGTTCAATTTTGCACAGGGTTTTTTTGTTGATGTCTGCCTTTATTGTCTCCAATTCGGAGTATCTGGACACCATCCAGACATTTTTTGTTTTTTATTTATTTTATAGGTAAAATGTTAGTGCGTCCATTTTTTTATGTAGGTGAAAGGTCTCGTCTGTCCGTTTTTGCTTCCATTTTTTTATATAGGTGAAAGGTTTGAGTCCCGTCCATTTTATTTGCTTGGGGTCGTCGAAGTCTTCAGCTTATGTGCTTTCTGTTCGACGTTTTGTGAAAATCAAGCGCTATAGCAATGTTTTTTAACACGCTTTTATTAGGTCGTCGTGTATGTAACTAACTATGTAATGGAATCTGCGGAGGCTAATTTAACCATCTTCCAGGAGTCGTAGCGTAATGAAAATTGGCAGCTATATGTAGTTCCGATGACAATACAATAATATGGTACTGTTGAGCTGATCTGATGATGGAGTCGGAAGATATGAACTGGAACTACATGATGGAACATCGTATCATAGCCGTTTTTGGGTTTCTTAGAAAAGTCTTGTAATGAACTTTGACTATAATTAGGTTTCAAGGTATGATGATGAAGCCGAAAGATATGAACTGGAACTACATGATGGAACATCGTATCATAGCTGTTTTTGGGTTTCTTAGAAAAGTCTTGTAATGAACTTTGACTACGATTAGGTTTCAAGGTCTGATGATGGAGCCGGAAGATATGAACTGGAACTACATGATGGAACATAGTATCATAGCTGTTTTTGGGCTTCTTAGAAAAGTCTTGTAATGAACTTTGACTACGATTAGGTTTCAAGGTCTGATGATGGAGCCGGAAGATATGAACTGGAACTACATGATGGAACATCGTATCATAGCTGTTTTTGGGCTTCTTAGAAAAGCCTTGTAATGAACTATGACTACGATTAGGTTTCAAGGCCTGATGATGGTGCCGGAAGATATGAACAGAAAAAAGGGGGGGCTCGAGGGGGAAGCATGAAAGAAACATCAACATAGTATTTAAAATAAGTTGGGTTAGCGTTTTCTTGTGACCTTTCAGAGCAAACAAAGGGGGCTCGGGGGCGAAGCCCCCGCATAAAAGAAAGATCAACGTTGTATTTAAAATAAGTTGGGTTAAGGTTTTCTTGTGATCCTTAAGAGTAAAGAAAAGGGGGCTCGGGGGCGAAGCCCCCGCATGAAAGAAAGATCAACGTAGTATTTAGAATAAGTTGGGTTAGCGTTTTCTTGTGACCTTTAAGAGCAAACAAAGGGGGCTCGGGGGCGAAGCCCCCGCATGAAAGAAAGATCAACGTAGTATTTAAGATAAGTTGGGTTAGCGTTTTCTTGTGACCTTTAAGAGCAAACAAAGGGGGGCTCGGGGGCGAAGCCCCCGCATAAAAGAAAGATAAACGTTGTATTTAAAATAAGTTGGGTTGGGGTTTTCCTGTTACCCTTAAGAGTAACGAAAAGAGGGGCTCGGGGGGCGAAGCCCCCCGCATAAAAGAAAGATTAACGTAGTATTTAAAATAAGTTGGGTTAGCGTTTTCTTGTGACCTTTCAGAGCAAACAAAGGGGGGCTCGGGGGGCGAAGCCCCCGCATGAAAGAAATAACAACGTAGCATTTAGAATAAGTTGGGTTAAGGTTTTCTTGTGATCCTTAAGGGTAAAGAAAAGGGGCTCGGGGGCGAAGCCCCCGCATAAAAGAAAGATAAACGTTGTATTTAAAATAAGTTGGGTTAGGGTTTTCTTGTTACCCTTAAGAGTAACGAAAAGGGGGCTCGGGGGCGAAGCCCCCGCATAAAAGAAAGATTAACGTAGTATTTAAAATAAGTTGGGTTAGCGTTTTCTTGTGACCTTTCAGAGCAAACAAAGGGGGCTCGGGGGCGAAGCCCCCGCATGAAAGAAAGAACAACGTAGTATTTAGAATAGGTTGGGTTAAGGTTTTCTTGTGATCGTTAAGAGTAAAGAAAAGGGGGGCTCGGGGGGCGAAGCCCCCCGCATGAAAGAATGATCAACGTAGTATTTAAGATAAGTTGGGTTAGCGTTTTCTTGTGACCTTTAAGAGCAAACAAAGGGGAGCTCGGGGGGCGAAGCCCCCCGCATGAAAGAAAGAACAACGTAGTATTTAGAATAAGTTGGGTTAAGGTTTTCTTGTGATCCTTAAGGGTAAAGAAAAGGGGGGCTCGGGGGGCGAAGCCCCCCGCATAAAAGAAAGATAAACGTTGTATTTAAAATAAGTTGGGTTAGGGTTTTCTTGTTACCCTTAAGAGTAACGAAAAGGGGCTCGGGGGCGAAGCCCCCGCATAAAAGAAAGATTAACGTAGTTTTTAAAATAATTTGGGTTAGCGTTTTCTTGTGACCTTTAAGAGCAAACAAAGGGGGCTCGGGGGTCAAGCCCCCGCATGAAAGAAAGATCAACGTAGTATTTAGAATAAGTTGGGTTAGCGTTTTCTTGTGACCTTTAAGAGCAAACAAAGGGGGGCTCGGGGGGCGAAGTCCCCCGCATGAAAGAAAGATCAACGTAGTATTTAAGATAAGTTGGGTTAGCGTTTTCTTGTGACCTAAGAGCAAACAAAGGGGGGCTCGGGGGGCGAAGCCCCCGCATAAAAGAAAGATAAACGTTGTATTTAAAATAAGTTGGGTTGGGGTTTTCCTGTTACCCTTAAGAGTAACGAAAAGAGGGGCTCGGGGGGCGAAGCCCCCCGCATAAAAGAAAGATTAACGTAGTATTTAAAATAAGTTGGGTTAGCGTTTTCTTGTGACCTTTCAGAGCAAACAAAGGGGGGCTCGGGGGCGAAGCCCCCGCATGAAAGAAAGAACAACGTAGTATTTAGAATAAGTTGGGTTAAGGTTTTCTTGTGATCCTTAAGGGTAAAGAAAAGGGGGCTCGGGGGCGAAGCCCCCGCATAAAAGAAAGATAAACGTTGTATTTAAAATAAGTTGGGTTAGGGTTTTCTTGTTACCCTTAAGAGTAACGAAAAGGGGGGCTCGGGGCGAAGCCCCCGCATAAAAGAAAGATTAACGTAGTATTTAAAATAAGTTGGGTTAGCGTTTTCTTGTGACCTTTCAGAGCAAACAAAGGGGGCTCGGGGGCGAAGCCCCCGCATGAAAGAAAGAACAACGTAGTATTTAGAATAGGTTGGGTTAAGGTTTTCTTGTGATCCTTAAGAGTAAAGAAAAGGGGGCTCGGGGGCGAAGCCCCCGCATGAAAGAATGATCAACGTAGTATTTAGAATAAGTTGGGTTAGCGTTTTCTTGTGACCTTTAAGAGCAAACAAAGGGGGGCTCGGGGGGCGAAGTCCCCCGCATGAAAGAAAGATCAACGTAGTATTTAAGATAAGTTGGGTTAGCGTTTTCTTGTGACCTTTAAGAGCAAACAAAAGGGGGCTCGGGGGCGAAGCCCCCGCATGAAAGAAAGAACAACGTAGTATTTAGAATAAGTTGGGTTAAGGTTTTCTTGTGATCCTTAAGGGTAAAGAAAAGGGGCTCGGGGGCGAAGCCCCCGCATAAAAGAAAGATAAACGTTGTATTTAAAATAAGTTGGGTTAGGGTTTTCTTGTTACCCTTAAGAGTAACGAAAAGGGGGCTCGGGGGCGAAGCCCCCGCATAAAAGAAAGATTAACGTAGTTTTTAAAATAATTTGGGTTAGCGTTTTCTTGTGACCTTTAAGAGCAAACAAAGGGGGCTCGGGGGCGAAGCCCCCGCATAAAAGAAAGATCAACGTTGTATTTAAAATAAGTTGGGTTAGCGTTTTCTTGTGACCTTTAAGAGCAAACAAAGGGGGCTCGGGGGCGAAGCCCCCGCATGAAAGAAAGGTCAACGTTGTATTTAAAATAAGTTGGGTTAGCGTTTTCTTGTGACCTTTAAGAGCAAACAAAGGGGCTCGGGGGCGAAGCCCCCGCATGAAAGAAAGATCAACGTTGTATTTAAAATAAGTTGGTTTAGGGTTTTCTTGTGACCTTTCAGGGCAAACAAAGGGGGCTCGGGGGTCAAGCCCCCGCATGAAAGAAAGATCAACGTAGTATTTAGAATAAGTTGGGTTAGCGTTTTCTTGTGACCTTTAAGAGCAAACAAAGGGGGCTCGGGGGGCGAAGCCCCCCGCATGAAAGAAAGAACAAGGTAGTATTTAGAATAAGTTGGTTTAGCGTTTTCTTGTGACCTTTAAGAGCAAACAAAGGGGCGCTCGGGGGGCGAAGCCCCCCGCATGAAAGAAAGATCAACGTTGTATTTAAAATAAGTTGGTTTAGGGTTTTCTTGTGACCTTTCAGAGCAAACAGAGGGGGGCTCAGGGGGCCAAGCCCCCAACATGAAAGAAAGATCAACGTAGTATTTAAGATAAGTTGGGTTAGCGTTTTCTTGTGACCTTTAAGAGCAAACAAAGGGGGCTCGGGGGGCGAAGCCTCCGCATAAAAGAAAGATCAACGTTGTATTTAAAATAAGTTGGGTGATGGTTTTCCTGTGACCCTTAAGAGCAAATAAAGGGGGGCTCGGCAAAAAAGAAATACTTAAATTTTGTTTGAATTAGTTGAAATGTGACAATATTTTCTAATCGAGTCAAACAAAATCCCACTAGCTGAGAGCTTCAAAACAATGTATGGCGAAAGTATGTCTCTCTAATGTCTTCAAAAAGTCCGCGATGGCACATGTCTATATTGTCTATCTTTTACGGATAACTTACTAGGTATAAACATTTTTATGGTAATACCGTAATAAGAAGGTAGCCGCTAGTTATTATTAAGTAGCAATTAGCAATAAGTACCTACACGTTAAGCCACAAATGGCATGTAAAATCCGCCTACTTGAAATAAATTTATGTATAAATGTTAAAAGTATTTCATTATTAATGACTAAAAAGTATAAAATAAATTAATAGTTTAAAAAACACTATAAAACACGCTTTTATAAATGCACGTAAAAGCCAAAAATAAATTATGGATCGTTCAAGTTGTCTCTATTTGTGAGCTGAAGTTTAAAAACTATGTGCTTTTAATTATAATATTTGATTGTAAAAGCGTGGGGCGCTGGAACAGGAAAGACTTTCTTGTAAACAAATACTAATCCGAACTTCCTGGCGAATGAAGTTGCATAAGAACATAACGTTTACATATGCCGCCTAAGGGTTACCAAAGAGAACCAAAGATATCTCGTCCACGAACAAGAACTCTGCATCCTGTCACTGTAGACACTTTCCCCATTTGTACTTTGATTACCGGAAAAAAGCGGCGTTCTAAGTGTCGGTGACTGTCGACTCTCCTCGCTACTAGCGCATATTTTGTCTGAGTTCGACAAACTGGTACCTACTTTGAACACTGACTTTAAATTGATTTGACTGTTTAATGTAGAACCTACTAGTGATGCTGCAACTCCAGTTAGCGCGTCAATCTGTGTAACCTCCTTCCCGTAACATAGCATAATTTGATTTATCAGCAAGTTATACAAAAAGTCTTTCCTGTTCCAGCGCCCCACGCTTTTACAATCAAATATTATAATTAAAAGCACATAGTTTTTAAACTTCAGCTCACAAATAGAGACAACTTGAACGATCCATAATTTATTTTTGGCTTTTACGTGCATTTATAAAAGCGTGTTTTATAGTGTTTTTTAAACTATTAATTTTTTATGCCAATAATGGCTGAGGTATCGTTTACTTGCATCGTAAATGGTACAAATTACATGCATAAGTTTTTATTTCACCGATAAGGATATACATTTCAATTTTATATAAAAGTCATAAACTTTTTATGACCATACATATACCTACCTTCTCAAATTTTATGTTTTTAAATGCATTCTTTGCATTTTCATGGCGTCTAAAAAGTCAATGTTTACATCTTTACAGATGATTTATTTGTCAGTCGTGCTTTTTGATAGTCATACTTTGAGCAAATTACAAAGTCTTCAAGCGGCCATTTTGTGAACTTAGCCGCCATTTTGTCTAACAGAAGGCGCAGCTTATGGCTTCTGGCATTGGACGCTAAATATCAAAATATGTTCTAATTTATACTACAAACGTTTTTGACAGTCATTGGAAGTCATCGAGCGGCCATTTTGTAAACCCAGCCGCCATTTTGTCTAACCTTCGATGTCTCCCCAGTGGGTACTAAGCGCGCATATGGGCGAACTGTCATGGCGTCAGAAGGCGCGGCTGATCGCGTACGTGATTGGCTGCTGGCGTTGGGCGTTAGTCCGAGTGTTGCTAACTTCGTTGTTGCACCATCGCTCTGAAGTTCTTCCGTTACCTTGGAGGAGGGTGGTAAGTTTGGGAATTTTAGGCCACTGTTTCTTAACTTATTTTGTACTAATATTGTTTCTTCTTTGAGTAAGTAATTTAGGATTTTGTAAACGCTAAAAACCCTCTCCTTTTACTAAGGAAGTAACTCGAAAAGGCTTTGAAATTGACTAAGAGTAGATCTCTTAAATATAAACGGTAAACACTGTAGGAGTACATAAGGTTATATTATTTTTTAAGGTTATATTAATTTTTGTTTTAGTCAGCCTGTCTAGCCAAGTTAGCAAACGCTTCTTGCGCCTCGATAACGCATTGAGTCTATCACTTCTTGTCAACCAAAATTAGACTCTCCTTCAATTTACATACTTTTAAATTTGTTATGTTATAGTCTTAACATAAGGAGGAGGCAGACTCAAAGGTTATGACATATGGCGCCACCTTATTAATCCATTGCACAGATAAAGAATTTCATACGTGAGAGAAGATGATATATTTTTTCTTTCTCTCATATGAATGGCAGTGACATGCCTAGGCGCCGCCTGGTGGGATAAAATGTCAGTGTGCCTCCTCATTATTTCATGTCAATTGAACTGAAAACCTAATAATACTCTTTTCTCATTGCAGCAAGACGTCGAAACCGACTCTTTAGTGGGTAGCGTTGGCTCCGCTCGCGACTGCTGGATCTGCTACGACAGTTCCCGCCCTGAGCCCCTCATACACCCGTGTCGATGCACTGGCGACGTGTCAGCTGTGCATCACGACTGCCTCAGCCGGTGGCTGGGAGAGGTAACCCCCCACTGCCCCCTCCTACTTCGAAAGCTGCCTATACTGTGCTTAATGTGCCCTACTGCTCAGAACCGAGGATTCATCGCTGCTATGTATTTGAAGACACCTGTTATCTTCTGGACGTGAGCGCTTCGGAACTTTGGCGCTCAGCCTTTACGTTTGGACACTTATTATTGATTTATTTAATCTTTATTGCATAAAAGAAAAATCTTGCAGTAAAAAAAGGCGGACTTAATGCTTTAAGGCATTCTCTACCAGTCAACCTCGAGGCTAAGCAGGGCTATTTGTCTGCTTGAGCAATAATCTTCTGGCCTCTGGAGGTCATCTAGATTTACACAAGGATTTTGTGCGCTATATTACTTAGTTATTTTATTACACTATTTTCTTTCTAAATGGAAATTTACTTTAATAATCATCGTTGAACAGGGCCGATATGTAATTTTTATAAAGGTTCTTTAAAAAAAAATCATCGTTGAGAAATTACTCAATCAACAGTATTGTAACTCTGACTCTAATGCGATGTTTTTGTTTTTCAGAGCGTCAAGACACCTGACGGCTTAAAATGTAAGGTGTGCAACACGCCCTACATCGTTCAAGAGACCAGCAGGTAAAATTTATATTTCGTTTAGACACTCACCCATTCTAATTATTGTTGAAACGTAGATGTTCATCACTTCCAGGAAATTACATGTTTAAAGAGAAGACAAACTTTTTTCATTTGACGAATCTTGTGCCGCTGCTGTCTAGAGAAAAGACATCAACGCGCTACTGTTTAATTTAAGTTAATTAATTTATTACTTAAAACAACAAATGGCCCATAATGGTTAGTACTTATACATTATTGAAGGTTTTAAAGCTAATTGTTAGTATAACGTTAACGAGTAATATAAATTTCTACCTATTCGGTGCTATTCAGTTGTAGACCCCAATAGGTTGTGAAAGGAACCAAGGTAGCCAATGGTAATGCTGGGAACATGACATCAAAAGAGTGGCAAGTCTATGATGGATGAGACAAAAAATAGGGAGACATGGAGCTCTTTAGAAAGTCGAAAGACAAGCTGTATTATAACACCCAATGCTCGGACGAGGAAAAACACGTTATAATTTATTTATAAATATTTTATACGTTATGTAAATGTAGAACAGCAATAAAGGTTTATTTATTTAATTATTATTTCTACATTACAGGGTGGAATGGGAGCGTGGATTCACCGTAGTACACTGGGTGCGAACCGCGCTATGTGTGGCGTGCATGTGCGGCGCCGGCGCCGCGGCGTGGGTGGCCGTACAACTGTCCACATCGCCAGTAGTGAGGGTGCTCGCCGCCGGCGCGGCTTCGCTTGTCTGCTATGTTGCTGTCAGGTATGTGATACAGAACTAGTGCGTCCCGCTTTAGGTGCATACTGAGAGACAGAGACAGTGGCCGTGAGGTATGTAACTACAGGTTGGAATAAGAATAGTTTTCATAGTGGTGGTCGCGCACTGGTGCTGCCGCCTGGGTGGCGGTGCAGTTATCCACGTCACCAGTAGTGAGAGTGTCTGCTACGTTGCTGTCCGGTATGTGTGCACCACTACAACCAGTGTTGCAAGTTGCAAGTTTCTTTAATTCCATTGTAGTTCAAAAGTAAGGTTTCTACAGACGGCCAACCAAATCTTGGCACTAATAAAGGCGTGCCTTCATAAAACGCGTGCCTTCCTAAACGTTGGCGAATTCATCGTCGAGTCAGTCAGACAGTCACTTAAAAATGATTGAAAATATAGGGGCGAAGGTTTCATTCCCATATAATATTTGATTCTCGGGCCTTTTTTAGTACCAAGAGTTGCAACACTGCAAACATACGCCTGGGTATTAGAAGGTTGAAATTACGTCTGAAGTTTTCAGTACTTTCATACTATTATTAGAACCAGGAAGGGGTGGTGGTAGATTATTCCAGCACCTGGTAGACGCATATCTGAAGCTACTACAAAGGTGTTCTTGAAACAAGTCATTCTCGACTTCATATGACGCTTTGTTTCAAGAACGCCTTCAGGGTTTTATAATACCGAATCGGTAGCAAAGAACCGTATGGATGGCGCTCTAAAAACCATTTCCAGAGGTGTTAACCAATGCTCAAAAACCTGTGTAGGTACAGTGCAGGTTTATAAATGAAACTTTTTTGAAGAACTTCATAATGTAGACCCTAGGAAAAACCTCGGCAGGGAATTTATTCTATAGCCAGTGGGAAACATTAAGTGTGAAATATGTGATAAAAACCTTTCATATTAGTATCATAAATGAAAATATGCCTTCTTTTCAGATTCCTTGGCATGAACACGGTAACAGCCTACCAAAAGGCCAAGATCTCCTCTCTCCGGATCCTGACAGAACCCATGGACTCGCCGCAAGATGACCAGCTGGCTACCATCAGCAAGACGGTCACCGTCGAGATCGCTTCTAAAGCGGTCCTAGAGAGGGCGCTGAAGGGAGAAGCCAATAAATAAACTGTGTGTAATATGTGACTTAAAATATACAGCTAATTAAGGTGAAGTGACAACCCTAAAAACCGCAGCGCTGGTTAAAGAAGAATGCTAATCGGTCCTGTTGTGAGGGGAGATTATGAAGTGTCGTGAACAGTGACTAAAAACTGTGAGTGACACCCCTAAATCAATCTGAAGGCGCAATATCACCAAATCAGAGAGAAAGATGTCGTTCTGTGCCGCCTAAAAAATAAATACTAAAAAAAATACAAGTGTTATGAACGGTGATATGTAAAATTTCAAGTGACACCCCTGACATCAACGGATCAGAGCGAAGACATTTCAAAGTGGTCCTAAAATGTGAAGTTTTTAAAACTGCGAATCAAAGAAAATAATGATGTCGAAAAGTGAGCTGTAAAAGGGGAAATCTGTGAATAAACTGTTACGTAAAAGTTGTGGACATTATATGTGACAATCTTAAAACTGCGGAGTGATATCTTACGCTAGATATCGCAAAAACTACTAGCGATCATCAAAAGACGGCTACAGGAAGCTTCTAAAGTGGTTATCGAGTGAGTTCTAAATGCGATTAACACCCTTAAGAACCAAAAGTGGTTTTGACCACCAAAGACTACTAATGAAAAGTAAAATGCATGTGTGACGAAAAAAGAGCACCGATTAAAGACATTTGTAGCGTTCCACAATTATGTGTTCTGTATAAGGATCATTTTAAACGGAATGCCTCATTTAATAGTACCTTGGGTAGCTTCTATAAAGTTATATCGTAGTTTGGTACAAAGGCAAACATTAAGAGTGATAATATGCAATAATTTGAGTTTACTTAACTGAAATCTGAGATGAGAGTGGATCTGTTAGGTCATTCCTTTCTAACCTAACTAAAGATTGGTGGAATGTATGGATAAAATAGGCAGTTTTACCTGTCAATGCTTTCATATCCTGGATAATTACAAAAAATTGCCCAGTGTATAGAAATCCTGGTCACGGCACCAATTCAAACATTCACACTGCATTGGATTTAACTAATTACTTTTGATTGGAAATTCATGGAATATTATTTTTTTGTTGATCAGCATATTCGTTAAATTTTGCTGCCGATTTATTCGGCTAGAGTGCTGAATATTCGTCATCCTTTGAATGGTTTATTTAAATGATACTTTAGAACTGAATAATGCGGCCGAATTTTCGTTTTGGTAAGATTTTAACCGAATATTCGGCTAAGGTTTAGATTCAGCAAACTTTAAATTCGGTTTATCTCTTACTCTGATGTACATGGTGCTGATTTTAAAGTATAGCTCACGCATTTAAAAATACATGAAACACTAAGGAACACAGATTTAAAGTTATTTTTAAGGTGTCTAATGTTAGACAAGTTACCCATTTGGTACAAATGTAATGATTATATCACAGAATTCGTAGATTCTTGTTTTATTGATATTCTTTACGTATTATCTTTCGCGTTATGTGTATTTGATAATTCATTATGGGGCACGGGCAGTTAAAACATTAATATTTTTTTTTTGCTAAATAATCATTTATTTTCGTATTCATATTTGTCTTTCATATAAACCCATTTTTTTTATATAATCCAACATTAGCTTGTTTTTTCTTTTATCTCAAAGATAGAAATATTATTTAAAATTTATACTTTTTTTATAGGTATTTAAAATGATTGTCCGTGTATCCCCATTAAAAAGAGGCTGGTAATAATTAATTAAAAATTATATACTTAAGTGAAGTATTTTTAAATTCAAGCGTCTGGGAAACAAAGTTGTGAAAGAAATCTGTCAGTGCCAAAGATGAGAATGGCTGGAATGTTACAAAAAATGTATTAAATTGAAATTTTGCTATATTTTCATGCGCTAGATGAATGTAGAAAGTAATATTTAATTTATAATCATTCGAGTGTCGTTCGTGATAAATATTTCTAATTCAACTACTTGTATAAAGAATTATTGTAATTTAAAGATATCGCCAAATCGAATTCAAATAGTCGTCAAATATCAACCAGCGGCGGTAGTGTGGTCGCGTTATTTGTCTGTCGTTATTCTGTTTTTATTGTGCAATCAAGTTTAAATAAATGCCCATGCTACTGCCTCAAGAAAAACAACCATGAAAATGTTGAGCGTCGAACAAAGATTTAACTTTTTTATAATTGCTTTTCTCTGCCGGAAAAAACTTACCTACCGAATGTAAACATTGCCATTCAAAAAAAAATTGTTTTTAGTTTTTGTTCAACATTTTCGTGGTCCATTTCAGTAAAAAATGTCACTAAATAAGATATTAGAAAATTAGAGAATAATAATTATCAATTTTCCTTCTAGATGCTTTTTCGAAATGTGTATGTATGTATGTATGAAAATCTTATGAAAATGTAAAGTGGAAAAATCCATCCCAAGTTGAAACATCAATAGGTATTTTAAGGTATAAAGTTTTAACTAAGACGGTAGGTAGTCAGTTAAATTCAGCAGTGGACTTGACCAAAGCAAGGGCTCACCTCCTGGATGCTTTCGGCCTTTGGCCCTAAGGAGAGATCGGCTTTCGGCTATCATCTTTAAACACTAAAAAACCGGCCAAGTGCGAGTCGGGCTCGCGCACAAAGGGTTCCGTAGCAGCAAATATAATAAACCAATAACTTAACCAAAATTACAGTTAAATCAACCTATCTCAAAAACTATAAGAGATACTTTGATCAAACCAAAAATCGTTGAAAGAGTTAATTAGCATGCATCACCTCTATTTTTTTTAGAATTTTATACCCCGTAGTTATAAAAATAGAGGGGGGGGGACATACTTTTTACGACTTTGAGAGCTGATATCTCAAAAACCGTTCACTTTAAGAAAAATGTTTTTAGAAAACTTTATATCATTTTAAAAGACCTTTCCATTGATACCCCACACGGGTATGTACATCGAAAAAAAAATTTTCATCCCTCAGTTACATGTATGGGGGGCCCCACCCCCAATTCTTTTTTTTACTATTTAGTGTCATAATTTTGTAGCGGTTCATACAACACATATTCCCATCAAATTTCATCACTGTAGTACTTATAGTTTCCGAGTAAATCGGCTGTGACAGACGGACAGACGGACAGACGGACAGACGGACAGACGGACATGACGAAACTATAAGGGTTCCGTTTTTGCCATTTTGGCTACGGAACCCTAAAAATGTATTTAAAACCTTATCTACCGTCTCAGTTATTGACTATAGTTTACTATTTGAATATTTAGCGCGTGTTTCAATAAATCAAATAATTTATAAATGTTTTACAAATACCATTTACAAAATAATAAAAAAACAAATCGTGCCAAAAACGTAGAAACTTTAATGATATAAATGTACGTAGGCTACTGTTCTAGCTTATTTTCAAGGTACGTAATGTTATTTGTAATTGGTATTTGCATTTATTATAAATATAACTTGCCATTAAATATAAAAATCGCCAAAATTCACGTTCCGCTTGTATTCTTGTCAATTAAATTCGATATCATATATTTTTGTGAAAAAAAAAAATCTATTTTGCTATTTAAAACTATCAATAGTATAGATGTAGTTTGCTAGATAACTTCAACTGTACGTATGATATATTAAAAAAAGGACAAAGTTCTAGTAGAATATGAATATTGACATTTTATATACATTTTAGATCCTTAGAGGAACCTTTTGTCTTAAAATACTTAACAGGAAATTATTATATTATATATCTTTCAAAGAGGTAAGATGGTTTCCTTTTCACCTTAATATTCTACTATAACTTTACTGTCTTTGTTTAAAAGGAAAATTATACGAGATAATGAAAATAATACGGTACAAATAGGGAATCGGACACTAGGCACTTGTGACGGTCATTAGGCGTTAACCTTTTACCGCATGTGAAGTATGCAATATTTCCTCCAAATCAAATTAAATTTCAAATTTGAAATTTGAATTTTTTCAAATTTGAATTATAACAGTTGTCAGTAAAATGTATAAAGGCCAAATATGGAACAATATGCGGTAAAGGGTTAACAATAGGAATAGTGGAAACAAACGATACCTGGGGCCCATTTCTCGAAGCTACAAATTACAATTTACGTGGCAGTCAATGTGTAATATGACAAATTGGAAAGAGACTTCCGCTTGTAACTTGTAGTTTTGAGAAATGGGCCCCAGGCGAGACCATTTTTCGGCGTGGTATTTTACAAGCACTTCGCTTTTGTTCTATGCAGTTTGCACCGACGCGTGCCAATTTAAAGTGCTCAAGCAAGATTTATTGTTTCGACAATTCATACAAATAAATAAATAATATCAGTTTCAGTCCGATCTCCTATTTTTAACCCCCGACGCAAAAACGACGGGGTGTTATAAGTTTGACGTGTCTGTCTGTCTGTCTGTTTGTCTGTGTGTGTGTCTGTCTGTGGCACCGTAGCTCCCGAACGGGTGAACCGATTTCGATTTAGTTTTTTTTTGTTTGAAAGCTGAGTTAGTCGGGAGTGTTCTTAGCCATGTTTCATGAAAATCGGTCCACTATGTCGCGGTCGGGGGTTTTTTCAAAATTTTAATTTTGTGGTTAGGTTATACTTAGAAGTGTCACCACTACAATTTTCATAATCTCGTATACTGTAGCTATAATAGCTAATAATATCACTTCTCATGTAGTACAAAATATAAACTGAATACGTAGTCAGAATAGAGCTTAACGCTTCCTATTTCTTGATCTCTGGAACCTAAAACTTTTACTCTATGACGGAAGGAGACGACCGTTTTTGTTTCATGTAATTGTAGTCCTCATTTTTTCCATGGCTATTAACATTATCGGGAATGTTTTGAACAGTTTGATGTAATTTAATTATAGCTATGACCGGATATTTGATTGGTAATTTTTTTTTGTAAAAATTAGGAGCAAAAACCTTCCTACCTGTAAAATTCAAAAAATCAAACGTCAACATACAGTTTGACCAAAAAGAGCAGAAATTAAAAAGTGGCAACATCTGAGTGTCGTCCCTTTTTCTCAAACCAAAGAGGATCGAGTATTATAGAGTTACTTTCGAAGTAAAATGTGTAATCACAGTGCATAGACTGCCATCTCTTGACACAGGCTTAAAACTTTTGAACCTCAGTTTTGACAATTTGGCCCATATAGCTTTATATCAGGGAGAATAGAAGTATAAAGGAGGAACATCTGTCGAAGTACAACAATCGCAAAAATGACCGGCTGAGGCCTTGTAATTGCAGTTACAAATCTCTCCGCTTGGAGCGCATGTCTCGCTCAATGATCAGCGATGTGACATGACATTAGACGTTCTTTTCTCTAGGCTGATTTCGTCAGACTGAGCAAGTCAAGACGTAGTCCCGTGGTAGTGCGCTGGCTTCGTACGCAGATGTTCTCGGGTTCGATTCTGACAGCGATCTTTTTGCTTTTTGTTTTTTTTTTATACATTAATTTTCTTTTTGTGTATTTTATTTGTGTTTATTTATTGTTTTATTCAGACAAATGTTAATTTAAGCCCTTTTACATTGTTTGCCCAATCTTAGGATTCTTAGGTAATGTTAATTGTAAGTCTTGCGAATGAAATTTCGAAAAGTTGTAACAAAACGAAATATTTTTGGACATTAAAAAAATAAAAGAATTCAAGAAAAATATTAGTAGAAAAAAATTAAAAAGATCTCATCAGGATTTGAACCCGGGACCTCATGCTCCGTAGGCGGGGTCACTACCGAGAAGGCTAAGATTGTCAAACCCTTATCTACCTGCTATTGCAGCGCCACCTATCTTTTCTTTTATATGTGCACTTCTGATACTTAAAGCTTTCGCTCCTTATATTTCTAATCTCCATACTTTATATGTTTTAAAATGTCAAATATGAATATTAGTGCCATCTAGCTGAGCGTACCCCAAAGGTGTAATGACATCTATGCCACCGACTATTTTTCTATATGGACTTTTTTCTATTTTTCTGTATGGTACTGAGGTACGTTTTTTTCTTAGACTTTATCTGTCTATACGGAGTTATATATGTCTTTGCTCAAACATATTGATTTGAACGACGACATTACAATGTTGTCAATTTTTAATTTTTACTCCTTTTAGTCAGACAGTACCTACGATAAAAATACTTACATCGTCTCGTGTAGACATATTTTCTATAAAGTCAATAACTAGGAAAGAAATGAGGACTATTTGTATGGAGACCAGCCCTTCTAGCACAACTTGCCTTGTCGCGCACGACTCCATACTTGAAGTCGCGCTTGATGTATGGGCTCGCACGCGACAAGGCTAGTTGTGCTAAAGGGTCAGGACGTCCTCTATCCTCTTACCCCCTTATTCATAAACGTACACTAAAGTTGTCAAGCCGATAAAGTTCGTTTGTCCTTTTCCGACGTATTGGTATGATAGAAAAGGACAAACGATCTTTAACTTTAGAGTACGTTTCTGAATAAGGGGGTTAGTATTTAGAAAAAATCCTGCAATTTTTGAATTTCAGTCTTACTTCAATGTGAGGCTGATATTCCTTCGTGGTCTTTCTGAGACCTCGTTTAAATCGAAAATGTATTAAATTAATGTAAGGTTGAATCTATTTTTTGTAAATATTCTTCGTAAGTGGTTTCAAACGTGACTGTGGATGTGAAATACAAATAAATATAGATGAGAGTAGATGCAGTATTTTGTTGTTTTATTTGTCAAATTCCTTTCATATTTCAGGGTCTATTATTTATTTATATACACACTAGCTTTTGCCCGCGACTTCGCTCGCGTTAATTTCGAAAATTGCGGAATTCTCCATACAAACTTCCACCACCCATTTCAGGGAAGTGGGGGGTTAGAAAGAGACAAATTAGCCTGATGTCACTCTCCATCCATTCAACTATCTCCACTTAAAAAATCGCGTCAATTCGTCGCTCCGTTTTGCCGTGAAAGACGGACAAACAAACAGACACACACTTTCCCATTTATAATATTAGTATAGTATGGAAGTATGGATATGCAGATACAGGAACAGGGGGATCACTTCAACTGATAGATAGATAGATAGATGACGTATACCCTAGCTAGAAACATCCGTATTTAAGAATGTATGCTGTTGTAACTTTTTATGATAGGCAACTTGACTGTACTTAAAATAAAATATTTTATACCATGCACGAAATAAAGCATCAGATAATTATAAGAAAAACAGGGACAGAAGTTATTTTAACTCCAATTTATATTTTATAAATCAGAAATGTATAAAGTAAATCAGTTGACCGTGACGTCACTCAATTCGACTTCATATTAATTCTATATTAGCAAGTCGTTCAGAATCGTTTTGACAGTTCTTAAAAAGAAGCTGATTTGACTAAGAGGAAAGTAGCCTTAAGTAGCGTAGATTTTATCAAACTGCGAAATATATTAGAAATAAGCACTTTCGTTAAAAATAATATTTCCTTTTTCCCCCCAGTACTCCCGTCCATCAAATTTACGTCCTGATACTAGATTAGCCCGTCCAAACTCAGACATGATAATGGTCCATTCGGCATGTCAGTAAAAGGGAACTTGACTGTAGTAAAAATAAAATATTTTATACCTTGCACGAAATATAGCATCGGATAATTATAAGAAAAACATGGATAGAAGTTATTTTTAAATCCAATTTCTATTTATTAACTCAGGTAGAAATATATAAAGTAACTGATTTGACCGTGACGTCACTCAATTCGATTTCAGCAGATTTTAACAACTTGCTAATTGGGGGGACCCAAATTCTGAAAATGCCCTCACACGTTTTTCTACAAACAAAACCGGCCAAGAGCGTATCGGGCCACGCTCAGTGTAGGGTTCCGTAGTTTTCCGTATTTTTCTCAAAAACTACTGAACCTATCAAGTTCAAAACAATTTTCCTACAGTCTTTATAAAGTTCTACTTTTGTGATTTTTTTCATATTTTTTAAACATATGGTTCAAAAGTTAGAGGGGGGGGGGGACGCACTTTTTTTTCCTTTAAGAGCGATTATTTCCGAAAATATTAATACATACATACATACAATCACGCCTGTTTCCCAGAGGGGTAGGCAGAGATCACGGATTTCCATTTACTACGAACCTGACAAACCACATTCGCTTCACACACTTTCATAACGTTTCTCATACACGCTCGTCGGTTTCGAGTACTTCTGACCTGGCCTTTTTGCAATATTAATATTATCAAAAAACGATCTTAGTAAACCCTTATTCATTTTTAAATACCTATCCAACAGTATATCACACGTTGGGGTTGGAATGAAAAAATATATCAGCCCCCACTTTACATGTAGGGGGGGTACCCTAATAAAACATTTTTTTCAATTTTTTATTTTTGCACTTTGTTGGCGTGATTGATATACATATTGGTACCAAATTTCAGCTTTCTAGTGCATACGGTTACTGAGATTATCCGCGGACGGACGGACGGACGGACGGACAGACAGACATGGCGAAACTATAAGGGTTCCTAGTTGACTACGGAACCCTAAAAATGGATGTGCCTTAGTTCAGTAGTTACAAAATAAGCCACGTAAAATTTAAATCAGTCGCATAATAATGTGGCTGTAATCTTTTTGTCATAACTAATGCATACTGCAAGCATTTTTCGCCATAGCCTAAACGCCCTAAAGTTCACGGCCACGAAAACTAGAGATGGCTCCGAAGTTGGCGAAGTTATATTAAAGCGTGGCACGCAACCCGCAACGAGTAGGAGTTATTGATATTGCATTTCTTAAAACCTTTTAAAATTGATGAAAGTTGTAAGGTCAATGTGACTAATTTCTTCCTTGACTATTTATTCCGACTACGTACACATTTGATAATTTCTTCAATAAACCAAATAGTATAGTTTCAGAAATCTAAAAGCATACGAATTGTTTTGCCTGTGGACAACTAAACCACAAAATATAAATTTTGAAAAAAAAAAGCTCCGATTCAGTATAAACCGATTTCCATCAAACATGTGGCTAAGATAAGAACACTCGCGACTAGGGCTGCCATCCGTCCGGGTTTCCCCGGATTTGTCCTAGTTTGGAGGCCGTCCGGGCGGGGTGTCAAGAAGTGTCCGGGGAAAACCCGGACACTTTTCATGTTAATACTTAAATCATTTTTTCGGATTCGTCCGGGGAAAAAATGGGATTTACGCCAAATGTCCGGGTTTTTTAAATCTTGGTCCGGATTTGGCGAAATTCGAGATGGCAGCCCTACTCGCGACTAATTCAGCTTTCAAACAAAAAACCGGCCAAGAGCGTGTCGGGCCTTGCTCAGTGTAGGGTTCCGTAGTTTTCCGTATTTTTCTCAAAAACTACTGAACCTATCAAGTTCAAAACAATTTTCCTAGAAAGTCTTTATAAAGTTCTACTTTTGTGATTTTTTTCATATTTTTAACCGTCGCCTCATATCTCAAGAAGGACGGTTATCAAGTCGTCTGTATGTTTTTTTTTTTTTTTTTTTTTATGTTTGTTCCTCGATATCTCCGTCGTTCCTGGACCGATTTTGAAAATTTTTTTTTTGATTGAATGTATATGCATACAGATTGGTCCCATTTTTCTCAGAACCCAGTTCTGATGATGGGATCCTGGAGAAATCGAGGGAACTCCTCAAATCTGAAAGGCATACATATGGTGATTTTTGTGTTTTTAAAGGAACAGCATGCATTTAGGTACGGAACAGTGACATTTGGTGCAGTGGAACTGCTGATGATGGCCAGAACGGAACTCTTCAAATCTGAACGGCACGCTTATAGTGACTTTGGTATTTTTATACGAACATCATGCACTTTCTTCCAGAACAGTGACATTTGGTGCAGTGGAATTTCTGATGATGGTCAGAACCGAACTCCTCAAATCTGAACGGCACGCTTATAGTGACTTTGGTATTTTTATAAGAACAGCATGCACTTTCGTCCAGAACAGTGACATTTGGTGCAGTGGAACTGCTGATGATGGCCAGAACCAAACTCCTCAAATCTGAACGGCACGCTTATAGTGACTTTGCCATTTTTATAAGAACAGCATGCACTTTCGTCCAGAACAGTGACATTTGGTGCAGTGGAATTTCTGATGATGGTCAGAACCGAACTCCTCAAATCTGAACGGCACGCTTATAGTGACTTTGGTATTTTTATAAGAACAGTATGCACTTTCGTCCAGAACAGTGACATTTGGTGCAGTGGAACTGCTGATGATGGCCAGAACCAAACTCCTCAAACCTGAACGGCACACTCATAGTGACTTTGGTATTTTTGTAAGAAAAGCATGCATTTAAGTTCAGAACAGTGACATTTATTTAGTTATGTTTGTTAAGCATATGTTTTGAAGTCAAAGTTTGTCAAGCTTCGATTTCTTATAATATAATCGGATTCATGAGGAATTGAGGAAACTCCTCAAACCTTAACGTTATACGTATATTCATTTGTGTTGCCATCTAATAATTAAAGCATTAAAAGCAGTTTTAAAAAATACTTACACATTTCTACATAAACCAACATTCGCAAGTAGCTTTCACCAGAACCCGAAAGGCGACGGTTTTTTTTTCTTAAAAATTATTTAAACATATGGTGCAAAAGTTAGAGGGGTGGGGGGGACGCACTTTTTTTTCCTTTAGGAGCGATTATTTCCGAAAATATTAATATTATCAAAAAATGATCTTAGTAAACCCTTATTCATTTTTAAATACCTATCCAACAATATATTACACGTTGGGGTTGAAATGAAAAAAAATATCAGCTCCCACTTTACATGTAGGGTGGGTACCCTAATAAAACATTTTTTTCCATTTTTTATTTTTGCACTTTGTTGGCGTGATTGATATACATATTCGTACCAAATTTTATCTTTCTAGTGCTAACGGTTACTGAGATTATCCGCGGACGGACGGACGGACGGACGGACGGACGGACGGACAGACATGGCTGACAGAGTTGACTACGGAACCCTAAAAATACTAAATCTAAATCGGTTCATATAAGGTTCACACAGACAGACACGTCAAACTTATAACACCCCGTCGTTTTTGCGTCGGGGGCTAAAAATATTCGCTCGTGTATGGAAAAGCCCCCATTATTTATTTATTTCAAATACGTTACATAGCATGAGAGTAAAATAAAAACTACAGCACTGTGTAACTAAAAATACATAAGAGCATAAAAACACCATGACGTAGTTAGTCACATTGATCTCTTGAGCAAGTCCTATCTACGTTTAATGATAAATATTTATAAGGCTTGATACTAAACAGTTGTATTTGCGAGTTCGTCATTTATCGATTTACGAATTGGACAGAGCCAGTTGCGTATGAATCGCTACGGATTGTAAACGATCGTCATCTTGTCTAGGCACCCAGGTTACGGTACTTCAGATGCTTTTAGGCTCGCTCTTTCGAATTCTGTAACAAACGTGTCATTGGCATAGGAGTTCGATTATTTTGATTACAGACCTTGTGACGTATCACCGGCATAGGAGAAGGTTTATTTTGAAGATCACAAACTTTGTGTCGCCGGCACCGAACGTGCAAGCAAGAGGGGTAGCTACTCGTAGTAGTATTTGTAGCACAAAAAAGATGTTTAAGAACAATGTGTGGGGTACTTTCGTGGGATTCATGTAAACCCTTATTTGAAAAATATGAAATTTTGACACTACCATCCATGTATATATACGAGGCAGCCATTTTTGTAAAAAAGAACCCAGGCAGGCAATTATGGTCGCGCGATAAATGATAAAACATCTGGCCGTCCCTATCGCACTTACTAATAGTGCGATAGGGACGGCCTGATATTTTATCGTCTATCGCGCGACCATGCTACCCGTGCAGATTTATTCAAAAAGACCATAGACGTTTACCAAAGAAACACACGATTTCCGGATAAACTTGTACTAGATTTCATTCCAAACAGTTCCCTTTTTACAAAAAATAGTTATTATTTATGTATGCAAATATTTAATGCACTTCCTGAAAATCTTAAACCCCTGCCCTGCCTCTGAAACAATTTAAATTCAATTTATATATATGGCTGAAAACACAAGTGTTTTACTCTATTAATGAGTTTCTACAAGCTTAATAATAGTAATAATGTTAGTCTAGTATAGTTATAGTTTTAAGTACCTACCCAACCTATGCCTTGTCCACTTATATATACATGCGATGTATTTTAGATTAAGACCACATGTTGCATGCCTAACCAGCAAAATATGTCACTGTACAGGAACCTTACCATTGTCACCTTGTTGTACCATATTTTTTGCAAAAGAATTTATTTATTATTAATTTAGAAATAATATCGATAATATTAGCGTTAGCGATTGTGTGCACCCAGGTGAAAGACTCCTGTTGCGGAGGAGTGCCGAAACGTACCTGCGACCTCGTCCTATAGCCCTGAGGCAATCGAGGGGTTTTAGTGGGTAAACCATGGGTCTCATTAGCCTATATGGGAGTCCCACATAACCATCCCAGGCCGGTCCCTGCGCCTGGAATGGTATGCGTAACGCATTTCCCCTCGTAAAAAAAAAAAAGGTGAAAGACTCCTACATGAGTAGGTAGGTACTTGACAATATGAGCCGTAGCATAGCAGTGCTACGTCGTAGCTCGTAGCATAATCATGATTATGCCGATTCTGAGTCAACAACTTGTTAAGACGCTACAGGACCGAAAATGCTAAAATGGAAAGGAGCCCCCCCTTTCAATTTGGGAATTTTAGTTAAATATACTAGTGTTATTAACTAGATTTATCGAAAAAAAAAAAAATGTCCGTTCAGGACAACTCAGTCAAAAGATATTGCGAAAAAATCTTTAAAATCGAGGTTCCGCTCTCGACTGTTTCCTCCTTCAAAACTTAATCGTAACGGAGAATCTGAATAACAATGGAATAATTTGTGTCTGACGGTTAAGTTTTTTTGGCTAATTATTGCCAATTTTGAATACCACGCCTTTTTTTACGCCATAATAAGGTCGTTTATTGAATTTTTTTATGGGCTCTAGCGTCTTTAAAAATAAGAATATCAAAAAAATCTAAACGGTCCGACACAGGTAAAAATAATAATAATTTGTGTTGAAAATATCATTGCTTTATCTTCAAAAACCAGGGAGGAAATAGTCGAGAGCGTTCGTATGGAGAATTGACCCCTCCTGTATCGTCTTAAGGCTGTGAAGTAGTTTTGACACGACTATTATGACTTTGCCGGGTATATACTGTCAATAGTGTTACTTATTTCATATATATAATCTCCGTGAAGACATTTGTATTATTTTAAGTTTGTATGTTCATCCCATCACCGAAAACATTTGTGTGATCTCTGTAAGTTTTTATAAATAAAATAGTCTATAATAAATGTGGCCATCCTTGGGATCGCTTTACCCATTAGACTTATAATATGTACTCCTTCGGAAATACAGTTAGCCTCAGAGAAAACTGTTTCCCGTGTATAGGTGTTTAATGTTTATACACCGTGTTTTTATTGTGTTAGTTAGTTCCATTATAGGAAACAAAATGGCATAATTAGTTTTCTTAAATTAGTATTTAAAAAAAACCATACACCTGCGATAAACGTTACATCAAACTGCTGTTGAGAAACGGGCTTTACAATTAAGGGCCGGTTGCATCAACCGTCTGTCACCGTTAAAGCGTTCGTTAAATTTTATAGTATGGGAAGTTCCATCGTCCACCAGTCGCCTGCTGCGTGATGCAACTGGCCCTAACTCACACTAAGTAAATGTCAAAACTATGACATGTCAATCTCATATCGAATACACAAAGCGCGTCTCTTAACAGCAGTGTATGGTAATTTTCAGAAAAAAATACTAATTTAAGGAAACTAACTATGCTATTCTGTTTACTATAATGGACCGATGCTGAAGTTAACGGAATTCAATAAAAACACGGTGTATACACAAGTGCTACTTGTTCCTGCCTGTAATTATACATGAGTGCTAAGCGTACTAAAAGCCGAGTGTTATATTTCGTGGCCCATATTGCTGGATCGATCGGCCTTGCCGGCTTGGCACGGATCCAGCTTGCAATCGATGCTCATGCTGAGCCGATATTAAAGGTAACTGGGCCATTTTTTCAAAGTGGTCCCCCCCCAATTTTTTTTGGATTTGGAATTTTTTATGTGGTTTCCACTCAGAATTGCCAGCTCTTTTAATCCTAATAGGAGAAAAAAAGTGTCTCAAGGTTTTTTTCCCATTCCGTTACCATTTTTTCATACATTTTTTATGGCGGTAACGGAATGGAAGGTTCGAAAAAATGTATGGAAATCTTGAGACATTTTTTTTCTCCTATCAGGATCGAAAGAGCTCTCGATTCTGAGTATGAATCGCGTAAAAAATACCCATGTTATAAAAAAAAGTGGGGTGGACAACTTTGAAAAAAAATGGCCCTTATACAGTGTGTAAATCTAATACGGGTGAATCCCTTGACGGTGGTAAGTATAGGACAGAAGAAATGTAATTAAGCTTTTACTTAGAATTGAAATTAAAATGTTGTCCATATAAAATAATTCGGCCCGCAATGTAATGCAGATACACTACCGACCACGACCGGTCTGGCCTAGTTGGTAGTGACCCTGCCTGCTACACCGCGGTCCCGGGTTCGAATCCCGGTAAGGGCATTTATTTGTGTGATGAGCACAGATATTTGTTCCTGAGTCATGGATGTTTTCTATGTATATAAGTATTTATATCCATACTAATATTATAAATGGGAAAGTGTGTGTGTCTGTTTGTTTGTCCGTCCTTCAGGGGAAAACGGAGCGACGAATTGACGTGATTTTTTAAGTGGAGATAGTTGAAGGGATGGAGAGTGACATAGGCTACTTTTTGTCTCTTTCTAACGCGTGCGAAGCCGCGGGCACAAGCTAGTATTATATATATCGTTGTCTGAGTACCCACAACACAAGCCTTCTTGAGCTTACCGTGGGCCTCAGTCAATCTGTGTAAGAATGTCCTATAATATAATATAATATATAACATACACTCACCTTAAAGCGTATGTAATATTATTTCCTGCCATTCCTGTTTACAGTATATTACAGGTGAGAATTTCTTCAAAAAATTAAGAAAACAAACAAAAGAGTGACTTGAAGACACCTCTTAATTAATAATAACACTAATAAATGTGACGACCCCATCGCCCACTGGTTTTACCAGTGCAATCAGTCAACGCAGGGCAGCTTGTGGCCAGCTGTTGGGGAACAGCGTCCCCAAGTGCCCGAGTGCTCCTGGGGAGTTCTTTTACTCGTAAGGCGGGTGGGTGGGACAGGACTCTCTACCTCTGGCTTGCCTTGGCTGGCCGTCTAGAGTGGAGTCGTTAGGGTTACATGCTCCAGGGGTGGAAGTGAAAATTTGCATAAGACGCGAGTTGGTACAGTGGCTTAACGGCCACTGGGCAGAAAGCGGTGAACACCTCTCGACACCCTTGAGTTCTCACACCGGTGTTGCCCTTGAACCATCTTGTATGTCCCTTTTTGTGGGGGGCCCATCTTGTGGGAACGAGTCGCCGTCTGCCGGAAATAAAATTGCATACCGTTTTATTAGGCAGGCGTCCGGTTTTTTATCCCGTAGCCCAGTATTTAGTCCATCACTTTCATCCAATAGCCCAGTTCATTTAAGATTCCATTAACTCTCAAATAGTCTTTACACCCTGGCGGGTGTTGCGTCTTCGTGTGTGTGTGGGCAAGGGCAACATCCGCTCGGTATACCCCTTACATTTCATTAAAGTGTCAAAAGGGCCTACTACGCGTTGGCTTCGGCCCCGCGCACGCCTTCCAAAGGTCCGGAACACTATTGTTCCGTGATGGGAAAGACATTTATTGTCCGTATAAGCAACTTACATTATACACACTGTGATACTTATTTCATTCAAGTAATTATTACAGTCCAAATACGACTGTTTTAAGATCCTTCTTATACCCATGCTTAAGTATTAAGTATTAAGCATGGGTAAGGCTTAAGTATTTTATGGCAATTAGACCATAAAAAAAAACTAAAAATAGCAAATACTCTTTATTGCACATACAAAAAACAAAATCGCAAAAAAAATAGCAAACAAACAAATGTAAGTCAACAAAAGGCGGTCTTATCGCTAAAGAGTTACTGTTCCAGACATTGAATGTAGCAAAAGAAACCATAGGGAACAAAAAACTACGTACCTACGTGTATGAAACCCAAAGTGTTTTCCAGGTTTGGCATCTCTCCAGTTAGCAATCGATAGTGAGATTACGCTGCCAATTTTAAAGTACATAGGAACTGTAGGTATTTACTATAGTATTTGATCTAAAGAACCTTTAAAGTTAACGGAATTCAATAAAAACAGGGTGTATTCGGTATATAAGTCATGATTAAAATGATTGATGAATAATGATTAATTATTAAATAAAACTCTTGAATCAGCAGCGTGACGACAAATTTATGTCATTGGCATGAAAGTTACGGGCCCTGGAAATCCTTCTGGGAGCGTAGGTTCGGATCCTACCGGCTGCACCATGTAATATATGTATGGAGACAGAGGAGTAAATAACACGTAAGCTAGCTCGAAGTACGTTCTCACATTATCCGATCCGAAATCGGATGTCGGAAAGATTTCCAAGGCAAAAATCAAAGGTGGCTGCTTCAATGTTTTGGATATCGGTCCCTACATCCGATATCGCATCGGATAATGTGGAAACGCATTAAGACTGAATTCATCCACCCACACATATGAAAGTATATGTATATTACGACATGACAGTACATACCGACTTATGTGGTGACAAGAGGCTTTTAATCTGAAGATCGTGGATTCAAACCCATGCCGGCAACGTTTTCGTACTGGGGGTTGCCTAGTAGTTTATTTTTGTTTTTTTTTATAATATTGGGGGACACCAGTTTTTAAAAATACCATTTTATAAAACAGTTATCCTCAAATGCCTTAACACCGTTAAAGATGGCAAGGAAACGTCCGTAAGGCTTATTTAAGGTCGCCGTCATCGAAAACGATGAGGAGGACTATATTATACATTCATATTTAATATTATAAACGGGAAAGTGAGTGTCTGTTTGTTTGTCCGTCTTTCATGGCAAAACGGAGCGATGAATTGACGTGATTTTTTAAGTGGAGATAGTTGAAGGGACGGAGAGTGACATAGGCTACTTTTAGTCTCTTCCTAACCCCCCCACTTGGGGGGTGGAAGTTTATATATATAAAAAAAAAATATTGGAGACACCTTACACAGATCAACTTAGCCCCAAACTAAGCAAAGCTTGTACTATGGGTGCTAAGCGACGATATACATACCTAAATAGATAAATACATACTTATATACATAGAAAACATCCATGACTCAGGAACAAATATCTGTGCTCATCACACAAATAAATGCCCTTATCGGGATTCGAACCCAGGACCGCGGCTTAGCAGGCAGGGTCACTACCGACTGAGCCAGACCGGTCGTCAAATGGAGCATACCGCAGTTTTCGAATTTAACCCGGGCGAAGCCGCGGGCAAAAGCTAGTTACTGATAAATGGACCACCCCTGTCTACCAAACTGAAAGGTATAATTTTACCAAAATAATAATAGATGTTTAATAGTTATTTGTTATACAAGGGGGCAAAGTTGTATTTTAACGCCGAGTGTGGAATTTGAAAAACGAGCAAGTGAAAGGATTCTATAGTTGAACCACGAGCGAAGCGAGTGGTTCGAGAATAGAATCCTGAACTTGCGAGTTTTTTAACACACGAGAAGTAAAATACATTTGCACCCGAGTGTAACACAAAACTTTTCCCCTCACTATAGCGAGGAAACTACAACGCAAAAAATGCGTTTATCACTGCTTCCAGTAGTTCCACAGGTGGTAAATCATCTTTATTACTAGATTAATCTACTTTTATCAATTTTAAAGCAGTTATTTTGACTTTGTTCAAGGTCAAATTACTTTACCCACTAGTGGATAAAATGCGTTTTTACCCGCTGGTATTAAAGGACAAAACACGTGTATCCGAGCTAGTGAGGGGAAAAATACATTAAACAGCTATTATTGGCACCATTGTAGCCATTGTAGGTATAAAACCCATAACAATTAAGAAAATCACCGTTTCACAGAAACCTCCAATTTACCTTCCATTAACAATTTTTCTTGCAACTCATCTTTCTTTCCACGCATTTGAATAAAGTTTAAATTCGTTCGTCCATAAATTTTATATGTTTGTAAACCCACGCGATCACTGCAATGTCTGCACCCGACTTCCTTGTTACTCACAAAGTAAAATTACTTTAAATAAAAGACCAGTATACACTTATTTTCAAGTCACACATAGTTTATACCAACTTATATGTCAAGATACATTGGAATAAATTCAAAATCGAGAACAAAATGTTTTGAATATGGAACTGGTTGGCCGAAGGCTGACGAAGCATCGCGGAAGGAGCCGAGGGGAAGCAAGATGGCGGATTCCGCGCATGCCCACCCCTTTGGAGACGTGACGTCAACTCAAAATAGGGATGTAAGTAACGTGATTCGAAAATGTCTGAAAGTGACAGTCATGGTGAATCGTTTGAATGGTCTACTGAAATACAGTACAATAAAATTCAATATAAAGAGAAAATTCAATATTTATTTACTTCAACATTTACTATGACAAAGAGGAAAAAACTGATGTTACCAAAAGGCAGAATTTAATTTAGCAGTTTTAGGTATTTAGTAGTTGTAGTTTTAGGGAGTGTATGCTAAGAGCTCTGAAGAAGCAAAAAAAAATAGTTCCACGGGTGCAACATGGGCATTAGGGTGGAGCGTGCTTGTATGGAGAAAATTAAAAATTAGAAATTCATAACGGAATAGGTATCGAAAGTTGTGGAAAAAATTGTAGATTATATTTCCGGTATCAAATTTAAAATTAGGTACTACTTTTAGCCCTCTACCAGCCGTAAAAGCAAAAAAAATAAGGTAAAATTAACAAATAAATTAAATATGTCTGATGTCAATTTTTATTTTTTATTATTAATTTATGATATAAAAGAACCTGTTATTAAGTGAATTTAACCATAATAATGTTTAAATTTATTAAATAATAGTAAATAATGATACTTCAATATTTCATTTTTAACTCAATAATCACGTTATCATGCGAAATACGATAAACGAAGTAACAAGTACAATATATTTTTTGGGTTATCTTTTATATGAAAGGACATCTTTAGATATAAATAAAATGCTTTGGGTTTTTGCGTTTTTCTTGATTTTTCCTACTTTTACATGATGACCAAAAGTGACATTTTAGGCGTTAATTGGGCAATTTAAGCATACTTTGAAGCGTTATAACCAAAAATTTTGGTTGGACTGATATGTTGTTCAATATGCTATGAGTTTATTTCGATTGATAGCTTTTCTGTCACATGCTTAGAATATTTTTTTAAGCACGAGTTATATATAAATAGGATTTTTTGGAAAATTCCAAGTTTACAGTAAATTTAGGTCTCAGAAAAAAATGTTTTAACGTAAAAAAACTGAAATTAAAATCATTTCTGATACCAAAGGTGGTGTTTAATATATAGATGTAAAAAAATATGTAAAATTAAAAAAATATATTTTGCAAAAAAATATTAATATTTTTTTATTAAATTAATGGTAGAGGGCCAAAAGTATAAAACTAGATTTTTTTAATTATTTTTCTCATAATCTACATAAAATTAGGCATTCTTTGAGTGGTATTCAATTGCATATTTCCAAAATTTTTAAATTCGCTCCACCCTTTGGGCATCATCCATCATCAGTGATGGTTTGGTTGGGAATACCTAGATGTCCAAATTAGGGTAGGTCAAACGTCAAAGACTTAATACTGAACTGACAAAGCCCATAACAAAAAAGCGTAGGTACCCCAGAAATGTATGGGTCTTTTAGGCTTAAAACTAGATGGCGCTGTTCGCAGCCTGGAAGTGGCCAAAATCATATTTTCCCCAAATATGTTTGCATGTTTTTATGTTTTATAAGAAAAAATGACATATTTCTTTATTTTAAAATCGTGATATTACGTCAATAGTCAATACTACGCATATTATGTCATAGTAGTTACTTTGTGGATAATGTTGTTGATTGTACATAATATAATAACAACTACTGTAACAGTTGTTGTAATACACCTTGTACATGTACAGTTGTTTGTTATCACTTATCCCTTAAATAAATAAACACATAAAAATACACATTTTGAAAAAAAAATATATTTGTAGGCATCATCAGGTAGTTATGATAGTATTTAATAGGTGGCGCTAAAAAATCTAGGTACGATTCTTAGTATGAAGTATGTAAATCTTATATAAATAATCCTTGCCTAAACTACCTAATGTAGCAGTAGACCATATTTATTTATTTAATCGTTATTGCAAAAAAGAAAAATCTTGCAGTATAAAAAGGCGGACTTAATGCTTTAAAGCATTCTCTACCAGTCAACCTCAAGGCTAAGCAGAGAGATTGTGAGCACACAACACACACACACACACACACACACATTATACTGTACCAGTATAATGTGTGTGTCCCCAAGTACCCAGTGTACCAGTATAATGGTATATACTGGTATTATTGATATTGCTATCACGTTATGTCATAATAAGCTTTTAATTAAGTAGTATAATAAGAGGTTTATTAACCTATCAATTAAAGATAACATACTAGAGAATAGAGATGCCCTTGTTTGTGTGATTCGCGTATAATATGATTTTGTTCATTTGTATGAAATAAGCTATATCTGAATACTTGTAGGTCCGGCCTGAGGTAGGCCGGAATGCAAGAATTACTAGAAAATGATTTCAGCACATACATACATATCTCACTCCTTTTCCCAGGAGGGTAGGAAGAAATCACGGATTTCATTCTTCTACAATCCTAATAAACTACTTTCCCTCCACTCAATTTAATAACGTTCCTCGTAATAGTAATAATAAAATATCGAATTAATATTTTCTATTTTTATTTTAGAGAGTAAAGACTCCTCAAGAATCAGATCGCATCGGTGCGTCCCTATCGCACTTACAAATAGCGCGAAAAGGACGGCTTGACGTTATATCGTTTATCACGCGACCACGACCATGCTGGCCTGTCGAGTTAGAAAAGTTACGAGTCTATACTGTGAAGTATCACGTTTTAAATTTAAGCCCTTCATGATCCTAGTAAACATTTTAATGAGCCCAGTTTTATTTATAATTTTCTCATTAAAAACTAATTGGCAGAAACGCGGGATATTTTCATCGATACCTAAATTCAGCGTGTCCCATCCCTAGCGTCTCGATATGGTTAGGTTGGTCCGCCGGCTGCAGTCCACTCGCGAATGTCTGCGCCGCGTCGCGTATGACGAATGACATTCGAAAATCGAACGACGAAAAAAAAGTGCAACTGCCAGTGACTATTTTCAAACACCTAATATAAAAAGTATGTGTCATTTAAGTATTAATTAAGTGTCTCTTTAAATTTAATTGTATTTATATTTTTGCGTGGGTTTAAGAGCGCAATAAATGCGTTTTTAGTATAGGCAAATTAATTAAATACTTGTACCTAAGTAAATCTATGAAAAATTCAAAGAATAAATATTTAAAAAAGAGTATAATTTCCAATCGAATTTTAAAAAGAAAATAAAGCGGTTTTTTTTTAAATTACGCAACACACATTCGCGGCATTTAAGAAAATGAATATTTACACATAATTATTCAAAATTTAGAACCGTTTCAAGGTTCTAATGGTTTTTCGCGAGGTTTTTGAGGTTAAACGTGTCCCACATGTACCTGTATTGATTATGCGCGGAGCTGCCTCGAAGATGCGCCAAGTTAGGAAGGTCAGGATCTCTGGTCACCTCCTGTCACGTGTTACCGGCACGTGAATTTTAAAAAAGCTTATTAGAAAATCAGTCACTTTTTTAAAACACAAATTTTCCGTGAGATCGTTTCAGAATACTATCTTCATTTATTATAGAGTTGTACCACTCCTACCAAACGTTGGCAGAGTTTTTGATAGCCTCTCCGAACCAAATCTTATTCTAGTCGTCAAACTTCGATGAAATTAAAACGCTTACTTTATCCATAAGGCTATCGAAATCGTTGCTATCTTACCTTAGTCTGAATCTAACAGCGTAAATACTGTCGCCGGCATACCATTCGTCTCTCTTACACTTAACGGGCAATAGGTAATAAATGTTTTATGGGAAATATTAAAGGATATATAGCCCCCCAGAATGGCTATAATAGAAATGCTAATGCATGTTTACGTATTGTTATGTAAACAAAGGGTTCCGTAGTTTTTCGTATTTTTCTCAAAAACTACTGAACCTATCAAGTTCAAAACAATTTTCCTAGAAAGTCTTTATAAAGTTCTACTTTTGTGATTTTTTTCATATTTTTTAAACATATGGTTCAAAAGTTAGAGGGGGGGACGCACTTTTTTTTCCTTTAGGAGCGATTATTTCCGAAAATATTAATATTATCAAAAAACGATCTTAGTAAACCCTTATTCATTTTTAAATACCTATCCAACAATATATCACACGTTGGGGTTGGAATGAAAAAAAATATCAGCCCCCACTTTACATGTAGGGGGGGTACCCTAATAAAACATTGTTTTCCATTTTTTATTTTTGCACTTTGTTGGCGTGATTGATATACATATTGGTACCAAATTTCAGCTTTCTAGTGCTTACGGTTACTGAGATTATCTGCGGACGGACGGACGGACGGACGGACGGACGGACGGACGGACGGACGGACGGACGGACGGACGGACGGACGGACGGACGGACGGACGGACGGACGGACAGACAGACATGGCGAAACTATAAGGGTTCCTAGTTGACTACGGAACCCTAAAAAGTAGTATACTAGGTATGTTTTTCCTATTTCAATAATTGGATTTTAATGATTAATTACTGCGTATTTATATAGGTAAGTAGGCAGTTAGTTTTGCACGGATTATTTATAGATTCGTTTCACATATTTATATAATTCCTCATTGATTGCAGTTACTGCATACTATTTTACAATTAATGATAGTTTTGATAACATACTACTATGTTTACATTTTACGATGCAAAATCAAGTGTTAATTAATTTTGATTACTTCTTATTAGGTATAACATTCTATATTTTTATTAAAAATAATCATCACCATATCATGTCCACACATGTGAATAATTTAATTAATTATGTTTAAAAATAGCATCTTTAATTTTATAATGATAGACAAAGTCTAATAAAAATTAAAGATAAAATGTACAAAAACATTAAAAGAAAAAATATATAAATCGATAAAGTATGTGATATCGATAAAAATCATGGAAATCTCTAATTTTGTGTTTGCGTCTTAGGTCAACCTAGCTGTAGTCACCGGCATATGATGATTTCTATACCTTGGTGGCTAGCCGAATGGCACAATCGCTCACGAAACGCTCACGAAACGAAGCGCTAGTAGATATCTATCTCTATCGCGCTTGCGTATTGGCGCGACAGAGCCAGCGGCGTATCGCTTTCGTTTGGCGTCGGAGAAATGCCATTCGGCTACGGGGCCTTGTCACATTAACGTCTTGTTTGAAATGTCATACAAAATTGTCAAACGATTAAAAGCGACAAGGTAGGTACGGTCAGCCAAGAATGTGGTTTACCACTTCTCGGCTCTATTTGTAACACATAAGGTCGAAAAGTGGTAAACCACTTTTTTGGCTGACTGTACAGAAATCATCACTTCTTTATGGCGGTGACTATACAACTCATAGCCCAAGAGACTACTAGTAACGATCGCTTGTTATTAAAATCAAGATCTTAAATAATAACTTCCGATTTTTCCAATATAAATAATCCTTTATATAGTGATTAATGTACACAAGACGATGACAGATAATCTAAAAATAACCGAGCATCCTTGAAACTCTTTGACTGTAGTTAATTAGCGAATGCAATCAATTCGCTTTGTGACCCGGGATCAAACACGTTAGAGGTACACGTGGAGGTCCCATAGATCTATGAATGTACGCTTATGTGTTATATACTTGATGGTCTCATCGGAAGATCAGCGCTGGAAGTCACCAGCAACACGCTGAGATCAGGCCATTTCGTGGCACTTCATTACTTTCTGTCTTGTTGTAGTTGTTGTTATTATGTGTATTTTGTCTTGCCTGTGTTCACGAATAAATGTTTATTCTATTCTATTATATTCTATACACATAGATTCAATGGCTAACCAGCATTCATATAGACGGTCAACCAAATTATGGCACTCAAAAGGCGTCAAATTCGAAAAATGTAGGGCTCAGCGGCCCTGGTCTGGTCTTCATAAAACGCGTGCTTTCGTGGTGATCTAAACCTTGACGTTGGCGTTGACGAACCAAATTAACCAAAACACTTCAAAATTGATGGAAAATCTAGGGGCGAGGGTTAATTTAATTCCCATAGAAAATTTTAATTCCGCGCCTTTTTTGAGATTCGGGTTCAACTGTTAAAAAAATTTATTACTGAAATTTTGCGTTTATTGAATCAGAAGCGTAGTGAGTGGTTCGAATAGTAGAATCAGTGGAGTGGTATCCGAGGGTTTCAAGGCACTAAGGTTTCAATTCTTCCAAGTTATTAAACATTTGACGACCGGTCTGGCTCACTCGGTAGTCACCCTGCCTGCTGAGCCGCGGTCCCAGGTTCGAATCCCGGTAAGGGCATTTATTTGTGTGGTGAGCACAGATATATGTTCCTGAGTCATGGATGTTTTCTATGTATATAAGTATGTATTTATCTATTTAAGTATGGATATCGTCGCTTAGCACCCATAGTACAAGCTTTGCTTAGTTTGGGGCTAAGTTGATCTGTGTAAGGTGTCCCCCAATATTTATTTATTGATTTATGATTCAAAATCATCATTTAAAGATCAATACCAGCCGGCTTAACATAAATACAAATTATCATGAAATTACTTTGCACTCTTATGGATAAAATTCAATTTTCTCATTCATTATTGAAGAATCAAAAGAAATTCTGAAATAGCACATTACGATACATGTGCGGAAAGGAAATTCGAAACAAGCATCGATAAATTGAAACAATTGGTAAAAATCTCCGATTCAACTTTCGAATTGAAGCCAATGTCATTTCCCCAAGAAACGGTGCGATTTGCCAGTCTTGGTGCGCCCTTGGCGTAAACAAATGACACCTCGGAGCTTAGCAGCCTAAGCAACGTCTACGCTTACGGCCCGGCCACGACATTACTCTTTAAGCGCTAAAGCGGTGAGCGGCGGCCATACATTGGAGCGAGACACAGCGATGGGACTTTTCATTCGAACGTATGGCTACCGCTCACCGCTGTCGCGTTTAGACCAATGTCGTTGCCGTGGCCATTACGCTTTGTAGCTAGCTCTCACTATCGGTTTTTTTAACCCCCGACGCAAAAACGACGGGGTGTTATTAGTTTGACGTGTCTGTCTGGCATCGTAGCTCGCGAACGGATGAACCGATTTAGATTTTTATAAATTATAAATGGGCTTACTCTTGACCACAGACTAGCCAAAGGCAAAGACGTGGCCTACGATGGGGTGAGCTCGCCCAGAAGATGCCTGTTCACCCTTGATTTGAAGGTTGCCGGGTTATATGAGCTCGGAAATATAGCCGCCGGCAAGGAATTCCACTCCTTGACAGTGCGCATAAGAATATAATATATAGAAGAAGCAAAGCGCTTTGTTTGAAAGCTGAATCAGTCGGGAGTGTTCTTAGCAAGGCTGGGAACCGGTTTATTTTTACCGGTTAAAACCGGTTTATTTCGATTTTACCACAGAATATATAATAGTACAAGTACAGAAGGCTCACTCCTTTGATGTTCACAAAACGCCGCCACTCTAAATTCTTACCTACATTAACAAACGGACCGCACGCGAGCGCCCGACATTGAATTCTATTGCGCCGCGCGAAGGTCGTCACCACTGAATGGGCCGCTAACTCGCGGCCGCCGACATGTACTTATAGCGCGGCGATAGAATCACGGAGTGAGCCGCCCCTAATTTTACTCCGAACTTTTTAAAGAACGCGAACGTTATGAGAACTTTAATTTTAACCGAAATAAACCGGTTTATTCGACGAGCGGCGAGACGCACCTAAATACCAACGTTCACGCAGCGAGTTTTTTGTTTGGTTAAAACAGTATTACCTATCATGCTGCGGAATAAACCAGTTTATTTTGTTCTAAACCGGTTAATCGAACGAAACCTTTATGAAAGAGTTCTCATAAAAACCGGTTTAAAAATAGTGGTTTTTCGAGCGAAAACTAAATTTAAAGGTTTGTCCGCAAGTACATGATAACGGTTTGAAAATTTAACCGATATCCAAGCCCTGGTTCTTAGCCATCTTTGATGGAAATCGGTCCACTATGTCGGTGGTATTTTCATTTTTTTAAGTGGTGCGACAGAGCCACACTGCGTTTCGATTGCCGCATATCGTAAACGATTGTCACTTGGGCCAGGCCGGCAGGTAAGCCGGAATCGCGCCCCGAATCGGAAATCGGATCGGCTTATCGTACAAATAATGTAATCCTCAATGATAGGACGGACTACTGCCGAGTGCCGATTGGCAATATTCGGTGCTATACAGCAACTTTACTAGTGTAAATATAACACTCAGAACATACGCACAGTATAATAAAGAGTACCTACTCTCGTACTGTATGGCCACTCCCGCTCTCCGCTGAAAGTGTCGGTCACCCGCTCTCGGTTACCTCATAGTTACCGCCTATTAGAGACGCGACCATATATTTGATTGCCAATATCGCCATTCTTGGACGGAGGTGTGGCATAGGTCAGTCACACCAAATTAAGTTTTCATCGATTTTGATATGTGGGTTTCGTTAGTCAAGTTGACGTTTTAAAATAAGTTTTTTGCAAAAAAAAAAACAATTTTGGCACAAGCTTTTATCGCCGACAGTACCTTTCTTTCAACAATCATCTAAACTGCTCTCCGAGACGTTTCTAAAAAGCCCTTACTTGATGGGGATACGACGTTTCATAACAGAGTTCCTATGACCACCTTTCTGCTCCATCATCAGATCAGCTCCATGATACCATAATATTGCATTGTCACGTGACATATGTGTGCAAAATTTTAGCTCAATCGGAAACCGGGAAGTGGGCCAAATTTAACTTCTACGTTTTGACCCAAACGAACATACTAACAAGGCAAGTTAAATAAAAGCTTGTAATAATATTTGCACCGGAGGGGCTGTCAAAATCGCTGCCAACGTAATTTGGTATGATTCTAGTCCACTTTTCCACAGCCCCATGATCGTATACTCTAAGTTATGTTTTATTCTGCGACTCATAATACTACTTTAGTATTTTTCCTCCTCCTCTTCCTTGCGTTATCCCGGCATTTGCCACATCTCATGGGAGCCTGGGCTCCGCTTTGACAACTAATCCCAAAATTTGGCGTAGGCACTAGTTTTTACGAAAACGACTGCCTGACCTTGCAACCCGAAGGGTAAACTAGACCTCATTGGAATTAGTCCGGTTTCCTCACGATGTTTTCCTTCACCGAAAAGCGACTGACAAATATCAAATGACATTTCGCACATAAATTCCGAAAAACTCATTGGAGCGAGCCAGGGTTCGAACCCGCGACCTCCGGAACGAAAGTCGCACGTACTTACCGCTAGGCTACTAGCGCTTCACACACCTATTTTTATTAGGTGCCTTTTAATCATGAGTCGTGAGGCATGACCTTGATCCCCGCTCCCTATTACCGATTGGCGTAACCCATTAAAGCTGGGCCACACATGCGCGTTATGGTAGCGTAGGCGGAGCCGTAGCGGAGTGCAACGATAGCGGTGCGCCGGACGAACGCTGGCGTTGCGCCCAGCGGACGCCGGCGGGAACTAACGTGCGCGGATTGCGAGCGGAATGCGCGCGGCGTTCCAGCGTTCCGCCGGCGCACCGCTATCATTGCGCTCCGCTAACACTACGCTATCAAAACGCTTTATGTGTGGCGGAGGCTTTATAGTCGTAGTTAAAAAGATGACTCATGTATTTCATGCTAAACCCTTTTTATAGCCCACAATAGGAAATTAGTGTTTCAACAAAATTCAAGCCGCGTAGCCAACATGCTAGATGATCGAGTAAATCTTGTCACTCAAAATTCAAATTTTCTGTGGGAGTTTTTTTTATATACTACGTCGGTGGCAAACAAGCATACGGGCCGCCTGATGGAAAGCGGTCACCGTAACCTATGGACGCCTGCAACTCAAGGAGTGTCACGTGCGCGTTGCCAACCCATTAGAAAGCTGTGTACATCTTTTGCTGTGTTAAGTACACAACAAAATAGAGTGTACAAGTTCGAAGGAAGGTCTGGGTTGCTGACAACTCAGATAATAGACAGAACAAATTAGTTCCGTAGGTCCTTCCGTCACCAACACACCGCACCCTCGATGATGATTACTATGTAACTCGGGCAAAAACGCAAACGAAACTAGTTATTAGATCAGCTGGCCAATGACCTTGTCCAAACAGCCAAATACCGCACCTGACATAGGGCTTTACCATTCAGTCCATTCAGAGCCTCTCCCACTCAGGTATCTGGGTCACATCGATCGCGGTGTCAAATGTCATAGCTTATCCATTATTGCTCGACTAACATTTAGAGACGGACAAAAGTTCGTTAAACCTAACTTAGGCCCAGTTGTATGTAATTACTAACCATATTTTAGGCTGGTTTTAGTGTCTCGCACAGCCAATTTGTAAATATGAAGTTGATGCTGTCGTCCGTGCGGATCCGTCCGAGTTACCTACTCTAAAACGCTCCCTGAATTTAATACATATTAGTTCGGTGCGGATTGCCCCTCGCGGTCGGTTCGCGTAACACTAAAACCACCCTAAGCAGGGGCGGCTCACTCCGCGATTCTATCGCCGTGTGCTACAAGTACATGCCGGCAGCCGCGAGTTCGCGGCCTTAATCAGGGGTGGCGCGCGTTCTCACGGAACGCACGTTCGCACTTTCTATTGTTATTTTACGTCGCGAGTTTTTTTAAGGTTCATATGCGATGTCCGCGTGTGAAATGGCTAACAATGCTAAGTTAATTCATAAATTAAATATAACAAGATCATACCATCCCATACATTAAAATGCGACCGCCTAAGACCGCGCTTACACTCCACCACACATAGATGGCGCCACAAAAAAATGTCTTGTAGCTTTCGATTATACTTGTAGATGGCGTTAAGTGTCACTTTTGACATAGATTTACGGCTCGGAATTGACTCTTAATGCCAAACTACAAATAATCGGTGGCAACAAGGCATTTTCTGTGGCGCCAACTATGTGTGGTGGAGTGTAAGCGCGTTCGTAGGCGGTCGCATTTTAATGTATGGGATGGTATGATCTTGTTATATTTAATTTATGGTTAATTAGACATCATGAACAAAAAATGTACCATAGGACATACTTACACAGATCTACTATTGATTAAGTCCCAAGGAAAAGTTCATAAGGCTTGTGATGTTGGAAAGTGCCCAAGACTTAAATATAATAGTTTAATAGTATAAAATTTTATGCGAGTAATTAATTCGTTTTAATCCATAGGCAACCCTATCATCCGACGTGCGGCTGGTTTCTTTGTAAACATTTTGTAGGCATTTAAAAAGGCGGCATTTCGTGAACATCAAAGCAGTGGGCCTTCTGTACTTGTACTATTATGTATTCTGTGGCCTAAGAGACTGAATCGTTGCGGAAACCAAGCCTACGTTAACTTATAACCTACAAATCGATGTAATTAGAACGTTGACATACTTTGTGGGAGCTCTTTACGGCTCATCGACTCCATTGGAGATCCCAGAGCTGGCGCGTATTTCTCGCAACATATGGCCCTGAGGATACCTATAGCGAGGAAGTGCCGCAAGCATAATTGGCATGCCGCAGGCGGATTTACTATAATGGCATTTTCTTTTTATAATAGTTTATGCAAAAAATTGCATTATAAATATTTTATGTTTATAATTATAAAGATGTATCTACTATGTATGTGTTGCACGTTTGCGTCCGTGGCCCACAAATGGTCTCGCCGGAAGATCAGCGCTGACTGTATGGTTAGCATTATGCTGAGGCGGGACCGTTTCGTTTAAAACGATAATTTTATATTATGTTTGAATACAAGTATACAATATTTTGTATTGTATACTCTGTCAAACAAGTTTCTCTAGCACCCTAAAGAAAAGGATGCATATAGTTTTCTTTGTTCTTATTTACTGACATACTTGTTTGACAGAGTAACTATTTGTAATGTTTACCACGAATAAACGATATCTATTCTATTATATACTGTACATTGGTATAAGGATGTCGTATTTAAAATGTCTAGAGTTATCCAGTTTGACCACAGCTATCAGGTTTGACTGCTCAACCCTCTATGTGTATTGTTTATGGCTTTACTTTACGATATGCGAGGCTGTATAGTAAATTGGATTAGGCTAACAGCATGAGCTATTCTGTATTAAGCTGGAACGGACTGGATTCCGGTGGTGTGTGAGGGTTGAGTGCAGATATGTAGAGGGATATTTCATAACTCACATTCCACTTATAATAATACCTATATACAGCCCTCAGCTTTTTACACGTTTATAGAAGAGACGTGAACATAATATTAATAGGCCATTTAATTAGTTTCCTACTAGTCAAATCAGCTTGTCACGGTCAATTCATTTACTTTATATCTTTCTGCTTGACTTATTAAATAGAAATTATGTTTAAACATAACTACTGTCCATATTTTTCTCCTAATTATGTGGTGCCTTATATCGTGTACTTAATTCATAAAATATTTTATTTTAAGTGTAGGAAACTAGCCTATATATTGCTGTGTGTTGTGTTGTTACATATAAGTATACGTCTATTTCAGACGATTTATGGTGCTATATCCAAGAAAAATCGCTTTTGGTGGCTAACCATAATTAAATTTCAATATTTGAAATCAGCTGGTCACAGAGTCAACTTGACAGCTCGGCGACCGTTCGGAAACTCCCCGACCGTTCGGAAACTCCCTGACTTAATATTAATATTAATATTTCGCACTACATCTGTAGTTATAGCTAGTTAAATATATGACCTAGGTATTTGATAAGTATCTAGAGTGACGCAATTCGCAAGTAAGGAAATGGTCGCTAACCACTGTGAACTTTCACCCAGCTGGGGCCCAACCGGTTTGACGAAGGGTGACAGTAGGGATCTGAACAAAAAGCGTTTCCAGTTTTAGTTTCCAGTGTCGTTCAAAGTTTTACGTCATATATTTTAAGGACATTGAAATTACTATAAAATGAAATGAAATGAAATATTTATTTTCCAAGTAGGCATATCACAATGCGCATATGAACGTCAAATAAAGCTACGCCGGCTCTAACCCTACGCCTCAGCCTCGAGAAGATTTCAGTCCCCCCTCAGTTGGAGGGGGGTATCCACTATGGGACCGGCAAGAAACTCGGCGGGCCACTTAGGTATTACATCTTATAATTAACACGCATTAAAAAAAACAAGATACAATTTAAAAAACAAAAGTATTCATCAAAAATATTAACAGATTAGGTACCTACTCTATGGAAATTAATTTCAATAAATTATACAAGGTACAAAGCTATTACTACCTATTGTTTCACAAGAGGGATACCCGAACAAACACAAGATTCCAAAATTGAACCGTGGGCTTAGCGAGTGGCTCAAAATGTGGAATATTTACCGTTGCGAGGGTTTTCAAGATACGTAAATCCTCAGTCCTTAGAAATAAGTACACAGCATAAAGGTGTGTACAAGTTTCTAATTGGTCGGCAACTCTCATGTGACACCCCTTGAGTTGCTGGCGTCCATAGGTAACGGTGACCGCTTTCCTCCATTGCAGGCAGACCATGCCTGTTTGCCATCGACGTGGTATAAAAAAAGTAGGTTAAACAAATTTTGTCCCTGAGTGAAACACAAAATTATTTTTCATCACACCCGCACTTTAAATGTGCTATTGCACGCAGGCAGAACGAAAAATCGTTCTTCCAAGGGAATAATGAAATTTCTTGTACCGTAGGTACTTAACTTTATTACATCTATTTACATATTTTTTACATTGCGACGAGTGTGATGAAAAACATTGTGTGTAACTCGGGGAGTATGAATATTACTAACTCGTTAGTAATATTCAACTTCCTCCCCTTGTTGCACAAGTGGAAAATACTAGGTAACTGAAAATAGGTATTGAATCTGACACTAACAAATATTGCAAAACCAAAATGAGCCAATTCCATGCTAATTTATGCGCGCCATGTTCATTTATAAACATAGATTTACTAAAACGCAATTGTTTTTCCTTGAATAACGACTCACCTTAACGCATTATTCTCAAGACCTCTCCCCTGTCGCATGGACCCCATAGAATGTCCCCCCTCGCCCCTCTTAGGGGGCGCGTGGCCTTGACACGGTTCCTCAGTAGGGGAGAGAAAATTATTGCTAACGATTGTGAGTTTATCGCCTCGTGGACGGATCAGCAGGGTTAGCACATGATTGCCGCGGGAGTATGTCGCCGCGAGATAGACTACCCGACCTTATGTCATTTATACAGTTAGAAGAAGACGTGTGATCTATCTCGCGGCGACATACTCTCGCGGCCATCATGTGCTAGGCCTACAGGATACGTAGTAGGCTTGTGCCGTTTCGTTCGTTGATCGGAGCGCTCCGATCTCGTTCAGTCGCTCCCACGAACTAGTTCGCTCTTTTAGGTCTTTTGCTCATTTAGTTCAGCCAGACCAGCAACCGTTGCGGTCGGAAAGATCAGAACGAATGGGACCGAGTAGTGTCAAAATGATACGAATAGTCTACAGATAGTAACATTCCGGGCCGAAAGGTTGTAAGTAACCGAAGTTTAATATGAAAACTTGACTTTTTTTGTTGCTCTGCTCTCACTCTCGGTCGGCGCAGTCACACATTCGTTCTCGATCCAAACCGCTCGTGTTCGCCGATCCTGTACTGAACTAAATGAGCAAAGACCGATTCTCAGAGCACGGAAAGATTCAGTTCATTTCGGTCATTGATGGGATTTTATTCCTAACAGTTCATAGTTCGTGAACGACACAAGCCTAATACGTAGCCAAAGGCAAAAACACTTAAGATAATCTCGTAATCGTAGCTAGTTAATCTATATCGCTCTTTCGTATTAGCCGGACCGAGCCAGACTGCGATTCGATTGGCAAGCCTATTTGAATAATAGTACATTGTGCAACAAGGGAGGAAGTTGAAGATTACTAACGAGAGTAAGTTAAATCGCGACGGCTTGCCGGAGCGATTTAAAGACTCGAGTTAGTAATATTCATACTTCCCGAGTTACACACAATGTTTTTCATCACACTTGCATTATTAAAAATATGCAAAAAGGTAAAAAAGAGTTCAATACAGTACTAGAAATTTCTTAACTCCCTATGGAGAACGATTTTTCTATAACTCACGCTCCGCCTGCGTGCAATAACACATTTAGTGTGCGAGTGTGATGAAATAGTTATTTGTTATACAAGGGGGCAAAATTGTATTTTAACGCCGAGTGTGGAATTGAAAAACGAGCAAGTGAAAGGATTCTATAGTTGAACCACGAGCGAAGCGAGTGGTTCGAGAATAGAATCCTGAACTTGCAAGTTTTTTAACACACGAGAAGTAAAATACATTTGCACCCGAGTGTAACACAAAACTTTTCCCCTCACTATAGCGAGGAAACTACAACGCAATAAATCCGTTTATCACTGCTTCCAGTAGTTCCACAGGTGGTAAATCATCTTTTTTACTAGATTCACCTACTTTTATCAATTTTAAAGCAGTTAATTTGACTTTATTCAAGGTCAAATTACTTTACCCACTAGTGGATAAAATGCGTTTTTACCCGCTGGTATTAAAGGACAAAACACGTGTTTCCGAGCTAGTGAGGGGAAAAGAATATTTTGAATTTGAATTTGAACGATTGTCATTTATTTTCGTACTTATGCCTAAGTACTACTTAGGGCAACTTGCACCACCCGCTTAACTCAAGGTTAGAGGGCTGTCATCTGTCAAATTCCATATAAAATAATTTCGTTAGTGCAAGCGGCCTTATTGAAATGTTTATTTTTTATATTACAATGTTTTATTTAAGTCTAGATGAGAATAAACTTACACAATATGAAAGTGTATCTTTAAAAGTGCTTGGTATTATATTTAACTATTATGTCATACTTTATTCCATCCTACCGGCTGCGCCTTGCAATAGTACATTACGATACAAGTGCGTAAAAAAGGAATTTCCTTTTCGCACGTGTATCGTACGACGTTTTTCAGTACAGATGAGCCTCCAAAGTTTCGACCTAGCATATAAAGAACCACTTCTCGCACTAGTGCGTAAAAAAAACACCATCTGTACTGAAAAATATTTGGTATCAATATTGGCACGTGCGGTTATACAACTACTTTGCCCCTTCGCAAAATAAATAACTAAATAATCACGATAGCAATGAAAAATACGGTTTTAAAAATAAATAAATAAATCAAACAAATATCGGTGCTCATCACACAGGTGCCCGTATCGATATATAGAATAGAATAGAATAGAATAGAATAGAACTCATTTATTCAGGCAACACATCAGTAAGTACAAATCAATTAATAAAGTAGGATAAAACACATCAAACATCAATAGATAAAATAGGTCAAAAAGTTGCACAAGGTAAAAAGTAGTAATAACGATGTGAGGCCTAAAATGGTCTCCACTCAGCATTGCAGATGACACGGCTAGCGTGGTCAACGGCGCTGGTTTTCTGTGGAGCCAGCGGGGTTTGCGGGACAGCACACTGAACGGCACTGACGACGTAAATAAATAATATTATAAATATATACTATGTCTTATTTGGTTAGTAAATAACTACAAAATACAAGAATACATAATAGGCAATGCAATAAGTAGCAAATACGTGAATTGAGTCCGGAAAAACAATACAGAGCAGAAGGCTTTTACTACGTTTAAAATTTTCATGCAGCAAACTTTTGTTGGTCCATTAGGAACGCTTTCAGTTTTGATTTAAAGGAACCAATAGTTTTACTCTCTCGAATTGGTGTTGGAAGATTATTCCAGCACTTTGTGGCAGCGTAACGAAAGCTACCACGAAATGCTGCGGTTCTGTGCCTTGGGCATAACAGTCTGATACCACGTCTAATATGTATGTTAATGTTCAATTTCTCGAATAAATACACCGGTTTTTTACTATTGCATATACCAAAGAGGAGCGTAGCAAAATGTAGTGTACGTCGACTATTCATGTTTAAAAGTTTATTAGTATTTAGATATGGGCTTATATGTGACCGAGGTGGAATTGGGAAACAAAAGCGTGCGCAGGCATTTTGCAGTCGTTGAATAACTCTTTTGGTACGTGCTAGCAAACAGTTCCCATATACTATATCTGCATAATTAAGTTTGGACAAGATAAGAGTATCACATAGCTTCACACGAATGTCCACACTAAGATAGTTTCGCACTCTGTAGAGAACAGTTAATCTGTAAAAGCAGTTTCTAATTGTTTCAATGACGTGGTTTTCGAACTGCAATGAGCTATCCATAAGGATTCCTAGGTTGCGGGCTTCCACCACCATGTCCACATTTTGGCCCATAATGTTTACGTTCGGGTTTGAAGCATTGATTCGGTTAATTTGTTTTTTTGAACCTAACACCAAACACTTAGATTTTGTGGGGTTGAGCACTAAACTATTCGTTTTTGACCAGATAGCTATACGATTTAGGTCTTCGTTTAGTCTGTCGACAGCCATTAGCGTGTCTTCCGGTTTAAATGATATGTAAACTTGGATATCATCGGCGTATACGTGAAATTTGCAATGATGTATGCTCTTTACAATGTCTGCGCTGTAGAGGCTGTACAAAAAATATATGAATGTGTTCTAAATAAAATAAAAAAAAGATATACATTGAGTATGTAAGCAGTGAGAATCTTAACCCGCACAAAAGGCATAACACACAAAACAACTTGTATTCATTTATAAATCGTAGAACTTCAGTCGTTTTGAATACAAACCAGTTTGCCGTATTGTTATACTGTTTTATATGGGGTGTTGAAGTAATGAACATAGGCTGATTCGTTTCTGCGTCGAGTCGGGTATTGTATACATTTTGATTGTGCATGGTATTGAATAAAGTGTTGTTTAACGGTTATTTCACGGGCTTATTTATTCGAATATATATCTGTGTGCGTAGCCAAATGCACAAACGCTCACGAAACGCTTACGAAATGAAACGCTCGTAGATATCTATCTCTATCGCTCATGCGTATTGGCGCAACAGAGCCAGACTACCTTTCGCGGCGTTTCGTTTTCGTTTCGCGTCGCAGAAATGCCATTCAGCTACGGGCTACATCTGCACCCGTGTAAAAAAAAAAGTAAAAAGTAAAGTAAAAATCGTTTATTGTTGCACATAAACACAAAGTCATTTGTTGCAAAAGATAGGTAAAATTTACATCCATTTGTGCATATCCTAATTATTGTTAACACAAGTTTCCAGGGGTCCCCGCACTAGGCTAGGCCTGTACCGCGGGAGACCTGTATTGCATTATATGTCATGAAAGTTAGAAAAACAAGTTAGCTATATAATTAAAGTACAGTGTAAACAATGATTAAACATTGATTCTGTTGCCTAAAGTATTACAGTTTACAGAAGTTATTTTATACTATGGTTATAATTATGTGTAACACAAAACTTTTTCCCTCGCTATAGCGAGGAAATTACAACTCAAGAAACGCATTTATCACTGCTTCAAGTAGTTCCATAGGTGGTAAATCATCGTCATAGTACTCTTTATTATACTGTGACTAGATTCACCCACTTTTATCAATTTTAAAGCAGTTAATTTGACTATATCGAGGTCAAATTACTCACTAGTGGATAAAATGCGTTTTTACCCGCTGGCATTAAAAGACAAAACACGTGTTTCCGAGCTAGTGAGGGGAAAAATAAAATATTTTACCTACCTATACCTTACACAAAATCATCAGATAATTATTAGAAAAGCATGGACAATACTAATTTTTAACTTTATTTCTGTTAGAAAGGTATAAAATGAGTTGACCGTGACGTCCCTCGACTCGGCAAAACATTGTGTACCTAATATATAATTATCAATAAAAAAACTAAGCCTTAAGCATCTCCATGGCTCTCTTTTATGATACATAAGTACTTATTTTTTAATAACATTTTTATGCACCATTACTGGTGCCACGTCCATTATAGGGACGTTTAATGTACTCCACTCAGTTCAATATCAAAACATCGGCTTGATCATACGTCAGAACTGTCGTCAGAAGTTTGAAGTTGTTTGTTGTGGTCTCAAAATGTCAACACTTATTAAATGCTATCGCGTGTTCAGTATGCCGAGACGAGTAAGAATAAGGAATGTTTATCATATCATACAGGAGCCAAGGCGACGAAAGCAAAAGCGACGTTATTAGTTTAGAAAAAATAATGGTTGTAAAAAACAAATAAGTAATAAAAAGTACAGAAGTTTAGACACTATTCGAATTTCTAAGAAAACAAGTTAAAAATATTTTGACTTGTGTTATTTTCAAGTACTTATCAAAGTATAAAATTATTGTATCAGTTTTCAATTATAATTTTCTTTAATATATGGAATCTCCGATTTCGTACGAACGGTACCAAGCTAAAACCCTCTCGTGCACGAGGAGGTCTGTGCCCAGCACTGCCAGCAGTGGGACAGCAATTAGTTTTTACTCGGTAGAATTTTACCCGTGTGGTGACGGGTTAAGAATTTCATCACCCCTTTTCCTCCCGTGGGTGAGAAGAAGTCGACTATGCGATATTCTAAGAGTTTTTATACCACGTCAGTGGCAAACAGGCCCTGATGGAAAGAGTGGCATTGGAACCTGAGCTGTGGAGGATATTCTGCAATTTTTGTCGGCTATAAAAGTCTATAGTATTTACCAGTCAAAATTTAAATGTACCTACGCTTACACGTGTTTCTCAAAACCTGCCCTTGCTTCGAAGTTCATGAATGTTAATACTCGTATACCTATTCAATGCTGATGGGGACGCGGAGCTTTTTAATTAAGTATTTTTATGTAGGTAGTATGTAGGTACACGTCGTTAGAAAATGTTTATTTAATTAAATTCGTCAGCTGTTGGAATACCTATATTTTGGGGCTATTGTACTTATAGAGTTCATTGTGTACTGTAGGGAAATCCATCTACAACGCAAAACGTTTCGTTGCTTTCAACTTTTCCATGTGGACACATATTCTACTTGCCTAAATTAAAATGCCTATAGCTCATGTTTATGGTAAAGTTTTACCAGGGTTGAAAAAATAATGATAGAAAACGTGTTTGTCTAAGGCATCCCATTACTGGTGCCTCGGTCATTATACTTTAAATGCCGGGGTTTCGGTGATGATGATGATGATAAGAACATATCGTGATAAAGTGTGCCTGATGTCAAAATGTATATTTATTTCCCCAAAAACTAAAAATGACGCTCTTACTCGTCGGAAAGCATTCATTACGTACTTTCTGCGCAACATTATGTAATAAATTTCAGATTTTTTTTTTTAATTTGGGTGTCTAAGTAGTTATCAATTATTTACAAGTGTACGCGATATTAACAAAACTATTCTCTTGTTTCAGGTTCCTCAACACTATAGAATTAGCGAAAATGTCAAAGTTAAAACCATAGACTAACCGACAATAAACCAGAAAGATATGTACTTTGTCTACCTATAGTGAAGTGGATAGACAATCCACTCATATGCACAGAGAGGCCTCCCACGTCTTCAGGGATTCTCTAAAACTACGGCAGAAACTCCTACAACGGACCACCACGTACTTTAAAGTGGTAGAATTCGTAAAAAAGGACGCCATACGATTCTTCACCTACGACTACGAGATACACCAATTGATATGAATATATTTATAGTCAACGGATATCATTCGAAGAATCTCGTTAAGTTGAAACTCATTTGATTCTCTGACAATAATATTGACTCTAATTTTAGCTACTAAATAAAATAGAAATTCAAAATGGCGGTGAAAGCGGAGCCTATAGGTCCCAGAAATGGGCATGAGTTGGCGCCCTTGAATACGAGAGCTGATGGGAGCGAGCGGCCTCATGGGGTGACGATAGTTCTTCAAGGATCCAGAGGGTCCCTACAGAGGGTGCCAGAGGTGCCAGGAGAGGACAGAGCAGCCTGGTCCGGAAAGTTGCAGTTCTTCCTGTCCATTATTGGGTACTCGGTGGGGTTGGGGAATATATGGAGGTTCCCGTATCTGTGCCAGCAGAATGGAGGAGGTGAGTTTTTCTCTTTAAATGCTTATTTATCTATACTATACCATCCAATTACTGGTGCAACGACCATTATAGGTGCATTTACTTTAAATGCTCATATACTTTATGGTAAGTACATACCTACAATAATTGGTAAAAGTATTTTCCAATTTGATGTCTAATTGATATCACTTAATAAGGTCAACTTATGCCGGAATAATATACAGAGGTACAGACTACATAATGAACTCTGAATCAGAATGACTCTGAATGCTGAAGTATTTCAAGATATCATTACGTATGAATAACTCTCATTAGGCTGTGGGCCTCTCATTACTTCGCTATTCATTATCTTAATTAGTCACCAAATTACACGCAGGAGGGATGGTTGTATGTACTTATAAATTGTACTTATACACCGTGTTTTTTTTGTTTTCCTTTAAATTCTACACGCAGTTAGGTACATCATCAGGAACCACCCTGTATATTGCTTTTCGTTAAATTCGAAAAAAATATTGTTTCCCATTCCATACATAATAAATGAATTAATTAGTGTGAGAGGACCTTAATCTTAACATTAAAGTCAGTGTTAAGTGTCTGACGGCAAATGTCAAAACAAATAACATAAGGAAGTGGTAAGGGATGCCATACATGTATTCAGTAATTGTTCAGAATTAAAAAAAAATATATGTATATATTTCGTAATGGCAACACCAATAGAACACTGGTTCAAAATTAGCGTCAAGTCATTCTCTCTTGCTCGTAAAAGCTCCGCGCGGTAAGCTGCATTTTGTAGCCCGCTTTCGTCGAATATTTAATTTTCGTATTAGCTGTGTTTAAACTAGTCAAAAGTTGCTAGAAATAGATTCTGTGCCTTGAGATCAGAAGAAGAAGACACTGGAGCTGTGGTATATCAGGCGTGCAGGTAACCTTGGAGTATTGGTGAGTACGATCTGGTCTCTGAGGACCTCGCCGCCTGACACAGGAGCTTCTACATCCTACAAGCCCAGGTTAGTTGCCTTCCCTCTGAATTTCAAGGTGTTTTTTCGAAGTAATCTCATAACTGTTTTTCGTGTTCATAACCTTGTGTCGATCAAAAAATTAAAAAACCCAAAATTTACAGTCCGCTTAAACATTATCGCACATTTATTATTTGGTCCTTCGAGCCGGATCTTGGAAAGAGCCTGTGGAGCTTTAGTTTTGTCGTGTTTTAAGCTTATTCTTCATTAATTTGGTGTAAAATATTTCGTTTCGTGTTCCCACCAAAAATAGAGGGTAAGCTTATAAAATTATAAATTCTTTCGTGTGTGACTCCACAGATACGTGAAATTGTATAGGTCTGTGGAAATTGTGTGAAACGGAACGCAACTTTACCATAGACATTAGTGACAGTGACATTGACGTTAGACTTGTCTTGTGTCATATTATCGTAAACAACTTGGTATTTTCGAAGTTTTCAAACCTTTTCGTAGTGTAGTGCCTAGTTTTATATTCATCAACAATGAGTGACGATGAACCGGGATGTGCTGACAATTCGCGGGTAGCGCGTGACTATGCTGTGTTTAGATTGGAACACATAGAAGCCTCCAATCTTCTTGGTTATGTTGAACAAGACTTGATTGATTTAAGTAATCAGTTTCATAAAGCTCAAATCAAAGTATTAGCAAGTTTAAGCGCTGTACAGAGGCAGTCGGAGTGTGCGTTAACAAGAGAATTTGAGACTAAATTGAAAGCTGTCCAAGCTAGATTGCGCGCTCAGTTACTGAGTGATATCAAACCAGTAGAGGTCGCGACCCCGTTGAACCTGGCTCATTTGCCCAAAATTTCGATAAAAGCCTTCGATGGAGAACTTGAGTCGTGGGTTGCATTTCGTGATTTGTTTGACTCCCTGATTCATCGGCGGAACATACCTAAGGTAGAAAAACTGCATTATTTAGTAACCAGCTGTCAGGGTCATGCTTATGATTTGATAAAAGGATTTCCGTTGTCTGATGACAGCTATGATGTTGCATATCAAACATTAGTAAAGTATTACAATAAAAAGCGACAAATTGCTATAGTATATTATGAAAAATTATTAAATTGCGAGTCGATGAAAAATAAGCATGATATTGACAGAGTAAGCCGTCTTTTCTGTGAAAATCTTGACATTTTGTCTAAATTTCAATTGCCTGACAAGAATTTTATGCTGTTTTATCTTTTGTGGTCCAAATTGGATGTTAGTACACGCGAGGCCTTCGAGTTACAGTTGGAATCTAATGTGGATATTCCCAAATTTGAAGACTTACAGTCATTTATAGAAAAAAGAGGTCAAGCCTTGGAAAACTCCAATAGTAAAATAAAAGTACCTGCGGTAAATAATAAATCAAATAAACCCGTTACTCATATAGTTAAAAATAAAACTTCACTGATGGTGCCCTCAGCGCCTATTCTAAACTGCCCAGTGTGTGCTTCCACTGGTCATGAGTTGGAAAAATGTCCCAGTTTTTTAAACTTATCTCCCATTGATAGATTTTCGAAAGTGAAAGAGAAGAGGCTGTGTATTTTATGCCTAAAGCCCTCTCATAGTATGAGACATTGTAGATCAGCTGTTCGCTGCAATAAATGTAGTTTTCGACATAATTCCCTGCTTCATTTCGAAAAGGAAAAGGTGGTTGAGGATGGTCAAGAGTCCAAACCCACTACACAGTTGACTGCATTGTCCGTGCACACTCATGACACACCAGTAGTTTTTGCTACTGCTCTCGCCCGCATTAAAGATGGTATGGGTCGTCTGGTGCCTGTACGGATTCTTTTCGACAACGCTTCGGCTTGTAATTTTATAACTAAGCCGTTTGCAGAGAGACTTGGGCTACCAATAACTAAGTGTCGCCGATCTATCAACGGTATCGAGTATATATCAACAGCACCACTGGGGTCCACAGTTTGTGAAATATTTCCCACTAAGGGAAATAACAAATTTTCTTTCGAAGCCTTCGTTTTGTCGACAATTTGTCCGAATATGCCTTATAGTGAATTGGATTCTTCGGCATGGACACATCTGAAGGATCTTGATCTTGCTGATCCTCAGTATTATAACCCAGGGCCTGTTGACATTCTAATGAATGTGGGTCTTTTGGTGTCAGCCCTTCAACCTGGTCTAGTGAAGGGTGAGGAAGGTCAACCCGCAGCGATCAACACCGTCTTTGGTTGGTTAGTCATGGGTGACTGTGGCGTGGATATTGAGTCCTCTCGTTATCGTTCTCGTTCTCGAACAACTCCTGAAAACAAAAAGGATTGTTATCATGTTTCGTCGCTCTCTTTAAGAGAAAATAATAATCAGACTCGGGAAATTAAAAATGTCGTAAGTCCTAGTACTGATTTATTTAAATCCAATTTATCGTGTCGTAGTGGCGATGGCCTCTTGAGTGATCCCAAGACGTGTCTTCTCGTTTCGTCGGTGTCTTTGGACAATAGTATCAAAAGGTTTTGGGAAATAGAAAGTGTCGTTAGCCCAAACTCTGTTACTTTGAGCAAAGATGATTTGTCGTGTGAAAACCTTATGGGTGCGAAATATTGTCGGAATCCTGAAGGAAGAATGGTGGTCCCATTGACTTTCAATAACCTTCAGGATCGCCCCCGGTTTTCCAACTCTCGTGAAATCGCACTTAGGCGACTTCTAAATTTAGAAAAGAAGTTTGATATTAACTCTGAATTTCGGACAGCATATGTCAGTTTTATGAATGACTATTTGGAGTGTGGTCACATGGAGGAGGTCAAGGCTCCTTCGTCGGCTGAAGGTCCTTTTTATTACATACCTCATCATGGAATTTTACGCCCCGATTCGGTTTCTACCCCTTTGAGGACGGTCTTTAATGCTAGCGCCAAGGATAGTCAGGGAAAGTCTCTTAATGACACTCTGCTGCCAGGGCCAAAATTACAAAAGAATATTTTCGATTTATTAATTCGGTTTCGTTGGCATGCTGTCGTGTTCACTGGGGACATTAAACAAATGTATCGCCAATTTTTGGTGGATAAGCATCAAGACTGTGATTATCAACGCATACTTTGGCGTCCGTCTCCTTCTGAACCTGTTAAGGACTTTCGCCTGCTTACGGTAACTTACGGCGTCTCCTGTGCACCCTACCAAGCATTGTGGTGTATCTCGAAGCTGGCGCAGGAGTTTAGCGATACTGCTCCCCTGGGTGCCGCCGTTCTCAACAGGGACACGTATGTTGATGACATCGTATCAGGCGCAGATTCGGTAGAAAATGCCATACTTATTCGTGATGAGTTAATAGAAATCTTAACTTCTGCTCGGTTACATTTAAGGAAATGGACTTCCAACGATCAAGGGTTCCTCGCTAATTTGTCAGATTCCGATTTATATTCGGAACATTTTCGTAATTTCGAAGACGTTCACGACGTCTCCTTAAAGATTTTAGGTTTGTTATGGCAACCTAAATCTGACACATTTTCGTTTAAAACCTCCAACGTTGAGTGCCGTTGCACAAAACGGTCGATACTTTCAGAGATCGCTAGGATCTTTGATCCCTTGGGGTTCCTTTCGCCAGTGGTCTTCCTGGCAAAATATTTTATGCAGTTGTTGTGGGCCTCCGGACTCCACTGGGATGCGGATGCTCCAGCACCCATCGCTGAACAGTGGCTCAAGTTAAAAGCTCAACTGTCGTGTTTGAGCGCATTATCAATACCTCGTCGCATGGTTTTGTCCCATGACATTCAGATTCATGGCTTTTGTGATGCTTCGGAGCGAGGATATTGCGCAATAGTGTTTTTTGGTATGGTTAATGATGACGAAGACATTATCATTCGTCTTTGTTGCGCCAAAAGTAAAATTTCCCCACTTAAACGGTTGTCCATTGCGCGTTTGGAATTGTTGGCTGCTGTGCTTTTAGCTGATCTTGTAACGTCAGTTCGTCATGCATTAAAGGACTTCCATTTTGACGTCAAAACTTATGCTTGGTCTGATTCCACCGTGGCCTTGACATGGATTCGGTCATGTCCGTCGCGATGGAAAACGTTTGTCGCAAATCGGACCGCGGCGATTCAAGAGCAAATTGCTCCTGATTGCTGGCACCATGTATCGAGTGGTGATAATCCAGCGGATCACGGATCTCGGGGTTGCTTCCCGCTGACTTATTGCAGTGCCAGTCATGGTGGGCGGGGCCTACGTGGTTGTCTTGTCCTGAAAAGGATTGGCCAAAGTCCCTCGTGCAAAGTGACGGAGCGGCATTCGAGGAAGAAAAAGTTTTAACATTGTTTAGCGCAATGAACTCGAGTTTTATCGAGCAAATCCTTTCGAAATATTCGTCATTTCGTCGTATCGTAAATATTTTGGCGTATTGCTTTCGTTTTCTTCATAATTTCATGAACCCTTCGTTGAAAGCCTCGGTTCTGACCCTGTCGACGTGTGAAACCAACTCGGTGATACGATTTCTCGTAAGGCATGTCCAGGAGCATGTCTTTTCGACCGAAATTCGTCTCATCAAAAAGGGTTTAACTAACTCCCTGCACAAACCTCTTCGGAAATTAAATCTGTTTATCGATGAAGAGGATTTGTTGAGGGTGGGCGGAAGGTTGACCCATAATCACACGCTCGACTACGATAAGAAACACCCCATGCTGTTGCCGCGTGAACATCGGCTGACGGCTTTGGTGATAGAAGAATATCATCGTAGGTTTTCCCATCCGGGGTTACAAACCCTGCACAACCTTATTGTTCAGGATTTCTGGATTCTCTCGCCTAAGCGGGCGATCCATTCTGTCGTTTCGTCATGCATCAGATGCTTTCGCGTGCGCTCACAAGTGGCCCCACCTCCTCTCATGGGAGACTTACCGTCATTTCGTATTAGCCAGTTGAAACCATTTTCTTCTGCTGCAGTGGATTATGCAGGGCCTTTCACAATTTCGTTGGGTAGGGCAAGAGGCAGCAAATCCTACAAAGCATATATTTGTGTCTTTGTTTGCACTGCCACCAAGGCAGTCCATTTTGAACTCGTTTCTGAGCTCACTTCAGAAGCCTACTTGGCAGCCCTGCGCCGCTTCATCTCGCGTCGCGGCCGCTGCTCAAGAATTATATCGGACCAAGGCCGAAATTTTATTGGCGCCAGCAATATACTTAAAGATTTAATGGCGAATGCTTCCCAGAAGGAGCAAATTGAATTCGTTTTCAACCCGCCGGGTAGTCCACATTTCTCGGGCTTGGCCGAAGCTGGGGTCAAATCAGTTAAAACTCATCTGTCACGGGTAATAGGTTTACAACGTTTGACTTATGAAGAATTTTATTCTGTCCTGACCCAATTAGAGTCTATGCTGAACTCACGGCCTTTATCGCCCGTCAGTTCAGACCCTAACGACCTATCGGTACTAACTCCTGGTCATTTCCTCACACTCGAACCTTTAACGATATTACCAGAAAGCAATTTCACTGATGTTAAGATTAGTCCACTTCAAAGGTGGAAACTACTTCAAAAAATACACCAAGATTTTTGGCGCAAATGGCACTTGGAATACTTGCACACCTTGCACCAACGCCAAAAATGGTTCAACAAACTCCCTGACTTAAAAGTTGGGACTCTTGTTCTCATTGTTAATGAGCAATGCAGCCCACTTAATTGGCCTTTAGGCCGTATCGTGCAATTGCATCCTGGGAACGACGGGATTTGTCGCGTCGCCACCATTCGCACAGCCTCTGGACAGTATAAACGCCCAGTTGTAAAACTGTGCCCTTTACCTCTTAACGATAACTAACGTCCCCGTGGTGCGTCACTCATGTAGAGTCTGAATAAAACTCAAGTGTGTGACAAAAATTAGCAATAATTTAGATATAATTACTTTCCATATAGCTTATAAACTTAAAAAAAATAACTTACTGTATTTTTGGTGGGCGGTAATGTTCAGAATTAAAAAAAAATATATGTATATATTTCGTAATGGCAACACCAATAGAACACTGGTTCAAAATTAGCGTCAAGTCATTCTCTCTTGCTCGTAAAAGCTCCGCGCGGTAAGCTGCATTTTGTAGCCCGCTTTCGTCGAATATTTAATTTTCGTATTAGCTGTGTTTAAACTAGTCAAAAGTTGCTAGAAATAGATTCTGTGCCTTGAGATCAGAAGAAGAAGACACTGGAGCTGTGGTATATCAGGCGTGCAGGTAACCTTGGAGTATTGGTGAGTACGATCTGGTCTCTGAGGACCTCGCCGCCTGACACAGGAGCTTCTACATCCTACAAGCCCAGGTTAGTTGCCTTCCCTCTGAATTTCAAGGTGTTTTTTCGAAGTAATCTCATAACTGTTTTTCGTGTTCATAACCTTGTGTCGATCAAAAAATTAAAAAACCCAAAATTTACAGTCCGCTTAAACATTATCGCACAGTAATTATTATTTTTTTAATAATTCGGTAACAGTAAGAGTTATGATGCTAGTTTCTTAGAGAAATTAATTGTATTTGACCTAAAGAACCTTCTCTTAAAGTTAGCGGAATTCAATAAAAACACGGTGTATATACATTTTGGCAAATTCCTGATACGTGCACCCATGATACGAAGGTTTAATAGGGAAAATTAAAAATATTTGTATTTAAAAAAAAAAAAAAAAAATCTGGATGCTGATTTATATTGTATTGGTTTTGTTTAAGTATGTTGTAATATAGTTCCAATCCATACTAATATAAATGTTCACAAGACCAAGAGGCGTATTATAAATATCAATAATAATGATGACCGGACCGATTCAAAACTAAAGAGACGTCAATATTTATCTCTTGGTCCGACACGGATCGGATATGCCAGGAGCAGAAATGACATTTTCACCACACTTTGTTCTCTTTGTTATTCGAAAACAGATAGGAAAATTGCATTTTATCCACAAGAGTGCAAAGTAATTTCATACAAATTTTAACTTGATGTCCAGGCCTCGGATTATTTTTCGCATGGTAAGATGAAAGAAAACTATGGAGTCGATATTAAAACTACACTTTAATTCATATTCATACTCATACTCACTAATTTTCTTAGTTCCGTAATTAAATACTTTTGTCCCTTGTGCAGGTTGACAGATCGAAAATGTTAATCGAAAATTAATCTTACTGAATGTAATTAAAATTATTTATGTGGTGTGATTTGGGAAGCCTTTTGCTTGGTAAAGGGTTACATTTACCCTGTAACTATATCAAATTAGTTACTATTTTGTTTGGTTCAGACTACTTTGTTGCGGTAAACGTAATGCTAAGTACTAGCTGATTTATCAAAAATCATTTGCATGTCAATGTCATGTCAATCATTCACGACGCGATGTGTCACTTAATTATTTATTGCAATCGGTGAGTGCAATAATTACGTAAACAATTATGTCTGATCCGCAAGTTTCTGCAATTTTATACTGGATAGAACCTTACAAAGATCTAAAATACGATCATGAGAAATGTGTTACTAGTACTTAGCATTACGTTTACCGCAACAAAGTAGTCTGAACCAAACAAAATAGTAACTAATTTGATATAGTTACAGGGTAAATGTAACCCTTTACCAAGCAAAAGGCTTCCCAAATCACACCACATAAATAATTTTAATTACATTCAGTAAGATTAATTTTCGATTAACATTTTCGATCTGTCAACCTGCACAAGGGACAAAAGTATTACGGGACTAAGAAAATTAGTGAGTATGAGTATGAATATGAATTAAAGTTTAGTTTTAATATCGACTCCATAGTTTTCTTTCATCTTACCATGCGAAAAATAATCCGAGGCCTGTTGATGTCTTAAGCTGGCTGGTAGAATTTACCTATAAATGACGATTTCGTATCATAAATATTGAAAAAAATTACGGGTTTGATTTAGTTTTATGTTTTTAGTCAGTATTTTGCTCGTTTTGGTGTGGTGAAAAATGTGTTTCACTCGGTGGCAAAGTTTGTTTAACCTTCGTGCCTTGAAACCCTCGCAACTCTTAAGATTCCACTTTTTGAACAACTCGCTACGCTCGTGGTTCAATATTGGAATCTTACGCTTGCTCGGGTATCAATATTGGCACGTGCGGTTAAACAACAACTTTGCCCCCTTGTAAAAAAAATAACTATTCTTCAATCAATTGGTATTGAAACCATACTGATTGCAACAGTGTCCGTAGCTCGTCTACGTGCTACGCCGTAGTCTCGTAGCAGATCGATAGCGCAGCCCAAACGGACTAAAAATAGATGCCTCCTACGCTTTGTTCACTTTAACACTTTCGAAACCGGGCTCTACGCGGCGCTACGACATTTTCGCTACATACGGGGAAACCCATGTAATCGGCTACGCTTCTACGAGCGGTGTGCCCGACAGTCGGGTTCTTGGTAGCGAAAGTGTTTAAATAACTTCGACGCAGAACGGACATGTCAAAACAAGGACCGTCGTCAAATATTGACGGTGCTGTGGTCAACGACCGGTGAATTGACAAGATTCAGTTTTTTAACTCCTAAAATTTTAAACGATATGTCACACCAGCCACTTAGACAACTGGTAGGTACACTAAGCAACTTATTTACTAAGGGAATAAGAAAAAATGCGAAAAATATTTGGCTACAGCATACGACAGCCCAGACGGACTAAAATAGACGTCCTACATACGCCCTACGCCTTCGTTATTGACTTTAAAATAACTTCGACACAAAACGGACACTCGTCAAAACATGGACCGTCGTAAAATATTGACGGTACTGTGGGGTCGATGGTTGGTAAATTGACAAAAGTTTATACCTACAAGTTACACCAGCCACTGACACCTGAGACTACCTGCTAAGCCACGGTCCTGGGTTCGAATCCCGGTAAGGCCATTTATCAGTGCGATGAGCAGAGATATTTATTCCTGAGTCATGGATTTTTTCTATGTATAAGTATTTGTTTATTTTATTATATATATCGTTGTCTGAGTACCCACAACACAAGCCTTCTTGAGCTCACCGTGGGACTCGGTCAATTTGTGTAAGAATGTCCTATAATATTTATTATTATTTATTTATTTACTAAACGACATCAAAAAGGCATATAGAATTTCCTCAAAACTTCTGCCTGATACAACATTTACCGATCCCCGTGGTAAGACCTAGGTTTTACCAAAACAATGACGGTAAAAGCTCGAAGTAAACAACAAATATTTCTCACTTTGGGATTTTAGCAATCGGCATCGGTGAAACCTAGGATTTACCTGTAAAACCTTATATAAACCCTATTATATATATAGCAAAAACAGTGATAATCATGACAGCGTACATTGAAAACACAAAATAAAGTAAGTTGGAAATGGAGTCTAATTTTATATGGGTATATTATCGGGACAAAATGGGGACCCGGCAGACCACGTATGCGATCGCGGAACGAGCTAGACTCCTTTTTGTAAGAATGGCCGAGGACTGCTCAACACAGGGAAGAGTGGAAGAAGCGGGGGGAGGCCTTTGCCCAGCAGTGGGACATGACAGGCTCCCAATAATAATAAGTCCAGTAAGTACCTAGACTTGGCTCACGAGATAACCGCCATGTGGGATGTTGATTCGACGATCATTGTTTCGATAGTCGTTTCAGCGAACGGTCTCATAGCGAAGTCTCGACCGACATCTTAAGAGACTCTCGCTAGCTGGCTGGATCAAGGGTCAGATGCAGAAGGCGGTGATCTTGGACACGGCGCGGATAGTCCGACGGTTCCTCTCTCTGCAGCCCTAACCACCGGCAGCTTGGGCCCTGCCCCGCTGCTGGTGGCACCCTAGGTTAGGTTTTTTATAATGTGTTTATATATATTTTGGTTTGTTTTGTATTTTACTTTTATATTCATATTATAAACAGCCTAACTTAACTTAACAAAAAGATGAATAAAGGAAATAATAATAATATAATACCGGGTGGAATGTCAACATGTCATTAGTTACTCAATCGATTAATAACAACAACAGAACAAAGTAGCAAATTGTATAAACAAGACACCGGTATAGATCGGCAGAACAGTAATTGAATACACCAGTATCAGTAAAACATGACTTATATCTAAGGCCATACGGCCGACCATTAAGATCAAAACGATAGCGTTTGGGCAATATGCTTTCAATTTTATTACCATCCCTAAAAGCCTGACACAATACGGCTGTTTTCTGGCTAGAAATAGCCTCTTTTATAGTCTAACGAATAATGTTAGGTAACACAATGTTGCGCAACATTTGTTTTAGTTTTTACGTGGTTTTATAAGACTTGACATAGGGTTGCAAAAAAAACGGTTTTTTTTCTGGCTTGAAAAAAAAAACTGTTTTTCTTCTGGAGGATATTTTTTTATTTAAGTACGAAATCTCAACATTTGCAAAGCAGTTAATACTGTTATACGGTTTTTTAGACTGAATGTAATTTATTAAACGAATTTAATCAAATAACTTTAATTTCTGGTCTTATAAAAGTAAAGTAACATTTACGAAATCCGTAGTTGGTAGTTATCACTATTTACTGTTGGCAACACCACCGCCTCTCCACGCTCCATGCCGCATCGGGGATTCCCCAATAAACGTTTGTATAATCGAATTAAAATGTAGGTACGTTAATATTGTTATTGAAACACGTTACAACTCACGAAAAACCGTTAAGGTCGAATTATTAATTCATCTGAAAGAAAAAAACCATAGGTATTTAGAAAAAAAACAATGGTGCTCGGTTTTTTCATTTCAAAAACATTTGGTTTTTTTTCTATTTGCAACCCTAACTTGACACGCCAATGTAATGCCCAATAAATGACACCCGTCTATCACTATAACTATGATATGATTTAAGACTGAACCTGACATCTACATATAGTCCATTTCAAATCATTTTCAAATATCGTAAAAAGTGCTAACGGGCCTTCGTATTTGAAATAAAAGTATACTTAGCCGGTCTAGTGTGTCCTGTGTGTCAGTCATCTTTTATTGCGTACTTTTATTAAAAAAAAAAAAAAAAAACATTATAGGACATTCTTACACAGATTGGCCGAGTCTCACGGTAAGCTCAAGAAGGCTTGTGTTGTGGGTACTCAGACAACGATATATAATATACAAATAACTACTTAAATACATAGAAAACATCCATGACTCAGGAACAAATATCTGTGGTCATCACACAAATAAATTCCCTTACCGGGATTCGAACCCGCGACTGTGATGGCGTAGCTGGCAGGGCCACTACCGTCTAGGCCAGACCGGTCGTCAACCAATTATAAAAGTGAGACAAGTCCAGTATAAAATGCTCAAGTTCTTTAGCTCCAGTATAAAATGCACAAAACTTAGGAAATAATCTGGCAGATACCTAATGGCCAAATAAAACGTCAATTAGTCAGTGCGAATGACGTCAGCTCAAATAAAAGTGAGTCATCATTTATGCCACGAAATGGATTTACGGTTCTCAAGTTCGTTTTCATATCTTGTATATTTTTGTGTTCTTGTTGTATTACTACGTATTATGAAATATATTAGTCAAAATAAACTCAAATAAGGCCACGGCAAAAATTAGCTGTATTTTTCGACCTTAAGTTATTGCGGACAGGGAAGAGGTAGAATAGGCTACTAGACTCATATCGAATTTGGCACAGTAAATGATTGTATATTGTAGTATTTGACATAAAAAAAACCGGCCAAGTGCGAGTCGGACTCGCCCACCGAGGGTTCCGTACCTACAAAACTATTAGGTACTTTTACGTTACTCACATAAGTCTAAAGACTGGGCTAGGCTAGAAGTATAGGTTCTCTAATGAGCATAATTGTGTTTAGCGCCACCTCTCGACGAATTCGCAAACTAATTAGCACAGCTTGCGTGAGGTCTTTTATAATGTTAACCAAATTCAACATTTTTATTTTATTTTAAAGTAGGTGTTTTATGTAAAATTTCGTAGCTATAAATTTTAACACCTTTATTCATAAACGTACACTAAAGTTATCCAGCCGATAAAGTTCGTTTGTCCCTTTCTATCACACCAATACGTCGGAAAGGGACAACCGAACTTTATCGGCTTGATAACTTAGTGTACGTTTATGAATAACGGGGTGAGTATTACCGTACTGTAAAAATGTAATGTATACGGATTAATGAATTTAATATAGATAGGTAATTATTCATATGTGGCAAAACGAAGGAAATTGTTTACACCTTCGCAATAAGTATCTAATGATATTTTTTTAATTTACCATGTTACTTCACGTACTTATTTTACTTATTTTAAAAACTCTAAAAATGTCTATTGAGTTTCTGTCGCAGACCACCATGTGGCTTCTGCATATTCTGCGCTGTGATAGAGTTGCCATAGTAGGTATGTATATATTGTATAATAGGCAATAAGAGGCAAAAAACATATTGTGCTAAAATATTTAAAATACCTACAGTCATTTCCGAAACGTGTGAATTCACGTCAATACTTTCTTTTATCAGTATTACACGGAGTAGGTAAACGTTTCGTGGCAGCGGCAGCGCACACTGCAGAGAGCGCACGTGGACACCGGCGCGGCGCCACAGAATATATAATAGCACAAGTAAAGAAGGCCCACTGCTTTGATGTTTCCGAAATGCCGCCTTTTTAACCCCCGACGCAAAAACGAAGGGGTGTTATAAGTTTGACGTGTCTGTCTGTCTGTCTGTCTGTCCGTCTGTCTGTCTGTTTGTCTGTCTGTCTGTCCGTCTGTCTGTCTGTTTGTCTGTCTGTCTGTCTGTTTGTCTGTCTGTATGTGTGTCTGTCTGTGGCACCGTAGCTCCCGAACCGATGAACCGATTTTGATTTAGTTTTTTTTGTCTGAAAGCTGAGTTAGTCGGGAGTGTTCTTAGCCATGTTTCATGAAAATCGGTCCACTATGTCACGGTCGGGGGTTTTTTCAAAATTTTAATTTTGTGGTTAGGTTAGGTTAGGTTATTAAATACCTACAACATTCTTACAAAGAAACGAGCCGCACGTGCGCGGCGTCCGGTGATAGGGTTACCAATGGATCCAAACGAATTAATACTCACATTAAATGTTATATTATTATATTCAAGTCTTGAGTACTTTCTAGGTATATACGCTGTATTTATATATTTTTGTTCAAGGTTCCAACATCACAAGCCTTATTGAACTTTTCCGTGGGACTTAATCAGTAGTAGATCTGTATAAGAATATCTTTTGGTATTTATTTTATTCAATATGTCTATTTAATTAAGTATTATTAGCCATTCCACCCGCGGACATCGCTTAAAAAACCTCGCGACGTAAAGTAACAATAGAAAGTGCGAACGTGCATTCCGTGAGAATGTGCGCCACCCCTGAGTAGGCCGCGAACTCGCGGCCACAGCTCGCGGCCGCCAGGATATACTTGTAGCGCGGCGATAGGATAGCGGAGTGAGCCGCCCCTGGCAGCGCCAGCGGACGCGTCTGTGTGCGTGAGCTAGGTATGCATACAACTACAACTGCTGTAGGCACCGCCCCCCCCTCAGCGCGTCCTCTGCGGCGCGGCGATAATCACCTAGCCCTAAGGCCCTGGTTTCTCTGGCCCGTCACATGCGCCCGGCGGCGTTTGGATGTGAGCCGCATGTGCCGCTGTGCCACACGCTGTCAGTCGCGGGTGCGTGGGTTTTCTGACCCTTGGTCACCCGTCGTCGGCGACGGAACTCAGAAGCTCTGGTAGACTGATTTTTGAACTGTTGTGTTGTGCTCTGATCAAAATGAATGCAAAAATACTTACATTGTAATTCTTAGAGGAAGAAGATTATACGCGACTTAATCCGTCCATATAAATATTGATATTACCCAAAAAAAAAGAGACAGTCAAACGATATTTTTGTATGAAACCGGCAAAAAGAAAGTGAAATTTTTAACTTGGTACTCAAACACTTGCATTGTACTAAAGAAAAAATTACATCATATATTCGATTAAGTATATCGAAAACAGTTCACAGAAGTACAATTCATCCATTGAATTACTATGTACTAACATACTAGAAATGACACCCCAAACAAAGTCTGTGCTCCGGCCGGCAGCGTGCGGCGCATGCGTGGGGAGGTACCGTGTCATAGAGTAAGACTTGACCAATGACCACATAGACGCGACACTCTTAGTGTAGACCTTTTTTTATACTTTTTGTAAAATACTAACCCCCTTATTCATAAACGCACACTAAAGTTATCAAGCCGATAAAGTTCGTTTGTCCCTTTTCGGCGTATTGGTGTGATAGAAAGGGACAAACGAACTTTATCGGCTTGATAACTTTAGTGAACGTTTATGAATAAGGGGGTAAGTAGTTTGGGGGTTATTGTGCTATGTTTAAGTTCTACTAAGTGAAACAAAAATACATTATTGATTTTTTTCATATACCTACTTTAATTGCCCTTGAAGAAAATCATAGGTTATTATTGTATGAAAATATCGATTACAACTCGTGTTAGAACTGTGTAGTATTCATAAGTATAACGTGAAATAAATTTAACATTTCTCTTTTATATATTACAAACAGAATATAATCACAATTACTATACTTCATTACCTACATGTCAAGTCTGTGCGATTATGATGCGATTAATCTATGATTTCGTTCAACGAAATGGCAGCGATAGCTTCGCGTTTGAGGAGCGCGTCCCTTCATTGAAATAATTACTTAAATAAAGATCGATTAACATAGCGTGTATACTAACCGATGAAATGTGACACGTCAGTTTTATTCGATTTTCTCGTATGGCTTAAACAGCATCTTGTTGCGCAGGAAGGCATTTTTACATTTTATTTGTGTGCAGGCAGAAACATAAGTCCAATGGACTTATGTTTGTAGCGCAAACGTTTTGCTCGCAGTGTCCTCTCTAGTATTACCTCAATGAGTTTATCATTATCTTTAGTGAAGTCAGTCATTTTCCATATCAAGACGCCACCCGCCGTCCGTTGCTATTGTACAAAACGAATACAGACCGTCGCGTGCGGCGTGTGACCTTTGCCCGTCGAACCACCCGCCGCCGGCGACGTTTCAAAGAAACCACCCTCAAACATTTCCGAACAAAACATTCGAACGTCGTCAGTCGCGGACCCGCGTAAAAAACCACAACACATTCTATGAACATTGGTCAAGTGCGAGTCGGTTTTCGACTTTTCCATACAAAGAACTCATGAGCGCCTGAACGACTGTGATGGCAAAGTTAACTTTTCGCACTTTCAAGACTTTACGTATATATCTCGGAAACGATAAGAGATAGAGCAAAATGGACTTCAGATTTGGGCTGTCGTTGGCACAAATTCTATGTTTTCGTCAACAGAGACCTTTTTTGGACCGATTTGAACAAAATTTTGCTCAGTCCACTTACAAACGGTCTTAAGCGCCTCCTTTTTAGTAGAAACTTAAGTCATTTTGGCAAATGAAAAAAAAAAATTGAACAATTTCTAAAAAGAAAAAGACAGAAATGAATTTCTTTCTACCTGTCCATCACGCTTACAAAATTTTAAGACGTTTAGTACTGCTTGCAGCGTCAGTGAGTGAAAATCTTAATTTGAGTTTTTTCTCGTAAGTCCGACTTACGCTTGACTGTAGATTTCTAATAGGTTTTCCTGTAATCTACAGGTAGAGGGCTATCTCGTGTATTTTTTTGAAAATTTTACGCTAAGTAGTTTCGGAGATAAGGGGGGGGGGGAATGGTCATTTTTTGTCTATTTTCTTAAATTACTTCTAAAGTACCAAAATTAAAAATTAAAAAAAAATATATTTCAAATGCTCATAAAATGCTCTTTCATTTGATATATAACACAATATAGTTTTAATAACTTTGATTTTTAATTTTCAAGTTTACCCCCCAAAAGTGACCCCTATGATTAAATTTCATTTAATTAAATTACATGTCCGTCTTTGGACCACAGGTTTACATATGTGTACCAAATTTCAAGTAAATCGGTCCAGTAGTTTCGGAGAAATCGGCTGTAACAGAGGGACAGACAGACACACGAGTGATCCTATAAGGGTTCCGTTTTTCCTCTTTGAGGTACGGAACCCTAAAAAAACAATATTTATAGATTTTGGGTATAAAAAGTGTATTTTGACTACGTATTTTCATTAAAAATGTGTGAATTTTTTTATTTATTTTAGCCACCGAAAACGCTGTCAGCGTTGAAGTGACGTCATCGAATTCGAACCTCACTGCATGTCAAAACAATCACTGACATATTGAACTTTATGCCTTCATACTTAAAAAGTCAGAAAATTTTGTTTTCGAATAGAATGATCTGATGCACAGATATTATATAGATTAACATGACTGTTTTGTATTCGCCTGATTGGTTTTGAAGTCATAATAAAATATGGTAATATTTTATTTCGGTTAATTGGACAATGGTTAATCATGTAACAGACAGACAGACTTTAAAAAGGGTCAAGTAGCCTATTTGTTGGTATTTTCCAAGCTCCCGAAATCGATGTATCGGAAGCTCGATAAATAAATAAATATCTCGGTCAATATAAACTAATATATAAATGTAAATTTTTATCAATAAATGTATCTTATCTTATCTGTGGACTATTGAGATTGAATGCAATTCAGGCAGCACACCAATAGAAGACCGCAAAGTAATGAAACTCGCATGCGAGTTCTCGCTACTTGCTACTAGCTCGCCAGAGCCTAGTCTTTAGGGGCCGTCCACACTCAAGAAACGCATGTCCACCGACGCGGAACGGACGTCAGCGCCACGCCGCCTGAATGTAATTTAAAAAAACGTCTCCTCAGTACATTTTGTATAGGAAGGACGCGCAAGGAACGCGCAAGGGACGTCGCTTGGCGCGCGCCGCGCCGCCTGGGGGCGCGTCTTACGTCCTTCCTATACAAAATGTACTGAGGAGACGATTTTTTAAATCACATTCAGGCGGCGTGGCGCTGACGTCCGTTCCGCGTCGGCGGACATGCGTCTCTTGAGTGTGGACGGTCCCTTAGATGGATTATATATTTGTGTGATTTTACGTCACTATCAGTCAAGACATCCTAATGTTCTGTTCATAAAGTTAACAAATTTATCCCTTCCAGGTGCCTTCCTCATCCCATTCCTCATCATGCTGGTGCTAGAAGGCATCCCGCTCTTCCTGATCGAGATGGCCATCGGACAGAAGATGAGGCTCGGCTCCCTGGGAGTATGGAACACTATACACCCCTGGCTGGGGGGGATCGGGATATCCTCCTGCATAGTCACCCTGTTTGTGGCGCTGTACTACAATGTGATCATCACTTGGGTGTTTTTCTACCTGTTCAATAGTGTGCGGGTAAGTTTTTGGATAAATAAAGTTTTATATTGTTACCCCTGGCTGGGATCGCGATATCCTCATGTATGTACGTTGTTTGTGGCGCTGTACTAAAATGTCATCATCAGATCATCACATAAGTTTTTACGATACCTAAGCAAATTTATAATTTGTCAAAACAGTAATAGATACCTACATAAACCTTATCCTACCGACTGCGCCAATAATGAGACTCACTTAAAATAAAAACATCAAAGAATTATTAATTGACCCCTGTCTGTCTGCTTGTCTGTTTGTGTGTGTCTGTCTGTGGCATCGTAGCTCCCGAACGGATGAGTTTTTTTTTATTTGAAAGCTGCATTAGTCGGGACTTCGGCAGTGTTCTTAGGCATGTTTCATGAAAATTGGTCCACTAAACCGCCGCTTTTTAAAAATTTTAATTTTGTGCTTATAGACCTAATGAATTATAGAAACAAAAAAGTGGAATGTATACGATGTATACTTAGTACATAAGCTACATAGAACATTATAGATAACTGGAAAATACATCAGCCAGCAAGTTTAATAGGTATTATATAGGGTCATCAGTTACATAAGATTAACCTCAATAACTATTAGGCTATTGTGAAGATAGCAATATCGCAATATTAAGTGAAGAAGAAGCCCGACAGTTGCGTAAAAACGTGTTTTAGTACTTACCCACTTAACCAGTCATCCGTTATGACCTAAATACGTTTTGATTAACATCAACACAAAGGTAGACTTGTTTTGCTAAGCTTTAGGTAGTTTAGGTACTTTAGTAAATTATGTAATAATGAAGTATGGAAAAGTTGGCAGTCCCCAATGACGTCAAACAGAGAAACTAAATGAGACTATTCCTAATGAAAACAGCTTATTGTTTATTTGGTCCTAAATTAGACCGAATGTCGTCAGAAATAAGGGACTAAATAGAAGAACACTTTGTAATATAACTTGTTCAATAGACGTACATGCAAAGTTTTGAGCCGTATTCCTATTGCATAATTTCGAGTATTTACCTTAGAAATAATAAATTGTGTCACAAGTGACCAAAATAATATACGAGGGAATCTAAAGTAGAATTATGAGCGAAGCAAGCTTACTACTCTCTCAATTAATACAGAGTACTATTTAGCATTCTTAGCTTACTTCAAGGTTCAAATGTACACTATTGTACACCCGCGCCGTAAAAACGTAATTGCTGACTTTAGACATAACCTAATCTTTAGACATAATCTTAGATAACTATATAATACACAGAATTACAATGTATCTACATATAGTAGTTTCGAAAGACGTTGAATTGTTAATAAAAGTGACTTGTCTTCAAACAAAACCTTCAGTTGTCTCCTTTATTTTGAAACGAGGACCGAAAAGTTCATATTATATTGGCTGGTTATATTTATATTTTGCACGATCGCGTACGCGAGGCAGAATACAAGGCAGGTAACTTTGGCTTTGACGCTGAAACTGATATTGTCGGACTAGTTTAGCTTTAGTTCAAAGCAGAAGCCAGTCAGTTAGACTCTCTAGGGTTTACAGATAATTTTAGGACATTTTATGGATTAGATATTCACTTACAACGGATCAGACAATGTGAAAATCCTCTTAAAAATAACTAAACCTAGGAATGGATAAGCCGAGACGAGTGTCAATTTCCGTAGAAGGAGTCACCTGGCCGCTAGGAGATCCCATGATAGAGTGACACTTTCCGTGAGTCATCCTTTATTCCCTGAAAGAGCAAAGTTTCACTGATTAAACTTCTTCTTACACTTCCTTGGGTCTTCCTTGCGATATCCCAGCATTTTGCCACAGGCTATAAGAACCTGAACTTTGCTTTGCAATTTGCAACTAATGCCGGGATTTTGGGTAAACACCAGTTTTTATGACAGCCACTGCCATCTGACCTAGCAACCCAGAAGGCAAACTCTGGCGCCTTTGCCTATACCTACATCTTCATTTATTATTTAAATTCTAAGTTTCTCGTCCTAATGTTAACCATACTGTTTCAGATCAACCTCCCCTGGGCAACTTGTCCTTCAGACAACAGCAGCGCCCAAATCGAGTGCAACAAGGCGTCAGCCACTGCCTACTTCTGGTATCGCTCGGCGTTAGATGCTTCTCCAAGTATCGAGGAGCCGGGGGCTCCGAGGTGGTGGATCGTGCTGTGTCTCCTGCTGGCGTGGATCGTGGTGTTCTTTATCGTGATGAAGGGCATACAGAGCAGTGGGAAGGTGAGGAACTGAAAGAGAGCAGATACTAACTGTGATAACACTCAGCTACTTTTAGTATCATCGGGTTTTTATAGGGGTAATATTTTAACCCTATGAAGGTCTACTCAGTCATCTTTTTTTTCTTTGTTCTTCGAGCTGACCTAATTAAAACACATTTTTTTGCGCAGGTGGTGTATTTCACATCGTTGTTCCCATACGTGGTGTTGACGATCTTCTTTGTCAGAGGGATCACGCTTCCAGGCTCTGCTGATGGCATCGTGCACATGTATAGTCCGAAGGTACAACTTTACATTTTATTTATGTCGTTAGTAAGGGCGTGGAACTAAATGTCCACATGAAACAAGAATATCTTTTAGAAATCATCCAACTTTCTCATGCCTCTTGTTTTTCACGCTCCTTGACTTTTTGATATGACACCACGACCACATCTTCTTTCATTGCCATGTAAAATTCAAATTCTTGCGTTCTGTTCTTAAGGGGCCCACTAATTATCAGTTTGCCGGACATTATCGGTCAGTCAGTTATTCGCAAAAAGTAATAGTGCCAAATAACTGAGAGGTGAACTTATAATCTGTGCACCCCTTTCTTCTAAGTATTCATATCTTCCCCACAATAGTTTGTTGTACGCTGTCAATATTTACAATCTTTTCTGTTCTTTTTCGTCTTTGTAATTTAAATCTCTTCACATTTTTTTTCTTCCCAGCTGGAGATGCTTCTCGAGCCGACCGTGTGGCTGGACGCGGCAACACAAGTGTTCTACTCCTTCGGCCTCGCCTTCGGCTCGCTCATCGCCTTCGGCTCCTACAACCCGCCCGACAACAACTGCGTGCGTGACGTGTTGTTAGTGTCGGTGTGCAACGCGCTGACGGCTATATACGCGTCGGTCGTCATCTTTAGTATACTTGGATTCAAGGCGTATACTATGGCGGAGAGGTGCATTGCTAGGTAAGATTAATTTTCTTATTTCGTGTAGCCAACATGTAGAACTTTTAAACCCAGTCATCATCCTCCTTGCGTTATCCCGGCACTTGCCAAGGCTTCCGCCTGGGGTCCGCTTTGACAACTAATCCCAAGATTTGGCGTAGGCACTAGTTTTACGAAAGCGACTGCCATCTGACCTTCCAACCCGAAGGGTAACTAGGCCTTATTGGAATTAGTCCAGTTTCCTCATGATGTTTTCCTTCACCGAAAAGCGACCGGCAAATATCAAATGACATTTCGCACATATGTTAGGAAAAACTCATTGGTACGAGCCGGCGTTCGAATCCGCGACCTCCGGATCGAAAGTCGCACGCTCTTACCACTAGGGTACCAGCGCTTATAAACCCAGTATTATTGAAAAATACCATGTTTCATAAATAAATTTCTGAATCCAAACTTATCAAGCGCGCTGTGAGTTGAATCCACTCCTTAGACATGCCTTCAGCGCCCTCAAAGTAATACAGTTGAGAGTAGCCTGACGTTTGTTATGAAATGAAGCGTAGCAATGCGCTCCAAAATGGCACGCTCTTGGTGACCAGACACTACAAGAGACGCTTTAAGTTCTCGTTTTGTGATCCAAAACCGTTGCCTGTTGTACTTCAGCCAGTGTTGCCAGACGGAATCTGAAGTATACAGTAGAAAAATGGATAAAAAACCAGTAGATCGGGAGAAAAATCAGTAGATTACAAATATTGATACCAAGTGCAGAAGAATGAAAGAAAAATTAACTATGCTGTTACACAAAAACGGCCCTAGAACTCTTAAAACACTTCTCGCGATTTCAAATTCATGAAGATTGGCGTTTTATAAAGGTTTGGAAAAAACAGGTTTTTTTTTTCTTTTTCTCATCTATGATCAAATGCTTGTATGGAAAAATAAACCGACTTGAAAAGCCACAGTCAAGAAAAACTTTCTTATCCTAAACAATTTTTACGAAGATTAAAACTCGACAGATAAGGTGCATTAGGGTAATTTAATTCCGAAAGTCGTCTAATTTCAAAAGTTGCACTAAAATCATCATTATTTCCATCATATCAAGATTCCCCTTTCGGAATTGAGCATTTCTTTTTTTTTTTTGCCACTTTTATGAAGTGTGATATTTTTGAAAAAAAATAAAAATATACTCAGAATTACTAGCCTTTTCAATCCTTAGTTAAAAATTGTCCCATACGATTTTTTCTTATTTTGTTACCATTTTCCGTACATGTTGTATGGGGTAACAAAAGAGGAAAGTAAAAAAAAATTTATGGAAATTCTGGGACACTTTTTGTCTCCCAGTGAGATTGAAAGTACTCGTGATTCTGAGTACAATTGACCTAAAATTCCATGAAACAATAACAAAAAAATTATTGGCAAAAAAAAAAATGCTCAATTACGAGAGCATTTCTGTCATTCGGAATTATCCTAATACACCTTAAACTATTTCGCCATGGTACAGCTCTCTGATATAGCTCAAGTTTGGGCAGCGTTTTCGATTAAGGCTCTCAGCCAGTGGGATTTTGTCCGACTTGTTTACCAAATATCGTCATATTTCAAACAAAGTGTCAACAAATTATACGCCTAAACCTTCCCCAAGAATTACTGATTCATAGGTGAAACCCGCATGAAAAGGGCTTACAGGCTTCGTATTACTATCCTACTCAGCTGGATATACCTACACAGCATGTAAACCCTTCTTTCCCGCCATCTGATTGATATTAACACATATAAAACCCCATAGAATACAAACATCAAACTTCTTGCACCCGCCTAAATCGCTATTGCTAACACCAAGCTACCACTACACTACGAACAATTACAGATACAATAAAATCTGTCAAGCGATTTCTTTCGCTAGAAAAAAAAGCAACAACTTTAAAAAATGAAGGGATGAATGTTAGCCCATAGAAAATTTTAATTTATCGCCTTGACAAAGTTGTTGGATCGTCTATAGTAAAAATTTGAAGCCAATCCTATCGTTAATACTAAAAAATATCGATTTGGGAAAAAGCAGGTAGATTTCTTGAAAAATTACAAAAAAAGCAGTAGATCAGTAGATTTTTTCAAAATCAGGTAGATCTACTGCTAAATCAGTAGATCTGGCAACACTGACTTCAGCGCACATAGAATAAAAATAAAATTTTACGTGATGCGCGCATGCTCAAATACCACCTTTCCAAAAAGCATTTTTGCTAAAAGAATCGGATGTACTTAGTGTAACGTCTCACCATCAAAACTAGGATTCTAAAGGTTCTCACGCTTCTTTGTTCATCATACTATTCATACTCGACCAGTTATATCAGAGTAGAAAAGTTCGTTATACACTGAGTAATTCTAATTGTTTTGTCTTTTTCAGCTCCATCGAGATCCTAGCACACAACCACATCCCCGGATTCTATCCCAACACCACGTACGATTACTACAGAGAGCACTACCCCGATCTGGTGAAGGAGAACATCACGACCCGACTCAATCTGTCAGACTGCAGCATGAGCAAGCAGCTTAATGAGGTAACAATTCAATTGACAATCAGATCGGCCGATCGAAATTTCAGTGTAAGAGTTTCCATATAATATTTACTTCATGGTTCCTTACTGAGTGACGTCGATCAGTCCATCGTTACATTTGCTGTTAATGGGCCAAATTAACAGCGATTGTGTTGCCCGTTCGATACGTTTAAACTAGTTGTAATTTAGATCAATAGATTCGATTGGCCAATTCGCAATTACAGTCTCTAATTTCATTGACGCAAATGGATGGAGCCGATCTCGGTTAACAAACGGGTCATAGGCCAAAGCCTATCATCCTACTGGTATGTACATACAATTTAATGACAATGAAAACCAATTCTATGTATACATCTGCGTCAAACTAAAACTATATCGTACCCAAAAGTTAGGGCTATAGCTCTTCTTTTTTCTTCTGGTTCTCTCTTGTACTTTCTGGTCTAGCCCATTGGTAGACTGGTAGAGAATGCCTTGAGGCATTAAGTCCGCCATTTGTACCTTATTTTGTTGTGCAATAAAGATTAAATAAATAAATAGACCCTTATTTATTTTGATATGACCGCGAAAATGTTGCTGTAATTTCTGCTACACAAAGGTGGTTTGTTATCGATAAAACTACCTGTTATTTACCTCTGTTAGGGCTGTTGTATTCCTTTATTGTGGTGTGGCCTGTCACACGTTTTAGAAGAAATTTGCCATTTCATTTCTACGGCGTACTTGATTTTGGAAAAATGGACATCGTGCGTAGCCGAATGCACAAACGCTCACGAAACGCTCGTAGATCTGTACCGCTCTTGCGTATTGGCGCGACAGAGATAGACTACCTTTCGCGGCGTTTCGTTTTCGTTTCGCGTCGCAGAAATGCCATTCGGCTACGGGGCCAGATCATTTCTTTGCCTATTTCTTTTATGATTTCATTTTCTGTATTTCGACCGTTCTGTAGACGACCGGTCTGGCTCAGTTGGTAGTGACCCTGCCTGCTAAGCCGCGGTCCTGGGTTTCGAGTCCCGGTAAGGGCATTTATTTGTGTCATGAGCACAGATGTTTGTTCCTGAGTCATGGATGTTTTCTATGTATATAAGTATGTAGTTATCTATTTAAGTATGTATATCGTCGCTTAGCACCCATAGTACAAGCTTTGCTCAGTTTGGGGCTAAGTTATAAGGTGTCCCCAATATTTTTTTTTCTCCAGGCGGCGGAAGGCACAGGGCTCGCCTTCATCGTGTTCACGCAAGCCATCGTGGAGCTGCCCTTCGCCCCGTTCTGGTCCATCATCTTCTTCCTGATGCTGCTGTCCTTAGGTCTTGGCAGCCAGATCGGCATCATGGAGGGAATGCTGTGCACCATCTTTGATATTGAGTTCTTTAAGAGGATCAGCAAGCCGATTATTACTGGTAAGTTTATATCAAAATCTCCTAGGGTCAATTATCGAAATATCAGAGCAGATCACAAGAGTTCAAAATAAAGAAGATTTTCATTAATTCCTTTGAAAGGTAAGATGGCTAAAACGCTGTGACAACATAATAAACCGGGCTGCGTTATTAGAACGAAGAAAAGACCTCTTGAAAACGAGAACTACAGAAACACTACACAAAATTATGAACCAAATAAATTATTATTGTTAGGCTTAGGAATTTTTATCGCATACCGTGGTTCTAAAACCCGTGGAGTCGCCTTATAAAAAAATTCCAAGTCAAAGTCCAACAGTATGATGTCATATTAAATACAAATATTTAGGTATACATACTGTCACATCGTTACTGAGTAACTGATAATGTTATTATTAGTAAATTTTATTATAGCTATGCGCAAACGGTGTACATCCCTGGTGCGCCAGGTGCGGGCCAGCCCCAACCCTATCCTGTGTATGTTAGCGGATAGATTGGACTGTCCGTATATGCGACACTGCTGTGAAATGCATGTTTCCATGCATTGTAATTATTATTAAAGTACTAACATTTTAAACGTAAGTTTACTAACAAATTGTATGAGTCATTAGTTACTCGAAATAAACAATTTCATTTCATAGGAAAGGACAAATTAACGATCCTAAAAGAGTCTTAATATACTTAACCTAAAAAATAAGTATGTAAATTTTGGTCTACATTTTTCTGTTTAACAGTTTTGTAATATTGAAATTCCCGTTTAATTTTCACAGGGATCGTATGCATTTTCTGCTTCGTAACTGGGCTGATCTTCACGACTGGCGCTGGAGAGTATTGGCTCAAGATGTTTGACTCCTTCGCTGGTACTATTGGCTTAGTGGTCGTCGCCCTCTTGGAGATGGTCTCTGTCATCTACATCTACGGGCATGAGAAGTAAGTCCATAGTATGATCTATACCCTCTCAGGTATCGTATCCTTCTGCTTCGTAACCGGACTGATATTCACTACTAGCGCGGAAGAGTACTGGCACAAAATTTTCGCCTGCACTTTTTGTTGAATTTGTTTTTTTTCGTCTCACCACCAAGTTATGTCTCTAAATGCACAAACATCGTTTATATTAGAGTTAAAAAGTGTCCATCATTCCAAGTTCACTCAGACCCAAGTCCCTTGACTTGCCCTCACAACATATCACACCGGTAGAAACTGTCAATAGCAATACCTATAGTCGTAATCGGACCCTCGTTGACAATGTACAGGGCCACTATATACTTCTCCATTTGCAGGTTCTCAAACGACATCTACGAGATGACGGGCTACCGCCCCGGTCTCTACTGGCAGCTGACGTGGCGCTACATCGGGCCCTGCGTCGTCTCCTGCATCCTGCTCTCCTCAATTATCTCCATGTTCTTATCGCCGCCCACTTACGGCGCTTGGAATGCTGAAGAGGTATGTTATTTACAAATTGTAGTCGTTTTTAGGTAATCCATGTTCTGTTTTTGCAAAGCCTTATGCGGTTAGCTTATTATTTGCTGTTAAGGAACATAAGAAAAAACTGAGGTCCGAATAGTGTACCCTGTAGAACCCCGAGCTATATAGTGTGTTTCTGTCAAGCAATTAAGTTTCTTTAATGTTTATTGTTTGGGTTCGTTAAATATGGACAAGGTTTATTGCCAGTGCTTCACTTTATAGTCGACAGACTGCAATTTTAGCTTTTGTATAATATTGTAGGCAATCAAATGCCTTCATGAAATAATCGTATATCTAAGGACACTTGATAAAATTATGGTTGCCTATTTTATCCTTGTTATTATTTGTGCATCATCTATTTCTATAAATTTATTTTTTAGTTGAGTTGATTGAAGCCAATTCAATTAACATTATAATAAATGTGACGATCTTCACTGAAAGATATTATACTATTGTCAAATCTTATTAATGATTAATTTCCATAAAGCTTCAATGTGAAAGAAACTTCATCAACAACCGACAATAGAAAACAGAAATATGTGAAACCTATAGATGAAAACTACATAAATACTAATCCATCCAGGGCCGCGTAGTAAAGACTCCGTACCCCGACTGGGTGCTCCTGATCGCGCTCTGCATGATCCTGGCCGGAGTTCTGCCCATACCGGTGGTCCTGCTGCTGCGCCGCTTCCAGTGCCTCGCCTTCGATGTGGACATCCACCAGGGCAGCATCAGGAGGATTGAGACCACAGTGTCCACTAAGGAGATGATGAGTGACCAGGATGTGAGTATTTCGAGTTCGTACTTGTTTGTTTTTTATTCTGGGGATTTTTTTTTTTAAAGCAATACCGAAAATAAATTTCGTTTTACCAAACCACTATGGCCGTTGACCTGCCTCTTTATCACGAGAACATGCGAGAGTTGCAAGACAGAGACAAATACAAAGATGATCCAGTGAACGAAGTCGTTCGCGCTTAAAGAATATGCGTGATTTCTTTGCGATATTAATGATATTATACAATAATCGTCTTCCAGAAAATTGTAAAAAGTTGACTTTATAGTTTAGAAAAGTTTAGCAAAATCTATTTGAAAACTCATTAAAAAATATAATGTAAGTAGTTAGTCATCCTTTCTATTGAATCCCACACAAAATCTCGTTATTTTGATTTATCTTTGTAAATAAATAATACAACTAATTCTAACACGCTAGTTCCAATACCAAATGTGTTGTTTCGTTGTTGCTAATGTAAATATACTTAAACTCATTACTATGTAAAAAAAAATCTAAGTTTCTAAACAGTTTCATTGTAAACAGTTCAGAAGCTTCTTTTGACAGCAATTTACCTCGTGGTTTGATATCGTGTTGTATGTGTGGAAAAATAATGATATGCCTAAAGATCTTCCATCCCTACTTAAAATCTCTCTCTCTTTGCCTAGCCACATCCCATTTCACTTGGGGTCGGCTCTCCTCGTCAATCTTCGCCACTCTCTTCGGTTTTGGGTCGTCGTGTCATTGACTTGGGCTTTCTTTAGGTCTTTGTTGATACTGGACATCCAATTTTGTGGGGGTCTGCCTCGCTTTCTCGTGCCGGTGTTTATACTGAGGACTTTTCTGGTCATGTGATCCTCGGGCCTTCTCATTACGTGTCCATACCACCTAAGACGGGTCGCAGTTAATTTTTCTTCAATGGGTCTGACCTTGAAACTTCCTCGGATGTATTCATTTCTAACTCTGTCTAACAAGGTGACACCTCCAGCCCATCGCAACATCTTCATCTCCGTCGTATGTACTTTTGTGGTGTGGACCTTTTTCATGGGCCAGCATTCCGCACCGTAAGTAAGGGCGGGGCGCACAGCTGTTTTATATATTTTCCCCTTTATGTGCACTGGCATTCTGTTGTCACATAGTACGCTCGATAATTCTCGCCACTTCATCCAGCCAGTGTTGATTCGGTGTGTTATGTCGGCGTCTATTGTTCCATCTTTCGAGACAACAGAACCCAGGTATTTAAAATGGTCGACTTTGTTTAGCTGCTGGCCTTGTAGGCTGACAGTTGGCTGTTGGTTTTCTGCCGAATTGCAGCACAGCATGTACTCCGTTTTGTTTCGGCTAATTTTCAGTCCTGCGCTTTCAAGTGCTGTTCTCCAACATTCTAGAGATTCACTGAGTTCTGCGTTGCTGTCTCTTATTAATACCACATCGTCCGCATAGAGTAGATCCCAGGGTGGCTCTTTCTGAATTTTTGCTGTGAGGTGCTCCATCACGAGGTTGAAAAGCAGGGGGCTCAGCGCTGACCCCTGGTGTACACCCACTTCTACTTCAAATTCATCGCTTAACCCTGCTGGGCATCGTACCTTTGTGACAACATTGGTGTACATGTCGACAACTGTCTTTATGTAGCATTCTGGCACGTTTTGAGACCGCAACGATTGCCATATTAATTGCCGTGGTACCCTATCGAATGCCTTTTCGAGGTCTATGAATCCATCCCTACTTAAAATAATTGAAGTCATATTAACCATTTAACCACCCTAGTCTGGTACACATATAAAACATCCGAAATCCAGCTCATTTCGTCTAATAAGAAGACAAATCTTCTCCAGACTTCGTACCGGCGATAAAAGTTCTAGGAGGTTATAAACCAATACACCACGAATGTCTAAATCCACGAGTATTGCTAGTATGTGTGCTAGTCTGCTAGTGTGTGTGTGTGTGCTAGGTGTTGTCTCCGGAGTCCGCGCCGCCGGCGCCTGCGCAGCTTATGGCTGAGGCAGCGACCAGATTCACCATCGGAGATTTTGATGTGAGTACTATGACTTTTTCTGGACCTAATATTTTAAAAAAATGGGTAATATTAATCATTGTGACAGTAGGGTCGCATTTTTATATTAAAGAAGAATAATTCTGTAATGTTTTTTTTTTAATCTATGAAAAATATTTAAGTAACAAAATGATCTCTTGAAGTCTTTCACTATGTATTTTGGGCCACTATGTATAAATTAAAAAGTATTTTTGGTTGAATTGAAAAAAAAAACGAAAATCAAATAATAATCTAATCGAAGGATAATTTGGAGAAAGATATTAAAAAATCGGAGCTTCTAATCTGAAATAAGGAGGGATTCATTTCAATGTGAAAGCTACATCTTAAGATTCTTAAGCTACCTTCTGTAGTTAATTAATGGTAACGAGTAGTAAAAAAATGTTACAGTTAAAACCTAATTTACCTTCATTAAACGATGTATTTTGTAATATACAGCTTGTGTACATATAACGATGTTTATGCTAGTGTGTGTGTTCCGATCCAACACAGGGCGTGGACAGCGACGACCAGCGACCGAGCAAGCGGGTGCCCGCCAGCATCGCCCGTGCTAGGCCGAAGAAATAGATGTGTGTATGCTAGTCTTACAGCTTGTGAGCATGCTTTTGTTTTTTGTACCTATCGTGAAACCACAGATACACCGCATCATGGAGCGTTTACTAAGAGCGTAGCCACAATATAATAAAGAGTACTATCGTACAGTATGACCACTCCCTGCTTACCGTTGAAAGTGCCACCCAGCCGATTTCGGTTACCTCACAGTTACCCCGTCAAGAACGCGACCAGTCGACCTGTCTTATCTCACTCATACAAGCATGGTACGCGTTCACTCCACGAGCTTAGACTGTGTGCGTAGAAACGCGTTTCATTCATATATTTGATCTCCATTGTCCGAGGTGTGGCGTAGCGCTACGTAGAGAAGCTACGGTCTTCGACGTAGCACACGTAGCAGTTAGGAAAGTGTCACAACACGAAGCCAATTCATATAACAATTTTGTATGACTTGTGGTTTTGATTTTGATACGATATCAAAGATTCTATCTTATCTTATCTTATACTTTGTTAAAATCTCGTATCTCACACTACTCCTCAAAGTTAAAACGCAGTAACTTTATATGCATTCCATACATACTTATTACTTTTTTATTCATTAATGAAGAAGATACGAGTTTTTTTCAAAGTAGTGACGATATGTCCCTATGTATATATTACACCAAAGCATGATATACGTCATACATAATATAATGAGGCCAATTTGAACTTACCTTTTGATGCCAATGATGTTATTTTTGTATGAGTCACCTATTCGATTTGAAATAGCCTTCATTATACATTGTTTTTTTTTATGAGCCAAAATTTTACTAAAACCAAACCAAACGCTTCCAAATGCCACTCTACCACCTTACACCATAAACAATCAAATCTATTTTCAGTCATCAGACGAAGCCATCGACGACCACTACTCGTCCAGTAGTGACGAGGAGGTCCTCAACGCGGGCCGACTCGCCATGCGACCCGTTTTCAAGATGGACGTCGATCCGATGGGAGTTTGAAAATCGAATACGATTCGTTTTTAATTTATGGGCTCTATAGACACCGATATTGCAAGCGATTTTTGATACATTGTGGGATTGAGCGATGTATCGGGAGTTGGTAATGTCTCAAAGGTTTAGTGCAATTACAGCCTGGCAAAAAACAGTAGAAAATAACAGGGGCGCCACCGTCTATGTAAACCTTTTTGCATGTGGCAACTATTTTGACAAATTTTGACACTTTTCTTTGAGAACAGTCAAGTGTTGCTGTGAAAAAAAATTAGTTCCTGTTCTACTCTTTTTGGCCAAGCTGTAGAGTGTATAGAGCAAACGTTTGCAGTGAATATTGGTTTTGTAATGCGTAACACAATCGAATGTAAATTGACAGGTTAAACGAAAGTTGGTTACAGAATTTTACAATAGAAAAATATGGATTTTAACTTTTTAAGCAATCACATATGCATTATGCACTGTGAATATCTTTCGTTCTGTTATTTATTCTCAATTCAAATTAAATCACAAATGTGTATTTGGTAGTCTGTAACCAAAAAAAATGAATGAAAAAAAACCTAGTACTTGTTATGTACGTGTTATCGTACCTTTATGTGTAATCGATGACTAGACCTGTCAATTTTAATATCTGCAGTTGCGGTTACATTTTCATAAATTAATTAATAATGTCGATATTTTACGATATTTATTTAATGCTAGTTGTAAGTGTAAGTCAAGCCGCAGATTGATTAATCAATCTCCACATCATCATAAAGAAATGATCGTGAAATTACTGGATATTGTGAGTGTATCAAATTGATCAACTGTTAGGGCTCGTTTAGACGGCGCGCAAAATCACATGCGTTTTTAGTTATATTGCGAACTGTTGCGACTTACAATTGACCAGACCAATCGAGTACAGTCAAAGGTATTAAATATAGTTGCGGTGAAAATGCTAAAAATATTTATGTTCGATGATGATGATGATGATGATGATGAATACGTATAATATGCTTATACGTTGTGGATACATATTTTTGGCAATTTGTCCGCATCTATATTTATACCTTGACTGTACTTGACCTATCGCAAGGTAAAGAAAATCGCTCGAGATCTTGCATCCGTGTAAACGGGCCGTAGGCCATAAGAATGTTCGCAGTGCGAAGAATCTCAGTGAAATATGCCAATGGTTCTAAACTAAGTCGTTGATAATTAGAGAATTGTTAAATTCATGTGCACACAGGGTAGGTAGGATTTTTAAATGGCGTCGTTTCAAAATAATCTCAAGTTTGAATTTAAAAATTAGTATTTCAGGTTATATGCAATTAATATCAAATCCAACTTGACTTTGATTTTAAAAATCCGAATAGGCCGTCAGGTAAAAAAAATATGAATAAATTAATAATACAACTATAGTCAAGGATTTCACGTAAAGTCAGGAAGTTTGAAATATAGAATAACAGATACGTTAAAAGCATCGATCCAACCAAACAAAAATGAATTGATAGTTAACATGTAATTTTTGGTCACCCTGTATGTTAAATATATTATAGTGTCTAAAAAATTAAAAATTAAAATGACAGTAGGTATCTCAATTAACTAATTAATATAACAATTACAAAAGACAACAAAAATGTAAAGTCATTGATTTTTACATAAATAAATTATCCCACAAACAGATGCACAGCTAAGAAATACTACTTAAAAACTGATAGCTATGGAGCTATTATATAAAGTTATATATATATTTATAAATATCATTATGAAAGTTAATTCATAGCTGTCATAAACCAATTCCTGTCCTTTTGTCACGTTAATTTGGGGACCGGTTGAATTGAAATTTAATTTATATCATACGATTTGAAAGAAAAATCTATAATCACTAAGATCATAACCTCTGTGTGCACCTAGCCTTGTTAGGTCTATTAGGCTGTAAACTTAACTTAGCGTTGACTTAGAGGCATAACGCACTGACTTAGATCAGTTAATTTAAAAAAAAAACTATATAGGTACATCACTTTTGGACATACGTCGCTGGCAAGACGGTGGTACCTTATTTTTTTTTAAGCTATTAGCCGTCCAATCGAAGTGCAAACTGCTGTGAACAACATAGTTTTTGTTAAAATAATAGTTACTTTTAAAATAAAGAGTATCTTAATAATAAAGGTTCAAGAAGATCTACAAATCAAAATAAAAAAACCTTTGTTCAAGTCAATGGAACAAATCCTTTTAAAATATTTAAGTTAATTCTCAGAATATTTTTTGATCAGTATTTTAAATTTAACTACTACTACTAGTCTTGCCAGCGACCATTTATTTGTAATACACGATTATATATCGAAACAAGACAGGAGTAATACGTTACCTTCGCATACTAGTCTAAATACTAGGTTAAGGGAAGCGATGCTAGCTCGTTACTAGGTCCTAAGACCTAAACCTTAGGTAGACTAGCGTAGAACGCACATGTTATCCTGGGGAGGCAGGCTGGCCGGGAAATGTAGGAAAAACTAGGAAAATAAGGTTAAAAATGTGATTGAATCTATCAAAAGATATGATATTAGAGGCACAATGCTAAATCGGTAGACAAATATGTTAATAATCAACAACTTACAGGTCACCCTGTATAACATTAGGTCATTCATTTCATTTAAATAAAATTGTGATGAAATTTATCAAAAGATATTTAGGCACAATGCCAATATGGTAAAAAAGATATAGGTTAATAATTGAATTATTTACCGGTCACCCTGTATGGAATTAGATCATTCATTTAAATAAAAATGTGATTATATCTCTCAAAAGATATGATATTAAAGAGACAATGCCAACATGGCAAGAAATAAGTATATGTAAATTAATCGTTGACTTACCGGTCACCCTGTATATTAGATCATTCGTGCATTCATTTAAATCTCAATATATTTTTTTATATCACAACTATGTGAATTATAAAAAATGTTTTTAGTCTGTAACCCAGTGCTTAGTAAATTAAAACAAGTAGATACGACTTTTTGATTGGGTTAAAGTTTTTGGGTACCTATATCTATCTATTTTTCTTGGTTATTTATCAAATTTTCTTGTTGAGATGTTTTTTTAGTGTATGTTTAAATATATTAAAACGTATGGACGCAAACGACAGTGATGCTCTTTAAAACAGAGTGAAACAGAAACAATGTGATTTTGACTTAAAATACGCTTGACTCGTTTTCCATATAAGGGACCGTCCCCACTCAAGAGACGCATGTCCTGAGGCGCGGAACGGACGTCCGCGCCACGCCGCCAGAATGTAATTTAAACGTCTCCTCAGTACATTTCGTATAGGGAGGACGCGCAAGGGACGCGCAAGAGACGTCTCTTGGCGCGCTACAGGCGGCACGGCGCGCGCCAAGCGACGCGTCGCCTGGGGGCGCGTCTTATTTCTTTTCTATACAAAATGTACTGAGGAGACGTTTTTTAAATTACATTCAGGCAGCGTCTGTTCCGCGCCTCAGGACATGCGTCTCTTGTGTGGGGATGATCCCTTACAGAAGAATGTTAAAAAATTTAATGTGTTTAATTAAAAAACATCGGACATTATTAGCCCATCTGAAGTCTGATCATTTCTTGTCAGACTATAAAAACCGTGCTTGATCATCACAATGAATTATATCGTGTTCATTATAAGAAGGCTCATTAGTGTTAAAATGTATGTAATGTTGTATGTTAATGTAGCTAGTCCAGTCTGCCTCTCCAGTATCGGAATGCCATAAAAAAATTAGAAGCTATTCGAGTCTTCCTTTAAGGATGACTCTCCAAAACAGGTGTTACCAGCTTAAATAATTATATTTATTAAGTGACGCAGTTCCAAAGATGTAAAAAGTTGAGATTGTAAAAAAAAAATTCAAAGATATTTTAATGTTTATTAGCATATCTCTCATTTAAGTTTATTAAGAGCGTTTGTTTTTTTGCCATTTTTTTTATTTTTATATTTTTAGGGAATTTTAGGTCAAGTGTACTCAGAATCAAAAGGAGACAAAAAGTGTCCCAGAATATCCATACATTTTTGTTACTTTCCTCTTTTATAAATCCATACAAAATGTATGGAAAATGGTAAGAAAATAAGAACAATCCGTATGGGATAATTTTTTTACCTATTGAAAAAGCTTATGATTTTTAGTAGAAATTACACAAAATTTACCAAAAATAATATTTTAAAAAAGTGGCAAAGAAGAGAAACGCTCATTAAGGGCCAGTTGCATCAACCATATTTGACAGACACATCATCGTTAAGCAGCAGACGACTATGGAACTTCTCATATAATAAAATTTAACGAACGCTTTAACGGTGACAGATGGTTTGATGCAACCGGCCCTTAATAATAAAATGGTATTTTGAAATTAAAATATTAGTACTGAATTTCATGGCCGTTGTATTTCAATTTTTTATTCAAATTATTATGTATTTAAGGTCTCACTTGAAAATGTTACTTAATGTTCTTAGTGTTGTTTTTCTCTTTTAAATATGGTTAAGTATTAAAGTCGAAAACAGTTACGAATCAATTAGTAGGTATTATACGTTTTTGATAGTTATTCAATGGCGAGGCACGCACGATGAACATTTTTTTTATATTTATTATTTACATTTATATTATAACATATTTTTTAAATTATGTATAACTTTACTTATAATACACATATTCTGGTAATTCATTTCCTAAACTTTCAATGAACGTTAAGTTTCATTGTATGAGTTGCAAATAGTACGTAGGTTACGTAGGTACTAGGTACCTAGATTTATAACTACAATAATCTATCAAAAATTTTTTTTTCACTTACTAATTGTTCAGATAGTATCAGATTACCGTACAAATAACCTGATTTCCATCAATACCAATAATTTAAGTAAAAAATCTTAAAAAATCACACATTAAGTACAATTTTTTGTCCACCCTGTATATACAGGGTGTTTGTGCGCGCCTCGCCCGGCCCGTACGGGTCTGTTCGAGTAGATAGCTTCGGGAACATCCCGCTAGTCGTAGTACCGATGATATTAATATTATTAACAGTGTAAGTACATTAAATTTGAGATGCAGAATAAATTATTGCCACCATGTATGTGTGTTTTATTTTATCGACTTTAAGTATAATAAAGAGTACTATCGTACAGTATGGCCAGTCCCGCTACCCGCTGAAAGCTGCCGCCCACCCGCTCTCTGCAGGGTTAGCAACTTAGCACATCATGATTGCCGCGAGAGTATGTCGCCGCGAGATAGACTACGTCCTTATGTCATTAATACAGTTAGAAGAAGACGTGTCATCTATCTCGCGGCGACATACTCTCGCGGCCATCATTTGCTAGGCCTAAATACTGTTACCTCACAGTTACCGCCTGTCAAGAACGCGACCAGTCGACCCGTCTTAACTCACTCATTCAAGCATGGTACGCGTTCGCCTACACGAGCTTAGACTGTGTGCGTAGAAACGCGCCTCTTTCATATATTTGATCGCCAGTGTCCGAGCTCCGAGGTGTGACTTGAGACTAGTTTAGACCATACGCCAATATACACATTCAGTGGCTTAGGATGAGATGAACAGAGATAGGACCGGTGTGAAGAAGAGATAGGTCGCACGTGGGCCATTTTTTTCAAAGTTGTCCACCCCAAATTTTTTCAGGATTTGGAAATTTTTATGTGGTTTCCACTCAGAATCACGAGCTCTTTCAATCCTAATAGGAGAAAAAGTGTCCCTAGGTTTTTTCCATTCCGTTTCCATTTTTTCATACATTTTGTATGGTGGTAACGGAATGAAAAATGTATGGAAATCTTAGGACATTTTTTTTCTCCTATTAGGATCGAAAGACCTCGCGATTCTGAGTATGAATCGCGTAAAAAATACCCATGTTACAAAAAAAGTGGGGTGGACAACTTTGAAAAAAAAATGGCCCACGTTCGAGTCCTGCCAAAGATGTGAATTTTTTAACCAACCTTTTATTAACCAGAAAATGTTTTTAAAGAAAAGTAGAATATATATGGTCTACATTCAGGAAATGATTATTTATTAGATTATTACCAAAGAAAATTACGTCGCACAAGGATTCCCTACTTAAATTGCGTGTTTTAGATTCCGTACCTACGTAAAAACGCCAAAAGCGGAACCATTACAGGATCACTAAATACTACTAAATTGACTAATATTTATATAATTGCATTAATAATATAGGGCCAACTAATAAAAAAACAACATTTCCAAACAAAACTATATTATTCATAAATTAAATTCATTCTATTATACATTAATTTTCATAAGATCGTTAGGACTACGTTAAATTCAATCTATGGGGACCGATTTTTGAATGTCGAACGCATGAATTCGCCGTTCGAAAGTCTGGAAAATATATTCCTTTCCTTTCCGCGTATATAATTTCCTACCCTTTTTACTCGACATTGGCTATGGGCAACACCGCCCTTAAGTCCATTAAAAAAAAAAAGTCTGGAAAACGGGTGTGTAATGATTGGTATAACTTTTTTTGGTATAACAACATTTGATATAACAACATTTGGTATATATTTAAAGGATATAATCACTCATTTGACATAATTAACATTTGTTATAACAACAAAATATTTACTTTTATTTTGTATAATCATTATTTCGTATAACACTTATTTATAATAACCGTTATATGGTATAACTATCTATTGATATACGACTAGTATTATATAACTAGCAAACAGTATAAAACATTTCATGAATTAATTTTATTCTTTTTTGAAGGGATCACAGTTCTAACCTAACCTAACCTACTTTTCTGATATCAGTACATATGTTTAAGGGTCACAGTTCTAACCTAACCTAACCTGTTTTTCTGGTGCATGATTGATCTAATTTATTGTATAATTTATTTTTATTCTAACTGTGCTGTAGACAGAATTTGTGTTATACAATTTTTTTATTATCGGAAATAAGCATTATACTCAAAGTATGTTATAATAATTGTTATTCGAAAAAATGATCATTATATTAAATAAGAATTATACAATTTGTTAGTATATTATTTGTTGTTATATGATTCAATAATTATATCAAATGATCGTTATAACGACTAAAAATATATGAAAAAAAGTTATATCGATCGATACGCACCCCTGGAAAACGACGTAAGGCGAATTCATGCGCTCGAGATTCAAAAATCGGTCCCAAGGTCTTAAAAAGCTCTTATGTCTGTTTTTGACAGGCAAATCTGTCTTTTCATATTTCGAAATTTGACGCTTTCGGTTGGAGGACAGAAAATACAACTTTGACGTTATCTTATGGTCGACAGACACTTTTGCATAAGAGAGACAGAGAAAGGCATATATTATTTCTCGCGCATTCATAAAACAGCCTATATGATTTTATAAAAGCTTTTTAAGACCACCCGGTGTATCAATTTTATCACTTATCCACGTGGATAAGGCATCCGTGACGCTTTGGCAAGTATATGTCAGTGACAGATGTGTTATCCACGTGGATGAGTGATAAAATTGGAAGCATAATACGCCGGCTGAATAAGCTAATGTAGTTTAAAGCCATTTCCTAGAGAGACTAATAGAAAACTAGAAAGGAAATATTCAACTAAATGATTTTTTTTTTAGTTAACCAGACCCTTTAGCACAACTTGCCTTGTCGCGCGCGAGTCCATAGTGTCCATACATCAAGCGCGACTTTAAGTATGGAATCGCGCGCGACAAGGCAAGTTGTGCTAGAGGGCCTAACTAAAATTATCATTTGTCGACAATCTATCGACGATCTATGATTTTATGTATATTTTCAATCAAAAGGTCGATAAAAAGATAAATTTCATTTTATTGACCGACAATAAGTAGGTAGTTAGGTACCTACTCTTTTAATTGAAAATGACACAAAAATTATAGTCAGCTGCAGATCTAGTTAGCCTTTCATAAAATGGAAGAAATGAATATGCAGGCACTGTCTGTAATAGTGTTTGATTATTGTCAAATGCGTGTAACGAAACGCAAGTACAGGCTATTATGAATGTTCCAATACTCTTTCATGTAGCGTCAATAAACTGTCAGTGACAGTGAGTGCATTTGTTTTAGTACAGACGATTATGTTATTCATGTTTGGAATGAACTGAGGAACTTCTAGAACATCGACAGAGAGGCAGCCATTGCATTGTGAGACTGACTGTGATCACAGTCAGCTATATATGTAAACACTTTTTTAATTTATAATAATACACGAAGTGCCCCTAAACTACTGTTTTATTCATAAACATTACATGGCGCAGTCGGTAAGCGACCATTTCATGAAGGTTTTAATGCAGAGATTTAATAATATTTAACTATTTCTGTAGAAGCATGTACCTATTTAAAAATATATATAGTCACCGTAGTCACAGACTATATAGTTACCGTAGGCTGTACACGCCTGCAAGTCTGTAAGGCCGGCAACAGACAGTCTTAAATTTCATAATCTTAAAAAATCATAATCTTATGAAATGAAATCAGATCGAGTGCACGGATTTCCATACAATTTGTTTAAAAAAATTTAAGATTGTGAATTATTTTTTAAGATTATGATTTTTTTCAGATTGATCTGACAGATTGCGAATAATCTGAATTTTAAGAATGTGTGTGGCAAGGCAGTGGATCTGATTTTATAAGATTATGAAAATGAAGACTGTCTGTTGCCGGCCTAAGTGTTTTCTTTTTATACCACGTCGGTGGCAAACAGGTCTACGGTCCGACCCTTTTGAAAACTGTACCCAGATTCGATTCAGGGGGGTACTTATCTCTGCAGCTGACTTTAACATGTATAAATGATTGATAACAATCACACTGATGAGTGAATGAGACATGCACGGATCCGGCCCCTGGAGCCTAGGTTCTCCATAGAAATAGACCACGTGACACTCTCCCCCCCCCTCCTGAGCACGAAGCTGGATCCGCGCTTGGAATGAGACATCGCTATGCACGTACATATAGCTATGTCCCATTCGCACACCAGGCAGGCAAGTATGGTCGCGCGATAAATGATAAAACATCTGGGGCCCGTTTCTCGAAAGGTACAAACCTTGTATTACAAGTAGGGCTTCCAATACCGGGATCCCGGTATCTCGGGATCCCGGGATCCCGCCTTTTTTGGGCATATTTCAATACCGGTATTTAATTTAGCAATACCGGGATCCCGGTATTTTTAGAAACTTTTTTTTTTTTTTTTTATTATGGACTAATCGGCGATTGACCCTAGTCACACCTGATGGGAAGTGAAGACAGAGTCTAAGATGGAGCTCACCGATTCAGTAATAGCCTATTCACTCTACGTTTAAAGAGACCGAGGTCGTATTTCTCTGGGAACACCGATGCTGGGAGCGCATTCCACTCCTTTGCAGTCCGCATTACAAAGGATGAGGCAAATCGCTTTGTGCGGATAAATGGAACACTAACCACATACGGGTGCATTCGTTCCAAATCGCAAACTAACAAATTATGACAAATGAACGTAAATTACTCATCAAAAACGTTAAATTTCTGCATCACGATTGTCACTACACGCGTAAATCTTGCTTTTTGCTCTCGTTTTTCGATTTGACACATTCCCTGTTTGGTGTTTTTGCAATATTTGTATGAAAATGATAGTTTTTTCGATGATTACCTAGATAAAGAATTAAAGATACGTGTCAAAAGCATTCATTGAGGACGGTCTACCGCGAATATTTTTTGACACATTTGTCGCACTTGTGAATTCGCACGTAAGTGTGACAGAGAAGCAACACGTCAAACGTAGTTGCAACAGGCCACATATCCTCTGTAAACAAATCGCCTTGATGCATCTATATCATAGATATAACTTTTCAAAAAATTGCTTAATGCATACGAACTAACGTACCTATACCGTAATAGCTACTCTGGCTCAAAACTTTGCCGTGACATTCCCTATAGTAACGAAATTGGGAACTCACTACTCAACTATCAAAATGAAGAAAATTACTTTTCTTATCCGTAAATTAAGTGTTCCTATTCTGCGAAGTAATCTTTTTGATTTTGATTATCATGGATTTCCGCAAAGTATTGTGTGATTCCATAGATTATTTCTTAATGTGATTTTTAATAATCTATTTCAGACAATTTAGCTTTCTTGGCTAATTGTTCAATGATTTGGCGGATTTATTTTATTAGTGCTTTAGCGCCTCTAGCGCTACGAAAAACAAAAAATACCACTAAATTGTACCGTAGATATTGATTACAATGTGTTTCCAAAAAAAACCAGCTATGTTCTAATTTCAAAAGTTAATGATGAAACTATACACTATGTAACATAATTGCCGAAGATAAATCCTACGGCTTATACATTACCTTCTATAGTACCTTTAATTTTCATGGTGTTTATTTAAAAAAAAGGAAGTGGTATTCGTAACCGCTATTCGATACCGGTTATGCTCTTAAATGGATCACCGGCATTAATGTTACATCCTGTAGAGTGTGTGTAGTCGAAAAATGCTCTTAATGCTTGTTATTTGATCACTTTGTGATATTATAGTTAAATCTACAGTACAATTACACCATTAACACTGACTATAAAATGTAACACAGCATGAATGAGACACAGCTTCCTAGTATCGCAGGCATACTAAAGAAGAGGCGACTGAGGTGGCTCGGGCATGTGTATCGAATGGAGCGGACTCGTTTGCGACGTTAAATCCTGCTGGGAGAGGTTGCAGATGCAAAGAGACCGGTCGGACGGCCAATGTTGCGCTTTAAAGATTGCGTGAAGCGTGACATGGTCACATTTGATATTCCATGCAACCAGTGGCAACGACTGGCCGAAGACCGACCCACGTGGCGCCGTGTTGTCCATGACGGTCAATCCAAGCACGCCAATGCCTGGTTCTCCTCCTTGAATGATAAACGCATGAGGCGTCACGAGCAAGCCTCTAACCCCCGCCCATCTGGGGGAGCATACACCTGCTGTGTGTGCGCACGAGGGATCCTCTCTCGAATTGGGCTATAGAGCCACGAACGTAAGTGTAGCAAGGATGCTGCTTGAATCGTCTGTTATAGATGGACTGTTATTATTAAAATGTAAAAGGTTCTATTCCGCACGAGCTTAAAGAGATCGATTTGGCAGAAAACATGGTTTGTTATGGCCGCGTCTTCTTGCAAAATGTCCGATCTGGCGCTCTTTCCCGCTTGCTTTTATATTGCGTCCTCAGTCCCACTCATAACAAAAATAAAGAGCACAGGGCGTAGCCCTTTGAACTATGTATACTTAAAAACAATAAAAGTTGAACCGACTTGGCCACATTTTGGGTTGAAATCGTTTGCGAACCGTTTTGGGTTGCAATCGAAACTTTTTAAGTTGGAAATGTAATCGATTTGACCCATTTGTAAGTCGGATTGGCAAGATTCCGCTGTAGTATAACACGCATGAAAACTAACAAACGAAATTTTGAATAAAATTTGTTATTTTAAGCAAATTACTTGGTTTTTATATTTTCCCGATTTCAATACCGGGATCCCGGGATCCCGGTATTGAAATCGCCAATACCGGAATGAATACCGGTATTTGATAAGGTCCGGTATTTGGAAGCCCTAATTACAAGTGAGCGAACTGTCAAATCGTATGGGTTGTCATGGAAACACACTTGTAATAGGCTACTTTCCTCCTAGTCAAATCAGCTTCTTTTTAAGAACTGTAAAACGATTTTGAACGACTTGCTAATATGAAATTAATATGAAATCGAATTGATTGACGTCACGATCAACTGATTTACTTCATATATTTCTATCTGATTTATAAAATATAAATTGGAGTTAAAAAAACTTCTGACCCTTTTTCTTATAATTGTCTGATGCTTTATTTCGTGCTTGATATAAAATATTTTAATTCAAGTACTGTCAAGTTGCCTATACAAGGCTTGTACCTTTCGAGAAACGGGCCCCTGGCCGTCCCTATCGCACTTACTAATAGTGCGATAGGGACGGCCAGATGTTTTTATCATTTATCGCGTGACCATACTTGCCTGCCTGAACATCATACCCTCGTCCAATATGAAGACAGTTTTAGAGATCTACGAAATTAAATTCAAAAGTCTAAGACAAGATTTGGTACAACAATCAAATGTAAAATCACTAAATCATACCTAAATTAAATATTGCACTAATGTCTTTAAACCTAAAATGTATTTAAGTACATTACTAGAAAATTAAACTATTAATATAAAGAAGTCATGAATAGGAAGACTACATATAACTATGTACTAGTATTTTTTATATAGATACTTTTTTATCGTGTTTTTTTTTTATCTTGTAAAGCGAGAAATCTACCATAACTGGATTTTTTCTGGAATTTTTATTTATTTAAGAATAACGCGTCTTTTAAGTCTATAAAGAATAAAATATTATTTAGGACTACCCTACAAATATTAATTATTATAACCTATGCCCCTAAATTCCATTTTTAATAATGATTTTGATGACTAAATCAATTTAAACTAAACTTATAATAAAGGGGCAAATTAAAGTTAAATAAAAAATACTTTAGTGAGATTTCATAACACAGCGATAGAATAATTTAACTAATTGATAAAAAAAAACCTAATAAATAGGTACTAAGTTAAAGCAATATATCCAATAATAAATACTTAAAAATAACAATTAATTTAACTACCAGCTGATTTCTATGGAAATAATGTTTCTCAAAATCTCGCATAAATACAAATAAATACATAGTATTACTAAAATATATTCATACGAGCACAAAATAGAGGTATATTCATGCGTACATATAAAGCATAAATGTTAAATCTGTTTCAAATAACCGATATGTAGTAATAAAATCAAAATCGGTTTATCCTGTCTACTTGATAAAATGCCACAGATAATAACACCCCCATCTTTCCATAGGAGTATACATAAGGGACTATCCACACACGTCATAAGACGCGGAATAGACGCCAGCGCCGCGTCGCCCGAGTGTAATTTAAAAAAGCGTCTCCTTTGTACATTTTGTATAGGAAGGACGTAAGACGCGCCCCAAGCGACGCGAGCGTCCTACGCCCGTCCGTCCATCCGTCGTCTTTACGTCCTTCCTATACAAAATGTACTGAGGAGACGTTTTTTAAATTACACTCGGGCGACGCGGCGCTGACGTCCGTTCCGCGTCTTACGACGTGCGTCGCCTGAGTGTGGGTTGCCGCTAATACATACATTCATTATATTACATGAAGTGTAGAATAATTTACATATTTTGTGTACATATATGCACAATCACAAATTTAATCTCATTATTATATATTCCATTAAGTACAATTTAAATTAATCTTGCATATATCAACTTAATTCATAACCAGATGTTAAGATGATTTTTTTAAGATGGGTGATGCTACACTAGCGCCATATCCGATTCACGATACTTTCTTATACTTTTTATATTAGATAGATTTTTATTAATATGTATATATACATATGTATGGCTCAAGAAATCACCTTTAATATTTGATAAACCACTGTAAGGTACAGCGGGGCAAATCCCGACTGGGGGGCCAATGTAACTGATCCATTTTTTCCATGTTTTACAATGTTTTCATTATTAAATAGAGTGTCCACCGGTTATATATGGTAGGCGTGTTTAGTGGATACATGTAGAACTCAACATCAGTGTAATAATGAAAAAAAAAAAAGATCCGTTTCAATTGCCCCCAGTCGAGATTTGTCCCGCGGTACCTTACAATTTTTAGTTTTGCAATTATCCCTAAAACTTGCATAGATAAAAGAGGCCGCAACTATTAATAGCCGGTCAATCAAATTTTGGCAATAAAAAATATCGGCAAATTTGAAAAATGTCATAAGCCAATGAGGAGGAACACTCAAAGGTTAGGACAGATGGCGCCACCCTTGCACAGATAAAAAAATTCATACGTGAGAGCGAGAAGATGATATGTTGTCTCTCTCTCACACATATGAATGACAGTGGATAAATTGTCAGTGTGCCTCCTCATTGTCTTCATAAAATGCATGCCTTCCAAAACCTTGACGTTGGCGGAATCATCGACGAGCCATAAGACTTAAAATTTGATTTTAAATGTAGTAGCGAAGGTTTTTCGCCATTTTTTAGTGCCAAGATTTGGTTGACTGCCTATAAGAAAAAGTTTTTTAACAGTTATTAAAGCTGTTTCCTACCGCTGATGTTTTCAAACTACTCAAAATTTATCTAATTTAAAATATATATGAAAATATCGCAAGTAAAGTAACGCTAGTCTCGCATTAGGATCTCCCCAAACCTATCGGCGCCCTATCGGCTTTCGCTGACCAAAAAACGCTCGTTAGTATGATCATGCGTACGGCTGCGTTCAGCGATGACGACGCGTAAGCATCTTCTTCATACTAACGCTAGGGGCGGCTCACTCCGCGATTCTATCGCCGCGCTACAAGTACATACCTGCCCGGGGACGCGAGTTCGCGGCACATTCAATAGGCGAGACGACTAAAAAAAAACTAATTAGTCCCTCAGATTTTCAAACAATTTTAGACACGTATTTTTTATTTTTTCTCGTAAACGAAAAATGACGACGGTACAGTGAGTAAAGTTTCGCGTGACGTCACGCCTAGGTACAATTTTTACTTAGAAGTGACGTCACAAGCCTTTGTATTTTTTCATTAATTAGAAAAGGTGAAAAATATGTGTTCAGTATTATTGGACAATCTAACTGATGGACTAAACAGAATGCAATCCCTATTGTGACGACCTTTGCGCGGCGCAATAGAATTCAATGGCGGCTGCTCGCGTGCGGTCCGTTTGCTAATGTAGTAAGTATTTAAATAGAATGGCGGCATTTTGTGAATATCAAAGGAGTGAGCCTTCTGTACTTGTACTATTGTAAATTCTGTGCTAACGAGCGATTTTTGGCTAGAGCAGATTCCGAGTCGATAGGATTGAGAAAACCCTTAACAGCCTAAGGCTGATAGCAAAAAGGGCATAGATTAAAAATATAATGTTACATAGCATCGCTCCTATTATTCTTCTGAGTCAATTTACTCAGCGTACTCAACTGAGGGAATGCTGTTTTGTTCTGTACCGGGTTCAGTTTTGAGGTTAGGAATATGAAGGGTTCGTAGAGAGACGGGCGGTCCATGGAGTTTACCTCAAAATGGCGGAGTTTCTCGCGGGAGCACCAGTTGGCAGCCTTGGAGCAGGTGTTCTCCAGGCTGTTGGGGTCGTCGGGGCCTGTGCGGTTGCCTATTACTAGCATTACTACCTGTGAACAAAATTAACAGATGATCACACTGATTTGAACTTTCACGATTATTACACGTAATTATTTTCAAATCGGGTCTTAATCGCGTATCACTACGTATTAAATTGACCTCCAACGTTTCAGGGACGGCGTTGTCCCCGTGGTTGGTGAGTCTTCACCGAGACCTCGGGGACAACGCCATCACTAAAATGTCGGAAGTCAGTTTAATAAATAGTCATACGCGATAGTCCCGATTTAAAAATTAACAGATCATCAGAAAACAATTGCATGCAAAATACATCTTCTTGCGTCATCCTGGCTTCAATACCACCATCACATGAGAATATAGACTTAGCTTGGCAGTAATCTCACGAATTGGTGAGGCACTATTTTTTACGAAAGATGATGCCGTCTTACCCACTAAGATGCAGAACACATTTACGCAAGAATTTAATTAGTTTAATTAGCGCAATGCGCAAATTATTAACGCAATGCGCAAATTATTAACGCAATGCGCAAATTATTAACGCAATGCGCAAATTATTAACGCAAAGCGCAAATTATTAACGCAATGCGCAAATTATTAACGCAATGCGCAAATTATTAACGCAATGCGCAAATTATTAACGCAATACGCAAATAATTAACGCAATGCGCAAATTATTAACGCAATACGCAAATAATTAACTCAATGCGCAAATTATTAACGCAATGTTAATACTTGACGTTTACAAATCAAATTTCTTATCCCAATCTTGCAGGATGTAGAATAATTGCTTTAATAATACGTTCTGATCTAAACATGTTTATTAAACAAAAAATATAATAGTTACCTACAAGTTCGGAAATAAAGAACTTTAAGACAAGTGCCGATAATATTACAAACCCAAATCAATAGGCTACTAGACTCATATCGAATTTGGCACAATAAATGATTGTCTTCCGTAGTATTTGACATAAAAAAACAATATGTATAGTTATTGTGTATTAAAAGTACATGATGACGAAGTATTTGGGTGAGTCAACTTTTCTTTGCCAGCAAAATTACGCGTACTTCGACTACATGTGGTCAGAAAATTTAATTTGTATTTAGTGTCATTAGTTTATACTTATTATATTAAAAACAGATATACAAGCTATGCAATACATCATGTTTTTATAGGATTTGCTATTTTATTACTTTATTTCGAGCAGTGACCCAGTGGACATAGCTGTCCCTCACTTTTGTATGAAAAAAGTGTCTCTTCCACTGGGTCACATATAGATTTAATTGTAAATGTTTTTTTTTTAATTATTCCCTTATTGTAAAATAAAAATAAGGATCTTTATTCACGATGGCCAGGTTAAAACTCACAAAAGTAGAGCTAATAATAAGTATGGGCAATTCTTGCAAAGAGCAAGAAAAAGTTGATTCACCCATTTTCGATTTAAAATGTGTGTAATTTTTAATTTATTTTGGCCACCGAAAACGCTGTCAGCAGTGTAGTGACGTCATCCAATTCGAACCTTACTGCATGTCAAAACAAACACTGACATATTGAACTTCATGCCTTCACACTTAAAAAGACAGAAAGAGTCGAGTAGAATAACTGATGCACACATGATCTACAGATTGACATGACTGTGTTGTTTTCGCCTGATTACGAAAATGTATACTTTAACAATATTCTTGCTGTTTTGAAATCATACTAAAATATGTCAATATTTTATTTCGGTTAATTGGACAGCACTTAATTATATTTTTTAAACATATGGTTCAAAAGTTATTATTTCCGAAAATATTAATATTATCAAAAATAAACTTTTTTAACAAAAAATAAAACCGCCTTCAAAAATAAGCGCGTTACAAAACACGGAGAAACTAAAAAGCAAAAAATAATAAACCTTTGAATTCAGATTTCTTATCGTATTGCAATAATCTAAACATCCAAATTATAAACAAATCAATTCTTTTTGCAGTCGGTACCAGACCTGTTCGTCGCCTTGCTATTGCCTGTTTGCCCCACCCAACCATACGCAGGCTGGCACCGACTCCAAAAATAATTGATTTGTTTATAATTTGGATGTTTAGATTATTGCAATACGATAAGAAATCTGAATTCAAAGGTTTATTATTTTTTGCTTTTTAGTTTCTCCGTGTTTTGTAACGCGCTTATTTTTGAAGGCGGTTTTATTTTTTGTTAAAAAAGTTTATTTATTTGTTGATTTTTAGTGGTTCCTATTGAGATTATATGTATCAGTCCGAATACATGTACACTAGTGAAAGAATTATCCTTTAACTCCTAACCATTGAGGAGTTGACCTTCCATCATCAGCTCAGCCACATAAAATTATTACCATCAGGCGTAAATACTGGTTTACCTTTGAAAAATACACTAAAAACATTACATGTGCCTATAACATTTGAAGAGTTCCCTCGATTTCTCCAGGATCCTATCATCAGACCCTGACTTGGTGCCAATGGGACCATCTCGGGGTTATACCCGTTCGATCAAAAAAAAAAATTTGAAAATCGGTCCACAATTCTCGGAGATATCGAGGAACATACATACAAAAAAATAAAAAAAAATAAAAAAAAAAACATTCAGTCGAATTGAGAACCTCCTCCTTTTTTGAAGTCGGTTAAAAAACGATTTTAGTAAACCCTTATTCATTTTTAAAGGTGTACCCTTGTTTCGCCGACAAACTTTTCATCGAATATCATTTCATCGACAACAAATCATCGAAAGTTTAGTTCGAGTAAAATTGCGTCGAGTAATTTTGTTTCAACTACTATTTATTTGAAATTGTCTTAGTTAATATAAATACTATTCAAGTAATATTTCTTCATCGCTGATTCGTTTTAAAGTATTTCAAATAGCAGAACTACAGAACATCGCAATTCATTTATTCGACATATTATTACAAAACTTTCTCGTTTGTCGTACTACACATTTATAGATGTTTCTATTCTAGGCAACTTCAAATTGTCGATTTTATCGTGGCACATCACATACGTCTATAATTAAACGTCTAAATCCTATATTTGAGATGGTTTAGGTTAGGTTGGAATCGCGATTACACAGAAACAAAGGGCTTACCGAGTAGGTTTAGGTTAAGTTAGAACTGCGACCTACACAACAACGAATGGCGTTTAAATTAGGTTTAGGTTAGGTTAGAACTGTGATCACACACAAGAACAAATAGTTTACAGAGTAGGTTTAGGTTATGTTCGACCTATGATTTACACAGAAGCAAACGTATTGCAGAGTAGGTTTAGGTTAGGTTAGAACTGCGATCCTACACATCAACGAACGGTATATACATATTATAGTAGGTTTAGGTTAGGTTAGAACTGTGACCACACACAGAAACGAACAGTGTACAGAGTAGGTTTAGGTTAGGTTAAAACTGTGATCACACAGAAACAAACGGCTTACGGAGTAGGTTTAGGTTATAGTCAGGGACCAAACGACCTATTTTACAAAAAGTCGTCGACATCTCTTCTAAATACCTAAAACAGGTATGGATGTGTTCCTCGTTATCTCCAGATTACGAATTGACCTGTTTTAGTTTAAGAAGGGGGGGACGGGTTGAGAAAAAGGGGGGAGAAAGATGGCGGCCGACCATCATAGATATTTATTCACATCTCGAGTCCTATGGCACCAATCTGTTCGTGCAAGGTGTCGTTTGAAAGCTTATTAAACGTACTTTAATTGTTTTTAAATAACTATACTCATAAAAGTAACCGCTTACGAAATATTTTAAAATATGTGTTTTTTTATCGCGCATGAATTGCACAAGTACTAGAAAAAATGCGTCTAACTCAATAAACAATAACTTTACCGCAATTGATGTTATTATAAAATTTTCGCGTCTATTCATGCTCTTTCTAAAAATATAAGTTTCATTGGTATATGATAATATATAACCATGTAATTACGAATTTGGTTTAGCAGAAGTCACTCTGCCCGGTCGCAAAAATGGGCGCTGACCGTAGTAAAGTATTCAATATTTTAGAGGTCCTATTTTACGGATCCATATGCGAGAGGTATCGTTTCAAAGCTAATTAAACCTACTATATTTTTTTATAAATAACTATAATCATAAAGGTAGCTGTTTAGAAAATATTTGAAAATATGTGTTTTATAGACCATAAGTCGCACAAGTACCTACTGGTAAAAAATGGTTCTTAATCAATAAACAACAACTTTTCCGGAATTGATGTTAGTATAAGGTTTACGCGGAATTTCGTGCGCTTTCTAATAAAATAAGTTTTATTGGTGTATGATATTATATAACCAAGTAATTACAAATATGGTTAAGTAGGGGCCACAGCGCCCGGCCACGTATGGATGCTGACCGTCGCCAAATTTTCTATATTTTTCAGATCCTATTTTATTTAACAGGAATCTTTTGAAAGCATATTATGCGTACTATCATTAGTTCTTAATAATTTTAGTTGTAACTGTAGTAGCTAACAAAATATTTGAAAATATGCATTGGAACCGATGTGAGTAAAACATGCTTTTAGCTCAATGAATTATATTTTTTCCGCAATTGATATAATAACAAAATAAACGGCGAAATGTATGACCTTTTCAAATAATAAGTTTTGTCAGTATTGCATAAAGAATTAATGTTAATTTATCCATCATACTCACTGCGCACCGTCATATACATGGATGATCATTTTCGTTGCCGTTTTCATAATTTTTAAGATTGTATCTTGGTGCATGACCAATAAACAATAACTTTACCGCAAATAATGTTATGATAAGATTTACAGGACATTTCATATGCTTTCTAAAAATATAAGTTTTATTGATGTATGATATTATACAACCAAGTAATTACGAATTTGGTTTAGCAGGTGTCACTGCACCCCCGTGACGTAAAAAGGTGCTAACCGTCGCCTAATTTTATGTATTTCTCAGATCCTATTTTAGCGATCAATTTGTGAGAGGTATCATTTGAAAGCATATTATGCGTACTATCGTTACTTTTTAATAATTTTAGTCGTAATTGTAGAAGTTTACAAAATATTTGACAATATGTGTATTTTTACTGTATATGAATAGCATTCGCACTGATACGAGTGAAACATGCTTCTAGCTCAATAAATTATATTTTTCCGCAATTGATATAATAACGAAATGAACCGCAAAATGTATGGCCTTTACAAAAAATGAGTTTTGTTAGATTTGCTTAAACAATTAATGTTAATTTGTCCACCATACCCACTGCGCACGGTCAATCGTCATATAAACGGATGTCCACCGCCGTTGCCTTAATTTTTTCCTCATTTTACAGATTTTATTTTACTGATCAATTAAGTATATAAGTAAATTCGATACGTGATAGATTATATTTATTATGAATATATGATAAGTGAAATAAAATCTGAAAAATCATGAAAAAAGGCAACGACGGTGGACATCCATTTATATGGCGGTGCGCAGTAGGTGAGCTGAACAAATTCAAATTAATTGTTTATGCAATACAAACCAAACTTGTTTTTTGTGTAAGTCATACATTTTCCGTTTATTTTGTTATTATTTCAATTGCGGCAAACTATAATTTATTGAGCTAGAAGCGTGTCTTATCAATGCCAATGCTATTCATGCACAGTAAAATACACATATTACTAATCAAATATTTTGTAAACTTCTACAGTTTCGACATGAAATATTAGAAATAAAGATAGTACGCATAATATGCTTTCAAATGATACCTCTCACAAATTTATCAGTAAAATAGGATCTGAGTAACGTAGAAATTTTGGCGACGTCAGTCAGCACCCAATATCGTGACAGGGCGCAGTGACACCTGCTAAACCAAATTCGTAATTACTTGGTCATATATTATCATACATCAATAAAACTTATATTTTTAGAAAGCGCATGAAATTTTGCGTAAATTTTATAATAACATTAATTGCGGTAAAGTTATGGTTTATTAAGTTAGAAGCATTTTTTCTCTGTATATGTGCGACTCATGCTCGAAAAAAAAACTCATGTTTTCAAATATTTTGTAAACAGCTACCTTTATAACTATAGTTATTCAAAAATAATTATAGTAGGTTTAATTTGCTTTCAAATAATACCTCTTACATATGGATCCGTAAAATAGAAACTTAAAAATATTGAATACTTTACTACGGTCAGCGCTCATTTTATGCGACCGGCGGAGTGACCACTACGAAACAAAATTCGTAATTTAATGGTTATATTATCACTTACCAACAAAACTTATATTTTTAGAAAGCTCATGAATAGTCGCGTAAATTTTATACTAATATCAATTGCGGTAACGTTATTGTTTATTGACTTAGAAGCATTTTTTTACCAGTACTTGTGCGATTCATGCTCGATAAAAAACACATATTTTCAAATATTATGTAAACAGCTACCTTTAATATTATAGTTATGTATAAACAATTATAGTAGGTTTAATTATCTTTCAAACGATACCTCTCACATATGGATCCGTAAAATAAGACCTCAAAAATATTTAATACTTTACTACGGTCAGCGCCCGTTTATGCGACCTGGAGGATAACCCCTGCCAAACAAAATTCTTAATTACATGGTTATATATAATCATATACCAATGAAACTTATATTTTTAGAAAGAGCATGAATAGACGCGAAAATTTTATAATAACATCAATTGCGGTAAAGTTATTGTTTATTGAGTTAGACGTATTTTTTACTAGTACTTGTGCAATTCATGCGCGATAAAAAAACACATATTTTCAAATATTTCCTAAACCGTTACTTTTATGAGCATAGTTATTTGAAAACAATTAAAGTAGGTTTAATAAGCTTTCAAATGACACCTCACACGAACAGATTGGTGCCATAGGACTCGAGATATGAATAAATATCTATGATGGTCGGTCGCCATCTTTCCCCCCCTTTTTCTCGACTCGTCCCCCCCTCCTTAAACTAAAACAGGTCAATTCGTAATCTGGAGAGAACGAGGAACATATCCATACCTGTTTTAGGTATTTAGAAGAGATGTCGACGAAAATCGTGAAGGAGACGACTTGTGGCCAAATTGGCTCTAGACTATTAGGTTAGATCTGCGACCCTACACAACAACGAACGTTTTTTAAAGTAGGTTTAGGTTAGGTTAGAAATGTGACCACACAAACAGCTTACAAATTGTAAAATTTTAGAAAAAATCACAATTGAAATAATATTCTGCGTAATGAATTGTATTTAATATAAAACAAAATGAAATGAAAAAACACGAAACGAAATACGACGATACAAAGTATACTCGGAATAACTTATCTACGAAATAAAAGTCTACGGTTTGATTTTACTTGTATCGATTGTTCTACGATATGAACTGTCGATGAAATGAAATTATTTGAAACGTTGTCTTTGAAATGATATTCGAACAAGTGTCTGTCGGCGATTCAAGGGTAAACCATTTTTAAATACCTATCCAACAATATATCACACGTTGGGTTTGGAATGAAAAAAAAATCGGTCCCCACTTTACATGTAGGGGGGGTACCCTAACAAAACATTTTTTTTTTCACTTTTTATTTTACCACTTTGTCGGCGTGATTGATATACATATTGGTACCAAATTTCAGCTTTCTAGTGCTAACAGTCACTAAGATTATCCGCGGACATACGGACGGACGGACAGACAGACATGGCGAAACTATAAGGGTTCCTAGTTGACTACGGAACCCTAAAAAGGGTCAAGTAGCCTATTGTTTAATTTTATTTTTATTGTTCGGGTATTATTATTGTTCTGTTTATTTTCTCTCTTTTTTGTTTCGTGATGCATTGGTTTTACTGTAATGTCATGTAAACATTTTTATAATAAAAAAGAAACCTGAGGAACCAACCTCTTTTTTATCCTTATTTCTATCAATGTCCTTCTTCAGGTACATGAGCACATCAAGCGACTCGGGACGGTTGGTGTCATACACCATGACATAGCCCTCTGCGAAGCCGAGATAGTGCCGTTGCAGCACCTGGTTGGCTGTCAGCTGGAGGGTTGGGGATTGGGGTGGTCCTGTAAAGGAAATATACATATATCAAACATAAATATATATTTACTGCTTACTGAGGGTTCTGGTGCAACTTTATATATTTTTTTTATTATTAAGGTTAATTTGACAACCGGTCTCGCCTAGCGCATAGTGACCCTGCCTGCTAAGCCTAAGGTTCGAATCCCAGTAAGAGCATTTATTTTTGTGATGAGCAGAGATATTTGTTCCTGAGTCATGGATATTTTCTATGTATATAATAGAGATGGGCCGAATACGGACTTTGCCGAATACGAATATTCAGCCGAGCAATCGGTCCAGCTGTTACTGAACCAAACATTCGACCGAATATTCGGTTCCGCCATATTTTAAATCCTGGCTTAGAGTTAAAAACTTTTCAATGATTGATAATGGGTACTAAGGCTCTTTGTTCCTATAATTTAGTGCATAAGAAAATTTTGATTTTTGTTTCTTAAGCTATGTTATTTTTACTTTATTACATAATGAAATGAAAATGAATGAAATGAAATGAAAATGAAATGAAATGAAAATGAAAATGAAATATTTATTTTTCAAGTAGGCATATTACAATGCGCATATGAACGTCAAATAAAGCTACGCCGGCTCTAACCCTACGCCTCAGCCTCGAGAAGATTTCAGTCCCCCCTCAGTTGGGAGGGGGGTATCCACTATGGGACCGGCAAGAAACTCGGCGGGCAACTTCTTTTCAAAACATTACATCTTATAATTAACATGCATTAAATAACAACATACAATTTAACATGCAAAAGTATTCATCAAAGAATATGAACAGACTAGGTACTCTATGGAAATCAATTTCAATAAATTATATTATTGCTTAATAATACGTCGTTCTTCTTCAGAGAAAACATATCAAATTGTCATAGAAGAAAAAGATAATATAATTATTGTAGGTACTTATATTAAAATGCAATTTATAACTCCCTTTGGGGGTTCCTTAGAATGATGAAATAGGATGTCATTATCTGATGAATTATGAAACAAGTTACTCTATTTATTTACTTTGTTTATTCGGTTAATATTCGGCAACATAACCAAACTATTCGCTCAAATACGAACATTGAAAAACTTGCCAAATATGCAGAATACCGAATATTTACCGAATATTCAGCCCATCTCTAGTATTTAAGTATTTGTATATTATATATATGCTGTTGTCCGAATACCCATAACACAAGCCTTATTGGGCTTACAGTGGGACTCAGTCAATCTGTGTAATAATGTCCTATTAAAAAAAAATATTAACATATACTAGTACGTTGTTTTTGGCATAGGAAGCTGATTGTATAATATGTAAGCAAAAGAAACAAAAATAAATTATCTGAGATACCATTTCGAATATATTATTTCGTGTTAGTGCATATTATAGCATTACTTTTGTTAACAATGTTGTATTAAATTTTGTATAAATAACAAAGCACTTTTAGTTACCTTCTAAATGTGTTACTCCAATTAGATTATTTAAATTACTAAACAAAAACGTGTAAAACCTTTAAACTCGCCTGTAATCGGTGGTTCGAGGCCCGCAGTGTCGTAGAAACACACTCGCTCCTTCGTACCGCGGTCCGTCTCGATATTCGCTACGTAAATATCTTCGATAGTCGGATAGAAATAAGTTTTTAAATTCACATTTCCGTATATTAACTGCTCGAGAACAGCAGTTTTACCGACACCTTTCATCCCGCAAATAACTACTTTGCTAGTTTTACCCATTTTTAGAGCAAAATTATGGAAAATTTAACGAAAAAGTGCCAGTTGCAGGTCCACGTAAAACTTTCACTTTTCACATTGTTCAGCAACAACCAAGGTTCCGTTATGTTGTAGTTATAAGATCAATTACAATCTTCATCGATATATAGAATAATTTACACGGTACAGAACTATCTTAAGTTTAAGTTTTGGCTAAATAAATAAATAAACACAGCTTAAATGACGATTGAGCTTTGACGTATTTGACAGTTCTTTGACAGACATTTTTTAATGTAAACTCCATGGACGTTTTACTTTTTAAATATGACTCAAACATCTTATGGGCTTTACACGTTCCTTCTCGTCAGAAATGGAAGTGAAATTCCATGAATATTTCTAAGTCACAGTATAATAAATATCGTACAGTATGGCCACTCCCGCTCCCCGCTGAAAGTGCCGCCCACCCCCTCTCGGTTACCTCACAGTTACCGCCTGTCAAAAACGCGAACAGTCGACCTGTCATATCTCACTCATACAAGCATGGGACGCGTTCACCTACACGAGCTTACAATGTGTGCTAGGAACGCGCCTCTTTCATATATTTGATCGCCAGTGTCCGAGATGTGTCTAAGTGAATAAATAAGGTGAATTTTTGGGGCATTTGAACCATTTAAAAATCGTTGGACTTAGAAGGCCTACGTGTAAAACTAAAATCGCAAATTACGGGCATCTTTCTACTCCGAGAGAGAAAAACCCCTAAAAACATTTATAATAGTGATTTCAATGAGTTCTGAGATATTCTTTGGTTCTGACCAAACAGTTTCAACCAAAGGTTTCAACTTGGTTTCAACCAGAATATCTGGCCATTCCTATATTTATCCTATTTTTCTATCCATAGAGTTACTTCGTAACCGTCAGTCCGTCATTATTATAATGCTTCTGGCTCCGTTGGTTAACATGTCTTAAAATTATTTTTAGTTGACCTATTTTTAAATTTAAATGTAGTTTACAGTTTCTATATTGGTTTAAAGTTATTTTTAAGTATCTAAATTCTAAATCATGTCCGAGTGTGTTCCTTGTGAGGCTTGCCGCGCATGCCGTAAAGTCGTCAATCCATGCTACAAACAACCTCGTATACCAGACTCGTTTGCACCGCGGCGATGCTATGTAAAACCTACTGCCCCTGTAGATGCAAGCACAACGTATAATCTTTCTTATTTACCTACAGCAGACTCTTCAAATTTACGTGGGATTCCTAGAAAACCAGCACCTAATCTAGTCCCAAGCTGCGAGCCAATGGAGGGTTGCACAATTCAGAAACTTTCATTCCTTCCGAACGAGGTTTGTGCCACGCAGCCAATCCGGCCATGTCACCACGATATGTGGGGCCAGGGACCCATGCAAGCGGTCACCACGCAACGTCACGACTATGTCCCCAAACCAGTCATCATGAGAGAATCCTGTAAACCACCACCTAAGTTCCACTCAGTTGAATCTCCCTTTGAAAGCCGCACAGTGAACCGGTTATCTTACATAAATCCAGGCCCCGCGCCGCCAGCGCCATCATTCGCACCTGTTAAGTGTTATGAACGACCAGTAGCTAAAATGGAAAGCTCAACTACACAGAAAATGTCATATCAGCCTGTATGCGCCCCATCGCCGCAACGGCCGCCTTGGGCTTGCAAAGGACAATATCAAAAACCTTGTCAGAAGATCGATTCAACAACAGTATACCGTTCCTCATATCTTCCACCTGGAGAAGACTGTTCAGAATTTGTGGATCCTTGTAGTTATGGGGATTGTAAACCATGCAGTTGCATCTGCCCAGCGCAGTGCATAGCCACAGACCCATGTTCCTGTCCCACATTTCCAAGAGCAGGATGCTGACGCTAGCCAAAGATTATTTTGTCATTTATAGTTGTTCGTTCGTAAATTTATATCTTGAAAATGCTGACAACTGCAATGAATTACAAGTTGAGATGCATAAATTAATCTAGCGGTTTGTGTTTAACGGCTGCAAGTTAAAGAATCCTGTTGCTCATTTACTTTTTTAAATGATTTATTGTATTGTCTCACGTGTAGAAAAATCTGTGTACTCTCTAAAATATTACATAACATTTAAAATAATTTGCTTTGTGTTTTTTGACTACGAATTCATTATTTTAATAACATGAAAAAAAACGCAACTGTCACAAAGAAATGTTTGTAAAGGAAAACAAACTGCTGAAACGTCATATCGATTTATGACTTGATTGGTTGAAATATTTATGTAACTGTTCTATCTACCAATCAGCGCAAGGTTATTTTTTTTGCTGCCTAAAAACGGAACATTGAGAACGTACGTCTAATCTACTTACTTTTCGTGAGGTCCAGTAAATTATATCGCAAAAAGCTAGCAAAAGTAAGTAAATTTAATTAATTGGGTTTATTTTGGCTTTTATTAAATACCATTTTTTAATGTATATTATACATTGAATATTAAGATCGGCATTTTTTCGTTGCCAAGTGTTATGTAAGAAGGTTGTCAATTATCACAAGGTATTCTAAAAAGATAAAAAAACAGGTGTGCTAGTTATTAAAGCAACCGATTAATCTTTAATTTAAGTTAGTCACCCTTAATTTAAGTCAAAGTGTATTTTGAATGTGCTTTACTCTTCATTGGCCATCTGTCAAAATCATCACTGGCCACTGTTTTCCTTGTAAGAGGTTAAGGAAACAATCAGAAAAATTGCTGGCATGCATAGTTTTTTTTATAGCCCAAGAGAATTAACTCTACATTAAGATCGATCTCAAATGAATAAAGACTCTGCTCTGGTCATACCTCTTAGACTAGGTATTAAAAATCTTATTTTATTCTAGCCTCTTAACCTGTGTAGTTAAATTTAATCTAATTCTAGCACAAATGTTGTGTTAATGCTATTTTAAATTATTTCTCATCAACAGTTGTCTTCTCCTAGGTAAACAGACGTACAGAGTCACACCATAAGGGTTCCTTTTGTACTAGAGATGGGCCGAATATTCGGTAAATATTCGCTATTCGGCAAATTCGGCAAGTTTTTCAATGTTCGTATTCGGCCGAATAGTTCGGTTACATTGCCGAATATGTACCGAATAAACAAAGTAAATAAATAGCGTAAGTTGTTTCGTAATTCATCGGATAATGACCTCCTATTTCAGCATTCTAAGGAACTACCAAAGGGAGTTAAAAATGCGTTAAATTAAAAAATACAATAATTTTGTAAAAAAGTAAAAATAACGTATCTTAAGAAACAAAAACCAAAATTTTCTTATGCACTAAATTATAGGAACATTAAGACTTAAGAGCCTTAGTAAGATAAATGTACACCCATTACCAATCATTGAAACGTTTTTAACTCTAAGCTACTTTAAAATATGGCTCAACCGAATATTCGGCCGAATGTTCGGTTCGGTAACAGCTGAACCGAATATTCGTATTCGGCAAAGTCCGTATTCGGCCCATCTCTATTTTGTACCTTTTTGGTGCGGAACCCTAACAAAAGAGAGAGCAAGCAATTTATAGTCCACTGCTTCTTCTTCTTTATTGTTAGGGCCGGGCTATGTAAGGCTACATAGCGCCTATTGGACTAAGAGCCCACAGCCACCAGAAACTTTGGGATATACATAGAGTATGTATCAACATTTAATGTATGCATATTGCCTAGTTCACCCATCGACCATTTTTTTGCTGTGTTTTTTTTTAAAACACTAACTTTCCTTAAATTCTCAAAGCTGATTTTTTATGTGTTAATTTTTTAAACCTTATAGTTAAAAAAATGGCCGACGGGCTGAACAAGGTAATGCAGACATTCAATGTAGACATGAGCTCTACATTATCCCAAAGTTTCATCCTTGAGAATATGAGGAAGGTCTGGGGGCTCTGGGCTCTTAGTCCAAATGTATCACTGCGACCATTCCTGATCTATTGTGATCAATAAGCTAACCTCAAAAAATTTTTTTTTAAAAAACCCCCAACTGCGACATAGTGGACCGATTTTCATGAAACATGGCTAAGAACACTCCCGACTAACTCAGCTTGCAAATAAAACTAAATCTAAATTGGTTCATCCATTGGAGAGCTACAATGCCACAGACAGACAGATAGACATACACGTCAAACTTATAACAACCCGTTGTTTTGCGTCGGGGGTTAAAAATGAACGAACTCGCTCACGCTATCATGGACCAGTGCCTAAAGGAGAACAGGATATTATTCATTCACCTCTGTTGCAGATGGCCGGCGACAAGGCAGTATCCACCGTCTCCAAGCCCGTGATGAGGGGCCTCCTCAACGCCTCCATCAAGCGCAACCTCATCATCTCCCTGACCCTGGCCGCCATCACCGGAGTCGCCTTCAAACAGCTGGTTGGCACTGAGCGCAAGAGGAAATACGCTGAGTTCTACAGGTAATTCATCGTTGATAACCTAACCACAAAATTAAAATGTTGAAAAAACCCCCGACCGCGACCTAGTGGACCGATTTTCATGAAACATGGCTAAGAACACTCCCGACTAACACAGCTTTCAAATAAAAAAAACTAAATCGAAATCGGTTCATCCGTTCGGGAGCTACGATGCCACAGACAGACACACACACAGACAGACAAACAGACAGACAGACACGTCAAACTTATAACACCCCGTCGTTTTTGCGTCGGGGGTTAAAAAACGCCGCGGTTTAAAACCGCCTTCGTGTGAATGAATAGACGGTTTAAAATTTGTTTCATTTAAACGTATTTTTAGCGGCCGCTAAGAAACGCTTGTGCTAACTATCTCTTATACTTGATGTCCTAAGATGGCTTTAACCTCCTTATTCAAAACCTTCTTAAACATTTACTAAAGTTATCAAGCCGATAAAGTTCGTTTGTCCCTTTCTATCACACCAATACGTCGGAAAGAGACAAACGAACTTTATCGGCTTGATAACTTTAGTGAACGTTTATGAATAAATAAATAAATAAATATTATAGGACATTCTTACACAGATTTACTGAGGCCCACGGTAAGCTCAAGAAGTCGTGTGTTGTGGGTACTCAGACAACGATGTATTTAATATATAAATACTTAATATACATAGAAAACATCCATGACTCAGAAACAAATATCTGTGCACATCAATAAGGGGGTTAAAGTAAAATTCATAATCCTACGGAACAAATTGATAAGTAAGTGTGAACAAATGTTGCCACAGTTTGGCGTGTGTGTGTGGACTGAGTGAGCACCTTCCGAAAATAAAAAAAAATATGCTGATCATTTAGTAAAAGTTCTAAAACAATTGTAAAACGAATCTCTGAATTTGTAAAAAGATAAATCAAAAGATACAGCCATTAACAGGTGCTCACTCAGTTCTCACAAACTACCAACGAAAACAGTGAATATATTCATTTAACATATAATATTTATATACTAACATTTAGTAAAAAATAGGCCAACCTACCTCTATAAATATTAGATCACCTAGTGACGTATTAAATTTTTTACAAATAGTTTCTTATGCTCACTCAATCCACACACTTTTGAAAAGCCGAATTTTGATGAAAAACATAAGATTTAGACCGCTATTATATGTGTATAGTTTAGTAAAAGTGAAATGGGAATTTGTAAAATACAAAACGAACCACTAACGTGTCAGGTTTTTTTATAATAAATTTTTGTAAGTGCTCACTCAGTCCACACGTTTTGAGAAAGTTAAAAATGTAAATATCTTACGATTTGTAGCACCTAAGACACTCGAAAGTACTTCAACATTTAGTAAAAATTTTTACTAAATATCCACCATCTAATATTTTATATTCGTTGTCTGGTTTTAAAGATATTCAGACATAACTTTTCTCATACAAATGTATCAAGTAGGGTGACCACACTATATCGGCTCCTGATTTTCCCCACCTTCCCATTGTCATATTGAGCTTGGGGAGTTTCGTTCAATTTTGATAATAGTTTACCGGATTTGTAAGTGGGAGCGAGAAAAGAATAACTATTTCTCGCTCCCACTTACAAATCCGGTACGCTCATCTGTTAGCGCGATTAGATTACCAGGTTCTGGTTTCTTACTAGTGAAGTATTATATTCTTTGTTTCTTACCAATTATTATTCATGTCCTTTTTAATGCATGCATGTCGATATGGTTATTATCCTGACGTCGATAAAAATTACACAATACACATCATCACTAGGCCAAGAACATAACCTAAAAACAGTTTGCAGATGGAGAATTAATATGGTATTAGTTTAATATTATCAAAATTGAACGAACGAAACTCCCCAATCTCAATATGACAATGGGAAGGTGGGGAAAATCAGGAGCCGACATAGTGTGGTCACCCTACTTGATACATTTGTATGAGAAAAGTTATGTCTGAATATCTTTAAAACCAGACAACGAATATAAAATATTAGATGGTGGATATTTAGTAAAAATTTTTACTAAATGTTGAAGTACTTTCGAGTGTCTTAGGTGCTACAAATCGTAAGATATTTACATTTTTAACTTTCTCAAAACGTGTGGACTGAGTGAGCACTTACAAAAATTTATTATAAAAAAACCTGACACGTTAGTGGTTCGTTTTGTATTTTACAAATTCCCATTTCACTTTTACTAAACTATACACATATAATAGCGGTCTAAATCTTATGTTTTTCATCAAAATTCGGCTTTTCAAAAGTGTGTGGATTGAGTGAGCATAAGAAACTATTTGTAAAAAATTTAATACGTCACTAGGTGATCTAATATTTATAGAGGTAGGTTGGCCTATTTTTTACTAAATGTTAGTATATAAATATTATATGTTAAATGAATATATTCACTGTTTTCGTTGGTAGTTTGTGAGAACTGAGTGAGCACATGTTAATGGCTGTATCTTTTGATTTATCTTTTTACAAATTCAGAGATTCGTTTTACAATTGTTTTAGAACTTTTACTAAATGATCAGCATATTTTTTTTATTTTCGGAAGGTGCTCACTCAATCCACACACACACCAGTTTGGCTAGTGTCGTTCTTATCGATATTAAAATTATTATTAAATCGTAGATTTAAGATGCACCCAGACGGCACAATCAAATTGGCTTTTTGATCGGCTAATCAATATACCAACTTTTTCTGTGATCTCGACAGATCAAAAGGTCTGTAGACCCCTAATTAGAGATATTTTTTTTATTTTAAAGCAACAATAATATTATATGATTGAAAATTATGATATACTTGCCAATGAAAATTTGATATTTATGATATACTTGCCATAGCGTGACGGATACTTTATCCCCATAGATATGTGATAAAATTGAAAGCATAATACACCGGCTGGGAATGAATAATATTTTATAATAAAGACTAGTAAAATTATCGTCGGACATGGTATTTTATTTTTTACCTACAAGCTCGGAAACCTTTTTATGTTTTAAAACTAATAGGTAAAAACGCATGCTATCCATCCACTACCTCGAAAATAGAACAAACCAAAATGTGTACCTCTTATTTGAAACTAATATATTGTACTTATTCTTGATTTAAACTTTTCTGTTGTATGTACTTTACAACTTGTCGATATATTGTTATCGATATATACCTTTCACTATTTTTATTTTGCTTTTCCTGGTAACACTTTACCTGTCAGTCATTTGTCAATTTAGTCCGTAGGATTATGAATTTTACTTGATTGTAAAACATTAATGACGTTTTCAATATTTTCCTTGTGTAGGTGTGGTAAAAAATGTCGGTCCAAAATTTGTTTAACCTGCCTTGAAACCCTCTCAATTTTTTTTTATTATTATTATAAATGGGCTTACTCTTGGCCACAGACTAGCCAAAGGCAAAGACGTGGCCTACGATGGAGTAAGCTCGCCCAAAAAATGCCAGTTCACTCTTGATTTGAAGGTTGCCGGGTTATATGAGCTCGGAAATATAATTATCAAGATTCCACTTTACGAACCACTCGTTTCGCTCATGTTACAATAAATATTAGAATCTTTCACTTGCTCAGGTTCGCACGACCGGTTAGCAACTTTGCCCCCTTGTAAAACAAATAACTATCAAGATGTATATAGTTAATGGAATCAATAAAATATTTTCCAGGAACTATGATGCCGAGAAGGAGTTCGAAGAAATGAAGAAGAAGGGTCTGTTCCAGTCGTGCTGAGCGCACAACACGTAGTGTAGAATTAATTTAATGGCTGTCAAATGTAAAATAAATCATTAACTGATTATACAACTTTTTATTCTTAACGCTAACCCTTTTAAACACCACACAATAGTATACCTGGCAAAATAGAGAAGACAATAATAGGGGCGCCACCAAAGAATATAATACTCGTTCGCCGTCTATATATACGTATTATTGAGACCGTCATAAATCATTTATTTTATACTGTTTTCACAATATTATTGGGTAGATACTAACCAACTTAAATTCAAATAAATCCAAGGTAAATTTACCCCATATTATAAAAAAGCATGTAACATATCTGTTTATAACTAATTAATTAGCAACTAAGCACGTAAGTTGACAGGCAAAACTCGTATGAAAATCGGTTCGCTCCGATTCGTACGATCAAGAATTACAGCGATAATCGCACGTTCGAGAAAAAATGTCATACGAGAACCGGTTTAGACGAGTCGAGAAATGCTATGGAAATATCACCCGAAAATTAAACTCTTCGTCTAAACTATTTCGCCTGGCGAGTCTCGCATACGATACTCGTATGCGAATTTTTACTTCTCGTACTAATGTAAACGTTTTCGTACGATACTCGCCAGTCGATTATCGCATACGATAATGTCATACGAGTTTCTCGACCAAGACGGGCGAGAAACTCGTACCATCTAAATAGGGCTTTAGACGGCGTGCGAACTCGCATGCGATTTTAGTTACATTGCGGACTGTTGAGGTTACATACAATTTTGCACAGCCATCAAATACCGCAATGTAATAAAACTCGTATGCGAGTTCTCGTACCGTCTAAAATATTAACACAAGCGGTTAAAAAAACAAATTTAATATCCGTAATGAATTTAGTACGCAGTAGTAGCAGTACGGTAGTAGTATTAAAATAGGTACGCAAAAATCATTACAAAATTAATCACATAAATTCATTTTTAATCGTATGTTTAGACAAGACAAGAGACCTGTGCGTGGGAATAAAAATCTGTTGTTTTAACTGTCAAGATTAACTTTTGTATAATCTTTGATAGACGACATATTTCAGAAGGAGTTTAGTTAACAAATAGGATCGGATTGTTAACGTTTTGTCGATTGCTATAAAGCTGCTTTGTGAGTTTCTTCATATAAAGGTACAAGCAAATCTCGACTTTATGATAAGCGATGAGGTGGGAACACACTCATATATTTTTCATAAGTACTCGCGTAGCTTTAGTGGCTACACTTGCAAAGCTTCTCAGCATTTACTATGTACAAAGATGTACACTTTTGTAACTATGCATATGCTATCTGTGTAAGAATGTCCTATAATATTTATTTATTTATATGCTATCTGACCCAAAACAACATCTTAATGCAATTGATGCATCTGGACTTTTTTTTAAATAAATATTGGGGACACCTTACACAGATCAACTTAGTCCCAAACTAAGCATAGCTTGTACTATGGGTGCTAAGCGACGATATACATACTAAAATAGATAAATACATACTTATATACATAGAAAACATCCATGACTCAGGAAAAAATATCTGTGCTCATCACACAAATGCCCTTACCGGGATTCGAACCCAGGATCGCGGCTTAGCAGGCAGGGTTTCTATCGACCGAGCCAGGCCGGTCGTCAAGCGGTCACTCTGTCCAAAAGTAGAACGTCATTTTTTTGCATACGCATTAAAATCTCCTACATAACCTAGTTGTAATTAATCATAAGATTTTCTATATTCACATTACATTTCTAACCGTGACAGTAAACGCAAGTATTCAATATTGTATGCATTTTTGTTGATACCTCGGCACCCGTTCCTTGACATTCTCTTACACACTAAAATGTTTCGATTTCATATGCCCAACTAAAACATGTTTCTGGGTGCTCGAGTAGTTACAGTGGTTGCATTTGTAAGGCTTTTCCCCAGTGTGTGTACGCAGGTGAGCCGGTAAATCCGATTTCCGGATGCACCTAAAGTCACAGTAGCTACATTTATGCGGCTTTTCACCTGTGTGCTTCATCTGGTGAAAACGTAGGTGCTCTTTAACTCGACACTTGTAGTCGCACAAATCACATTTAAACGGCATTTCACCCGTATGTGTCATCAGGTGACGATTTAAACGTGTCTTTTCATCAGTTTTGTAATCACAATAAGTACATTTATGCGATTTATTTCGCAAATGTACAGCACCAATGTGTCTTCGTAAATGAGTGCCTGTGTTACTCTTGTAATCACATTGATTGCACTGAAACGGTTTCTCCCCGCTATGTACCGTCTCATGCCTTTTTAAATCCATTTTAGTTGTACATTTGTAGGTGCAATTGCTGCACTTTAGAGGCTTTTCGCCAGCGTGGCGCATCAGATGAATTTTCAAGTATTTTTTTGAATTGTACTGACATGCACATACGTTGCACATGAAACGTTTTCTATCTTTGTTTGTGTGTTGTGAGATTTTATGACGGCGCATGTATCCTTCAAACGGAGTTGTGTAACTGCAATGATCACAATTAAGCAGGGTGTTTGTTTTTCCTGTGTGTGTCATTTGATGTCGGATCATGTGACTTCTAAACAGAGAGGTGAAACTACATAGAGTACAATCCAATCTGTTTTTTCCCATATGTCTCATTACATGCCGCTGTATATTTTTTTTATATGTAGTTGTGTAACTGCAGTGGTCACACTTAAAACTGATTCTTTCGTGTTTCACTTGATGTTTTAGTATTAAACTTTTAAATGGAGCTGTGAAACTGCAATGATTACAATTAAAAATGGTTTTTGGACGACGTTTCGAGTCGTAAACCATCTGCGTAAAATTCTGAACACCGTGTTCTATTTCCTCAATCTTATGTGTTGTGTTACTACAAGTTTCGGTATCACTTTTTTCCTGGGTTGTTGAGTCATATGTAGCTCTGGACATTATGTATGTTTCTTGCAAGTTTTTTTCTATGCCAGACTTATTTTTTGATTCTTCATTACAGCCTTCGTGGGCGTATGAGTTCTCTCTGCTGAGACTAGCCATCTCGGAAGGGGGCTCAACTTCTAGACAGAAACAAAACAAATCAGAGTTAGTATAAAATGCATGTATATAATTATATATGGTTTTGTACTGTAACATGGCCCTTTAAGCATTAACATTTTTAATAGAATCTTTATCTGTAACAACCACAAACTTTGTAGTTCACAAGACTGTTAACAATGGCAAGGGGAGAGACATAAATGCATGAGTAGGCAGATGATTTAAGACAAAAGTATAAAAGGGAACTTGACTGTAGTTAAAATAAAATATTTTATACCATGCACGAAATAAAGCATAAGATAATTATAAGAAAAACATGGACAGAAGTTATTTTTAAATCCAATTTCTATTTAATAAGTCAGGAAGAAATATATAAAGTAACTGAGTTGACCGTGACGTCACTCAATTCAATTTCATATAAATTCCATATTAGCAAGTCGTTTAAATTCGTTTTGACAGTTCTTAAAATTTGAAAAAAAGAAGCTGATTTGACTAGGAGGCAAGTAGCCTATTATTACAAGTAGGTACTTACTTAACACAGTAAATACTAAGTTATCATCATCATCAATTTCCGACTTAACGAGAAGCTCCGCTGGTCTAGACACTGAAAAACAAAGAGATTATTACAATCACTATCAAATTGAAAAATAGTATTTTTCTTCTATCAAACATGGCTAAAAACACTCAACTAATTCAGCTTTCAAACAAAAAAAAAACTAAATCTAAATCGGTCGATCCGTTCGGGAGCTATGATGCCACTGAGCGACACATACACAGAGACGTCGAACTTATGACACCCTGTCGTTTTTTGTGTTGCGGGTTTACAACGGAACGGAGTGTTTTAAATGAAAACAAGCACATGAGTTAAGAAATTCCTCTTTGCATGTGTACGAGTGTTGAGAGACTTATATTGATTGGGATATAGGCAGTGATTACCTTTTTGATTTTTATCAAGCTCTCGATATTTCGATTTAGCTGCACGCATCATGAAACCATTTCCGTGAAACCAAAAAAAAAAGTAATCACAATCTGTCTATATCCCGGTCAATATAAAGTCTCGTTGATCGGGTCACCACCTTCCCGAATGAAGGTAGAGGGAGGCGATGGCTGAGATGCGCGCCATATTCGTGAACGGGTGCTGTTTGTGAAGACCGGTCTGTTTCAGCTAATAGGGGCTATGCTATTCTATGTAACATTAATTTTGAATGAGATTACGTTGAGGCACTCTGTTCGGTCCTTGTTTGTTTATTTTCTTTCTGACTCTTGGAGACCATATACATCTCCAAGGAAAAAAGTAGATTAAGTATATATATATATTTTTTTTTCTCTTTGCTTAAGACAACAAGAGTCTTTTACAACTCTAAAGTTATTTTAGTTATTCGTTTTTTTTTCTTCATGTATAATTTTTTTAGATATACTTTGACACTTAGAGACTCTATACATCTCTAACATCTCTTATTAATAATCATAATAGCTTTGTACTTTGTATAATTTCTTGTGTTAATATTTTTTTTTTATGAATACTTTTGCTTATTAAATTGTATCTTGTTTTTTTTAATGCATGTTAATTATAAGATGTAATGTTTTGAAAAGAAGTGGCCCGCCGAGTTTCTTGCCGGTCCCATAGTGGATACCCTCCTCCAACTGAGGGGGGACTGAAATCTTCTCGAGGCTGAGGCGTAGGGTTAGAGCCGGCGTAGTTTTATTTGACGTTCATAAGCGCATTGTAATATGCCTACTTGGAAAATAAATATTTCATTCATTTCATTCATTCATCTAATGAAAATAACCGTGAATCATTCAAAATTCTTAATAAAATGTTTGGTTATATAAAGGGTGTTATACAAAAAAAACCTTTAACATGCTGTCCCTCCAGCTTCGCCTGGCATTGTTGCACTTGTAACTTGAAATCCCTTGCATCTTGCAGGCGGCTCACACACATTAAACAAATCCCTCGTGAGATGTTTTCATCCTGTCGTAACTATAAATTTGAGAAGGGGTTAACTTATTTATATCCTATATTTTTAAATTAAAGGAAAAATGGAATCAAATGGAAACATCCAGCAGGCCTCCGTGGCGCAGTTAGAAGCGCGATGGCCCCGGCAAGGCCAAAGGTCGCAGGTTTGAGTTCTGCCGGAGGTGTGAATTTTTCCATTTTTCCTTTAATTTAAAAATATGTAATATCGCTCCCAGATGTTTCTGCACGATAAAAAACAAATTTATTTATATGATTTATATCCTCTTAAAGTCTATGATGGTACTTATTGAAATTCTAGTACTTGTATATGTGAATTAATTTACAATTAAATTTTGTACTCATTTAAAAAAAACATGAAATTCTACAAGATCTCGGTATGACGAACAGTTGCCACCTTCAAATCTAGGGTGAACAGGCATCATCTGAGTGAGCTCATTCCATCATAGGCCACATTGTTGCCATTGGCTAGTCTGTGGCAAAGAGTAAGCCCGTTAAAAAAAAACACATTTTATGAAGGTTTTCTGAAAATGTTAGTTGTAGCCACCTCAAACCAGAAATAACGAATAACAATGTTTAATACAAATAGAAGATTTTTCAAAAGATATTCATTATAAATTCTTATAAATCGCAGTGTATATCTACATGTAAATCGAAGCAGTATTTCAGCATGTCGGCATATGTCTCCGTTGCGCCGAGATCATACGGCGTCGCCAGGTCCTTGTACGGAGGAGCCTGCAGGCAGCAGTGACAGGAATTTATCACGTCCATTCCGGACAAAGCTCCCCTTGCTTTGCGTCGACTAAACTACTTAATGCGAATTTAGACTTGATGAGCAAACAAGAAATAACAATACGCAATGCAACCGAACCGAAAAATCCGAAAATCACTGAACATGCACCAAAACTTTTGCGGCTTTTGCCACTTTTGGTCGTCTTTACTCATCGACCTACAATAGGGACTGAGCTCACACTTTTTTTGCCATACTAAATTGAACCTTATCACCTGCGCATAAAGGCGTTCTTGACAGACTAGCAAAAGTGTGTCCACATGAGAGGGTCAAAGTTGGGGCTGGTGTCCCTCTCGCACGTGTGACCAGTGTTAAAAAATTACTATAGTAGTAGTATTTTTACCTGTATGATAACTAAGTTTATAAACTTCTTAAATTATTTTCGCATTATATCGAGGCAAGGGTATTAATACCTTGTAACGAATTGGTAAGTCATTATTATGAAGCCATAAAACTAAAAAATTGCGCAATTATTAAAAACCTTTAATTGGGTATTAGTAGATTTGGTAGTAACTTTGAATATTGACTGGTATCCCCAAATGATGACAGTGATGACGTCATTCAAATGATTTTGATAGTGGTAATAAGTGCGAGAGGGACACCAGCCCCAACTTTAACCTCTCATGTGGACACACTTTTTGGCCTAACAACTCATTCTGGTTTAATTATAATTCTGTGTCTTTACTCTTTTGGTCCAAAAATGACAAGACGAATTGACAGGAAAACAAGAACCGTTTCGATATCAAATACGTACAACCTCGTACATCTATGTAATTTCATTAATTAAGATCAATAAAACCTCGAAAATACCAATATAAAAATATTGTAACAAATTAAGAAGCTGCTTTTTTTTGAAGTCGGTTGAAAATGGCCTATTGGTTTATTACTTTTCGTTAGTCAAAATTCAATGCAAATATATCTGATATCGGAACGCATCTCATTAAACTACAGCTGTCAATTGAAGGCTCCCCACAGACAGTCTTAAAAATTCATAATCTTAAAAAAAACTTGTATGCAATCTGACAGTTCAGATCTGTCAGTGTCTTGTCAGTGTCAGTTTGAACTGTCAGATTGCATACAAGTTTTTTTTAAGATTATGAATTTTTAAGACTGTCTGTGGGGAGCCTTAAGGCTCCCCACAGACAGTCTTAAAAATTCATAATCTTTTTTTTTTTTTTTTTTTTGCTTTGGCTTTTACTCCCTGCCAATTTGCACAGGGTGAATTTGCCAATGTCAGTGTTGGCTTGGTGTTATCGTAGCTTTGACTTTCACACGTGAGGAGAATGTTCGGTATTTTTATTTTTTTTTTATTTTTTATGAAGGATGTGAAGGGAAAACCTAAAACAAAACATTTATTATTTTTTTTTATCGGTAGTCATGACTTTTGAGGGACAAAGCTTGCCGTCTAAGATCTTCGCATATTACACCTCATTAGTTGTGGAAGTGTATCAGCTGCCAATCATCCAATGTAGGAAGTGCCTCAGGTTTGGTCACATCCAAGCACAGTGCCGGTCTGATGCTAGGTGTTACAAGTGTTCACAAAAGCACCCTGGTGATGGATGTAACATTGCTCCGGAACATGTGAGATGTCTATTTTGTTCGGGCAGACATTATGCTACAGATAAAACATGCAACGAATTTGGTCGGCAGAAAGCTATCAAACTTGCTATGTCCGAACAGAATATTTCTTATGCAGAGGCAGCCGCTCAGTTCTCAGCAGTTCGTCGGCCATACTCAGACGTGGCAAGAGTCATGTTCGAACAGGTTCCAGACCCCTCTAGGTCGTCTGAGTCACCCTGCCATCCTAATGTATTTATGCCGTCACCTCCGTCTACAACTTCTTATCGCAAGACAGTATATCGGGCACCCCGGCCGAGGGTCTCTCTTTCCCCGGGTTATGACAGAGAGGCTCACAATAATATTGTCCGAACTCCCCCACCACAGCTCCCCAATGGCCAGGCCCTGAATGGTGCTTACAATAGAGTCACCCCTCAGGAGGACCTAATGGAGCTGTGCTTGAAGCTCCTTACAAACATCATCGCGAAATGGAGCGACATACTACCGAACGACGTTGCGCCTTTAATGGTCACACTTGCAGAGCGACTCACCTTTCACAATAGGTCACCAGGTCAATTTTTTACAATGGAATAGTCGGAGTATAATCCCAAAGAAACCTGAACTTACTCAGATGATCAATGACCAAGCGGTGTCCGTTGCGGCCATCTCGGAGACATGGTTACGTCCTGGGGCTCTTTTTAGGGTACCGGGGTTCTCATGTCTTCGGGAGGACCGTAATGACGGGCGCGCTGGGTGTGCGTTGATTATTAAGCAATGTTACCCCTTCTGTCAAATTCCTCTTCCACCCCATGGGGATGGAATTAATGTCGTTGCCGCTAAGGTCATGGGCATTAGTTTCGTCTCTATCTATATACCTCATCCAGACCTCGATCTTATCCCGGAACTGTCTTCTATACTATCCTCTATCCCGCCTCCTCATATAATTTTAGGTGATTTTAACTCGCACAATGTTTCTTGGGGATCGTACCATTCGGACAGGTTTTCGTTATCTCTGTTGGAGGTTTTTGATGACCTCAACGTTTGCGTGATAAATGACGGCTCTCCCACTCATCGAGTATATCCAGGACAAAATCCACAATCCGTCCCGGACTTGACCGCCTGCTCTCCTAATTTGGCGTCGTTACTATCTTGGACTGTACTTCGTCAGTCCTTTGGCAGCGATCACTTCCCCATTATTATTTCTAAGCCATCATCTGTGCTCCCATCTCCGGCCCCTGAACCGCTTCTGAAATATAAGTTACAGTCAGCGGACTGGCCGAAATTTTCTCTATTTGTCGAAGAAAGGATTAAAGAATACTCAAATTTGAATATCATTTCAGAAAAATATGCAAAATTCAAAAACTTACTTTTGGAAGCAGCGGACATGTATATCCCTCAGAAGAAACCCAGAAGGGATAAAATCCCTTCTCCACCATGGTGGAATGCTGACTGTACGAAAGCGGTAAAGGAACGAGATGACGCGGAGCGGAGGTTTAATACATCTGGTGACATCATGGATTTCATCACTTTTAAAAAAATATCATCACGCACCAAACGCCTCTTATCTAAAACAAAGAAAAGGGGATGGAAGGGATTCTGTGAGAGTTTGTCCCCTAGAACTCCTCCATCCCTGCTTTGGAGAAGTATAAAGCGGTTCAGAGGATCCTTTAGACCAGATGCTGTATCCTCGGCTGACAGCTCATTGTGGCTACCAGACTTTGCTGACAGACTGGCTCCGTCAACTGTTCCAGAATTGTCGTGTATTTTTATTCCTCCGATTCCCCCTTCGACAAGTAGTCTTGATGAACCATTTTCGTATGCTGAGCTCAAGTTGGCTTTGGAAGGACTGCGCAACACCTCGCCAGGTGAAGATGGTATCCCATACAGCTTTTTGACAAAATTAAGCTCACAATCACTGGAATACTTTTTGGGTATTTTGAATCAGGTGTTTGATACAGGTGAGATCCCGGAAGATTGGAAGACCCAAATTATCATCCCGTTATTGAAACCTGCTAAAAACCCAGAAGATGCCAGCTCGTACCGACCGATTGCACTCTCTGCAACTATGGGCAAGATTCTTGAGCATCTGGTTAAAAATAGGCAAGAATGGTATGTTGAGAGCAGAGGACTGCTGGCTAACACCCAATTTGGATTCCGTAAGGGTAAGAGCACCATGGACAGCTTGAATATTCTTACTACAGACATCAGACTAGCACTTTCCAACAATGATCTACTAGTAGGATGTTTTCTTGACATCTCGGCTGCTTATGACAATGTCCATCTTCCGGTGCTCAGAGCAAAGATGCTACACCTGAGCATTCCCGTGAAGGTGGTACAATTTGTCTCCAACTTATTCATGGGAAGGTCCATCAAGATACGTAGTGGCAACTCTTATCTCCCTCCACGTACACTGTGGCAGGGCCTCCCTCAGGGATCAGTTCTCAGCCCTTTGCTCTACAGCATTTACACATACGATTTGGAGCAGTCTGTGTTGCCCTTCTGTGAAATTCTTCAATATGCAGATGACCTTGTACTTTATGCGTCGGCAAAATCTGAAGATACAGCTTCTTCAAGACTGAATACGGGCCTTAGCTACTTAAAAGATTGGCTGGAAGAGCATGGCCTGTCTTTGTCACCTTCTAAGAGCTGTGTAGTGACCTTCAGTCGCAGAAGGGCAATGCCCATTGTGGATGTCCGTTATGGTGATGAAGTCATTCCCAACTATGAGTCAACCAAATTCCTAGGCATCATCTTGGACCGCAAAATGTCAGGAGAACCACACCTTAAACATATAAGAGACAAATGTGAGAAAGGGGTGAACGTTTTGCGAGCACTATCAGGAGTTTGGTGGGGTTCTCATCCTTATTGTCAAAAACTGCTCTACAATGCAATAATACGCAGCCACATGGACTACGGCTCATTCATTCTAGAACCATGTAACAAGAAACCCCTGGAAAAGTTAGACCTCATACAGGCTAAATGCCTAAGAATCATACTTGGTGCTATGAAGTCAACTGCAAAGAACGCCATGCAGGTGGAATGTGTCGAGCCTCCACTTGCACTTCGTAGACAGTATCTTGCCGATAGGTTCCTCATAAGGGCTCTCTCCAACTCCAATCACCTGCTGATCCCACGCTTGCGGTCTCTTGCTTTAACGGTCACTGAAAACCCATATTGGATGCATAAGCCATTCCCTAACATCATAATAAGTTTTTCTAAATTAAATAATTTAAACCCTTTTATAATGTACAGCTCAGGAACAAACCCCATGTATGAATCAAAATTTGAAACTTTAATTTTCTCCCCTCATATCATTTTGGATCTGGGAATATACAAGGATGACCCAGGAGCGCAGAGTAAATTCAACAACCTCTTAAAAAAATGGCCAGGATACTTACCAGTGTTTACTGACGCTTCCAAAATAGATTCCGCAAATTGTGTTGGATCAGCAGTAGTGATTCCCAAATATAACATTGTCTTAATGTTCAAGTGCCCTCCACAGTCCTCGATATTTACAGGTGAAGCTGTTGCTATCTTAGAGGCTGTAGCATATGCTGACTCCCATAATATACAAAAAGTGATCATTTTCTCTGATAGCAGGAGTTGCCTTCAAGCTATTATGGGCAATCAGTTCAAAATGAAGACAAAGTACCCATTGATTCTGCAAATAAAGGCTTTGTTAAGAAAATGTGACACAAAGGGATTAAAAATTACTCTTGCATGGATACCCAGCCATTGTGGTATTGACGGTAATGAATCTGCAGACTCATGGGCAAAGAAAGCTATTGAGTTGGGATCACCAGGCTACAACAGTATATATAGTTCTGACCTTCTTAGCAATGCTCAAACTGATTTAGTCACCACATGGCAAAACCGTTGGAATTCTTCCAGACTGGTAGTAGGAAAACATTATGGGCGCATTCAACAGAAGATTACTCGTAAGCCATGGTTTTTCAGATTTCGTACTCAGCCAAAATGGGTTACCTCAACAATATGTCGGTTACGCCTAGGACCAGTTTGTACGCCTGTGTTCCTTGCTAAGATACATGTCCGGGATACTTCATTGTGCGAATGTGGGTTGGACGAAGGCACGGTAGATCACATTTTCTTTTCTTGTTCGAGATTCAATTACTCTTTGTATGACGTTTTACCTGTTACTATTCCGCGTCCTGTTAATTTCAATACACTTCTCGCTCTTATGGATCCTCCCTTAACGGCAATTCTAATTAAGTATATACACGTACATAACATAAAGCTGTAAACTTCAGTCTTAGTCATTGTTAAAAATATCATATATAATTTATATAATATATATTTCTATGTTTTTTCTTCCTCTATTTCATCCGCTATGTTGCTTGCTTTAACAAACTGTCATCCGCTTCCCGCTCTTTTTCACTAATGTTGGTACAGTGTCATATGTGTTATGTAATATGTTTTGTTTTTGTCTGTGTCGTCCATAACGTTGTTTTTTTTTCGTTTTAGGTTCCCAACCTATCCTTCCAAAAACATTATCAAAATTTCACCGAACACTCTCGTTAAAAAAAAAAAAAAAAAAAAAAGTCAAAAGTCTTCACCTCGACATTGGCAGAATTCACCCCGCTTAAATTAGCGAGGAGTAAAAGCCATGAAAAAAAAAAAAAAAAAAAAAAAAAAAAAAAAAAAACAAAACATTTGTTATGAACGTCACTGACAAACACATGACAACACTTACACAAATTGATTAGCGAAGAAGCGGGAAGCGGATGACAGAATGTTAGTAATGCCAACATGAGGGAAATGAAAGAAAAGAAAACCATATTATATGTATAATAGGAATAAATGAAGTAATAGAATATTATAGATGAGAGTGAGAATGAATTTACGTTATTTATAGTTTAATGTTATTTGTTTGTAAATATTTAATTAGGATAGAAGTTAAGGTCGAATCCATGTAACAAAGTAGCGAGCTAAAGCATATAGGTCGTGGTACACTTTCGGGCAATACATCATACAGTGAGTAGCTACACATTGAACAAGAAAAGAAGATGTGATCCAAGTTACCCTCCTCTTGCCCGCATTGGCATAATGAGTTCGCGCGGACACCAATCATAGCCAGAAATAACGGAGTGCATACTTTTCCCAATCGCAACCGGCAAATTGTGGATATAACCCATTTAGGAGAATTACGAAAACGATAGAACCACGGCTTCCGAGTGATACGAGGTTGCACACATCCATAGTGCTTGCCCGTCTGCAATTTCGAGATATCCCATTGCTCCTGCCATGTGGCAAACATGTCTGCGAGTGCGCCACTCAAAAGGTCAGTACTGTAAATTACCGATTTCACTGAACCAATGTCGATAGCTTGCCTTGCCCATGTATCAACCATCTCATTGCCATTAATGCCACAGTGGCTAGGAATCCAACTCAGAACTATGGTTAGACCCTTTGACTCACACCTGCGAAGTACGGTTTTGATTTCTAAAATCAAAGGGAACTTTATTTTCATTTTAAATTGGTTGCCAATAATAGCCTGCAGGCAACTTTTACTATCAGTAAAAATAATAGCTTTACTAATGTTGTGTGTCTCTGCATATTTGACAGCCTCAAGGATAGCAACTGCTTCGCCTGTAAAAATTGAAGATTGTGGAGGACATTTAAATGGGAGAGCTATATTGTATCGAGGAATCCACACTGCTGCTCCCACGCAACTGGTCGCATCCATCTTGGAAGCGTCAGTAAACATCGGTAAGTAATTTGACCATTTTTCTAAAAATTTATTGAATTTATTGTTTGCTCCTGGATCATTTTTGAAAATGCCTATATCTAATATTACTTTAGGAGTATATATAAGGGTTTCAAATGCTACTTCAAATATGGGATTAGTACCGGATTTATATAAATTGGGGTAGATATTAATTAATTTGGAAAAAGATATTACTGTTCTTGGGAAAACTTTAAAAGTCCAATATCTGTTTTCAGTGACCTCCAGCGCCAGCGGCCACAAGCGTGGAAGCATCAAGTGGCTATAGTATGAGCTGCTCTTGATTAAGAATCTGTCCGCAAGATACTGTCTGCGGAGAGCCAGTGGAGGGTCAACACTTTCTACCTGCATGCCATTCTTCGGAGAACACCTCATAGCGCCAAGTATAATCCTCAAGCATTTTGCCTGGATGAGGTCTAGTTTGTCAAGGCCATCCTTATTGCAAGGTTCCATTAAAAGTGACCCATAATCTATATGACTGCGTATGATGGCATTATATAGTAACTTCTGGCAATAAGGATGAGAACCCCACCACACCCCGGACAGTGCTCGTAGTATGTTGATATTTTTTTCACATTTACCTATTATGTATTTGTGGTGCAGAGTGCCAGACATTTTATGGTCCAAAATAACACCTAGAAACTTTACAGACTCCTTACTCGGAATTCTGACACCGTCATAGTATACATCAGTTGTTGGCATGTTCCTTCTGCGGCTAAATGTAACAGTACAACTCTTTGTCGGAGATAGAGTAAGCCCATGGTCACCGAGCCAATCCCCAAGGTAACCCAGAGCCGTGTTCAGACTAGCAGTTGCTTTATCCATTGACTTTGCCATCGTATATAAGACAAGATCATCAGCGTACTGCAAGATGTTACAGAAGGATAAGACAGATTGTTCTAAGTCATATGTGTATATGTTGTAAAGAAGGGGGCTGAGTACCGATCCTTGAGGGAGACCTCTCCACAAAGTCCGAGGAGGACAATAGGAGTTGCCTTGTCTAATTTTGATAGACCTGCCCATGAATAGCGAGGTGACAATGTGTACAATCTTCGCGGGAATGCTCAGTTGTAGCATTTTAGCCCTGAGCACCGGAAGAAGCACATTGTCATATGCAGCAGAGATGTCGAGGAAACATCCCAGCAGATATTCGTTTTTTGATAAAGTAAGTCTAATATCACTCGTTAAAATGTTTAGGCTATCCATAGTGCTACGCCCCTTTCGGAAACCGAACTGTGTGTCTGCTAAAATTCCATTGTTTTCCACAAACCATTCAAGCCTATTTTTAACCAAGTGTTCTAATATCTTTCCCATTGTTGCAGAAAGAGCGATTGGTCGATAGGAATTAGCCTCGTCTGGGTTTTTAGACGGCTTTAGGATAGGTATGACTACCTGGGACTTCCAATCTGCTGGAACCTCTCCTGTGTTAAAGGCATGGTTTATGATGCCAAGCAGATATTCCTGTCCGGGAGTATTTAGCTTAGACAGGAACCTTGTAACGAATTGGTAAGTCATTATTATGAAGCCATAAAACTAAAAAATTGCGCAATTATTAAAAACCTTTAATTGGGTATTAGTAGATTTGGTAGTAACTTTGAATATTGACTGGTATCCCCAAATGATGACAGTGATGACGTCATTCAAATGATTTTGATAGTGGTAATAAGTGCGAGAGGGACACCAGCCCCAACTTTAACCTCTCATGTGGACACACTTTTTGGCCTAACAACTCATTCTGGTTTAATTATAATTCTGTGTCTTTACTCTTTTGGTCCAAAAATGACAAGACGAATTGACAGGAAAACAAGAACCGTTTCGATATCAAATACGTACAACCTCGTACATCTATGTAATTTCATTAATTAAGATCAATAAAACCTCGAAAATACCAATATAAAAATATTGTAACAAATTAAGAAGCTGCTTTTTTTTGAAGTCGGTTGAAAATGGCCTATTGGTTTATTACTTTTCGTTAGTCAAAATTCAATGCAAATATATCTGATATCGGAACGCATCTCATTAAACTACAGCTGTCAATTTAAGGCTCCCCACAGACAGTCTTAAAAATTCATAATCTTAAAAAAAACTTGTATGCAATCTGACAGTTCAGATCTGTCAGTGTCTTGTCAGTGTCAGTTTGAACTGTCAGATTGCATACAAGTTTTTTTTAAGATTATGAATTTTTAAGACTGTCTGTGGGGAGCCTAATCCGACTATCCGAGCCGAGCTGTGTGCGTAGGTAGCCGAATGTACAAACGCTCACGAATCTCACGATAATATCTCTATCGAAACATTGAAACATTTATTTAAATAACACAGTGAGTTACATTTTAGTCTGGTCCCCACACTAGGCATAGCCTGTCCTGTGGTGGACGTAGGACATCGCATTTGCAAGTTAGCGCGACAGAGCCAGACTATATTTCTGAGGCATTTCGGTGGCGTTTCGCGTCGCAGAAATGTCATTCGGCTGCAGGGCCTGACCTCAGACCTGTCATTTTTCGTTTGGTGCGACTGGTGCGTGCTAATATTACTCTTTGGATGCGTGCTCGATGTTTACTCTTTTTCTTCCGAATTGATTACAAAAATATCAAAAGTTATGTTTAATTAAAGTGATATGTAACCAGACATCGTATTAGTTTAGCCATAATGGACGTGGTAAATTCGTGCCGTTGCTGCCTGAAGGGTCGTCCGTACAAGGACTTGGCGACACCGTATACACATCTCGGCAAAACGGAGACATATGTCGACATGCTGATTGACTGCTTCGATATACACGTAAATATATTAACCTCGTTTAGCTGTACGATAGTACTCTTTATTATACTGTGGCTGTAGTGTAGAAACATGTATTTTTTATGTGATAAAGTTCAAGTTCAACTAGGTAGGTATAGTTATAGTTGTTGTTGTATGTCCTAAGGCACCCCATAGGTGCATAGGGCCTCCACAAGATCCTTCCACGCCTTTCTATCTTGAGCCACTGCCTTGGCCTCGTTCCAGCTCAGTCCATATTCCCTCAGCTCGTTATAGTTATAGTACAAGCCCACAAACAGTAGTAGTCTAATATACTTAAGTAGATGCCTAGTAACAAAGTAATAGTGCATCAGATGGACATATAGTGGCGCAACCATACTACCTCCAAAATGGTCGTCAAAAATATTGGCAGTTGAAATAAATGTCAGTGTGCTTAGTAAAACGTCCCACTTTGTTGGTTACCATTAAGGCGAGATTTACTTGTATCTTTATATGAATAAACTGAAAAAGTGGCTTTATAGCAATCGACAAAGTGGGACGTTTTCCCTTGCACACTCACAAATCTGCTTTAATTCAATTTAACGTTTTAAATTAAATAAAACAAAATGTAATTGGGATTTGGGTTAAATTGTGGCGTAGGCGAGAGGCTGGCAACCTGTCACTGCAATGCCATAGTTTCGTTTTCTTTCAACCCCTTATTTTGCCAAGAGTGGCACTGAAGCTTTAGTAGTTTCATGTGCTCTGCCTACCCCTTTACGGGATACAGGCGTGATTGTATGTATGTATGTATGTAATTGGATAGTTTTATTATAATTCAACAAGTACTACAGTCAAGATCATAGGTTTAATGATGATATGACTATCGAAATTAAACAGTAATTTTATCAGTTGCTGATGTACTATATATGTTAGATTTTTACATTTAAATCAGCTTCATGTACCTATTAAATTCCATTTGCTAGCTCTGATAAGTGATCCTTCATGCTTTTTATTTCTCATGCATTCTCTTTAAATTTTTTAGTTAGACCTGGATGAAAACATCTCGCGAGGGATTTGCCTGATGTGCGTAAGCCGTCTGCGAGACGCGAGTGACTTCAAGCTGCAAGTCCAACACAGCCAGACTCAGCTGCACGGAGCAGTAATCGTTAAAGGTAAGTTTCTTACTTACTGCTTACTGCTAGCCTTTCTCCGCAGACGTTTAGTCTGGTTGCCTTTGGCATAGGCCTCTCCCATATTTCTCCATGTTTCTCTGTCTAGAGCTTGTCTTCTCCACAAGGCTCCGGACAAGGATGGCGGACAAAAAAAAAATGAGATGGGAAAAAAAATGAATTCAGAAAGGTAGCTGGAGCCTTGTGGAGAAGACAAGGTAAGTTTCTAGTGAACAATAAGTAATTTTTGATTTGGTCTCTTTCAAGTAGTCACACTACTATATATTAATTATAAACTGAAATAGATGTCATACACGAAAGAAAAAAAAGACAGGGCCCAAGCCGGGAAAGAAACCCAGGTCTTCAGCTTATGCGGCTAACATATTTATCACTAAACCACTTGTCCGTCTTTATAAGTAAATATTCTTTATTGCACCACAGTTCTATGCAAACCATCAACCTGGCGGTCTAAGTTAAGAGGAGACCTCAAGAAAGCCCACAGAACTACATTTAGATAGAAGAAACAAGTTCATCTATTTGTATAGGAACCGAGCATGTCAGATTCGGTAATCGGTACTAAAGTTGTTACTCGACTGTGATTTTAAATATGTCTCAAGCCCTTGAGTGTTCATAATTTTTGTGTTGTTGCAATTAAATATCACGTAACGAGGCATTTTTAATGTTTTTGTTGACTTCAAATTACAAAAATTGACGCCCGAAATCTGCAAGCGCTAGTAGAAGCGCTGGTAGCCTAGCGGTAAGTACGTGCGACTTTCGTTCCAGAGGTCGCGGGTTCGAACCCCGGCTCGCACCAATAAATCTTTCGGAGTTTATGTGCGAAATATCAGTTGATATTTGCCAGTCGCTTTTCGGTGAAGGAAAACATCGTGAGGAAACCGGACTAATTCCAATAAGGTCTAGTTTACCCTTCGGGTTGTAAGGTCAGATGGCAGTCGCTTTCGTAAAAACTAGTGCCTACACCAAATCTTGGGATTAGTTGTCAAAGCGGACCCCAGGCTCCCGTAGCAAATGCCGGTATAAACGCAAGGAGAATGATGACGCCCGAAAGCTGCAAGCTGCGATTAAAGAAGGACAACTCAGATGATTTTACTCAGTTCATGTGGCACTCTAAGTAGATTAGATACGTTTGCTTAATCTATGGTATTATAGGACATCTGTAAGAAAGCCCAAAATCCACAACCCAAGAATCTCTAGGCGCAAATATGTGAGACTTGATCCCAAATAACGGGAACAGGGACGGAAGGAGAAGAATAAGTGTACAATACTTGCTTAGTAGTAATTTTTTGTTTCAGTTGAAACCTCTATCAAGTCAGAGCCGCCTAGTCATGATATTAAAGAAGACTGGTCAGACACAGGTAAGTCCTTTTTCACATTATCCGATATCGAATGTCGGAAGGATTTCAATGGAAAAAATCCAAGATGGCGCCCGTAATGTATGGGATATCGGTCCTACATCCGATATCGGATCGGATAATGTGAAAACGCACTAAGAGTTCATGATTTGATACATTTTATTTTTAATGGATCCTCAATCACCTCTTGACAAAAATGTCTGTATGTATTCCAAATTCATTACACACGATATAATTCATAAATATATATATATATATATATATATATATATATATATATATATATATATATATATATATATACATACCTCTCACCGGGATTCGAACCCGCGACCGCAGCGTAGCAGGCAGGGTCACTACACGCTAGACCAGACGTCGTCGAATTGAAATTTAATCCTAATTAAATTAAATATACCTACTGTTCCACACTCCCACCTAGAAAAAATGAAGTAACAGGAAAAATTAATAGACCCGTTTAGTTGTATATACTCATCGATTCTCGAAGGAATCAAATTAAAAAAAAATCCTTCCCTTGGCTTACAACTACGGTATTCGGCAAATAATATCGTCCTATATTACAAGTACGGGTTTTCCTGTCTAAAAGATCCGTGACTATGTATAAAACAAATATCTGGGCACAAAATCTTAACTACCTAGAAAACATCTCTGAATTGCAAAGATATATTTTGTGCCCGTGCTGATGATGATTAGAATTCGTTTTTTGACAAATGATAAAATTGATATAACTACAAAAAGACGAACCGAGTCAAATCATAAAGGTTTGTTTTGTTACGTTTTGCTCAGGCATCCAAAATATATGTGCTCCAATTTTCCCTAATGTTGCCTTCTTTGTATCTAGACAATGATGGGCACCCCTACGCCATAGCCGGCTCCAGTGGAGAGAAAACATACGAAAGTGAAGATTGTAAAGAAGACTCCAAAAATAACTGTATAAGCTTGCACGACGTGCTGTTATCATCCGGACCTACATGTCATTCAACCCACCCCAGGAACCCAACCCAGGAAAAAAATAATAGCGAACCGTCTGGTTTTACAACTGACAGAAAAGAACAAAGTGTCAATGATTTTATGCAAAAGGCTAATTTAAAAGACCTCGCAGTAAAAACCCTTTCTAATTACAATTGTAAGCATTGTAGTTATAAAACTCCTTCTAAAAGTAAAATGCTCCGACATCAAAAGATGCACACAAAACCACTTCTTAGTTGTGATCGTTGCAGTTACAAATCCCCCTATAAATATAGAATACAAAGACATCAAATTACGCACGCGGTAAAAGAGGTAAAAACAAAAACGCTTCATAAAACGCTTCATAAATGTGATCAATGTAGCTACACTAGTGTGTATAAAAACTGCGTAGTCACACATCAAATGATACACATAAATGAAAAGCCTTTTATGTGCGATCATTGTGCTTTTCAGTGCCGTACAAAAAAACACTTGATACAGCATATGATGAAGCACACCGAAGAAAGGCCTTTCAAATGTAGCATGTGTACTTATAAATGTAAAGTGAAAACAGCGTTACATAGGCATGAGAAGACACACAGGGGTGAAAAACCTTATAAGTGCAGTCAATGTGATTACAAGTGTGTCACCTCAGCACAGTTGAAAAGACACGCAGGCACACATCCTGGAAACCACGAAGCGCATAAATGTCCTCATTGTGCCTACCACACCCATGATAAATCACATTTGAAACGCCATGTAAGGGTGCATACAAATGTGTGGCCGTATAAATGTGACTCGTGTGATTACCAGTGTCGAATAAAAGAAAACCTACGTTTTCACCAGATGAAACACACAGGGGAAAAGCCGCATAAATGTAGCTATTGTGACTTTAGGTGCATCCGGAAATCGGATTTACCGGCTCACCTGCGTACACACACTGGGGAAAAGCCTTACAAGTGTGATCACTGTAGCTACGAGTGTCGACAGAAACATGTTTTAGATGGACATATCAAATTGAAACATCCTGATGTTTAACAAGAAGTTTTACTAGTATGTGTAAGTGTTATGAGTGTCAAGTTACATTGAAACAAAGACTTAATTAATGTGTATAACTATACTACAGTGTTTGGAGTAATCGTAATCACTATTATGGTGTACCGCATAGTTATTTATATAATGAAATTATGGCATGTGATATTAAAACAAGGACTACTATTTCAAATATTTACAGCAATTTTTGTAAATTTATTTGGATTTGACTAAAATGGGGGGTGTTTCTTGCAAAATTTGTTTGTACTATCGAACCAACTGAATCATGACCCACTTGGCAGATAATTCGTTTTGAAGTTTTCAAACTTGTATAGTTTATCGCTTTCACTTAGGTCGTTTTAAGTACTAACTAAGTTTTGTCACTACACACAGAATAGAATAGAATCGTTTTATTTGTGTAAAAAAGGGTATACATTGATGTTACATTATATTATAACCAGCCTTAATTTACATACAGTGCCAGTGTCTAATAAAATGATAACAAGTTCGTCACCAAGGAAACCCTAGCTGGCCTAGCTTCAAACGAATTTTGATCTACTAACGTTTAGACGGTTTGGAAAAATGAACTTATGGTGGGCCATGATTTAGTTGGTTTGATAGTATTTTTTTTAGTTTGAATAAAGGTACGAAAAAAAAACATTGGTTTATACGAACAAGAAAACAAGAGTCCCAAATTGAGATAGCACCATTATAGTATGCCTCTGTTTTATGGTATATGAGATTTAGCTTGAAGTTGCGCAGAAACACGAATATCACAGAATCCTACAGTCTGGTAAAAAAGAGTAGAATATAATAATGGCGCCACCGTCTATGTAAACCGCTTTGCATGTGGCAACTATTTTGACATTTCTGTATGAAGTGATGCTATAAAAAAATAGTTCCATTACTACTCTTTATTGCCAAGGTCCTTGAGTTGTAGGTGTCCATAGGTGACGGGGACTATTACACGGGACTAGGCGGACCCTATGCTTGTTTGCCACCGACGTAGTATAAGAAAAAAGTTGTACACATTAATAGGGCAAACTATATTGGCGTCATCTCTTAAATACTAACATAACCCAACCCTTTTCAAACGTCTCAGTTTGTCAAATCATTGCATCACGCTCTGAAAAAGGAACTAAAGAAAACAACAAACTTTTTGCAATACTTTAATCAGGACATAAGACGGACCGGTGGCCTAGCGGTGAAGAGCGTGTGACTTTCTATCCGGAGGTCGCGAGTTCGAACCCCGGCACGTACCAATGAGTTATTCGGGACGGACCTTATGTGTGTAATGCTATTTTAAATTTACAAGTCCTTTCAGCAAAATGGCGCATAAACCTGAAACCATTAAATAACACAGTATGAAAATAGAAGAATTAGGTACATAGTAATTAGTGAATACATATAAGTTGGCAGCAAAAGTTTACTCGAGATGGAACTTTCTTTAGTAAGATATTTTAAAACGAACGTTTAGAAACGAATTAAGCACCTATTAAATTTTTGTCATTTTTTTTTAGTTTTCATAATAACACTGAACTGGAGTTCGACCAGGCCAAGATACTAAACCAACTTAACCTGAGCCTGTAAAAGTTTCACGGATTCCAAGTGATTAACCAATTAAGTTTTCTCACAAAATTACCGTTTTTAGCTTGTTAACTTAAAAACCGTGCAATTTTGACTTGGTACATGTATATACGTGCTCCAATTTCCCCTAATGTTGCCTTGTTTGTATCTAGACAATGACGGGCACCCCTACGAGAGCGCCATAGCCAGTTCCAGTGGAGAGAAAGCATGCGCAAGTGAAGAATGTAACGAAGACTCCAAAAATAACTGTATAAGCTTGCACGACGTGCTCTTATCATCTGGAACTACATGTCAGTCAACAGTGACCCAGGAAAAAAATAACAGTGAGCCGCCTGGTTTCACAGTCGAAAACAAAGAACAAACTGTCAAAAATTTTATGCGAAAGACAAATTTAAAAGACCTCACAGTAAAAACCCTTTATAATTGTAAACAATGCAGTTATAAAACTCCTTCTAAAAGTAAAATACTCCGACATCAAAAAACGCACACAAAACCCCTTCTTAGTTGTGATCATTGCAGTTACAAAACCCCCTATAAATATAGAATACGAAGACATCAAAACACGCACGCGGTAAAAGAGGTAAAAACAAAAAAGCTTCGTAAAACTCTTCATAAATGTGACCAATGCAGCTACACCAGTGTGTATAAAAGCTGCGTAGTCCAACATCAAATGATACATACAAATGAAAAGCCTTTTATGTGCGATCATTGTGCTTTTCAGTGCCGTACAAAAAAACACTTGATACAGCATATGATGAAGCACACCGAAGAAAGGCCTTTCAAATGTAGCATGTGTACTTATAAATGTAAAGTGAAAACAGCGTTACAGAGTCATGAGAAAACACACACGGGTGAAAAACCTTATAAGTGCAGTCAATGTGATTACAAGTGTATCACCTCAACGCACTTGAAAAGACACGCAGGCACACATCCTGGAAACCACCAAGCGCATAAATGTTCTCATTGTGACTACCACACCCATGATAAATCACAATTGAAACGCCACGTAAGGGTGCATACTAATGTGTGGCCGTATAAATGTGACTTGTGTGATTACCAGTGTCGAATGAGAGAGCACCTACGTTTTCACCAGATGAAACACACAGGGGAAAAGCCGCATAAATGTAGCTATTGTGACTTTAGGTGCATCCGGAAATCGGATTTACCGGCTCACCTGCGTACACACACTGGGGAAAAGCCTTACAAGTGTAAACACTGCACCTATGAGTGTCGACAGAAACATGTTTTCGAGGGACATATGAAATTTAAACATCCTGATGAATAACAAGTTTTCAAGTGTGTGTGGGTGTGTGTGTGTATACTGTGCATATTCAGTTAGAAGAATTTAAGGGAGTGCCGTTATGTGCCTCCCCTGGCTCTCCGTGTAGCTTTCAGGCGAGAGAACGACCCATATGTCACTTTTACCTCCCCTTTTAAACTCGTCTAGGGTATCACACCTAGGGAACCACTCCAATCGCATCCCCGCTTTTTTTCTTTGTAATCACCGTAGACTGGCGATTATTGATTTTAAGAAAATGGTAGATATTGTTTCTTAAGGGATTTTAATTTTACTTTAAATGTTACCAACATTTATAAGCTACGGTGAATAAGATTAGAGTTATATAAGCTTGAAACGAATTTTGCGCGAGGTGTAATTTGTTTGACGCCGAATATATGTGAACGTGTGTCAAACGGTGCACCCCGCCTGCGGTTATGTGCTTGTAGCTTGTTTATTTATTAGCCGACCGAAGAAATTTAAAAAGCAAGCAACAAATTATTTATCTAAGTGACCGTTTTCATTGCCTTTTTGAGTCAGAAAAGTCAAAAAAGGGAGTCAAAAATATGTTTTTTTTTGCATTATTGTTAAAACCGAAATAAATTACACATATGAAAGAAAAAGTGACCAAGGGCTCTCGTGCCTGTGGCTGGCTATTCTGGTTTTAATTTAAGTAAGGTTTAATTAAAGTTGAAATATTTTCAATAGATTATAATTTAACTTGTGTTAATTAGAATGCATTATTGTTGATAAAAAAAATAACTAACAAAACTATACTTTTCACATATTCAAATCTTAATCAGCATGTTGTACGCTTTCAAACGACCTCATTTTTCAAAATTGTATAAGGGTTTCTAGACAAATTGATAAAAAATTTAAACCCGGGACCGCGGTTTTTGTGACGTCATAGTTAACCCCCCACAGCCTGAGAAAGTGATGTCATAACGTACTCAGTAAGGTTACCGATCACAACGATACCACTTGTCAGCAGTATACTCTTCAAAGATTCAAAGATTTTTATTTGTTCAACATAGGTAAGTTACAAGATCTTCAGTCACATCAACTTAAAACAAGACGACTTTTTAGGGTTCCGTAGTCAACTAGGAACCCTTATAGTTTCGCCATGTCTGTCTGTCCGTCCGTCCGTCCGTCCGTCCGTCCGCGGATAATCTCAGTAACCGTTAGCACTAGAAAGCTGAAATTTGGTACCAATATGTATATCAATCACGCCAACAAAGTGCAAAAATAAAAAATGGAAAAAAATGTTTTATTAAGGTACCCCCCCTACATGTAAAGTGGGGGCTGATATTTTTTTTCATTCCAACCCCAACGTGTGATATATTGTTGGATAGGTATTTCAAAATGAATAAGGGTTTACTAAGATCGTTTTTTGATAATATTAATATTTTCGGAAATAATCGCTCCTAAAGGAAAAAAAAGTGCGTCCCCCCCCCTCTAACTTTTGAACCATAAGTTTAAAAAATATGAAAAAAATCACAAAAGTAGAACTTTATAAAGACTTTCTAGGAAAATTGTTTTGAACTTGATAGGTTTAGTAGTTTTTGAGAAATATACTGAAAACTACGGAACCCTACACTGAGCGTGGCCCGACACGCTCTTGGCCGGTTTTTTCAATTTGGCCGCCTTACTAATATTTAATCTATGTTAAGAGCAATCGTAGTCACGATTATAGTGTATCCCATAGTTTATATTTAAAGTGTTATATTAAAACAGGAACTGTATTGTTTGAATTATTTACAGCCAAATTTGGATTTCATAAAAATCGGGATTGTTTCTTACATTATTGTTTGTATTTTCAAGTTTGAATAAAGGTAAGAAGAAGAAATATTGGTTTTAATACAAACAAGTCACAAGTAAAGATAGCAATATCATAGCATGCCCGTCTTAAGTTATATGAGATTTGGCTTAAAAATGCGCAAAAACAAAAATATGACAGAATTCTACAGATTAATAGGGCGAACTACTGGCGCCATCTATTAAATACCCGTGGCTTGACGTGAAAATTTTCGTTGATAAAGCCGGAGGGGTTTTTGGGATCTGTTTTGTATGAACTTCTACAGAAACTGGAGAATTTTAGGGGACCCGTAGGGAATCGAGTTGTATCGACGCCCCGCCACTGTTAAATACTAACCTAACTAAGAATTCTTGAGTTTTGAATGATCCACGGTTATTTTCAGTAGACTTGCGTCGTTATATCGAGCGCTCGACAAAAATGAAAAAGGTAATCACTGATATCCCAGTCAATATAAGTCTAATAACCTAACTATTCCAACATCTTAGTTTGTCAAATCATTGCATAACACCCTGAAATAACCTAACCACAAAATTAAAATTTTGAAAAAAACCCCGACCGCGACACAGTGGACCAATTTTCATGAAACATGACTAAGAACACTCCCGACTAACAACTTTCAAACAAAAAAAAACTAAATCTAAATCGGTTCATCCGTTCGGGAGCTACGATGCCACACAGACAGACAGACACGTATAACACTCCATCGTTTTTTGCGTCGGGGGTTAAAAAGGAACTAAAGAAAACAACAAACTTTTTGCAATAATTTAATCAGGACAAGTAATACGTAACTCTCCATAATACATAAATAATTTTAACAAGTCGATTGAATACACCATCATCTTATTGATTATTTTACATCCCTTATTTTAGTTCCAAATTGATCTCTACGGACTTACACCTAGAGAGGGATATACAGGGACCAGCCTGTTACAACTACAACATAGATGGCGCTAGACACAAGCGCCCCTAGCGGTGACTAGCGGAACTATATTACAGGAATCGCTGGGAAAGTTAGAAAGTTTAGATTTTTTTCTTTATATCACCTATTTGATTCAAGTAAATGAAAGCCTCTGCGCCTAATAAAATGTTTAGATCTCATTTGTAGTTACAAAACACGCCGCCAGAGGAGCTAGTGTCGATTCGCCTTTAGTCCAACTACAAGGTAACTACGACAATAAAATGCGAGCTGTACATTGCTGGAAAGAACATTTATAGCATTCCAAACTGATCAGTTATCTGCAACAGACATCGAAATATCATATACAAAAAACAGTTTGACGGTTCTAACATATAGATGGCACTATAATAAATGTTACCAGCGCCATCTAGTCTTTCCAAGCAACAACTAAATCACATTTTTTAAGTTGTACACGTTAAAGAAACGCGTAAAAGGACCTTTGCTTTGTTAAAATTAGTTTTGTGGTTTAAAAGTCCTTTCAGCGAAATGGCACATAAATCTGAAACCATTATGTCCCTTAAATAACACAATATAAAAATAGAAGAATTAGGTACATAGTAATTAGAGCATACATTTAATATGGCAGCAAAAGTTACATCCAATAATTACAAATACATCAAGACAGTTTACTCGAGATGCAACTTTTTTTAGTAAGATATTTTAAAACTAGGTTAGAGTAGATTGCTTTGGTCGAATAAAGCTCGAGGCTTTAGAGTAAGTGTTGCGAGTAGACGTTTAGAAACGAATTATTCAATTTTGCAACATTACAATTTTTTTTCAGAAAAAATCAGTCTGATTTTTTTCGCATAAAAATCATATATTGTCTATGGCAACCTGTTTGTGTGCAAGAAATTTTATTTTGTTACTTTGATTATAAAGACGTGTTTTGTGCGCTCCAGGGGTTGAGACACTTGAGGCATTTCTAACTCACTCAATTCAGTTGGAGGTATGACTTTTGTGCTATTTTCAGTTACTTTAAATTGGTCACGCAGCATACTTACTGAGTAAGTGAGTACTGACATTTATCTTTACTGATATCACGCAGTATACTGACAATTATTTAGTATACATACATAATGATTTACCCCCTAATTCATAAACGTTCACTAAAATTAACAAGCCGATAAAAACCGTTTGGCCCTTTCTATCATAATAATAATAATAATGTCCTATAGTATTAATATTATAGGACATTCTTACACAGATTAACTGAGTCCCACGGTAACCTCAAGAATTGTATTGCAGGTACTCAGACAACGATATATATAATATACAAATACTTATATACATAGAAAACATCCATGACTCAGGAACAAATATCTGTGCTCATCACACAAATAAATGCCCTTACCGGGATTCGAACCCGGGATCGCGGCGTAGCAGGCAGGGTCACTACGCGCTAGGCCATACCGGTCGTCGAATCGAATCGTTGAATTGGTGGTCGAATTTATTATTATATCGGAAAGGTACGAACGAACTTTATCGGTTTGATAGCTTTAGTGAACGTTTATGAATAAGGGGGTCAAAGTTTACTGTTTCAAATAAATTACATATCTAAATTGTCCTTGCAAAATTGATAATTTGTTTCTAGAATAACAACCAAAAACGAGTTAATTTGTGCATAAGGTATCTATTGTGCACGTTATAATAACTTAGCCTAAGGCGATTTCACGTTATACTCCGTACTTTAGGTAGTCAAAAACCTGTAAACAAATAATTTGTAGATTTTCGGGTAGTTACATTTCTTGGTTAACCAACCAAATACAAAACTTGGCAGATCTGTCACTGAGCGACCTGTTTGTAACCTCATTTGGTCGTGTAATATTTCCATTTACCCTAAACTGATTTAAGGACCTTTTTGAGGGTAGATTTTGTTTACATTCTTTTAAATACCTAAAAATACGTATTATAGATGCGGACCCGTACGATCCGACGAGCAAGTGAAACATTGCTATACAGGGTGTCCCACAAATGACACAGATACACTAGATTATGACTAAGATAAGAGGTACTAAGCCAGCTTAACAGGACCCCCAGTAAAGTTTGCATCGGTGTTAACAAGCTGATAACAGTCAAATTGTGTGAGGAAAATTGTTATTGGAAACAGAGCAACTTTTACAGGCTCATGTTAAGTTGGTTTGGTATCTTGGCCAGCGGGTGGAGCACATTAGTTGGATAAACTGAACGGCATCGGTGCGTCTCTATACTTACGAATAGTGCGAAAAGGACGGCCTGAGGTTATATCGTTTATTATGCGGCCGTGCTTGCCTGCCTGGTCGACCTCTAGCGTTATGACATATATGGGACATCCTGTATATGCAATGTCGCTTACACACGGGCCAGATAGAGTCAGCAACAGTGTGATCGCGTAACTAACTACTAGAGTGGCAGTTACAGTTTGTAGTGGAGTAAAATTGGCGTATCCCCTGTTTAGGGGGTGCGAGGGCAAAACCAGTGAGGAAATGGACTGCATGGAATCTTATTTATAAAAGTTTCTATGACAAAATTGGCTATTGCTGTATAACTCGGGTTTCATGACTGCCGGCTTCCATTTTTATCACTTATCCATTTTGGATAAAACATCTGTCACTCTCAAACGGACATACATGCCAAAGCGAGACGGATACTTTATCCACATAGATAAGTGATAAAATTGGAAGCATGATACGTCGGCTGGTTAACGAATGTACTTAATAAGTTCTGTAATATTTGTACTTTCTTCTTTTTATTTTTAACCGACTTCTTTACTGCAAATAAAGAAGGAGGTTATACATTCGGGTTCATTTTATGTATGTTATCTGATTACTCCGAGACCCGTGATCCGATTTCAATAATACTTTTTGATTGCAAGTTTATTAATCGTGCATTTTCTAGTCCATAAAGACATATCGATTTTTACTTAGATTATAAAGAGACTAGCTTTTAAAATAATAAAATTAAATTAATAGAATTAAAACAGTTTGTGTCATTGTAAGAATTTAAGTGGTTTTCTTTCTAAAGATTGAATTACCTCATTACCCCACTGGTCCTGCCGATAACATTACATAACTATTGTGTCCTCTAAATAAGTATCATTTATAATATATCTGTTCTATTTATTTAGAATATGCAACGCCAAGGGGTCTACTCTTTATCACTGTCACATACTGCTTTGTGAGGTAAAATTGTATTAAAAATTGTCTTTTTTCTCTTCAAAACAGTATAAAAAGCGACAGATATGGTCGACCCCCATAATGTAAAAAGAAAAATGGTTACCTTAACATATAGTATATTTAGGGCGATGTACCAGCATCGGTTAGCTTTACATTTATTGGTTATATTCCACGATTTGATAGACCATGGAAACAATACACTAAGGATAAGTACTTTGTGTAGATAATTTATTATATTAATTGTGAAGGCGATAAATGAAGAATTTCGGTGATAGATAACTTTGTACTTGTACAGTCAGCTGCAAAGAAAAGTAGACCCCCTTGTATACAAATTTGTATGGGGGGGGGTCTACTTTTCTCTGCAGCTGACTGTACATACATGATAAAATCGAACGAACTAATTTAGAACTCGCTATATTTTAGCGCTGCAGTACAGGGTACGTAATAGCCGAATGGCACAAACGCTCACGAAACGATCGTAGATATCTATCTCTATCGCACTTGTGTAACGTCGCCGTCAATAGAATTTGTGAACATTGTAAAAAACCTTGTAGTCAACATGTCTTTAATTTCCATTCTAACTCATCAGATACTGGTTAAATCTATGTGTTATTTAATCAATTCATATCACATTATAATCCTCAACCTTTAAAGTAATAAAATTGTGCTAGAATATTAATATTTTATAGAATGGTTTGTTTACATTGTTGACAATTTCTATTGACGTTGATTTTATTGGCGCGACAGAGCCAGACTACCTTTCGTGGCGTTTCGTTTTCGTTTCACGTGGTAGAAATGCCGTGTGAAGCACGATACTCGTTTTTGGCAGAATTGTGCTGTAGCCATAGACTAAAAAGTTAAGTGAGGGGAATGCCATTCGGCTACGGCACCTGCTCATTTGAATTGCGCTCCTAAGCAGTTCACTTTATATTTCAGCCCTGTACATATCTATCGCCGACATTTTTCATCTTCATTATGACGAGAATATTTGGTGTAAGCTTAAATTAAAACATACGAGTACAAAGAAAACATTAGTTTTATAAATTTGTGTGTAGATTAATATCTTTTGACTTCCAATCCACTTACTCGAATGTAGGGTAACGAGTGAACCAAGACCTTAAAAATATATAAAGTGACATTAAAAATAGGTCAGTTTTTCTGTATTATAAATATAAGTAGGTACATATACTACCATTTTTACTCATTACTAAATTATCTTAGTAAGCCGTAGCAAAAATGTACTTGGTGTTGCGTCACTGAGAGCTTGAACTTGAATTACAGTAACAAATAATAGATGGCGCTATTTGGTTCCCACTTTCACTGACCAATTTTAATATTAATAGCTTCTTGATAAAAAAAATGGACAATAACAATAAAAATAACATAACTAGTGGACTGGTTGAGAGTGGACTAGAGCGAGATGAGACAGTTGTTAAAATTGACTTACAACATACATACATTATATTCCTCTTTATCTTGATAGAATAGATACATTTAAACACAGACTATAATATTTGAAAACGAGTTATCGTTCAATGAAGGCGCGAAATTTCAATTTTCTTCGCGTCTACATGTTCATAATTTGCCGCGTATTTCAAAATGACATTCGCCAGAGTATGAGTAAATGTTTAAAAACCACTATGTGAAATATTTGATATTGTGGTAAAATTACATTAGTATTTCTTATGGAGATTACAAATAGTTTTGCACTTTAAATGTATCAATGCTACCAACTTAGAGGTCCTAAATTCGTCCAAAGAAGGACTGACGAGAAATTGCAATGATACCAATAATATAAGTTACACAAATATGTTTGTACTTTTTACTTCTGTGTTGTGTATCCTCAAATGTTGTTATGCAAAAATGCATAATTACGAAAAAAGTGGCGCCCTATCTATATTTTACTTTTAGTTGCGGCATTGTAAGACTGGGTAGTATTTTTACCCCGCTTTTGTGTTATCGCTTGTGTCACTCTATCAAGAAAGTTTGTTAGTAGAAAAAGGCGTAAAATGACTACAATTTCATATACGATGATAACCTGTCTCGCCTAATTTTGTTTAATTTGACGCTTTTTTACTGACGGAGAGGGCTTGACTAAGTATAACTTATAATTATGGTATCATTGTAAGCCCGGTTTGGACATTAAATCACTTATCCTAAATTCACCACAAAATTACATCTAAACATCAACATTACTGATAGAGAATTCACTAAAATACAATTATTTTTATGTAATTAATAAGCGTAATAGATCAAAACATTTAAGTTTTTTTTTTATTTCCATACGATTCCGAGTAAAACATACTGGCAACATTACACAGATGTTTTATACCATAGACAAAACGTCCATCTCATTCTGACACGCATAGAATGTAGGTAATGCGAAAGAGATGAATGTATCCTTTGGTTATGGCTCACTGTATACGCGACGGAATTCCGGACTGAATCTACTAGTCACGTTTAGGCACGCCAAAGACAGTCTGTAAAATTCATAATCTTAAAAAAGATTTGTATGCAATCTGACACTGACAGATCTGTCAGTTTGAACTTCAGTTCAGTTCAGTTCAAACTGACAGATCTGTCAGTGTCAGGTTGCATACAAATCTTTTTTAAGATTATGAATTTTTCAGACTGTCTGTGGCGTGCCTTAATCTGACAAGTTTGAGTGTTAGGCTCCCCACAGACAGTCTTAAAAATTCATAATCTTAAAAAAAACTTGTATGCAATCTGACAGTTCAGATCTGTCAGTGTCTTGTCAGTGTCAGTTTGAACTGTCAGATTGCATACAAGTTTTTTTTAAGATTATGAATTTTTAAGACTGTCTGTGGGGAGCCTTAGGCCGGCAACAGACAGTCTTAAATTTCATAATCTTAAAAAGTCATAATCTTATAAATTCAGATCGAGTACCTTGCCACACACATTCTTAAAATTCAGATTGTTCGCAATCTGTCAGATCAATCTGAAAAAATTCATAATCTTAAAAAATAAGACTGTGTGTGAAATAAGACATTTTTTAAGATTATGAAATTTAAGACTGACTGTTGCCGGCCTTAGTTCTTAAAATTCAGTATTTTCTGACAGAACTTTATAACCACAGACAATTTCTCCGGAAAGACAGTCTCGTATATGGTGAGTCATGAACGTGTCCTATTCGTATACATTTTGAACATTGTCAAAAATGTCAAAATATTATTTGAGCCCAACTCTTGTCTTTATTATTAGTTTGTTTTAAATATATGCAAATTCATCAATTCTTAGGCTTAAATAAAGAAACAATCTATGTACCTATGTTACATTACATGAAATATTGGTTCTTTATTTATCCATTGGTCAGTAGTACCTATACTCCCATACGAAATTATTACACCATACTTTTAGGTTTCTAAGGTAACATTTCCAAATAAGTTAGAAAGTATTTTGATGTTACAAATGTACACTGAAGGACTTACTCTACACCCATTCTTTTTTTTTATAGGTAATCTGTAATATTTCAATATAGACACCAAAATTTCCGATGGATCTCGCTATTTAGACATTTTTGAAACTGGGCGCTGATTAACTTTCATATTTAATTATAAATTGGAAAATTACTGATATTTTCATCATTTATACATAATTATGTGGGTATCTTTAATTAGACATCCACCATCGATCAATATAGAAATGCGTTTTGCATTTTCAGCACTAACGAAAAAAAAAAACTAAAATCGAAAGATAAACATTACCCATTTTTCAGACGGTAGATTTTTAATCAGTGTCTGAATCGGTTACTATAGCGGCCGCATTGAATTATTAAGCCTGGCGTCGACTTAGGCGGAATTGAGCCGCGTCGAATCGAAATGACTCGTCTAATCGCATTCAAACGTATGAGGATACATTTGAATGCGATTAGACGAGTCATTAATGGACGCAGTTTTAGAAATGCAGAAGGCGAATTAATGAGACTCGACTCGGCAAGCGTAGTTGACGCCAGGCTTTATCCTCGGCATACCCATGATTTTGAAATGTATTTGTACATACGATGTTTAGAATCGCACAATATTAGTGTAGAGCCAAGTCCTAAAGCAATGGCTGAAGGAGACATGGAACCCGATGCATCGGCCATATCAGCAGGTCTCCGCGCCCCGGACGTCGAACGTCCGGCCCTCGAGCGCCGGGTCGCCGTACGGTCGGTCGTCGTACTCCGCGTCTCGGCCCTGTAAGTGTAAAGTCGCTTAATATTTTTGCGGATGGTGAACACGTGTTTCAGTGTGTTACCATTTGTCCACGACGGGCGCGGGTGAGATTTAGGGCATCAATTTCCATCAGTCTCCCCCTATTCATAAATTCAGAACTATTACTTAACCCAGATAACCCTAAATGCAAAAAATCTTATCCCCGGATTTTTCGTTATATTTTGGTATATTGTCACTCACCCACTAGAAAAAAAAAAGAATCGGTGTTAACACCAGGTAGGGTTAAGTGGGTTAAGAATAGGTTAACATCTTGACATAACAAGAGTGCAATGTCGAACGGTTCCGAATCTTAAGTTTCAGACTGATTGGGATGCATTTATAACAGACGTCAGGAATTTTTTTGCTGAATCTACAGCTGGGGCACCGATGTCAAACGGTTATTGCAAATCAGGAATGTCATGAAATTAAAATATGTATCTGGTAACCTTATATATTACCTTCTCAAAAACAAGTTTAGATACCTGAGTGACTGAGTCCACAGGCGGCCCGCACAGCTTGACGCAAAGGATATCCTTGTAGTTCTCCAGCGCCAGCGCTAGCACGGAGCCTCCCAGCAGCACCTCGCACGATGTGATACGCTCCGGCGGTGTGTACACTGCTATTAGCTTTCCTGTGGTGGTAAAAGTCTGGTTAGAACATGAATATTTTGAATCAGCTTAAAATGAAATAAAGGCGCGTACCTACGTTCACAGTCTAAGCTCGTGTAGGTGAACACGTACCATGCTTGTATGAGTGAGAAATGACAGGTTGACTGGCCGCGTTTCTGACAGGCGGTAACTGTGAGGTTACCGAGAGCGGGTGAGCGGCACTTTCAGTGGGGAGCGGCCATACTGTACGATAGTTCTCTTTATTACACTGTGCTGCTGTAGAAGTCACATAAAAGCAAAGATAATCAGAATTTCTGATCAGTATGTCTTAGGTAGGTTACTTTTGGAGGCGGCATGAAGCATGACGTGAAATCGAAAGGCCTGGCCATCATAATGGTTTGTTAGCCTATAATTCATCATCATCATTTCAGCCATTAATCGCCCACTGCTGAGTGCGTCCGCGCATCGCGCCATCCTGGGCTAATCTCATCCAGAAGTGCCCCGTAGTTTTTCGAATGTCGTCCACCCAACGAGCAAACGGATGCCAGGCGCTTCTTAGATCCGATAGCGGCTACCATTCGGTCAACATTTTGGTCCACCTGTCATCACTCTGCCTGGCAACATGCCTCGCCCAATTCCATTTGAGTTTGGAAATGACGTCACCCACGTCCCGCACCTTGGTGCACCGCCTATAATTACCTGTATGCAAGTCCCAGAGACGCACAGACAGGTCCCGGCACTGATCGTCCGCGGACAACAACACGCCGCCGGCCCGGGCGAGGCGGAGACGCGCCGGCGCCGCGCCGTGACCGCGCAGTGTTAGGCGGCAGTTCCCTGTAACACCATTCATTGTTTTGTGATTGCGTTTGACAATCAAGTAACCGGAAAACATTTGACAACATAAGACGCCTTTGGACGCCTGCTGACAAAGAGTGTGGTTCCTTTATATGAAGGCATTTCAGATCAAAAGCGTATGGGGAACAGTAAACGTACCCAACCAACACGCCTTGCGTAATATCTGTCTTAAAATGCAAATACCGTTTGTCTTCATCAGTAACACTATTCGCTTGGCCATTCTTACAGAAGATAAACTTTGAAAATGTTCGATAAAGTCCGCTGTACCGTGTCAGAAAGTATCTGAACCTACCTGTGACTAGATCCTAGACTAGTATCCTAATATCAGCCAACCGTGTCACTACGCAGCCGTCAACAGAACTGATGGCCAGGGCTAAAGTGTCACAGCCAAGTTTCCATTTCTTGAAGAGCCCGGAGATCAGACCAGTATCATAGTGAAGAGTCTGGGGCTACACCTACCTGTAACTAGATCCCAGATCAGTATCCTAGTATCAGCCAACCATGACACTACGCAGCCGTCAACAGAACTAATGGCCAGGGCTAAAGTGTCACAGCCAAGTTTCCATTTCTTGAAGAGCCTGGAGATCAGACCAGTATCATAGTGAAGAGTCTGGCTACACCTACCTGTAACTAGATCCCAGACCAGTATCCTGGTATCAGCCAACCCTGACACTACGCCGTCAACAGAATTGATGGCCAGGGCTAGAGTGTCACAGCCAAGTTTCCATTTCTTGAAGAGCCTGGAGATCAGACCAGTATCATAGTGAAGAGTCTGGCTACACCTACCTGTGACCAAGTCCCAGACGAGTATCCTAGTATCAGCCAACCCGGACACTACACAGCCGTCAATAGAACTGATGGCCAGGGCTAAAGTGTCACAGCCAAGTTTCCATTTCTTGAAGAGCCTGGAGATCAGACCAGTATCATAGTGAAGAGTCTGGCTACATCTACCTGTGACCAAGTCCCAGACGAGTATCCTAGTATCAGCCAACCCTGACACTACGCAGCCGTCCACAGAACTGATGGCCAGGGCTACAGTGTCACATCCAGGCTTCCACTTCTTGAAGAGCGTGCCCGACTGCAGATCGTAGACTACGATGAAGTTGGGGCTCGGCTCGTCTAGCTCTCGGGAGACTACGCAGACGTATGACCCTGGAATTCAAGATTTTGGTTAGATTTTGTTCTGAAAGAAGAGCTATGTCCCGGATTTTTAAGAACCTCTTTTTGACACATTTCTATTGAAATTTGAAGAGATGTGGCTAAGACGAATCGTTTGCAAAATCTAGCGATTATTTACGAATTGTTTGAATCGATTGTACTCGTATGATGGGATGTAATGGAAAATATAATTGAAATTGTAAACTAGAAATTAACAAAGCACTGATTGCTAAAATCTTGTCACTGAAATAAGCCGCGAAATTCAAATTTTCTTTGGTAGGTACGATAAACGATTTGTTCGTTAGTATTAGTAATAAACCTGTTTTCATCTTATTTAATTTTATTGTAATTTTTACTTCTTTAAAGTATCGTATATTATAATAAAATATTCGATTTCTATCAACTGACGGAAATGTCATTTGAATCGAAGTGATTGACTCTGCTAGGTACCGCACTAGTTTAAAAATAAAAATGATCGATAAATGACATGATAAGTAAATGCTGTGTGATAAATTAATATCGTAAAATACTCACCAACGAAGATCCGCAAAAATGTAACATGTGCTAGATTATGTTTAAAGTAAGCGAAATATTGTTTTTAAGTACTTGATTTTTACAGGATATTATCCAGGATTTATTTAAAATTTCATTAGGTTGCGCGAGTTTACGTTTTGTGGACACTGTCATGTGTCAAAAAGTGGTTCTTACAAATCCGGGACAATAGTTAAATCTGGAAGTTTGAGGAAAGGCAAACCAAGATAACCTTTACTATTTTTATAAAGAACATCGGGATATTTAACTTTTCTATTACTAAGAACTAGTTCAATCTGGAAGTTTGTAAAAGGAAAGGCCAACCATGATGACGTTTACTAAAAATTACATCGAGATTAACTTTAGAGATTAAGTATTTAACTTTTTTAAGCAGAAACATCTACAATCGATACCTAGGCTAGGCTAGGTTACTAGGCTTACAATAAATTTAAAAGTGGAATATTATTGCCTCGGGGGAGGAGTCTCACACAGAGCAGTTATTTCTTGCAGCAGCAATGTATAGGTTTATTCTAAGATTTTTAAGCCTAACGGTCGGAATGGTGGGATATATTTACGAGTAGGTGACTTTAGGTTTGCAAGTCGTATCCCTTCCTACTTAACAGGATACCAGCTAGTGTTAGAACTGCAGAAGTAGTGCATAACCCTAGAACATCGTATTTTTTCCGAAAAGTTTGCATTTGTCACTCTAGTCAACCTCAGAGTCCTATAGAAACTGGCAGTAGTAGTAGACTTGTTGCTAGGCAGAGTGATGGCAGGTGGACTGAAATGTTAACGGAGTGGTGGCCGCTTACAAATGTAAGGAATGCCTTGCATCCGTTGGCTCGTTGGGTCGATGACATCCGGAAAATAGCGGGTCACAACTGGATGAGACTAGCCCAGGACCGGGAAAAGTGGCGTACTAGAAGAGAGGCCTATGCTCAGCATTGGGCGATAAAGGGCTGATATATGATGAATATAAAGGCAGTGAACTACAGGAGGGTAAAAAGTTCCTCACTTACCCTCATATGTGATAGCAGCCTTGGACGTGACGAAGTCGTGGTGCGGTATACGTAGGTCGTAGAGAAGCTTCCGTGACGTCAGCGACCATACGAGGAGCGGGAACGGCTTTTGTGTCTCATCTCCGCATACCAGCACCCTGTGTGACAGAATGAGATAGACGATAGAGTCTCTTATGGTTTAGAAGCGGCCGATGTGTGGGAATCTGCAGCAGGTACCATATAACCCTTAATAAGGCAGAATAAACAAGGAAGAATGTCAAAATGATTCCAAATAAAGTCAAATAAATCATAGTGGTAGGAAAATAGGCCATACCAGGGTATGCCTTATTTCATAGACCTAGATCTGTGTTATAGACCTAGACATACATAAGTGGCTGAATCAGGATGGAATGGGCCTTATTGCACTTGATGTATAAGGGCCCCACTGTAATGGAAAGCCATACATTTTTGCAAGCTGGGCACACGTTCAAAGCAATCTAATCACATAGTTTCTTCTAGGTTTTAAAGCTTAAGTAAACGGGTTTATTTTTTTTATCCCCACCGTGTTTTGTTTTTGTCATGCTTCACTTTAAAAAGTAACTGATTTATGCCACCGTGACCATAAGAAAATCGTGTGCCGGTGTTCTTTCGTTTAGTGATTACTGTGATTAGTGAAATGTTGACTTAGCTAAACTTTACCTTCCATCGCCAGACACAAGCAGCGAGTTCAAGAATCTGTCCTCTCCAGCCTTGAAGGTGATGACACAGTCGGTCGCATTTTAATGTATTGGGATGGTATATTTTTTATATTTAATCTATGGCTTTACTTGTGTCACTATCTATGGTCACGATGACTTACAAATTATTGTAAGACGCTATACTCTGTCAAACAAGTCTGTCAGTAAATAAGAACAAAGAAAACTATATGCATCCTTTACTTTAGGGTGCTAGAGAAAAGGATACCTTTAGTTTTCTTTATTCTTATTTACTGACAGACTTGTTTGACAGAGTATAGTAATACTTAATTGTGTAAATCTTACCTTCCATAATTTTAGAAATGAGCGGGACTTAATCGCGTAAACATATTTATATTTGCAACTAGGGAACAAATCAAATTATTTTATTGATTTTTTTTTGATTTGTTCTTTTTTTTCAAGTAGTCACACTACTACACGCCCGCGCGCGTGCGTGTGGTCTAGTGGTAAAGACGTTAGCCGCGTAAGCTGAAGACCCTGGTTCGATTCCCGGCTCGGCCATCGTTTTTTCTTTCGTGTATGATATCTATTTCAATTTATAACGTTTATATTTGACCCGACGTTTCGAACATAGCGTTATGTTCGTGGTCACGGGTAGACTGGCGAGCAATTGCATCAAAATCTTCTAGCCACGTGAGCACTTGTTCTTGATTATTGAATTTGGGCTAGGGTTGTCACCTGTCTTACCTTCCATCGCCAGAAACAAGCAGCGAGTTCAGGAATCTGTCCTCCCCAGCCTTGAAGGTGGTGACACAGTCTCCCGTCTCGATGTTCATCAGGTTCACGTACATCCTGTTCCGCGACAAGGCGACCAGGTGCTTGGGGTCGTGGAGACCGTAGTATGGCATCTTCTGGTTCATCACGCCTTTTAGGGACACCACGAATTTGCCCTGGTGAGGTAAAAAAAGAATTAGGCCCATAGTCCACTATCATAATTACGTTTATCATAGAAATATGATCATAGGCAACATGCCGTCCTTTTTCTTCACGTTGGAGAAAAAGGGAGGCATACAGACCTATGATCATATATCTATGATAAACAGATCTTTTTTTATACTACGTCGGTGGCAAACAAGCATAAGGTCCGCCTGATGGAAAGCGGTCACCGTAACCTATGGACGCCTGCAACTCAGAGTGTCACATGCGCGTTGCCACCCCATTCGGCTCTCATACTTTGCTCAGAGTGGACGTGTGTTTGATTCTCTGATTTTATTATTTTTAAAATTTTTAAATCATTTAAAGCAATTTTTGTACTCAAAGTGAAGTTGTGCTCGAGTATCGGTGCCTCCTTGTTTATCTTACGCTGATGTCCATTGGACCCGTCGGCCATATTGCTTTGTGTCGGACTTCTCCCTCGTGCACCTTACTCCGGCCGCAGGGATCGAACCCGAGATCGCCGCGTAGCAGCCGCGTGCCCTACCGCTGAGCCACGATCCGCTGTTTAAGTAGGCTCGAATTTGCGACACGTACGACTGCTAAGCGTGTGCGGTTGAAGACAGTGTAATTTGAACTCTATCTACATCACCGTAAGAGTCAATTTTGTATAATGTCCTTATTATGTACAAATTGCAACGAAATTGTGGACCAGTCTACACTAATAAAATGTACAGTCTGCGGAAATCCCTATCATCATCATTGCCTGAATATACCACTGGCCCAATTCAATGAAAAGTTGCATATATTGGAAAAAACATGGATATGTTCGTTCTGCACGTCTGTTAACACCCGCCGTAGGAGAAACGACTTCACCCCTGCTGTTGCGACATCTTTAATACATTTGGACGATTCGGCTATGTCATGTGATGGCATGAATGACTCCAGGCTGCCCGAGGGTGACCGGACGGCGTATACGAGTGTAAATGAGACCGGCGACAACATCTTGACGACACCTCCTAACTTTTATCAAGGACCCGCTCGCGTAGGCCAGCCACACACCCAGCAGAGTGAGGTATTGGACAACATACTAGCGAAAATTACCGCCCTGCAGGTACAGTTCTCGGCCATTCAAGTCATTCAATCAGATATGAGTCAAGTCAAGACTGATTTGGCTGAAATGAGAAACAGCCTGAATAAGAAGGTGGAGGAGATGGTTGTTAGGGTCGACTCCATTGAGTCCCGCGTTGATGCCCTGGAGTCATGTAGAGTTGAATTAACTGAGGTCAAAAACATGGTCAATCATATTATGTCAGAACAAAGAAGCAACGACCAGTGGGTGCGCAGATCTAACATTCAAATAAACGGGGTGCCTGAGACAAGAGGTGAAAATCTGCAGGTCATTTTAAAATCTTTAGCTGATCTCTCCGGATATCCCTTGAACACTAGCACCGATATTGATTTTGTGACAAGAGTAGCAGTTAAAAATGACAAGGATAATAGCAAACCTAAACCTATTATAGTGAAGTTTCTGGCCCGGTACAAAAAAGATGATTTTTTGTCAAGCATTCGTAAATTAAAAAATCTGAAAGTGTCTGATTTGGGATTTTCTAATAATGAAAATCGTATATTTATCAATGACCACCTTTCAGGCTTCAATAAATACCTACTTAAGCAAGCACAAATAAAAAAAACACAAAAAAATTATAAATATTGCTGGGTTAGAAACTGCACTGTAATGGTACGAAAGTCGGATTCGTCGCCTATTTTATACATCACCTCCGAGGCGGCTTTAAACAAAATCACATAAGCAAAAACCTACACTTGTTATTGTATGGTTATTGTGTTTGTTTTAATTGTTGCATGTGTAAAATGTTAGTTAGTACTTACCAAGTGTTTTACATATTGTTTCACTGCAGAAACTACTTACAGGCTGAACGTAATTTAACTTTATTAATAATGCAATGCTCTTTTAGATACATACTTTTAAAAAACATTACTTATCACTCAATGCGACACGACTCACTCATATCACTATATAACATTTCAAAAATGCAGCTCATAAGTCTTATCACTATTCACCGGTTTTTTTATGTCAAATAGTAATAATATAAGCGTTTACTATCAAAACGTAAGAGGACTCCGAACAAAGTGTTGTGATTTCTTTCGTAACGTAAATCAGACTGATTACGATCTCATTTGTTTATCAGAAACATGGTTAGTTCCGAGTATTTATGACGCTGAATTATTTGACGGGCGATACAATGTTTACCGTACAGATCGCGATTGCGAAAGTATGGGGGTAAGCCGCGGCGGAGGTACTTTGGTGGCCGTGCGCCGACGCCGCGACCTGAGGGTGGACGCGCGCGGCATGCGGCCGCTACCTGCACTGCTCGACGCGGACGTCACCGGTATTGATATTCTTATCAACCAGGGCACCGTTACAAAAAAACTTAGGTTGTTTACTTGTTACTTTCCGCAAAGCAGACATCAACAAGAATCCCAATCGATATTTTTCGATTTTATTTTACAACTTAATAACGACTATCCAGACGATTTATTTTTAGTCTTAGGCGACTTTAACATAAGTGAAGCTGTGTGGGCCCCGTTTGACTGTACCACTTATCATTTGAATCATAGAATCACTAATCCTAATTTTAACGCACTTATACATCAATTATCATCTTTTATACAATTAACGAATTGGGGACAATTTAACCATATACCCAACAAAAATGGACGCCAGCTTGACTTAGTTCTCTCAAACTTTCAATGCAATATATCGTGCACTGATCCGTTGGTTCCTATTGATGCCCACCATCCTGTTTTTTGCATAACTGCAGATGTTAACTTAAAGGAATGCTGCTTAAAACAGGCGCCGAGAGTGGCGCGCCGTTTTTTTGCCGGAGATTATGAGCTCATAAATTCCAGATTAAATATGATTAATTGGGAACCACTCATACATATGGGAAGTATTGAGGATGCCATTAATTATTTTTATTTAAAAATTAACTCAATTATAGAACAATATATTCCTTCGACAAATATTCGTAATACCGATAAATATCCAGTATGGTACTCTCGACCCTTAATAAAATTAATAAAAAAGAAAAATAAAATTCACAAAAAATGGAAAATTTACGGCAGGATTTCCGATTATAACATTTTCTCCGATCTACGTTCTGCAATAAAATCGATGGAGGTGGCCTGTTACGACCTTTTTATATCCCGAAGTGAAAGCAACATAAAAAGTAATTCTAAGGCATTCTGGTCATTCGTAAAATCTAAAAAGAATAACGGCAATATCCCTGATTCGCTTTTTCTAAATAATAATGTAGCTAATGACGGTCAAACAATTGCTGATCTCTTTAACACATTTTTTCAGTCGGTTTTTAGCCATGACTTTTACCATCTCCTAATGCTTCCTCTTCACCCACTGAACCTGAATCGACATTAAATGTTATTAACAATATTGAATTTCATCCGGATTTGGTCGAGAGGTATCTCAAAGCACTATCAGAATCAAAAGGTGGTGGCCCTGATGGAATACACCCAATTTTTCTTAAAAAATGTAGCAAAAATTTAGCATTTCCCTTATCATTATTATTTTCAATGTCTTTTAGATCAGGTATTATGCCGATAATTTGGAAGCGCTCTTTGGTGGTCCCTATACATAAAAAAGGTGATAAACACAACATTAAAAATTATCGCGGCATATCTAAGCTGTCTACTATTCCGAAATTATTCGAAAGAATAGTCTATGATAAAATGTTTAGTGTAATAAGACCTATGCTTACTCGCAATCAACACGGTTTTATAACTAAGCGTTCGGTTGAAACAAATCTGGCTGAATTTCTGGATTTTTCTCTGAAGGCCATGGATAAAGGGTTTCAGGTTGACGCCATCTATACTGATTACTCTAAAGCATTCGATAAGATATCGCATAATATACTTATTGCTAAGTTGAAGACTTTCGGAATACATGGAGATTTATTAAGATGGCTTACATCTTACCTTCGAGACCGTTCCCAAGCTGTATCTGTTAAAGGTTATACCTCCTCATTTGTCCCAGTCTTATCCGGCGTCCCGCAAGGTTCTCATTTAGGCCCCCTTCTCTTTAACATATTCATTAACGACGTAGTTGAATGTTTTAACAATTCTAAAGTTTTACTTTTTGCTGACGACACAAAAATTTTTACCCTGGTTAAATCTATTGAAGATTGCCTACTTCTACAGGACGATTTAAAAAGGCTTGATCTCTACTGTACTAGAAACTGTCTTGACCTCAATATTGAGAAGTGTTGCTCTATTTCATTTGCTCGAAAGCGTAGCCCAATTCTTTTCGATTACCAGATTAAGAATAAAATTCTCAATAGGGTTACCGAAGTAAGGGATCTCGGTGTCACTATTGACAGCGAAATACAGCTCACTTCACATATTGACACAATTACGTCAAAGGCATATAGAATGTTAGGCTTTATCTTCCGACAAAGCAAAGATTTCAGTGATCCTAAAACTATTATTTTACTTTACAATGCCTTTGTGAGGTCTCATTTGGAATTTGCATCGGTCGTTTGGACTCCTCAATATGTCGTACATATTAATTCTATAGAAAAGATACAAAACAAATTTATTAATTGGATGAAATATAAGTTCAAATCGTTTGATAGCACCAACATAGTGAGTGTTGGAGCTGGCCATCAGGTGCATACTCTGTATAAAACTGTTCTATGTTTTCAAATGTAATTTGAATATTTTTTGACAGACTTCAATAAAATAGTCCAAGAGGAATATTTGTTTTATTAGGTTATGGTTATTTATTTACAAATATACCTTTTATAGTGAGCTTTTCTTCTATTTTCGGATGAGTTTTCTGTTTTGAACTTTATCGTGTTTCGTAAAAAAGATATGAGTGGTCAAAAATTAGATCGCTTTAATATTGAAAACCTACGTGGTCAAGACAATTGGTTAGAATGGAAGTTCGATATAAACCTGCAACTATCTATGCACAAATTGCAAGGTATAGTAAAAGGCGTCGACACTGTTCCTGTTCCGCCAAGCAACGACGCGTCGGCAAGCGAAACCGAAAGTTATCAAAAGAAGCTTACCAAATTTGAAGAACGCGATTCACTATTACAATGCATCATAGGGTGCAGCGTCTCTGCCGAACCAAAACGGCATATTCTCACTGCCAAATCCGGTAAGGAAATGTGGGATAAACTTCACTCGATCTACGAGCAGAAGAATGAGAGAAGACTTGACTTATTGTACTGTCAGCTGTTTACCTATAAGAAAGATGAAGCTGATGATATTGCTATGCACGTCTCTAAGCTACATACTCTATGGCAACAACTCAACGACGAATTAAAGGAAGAAGGAGCACTCCCTCAATCATTACTTTTGAACAGGATTTTGAATACTTTACCTTCAACATACCTCGAGTTCAAGAATGCTTGGGAGTCGGTGCCTAAAGAGAATAGAAATATCTCTACCCTCATGGAACGTCTGCGCCTTCACGAGCAGCGCCTTGGAGATCTCGGTACTCATCCTTCTACCTCTACGTCTGACGAGGCTCTGATGTCAAGTAAATCTATCCTAAAATGTACTCACTGCAATAAAATCGGACATAAACGATCGGCATGTTTCTTACTCAAGAAATCTAAGAAGCGAAACAACAGAAATAAACCTGCAAGTAACGAGTCCACTACCAATGATGGAGATGCGTTCCTGTCTCGTCTTAACGATTCAAACTCAACCTGGATTGTTGACTCTGGTGCGTCTCATCATGTTACGTCTAGCGCCGGTTGGTTCAGAAGCTACACGCCTTTCGATAACCCAATAGCTTTGCGCCTTGGAGATGATCGGGCTATGTATGCTTACGGCCAAGGAATCATTGACGTAGAAATGTCTGTAAATGGGAAATGGAATCGTGCTCACCTAAATAACGTGTGGTATGTACCGACAGCAGGACAAAACCTATTCTCAGCTGGATCAGCCTTAGACTACGGTTACATTGAGGTAGCCGACAAGAACAAGCGCATCTTCAAAAACAAGAGCGGTCAAGTTAAAGCTGTCAGCGTCAGAGATGGTAATCTGTATAGACTTCTGATGAGAGTAATAACTGCAAATGCATGTGTTGTCAAAGATGGAACTAATTTACAAATTTGGCACGAACGGCTTTGTCACCAAAACAAAAGACATGTAAAAGAAGTTCTTACACGCAACGGTATTAAATTTTCACCAGAGAAAGATGACTGTGATGGCTGTGTATACGGAAAAATGACTAGATTGTCATTCGGTACAAGGCAACATCGTGGTAACAAACCAGGCGAACAAATTAACGCTGACGTTTGTGGTCCTATGTCAGAACTGTCACTTGGCGGAAAAAGATACTTCGTTGTATTCAAAGACGATTTTACAAAGTTCAGAAGAGTTTACTTCCTAAAACAAAAATCCGAAGTAGCCAGTGTACTACCCAAATTTCTTGCTGAAATTAAAACAGCCGGTCATACTGTTAAAGAATTACTCACAGATGGTGGAAAAGAATTTAACAATGTCGAAGTACATCGTATCACTGAGGCAATTGGCTTACATCACCGCATGAGTATGCCTTACACGGCAGAACAAAATGGCGGAGCAGAAAGAGAAAACAGGATTCTTGTTGAGGCAGCGCGAAGCATGCTATACAATAAAGACCTTCCGAAAAAGCTGTGGGCTGAAGCCATCAATACTGCGAGTTATGTTATTAACAGAACTGGACCAATACAGATTAAAGGGAAGACACCTTACGAGCTCTGGTATAACAAGACACCTTGTATTGACCATTTACGTATTTTTGGCACAGAATGTTTTGTACATATCCCTAAGCAAAAACGTAAAAAGCTCGATAAGAAGGCTATAAAAGGATATTTGGTGGGATATTGTGGAGATAAAGATGGCTATCGTATCTGGATTCCAGAAAAGAATGACGTTATCATCTCAAGAGATGTACTGTTCAGATCAGAAACAGTTTCTTCTGACTTCTGCAAGCTTCCATGTGTCATTGGCGAGCAAGAAGAGCAAGAAACAGCTGAAATCTTTGAAACAGAAAACTATTCTTATAATGAGGCTATTCCGGATGAAGCTCATCTACCCGATATACCCGAAAATAGCGAAGACGAAACTCCTGACGAACCAGTAGTTCCAGTACATCAGTATAATCTAAGAGACAGACAATTACTTCAAGGTTGTCGTTCTAACTGCTGTATATGTCTCTCAGAAGATGAACCTCAGACTTACAAGCAAGCCATGGATTCTAAGAACCAAAATGAATGGCGTAATGCCATGGAAGAGGAAATGAATTCTCTTAAAGAAAACAACACGTGGACTCTTGTTGATTTACCTCAAGATAGAGAGGCCCTTAGCAACAAATGGGTTTACAAAATCAAAAAGAATGTTGATGGTTCTATAGACCGTTTTAAAGCTCGCTTAGTCATCAAAGGATTCAGTCAAGAGCACGGGATTGATTATCATGAAACTTTTAGTCCCGTTGTTCGCTGGGACACAGTTCGAACTATGCTGAGCGAAGCAGTCCTTAGAAAGATGCACATTACTCAATTTGATGTCAAGACTGCCTTTCTGTACGGCGACATCGACGAGGTAATATATATGAAGCAACCCGTGGGGTTTGACGACGGATCAGGCCGCGTCTGCAAGCTTCTAAAAAGCCTTTACGGCTTGAAACAAGCACCAAGGTGCTGGAATAAAAGGTTTTGTTCGTTTCTATTGAAATATAAACTTAAGCAAAGTGATTCAGATCCTTGCTTGTTTATAAGCCAAGATCGGCAACTCATCGTAATGATCTACGTGGATGACGGTTTAGTCCTGTCCCCAGACAAGAAGTATGTGGAAGAGTTCCTGAGTGCCCTGACTGCAGAATTTCAAGTACGAACATCCGAAGTTGGCTGCTATCTTGGTCTAGAAATAAATCGTCTAAATGACGGGTCAGTATTTATCAACCAAGAAGCCTACATAAAAACTATTTTGAAACATTATGACATGTGTGATGCAAACTCTGTTGTCATTCCGATAGACAAAAGTCAGATGACAGAGAATTCAAAACAAGACAATGACACGAGTGTCAATAATTTTCATTATAGAGAATTGGTCGGAAAATTATTATATTTATCGGTTGTGAGCAGACCGGATATTTCCTTTGCTATAAATGTTTTAGCGAAACATGTGGAAAAACCCGAAAGGTGTCACTATGCCATTGCCAAACGGGTCTTGAGATACTTAAAGGGAACCCAATGCCTGGGTATACTATACAAGTCTTCGTGTGATGGAAGTTTCGTGGCATATAGCGATGCCGACTACGCCGGAGACAAGACTACAAGAAGGTCGACTTCTGGCTACGTATGTCTGGCCGCAGGGGGAGCAGTGTCGTGGTCTTCAAAAACGCAAAGATGCGTGAGCCTTTCTACTACAGAGGCTGAATTTGTTGCAGCCAGCCTTGCAGCCCAGACGGTAATATGGCTCAGTCGTTTGTATAAAGAAGTGCGAGGTTTCGACGTTGTACCTACGTTGTTTGTGGACAATCAAAGTGCAATCAAGCTTGTCAAAAACCCTGTGTTTCATTTCAAGACGAAACATATAGATACACGGTATAAGTTTGTGCAAGAATTGCATCACGAAAAGAAGGTAAACATCCTTTACGTGCCGTCCAAGGAGCAAGTAGCGGATACGTTGACAAAAGCTTTACCCAAGGAGAGCTTCCTCAGAGCACGCGCCTTGTTGGGCGTGATAAGTAAGCCTGCCCTGATGTAGGGGGAGTGTTGGAGCTGGCCATCAGGTGCATACTCTGTATAAAACTGTTCTATGTTTTCAAATGTAATTTGAATATTTTTTGACAGACTTCAATAAAATAGTCCAAGAGGAATATTTGTTTTATTAGTGAGTCTTCATCTACGCAGAGAAATAAAAGACCAAATCTTTATTTTTAAATTATTGAACCACACAATTGAGTCGCAATATCTTATTAGTAACATCTCTTACAGATGTCCTAATTCCCGAACTAGATCAAAAGCTTTGTTTGCCATTCCATTTTGTCGCACTAGGTACCTCAAAAACTCATATCTCGTTAGAGCATGCTCAATGTATAACACAAAATATTGTAAGCTCGATATTTTCAACATGAAGCTTAGTCAGTTTGTTACTGCATTGAAACATGAACGACCTGTGCTGTAGCGTTCTTCTTATACGTCTATGTGACGCATTTTGTACGTACAGACATATGTATTAGTTTAAAGATATAGTAGTTACTTTCTGCTTGCTGAATTGCTTTGGATGATGCCAATTCTTTATTTCTGCATTTAATTAATTTCCCCTTTGAGCATTTCTGTATTAGTTATTAGTGGAAACTGTTTTGGCTCATGTTTTATTCATATTGTTTATATTTTGTATTATTGCATGCTGTTTGTTTCCCGAAATAAATAAATAAATAAATAAAATAAATAAATTAGAAACTTGTATACTCCCTTTTGCTGTGTTAAGTATAAGTACATGGCAGTGTACTTTCGGATCATTTTGAGAAGCATGCAGCCCCTGTAGTCTCAGAAAATAATTTAGGTGGGGCTAAGAAGGCTGCTAGAAAGAGGAGGGCCATGTCTCAGGCCAGGAATGTTTATGTTTAACCACAGAATATATAATATTTATTTATTTATTTATTAGGAGAACAAACAGAGTTAAATGTACATACTTTTGTATAAAAACTAAATTATATGGTAAACATGCATTTACCTCCACATCAGTTCTCACCGAGACAATAGTACAAGTACAGAATGCTCGCTCCTTTGATGTTCACAAAATGCCGCCAATCTAAATTACCTACGTTAACAAACGGACCGCACGCGAGCAGCCGACATTGAATTTTATTGCGCCGCGCGAAGATCGTCACCACTGAATGGGCCGCCGACATGTACTTAATAGCGCGGCGATAGAATCGCGGAGTGAGCCGTCCCTGGTTTAACGTTATCGGACGGTGAAAGAATGTGTCCCGGACGTCAGGCGATCAGATCATTTATAAGCAAGTCCTTAACTGGCAAATGTTTGCTGTGGCCGTTGTTAACGTCCTTGATAAGACTTTCAGACAACGGTGAAGGCCTTAGTGGACGCTTGGAGCGGAGCGCTCTGGGCGGGGCGAGCAGCGTGCGATTACCTTATGGAGCGTTGACTCAGGACACAAGTATGAGTTTCAATAGGCGAGACGACTAAAAAAAACTAATTAGTCCGTCAGTTAGATTATCAAAGAATTTTATACACGTATTTTTTCTTTTTTCTCGTAAACGAAAAATGACGACGGTACAGTGCGTTGAAGTTTCGCGTGACGTCACGCCTAGGTACAATTTTTACTTAGTGACGTCACAAGCCTCCACTCCGGAACTTTGATGCTCTATATCTTTGTATTTTTTCATTAATAAAAGCGAAAAATATGTGTTCAGTATTTTTGGACGATCTAACTGACGGACTAAACAGAATGCAATTTTTTTATGTAGTCGTCATCCTTATTGTTTGACTTGCACGCCGCATGCTCCGCCCCGCTCAACGCCCAATATGAGAATACACGAGGGCCCTCACGTGGCGGTCAAAATGTTAGTGGTACTCTAGTATGGTCTAGTTTGGGTCTAGAATTTGGCCTAGAAGTTGATAAAGCAATATTTTGCTGTATCCGACATTGATTTAAGTATTTCTTTGTATTTGTACTGACCTGGTTGAGGTCATAGACCCTCAGTTCTCGTTTACACAGCACCACACAACGGTACTCATCGATAGGCACCAAGTTGATGGGCTGGGTAACGCCGGTTATCTTTCTTACTAGTTTGCATCTGTGAAATAAACATGTCGAAATCAATCATCTGTACATTTTGCCACTTGTAAGTTCGGAATTGCCTGATGATCAAGATATGTGCTTATCTAATACATACAGAAACATTTGTACTGTATGCCTACCATCTCCAATTCTCCTTCAATTGCTCAAAGGTTAACTGGAAGAGATCCCTTAAAGGGATAAGTTCGCCATTGTACTAGTGATAAGCTCTTTTTCTTGTGTGTTGTATTATTTTCTGGTACAATAAAGTGTTTTACTACTACTACTTCTACATTACAGACAAGTCAAGTACGATTTTTTTACGAACTGTCAACTCGAAAGATGGTCACATCACGTGCAATAATTACTATAGTGTCGTTATTTGTCAGTTTTTTTAGACCCAGTGTAGTAAAATTAGGCATACGATAGGCAGGTCGTAAGTACGCTAATCATATGTTGTACCAAAAGTACGAGTACTAAGATAATAAGCAAGTGTGTGAGACGACTTTGGTGACTGTCATTTTAAATCAGAAAATACCATAGATAAGATTACGGTAAAAGGGATAAAAAATGTACAATAATACTTACTGAGCAACATCCCAAACGCAAATCTCCTCCCTTTCCGTAGACACCGTCGCAACAAATTTCCCCCTCGTGTCAAACCTCACGATCAGATCATACGTCTTATTATCAAACCCTGCCACCATCGCCAGATCCCTTTTCTCCTTCGTCTCCACAATCCTCCAGAACTCCTCATTAGCCGGGAAGAAGGTAGGGATGGGTGGTTCCCAGATCTCTTCGACCCAGGAGTGGACGATCTTGGATTTGATCTCTGTGCCTTCTCGTTGGCGTTTCTCCATTGTGGTGCGGAGGAGGCCGTAGAATTGTCGGTGGTCGTAATCTAGGGCGTAGGAGTGGTGCTCGAACACCTGGAAAAGTTTATGGATGTTAGCTTTAAATCGGGAAAAACGCGTGATGGGATTTAGTACAGTTTTGTACCTACTTGAGGTTTTCTGTAAGGGTAAAATGACTAATAAGTGCGTATTCACATTATCCGATCCGATATCGGATGTAGGACCCATATCCCATACATTCAAGCCGCCATCTTTGATTTTTGCCTTTGAAATCCTTCCGACATCCGATACCGGATCGGATAATGTGAAAACGCACTAACGAAGAGCTGTAAATTTTTTACATGCAGAAACATCTGCAAAGACGCTACTAAACAGAAATTTGGAATACTTAGTGCCCATATGGTGGAAAATTAGCCGGTTATACGTAAGGTCTTGGTGACTCAGTTGGCCGAAGGCTGGATGTCCCATTTGCTGAGTGTCTCACAGAAATATGAGTGGCGGTATTCCGCATCTGTTTGATATTTGTGCTGTCACTTATTTTAGTTTAGCTCTTAGCTTAGTTTATTTAGTCCGGGACCCACTGAAAATCAGCGCTTCGGCATGCCGTGGCAATATGCCGAGTGGGCTCCCAATTTAACATCTAGATTGTGTTGTATTTATCTTTGTTATATTTGTCCAAACTGATGTTAAATAAAAAATATTCTATTCTATTCTATTCATATGTGACACACCTCTTAAAACTTTTGATCTAGGTATAGTCTATGGTCATACTTACAGTACTTAATTACTTTAGGTTTTAATTATTTTTATTTCTTAGTTTTTGCTACATTGTTTAATTTTATGTTTTTTGTTTGTAATTTTTAACCGCCTTCCAAATCTCAAAGGAAGGGGTTCTCAATTCGTCTGTATTTTTTTTTATTTTTTTTAATGTTTGTTCCTCGATATCTCCGTCGTTACTGGACCGATTTTGAAAATTTTTTTTTTGATTGAATGTATATGCATACAGATTGGTCCCATTTTTCTCAGAACCTAGTTCTGATGATGGGATCCTAGAGAAATCGAGGGATGGTGATTTTTGTGTTTTTAAAGGAACAGCATGCATTTACGTACGGAACAGTGACATTTGGTGCAGTGGAACTCCTGATGATGGTCAGAATGGAACTCCTTAAATCTGAACGGCACACTTATAGTGACTTTGGTATTTTTATAAGAACAACATGCACTTACGTCCAGAACAGTGATATTTGGTGCAGTGGAACTGCTCATGATGGTCAGAACGGAACTCCTCAAATCTGAACGGCACACTTATAGTGACTTTGGTATTTTTATAAGAACAGCATGCACTTACGTCCAGAACAGTGTGACATTTGGTGCAGTGGAACTGCTGATGAAGAGTGAGCCGCCCCTGGTTAGAGTTCCGTTCTGATAATCATTCTCATCTGTAAGTACTTCAGAATCATCCAAATTTCAAAATTGGTTCAGAAATGACGGAGATATCGAATAACAAACATTAAAAATATACAGACGAATTGATAACATAATCCAACATTTGAAAGTATTTATCACCAGAACCCCAAAGGAAGGCGGTATTTTTTTCTTAAAAATTATTTCTCATGTATTTGTGTAGTTATGGCAATAAAAATATTTTTATTTATTTTATTTAGAACTAGATACCTACTTATTACTTCAATGTAGGTAATAACCATAATCTATTCGTTGCATACCTCTTGATTCATTCGACTTTAAAAAGAAATTCAACAATAGTTTCTAGGTGCTCTCATCAAAGCAGTGACACCCACAAATACGTACCTCTTTAAGTATCTCAATATGCTCGGGCAGCGGGTCTAAGTGCACTAAAGCGATGTCTTCCAGAAAGTGCCCGCAATCCGTGGCCGCTAGTTTGTCGTGCACCCAGCTCAGTTCGGTGAAGTAAGGTCGAGTGGCGAAGGACTCTGGGTCGTTCTTGGATAGGTGGTAGTGTTGGAATGGCAGCTCGTCCAGTTTTCGGGTGTTGTAGCTGAAAATAAATATACCTTTAAGATTACAAACTTAGAATATGTTGAATAGGCTAGTTTCCTATACTTGAAATAATAGTACATTACGATACAAGTGCGTAAAAAAGGAAGTTCGAAACGAGTGGCGATAAATTAAAACACAACCGTAGGGAGTGTTTTAAATCGAGTTACGAATTGGTTCATTATATGCCAGGTCGAAACTTCGGAGGCTCATCTGTACTGAAAAGCGTCGTACGATACACGTGCAAAAAGGAAATTCGTAACTCGTGTCGATTTAAAACACTCCCTTCGGTCGTGTTTTAATTTATCGCCACTCGTTTCGAACTTCCTTTTTTACGCACTTGTATCGTAATGTACTATTATGCAGGACACGAAATAACCATATAATTAGAAGAAAAACATGGACAGTAGTCATGTTTAAACATAATTTCTATTTAATAAATCAAAGAGACAGACATAAAGTAAATGAATTGACCGTGACGTCACACCTCAGTATTTCATAGTAATTCCATATTAGCAAATCGTTTTGACAGTTCTTAAAAGGGAATTAATTTGACTAATAAGAAACTAGCCTATAGTTATTATACAGAGTGGGGCCTGTAACAAAGGCGAAGAATTGAACTGTAGGCTATTCTCCTTATACTGATCAACATTTGTTCAGTGACTTTTAAAAATTATGAAGTCTTTAAATTTTTAATTTTTCATACAAAATAAATATTAGCTTCAATGTACGCCATTATTGTTGTCATTGACGTTGTCTGTCACACTTTAGACTTAACAAAATTCGCAATACATTACCTCTTAGAAAAAACTTTCAAGGGTGATAAAAATCAAAATACAACTTATTTTTAAAAGTCGCCGAACAAATGTTGATCAGTATAAGGAGAATAGCCTAGAGTTCAATTATTCGCCTTTGTTACAGGCCCCACTCTGTATACTCTTTTACTTTCTGTCTGAAATGTCTGAATATTGAGACTCATAAGCCACAAATTAGGCTCCAGTATCCTTAACAAATACACTAAGCATCGGATGATAAAAGTTTAATTTATTTCATTCAATAAAATATCTTTGCAGAAGTCTTACCATTCGTCTGAGAATTTGTTTTCTTGCGATATAAGCCGGCCGGCCATCTTTGGGTCGTTCTCCGTGTACCAGACACCCTGCAACAACAAAATATACATTAAGGTTCTCCACATTGGACTGGCAATAGCGATTTATACAATTAGCGATTGTCCAGCCACTGGTATAGTCGTTACGGCTCAGCCACGACATTGGTCTAAGCGCGACAGCGGTGAGCGGCGGCCATACATTGGAGTGAGACACAGCGATGGGACTTTTCATTCGCACATATGGTTGCCGCTCACCGCTATCGCGCTTAGACCAATGTCGTGGCTGAGCCGTTTTATCTAGCAGTAGGACGAAACGGCTCTGACAGCCTAAACTATGAAAAAGTTTTACAACACACTGGGCTAGGTACTTGTATAGCCTTTGTCTTATCAATGATATGCGGCAGCAATGCGGCTAGCTGCGGCCAGAATACACACAGTCTGGGATAGTAGGTCAGTACATACCTCGTAGTAGTCCACCAAAGTCCTTCGCACTTGGTCCTCGCAATCCTGTAGATATCTGTCGCGTGCGGCGCCCGCCAGTGCCGCGTCACGCCACCGCGCCGCGCCACGCGCGTCCCAGCGTAACCATGGCGACAGCAATGCTGCCAGCTGCGGCCAGAATAGGGACGCGGGTGCCCAGGGTACTGGAAATATTAAAATAATTTACAGGTCTATTAGTTCACATAAATAAGTTTCATTTTACACAGTAGCCGATGTCTTTCATACAGAGCTCTGTGATTCAGAATAATCTTATGACGAGGGCATGCCCCCTGTTCCCATCCTACTCCACTTCTTGCCAGTTATTGATTTTAAAAAACTAATAAGGTATATTAGGGTAATTCCGAAAGTCGTCTAATTACGAAAGTGGCATAAAAACACCATTATTTCCATCATATCAAGATTCCCCTTTCGGAATTACCAGAGCATTTGTGTCATTTGGAATTACCCTAATGCACCTTATTATAAATGGGGAAAGTGTGTCTGTTTGTTTGTCTGTCTTTCACCTCACGGCAAAACGGAGCGACGAATTATCGTGATTTTTTATGTGGAGATAGTTGAAGGGATGGAGAGTGACATAGGCTACTTTTTGTCTCTTATTAACGCGGGTTAGCTAGTCTGGAATAAATACTCACAGTAAGTCTCTTCGCTCCTAAACAGCTCATCATGCGCCAGCATATCCAGTATCTCCGTGTCATCCAACCCCCTCCTCGCCGCCGTGAGCAGCGCCAGACACGTCTTAACCCGTTCCGCGCCCAGCGCCGCCTCAGTGGTTATTAGGATCTGCGTCAGCTGGCCCTCCAGGTCCTCGCAAATGACGAGCTCTGGAGCTGTTTCTGGTTCCGATTGCTCGGTGAAGGTTTCAGCGGAGAGGGAGATTTGCCAGGCGAGGATCTGTTGGAGGAAACGGTGATTGAAATAATGGCACACACGGGAGAACTGAAGAAAAATCTTAGATAAAAATGGAATCTAGTTAACACCTAAGATATAGTGACAAGAGCGTAAGTAGGTTGTAGGTTACCGCACCATCAAGAGGGGAGGCATCACTTGGTCTTACTGTATGGAACCATTGAGTGAACTATGTGATCATTGGTATCGGCGTAAAGCGGTATAGTGCACTTTGACACAGCCTTGACAGTTAAGCCGCCCCCTCCCACATCTAGCTTGACAGCAGCATCAGGAAGGGAGGCGGCTTCAGTCTTGCTAGACGTAGCCACACACTGAAGGTAACAGCCCCAAAGTGGATAGATGATTAGAATATGTAGGTACCTTAGCGTAGAGTGGTATAGTGCACCTCTGCTTTTTTAAGTCTTAGCATTAGGTAAATGTCTTACTAACACTAATATTAGTTCTTTAGAGTTGTAATGTTCTACTAACCATCTATGGACCTTGAGTCTGAAATAGATGATTTTTTTTATTTTATTCTGCACAGTTTTCACCGCGGCATCAGGTGGCGAGGCGGCTCCAGTCTTCCTGTAAGCCGCCGCGCACGCCGCGAGCACTGCGCGCGTCTCCTCGGCTCTAAACCCGATGGTATAGGAACACGTACCTTAGCGTAGAGTGGTATAGTGCACTTCTGCACGGCCTTGACAGCAGCATCATGTGGCGAGGCGGCTCCAGTCTTGCTATACGCTGCAGCGCACGCCTCCACGGCTCCAACCTTACCTTATCTTACCTACCTTAGCGTAGAGTGGTATAGTGCACTTCTGCACAGCCTTGACAGCGGCATCAGGAGGCGAGGCGGCCCCAGTCTTGCTGTACGCCGCCGCGCACGCCGCGAGCACGGCGCGCGCCTCCTCGGCGCCGACAGGGGGCGCTCGGACGACCTTTGGCCCATCCTCGGACGAGAGGACCGCCATTATAGCTGAGCTTGAGGGCTCATCTTTTTCTGGAAATAAAATAAATTAAAAAATGTATTATAAATGTGGGCACAGGTACCACCTTCCTTTATGCCCAAAAGAGAGATGAACTGTGATGTCACCGCGCATTGTGTGTTCCCATGACTACACATATCATTTCAGGTGGCGTAGCAGAATGCATAAACGCTAGAGAAACGCTTACAATAATATCTCTTTCGTAGCTATCTATCTCTATGGCTCTTGCTTATTGGCGCGACAGAGCCGGACCTTTTGCGGCGTTTGTTTTCGTTTCGCCTCGCAGAAATGCTATTTGGCTATGGAGCCAGAACCAGAGAAAAGCCTGACAGGGTAAGTATACTCATGGTGTTGTGTTCTCGGTAGTGACGCCGAGAAGTTTTGGTGAGGCCGCTGAGGGTAATGCTATGTTCTATAGACACATGTGTACAACTATTAGTCATGAACTCACCTTCAGTGACTGTGACGATCATTTTCACGTTGCCTGGCAACCGTGAAGGTAGCCAGCGTGCGCCGCGCAACGCGTCTGCTCCTACTACTAATAGTAACGCCGGCCGGGCTCTTCCCAATGCACCGAGTAGTTTTGGTAACGCCGCTGAGAGCGATGCTACGTCCTGTAATAACGGTATAACCACAAAATTTAAATTCTGAAAACACCCCCGACAAACTGGACCGATTTACATCAAACATGGCTAAGAACACTCCCGACTAATTCAGCTTTAAAACAAAACAAAAACTAAATCAAAATAGCTCACATTGTAACTAGTTCCTTAAGTAACACATTAACAAATACTCCAAAAACAGTCTATATCGGAAACCGCCAATTAACTACTGCCTAAAAATACCGTTTAACTGGCCCTGCAAACAGTGCAAACAACTTGCACAAGTGCATAACTTCGTCGTAAGTTCCTACTAGTGGACAATTACATATAAACCTTATGATAACAACATAGGGTCGATTTCTAGTTAACATTATTGTATCATTATTACATTAGTTATAATAATGCAACTGTTTATTGTTAAACATAATCACACGTGCTTGTTTATTGCGTACCTAACTTGTAATATTTTTAAGATAGTATTTATAAGTTGTCTTGTAAGTGAAATTTCTGTAATTTCTTAGACAATAAAGTTTCTTTAAACCGAAAATCGGTTGATCCGTTCGGGAGCTACGATGCCATAGACAGACTAGACAGAGACACACAGACAGACAGACAGACGTCGTTTTTGGATCGGGGGTTAAAAATCATTGTCTGAATCTATTAGGGATTGTTGCACTAATTTGGTTTTCAGTGGTTAAATGTATCCTAAGATGAGGTAAGATTGACCGGGCCAAGAGTAACTCTGTTCCTTTTAATGTTTTTTCTAGTAATAAGAAGTTTTAGAGTTCGATCAGTCTATTAATTAACGTTCCACACTGACTACACAGACTTACTCTGCTGGGAAAGCATCATAGACTATTATTCATACATACATACATACATACAATCACGCCTGTATCCCCTAAAGGGGTAGGCAGAGCACATGAAACTACTAAAGTCTCAGTGCCACTCTTGGCAAGGGGTTGAAAGAAAACGAAAAATTGTGACATTGCAGTGACAGGTTGCCAGCTTCTCGCCTACGCCACAATTTCACCCAAATCCCACAGTCGACTTCTACGACACCCACGGGAAGACAGGGGGTGGTGAAATTCACGTCACCACACGGGCACTACTATTTATAGGTAGGTACTTGAAACCGGCTTTACTTTTGACCCTAGTCCAATACCACCCATGCTCACTGAGGTACCACAGTATAATAACACACTCCCTGCTTTCCGCGGAAACTGTCGCCCACCCGCTCTCGGTTACCTCACAGTTACCGCCTGTAAAGAACGCGACCAGTCGACTTGTCATATCTCACTCATACAAGCATGGTACGCGTTCACCTACACAAGCTTAGACTGTGTGAGTAGGAACGCCCCTCTTTCATTATATTTGATTGCGATTGTCCGAGGTGTGGAAGTACTTACATTTCTGCCACGATATGGCGTCCCAGCGTGCAGTACGTGGCACTGGTCCACGATGGATTTGAGCAGCTGGTGAGAGCTACTCGACTGTGGAGTCAGACCCACGAATCTGTAAACCAAGCATTTATAAACTATGTCGCTTATAACAAGGGTTTGTACCTACAGCAAAAAATACAACAAATTATGGAAGTATTCATATGCATTGAGAGCTGAGCGGTTGAAGCTAGGTTGGAGTAATAGTATTACGTAGATATAATCATAAATAGTAGGTATTTTTGCAGTGTTGGGGGCACTTTGAAAATGGTTTATACTCCGATAAAATAGCGACATCCTCTTGCCAACATTACCAAATAAAATGCTATTGTTACCGCTCTTGCCACTACAGTATCTTTGCCGCAGCCAGCTTCTAAAGTATAAGGGCCCATTTAGACGGTACAAGAACTCGCATACGAGTTTTATTACATTGCGGTATTTGATGGCTGTGCAAAATTGTATGTAATGTAACCTCAACAGCCCGCAATGTAGCTAAAATCGCATGTGAGTTCGCAGTTCGCACACCGTCTAAATCTGGCCTAAGGCACAAGAGGCGGGCCAGCTCCGCTGCACATCGAGTCCACCGGGCATCCACTCAGGCCTTACGGCCCGGCCACGACATTAGTCTAAGCGCGACAGCGGTGAGCGGCGGCCATACATTGGAGCGAGACACAGCGATGGGACTTTTCATTCGCACGTATGGCTGACGCTCACCGCTGCCGCGTTTAGACCAATGTCGTGGCCGGGCCGTTACACTTAGAATGTCACTGGGACTGTGTGTTATGTCAGTTATGTGTAACTCTAAGTTCAAATCTCAGCGCATAGTCGTATGGAAGGTTGGTCTAAACTATTGATATTAACGTACCTGATAATAACTGCTAGGTCTTGTTGCCAAGTAGGCGTAAACGTTGCCGCTCGGGCCACTAAAGTAGCCTTGCCGCAGCCAGCGCCCCCTATCAACGCCAGTTAGACTGACTAACACGTAGTCAGCTCTTGTGGTGTACAGTTACCAACATACCTGATGATAACTGCTAGATCCTGTTGCCAAGTAGGAGCCAGTGTTGCCGCTCGCGCTACTAAAGTGGCCTTGCCGCAGCCAGCGCCCCCTATCAACGCCAGTGGGACTTGACTGTCGCCTGTCACGTATCTGTAACAGGGAATGTATGCTAGCATCACAAATTGGTATTGCACCATAACTTGGAATTCTTGAGTCTACGCTTATTAAATTAATCGGTGGTAAAAATCGGCAAACCAAATTGGTGTTTGCGTCGACACCAGTTTGTCTAACTTAGCAGATTGGCAAAAAAATGTTCCAATCTGTACCGGGTACTTAGCCGAATGCACAAAGGTTCACGTTTCATAGCTATCTATCTCTACCGCTCTTGCGTATTGGCTTTCGAGAGCCAGACTGCATTTCTGTCGGCGTCTGGCGACGATGATTGCCATTCGGCTACGCCGGCTGGCTTTCTAGGTCAGAAGATGCCAGTAGGTGGGCCATTTTTTTTTTAATTTATTTAAACATACATTTTACATTTTTAAAGTTCCTCGCCAAACTGCTCATGCAGTTTGTTGGCGAGACAGCGCTCATTTTTTACAAAGCTATGCACCGTTCTTAAGTTGCTATAATTCTAAATAATGCTTACCCTACATTTAACATTAAGTAGTAATTTAGTAAATACACACCTACGTGAATATGTGCTTAAACTAACATTCTTTTCAAAGTTTTCCACCCCATTTTTTTTAGATTTGGAAATTTTTATGTGTTTTCCACAGAATCGCGAGCTCTTTCAATCCTAATAGGAGAAAAAAAAGTGTCCCAAGGTTTTTTTCCCATTCCGTTACCACTTTTCATACATTTTGTATGGCGGTAACGGAATGGAAGGTTCGAGAAAATGTATGGAAATCTTGGGACATTTTTTTTCTCCTATAAGGATCGAAAGAGCTCTCGATTCTGAGTATGAATCGCGTAAAAAATACCCATGTTACAAAAAAAGTGGGGTGGACAACTTTGAAAAAAATGGCCCAGGTCACATTATCAGCATTTGTTCATAGGTTTTGATTGAGTCTACCTACAGGTAAAGATAAGACAATTGAGGTAAGTATAATATGCTAATATACTTACGTCTTAAGTTCATTAAGGGTGATCTCTCGGTTGGACGTGCTCTGAGCAGACTTTTGGCAGAAGGTGAGGTGTTCGTTCAACTCATCAAACAAGCTGGAAGAAAAACGATTACTTATAAATATTAATCATATCTTAGTGAATTAGAATTGAAAAACATAAATTGATAACCTAACCACAAAATTGAAATTTTGAAAAAAACTCCGAGCGCGACATAGTGGACCGATTTTCATGAAACATGGTTAAGAACACTCCCGACTAACTCAGCTTTCAAACAAAAAAAAACTAAATCGGTTCATCCGTTCGGGAGCTACGATGCCACAGACAGACACGTCAAACTTATAACTCCCCGTCGTTTTTGCGTCGGGGGTTAAAAATACATTCGCAACTATGGGAACAAGCCAAATTATTTTTAACAAATATTTTGATTTGTGTTTTTAAGTAGTCACTGTAACATGGCAAACCTGCATGTTGCAGTCGCCGCGCGCACTGGCCGCTAAGAAGAAAAAGTACGGCCATATCACGCGTCTTTTGTTTTTTTGCACAAAATTTTCTCTGCCGGGGAAGGCTAACGTGCATTTCAAGTGCAATTTATTTAATTGTATTTAAAACCTGTGAAATACTTCTATAGTAAAAACAGTGTGTTTGTGTTGGGCTGCCTCTTATGCAGGTATTTATAGTTGTATAATATGTGTAAATAGTTGTAAGTTTATTCGTTTAATGTTGAAACCTAATCCAAGTCTTATTGTACGTCACTGTGCGAAAGCGAATAAGGCTTGGGCTAGGTTCCGACTGCACATCTAAGCACGCACGATTGTTGCAGCCCTTTATTCTACTTTAAAACTTAAGAAGAACTTTGCTGATCGTCGCTGCTTATACTACTCAGCGCTGGAACATCTTCAGCCTGGTTTCTATACGACTCACGCAGTGGCACCCGCGGACAGACCACGTTATGCGGCTCGACGAAGACCAGCCTAAGGAACGTTGAGGCCAGTGACGATCTTTTACTTGTAAATACCTACTCGCGTACTGACAGATAGTACCCACTTTATTGTATATATTGGTTTTTATATTATATTGTTTACTGCTAGAACCTTCGTTTAATTTCTGGACACGCTTATAGGCGAGAGTGAGGCGCCTGCTGGCGTTAATGGCATACCAACCAAGGTTAGAACAGTATTAAAAATGATTTAATACTGGACTGACAAAGCCCATACAAATAAGCGTACCCCTGAAATGTATGGGCTTTTTAGGCTTAAAACTAGATGGCGCTGCTCGCAGCCTGGAAGTGGCCAAAATCATATTTTCCCCAAATATTTTTGTGTGTTTTCGTTTTTTTATAAGAACAAGTGACATTCTTTATTTTAAAATCATGATTGCTCGTGTACATAATTAAGCTGACTTAATTCGTTTTCTCCCCGTTAGTGCGTTTTCACGATATTCCATACATTACAGGCGCCGTCTCGGATATTTTGTAAATATTGAAATCCTTCCGACATCCGATATCGGATCGGATAATGTGAAAACGGACGTACCTGGTAGGTATCCCCCATTAACGCCAAAAGGTGCCTCACACGCGCCATAACCTAATTTCTCAAGTGGACTATCCTGTTCTAACCTTGGTTGGTATGCCATTAACGCCAGCAGGCGCCTCACTCTCGCCTATAAGCGTGTCTAGCAGTGCGCCCAGCCTCTCGCCTAGCGCTGATCGCACGCCTTCAGAGTACTCTATCTCTCTCTAACCTGCTCAATGTCCAACAACCTCACTCTCCTAAAAGCGTGTCTAACAGCATGTGACAAAGCGCGGATCAAGCTCCTTCAGCGTACTGTCCCATTATCTGATGAAAGCTGAGGAGTAGCTTATTAGGGAGCCGCATTTTCTTATCAGGGTTGCAAAAAAACGGTGTTTTCTGGCTTGAAAAAAAAAAACATGAAAAAAATTTTTTTTTTTTCTGGAGTATGTTTTTTTTTGTAAAGGACGAAAACTCAAAATTTGCAAAATAGTTAATACTTTTATACGATTTCTTAGACTTTATGTTAACTATTAAAGGAATTTAATTTAATAACTTTAATTTCTGGTTTTATAAAACTAGCATTTACACAATCTGTAGTTAGTAGTTGTCGCTATTTACTGTTGACAACACCAACGCCTCTCCACGCTCCACGCCGCATCGGGGATTCCCCAATAAACTTTTGCATACTGAATGTTTATCGAATTAAAATGTACGCTATTGTTATTGAAACGTTACTAATCACGAAAAACCGTTATTGTCGTATTATTTGGCCATCTGAAAAAAAAACATATTTAGAAAAAAAACCATGGTGCTTGGTTTTTTTTCATGTTTTTTTTCATAATTCTGAAAAAGAAAATCATTTGTTTTTTTTTCTATTTGCAACCCTATGTCAGTATAAGCCCGTTCTCACCTGGTCGGTATCCCGTTAACACCAGCAGGCGCCTCACTCTCGCCTATAAGCGTGTCTAGCAGTGCATCCAGGCGCTCGCCTAGCGCTGACCGCACGCCTTCAGTGTACTCGTCTTCCCCGCCGGGGGCGGAGCGCCCGCGGACCGACGCTCGGATTATGTTGCGCTCGCTCAGATGAAGCTGAAAAAGAAGAAATTCTGTCAGTCATTTGTTTAAGAATAATCGATGGAATCAGGCGGACTGTGTGTAAAATCTAGCAAATAAATAAAATTCGAGGGTTTACTGGTGAAACCCGATAGGTTGAGCAAACTGGTTTTTGAAATTCGAACCGTGTGCAATTTACACAATGTTGTTTTTGCTAGGAGAAATAGGCTACTTGCCAAATCAGCTTCTTTTTAAGAACTGTCAAAACGAATTTCAAGGTTTGCTAATATGGAATTAATTAATATGAAATCGAATTGAGTGACGTCACGGTCAATTCAGTTACTTTATATATTTCTAGCTGACTTATTAAATAGGAATTGGATTGAAAACTAACTTATATCCATGTTTTTCTTATATTTATCTGATGCTTTATTTCCTACATGGTATAAAATATTTTATTTTAATTACAGTCAAGTTCCCTTTTATCTCGATTTATCGGGTTTTACCAGTAAACCTTACAGGTTTTTGCTCAAAACTGACAGTTATATGACCCCATTCCTTGACAGTTGCACGCTTTTGGCTTTTCTGTATTTGATTTACGTTTTTAATCTGTTGCATAGGTACCAAACATGGCGCAGTCGGTAGGATCAAGCGCTATCGTAGTCATACCTTCAAATCTAAACCGGCTGGTCAATTCCTGGTGATGGCCTGAGCCGCAGCTTTCTACACTTATCAGGATAATGTGTTGGTCCTCCCAGAATTATAGTTTAACTTCCATTGGCAATACCTTAAAATCTTTAGTGTAGAATATGCAGCCATCGCGTCAGCTCCTGGCAAGGCGCAGAACCGCCACACTTCCATAGTCATTAGGACTAACTGGTAGCATAGTATAAGGACGACTCAGTAGTTAATCTCCGGCAGCGGCGACGCGATCGGCATTTGGCACTCTCGCACGCACCGCGCGCGACACGGCAACGCCAAGCAGCGCGGCGCGTACTAACGCACGTACTCTCTGCGTGCGAGCGCTACTCAAGGACAAACCGCGCGGCGCAAATTTTATTAGAAGAAATAATACTGTGCTGTTGGGCCTTCTGGAATTATTGATTCAGTTGCATTGGCAATACCTTCAAGTCCTTCTGTAGATTATGCAGCCGGCGCGTCAGCTCCTGGTGGTGCGCGGGGTCCGGCGCGTCGCTCTCGGCGGCGGCGGCGGCGCCGGCGCGGCACACCCACACGCAGCGCCGCGCCGCCTCCACGCTCAACAGCACTGTGTGCTGGACTTCCTGCAACCGAAACACAGTTTTTCTACTAGACTAAACTATAAGTGCTGACTTTTCAGTGTTAGATAGTCTTTGACAGTTAGTCAACTATAATATTTCATTACAGTTCACTTTTAGTTAACTGTAATAATTTCAAAAATAGAGCTTCATACAAGTTCTTTACTAATTTGCGATAAAAGGCAAATTTTTCTGCATCTGAAACACGTTTTTTTTATCTATCGCCTTATCGACCAATCAGAGACGGTTATTACAAACAATTAGTTGCCAGGTAATTCGATGTTGATACAACGGTGAACGACGCTATTAACATTAATTGTAACTTGAATAATGATATTTTTCGTCCATCGACGATGACTCATAGAAAAGGTATTGTATACAATAGTGATATAATTAAGCTTTTCACTCTCGTACCGTACTATTAGGCCACTCAGCAAGCTTCGTGGCCTAAACATGGTACTCGACTGAAAAGCTTTGTATTATATCACGATAAATAAATAAATACACATACATACATACATACAATCACGCCTGTATCCCATAAAGGGGTAGGCAGAGCACATGAAACTACTAAAGCTTCAGTGCCACTCTTGGCAAATAAGGGGTTGAAAGAAAACGAAACTGTGAAATAAATAAATAAATATTATAAGACATTCTTACACAGGTTGACTGAGGCCCACGGTAAGCTCAAGAAGGCTTGTGTTGTGGGTACTCAGACAACGATATATATAATATACAAATACTTATATACATAGAAAACATCCAGGACTCAGGAACAAATATCTGTGCTCATCACACAAACAAATGCCCTTACCGGGATTCGAACCCGGGACCGCGGCGTAGCAGGCAGGGTCACTACCGACTGCGCCAGACCGGTCGTCACGATTGTATAAAATACTATTATTTACCGCCTCATGCTTGATCTACTACTAACTCTCTTTCGACTAGGATAACACGTCTGAGAACAGAACAGATCGGCGCATATTCGGCCTATTATTCAAAACTTTCTACAAAATCGAAGTGATTTAGAGTCGAATCGTGTATTTGGGCATTTTCAGAATTTGGGACCCCTCAATTAGCGGAAGTCGTTAACAAAAATTAACCCACTGTCAGTCTTGTGACGATAATTAAGCATGACATTTCAATAAAAATATTGTTTTTGTGTTAATTATACTCTACATTCAGAATGTGAAAAAAGTAAATTTTTAGAGTAACTGGTCCATTTTTTCCATGTTTTACAATGTTTGTATTATTAAATAGAGTGTCCACCGGTTATATATGGTAGGCGTGTTCAGTGGATACATGTAGAACTCAACATCATAGTGTAATAATAGAAAAAAAATACTAGTTACAATTGTCCCTCAGTCCAGATTTGCCCCGCTGTACCTTATATGGTTATGCCTTACCTGTTCTACTACGGTGGTGAGGTACGCGTCACAAGCCTCCTGAGGTAAGGTCCGCACCAACACGTTGAGGGCCTTCGCCATCTCGCGCCGCCAGCGCGCAGGCGCGCCGCGAACGAGACGGTAGCATGGCGGCGTCCTGCTCTCGTCTAGGCTGTACCTGTTAAATAAAAATAGGACGGGGTATTTCAAAATTCAAGTTGGCAACACTGAGCGTTAACGTTTAACGCTGTCAAATGGAAGTCGCATTAGTTTCGTTTAAAAAATACATTAAAGCAAAGAGGATCGAGTATTATAGAGAGTTACTGTCAAAGTAAAATGTGTAATCACAGTGCATAGACTGCCATCTCTCGACACAGGCTTAACACTTTTGAACCTCAGTTTTGACAATTTGGCCCATATTGTTAGCTTGATATGTGTTAAAATATCAAATCTAGCCGAGCGTTCCCCAAAGGTGTAACGCCATCTAGGCCACCGTACCTCTTTCTCTACGGCTTTAAGGTACGTTTTTTCTTAGACTTTATCCATCTATACGGAGTTGTATGTCTTTGATTTAAGTAAACGAAGGAACTACTTGAATCTGCTAATTACAACCGGAACCCAAACAGGTGGTGGAAGATTGTTCCAACACTTTGTAGCAGCGTAATGAAAACTGTGATTAAGTACGTACGTTCTTAAAAGACAATGTTGACTGACTTAGTTCTTTAGTTTAAAGACATGGGAGTTATTGCTGCGAAACTACGTCGACTGAATTCACCAACTGAACGAAAAAGTTAATTTCAAATAGGAATAAAATGTTTCCCAAATCTATTCTAATGAACACAAGTTAAATTATAATCTATTGAAAATATTTCAACTTGTGCTGTCTTAAAGTAGTCACACTACTATGTATATAAATTAAAAAAAAATATATATATATATAAAAAAAAATTACACATATGAAAGAAAAAGTGACCAAGTCCTCTGGTGCCTGAGGCTGGAAACGTCGGTTTCGGTTTTAATTTCCCAAATCTGTTCATCTTTCCGTGATTCTGTGACTGTTCCGTTGTATGTACAGATGTAGTGCGAAGTGAATTTAGTTCGTATTTTTACGAAAACGTTCATATTTGTTATGCTAGTTCTAGAGAGTGACTGAAATAGCATGATACGTTCGTACGTTTCCGCAAAAATACGAAGGAAAATCATTTCGCAATAAATATGTAAGTAATAATTCCTGACGACTGGTCTGGCTCAGTCGGTAGTGACCCTGCCTGCTAAGCCGCGGTCCTGGGTTCGAATCCCGGTAAGGGTATTTATTTGTGTGATGAGCACAGATGTTTGTTCCTGAGTGATGGATGTTTTCTATGTATGTAAGTATGTATTTATCCATTTAAGTATATATATCGTCGCTTAGCACTCATAGTACAAGCTTTGCTTAGTTTGGGGCTAAGTTGATCTGTGTAAGGTGTCCCCAATATTTATTTATTTATGTTTATTACCATTTGTTGAGTAGCGTCTTGTCAGCCTCGTCTTGAGCGGCGTCTAATGCCGCTTTAAAATCGGCGCATTCCAGTGTGTGAGGTAACAGCGGCGTGCCCAGGCCAGAGTTGAGGAACAACACTGGCACTACTGCCCCGAGCTCCGACTGACCTGGAAGCAAGATTATATTTCTAAAAGAAGAAATAATACTTTTCGTTTGACATGTGGGAATTAGGAACCTTTTGTAAACTTTAATTAGGTCATATCAAAGAGGATCAAGTATCATATTATAGAGAGTTACTGTCAAAGTGAAATGTGTTATCACAGTCCACAGACTGCCATCTCTCGACACAAGCTTAACACTTTTGAACCTCAGTTTTGACAATTTGGTTCATATTGTTAGCTTGATATGTGTTAAAATGTCAAATATGAATATTAGCGCCATCTAGCCGAGCGTTCCCCAAAGGTATAACGCCATCTTGGCCACCGTACCCTTTTCTCTATGGCTATGAGGTACGTTTTTTTCTTAGACCGTCTATACGGAGTAACATTTGTCCTTGGTCATATAATATATAATATACAGATTAGATGTTCACAATTGCGCAATTTGTTTAAGTTAAATTAGGTGCCCTATCTTCCCGCGAGTATCGTAGAAGTTGATTGTGAGCGCAGGGAACCTTCATCTTTTCTTCCAAGTTGGAATTCAAATAGTGGCACTGAAACTTGAGCAATTTAAGCGACGGAGTAGACAACTCCTTTAGGAAACACTTACGTGCAAGTTCAGCTATACACAGCACTGGGAAGCGATGGTCCCGCTGTTGTTCGAGCGGCGACCGCCAGTGTAGATCCGCCACGTGGATCCGCCAGCCGCGGCGGCGCGCCCGCACCCGCAAGCGGGCCGCCGCACCGCATTGAAGTGCGCCTTTTTCCGCGCAGCAGTCTGTGGGAGCATACAAAAAAATATACTGATAGTAAAATATTTATTGTAAAGAGGTAGGAAAAAAAACGTAAAGAAGTCGGTAAAAAATCTGATAAATTATTGTAATTAATATCAACGCACTTTTTCAAAGCTATACAAACTCAAACGTTAATATCCATCGTTCATAACGATAAGTTGTCATCCCAACATTATGACTCATAGACAATTTAGACTTCGTAATGTCAGGAGTTTTTGATGTCATCCGTTCGTAATTACAATTATTGATGAAAATTTTTTTAGAAATGATATTTTTCAGTGGTTTTTTGATTGATTTCAATACTTTGTGAGTTTATTTAAGTGTATCATAACATTTTTCGTGATGGTTAATGTGCAATTCCAGAGAAAATTGAGAGAATGTTTTCCAGCAGTGTTTGTGTACATGATTGGACAAGTAAGGTTGAACTGAGTGTATATTAGCACGTCGTTCAAATTCGTTTTGACAGTTCTTAAAAAGAAGCTGATTTGACTAGGAGACAAGTAGCCTATTTATTGTGGGGGATATCCCACAGGTCTAACACTATATAGCAGAGATCTATAGCACAAGGAAACCAAGAAAGTGTGCACCAGGAATTTATTCAATGTTTACATGAGAACTGTTATTGACCGTTGATTGACCGACTGACTTACAAATCGTAAACAAACATATCAAAGAATCGGTTGCTATACCAAATACAAAATATGACAGTATTCCTTCAACAGCCAGTACTGTGGCCTTTTAGGCATAACTCGATTCTATCGAATATCTCATTATATTCAATATTTATAACCGCGCTTGTATGGCGAGAACCCGCGTTCTCTGGCATCTAAGCGGAGTTCACAAATGCACACCTGGTACCGTAGCCGAATGGCATTTCTGCGACGCGAAACGAAAACGAAACGCCGCGAAAGGCAGTCTGGCTCTGTTGCGCCAATACGCACGAGCGATAAAGATAGATCTACGAGCGTTTCGTTTCGTGAGCGTTTCGTGAACGTTTGTGCCATTCGGCTATGGGGCCAGGTGTTTTTTGGTTGCGAAAGTGTTAAACAAGGCGGAGGAAACACTCTCTTGGTACGGTAGTCTTCCGTGATCTTTCTTAGCTTTGTTGAGTTCGTTCTCCAAATGTCCTCATAGATGTCGCTGTTACTAACGTAAACTAGCTAAAGGTGGTTTTCCACCGGCAGGGCGTGAATGGGCAGAGCGGGGAGGGAATTGAAATCGCCCGGACCCTTTTCCACTACAAATTGCCATTAATAGCCATCGCGGGCCTGCGCGAGCCCGCGCGTGCCTGCGCGTGCCTGCCGCAGATTGTAGGTTTCATACGATACTCTATGTCGAAAGCAATACGGTACATTTTTACACTAATAAATATCTCAATTCAAGTCTCGCACATCCTCTTCAATCCGCGCCTCGCCATGTCTCGTCCCGCTCTGCCGGTAGAATACCACCTTCGAGTTAATTTATACTCTAAATAGAAAGCAATACGGTTAATTTTTACACTAACTAATATTTCAATTCACGTCCCGCACATCTACGTCAATCCACTCCTCTCCACGCTAAGCCACTTCTCGTCTCGCTCTGCCGGTGGGAAACTAACATCAGAGTTAATTTATACTTTAAGTCGGAAGCAATACAGTTCATTTTTTACACTAACAAATATCTCAATTAAAGTCCCGCACATCCAAGTCAATCTTTACTATTTCCACCAAAGATGCGCCGGGCGAGAATTTAAAATTCGCCATACAAATTTCAATTCCCTCTCCGCTCTGCCTATTCACGCTCTCCCGGTGGAAAACCACCTCGATAGTATTCCGTGAAGGTCGTTCTAGTTGCCTGTTACTGAATGGAAACAGTGACGTTATAGAGAAGTGGTCCTTCGAACCGGATGCAGTGAAGTAGCGGTGCTGTGTATTCTTAGCTTAAGGCACTGGTCCCACAGCGAGCTAGTAAGCTATGAGCTATCGGCTATAAAAACGAACAAAAGATAAGCACTCCCGTGCAAATAAAAGAGACACGGCGATTTTAATAGCTCACCGCTGGGCGAGTAACTATAAACATCGCTGTGTCTCTTTTATTTACACGGGAGTGATTATCTTTTGTTCGTTTTTATAGCCGATAGCTCATAGCTTACTAGCTCGCGGTGGGACCAGTGCCTAAGTCCAATAAGCAGCAAATAGGTCGCCTGATGGTAAGCAGTCACTGCCGCCCGAGGGCACCCGAAACACCAGAAGTGTTGTTGCGCTGCCGGCCTTTAAGAGTAGTGTACGCTCTTTTCTTACCTTGTGAATCCGCAGCACAGACATAAATGAGCATAGCCTTCTTCCGCCTCGTCCTCTGCTGAGGTCGGCCCAGGAGTTGTGCCCTATGGTCTTCTGGCAACGACGCCACGCCACTCGGCATGGGGGGGCCTTCGGCATCGCGGGGGGAGGCGCACGTCACTGGAGAAGACAGGGAGATGGAGTCTGTAATGAAATGTTTGTTATTAGAATACACGCGGGAGGTAAAGTACGTGTAGACCGGGAAGACGCATATGCGAGATAGCAGTGGCAAGTAGTAAAAAAAAAACATACGTGACTTTTACAAATATTTAAAAAGAAAAGATAGATGAGCTTCTTCCATTTTTCATTTTCTTTCATTTAACATTTTTTCCATTTTATTTTGGCGACCGGTCTGGCCTAGCGCGTAGTGACCCTACCTGCTAAGCCGCGGTCCCGGGTTCGAATCCCGGTAAGGGCATTTATTGGTGTGATGAGCACAGATATTTGTTCCTGAGTCATGGATGTTTTCTATGTACTTATACAGCGCGTAAACCTAATAAGGGCGATAAATGAAACCAGGCATATAATTCAATATTGTTATCATTAACTAAGAAGTGTTTTTGAGTTACTCTTAATTTTCACCCCATAATGAATTTTTGAAAAAATTCCCAGCAGCAGTGTACTGTAAACGTGGTTGCGATGAGGATGACAATAACAACTGTCAACGAGCGTTAAACGCGAGTGTGTTTGCATTACGTTGCGGGCCGAATTAATTTGTATGGATAAAAAAAATATTTCAATTTTAAGTAAAAGTTATCTAATTCCATTTTTGATGTCCTATATTCACCACCGTTAAGAGGTTCGCCCGTATTAGGTTTACACCCTGTATAAGTAGGTATGTATTTATCTATTTAAGTAAGTATATGGTCGCCTAGCACCCATAGTACAAGCTTTGCTTAGTTAGGGGCTAGGTTCATCTGTGTAAGGTGTCGTTCAATATTTATTTATTTATTTTATTTAAGGTCAACCGGGTTAATTGTGTCTAGCGGAGTTATCTTTTCAAGATTTCTCCATTAGCCAAATTTAGTGAAGATTTATGTATTATTGAACTTATAATAAGTAAGTCGATGGATTATTATAAAACCGGCCAAGAGCGTGTCGGGCCACGCTCAGTGTAGGGTTCCGTAGTATTCCGTATTTTTCTCAAAAACTACCTATGAACCTATGAAGTTCAAAACAATTTTCCTAGAAAGTCCTTATAAAGTTCTACTTTTGTGATTTTTTTCATATTTTTTAAACATATGGTTCAAAAGTTAGAGGGGGGGGACGCACTTTTTTTTCCTTTAAGAGCGATTATTTCCGAAAATATTAATATTATCAAATAACGATCTTAGTAAACCCTTACTCATTTTTTAATACCTATCCAACAATGTGTCACACGTTGGGGTTGGAATGAAAAAAAAAATCAGCCCCCACTTTACATGTAGGGGGAGCACCCTAATAAAACATTTTTTTTCATTTTTTATTTTTGCACTTTGTTGGCGTGATTGATATACATATTGTTACCAAATTTCAGCTTTCTAGTGCTTACGGTTACTGAGATTATCCGCGGACGGACGGACGGACGGACGGACGGACGGACAGACAGACATGGCGAAACTATAAGGGTTCCTAGTTGACTACGGAATCCTAAAAATGGCGCGGCAGCCGTGCTGTTCCCAGATGTGAACGTATTAGAACGAATTTTTTTGCGCATGTCATATAATAGTACATTACGATACAAGTGCGTAAAAAAGAGACCTCGAAACGAGTTGCGATAAATTAAAACACGACCGAAGGGAGTGTTTTAATTCGACACGAGTTACGAATTTCCTTTTCGCACGTGTATCGGACGACGTTTTTCAGTACAGATGAGCCTCCGAAATTTCGACCTGGCATATAATGAACCACTTCTCGCACTAGTGCGTAAAAAAAACACCATCTGTACTGAAAAATGGTATTTTATAATGCAGAGAGCAGAGTCGATAATAAAATATCTACACGGTACATAAAATTCCGTAAAACGGGGTAAACTTTTGGTGTTTTTTTGCAGACTTTCCTGTAATGTCGCGATCTTGTTTCTATATCATATGTTAGATAAGGACAACATACCGGACACACTGGAGCCGACTGGTCTTGGTCCCTTCAACTGTGGCCGGTGCGCGGGCGCTGGTTCCAGTAGCTGCGTCGGCGCGGGTTGGTCTTCCCTCTCTTTCGCTCGCTGGCGGTAGGACGGTGACCTGGAAGGATATATGTTGGTTTTTAATATTTAAATTATACACGGTGCACCATGAGGTCCATGAGGGAACCGAAAGATTTTAAGATTGTAATGCATTCTGAATGTAGATTATCGCTTAAAGTTAATGTAATTAAGTGCGTTTTCACATTATCCGATCCGATATCGGATGTCGGACCGATATCCCATAAATGTATGGGATATCGGTCGGGTGCCGTCTTGGATTACTTCCATTAAAATCCTTCCGACATCCGATATCGGATCGGATAATGTGAAAACGGTCTAACACAAAAACAATATTTTTATTGAAATTTCATGCTTATCGTCACAAAACTGACAGTGAGTTAATTTTTGTTAACGATTTTCGCTAATTGGGGCGTAAATTCTGAAAATGCCCATAACCTACTTTCTACAGAGTAGCAAACTGACTAAGGACTCTTTGAGAATTTACAATAGGTATTTATATTGTACTAGCTTTTGCCCGCGGCTTCACTCGCGTTAAAAAGAGACAAAAAGTTGCCTATGTCACTCTCCATCCCTTCAACTATCTCCACCAAAAAAATCACGTTAATTCGTCGCTCCGTTTTGCCGTGAAAGACGGACAAACAAACAGACACACACACTTTCCCATTTATAATATTAGTATGGATTGTACTTATACTGACATCCACATCGACATATCCATATCATACATATGGAATCCATATCACATTTAAGTATGTTTGAGCAGGGTCGTAGAGCCTCAACCCTTCTAAAACAATGCTACGACACTCGTCTACGGCCTACGGCGTAGACAGCGTAGCAATTTCGTAGACCTTGAGCACCTTGACATTTAATCTTAGCCTTCGCTATACTTACTTTTTTTGTATTACCTACTGATAACAGAAGTTTTCTGTTTTTTTTTTTAATATAAAAATAAGTAATAAAACTCAATGTTGGCTGCTCAAATAAACTCATTAGTGTAGTAAGTTATGAATTTAAGAAAGGCGGCATTTTGTCAACATCAAAACAGTGAGCATTCTGTGGCGGCATGTCATCCTATGTTCAAAATGGTTTCGTAGATCGGCATCCGTAAAATTTTGTTAAAATCAAAAACGGATCAATCGAACATTCATTGAAGTTCTCTTTGAATGAACCAAATTTTTTTAGACGATATTTCGTCACTACTTTTAAAAAAACTTGTATCTTCGTCTGTCAATGAAAAGAAAATTGTAGTAAGTATGTATGGAATGCATATAGACTTACTGCGTTTTAACTTTGAGGAACAGCGTGAGATACGAGATTTTTTAAAAGTAGTGACGATTTGTATTGTAGTATTGAAACGGATTGTGATCGAAAAACAATGTTTTGACACAAAAAAATAAACAAGAAAATCAGAAAAAAATTTCGACGTAATAATTTGATTTGTGCCCTACGTCGATAGATGGCAGCACCATCTCTCTCGCTATATCGTAATCCTGCAAAAGGATTCATATAGGAGGTGCAAGCACACATTGGTCGCCCTTAGAGTTGGCGCCTAGCCTTCAGAGATAACATACACTAGAGAAATTTCGACGGGTACCTCGGCGTAGTGGTTTGAGCACGTCGGCCGCGATTAGCTGGAGAACCGGGTTCGATTCCCGGCTTCGCCACCAGTGGGCTTGATCGCTTTTTCTTTACAGTATGGGATCTATTTCAATTTATAAGGTAAATTTTTGTTTTCGTTTTTGTGAGTCGGTTAAAACCCGATGTTATTACTTATTACTTAGGGAGCGTTCAAGTATTACGTAACGCAATTTTTGAAGATTTTTGACCCCCCCCCCACCCCCCTTGTAACGCACCGTAACGTTTTTCTGTACCCCCCCTCCCCTTCTCTAAACGTTACGTAACACTCAAGTGATCAATTTTATCCTAAAGTCGTAAAAACGAACACTATGAACTCACGCATAAACACTAACGAAGTAACGAATACTGACAACGAAAACAACATTAAATGACGTACAATGCAATCTAGGGACTCCCGTGAAATATAAACGAAAAGGTTTGCCAACTTGCGAGAACAAATTAAAAATGACGACCAGACTAATACAATCGAGGGATTCCCCGTAATGTAAATGAAAAGGGTTGCCAGTTTGGGAGTTTTAATTCCCTATTTTTTTAGAAACAATGTTACGTAACGTGTTGTAAGAAAGACCCCCTCCCGCCCCTGTAACGCATCGTAACGTTTTACGAGACCCCCTCCCCCCCAAGTTGCGTTACGTAATACTTGAACGCTCCCTTACCCACAGCACGATAGTACTCTTTATACTGTGCCTACAGTAAAATTCAATCAGTCAGACCATTTCTTGGTAAGACTAATCCAATCTTCCCTGAAAATTACTCTCATTCCAATTCAATTAGTTGCATCGGCTTGTTTAAATGCTAATTAAATAATAGAGACGTACTTTAAATGGGCTATTTCTGACTATTGCTTTAATTTTCTACAATTTATATACGGACATTGTTATTAATTTACTAGTTTTTGCCCGCGGGTTTGCTCGCGTTAAATTTTAAATTCGACAATTCGAATGCTCTATACAAACTCGAAAGACGACCGGTCTGGCTCAGTCGGCAGTGACGCTGCCTGCTAAGCCGCGGTCCTGGGTTCGAATCCCGGTAAGGGCATTTATTTGTGTGATGAGCACAGATTTGTTCCTGAGTCATGGATGTTTTCTATGTATATATGTATTTATTTTATTAAGTATGTATGCTTAGCACCCATATAGTATACCAACATAGCGCGTTCATTTATGACTCCTAATTCCTGGGACATTTTTAAAATGTATATCTAATGGAGCACACTGACAATCAGTCTACCGGACGGCAAAAATAACTTCTTTATGGTAATTTCTTAAGTTTTATATGAGGTATACAGCAGTGGTTATAATACAGCAGTGGTTATGGGTATACGTTTTTAAATAAATAAAATATGAAAGAAGTTTAATATACAATACAACAGCATTGTTCACATGCAAGGCTGAAACAATATTTTTTTTCCCCTCACTAGCTCGGAAACACGTGTTAATACCAGCGGGTAAAAACGCATTTTATCCACTAGTGGGTAAAGTAATTTGACCTTGAATAAAGTCAAATTAACTGCTTTAAAATTAATAAAAGTAGGTGAATCTAGTAATAAAGATGATTTACCACCTGTGGAACTACTGGAAGCAGTGATAAACGCATTTTTTGCGTTGTAGTTTCCTCGCTACAGTGAGGGGAAAAGTTTTGTGTTACACTCGGGTGCAAATGTATTTTACTTCTCGTGTGTTAAAAAACTCGCAAGTTCAGGATTCTATTCTCGAACTAAACTATAGAATCCTTTCACTTGCTCGTTTTTCAATTCCACACTCGGCGTTAAAATACAACTATGCCTCCTTGTATAACAATAGTTATTTGTTATACAAGGGGGCAAAGTTGTATTTTAACGCCGAGTGTGGAATTGAAAAACGAGCAAGTGAAAGGATTCTATAGTTGAACCACGAGCGAAGCGAGTGGTTCGAGAATAGAATCCTGAACTTGCGAGTTTTTAAACACACGAGAAGTAAAATACATTTGCACCCGAGTGTAACACAAAACTTTTCCCCTCACTATAGCGAGGAAACTACAACGCAAAAAATGTGTTTATCACTGCTTTCAGTAGTTCCACAGGTGATAAATCATCTTTATTACTAGATTCACCTACTTTTATCAATTTTAAAGCAGTTAATTTGACTTTATTCAAGGTCAAATTACTTTACCCACTAGTGGATAAAATGCGTTTTTACCCGCTGGTATTAAAGGACAAAACACGTGTTTCCGAGCTAGTGAGGGGAAAATAACTATTACGCGTTCCAAAACAAAAAAAAATACATTAAAATTTCAAGTCAACTACACTAACATTAAAGTTACATTTCCTTTCGCAAACATTTTTAACACTTTCATTTCTTCATTTCAACTTAAACCAAACAACACAGGTAATAAAGTCATATTTCGTTCAATTATTGCATCTAAAACTCACTACTACATCCCTTTTTTATAAACCATAACATAACACACACAAACATAAAGAATCTCCTAACAACACATCTACGACTTCTACATTTAATTTTTACCAAAGCACACGACAATAAGGTATCATATCGTTTAAAACACATTTACATCTGTACATATGTCTCTGTATTTAATTTAGAACCGTACCACTACAATCTAGCCAACGTCACGCTTCGTAGCAACTAAACCCTCCACTCTTCTATAGTGTACGACTGTGTGACTGCGCCGACCGAGAGCGAGAGCTACTTAGCAGAGCAACAAAATTATGTTATTATCTGTGGACTATTCGTATCCTTTTGACACTATTCGATCCCATTCGTTCTGATCTTTCCGACCGCAGTGGTCGCTGGTCTGGTTGAACTAAATGAGCAAAAGACCTAAAAGAGCGAACTAGTTCGTGGGAGCGATTAAACGAGATCGGAGCGCTCCGATCAACGAACGAAACAGCACAAGCCTAAGCCAGACTGCGTTAGGAAACATACCCAAACTGCGTGACTATATTTGTGCCGCCCCCCCCCCACCCCTGGGTGACCAAGTGCCCCCCAACCCCTGTAGTTTTCACGTAGTAGTTATAAATGAAGTTTTAAATCATTTTTTGCAGAAAGTTGTTATATAAAACATATTCGTGTACCTATATAAAATTTAATATTTGATTTTAATGACGCGTGTTTTTCATCTTTTTTCCGGCCTTTAAACAATGATTTTCATCCCATCATGTTCATCATCATCACCTGCATATATATGCGTCCCACTGGTGGCCATTGGTAGGCCAATATTCCACTGGTTACTTGACCAGAAATTAGACCCCCCCTCCCCCTCTGTGACCAAGCGTAGTATTTTGACGACCCCCTCATCCCCCTAAAGGTGTCACGTAGTTTGGGTATGTTCCCTTACAATCGCCACATAGCGTCAATGATTGGCACTTCGGCTAGGCCAGCTGCACGCACACTTACGTAGCTTCACTCACACACACAGGCGTACTGACGTATATAAATAAAGGGGAAGTAGGGCGCGCGTCAGAGTGACGTCACGCTGACGTCACGGCCACGCCTGCGGTCGTTTCGTTACTATGATAACTGATATAACTTGTACACATTCGTGGGAAGGTTATCTAGAGATGAATATGCACTCAGATAAATATTCGAAGATTAACGGCCCGGCCTAGCGGGTAATAATTAATAAACTAGTGACCCTGTCTGCCTATGAAGACTATAAGTGTCATAATAGTTATTTGTTTTACAAGGGGGCAAAGTAGTTGTTTAACCGCACGTGCCAATATTGATACCTGAGCAAGCGAAAGATTCCAATATTGAACCGCGAGCGTAGCGAGTGGTTCAAAAAGTGGAATCTTGAGCGTTGTGAGGGTATCAAGGCACGAAGGTTAAACAAACTTTGCCACCGAGTGAAACACAAAATTTTTCACCACACCAACACGAACAAAATACTAACTATAAAACATCAAATTCAATCAAATCCATCAATTTATTCAATATTTATGATTCAAAATCATCAATTATAGGTAAAATCTAGCAGCCAGATTAAGATGATGAGTTAAAATTTGTATGAAATTACTTTGCCCCCTTAAAATGCAATTTTGCTATCTGTTTTCGAATAGCAGAGTTAGCCTTTAACAGTTGGTGTGGTGAAAACATATTTAAATATGTGGGACACAATCATATCCATCCATACATCCATAACCTAACCACAAAATTAAAATTTTGAAAAAACCCCCGACATTGTGGACAGATTTTCATGAAACATGGCTAAGAACACTCCCGACTGCTTTCGAACAAAACAAACTACTTAAATCTAAATCGGTTCATCCGTTCGGGAGCTACGATGCCACAGACAGACACACAGACAAACAGACAGACACGTCAAACTTATAACACCCCGTCGTTTTTGCGTCGGGGGTTTAAATTCATATTGTGCCAGCTAAACGGGAGACCTTCGCTAGTGCTTTGGTCAATAATGGTGAGTGTGCACGGAGAAACGTCCCACTTTGTCGATTGCTATAAAGCCGCTTTGTCAGGTTATTCATATAAAGATACAAGTAAATCTCGCCTTAATGATAACCGACAAAGTGGAACGTTTTACCCAAGAGGATCGAGTATTATAGAGAGTTACTGTCAAAGTAAAATGTGTAATCACAGTGCACAGACTGACTCTCGACACAGGCTTAAAACTTTTGAACCTCAGTTTTGCAATTTGGCCCATATTCTTAGCTTGATATGTGTTAAAATGTCAAATATTTTTATTAGCGCCATCTAGCCGAGCGTTCCCCAAAGGTGTAACGCTATCTTGGCCACCGTACCTTTTTCATTATGGTTTTGAGGTACGTTTTCTTCTTAGACTTTGTCTGTCTATACGGAGTTACATATTTCTTTGGTTTTATACTAAACACACTTACATTATATAGGTATATTCGGGTATAAACACGACACATAATGGATTGCTGACATCGCTATTGACATTGCCCGCTGAAGGGTGCAATTTCAATCACATTATACACTTGTTGTCCAGTCTGTCCAATGTTTGAATAGTCAACAGCACTTAGGAAATGTGTGCCATTTTCAATCAAAAATAAGTACCTTACCGTCGGTTTACTATTTCCATAACGGCTTCAATATGAAATCGATCATACGGACTACCGATGTGTTACTTTTTATCAGGACTGTTTCCCAGAGAGGTAGGCAGAGACCACGGATTTCCATTTGCTACGATCCTGACAAACCACTTTCGCTTCACACACTTTCATAACGTTTCTCATACACGCTCGTCGGTTTCGAGTACCTATCCTAGACCTACTTCTGACCTGGCCTTTTTAGGGTTCCGTAGTCAACTAGGAACCCCTATAGTTTCGCCATGTCTGTCTGTCCGTCCGTCCGTCCGTCCGTCCGTCCGTCCGTCCGTCCGCGGATAATCTGAGTAACCGTAAGCACTAGAAAGCTGAAATTTGGTACAAATATGTATATCAATCACGCGAACAAAGTGCAAAAATAAAATATGGAAAAAAATGTTTTATTAGGGTACCCCCCCTACATGTAAAGTGGGAGCAGATATTTTTTTTCATTCCAACCCCGACGTGTGATATATTGTTGGATAGGTATTTAAAAATGAATAAGGGTTTACTGAGATTGTTTTTTGATAATATTAATATTTTCGGAAATAACTGCTCCTAAAGGAAAAAATAGTGCGTCCCCCCCCTCTAACTTTTGAACCATATGTTTAAAAAATATGGAAAAAATCACAAAAGTAGAACTTTATAAAGACTTTCTAGGAAAATTGTTTTGAACTTGATAGGTTTAGTAGTTTTTGAGAAAAATACGAAAAACTACGGAACCCTACACTGAGCGTGGCCCGACACGCTCTTGGCCGGTTTTTCAATATTTCACCGATTTGGTCGAGAAAAGTTCACCGATTTGGTCCAGAAAAGTGTATATATATGTATTATAATGACGGTGGCAATCCGGTGTATGGGATACTCACACAGATGTTGGGACTGCACAAAATATGTACTTAAACTTTTGGGATTAACATATCTACGTCTTGCATTCATCTGAGTAAGGTACAGCGGGACAATCCATTTTCTCCATGTTTTACAATGTTTGCATTATTAATTGGGGTGTTCATTGGTGCTACAACTCAACTTAATAGGCTACATGACCTTAAAGTCTGTCTTATATGATTAAATACTGCCCAAATAACCGAAATAAAGTATTACCATATTTTATTAAGACCTAAAAACAGCAAAAAATATTTTTAAGTCACATGCACTTTTACATAATCAGGCGAAAACAACCTATAGATTATCTGTACATCAGGTCATTCTATTCGAAAACAACATTTTCTGACTTTTTAAGTATGAAGGCATAAAGTTCAACATGTCAGTGATTGTTTTGACATGCAGTAAGGTTCGAATTCGATGACGTCACTACATCGCTGACAGCGATTTCGGTGGCCAAAATAAATAAAAAATTACACACATTTTTAATCGAAAATACGTAGTCATCATACACTTTTAATACCCAAAATCTATATATATTGGTTTATTATGTCAAATACTACAGAAGACATCATTGTTTGTGCCTAATTCGATATGAGTCTAGTAGGCTATAGTATAATAATGGAAAAATGGATGAGTTACAATTACCTCTCAGTTGGAATTTTCCCCGCTGTACCTTGGACCTATTCATATTCAATTCGTCCAATTGTGGTATTTCTTACTTAACAAAAACATGCATGCAATGCCAATATTCGCTACGCCAAACCGTAACACTTACATAATTATATGGATGTCTATAAAATTATGTATGAAACTGTACATATTTAGGCATTAAAACACTCGTGTTATGTTATAAGAAACTCCCCTTCCGGCTCGTGTTTTAATGCGTCTCATTATGCAACCAGTCACATAATCACATAAATAATTAAAATACGAGTAGCAGCGGAAATCTTTAGCGACAGAATATCTCTCTCAGTGGTTCCCTCATGGCTGAAGATCGTGACCAACAGGATCTTCCACTTGACGCGGTCTAGGGCCTCCTTAGAACTTGTACACTCTTTGCTGTGTACTTAACACAGCAAGAGGGAATGTACAAATTTCTAATGGGGTGGCAACGCACATGTGACACTGTTTGAGTTGCAGGCGTCCATAGGTTACGGTGACCGCTTTACATCAGGCGGACCGTATGCTTGTTTGCCATCGACGTAGTATAAAAAAAAATGGACTGCCGTCTGCATGGAACCACAAGCTTTCTTCACGGTGTCAGCCCACCTTAGCGGTATTCCACCCGTACCTAGCCGAATGCACAAACGCTCAAGATAATATCTCTTTCGTAGCTATTTATCTCTATCGCTCTTGCGTATTGGCGCGACAGAGCCAGACTACATTTCTGCTGCGTTTCGGTGGCGTTTCATGTCGCAAAAGGGCCAATTTTTTCAAAGTTGTCTTTTTTGTAACATGGGTATTTTTTACGCGATTCATACTCAGAATCGAGAGCTCTTTCGATCCTGATAGGAGAAAAAAAATGTCCCAAGATTTTCATACATTTTTTCGAACCTTCCATTCCGTTACCGCCATACAAAATGTATGAAAAATTGGTAACGTAATGGGAAAAAAACCTTGGTATACTTTTTTTCTCCTATTAGGATTGAAAGAGCTCACGATTCTGAGTGGAAAACTCATAAAAATTTCCAAATCTAAAAAAAAAGTGGGGTGGACAACTTTGAAAAAAAATGGCCCAAAAATGCCATTCCGCTACGGTGCCTTCGACTTTGCCGAGCATAATGTTCTTTTGGAGAGTGCTGTGTGTTGTGAGTTTAGTGAGCGAGTTTTGGACATAGATATAGGTGCGTGGCGAATAGAGGCAAACGTTAGACACACACAAACACACACAATGCCGATAGATATTGTAACAACACCTTTCATTCCCGGTTGATGATTTCAACTTGTACCTGCACAAAATGAAATAAATTATAAATTAAACTTTGAATATTGAATAACATTACAATAAGATTACATATAGATAATTTAAATAAGTCTTAAATGCAAGTGTTAGGTAATTAGATTAGAAAAGAGTTCTATTTGTCGTAGCTGGATCGTATAATAAATTTACATAATTCATTATTTAAATTATGAAGCGCCATATTATAACACGACCCTGTTTTGTAATACGGCTAGCCGTAGTAATACGGCGGTTTATACAATCGGACTGCGACATATTCATTAAATCTACTTATATATTATTATCAAGAATATTATGAACTACAACTAGACTATACCTAGAGATTAGTGACGTACATCATGTATAAGTACCTAAAAATATTCTAATTACCTTGCATGGTTTGGTACCTCAAAAGTTTTTAGTCTTTTTAGGGTTCCGTAGTCAACTAGGAACCCTTATAGTTTCGCCATGTCTGTCTGTCCGTCCGTCCGTCCGCGGATAATCTCAGTAACCGTTAGCACTAGAAAGCTGAAATTTGGTACCAATATGTATATCAATCACGCCAACAAAGTGCAAAAATAGAAAATGAAAAAAATGTTTTATTAGGGTACTCCCCCTATATGTAAAGTGGGGGCTGATATTTTTTTTCATTCCAATCCCAACGTGTGATATATTGTTGGATAGGCATTTAAAAATGAATAAGGGTTTACTAAGATCGTGTTTTGATAATATTAATATTTTCGGAAATAATCGCTCCTAAAGGAAAATAAAGTGCGTCCCCCCCCTCTAACTTTTGAACCATAAGTTTAAAAAATATGAAAAAAATCACAAAAGTAGAACTTTATAAAGACTTTCTAGGAAAATTGTTTTGAACTTGATAGGTTCAGTAGTTTTTGAGAAAAATACGGAAAACTACGGAACCCTACACTGAGCGTGGCCCGACACGCTCTTGGCCGGTTTTTTTCATCTTATATTCTATATGTAATGTAAAAACTGTCATCAAATTGTCAATTTCACTTTCTTGTAGGCTACTTGCCTCCTAGTCAAATCAGCTTCTTTTTAAGAACTGTCAAAACGAATTTCAACGATTTGCTTATATGGAATTTATATGAAATCGAATTGTGTGACGTCACGGTCAACTCAGTTACTTTATATATTTCTACGTGACTTATTAAATAGAAATTGGATTTAAAAATAACTTCTGTCCATGTTTTTCTTATAATTATCTGATGCTTTATTTCGTGCATGGTATAAAATATTTAATTTTAACTACAGTCAAGTTCCCTATTATCCTCCCCCGTTGAAACATTCTTCTAAAAAAACAAATACCAACGTGCCAACGTTACATTTCGACAAATCGTCAGTTGATGTTATAAAAAATATGGCAGATAGGCAAGCATCCAAAACATTGTCACATTTTTAAATTCCAGAAATAACTGGCCGGTGAGTGGGGGGCCACTGATTAAAAATAAAATCCAAGATGGCGATAATCGCACCTGATGCATGGAATGCATTTGAGGCGTTGCCAACGGTGCAACGATTGATCGGGTGTATCAGCGATTGCTCGATGGGTGAGTAGTAAAATGTACTTAATTGGAACGATCTTGAAGAATTTAGGTACGTTATTTATCAATTAGTATGTTGTCGCAGTGACAATGAATACGAAGTCGATGGGAATAGTTCCTCTAGGCTAAATTTGTTCTAAATGAATATATGGAATGATTTAGATTTTAGACCATTATTATAATTTATTATTATTTTGATATTGTGTAACGACGATCTTTTTGTGAATGCATTTTATTTTATTCTGACATGTAAAATTTAATGTACATTTTCAATGAGAAATAAATAAATCTAATCTAATCTATCGTGTTTTCTAATGTGTTTAGCCAAGCTGAAAATGCTGTTAAACAATCTTTGGTACCTAAATTGGGAGCACATTAAAATACAATATTTAATTTATATGAAAAGTAAAGTCTCACTTTTTCGTAGCTTTAAAAGTTACTGACCAAAAGCAATTTTTTAACTCGTGCGTGCTCGTGCTACAACTTGTATCATGAGTTAAAAAATTACTTTACTTACTTGTAGCCTACAAGCCACATCCGAGCATCTCGTATTTTACCAAAAGTTTTTGACCTCACTCGACAGCGTTTCACATATATAATTATTGGTTCCTAAGCAACCGTTTGTAGGCTCTTACTTACTTTCAGTTTTAAGTTTTTGCTCACGAATATTGAGAAGTAAAGACAACCGAGACTGGCGTCCACTAGGCTCGCCGAGTCGAGCCTCGTTAATTCGCTTTCTGCATCTTCTAAATACATATATAAAAGAAGAGAAACTGACTGACTGAGATATCAACGCACAGCCGAAACCGCTAGTCCTAGAGATTCCAGGCACGTAGGTTCCTTAAAAGGTGTAAAGGAGCACTAAGAAAGGTTTTAAAGTTGTATAGTAATAGTACCTACAGAATAGAATACGCAATAGTGCAAAGTAGATCTAAAAACTAATAAGTAATAATACTAGTGAATCTTACGTATGCACCTACCCAATGGCAAACAAGATATTACAGTGCTGTATTGTCTTGTTTGCCATTGCTAGTAAATAATATAAGTAGATATAGAACCTTATGTATTAGGAGCCTCGTCTGCCAACAAACCATACTCTGGTTTGGCAGAAGTGAAGTTAAAGTTTAGTTTTAAGTTTTAGTTTTGAATAAACATTTATTTCTTTTTTTTTTTTTTTTTCAAAATTCATCTCCTAAGGGGGTGAAATGGGGCCTGGGGGTCCAAAGTTTGTATGGGAAAATAGTTTAGAAAATAGTCACGCGGGCGAAGCCGCGGGAAAAAGCTAGTTTCTTATGAGACTGCGTCCGTTAAGGCGGAATCGAGCCGCGTCGAATGTACTGATGTGCCGACGGAAAGTTTCCAAAATTCTGAAATTTTCACATAGGAAAACTTCGGAAACTTTCCATACTTTGTATGGACAATTATGGGTGGAAACTTTCCATTTCATACATTTAAATTCCCTTTATTTTTCGAGAAAGTTTCGTGAATTTTTCAAGAAATTAAAGATTTTTTTGGAAAGTTTCCGCAACTTGCACATCACTAGTCGAATCGCATTCAAAATTTAGGAGGACTCGATTCGACGCGGCTCGATACTTAGTAGATGCCAGGCTTTACAGTATCGGTCTGTCTTTACTTCTCAATATTCGTGACAGTCTCACGGCAACAACCAACCTAAGTCCGCAGCAAACTTAGCAAACTTCTGATTCGTGATTGGCTTAGTCTTTGATCAGGGCTCTTTGATCCGACGTTCGAGGATATTTTAACAAATTTACTGTTCAGAGCTTTTCGCTAATTTTAGAACGATACCTGGGCTTGTTAGAAATCGTCACTACTTTGAAAAAATCTCGTATCTCACGCTGTTCCTCAAAGTTAAAACGCAGTAAGTCTATATGCATTCCATACATACTTACTACAATTTTCTTTTCATTGACAGACGAAGATACAAGTTTTTTTTAAAGTAGAGACGAAATGTCATGAGGACGATAGGACGGAACGGGAGGATTTTTTTTTCAATCTTTATTTGGGGGCTTTTTAACCCCCGACGCAAAATCGACGGGGTGTTATAAGTTTGACGTGTATATGTGTCTGTTTCTCTGTCACTCTCTCTGTGTGTTAGTCGAGAGTATTCTTAGCCATGTTTCATGAAAATGTCGCGCCTACAGAACCAAACACTTAATTAACAGAGTTAAAATTTAAAACAAACTACAAACAAAAACATCGTACATTTCTGTCTTTTAGCCAGCGTTCCCACTTAAGCGTTGCGTGTCTCGGGGCGCGCAACGGACGTCCGCGCCACGCCACCTGAATGTAATTCAAAAAACGTCTCCTCAGTACATTTTGTATAGGAAGGACGTAAGACGCGCCCCAGGTGGCGTGGCGGCGGCGTGGCGCGCGCCGCGCCGCTTGGCGGCGCGTCTTACGTCCTTCCTATACAAAATGTACTGAGGATCGTTTCGTCCCGTCCCGTTTTAGTGTGAGTCACTGCATACACTGCGATCTGCAACATTTCATGCGCGGATCCAGGGGGGGAAGGGGGGTCATGGGGGTCACGAAGCTGGATCCGCGCTTGCAACATTTCGACATTAAATGAATTCCATTCATACTTCCGACCTTCCGAGATAGTATGTGTGGTGGCTTTTGAGTATGATGATACCTATTTAGCATTTTATATTGCATTAACTTAATAATACATGTAGATAATCAGTTAAATAATTGGTTAAATAGTTTCATGTGACTTTTAGTTACGCTATCATGTTCGTACTTAGTAGTTTCAGACAGCTAGCAATCGTTCGACATGCCTTAATAAGCCTAGTCTACACAGACGGATAAAGCAAATGAGGTATACTGGCATTTTATCCCGCCAGGCGGCGCCTGTGCAAGTGTCTAGGCATGTCACTGTCATTCATATGTGAAAGAGAGAAAAAACATACATCTTCTCGCTCTCACGTATGGACTAATGGAGTGGCGCCATCTGTCATAACCTTTGAGTGTGTCTCCTCATTGAAAGAGTAAAAATCCTGTGTTTACACGAACGAAGATACATCATATAACCTATGATAGTTGGACAAGATATAGGTTTAATTTATTGTTAATAAGTTTTAGTTCTAGTAAGTATAATAATATGCTTGAATTTTTAACATCTTGTTGAACTAATAAAATAAACGCTCAAAATTGGTGTGCGTGACGTAGAACGCGCGTCACGCAACTAGGCCACGCTAGACGAGGCTAATGTTGCTTATTACCGAGTACGAGACCGATTACGTTTCACTGCAACAAAGCAGGCAGGGGTGTCCTAAAATGCTATCGGTCGCTTACAGCGCGACAATGCTAGAAATACTTACTATAGCCTTCTGAGTCCAGGGGCCCGTTTCTCGAAAGGTACAAGCCTTGTATTACAAGATTTACAAGTGCGCGAACTGTCAAATCGTATGGGTTGTCATGGAAACACACTTGTAATACCAGGCTTGTACCTTTCTAGAAACGGGCCCCTGGAAGCATTTGTTTTGTTTTTGAATTTGAATTATTTTGATACTCAATAAAAGTTTACGGAGATCTGCCTCCACTCTATCTGCCCAACGATATTTAGGACGGCATCTAGTTGGACAACCAATATAGGCCCCCTTGACAGCCTGATCCTCACCCATCCAGCGAGGGCTGGCGAGAGGTCGCTCTGGACCGCGTAAAGTGACGTGCTCTTGTGTTGGAGGCCAAGACTCACTTTGGGTCGTCGCGCCAACAAAATAAGTATTAATGGTTCAAAAAAAAAATTGGATTACGCACAACAATTTATATCTCTAACCATGAGCTTATGACATTTTGGGACACGTTACTTGATAGCGTTAACGTCACGGTCGGCAAGGAAAATGACATTCGTCGTATGAAAAGAGTGAAAACAGCCCCAAACGGTTATTTACTACAACCAAAAATTACATACACATTCCTTAACGTTTAAGCTAACGAGTAAAGTATACAAAAAGTTATGAGAGATTCTCTGTCGTGGTTTTCTTTATATTTGTGCATAGGCTACTTGACCTTTTTTTTAAAGTTTGTCTTATATTATTACTTACTGTTCAATTCACCGACAAAAAATATCACTATATTTTATTATGACTTATAAACCGCAAAAAATATTTTTAAAGAATACTTTTACGTAATCAGGCAAAATACAACACCAGCCATGTCATCTATAGATTTTCTGTGAATGAAGTCATTCAGTGCGAAAACAACACTTTCTGACACTTTAAGTACGAGGCATAATAGTCATTATGTCAGTGATTGATTTGACATGAATTCTATGACGTCACTATACGGCCGACAGCGTTTTCGGTAGCCAAAATTAAAAAAAAATACTCACATTTTTCAATTAAAAATACGTAATCATCGTACACATTTAATACCCAAAATCATTAAATATTGGTTTCTTACTTCAAATATTAAAGAAGACAATCATTTATTGTGCCAAGTTAGATATGAGTCTAGTAGCCTATTGTAGGATATCGTCTCGCTGGTATGCCCCCAGCTTTACAAGTGTGACGTAGACCGCGCGTCATGAAACGTCTAGCCATCGACAGCTGTAACCGGCGTGTTTGTTATCAGTTATCAGAAACCGAGGTTCTTCGTGTTTCCTCCGCGTAAGTATTGACAGGGTTTTTGAACCCAAGGTTTTAACCACCCTTTTATTGTACTTATGTACTGTAGGGGCGCGTCTTACGTCTTTCCTATACAAAATGTACTGAGGAGACGTTTTTAAATTACACTCGGGCGGCGCGGCGCCGCTGGCATCCGTTCTGTGTTTTACGACGACCGTCGCCTGTGTGTAGATAGTCCCTAAGTCATACTCATACTCATATATTTATTCAAGAAACAATACAGGTATTGTGTTTGAAACCTTAAAACTATATACGATGGTACGATAAAAATGCTAAATCTAGATACCTACTATACATTATAAAAAATTTCGTCTACGGTGTAGAAACAACTTCTCAACAAGAACTTTTTTAATTCTCTATTAAATAAAGAGCAATCTGCAATTGTTTTGAGTTCAGTAGGCAACCGGTTATAAATACATATGCCTTGATGACCAGCGGAATGTGCAACAACCTCAAGTCTAGGACGAAACTTCACTTTCATGTTTTTGGTGCGCGTAAGTAAGCGTTCAAACTGTTTCATCTTCATAATAAATCATATCTTTGAATAATAGCCCTGAACCGCAAGATGACCCTTCCGAGATTATGTCAGACACTTCCTAAGAAGGGTCAGGATTATTAATTGCATGAAAATAGGGTGTAAGCAAATATGGCCGGAAATATCATCCTACGTTCGGGACGACTGATAACAGACCAAAATGGTGGCAATAGCTTTCCATAAATTAAACTAAATATTTAAGTAGGCATACTTAATTATTAAGAGAAAACGCACGAGAACTTATTGTCTACTTGAACTAAAATACCTATACGTTCCGCTTAAAGCGCCATAGGTACTGACAGAAATATGTATCCACAAAGTATAAGAAATAAAGACATGTATACATATTTTTGGCACTTTATCCGCATCTATATTAATACCTCGACTGCACCCTGTTGTCTTGGCAATCGGCCAGACATTGCAAAGCGGGAACATTTTTTTCATACGGTTTTAATTAGATTGTTTTCTAAACTCTATAGCTCTTATTTTTATAGAGATAAGTCGATTGAGGTTTTATTTATAAATATTTCAGTCTGAAATATGAAGATTTAAAAATAAATAAGCTAAGTTTAGCCAGATTCGCGTCTATTAATAATGGTTATTGCCAATTTATATGGGGAGATAATATTGTTCAATTAATGTTGATTATTATTTACGGAAACGGGATATCGATTGGGTATAATTAAGATTCAAAATTGCCTTAGACGTTTTGAAGACCGTTTTGTGCTCGTGATGTCGGACAAGACTGGCTAAGTTGACACTAACCGTTTCTGTGCGGATGACACGGGAGCCGTGTCATTATTGTGTATGGCATATGACTGTCAAAGAACACTAAATGAACCACAAATTAGTAAGTAAAGTAAGTAAATTTATTAATTAAATAAAAACACAAAGATTTACACGCAGGCATTATCCGGTGGACTGCAAACTAGGCTAGGCCTGTATCTTGCAGCCCAATTGTTATTGAATGGGGGTAGCTTTTGCACATTGTAATTTTTCCCCAATCACCCGTTGACCACGAACGCTGCAAAGGGTTCGAAACGAGATGTATTGTAAATTCATTAACCCTTAAATGTATGACTTTGACAAAGATTTATTCAAATTTGAATTTTGACATGCTGTCAATAGAGTCAAAAATAGATGATGCATCACTATGCATTTAAGGTAAAACGCGATGTAATCCGCTTCCCTAGTTTTATTCCATAAGTAGGTACTATCGCGCTTAACAGAAGATATGTTGTTTCACTTCTGTCGCACAAATCAAGCTATAGTTGCGCTAGTCGCAAGTGAATGTAAACTTTGATGTAAAGTAAAATCCATAATCCTACGGACCAAATTGACAAGTAAGTGTGAACGAATGTTGCCACAGTTTGGCCAGTGTCGTTCTTATCGATATTAAAATTATTATTACATCGTAGATTTAAGGTGCACCCAGACGGGACAATGAAATTGGCAATTTGATCGGCTAATTTATATACCAACTTTTTCTGTGATTTCGACAGATCAAAAGGTCTGTAGACCGCTAATTAGAGATATTTTTTTTTATTTCGAAGCAGCAATAATATTATTCGAAAATTATATAGATATTTATGATATACTTGCCATAGCGTGACAGATAATTTATTATCGTCGGACATGGTATTTTATTTTTTACCTACAGGCGCGGAAACCTTTTTATTTTTAAAACTAGTGGGTAAAAATGCATGGTATCCATCCACTACCTCGAAGATACATAGAACAAACCAAAATGTGTACCTCTTATTTGAAACTCATATACTTATTCTTGATTTAAACTTGTCTGTTGTATGTACTTTACAACTTGTCGATATATTGTTATCGACATATACCCTTCACTATTTTAATTTTGCTGTTCCTGGTATCATTTTACCTGTCAGTCATTTGTCAATTTAGTCCGTAGGATTATGAATTTTACTTTAAACTAACCGCATCAGAGTATTTTCGCCATTATGATTTTATTTTTATATCTTGGCCTCCATGGAGTCATAAAGCGTTCGTCACACGCTTATTATAAGTTATTTATTGTAGAATGTAAACTAGTAGTCGCAAGCGTTGGTCGCATAGAAGTTGAATAACATCAAATTTTCACTCTGATGTTGAGTCACAAGAAATAATGTTGAAGAATGTGATGTGATGTGTGGTACGGATGGCTTGCATTAGAACGAAATGGGACGGGCCCAAATGGGCCCATGTGTCAATTTCTATTGAAAGACCGTATTCGGAGATCATACTCTGTAGAAATTTACAGATTGATACTTATGGCCTGTTGATTTCTAAGTGACCGGCCACACCAGAGCGTCGCGTGTCTCGGGGCGCGCAACGGGCGTCCGCGCCACGCCGCTTCAGTGTAATTCAAAAAACGCCTCCTCAGTACATTTTGTATAGGAAAGACGTAAGACGCGCCCCAGGTGGCGTGGCGGCGGCGGGGCGCGCGCCGCGCCGCTTGGCGGCGCGCCTTACGTCCTTCCTATACAAAATGTACTGAGGAGACGCTTTTTGAATTACACTCAGGTGGCGTGGCGCGGACGCCCTTTGCGCGCCCCGAGACACGCGACGCATAAGTGGGAACGCTGCCTTACGTGTCATTAAGGATAGTTTAATATCTTTATCGGCACTGGTTCAAACTGAGGATAATTCTAACGTGTCATTTTTAGAGTAGGTGCTGCTAGGTAGGTACAGTCGCCTGCAATGACATATTACTCTCCATAGGCCGCAATAATATCAGACATGATCTCGACTTACGCTTTACTGTAGATTTCTAACAAATTTCTTTATTTACATGAACATATTTACATAATTATATAAGAAACTAAGACTAAACTTAAAAGCTAGCTAATGTCTAAAATAGGCCCTTGAGGCATTGTACCAAGGATACTGGCGACATTTCCTCGCTGTATCGCAATGCTGATACGTTGAGCGAGGAAGTCGCCAGCTCTTCGGTCACCAGTTACCTCAACCAGACGCTTCGCGATTTCTGTGAACAACTTGTTCGCGCTGGGGCCCCATGGACCTAGAGTTTCTACACCAAAGGGTACAAACAGGTATTCCTTGCCAAGACTTTTGTATTTATTACGTTTCAAAATTTCGGCACTTTCTGCCGCTGCGCCCGCTTTAATCTTGGTCCGTTGGAGGTGAGACTGTGCCAATGTGTCTACGCAGGTAGCATCCCACACTAACATTCGTCCCATACTCCAAGGGACCAAGGACACTCCATCAGGCCTCTTGCCATCATCTCTGATTATGCCAGTCGGCTCAAGGAGAGCAGGCACATTGATGGTTGCAAGGGACCGACGGATAATGTCATTAAGCGACGCATGTCTCGAAAAACGGCCTGCACTTTTTTGACAAGATAATCCATGGTGTCCCAGTCGGTCCACGTCCGTGCCACAAGAGCATATGTGTGGCGTACACACCGAAACCCCAAGTCGCAGGCCAATCGCCAGTCTAAGGGAGGTCGGATCCAAGAAAGTACCAGTGTTTGGTGAGGGATGGGCATGTAGCCAGTAACCGGCTTCCCGGGCTCCGACCGCCAAAAGCTTGACATGATCTTATTTCTAGAGCCATAAGAGCGTGTCACATAATAATATTATTACGGCCTTCAAAATGTGACATTTGCTGGTGACTGTACAGTGTACACTGCAAAATTAAACCGACTAACAATTTGATCTATCTAATCTAGTCATTTAATAGTTATTTGTTATACAAGGGGGCAAAGTTGTATTTTAACGCCGAGTGTGGAATTGAAAAACTAGTAAGTTAAAGGATTCTATAGTTGAACCACGAGCGAAGCGAGTGGTTCGAGAATAAAATCCTGAACTTGCGAGTTTTTTAACACACGAGAAGTAAAATACATTTGCACCCGAGTGTAACACAAAACTTTTCCCCTCACTATAGCGAGGAAACTACAAACGCAAAAAATGCGTTTATCACTGCTTCCAGTAGTTCCACAGGTTTATTACTAGATTCACCTACTTTTATCAATTTTAAAGCACTTAATTTGACTTTATTCAAGGTCAAATTACTTTACCCACTAGTGAATAAAATGCGTATTTACCCACTGGTATTAAAGGACAAAACACGTGTTTCCGAGCTAGTGAGGGGAAAAAAACTTTATTATAAGCACTAGCCTGCTATGTTTGAACTTTGAAGTCGGTGCCAATCGCATAAGTGTGATAAACGCGTAACGCAACGCATGCGCTACAATGTATGCGTGTACGCACGTGCGCAGACGCTCAATGAGTCTTAATGGTGTTCGTCGCTTGCATTCAAAACACAGTAATATCAAGGATGATTTTTATAGGAGTTACAATCCTCATACTAAGAATCGTACCTCAATTGTTAATTAGCGCCATCTATACTATCATAACTACACTGATGATGCCTACAATTTTTTTTTTCAAAATGAGTATTGACGTGATATCATGATCCATACTAATATTATAAATGGGAAAGTGCGTGTGTCTGTTTGTCCGTCTTTCACGGCAAAACGGAGCGACGAATTGACGTGATTTTTTAAGTAGAGATAGTTGAAGGGCTTGAAAGTGACATAGGCTACTTTTTGTCTCTTTCTAACGCGAGCGAAGCCGCGGGCAAAAGCTAGTATGTATTAAAATAAAGAAGCATGTCATTTGTTCTTATAAAAAAACCGGCCAAGAGCGTGTCGGGCCACGCTCAGTGTAGGGTTCCGTAGTTTTCTGTATTTTTCTCAAAAACTACTGAACCTATCAAGTTCAAAACAATTTTCCTAGATAGTCTTTATAAAGTTCTACTTTTGTGATTTTTCATATTTTTTAAACATATGGTTCAAAAGTTAGAGGGGGGGGACGCACTTTTTTTTCCTTTAGGAGCGATTATTTCCGAAAATATTAATATTATCAAAAAACGATATTAGTAAACAAACAATATATCACACGTTGGGGTTGAAATGAAAAAAAAAAATTCAGCCCCTACTTTACATGTAGGGGGGGTACCCTAATAAAACATTTTTTTCTATTTTTTATTTTTGCACTTTGTTGGCGTGATTGATATACATATTAGTACCAAATTTCAGCTTTCTAGTGCTTACGGTTACTGAGATTATCCGCGGACGGACGGACGGACAGACAGACATGGCGTAACTATAAGGGTTCCTAGTTGACTACGGAACCCTAAAAATGCTAAACAGCGCCATCTAGTTTTAAGCCTAAAAGGCCCATACATTTCAGAGGTACGCCTTTTTTGTATGGGCTTTTGTCTGTCCCGTTATTATATTGTCCTCGTTAATACAAACAAGTAGCTGTCTATTGAGACTGTAATAGACGGCACAATATGACGTTTATTGATTACCCGTCGATTGTAAATGTAGGCGACTTATTTTTACTCTTCCTATAGGACCACCTTTAAAAGATATTGAACTATTACTAGCATCTTTGTCAGTTTCGTGTTTCTTTAAAATTGGCGGACGGTCAACCAATTAGAACCTAGGCCCCTGTACAACCATGTCATATTGACGTTATAAATCAGATTGTAAGAAATCTCTTACTGCTTGTCATTTTGACATGTCATCATCACTCATCCTCCTTGCGTTATCCCGGCATTTGCCACGGCTCATGGGAACCTAGGGTCCGCTTTGACAACTAATCCCAAGATTTGGCGTAGGCACTAGTTTTTACGAAAGCAACTGCCATCTGACCTTCCAACCCGAAGGGTAAACTAGACCTTATTGGAATTAGTCCGGTTTCCTCGCGATGTTTTCCTTCACCGAAAAGCGACTGGCAAATATCAAATGACATTTCGCACATAAATTCCGAAAAACTCATTGGTGCGAGCCGGGGTTCGAACCCGCGACCTCCGGAACGAAAGTCGCACGTACTTACAGCTAGGCTACCAGCGCTTCTTCTTTTGACATGGCTGTACCTACAATGTTTTTAATGTACCTACAGTTTTCTCTCTCTTTCAGTGATCACCATCATCCTCCTTGCGTCGTCCCGGCATTCGCCACGGCTCGTGAGAGCCTGCATGTCATCTATTTGTATGGCGGCCAAGCGTGTCAGATTTTGAACTGAAGTTGTTACTTGCCTGTGCTTTTAAATATATCTCAGGCCCTTGTGTTCATACTTTTTGTATTATTGTAATAAAATATCACGTTAATGAGACATATTTTGTTTTTGTTGACTTCAACTTACAAAAATTGACGCCCAAAAGCTGCGAAAAAAGACGGACAGTGGATTTTACTGAGTTCATTTGACACGCTAAGTAGGGCAAACTCGCCTCATTCGGTGACACGCCTAATTCGGTGATACAAGCTTTGAAGCACTATTCCGAAAGACGATTTTTGGTTGTTTCACCGAATTAGGCGTGTCACCGAACTCACCGAATGAGGCGAGTTCACCCTATTACCTATATACTTAAAAAGTAGATACCTTTAATTGATCTATCTGTGCCCTGCATGGCGTCCGTTTTGACAACTAATCTCTCTTTCAATTATCATCGGAGCATATTGTCGCACGAACACGAAGCCAGCATTGCGCAGGATTGTATGACACGGCGTTAAGTGCCGAAGTGACACTCACGCGCATGCCATGATTGATCGCTGCGGCGCGCGCACACTGACAGATAGCATGGTTTTGCCATATATCTCTCTCATGTCATTTTCTCAGTCACATCGATCGCACATAAAATGCGAGGCAGCGGGTATGTAGTTCTGTTCCAGGGTCCTCAATATAAAGAAATATACATTAAATTATATGCACTGAAACATAACTACTGTATGCTCAATAACTGAATTACTTAACTTTTAGTGGACCACCAGCCTATGTGCGTTTCATTGACATTGTAAATGGTCACAATTAGGCGCGCCACAGTGAGTCGGATTAAAGAGCTCACTAGGTTACTGAGATGTTGATACATTGTTACTTTTACGCAGATTTGCGTGGTGAATAAATATACCTACGTATTAAAGCAGAACTAAATAATCTATCTGTTTTGACCGCGGTTCATTGACTGTGCAGCGGATAAATAGTTATTTGTTAAGGGGGCAAAGTTGTAGAGGTATTTTAATGTCGAGTGTGGAATTGAAAAACGAGCAAATGAAAGGATTCTATAGTTAAACCACGAACAAAGCGAGTGGTTCGAGAATAGAACCAACACACGAGAAGTAAAATACATTTGCACCCGTGTGTAACACAAAACTTTTCCTCTCACTATAGCGAGGAAATTACAACGCAAAAAACGCGTTTATCACTGCTTCCAGTAATTCCACAGGTGGTTAATCATCTTCATCACTAAATACATCCACTTTTATCAGTTTTAAAGCAGAACATTTTGGCTATATTCAAGGTCAAATTACTTTTAGTGAGGGGAAAATTGAATTATGTCTTCTCTTCATCACAATCATTCAATTCTTTTGAATTTGCAAGAATATTAGTATTTTATTTTTTGCGGTAAAGATTGATACAGTCTTCCCAGAAATTACTAAAACAAGTTCAATGTTTCCATGTTTAGGGGTCCGTAAGTACCAAAAAGGTAGATTCAACCAAAAAAGTGGTTTACCACTTTTCTACCTTATGTGTTTCAAATAGAGTCGAAATGTGGCAAACCACTTTCTTGGCTGACCGTACAAGAGGACAGCTTCTGGTGCGACTCTGTCCGTCTATCTGTCTGTTTAGGCTATTTGTACTAAATGAAACGCGAATTAATTTGGTATGTGTAGTGTGTGTAGTGCTTATAAAATTGTATCTGAATATAATACAGTTCTTCAAGCGTTTTTATTAGCATTCAACAATAAGGTTTTATCCGCCCTTCTCTCATGGACTCACCCTTAGACATCGTCTGACCTCTTTCGTTGATTAGGCCATAAAACTCGACGGCCAGTTTCGGCGGCGTTAAGTCTGGCGTTAATAGAGTTATTTCTTATTAAACAGTCGAGTAGAAGGCCGATTCATTTTAAATTTTTGATATGGTTTTCAATTTGTTTTGACTCGACTACTTATAGTAATTAGTTAGGTACCTTTAATCCTTATAGCGGGCAAGACTCAAGAAAATCGTGGAACCAAACCTCATTGCCATGCTATAGTCCTCAAAATTCTATGCAAGGAAGAGAATACAAAAAGAAGATAGTCTTACAGAGTGGTCTTTTTTTAAACTAGTGATTAGATTTTTCGTTATATTTTGTAAACTCTAATTAGGATTGGCTGAAAAAGTGCATTTCGACTTAAAGTAGGGTAAACTCGCCTCATTCGGTGACGCGCCTAATTCGGTGATACAAGCTTTGAAGAGTATTCCGAAAGACGATTTTTGGTAGTTTCACCGAATTAGGCGTGTCACCGAATGAGGCGAGTTTACCCTACATACATCACTGCCTTCCTTCCTTCGGTAGGAACAATATTTTGATTTTCTAACCGACTTCCAAATCACAAAAGAAGCAAGTTTTCAATTCGTCTGTATGTTTATTTTTAGGGTTCCGTAGTCAACTAGTTTTATGTATCGCAGTAGCCGAAGACAATATTACTTTTATGTTTGTTATTCTAATAGCACGGTATTCACTTCATAATGAAAGTCGTATCAAAATCAGATGTTAACCGTATAACATTTTGTGAAACAGTATTGGCTCCTAGTTTTTATACTCTTCGTCTATGTTTATACAAGTGTGTTTACACAAAATTTGTATTTATTTGTAATGAAAAATATTTGCAGGTATGCATTTGACAAAATAATTGTGTGTGATTAGTAAAACGTTCCACTCAACGTTCCAAACGTTCCGTCTGTTTGTCAGTTTATTCATAAAGATACAAGCAAATCTCGTCTTTATGGTAAGCGACGAAGTGGGACGTGGGACTCTTAGTAAGAATTATCCTAAAATAGGGAACTTGACTGTACTTAAAATAAAATATTTTATACCATGCACGAAATAAAGCGTACATAGACAGAAGTTATTTTTAAATCCAATTTCAATTTAAAAAGTAACTGAGTTGACCGTGACGTCACTCAACTCGATTTCATATTAATTCCATATTAGCTAGTCGTTCAAATTCGTTTTGACATTTCTTAAAAAGAAGCTGATTTGACTAGGAGGCATGTAGTCTGTATTTATTTATTTTTATTTCAAGTTTACAATTACAAAATGTTAACAAGGCACCGATGAAAGGTTATAGGTACTTGTGTGGACATATTATAACAGCCAAAGAGTCAAAAGGGAAGGAAGGGATCATGAAAGGTGTGGCAGGACCGTAGCAAGCGGATGTCCGCTATTTGCCCATCCCTCCAAACGGGCGTGGATATTTTGTTTGCATTTGTATGAAATCATGTTTTTTTTTATAATTTACATCATTTAACAATATTAAACCTTGATTTTATAAATTTAACTGGTAATTTAGTGATTGAATTCAAAATTAAATAACAAATATACGTATAAAATAAGTAAACTTTTTTTTTTTGACGTAAGGTCAGTTTTCTTCTTCTTTAGTCATTATATACAAGGTCTACATAATGGTCTATTAAATAGGATAGGGACAACTTAATACCTATGAGGGTCTAAACGCTAGTGTGACATAGCCTTCGCCACTCGTTTGGAACTTCCGCTTCTCCGCACTTGTATCGTAATGTACTATTTCGTATGGTTATAGCTTACTTATTTTTTTATAATATTTAACACTAGTTCATACATACATACATGTCGCTAACTTCAGAGCTGCCGGGGCGGGGGTGTTTCCGGCGGAAGTCCGGCTGCCGCCATTGTGTAAGCACACCAACACGGTTCCGTAATATTTGTTCAATAGTTGTAATGTAATGTGTGATTTCCATTAGCCGGGTTTATAATGATCGATATAACTTGGTACACCCTTTAAAACAATTGTATAATTTATATGATTTTGAAAACGGTAAGGGACCATCCCCACTCAGGCGACGTATGTCCTGAGACGTGGAACGGACGTCAGCGCCACGCCGCCCGAATGTAATTTAAAAAACGTCTCCTCAGTACATTTTGTATAGGAAGGACGTAAGACGCGCCCCCAGGCGACGCGTCGCTTGGCGCGCACCGCGACGCCTGGGAATTACGAGTACATTCGGGCGATGACGTCAGTTCCGCGTCTCAGGACATCCGTCACCTGAGTGAGGATGGTCCCTGAGCTACTATTATAAAATGTATAAATACCTAAATCTTGTTTTCGCAAAAAAAAAAACATTTTACACAGAAGCTTTTATCGCCCACTGTACTTTTCTTTCAACAGTTTACTGCTCTCCGAGACGGCTCAAAAACCTTTTACTCGATGGGGATAGGACATTTCATTACAGAGTTCCTATGGCCACCTTTCTGCTCCATCATCGGATTACCTCCATGATACCATAATATTGCATTTTCACGTGATTTACATATGTGTGCAAAATTTCAGCTCAATCAGAAACCGGGAAGTGGGTCAAATTTAACTTGCTAGATTTGTTAGGGTAAACTCGCCTCATTCGGTGACACGCCTCATTCGGTGAAACAACCAAAAATCGTCTTTCGTAATAGGCAACTTGACTGTACTTAAAATAAAATATTTTATACCATGCACGAAATAAAGCATCAGATAATTATAAGAAAAACAGGGACAGAAGTTATTTTTAACTCTAATTTACATTTTATAAATCAGATAGAAATATATAAAGTAAATCAGTTGACCGTGACGTCACTCTATTCGATTGCATATTAATTCCATGTTAGCAAGTCGTTCAAAATCATTTTGACAGTTCTTAAAAAGAAGCTGATTTGACTAGGAGGTAAGCAGCCTATAGTGCTTCAAAGCTTGTATCACCGAATTAGGCGTGTCACCGAATGAGGCGAGTTTACCCTACAGATAGACAACGGGACAGGTGAAAGTAAATAAAAGCTTGTAAAAATGTTCTCCAACAAGCGGACGAAAATTAACCCATAGACGGAAACTCAATATTTATGTTCTGGCAATAAATGCACTGTTACCTTGGTCCAACAACCATTTGTTCATACGTCCAGCCGTCATAATAAGCGGAAACGGATTTCGTCGGCGTAAACGATTAATATGAATATTTATGATACTTGTTGGTCTGTTCGGCCTTGGGGGGAAACAAAAGCAAGTGTCGGATAATAGGACCACGTAAGTTTTGCCTTTTACCGTGTTAAAAACATTATTTGTGACTTTTAATACCCTATATTTAAACTGAAATAAATGTCATAATTATATTAAGTACAGAGATATGTATACCGGTTCGAACCCCGGCTCGTACCAATGAGTTTTTCGAAACTTATGCGCGAAATGTCATTTGATATTTGCCAGTCGCTTTTCGGTGAAGGAAAATATCGCGAGGAAACCGGACTAACTCCAATAACGTCTAGTTACCCTTCGGGTTGGAAGGTCAGATGGCAGTCGCTTTCGTAAAACTAGTGCCTACGCCAAATCTTGGGATTAGTTGTCAAAGCGGACATCAGGCTCCTATGAGCCGTGGCAAATGCCGGGATAACGCAAGGAGGATGATGACAGAGATATGTATACCTATATATTTAATAGGTAAGTCAAAGCGGGCGCCAGGATCCCATGAGCCGTGGCAACTGGCAAATGCCGGGAAAACGCAAGGAGGATGATGATGATAGGTAAGTAAGTACAAAGAAAAACTGGCCAAGGCCTTCAAGTGTGGAGGGTGTCCAGGATTCGAATCGGCGTCTCCGATTACAAGTAACGGCACGTAAGTTCAGCGCTGAGTGAAATATAGAGGGGATAGCTACGCATGGGGACGCATGCTCTTCGCCCCCTGTAATCCCCTGAAACTGCGCAATAACGGTCAGCGCTAAACCTTGTACCGTCAAATGCTGCAACATTGCCCACACTGACAGAAAACAACCAATTTTCATGTTCGTTCAACAAGTTTTTTGGTAAAAATAGCGCATACGTGTTCTTTGGTTCAAACAACAAGTTAGATTTTGTTAAGTGTAATTAGTACATTCTACAAGTTTCATTTTATTTGAATCAACAAGTCGATTAAAAAAGCAACATGGCTCATATTGTTTTAAACATAAATGTTTGGCTGATTGAATCAAATCTTTTAACAAGTTTGACCTTGTTGTTCGAACAAATTCGACTTGTATCATCAACATTGGGATTTATTCCGTTTACTAAAATACTTTTGTTTCAAACGGATAAACTCGCAACAAGTCGAACTTGTTAAATTCACAATGCAAAATTTCTCTCAGTGTACCCTGATGTCTAACACTGCCTGGCTCAAAAAATAGTGAAATATTGCCGAAAAGCCGTTTATAATAAGCTATTTATAATGGCAGCCACTGTCCTATCTCCCAACACTGATTTAGATTAGATACCTATTTTGATTAGAGCTACCATTTTATACCCAGGCAATGTTGGGCAGGGTGGGCAAAGTTACAGCATTTGACGTTACCGGACGTTTAGTTTTTATTTTATTAAAGTCCAAAACAATGCCTTATTCGTCTTCTACACGGTATTAGGTGAGTCACCCAATAAATATATATAAATATAGATATTTTGTACGTGTACGTGACCAAGGGAATAAATAACTGGCCACAGTCTCGCTTGCATACCAATGAACGGGTAACGGGTTGGGGACTGTTATTAATTATTAATATTTCTACTGTTTTAGGAAGTACCTTGCGGTAAGTATCAGTAATAGAGATGGGCCGAATACGGACTTTGCCGAATACGAATATTCGGCCGCACTTTCGGTTCAGATGTTACCGAACCGAACATTCGGCCGAATATTCGGTTGAGTCATATTTTAAATCCTGACTAGAGTTAATAACGTTCCATTGATTGGTATTTATGAGTACACATTTATCTTACTAAGGCTCTTAATGTTCCTATAATTTAGTGCATAAGAAAATTTTGGTTTTAGTTTCTTAAGATACGTTATTTTACCTTTTTTAAAAAATTCTTGTATTTTATATTTTATCGCATTTTTAACTCCCTTTGGTACTTCCTTAGAATGCTGATATAGGATAGGATGTCATTATCCGATGAATTACAAAACAACTTACGCTATTTATTTACTTTGTAATTCGGTAAATATTCGGCAATGTAACCGAACCATTCGGCCGAATACGAACATTGAAAAACTTGCCGAATTTGCCGAATGATGAATATTTACCGAATATTCGGCCTATCTCTAATCAGTAAGGTCTGCAGTAGGTACCTTAACAATATGTTAAGGTACAGCGGGGCAAATCTCGACTGGGGGACAATTCTAACCAATCCATTTTTCCACTATGATGTTAAGTTCTACATGTATCCACTGAACACGCCTACCATTGTATAACCGGTGGACACTCAGTTTAATAATGCAAACATTGTAAAACATGGAAAAATGGACCAGTTACATTCGAGATTTGTCCCGCTGTACCTTATTCGTCTGTCCTTATACTCCTTATTCCAGTCATTTGGGGTCGGCGCAGCATCCAGGCGTCATGACCCCCCCCCCCCCCCTGGAGCTTAGTTGGCCATACAAATAGACCACGTGAAGTGATAATAATGAGTAGGTACTATCGCACAGTATGGCCTCTGCCTGTCTGGTTACCTTACAGTTACCACCTATCTATGAAGCTACAGTCGACCTGTCTTATTTCACTCACACAAGCGTGGTACGCGTTCACCTTCGACTACACGTGGAAGTAGGAGGGCCATTTTTTTTCAAAGTTGTCCACCCCACTTTTTTTTTTGGATTTGGAATTTTTTATGTGTTTTCCACTCAGAATCGCGAGCTCTTTCAATCCTAATAGAAGAAAAAAGGTGTCCCAAGGTTTTTTTCCCATTTCGTTACCATTTTTTTATACATTTTGTATGGCGGTAACGGAATGGAAGGTTCGAAAATATGTATGGAAATCTTGAGACATTTTTTTTCTCCTATCAGGATCAAAAGAGGTCTCGAGTCTGAGTATGAATCGCTCATAGATTTAGAATTATTAAACTAGATTGTTTAGTTAGGTCAAAAAGTGTGTCCACATGAGAGGTAATTGTTTGGGCTGGTGTCCCTCTCGCACTTGCTGACAATGTCAACATTATTCAGTGACGTCATCACTGTCATAAATTAAGGATATCAGTCAATTTTCAAAGTTACTACCAAATCTACTAATACCCTACCCAATTGAAGGTATTTTTTAATTATACAAATCTTTGATTTATTGGCATCAAAATAATTACATTATAATTGTTTTCCAATTTTTTGAAATATATCGAAAACCTAGTTTGAATATAACACTAAAATAATATAAGAAGTTATAAAATCAGGTAATATACAGATAAAAATACTACTACTATGGGAACCTCATTAACACTGGCAACACGTGCGAGAGAGACACCAGCCCAAACAATGCCCTCTCATGTGGACCGTTTTCGCTAGTCTGATACGATCGACTTTCTGTTTCAGTAATAAGGATCAATTTCGTATGGCAAAAAATGTGATTGAGCTGTCCCCTGTAAAGGTCTTTGGAATCGCTTAAAAAATACCCATGTTACAAAAAAAGTGGGGTGGACAACTTTGAAAAAAAAGGCCCAGGAACGCGTTTCTTTCCATATATTTGATCGCCAGTATCCGAGGTGTGTCCCTAACTCCCTGTAGTGTCCGAGGTGTGGTTATACTTACTTGCATAGAGGAATAAGTAAAAGAAGAGTTGTAAGATAGATAGATAGATAGATAAAAATCTTTATTCTTCTCATTATTACATGGCTCTAATGGCAAACAATTTAGAAATTTATGTATACATACATCGTTATTATTTAAAAGTAAAGTTAAGTAAATAGAACATGCAGAATTAAAGTTATATGTAATTGGTAACATGCATTAAACTAAACCCTAAACGTATACAAACAGACACTGTAAGGTATAAAAATAAATTGAGCCATGTGATGGTGCGAAGAAGAGGCGCTGACTCAGCATCAAGCTACGGAGACCCGCAGCGCTGGTATTCTGTCAGAACCGAAAGAGTCTCTGTAACTCCATACATCAGTAAATGCGGGTTATTTGTATAGGCAATTAGGCATAGTTAAGTGACATCTAATCTAGCGACAATCACGCGTCTACTAGCGTGAATTATCAGTACCACTACTCGATACTAGGCAACACTGTCTCATCGGCCAAAAATTTAATATCAGGAAAGTTTACAACTTATGTTACAAGCAGAAGGAATTGAAAACAGAATACTGATTAATACTTACTATTGTAATATTAGCTAAAAATTGGTGAGCATTAGACTCTTCGTTTGTCGCGACATCTATTTACAAGTAGCAGTACTGATAATTTACGCTAGTTGACGCGTGATTGATGCGTGATTGTCGCTAGATGTCACTTAACTATGCCTATACAAATAACTCGTATTTACTGATGTATGGAGTTACAACTCTTCCCTAATACCTCTATGGTCCCTAGTGTCCGAGGTGTAGTTATACTTATTTGCGAATTTTATACATGCAATTAATGTTCATGCGAAAATAAATACGCAAAAAAATATAACAACCAAAAAAACAAAACTCGACACCGTCCGTCAACCGTCAACATCTCCTGAGTATGCCTCGTAGGTAGATCTGCCGACGGAAAGTTTCCAAAATTCTGAAATTTTCACATGGGAAAACTTCGGAAACTTTCCATACTTGGTATGGATGGAAACTTTCCATTTCATAAATTTAAATTCCCTTTATTTTTCGTGAATTTTTCAAGAAATTTAAGATTTATTTGGAAAATTTCCGCAACTTGCACATCACTACTCGTAGGCATCTTGGCTAGACCCTATGACCCGTTTATTCCATACATAGGTGCTGACTCATAACATAATGAGTTGTTGCTAGAGTGTGTTTACTTGCTAATTGGTCAAAATTATCAGTTCTATATTTATGATAATAGGCCTTGATAGTAGGAGCTTGATTAAGAATCATAGAGTAAGTACTATTATGTTCTATAGTATCCATAATTGAAGACTTGTTATTTCTTTAGCATAATGAAAACGTAGCATTTTCCCTATTTCTTGACCATATTATATTATCCTAAGATCTTGTGATTTCTTTTTTTAATATAATAAACTAAATAAATACCTTGTACTTTTATATATTCTGTGTAAATACGTAAAAAACATGTACATATATTCTACCGCTACAGATTACTTGCTTGTTAGATGAACCACGTCATATGACTCGTAATCACCGCAAATTACCGCTATTATGAATACTAATTTAGATTCTTCGGATTTTATTAAGATAAATCCATAGACAAATTGAACTATAGAGTGGCCAGTTTATTTATTTTTTACTCTGATACAAAAAATTTCAATTATTGACATTTGTAAGTTTTATTATTACTTCGGTCATCATTGGGCTATTGTCGGTGAAGGAATCTCCAGCCATGTCTTTTTTCTTTGGCAGCCTGATACGACACGACATTCACTTGGTCCATGTATGCTCCTTGGCTTTCCCCTCTTTCGTAGGTATTACTTAGGAGGTATATTAAGGAAAGCGCTACTAGCCTAGAGCCTACTGGTAAGAGCGTGCGACTTTCAACCAATAAGTTTTTTGAAACTTATGTGCGAAATGTTTCTTAATATTTTCTAGTCGCTTTTCGGTGAAGGAGAACATAGCAAGGAAACCTGACTAACCACAATAAAGCCTAGTTACCCTTCGGGTACGCCATTCATCGGGCATGCCCACGCCATTCTTAGGGTTAATTTTCAAAGCGGACCCTTCAAAAAGCGTATACCGATACCGCCTAGTTTCTGGAATAACAAAACACTTTACAGGGTGGAAGGCTTTAGTCCGTAGGCGGCTTCCTAGAAATCTCCAGCGCGGCGTAAAGCCTGACCAGGCAGGCAATTATGGTCGCGCGATAAATGATAAAACATCTGGCCGTCCCTATCGCACTTACTAATAGTGCGATAGGGACGGCCTGATATTTTATCGTCTATCGCGCGACCATGCTACCCGTGCAGAAGTATACAAGTACTAGCTTTTGCCCGCGGCTTCGCTCGCGTTAGAAAGAGTAGCCTGTGTCACTCTTCACTCCTTCAACTATCTCCAGATCTCCACTTAAAAAATCACGTCAATTCGTCGCTCCGTTTGGCCGTGAAAGACGGACAAACAAACATATACATACACACTTTCCCATTTATAATATTATTGTCAGGAGGGCGCCGCTATTTTGATGTATGGGGTTAGGGTGACAGTTCAGTATAGTATGAAGAAAATAGTTGTAATGAAATTCCGCAAGATGGCGCGTAGTCGTATATTTCTGTTCAGACTTTAGCTGAGTTGGGCATGCTGTCGAGTACCGGGAGGCAGTATCCAACGATTTCTTCAACCCGATTTTGCAGGGTTCGAGGATATATATATCAAGATATATATCCGATCCGATATAATATATCGGATATATATCCAGGGGGGCTCGACGATATATATCAATGGATATAAACATCCGATATTTTTTAGATAGGTTTAGTTTTAGTTTTCTGTCTAGTATAATTTTAATAGTATAATTTGTAGTATGTATTTATTTCTAATAATAAATCTTAATAATTTGTTTATAAATATTGCAATACAAAAACCGTCTTAAAAAATGTAACATTGTCAAAAATATAGTATTTTTTTTTGTTTTTGTTACTGTTTTTCTACTAAATGTTATGTTTCTTAGTAGAATTTTCCTTATCTAAAGTTGTATTCATAAATAATGCTTCAAAATAATAATATGCCTTCCATACAAAATGGATATATATCGAAGTTGATTTATATCCGATATACATCATAAATATCCTATATTTTGATATTTATTATAAATATCGGATATTTTCGAACCCTGCGATTTTGTTACATATTTTTTGTTTTTTGTTTTAAAGCTATACGAAAATACCTTTAGCGCTTGCTTTGGCCAATATCAGCAGCTAATGAGATGTCCTATCAAGGTGCGTAGCCTAGTGGCACAAACGCTCACGAAACGAAACGCTAGTAGATATCTATCTCTAGCCAGACTACCTTTCGCGGCGTTTCGTTTTCGTTTCGCGTCGGAGAAATGCCATTCGGCTACGGGGCCAGGCTATCACCCCTTTCAATTCTGGTTGGTTTATGGGTTTACTCTAGATAATGCGCCCGAAGTTTCATAGGAGCCTATAGGACCCTATAAGTATAGATTGTGTCGCTTAACTTCAAACTTGGGTAAATCCATTCTGCTATAAGGTTGATTATCTTTCAGATTAAAGTCGCCGTCAATAGAATTTGTGAACATGTAAACAAACCTTGTAGTCAAAATGTCTTTAATTTCCATCCTAACTCATCAAATACTGGCTAAATCCATGTGTTATTTAATCAATTCATCTCACATTATGATCCTCAACCTTTAAAATAATAAAATTGTGCTAACATATTAATATTTTATATAATAGTTTGTTTACATTGTTGACAATTTCTATTGACGGCGATTTTAATATTATATTTTTTATATATTCAACCTTAAAGCAGAATGGGTTAACCCAAGTTTGAAGTTAAGCGACACGATTTACCTTCATCCAGAATAATCCAGATCATAGCTCAGCAAAATATCGATATTCTGTGAGCTTGACCTGAATATGCCCGGGATCCAGGGCTTTGTTTAGCGTATCTAGGAACCTTGTTGTGACCTAGAAACTTGTACTTAATAACATTTCATAGTAATGGAGTAAAGGTTTTTAAAAACAAATTGCGCAAAAACAATCTATTGAGAAGTAATTAAATATCACACTAAATTGAAATTTATAATTAAATGTTAAAAGTTATTGGAAATAATGTACTCATATCTGCTATTAAAATGTATAAAATCATTTGCTTACCTAACGACATAAAAAGTCTTGATGGAAATACTTTTTTAAATATTTATCTATAATTTTTTTTTGGTAGACAAAGTTTTCTACAATTTAAATATCATAACTATGAAACCTACATGTATATTAAAATTTAGTATAACTTACGTTGTTTAAGAAAAATACACGGTGTAACATGAGGAAACCGAATAATTTGAACAGCGTATTCCTGATCTCATTAAAAAGACTAAAATTTCATAAAAACTTTTCTGGACTTCGCCTACTTTAAGAGTTATTAGCATTCAAAAAATTTACAATTATTTCTCAGCACAAAACGCTCTTTTGATCGCGATGATGTCATTATCGGGCATAATCTAACTGTCTTCGTTGATAGATGTCAAAAAGTTACAAGTGAATCATTGCAAATATTGCAATAAGTATTTCTTTGAGAAAAAAATGACAAATTTTATTTTATAATAGTATTTTTATGTGGAAATACATCAAAAAAAAATACAAAAAAAAATATTTTTTTTGCCGAAGTTTGCTTGTTGTCATAAAAATCAAATCTTCAAGAAAAGAGCGTACACCCATCTTAAAGGCCGGCAACGCACCTCCAACACATCTGGTGGTTCGGGTGTCCATGGGCGGCGGTGATCGCTTACCATCAGGCGACCTGTCTGCTCGTTTGCCTCCTATCCCATAAACACGAGGAAACCGAAAGATTGTAATCACTAATTTCAGAGGAGAAAAAATAAGATAAAAAAACATTTTAGTGATTAAAATCTTTCGGTTTCCTCGTGTTTATGGGATAGGAGGCAAACGAGCAGACAGGTCGCCTGATGGTAAGCGATCACCGCCGCCCATGGACATCCGAACCACCAGATGTGTTGGAGGTGCGTTGCCGGCCTTTAAGATGCGTGTACGCTCTTTTCTTGAAGATTTGATTAAATAAAACTAACGAAGATTTGATAAAAAAAAACATTTTATCTTATTTTTTCTCCTCTGAAATTAGTGATTAAAATCTTTCGGTTTCCTCGTGTTACATCGTGTATATTGTATGCCAGAAAAAGGTAAAACTGTTTATATTTCTCTAAAATAAATCAACAAAAATTATCAATCATAAATCAACCTTCAAATCAAGAGTGAACAGGCATCTTCTGGGCGAGCTCACTCCATCGTAGGTCACGTCTTTGCCTTTGGCTATTAGTCTGTGGCCAAGAGTAAGCCCATTTATAATTTAAAAAAAAATGTTAGGTACCTACTTAGTACAGTTTACACAATAAATATTGGAGATTCTGATTTCCGATTTCTGTCAAAAAAATGTAAGGTACAAAAAAGTGAGTGACTTGTTTTATAATAATATTATTATGTATATTTATTCAAGAGGTTAAGTGTTTACTGTTGTCTGTAGCCGTAGATAAAGGTTATTAAAAAGTTATTTTTATTATTTTCCTTATCATAATTATACGTCCATATTTCTGCATTAATTTTCTACTTACCTGCTAGTACATACTAGGTGCAAAGTAGGTACGGATAATCTAGTAACCACAGATAAGGTATATAGGGGCAAATATTGACTGGGGGGCAATTGTAACTAAACCATTTTTTCCATTATTACACTATGATGTTGAGTTCTACATGTATCCAGTGAACACACCTGCCATATACAACCGGTGGAAACTCTTTAATAATGCAAACAGTGTAAAACATGGAAAAAATGGACCAGTTACATTTGCCCCCCAGTCGAGATTTGCCCCACTGTACCTTACCTTAAAATGCTGTTCCAGAATGACGATAACAGTGCGATAAATGGGAAATTCCAAACAAGTGACGATAAATTAAAACACTAACATAAAGAGTGTTTTGAATCGACACGAGTTGCGAATGACTTATTCTCGCATGTACGAGTATAAGCATATTAATAAGTTACTAAAGTAACAGATTCTTCACTTGCCCGCAAAACGACAAATACCTACGCTTTATTTAACTAATACTAAAGACATAATATATATAACTTCGTATAGACACTATAGACAAATAAAGTCTAAGAAAAAAACGTACCTCAGTACCATACAGAAAAAGGTACGGTGGCCTAGATGGCATTACACCTTTGGGGTATGCTCAGCTAGATGGCGCTAATATTAATATTTGGCATTTTAACATATATCAAGCTAAGAATATGGGCCAAATTGTCAAAACTGAGGTTCAAAAGTTTTAAGCCTGTGTCAAGAGATGGCAGTCTATGCACTGTGTTTACACATTTTACTTCGACAGTAACTCTCTATAATACTCGATCCTCTTTGCTAATACTAATAGGTTGCTACCTCAGAAGAATAGTAGGTACTATCAGCTGCAAAAGTGGATGGCGATTTTATCAATGATAGTACGTGCCCACGCGACGCGACATAGGCGGGCGCGTGGCGCCCTAGGCCACTTGTTCATTCGAATACGAGTAAATGGCTAGCGTGTAGGTACTTTAACGCGCGACCGCGAGCCAGTGACGTAGGCCTGTAGGCCTAGCACATGATTGCCGCGGGAGTATGTCGCCGCGAGATAGACTACCCATCCTTATGTCATTAATACAGTTAGAAGGAGACGTGTGATCTATCTCGCGGCGACATACTCCCGCGGCAATCATGTGCTAGGCCTACTGATGGTATAAGGGGATTGAAATACATATAAGGGGTACACCGAGCGGATGCTGCCCTTGCCCGTGTCATTTTTTTATGGGATAGGAGGCAAACGAGCAGACAGGTCGCCTGATAGTAAGCAATCACTGCCGCCCATGGACACCTGAAACACCAGAGGTGTTGGAGGTGCGTTGCCGGCCTCTCTTTTCTTGAAGGTTTGAAGGTCGTATCGGTCCGGAAATACCGCAGGCGACAATTCATTCCACAGTTTAGCTGTGCGGGGCAGGAAGTTTCTGGAGAAACGCACAGTTGAGGAATCGTCAATATCGTCATATCGTATTATTTAAATAGCTTGTTCGGTGACAGATATAATTTAAACAAAATATTGCCAAATTTTAAGTGTTTAATCCCCGACGCAAAAACGACGGGGTGTTATAAGTTTGACGTGTCTGTCTGTGGCATCGTAGCTCCCGAACGGATGAACCGATTTAGATTTAGTTTTTTTCGTTCGAAATCTGAGTTGATCGGGAGTGTTCTTAGCCATGTTTCATGAAAATCGGTCTACTATGTCGCGGTCGGGGGTTTTTTCAAAATTTCAACTTTGTGTTTAGGTAATTACCTTATAAAATGTATGGAGATGACATCTGTCACTAATTCCATGGCAGTCTTCGTAAACAAAAGAAAGTGGAGTTTAATGCTGGTATACAAGGTGCTCGCGAGGAACCCATATAACTTTAACGGCATATTCTTGGTCACATTTTAAGACTAAAATGTCATATAAACTTTTCTAGATTTCGTCTAGTTTCAGAGTTATTGCCAATTAAAAAAAGAACATTTCCGTATTGTTACTCAGAAAAGGTCTTCTTAACAGCGCTGATGCGCAGTTGTGGAGCATAGTCTCACAGTAGTCATTGATAGATGTCAAAATGTGACAAGAAAAACTTCCAAAAAATTTGGTTTCTAGAAAAATAAATTAAGGAACTCATTTTAATTGCCAACTTCATGGATAAAAATTACTTTATATGTGAAAATACGTCCAAAAAAGTAAAAAAAAAAAAAAACAAAAAAAAATTTGCGAAAAATTTTAAAATTCATATAACATTTTTTCTTTCTTTTGGCCTCAGAAACGCGTGGTTCAAGTTATGCGGGTTCCTCGCGAGCACCTTGTATAGTCTATAGTTCATTTTAGGGTGTTTTGACACTGACATAAATATACCTCTCTAATTTTTGAGATACGGATTACGTAACGGCTATACGGCATAGCCGTTACGTAAAGTGGTTTTCCATACATAATTATGGTGTTTTTTCCGGCACTATTTCGCAAAGTAGTTAATTTCTTAGTCGAAACTTCAAAGAGCTACAAATATGTACTAAAAAAGTTCCCTATTTTCCGCACTTGTATCGTAATGTACTATTTCATAACAAGCGCGAACACCTGCTACGTGCTACGGCGTAGCGCTACGAAATTAGTTTCGCAGTGAAAGTTCAAGTGACGTACCGTACCTCCATCTTTTGTTTTGACCTATTCGGCGCTAATCTTGCTTCTATGAAACGTTTTCGCTACATAGCGGGAAGACCATGGTATCAGCTTCGACCGTAGGCGACGTAGCGCTGCGACCGTAGATCAGAGGTGGTGTGTGACCTATCTAAATTCAACCAAGAGTAAGTTTCCAAAACTTGATTAATATATTTACGAAACGTCATTTGATATTTACTAGAGATGGGCCGAATATTCGGTAAATATTCGGTATTCGGCATATTCGGCAAAATTTTCAATGTTCGTATTCGAATAGTTCGGTTACATTGCCGAATATTTACCGAATAAACAAAGTAAATAAATAGCGTAAGTTGTTTTGTAATTCATCGGATAATGACATCCTATTTCAGCATTCTTAGGAACTGCCAAAGGGAGTTAGAAATGCGTTAAAATAGAAATACAATAATTTTGTAAAAAAGTAAAAATAACGTAGTTTAAGAAAACAAAACAAAAATGTTCTTATACAAGAACATTTAGAGCTTTAGTAAGATAAATGTGCCTATTACCAATCATCGAAAAGTTATTTTAACTCTAAGCCAGGATTTAAAACATGGCGCAACCGAATATTCGGCCGAATTTTCGGTTCGGTAACAGCTTAACCGAATGTTCGGCCGAATATTCGTATTCGGCAAAGTCCGTATTCGGCCCATCTCTAAATTATTTACTACTAGTTTTTGCCCGCGGCTTCCCTCGCGTTAGAAAGAGACAAAAAGTAGCCTTTGTCACTCTCCATCCCTTCAACTATCTCCACTGAAAAAATCACGACTGTTCGTCGCTCCGTTTCGCCGTGAAAGACGGACAAACAAACATACACACACACTTTCCCACAGTATGGATACCTCATTTTTTAGCATTAGAGAGAGAGAACGTAAAAGCACAAGGTCTTTTATATGAGACATTTTTGCCACAACTGTCATTCATCAACTGTCAGTATCATAAACAGACATTTTAAAATACTATTGTTTTCTACACTAAAATTATAAAAGTGTGTTTTATGTTTATATGTGAATAATACTTACAATAAATATACATTTAATTAAAAGTATGTATTTGTTTTAATATGTATTATTTAAAATTTCCTAATTTAGTTTTCGAAAGGTTGCACATTTAAAAACCTAAAGAAGCAGACATTTTATTATTTATTATTTATTTAAACTTTATTGCACAGTAAAGAAATGTAATACCAGAAGGCATTCTCTACCAGCTAACCTTTGGGCCAAACAGAGATCTATAAGAGCTTAATAGGTGCAGGAAATGTCGCAATGACGAGAAATGGAATACCTACTAAATAACCATAAATGTTTATGTAAATCATACAGCTTACTATTATATATATTAAAAAATATACATACTTAACATAATATAGATACCTATTTACAAATACACATAAATATACTTACGTATACATATAACATTATATATACATAAATAAATATATATATATATATATATATATATATATATCTGCCTTATAATTATTACGACTCTTAGTTATGAGACTTTTCTAAAAGATGCCTGCGCAACTTGATCTTAAACAGAGACTTGGTCTGACTTTGCCTTATGTCAAGAGGGAGAGGGGGAGGGGGTGAGGGGGAGTGGGGGAGGGGGGGAGGGAGGGAGAGGGAGGGAGGGAGGGACATTTTGAACTAACGGTTCATTTTATGAGCTGTAAATGTTGTCATGGCTATCCGAAGTTTCGAAGGGCCATCTGTACTGAAAAACATCGTATGATACACGTGCGAAAAGGAAATTCGTAATTCGTGTCGATTTACACTCCCTTCGGTCGTGTTTTAATTTATCGCCACTCGTTTCGAACTTCCTTTTTTTCGCCCTTGTATCGTAATGTACTATTTCAGTACAGATGGTGTTTTTTTACGCACTAGTGCGAGAAGTGGTTCATTATATGCCAAGTCGAAACTTCGGAGGGCTATTTGTACTGAAAAACGTCGTACGATACACGTGCGAAAAGGAAATTCGTAACTCGTGTCGATTTAAAACACTTCCTTTTTTACGCACTTGTATCGTAATGTACTATAGAATAAGATAGTAAAATAGACTTAAAAACATCAACTTGGAACAAGCCAACTTGTTGATAGTGTTTAATTTTAATTAGACCAAATAAAAACCCAATTATTTTATTTAAAGCTCCTAATTATTAGAATAATTAAAAACTAAATGGCCTCTGTGGTACCTAAAGATACAAATTCGCAAAATATATTTTATATAATACTAGCTTTTGCCCGCGGCTTCGCTCGCGTTAGAAAGAGACAAAAAGTAGCCTATGTCACTCTCCATCCCTTCAACTATCCCCACTTAAAAAATTACGTTAATACGTCGCTCCGTTTTGCCGTGAAAGACGGACAAACAAACAGACATATACTTTCCCATTTATAATATTAAAATAATAATAGTAAGTAGTATGGATTAATATACAGATTACAGATAAAATGTAAAATAAAATACGTTTGTATGGAAAAACGGTCATGACACTTCGTCCCGTTTCGTCCCTAAACGATCGTAGAGTCGTTTATTGAATGACAAAGAGCTCTAATAAACAAGGGCTTGGTTCTAATATTTTTAGTTCAATCTTTTGTAATATCAATGTAGAGCAAAAATAATAGATAGTATGGAAAGTTGTGGTGTTTTGATGCTCAAAATACCCCAGATTATAAAGATTAATCTCTACAAAAATAGAGTCCCGACTGTTGACTGAGGACCCGTCGATAGCAATTGCCTACGTGCTCAGACAACCTGTCAACTTATTGATTTATTTACGGTCTCTACCGTGTCGTCTTATCTCTACAATAGCAATTCCACACAAATAAAATATGTCGCTTGTTTTCATCCTCCATTGTGTGGCGACCTTCATACTCACTCTTCAGAGTGCTGAGACTGGCTGTCCTTGTCCTTATGGGCCTGTCCGGAGCTGCAGGAGTTGCCCATGCCGCCGCTATGCCACACTGCACTTCACTAAACACATCTATCACAAATAACTGACGATTTTGAACCACTCATTTCCCGGCTTTGCGATCGTTTTTCCCCCCGAAATTCTAAATTTAAACACTCGTCCACTCCGGCCGAGCGCGCGACGGCGAATAATCGATTGGTCCCGTCCCGCACCGCGCCCCGCACCCCGCGCGCGCGCGCCATTATCCACGCTTTTCGAAGCTTTTCCGAACGAAGGAGTCCAATATGTCACGCAGCTAACTCCGTAAACATGATTAAAAAGAAACTGGCGGCGATTCGAATTTGGAATTCTCGAAATAAAAACGCTTTTGTTTCTGTCATGTTCAGCAGGTGCCCTACAAGTATTTGTTGTTTATACACTTTGAATAGCGTTTTTATCGCGAAATTTAATCGAATATAGTGTATATGTAGATTAATACAATGCCTAGGTGTTTCCTCAAGTCTGTGCGACCGCAAAGGGGCAGTTTCATACATGAAACCGGTAGATTTTCCTTTGAAAGTAAGTTGAATTTTGCTTTTGGTGTTTTTGTAAAATTATTCTGTCATATGAAAGAACGACAAATTTCAGGATTAATATATAGACGTATAGATATATTCTACATAATAAACACATACAGTATACTTTGATTTATGTAGTTTCGTAAAGTAATTTAGGAAAGCAAATGTTTTCTCTACCACTTGTTGATTTTCCCGTACCAACAAAAATGTCGTCATTATTGTGTATTTTAATCATAAATCTACCATTTGACATACCTTTGAACCGAAAAATAAAATTTTCGCAGCTCCAGTCGAATCAAAACCGACACGCATACCGAAATTGCCAATAAAAAGACAAAAAACTCTCTTAAAAACGAACGAAACGCTCTATCACGACAAAGTGCCTATATCTACCCGGTTTTACCTGCAGCTCTTGAAAAAAAGCCAATTCCTGCCAAAATTTACTGAAACAGAAACTTATGAGTACGCGTCAGAAAGCGAAAGAGCTACGAACTCCCCAGAACTGCATACTAAGAAGAACTTTAAAAAAGAAGTGGAACGAGCAAGTTACAACTTACGTTCGAACGAAGCAAGAACGGAACGCAAGGTTTTCGTGAAGAAAACTCGCGCTCGGAAAAAAGTGAACGAAACGCAAGGCGGCCCTGAAACGAAGGCGGTTAAGAAAAAGTTCAAAATTCCTTTGGCTCCAATTATTGAGGAAATAAGGAACCGGGAGCCATTAAGGTGAGTGTTTTGGGGTGAAATCACATCTATCAGAATCGAGCCGCATTTTGTGCAAGAAATCGCTCGGTAGTATGAACATGCGTACGCGGCATGCTTTCAGCTTTTCGATGTATAAGACGCTTATACATACTACTTAACGCTGATAGATGTCACTTCATCCTTAAATGAAAATTCCCAGTGCGAAATCGTAATTTCATTTCACATAAACGTAGGTACCTAGTTGTCATTTTCCTGCATTATTATCTATTAGGTGCCTATATTAGGTAGGTATTAAAAATGTAATCATACATTATTATGTATGTCAACGGCAGTAATGCCCCAACTTTTTCTCGAATTTTACATCTGTGGTTTAGTTCTATGAAAAAATTTTATGTCAAATTATAAATACCATACACTAAACTAAAGTAAATTCGATCAAGCCCACTATCTATAAAGTCGACTTTCAGGGACTACCTACGTTTGTACGGAGAATCGATCATCCTCTTTGGAACTTTATTATTATTAGATAGTTTTATATCGATGTACCGAAAATCTTATCGCTTTCTGACGTTCTTCGGCAAAGCTCTCAAGAATGTGTCATTCACGAAGACGCATGCGTTGATTCGTATTTTCATACCACACATTTAATTTGCTGAATAAAATTAACGAATATAATCGGTCTAGGCGAAGTGACAATTGTTGACGCTACGTGGCGACCGGAACGCAGTCTGGCTCTGTCGTGCCTTCAGAAGAGCGATAGGGAGAGCTAGCTACGATACGGTCGATACCACAGAATTACAGTTAAACGAGAATGAGTAGTTAGGTCAAAAAGTGTGTCCACATGAGAGGTCATTGTTTGGGCTGGTGTCCCTCTCGCACTTACTGACAATGTCAACATTATTCAGTGACGTCATCACTGTCATACATTGGAGATACCAGTCAATTTTCAAAGTTACTACCAAATCTACTAATACCCATTTGAACATATTTTTTAATTATACAAATCTTTGATTTATTGGCATCAAAATAATTATATTATAATTATTTTCCAATTCTTTGAAATATATCGAAACCCTAGTTTGAATATAACACTAAAATAATATAAGAAGTTATAAAGTCAGATAATATACAGATAAAAATACTACTACTATGGTAACCTCATTAACACTGGCCACACGTGCGAGAGGGACACCAGCCCAAACAATGCCCTCTCATGTGGACCGTTTTCGCTAGTCTGATACGATCACCTTTCTGTCTCAGTGATAAGGTTCAATTTAGTATGATAAAAAATGCGATTCCACAATCTAGTTTAATAATTCTAAATCTATGGTCGATACACGAAGCGTAAGCAATTGTGAATTGTGACGTTGAACGTACATTGTTACCACAGAACTAAAATTGTTACTAAAGTCGCCGTCAATAGAATTTGTGAACAATCAGAACAATGTAAACAAACCTTGTACCTTTTTTTATACTACGTCGGTGGCAAACAAGCGTACGGCCCGCCTGATGGAAAGCGGTCACCGTCTACGGACGCCTGCAACTCAAAGAGTGTCACATGAGCGTTGCCACCCCATTAAAAACTTGTACATTCCCTTCTGCTGTGTTAAATACACAGTAAAAAGGAGTGCACAAGTTCCAAGGAGGGTCGGGTTGCCGACGACTCAAAGGACAATAGACGGAATAAGTCAGTTCCGTAAGTCCTCCCGTCATCAGCACACCGCACCCTCGTTGAGCTCTGGCAGCCTTACTCACCGGCAGGAACACAACACTATGAGTACCTAGTCAAAATTTCTTTAATTTCCATTCTAACTCATCAGATACTATAGCTAAATCCATATGATATTTCATCAATTCATATCACATTATGATCCTCAACATCGAAAATAATAAAATTGTGCTAAAATATTGATATTTTACATAACGGTTTGTTTACATTGTCTTGACGGGTTAAGAATTTCACCACCCCCTTTCTTCCCGTGGGTGTCGTAGAAGGCGCCGCGACTGTGGGAATGGGTTAAATTGTGGCGTAGGCGAGAGGCTGGCAACCTGTCACAGTTTCTTTTTCTGTCAACCCCTTATTTGCCAAGAGTGGCACTGAAACTTGAGTAGTTTCATGTGCTCTGCCTACCCCTTCATGGGATACAGGCGTGATTGTATATATGTGTTGTATGTATATTGTATGTATGTCTGTTTACATTGTCGACAATTTCTATTGACAGCGAAACGTTCTGTTTCTTATTGTCTGTGCTACGTGACGAGGTGAACGAACAAGGTGAATGAATGAGAAAGAAGGACATTCGCATTTTTATTTTCATTCGATATTTTTGTTACACTTAGTTGTTGTTTACGATGGAATGTCTGCAGCTGTTTTGCGTATTTTAGAATGTAAGTACTTACATTTTACGGTTTTTTTTTTACGAATTGCTCTGTGGCCTAGCGGTAAGAGCGTGCGACTTTCAATCCGGGGGTCGAACGCACCCTGGCTAGGGGAATATTGACAAATAGTATTTATACATATTTTATTTTTTAAGGCGTCAAAAATAGCTTTTTACACCGTTTAACAAGATATTAGATCATGTAACTAATACTGAAAAGTAAATTCCCTATACTCTCGGGCATATTCCCATTCTTCCCGGGAATATTTCCAAAGTTGCTGGAAATATTCCCCTGATCAAAATAAAACAAATGATACAAATGTACATAGTCAATAAACAAAACTGCTAAAAATCTTCATAGTTGTTAATATTATACATACCTCTATTATAATAATTTAGGTATATAAAAATCGATACTTATGCAAGTGTCTTTAACTGACCGATTTTATAACTCATCGACGCAGATACAAAAGTACAATAGCTAGAAATGTAATTTTTATAACAATAAATTGCATTTATAAACTGAGGAAAATATAATATTGTCTTCGGTTACCGCGATAGTTACTCATGAAATAAAACTATGGAAACGGATTAAATAATAACGGGTTAATATTTCTTGTATGTGGGTAGCTTTTGCACATTTTAATTTTTCCTCAGTCACCCGTTGACCACGAACGCTGTAAAGAGTTCGAAACGTCGGGATGTATTTTAAATTAATTATACGCGATTTATCCGTTTCCATAGTTTTATTTCATGAGGAAAATATTTTGAAAATTTCACCCCTAAGGGGGTTAAAGGGGGATGAAAGTTTGTATGAGTCAGAAATTATTTTTTGGGTTAAGAAATTTCGTGGAAAGGCAACACTATAGATACATATCTTAAAATATATTAAAATTAGTGGAAACATCGTTTTCGGATTGCTGTCCCATAAGAGGATTAAGAAAAGGATGAAAATTTGTATGAAGGATCTAGTTTGATTTTAAGCTAACAACTTGAAACTTCTTTAAATGGTCGTTTAGTATGAAACAAGAAATAGTATTTTATGCAACTGCCGTTTAAGTGTGGTCAAAAAAGACGAGTGGTGTGAGTAACAATTTGAGGCGAAGCCGAAAATTGTTAATAAAGACGCCACGAGTATTTTTTGACTCTATTAAACACCGTTGCATACAATAATTTTTCTACGACCATGCACTTACTTTTCAATAGTTTTCTAGAATAACTTTCGTGAAATTCGCACTATTTCCTGTATTTTGACTTGTCGGCCTCCCCTCTGTTCCTCACACTCTGTCACTCACCCTGCCGCTCGCACTCCCCCGCGCCGCCGCCAGCCCCCGGCGCCCCGCGCACCCACGCTATTATCCATTAAAAGCTTCCTAACAATGCTTTAAGAGCTATATCGCGGGGCGCCGGGCGGGGGCGGGCATCTTTTATGTAGGGTTTTAACGATCTATGCACGACACTGTAAATGACGAATAGCAACACGGGAGTAGAAAAAGTTATTTATATCGCATATTTAGTGTTATTCAACCCCTAAAGGCCTTAAACAGGGGGTAAAAGTTTACAGAGGGACAAATTTTGTCTCAATATAGGAAAATATCAGAAAACTTTAAAGGGTTTTTGAAAAGGTAATACCTAACTGAATACCACCTAACTCCTTTAAGGTTTTAAAGTGAATACAAATTCATATGGGGTAAAACATGCAGGGGTAAGGATTGTAAAGAATTGAGGATTTTACTCGTAAAACTTCGCTAAAAGGTAGGTTGTACATTTAATATAAAAAATATAAAAATCCATGCGTTCGTAATACAACAACAGCTCGTATAGAAATAATCACATCATCATCCTCGTTGCGTTATCCCGGCATTCACCACAGCTCAGTAGCCTGGGGTCAGCTTTGGCAACTAATCCCAAGATTTGGCATAGGTACAAAAATAGTAGGGTATACAAATAATCAGTATAATCACATATGAAGTATTAAAAAAAATTGAATTTAGTTTAAATAATACAAGGTGATCAAACCAAGGATATATGGATATAAGGATGTATGGATAAGTCAGAAACTATGAGAGACATCCGTTTTAGATGCCATGTGACATCGATTTTAAATTTAATAATAATGACATTCAAACTTTTTTTTATTCTCTCATACATAACCGGAAATCGAACCTGTTCGAAGTCATGTACACAATGTTAGGTATAATTTTAGAAGATCTTGTTGAAATCATAATTTTCTTGAATGCCTGATGAAGAGCCTCCTCTTTAATTTAAACTTGAAAACGAAATTATACATTGCGGATTTATTTTTCAATATTCCCTTGCCAGGGGAATATTCCCGGGAAGGAGGGAATATTCCCGGGAATATTTCCAGTGGGAATATTCCCATTCCCGGGAATATTCCCACGGCACATCACTAGCTGTGATAAACGCATTTTTTGCGTTGTAGTTTCCTCGCTATAGTGAGGGGAAAAGTTTTGTGTTACACTCGGGTGCAAATGTATTTTACTTCTCGTGTGTTCTAAAAACTCGCAAGTTCAGGATTCTATTTTCGAACCACTCGCTTCGCTCGTGGTTCAACTATAGAATGCTTTCACTTGCTCGTTTTTCAATTCCACACTCGGCGTTAAAATACAACTTTGCCCCCTTGTATAACAAAAATATTTGTTTTACAGGACTGTGAATAAAGGCGGATGGGAGATCGACAAAATCGCCGAAAAGCTGAAGAGTCTGATGAGGACCAGCTCGGAGCATATGCTGCATCAGGAACTGTTGTCCTGTACCGAAGCGTTCAGGAGCGAAGCTAAGGAGAACGAAGAAAAGGGGAAGGAAGTTATCAGAAGCGAAGTTGTGGAAAAAGGTAAGAGCCGTTTATCACACCTCGGACACTGGCGATCAAATATATGAAAGAGGCGCGTTCCTAGCACACAATCTAAGCTCGTGTAGGTGAACGCGTATTATGCTTGTATGACTGAAAATAGGTGTTTTCCAAAATAAATATCGAAAATCGTATTTCAGCAGATCTGGACATGTTTGGGCTCATTCTTCTCAGAATCACGTGCTGATTCAATCCTGACGACAAAAAATGTGTCCTTTTTTTTCCTTTACGTCACGATTTTAGTATGAACTTTTTTTTCCTTTACGTCACGATTTTAGTATGAACTTTTTTCCTTTACGTCACGGTTTTAGTATAAACTTTTTTTTCCTTTACGTCTCGATTTTAGTATGAACTTACTACGAGCGTGACGTATTGGAAACTCGAATTTTATATGGAAAATTTGGGACACATGTTTTTATCGCCGGGATCGAATCAGCTCGTGATTCTGAGAAGAATGAGCCCAGACACGTCCAGATCTGGTGAAATTCGATTTTCGAGATTTATTTTGGAAAAAGCCCAAGGTTGACTATTTCCGTTTTTGACAGACGGTAACTGTGTGGTAACCGAGAGGGGGTGGGCGGCACTTTCAGCGGGGAGCGGGAGTAGCCATACTGTACGATAGTACTCTTTATTATACTGTGCTTTTATACAGAGTTTTAGCTCGTTTACGAGTTTCAATCAAATGCTGTTGCAATCAAGAGCTGTCATGTAACGAAGAAAAAGGGAACGATGTTCTGTAAAAAGGTAAGCGAAGCAAGCCAGGATGATCCCCAATATCGCCGCATCCTCTACTTTGCATTCGTCATTTTATCCATCGATAAAATAGCCAAAAATTAACGTAAACCGTCATGGTAATCGTCACTTGATGGTTTTGGGCTCCGGCACAGTATAATAAATAAAGAGTACTATCGTACAGTATGGCCACTCCAGCTCCCCGCTGAAAGTGCCGCCCACCCCCTCTCGGTTACCTTACAGTTACCGACCTAGTCGACCTGCCATATCTCACTCATACAAGCATGGTACACGTTCACCTACAAGAGCTTAGAATGTGTGCTAGGAACGCGCTTTTTTCATAATTATAGTTGATCGCCAGTGTCCGAGGTGTGGCTCCGGTTTCCGCACACCGGTTTGCCTTACTTGTTGTTTTTTATCTACAGGACCAACCCCCCTAGTATCGCCGGCAGGCCGAGCCCGTGGCGGTCACGCCTGCCCGTACTGCGGCAAACGGTTCGACCGCCCCTGGGTGCTGAAGGGGCACCTCAGGCTGCATACTGGCGAGCGGCCCTTTCCTTGCCCGCATAAACATTGCCCGAGGACTTTTGCTGACCGGTGAGTATTTTTATTTCTGCTTTTAGATGACTTTCTTTTCACTGCAGAACAAAGTTGAGCTACTCTCATAAGTATATTTCTGATTTCTTTACATACATTCCCCTAGGACTTTTGCTGACCGCGGTGAGTACAGTATCGTCAAAGATCGTCTTCTGGCTTGGAAAAATTGACGTTGCGCGCTGACGAGACAGTTGTTCCTTCGCCTTCTAACGTCGTAAATCTTGGGTGTTCAGCTCTTGTGGCATATTGGGACAATATGAGGTTCCGCATCGTGTTTAGGTTGGTTCTCTGCCTAAAGTTGTTATGGTAATTTTGTTACTTCTCACAACAACTTAGCTCAAGTGATGATCTTTTGACTATTGTTTGACCAATCATCTCCCTAGTATCGCCGGCAGGCCGAGCCCGTGGCGGTCACGCCTGCCCATACTGCGGTAAGTGGTTCGACCGCCCCCGGGTGCTGAAGGGGCATTTCAGGCTCCATACTGGCGAGCGGCCCTTTCCTTGTCCTCGTAAACATTGCCCTAGGACTTTTGCTGATCGGCGAGTACCTACAGTCACAATATAAGAGAGAAAGCTCCCCGATGAAACTGCCGCTTACCTCACAGTTACCGCCTGTCAAAAAAAGCATGCTACACAAGCTTAGTCTGTGTGCGTAGGAACACGCCTCTATCATATATTTGATCGCCATTGTCCGGAGGTGTGCTAAGGTAAGGATGTCCGCTAATTGGTACAAATAGAACGAGCAACTGAGACAACAAGCGACGGAATTTACTTTGGCAGCAAGCGGGCACTCTAATATTGCACCTATTTATGTTTCAATATAAATATTTTCCCCAGGTCGAACCTCCGCGCGCACCAACGAACCCGCGGTCACCATTCCTGGCAGTGGCGGTGCGCGGAGTGTGGCAAGGCCTTTAGCCAGGGCCGCTACTTGGATCGCCACCGAGCTGACGCATGCTGGAAGTACAAGTGAGTACTGTACTGTAGTACTCCAGGGCCAGCCTAGTATGATTCTCCATTCCTGGCAGTGGCGGTGCGCTTAATGCGGTAAGACGTTCAGCCAGGGTCGTTACCTAGACCGCCGCCGAGCTGACGCATGCTGGAAGTACAACTGAGTACGGTACTGTAGTACTCCAGGTCTCCAAAAAGTACTACAGCGCCACTCTCGCTCCTTGCTGAAAGTGCCGCCTACCCCCTCTCGGTTACCGTCTGTCAAAAACGTGAACAGTCGACCTGTCATATTTCACTCATACAAGCATGGGTACGCGTTCACCTACACGAGCTTAGACTGTGTGCTAGGAACGCGCCTCTTTCATATATTTGATCGCCAGTGTCCAAGGTGTGACGTTACCTTCATTAAATATACCTACCGTTTCATTCTCAGGATGCACCAAAAGAACTCTACAAAGAACGCAGAACTTAAAAACGCTGACCCACCCGTCCCAATGTATGGAAGCGTCTTCCGACACGGGACCTTTGAGCCCAAAAACCAATCTAACCAGGACACTCAATCCAGCCAAGACATTCAACCCAGCCAAGATATTCAGACCAGCGACATTCAGTCTTCTAATATGGATAGTCAACAGTCCATGGACATACAGTCAGACCTCGGACAAACTGAACTTTATAAAGCTTTAAGTAATTTTGAAGTCAACGGGGTTTTAAAAGTTAAAAACTTTCAAAATATTGACTTTACTAAATGTAAATCTAAAGTGAATATTTCAAAAGTTCAGACGAATAATATAAAAGATTTTGAAGAGACAAGGATGAAACTGGAGTTGTGTAAGCCGAAATTGGATTTGAAGATTAAGGAGCAGAAACTAGCATGTTCTAGCATGGAGATTAAAGAATGTGAAGAGCCTATTGATTTATGTATAAGGCGTAATGTAAATTAAGTGGTATATATTAAAGTAGTATTTTTCTACTCCCGTAGTGTTATTCGTCATTTACAGTGTCGTGCAGTTTAGTTACAGCGATGGCGTTTATAGAATCCTGGCCCCGTAGCCGAATGGTATTTCTACGACGCGAAACGAAAACGAAACGCCGCGAAAGGTAGTCTGGCTCTGTCGCGCCAATACGCAAGAGCGATAGAGATAGATAAAAATCTACGAGCGTTTCGTTTTGTGAGCGTTTGTATATTCGGCTACGCACGCTGATCGTCAGAGTATAATTTCTATTATATCTTGCATAAAAAATTGCTTAAAACATCGTACCAATGATTTTTTTTTTTAATATTATTTTTTAAAGGTGAGCTGGATAATGAAACCCCAATTTTATTTATTAAATATTCTTTATTACAATAAATTAAGTAAATACAATTTGTACATCTTAACCCTTTAAATGACTGTTAAACATAAGCGTCACATATCGGCACACGACATTCATAAGATTTTGGCTTCAATTTTAATATTTAAGAATTGCAAATTAATTATTGAATTGCTTTATATTTAAGTGCACATTTTCTAAGTACTTAATTTTGATTCAATAGTGGCACTTATGTAATGAGTCGCTGAAAAGACACTTTTAAGAATAAGTTTACATAAAATAATCAAAACTAAATAATGTATTTCTGAAATAAACACGTAACAAAATAAATGAATAATTCCTTATATTTTCACACTGCCAGAGATCTTTAGCTAATATTATTTTAATAAAAATATTCCAATATTTTTTTTATTCGAGTATATTGGTCAAATATATGACACAAAAATAAATATATGTTTTAAAATAAAGAAATTAGTGAAGAGAAAAAAATGGAGTAAATTAGAAATCAGTGTGCTTTTTCGAAAGGAATGTAAACTAAGCTCATACATATCAAAGCAGTTACAATACATTATTAGCGACATTGGCACTTTATAGTTTAAAAAATATCTCCTAACTCTCACTAGAAGTGACTAGTCCTTTAAAACACCATTTTGAGGACATAGGGGCATTTTCAGAATTTGGGACCCCCCAATTAGCGTAAGTTGTTAACAAAGATTAACTCACTCGTCAGTTTTGTGACGATAATTATTAGGCATGAAATTTCTATAAAAATATTGTTTTATGTTAATTACCTTTAAGCGCTAATCTACATTTAGAATGTGAATAAAGTACATTTTTAGACAGATTTTATGCTTAATTGACGTCACAAAACTGACAGCGAGTTCATTTTTGTTAACAACTTACGCTAATTGGGGAGTTCCAAATTCTGAAAATGCCCATAGTACATTTCCGAAAACTTTAAATTGACTTTTTTGAGTAAATATCCGTGAACTTAAATGATTTCGAATAAATTTAAGTATGCTGACTAGTATAGATAGTAACTATTCTTATACAATATCATACTAAAATTATTTTTGAAGGCAATAATATTTTACAACGTTATACACAAGTAACAAACTGTAGCAATAGTACAGAAGCGGCATAGGTTTCTTTAACTACTAGTGACAGAATCTTATAGATTTTTTGACAAATTGCTTTACATCTCTCGTGAATAAAATTAACAATTATTGAAGAAAACTTACTTACTTAGCTGGCGCGATAACCCAAAATGAGTTTTGGCCTCCAACACGAGAGCACGCTACTTTGATCGGTCTTGAGCGGTATCGCACCAGTTTTCGCCGACGCCGAGCTCACGGAGGTCTACCTTCACTCTATCCGCCCAACGATATTTTGGGTGACCAGCAGGACGGCGTCCATTCGGTCTCCCCAAATAGGCCCTTTTCACTGCCCGATCTTCCCCCATTCTCTCAAGGTGACTTAACCAACGGAGACGATGAGCCTTGAGTTCACGTATTATATTTGGCTCGGCTACTAGTTTTTCAATTTCGGCATTTTTGCGGATCCTCCAACTGCCATCGTATCTTTTAACGGGTCCCAGAATCTTCGTTAATACCCTACGCTTGAAGAAAAAACAACTTCTATAGACATAAAACCGCTTCTGTTTACAAAGAAGTTATTTTTTTGGTGTTAAATCTTTTCGTTTGGTGCCACACTAATTTTAACAATTTTCAGTAACATACAAGGCACCTATTTATAAGCACATATATATTTTATTGCCTACACACGATTTAAATTGACATGTGAATGTTTGACACTTCAATAAATAAATTTTCACCACACCAACTGATAAAGGCGTTCTTTGCTATTCGAAAACTGATAGCAAAATTGCATTTTATCCGCAAGAGTGCAAAGTAATTTCATACAAATTTTAACTTGATGTCTAAAGCTGGGTGTTGGAATTCACGTATAAATGATGATTTTGAATCATAAATGTTAAATAAATTGAAGTACTTTATTTATTTTGATGTTTTACAGTTCATATTTTCATAGTGTTGGCGTGGTGAAAATTGTTGTGTTTCACTCGGTGGCAAAGTTTGTTTAACCTTCGTGCCTTGATACCCTCGCAACGCTCAAGATTCCACTTTTGAACCACTCGCTACGCTCGCGGTTCAATATTGGAATCTTTCGCTAGCTCGGGTATCAATATTGGCACGTGCGGTTAAACAACAACTTTGCCCCCTTGTAAAACAAATAACTATTATCACTAGGAGCTAAAAATATCTTCCATAAAAATAATACCTAAGAAACAAGATGCCTTATAAAAAATAAATATAAGCTAATGTAAATTGTATTAAAATTAAATTAGAATAAAATAACATAGCCCTTAGAAGCATATGGTATTAAACACGATACTATTAAAATGATACATCTATATGAGATTTTGTCATACAGTTTAAAACTGACGTGGATTTCAATTCTTCCTATATCATTTTGCAAGTAAACCTATAAGATACCATGCAATTAAGGGTTAATAAGGCTGCATAGATATATGACCCCCTTGCAAAACAGGTTTCTATCTAGGAAAGGGTCAGCTGTCACTACAAGTACATGTTACTTTATAATTCACCATCAGTATTGCAAAGTTGCGTCAAATTATTATTTCAGTGAGACCGCCCAGGGAGAATAGAGGTATATTTCTAATCTCCATAAGACCGCCTTTTATTCTCTTTTGGAATAAACTACTAAGCTTCATGTTTTAATTATTTCTTAGTTGTAAATTATATAAAGAAGAAAATGATTATTTACAAGCATGAAAAGTTCACAAATTCTATTATACTAATATTATGAGATTTGCATATTACCAAATTGTGCGTTGTATTTTTTTATAAATATTGGGACCAGCCATGTTTACATTGTTTACTACATCTACTGATTTTACTATAAACAATGCTTTAAGCGGTTATAAAAACATTTACATAGAAAAATGTGTCATCCATGTCCGCGTATGGAAAGTGCGCTGCGTTTAAAAAAGTTGCCGCTATCCGGATCTGTCAAAGAGAAAAGTAAATTGTGTCACAAGGAAGCAAAACAACTTGTTAGACTTATATTGACCGGGATATAGACCGTGATTACCTTTTTGATTTTTGTCGAGCTCCCGATATTTCGACGCAGTTGCATGCATCATGATCACGGAAAACGCATGCAACTGCGTCGAAATATCGGGAGCTCGACAAAAATCAAAAAGGTAATCACGGTCTATATCCCGGTCAATATAAGTCTAATGAAAATAACCGTGAATCATTCAAAACTCAAAACAACTTGTTTACGGCGACGGCCTAATGAAATGTTAAAGTATGTTACACCCAAGATGAAAATAGTTTACATGTCATCACGTGACACTACTTCACATTAGCTCGAGGAAACTGTGTAAGTAAGCCATACCTGAGATTAACAGCGCCCTCTTAGGTCTTAGGTCACATACTCGTATGAGGTCAGGCTTTAGTTTACACTAGACCAGCCATACTCAAAGTGTGCTCCGCGGAACCGGCTCCGTAAAGCCTCTCTGGGGGCTCCGTGTGAATATTGGTAACAATGAAAAAAAATCGAAAATACACCTCTCCTCTCTAGTCGGATAGTTCAACACTTATTAAAATAAAGATTGCAACTACATTTTTTTTTTTCATTTCACAAAAGGGTTCCATGGGAAAATAAGTTTGAGAACCGCTACACTAGACTATACGAAAAAAACGGTCCGTGAAGTAACGGCTCAACTGAAAGCGTACTAGTAGTAGATTCAAAAAAGTAAGGTACACCGAACCAACACTTGACTATACGAACAAACGATCCGTGAAGTAACAGCGCAACTGACAGCGTAGTAAATTCAAACAAAAATGTAAGGTACATCTTACTTGACTATATGAAGAAACTGTTCGTAAAGTAACGGCTCAACTGAAACCGGAGTAGATTCAAACAAAAATGTAAGGTACATCTTACTTGACTATATGAAGAAACTGTTCGTAAAGTAACGGCTCAACTGAAAGCGTAGCAGATTTTTAAAAAATGTAACCTTACTCGACTATACGAAGAAACTGTCCGTAAAGTAACGGCGCAACTGAAACCGGAGTAGATTCAAACAAAAATGTAAGATACACCTACCTAGTCGATAAGGCGCATTATAACGGGGGTGGCTCACGAACACCGTCGCTGTGTCGAGTCTTGCCCGCCATTTCGAGGATGGCTTTCGCTTCTGGATTCGTGTCTAGGATGCTGGCGTCACGTTCGCCCTGAAAAAAATGTACATTTTGGATTTTAAACAAATTCAAATTCGACGTGGGCTATGATGATCAGCATGATAGCTACTCAAATTCGATCTTCGAAAAATTTAATGTAAAAAAGAAATGAGAAGAATAAGTGAAGAGGCTTCACGTTATTTTGATTGGTTATTTTTATCATATGTAAAAGAACTCCAAAAACATTTGACATTGACAACTTCTGTCATACGGATTATCATAGCCTGCGACAAATCTAAGTAAAATTTGTACAATTACAAAATCTTATATAAGTCAGCTATCAAAAATTACGACTCCATACAATATACTTAAAACGTTGACTCATAGGAACTGACACGAATGGAATGAATGAATGAAAATATTGTATGTCATTTGTTTGTTTATAGATTGGCTTTGACTGTATTCTACCGATATCGCTCATAAGTACAGTCGACAACACACCTGTGAATACAGACAAGAGTGCCAAAAATATGTATACACACCTTAATTTACAGGCAATAAAGTTCTGTATACATATATGACACTTTGGCTGTATTGAGAGCTGTGTTGTTGACTGTACAGTATAAGTTTCGTTCATTCCATTCGTGGTAGCTTTCACGAATCAACCGGCATATATATCAACCGTATACTGTATCACACCGATATAAATATCAACATGTACATATTTGCTATTTCTTTGAGTATAATGCCAAAAAGTCTATCTAGGTCAAAGTAGAAGAAGAAAAATATCATATTTTCTCGTCTATCTAAGCTACGCAAGTATACAATAGTATATCGAGTTGCTTAATACTCTACATAAAAGTGTGATTATTTAAAATTATAAAATACCAAGGTCACATAAGCATCGTGCGGGTCCTTCAATCGTCAACTTTTCTAGCGAAATCTTGAAGATATTCTGGTTGACCACAAAAAAGTTGGTGTTTAACCTTTTGATCGCCAAGAACATGTAAATTTTGTGCGAAAAGAGAAGAGTCAGAAGAGTCATGAAATGTGTTTTTTTTTGTAATATGGCTAATTTTTTGACTTCGAAATTACAATTTGGTACCAAAATAGCAAAGATTTTGAAGTTAAGTGATGATTTTTTATGAATATTAAGAACAAGAAATTCCATACCATCCATAAAATTTTATTTTAATCTGATAAGAAATAACACAAGGTGTAAAATCCGCTCATATATTTATTTTAAGGTTATAACTGTCGTTACAAATGGCCGTCTATTTGAGATATGTTTTGTAAACCTTTAATGTTGGCGTGTGAGAGACGTGACTGATTGATTCGGCCGATCATTAATATTTGTGGGCGAGTTTAGTAAAACGTCCCACTTAGTCGATTGCTATAAAGCCGCTGTGTCAGTTTTTTTTTCACATACAAGCAAATCTCGTCTTTATGGTTAGTATAAAATGGGACTTTTTACTAAAAACTATCACATTTGTGCACTGTATAAGCGATACATCGATATAGCGTTCGACATGTTTCGATATACATCGACTTAACACGTGAGTAACCCGCTTAAAATATTTTTAAATATGTTTGACTCTCACGGGAGATTTATAGTTAAAATTTCATTTTCATTTTCAAAGCCAATTGACATTTGATCCAAATAATTAATTAATAGTGTAAATATTTTGTTTCATCCGCTAAAAGTAAGATTAATCCGTCAAACTTAAATTGAGTAGTCTGCTAGCGGCCCGGCCGCTGTCGAGCTAAAAATTGGTTACTTTTTTAATTTGTAGTCTATCTTTTGCACTCATGGGATGTTCATATACGTGACAGCTTCTCTTTCGCACACTTCAGCAGTCTTTAAGCGCAAGCAAAATTATAGGTCTGTGGGGCCAACACGATCCGAACTTGAACTGCTGTCAAAATTCGGTCTAGCAAGTTTCTTTTCTACTTCATTGGTTTCGGTCAAAGAGGATCGAGTATTATAGAGAGTCACTGTCGAAGTAAAATGTGTAATCACAGTGCATATGCCATCTCTTGACACATGCTTAAAACTTTTGAACCTCAGTTTTTACAATTTGGCTCATATTCTTAGCTTGATATGTGTTAAAATGTCAACATCTAGCGTGTAATGCCATCTAGGCCACCGTACCTTTTTCTGTATGGTACTGAGGTATGTTTTTTTTCTTAGACTTTATCTGTCTATACGGAGTTATATATAAAAATTTTACCTTCCAATAAAATTTGTATTATTTTGCCTGGTATATCCGAGGTCTTTATTGTTTATAGAGAGTACGTCGTAGACGTCGCATCGGACCGATAGATGGCGCCATCGTTCGTTGTAAGTCGCTCCGGCGTCTCACCGCCGCGATGTTGGTAGTCCCGTTTTTCCCCACCTGCAACACAAGGCCCCCCCGCGCCCCGACTCGCCACCAGCCACCCTCATTGTTGAGGAGAAGTGCCGACGGTATATTAAGCCTACCAGGAAGGCATCACTCAGACCTCGGATATACCAGGCAAAATAATACAAATTTTATTGGAAGGTAAAATTTTTATATTATTTGTGCCGTTTGTATATCCGAGGTCTTTATAGAGACCTGTTTATTATCTCCTGGTGGCGAGTCAGCTGGCGCGCAAGCCTTTGGTAGCCCTATTGGCATAGCATAGAAGAATAAGTGAATCAGTTGAACCGATTTGACAGATGTATCAGTCGAAATAGCCTTCGATCCGCGAATATCTCGGTGCCAGAAACGCGTAAAGAGATTTTCGTGATGACGTTTAGCTTTAGTCAGCGAATAGTTAGAGAAATGACATTATTATACATCGCAGATCAAAACCAAAAAAAAAAAAGATGTAGGCGAGGCTGACTTGGACAAGATACAAAAACCTTAGATACACTATTATTATTAACAGACACGTTATTTTATCAGGTTATAAACCCAATTTCAGACACAAAGTGTGGAAATTAACTGTAAAAGTAGTGTAACTATCTGTACTGTAGCAGGGTAACGTAATTGATACTGCTTTTGTCAACCCTTCGTAAAAATTATCTAAATCAATATTAGCTTTGATATGACTATTTAAAGTCCAACGTCTTACGTCCATATCAAACACAGAAAAAGGTCATCACTCACGTGCCCAAGGGCTATTTGTTACAATAGTGGTATTTTCGATCAGACTATTTCGCGTCAAGCGAGCGCGGTTGCAAGCGAGACTCCTGAACTCTGAACTCTTTTTATGAGGGCATTTGAGGATACCGATCGCTCGGTAAGACTAGCCTAGAAGATGAAAAGTACGAGCGCTGTCGATTGCTACTACACTGGACGGAGGTATCAGTCGATTTCTTTAAGTCAGTCATTGACTCTTAGGGTAATCCATTACCTAATCCAAAACCCGATGCGACGGATTTCTACTTCGTGCAATGAAGGTCGACAGAGTAGACTGAGAGGTGGAGACGTCAGTGTCGCATCGCTGGTGGTTGCTGAACACGTCGTGGTAGCAGGTCAAGGGGTGAATTTAACACCGCCACACATGCGCGCTTTAAGAGCGTAGGCGGAGCGCAATAATGGCGGTGCACCGCACTAACGCTGGCGTTGCGCCCAGTGGGCGCTAGCGGGAACGAACGAGCGCTGATAGCGAGCGCAACGCGCGCGGGACGCGAGCGGAATGCACGCGCATTCAGCGCGCTGATAGCGAAGCGGAATGCGCTTTATGTGTGGCGGAGGCTTAATACGTACCGTTGTACGGCGTAATGCAGGGCTCTCGCAGACGAAGAGGTACGATGACGGGCGAAGCAGAAGAAGGCGAGGTCACCGAAGGTCACTTACTTGGCTCCCAGGGGGTGCATACTGACCTCGTACGACAGTCTGTTGGAGTCAGCAGTTACTGTCGTAGTTACTCGTAACAGAAGAGATGTAGTCCTGCCATCGTACAGCATAACATAACATACAACTGAACTGTGCATAGCATATAGTGCTATGCGAACCTTAAGCCGGCTGCATGTCACTTCAGTCGCCAGCGCCACCGCCTGTTGAAGATTATTCTCCATCGGAAGAGCTTTACTTCGTACAATGTTCCGATTATTGAAGGTCTTATCGGGCTGCAGATGCAAGCAAAACAGGGGCGATTGGCCTACAGCTATCGGCAGCTGTACGAGGTAATGCTGGAAACTGCAGCGGTGCAACCTTCCTCTGTAGACCACGAAAGTTGTGAAATTTATGAAATCAGGTTCTACGATCGAATCAAGCACTATATTAATTGAGTATAGTCGAGCCAGATGATAACTACTGAAGTACTCCTGAGTTCCTGGCCCCTTTCGCTTTGAGCTGGAATCTGAAGTTCACTAAGGCGAAGCAGGTTTATTTTTCCCAATTTGTTTATTAGAGGCTCGGCGAATAAGTTAATCTCTCGAATGGACAGGGGGCGCCACAAGCCTCCGGGAAATCGTCGTGTACTTGGAACCCCCGCGGCCAGATTGCCGATCGGTTTTGGTGTCCGCCCGGTAAACAGACGCACGCTCAGGATGCAGGACGCTGGCTCGAATTCAGATCTGGACATTCTGAAAGGGATTTTTTTTTTTTTAATTCCGCAAACCTTTACGATGTCTTTGACCTACACAATGAGCGATGTACAGGAATCACAGGGTCTTCTCGCGAGGCGCCTCTCCGATTAGATAGCTCGCGAACATCGTCAGGACACCCTCGCAGCAGTGCGGCTCCTCGTCCGGTTATTGACGTCTTACCTCGTTCAACTATGGGTCTCCAAACCACGTTAGGACGTAGCATCTTAAGAATTTATCTGTTCTCACTTCGGCGACGGAGGAGTCCTTGGTCAAAATAGAGTGTAAATACAGTCGTACTTCACGGGAACTGGAAAGAGAAGAGTGGATACCATAGTCTACGGGATGTCAGCTGATAGCGGCGCCCGGCGTCACATTGGAGGGTAGTATCAGCCTGGTCAGCAACAGAGTCTGCAGCGATACCGTAGCGGACGGAGCCTGGATAGTCGTGGTCGTGGCACCATTGTAGGGGAAGACAGTGTTCGCGGTGAGCGTGACATCTTAGGCGCGACGGGCGTTATCAGCGTGGCGGCTAGCAGCACCAAGGGCCCACATCAGCAATCTTACCAGCTTGTCACTGCAGCAGACGCTGTTATGTTCGGCGGTCAGATTGAGACGGCCGTCGTCAGCTCGAAAGGCGTCTCGATGCCCTGTCGCGTCGCGCAGTATCGTGCTCGGTGGCCCTCTCGAGGTCGCCGCCGTCAGCGCGGGAGGCACCGGCGCCAGCGCGGGAGGCACCGGCGCTAGCGTGGCAGTCAGCTACATCGGTGAACAGCATCAACAGAGTTCGCGGCGTCGTCACGGCAAACGCGGCAGGAAAATTAGCGACGCCTTCGCGGCAGCCGCAGTATTGCGCTCGGTGGCGCGATGAAGGTCGCCGCGTCTGCAATCTTACCTCGTGCGATCGAGGCGACATCAAGGCGCCAGCATGAGTGTGTCGGCCGACGACACCGGTGGAAAACTTCAAGTAGCTTGCGGCGTTGTCACGGCAGACGCAGCAGAAGGATTGCGACGCCTGTGCAGCGGTTAACAGTATTACGCTCCGCATCACCACTGAGGCGCCAGCATAAGCGTGGCGGCCAGCAATACTGGTGGACAGCTTCGGCAGGGTCGCGTCTCGCGTCGTTGTCACGGCATATGAACGCTCTACATCACCATCGAGGCGCCAGCATAAGCGTGGCGGCCAGCGATACTGGTGGACAGCTTCAGCAGGATCGCGGCGTTGTCACGGCAGATGAGCTCGCTGCATCACCATCGAGGCGCCAGCATAAGCGTGGCGGCCAGCGATACTGGTGGACAGCTACAGCAGGTGGACAGTCAGCAGGATCGCGGCGTTGTCACGGCAGACGAACGCTCTGCATCACCATCGAGGCGCCAGCATAAGCGTGGCGGCCAGCGATATTGGTGGACAGCTTCAGCAGGCTCGCGGCGTTGTCAAGGCAGACGCACGCTCTGCATCACCATCGAGGCGCCAGCATAAGCGTGGCGGCCAGCGATACTGGTGGACAGCTTCAGCAGGATCGCGGCGTTGTCACGGCAGACGAACGCTCTGCATCACCATCGAGGCGCCAGCATAAGCGTGGCGGCCAGCGATACTGGTGGACAGCTACTCAGCAGGATCGCGGCGTTGTCACGGCAGACGAACGCTCTGCATCACCATCGAGGCGCCAGCATAAGCGTGGCGGCCAGCGATATTGGTGGACAGCTTCAGCAGGCTCGCGGCGTTGTCAAGGCAGACGCACGCTCTGCATCACCATCGAGGCGCCAGCATAAGCGTGGCGGCCAGCGATACTGGTGGACAGCTTCAGCAGGATCGCGGCGTTGTCACGGCAGACGAACGCTCTGCATCACCATCGAGGCGCCAGCATAAGCGTGGCGGCCAGCGATACTGGTGGACAGCTTCAGCAGGATCGCGGCGTTGTCACGGCAGACGAACGCTCTGCATCACCATCGAGGCGCCAGCATAAGCGTGGCGGCCAGCGATACTGGTGGACAGCTTCAGCAGGCTCGCGGCGTTGTGGTGGGGGCAGAAGGTGGCCGCGCTGGTAGCCTGCGTATTGACGACTGATCACTAACGGCACGGCGCTCGCGTCGGGGCAGCAGCAGACATACTTACAGCGTCGCACGCGACGCCTATGCGGCGGCCACAACGTTGTTCGGCGGCACCGCAGAGATGGCCATCGTTAACGAGGAGGCAACTTCTACGCAACCTTGGCGGCGCCGACGCGGCGGACAACACTGCCGCGGTCAGCGGCGCTATCGCAGCGCTACAGTAAGTTTCGGCGCCGACACGTGACTTGGGGCCTCCGCACCGAATCGGAAACCGAACATATTCTTTCTAAAATAATATGAATCTGCTCACCCATTCGTCGGAGAAATTCAAACCTCCTCGGAGCGCGGTATTCCTCCACCGCGCCCGCCGCCGCCGCCGCCGCAGCCCGCAGGTCGCGCAGCCCGCGGTCGCGAAGCACGTGGTCCCCGGAGCACGTGGTCCCCGGCGGAGCAACTTACCTACGTTACCGCTTATATTCTCGCGCGAAACTTTTAATACGCGGATAACACTTCCTACTTTAGTCTCGGAAATGCGAATAGTTTAAAAAGAAAACTGATTAACGGTAACGATTTTTGCAGCATGGAACTTTCTTACAAAAAAGTGGGTAGAATCATAAAGCACCGCTCGTTCATTTCTATAGTGAGAACCCCGAAAGACGAATAATGATCGCTAGCGAGGCATAATATATCTCATTATTCAAGACGAACGAGCGCAAATTAAAAGGGAAGAAAGAATTGACGGATGAAATTGAAAAATTTCATAATTCCGAAACGTTATAAGCCACTTTTTAAATAAAAACACGAATAACTCTGGTTTGACCAGAAATAACAAGGAAATAGAAACTAAAAGATTAATTTCGAGACACCATGCTGTAAAAATGTTCGAACGGAATACGCGACAACCGGTCACTTCGGCGTTCGACGAAACAAATGAGGGTGGCTGGTGGCGAGTCGGGGCGCGGGGGGGCCTTGTGTTGCAGGTGGGGAAAAACGGGACTACCAACATCGCGGCGGTGAGACGCCGGAGCGACTTACAACGAACGATGGCGCCATCTATCGGTCCGATGCGACGTCTACGACGTACTCTCTATAAACAATAAAGACCTCGGATATACAAACGGCACAAATAATATGTCTTTGGTTTCGGTCAAACCATTCGTGTCAGCTTTCTCAAATCAACCTATAGGTAGATTACTGGCGTAGCGTTCAAAAGGTTAAGTCATAGAAGGTTTTCTTATGAGGTCAAGAAAGACCTGGTCCGTTTTGTGGGACTCCAGGACGCTGTGGTGCGACGGATTTGATGTTGTTTCGGCGTCCTAAAAAGGAATGGTAAGGTAAGGTACGGAGGGACAGAGGTAAGGTGGTTGGGATAAGAATTTTTATATGAATTTTAGAGACTTTCGAATCTTTTTCGTACAAATTGTTCTGCAATTTCTTGGGGTAAACGATTAAACTTTTCGCACTAGTGTGCTACGCCCATGTAAATTATTGGTATCTACGAACCCTTTTTACATTGAATAACCTAACCACAAAATTAAAATTTTGAAAAAACCCCCGACCGATTTTGATGAAACATGGCTAAGAACACTCCCGACTAACTCAGCCTTCAGACAAAAAAAAACTAAATCTAAATCGGTTCATCCGTTCGGGAGCTACGATGCCACAGACAGACAGACACGTCAAACTTATAACACCCCGTCGTTTTTGCGTCGGGGGTTAAAAAGAGGAGAATTCACCAAAATTTTACTTTCCCATGCCATATCGGTGGTCAACAAGCATTCAGCATTCAACATAGTAAGTAGTTATATAGTAGTTACTAAAACCCAACAGATGCTTCTGTATATAATGCGTCGTCTCACCATTGTTTCGGAGAAAGTACCAGGGTATAAGAAGGTTGTAGGAGACTCACAGATTCAGAGAGCGCGGTGAAGGTACTCGCCAGTGCGCTCTCACGCAAAGATGATGAAAGAAACGCCAGACTGGATTTAGTGGGTAGGGCTAAATTCTCCCTCTCTTGCTAAGTAATTCAGCCCCAGCGCCCCCAGCTTATGCATGCTTGCCCAAAGGTGCCATAGGAGCATCGTCACAGCGCCGTCTCAAAAAATGTAACAGGGTATAATAAGTTTGTAGAAGACTAACCGATCCGTAGAAGCCTAATGTGTAATGCTGATGAGCGGGGGTCTTCATAAATGCATTATAGGCCAGTTGCATCAACCACATTTGACAGACACATCAATCACATTATCGTCACGCAACAGACGTCTATGGAACAATCCATACAATAAAATTTACCGAACGCTTTAACGGTGACAGACGGTTTCATGCAACCGGCCCTAACTCTATAAAAAGGAAAACTTACAGATTCTTTGTCACTTTCAGGCTTATCCCCCATTCACACCTCGATGCTCCTTATACGGAAGTCCTTTTCTTTACTAAGCCGCTTGTACGAGGGTCATGCCAAAAGAAGTTAGATACTCCATGGTCATTTGATTGATACTGGCCAGTTATACACCAATGTAAAGGTAGGTTATCTGCTTATAAATTTAAAAATGGAACGCTTGGAAATTCTTAGGATTCCTTTTTTAATTATTTTTTTTCTAAATAATTTTGGCGGAAATTTTCCGTAACAATGGAGCTTACTCGACGTGATTTTCGTGTTATGATATATTATGACTTTAAAAAAGGTTTAACACCTCAAGAGTGTTTTGAACTTTTAGTCTCGACTTTTGGAGAGTCTGCGTGTTCACGTGCAACTGTTTTCAATTGGTTTGCTGAATTTAAAAGAGGACGGGAGAGCTTTGAAGATGAGGCGAAGACCGGACGGCCGCCAACCGCAGTCACTGAAGATAATGTAAAGACTGTGGAAAAAAATATTCGGGCGAACCGACGAATTACATATGTAGAGCTCGAGCGTGAACTGGGCATTGGATCAGCAGCATTGCAAACTATAATTCATAGTAAACTGTCTCTTCATAAGCGTTGTTCAAGATGGGTGCCGCACAAGCTCACCGATTTACAGAAAGACCGTCGCGTGGATTGGTGCAAATTTATGATAGATAAATTCGACGCAGGCGAGAACAAAAACGTATATGATATACTTACAGGTGACGAATCATGGCTATATAACTACGATCCCGAAACAAAGCGACAGTCCACAGTATGGTGTTTTGAAGATGAGCAGACGCCAACAAAATGTCGCCGAACCCGAAGCACACAAAAACAAATGGTTGCCTCATTTTTCTGCAAGACGGGACATATTGCTACAATAGTGCTAGAAGATCAAAAGACAGTTAATTCAGAATGGTATGTGACAGTTTGTGCCACAAGAGTACTGTCAGCTTGGTGTGACAAGCGGCCGAAGTCAGGAACCCGGCACCTGCTCTGGCACCACGACAACGCTGCCCCGCACACTTCCGCTAGAACACTTGACTATTTCAGCTCAAAAAACGTGACTATTCTGCCCCACCCCCCATATTCCCCTGACCTATCCCCCTGTGATTTTTATCTTTTTCCTAAAATTAAAGAAAAATTAAAAGGAAGGCGATTTGAGAACAAAGAAGATGCGTTGGCTGCGTATAATTACGAAATTTCTGAGGTGTCTAAAGAAGAGTGGTCATCGGTATTTTCTAAGTGGTTTAGACGAATGAAAACGTGTATACGTGTTCACGGTGAATACTTCGAAAAAATAGATAGCTGTAAATAAAGAATAAAGTATGTAAATTTCGAGTATCTAATTTCTTTTGGCATGACCCTCGTAACCACAGTAGGTGGTACATAACAATAACAGGCCTTTGCATCAATAACAGATGATTTAAGCAGCATCCTTGCGACACTTACGTTCGTGGCTGTATAGCCCAATTCGAGAGAGGATCCCTCGTCCGCACACACGGCAGGTGTATGCTCCCCCAGATGGGCGGGGGTTAGAGGCCTGCTCGTGGCACCTCATGCGTTTGTCATTCAAGGAGGAGAACCAGGCATTGTCGTGCTTGGATTGACCGTTATGGACAACACGACGCCACGTGGGTGGGTCTTCGGCCAGTCGCTGCCACTGGTTGCATGGAATATCAAATGTGACCATGACACGCAATCTTTAAAGCGCAGCATTGGCCGTCCAACCGGTCTTTTTGTATCTGCAGGTATTATGTACCTACAACAGCTCCAAAGGTGCCACAGGCGCGTCGTCACATCGTTGTCTCAAAAAATGTACCAGGGTATAAGAAGTTTGCAAGAGACTCACCGATTCCTTATCGCTCTCAGGCTTGTCTCCAACAGCCCACACTTCTATGCTTCTTATACGGAAGTCCTTTTCTTTACTAAGCCGCTTGTAGCCACGATAGGTGGTGCAGGATTCTGCGGAAGACCCTTCCCCGAAGGGGTCGGCTGGGATCCAGATGGCTCCGAAGTTGAATTGACCGCCCATTAACTAGAATATAAAGTTTTTTCAAATATTACATTGTTGGATGAACAACTGTTACTTATAAAATACTAGCTTCTGCCCGCGGCTACGCACGCGTTAGAGAGACAAAAAGTAGCCTGATGTCACTCTCCATCCCTTCAACTATCTCCACTTAAAAAATCACGTCAATTCATATTTATTAAAAAATCACGTCGATTCATATTTATTAAAAAATCACGTCGATTCGTATTTTATGTTTTTCTTTAATAAATTATTTGTATTTGTTTGTTGTATTGTTGGATGAATAACGATTAACGAATGAATAATCTGTAAATATGTACAAAGCCAAAGGATAATTATTATGATGAATTCAAGTACATATTGTGTACACAGTACATTGTGCAACAAGGATGAAAAGGGGGATATTGATAACGAGTGTTATAATTCGCGACGGCCGCAGTATACTAATTTAAAGGGACAAATTTTAAAGACTCGCCAATCCATTGGGCAACGTCTTCGTATGCTGATTAAGATACTGGTAATAATTATTAAACCCTAAATACCGGTAGATTCTCATCTTAGGAGCCTGGGTGATCAGAAAAGCGTCTTTGCGGCCTACAAAGTTGGGACTTCCAACTCCACTCATCCGTAAGATCCCAATGTCCATCTAAAAGATTTTTTTTAAACTTACCAATCCGTTAGGAAGTGTTTTCGTATGCTGATTAAGATACTGGTAATGATTATTGAATCCTGAAGAGCCGTAGATTCTCATCTTAGGAGCCAGGGTGAAGAGAAATGAGTCTTCCCGGCCTACGAAGTTGGGCCCCATCTCCCAGGAGTCTGTGGCGAAGCCGCCGAAGATGTGGCCGTGGTTGTCCTCCACGATTATTATAGAGGCACCTTGATCGCAGATGCGGCCTGGAAGTAAAACGTTTATATTTTTCCCCGGTTTCAAACAATCAGATAGAAACGCTTCTTAGGCCCAGTTGCACCAACCACGTAACTCAGGGTTAGTGAGCTTTCATCTGTCGAATTCCATATAAAATGGTGGGTTAACCCTCGTGTTAGTTAACCCTCCATTTTCGTTGGTGCAAATGGCCCTTAAATAAATAAAGTACCTAGGCGACCGAGCTTCGCTCGGAGTTCGAAATCTCAAAGATTCGCGTTTCCCTGGACCTAAGACTAGTTAGATCGATTTTTCACTCCCGGTTTTCGGGGCATACACTTTTAAGTTCTCGCATTTTTCCCTGGACCTAAGACTAGCAAGATCAATTTTTCACCCCCGGTTTTCGGGGGTGAAAAATCGATCTAGCTTAGTTTTCTTAAATATGTGTCCAAAATGCGAGAACTTAAAATGTATGCCACACGATTGCCCAAATTTATAACAGTTGGTTTTTCTGTAACAGGCTACTAGACTCATGTCTAATTTGGCACAAGAAATGATTGTCTTCTGTAATAATTGACATAAGAAACCAATATTTATAGGTTTTGGGTATTAAAACTGTATAATGACTACGTATTTTCGATTAAAAATGTGTGTAATTTTTTATTTATTTTGGCCACCGAAAACGCTGTCAGCGATGTAGTGACGTCATCGAATTCGAACTTACTTCATGTCAAAATAATCACTGACATAATGAACCTGATGCACATACATAGACAAACTTTAAAAAAGGGTCAAGTAGCCTATTCATTGGTACATGAAGTAGATACATACCGACCATGGTAGCGAAGGACTCGCCGTGTATGTGCGAGGAGAACAGAAAACGCCACTTGTGCTGCAGCGGAGGTGGTATACTGTTGTTGAGCCACACGATATGGGATAAGTCGATGAACGCCGGGTAATCCGGCATTGAGTCCAAACCTGCAAGGAGAATTGTAATTTTAATCATTTATTGATGATAATTATAGCACTGACCCGTGGCAAAGAGGATCGAGTAGAGAGTTACTGTCGAAGTAAAATGTGTAATCACAGTGCATAGACTGCCATGTCTTGACACAGGCTTAAAACTATTGAACCTCAGTTTTGACAATTTGGCCGACATTCTTAACTTGATATGTGTTAAAATGTCAAATATTAATATTAGCGCCATCTAGCCGAGCGTTCCCCAAAGATGTAACGCCATCTAGGCCACCGTACCTTTTTCTCTATAGCTTTGAGGTACGTTTTTTTCTTAGACTTTATCCGTATATATGGAGTTACATATGTCTTTGGTTAGTACGTACCGTAAACCATAGGTAACAATGGCGGCACGGCGGTCACAGGCGCGCCGTCTTCTATAGTGTGGTCCCGCTCTAATCCGTACAAAGTCGTGTATACCATCTCTGTCATGTGCTTGAGTAGGGTATCTGTCATGAGCCTGAAATGAAAAAATAGTAGATTACAAGCAAATATAATAAATGTGTTTCAGATGCAAGAAAATTTGCCAGGTATCGCAAATTAGTATAGAAATTGTATGAAGTTCTATTTTTGAAATTATTACAGTTAACTAAAGTCAACTATAATGAGCTTATTATAATTGAGTCGGAACTGCCATAGAGTATCCAACACTGAAAAGTTAGCACTTATAGTTTAGTCTGTGGTGGCCTAATTGACAGATTACAGTCGACAAGTAGAAAATAGTACATTATAATACAAGTGCGGAAAAAAGGAAGTTCGAAACGAGTGGCGATAAATTAAAACACGACCGAAGGGAGTGTTTTAAATCGACACGAGTTACGAATTTCCTTTTCGCACGTGTATCGTACGACGTTTTTCAGTACAGGTGGCCCTCCGAAGTTTCGACCTGACGTATAATGATGAACTTCTCGCACTAGTGCGTAAAAAAACACCATCTGTACTGAAAAAGAAATTAAATATATGGGTGAATCAAATTTTTCATGCCTGTTATTGCCATTGTTACGGTCCCCTGAGTCACGCTGGTTATATGACAAATTATGCTACTGAAATTATGCAAGGGTACGTAGCCGAATGGCACAAACGCTCACGAAACGAAACGCTCGTAGCTATCTATCTCTATCGCTCGTGCGTATTGGCGCGACAGAGCCAGACTACCTTTCGCGGCGTTTCGTTTTCGTTTCGCGTCGCAGAAATGCCATTCCGCTACGGCAATAGACCCCGTAGCCGAGTGGCATTTCTGCGAAACGAAACGCCGCAGAAATGTAGTCTGGCTCTGTCGCGCCAATACGCAAGAGCGATAGAGATAGATAGCTAAGAAAGAGATATCTTGAGCGTTTCGTGATTATTTCTGCATTCGGCTACGCACAGAGGTCTTTTCAAGAAACAATATAAGAAACCCCCCCTCCCGCCCGTCCCCCGCGCGTCGCCCGTGTGGTGACGGGTTAAGAATTTCACCACCCCCTTTCTTCCCGTGGGTGTCGTAGAAGGCGACTGTGGGATATGGGTTAAATTGTGGCGTAGGCGAGAGGCTGGCAACCTGTCACTGCAATGTCACAGTTTCGTTTTCTTTCAACCCCTTATTTGCCAAGAGTGGCCCTGAAGCTTTAGTAGTTTCATGTGCTCTGCCTACCCCTTTATGGGATACAGGCGTGATTGTATGTTATGTTATGTAATAATAAGAAGATGGTAGTAGAAAGTATTCTTACCAATTCGATAGCTGTTTTGAAGTGACAGCTTGCGGGGGTGAGTCAGGATCTGAACCTACACCGCTAGCCACAGCTTCTCCTAACGTTTGTACGGCCGCCGCTTTTCCCCGGAAACCTTTGTCGATCCATTTTTCTGCGCGCTTGCCGCCTGAGGTCTTCAATACTTTTATGTACGTGGACGCTATTGCTTCACAGTACTGAAATTAAATAAGTATTTATATAAATAAAACTATACAATATTCAAAAAATTAACCATTATTATGTTAACATAGTAATGGTTAATTTTTGAATATTGTATAACTAACTTTATTTATAGTGTGTGAACCTGCCTTAAAAATCTATATTATTTATGGTCATGGTTCGTTAATATTTCTTGTATGTGGTTAGCTTTTGCACATTGTAATTTTTCCTCAGTCACCCGTTGACCGCGTATGCTGTAAAGTGTTCGAAAGGGTTCGAAACGTCCGGATGAATTGGAAATTCATTATACGCGATTTAATCCGTTTCCATAGTTTTATTTTATCAATAACTATCGCGGTAACCGAAGACAATATTAAGTATTTATAGATTATCTATCCTAATTCCAGTGCAGTGGTGGGCAAAGCCCGCCACCGGTTCTTCTAAATTGTTTGTGATATGGCCAGAACTGTAGTAAAAATGCATTCTTGGTGTAAATCTGGCCCGCCTCTAAAATTCCTTCATGTTTTGTCCCCCAATGAAAAAGGTTTGTCCACCAGTTCTAGTAGCAAAGAGGATCAAGTATTATCAGGGAGCGTACTTTTCATGCCGATGACATTAATCTGACGTCACGCTCCGTATAGGGTGATTCCAAATAGTTTTATTGTAAATTATTAATCATTAGTCGTCAATAATTTTAATCGTGTACAAATTACTTCAAATACAGTAGTCCATTTACATGTGGCATAAATAATACCTACTTGAAATGTGAAACGTGAATAAAATTATTTGATTTGTTTTTATACATAAATTTAATTAAATAGTATTGTTAACAACGGGTCACTATCAAATTTACCTTATCGCTAAAAGACTATATAGCTGACACGTCTGGATTGTGTTATGTCTTTGTGGCTACGTAGACATGAATGCTAAATGTGTCTTTAGCAAAACGTCTGGATCTTAAAACGTAACAATTTAAAATGATCTAACTGCAAAACATCTTCATCTTCGAATGTATGTATTACAAAACAGACATGAACGCTAAACAGTCAAGGAGCAAAAAATCTGGATTGTTTAATGTTTTTATTGCTAAATAGAATAACGACCCGTTAGCAAAACGTCTGGTTTTAAAATGCTTAAGTGTCTTGAGAATTCAAACCTTCTCGCACTGTTAATAAGAACTGTTCTGTTACATATTTATAAACCATGGCGATGACACATTATATTTCCGGACGTTTTGCTACTGAATAGTTCTGTGTTGACGTCAATTAACTAACTACACTTTTGGCTTTTTAGATATGCTAATCATACGGACTATGTATATTTCCAGACGTTTGGCTACTCATTCATTCTAAGTCTTAGCCATCCAGTTAAATTTACTTTTTGCTGATTGAGTATTCTACTTTCATGTCATCCCAGCTGAATTGACTTTATACTGACTGTATATTTAAATTTTCTGACATCTAGCCGAAATAGTCGTTTAGCGATAAGGTAAACTTGATAGTGACCCTTAACAACACATTACAATAAATACGTAGAAAAGAGAATTCCTCTCTAACGTAAAGCACACCATCCTTCTTGCATTCATTACCATGCAAAGAAATTCATAACTTAAAATGATTAATGACTAATGATATTTACAATAAAACAATTTGTGATCACCCTATATGGAGTGTGACGTCAAATTGATGTCATCGGCACGAAAAGTACGCTCCCTGAGTATTATCGAATAGAGTTACTGTCGAAGTAAAATATGTAATCACAGTGCATATACTGCCATCTCTCGACACAGGCTTATATAACTTTTGAACCTCCGTTTTGACAATTATGCCCATATTCTTAGCTTGATATGTGTTAAAATGTCAAATATTAATATTAGCGTCACCTAGCCGAGCGTCCCCCAAAGGTGTAACGCCTAGATGGCCAGCGTACCTTTTTCTGTATGGTTCTGAGGTAGTTTTCTTAGACTTAATCTGTCTATACGGAGTTACATATGTCTTTAATGTCTTTGGTCATAGTAAGCTCAATAAGCTTTATTTTCTTAGTGCGTTTGATGACGATATCAATCTGTAGATATTTATTAGATTAACAATTTTTTAAAGGCAGATATGTAACAAATAAGAGTTTTGTATGATTCACGGCTATATTCATCAGACTTATATTTACCGGGATATAGACCTAATCACGGTCTTTTTGATTTTTGTCGAGCTCCCGATATTTCGACACAGTTGTATGCATCATGATCACGGAAAACTGAAGAAAGCGGGTGGAAGGTAATCACGGTCTATATCCCGGTCAATATAAGTCTTATGTAACACATAGTTACCTCTTTAATTAATTGATACGGCAGTTCGTCGTTTTCGCTGTAGTTGCCTAAACTTCTGTACGTCACCATCATCCTCTGATCTACCGAACCTGAAAAGATACAATATAAATATTTACATGTAAATGTAAAATGTTGGCTCTTTAAGTTTATGTTTTTTGGAACTTATGCGCGAAATGTCATTTGATATTTGCCAGTCGCTTTTCGGTGAACGAAAACATCGTGAGGAAACCGGACTAAATCCAATAGGCTACCCCTTTGGGTTGGAAGGTCAGATGGCAGTTACTTTCGTAAAACTAGTGTCTACGCCAAATCTTGGGATTAGTTGTCAAAGCGGACCCCGGGCTCTCACGAGACGTGGCGAATGCCGGGATAACGCGAAGAGTATGACGATGATATGTTTACTTGATTGAGATACATACCTCTAACATTATAAACATATAGCTCTGCAAAGCGAGTGAAGTCACAGGTAACCGCTTTTTGCGAACCCATGTCAAATAAGTAGTTTGACAGGTATTGCGCCAGCCGCGGGTCTATTAGGGGACCCCAGTGTTTCTGAAAGAGAAAACTAATTTTAGAAGAGTATATTTATGTACATTTATTGAGATACTCTTAGGATTAAGTTCGGTTACGGGCATTTTCTGTATTTGGGACCCCCCAATTAGCGAAAGTTGTTAAGAGCGCTATGACAAAAAAAGGCGATATATTGTAAAATGTACAATATTTATCGGCAAAATTGTACACTTTACTCATACTAAAAGACAGTAAAAGTACTTGTTTCAGTTAGAAAATCTAATTAACTGTCGGTTCATTAAAAAAGATATGGAAGAAAAAGCTTTTTCAATTAGTAATGATTTTTTTTCTGATGCTCGTTTAGGAAAAACCGCGCGAAGCACAGATTTCGGAGCTCTTATTATGTACAATTTGATAAGCTCACTCTCATAAATGCGGTAAATTTAAATTTCTAATATCTTGTACTTTAGGCCCATTAAACAATATTTATCATTTAATCCTTTGAAATTGAGAAATTGAAAGTAAAACGAACTCAATTTTGTCTTGAAAATACATCGAAACAAGTGATCATTTCTCCGAAAATCTACATGTTATCGAAGTTATTTTAGTATATAAATAATCTGCACAGTGTGCTTAAATTGCTGTTATCCATTTGTCGTTATAATATTTTATCATGATTTTTTGCCAATTTTTTGAAAACTAGCCTTCCTGTCGCTATTTTACCGGCGACGGACGCCTGCGATTTCAGTGCCGCGCCGGAGCTCGAGGAGGTGAGACGTATGTCGCTTCGCTCTCCGAGTTTTCATCGCAAACGTCGAGAATATTTATCGTTGTGTGGGTCGGACGCCTTGTTTATACACGGGCTATCCTCGCATTGTGTGTGTGTAAACAGCGACCAACGAATTTGATCCTAGATCCGTAAATATTTGCTTTTGTAATATTTTGTTATGTTTGAATGTTAAAGTATTACAACGTTATGATGATAAATATGCGAAAATTACAATACGGTCAAGATGATAAGACACATCAAGATGGTACTCGGGATCTGATGATGGAGTCAGAAGGTGGTCACCAGTACCAGTGAACCATGTAAGTAAACGACTTCGTGTTTAGGCTCGTTTGGTTCGTCTCAACAAGACCTTTGACAAGAGGTGGTACTCAGGGTCTGATGATGGAGCCAGATGGTGGTCACCAGTACCAATGAACCATATGACTAAACCACTTCGTATTTAGGCTCAATGGGATCGTCTCAATAAGACCTTTGACAAGAGGTGGTACTCGGGATCTGATGATGGAGCCAGAAGGTGGTCACCAGTACCAGTGAACCATGTAAGTAAACGACTTCGTGTTTAGGCTCGTTGGGTTCGTCTCAACAAGACCTTTGACAAGAGGTGGTACTCAGGGTCTGATGATGGAGACAGATGGTTGTCACCAGTACCAATGAACCATATGACTAAACCACTTTGTGTTTAGCCTTATTGGGTTCATCTCAATAAGACCTTTAACAAGAGGTGGTACTCAGGGTCTGATGATGGGACCAGATGGTGGTCACCAGTACCAATGAACCATGGAAATAAACCACTTCATATGTAGGCTCATTGAAATCGTCTCAACAAGACCGTCGACAAGAGGTGGTACTCAGGGTCTGATGATGGAGACAGATGGTTGTTACCAGTACCAATGAACCATATGACTAAACCACATCGTCTTTAGGCTCATTGGGATCGTCTCAATAAGACCTTTGACAAGAGGTGGTACTCAGGGTCTGATGATGGAGCCAGATGGTGGTCACCAGTACCAGTGATCCATGTAACTAAACCATTTAGTAATCAGGCTCATTGGGTTCTTACTTCTTCTTAATAAGACCTTTGACAAGAGGTGGTACTGAGGGTCTCGATGTTGGAGCCAGATGGTGGTCACCGGTACCAATAAACCCATGTAACTGAACCTCTTCGTTTTTTTATGTTATTCAAATATGCGAGTTGATTTTTGGTGACCACAATCTCTCTTCATCATCAGACCCTGAGTAACACCTTGAAGTAATTAGAATTATATTTGACTTATTTTATCATCATATTAATATATACTTTACTCTAATACTTATCATATAACAAAAGCAAACATTTGGGATGGGATCTACTTAAATATGATCACAGTTTATAATTATTACTTTAAATTTTTAAATAAATTTTAACGTAATTAATAATATTTTGCGCTATATTCTAGTCTTTTCGTACAAAATAATGTTTATTAGAAATCAAAAGTTTATATCGAGATAGTAGATTGTGGTTGTTATCAAAATTCCATAGGAAGGATCAAGATTGTTTTGTCCATTATTGTAGTGCGAGCGAGTGATAAGACGTGCTAGAAAGGGTCGGCATATTGGGCTCGCGCGGCGGGTAAAATACCTAATTTCGCCCGACGCCGAAATGTTATAACGCTCTTAACAAAAATTAGATCACTGTCACTTTTGCGACGATTATGAAATTTCAATAAAAATGTTGTTTTTGTGTTAATAACATAAACTTTAAGCGATAATCTACATTCAGAATTTGAAAAAAGTAAATTTTTAGACAGATTTTATGCTTAATTGTCGTCACAAAACTGACAGTGAGTTAATTTTTGTTAACTACTTTTGCTAATTGGGAGGACCCAAATTTTGAAAATGCTCTTACAGTGGAGTTAACAAAAACGCCATGTGGTCTAGTGGTGAAGACGTTAGCTGCGTAAGCTGAGGACCGAGTTTGGTTCCCGGTCCGTCTACCGGAAGACTTGGCCACTTCTTTTTTTACGTGTATGATATCTATTTCAGTTTATTATTATGTTTTGTATAGTAGTGTGACTTATAAAAAATAATTAATTTTATATCTGAACACGTTCAGATAAATTGTGAGCGTGCACGGGAAAACGTCCCACTTTGTCGATTGCTATAAAGCCGCTTTGTCACTTTATTTATATAAAGATACAAGTAAATCTCGCCTTAATTGTAACCGACAAAGTGGGACGTTTTACTAAACACATTCACATATTTTTGATCGGGTAAGTGTGTATAGATGTAAACTACTTAAATCCACTGAGGTTATCTGAGAGTAATCACTGTGGAGTATGGTAAAATGGGGAAAAGTGTAAAAAAGGGAGCTCATAAACTCGAAATCTGAAGCGACGTAATTAATAAGGCCTGATTTAGACGGCGCGAGAACTCGCATGCGATTTTAGTTCGTTGCGGGCTGTTGAGGTTACATACAATTTTGCACAGCCGTCAAATACCGCAATGTAATTAAACTCATATGCGAGTTGTCGTACCGTCAATAGGCCTTAAATGACCGCTTTAGAGATAGGACCGAGTGGGTTTTATCTACCGCTAACTACAGAGATGATTCTATCAAAATGTAGGCAGGTTTCTGCTACTACACCCTGTTTTTATTGAATTCCGTTAACTTTAAGAGAAGATTCTTTATAAGTACATCAAATACAATTAATTTCTCTAAGAAACTAGCGCCTTAACTCTTGCAGTTATCGAGTTGTTAAAAAAATAAAGATAATTACTGAACACGTGTGTGACAGCCTTTACCAATTCCTAATGTTATTTGTTTTGACATGTGCCGTCAATCACTTGACACTAACTTGTATGTTATTCTTAAGGGACTCTCACACTAATAAATTCATTTATTATGTATGAAAATGATGAACCTTTTTTTTGCTAATTTAACTAAAATTTATATACAGGGTTCCTGGTTCCTGATAATGGACCTAACGACGCGACGTGTCGAATTTAACGGAAAACAAAAAAACACGGTGTATATTCGCTTGGGAGACGAAACAAAGTAACAACAATAAATTAATTAATTAATTTTTTATTTAAATTTTATTAAATTGTATTAAAAAGGTGTAAACCGGCCAAGAGCGTGTCGGGCCACGCTCAGTGTAGGGTTCCGTAGTTTTCCGTATTTTTCTCAAAAACTACTGAACCTATCAAGTTCAAAATAATTTTCCTAGAAAGTCTTTATAAAGTTCTACATTTGTGATTTTTTTCATATTTTTTAAACATATGGTTCAAAAGTTAGAGGGGGGGGGACGCACTTTTTTTTCCTTTAGGAGCGATTATTTTCGAAAATATTAATATTATCAAAAAACGATCTTAGTAAACCCTTATTCATTTTTAAATACCTATCCAAAAATATATCACACGTTGGGGTTGGTATGAAAAAAATATCAGCCCCCACTTTACATGTAGGGGGTACCCTAATAAAACATTTTTTTCCATTTTTTATTTTTGCACTTTGTCGGCGTGATTGATATACATATTGGTACCAAATTTCAGCTTTCTAGTGCTAACGGTTACTGAGATTATCCGCGGACGGACGGACGGACGGACGGACGGACGGACGGACGGACGGACGGACGGACGGACGGACGGACGGACGGACGGACAGACAGACATGGCGAAACTATAAGGGTTCCTAGTTGACTACGGAACCCTAAAAAAGTCTACCCATTAAATAATGCAAATTTTCCAGCGAGTTTTTGTCAGGAGTTTATATTTAGCACATATTTCAGGTATCCGTCACGGATTGAACGCGCATTATTCAGCGCGGAGTCTAAACAGCGCTCTTTTGATCAACTCCTGTTTATTTTGTTTGGGCCATCAAAATGATGACGGGGCCGGGAGAGCGGCGGGTGGATAAGCGGCAGCGGAAGCGGGGTGGATTTTTTAGACTGTGTACAATTAGTGTTAAATAACATTAGGTATCCTTCGAGATACAAACTGTATGCAAAGTGAATTGTTAATATTTTACAATAATAGCAATTTTAAAAAGTTGATTTTAACTTTTATCACCATGTTTTCTGGGACGTTTCCTTATTTGCCGAGGTACCTTAGTCAACTTACAGTACTTTTGTATTGAGATTGATTAAAATAGCATAGCTCGAATGTTTCCGTCTAAAAACTATGATAAAATATTATCCACTACAGAGAGTACGTCTGCGTTTACAATTCTCAGCCTATGAGAAATCGAAATCCTTTAGATATAAGAAAAAATAGTTGTTTGTATTGAAAGCAAAAAAAAAACGTTTTAAATAGATCATGCACCAAACAGGACTAGTGCGGAAGATAAAAATTTCCAAACCTCAGTCGCATGCCGAAAAAAATCATACATATCTGACATAGGTGTAAAATAAGATAAAGCTTTTAACACTCCCAAACATATTCTATTTCATTTAAAAAGAAACCAATACAAAAGAATTATTTCAGGCCAGGGTCCTTAGAAAAACTTAAATGTTTTTGTTTTCCATTCCATTTTAAGACCCAACGAATCATTATTTCACTTTACAAACCTTTCAAAATCATTCATTTAAAACCAACGTTAACTCTTTAGCACTTACCTGTACTTCTCACAAAAAATTCCGACCTTTACAATATCTCGCTGTTATATAAAAGTGTTGTCAAGTCATGTCAATAAGCTCAATATTTATTCATATATTTTTTTTTTATATTTTGTCAGAACCGTGTAAAAAAAAAGTCTAGTCCGATACAAAAACAAATTGCTCATTCGTAAAAAACACGTAAAAATAACATTAACTTATTTATTTTAAGTAACTTTATTATTTTGACCTACTTCAATATGTTTAAATCTGAAATGTACCTATCGATTACTTTAACATTTAATTGTATTACTAATATACTTTAACCAATCTATGACCTGACAACTATGTAATGTGAGCTGAAATAACAGACGGCGCCTACCGATCCATAAAAGGAGTACACGCGCCGCCGTCATGCGCCATAAATGCATAAAGAATGAAAGTATGTCTCTATAATTGTTCTTGTATATCAAATCAACAAATTGAAAAAGTTTTTTTTTTTTTTAACACACACATTACATTAATTTCGTTATAAAACGGAATTTTATATGGGTCACTTAAAAAAAAAATCTGAATCCGTTGCCTAATTCGTACATTTTTTGTAACTATTCTTGATTATATCACTTACCTAACAAAACCTTAGTACTTAAAACAAACACAAAATATTAGACATAATTCGATGTCCTTTACATATAAGACACAAATTGTTCACTATTTTACTTTTATTACACACTTTTCCACATTAACGTTGTATTGTCCTCGCTACTCGCCTGCCCAGGACCTGAGATAAGGCCATGAGCAATCCATCCTGTGCTGGCAATGCCGGAATATACTGGCTGTGCCAGCATCTGCGTCCAGCGACATCACGACACCAACAACCCCCTGCTGCATACCATCCTTTTATCCCTTATTTCACTGTGTTTAAATTGAGCCAGTTTATATCTCTTACGTTCACATTCGTATGATAAGTTCGTACTTATCATGAAAAAAGTATGTTAACATCACCTCTTAACAAAGTCTACGAACTTTATTTCTCGTCCGGAATTGAACACTGAATTTACACTGTAGGTAATGCGTCCGAAGTCACCGATTTTTATAACTTTTTTTTTTAATGAGAAAGTTTCACCAACTAAATTCACCGAAAATATAAATTTCAATAGTCCACACTGAAGTATTATAATAATCCATAAAGTGTCCTTCAATATTTTTTTTAAATTATAATATCCTTGGCCTTGGTTGCAATGGCGCGGCGCGGCGCGCCGCCAGTGCAGCACAAGGCCGCACTGGCAGGATCGCCATGTGATGTGGGACGTTGAATCAAACAACTATCTCGGAGTATAGAGTTATATTCCCTCAAATAACCTAAGTGACAGCTTATATAGTAGACGAATACACGTGTGTGGGTGAGGTGTAGTACACACACTACAAAACGTTTACCTATTCATACTAAAAAAAAACCACATCCCAAAATCGCTAGTTCCCTGGCCCCGATCAAACAATACCAATTGTCGACGGAGGCAAACCATGCCCCGGCTCAAGGGCGATCCTAATTTTAAACCCAATTAAAACCAGCCATCAGTGTGCGTAGCCGAATGTACAAACTCTCACGAAACGCTCACGATAATATCTCTTTCGTAGCTGAGCATTTCTTTTTTTTTGCCATTTTTTTTATTTTGATTTTTTTAGGGAATTTTAGGTCAATTGTACTCAGAATCACGAGTACTTTCAATCTCACTGGGAGACAAAAAGTGTCCCAGAATTTCCATACATTTGTTACTTTCCTCTTTTGTTACCCCACACAACATGTACGCAAAATGGTAACAAAATAAGAAAAAATCGTATGGGACAATTTTTTTAACTACTAGGATTGAAAAAGCTAGTGATTCTGAGTAGAAACAGCATATTTTTTTTTTCAAAAATATTGATCACATTTCATAAAAGTGGCAAAAAAAAAGAAACGCTCAGCTATCTATCTCTATCGCTCTTGCGTATTGCCGCGACAGAGCCAGACAACCTTTCTGCGGCATTTCGATGGCGTTTCGCGTCGCAGCCGGCTACGGGGCCTGATATTCTGTTTGTTCTTAAAAACGTATTGAAAAGTTTCCGAGCTTGTATTATGCTTATGTCGGCGCGTGACTTCGATATGGCGTTGTACTTTGGGGTAACAGTTCATATAAACTGTCGTGAGTAATTTATAGAAATTGAAGTGTGTGAAAATTTCAGATAGTAGGGGATCCGTACTAAGCTCGATTTTCACCGACGTGTTTACCAGATGAAAATAATATTTTATAAAATAGAATAAGTTTCTGAACATGTCTTACTATGGCAACCTCAATAAAAATGGTCAAGATTTTTTTTTTTTAATTTTTGAAAACTTTTTATTTTTAACTAATTTCGCCGACGTGTTTACCAAATGAAACAAACTCCAGTAGAAAGTGTACTCTATACACATTATGCAGCACCTCAGTTGCCTACCTTTTTTTGGTCCCTAAGACCTGGCACGTCGGTGAAGATCGAGCTTAAGTACGGATCTTAAACTAAGACTTTAGAATTAGATATGCTTTTCATTTTCAATAGTGTAGCTAGTGGTACTGGTATTAAGCGCCATAAAAGTTATCAGTTCTAAAACTCTTAATTATATTTTTCTTAGTTTGAATTATTTTCAAAATCTGGATCGAAAATGAAAGTATTTAGCTATGTGCTCTGGTAGGTATTACAATTTCAAAAAATTGTGACCTAAAACAATGGAGAAGAAGAGGAGGAGAATCCAAACAAACAAAATCAAAATTCCCGAGTAGAACCGTACAGTCACCGGCAAAAACAAGTGATGATTTCTGTACCTTGTCACATTAACATCTTGTTTGAAATGTCATACAAAGTTGTCGAATGATTAAAAGCGACAAGGTACAGAAATCATCACATATTTATGCCGGTGACTGTTCGTACACGTCCGCTAACTCTTCGGTCAATAAGACGATGTTTGTAAACTTTGTATTGACAGTTAAATGGAATCAATCCGCAAGTGCTTAAAACGTTTATATATCAAAAGATCACAAAAAAGTTTGCTTTGTATAAGAACTATGTCAAGGCTTGTATATTTCGCCACATTCGATTCGTTACATTTAAATCGAGTTAGACGCGTGTAAAACGTAAACGTAAAACATATTTACGGCACCGTGCTGTAAAACGGAGCAACTAAGTATACTTTATAGACGTGTTTGTGTCGTATTAAAATAAAATAGTGGAACAATATATTCTCAGTATTCTGCCCGCGATTTCGTATGCATGGAAAAACCAGACAATGCTAATGTTCGAGCCGATATGATCTATTATATTTTTAGTTTGGTATCCAATTTACCTAATAGATGTCGCTGTCCCAGACGGAAACTGGTTTTTATAGAACTATGTATGAAAGAATCATAATAATATCAAATGTTTGGTATCGTAGTAACGTCTCTTTTAGCAATTTTTTGAAGGTTCGCATTTAGCGTTGGTCTACGTTGACAGCGTAGGTCTATGGTTTAATTCGATTTGCTTTTTGTATGTCCGGATGTACTCCGTTAGGCAATGGTCCCACCGCGAGCTAGTAAACAATGAGCTATCGCCTATCGGCTATAAAAACGAACAGAAGATAATCACTCCCGCGTAAATAAAAGAGACACGGCGATGTTTATAGTTACTCGCCCAGCGGTGAGCTATCAATATCGCCGTGTCTCTTTTATTTGCACGGGAGGGCTTATCTTTTCTTCGTTTTTATAGCCGATAGCTCATAGCTTACTAGCTCGCGGTGGGACCAGTGCCTTACAGGTCATAATTCTCAACCGATTCTCGTAATTTTTTGCAAATTACTGCAAAAATGCTGTAAATGTATGAATTGTAATTGTATGACCTTAACTCAAATGCCGAAAACCATATTTCATCTTAAAACTGTTTTGAAAGTGCCAACAATATTTCATAAACCAACACTTGATTAACCGAAATAAATCAAAGTAAAGTAGAAGCGGATACCATAAATATGTAAAATGAAAACAAGCTTATGACGGTTAAAAACAGCTTAATTCTTCCACATTCCTGGACGGTTTAGTAAACAAATATGAATAATGTACGTTGAAATTCATTTGGTTTTTAATAGCTGGGTGTGTGGCTAACATGTTCAATGCTCATCGTTTAGTTCGTAGTTGCGATACCAGTGTGGAAAAGAGGAAATTCAAAAGAAGTGGCAATAAATTAAAACACGACCGAAGGAAAGTCGGCATAGGCACGTAAGGAACCACTTCTGGCACTAGTGCGATAAAATACTGAAATCTCTCTTAGCAAATAACCTAAACACAAAATAAAAATTTGACCATACCCCGCCATAGTGGACCGATTTTCATGAAACATGGCCATGAACACTCCCGACTTTCAGCTTTCAAAGAAAAAAAAAGTCTAAATCTTAAACTGAAATAGATACCATACACTAAAGAAAAAGCGATCAAGCCCACTGGTGGCGAAGCCGGGGATCGAACCTGGGTCTCGCTAACGCGGCTGACGTGCTAAACCGTTACACCACCTCGACCGTAAATTATAATAATTTGATTTGTTCCCTACATCGAAATATAAATCGGTTCATCCGTTCGGGAGCTGCGATGCCTCAGACAGACACACACACAGCCAAACAGACAGACAAACACACAGACAGACACGTCAAACTTATAACAACCCGACGTTGCGTCGGGGGTTAAAAAATGACAAACATGGCAGCTTTACCGACTGTCTCCAGAGAATAATTTGAATTCATAATGTAACCTTGGCACAGTACACATTATGGCTGCTTTCAAAAAAAACGTCAAAATAATGTAAAATTGATAGTTTTAGTCGGTGAAATACTACACTTTCCGTTATCCAATAGATTTATTTAATTCAAATTTCAGTTAGAGCATCTTATTATCTTGATTTTTATAAGACTGGATTTTTGAAAACCAAGTCACTAAATTAATTATGATTTTTTCTCTAAAGCACGTTTAGAAAAACTCACGTATAGAGCTGAATTAGTCGATCTTATTTGTAAAATTTGGACAATTTTGATTACTAAAACAGGTAAATTTATAATTCGCATACCCTGCACTACAAACTTCTCAGACTACATTTTTATTATAAGGTTTTAAAAAACCGGCCAAGAGCGTGTCGGGCCACGCTCAGTGTAGGGTTCCGTAGTTTTCCGTATTTTTCTCAAAAACTACTGAACCTATCAAGTTCAAAACAATTTTCCTAGAAAGTCTTTATAAAGTTCTACTTTTGTGATTTTTTTCATATTTTTTAAACATATGGTTCAAAAGTTAGAGGGGGGGGGGACGCACTTTTTTTCCTTTAGGAGCGATTATTTCCGAAAATATTAATATTATCAAAAAACGATCTTAGTAAACCCTTATTCATTTTTAAATACCTATCCAACAATATATCACATGTTGGGGTTGGAATGAAAAAAAAATATCAGTCCCCACTTTACATGTAGGGGGGGTACCCTAATAAAACATTTTTTTCCATTTTTTATTTTTTCACTTTGTTGGCGTGATTGATATACATATTGGTACCAAATTTCAGCTTTCTAGTGCTAACGGTTACTGAGATTATCCGCGGACGGACGGACGGACGGACGGACGGACAGACAGACATGGCGAAACTATAAGGGTTCCTAGTTGACTACGGAACCCTAAAAAGAGTAAACGAGGCTAAGACAAAATCAATTTTTTTCAGAAATTACCTAAAATTAAATGACAATTTCTTTGAAAATCTACATCACATCGAAATATTTTTTGTATTTAATGAATCTGCAACGTTTACTTAAATTGCTGTTATGCCTTAGTGATTATAAATTGCTATTATTTATTTTTGGCAATTTTTTGAAAACGAGCCTTCACTGGTACAATTATTACCACTTTTGGACATTTTCTCATATTTTGTTAGACCAAGTAGAAAAAGTCCTATAATGTGATATATATTTGTAAACTACTCGCAAAGCCCTTTAATTTGATACCACACACGGTATGATCAAGCGCTCGGTTGCGATTTCAATGTTTTTCACACGAAAGCCCTCTTATCTCTAATTGGTGAAACTTATTATGAATGAAAGAACTTTCCTTTTAGCTTTTACGTGACTTTATGTTTACTTTGAGAGTTATTATGGCATAGTCCTAAAAGCTTCAAGTTCAGGCTTCAGGTTTGTATGTACACTTGTACAGTCACCGGCATAAATATGTGATGATTTCTATACCTTGTCACATTAACGTCTTGTTGGAAATGTCATACGAAATTGTCAAACGATTAAAAGCGACAAGGTACAGAAATCCTCACTTATTTATGCTGGTGACAGTACTGTGGTACAGTATATGAAGACAGATTGACAGTATTAGTGATCCACCCCGGCTACGCACGGGGATTAAATCATAAAAATGGTGATAGTGAGTTATACGTAAAAGATAGACAATATGTGTGTTTTTATTCATTTCCGTTGACTTTAAAAGCTCGGCCACACATGCGCGTTTTGATAGCGTAGGCGGAGCGGCAACGATAGCGGTGCGCCGGATGAACGCTGGCGTTGCGCCCAGCGGACGCCGACGGGAACTAACGAGCGCGGATTGCGAGCGGAATCCGCTCCGTAGCGTTCCGCCGGCGCACCGCTATCATTGCGCTCCGCTAACGCTACTCTATCAAAACGCTTTATGTGTGGCGGAGGCTTAAAAAACGGTTGAAAAATGGAAATGAGTCTAACATTCTCTGCAATTTAACGGAAAACAAAAAACAAGGTGCGTAGACCACTAAGGGCCACTTGCAGACTTGGCCAACGAAATTTGACAGTTGACAGTGACAGCCCACTAACCCTGAGTTAAGTGGTTGTTGCAAGTGAGCCTAAGCTAAAAGTCCCACAAAAACAAAGACAATCGCGTAGGTTTATAAACCAAGCGACACAATCGCTAATAAAAATAACGATGTCCAAATATGAACCGTGAGGTCAGCTAGCAAATAGTCATTATACTGACAGCACTCCCTTAATATTTGCCCAGGTCGGCTGTTAGCCAAATTGGATACCACGTGTATAGAGGACACAGGGTTATTTCTACCCAAAAAACGTTGCACACTCGAGCAATTTGTAGACTCCATGTCATATTAAAAAAAAAAATATCTTATTGCCAAATGTTTCTCATTTATGTTTTAAGTGTGTGGAACAACTATGTCATGTAACTCACGACTTATTAATAATAATCCTAGATACTACGCTACTTATGCACTCGCGACAAAGAAGGGATAGCGTCTTAGCGAGTCATCAATATCTACTAAGTAGGTACTCGCTAAGCACGAAGAAAAGTGAACCACCTGCATATAACTTTGTGAGGTAAGTCAAAGTTACGAGTATATGCAGGTGGTTCACTTTTCTACGTATTTAAGCTAGCTAAGCCCTCCTTTCCGGTACCACTAGTACTCCTAAAATTAGGGTAAAATAGTACTAACTTCGCTCAAATTCTCAGGACTGATTTTAAGATTCATGGAGTCTGTTCGGAAAGACAAGAGTCGTGGATAGTATTCCGAACCTCTATAAGTATAACCTAACCTTAAAAAACAAAATTAAAATTTTGAAAAAACCCCCGACCGCGACATAGTAGACCGATTTTCATGAAACATGGCTAAGAACACTCCCGATTAACTCAGCTTTCAGACAAAAAAAACTAAATCTAAATCGGTTCATCCGTTCGGAAGCTATGATGCCACAGACAGACACACACACAGACAGACAGACAAACAGACAGACAGGTTAAAAAATCGCCGTCAATAGAAATTGTCAACAATGTAAACAAACCACTAGAAGAAACAAGTTCATCTATTTGTATAGAGGCCGAGCGTGTCAAATTTTGTACTGAAGTTGTTTCTTGCCTGTAATTTTAAATATGTCTCAGGCTCTTGATTGTTCATAATTTTTGTGTTGTTGCAATTGAATATCACGTAACGAGGCATTTTTTATGTTTTGATTGACTTCAACTTACAAAAATTGACGCCCGAAAGCTGCAAGCTGCGATTAAAGACGGACAACTCAGTGGATTCCACTGAGTTCATTTGACACGCTAAGTAGATACGTTTGCTTGAGTGAAACAAACCATTATATAAAATATCAATATTCTAGCATAATTTGATTATTTTAAAGGTTGAGGATCATAATGTGATATGAATTGATCCATGTGTGATGAGTTAGAATCGAAATTAAAGACATTTTGACTACAAGGTTTGCCTACATTGTTCACAAATTCTATTGACGGCGATTTGTATGTCAATAGACGTTATTCAAAGTAGTTGCACAATTATACATCTTTGACTACACCTACAGCAAAGGAAACAACACGTTCATACAAACAAACCACGAAATGAAATTCTAGACTGAAACAAAGACACGTTCAGGCCAGTTTAGTGCTATTTACGCCCACTAACCGAGGCGGGACGCAAACTACTAGTAATAATGACCAACAATAGACTATGGTTCAAAACACAAGAGTATCGAGTACTTACAACGTATAATAGTTATTTGTTTTACAAGGGGGCAAAGTAGTTGTTTAACCGCACGTGCCAATATTGATACCTGAGCAAGCGAAAGATTCCAATATTGAACCGCGAGCGTAGCGAGTGGTTCAAAATGTGGAATCTTGAGCGTTGCGAGGGTATCAAGGCACGAAGGTTAAACAAACTTTGCCACCGAGTGAAACACAAAATTTTTCACCACACCAACACGAACAAAATTACCGACTATAAAACATCAAAATAAATCAAATCCATCAATTTATTCAATATTTATGATTCAAAATCTTCATTTATTGGTAAAATTTAGCAGCCAGATTAAGACATGGAGTTAAAATTTGTATGAAATTACTTTGCCCCCTTGTGGATAAAATGCGATTTTGCTATCTGTTTTCGAATAGCAAAGAAAGCCTTTAGCAGTTGGTGTGGTGAAAATACATTTAATTTCTAAATATCTCATTCGTACATTATAATGTGCACATTGTGCACACGCAGTAAAAACGGAGTTATAGAAAAATCATTCTCCCTAGGGAGTTATAAAATTTCTATTCTCATCTTCTTTCTTATCTCATCTTTCGTCTCAAGTTCGGTTGTTTATAATATGAATATAAAAGTAAAATACAAAAAACACATACAAAACAATGTAAAAAAACATATAAACACATTATAAAAAACCTAACTTAGGGTGCCGCCAGCAGCGGGGCAAGGCCCAAGCACCAATTTTTTTTTTTTTTTTTAACTTTTTATAGCCTGCGGCTGTCACTAATAATAACACTCGTTATCAATATCCTCCTTACCGCTCTTATTGCACAATGTTCAATGTACAATTGTATGCCCGTTCTCCTCTACAGTACAGACTCTTAACCGAATTCTTGTAAAAGTTCTATTTTTTTGGCAATCCAGTTTTATTAGAATTTTTCGACATTTACGTTTTCAAAGCACATCGCAAGACCAGAGCTCGGATACCGGTAAATTTTTCAAACCGTTATCATGTACTTGCGGCAAAACGTTTAAATTTCGTTTTCGCTCGAAAAACCGCTATTTTTAAACCGGTTTTTAGGGGAACGCTTTCATAAAGGTTTCGTTCGATTAACCGATTTAGAACAAAATAAACCGGTTTATTCCGCAGTATTATAGGTAATACTGTTCAAACCAAACAAAAAAGTCGCTGCGTGAACATAGGTATTTACGCAGCGCCGGTGCGTCTTGCCGTTCGTCGAATAAACCGGTTTATTTCGGTTAAAATAAAGTTCTCATAACGTTCGCGTTCTTTCAAAAGTTCGAAGTAAAATCGAAATAGACCGGTTTTAACCGGTAAAAAATAAGTTCCGAGCCTTGCGCAAGACTTACAGCCTACATTAGCAAAATAATATTTGTGTAGGCGCCAATCTAGCCATTTGTTTCTCGTAAAATTTGCCTAACTATTCGATTTTAACTTGAACCCAACAACCAAGAACTGGAAACTACACGAAAATTTGACGGTTCGCCAAATAGACTGTTTACGGCTACACCTTCCGGCCAAAAACGATACAATACCATATACTTGACATATTATTTCATCACATTTGCTGTTTAAAGGTCTCATTGCGTCTACGTGTACTGAAGAGTAATGTACTATTTTATTCCCAAGGGAATAATGGATTTAGTTTTAAAAATTAATACAATCCGTAAAATACTTCAGGCAAAGGATGTTTCAATCAGCCAAGGATTTTTTTGCACAACTAAAATTTTACTATTAAGCTATAAAAAAATATTATACGGTATGGTATGAAAAATGCATTTTATTTATGTTTTACTATTATTTCAGTGTGTTTTACATTTATTTTGTAAATTTCACGTAGATAAATCGTTATAATTTGCAATCTGCTCTCGATTGCGCTTGACCGCGTTGCCACAGCAACGAGCAGTACGATACCGCCATTCATTGAAGATTTTGCCTTATGATTATTTTTTTCTGTGTTATCCTCTCAAATGTGATGAAAAATATTGTGTGTACAGTCAAGTGCAAAAATACGTATCGATTTTATCCGCTCAAAAATATGTACCGAGACCTTATTCCGCCGACATAAAGTGCTATAGGACATATTTTTGATAAGTTGTACGCACCCATATTTTTACACTTGACAGTAACTCAGGAGGTAAGGATTTTGTAAACTCGTGTCTATAACTCTCTCCAGCCTGCGGCTGTCGCGAGTTAAAACACTCGTCGACAAAATCCCCCTTACCTCCCTTGTTGCACAATATACTATTTTCTCATAAAAGCATGATGTGTTATTAGTCACTGCATGGTCTCCAAAAGCGAGAAAACAGTGAGCAGTAGATTCGAAGAAAAGATAATCGCTCCCGTGTAAATATATCTCAGCTTTCAAACAAAAAAACTAAATTGAAATCGGTTCATCCGTTCGGGAACTACGATGCCACAGACAGACACTTTTATTTCAATCGTCGATAGCTTATCTAGCTTAGATAGCTTGTCGATAGGTTAGCTCGCTTTTGGTAGAACCAGTGCCTTAGGGGGAGCTTATTTTGATAAATCCATACTAATATTATAAATGGGAAAGTGTGTGTGTCTGTTTGTTTGTCCGTCCTTCACGGCAAAACGGAACGACGAATTGCTGTGATTTTTTAAGTAGAGATAGTTGAAAGGACGGAGAGTAACATAGGCTATTTTTGTCTCTTTCTAACGTGAGCGAAGCCGCGGTAAAAGCTAGTCTTTAATAAAGAAGGCGTGTGTTTTACGCCGTGGCTTGCGTGGGCGACGGTCGCGCAATGGTCGCGCGACGGCGATGCGAAGCATACGAAATCAAACCTTATCGATATGGAAGTATGAGACGCGACGGCGACGGTCGCGCGACCATCGCCCACGCAAAACACGGCGTTAGGGTTCTACAAAAAAATAATAACGAGAAATTATACAACATCTGTTTTACATAACGTAATCGGATTATTTTTAATAGGACTACGAATAGTATTATCCTTACTTAACCCAGTTAAAATATACTTCCGCCAGTACCAATTACCAATATAAATAATGTCCAAACGAACATGCTTTCTTAATAAGCTTACCAAACACAAGAATCCTTACAAAGATCAAAAATATCGTAGAAATGTTTTTAAGAAAAAAAACAATCCTATCAAAAACATGCACAAAAAGTTATAAGATTCCTCTTTAACAAAAGAATCCGATCTTATTTCAAAATTATTAAAAAAAAAGACCACATTATTTGAGATCCTATTAACAATAAATCCTTTTAGATCTGATCACGCGATATAGTTTGCAAAACCTCGATGGGTACTCAATTTTCTCATTTACCACCAAAAAAGGCTCTATTCCCAGGGCTTAAAATGCCGCCTTCGGGTCCCACATGTGCACCAAGTTCAGCAGTATTGATTCAGTTGTTTTCGATCAAACATGCTGTCACAGACGGTTTTTAACCCCCGACGTAAAAAAGGTGGAGTGTTATAAGTTTGACGTGGCTTTTTGTCTGTCAGTCTGTGTGTGTGTGTGTCTGTAGCATCTTAGCTCCCAAACGGATGAACCGATTTAGATATCTTTTGTTTGAAAGCTTAATTACCTACTCGGGATATTTCATTAAAATCAGTCCACTATGTCGGGGTTTTTTTTTTCAAAATTTAAATTTTGTGGTTATTCCCAAGTGCTGAACTCGAAATAGTTATTTGTTATACAAGGGGGCAAAGTTGTATTTTAACGCCGAGTGTGGAATTGAAAAACGAGCAAGCGAAAGGATTCTATAGTTGAACCACGAGCGAAGCGAGTGGTTCGAAAATAGAATCCTGAACTTGCGAGTTTTTTAACACACGAGAAGTAAAAAAACATTTGCACCCGAGTGTAACACAAAACTTTTCCCCTCATTATAGCAAGGAGCGAGGATTTTTATTTATTATTTATAGCGAGGAAACTACAACGCAAAAAATGCGTTTATCACTGCTTTCAGTAGTTCCACAGGTGGTAAATCATCTTTATTACTAGATTCACCTACTTTTATCAAATTTAAATCAGTTAATTTGACTTTATTCAGCGTCAAATTACTTTACTCACTAGTGGATAAAATGCGTTTTTACCCGCTGCTATGAAAGGACAAAACATGTGTTTCCGAGCTAGTGAGGGGAAAAAATACAATTTGTTGGTAGTACGTTGCCGGCCTATAAGAAGGGCGTGAGTTCTTTCTTATAGCTTTCTGGAAGAATAGAAAGGTTAATCTCCATTAAACAATAGTTGTTAACACTGACAATAAACAAGAAATAGACGCAGGTATATACTAAACATAAACACAAACATAAACTAGAATTCAGTCTATGTTAAACACAATGATTTCACCTTCACCAATGATGTATTTCGTTTTGTTTTAATAAATTCAGATTATTAGATGGCCACATTTAAATTTACTCGTCTAAGGCACTGGTCCCACCGCGAGCTAGTAAGCTATGAGCTATCGGCTATAAAAACGATCAAAAGATAAGCACACCCGTGCGAATAAAAGAGACACGGCGATGTTTATAGTTACTCGCCCAGCGGTGAGCTATCAAAATCGCCGTGTCTCTTTTATTCGCACGGGTGTGCTTATCTTTTGGTCGTTTTTATAGCCGATTGCTCATAGCTTATTAGCTCGCGGTGGGACCAGTGCCTAACTATAAACATCGCCATGTCTCTTTTATTTACGCGGGAGTGATTATCTTTTGTTCGTTTTTATAGCCATCGTTTACTAGCTCGCGGTAGGACCAGTCTAAACCATCTAAATTATAAGATGCATTCATTTTAACTTTTTTTAAACAAGCGAAGGGAGTTTTATAAACACACTCGTAATTTAAACCCTTTTATTAATTAATTACGAAACAGCAGGCCTATCACATGATTGTCACGAGAGGATGTCACCGCGAGATATAGGTCTCACGTCTTCTTCTAATAGAGATGACGACTACATAAAAAAAAACGGCCAAGAACGTGTCGGGCCACGCTCAGTGTAGGGTTCCGTAGTTTTCCGTATTTTTCTCAAAAACTACTGAACCTATCAAGTTCAAAATAATTTTCCTACAAAGTATTTATAAAGTTCTACTTTTGTGATATTTTTCATATTTTTTAAACACATGGTTCATAAGTTAGAGAAGGGGGGACGCACTTTTTTTTCCTTTAGGAGGGATTATTTCCGGAAATATCAATATTATCAAAAAACGATCTTAGTAAACCCTTATTCATTTTTTAATACCTATCCAACAATTTATCACACGTTGGGGTTGGAATGAAAAAAAAAATCAGCCCTCACTTTACATGTAGGGGGGGTACCCTAATAAAACATTTTTTTCCATTTTTTATTTTTGCACTTTGTTGGCGTGATTCATATACATATTGGTACCAAATTTCAGCTGTCTAGTGCTAACGGTTACTGAGATTATCCGCGGACGGACGGACGGACGGACGGACAGACAGACATGGCGAAACTATAAGGGTTCCTAGTTGACTACGGAACCCTAAAAAATGGCATTCTGTTTAGTCCGTCAGTAGATCGTCCAAAAACACTGAACACATATTTTTCGTATTTTCTAATTAATGAAAAAATACAAAGATATAGAGCATCAAAGTTCCGCAGTGGGGGCTTGTGATGTCACTTCTACGTAAAAATTGTACCTAGGCGTGACGTCACGCGAAACTTCAACGCACTGTACCGCCATCATTTTTCGTTTACGAGATGAAAGAAAAAAATAAGTGTCTAAAATTCTTTGATAATCTAACTGACGGACTAATTAGTTTTTTTTTTAGTCGTCTCGCCTATTGTATTAATGACAAGGACGGATAGTCTATCGCGGTATAGTCTATATATATCACGTAAACAACAAGCTGTCACGTAAACAATTGCTCTGCGATTATTTATTGCTAAATTTAGTAAACTCCGGAAAAATGTAGATATTATTAGTTAAATGTGTAAATAAGTGATCGTGTGAACTGTGGAAATGTTATCTAAGTGTGGGATAAACAATAAGTAACATAAATATTAATAAATGACTATAGACTTTCCAATGACAATTTCTAAGTGTAAAATTAGCCGAACTGTGATTTAATAAAGAAACCAAAGCTTTAAAACACGTAAATACAGTGACATAAACAAAAACCGTTAAGTGGATACGAAAATATATACGTTTTAAATGACAAAAGTGACCGTTTTAATGTTTGAACTGCTTTGAACTTTGATCCCAGCCGTCAGATCTCGCATATCGGCCTGCACATTTCATTTACAGCTAGCGATCCTTAATTTCGTCAATGCAGAGCAGCGTTGATGGCCGTGCGTTACTCAGTGAAAGCTGTGAAACCAAGTGACCGGGTTCTATTCCACTGAGCGGCAAAACTTTTTTTTTTTTTTGCTGTAGACAGATGAACCGAGTTCGATTCTAGTGTTTTATTTTTTTTTCTTAATTTTTTTGACTTTATTAATATAAATATTTTATAACTTTTTTTTTCTCTTCGCACATTAAGAGACACGATGGACCAATTAAATAAGAACAATTCCCGCTCCGATAGTCGTAGACCGACAGTGACTTGCGGTAGTTGCGGACTTGTATTAGATACACGAACATGCGCATTATGCTCAAGATGTGAGTTGTCTTTTCACTTCGATTGTGCAGGCTATTCAGAAAAACTATATAGGATGATGGAACCCCAAAAGAGAGCCAAATGGAAATGCAAAACATGCACTCGGAGAGCTCCATATGGGGCTAAAATAACATTTCCTGCAGTATCAAAAGTTGCAGCTCGAAGTGGTAAAAGAAAGACTATCACGGCAGTAGAATCTCTAAATAAAAAAATCCCCTCTAAGAAAACCACAAATACACCATCGAGTCCAGAGCCTTCTGAAAACTGTCCAAGGGCAAGCACTCCAAGGGACAACGAAGCTTGTGAAACTACCGAGACAGAGTCTTCTCCTAATACCACATTAACAACTAACGAAGTCGTTTCTTCGCCGGTTGACCTGAACGCACTAAGAAATATTTTTTCTGATGGGGAATGTTCACCTCTACACGTGGGTTCTCCTGCGAAATCAGGCTCTAAGGATAATTCTGAACTTAATATATCTACAAATGCCACTCCGTCACAGGATAAACTGTCGAAAAGTATGGACTACTCAGTCAACGAGGTGCTTACAGTACTAGAAATGAAAGAGGAGATTACCAGACTTACTTCGGAACTAGCGTCTACACAATACCAGCTTGAAGAAATAAGCATAGAAAACAACGGCCTAAAGAGAAGAATCGACAGGCTACAGACAGAAAATGGAACTTTAAAGAATCTGTGTCAGTCTCAAAACTTGCGCAAAGAACGCCCTGTTCCGACTCCACCAACATCGCCGAGTCCTGTATCGGAATCTGATTCTTCATTATCAAATAACACCATAAATACGGAACCAGAGTGCATGGAAGAACTTCAAGGGTTGAAACACCTAGTAAAACGTCTAGAAGCGGAGTTAAAAGAGCACAAGGAGTCAATCACTCAACTTGAGGCACAGGTGGAGTCATTGTTATCTGTTGGTAATCTGAGGGCGTATAGAATAGGAAACTTAACCACAGCGACACAAGAGAGACGTGACAAGAACCAGACGAGACATAGGAGCAGCTCATCGGCGGGCGTCGCTTCACCAGCTTCACAAAAACCTCCTGGACAGGAAGTACACGCTGCTCTACAGGACAGGAAGGGGAGAATTTGCATGCTAAGTACATATAAACATAAGAAAATGCTGACAGTTAGAAACTTTTTAGTGAAAGATTATGATTTGTGTCACTATCTCACTCCAGGGGTAGGTGTTAAACAGCTATTAAACAATCTTAGCGACAGATTAAGTGATTTTACCATGATAGATTACTGTATTATTTTCATAGGCGAGGAAGATTTCAGGGCATCACAAAATTACAATAGCTTAGTGACTTATATAAGAAATGTGTTACAAGAGATCACTAACACTAATATTATTTTATGCGTTCCCATTTTTAGACACAGTATTTATGCCAATATGTATAATAAGAGAGTGGAAGCCTTTAATGAGCTATTATATTCTGATGTGACCAAGTACCAATATACGCATACACTCGATTGCAATATGAACTTAACATATGACTCAAGTATGTTTAATGAATTTTCAGGCTCTATAAACAAATATGGCATGAGAATCATATTTCAAGATGTCGCCGAGTTAATCAGTAATTTAGATAACAAACAAACATTTTTTCGTCTCTAATCAAAGCCATATTGGCCTGGGTTCTTTTCACTCAGAGACATATATTAAGGTACCATACAAAGTATGCATTTTTCATCAAAACGTCTGTGGAATAATGACTAAGAAGGATGAACTAGATTTATTTTTAGAGGATCTCGGGGCTGCCTACCCGAAGTATGTATGCATAACGGAGCACTTCTTAAATAAGACTAATATTGACATTTTTGCTCTGTCGAAATACTCTGTGATATCATCAAACACCAGGAGTAACATGAGGAGAGGTGGTAGGTAGTCTCATACTTGGGCATAGCGAATGTGATTATGAGGATTTGCCGATCTGTAAACGATTTTATAAAACAATATACTTCGAAGTGTGTGGAGTTAGAGACAAGAAAACGAATTTATATATTTGCTGTGTTTATCGAAATGATGATAAAAACTATTTCGAAAATTTTTTAGAACAATTGGAATTGCTGCTGGAACATTTCTTTGACAAAAACTGCATTATATGTGGAGATTTTAATGTGGATTTGTTAAAGGACAGTGAGCAAAGAGCTCAATTTACATCCTTATTAAAATGCTACAACTTTCGATCGCTGATCTCCTCGGTTACTTACAGCTGCGGTAATGCCCAATCATGCCTTGATAATTTTTTAACAAATCTTCCTGACAGCCAAATACAAGACCTTCAGATAGTAAATAATGGTTTATCTGATGGACATGCAGGTCTATTCTGTAATTTAATTTTTCCCGATATAAATAACTCTCACAAAAAGGATGACTATATATTAGTTAACCGAAGAGTTTTCAGTGAAAATGGCAAGGCTATATTTCGAAGAAACATTGTTAGTATTAAGTGGGATGGCTTAGGAATTTATGATTTTCTAAAAGTATTTTACGATATATTTAATAAAAGTTTTCCGTTGAAAAATATCAGGGTTAAAGTTAATAAGGACAAAAAATTGAAATGGATCACAAAGGGACTAAAAATATCTAGTCAAACAAAACGCTGTTTAATGAATGCTAACCTAGCGACCAATCACGATACAGTGGTTCAATATAAAAATAACTATGTCCGGCTCTACAGGAAAGTGGTAAGATGTGCAAAAAAAATGGCGGTACAAGCTGCTATTTCCAAGTCAAAGAACTCTGCCAAAGCTATCTGGAAGGTTGTAAATAAACACAGGAATAAGAACACTCTTAAAGCACAACAGAAAATAATCCTAAAGACAGATAATAGAATAATAGATACAACGCAGGACACTGTGGATTTTTTTGCGTCTTACTTCAACAGTAACAAATGTAATATCTCTAACGCTAACGATGGTTTAGAAAGGGCGCAAGAAATTCTGCAGGATTGTTCTTTACCTGAATTAAACAACATGTTGTGGGAATATATAACTCCTGTAGAAATAGTATCTATAGTAAAGAAAATGGAGTCAAAGAAATCGACAGGTATAGATGACCTTCCAATATCTGTAATCAAAGATAACATTGATATTATGTCAGTACCATTGTCAATATTTTTTAATAACTGCTATGAGGAAGGTGTATTTCCTGAGCAGTTAAAGGTGGCCAAAGTGGTGCCGGATTATAAAAAAGGTTTGAAGAGTGATCCCAAAAACTACAGACCAATTTCGCTCTTGCCAGTCCTGTCGAAAATTTTTGAGAAATTAATTAAAGTTAGGCTTGTTAAGCATTTAAAGCGCAATAAAATCATTAATGAACGTCAATACGGCTACCAAAATGATGTAGGAACCAGTGATGCTATTGAGAGGCTTATTAATGATATAGTTATTAATTTAAATGAGAAATTCAGGGTTGCTGGTATATTTCTTGATCTGACGTCTGCATTTGACACTGTTGATCATGATATACTCTTATACAAGCTGGAACACTGTGGCGTACGTGGGAATATACTAAAACTTTTCTCGTCGTACTTATCAAATAGGAAAATGCTAGTAGAGATGAAATCGATAGAAGAAAGTACTCAACGGGTGTATCATTCCCAAATAGTTGACATTAATAAAGGGGTGCCGCAGGGCTCTATTCTTGGCCCTGTTCTTTTTGTAATATTTGTCAATGATTTAATTGATTACATTAATAAATGTTTTGGCGATGTTGGCGTTGTGGTTTTTGCGGATGACACAAACGCAATAGTTTCCTCAACTAACACAGAAGAACTGAGCAATAAAGTTAATGCATTACTGAGAAGGTTTCAGGCGTGGTTTAATAGCAATAACCTAATTTTGAATATGAACAAGACTAAATGTATGATGTTCAGAACTACGTCTAGGAATAGCGAGTCCCTGCATGTCAACCTAGAAGGTTCTGTTGTGGCCGATGAAGACAGTGTCAAATTCCTCGGTATATATTTAGATAGGGATCCTAACTGGAGAGAAGAACTTAGCTCACTGGAAAACGGCATTAGTTCAGCTTGTTATGCGCTAAGGAGTTTACGCGAGGAAGTTACTTTAAGGCAACTGACATCTGTGTATTACGCATTAATAGAGTCTCGGTTGCGATATAGCATCAAGTTTTGGGGTCAAAGCTACAAATATAATATAAATAAAGCGTTTGTAGCCCAAAAACGTGCCATTAGAATCATGGTCCGCATCCCATGGTGGCAGTCATGTAGAGAACACTTCATCCGTCTCAAAATTCTTACAGTACCCTGTCTTTACATTCTAGTGTTACTAACTGGTGTCGTAAAACACTTAAATAGATACGAGACAGAGGAAAAAAGAATCTCTAGAATGAACACACGTAGGAAGGACTTGGATAACTTGATAGCTCCAAAATTAAATGTTGTTCACCACTCCGTACTATATCAAGCAGTAAAACTATATAACTGCCTCCCGACCGAGCTCAAGTCAATACACGATGTGACCAATTTTAAATGCCGGTTAAGGGATTTATTGATTAGTAAATGCTATTACGACGTCAATGATTTTATTTGTAATGTTTAATGTATTTTTTAAATGTTCCTACTGTATACCAAAATTTGACTGACATAAGATTAATTAATATCCTAATTCTGTATAATATAGTTAAATAGCATGTTAATTATAAGGTTGTAAGATATTCTAGTAATTAGAAAGTTTATTAATAGTATAATGTTACATTTCCGACATAATTGTAAAATTGTTATGGAATAAATATTATCATTATCATTATCATCATTATCATTATCATTATAATTTGCTTACCTACTTTATTATCGTGATGTACAGTCGAGTTCATAAATATGTGTACATTATTTCACCTTATTGCATAGAGTTAAGGTGAAGACATCTACACATATTTATGAACTCGACTGTACTTGAGTATAAAATCGCAATCTTCGTTGCTACGAATCATAAGGGCAATTTTACGTAGGTGTGCTACGATAATAAGCGTAGCACTTACTACGATATATCTTCATCTACGTCTACGATATGATGGTAAAGGCCTAGCAAAGATGACAGCTTGCGCTACGACAACGAAACGCTATATTATCTCTCTACTTTACTAATATGGAAGAGAGACAGAGACATCAGGTGCAGTAGCCGAATGGCGGCGCGAAACGAAAACGAAACGCCGCGAAAGGTAGTCTGGCTCTGTCGCGCCAATACGCAAGAGCGATAGATAGATATCTACGAGCGTTTCGTTTTGTGAGCGTTTCGTTTCGTATTGTGAGAATATATATTAGTACGAGTACAGAAGGATCACTCCTTTGATGTTCACAAAATGCCGCCATTCTAAATTGTCACCTCCGCATCCGAGCATCCGACATTGAGTTTTATTGCGCCGCGCGAAGGTCGTCACCACTGAATGGGCCGCGAACTGCGGCCGCCGGCATGTACTTGTAGCGCGGCGATAGAATCGCGAAGTGAGCCGCCCCTGCTACCCAGATCCAGCCAGATGGGGCCAGATCGCATTTCGTCGTTGTAGCTCTAAAGATTGTCATCCTGACTAGACGGCATGGAAATAATTATTTTCTAAACTCATAAAATCTTATACTTTTAAACGAGCAATTCTTGTATATTTATTTATTTATTTATATATATATTTATTTACACTGACGATCTCGGAAACCGCTCTAACGATTTCGCAGAAATTTGTTATGTGGGGGTTTTTGGGGGTGAAAAATCGGTCTAACTTATCCTTAGGTCCCGGAAAACGCGAATTTTCGAGTTTTCATGCGTTTTTCTTCGCGCGCCATCTCGTGTGCAGTAGTTGTACTGTTAAGACAGAATTCTTTCGGTCGATGTAAGTACTATTTATTGCAAACACTAGATGGCGACACAGGTCAAGGCTAAAACGAATAGAAAATACACTATTTGAGTTTTTGTGGCGAAATGCGCGCCATCTCGTAGTTGTGTTGTTAAGGCTGAGAATTCTTTCGCTCGATGTAGGTATTATTCATTTTTGAACTAGATGGCGACACATGTCAAGGATACGAAACAGAACCGAGCGAAGCTCGGTTGCCCAGATATTAATAATGTAATAGGGCCATTTTTTGTTAATAGTCCTTTTTGTTTTTCTCGTATATCTTTAGAATAGTATAAAGTACCCTAGCACCTTGAAATCAAAAAATAATTGCAAACAAAAATTAATCACAAAATGAAAATAAAATCATACAAGTTCCTGAACAAAATAAAAATAACGTAAAAATTAAAATTAAATGAAACTTGTACGAAGTGTGGATGGTGATGAGATAAGGCATCTAATAATGGCTATTTTTTTATATTCTCTGATGTAACGTACTACGTGACTAAAAGAGTAAAATAAATGTATAAAGAAATAAAATAAGCATCTACGTAATTCATATGTTTCAGGTATAAACGGAATGAAATGACTTACACATTGTTTGTACCAGTTACAAAAATTATCGAGATTTTTAGCGAAACTGCCATTATAATATTAAAATTATTACTAATCCACTAAAAGTGGAATTTTTAACAACCCAACAACCAACAAGGCAATTTTTATACGCTTCCTTTTCGTCGATAAAATTTATGAAATATCTTCATAATGGTGAATCCATCCATCTCGAGGTATATATAGCAATATATACAATACAGCTCAGTGTTCATGTATTTCAAGAATACATTTTTTCGTTCCGGAGGTCGCGGGTTCGAACCCCGGCTCGCACCAATGAATTTTTCCGAACTTATGTGCGAAATGTCATTTGATATTTGCTAGTCGCTTTTCGGTGAAGGAAAACATCGTGAGGAAACCGGACTAATTCCAGTAAGGTCTAGTTTACCCTTCGGGTTGGAAGGTCAGATGGCAGTCGCTTTCGTAAAAACTAGTGCCTACACCACATCTTGGGATTAGTTGTCAAAGCGGACCCCAGGCTCCCACGAGCAGTGGCAAATGCCGGGATAACGCAAGGAGGATGATTTTTTTTTATTAGCCTATAATGGTGTCCCACTGCTGGGCAAAGGCCTCTCCCCTTGAGCTCCATGACTCCCGGTTTAGGTGCCTCTTCCGGCCAGTTAGTGAGAAAGGTGTCTAGGTCGTCCCTCCATCTCCTTCTGGGCCTGCCGCGTCCGCGCTCTATTTGTGGCATCCACTTGGTGGCTATACTAGCCCATCTGTCAGGGTGTATTCGGCAGACGTGACCAGCCCAGTCCCATTTGAGCTTGGCAGTCCTCTCGCCGACGTCGGCAATGCGGGTTTTTGAAGTAAACAAGAATATATAGGTAATTATTTTTTCACCACACCAACTGGTAAAGGCTCTCTTTGCTATTCGAAAACAGATAGCAAAATTGCATTTTATCCACAAGGGGGCAAAGTAATTTCATACAAATTTTAACTCGATGTCTTAATCTGGCTGCTAGATTTTACCTATAAATGATGATTTTGAATAATAAATATTGAATAAATTGACGGATTTGATTTATTTTGATGTTTTGATGTTGATTTTGATGTTGTGTGTGTGTTGGTGTGCTGAAAAATTTTGTGTTTCACTCGGTGGCAAAGTTTGTTTAACCTTCGTGCCTTGATACCCTCGCAACGCTCAAGATTCCACTTTTTGAATTCTGAAATTGCTGCAGCTGAAATTCAATATTGGAATCTTTCGCTTGCTCAGGTATAAATATTGGCACGTGCGGTTAAACAACTACTTTGCCCCCTTGTAAAACAAATAACTATTAAACTTGTAAGATATAGTTTAGAGAGAACTATGGCCATTATCTTTTTCACGAGGACGATGATCACGTTCACGGTCATGATCGTACGTAACGTACTAGATCTGTCACTTTCTGACAGTTGTGTTATGTAACTTGTAATGGCCTTAGAGAGCGCGCACACGGGCAACTTTTGGCAGCGACTTTTTTGTCGCGACCATGGCCTAGTATGAAAGTGCGCACACGAGGCGACGCAACTTTTCATACAAATACTAAAGTCGCCAGCAACTGTGTCCCCCATGGGCGCGCACCCTTAAACAGCAATTGATTAGATTCAGGATCTAAATAGACACGGCATTTAAGAATAGTACAAAACATCAGAGGCCGGGAAAATGAGGATTTCCGGCCAAGTGGGTATATATAAGTGGGTATATGTACGGATAGGGATACGAGGCCGGGAATCCGTTTTCACGCCGAGGTATGTATAGTGCTTTTCTCAAACATACAATGAAATAAAAAAAAATGCTCTAAAGGACAATATTTTATAAAAAAAAGTTACTTTGCAGGCCTCGGCCTGAAAAATAATATGAAATCCCTTTACAGTCCTCTCGAGTTGTTGCGCCCAAAATGCGATACTTCCCAGCCCATTTTAAGGAACGTAAAGACAATATTTCATTGCATGTTTGAGAAAAGTGTTTTTGTGTGTTGGCGCCGTTGGCGGCGTGCACAGGCCTCGTAAGCAAGGACCCCGCGAAAAATACAAGGGAGCCTTGCTCATGTGCATATATCTTCCGCCATCTTGACGACCGGTCTGGCTCAGTCGGTAATGAGTAGTGACCCTGCCTGCTAAGCCGCGGTCCTGGGTTCGAATCCCGGTAAGGGCATTTATTTGTGTGATGACTGATGACTGATGAGCAGATATTTGTTTCTATGTATATAAGTATGTATTTATTTATATATTTAAGTATGTATATCGTCGCTTAGCATCCACAGTGGCCACAGTACAAGCTCTGCTTAGTTTGGGGCTAAGTTGATTTGTGTAAGGTGTCCCCAATATTTATATAATTTAACTGTTTTCCCTTAGTTGGCTTATACGGCACCCACGGGATGGGGTGGTGCTATTCTTTTCTGATGCTGACATCCACACAGCACCCCATATAGTGTTGATACAGACACTACTGATAAGGGCTCACGATATCCGTTCTACACGCCAACCCGTGCGTCCGTGTTCTTAGCCCCGGCGGTATTAAGTGTCGATCCATACTACACGAACCCGTCAATCGAACATTTTGTGCGTTCGACCCGTTTAGTACGTTCGGGTTTGGAGTTTGTAGGCACGGACCTCGGCTCGATTTGGGTATTGAATACGCGGACCCGGAACACTTCTTTAAATACTAATTTTTTTTGTTCTTGAGATTTTTTTAAATCTTCGCTTTCGCGTCCGATGGTTACTATACATCGAGAACAGGTCGGGCACACGAAAAATTACCTACCTTTCGAAAGTCAGTTTAATTCATATAGGAATTATCACCCTATAATAATCTTGATCCATAACTATGCTCTTAACACATTCGTGGGCACGTATGCTATAGCATACGCGTAGTCATTTTGTTTCCTTTAGTCTATGAGAGGACGTCACTAGCCGTCCGTAAACATGTTAATATACATAAATTGACTAAAATTAATACTAAACACCTTATACTCATCACCATACCAGATTAAGACAAATTGTAATAATACAAATTGCATAATAATGTGGTTAATATGTCATATTGATCTGTTAAAGAAACTATGAGCAATTTAGTACATTGAACTATCTATTTCTATCTCTATTGCACGCGCATATTTATATTCTCGTCCTGCTTAATCAGGGTCATTGACTGCTAATATCATGAGTGAGCCAGTAATATGTATAATTATGTGTACAATAGACAGTCTTTTCAAATTATTAATATATTTTATATAAACATGGACTTTTATTGTTAATTAGGTATTTTATTAATGATGAATATTAAAATTAATGATCAAATCAGCTACTGTATCTTATGTAAATTGATATCAAAAAATATTAACTGATTCTTTGGCTTGAATATGCAAATATACATAAACAGGCAATTATTTGTCTATGTAGTCAGTAAGCCCTTTACTCAATCTCAGATACTTCTTTATAATATGAATTATTAACCAAATGAAAATTCTCAATTAAATTGGTACTTCATCACCACTAGTCATAAAGACGAAATTTATATCACAAAATAAAATAAGCTATCAATATCCATCTTTAAGCTAGGTGAAGATGTCATACCGTTTGCTTGAGAATTTCACAAAAACTATGCAACACATATCATCACGGGACTAAAACTAAAATGGGTATAAAACAAAAGTGAACACACTTCTAACAACACTGCGTCTAGTAGCCCACTCACGATGAGGTCATCCTCTCGGATTCTGCCGGAGTTCTTGCTGGCCGCCTTGAATGTGTTGCCAACATACTTCTGCTCTTCTTTGGTGAGTAAGCCGCATTGGGACGCCAGCTTTTTGCTTGTGTTGCCCATTCTGAAAGAGTGTACTTTTTTATTTTTTTTTTTTTTGACGACCGGTCTGGCGCAGTCGGTAGTGGCCCTGCCTGCTGCGCCGCGGTCCCGGGTTCGAATCCCGGTAAGGGCATTTATTTGTGTGATGAGCACTGATATTTGTTCCTGAGTCATGGATGTTTTCTATGTATATAAGTATTTATATATTATATATATCGTTGCCTGAGTACCCACAACACAAGCCTTCTTGAGCTTACCGTGGGCCTCAGTCAATCTGTGTAAGAATGTCCTATAATATTTATTTATTATTTATTTATTTATTTTATTTATTTATTATAAGAATATGAAAAACTCCTCACCATGTCACATATCTTTTTTTTTTTATAACAAAGCATCAGGATTACATTTTAAATTTGTAAGTGTTGCATGGACAGTAAATAATTGAACCCATAATATTAGGAATTTAATTTTCACTTACGTTTTTTTATAAACCATAGTTTTTAATGTTATGTATTTTTTAATGTTTATCTTTATAAATTTTATATACAATTTTATTATTGTCATCATATATCAATGGCGAAGTGCCATGAACTCCTAACTAAGTACGAAAACCTAAGTAGTTGGGAGTTCATGGTACTTCACCGTTGATATGGAATGTCAAACACAATATAAATAATTTTTATTTCAACTTTTTGCGCCAAAATTTAGAATTTCTCCAAGTTGGTCTTTTCCTAGTTTACCAACTCAATTCAAAGATGCTTTATGACGAAGATGTAGGACAGGCTTTTTATAACTGTATACAAAAATAACTTTAATGGTCTTTGAACTCATTTATAAACTTGTTAACTATAGTAGATATTGTTACTACATAAAATAATTACTATGCATTACGTATATGTACACTATTCACACAGTAAAGTCAAAATATGATGGTAATAAGAATATTTTTCTAGATTTTAGGAATATCATTGCACTAACCCCTTAGTTTGTAAGTCCTACTAATAACATATGTGTTCATGGTTGCACGAAATAAAAATATTCATTCATTCATTTTTCAATTGACTCAAATGCTATAGAACTATTTGCTTGCAAAAATGAAAATGTAACTTAATATTGATGGGCACTCAGAAAAACTTTATCAACACCATAATATTTTATTCTCCGTAGAAATTTGTCATTATTATGATGATAAAAGATATGCTAATAAACTTAAGTGCCTAGTCACGAGTTCTAAATATCCTTGGTCATACACCTGACTGGAAATGCTTAATAAGTCATGACCTTACCTTTTACCTTCCCTTACGGGAAAACCGCACGGACATTATCCTGCTGAGTTTTCCAGACAATTTAAAATGATAAAAATAATACAGATAAACCAAAATATTGTGAAAACATTACCTTAACACGAAAACAAAACGACGTAATCATTTACAACATTAAACACTATTTTAAACACTTAAATCACAGGTAAATACATTTATTGCACGTATAGAACATTAATTTGAAATCATTTACTCAATTGAATACGTATTTATCTCATATCGCTGCTAAAATTAGTCTAAATCAATAATGTTTTCCTATTGGGATTATGTACTTTTTGAAAGTCAGGTTACCATTACCTGTCAAATTGTTTTTTTTTTTCTTGAAAACGTATGTCATAGAGCCAAGCACGACCACTTGCGTCAAGCGACGCGTCACATCGACTGACGTGCAGTGCCGCCTTCTTATCGCGGTAACTTTTGGGTGCTGGAAATAAACGCAAAATAAACCTTCGTACCGTACAGTACATACTATACAATGTAAATATTTGTCTTCACCGTTATTAGCGTTCAGCTGTAGTACAGTTTCTGGGATCCACCATGAAAATATCCGTTTTATGATCAAATGTCTTGATTAAACACTTTGGTTTTTTTGTAAGGGACCTTTCGGTCCATTCATTAATTTCGATCCCCCCTCTCCGATTTTCTTAAGGCTGACCTTCGCATCCAATACGGCAACGCATGAAAAGTGATGGGCACCTTTATAGTAAATACAAAGGCCGCATAAATTAGCAAAGCATGAGAAAGATATAATAACAGAATAATTTTCTAATTGATACAGCCATAAAAAAAACAGATAGGTAGATTATCTCCCTCACGATAAACTCTCATGATGCTCTTGTGTGTGATGTGGTGTGATCAACTGATATAAAACAAAACAATTTCCATAGCTCCTAGGTAAGTATCACATACTACTGAAGATTACATTATATTTAAAATAACTAGTAAGACAGTAAATTGATTTTTATTTAATAATTGTTTGTACAAAAATGAATCACAATATATTATTGCAAGTGGTATATGATATTATAAATATTCAAGCCTATGGACACAAGAGTCATAACAATATACAGCCAGACCATTTTTCTCACTGTTTCATTCTCAGTCTGGTTGGCGATATATCTGTGCAATAATATCATCAGATGCATTTGCGGTGGAATGCTCAATGCCGTGGAAACAAGTCTGGCCCACGGACAAATTGAGGTAGGTATGTATTCTCCGACCATGATCGTAAAAAAGATAAATATACTCAGTTTCATAGCGAGAGCCTCATTCTGGAAGCAGTAATTCCCGACCATCTGACTCCAATGAACTACACAGAACATTCGCACACATTCCATAAAATTGAACGCCCATGATAGGAAAAACATTATTTCCTATTGACAAGAACTTAATGCAAATATTTGCGGATTCTGGGCTTTGAATCGATAACTATAATGCATCCGGGGTAAGAGACATGGAGAATATCCTTGACTTAGACATTAGCGGAAACACAAAAAATCTCTAGTTTTGTCATTAATTTAGTAATTGACTCTGCTTGATCGAGAAAAAAAATTCGACGTCTCAATAGGATGGATTTAAAGAGCTCGTTTCATCTTTCAATATTTCTTCGACGTCTTAATTGAGTATCTTTACTTAACGAATGAAATAATTCTATTCAATCTATTTTCTCAATATCACCATTATCATAGATACTCTCATTAATTCTACAGCTATTCGCAGCATTAGCGTCCCGTAATAAAGTATAGAGAGTCATGGCAGTGAACATTACAGTAATCGAGCTGCTAAACATAACCAAGAAGAAAATCACAAGGCTCAAATTTATCGCGTGCGTTTCGTTTTCTGCGAAAACTGTGCTTCCGATAATATGGCTCCAGTGGAGTAAGCAGGCCATCTGCACGAACCATAATAAGGCCGCCATCCAAATCATTCTGTTGAGTTTAACTTTATTTTATTGATTTCACAGATTCATCTTCTAAATCTTTTCAAGTGGTAGTGGATTGACCCTGCACAAATACTAGTTTTGTCATTGCTTTTGTAACACTTATGCACCTCGTGTTCTTATTATGTTTTGATGGAAGCTTTTCTCTCTACGCTGCTGTGCTTCGTTTTATTAATGTGTAAACAGTCCAACTAGTAGATAGGATTGTAATCAATGTGTATCCTCGACAAGCCGACACAATATTTTTGTTTTTGATTTTAGACGCATGAATAGCTTTTTGCAGAATCACGAGCATATGAATTTGAGGAGGAATGCTCAAAGCGGTCACGAAAAGTTTTAGTTTGGGAAATAAAAAGCCAGGAATTATGCTACCAATAAGGATGAAGCCAAATATACCGGCACCTAAACGAATGCTATTATAGGTATCTTTGGGATAGATAGCGTGGCCAATTATGTAACTCCAATGAGCCAAGCAACCCATACGCAGTACGAAGAGAAAGTTAAAAGCAATGCTACTTAGTAAGACAAGGGCCATTTCGATGCATTTGGTTGAGTTGGCGGTATTTGTGTAGATTATTCTTTATTTTTGTTCCAATATTTTAAGCAAGACCGTTTTTCCAGGAATACTCATCTTGAAACTGCTGAATTATTATGTCCTTATTGCTTTTAAATGAAATATATTATTTATTTACATTTTGTGACACTTTTGCCATAATAATGTCATTGTCAGGATGATAGATTTTAAATTTTGAATATTTTATGAATGCATGTTATTTAGAACTCTTGTTCTGTTGAACACATCTAAAAACTATGTGTAGCCAGACAAATTAATTTAGTAGAAAAGTAGTAACATAAACACTTTAATTTACATACAAAGAGAATACGTTACTAGAGAGCCTGCGGTAAACTCCAATGTTTGTAAATATACAGTAACTTTCTCTTTTAGCATAATACGTAAATACGCAAGGCAATTAAGGCTAGCCACGGACGGTCTTAACTTAAAATTCATAACCTAGAAAAAAGTTGTATTCAATTCAATCTGTCAGTTTATGGTCAGTTCAAACTGACTGCCTGAGAGTGAATTGCTTGTTTGGTCAGCCTCTAGAAAAATTGGCTAGAATTGATGAAGAATCGTAAAAGAATTTGTTAACAAGTTGTAATAAGCAAGTTATCATTCGAAAAAGACTAAATAAATATCCTATAAATTATGAAAAAAAATTGACCGTTTTACTCATAGAAAAACGGCTACTTAGTAAACTTTCCCCGTTTTTAGGAATCAGACTTATTTGTCTGAAGATTCTAGTTAAAGTCTGTCAACCAGATTATGACAGTAGCATGCCATTGTCAGCCAAAACGACTGAAATTCAGATTGTGAAGTATGCTATACCTGACATACCTTCTTGATTATGTTCTAGGATTCATCTATGGCCTCGTTGCCATAGTAATAATTTAAGTAGAGAAAAACTATCCCGTCATAATATACTTCAAAATAACATTAACATATTTATTATACTAGAATAATATAAAATATTATATAAAATGTGCTTCAGCTTTCTTTTCAATAGTCGTTAATCAAGTTCTCACGCACGCCAGCTTCCACGTTCATCAGTGAGAACTTTACATGGTAGCAGAGCGTGGTGAAGTAATAAACAAGTGACAATACAACTTGACGACGATGAAGATGGAGACGAGACACCGCTTAACACCAGTAGTGACACCGAAGATGAATATCTCGACAATACGTTGCAACCAAACTCGGTCAACAGCACTGATAGTGTTCAACAACAGGAACCACAAAACTATGAAAGTGAGTACGAGTCTCTTTCCGGTTCTCACAACTTTGTCGATGATAACGAACCTTCTAATCCTGCTGACGCAGAAGATCTAACTGAGACGATTGATGTTCATGCTTCAACTTCAACTCCAACTCGAACTTTGAGAAACAGGTCTACCATTGCAGTTCCAAAAAGGTATGACGATTTCATTTTGGCTGCAGCTGAAGAAGTTGAAAATCTTCATAAACCGAAAGAACCTGAAACTTTCAAAGAGGCAATGGAATGCCCAGACAGCAAGAAATGGCAAGAAGCAATGAAAAGTGAAATTCGCTCATTGAAGGACAACCAAACATGGGATCTGGTCGAGCTACCCAAAGGACGTAAAGCCCTACCATGCAAATGGGTGTACAAGGTAAAAATGAACCCTGATGGTTCCGTCGAAAGGTACAAGGCCAGAATGGTCATCAAAGGCTATTCCCAGATACCTGGAGTGGACTACGACAGAACGTTCAGCCCAGTGGTTCGTCTGAGCACTGTACGTTCACTGCTTGCCATCGCTACTCATGAAAATCTGAAACTGACACAGTTTGACGTCACGACCGCCTTCCTAAACGGAGAAGTCAAGGAAGAAATCTTTATGAAACAACCCGAAGGATATCGTGATGGTACCAAAAGAGTTTGTAAATTGAAACGAAGTTTGTATGGATTAAAGCAAGCGCCACGCTGCTGGAATACCTGCATAGCAGACTATTTACTGCAAACCGGATTCAAGCAGAGCGAGGCGGATCCATGCCTGTTTATGCGAACCAGAGGACAGTCCAAGGTTGTGATAGCTCTATACGTGGACGATGGACTTGTAGCGCATAACTCTACAAAAGCAGGAGACGAGTTCTTGAATGAGTTAAGAGCCAGATTCCAAATAACCACCAAACCAGCGTCTTACTTCCTCGGAATGGAAATCAACGTGCAAAAAGACTCCATATCTCTATCTCAAAAATCGTACATCAAGAAAGTACTAGAAAAATATGGTATGTCTAACTGCAAGTCAGCACCATCACCGATGATAAAAGATATTGCGGGAGCGGACGACAACATTAAATCAAACTTTCCTTATAGGCAAGCCGTAGGCGCTTTAGCCTATTTATCTGTAGGTACGAGGCCTGATATCTCCTACGCTGTTGGAGTAGCCTCAAGACATTTGGAAGCACCTACTAAGGAAGATATGATGCTTGTTAAGCGCATATTGAGATATCTAAAAGGGACCCAAGAAAAGGCCCTAATCTTTACAAAACAGACACCGCCGCACTTGGTCTGCTATAGCGACGCAGATCACGGAGGAGACCAGAATACTGGACGATCAACATCTGGTATGGTTTGCTTGTTCTCTGGCGCCGCAATAAGCTGGCGAAGCCAAAAGCAAACTACTGTTTCCATTTCATCGACAGAGGCTGAAGTAATAGCAGCAAGCGAAGCAGCCCAAGAAATATTATGGCTAAATCGATTGTTCAGCGATCTGACTAAAACGGAAAAGCCAGTTCTGAGATTGGATAACAAATCAGCTGTCTACCTAGCGCATAATCCTAAATATGAATATCACAAGCGCACCAAGCACATTAAATTAAAACACTTCTTTGTTAGGGAATGTGTGAACAATGAAGACTTCAGCGTTGAACAAGTTCCTGGCGAAACCCAACTCGCTGACATATTTACGAAGCCTTTGTTTGGACCCAGACTTCAGGAATTGAGTTCCAGAATGGGACTTAAGAATTTATCCTGAAATTCTTTAAACTTCCGAGGGTGTGAAGTATGCTATACCTGACATACCTTCTTGATTATGTTCTAGGATTCATCTATGGCCTCGTTGCCATAGTAATAATTTAAGTAGAGAAAAACTATCCCGTCATAATATACTTCAAAATAACATTAACATATTTATTATACTAGAATAATATAAAATATTATATAAAATGTGCTTCAGCTTTCTTTTCAATAGTCGTTAATCAAGTTCTCACGCACGCCAGCTTCCACGTTCATCAGTGAGAACTTTACACAGATCATTTAGTAGAATAACGCAATTTAGAATGGCAACATTTCTAATGTCAAAAAACGTATGCTAGTGTTATCTGTGGTGCCATGACTTGAAAAATATTGGGGTCGGCATTGTCGTATTCGCCGCGAGATATTTCATTGTTAATAGTGATCCAACTAAAATCTTTGTGTTGATGAGAGCGTGAAATTTATACAAAATGACGCTCACAAAAATGGACGTGGACCCCGCAAAGGGCGAGGGTTTCCGCCCGTACTACATTACGAAGATCGAAGAGCTGCAGTTAGTCGTGGCTGAGAAGTCTCAAAATCTACGGCGTCTGCAAGCTCAAAGGAATGAACTGAACGCTAAAGTACGCATGCTGAGAGAGGAGCTTCAGCTGCTGCAGGAACAAGGTTCGTACGTCGGGGAAGTAGTGAAGCCGATGGACAAGAAGAAAGTTCTAGTAAAAGTCCATCCTGAGGGCAAATTCGTGGTAGATTTGGATAAGAATGTGGACATCAATGATGTCACCGCCAATTGCCGCGTCGCGCTGCGTAACGAGAGCTACACCCTTCATAAGATCTTACCCAACAAAGTTGATCCTCTGGTCTCCCTCATGATGGTCGAAAAGGTCCCAGATTCGACGTACGAGATGGTGGGCGGCTTGGATAAGCAAATCAAGGAAATCAAAGAGGTAATTGAGCTTCCAGTGAAACATCCCGAGCTGTTTGATGCGTTAGGTATTGCGCAGCCTAAAGGTGTGCTTTTGTACGGACCTCCTGGTACTGGAAAGACCTTGCTGGCTCGTGCTGTGGCTCATCATACCGAATGTACTTTCATCCGAGTATCTGGTTCTGAGCTGGTACAGAAATTCATTGGAGAAGGAAGCCGTATGGTAAGAGAACTCTTCGTTATGGCTCGAGAGCATGCCCCATCTATTATTTTCATGGATGAAATTGATTCTATCGGTTCATCTCGTATTGAATCTGGCAGCGGTGGCGATTCTGAGGTCCAGCGTACCATGTTGGAGTTGCTAAACCAGCTTGACGGATTTGAGGCCACTAAAAACATTAAAGTGATCATGGCTACTAACAGGATTGACATCCTAGATCCCGCTTTGCTCCGACCTGGACGTATTGACAGGAAGATTGAGTTCCCTCCACCAAACGAGGAGGCTCGCTTGGACATTCTTAAGATCCACTCCCGCAAGATGAACCTGACAAGAGGTATTAATCTTCGGAAGATTGCCGAGCTGATGCCTGGAGCATCTGGTGCTGAAGTGAAGGGTGTGTGCACCGAGGCTGGTATGTACGCGCTCCGTGAGCGCCGAGTCCATGTCACTCAGGAAGACTTTGAGATGGCCGTGGCTAAAGTCATGCAGAAGGACTCGGAGAAGAATATGTCTATTAAGAAACTGTGGAAGTAAATTGCTAATGTTTGTATTTCTAGAAATTAAACTTATATTATAATTAATGATGTTTCATTAGACGATATTCTATTTTATCAAAGACAGAACAGGGCCCTATTTCTCGAAACTATTAGTTTACTAGTATATTAGTTATTAGCTACTAGTGAAAAATTTACAAGTCCTAATATTTTCTGTTTCTCAAAAAGAATTATTAGACTTGTAACTAATGTTAAACTAATAAAAAATACTAGTCGGGCTTGGCTGAATGGTGCTATTACCCATGTCTTCTTACCAATTGAAAAAAAAACTGGGAATAGTACTGCCCATTTTTTTATTAGTTTTCCTTGCGCGGATTGTTTCTTTAATTGTAATATTTTATATTTAAAATTAACTATATATAGGTACCAAGTTGATGGTTTTGAAGAATATATTTGAAGCCAGAGATTTTTTTATTGGAAGCGTTTTAATAAAATTTTATTTCTGTTCAAAAAGTTTTGTCGACGAAAAATTATTATTAGATCTTCTGCACTGTGGGAAGCAACCGAATCAGTACACATTTTATGACTTTGTTTAATAAAGTGCATACAATGTGACGCTAATACTTTCGACTAATATTTTTTACAAACCTTCCGAGATTAATAGCTTTATTAGTGAATTTTACAAGTGTTTTCATTTATTTTTTTATTCATGAAACAAAAATCCAAAAGGTTCTAATAATCATCATCATCCTCCTTGCGTTATCCCGGCATTTGCCACAGCTCATCGGAGCCTGGGGTCCGCTTTGACAACTTATCCCAAGATTTGGCGTAGGCACTAGTTTTTACGAAAGCGACTGCTATCTGACCTTCCAACCCGAAGGGTAACTAGACCTTATTGGAATTAGTCCGGTTTCCTCACGATGTTTTCCTTCACCGAAAACCGACTGGCAAATATCAAATGACATTTCGCACATAAGTTCCGAAAAACTCATTGGTGCGAGCCGGGGTTCGAACCCGCGACCTCCGGAATGAAAATCGCACGCACTTACCGCTAGGCTACCAGCGCTTGAATATTTTTTACAAACCTTCCGAGATTAATAGCTTTATTAGTGAATTTTACAAGTGTTTTCATTTATTTTTTTATTCATGAAACAAAAATCCAAAAGGTTCTAATAATATTAGCTAATATTTATTACCTAGTAACTAATAACTAATATTTTACTAGAGTAGCTTCGAGAAACGTACACTAGTAAACTTGTAAAAAATATTAGTTCATGGACTAATATTATTAATCTAATAAGTTTCGAGAAATAGGGCCCTGATGGAAATATTTTTCTTACCGGCACAATCTTTTACATTGGGATTAGTTAGACCCCCAGCACATCTCCGACACTGGCGATCAAATATATGAAAGAGGCGCGTTCCTAGCACACATTCTAAGCTCGTATAGGTGAACGCGTACTATGCTTGTATGAGTGAGATATAACAGGTCGACTGTTGGCCTTTTTGACAGGCCGTAACTGTATGGTAACCGAGAGGGGGTGGGCGGCACTTTCAGCGAGGAGCGGGAGTGGCCATGCTGTACGATATTACTCTTTATTATACTGTGGTATTGTTACTGTTATTAGTCATTTACAGTGTTGAAGATCTATAAACCCCTACATGTCAGATGCCAGCCCCCGTCTGGCGCCCCGCGCACCCACGCATACGATATAGCTCTTAAAACATTGTTAGGAAGCCTTTAAGGGATATAGCGGGGGCGCGGGGCGCCGGGGTTGCGGCGGCGCGGGGAGTGCGGGCGACAGGGTGAGACAGGAACAGAGGGGAGGCCGACAAGTCAAAATACAGGAAACAGTGCGAATTTCACCAAAGTTATTCTAGAAAACTATTAAAAAGTAAGTGCATGGTCGTAGGAAAAGTATTGTATGCTACGGTGTTTAACTGAGTCAAAAAATACTCGTGGAGTTGTGGAGTCATTATTATTTCGGCATTGCCCCAAATTTTTACTCACGCCACACATCTTTTTTGACCTCACTTACGCCAGTTACATAATAGTATTTTATCCACTCTCACTCCCCCGCGCCGCCGCAACCCCCGGCGCCCCGCGCCCCCGCTATATCCCTTAAAGGCTTCCTAACAATGCTTTTAGAGTTATATCGTATGCGTGGGTGCGCGGGGCGTCGGGCATGGGCGGGCATCTGACATGTAGGGTTTTAACGATCTATGCACGACACGGTAAATGACGAATAACAACGCGGGAGTAGACAAATACTAAAAAAGGCATGCATAAAAAGTGCTCTTTCAATGTTACGTGTATTTCTTCATATATAAATAAAACTCAAATATAAGTATAAAACATTATTTTAATCATTGACACAATTCAAAAATTAAATTTAAGAAATTTTAATACAAAATTGGTCTCTTCTGTGGACATTAGTTAATCGCGCTTAAAGTAAAAACTTTACTACAATGGTTAATTATGTTTAAAGTTTAATATTACTTTAATTTGAGTATGTCCACAAGAGAATCTTATTGTTGTTTATAATCCAGATCAATTATTATTTTTACATTATATTCACCATAATAAACATTAGGATTCACAATAGGTAATATACATTTTCTTGCATACATTAATTTCGCCGTCTAAGCATAAAAGATGATATACAGGTATACACCATACTTAATTCAATCTTAACTATCATTATAATAGTTAATAGTATCTAACCTAACAAATAAGAGTTCTATTAAAATAGTACAATATACCTACATTATAGGAACGAGTGTGAAAAATAACAAATTCGGAAAGACTAACGCTCCGTTTTTAATCAACACGAGTCACGAATTTCCTCTTCGCACGTGTCTCGTACGTTTCTACATATGCACATAAAGTACTACTTGCACACTAGTGCGATAAGTAGCGCCGTATGTACTGTAAGGGTCTCTCCAAACCAATCGACACGGAATCAACTTTTGCTGACCAAAAAACGCTTGTTAGTATGAACATACGTTTAGCGACGACCCTTCATGCTAATGAGCAATTTTTGATCGGTTAGAGCAGATTTCGCGTCGATAGATATGGGGAAACCCAGCAAGAATGAGGACCCTTGAGACAAGGAACACGACATACATATACTTATTTGATAAGATTTCTCTCGTCCTTTAAGTCTTGATCAGACTCTGTATCCGATAGATTTTCGTCCGGTGTTGGTACTTCGATGGTCAGACCAGCCGTGCCCTGTAGCAAACCAAACAACTATACAGTCTAGTGTAAACATATTGGTGTACTGAGGTTGCTCAGAAATTTGAGCTGATAGCTACGTGCCATGATGCGGAATTTTAAGAGGTAGGTATGTATATGATTAATATGGTACATTGAACTGTCACGAGATACGAGATTATGTGCACAGTATCCGATCCGATATCGGATGGAAGACCGATACCCTATATATTAAAGGCGCCATCATTGACATCCTTCTTACAACCGATGTCGGATCGGATAATGTGAAAAAGCTCTCACAGCGCCCTCTTGACAATGGGCCATTTTTTTTTTCAAAGTTTGTCCACCTCCCTTTTTTGTAACATCAAACATATATTTTACGCGATTCATTCACATTTCACTCAGAATCGCGAGGTCTTTCGATCCTGATAGGAGAAAAAAATGTCCCAAGGTTTCTATACATTTTTCAAAACTTACCGCCATACAAAATGTATGAAAAAATGGTAACGGAAAGGGAAAAACCTTGGGACACTTTTTTTCTCCTCTTAGGATTGAAAGAGCTCGCGATTCTGAGTGGAAACCACATAAAAATTTCCAAATCCAAAAAAAGTGGTGGACAAATTTGAAAAAAATGCTCATATTAGGTATAAGTATTCCTCATATTTCCTTTACATACAAACACTTACAATGGGTCTGTTGCTCCTAAACGATCTCTGCCAAGCATCTCTAACAAACTGCAGTGGGTTGACGAACTCGTGCCGGGAACCACTGAAAACAAAGATAATCCAATCAAAAATTGAGTTTAAATAAATATTAAAGGACATTTCTTACACAGATTGACTTTGTCCCACGGTAAGCTTAAGTGCGTTTTCACATTATCCGATCCGATATCGGACGTAGGACCGATATTCCATATATTTAAGTTGCCATCTTTTATTTCTGCCTTTGAAATCCTTCTTACATCCGATATCGGATCGGATAATGTGAAAACGCTCAGACAACGATATATCTGGGAGTACGGCAGTGTCCCCACCAAGTCCAGCAAAAAAGGAGCACGGCTGTATACCATCCTTTCCTCGAAACAATTCAGACCATTTTCAACCCACTGTTACTTCGTTGTTTTATTACAAGTATAATAAAAATACTGTAAATATCAAATATTATGTATTTTTATTTTCAAGTCTCAAAATGTCTCAATCACGCTTTAGTTGCATGCAAATTGCACCGACGCGTGCCAATTAGAAGTGGGCCTAATTAGTAACAAAAAGCAAACATTATGAGCCCTATTGTTAAGTTTCGAGTGCCATCGGGCCTTCGTATTTGAAATGGACTATACCCACTTATAGAAAATCCATATGTTATGTGGTAAGCTGGCAGTGATTCGATAGCATAGACTGTACAAGTATCAAAATCGCTGCCAACATACTTTGGTCAGACTCTACCTTTGTATTTGAATCATGTATTAAAATGTACCTTGCAGTTGGCATATCTATGGTTGGTGCTTGCGACTCCGAGCCGCTGACAGACGGTTGGTTCTGGAATCTGACCCTGTAACAATAAAAATTGTTTCAAACATCTTAAGAGACTCGCTAGGTCTATTGTCCTTTGAGTCGTCGGCAACCCGAACCCTCCTTAGAACTTGTACATTCCTTTTTGCTGTGTACTTAACACAGCAAAAGGGAGTGTACAAGTTTCTAATAGGGTGGCAACGCGCTTGTGACACTGTTTGAGTTGCAGGCGTCCATAGGTTACGGTGACCGCTTTACATCAGGCGGGCCGTATGCTTGTTTGCCACCGACGTAGTATTAAAAAAAAAAAGGTGGGTGGATCAAGGGATCGCCACTCTGCCCTATACTGCGCCACTTCACGCCAGTTGGATACACCGAGTGCGAACAGGTCTTTCAGGGCTTCCTCGCACCAGCGCTATCTGGGACGCCCACGCGGACGTTTTCCACCCGGGTGTCCCACGTTTGCTCTTCTCACACCACGATCCTCTCCCATCCGTTCCAGGTGGCTGAGCTAGCGGAGTCGTGTGGCTTTGATCTCGCCAATTATGTTATATAAGTAGGCACCGCCATTTAGCTCTTCCATCTCTCTATTTGTCCTACGCCTTCAGGTTCCATATCTCCCTCTTTGATTGGCCCCAGAATCTTCCGCCAGATTTTCCTTTCCGCTACTAAGAGCTTACTCTCTTCTTTCTGTGTCAGTGTCCAAGATTCACACCCTCACATCAAAATTGGTCTAATAACAGTTTAGACACGTAAAGGAAAATATTAACTGGTAAAACAGGGTCAATTTGTTAAAGGTTTTTGATAGTACTTACGGCAGAGTGTCCGGTCCCTTTCGGACTACGCGGATGTAGTAACAGTAGATGCCGAGATACATGGCGAACAGGGAAAGCGTGATGGTGATCACGGTGATCGATAATTGGTACGACTCCTGGATGAAGCTTTGTGCCGGTACGCCGTTGAAGAGAGGTACCTGAAAGAATGGTTGTTATAGATACTACTGGCCTTAGCGTCCATTTCAGACGATTTATGGTGCAATGTCCGAGGGACAGCGCTTTTGATGACTAAAGAGATCTATGCGAGAGAGACATATTTTGCCACATAGCTGACAAGGGAAGCTTGCAACCGATTGTGACGTTTCGCTACGGTGTCTTCTTTCCATTTTGTCAGCAAGTGCCACAAACCAGGTCTCATCGACGAACTTGCGACCATCTCCAACGCACTTTCGCCACTCCGTCCGCTTCTCTGCAAGCTTCACCCAGTTTGTTATAGATAGAGCTAAGTTATTAGACTTCTAGAGTAATCTAGAAGATTTATTACTTAGTCAGGTACGTGTAAACAAAAGCGGAAAATAGAACCTTTTGGTGCAAATGTTTATCGTCCCATACAAAATTTGAATATTGCGCCTTTTCGAGTGACAAACGTATTTGACCGGCTATAGATGTGTAGAATTCATATTAACTAATAAAACCATGAGAAAATAATTAAACAGGACACATGAATGTGTCGGTTTCCGTGTCTTAGACGAAGTGGAAACCTGGAAAGCGTTAGTTGTAAGTCACCTCTTTTACCGAAGTCTTTAGAACAGTGCCATAATGGTTGCGCGATAAATGATATAACATCAGGCCGTCCCTTTCGCACTATTTGTAAGTGCGATAGGGACGGCCAGATATTTTATCGTTTATCGCGCGACCATGCTATCACTTCAAAAAATAGAAGTGCTAAAACTATATAGTTATAAAATTTAATAGTACTCACCAAATCTTTCTCAAGCAGCGTACATTTACCATCTTTAGCCACAGTTCCGTCCTCACACAGACACTTCGGTCCGTTCTCACTTAGTACGCACAGATTCTCACAAAGGAAATCCTGACAGTCGTTCTTTAGCAGTCTTTGTATACTCGGGTGCCAAAGGACGAACGACTGCGTTTCTGGCATTTGAGAGATGAACGACAAGCAGATTTTTGCTCCGTAGTTCAGGCAGCGGAAGATACGGCGGTTGTTAAGCACGTAGAGGTAGTCTTCGAATACGTAGATGATTGTTGGGTTCTGGTCGGACCAGCCGCGAAAGTCTTTAGTCCTGTAACGAGTTATAGTGTGTGAGGCCTGGCGTCCACTAAACTCGCCTCCTGGGGACTGATTTTTGAATTTCGAACGCTCGAATTCGCCGTTCGAATGTCTGTGGAAATCGACGTAATGCTATTTTTGAAAAAGGACGGCTAGTAATTTTAAATCTGATTGTACTGACCACTCGTTTTCGATTCTGTTAGAGTATTGACAGAAATTCACGAAATCGAATGATCGATATTCAAAAATTGGCCCCCCGATGCATTTCTTATTTTATTTTTGACGCGTTGAATCGCATTCAAATGTATGAGGACTCGATTCGACGCGGCTCGATTCCGCCTAAGTGGACACCAGGCTTAACCCGTCGTCGTATGTTGCCCTGTCAATTTTTATCATTGAAAAAGTGACCTTGACATTTAACCCTTCATAGCTCTTCTTGCACAATTTTTAGAACTATAGGATGGCGATAGGGTTTGAGTCCACGATTACTTTGAGTCTTGGCCGTTAAAAAACAAAAGTTGATGAATTCTTACGCACTAATCGGTGCTTCAAGACCTAAGCAGCGGGGCGGTACGGCATGCATGTCAAACAATTGAAGCTCATAACAGTGTCCTAAGTCGACGCTACATAGGGTGCTGCGCACGCTCGCCCGCCACGTCAAACGCTCCGCTCCGAGCGTTCACTCAGACCTTACGGCTCAGCCACGACATTGGTCTAAGCGGTGAGCGGCGGCCATGCATTGGAGCGAGACACAGCGATGGGACTTTTCATTCGCACGTATGGCTGCCGCTCACCGCTAACCTGTGGGCAAAAACAGCCACCCACAAATTACAAGGCCAAGGGGTAGACCATGTCAGAGATGGCGGGACGAACTGGATGCCTTTGAGACACACTGGTGGGATGGAGACTTCCGAAGATGACTGCCCAGCAGAGGGACAATGTGGGCTAATAATAATATGAATAAGAGGGTAAGTAAACTTACTTGTAAGACCGTCCCGGGTCGATAACGTACATCCCAAATCGAGTAGCCATGTACAGAAGAGGCCCATCCACCGCCAAACCGATGGTGGTGCCATAGAATGAGGTCCGTTTCTCATTCAGCCCGTCGAGGTCCACGCTCGACACATTACTGGTGTTCATGTAGTTCACACTGTAGTAGAGTTTCCTGTTCTCTGGAGATACCACTAAAGAGGGGAACTGTGGAGTGATTTAAATCAGAATATGCTAAATAAAATACTTTATGCAGTGCACGAAATAGAACACCACATAATTGCAAGAAAAATAGGGACAGTAGGTATGTTCAAACATAATTTGTATATAATAAGTCAAAAAAAAGATATAAAGTAAATTAGTTTGACCGTGACGTCACTTCTCAGTATTTCATAGTAATTCCATATTAAGTAAATCGTTTTGACAGTTCTTAAAAAGAGGCTGATTTGACTAGTAGGAAACTAGCCTATTTAGAGAGATTCATTTATTGTTAGGATATGGATATCTTGGACTAAGTTTGTGAATTTTATAGCAGTGAAAGTTGCGGTGACGAGCCCTTTGAGTCCAGTTGCCTATTTCTCAAAACTGAAAGCTTAGCGAGTTACAAGCGGAAGTCTCTTTCCAACTTCTCATATTAGACATTGACAACCACTTGAAAATTGTAACTTGTAGCTTCGAGTAATGGGCCCCAGGAGGAGCTTTCTCGCAGAAACACGTTATTTTATACATTTTCCTTGTGGGATAGTAAAACCGATGTCTAGAGTCCATAGACCAGTGGCTAATTGCGAACGTAACGTGCCACTGATTTAACGTACTAACAACTCTGAACTATTCACAAATAACAATGATTCATGCCACCCCTACAATTTTTTTTATAATGCTGATTTTATATCTCTGCTTTGATTTGCTTAACCAGGCGTAGAAAAACGTCATACTTCCCATACCTGCTACTATATCGTAAACTTAGTAAAGTTTTGAGAGCTTACCGAATTTACCGATAGTAAAAATGATAATCAAAATTTGCTTTCATGTGAAAAATTTAATGATTGTTAAAGAAAATAATACTACAGAATTAGGCTAAGCTTAGTTAGCAACGATTTTGACAGCCTGATTCATATCAGATTCAGAAGATTTTCGTTCATACGAAAATCTTCAAAATCTCCACCTACATTATACATGGCGCAGCCGGTAGGATCAGACGTCATAACTTCAAGGTAACACTTTCTTGTGCCCTTAGATACTAAACAAGAATGAAACGGAACGAACCAATGTGAAATTTCTATAGAAACTTATGGCGCAATTTCATTACTCGATAACTAGTTCGGTATACAGCATACGGGTATTCCCCGCAGGCGATATAACAACCAATGAAAGTGTTGCAATTTGGTCGTGAACTCGTTCTGTATGCAGCATACGGGGAGTCGCCGCAAGCGAGATAACAACCAATGAAAGTGTTGCAACTAAACTATAAACATCGTCATGTCTTCTGATTATCTTTTGTTCGTTTTTATAAGATTAGTGCTTGGATACCTTGGGTAGGACATACTTGCATGTTTAAATTACATACTTTTTTATCATTGTATGAAATACAAAATAAGTGGTTCAACATAAATGGTGGAGGGTAGAATAATTTTCTGCCAATAAACTGCTGTGCAGTTTGGCAGATAAGTACAACACTTTATTTATAAATTTTCTTTTCTTATAACGAGAAAAAAAAAGTTTACTAGCTCGCAGTGGGACCAATACCTAACAATTTTAATAATTAAATATTGGAACGAATCCTTACCGTACCCCCCGCGGGCAGAGTTTTAATCCTGGCGCACCTTTTTTTGTCGAAATTGCATGCCCTGATACAAGGTTCAGTGCTTTTGGCATCCACGAAATATACGTTGCCTGTCACCCAATCTACTGTCATCTGAAATATAATTGTGTGTTAAATTATTTAAATTACATAATAATGCAATTGCAATAGAAATTATTTAAATGATAGTGCGAAAAATAGTAGAAAAAGAGGCCCTACTCTCACCGTAAATGTCACTTGATGCTAAGCAATGCAACATTTTTTATGGGAATTGTTCAGTTAAAATGTATTTCATTTCTACTATTTTACTGTACTTTTACTCAAAAATTCAAGAAATTAATATGTGGTCTTAACATGCAATATTGTATTGTGTCCCTGAATTTGAGTACCTACCAATTCCTGTACTGTATTCTAAATACATTTACCGAAGGGCAGTTGGTTGCTAGGGCCTCAAAGGACACCTCGCACATGGTTGCTAGGGCCCCGAAAGGCACCCCGCACATGGTTGCTAGGGCCCGAAGGGCACCCCGCACATGGTTGCTAGGGTCCCGAAGGGCACCCCGCACATGGTTGCTAGGGTCCCGAAGGGCACCCCGCACATGGTTGCTAGGGCCCCGAAGGACACCCGCAGATGGTTGTTAGGGCCACGAAGGGCGCCCGCACATTGTTGCTAGGGCCACGAAGAGCACCCTGCACATGGTTGCTAGGGCCCCGAAGGGCACCCCGCACATGGTTGCTAGGGTCCCGAAGGGCACCCCGCACATGGTTGCTAGGGTCCCGAAGGACACCCCGCACATGGTTGCTAGGGCCCCGAAGGGCACCCCGCACATGGTTGCTAGGGTCCCGAAGGGCACCCCGCACATGGTTGCTAGGGCCCCGAAGGACACCCGCAGATGGTTGCTAGGGCCACGAAGGGCGCCCGCACATTGTTGCTAGGGCCACGAAGGGCGCCCTGCACATGGTTGCTAGGGCCCCGAAGGGCACCTCGCACATGGTTGTTAGGGCCCCGAAGGGCGCCAGCAGATGGTTGCTAGGGCCACGAAGGGCCCCCGCACATAGTTGCCAGGGCCCAAGGACACCCGCAACGGGTTCAAGACTCCCTGCCAAAATGGTATCGATATCGACTGCCATAGGCGGTCCTCTCCTTTAATTTAATCACTCTACTAAGGCGGTCATTGTTCACTATTACAATAGCGCCCAGTTCCCTGCCAAAGGATACTGATACTTCTAGATTCCCTGCCAAATGGACGTCACTAAAGCATAGCTAGCGACTGCCATAGGCGGTCCTCTCTCTTTTTTTTAGTTACTTCCAGGGCGGTCCTCAGTAACATTAACCTACCAATTCCCTGCCAAGGTATTAGTACTTTTAGATTCCCTGCCAAATTGTTGTCACTAAAGCATCGCTAGCGACTGCCATAGGCGGTCCTCTCTCTTTTCTTTAGTTCCAAGGCGGTCCTCAGTAACATAAAGCTACCGATTCCCTGCCAAGATATAAGTACTTCTCGATTCCCCGCCAAATGGTTGTCACTAAACTAAGCTAGTCACTTCCATAGGCGGTCCTCTCTCTTTTTTTTAGTTACTTCCAAGGCGGTCCGCAGTAACATTAAGCTACTGATTCCCTGCCAAAGTATTGGTACTTCTAGATTCCCTGCCAAATGGATGTCACTAAAGCATAGCTAGCGACTGCCATAGGCGGTCCTCTCTCTTTTTTTTAGTTACTTCCAGGGCGGTCCTCAGTAACATTAACCTACCGATTCCCTGCCAAGGTATTGGTACTTTTAGATTCCCTGCCAAATTGTTGTCACTAAAGCATCGCTAGCGACTGCCATAGGCGGTCCTCTCTCTTTTCTTTAGTTCCAAGGCGGTCCTCAGTAACATAAAGCTACCGATTCCCTGCCAAATGGTTGTCACTAAACTAAGCTAGTCACTTCCATAGGCGGTACTCTCTCTTTTTTTAGTTACTTCCAAGGCCGTCCTTAGTAACACTAAGTTACCGATTCCCAGGCTAGATATAGGTACTTCTAGATTCCCTGCCAAATGACTATCACTAAAGCATAGCTAGCGACTGTCATAGGCGGTCCTCTCTCTTTTTTAAGTTACTTCCAAGGCGGTCCTCAGTAACATTAAGCTACCGATTCCCTGCCAAGATATAAGTGCTTCTCGATTCCCTGCCAAATGGTTGTACTAAACTAATTTAGTTATTCCATAGGCGGTCCTCTCTCTTTTTTTAGTTACTTCTAAGGCGGTCCTTAGTAACACTAAGTTACCGATTCCCAGGCTAGATATAGGTAAGTACTTCTAGATTCCCTGCCAAATGACTATCGCTAAAGCATAGCTAGCGACTGTCATAGGCGGTCCTCTCTCTTTTTTAACTTACTTCCAAGGCGGTCCTCAGTAACATTAAGCTACCGACTCCCTGCCAAGATATAAGTGCATCTCGATTCCCCGCCAAATGGTTGTCACTAAACTAAGCTAGTCGCTTCCATAGGCGGTACTCTCTTTTTTTTTAGTTACTTCCAAGGCCGTCCTTAGTAACACTAAGTTAGCGATTCCCAGGCTAGATATAGGTACTTCTAGATTCCCTGCCAAATGACTATCGCTAAAGCATAGCTAGCGACTGTCATAGGCGGTTCTCTCTCTTTTTTAACTTACTTCCAAGGCGGTCCTCAGTAACATTAAGCTACCGATTCCCTGCCAAGATATAAGTGCTTCTCGAATCCCTGCCAAATGGTTGTCACTAAACTAAGCTAGTTGCTTCCATAGGCGGTCCTCTCTCTTTTTTTAGTTACTTCTAAGGCGGTCCTTAGTAACACAAAGTTACCGATTCCCAGGCTAGATATAGGTAAGTACTTCTAGATTCCCTGCCAAATGACTATCGCTAAAGCATAGCTAGCGACTGTCATAGGCGGTTCTCTCTCTTTTTTAACTTACTTCCAAGGCGGTCCTCAGTAACATTAAGCTACCGATTCCCTGCCAAGATATAAGTGCTTCTCGATTCCCTGCCAAATGGTTGTCACTAAACTAAGCTAGTTGCTTCCATAGGCGGTCCTCTCTCTTTTTTTAGTTACTTCTAAGGCGGTCCTTAGTAACACAAAGTTACCGATTCCCAGGCTAGACATAGGTACTTCTAGATTTCCTGCTAAATGACTATTACTAGAGCATAGCTAGCCACTGTCATAGGCGGTCCTCGGTAACATTAAGCTATCGATTCCCTGCCAAGGCCTTCCCTTCCATGTAGATTACCTGCCATATAATGTATTACTAACTGCATACCTTGGTGGGTCTCCCGATATTTGTAACATAGGTTATAGTAGTGTCATTTTGAGGAATTAATGCCCTATTTTTGTAATAGTTTGAAGCAGTGCTGTTTTCCGCATTTGAAGCCACTTCTATCAGTCTGCCTGCATCTGGTGCCGTCACGTAAAATCTTCGTTTCCTGAAATAAATTGCAGTTATTTTGAACATGATAATCAAACGTTATAATAAGATAAATGAAAATGAAGAATGAATTTTTACTAGTACTAGAAGAGAGGCCTATGCTTAGCAGTGGGCGATAAAGGGCTGATATGATGATGATGATTATTAATTTAACTTACGAGTAATCAATGTCAACATCAGAAAGATTCCCCAGTCTCTTATCACTGAATTCCACGTGAATAACGCCCAAGTCCGATACTGACCGCACGGAGTACAGTGTCGTGAACAGTACAGACTTGATCGCGCGAATGTTCGCTTTGCAGGAACGACGGTCCGACCTGAAATAAGACATGAAACATATTTTTCAGTACAGGTGGTGTTTTTTTTACGCACTAGTGCGAGAAGTGGTTCATTATATGCCAGGTCGAAACTTCGGAGGGCCATCTATACTGAAAAACGTCGTACGATACACGTGCAAAAAGGAAATTCGTAACTCGTGTCGATTTAAAACACTCCCTTCGGTCGTGTTTTAATTAATCGCCACTCGAACTTCCCTTTTTTCGCACTTGTATCGTAATCTACTATTTTATCTGTAGACCAATAATAAACGATGTAATTAATTATTATTTCACTAGATGGCACTTTAAAACATTGAAAACAGCGCCATCTGTAAATAACTCCAAAACTAAAAGGTACCAGCGACGATAACACGCGTTAAGTAAGCCGTGTAGCAATATGCTAGGCTACTTATCTTGGTTACTTATTATTCTATGCTGTAGATTCGACGGAAATAATGTAAACTATGTCTACAGGTATCATGAAACAACATTGGTCAGTAGTTATGTATAAATAAATAAATAAATAAATAATAATAAATAAATATTATAGGACATTCTTACACAGATTGACTGAGGCCCACGGTAAGCTCAAGAAGGCTTGTGTTATGGGTACCTACTCAGACAACGATATATATATAAATACTTAATACATAGAAAACATCCATGACTTGGGAACAAATATCTGTGCTCATCACACAAATAAATGCCCTTACCGGGATTCGAACCCGGGACCGCGGCGCAGCAGGCAGGGTCACTACAGACTGCGCCAGACCGGTCGTCAAAATGTATGGGAAGCATGACACGTTTTTCTAGACTACTGAAACTTAAACCAGGATCGCTGAAGCTTGAAGATCGGAATCTGAAAGGAATTTTAATAATAATAACATTCAACTGAGCACGTATGTATTTAGTAAGTACATAAAATAAATATTGAATAGTTGTCGTAAGCAAATACGTTTAATTAAATAATCATAAAAAGATGATCTTAACCTTTTTAACGCAAAAGGTCGAAGGAATATGCCATGCCCCGGACAACTATTAGCGAATGTTAGTGTATAAGTTCAAACTTTGCTGTCATCGGCGTCTCTGTCTGTGACGAAAAGATTAAACATATTAAGGGCCAGTTGCATCAACCACATTTGACTGACACATCATCGTTACGCAGCAGACGTCTATGGAACTTCCCATACAATAAAATTTAACGAACGCTTTAACGGTGACAGACGGTTTGATGCAACTGGCCCTAAGTGCATAAAATACAGAATTGCGATAGTCGACCCGCAGGTAAATCTGATGCTAGCCAATCATCGGTGCAGGTTATGCTGGGAATCATCGAGGCAGCAGGGCAATCATGGTCGCGCGATAAATGATAAAACATCGGGCCGTCCCCTATCGCACTTACAAATAGTACGTTGGGGACGGCCTGGTGTTTTATCATTTTCCCCTCACTAACTCGGAAACACGTGTTATGTCCTTTAATATCAGCGGGTAAAAACGCATTTTATCTAGTGGGTAACTAGTGGTAAAAGTTTTAAATCGACACGAGTTACGAATTTCCTTTTCGCACGTGTATCGTACGACATTTTTCAGTACAGATGAGCCTTCGAAGTTTTGACCTGGCATATAATGAACCACTTCTCGCACTAATGCGTAAAAAATACACCATATGTATTGAAAAATTTAACTAGTGGGTAAAGTAATTTGACCTTGAATAAAGTCAAATTAACTGGTTTAAAATTGACAAAAGTAGGTGGATCTAGTAATTAAGATGATTTACCACCTGTGGAACTACTGGAAGCAGTGATAAACGCATTTTTTGCGTTGTAGTTTCCTCGCTGTAGTGAGGGGAAAAGTTTTGTGTTACACTCGGGTGCAAATGTATTTTACTTTTCGTGTGTTAAAAAACTCGCAAGTTCAGGATTCTATTCTCGAACCACTCGCTTCGCTCGTGGTTCAACTATAGAATCCTTTCACTTGGTCGTTTTTCAATTCCACACTCGGCGTTAAAATACAACTTTGCCCCCTTGTAAAACAAATAACTATTATCGCGCGACCATAATTGTCTGCCAGGTTTATTGTCACTACTTGGCGTACCTTAACGTGTACCCATGGCGACACGAACACAAGAACGACCCAGGCGTATTCTGGCAGTGATGAGCACACATGTCCTCTGGACACTCGTCGATGTCACCACAGGTGTGTTTGTCGGGGCGGAGTTCGTAGCCGTGCTTGCAGGTGCAGTGTGGGCCGACGGGCGTTGCCTGGCAACCGTCGGAGCAGGTGGTGTTCTCGCAGGCTGTGACTGGAAGGGGAAAGTGAATTGGATGCTGTTGTTAAGACTGTGGAGCGAATTAGAAGCGTACTTTAGATTGCGGTGTCACGATGTTCTGTTGACTGTTTGGTTTTTAAGTCAAACGACATACTTACCTACGGAATATGGATAGGATCCCTCGTCACTTAAAAAAGAAATAGTTTCCTTTATCGAAATTGAAGCCACGAGACAATGATGGTACAACCTCAAGGTTATAGGGACAATCGGCCAATTGATCAGCAAAACTGTTACCAAAGTCTGATGACATTATATTATGGTGATGGAAACATAACGACTGATAAAGAAATTATAAAACACACTTGAAATCAGCACTGCCCATTTTCATCCGATCCGTCGAAACAGTCTGGTGTCTGGTCGCAAACCCCCCTCCACTCTATACACTGGCCGGTGCGACAGAGGAACCTGTGGTTGCACACCGCTGGAGGGTATAGTGGGGAGACTACGCCTGATATCCTGTACCTACCTGATATCTAATATAAACAGAATAGTTCAACTTATAGCACTGCCCGTTTTCATCCGATCCGTCAAAATAACTAGTCTGGTGTCTGATCACAGACCCCCTCCACTTTATACACTGGCCGGTGCGACACAGGAATCCGTGGTTGCACACCGCTGGGGGGTATGGTGGGGAGAATACGCCTGATATTCTGTACCTACCTAATATCTATTACAGAGTGGTTCAACTTACAGCATTGCCCGTTCTCATCCGATCCGTCGAAACAATCTGGTGTCTGGTCGCAAACCCCCTCAAACTCTATACACTGGCCGGTGCGACAGAGGAACCCGTGGTTGCACACCGCTGGAGGGTATGGAACGGAGAATACGCGGGATGTCCTGTTCACTGGTGGCGAAGATAAATGAATTGAAGTTTACATAAAATTGCTGCAGGGAGATGTATTTTTAAAGAAGTTATAAACTGAAGTAGAATATATGACTTTTTTTTCTTAAATTTTTGCAAGCTTTTATTGAACTTACCTTGTTAGTAATGTTAGTTTGGGTCAAAACGTAGAAGCTAAATTTAACCCACTTCCCGGTTTTCGATTGAGCTGAAATTTTGCACGCATATGTACTCGTAAATTACGTAACAATGCAATATTATGGTATCATGGAGCTGATCTGATGATGGAGCAGAAAGGTGGTCATAGCAACTCTGTTATGAAACGCCGTATCCCCATAGAGTAAGGAGTTTTTAGAAACGTCTCGGAGAGCAGTAGATGACTGTTGATAGGAAGGTACATCAGTCGGCGATAAAAGCTTGTGCCAAAAATGACTTATTAAATTTAATGTAATTTAATGAGGAACACTCGTTTACATTCTGCAGAGTCTTTGACGGCCGAAGTTAGTCTCTAGGCACATTAAGATCAAAATTCGTAGACAAATAGCCAATCGACCACGCTCCTTTGCAAACAATACCCCACTCTCTCTATCGTTCTATTAGTATAACATGTATGGTTATGGAGAATTTTTGGCCAAAAGCTGCACTTTTGGATGGAAGCAAGCCGCTTTGCATGGTGATAGTAGACATCATAGTAAACGATTTTTTCCGAGGATATCGAAATTTCATCCCTTAGGAAGCCGAGCGTAGCGAGGTGTTTTATGAAAATGAAAAAAATTCTATCTTTTTATTGTATCGTCCGATTTTGACAAAACGTATCTCAAATGAAAGGTATTGATTTGTGTAATTTAAAAAAAATACAAAGAAAAAAATTTGAAAGAAAAGTAAGAAAAAAATAAAAAAAGTAAATTTACGTCTCGCACTGAATAACTTCAAAGAATGACAGACAAAATGTACAATGTCTATATACGAGTTTTTTTTAATCGAAGACAGATAAATTTTTAGTTGAAAACTGAAGACCGCATCGAAATCAGATTAGCATTTTTTAAGATACAAGTTGCCAAAATTGGGAAAGATCGCTTTATATGGCCACTTTGAAATTCCTTTGCCAGAAAGTCAGAAATAATATGTTTTTCTGACACAGAAAAATACATAGTAACAGTACACATCAAAATAGAATTAAAAATTCCGAGGATATTATAATTTCATCCCTTAGAACGACGAGCGTAGCGAGGTCGGTTACGAAAACCGAAAAAAAAAATCTAATTTTTTTGTACGTCGTCCGATTTTGACAAAACATGTTTAATTTGAATGGTATTGCTTTATGTAACTTAAAAAAAATATTGAAAAAAATTGACTAATCTGATTTCGATGCGGTCTTCAGTTTTCAACTAAAAATTTATCTGTCTTCTATTAAAAAAAACTCGTATATCGACATTGTACATTTTGTCTGTCATTCTTTGAAGTTATTCAGTGCGAGACGTAAATTTACTTTTTTTATTTTTTTCTTACTTTTCTTTCAAATTTTTTTTCTTTGTATTTTTTTATAAATTACACAAATCAATACCTTTCATTTGAGATACGTTTTGTCAAAATCGGACGATACAATAAAAAGATAGAATTTTTTTCATTTTCATAAAACACCTCGCTACGCTCGGCTTCCTAAGGGATGAAATTTCGATATCCTCGGAAAAAATCGTTTACTATGATGTCTACTATCACCATGCAAAGCGGCTTGCTTCCATCCAAAAGTGCAGCTTTTTTTTCATAACTAGTATGACTATATTAGAGTCACAGATATTTGGGAACTAGTTCGCCATAGAGCGTTACTTGTAGGCCACATGGCTAGGGAAGTAGGGACCCAGGAGTAGGGCAGAGTGGCAAATGTAGCGTGTAGTATTTTTTTTAATATACAAAGTCGGTGGCAAACAGGCATACGGCCCATAATATTAGGCTTCGATGGATTTTTGAAGGAATTACTATTTACTCACCTAGTTCGCAAGCATCAGGTGTCTCGTCGGAGCCATCTTTGCAATCCCTGTTGTGGTCGCACACATTTGTCATAGATAGGCATCTCTGTACAGAAAAAAATAACAGTAACTGAACTCGAAATTGATTATGTAACTGACTGTACATATTTACTAGGGATGTACCGACGATTGATTTGGCCGACTAGGCCGACTACCGACTAGTCGGCGCTTGGATGGCCGATTAGTCGGCCGACTAGTCGGCTAAATTCACCAGAATTTTTGGTCCTTCGACGCTATTAATTTTTTTACAGGGAAAATTTTTGAAAGGTACTTATATGAGAATATTTATACTTTGTTATAATTTTTAACAACCGGTTTGACTTAGTGAGTAGGGTAGTGATACATAATACAGAATCATTTATTTGTTTGATCCTGACTATGATACCCGGTAGTCTTAGGTAGGACATTTTATTTCTGTGATAATCACAGATATCCGTCTTTTGACTAACAAAGGACACAAAGGTATAACGACTCGGTACATAATGCTATTACTTATATCAGTTGTTAATTTTTACTGCTTTTCTATCACTTATAAAGTCCTGACTGATCGGCCTTTTTTGCGGACTTGTCGTAGTCGCCGACTAATCGCCGACTACAAATGTGGCCGGATAGTCGGCTTTACCGACTAATCGGCGACTAGTCGGTACATCCCTAATATTTACACATAAAATAACAGGCGATAGAGAAATTTAAGATAAGTATATAAAAGGCGAGGATTTTTAAGACACTATTCCTATTACCGATTTCCGCAAACTTCTCTTGGCAGTCCTGCGGTAGACTATGTCGGTCTCGCATCGGTCTAATAAGTCATCAGAAAAGGTGCTCCTCGAATATTACACCATAAATCGTCTGCAACAGACGTTAAGGCCAATGATGATGATGATTCCTATAGCCAAGAGTACAATCGTTCCCTCTCCATAGGTATTTCTATCTATGTTTTTCGTATTGATGCGATAGAGCCAGCTGCGTAACTCTTGCCACGGGTCATCAACGATTGTACTCGAGAGAGTTACCATGCACATTATCCGATCCGATATCGGATGTCAGACAGATATCCCATATATTTAAGCCGCTATCTTCGATTTTTGCCTTTGAAATTCTTCCTACACCAGTGTGCGTAACCGAATGCACAAACGCTTACGAAACGCTCACGATAATATCTCTTTCGTAGCTATCTATCGCGACAGAGCCAGACTACATTTCTTCGGCGTTTCGGTGGCGTTTCGCGTCGGCTACGGGGCCTGATAACGGATCGGATAATGTCCAACTGCAAACGCACTTAGTCGGCGCTCGGTCGGCCCTTGTGCACGCTAATGCAGTGAGGACTCAGGACACTTTTATGAGCTTCAATTGTTTGATATGCACGCCGCACGCTTCACCCCGCTGCACGCCCTCATGGCCCAGCCACGACATTGGTCTAAACGCGACAGCGGTGAGCGGCAGCCATACGTGCGAATGAAAAGTCCCATCGCTGTGTCTCGCTCCAATGTATGGCCGCCGCTCACCGCTGTTGCGTTTAGACCAATGCCAATGTCGTTGCTGGACCGTCAGGCCTCACTGCCCAGCCACGATATTGGTCTAAGCGCGACAGCGGTGAGCGGCAGCCTGTGAATGAAAAGTCCCATCGCTGTGTCTCGTTCCTATGTATGGCCGCCGCTCACCGCTGTTGCCCTTAGAACAATGTCGTGGCTGAGCCGTCACACTTAGGCCATAGTCCACTATCATAATGTTTACCATAGAAATATGATCATAGGCGATATGCCATTCTTTTTTTTCACGTTGGAGAAAAAGGGGGGGCATACCTCTGATCCTATTTCTATGGCCACCTTTACACCTGTAAGTTACTTACGTAAATCTTTCGTAAGCAACTTATGGTTCTATTTACACTTACGAAAAACTTACCGTAAGTTTTGATTACGGAAGTTTTGTGATTTTCCATTTACTGAAAGTATACATTACAAGCAACCAAAGTTGTAAAGAATAAAAAAATTACCGCCCTATTTTATGTCCAAAACTTATCAATTTATTTTGATAAGCTGTGAGTCGCTTCCGTAAGCAAACTCGTACCCATTTACAGTTTGCAGCTCACGCAAGTAGTCAAAGCTCCTTACAAAAATCATTTAAATTTGAAAGTTTTGGTAAAACTCACAGGTGTAAAGGCGGCGTTACACTTAGCAGGCCGTAGCCAACATACCCGTTCCTGCGTGCACTCGTAAAAGCCTCTGGGTACGCACGCGGAGCAGTTGTGTTCGTCCGTGCCTCCGGGGCAGTCGTCCTTGCTGTTACACCTGGAATCGGGAAAATGTAGGGTCGGGAAAAAGGTCAAAATGTAGCAGACTATACATATAGATAGGTAGACTGTGGTCAAAATATAAAATACTAGCTATTGCCTGCGATTTCGCTCAGACAACAGATAATAGAAAGGACAACAAAGTACCCTTTGTCATTCTCCATCCTTTCATCTACCTCCACTAAAAAAATCACGACAATTCGTCGCTCCGTTTTGCTCTGAAGGCGGACAAACAAACAGACACACACACTTTCCCATTCATAATATTAGTATGGACTAGACATCGATTGGTCACAACAGCTTGGCAAAAAAAAGAGTAGAAATTGAACTTTTTTTATCATAGCAACACTTACTTTTCTCGTACGAAAGTGACTGAATAGTTATTATTTTATTTACTGTTATTAGCATTAAGCTAGAACTATACTACGCGGACGTCCGCCGTCGAGCGACCGCGACCGCGACCGATCAGTGTGCACGGTCTTCGGGACGTGGCTTCGGCTGACCAAAACATCCAGCGAGCCAGATTTTGATCGGACGTCTATGCGCTCAAGGCCACGTCCACGTCCGTCGACCGATAGTTTGCACGGTTAAGTGTATATTCAATTATTCATTGTCCAGATCCGCGTCCGCGGTCGCGCGACGACGGACGTCCGCGTTATGTTCCTAGCTTCATGAAAAACGGTTTACATAGACGGTGGCACCCCTATTTAATTATTTTCTACTCTTTTTTTGGCAAGCTATAACAAGCGTTGATCCAGCTTCGTGCCCGGGGGGATCACTTGGTAAAGACCCAGGCCCCAGGGGGGGTCACGTGGTTTATTTTTAACCCAAACAACCCGGCCAACCTAAGCTCCAGGGGGTGTCATGAGCCCCATGAGGGTGCGTCCCACGAGATATAACGTTAATATATATAATTTCATGTTACTAACGTTCAGCAGCTATAATGAACGTTAGATATAACACCAAAATCAATACTTTTGTAAGAAATAACGCTGAATTGCCATAATATTAGTTTTACATAACGTTTTTTAATAAGTTTTAATATAACGTTTACGTTACTTAATTTCAGTTTATATACCATACACTACGTATACCGTTCACCATGCATAACATTTCTTAATATAATGTTTAAATTAGCTAATTTCAGTTTATATACCATACACTAAGTATAAGTAAGTATACCGTCCGGGTCCATATTGGCTCATATAAATTTATTTGTTATAAAATTATTGTTTATACCGATTTGTGCTCCGAATGATCATTTCTCATAATTTTACTTATCAAAATTTTGTTTTATTATTATCAACAGTACTACTATCACTGTTCATAATAATCATTTAGTCGCAAAATTTTAATCATAAATTCTATACAAATATTAATAACATTCATAATTTTGCGTTTAAGAAAATCATTCATCATAAAATTATTTAAAAAGTTTTGGGGAAGTTCTATGAAAAACTTTTGCCATTTATAGAAGCGCGCTTGAAGCTTTTACAGTGACATATACAATTTACATTAAAAATTCGTTTCTGGTTCGCTCACGGTCAACCTAACACGCTCCTCTTCGCTACGCTCGTCGTCGCACCTAACTGGACTGTCATATGTGATGTCTGTTCTGTTAAAAATAATATAACGATAAATTATATTACTCGCAATCGTTATGATCAATAAGTATATAAACATAAACATTAGTATAAAACGTATTTATGATGAATGACATTATGAACATAAGTCATTCGAAGTTACGATAGTTATTAACATAAAATTGTTATAAATAACGATCGTTATAATGTAAAATTGTATGAGAAACATTTTCGGACTACCAATAATCTATACGTGTCTAGGTAATTAGGTAATAGATATCATAATAAACAATTTTTTACGAGGATATAAAAAATTCATCCCTTGGAAAGCCGAGCGTAGCGATGTCTGTTACGAAAAACAAAAAAAAGGCAGTTTTTTTTATTGGATCGTCTTTCTAAGGGTTTCTAAGGAATGAAATTTTTATATCCTTGTAAAAAAATGTTTATAATGATGTCTATTACCTATGCATACTTTTAACTGTAAGAAAAATATAATGTTTCTGACTTTCTGCCTAAGGAATTTATAAGCGACCATATAAACAAACTAAGCCAACTTTGACAACTTGCATCTTAAAAACTACTGATTCGATTTCGATTCGGTTTTTAGTTTATAATCATGCATTTATTTGTATTTAATTTTAAAAAATCATATATCGAAATTATACACCGTGTCTACCGTTTTTTGCGGTTATTCAGTGTGATACGAAAATTAAGGTTTTTTTTTTAAAAAATCTTACATTTTTTTTCCAATTTTTTGCAATATTTTTTTTTTAGTTACATAAAGCAATACCTTTCAAATGAAACATGTTTTGTCAAAATCGGACGACGTACAAAAAAATGAGATTTATTTTTTCGGTTTTCGTAACCAACCTCGCTACGCTCGTCGTTCTAAGGGATGAAATTATAATATCCTCGGAATTTTTAATTTTATTTTGATGTGTACTGTTACTATGTATTTTTCTGTGTCAGAAAAACATATTATTTCTGACTTTCTGGCAAAGGAATTTCAAAGTGGCCATATAAAGCGATCTTTCCCAACTTTGGCAACTTGTATCTTAAAAAATGCTAATCTGATTTCGATGCGGTCTTCAGTTTTCAACTAAAAAAATTATCTGACTTCGATTAAAAAAAACTCGTATATCGACATTGTACATTTTGTCTGTCATTCTTTGAAGTTATTCAGTGCGAGACGTAAATTTACTTTTTTTATTTTTTTGTTACTTTTCTTTCAAATTTTTTTCTTTGTATTTTTTTTTTAATTACACAAATCAATACCTTTCATTTGAGACACGTTTTTTGTCAAAATCGGACGATACAATAAAAAGATAGAATTTTTTTCATTTTCATAAAACACCTCGCTACGCTCGGCTTCCTAAGGGATGAAATTTCGATAGCCTCGGAAAAAATCGTTTACTATGATGTCTACTATCACCATGCAAAGCGGCTTGCTTCCATCCAAAAGTGCAGCTTTTGGCCAAAAATTCTCCATAACAAGTATGACTATCGTCAATGATGGAACTTAAACGAGAACATTTTCGTGGGATGATTTTGTACGATTATAAATTTGGGTTGAATGAATGTCAGTGCAGAGAACGACTAGTTTCGGCATTTGGGGACCATGCATCATCGCGTGCAACAGTTTTTAGATGGTTTGCTCAATTTAAACGCGGGATATTCTCTTTGGATGATGACGAAAGAAGTGGCCGGCCTGCTACTGCGGTGACAAAAGAAAACGTCCAGATTGTTAAAAAAATTATTAAAGAGGACCCGAAAGTAACTTATAAAGATATAGAAGAGGTTGTAAAGATTTCATCGCCAGCAATTAATAAAATTTTACACAATTGACTTGGAGTCAGGAAATTATGTTCTCAGTGGGTGCCTCACTCGCTAACTGCTGAACAAAAAACAGCTCGCGTGACATGGTGCAAAGATATGCTCCGAAAATTTGATCGCGGTGAAGGACGGTCAATTTTTAACATTATTACTGGAGATGAAAGCTGGATATACCAATATGACCCACCAACTAAACGACAATCGACGGTTTGGGTGTTTCCCGATGATGAACCTCCAACGAAGGTGAAGCGAGGGCGAAGCGTTGGGAAGAAAATGGTCGCCACATTTTTTTCTGCAAGTGGTCATGTAGCTACAATTTCTTTAGATGACCAAAAGACTGTGAATGCTCAGTGGTATACTGAGGTATGTTTACCTTTATAATGTGTTCAATAATTTAAAGCAAAAACGACCTAAATCGGGTTTGAGAGGGCTCTTTTTGCACCATGACAATGCGTCGCCACACAAGGCCATTTTAACTAAAGAATTTCTGAAGAGTACAGAAATTGAAGAATTGTGCCATCATCCATATAGCCCAGATTTAGCACCGTGCGACTTCTTCCTCTTCCCTAAAATCAAACTCGGACTCCGTGATACGCGATTCAATAGCCCTGAGGATGCTCGGAATGCCTATATGCAGGCCGTTGAAGACCTAAGGAACAGTACCGGGAATGCTTCAACTCATGGTTTAGGCGGATGAACCGATGTATAGAAGCTAATAGAGAGTATTTTGAGAAAATGTAATAAAAAATATTTAAATAAATTTAATAGTTTTTTTGTATCTCAAAACTTTCGTAGTGACCTAAGGTATAACAATTTTATATGAACTTTGGCGCACCCATACCGTCCACCATAAATAACATTACTTAATATAACGATTATATTAGCTTAATATCAGTTTATATACCATACCGTTCTCCATATATAACATTTAACTGTTGCTAAGAAAGTAGGTTTAGGTTAGGTTAGAACTGCGACCCCCACACAAAACTGTTGCTAAGAAAGTAGGTTTAGGTTAGGTTAGAATTGCGACCCCCACACAAAACTGTTGCTAAGAAAGTAGGTTTAGGTTAGGTTAGAACTGCGACCCCCACACAAAACTGTTGCTAAGAAAGTAGGTTTAGGTTAGGTTAGACTGCGACCCCCACACAAAACTGTTGCTAAGAAAGTAGGTTTAGGTTAGGTTAGAAGTGCGACCCCCACACAAAACTGTTGCTAAGAAAGTAGGTTTAGGTTAGGTTAGAACTGCGACCCCCATACAAAACTGTTGCTAAGAGAGTAGGTTTAGGTTAGGTTAGAACTGCGACCCTCACACAAAACTGTTGCTAAGAAAGGTTTAGGTTAGGTTAGAACTGCGACCCCCACACAAAACTGTTGCTAAGAAAGTAGGTTTAGGTTAGGTTAGAACTGCGATCCCCACACAAAACTGTTGCTAAGAAAGTAGGTTTAGGTTAGGTTAGAACTGCGACCCCCATACAAAACTGTTGCTAAGAGAGTAGGTTTAGGTTAGGTTAGAACTGCGACCCCCTTACAAAACTGTTGCTAAGAAAGTGGGTTAGGTTAGGTTATTTTGCATTTAAAATCTTACACACAGAATGAACATTACGCCTTTTGATGTTAGATTAATTGAAAAATATATGTTATTATTTATTAATATTAGGTATCCCATACGTTATAAACATAGATCTTAGATATTATGAACATTACACCTTTTGATGTTAGAATAATTGATTAATATATGTTATAAATATTAGGTATCCCTAACGTTATATACATTAATCTTTATATACACTGATATTATAGAGAATAAACATTATCCACTTCGAAATTAGATGATTTGCTATTATCGATTTTGAGCATTATATCCAGTGAACGTTATGCTGAACAAGCTTATACAAAGTGAGCGTATATGTTATAAGTAATATATGATACGTTCTTATATCTCGTATTACTTACCCGCCCCATGACCCCCCCCCCCCCACCCCCTGGATCCATGCATGAGCTGTAATTTATCCCGTGTAGTCCAGATATAAGAGTTGATTTAGACGGTACGAGATCTCGCATGCGAGTTTTTATTACATGCGAGTTAGTATTGGTTTGGTAGTCGGTAGGCTGAATTTTATGTAACTTCTTGTATCTTAAATCACATCCAAGTTCGCATACCACTTAAATGAGCCTTAAGTATATTTGCTAAGGGGCGCTCTTTTACCCTCCGAGGGAAGTGTTGGGCATTCGCTCGAGATTTCGAATATCGAACGAGTTATGAAATATTCGAAGTTGAACTAGGAGGTCTAATAGACACCTTACTTAGGCCGATAGTCCACCATCATATGTTTATCATAGAAATATGATCATAGGTCTGTATGCCTTCTCCAACGTGAAGAAAGACGGCGTGTCGCCTATGATGATATTTCTATGATAAACATATGATATGATAGTGGACTATCGGCCTTAGTCAAAGACAAAGACATATTATTATGTAACTCCGTATAGACGAATAAAGTCTAAGAAAAAAACGTACCTCAAAACCATAATGAAAAAGGTACGGTGGCCAAGATGGCGTTACACCTTTGGGGAACGCTCGGCCGCTAATAAAAATATTTGACATTTTAACAAATACCAAATGTAGTGTATAGGTGTCTCGAGTACATATGGCAGTCGGTGTCCGAGTGTGATGGAGCACGGACGTGCGGTGTGTATTGGCGAGCCAACCCGATGTATATAGTGTAATAGCGTGACATTACAAGTGGCGACGAGGATAAAAGCAAGTACTTACCACGTGAATCTAGTATTCGGAAAAGATGGGATAGAAACATAAGTAACATAACCTATAAAATCGAGTAACGATGCGCCATGATGCACCGTTATCTTTTTGTAAACAGGTTTGGTTACCTGCCGTTTTAAATTACTGGCATTCTTAGTAGTTTCGGAACGTAATGAAGCTAAATGAAAGTGTTCATTAAATACTACAAAGCGAAATGATTATAACGGCAGTTTTTCAAGAATTAAGTCAAAACCAAATAAAAATAAATGAAATGTTATTTCTTTCAACCGTGCGAATATAAACCTTAAGCAGGTAACCGATAGATGTAATTAATAAAATGTTTGAGGCAATTGACAACATACGGCCAGCCTTCCTAGATTGTCATGCCTATACAGGTGTCGGTGTGTGGCTCCTACCTACCTAGTAAACGGTTTGGTTACCTACCTAGATTGCCAAATGTTTTTAGGTACCAAAATGTTATTTGAGTTTATGTGTAGTGGGTTTATAAAATTGATTTATTATTTACATAAATCACAGCCCGGAATCATTACAATAATTTCCGTCCAACCAAGAGAAAGGATATTTATTTTTAATTAGTGAAGTTACCATCTACCTGTTGGTTGGTTTAATACACAAAATTATGTGATGTTGCTAAATTTATAAATGGTTAAGCTATTTACCTAAATAAGGCATTTACTTGAATGATAAAATGTTGTACAACCATCACACTTAAATGTCCTATGGTAGCATTAGTCGATGTTTGAGAGTAAGGTGAAAACCAAAACAAACTAGATAAATACTTACCTAAGTATACTTCCTTACAGGGGTGAATTTACGTAAAAGTAACGTAAGTCACGACTTCATTAAGTGGTTATTTGAACTACAGCTGCAAATGAAAGGATCTATGCATATGTCGGGAAAGTAACACTTATTTAGAGATAGATTATCACTTGAACGTGAATCTTTTGAATTGATTGAACATGCCATAAAATCATGACTAATACTCTTGTCGCGGATTGACTTACGTAAACATTCCTAACGCCGATTTCGAGCAGTTTTATCTGAGTATTTAATTACTTAAAAACCAGAAAACCAGATGGGTTCACATTAAGTGCTAAATATACCTAAAAGTGATATACAGGATGGTTCTTGATAATGAACCTAACGACGTGTCAAATTTAACGAAAAAAAAAACACGGTATAGAAAAAAAAAATACATTTTTGAAGCACTTATGATAAGCAGTTTCCATCTAAGTATTAAATTACTTTACCAGTTGTTAAATCTCGAATAAGGGAGCCGAAAGCGGAGACAAATTAAACACCGGCCATTTACATTGATAGCTGTATTCGACTGATTTCGGTGGGTGCGCAGCCCGCCGTCTTTCTAAGACTACCCACATATCTAATATCCCTCCACCAATATTCCTAAAGTTACAAACTTTCCTTTAAGTTTAAGTTAACTAAAACTAGCCTAAAAGAATTGCTTATAGTCTACAATTTTCCTTAACCGCTTTCCAATATCGGAAGATCAGCGCTGGAAGTCACCAGCAACACGCTGAGATGAGGCCATTTCGTGGCACTTCATTACTTTCTGTCTTGTTGTTATTATGTGTTCTTTGTCTTGTCTGTGTTCACGAATAAATGTTTATTCTATTCTATTCTATTCTATTCAATAGGCTCAGTAGCCTGCGGTTCGACAGGAGGCACAGTTGTCTCGCTATTACTGTTGGGAGTCTCGGGTTGAGCGTCTTCGTACTCCTGAGAGCGGTCGCCGTCTGCCTCTTGCTCGACCTGGTCCGGCTGGTTGTCTACTGTGCCAGCATCTGGTATGTGATCAGTCGGAGGTGCTGTTTGTGACATCTCTGTGATCGCCGGATGCTCCTTCAAAATAACGGGTATCTGGAAGTCATCTGCCACGGAGTCGGCTGCCGGTGAAGGCTGTGACAATTTAGCCAACTCAGTGACCCTTGGTTGCACCGTCGCAGGAACTGCCGGTTGGCTGTCATACAACACGTGTTCCTCCCCCCCCTTATATTTCAAAATTTGATTCGTGTGTTTTTTTACATTTCGGTTAAGGTTTACTAGCTGTACTATATATACTGAAGAACCAAGTTTTTTTAATATTTTTCCTTTAACTAACTGTCTATTTTGATTAATATAAACCTGCACTAACACTTGCTCACCAATCGCAAAATTCACTTTACGGGAACCACGATATTGTTCAATCTGTCGACATTGTTTTTCTTTGACGAGTACGTCGAGTGGTGCGCTGGATGATGCGACTGGTGGAGCTATCAAGTCCAATCTACTTCTTAATTTCCGCCCAAATAATAATTCAGAAGGGGATCTGTCTGTAGTGCTGTGTGTGGAATTCCTGTAATGGAATAAAAATTCTTGAATTTTTACATTTAAATCCTTCCCGCTGCTACCCGACATTATTATACCTTTAATAGCCCGTTTAATAATCTTAATATAGCTTTCCGCTTGACCGTTGCTGGCCGGGCTATAACTAGGTGAAGTTATATGTTGTATTCCATTACGAGCGCAAAACTCCTTAAATTCTTTAGATATGAAATAGGACCCGTTGTCACTGCAAATAACGTTAAATATTCCAAACCTTGCCATTACTTCGCTTAGCCGTTCTATAATTACGCGAGTACTATAATTATTAGACACCTCGAAACATTCGACCCATTTTGAAAACGCGTCTACAATGACTAAAAAAGTTCTATTGTTTATGGGCCCCAATAAGTCCATATGTACCCGATGCCAGCTGTGCGGCGGGAACGGCCACGGCGTGAGCGGCGCCCGCGCCGGCGCCGGCCGCAGCGCCGCGCACACGCGGCACGTCGCGACACACTCCTCGATATCCTGTGAGAGGCGTGGCCACCAAAACCTGTCACGGGCTTGCGCTTTCATTTTATGCGCACCTAAATGGCCCCTATGTAACTCCTCAATTATTTTTGTTCTCATAGACTGCGGTATTACTAGTTTATGACCTTTCAGAACTAGGTCGTTTTCTACAGCTAGCTCATTACGGTTATCATAATATGGTTTTAGCAGTGTGTTTTGAATTTTATTAGGCCACCCATTTAAAATAAAATTAATTACTTTTGAAAGCGAGTCGTCCAGTCGCGTGCCCATTTTTATGTCATTTAATGATAAAAAATTATCGCCCTCATAAGCAAAATTGACGTAATTATCTTTGGTGGCTATGTCGTCTACGTGCAAAACCGGTTTCTCGTGCGGCGCTCGGCTCAAGAAATCAGCTGAGTTACGTGAACTTGACACATATTCAATCTTATAGTTATATGCCGATAAGAAAATCGCGTATCTTTGTAGCCTATTTGCCGAAACTTCAGGTATTCCTTTCTCAGGATTAAATATAGATAAAAGTGGCTTATGGTCTGTCCTTAAGGTAAATGGAATGTTTCGTCCATATAAATATTGGTGATATTTGCGAATTCCGAACAGAATAGCACTTGCCTCTTTCTCTATCTGACTATATCTTTTTTCTGCAGCAGTCAAGGATCGCGAAGCATATGAAACCGGTTTTTCAACCCCTTCTACTATTAATGACAAAATAGCGCCAAGTCCGTAAGGCGATGCATCTACAGTCAAAAATAACTCTGCGTCCGGATTAAAATGTGCTAAATTTTTATCCGACGATAATTCCTTTTTTATCTTGTCGACTGCATCGCTGTGTTCCTGTTTCCAAACCCATGATACATTTTTTTGCAACAGTTCGTGAAGCGGGCTAAGTATACTAGATGCATTTTCTACAAAATTTCTATAATAGTTAACAAGCCCTAAAAATGATTTTAACTCAGATACGTTACTTGGGATTTTTGCTTCTAATATAGCTTTCACTTTTTCAGGTGATTTATGAATGCCGTGCTTATCTATAATGTACCCTAAATACGATATTGAGTTTTGGAAAAAGGAACACTTTTTTTTTGCAACACCAGCCCGGCCGCCTCCAACCTGCGGAATACCTCATCTAGCTTATTTACATGTTCACTTGTGTTTTTTCCGGTTACCAGGATGTCGTCCAAATAAACAAGAACTCCATCTAAACCTGCCAGTAGGGTTTCCATGGTCCTTTGAAAAATGGCCGGTGCCGATGCTAAGCCGAACACGAGCCGGGTATACTTGAATAGCCCTTTGTGAGTATTTATGGTTGTTAACAATTGCGAATCTTCTGATAAGACTAACTGGTTGTAGGCGCTCGACAAATCAAGTTTAGAAAACTGTTCGCCCCCATTTAGTTTAGCAAATAGCTCATCTACGCGGGGCAGGGGGTACTTTTCTACAAGTAAATGTTTATTTAGTGAGACTGAATAGTCCGCGCATAACCTTAATGACTTATCGCGTTTAATTACTGGCACAATCGGACTTGCATACTCCGAATAATTAATAGGAACTAAAATGCCTAGGCCCGTCAATCTAGTTAGTTCTTTATCTACAAGTTCTCTTAACGCGAACGGTAAAGGCCGTGCCCTACAAAAAATGGGTTTTGTGTTAGATTCACAGATCAATACAACAAGATGGCCCTTACAGGGCGACTCGCGGTCACCAAGCATACGACAAATCAGGTTTATAAAAGTTTGAACGCGTGCGACACCGATCAGTAGCGCCCAAGTATACGACCCGCTAACAGTGTCCGTGTCCGCTCGGGAAAAATCTTAAATAATCAATTTTGGTTGCAAACAATGGTCTCTTACAGCATAAAGTGGTGTGGCAAGTCTTCTAACACTTCTACATGTAAAAAAGATGGAATAACATTCCACAGTTAAGTCAAATTAATTATTTTGTTGAATATTGTTTATTGTCCGCGGAGTTCATTTATACTGGTCAATATGGTTGTGCTGAGCGGCGCCGAGGCGCGTCCATCCCTCTTTACCGAGTTAACAATGTGATATGCTATCCCTTTCACGTAAACGACTAGGCATGGGGCCATGTTAGTTTATGTCTGTTGCGGGAACTTCGTACTGCCGTTCGTACCATGTGCTACCATTTTATGAAATATAAAAGAAAGCAGATTTGTAATAGTGAATAATTATCTAGAATCTGTAGAGTCTGTAGTGGTATTTAGTTCATTGATTAGTTTAGAATATTTAGTTGGTTATTTAACTTAGTAAATGTAAGTAAAAATGCACAGTTTAGTTATTAGTTACTAGAATGATTTTTATTGAGATGCTATCACAATTATCATCCTCCTTGCGTTATCCCGGCATCGGCATTGGCCACGGCTCATGGGAGCCTGGGGTCCGCTTTGGAAACTACTACCAAGATTTGGCGTAGGCACTAGTTTTATGAATGCGACTGCCATCTGACCTTCCAACCCGAAGGGTAACTAGGCCTTATTATAATTTAATTATAATATTATAATTTGTTGCAAAACAAATTCACCACAGTACTGGTACCGGTACCATTGTCTATAATAGACATGTCCCATTCCCATCCCTACTGCTAATCATAAAGGCGCGCCATTATTTGAAACGACCAATGGCAGCACCGTGCGCGCCCGCCTCATCCCGCAAGGATTGGTGATTTGCGTCTCGAACAATATCGCTTGCATTTGGCTTCTAGTGGGGTGTTCTGTGGTTAGATTTTATTTTCAGTTCAACTTTTGTATGTTTACAGCAACCTAATTTATTTGAAAATAGTTTTGGATACTTTGACGTCAATTCATCATATTTGAAATAATTTACCTGACATAGTTCCAAATTAAATGCTGAAATAAAATCTCTGCCTAATAATAAGGCCCCATCGCCCCGTGGTACCTGAACCCTAATGACATTAGTCACCGACTTATACCTAAATGGTAGGCTTAATGTACCTAAAATATCTATAGGCCCTCCGTTATAGGTATGTAAATGCTTATCGGGCGGATTCAGCGGGAAGTTATAGAATAACAACTTATAAGTACTTTCCGGTATCATAGTTACCGGAGAACCCGTGTCTAACTCAAAAGTTATAGGACTTTCATTTACTACGACAGATTCCTTCATGGGTTCACCACGTACTGAGCGAATATTGCACACCACATGCTTACCAGTTACATCGACGTCATCATCAGCGCCGCACTCGACGTAATACTGCCGAGACATTCCTTTCGAACACACCCGTTTTAAGTGTCCTTTAACTCCGCAACGTTTACAAACGTGATGCTTAAAACGGCAAGAATCCTGCTGATGGCCCGTGTAGCCGCAAATTCCGCATGCGACGCCGGCGCTACGCGCGTCGCCGGTGCCGGCGCCGGCGCCCGCGTCGGGCGCGGCGCGCGCGGCGGCGCCCGGCCAGCGCTGCCCGCGCGGCGGCCCGCCGCCGCTGCGCGCCGGTGCCGCTGACACTTTCAGGACTTGCAGAGGGACCTGCGCGGCTTCCGATGCCGCGCCCGCTGTGGCGCTCCGACCTTGCTGTGATCCTATTCGCGCACTCCTCATGCCTTCTGCGATTTGCAATGCTTTTTGCAATGTGACGTCCGCCATTTTCGTCGTAAACAGCTTATCTCGCTCAGGCCCGTGCGCCATGCCGAGCACGAACCGATCTCGCAGCAGGTCATCGAACGAGTCCGCGCTGAACTCGCAATGCGCGGCCAGGCCCCGCACGCGAGCTGCCCACTCCGCCATGGACTCGTTTGAACTTTGCACTGCACTATGAAATTTGTACCGTTCCGCAAAACCACACTTTTTACTTGTACTCGCAAAATGTTCATCGAACAATTTAACAACGTCCGTGTAACTGTACTTCGCGACTTCCTTAGGTAATGCTAGATCTCGCGCTAATTTATACGTTGCTTCCGTTAAACAACTTAGCAAAATAGCGCGACGTTTTGCGCCGGATTTGTCTCCATCCTCATCGAGTTCGTTCGCGAGGAACCATTGTTCCAACCTGTCCTTATACACTGACCACTCATGCACTTCGTGGTTAAAGGTTGTAAGTGTGCCAACTGTTACTTTGGCCATTATCACACGCGTAACCGATAAATATTTTCGTCGTCGCCACTGTTAAATCTCGAATAAGGGAGCCGAAAGCGGAGACAAATTAAACACCGGCCATTTACATTGATAGCTGTATTCGACTGATTTCGGTGGGTGCGCAGCCCGCCGTCTTTCTAAGACTACCCACATATCTAATACCAGTAAAGTCGGCAGAAAAAAAAGAGTCATTAAACGGATATGCAACTCTGTACATTCAATTGTATCGAACATTTAATTGGCACCTAAGTACTATGAAATTTTATGCTATTTGTGGCTGAAAATAAGGCATTAAATTGCGAATTTGGAAACAGCACATGGAGGTGCACTCTGTACATTCAATTGTATTGTTTAGTATCGACCGTTTAAATGGCATCTAAATACTATGAAATTTTATGCCATTTGTGGCTGAAAATAAGGCATTAAATTGCGAATTTGGAAACAGCAGATTAAAGAATCTGGACATTTAATTGTCATGTGTGTGAATTGGATAACAGAAATTCTGGTTATTAAGCTAGTTAATACAGCAGATTACCGAATCTGGACATTAAATTGTCATGGAAAAAAAAAACCTACTGGTAACAGAATAACAATGACCTGACCTGTACAGTGTGCACGGCTCATTCAAAGCAGATAAAATGTATCTGGTCATTAATTTGACATGACTTTAGCCTTACGAGGATAAATATAGATATATGTGGAACCAGCAGATTACTGAATCTGGACATTTAATTGTCATGTAAAATAAATGAAAAAAAAACATACCTTGGTTAAGGCAGATATATTTATCTGGTCATTAAATTGTTGTAAACATAGTTAAACAGCAATTAAAAAAAAAAAAAACTGAACATTGAATTGTTGCAAATATGAGCTTAATGATAATAACCTAAACACGAAGTAAATTACGGTTATACTGGTTGAACGTGCGCTTAAATGACGCTTAGATCAGATGATAAATGCTATCTGAGCCTTCAATTGTCATAATAGTAGATTGACGTCGGTCAATAAATATCATTAAATTGAAACCGAAATAAATTACACATATGAAAGAAAAAAATACCAAGGCATCCAGTGCCTGAGAGTCTGAGACAACTACCCCAGTAAAACACTCAAGTACAATGACTGAGTACTTTGAGATAGCATAAGTTGAAATATTTTCAATATAATATATTTTGACTTGTGTTAGTTAGAATCATTAAATTGATTGGGTACAGGTTGCCCCAAGAAAGTCCAGTATGGCTTCTTAATTGTCGTTGGAGGCATTTGACAGCGAAGGTGATCCTACATCAGTAGGAGTTCGGTAGGAGCGCTGGAAAAGAGCACTCTTTATATACCTAGATGCCGCTAACGTCAATCAGAGTGAAAAGAGTGAAAAAAAAATAAATAAATAAAGACAGTTCATTGGTTTGACATTGCATTGTATATAAAAAAAACACGTAGTGGTGCAGCTGAATTGAATAAAATTAAGCGAACGCTTGATACATTTCAACAACGCGGAAAAAAAGAAGTTGCTAACTCTGCTTACCGTCAACAAGGCTTTGTCAGTATGGGTGACCTCAAGAGAAAGACATGCCTATTTAAGTTGATCTATGATAGATTTTCAAAGACAATCTACGTCAGTTGAAAATCATTACAAAAATATATTGGTACTGAAGGTACTCGTTATCAGTTAGGGTAATAGGTACATACTGCAGAGATTCATGTAGGTGAATCTCATACAAGTCAGGTGTCCAGTTAAAACAAATAAACTAATGGATCTGTGAGCCTCTATTGAACTAATATAGAAAAAAAAATAAGAAATAAAAATGCTGAACTTGTTTGCGTAATTTCACGGGAGGATATTGAAATCTCACTAGTGACCTTATTTCGTCTGGTCAAGAAAATGAACAAAAGGACAACAATCAGCGGCTGAATCAGCTTTGTCTGTAGTGATTGTAAAATGTTAAATAATCACAGATTTCAATGCTTCACGTCAATTATCTAGGTACCTAACTACTTACAATGCACATTATTTAGAAGTTAGGGAACATGATTCTATTCTATATATAAATGGATTGATAGACGGATGTGAAGTTAAGGGTACAACTGAGAGAAATTTGCCTTGTGAATCTAACAAACTCGTCTTGTTGCGTGTTTATCTGTTTGAAACAATAGTATTTTAGTAAAGGGAATAAATCACAATATTGATGATACAAGTCGAATTTGTACGAACCAAACAACAAGGTCAAACTTGTTAAAATATATTTTATTGAATCAGCCAAACATTATGTTTAAATCAATATGTGACATGTGCTTTTACAAAATCGACTTGTTGGTTTAAATAAAAGATTGGTTAAAAAAAAAAAAAAAAAAAAAAAAAACAATAATATTTCCTCCCACGAACGCTCCGGCTGTGGAATGAGCTATGTCAAGGTATTCCCCGATGAACTACAGTATGGGGTTCTAAAAAAAAAAAAGGACTATACAAGTTTCTAATGGGTCGACGACGCGCATGTGACACCCCTTGAGTTGCAGGCGTCCATAGGTTACGGTGACCGCTTTCAATTAGGAGGCCCTATAACTGTTTGCCACCGACGTGGTATAAAAAAAAATGTAGAAGAAAGTGTAACTACACTTAACAACATCAAACTTGTAGTTGGAATGAAAGAACACGTAGGCGCAATTAAAAAAAAAAAAAAATAGAAATGTTGAACGAACATTAAATCTAGTTGTTTTTCTCTCCGTGTGACACATAAATAAACGCTGAGTCTGTCAAGATATAACATCTCCTGAAGGAATTTAAAGACACAGCTGCAAAAACAAATTCAAATCGTGGTACCTGGGGAGAAACACTGTGCTTACCTACTACGAGGTAGTTACCTCGTAGTTCGGTGAGCTGTATAAGTATTCTGTTACTCCTGTTACTCCGGTCAATTTCAGTATGACTTGATGCCTTGTAAATGGGCATGCTGATTTGTTCGGTTAACAGCGCAAAGAAAGTAAATGAAGGAGATAATATTTGGGTAATAATTTAGATAATATTTTATCAAAGGAATGGAATGCACTCCCACCATAGATGTTCCCAGAAAAATACGACCTCGGTCTCTTTAAGATAAAAGTGAATATGCTAAGTATTACTGAATCGGTGAGCTCCATCTTCGACTATATCTTCACCTTCCATCGGGTGTGACTATGGTCAATCGCCAATCAGCCAAAAAAAAAAAAGTGGTTTTGTAATTTCTTTAATAATCATATTATAAAATAGCCTAGCCTAAGAGTTAAGATCCTAAGATAGATAAAGAGATAATAATAATAAAAAAAAGATGTTGATAAAATACTTTAAAAGAAAAGTGTTATCTAAAATATATACATACTGTGTAGATATAAATCGGATGTTAGTATAATTGGGTCAATTGGGTAAGCACTTCTTAAATAGTATATGAACAGCTATCTATTTTAGAAAATTAATTGTTGATTACTTTGTGTGGTACAAAGTATCTACGAGAAAGAAAGCTGATCATGATGAAACAAAATCAATAAAACGATAAAGTGGATACGTGACCCTGAATAGGATTTTAATGCATATTCTATATAGTATCTCTATGTATTACAATGCAATGAATCACGAGCCCTTTCGATCCAGAAAAAAAAAACAGTAGACAGTAAAAGTTTTAATAACTATGCACTGCAATTTATAATTAAATTTATGAGTAGATCTAACTAAACATTATAATATCCGTAGTATTATGAATTGCATTAGATGAAATGAAAAATGAAATAAATGTTTATTCAAAAACTAAACCTACAACTAAATTTATCTTCTGCCAAACCAGAGTATGGTTTGTCGGCAGACGAGGCTCCAGATACATTAGGTTCTATAACTAAATACTTATATGTACTATTTACTAGTTACTAGCAATAATAGGTGCATATAATGAAGTATAGGGCCGATACAATCAGTTATCAATGTTATCATCAATAATTACCTAATATACATTAGACGCCTGACAAGCGACCTATTAAAAAAAAAAAAATGTAAATCATGAAAAGGTATGAAATTAGTGAAATATTATTGTACGAGCCGTACACCTTAGATGATATGATTCTTGATGGTTGATGGTAGTCTTGATAGAAACACTGATTTTTGATACACTTATAAATTTATTGATAACCAAGGTATACTGAGTACTAGCTAGGAGCACGTATAAACATAAACTAATGCATAAATCGATGTATAGCGTAATCGCAAATACAGCGATCAATCAATCATTATTTATTTGCAATAAAACATAACTAAATGCATGCAAATGCAATCAAGCAATGCAAAGCAATTCTAATCAAGTCATAATTATATTAATTTTAATGCTGACGCGAGAAATGTGCGATGCTTGCATTGTACAATTATATTGTATGATTTGTATGCTATTGAAGAAAGAAAAAAAAAACAATCATATATGTATATAAAAAAAAATGTACTAATCTAGTTTTCAAAACAGTCTGAATTGAAAAAGGTAACAGATTTAAAGAAGAAGGAGGGAGACTGACATCTAGGAATTGTAGTTAATAAAACACACAAGTATGTTTGAGTATACACTGCAGGTGGTGGTGCAGCGTCCGCTCTGAGTCAACCCTCAGACCGGAATGTCCTAAACATATGACTAAAGATAGAAAATTAATCCCTAATTATAACTACTTCACATACAGTACTAAGTGGTAAAGACGGAGATGATCAAGTTAGGAATGACGAAAGTGGGCAGACAATTAGAAGAAACGTAGTTCATTAAAAAGAAAAAAAAAGAGATACACGGCACAGCATGGCAAGTATTTGAATTAAAACTAAATTGACCTATTATTTAAATATTTATAAAAAAAAAAATTAAAACAAGAAAGGGATGTAGTGTATAGGTGTCTCGAGTACATATGGCAGTCGGTGTCCGAGTGTGATGGAGCACGGACGTGCGGTGTGTATTGGCGAGCCAACCCGATGTATATAGTGTAATAGCGTGACATTACACCAAACTAAGAATATGGGCCGAATTGTCAAAACTGAGGTTCAAAAGTTTTAAGCCTGTGTCGAGAGATGGCAGTCTATGCACTGTGATTACACATTTTACTTTGACAGTAACTCTCTATAATACCTACTCAATCCTCTTTGGTCAAAGGGCTGTGTGGCAAGCGCGGATCCAGCTTCGTGCCCAGGGGGGGGTCACGTGGTCTATTTGTATGGCCAACCTAGGCTCCAGGGGGGGGTCATGACCCCCATGACGGATCCGGGGGGGGGGGCGCTTGCTCGGTATGCGCAGTATGCGTCGCGCTCTCGACATGTAAAGGCGGGGTCGCTACTCTTGAGAAAGGTTCTCAAAATTGAACCGAAACATGTCGAACGCTATATCGACTTAATACGTGAGTAACCCGCTTAAAATATTTTTAAACACTATACTACTCCAAACAACAACGATTTTGAGACCATCACCTGAACATGTTACTTTGTGGACACGTTACTAAGTTTATCTTAGCATTAGCATCCTAATCCTCCACCGATATACGAAGGCTGTTCCGAAAGTTTTTAACTGCTCTGGTTGTATTCATGCGATTTGTATTTTTCTTATACTGTTTTGAGGGATTTTTCATTATTGATTAAGGTGATGTCGATTTGGGTTTAGAAAGAGATTAGTTTATTTTTTATATTTAGTTAACTAAGAAGTCAGAAATTCCAACTAAACAACTTTTGGTAAAACAAATATAATAAATAAATATGACACCTTACACAGATCAACTTAGCCCCAAACTGAGCAAAGCTTTTTTGAAAATGAACGCAGCCGACGCGCGCGAAGGGGGGTAGATCGCGCGCTGTCTATGCAACTTTAACATCCACCCGCCTCCGTCAGTTTTCCGTGGTCATAATGCATGCAACTGCGTCGAAATATCGGGAGCTCGACAAAAATCAAAAAGGTAATCACGGTCTATATCCCGGTCAATATAAATCTAATGAGCAAAGCTTGTACTTTGGATGCTAAGTTATACTTAAATAGATAAATACATACTTTTATACATAGAAAACATCCATGACTCAGGAACAAATATCTATGCTCATCATGCAATAAAATTCCCTTACCGGGCATTTCGGGTATTCGCATTAGTCTCATAATTTCTTTTGGATATGATCTCCATTGAAATATGCCATCGAATAGTATAACATTTATTCAAATCGAATGAGTAGAGCGAGCATATAACAACTTTTGGAACAACCCTCGTAACTAGAAAAGACGGCACAACATCCAGCGACCCTAGAATACTTCAAACCAAGCTGTCTGTGGGAAACATATTGTCTTATTGAGCTCGCAGGGAATTTCTCCTTCCGGGCACGATGGAACCTAGAAGTTATTTTGAATTGTTTAGTGTAAATGTTTGGGTGAAATTCTGGTAGCTCAGTTAGTAAAGCATTAGACAAGTGGTTCAGAGTTGCAAGCTCGGGTGTTAACTCAACCCAGTGGTGTGATTTTTTCCGCTATGAATTTATTTGCAAAACCCTTTGCAAAGACACTTCCTGACAGCGCTCTTCAGCAAAACCGTCGAAACAGTCTGCCTGACCGTCGCAGCGTAGTTGAGCATTTCTTTTTTTTTTGCCATTTTTTTTATTTTTATCGCTTTAGGAAATTTTAGGTCAATTGTACTCAGAATCACGAGTACTTTCAGTCTCACTGGGAGACAAAAGGTGGCCCAGAATTTCCATACATTTTTGTTACTTTCCTCTTTTGTTACCCTATACAACATGTTCGGAAAATGGTAACAAAATAAGAAAAAAACGTATTAGACAATTTTTTTAACTACTAGGATTGAAAAAGCTAGTGATTCTGAGTAGAAATAGCACTTTTTTTTTCAAAAATATCACATTTCATAATAGTGGCAAAAAAAAAGAAATACTCAGATCTCCACGCACTGACCGCTTCTGCACTGGTGAGAACCCACGTTGCATGTCTGTTTCTCTACTCAACTGTACCTACTAAGCTCTAGTTAGTAATAGTGATGTTTCATATAGTTACACTGATGTCTTGGCTGATGACTAAACCGAATCGATAGGTACCTGGTAGTGCTCCTTATCGGAAACGTCGAAACAGTCAGTCTGACCGTCGCAGCGTCACTGGATCTCTACACATTGACCGCTTTAGCACTGGTCTACACGTTGCGTGATTGGTTCTTTGGTCAAACTGTTGTAGAGTGAATTTGTACTATTGATGTTTTATACATGCCTATTGACGGATGACCATTTCAGGGACTAATATGTTTGATTCTCAAGTCAAACTGTAGTAAGCTCTAATAATAATAGAGCTTAGAGTGACGTTCCTCATACACTGATGTATTTTGGCCCATGACTTACCGTATCGATAGGTTCCTGACAGCGTTCCTCGTCGGAACCGTCGAAGCAGTCATTCTGACCGTCGCAGCGTCTCTGGATCTCTACGCATTGACCGCTCCGGCACTGGTAAGAACCCACGTTGCATGTCCGGTTCGCTATGAAACAATATTTATTTATTAATATAACATACAATTTACACAGCATTACAGTTTGCACCAAAGCACTGGCAAATTTAAACTAGCTTAGTGAGAATAATTACAGTATTAATAAAATTATGATTAATTCATGCAAATACACAATATACAATTGGAAAAAAAGGAAATAATAACAAACGGTAGAACACATACACACACATATAATCACGCCTGTATCCCATAAAGGAGTAGGCAGAGCACATGAACTACCAAGTTTCAGTGCCACTCTTGGCAAAAAGGGGTTGAAAGAAATCAAAAGTGTGACATTGCAGTGACAGGTTGCCAGCCTCTCGCCTACGCCACAATTTCAAACACAAACACAAGATTAGAAGCATAAACGGTAGAAATATGTCAAAAAAAGGCTTTATACAATACATGTCAAAAATGCGATGAACAGTCACAGCATTTTATTTTCATTCACCCATCGTCTCACAGTATCTCAAACAATCACGACACACATTCACCCATCTACTATCAAACACATCGCAATCAGGAGCTGATGTCAGGAACGCGTTATATAATATGATTCACTATTGATATCATGTACGTACGTAAGATGCAAAAGTGCATGCGAATTTATCAATACATTCATTCATGATTTGTCCATGCAACTTTGCAGGTCACTGTACACCGCGCGCGCACCGGCCTACTGCGCGAGGCGCTGTGGACGAGAACCCTGCGTATGCTCAATCGAGTTGCTACCCGGATAGATCTGTTCCATTGCTTTGAGAATGACTTCACTAAAGCTTAATTTGTTTGTAATATTGTGTTATGCTAATTAGGATAATTGCAAAATATAATTAGGTTAAGATTGCTACACTATCGTATTAGGTAACTGTAATGGTAGTTGTATCGTTGTTGTAAAAAAAAAATATTTTAAATGTTATTAAATTATATTGCTTGTAAATTAAAAAAGCGACTACTTATTCTCTAGTTTTTAGCACAAATATTATTATTAAACGGCGTCGATGTGTTTGGGGAGTCCCATAAGGGTAATCCACAAGGGTGGGCTTACCGCAGTCAACTTCATCGGAGCCGTCTGTACAGTCTGCGTCGCCGTCGCATCGCCAACCGCCCAGAATACAGTTGCCGGAAGTACACCTAGACAAAATAGATATTATAAACTGAAATAAATGTCATATACAAAGATAATGTGACCAAGGCCTCCAAGTGTTCAAAGCTGGATTCGAACCAGCGTCCTCCGTTATCGCGACGGATGCCTAAACCACTCGGCCTTTCGGACACGGTGGCAAGGGTCGAAATTTTCAAATATATGACACAATTGCCAAAGGCTTATGGCGGCCCCCACAGCACACAAATACAAATACATACAAATTAAATTATTTTGGAAATAAATTAATTTGTTCTAGGAAAATAGTTTTTTTTTATGAAATTAAACCATTAAGAAATTAAAAGCACACAGTATGGCCACTCCCTCTCCCCGCTGAAAGCGCCGCCCGCCGCTAAGACGGGGTTTCAGTTAACTCACAGTTACCGCCTTTCAAAAACGCGAACAGTCAACCTGTCATATCTCACTCATACAAGCATGGTACGCGTTCACCTACACGAGCTTAGAATGTGTGCTAGGAACGCGCCTCTTTCATATATTTGATCGCCAGTGTCCGAGATGTGGTAATGGTGTGAGATGCTACCCAATGCGTGCCATTTTTCCAATAAAGTTTGTCATATGTCTAGTCATACCTTGGACTCAGATAATGTCAATCAGATTCAACTATATGAAAAAAGCGAGTTCCTACACACACAGGCTAAGCTCGTGTAGATGAACGCGCAACATGCTTGTATGAGTGAGATAAGACAGGTCGACTGGTCGCGTTTTGACAGGCGGTAATGTGAGGTACCAGAGAGCAGATCTGTCGCGACAGACTGTATCCTTGTCTCTGTCCCACCTTATAGAGACATGTCAACAGTGTTACACTCACATGAACTCAGTGTCGAGACAGCGCAGCGTGTGACACAGCGGGCCCTCGTCCGAACCGTCCGGGCAGTCTTGGTGCTTGTCGCGACAGCCTGTATGCTTGTCTCTGTCTCACCTTAGCAACATGTCAACAGTGTTACACTCACATGAACTCAGTGTCGAGACAGCGCAGCGTGTGACACAGCGGGCCCTCGTCCGAACCGTCCGGGCAGTCTTGGTGCTTGTCGCGACAGCCTGTATGCTTGTCTCTGTCTCACCTTATCAACATGTCAACGGTGTTACACTCACATGAACTCAGTGTCGAGACAGCGCAGCGTGTGACACAGCGGGCCCTCGTCCGAGCCGTCCGGGCAGTCTTGGTGCTTGTCGCAGACTTGCTCGCGCTCTAAGCAGATCTTACTGTTGCGACATTGGAACTGGTCGAACTCGCAGTAAAACGGCGCTGTGAAAGAGGAAGTGTTTTTTTAACGTGAAAAAAAAAATGAAATAGTTCGGTGCGACCTTTTAAATTACTATTAAATTATGACGTTTTAAATATCTGGTCAGTCAAACCAACCCTGTATAAGAAAATGGCTGCCTGCATTTTTTATGCTTTCCATCGTTTTACGTAATAAATAAATAGCAATGTAGTAATAAATAAATAAGTAAATTAAAAATGTGCTCAAGATTAAATTCTAATAAAAATAACATGAAAACCATAACTCAAACTCAAAAATATATTTTCTCCTCACTAGCTCGGAAACACGTGTTTTGTCTTTAATACCAGCGGGTAAAAACGCATTTTATCCACTAGTGGGTAAAGTAATTTGACCTTGAATAAAGTCAAATTAACTGCTTTAAAATTGATAAAAGTAGGTGAATCTAGCAATAAATATGATTTACCATCTGTGGAACTACTGGAAGCAGTGATAAACACATTTTTTTGCGTTGTAGTTTCCTTGCTATAGTGAGGGGAAAAGTTTTGTGTTACACTCGGGTGCAAATGTATTTTACTTCTCGTGTATTAAAAAACTCGCAAGGTCAGGATTCTATTCTCGATATTCAACTATAGAATCCTTTCACTTGCTCGTTTTTCAATTCCACACTCGGCGTTAAAATACAACTTTGCCCCCTTGTATAACAAATAACTGTTATTCATGTATGCCTATAATTACAAGCTCTTATGAATAGTTCATTATATTAATCTTAATCTAATCTAATGAGGAGGCACACTCAAAGGTTATGACAGATGGCGCCACCTCACTAGTCCATTGCACAGATAAAGAATTTCATAAGTGAGAGCGAGAAGAAGATATTTTTCTCTCTCACACACATGAATGACAGTGACATGCCTAGACACTTGCACAGGCGCCGTCTGGCGGGATAAAATGTCAGTGTGCCTCCTCATTGTCATAGCAAATTTATTGTTGTAATTATTGTTCATAATATAATATTGAGTCGATATATCAACATTTTAATACAGAATCTGGCTCCTGTTTCATAATATAATTTTCAGCATTTCACATAATTATGTCAAAGTTATTTACTATTAGAAAAGGGACTAGTGTAGGACCCTTCCTTGTCTCAATATTCACAATGTAGAAAAGCAGTACCTATTGTTATTATATTTCCTAGCTTCATTCTTAGCGATTTGTTTACATGTTGTAGCTGGGCTCCACGTCACAGCCTTGCACGGATATTTAAAGTAGGGAGGTTTAAAAATCCCCTACTGGCAACACTCCTCAGTTCCCCGATCCATACCGTGTACCCCGATATTCATTCTGTGCTTCCGTGCTCATAGCCTTCGCACGTCACACGATTTTATTTTAAAAACTGTTAGCTGGTTGTTATCAACCATGTCGAAACGAAAAATGTGTGAAGAAAATGACGACATCAGGAGGAAGATTAAATTACTGGAATTACAATTACTACGAAATTCCAAGCGACAAAGAATCATGATTCATTCTGATCACGAAAATGAAGGTGAGTTTGTCAATAACCTACCCTCAAAAAATATTTTTTTTCTTTTTATATGTTATGATACCCTCATAATGGTGATATTTTATTTTTTATATTATACATATCGTATAAAGTAATTTGTAATGATGTTAAGTGTGTAAGTAGCTCGTAAGCTACAGAAGCCTGCACATATTGAAATTGCTAGTGTTCACTCGTGATGCGAGACGCCAACTGGGCCATCTCTTTCACGCAAAAATGTCCAATTATGATGCGAGACGCCAACAGGGCTATCTCTGTCATATATTTTAAATGATTAATCCCTACTTTGTATGTGTGATGCGAGACGCCATCAGGGCTATCTCTTTCACAAAATACATACAGAACTGATGTCGCATAACGCGTATTAAGACAGACTAATTGTTTTAGGATCAGATAGCGATGTGTCAGAAAACCTCGATCGAGGTGATTTATGTGCCTTCGCATCCCCGCCGCGCGTCGCGCGGGGCCCGGCGCCCGCGCCCGCGCCCGTGCCCACTCCCGCGCCTCGACCGCCATCGCCGCCGCCGCCACCCGCGCCCGCGCCCGCGCCGCCAACTGTCACTAATGCGCCTTCGACTTCTGATCCTGTGAACACACAAGACTCTACAGATCTCGATGATGAGATTCTAGAAGTGTTAGGCGACGCACCGAAATCAGAAATAAAAATGGGGAAACCGACACATAAAGATTTAGCATCGAGATGGCAAGAGATTCTAGATAAAGGGTTAGTCAAAGAGACTAAAGATAAATTAACTGAATCCTATCTTATTCCTGAAAATTGTGATTTATTAGTTGCGCCATTGCTGAATCCGGAAGTGAGAACGGCGTTAGCGGAAAATCTGGTAAAACGAGACAACGCCATTATGATGAAACAAAATCAGATCGCCATAGCGATTGCCGCTCTTAATCAAGCGGCCGAGTTAATAATTGCTAAAGAACAACACACCAAGATCTTGAAACCGATTAGCGACGCTTGCAGGCTCCTGTGTGATAGCCACTGTTCGGATACTAAGACGAGGCGCGGATTCGTCATTTCAGCGATTAACCCTGATATGAAAGATGTACTTAGCGAAACCAAGCGCAACAAGTTTTTGTTTGGAGATAATGTATCCGAGAAATTAAAATCTGCAAAAACAATAAAACAGTCCGGAGCCGACCTGAAACAAGCAAAAAATTTTCGTTCCAACAAATTTCACATAAATAACTTCGTGAAAACGGATCGTTACAATGGCAATAATCGTTTAAACTGGAAGACGACGCCTCGGAAAATAAGGCCGAAAGCCGACTACTCGTACAGCGGGAGGAGTCGCCAGTCGCAGCGCAGCGAGCCACGCCACGGCCACGGCTCTCAACGACGGGGGACCGCGGAGCGCCCGGCCTGGAGGAGCAGGAGACGATAGACGCAGAGGTAGCGTACGCCGGCCGGCTTCGATATTACTTGGCACAGTGGGAGCAAATCACGGACGATCAGACAGTTTTATCATGGTTACAAGGATATAAAATTCCATTCACTTGTACACCTTTTCGTCCTGATGCTCCAAGTGTTTATCCGAAATCAGATACTGAGCATACTGAATATTCTAAAGCAATAGGGTCATTGTTAAAAATGCAGGCTATCTCAGAATGTGATCACGTAGATAACGAATTTTTATCAAGCATATTTCTTGTTCCAAAACCAAATGGCGACAAAAGGTTTATTTTAAATTTAAAATGTTTAAATAAATTTATAAAACCTCAACATTTTAAAATGGAGGATTATAGGACAGCGTCAAAACTAATAACCAAAAATTGTTTTATGGCATCTATTGATTTGAAAGACGCATATTTTTTAATCCCTGTACATGAACATCACCAACGGTTTCTTCGGTTTAAATATAACAATAAGTTATATAAATTTAATGTACTTCCTTTTGGTTTATGTACTGCGCCATATGTTTTCACTAAACTGCTTAAACCTGTTATAGAAAACTTGAGATCGAATGGTTACATGTCAGTTATCTATCTAGACGATATACTTTGCTTTGGTAGAACTTACTTAGAATGTCAGGAGAATGTAACTTTTACTAAAAATATGCTTGAAAATCTCGGGTTCATAATTAATGTTGAGAAAAGCTGTTTGGCACCAAAACAGCAATGCAAATTCTTAGGATTTATATTTGATTCAGTGAACATGACACTTAGTCTCCCAGAGAATAAGAAAGCTAAAATACTAGAACAATCAATTAAGTTTAAATTACTTACAAAATGCAAGTTACGCGACTTTGCCGCGTTTATCGGACTCCTGACATCCGCCTGCCCAGCCGTCCAATATGGATGGCTGTACACTAAACAATTTGAAAGACATAAATATCTTTGCCTTTTAGAAAACTCAAATTACGATCAAGTAATCTCGTTGCCTAGTAAATTTAAAGATGATTTTAATTGGTGGATTGACAATGTAGGGTCCAACAGTCCCTTTAGATTTAACAAATTTAAATTGGAGATCTTTTCAGACGCTTCTTTAAGCGGATTTGGAACATTTTGTAATAGTCAGGAAGTTTACGGTTTTTGGAAAGATAATGAAAAAGACATGCATATTAATAGCCTAGAATTAATAGCTGCCTTTTTAGGTTTAAAGACATTTGCAAAACACGTGTCAAATTGTGAATTGTTACTAAGGATTGATAATGTTACTGCCATTTCTTGTATTAATCGTATGGGCAGTATTCAATACCCACATTTAAATAGCATATGTCGCGACATCTGGCAATGGTGTGAAGACAGAAAAATAATATTATTTGCGTCTTATATAAATACTCATGAAAATATAGAGGCAGACCATCTTTCGCGCAAAAAATTTACTGATACAGAATGGGAGTTATGTGATGATGCTTTTCAAGTGATTGTAAATACCTACGGCTATCCTACAATAGATTTGTTCGCTAGCCGAAGCAACGCTAAGTGCCGCCGGTATGTGTCGTGGAAGAACGACCCAGACGCCTGGGCAGTAGACGCATTTACAATCACGTGGAATAATACCTTCTTCTACGCATTTCCACCTTTTTCCATCATATTAAAAACCTTACAGAAAATTATATTAGATAAAGCCGTAGGAATTTTGGTTGTGCCATATTGGCCTACTCAGCCCTGGTTTCCAATTTTGAGAAAAATTGCCACGTCGAGTTTCATACATTTTGAACCAAATCCTAACTTGTTAAAATCTCCTTTCAGATTGTCCCACAACTTGAACAAGACGCTTACATTGGTTGCCGTGAAATTGTCCGGAAATCGTTATCACAGAAATTATTGAACGATACGTCCATAGAAATTATAATGTCATCCCTTTCAGAAAATACTTACAAGCAATATGACAGTTGTTTAAAGAGTTGGTTAATTTACTCTAATAATCATTGTATAAATTATTTGAAGCCGTCTGTTACCGATGTTATAAATTTTTTAGCATTTATTTATGAAAATGGTGCTCAATATGGTACAATAAATTCGCATAAGTCTGCGATTTCTTTGTTGTTAGGTCCGGCATATCTAGAAGACGAGCGAATTAAAAGATTCATGAAAGGTGTATTTCGTCTAAGACCGACTGCCCCTAAATATGATTTAACTTGGGACCCTGGTATTGTTCTTCGTTATTTATCAAATAAAGGGCCGAATGATTCACTTGATTTAGAAAATTTATCAAAAAAGTTGTCAACATTATTGGCACTTGTAACCGCACATAGAGTGCAAACTTTGACCTTGATTAAATTAAATAATGTTAGTATTATAGATAATACAGAGGTCTTAATTAGGATACCAGATCTAATAAAAACATCCCGCTTAAATTCAACACAACCTTTATTAAAATTGCCATTTTTTGATCAAAATCCAAATATATGTCCAGCGAGATGTTTGATTTCTTACATTAACAAAACCAGGTCTCTGCGGTCAGGTGATCATGACAATTTATTCATTAGTTACAGAAGACCTCACTCGAAATTATCATCCCAGCGACTAAGCCATTGGATTAAGGACACACTAAAACAGAGTTGTTTAGATACCACCATATTCGGTGCACACAGCACCCGGCACGCGGCTACATCCAGAGCCAACTCGCTCGGCATAAGCTTAGATGTGATTCGAAAAACGGCGGGTTGGACTCCGTCCTCCTCCGTGTTTGCTAGATTCTATAATAGGGAAATTGCAGTCGACCACAAAAATCAATTTGCTCAAGCAGTTCTGTCTTGTACTTCACACACTAATTAAAATTGTTTAATAATGCTAAATATAAATAAGATACCTAGTTTATTTTTTCGTTTCGAAATAAAATGTTGAAATATTTTTTCTTTTTTGTATTAATATTATTTCTCTCAACATCTACAACATGTAAACAAATCGCTAAGAATGAAGCTAGGAAATATAATTAATGATCAAACGAACTTACCTGTACGTGAAGTTCGATCATAATTATATGAGTAGCTTCATTCGACGCGATTATTAATAACCCTCCCAATAAATTCCCATCCCATACAAAAAAAAAAAAAAAAAAAGCTTTTAACGAATATGAATATCGGGGTACACGGTATGGATCGGGGAACTGAGGAGTGTTGCCAGTAGGGGATTTTTAAACCTCCCTACTTTAAATATCCGTGCAAGGCTGTGACGTGGAGCCCAGCTACAACATGTAAACAAATCGCGTCGAATGAAGCTACTCATATAATTATGATCGAACTTCACGTACAGGTAAGTTCGTTTGATCATTAATTATTGTTAATATAAATGCTATAATCATATATTATAGAACTTACGCGTAAAAGTTGCCGTGGATTCTTGCGGACAAATCTCATCGTATGCAATGCAACCGCCGTTACATTCAATCTGATTGGGGAGACATTTCCTCGGGCCAGGAGTACTCGCTGAAAAAATCAAATGTCGTCAAGCGTTGCTACGAGCATTTAAGCAAAATCACACAGTTGGCAATGTTGGCTACTTGGCTAACTTCGTGGGCCTACTAAACCTACAATACTGTCGCTTGTCATATGTAATATTGTTAGGTTTCCTAAATACAGCGTAATTTAAAGACATATATCTGATTGACCTAACTTGTATATTCTGTATGTTTTTTAACGCTTGTGCCATCGATCCTGCACGTTGGGAGGAGCTTGCGGCAAAACGGTCATCTTGGCGATCTGATGTCTTCAAGTCTATCAAGTCGTTTGAGGAGGACCGGCTAGCGACGCGAAACGTCAACTGCGCAAGAAAAGGCCTAAGCCCTCCTACGTGAACACGTACAATACGGATGGTCAACTTTACTGTCATGAATGTAAAAGAGTGTTTAAGAGCAAGTTTGGCCTGACCATCCACATAAGAGCTCATGAAAGGAAAATCCCGTGATTGCCGAGGTCGCCGTCATCGAAATCGATTTGTAAGTACCTACATTTTCGGGTAGTTACAACATTTGTCAGTTAACCAACCAAATACAAATGGATCTGCCACTGAGCGACCTGTCTTTAACCTTCGTATCTGGTCGTGGAATGTTATCATTTACCCTCAACTGGCAAAAACCAGCGTTTTCAGGGTAGATTTTGTTTAGATTTATATTAATAACATCATCGGCGTAACCAAATCCCACAGACTTCGCTGGTTCGGCCACCTACTAATAACGGGCTCGGATCGGGCTGCTAAGAGGGAAATCTAGGAAGACCAATTGGTGGCGCCCGGCGGGTCGGCCCAGATACCGCCGGGGTGACAATGCGGATCTGTGTCAGCTACAAACAGATAATTTGCAGGAAGCTGCGCAGGATCGGGATAAGTGGCGTGCTCTCGTTTTGGAGGACAAGATCCTCTTTAGATCACAGAGCCATACTAGTTAGTTAGTTATTTAAATAGCTAAAGATACAAACTATAGTGACTGAAGAATTGACAAACAAGCCGAGTACCCTTGGCGTATACAATGCCTCAAGAGTCTAGAGTGACTTTAAAAGGAGTTATGGTAGAAAAATCTCAAGATCCGGCGGTTGCTCGGCAGACTTCTTGCCATGGTGGTTGCGTAATCTACAGCAACTATGGTTTGTAGTTTTAAGTTCTTCACAAAACTCATTGTAGGTAAGTTACTCACGTGAACAATCTTCCTCATCCTCCCCATCCTTGCAATCCCTTTCCCCATCGCACCTCTTAATCACCGGTATACACTCGTTGCTCTTGTAACAATACGCCTCATCCCCTTTACACTCTGCCAGCTTGGTACAATTACCCCCTTCAACTAGCAATCCAGGGGGGCAAAGGCACTTGTAAGAGGTCGGTTTTTCGATGGCGGGGAAGGTGCCTAAGATGGGGAGGGTGGGGGTTTGGACGCAGATGTGGGAGCAAGGGTTGTTGGTGCAAGGGTGGGGAACGGGAGGGGTGGAGCCGGGAGTAAATGTCGCTTGGAGGTGAAGGTGACTTGCGTTCGGGAATATTGCTGGAAAGAGAAAATAAAGATGGTTACGAAAAACTTAGTTAAATATAATCAAAAGTATGAAATCGTAGGTAAGTGAAATTCTATTCCGATAAATTGGTATTATTGTTAAAAAGATGTCCCCTACAAAAACTCTTTTGAAGAAACTTGACTGATCTAAGGACATTTCTACATCGATAGGTATCTAATAGGTTACAAAATGCAAGAAAAAATCGGATAGAAGATTTTCGTTACTTATTCCTCTTATAAAGTTGGGCAATAAATCAGACAGAAATTTGTAGTTTTCAAGCAATAACCGCGCACACAATCGGGGGGCGTAGCCGAATGGCATTTCTGCGACGCGAAACGCCGCCGAAATGTAGTCTGCCTCTGTCACGCCAATACGCAAGAGCGATAGAGATAGATAGCTACGAAAGAGATATTATCGAGAGCGTTTCATGAGCGTTTGTGCATTTGGCTACGCATACAGGAGACATATCTTCAACTTCTTCAAGTTATTAGAATTCGCCTCTTGACTAACCTAAGATCCGATTCAGCTGAAGTTTATCTGTTATTACTAAATAATTGTTTTTGTGTTTTTTGTGCATTACTTGTAAACTATGTGAGGTGTTCAATAAAGATTATTGTATTGTGTCCCAATATGTATTTATTAATTAGGTTTAATACGTACACAGCTCGACGCGCCTCGGCGTAGTCGTTGCCAACATATACTCGTCCCAGAACACTCGAGAAGTCCTCCCATCAGACCAGAAGATGTAAGGCATAGTCACGGCCAAGCTGCTTGCGGGTGTCGGAATGCGTTTTCTGAGATCTTGTTTGAAATCTGAGGAAATTATTCTAAATATATAAAAGAAGAAACTGACTGACTGACTGACTGACATATCAACAGCCGAAACCGCTGGTTCTAGAGATTCCAAATTTGACATGCAGGTTCCTTGTAAGATGTAAAGGAGCACTAAGAAAAGATTTTGCAAAATTCACCTCCTAAGGGGGTGAAATGGGGGTTGAAAGTTTGTATGGGACAACAAGATTAGATTGGGATGCGGGAGAAGCCGCGGGAAAAAGCTAGTTATGTATAAAACACGTACGAACTGCACTAACATGTCATTCTATTTCTGACAGACTGTTCAAAAAATAATGAGGTTGATTGAAGTTAAATGACAAATACGAATACGAACGTCTCCGAGAAAACATGATGGTAAAGGTTTTTTCATCACACTGTGTTGTAATGAGCTATTTTACCGCCCTAGGGCGGTAAAGTGAATACCTGGGTGGGGGCTTCCACGACCTGTCAAAAATTACAAGATGGCGGACGAATGTTCGGAATGTCAGCGTAGGTATTTCAATAAATTTAGTCTAAAATTTGGTTATTACTTCGCAAGTGTGATGAAAAACCTTTTATGTATATCACGGGCGGCTGAAGGATTACAAACTCGAGTCATTAAAGCCCTCCGCCTTCATATAATAGTCGGGCTTCAAACAGCCTCTCATGCGTAATCTTTTTTTTTTTATTATAAATGGGCTTACTCTTGACCACAGACTAGCCAAAGGCAAAGACGTGGCCTACGATGGAGTGAGCTCGCCCAGAAGATGCCTGTTCACTCTTGATTTGAAGGTTGCCGGGTTATATGAGCTCGGAAATATAGCCGCCGACAAGGAATTCCACTCCTTGGCAGTGCGCATAAGAAAAGAAGAAGCAAAGCGCTTCGTGCGGATTCGTGGAATATCCACCAAGTAAGGATGGAGACCGGCCGTGCGTCTAAGAGTCCGATGGTAGAATCCTTCACTTTCCACCCTTAATACACAATGTAGGTACTACAATTTTAACCCCCGACGCAAAAACGACAACGAACGGATGAACCGATTTAGATTTAGTTTTTTTTTCTTTGAAAGCTGAATTAGTCGGGAGGGTTTTAGCCATGTTTGATGGAGATCGGTCCCCTATGAAGGTTTTTTTTTTATTTAAATTTTGTATTGTGGTATAATAACCATTTAGTTCAAATTAGAGATTGGTAAAGTTGTGAGAGACATACGGAGTTGTACGGCATCAAGGGTGATCGCCACAATACGGGTGTTTCTCCTCATGATTTACCTGTTTGTTCAGAGCAAAGACCATAGGGTACAGTGCTCCCAAATGAACAGGAAAATTGTACATCTCTACCTCTTTACACCCGAGAAAAGGATCGATAGGGTTGTTTACTAACGACGTGTCGAATTTAACGGAAAATAAAGAATACACGGAGTATAAGAAAAGGCGGCAAATATGAATGTAGGGCTCAGCAGCCAATCGTCTTCCTAAACCTTGACGTTGGTGGATTCATCGACGAGCCATAACACATAAAAATTGATTTAAATTATAGGGCTAAATAATGTTTATTGTCTCAAAAAATTGAACTTCGCGCCATTTTTTGACAAGATTTGATTGACCGTCTTTAGGCTGGCTTTAGTGTCACGCGGACCGTCCGCGCGGAGCGATCTGCACGATCGATTTGTATGAAGTTGATGTTGCCGTCCGCGCGGACCCGTCCGCGCCACTCTAAATCTAAAACGCTCACTGAACTTAATACATATTAGTCCGGTGCGGATTGCTCCGCGCGGTCGGTCCGCGTGATACTAAAACCAGCCTTAGCTAGAATGGAAGTGATATGTCGAACATCTCAAACACGTACCTCTAGGCAACGTCCGTAGATGGAGGAACTCGATGGTGTTGCTGCCCTCGTCTGATATAGCCACCATGTCGGAGTCATGCAGACTGCGAAGTCTCACGCGGGGTCCTAAACAAACATTTTACGAGTAGTAGTAGTATCACAACAGCCTTCTGGATCCCTGCCAAATTTTTGTGCTTTTGAATTTAGAACTTTATTTTATTTTTGTAAAAGTTCAAACCAGGATCCAGGAGGATATAGTTCAAAACAAAGTTTCTTCCTGCTGTCTTATCCCATTGTACTATCATACCATATGATCCATTGAAATCGTACATTCAGCCTTGCATCAAATGAGGTAGTTCTAATTGGTGTTTCATATTGTTGTATATGCAATAGTGATGCGGCATCTAAGTTTTCCACCTCGAAAGCCAATGGGGTCATTATTAAATACACGAAAACCTTAAAAAATTTCAGCATTTGTGATTTTTTTCAACAAAGTACCCACGGTACGGCAAAAGTCACTATACACAATTTAAAGTAGACACAATTTGTAATTAAATGAGACTAATTTGGTCTTGGTACGCCAAATAGTTTCGAAGATTCGGCTTCTCAAGGGTTCGCAATATGAAGTAGGGTTAGTTAGTGAAATAAGGTAGTTAACGATAAATGAACTAGACTGGACCTTCGAATCCACAGCACTCCTTTAGGAGAAAGCTTACCGAGGTAGTATGTCTCTGTCAACTGATCAGGAAGGTCAAAATCATCATCTGATGGTGGATCATCAACGAGTAGTTTACCAACATTGGTAAACACCAGACCTGGTACATTACCGCAAAATTGTCCACTGCAGTAGGTGCAAACAGCTGAGCTGTTGACACTTACTTTCTCGCAACCAGAACTGCTGGTACAACCTTCTTTGTAAGTACAGAGAATTGTTCATTTTAAGCAGAACCTGAGTTGTTGGTGGTTCCAGCTTCGGTTGAGAAATGAAGCCTTGTGGACTCCGTAAGAATTCATCTTCAGTATGGATTAAAAAAGATTATACACCTCCGAACAGCTCCAACTACTTTTCCCTTTTGTCGAAATTGTGCAAAACTTTGAATGGCTGTATCTTAGTAAATATATGGCTTACCAAGACAAAATTATATTCATAATAACGATAATTTAGTAGACATCAAATTGTTCATAGCCACTTTTGCCGTTCAAAAAGTTTTTGGTGGTAAAATTTAACAAAAGTCAGAAAAAGTCATAAAATTTTACGGATTTTCATGAATTTAATTATGACCCCATGGGCTTTCGAGGTGGAAAACTTGGATTTGACATTACTATTTCATCTCTAATAACATATAATACAAATTAGAACTACCTCATTTGATGCAAGGCGACACCCCTTAATTGATACGATTTCAATGGATCAATAGATTAAATATAAGAAGATAATACCATCCCATACATTAAAATGCGATCGCCTAAGAACACCCACACACTACACCACACGTAGATGGCGCCACAAAGAATGCCTTGTTTAAGCTTAAGCGTTAAGTGTCACTTTCGAGCCATAAATCCATGTCAAGTCAAGACATAAACGCGTCTATAATATTTAAATCTTCTTTAAATAGTAGCGCGTTGATATACTTGAGTGCGGTGGCTCGTGACAAGACAAATTAATTTTAGTTTAGCATATCGCATTCATATGAATACTAAAGTTAAAAATTAACCAACTATGAAAACTTAATAACATTAGACAAATAGAAAAAAAATAGTTAGAGGAGTTCCTCCTCGCGGAAGAAGTGAAACTTTCGTAATGTTGTTTTTCAAAATTCGAGTTGGCCACATTGAGTGTTAAACGTCAAAACGCTGTCTAGTCATTTGGAAGTCGCTTAGGCACGGCACAGACAGTCTTAAAAATTCATAATCTTAAAAAAGATTTGCATGCAACCTGTCAGTTCAATCTGAAAATTCTGTCAGTTTGAACTGACAGGTTGCATACGAATCCTTTTTAAGGTTATGAATTTTTAAGACTGTCTGTGGCGTGCCTTAAGCTAGGAACATACTACGCGGACGTCCGTCGTAAATCGACCGCGGACGGGGATCTGGACAATGAATATACACTTAACCGTGCAAACTATCGGTCGAAGGACGTGGACGTGGCCTTGAGCGCATGGACGTCTGATCGAAATCTGGCTCGCTGGATGTTTTGTGACCGTGCACACTGCACACTGATCGGTCGCGGTCGCGGTCGATTTACGACGGACGTCCGCGTAGTATGTTCCTAGCTTTTCACTTCAAAAATAAAAATAATTATACCTTTCAAATTGTTCAATAACACGTGTTGGTGTTCTCTCTCGTCACCGTCTAAGCCAATGCTGTCAATATGTAGTTCATTATTCTGCTCACTCTCCACTACAGCTACGAGAAGTCTCCTGTAACAATCATTAAAAATAAATTAATAAAAAGGGAGGTAAGGGGAATATTGGTGACGAGTTTTATAATTCGCGACAGCCGCAGGTACAGGTGAATAGTACTTATTTTTCAGTACAAGTGGAAGACCTAGGTGAACTTTTCTTGTTCAAATCGGAAAAATATTGCAAAAAGGCCAGATCAGAAGTACTCGAAACCGACGAGCACTGTATGAGAAACGTTATGAAAGTGTGTGAAGCGAAAGTGGTTTGTCAGGATCGTAGTAAATGGAAATCCGTGATCTCTGATCCGTGATTATATGTATGTATGTGATGAAAAAAAATGCAGCGTGCTAAGTGTAGGTTTCAGTAGTTAGCAATGAGGAGACCAAGAATATTCTAGCACAACGCCCCCTGGCTCTTATTAAAACTTTCATATCAAAATCGTACCCCAAATGCTGCAGAATATATAGAAACTGACAAGTATCTCCTGATTTAGGGTCCATTCCTCCAAAGATAATAATATTAGTGTGTTGTCATGGCAACCCATACGATTTGACAGTTAGTCGAATATCGAGAGAAAAATGGGCCCTAAGGAAGCGGCGGAGTAATGCTCGCTTGCCGTCCTTCAGATACAACACTCTCTTTCTGTCCTGCACGGGTAGCATGGTCGCGCGATAGACGATAAAATATCAGGCCGTCTCTATCGCACTATTAGTAAGTGCGATAAGGACGGCCACATGTTTTATCATTTATCGCGCGACCATGATTGCCTGCCTGCTTTTAAAAATTTCAAGAAACACCCACTCCACATCACATGGCTGCCCTGCCAAACCTTTCTTTTTTTCCGGTGTGGGAATGCTGTTACAAAGTACCCCTGTCCTGTTTATGCCACGTCCCGGCTCTTCACATTCTGAAAGAGGGAGAAGGAGCCTTTCTGCTAAACCCACACCGGTGTTTCTCACCAAATGATGGAACAAAGGACATTAATGCGTCTCCTGCGCGGCATCCCCAGGGAGAGCACGTGAGGCTCTCACCTGCCGGCTCTTCACGTTGTGAAAGAGGGTTAAGAGCCTATCTCCTAAAGCCACAGGCGTTTCCCACCAATGACTGAATCAAGGACATTAATGCATCGCCTGCGCGGCTGCCCCAATAGCATCTTGAGCTCATTTATGGAGTGCAATGATGGCCCCATGCTCAACCGCTGCTGGCAAATACTACACACTGCCGCTGTGTAGGTTTAGTTGTGAATTATCTTAGCTTTTATTTTAGAATTAGGTACGTGTCTTCCAAAGCTACCATTAGTTTTTTTTTTAATGTTCTACTAAACATTTATAGACCTTGAGTCTGAATTAAATGACTTAAGAAACGGATTATATCGCGTAAAATGAATTTACAATTCATCCCGGCGTTTCGAACACTTTACAGCATTCGTGGTCAACGGGTGATTTTTCCTCAGTCACCCGCTGACCAAGAATGATATAAAGTGTTCGAAACATCGGGATGAATTGTAAATTCATTATACGCATTATATAGTCATATTTCATGAGTAACTATCGCGGTAACCGAAGACGATAAATGATTTTAATTTATTTATCCTACCACGACGATCTTACCCGAAATGCTGTAGAATACAGAAGCTGACAGGTATCTCTTGATCAGGGAAGCGGTGGAGTAACGCCCTCTTGCCGTCCTTCAGGGAAAACACTTCCAGGAACCGCCGGCCAGAATCCAGCACGTACAGATTGTCGGTCACGTGATCTGGAAACAATTGATTTCGTATGTTTTTGACTGTATCACCTAAGGTCCGTATAGACGGATAAAGGCTAAGAAAAAAACGTACCTCAAAGCCCTAGAGAAAAAGGTATGGTGGCATAGATGGCATAACACCTTTGGGGAACGCTCGGCTAGATGGCGCTAGTATTTGACATTTTAACACATATCAAGCTAACGGCCCGCTGGGATTTTAAAATTCATAAATATAGATCATAGAGAAATATAAGAATAATATAATAATAGAATAAGAATAGAATAGTAAAGAAATACGCCACAAAAGGGGTCCCTATAATTTGTAATTAATTTTAAAAGAAGTATTTATGTAATAAATTTAAGGGAATAATAAAGGATTTATTATTTTTCCCCGCACTAGCTCAGAAACACGTGTTTTGTCCTTTAATACCAGCGTGTAAAAACGCATTTTATCTACTAGTGGGTGGGATCCACACGGAGTGGGAGCCCGAAAACTCGAATCGGGGATCTGGCAGACCCCGACAGCGATGGCGGAACGAACTGGACTCCTTTTTGAAGGAATGGCCAGACACGGCTTTGAATAGAGAGAAGTGGAAAAATTGGGGGGGAGGCCTTTGCCCAGCAGTGGGACACGACAGGCTCCAAATAATAATAATAATAATAGCATAAGAAAAAAGATAAATAAAGGAAATAATAAAATAATAGTGGGTAAAGTAATTTGACCTTGAATAAAGTCAAATTAACTGCTTTAAAATTGAAGTAGGTGAATCTAGTAATACAGATGATTTACCACCTGTGGAACTACTGGAAGCAGTGATAAACGCATTTTTTGCGTTGTAGTTTCCTCGCTATAGTGAGGGGAAAAGTTTTGTGTTACACTCGGGTGCAAATGTATTTTACTTCTCGTGTGTTAAAAAACTCGCAAGTTCAGGATTCTATTTTCGAACCACTCGCTTCGCTCGTGGTTCAACTATAGAATCCTTTCACTTGCTCGTTTTTCAATTCAACACTCGGCGTTAAAATACAGCCTTGTATAACAAATAACTATTAGTAAAGAACTATTTTGGCCATTTTTTTTTCAAAGAGTGCGAAAGAAACCTTGGAACACTTTTTTCTCCTATTAGGATTCAAAGAGCTCGCGATTCTGAGTGGAAACCAGATATTAAAAAAATCCAAATCCAAAAAAAAAGTGGGGGGGACAACTTTGAAAAAAGTGCCCTATTTAGAGGTTGGTAAAATTGTGAGAGACATACGGAGTTGTATGGCGTCAAGCTGACTGCCTCAACACGGGTGTCTCTTCTTATAATCTACCTGTTTGTTCAGAGCAAAGACCATTGGGCGCAGTGCTCCCAAATGAACAGGAAAATTGACACAACATATACGCGTCATCACTCATCAGCAAGACAGACAGACGGACGGACAGACAAACACGCGTAAAACTTATAACACCCCGTCGTTTTTGCGTCGGGGGTTAAAAAAAAAAGTGAGAGCGTGTCGGGTCATGCTCAGTGTAGGGTTTCGTAGTTTCCCGTATTTTTCACCCTCGACGCAGAAACGACGGGGTGTTATAAGTTTGACGTGTCTATGTCTGTTTGTCTGTCTGTGTGTGTCTGTCTGTGGCATCGTAGCTCCCGAACGGATGAACTGATTTAGATTTAGTTTTTTTTTGTTTGAAAGCTGAGTTAGTCGGGAGTATTCTTAGCCATGTTTCATAAAAATCGGTCCACTATGTCGCGATCGGGGGTTTTTCCAAAATGTCAATTTTGTGGTTAGGTTAGTTAAATTATGTTTTTAACCCTCGACGCAGAAACGACGGGGTGTTATAAGTTTGACGTGTCTATGTCTGTTTGTCTGTCTGTGTGTCTGTCTGTGGCATCGTAGCTCCCGAACGGATGAACTGATTTAGATTTAGTTTCTTTTTGTTTGAAAGCTGAGTTAGTCGGGAGTGTTCTTAGTCATGTTTCATGAAAATCGGTCCACTAGCTCGGGGTTTTTTTCAAAATTTTAATTGAGTTGTATTTAACAAGCAATATTTTACATCTAAAAGATGATCCTTAATGTACTTACCGTAATCCATGTCAACAACGTTCTCAAGCCCGCTGAAAGCGAACACGTGTGTGACGCCGAGTGTGAAGTCCGCCATTTCTATCTTCACTATACACTTGCGCATGCCATCGTATATGTACAGGATGTCTGTGAACAAAATAACCGGTAAAATTATAATATCCACTTTCTAGGCTGCCTGGAAGAGATCGGTCTTTAGCGATAAGACCGCCTCTTGTTTTACCTCTTAAGTTGTTGTTTATACTTACTATGTTATTCCCTGTATTGAGGTGTGCAATAAAGAGTATTTGTATTGTATTGTATAATGTGTATATTATTAACTAGCTTATAAGCTTCACTCGCGTTAGAAAGAGGCAAAAAGTAGCCTATGTCACTTTCCATCCCTTCAACTATCTCCACTTATAAAATCACGACAATTCGTCGCTCCGTTTGGCCGTGAAGGACGGACAAACAAACAGACACACACACTTTCCCATTTAGAGGTACAATATTAGTATAGATGTGTATAAATAATCTTAAATATTATTAACTAGCCTATGCCCGTGGCTTCGCTCGCGTTAGATAGAGACAAAAAGTAGCCTACGAGTATTTAAAAAACCGGCCAAGAGCGTGTCGGGCCACGCTCAGTGTAGGGTTCCGTAGTTTTCCGTATTTTTCTCAAAAACTACTGAACCTATCAAGTTCAAAACAATTTTCCTAGAAAGTCTTTATAAAGTTCTACTTTTGTGATTTTTTTCATATTTTTTAAACATATGGTTCAAAAGTTAGAGGGGGGGGGACGCACTTTTTTTCCTTTAGGAGCGATTATTTCCGAAAATATTAATATTATCAAAAAACGATCTTAGTAAACCCTTATTCATTTTTAAATACCTATCCAACAATATATCACACGTTGGGGTTGGAATGAAAAAAAAACATCAGCCCCCACTTTACATGTAGGGGGGGTACCCTAATAAAACATTTTTTTCCATTTTTTATTTTTGCACTTTGTCGGCGTGATTGATATACATATTGGTACCAAATTTCAGCTTTCTAGTGCTAACGGTTACTGAGATTATCCGCGGACGGACGGACGGACGAACGGACGGACGGACAGACAGACATGGCGAAACTATAAGGGTTCCTAGTTGACTACGGAACCCTAAAAATCACGTCAATACGTCGCTTCGTTTTGCCGTGAAAGACGGACAAACAAACATACACACACTTTTCCATTTATAATATTAGCATGGATAACTTTCTTTACATTAAAATATATTGATAAAGTACAGCGGGATTATTTCGACTGGGGGACAAATGCAACTGATCCATTTTTTCCATGTTTTACAATGTTTGCAATATTAGAGTGACCACTGGCTATAAATGTGTTCAGTGGATGCATGTGGAACTCAAAGTGTAATAATGGAAAAAATGGATCAGTTACAATTGCCCCCCAGTCGGGATTAGCCCCTCTGAAGCTTATACAAGTTTACTAGTGTTTTCATTATGAAACTATATGGCGCAGCCGGTAGGATGATCTATTTTACATATTATATTTGATCGCCAGTGTCCGAGATGTGTCAATAATGTAATAACGGAAAAATGGATCAGTTACAATTACCCCCCAGTCGGGATTAGCCCCTCTGTACCTTATACAAGTTTACTAAAGTGTTTTTTTAGGGTTCCGTAGCCAAAATGGCAAAAACGGAACCCTTATAGTTTCGTCATGTCCGTCTGTCCGTCTGTCCGTCTGTCCGTCTGTCCGTCTGTCACAGCCGATTTACTCGGAAACTATAAGTACTACAGTGATGAAATTTGATGGGAATATGTGTTGTATGAACCGCTACAAAATTATGACACTAAATAGTAAAAAAAAGAATTGGGGGTGGGGCCCCCCATACATGTAACTGAGGGATGAAAATTTTTTTTTCGATGTACATACCCGTGTGGGGTATCAATGGAAAGGTCTTTTAAAATGATATAAAGTTTTCTAAAAAACATTTTTCTTAAAGTGAACGGTTTTTGAGATATCAGCTCTCAAAGTCGTAAAAAGTATGTCCCCCCCCTCTATTTTTATAACTACGGGGTATAAAATTCTAAAAAAAATAGAGGTGATGCATGCTAATTAACTCTTTCAACGATTTTTGGTTTGATCAAAGTATCTCTTATAGTTTTTGAGATAGGTTGATTTAACTGTAATTTTGGTTAAGTTATTGTGCTTACACTGAAAACGATGGCTGAACCTTATAAGATAGATCAAAAAATATACTACAGTATTGTACACACATAATAAGTTTATTATATTTGCTGCTACGGAACCCTTTGTGCGCGAGCCCGACTCGCACTTGGCCGGTTTTTTTTATGAAACTTTATGGCGCAGCCGGTAGGATGATCTGTTTTACATATATGATATTTTCTAATTTTTTTTATTATGAATGAGCTTGCCTCACAGACTATCCTAAGGCAAAGACGTGGTCTACAGTGGAGTGAGCTCGCCCAGAAGATGCCTGTTGAAGCATCCCTTGATTTGAAGGTTGCCGGGTTAAGTATATGAGCTCGGAAATATAGAGGGCAAGGAACTTCTTTTATTTCTACTAAATAATGAACTATTCTTTACTGTACCATAAGGCACTGATACAATCTCTCACCTTAGGATGCCGAAGACCGGGCAAAGTGGAGAGGGCTGAGCAGGAAAGCGGACCCTGGCGCTAGGCCGGGAAAACGCGAGGTTGAAGAAGAAGGCACTGATCCCACCAAAAGAATAGAAACGAACAAAACTAAAGCTCACTACTCTAAAAGACCGCAGAGAACGTGGGGATTTAATAGAGACATTCAAAATACTAACTGGACATTACGACCTCAAGGAATTTCAAGAGAATAACAACAAGCGTAATAACAACACTCGTTTGAGAGGTCACCTGTTAAAACTAGAGAGTGATAGATCTCACAGTAACCCTTATAAACACTTTTTGAGCAATCGAGTAGTGAGATCTTGGAACAAGCTCCCAGAGGACGTGGTCTCAGCACAAAATGTGAATCAGTTTAAAAATAGAGTAGACAAGCACATCACATCTACAACTCGGCTATGATTACTGTCACAATGATCATTGGATACAGGCTATATCAGTTCTTTAACTGCCTGCCTGCTTAGTAAATAATAATAATAAATAATAAGATTTGAAAGAAATAAAGAAATAAATAATAAAATATAGTCGCCCCCGTGTAAATAAGAGAGAGAGATTTGTACTTCATAACTATAACTTGCCTGCGCTATCATCGCGTTTCTTTTATTTACACGGGAGCGATTACCTTTTAGTCGTATATTTTTATAGCCGATAGCTCATATTAGATCACTCGCTTTTGGTGGGATCAGTGCCTAATTTAATGTAATCAGTGTAATCAGTTTCTTACCTCGTCTACTGTCATACGCCATAGACTGCACTCTTCCTATATCGAAGTTGACAGCATGAGCCTTAGGGTTGCCAAGAGTATCATACATATGTATTAGATCTTTATGAATATCAAAATCTAAGATCAATTCCTTACATCGTCTATTGCCATACGCCATCGACTGCAGCATGAGCCTCAGGGCTGCCAAGAGTGTCGTATGTATTAGATCCTTGTGAATATCAAAATCTGCTCTGATAATTTCCTTACCTCGCCTACGGTCGTAGCCTCAGGCTTACCAAGATTATAATATCGGATCCTTGTGTATGGTACAATCCAACTTAAATCAGTTACGTTCCTCGTCGACTATACACCCATCCTATATCGAAGTTGGTAGCATGACCTTCAGGGTTGCCAATGCCAAGAGTACCATATGTGTTGTGTATGTATTGGATCCTTGTGACTGTCAAAATCTACTCTGATCATTTTCTTACCTCGTCTATTATCATACGCCATAGACTGCACTCTTCCTATATCGAAGGTAGCAGCATGAGCCTCAGGGTTGCCAAGAGTATCGTATCTGAATCTTGTGAAGGACGAGCCGGCGCCAACGATTAGGTATTGTGGGCGGTAGTTGGGTTCGTCTAGAATAAAACAATAGTTAATTTTAGTACATTGTGCAGTATATGCCGGAAGTTTCAAGATTGCTAACGAGAGTAGAGTAAGTTAAAACGCGACGGCTTGATGAGATGAGCGATTAAAAAAATCGTAAGCGTGAATCGTTAGAACTCTTAAATAAATAATTGTGAAAAACATGTTATTGCTACAGAGTTACATTTACGCCCTTGTGCACGCTATGAAACGTAGACTCAGGACGTGAGAACACTTGTATGAGCTTCATTTGTTTGATATGCTTGTCGCACGCCCTAGACAAGCGTGTTCGAGGCCCTTACACTTAGGATCGGTTACACCAAACCGTGCGTTATCGAATTTAGCGTTCGCTAAATGTATGCTAATTTCCTTTGCTGCGTGAAGTTTACTGTTAACTGTGATTGAGCTGGCCCTTAGTCTCGGAATAAAATTAAAAATAAATAATTACTATAACAAACTGTTCCGTTGAGTTTCATGCCGGCAGGGCATCCACAAGAATAGGTAGCGTTGGAGGTGAGTAGACAGAGGTGGGAACACGTGTGGTGGGCGCACGGGTTCGACTCCCGGCCGAGTAACAGCACTGGGTGGAAGATGTGCATTCCTAGAACAAATATATTATTAAGACCCGTCTGATGGTTAGGAGTCAAAGTAGCGCATAAACGCCAGGAACTCTATATAATGTGCACTATGTAAATACAGAATCAATTGTGATAATCACGTATGACATAGTAGATAATAACCAAACCTTAGGTATACTAGGACGACTTGAATAGTAGCCAGATCGACCCTCTTCGGTCAACGGATCTATAGTTTGTTTTGGAGGTCCAATACAGAAATAGGAGCCCCGCGTACGGGGTTTTGTCGACTAAAAAATTAGAAGATCAGCGATTGTCTGCCGATAATATGCATAATACTAACCATAGACTCAATCATTGCGCGCTCCCAGAGAGTTTACCTCTAAAATTAATCTATAGTTTTATTTGGAGGTCCAATACATAAATAGGAGCCCCGCGTGCGGGGTTTCGACGACTCAAGAAGTAGGTGGATCGGCGATATTGTGCATACTAACCATAGACTGGAGCCTGGAGCTTGATGAGATAACTCTTCTTTTGTTCCAGATGTATCTTGTCTATGGTCTGTATGGTGTTGGAGGTCCAATCGCTCCAGTATACTGTGTTCTCGAACACGGCCAACGAGTAGGGGTGGTGGACTCGCAATTTGAAGAGGGGCTGGAAAAAAAAAGTTAAGCGTTAGTTTACCTACAAAATTTATAATGTAATGAGGGTTGTCTACTGGAAGCGAGACCTATATTTATAAATATTCAATAAAACACTATAAATATACCTGCCATAAACAACAAATAATACCTATGATACCGAAAGATCGTAACAAAGTAGCGCAAGTTCATGATCGGAATAAATATTTCTAGATCTACATGTGGCAACAATCAGTATTTAAAGGTCTTCAAGGGACCTAGCCAAGATGACAATCGTGCATTGCCTTATTATAGTTATTATCTCTAAGTACGTATTCATAGAACTAACTGACTGATTCGTCAACGCAGGCAGTCGAAACTACAAAAGCTAGAAAGCTATAATTTGCATTAATTAAGTGCACAAGATAAGAAGCGATTTTGGTAAATTCAACCCCTAAATAACCATGTTAGGGGTTGAATTTCCCAAAATGGGATGAAATTTTGTATAGGGATACCTACATAGAGTTGTTTTGTGTCTGTCATGAGCACCATGATAGTATTGTCGACGAAATACAGCCGTTGATTGGGTGCATCCAGGGCAAGACCTTTTGCAAAGTTATTCAGGCTCGCTGTCATAACCTAAAAATAAGTTTTGTCATACTTAAATTAAATTTTAGATACAACATTAGAGCCATGGGGCATATTTAAAAAAAAATGTACACACATATTTTGACATTTAACTGTACAATGAGGCACACTGACATTTTATCCCACTAGGCGGAGTCTGTGCAAGTGCCTAGGCATGTCACTGTCAATTATATGTGAGAGAGAGAAAAATATATCATCTTCTCGCTCTCACGTATGAAATTCTTTATCCGTGCAATGGACTAATAAGGTGGCGCCATCTCTCATAACCTTTGAGTGCGCCTCCTCATTGTAAGTCCGATAAAATATAATATACAGGTAAATGAACGAAATTATTGGTGCTACGCTACGGGAATAAGGTTTTTTCCATCTATACCAGTGGTGGGCAAACTTTTTTCATTGCGGGCTAAAATTTGAAAAAATTGGAAGAGGGCCAGATTTCAACAAAAAATGCATTTTTACTAGAGTGCGGGCCATATGATTTATGACACACCTATGGCACACCTGCACACCTCGGAAAATGGCGATCAAAAAGGTGCGTTCCTACGCACACAGTCAAAGCCCGTGTAGGTGAACGCGTACCGTGCTTATATGAGTAAGATTAGACAGGTCGACTGCTCACGTTCGTGGCTGGCGGTAACTGTGAAGTAACCGAGAGCGGGTGGGCGGCAGTTTCAGCGGGAAACAGGAGTGGCCATACTGTACGATACTAGGTAGGTACTCTTTATTTTACTGTGGTTATGGAAACCCGCATAGGTATACATGATAGGACTAACCTCGGGGTCGGATCCGTCCATGCGCGCGCGCATGATCACGTGACCTCCCTGGAGACTGGCCACGTCTGCCCAGTACATTTGTCTGAAAAACATTTTTTTTTTAATTATAAATGGGCTTACTCTTGACCACAGACTAGCCAAAGGCAAAGACGTGGCCTACGATGGAGTGAGCTCGCCCAGAAGATGCCTGTTCACTCTTGATTTGAAGGTTGCCGGGTTATATGAGCTCGGAAATATAGCCGCCGGCAAGGAATTCCACTCCTTGGCAGTGCGCATAAGAAAAGAAGAAGCAAAGCGCTTCGTGCGGATTCGTGGAATATCCACCAAGTAAGGATGGAGACCGGCCGTGCGTCTAAGAGTCCGATGGTAGAATGGGGACGGTGGAATAAGCTCATGTAGCTCTTGAGCACACTCCCCGAAGTGCAACCTGTAAAACACCGACAGACTAGCGACTTTCCGCCGATGAGCCAAAGACTGTCAGCTTGGCCGTTAGCTTCTTGTCGCCAATCATCCTCCTGACTCTGCGCTCCGCTTACTTGAAAGTCTGTTTATTTACTTTAGTTTGGCAAAATATTTCCTCTCTGAAGTGCCAGCACTTCTTGTTTGTCTTCGACTTCGAAAAATCGGAAATTTAAAATAGGCTACTTAACCCTTTTTAGGGTTCCGTAGTCAACTAGGAACCCTTATAGTTTCGCCATGTCTGTCTGTCCGTCCGTCCGTCCGTCCGTCCGTCCGTCCGCGGATAATCTCAGTAACCGTTAGCACTAGAAAGCTTAAATTTGGTACCAATATGTATATCAATCACGCCAACAAAATGCAAAAATAAAAAATGGAAAAAAATGTTTTATTAGGGTACCCCCCCCCCCTACATGTAAAGTGGGGGCTGATTTTTTTTTTCATTCCTACCCCAACGTGTGATATATCGTTGGATAGGTATTTAAATATGAATAAGGGTTTACTAAGATCGTTTTTTGATAATATTAATATTTTCGGAAATAATCGCTCCTAAAGGAAAAACAATCTATTCGAAAACAACATTTTCTGAAATTTTTTCAAGTATGTATGAAGGCATAAAGTTCAATACAATAAGTCAGTGATTGTTTTGACATGCAGTAAGGTTCGAATTCGATGACGTCACTACATCGCTGACAGCGTTTTCGGTGGCCAAAATAAATAAGAAATTTATACGTAGTCATCAACATCATACACATTTAGTTCATAGGCAAAATCTATAAATATTGTTTATTTTATGTCAAATACTACAGAAGAAAATCATTTATTTTGCCAAATTCGATATGAGTCTAGTAGCCTATACGTCTGTAGGGAGGGATTTTTGACGGAATACCTTATGCACCTTTTTTCGTTTCATCCTCTCTTGCGACGACGTCATCATTGCTAGGACATTATTCCATCAGTGTTTTCTCAAAAGATAAAGCAATAATACAAAAAATGTCAAACTAACTAAACTAACTTTCGGTCTCAACGCAGCTGTATACACCGTGTCCAATAAGTTTGAATACAGCACAAATAGCCAATAAAACAAAATGAACAAATAGTTACTACATTATTATTATATTTTATGAATGGCACTCTTATTTACTACATTCACAACAAATGTTTTGGAATAACTCCAGCATTAACTTGTTTACCAGCCTCAAACGCTTCTCAAACGGATCACACGCGGCACGCACCGTTTTCTTCACATTTCATCCCAAATACTCTCAATAATCTTTTTGAAATGATCTAGGTTTATGATTTTATAAAAATTTAGTCTTCAAAGCATGTATGACCATACAAAGTAGTCTAATACGCCTAAACCTGGAGGCCTGGGTGGCCACTCATGTTTCGGATAAAAAACTGCCAAATTAGTCTGAAACTACGCTAGAATACCATTTGCCGAATGTGCTGGAGGTGCGTCTTGTTGGGACACATGATACTCATTCCCAAGCATCCTTTTTAACTTTAAGGCATTTTTTTCTCCAAAACCTTGGTTTTAAAGAAAAAAACGTTGATTTTAACGCTTTTATCTGTAAGTACTGAAGGTAGTTTACCTCGCTTACATACTGCATCCCACACCTGGGCCGATGGTGAGCTCTGGAACCTAGGCACATTTTTCTAGTTGCCCGGAACGTTATCTATCCTCGGTACCCATAATAGTTTATTTTGGACACGTGGCGTCTGTTTTATCACATACAGATTCTGCTTATAAAAAATAACTCGTCACCTGCGTGCCGAGCAAGTATTTTGTTGGCACTTTACCTCTTTGTTTTTCTTAGACACTTCGGAAATTTCATGAACTTTGTGCTTGTATTTTATTAAAAGGAATATACTCTTCAGTTTTAATAAGAATTTGATGGCCTGTGATCCCTATATCTTTAGAACTGAGGTAAAATGTGAGTATTCGGACTTATTGGACACGGTGTAGGTACACGAGAAAAAACAGAGCCATCTGCGATGCAAACATAGATGGCGCCACGCGACGTATCGCTAAAGTACATACTGTTCTATAAACTAAGCTTAGGTATATTTCTAATTAAAATTATATGTTCTCTTACCCTTTTTTCACATCTAGTGTAACAAATTTAGGTCTCAATGCTTCTGTATAGATGCGAGCGCACACAGAACCGTCTCCGGTGCAAACATAGATGGCGCCACGGGACGTATCGGTGAAGTAGATGTTGCCTGACCAGTCCACTGCTATGTCACCCGCGTCGTATAGACCTAGGCTCACTAGAATCTGTAACAAATGAAAAGGAAATATACTCTACAATATGTACGTGTACTTTTGTGCTATAGATTAACCCCCTTATTCATAAACGAACTCTAAAGTTATCAAGCCGATAAAGTTCGTCTGTCCCTTTCCGACGTATTGGCGTGATAAAAAAGGACAATCGAACTTCATCGGCTTTATTTTAGAGTACGTTTATGAATAAGGGGGTTCGTAGGTAAGTCAAACATTTTTCTTTCCAGATGCAACTTATCGAAAGCCGGGGAGTGGTCATAATTTGGCTATCAAGATTTTACGTTAGTTACTGTGGGTCATAGACAACTTATTTGTTAGCCTGTTCTGTCCCATTGCTGGGCAAAGGCCTCCCTCTCTTTCTTCCACGCATCTCGGTCTATGGCAATTTTAGGCCAATATTTTCGTAACACGTCAAGACCGCGCCGCCAACTTCGCAGCCGTCAAGCTAGGAACATACTACGCGGACGCCCGTTGTAAATCGACCGCGGACGGGAATCTGGACAATGGAAATACACATAACCATGCAAATTATCGGTCGACGGACGTGGACGTGGCCTTGAGCGCATGGACGTCCGATCGAAATCTGGCTCGCTGGATGTTTTGTTCCGTGCACACTGATCGGTCGCGGTCGCGGTCGATTTACGACGGACGTCCGCGTAGTATGTTCCTAGCTTCATTCCGCACTAAAATCGCTGTCAATAGAAATTATAAACTGAAATAAATGTCATATACAAAGAAAAAATGACCAAGGCCTCCAAGTGTCCGATGCTGGATTCGAACCAGCGTACTCCGTTATAGCCACGGATGCCTCAAACCACGCCACGGATGCGGATGCGGATGGGTGTGTCTACTAAAAACACAAATTAAAATATTTCCTATGAAATAATTTAATTTGGTCTTAGAGTCAATAGAAATTGTCAAACAGACCAATATAAAATATCAATATTTTAGCACAGTTATATTATTACAAAGGTTCAGGATAATTGTGATATGAATTGATTAAATAACACATGGTTTTAGCCAGTACCAGATGAGTTACAATGGAAATTAAAGACATTCAGACTACAAGGTTTGTTTACATTGTTCACAAATTCTATTGAAGGCGACTTTATTTTCGTGTTTTGGTACTTTTCTTGGTCTCGCTGTCCGTCCCTATGTATGCTTACATCGTTAAAACTGTGCTAAAGATTTTGATGCGAATATGTTTAACCCATATATGCCCATAGGGTCGTTTTCGACCCACTGCTGAAAACACGCTACTACTAATTGAAATAAGTAAGAGAATGAGGTTGTCAGCTCAAAAAATAGGAAAATATTTTTTATGAAAAAAAACCGCCTTCCTTTGGGGTTCTGGTGATAAATACTTTCAAATGTTAGATTATGTTATCAATTCGTCTGTATATTTTTTAATGTTTGTTATTCGATATCTCCGTCATTTCTGAACCAATTTTGAAATCTGGATGATTCTGAAGTACTTACAGATGAGAATGATTATCAGAACGGAACTCTAACCAGGGGCGGCTCACTATTCATCAGCAGTTCCACTGCACCAAATGTCACTGTTCTGGACGTAAGTGCATGCTGTTCTTATATAAAAATACCAAAGTCACTATAAGTGTGCCGTTCAGATTTGAGGAGTTTCGTTCTGACCATCATCAGCAATTCCACTGCACCAAATATCACTGTTCTGGACGTAAGTGCATACTGTTCTTATAAAAATACCAAAGTCACTATAAGTGTGCCGTTCAGATTTGAGGAGTTCCATTCTGAACATCATCAGGAATTCCACTGCACCAAATGTCACTGTTCCGTACGTAAATGCATGCTGTTCCTTTAAAAACACAAAAATCACCATATGTATGCCTTTCAGATTTCAAGAGTTCCCTCGATTTCTCCAGGATCCTATCATCAGAACTGGGTTCTGAGAAAAATGAGACCAATCTGTATGCATATACATTCAATCAAAAAAAAATTTTCAAAATCGGTCTAGTAACGACGGAGATATCGAGGAACAAACATTAAAAAAAAAAAAACATACAGACGACTTGATAACCCCTTCCTTTGAGATTTGGTAGGCGGTTAAAAATATATTTGTTGGGCACATATGGTTAATAGGTAGATAGAATAATTTTAGCGCTGGTTGGATGTCATGACAGCGGACATGAAACAGAATAATCTCACACCTGAGGATGCCGAAGACTAGGCGACCCTCCTGCCGCTAGGCCGGGTAAACGACAGGTTGAAGAAGAGATAGAATAATTCAAGAAGAATCTTTTTAAGTATATATTTCCCGTTTAACCCTTAAATGCATGACCTTGACAAAGATTTATTCAAATTTGAATTCTGACATGCTGTCAATAGAGTCAAAAACAGATGACGCATATATACATCACTACGCATTTAAGGGTTAAGCCGCGGTGGGCCGCTAGTTACTTATAGCAAGTCGCGAGCCTTGATTACTCAGTGTTTCTTTGCCACCAACGTGTTATAAAAACAAACAAATATAAAAGTTACCTGTTTTGTCTCTGCGACATTCTCTAGCTGGGCTCTGACTATAGCCTGGTGTCCTTCCGCCGTCTCTACCCAGTAGAGATATTTTCCATCGTAGGACACCCCGTGGCTCTGAAATATAACAATGTTTAAAAAAAAAGCCAAAGGCCAAAGGTCGCAGGTTCGAGTCCTGCCGGAGGTGCCAATTTTCCATTTTTCCTTTAATATAAAAATAATGTTTAAAAAACTGGCCTTTCAAAGATAACATACGAATTTTCGACGTGTGCCAGGGTGTCCGGGTGGTCTAGTGGTTAAGACGTTAGCCACGTAAGCTGAAGACGCTGGGTTCGATTCCCAGCTCGGCCACCACTAGACTTGGTCGCTTTGTTTCGTATGATAAGTATTATATTTATCTTAAGTTAATTTCACTCATTTTCATTCTATTAAATGGCTATTGTAAACTTTATATGTTATATAACACTGTGTCAGAGGGACAGGGCGATGGCATGCGTATCTCGCTGTCCCTCTCACACAGTGTTATATAATAGTACATTACGATACTAGTGCGAAAAAAGGGAGTGTTTTAAATCGACACGAGTTACGAATTTCCTTTTCGCACGAGTATCGTACGACGTTTTTCAGTACAGATGAGCCTCCGAAGTTTCGACCTGGGGCCCGTTTCTCGAAAGGTACAAGCCTTGTATTACAAGTGCGCGAACTGTCAAATCGTACGGGTTGTCATGGAAACACACTTGTAATACAAGGCTTGTACCTTTCGAGAAACGGGCCCCTGGCATATAATGAACCACTTCTCGCACTAGTGCGTAAAAAAAACAACATCTGTACTGAAAAATTTATAACAGCCTTTGTGGGTGTACCATTATAACCGGATTACGATACAGCGAGAATGGTTAGTGTAGCGAGAAAAAATGTGTATCATTTCTCATGGCAACGTACCTTTTTGATACCCGTAGCAACAATAACTTCTTGCTTGGTTTTGACCTTGATATACCGAATATCCTTCTCAGTGCTGTAGAAAAGCATTGCTTCTGGACCTGCAAGAATAAAAAAAAAAGTAAAAAGTATATTTTTGCTACGATAGCTAAACTCAAATGGAATTAGTCGGGGCATGTTGCCAGGCAGAGTGACGGCACGGCAGGTGGACCAAAATGTTGACCGAATGGTGGCCGCTATCGGATGTAAGAAGCGCCTGGCATCCGTTGGCTCGTTGGGTGGACGACATTCGAATAACTGCGGGGCACTTCTGGATGAGATTAGCCCAGGACCGGGATAAGTGGCGTACACGAAGGGAGGCCTATGCTCAGCAGTGGGCGATTAATAATAGCTGAGATGATGATGATGATGAGCTAAATTCGGTCGTTCTGACAAAAATATGTCCCAATATAGGATATAGCTAAGTTAAGATTTCTTACCCTTTCCAACACATTGACATTGAAAACCATCCAGAAATGTTAATTATCCATACTAATATTATAAACGGGAAAGTGTGTGTGTGTCTGTTTGTTTGTCTGTCCTTCACGGTAAAACGGAGCGACGAATCGTCGTGATTTTTAAGTGGAGATAGTTGAAGGGATGGAGAGTGTCATACTTAGACTAATTTTTGTCTCTTTCTAACGCGAGCGACGCCGGGGGCAAAAGCTAATTTTTTTTTTTTAATGTCCGCGCTCGCAATGAAATCAAAAATGTCCCCCATAATTCATGCTATGCTGGTCGCCACTTCACAAGAACGCATCTCTGAGAGATATCAAGTGCTGACCAATTTAACCGTATTTTAACTCACCTTCAATCAAAGATATTGGAAAAGATGCGACACATACCCACGCTCGCAATAGCACCGAAAATGACCCTCAAAATTCGTGCAATGATGGCTGCACATCGGCCATTTTGACCAAACTGCGTCCTTGGCTCTTTACTCGGCCCAACTAAGTGACACGAGTAGTAGCAAGAAGGCATGTTTACAAAAACAACATAACTAACATTTTTTGCGGATTTGAGTTTTTGGTATCATAGCATTCGTCTAAGCAGGATCTATACGTAGAGCAAAAGATAGTGTCCAAAAATGACCCCAATTGTCCACACTCAGTCCCCAAAAATATACCCATTTTGCAAAAACTACATATCTACATTGTTTTTTACAAAAAGAACATAACTGTGAACTCTTTTTAGTTTACGTAACGTTTTAGGTTATGTAACTGGCAAATAAGTGTACGATTGTAAAAAAATGGAAACAAAACTATCGCGTTTGATGTACGTAATAACCTATCCAGAAGTTTCTTTCACATCTTAAAAATGAGTGGAAATAACATTTCATCCCCAGAATCGTTGAAAAGTCTTACCCTAAAGAATATTGCTAAAATTTTTAAAAATTAAGAAAATGCCCAAGAACATCAATTTAAAACGTGCTTATGAGTCTTCACTTCCCCTTAATCCTCACAAAGTAGGCGACTTGAGAAAATTGATGCAGTTTTTGGTCAAACCATCGAGCCATCAATTCTACCAATCAATTTTGTATAATACGTGTCAAGAATCGTCGTCTCTGGAGGTAGATAACGATGACAACACCAGCGGATGTGAAGATTAAAGTAGATCCACTAGTTTAGTAAGATAAATGATAGAATACAAAACATAATTTCTATAGAAACTTGTTTTATTTTCTAACAAAAAGAACATAACTAACAAAATTTTACAAAAACAGCATAACTGACGAACTTATTTTTCATATTTTTTCTAAAAATAATTGTCTTTGAGATGTGTAATCGTGTGTTTCGGAACTAATGGCCACTTACTTAAATAACGTAAACAACGTTTATGTCCAATAGCTAATATATAAGAAGACATTTAGTTTTTTTCGTTTCCTGTAAATTCATGTCTAGTGTAGTTATGTTGTTTTTGTAAACATGCCTTCAATCGTCTAACGGATGAAATCGCATCCCGAGAGATATCAAGTAAGTGCTTACTAATTTAACTGTATTTTAACTCACCTTCAGCAAAACAAAGCGACTGCCATCTGACTTTTCAACCCGAAGGGTAACCAGCCCTTATTGGAAATACTCCGGTTTCCTCACCATATCCTTGGCTCTTTACTCGACTTAACTAAGGATGTCGGAAGTATTTCAATAGAAAAAATCCAAGATGACGCCTGTAATGTATGGGTTATCGGTCCGACATCCGATATCGGATCGGATAATGTAAAAATGCACTAAGATGAAAATATTCTTAGGCCTGATTTAGACGGCGTGCGAACTCGCATGCGATTCGAGTTACATTGCCGGCTGTTGAGGTGGCGTACAATTTTACACAGCCGCAATGTAATAATTAAAATACCGCCTAAATGGGCCCTTACCCTTAAGATGAAATATCTTTCACTTACCCTCAGCAAAGCAAAGATACCGGAAGACATCCGAGACATATCCATGTTCACAACTACACCGAAAATGGCCTTGGAAGTTCGTGCAATAATGGCTGCACTGAGGCAGTTCTGAGAGACACTCGTCTATGTCTTCACATGTCTTGGTAGTTTCATTGTACCGGTGGGCGCTCGGGGAGGGGTTACAAAGGCATTGGCGGCCGTCGCGGTCGGGGGAGCATGTCGTGTTGAAGGCCGGACAGGTGCTGTTAACGCACATCGTGTGCCCTGGAAGAGGTAGGTTTTAATACTTTTTTCTACTCCCGAACTGTTATTCGTCATTTACAGGGTCGTGCACAGATCTTTAAAACCCTACATAAAGGTCTATTCCCCAAAGCCAGCGTCCGCCGGCTTTCCGCGCATGCGCGCAGTATAGAAAAAACTGAAAACGCATTGTTTGGCTCTGTAACCATGGCAACGCCTTATAACAACACTGCGGGCGTGCGCGGGAAAGCTTTGGGCAGCCGAGCTGACAGTGCAAACCTTTGAGTCAAAATACAGGAAACAGTGTGAATTTCACGAAAGTTATTCAAGAAAACTATTAAAAACTAAGTGCATGGTCGTAGAAAAAGTATTGTATGCAACGGTGTTTAACTGAGTCAAAAAATACTCGTGGCGTCTCAATAACAATTTTCGGCTTCGCCTCAAATTGTTACCCACGCCACTCGTCATTTTTGACCTCCTTTAAACGCCTGTTGCATAAAATACTATTTTCATCACACGCTTGTAAACGGTGTTATTACATGTCTGCATACTGTTACGTAATGAGCTATTGTACCGCCCTAGGGCGGTAAAGTGAATACCTGAGTGGGGCCTTCCACGACCTGTCAAAAATTACAAGATGGCGGACGCATAGTCGCCTTTACACGGACGCTCTATCGCACGTGATACAGCAATCGCGTGTAAGAATGCGCGTGTAAAGATGTCGGGAGGGGAAGGGAAAGAACGCGCGATTTCGTCTGCCAGTGCGGGCGCGCAATCGCGTCGTTGAGGTTGTCTTTACACGTACGTTCATTCGCGCGCGCAAGATGGCGGACATACGCTCGTGGACTAAAGAATAGGTGGTTGAATTACTTGCTCTTTATAAATCGATATACTAATTAATAACAATAAACAATCATAACGCGGTCTATCGCGCACGATTAGCTTTTACACGCACGCTCTTTCCGTTCTCAAAAACTTCAACGCGCAATCACGCGCGAAAGAACGTGATCCTTAAAAACTACAACACGCAATCGCGCGCGATTGCACGCACAGGCTTCACTCTTCACCGCACGCTATCCTGTAAGTACGCTTCAGGAGCGCGCGATGGAGCGACTGTGGAAAGGCGGCTAATGGGTATTTTTTACGCGATTCATACCACAGAATATATAATAGTACAAGTTCATACTCAGAATCGCGAGCTCTTTCGATTCTGATAGAAAAAAAATGTCCCAAGATACATTTTTCATACATTTTTCAAACCTTCCATTCCGTTACCGCCATACAAAATGAATGAAAAAATGGTAACGGAATGGGTAAAAAACCTTTAGACACTTTTTTTCTATTCGGATTGAAAGAGCTCGCGATCTGAGAGGAAACTACATAAAAATTTTCAAGTCCAAAAAAAAAGTGGGGTGGACAACTTTGAAAATAAATGGCCATGTATTGAGCTTGTCTCAAACTTACAATTAGGCTGAAAAAACTCACACTTTGCACAAAACGGTCCCTCGTCGCTACCATCCCTACAGTCCGTGATGTTATCACACATTCGTCCCGGCGTCAGGCAGAAGGACTCGTCCAAGCATTTGTACTGGCGAGTGTCCATAGGAGAGAACTCTAAACACGAGGGCCCGGTGTCCAGTAAGTGCGAGTTCAAGGAGTGCCCTGTAATACAACAATTGTCTGTTAATGTTCAGAGCGACCAAGGCCTAAAAGCTCGGCCACACATGCGCGTTTTGAGAGCGTAGGCGGAGCGATAGCGGAGCGCAATGATAGCGGTGCGCCGGACGAACGCTGGCGTTGCGCCCAGCGGACGCGAGCGCGAATTGCGTGCGGAACGCCAGCGTTCGTCTGGCGCACCGCTACCATTGCGCTCCGCTAACGTTAAGCTATCAAAACGCTTTATGTGTGGCGGAGGCTTGTGACAGTTGTGACAGAGGCAAGTAAAGGATGACCCGCTGAGGGCCCACTATAAAGGATTTTTCCCCTCACTAGCTCGGAAACACGTGTTTTGTCCTTTAATACCAGCGGGTAAAAACGCATTTTATCCACTAGTGGGTAAAGTAATTTGACCTTGAATAAAGTCAAATTAACTGCTTTAAAATTGACAAAAGTAGGTGAATCTAGTAATAAAGATGATTTACCACCTGTGGAACTACTGGAAGCAGTGCTAAACGCATTTTTTGCGTTGTAGTTTCCTCGCTGTAGCGAGGGGAAAAGTTTTGTGTTACACTCGGGTGCAAATGTATTTTACTTCTCGTGTGTTAAGAAACTCGCAAGTTCAACTATAAAATCCTTTCACTTGCTCGTTTTTCAATTCCACACTCGGCGTTAAAATACAACTTTGCCCCCTTGTATAACAAATAACTATTATCCGGCCCTCCACAAGTCCTTCAAAATACGTATACATATTTTTCAGTACAGATGGTGTTTTTTTACGCACTAGTGCGAGAAGTGGTTCATTATATGCTAGGTCGAAACTTCGGAGGCTCATCTGTACTGAAAAACGTCGTACGATACACGTGCGAAAAGGAAATTCGTAACCCGTGTCGATTTGAAACACTCCCTTCGGTCGTGTTTTAATTCATCGCCACTCGTTTCGAACTTCTCTTTTTAAGCACTTGTATCGTAATGTACTATAGTGTGTGACATTAGCACTGCAGAAATGTATTTTTGTTGCAAATCTGGCACTGTTCTAAAATTTCTTTAAATTTTAGCAACCGATAATAGTTATTTGTTATGTATACAAGGGGGCAAAGTTGCATTTTAACGCCGAGTGTGGAATTGAAAAACGAGCAAGTGAAAGAGCACCCGAGTGCAAAACTTTTCCCCTCACTACAGCGAGGAAACTACAACGCAAAAAATGCGTTTATCACTGCTTCCAGTAGTTCCACAGGTGGTAAATCATCTTTATTACTAGATTCACCTACTTTTATTAATTTTAAAGCGGTTAATTTGACTTTATTCAAGGTCAAATTACTTTACCCACTAGTGGATAAAATGCGTTTTTACCCGCTGGTATTAAAGGACAAAACACGTGTTTCTGAGCTAATGAGGGGAAAAATGGTTTGCCCACCGTTGGTCTAAGATGGCACTCCTTAACTTGGTAAACTTCCTGCCCTGCACAGCCAACAACGGCCCAGCCACGACATTGGTCTAAGCGGGGCAGCGGTGAGCGGCGGCCACGTGCGAATGAAAAGTCCCATCGCTGTGTCTCGCTCCAATCTATGGCCGCCACTCACCGCTGTCGCGCTTAGACCAATGTCGTGGCTGAGCCATAAACTGTGGAAAGAACTTTCGCCTGCGGTATTTCCGGACAGATATGCCCTTCAAACCTTCAAGAAAAAAGCGATATGTTAAAGGTCGGCAAAGAAAAGGTCTGGAAAAGGTACTATGGGCAATAAACAGTTTCTCTCCATACAAGGCAGCTGGGCTAGACGGCATCTTTCCGGGACTCCTCCAGTGGGGTAAGGACATCATCGCGCCGCACCTAATAGTAATCTACAGAGCCTGCCTAATTCACGGTTACATCCCTGTGAAATGGAGAGAAGTAAAAGTGGTATTCATACCCAAACCAGGTAAGAACGACTATACGCAACCAAAGGCATATAGGCCGATAAGCCTGACATCCTTCCTACTAAAAACAATGGAAAGTCGATCTCTGCGATCGCGATCTCAGAGACGGGGCACTGTTGCGTAGTCCTCTTCACCACCAACAACACGCCTATTCCTCAGGCAAATCAACGGAATCTGCACTACATAGTGTGATATCACCAATAGATGTCGCTCTATTTTAATGAAATGTAACAACTCTACGTGTACCATGGTTCGCAATAAAGATATTCTATTCTGTTCTATTCTAAGATGCTCTATCAACTAAATCATCAGCACTTGTAGCCTTCATCGACGTAGAAGGGGCTTTCGACAAGACGCAATTCAACAGCATAAGCCAAGCACTGCTAAACCATGGCGCTGACCAGACCATATCCTCATGGATTGACAGCATGCTAAGGAACAGAGCAGTGCAGGTAAACGTGAATAGCAACACAAGAGCCATTGTATCCAGAGGCTGCCCGCAAGGAGGGGTAATCTCGCCACTCTTGTGGAACCTCGTGGTAGACAGCCTCATTAGAGCGCTCAACGAGGCCGGCTATTATACCGTGGGCTATGCAGACGATGTAGCTATCCTCATTAGAGGGAAGTTCGAGCCAGTCCTATGCGACCTAATGCAGGGCGCGCTCAAAATCGTCGAACAATGGTGCTCGGAGCAGGGACTATCCGTAAATCCATCCAAAACTGAATTAGTACTGTTCACGAAAAAGCGTAGTATAAGGAACCTTCAGTTACCTAAGCTCCAGGGAGTGACACTAGCACTTACCAGAGAGGTAAAGTATTTAGGTATCACACTGGATGACAAACTGCTATGGAATAAACATCTTGAGAATAAACTAGATAAAGCCCGCATCACATTCTGGCAGTGCAAGAGACTTCTGGGTAAGACCTGGGGCCTTCACCCAAGAATTACCATGTGGCTATATACTGCAGTGATACGGTCTATTATTGCATACGGCGCTGTGGTTTGGTGGCCTAGAACCAAACTCACCACAGCGAGGAATAAACTGCAGCGTTTCCAAAGGTTAGCAAGCATTGCTACCACGGGCTGCATGCGAACTACACCCTCAGAGGCCCTGGAGGTCCTTTTAGGACTACCGCCCTTGGACCTAATTCATACAGCAAGAGGCGGCCTCCGCGGCGGTGAGGCTTAAATCACTCAACCTCTGGGGTGCATCGAACGGGGCTCACACCATGATCCTTAGGAACGCCATTGAATACCAACCACTAAAGATGGCTCCTAACGACAGGGTACCCAAAGTATACATCTTCAACAGAAAATACAACATACAACTTGTCGAGGAGGAAAACGACTGGTCGAGAATACACGAACTACGCATATACACCGACGGTTCTAAAACCAAGACAGGGTCGGGTGCGGGCGTGTATTCTCCCGAAATAAACACGCATATCTCAACAGCCTTAGGCGAGTATAGCTCCATCTACCAATGTGAATGCTTCGCCATTATACAGGCTGCCAACGCAGTAGCTAAGCGACGTATCACAAACCAAGAGATACGCATCGTGTCTGACAGCGCTGCAGTACTGCGAGCCCTAGATAGTAAGACCATTCAGTCCGGGCTCATACTAGAGTGCCACCGAGCATTGGAGGTGATAGGTTCAAACAACCTAGTCACGCTACAATGGATAAAGGGGCACAGCGGCTCTCTAGGGAACGACGCAGCAGACGAGCTGGCCAGAAAAGGTTCGGACCAGAAAGCGACTGGGCCAAGCTTCCCTTACCGTTTGGTCAACTCAGGTCATGGATGCGTCAAAAAACCAGAACACAACACGCTGAGCAATGGGCAAACACCAGTACCTGTAGACATTCCCGGGAAGTAGTGCCACACCCGGATGCGCGCTTAACAAAGCGCCTACTAACTCTGAATAGAGCATCGCTACGAATAATCGAAGGCAACATTACTGGACACTGCCCACTTAACAAACATTTACATGTTATAGGTAAGACCGACAGCCCTCTATGCCGAGGATGCCTGTCGGCCGAAAAAACGGTCGCCCACGTCATCCTGGAATGCCAGGGAGTGAACACACAACGGGCTCAAATCCTCAAAACGACGAGGTCACTCCGAGAAGCCTGTGGAGACACCAGGAGGATCCTGCGCTTCTGGGCGGAGTTAGGCTGGCTAGACCCCTAGCTGGCAAATACAGCACGCACAATGGCCTCTACCTTTGAGGCTAAGTGCGGAAACCGGAGCCCATAACCATAACCATAACCATAAGGTCGGCAATACTTCTCCAGCACTTCTGGTGTTTCAGGTGTATATGGGCGGCAGTGATCGGTTACCATTAGGTGACTTTGAAAAAAGTTGTGGGTCTGGATTGCCAAAGCCATGTACCGATACGTACTATCAGCTGCAAAAGCGCATGGTGAATTTATCAATGAATTCATTCATAATTTCTCCATGCAATTTTGCAGCTCACTGCACTTACTCAAGCACGGATCCAGCTTCGTGCCCAGGGGGGGGGGGGGGTCTCGTGGTAAAGGCCCAGGCCCCAGATGGGTCACGTGGTCTATTTGTATGGCCAGGGGGGGTCATGACCCCCCATGACCCCCTCCCCCCCTGGATCCGCGCATGTACTTACTGCAAGTTTTCTCGATGTCTTCATCGCTTCGGTCCTCGCAATCGTAGTGTCCGTCGCACATCCATAGGCTAGAGATGCAGGTATCGTCGCCACATTTAAACCCCTTGCAGGTAGCCTGGAATAATTACTCGAGGTTATCATACGAATCCGAAACCCTGACAGCGTAACATAACATATCTATCGGATCGGATATACAAGGTGCGCGGTAATTAATGGACAACCTTTTAACCACCAAGAAAATCGACTTTAAGGTTTAGTAAAAGTCGCCTGGTTTTCGAGATTTTCACACTTTTTAGAATTTTATTGGATATTAAAGGACAACCTTAATGTCGATTTTCTGGACCAGTATAAGGTGCCCTCTTGGTGGTTAAAAGATTGTCCATTAATTACCGGGCACCCGGTATGAAATAACGTAAAACATAATAAATTAATAATGCACTCGGCCCTCTCAGGCACAGCCCAATTTAAGCGTGCTAAGCGCGTAGTACGATGAACGACCTTTCATTCACCAATGCACCCTTTAGGACCCGATATTCAAGCGTGAAGCGCGTTCTTTCATTCAGTGGTCCAAAGTCACTACTACAATAGTTATTTGTTATACAAGGGGGCAAAGTTGTATTTTAACGTCGAGTGTGGAATTGAAAAACGAGCAAGTGAAAGGATTCTATAGTTGAACCACGAACGAAGCGAGTGGTTCGAGAATAGAATCCTGAACTTGCGAGTTTTTTAACACACGAGAAGTAAAATACATTTGCACCAGAGTGTAACACAAAACTTTTCCCCTCACTATAGCGCAAAACTGCAAACTACAACGCAAAAAATGCGTTTATCACTGCTTCCAGTAGTTCCACAGGTGGTAAATCATCTTTATTACTAGATTCACGTACTTTTATCAATTTTAAAGCAGTTAATTTGACTTTATTCAAGGTCAAATTACTTTACCCACTAGTGGATAAAATGCGTTTTTACTCGCTGGTATTAAAGGACAAAACACGTGTTTCCGAGCTAGTACTTTTTATTATTATAAATGGGCATACTCTTGACCACAGACTAGCCAAAGGCAAAGACGTGGCCTACGATGGAGTGAGCTCGCCCAGAAGATGCCTGTTCACTCTCGACCCCCCCGACTAGCCCCGTAGCCCGACTTTCAAGCCCTCGAGCACAATTATTTTGACCAGCTAACTAAGGGCCGCCATCTTGCCGTATGAGGCAAAAGCGCGCGCATGAGCACGGACGATTTCCTCGCGAGGCACTACCACAACGTTTTCAGTCAAAGGAAATAGTAAAACCGATGTACTTAGGATATGTTTAAAAAACTTAACGATAGAGGGCGTGAAAAACAATTATGTGTAGTGCAAGTTGTTCGCTAGATGTCACTGTTACCCCCGCAAACTGGGTAATGACTTGACGTAAAAATGTACAAGTATTGATGTCCAAATTTTTCGCTAGATGTCGCTGTACTCCCTGCAAACTAGCGAACGACTTTCTATGGTTTATTACATGTAATAAAATTGTGAATTACGTTCCATGTTTAAAGGGTCCACATATCCTTTAAGTGCTATAAAGAACCTTTAGGCATGAAAAGTTGTCGTAACTTAATAATAGATGGCGTCATGGCGCTGCATTCGAAAATCTTGACTCATAATTAACTCTATACCATACTATTCAATATACTCTATGGGCACTAAATCGCGAAGCGTGTGGACCCAGCTATTTCAATACCTATTACCAAAGACATATATAACTCAGTATAGACAGATAAAGTCTAAGAAAAAAACGTACCTCAGTACCATACAGAAAAAGGTACGGTGGCCTAGATGGCATTACACCTTTGGGGTACCCTCAGCTAGATGGCGCTAATATTAATATTTGACATTTTAAAACATATCAAGCTAAGAATATGGGCCAAAATGTCAAAACTGATGTTCAAAAGTTTTAAGCCTGTGTCGAGAGATGGCAGTCTAATCACTGTGATTACACATTTTCCTTTGACAGTAACTCTCTATAATACTCGATCCTTTTTGCTATTACTTACGTTCGCAATTGCAGCCAGCGCGGTACAGTTAACTTCGTCACTGGCGTCAATACAGTCGGGCTGGCTGTCGCAGACCCACTCGGAGGGGATGCAGGTCTGTCCGTCGTGGCACATGAACTGGTGGGTCGTGTTGCATAACTGCTCGTCGGGGGGATGGTCCGCTGAAAAGAAATCACTTTTTAAAACCATACAGAGTAGAGGCGCCACAATCCTTCGGTAATTGTGTCTTTCCGTGGTATCATTCGGTATGGCCCTGACGGAAGATCAGCGTTGGCCACCCAGGCTAACACCATGCTGAGTCAGGACCATCTTCATGGCAATTATGTGTACCTACTTACCTTTTAGTAGTAGTAGTAGTCGAAGTAGTAGTAGCAGTAGTAACTCTTTATTGTACAAAAACACATTAAAAATAACATTTCGTGGTAAACATGACATATTTTAGTTTCTTATCTTATTTTTTTTTTGTAATTATGAATTACTTATGTAAATAATTTATGTGTTTACCATGAATAAACTATTGAATCTGAATCTGAATCATACATTGAGATGCGAAGTACAAAGGCGAACTTATCCCATAGAGGGAGGGATTCCTTTTTGTGGTGTTGTGTGTTTAAATAATTCTCTGTTGTTGATCTGTATTTGTGTGTGTCTTTTTTGTATTATTTTGCGATGAATAAAAAATATTTCTATAATCATAATATTCATATACTTGAAAATTTCGACCGTTGCCACCATGTCCGGATGGCCGAAACTTTATATCATTTTAAAAGACCTTTCCATTGATACCCCACACGGGTATGTACATCGAAAAAAAAATTTTCATCCCTCAGTTACATGTATGGGGGGCCCCACCCCCAATTCTTTTTTTTACTATTTAGTGTCATAATTTTGTAGCGGTTCATACAACACATATTCCCATCAAATTTCATCACTGTAGTACTTATAGTTTCCGAGTAAATCGGCTGTGACAGACGGACAGACGGACAGACGGACAGACGGACAGACGGACATGACGAAACTATAAGGGTTCCGTTTTTGCCATTTTGGCTACGGAACCCTAAAAACCGGCCAAGAGCGTGCCGGGCCACGCTCAGTGTAGGGTTCCGTAGTTTTCCGTATTTTTCTCAAAAACTACTGAACCTATCAAGTTCAAAACAATTTTCCTAGAAAGTATTTATAAAGTTCTACTTTTGTGATTTTTTTCATATTTTTTAAACATATGGTTCAAAAGTTAGAGGGGGGGGCGCACTTTTTTTTCCTTTAGGAGCGATTATTTCCGAATATATTAATATTATCAAAAACCGGCCAAGAGCGTGTCGGGCCACGCTCAGTGTAGGGTTCCGTAGTTTACCGTATTTTTCTCAAAAACTACTAAATGTATCAAGTTCAAAACAATTTTTCTAGAAAGTTTTTTTTAAAGTTCTACTTTTGTGATTTTTTTCATATTTTTTAAACATATGGTTCAAAAGTTAGAGGGGGGGGACGCACTTTTTTTTCCTTTAGGAGCGATTATTTACGAAAATATTAGTATTATCAAAAAACGGTCTTAGTAAACCCTTATTCATTTTTTAATACCTATCCAACAATATATCACACGTTGGGGTTGGAATGAAAAAAAATATCAGCCCCCACATTACATGTAGGGGGGTACCCTAATAAAACATTTTTTTCCATTTTTTATTTTTGCACTTTGTTGGCGTGATTGATATACATATTGGTAACAAATTTCAGCTTTCTAGTGCTAACGGTTACTGAGATTATCCGCGGACGGACGGACGGACGGACGGACAGACAGACATGGCGAAACTATAAGGGTTCCTAGTTGACTACGGAACCCTAAAAACGATCTTAGCAAATCCGTATTCATTTTTTAATACCTATCCAACAATATATCACACGTTGGGGTTGGAATGAAAAAAAATATCAGCCCCCACTTTACATGTAGGGGGGGGTACCCTAACAAACATTTTTTTCCATTTTTTATTTTTGCACTTTGTTGGCGTGATTGATATACATATTGGTACCAAATTTCAGCTTTCTAGTGCTAACGGTTACTGAGATTATCCGCGGACGGACGGACGGACGGACGGACGGACGGACAGACAGACATGGCGAAACTATAAGGGTTCCTAGTTGACTACGGAACCCTAAAAAAGGTGTGTACAAGTTTGTAATGGGTCGGCAACGCGCATATATCACCCCTTGAGATACAGGCGTCCATAGGTTATGCCGTTTTCACATTATCCGATCCGATATCGGATGTAGGAAGGATGTAAAATGTAAGATTTATGCGCTTCCAGGTCTTCATTTATGTATTTAATAGGTAATTATTACTAAAAAACGATATAACACGCAAAAATTGCTGATTTAATGCCGATGGCACTCTCCCACAACAGTTTTTGTTCGAGGCACCATGGAACTGCCGATATCGGCAGGACGCTTCCGACATTTTTTGGCATGCCGGACCCCCTGTCAGTTGTCGGCCGATAATATTTGTTTGTGTGCATATATAATGTATGTATACGTTTGTAGTAGTGTGCGTGACAAAAATGGCGTCTATTAAACAGCTGCTAATGATCGAAATTCAAATTAGTTGACAATTTTCCATTGAAAAAAAAAAGTTGTAATGCATCGGTCCGAATTGCGGATACTAGTTTTTCATCTTTTTGTAAATATAGTTGAATGTAAAATTATTTATTTTGCCTGACACCCTGAGTATTTTTTATGCTCGTTATTTTAATTTTACAATATAATATTTAGGATAAAGTGCTTATAATTATTAAATATAAAACATTTTTTAAATATTTTTTGACACAAAATTATACTTCATTGATTTGGAATAATGCGTTTTATCGGACCGACATCCGACACTATCGGAAGCGTTTATTGGATGTAGGATGTCGGTCCGACATCCGATATCGGATCGGATAATGTGAAAACGGTCTTACGGTGACCGCTTTCCATCAGGCCGTATACCAGTTTGCCACCGACGTGGTACAGTCAAGTGCAAAAATACATATCGAAATAATAAATAAATAAATATTCGGGACACCTTACACAGATCAACTTAGCCCCAAACTAAGCAAAGCTTGTACTATGGGTGCTAAGCGACGATATACATACTTAAATAGATAAATACATAAGTATATACATAGAAAACATCCGTGACTCAGGAACAAATATCTGTGCTCATCACACAAATAAATGCCCTTACCGGGTTTCGAACCCAGGACTGCGGCTTAGCAGGCAGGGTCACTACCATCGAGTACGTACCCCATGTCCTCGATGGTCACTACCGACTGAGCCAGACCGGTCGTCAAATAATCGTCTCATAAATATGGTACTACGCTCTTATTACACCGGACTAAGATTTATTTATTTATTTATTGGTAAACATGATTACATGACTTTACAGCTAACCATTGCGTCACATATCTTAGGCTGACATAACAAGAAAAACAAAGTAGACATATACATTTACAATAATAGGCATACACCTAACAGACATTTTATATAGGAACAGTTGAACACCTCGCATCCATCGCCTCACACAATCTCAAGCATTCACTACATATTGCCGCCCATCGCCACGCAAACAAGTCGCACTCAGGTGTCGATGTCAGGAGCGCATTGAGCTGTGAGAGGGCGCGGGGCAGCGGCGAGTTCCTGTACGATACGGTACGCGCCGGCGGCACGGCCAACAGGTCGCGTCGTCGCGGCCTGAGTGCTATCCTCGGAACATCAGGAACAAACAGTCGTACGAGACGCTCTACAAGCTCGGGACAGTCTGACTCACCACGTAGAGCTCGACATGCTGTGATCATCAGCTGAAAATTCCGCCTCACCTCCAAGGAGTTATACCCAAGAGAGCCAAGGAGATACTTGGTCGGGTAGAGATACGGGTAGAATCCGAAAACTTTTTTAAAAAGGAACCTTAAAAATGCTTTCTGCACCTTCTCAAGTAATAAGGCATAAGTCGATTCGTAGGGGTTCCATACGATCGACGAGGACGCTAGATGCTATAGGACGTGGCCGTAAGGGTCCTATCACCCTATAGCTCATGGGATATTCACTTCTGGTGGGACAAGTGCTTAAGAGGATACGGTAGCGAAAATGCTAAAATGGAAAGGACCCTTTCAACTAGAGAATTTTAGTTAAATATACATACCGTCGCTGCGCGTGCAAATTTCGCTATGTGTTTTTAACCTACTTTACAGGAAACACAAAAAACTGTTTATTTCTTTTTTTTTTATACTACGTCGGTGGCAAACAAGCATACGGTCCGCCTGATGGAAAGCGGTCACCGTAACCTATGAACGCATGCAACGCAAACAGTGTCACATGCGCGTTGCCACCCCATTAGAAACTTGTACATTCCCTTTTGCTGTGTTAAGTACACAGCAAAAAGGAGTGTACAAGTTCCAAGGAGGGTTCGGGTTGCCGACGACTCTAAAGGACAATAACTATACGGAACAAGTTAGTTCCGTAAGTCCTCCCGTCATCAGCACCGCACCCTCGTTGAGCTCTTTAGATTTCGGCAATTATTGAACATAAACAAAGCAATATTTTTATGGAATAAGTATTTTCAGTTTTGCATACATTATGAAATTACTTGAAATTATATTTTAGTTATTATAAGGTTAAAAAAATATATTTTTCATAAATGTTACATAGCGATTATAATTTGAGTCGTAAATAGCCGGTGTATGTCTTACAATCACATAACTAGATTTTATTCTTAAGGAAGAAAATACAATTTGAGCACTTTATCGTCTCATAGTTATTTAATAATCATATGATTTGAATTAACTATGTTGTTGTTTATTTGTATTTTATCAATTCATTTTCGAATTAATTATTTCAGAAAAACCACGAATTAGAACTATACGCTTAATACACAATACCATAATAAAAAACTCGATTAAATCAATATATTACTACCAATATAATAATATATTTATTCCATTATTTTTTATGAATGGAGGTTATTTCAGTTACAAAGTTGCTCAATGTGGTATTATGTAAAAATGTATGTATTGAATAAGTTTTCATTATGCATGTTTAACTTGAAAAAACCGGATAATGCTAGTCTGGCTCGAACACCGAAGGTTACATGTACATCTGACTATTTTTTTTCTCACAACTATATTAATAAATCATGTACTGATGTATGGTGTAATACGGTTTATTTTCCAAATTTCATAGTTTAGGTCAACCGGAAGTACCCTATTAATTTTGACTTCCTTGAGAGTGTAGATTTTTTTTCAACTCAATTAACCTTTGTTGTATTTATTGAGGCTTTTTGGAATGAGCTTCAAGGAACGGTACAGTACACTTGAGTATAGGGTTTTTCCGAAATAAAGAATATTGACAAATAGATAAACGGATTGACAAGAAAGTACATAATTGTATAAGGGTTCCATTTTTCCCTTTTGATCCGAAAAAGATAAAAAATCTTTGTCATTCAACACTTTGTGATTTCTCAAGTCAGCGTTTTTTCATTTTTTAAACATTTCATTTTCATTAATTTATTTTAAAATGTTTCCAGAAAGGATAGATAGATCTTATCACACAAAATTTCATACAAAACGATGTCTTACCACTTCAAGACAATGTTAAATCACTTGCTGTTTTTTTTTGAGTTACTTAGCATAAATTTATCTTATTTCGATATTTTGTAATATAAGTACGTTTACACACACTGAACCCTACACGAAATTTGTCAGTATACTAAACACTAATAAATTTCTGACAGTTAATCTTAAAAATCAATTTGAAATGATTTATTTTTAACAAATATTAAAAAATAACTATTCGGTCAGAGTGAGTACTTTCAGACATAGTCTCAATAAAAAGGGAAACTACCCTCTCTCTTTCATTTATAGAGGTTATACTTGACGACAAACCCACCTACCATACACCATTTAAACAAGTTTTAAGAGAGTAGGCTAGATTTTTATAAGAAAAGCCTGCTATGTGACGCAAAACACACGACCTGGAAACATTCACGATTTATACAAATAGTACAAAATTATCGCTATGTATGAGATTGTACAAATCGGGCACAAACATCTAACACATCTTTTTATACAATATTTCCGAAAATATAGCTATGTGTCATAATTCACATAGCAGGTGCAATTCCAAATCAGCTGTTATAAAAAGAAATGTAGTTATGTGATTTATTGCAGTTAACGATTATAGGAAGAACATTCAATGTATGGGCATCACATACCTACTTTTGATAAAACCTGTAATACTGAAATGAGCTCGACGCTGTTTTTGGAGCATATGTATTTAGAAATAAGGTTTAAAATGGCATTGAAAACGAAAAATCGTTAAAAATCACATAGCGAATTTTGCACGCACAGCGACGATACATACATACATACAATCACGCCTGTATCCCATAAAGGGGTAGGCAGAACACATGAAACTACTAAAGCTTCAGTGCCACTCTTGGCAAATAAGCGGTTAAAAGAAAACGAAACTGTGACATTGCAGTGACAGGTTGCCAGCCTCTCGCCTACGCCACAATTTAACCCATATCCCATAGTCGCCTTCTACGATACCCACGGGAAGAAAGGGGATGGTGAAATTCTTAACCCGTCACCACACAGGAAAGAGAGAGGATACGGTAGCGAAAATGCTAAAATGGAAAGGAGCCCCCCTTTCAACTAGAGAATTTTAGTTAAATATACAAGTGTTATTAACTAGCTTTATCGAAAAAAAATTGTCTATTAAGAACAACTCAGTCAAAAGATATTACAAAAAAATCTTTAAAATCGAGGTTCCGCTCTCGACTCTTTCCTCCTTCAAAACTTAATCAATCTGAACGAAATTTAAGAATCTGAATAACAATTAAATAATCTATGTCAGACCGTTTAGCTTTTTTGGTTAATTGTTACCAATCTTGAGTATCACACCTTTTTTTGCGCCACAATGAAAAAGGTCGTTTTTGGAAAATTTTGATTGGCTCTAGAATATTTAAAAAGCAGTATATCAAAAAAATCGAAACGGTCCGACACAGATAAAAATAATAACAATCTGTGTTGAAAAAATCATTTCTCTATCTTCAAAAACCAGGGAGGAAATAGTCGAGAGCGTTTGTATGGAGAATTGACCCCTACCGTATCGTCTTAAGATAAGATAAGATAAATCGTTTATTTGCAAGAATACTTATTTCTAGAATACACAGGTGTAATTATGTAGGATGGTGTACAGTATTCAGTCGCACAAAACGACATGCAAAATATTTTACATAAAAATACTATATTATACCTATACTAAATATAGCTATAATTTAAAATTCAATTCCATTTCAACAACATAATTCATAATAAAAGATTCACAACGTAATACATGCTTAATATTTTAATTTTAATTATTCTAATTCTATCAACTATCATATTCTAAATATTCTTTCACGCTGTAAAAACAGTGTTCTAGAAGAAAACTGGTGACTTTCTTCTTATACTCTAGAGCATTTAGTGTCTTAATAGTATCGGGAAGACTATTATAAATAACTATGCACATGTTGTACGCATTCTTCTTATATATATCCAAGTTGCACCGAGGTTGATATAGAAGGTTTTGGTATTGGGTTCTTTGGCTTGAGAAATACTCCGATCTCATATGGAATAAGTCTGGACGGCTTTTTACAAGCAACAGTGCTTTTTTAATATACATGCAAGGCAGTGGTAATATTTTTAATTTCTGAAATAGTGGCCGGCAGGTATCCATTACCCAGGCTTTCATTATTGCACGGACACATTTCTTTTGCAATATAAATGCTCGTTCGAAATCAACAGAATTTCCCCACAGTAATAGTCCATAATTTAGTACTGAAGATACCACGCCGTGATAGGCTGTGACCGCTGCTTCAAAATTTACTGTATTTCTTAATTTTCTTAGCGCAAAGACAAACCTATCTAGTCTACTACACACAGCATTTACATGTACCTTCCAGTTGAGATGCTGGTCAATGAATAAACCTAAAAACTTAATATTTTCACATTTGGATATTGATAAATTATTATAATTGATATTTAATTTAATTGGATCACTATTATATGAGTAGAATTGAATAAAAAATGTCTTTGTCATATTGATATTTAAATTATTTTTACATGTCCAATTGTTAATGTCAACTAATGCATTATTTACGACGGTTTCGTATGTATCAGCGTTATCACCCCTTATTAATAAAGTTGTATCATCGGCAAATAGTATACACTTATGCGAGATAGCTTGAGGCAAATCATTGATGTAGACCAAAAACAATAGAGGACCTAAGTTACTCCCCTGAGGGACGCCCAGTTTTACATCAAGAAAATCTGACCGGTATTTGGTTTTAACATAACTCCTACCTACTTTTTCTAATTTGACTATTTCAGTACACTGTTTCCTTTGTGATAAATAACTTTTTATCCATTCGAGTGCAACGCCTCTGATCCCATAGCATTCAAGCTTTGCAAGGAGCTTACCATGTTCAACACAGTCAAACGCCTTGCTTAAGTCTAAGAATATTGACAATATTGGACATTTGCTATTCAAACTTTCAGATATATATTTGACTAAATTAAAGCAAGCTAACTCAGTGGAGAGTCCTCTTCTAAAGCCATATTGTTCTGCCTGTATTAGACCGTTTTTTTCTAAAAATCCAGTTAGTCTTTTACACATTGCTTTCTCAATTATTTTGGAAATAACTGGAACAATTGTTATTGGTCTATAATTATTTGGGTCTTTACGGTCTCCTTTTTTAAATAGGGGCTTTACCACGGACAGCTTAAGCTGCTCAGGAAAAACCGCTTGTTCGAATGAAAGATTAATAATATGTGCCATAGGGTGACATATCCATGGTGCAATCAGCTTAAGGATATATGTTGTAATGTCATCATACCCAGAACTTCTACTACTTTTAAGTGACAGTATGATTTTAAATACTTCATTGGCATCAGTAGGTATTAAAAATATTGAAGAGGAATAATTATTAATATTATTAGTTACATTTAATGCCTTTCTATTCACATTAGATTTTGTTGTGGTGATGTTAATAAAATAATCATTAATTAAATTACAAATATCTTTTGGATTATTAAATGTCATATTATCAAAATTCAAAGAGTCAATTTCATTATGACTTTTTGCACTCGATAAGTTGGCCGATATTATGTCCCATGTAGCCTTACATTTATTTTTATTACAAGATATATAATTCGTGTTGCTGATTTTTTGTGACTTAATAATACATTTTTTTAATACATTGCTATAATTTTTGAATTGAGTTCTATTATATAATTTGTTTGTTTTTGACAATTTATATCGCAAGTACAAATTTCTCTTAATACTACAAGACTTACGTATTCCTTTTGTTAACCATTTTGATTTCTTATAGTGATTATTCATCTTGACCTTTATGACTGGAAAACATAGATCATGAAATAAGCACACTAATTCATAAAACATTGTAAATGCTTCCTTAAGATCGCTTGAAAATAGTACCTCAGAGAATGAAAGCGCTGAAATACATTGTACGAATTTATCAATGTTACCTTTATTAAAATCTCTTTTGTAAGCAAACCAATTCAGGCTTTTATTTTTCTTCTTAACACTAAAAGTAATCGTCTGGGCCATGTCATGGTCAGATAAGCATAGCTGATGTGTACATGCTTTTACATTATCTACGTTACTGGCTATCTGATCAATGCATGTGTTTATCCTGGTAGGGGTATTTATATGGATTGTAAAATTATGATTTTGCAGAGTACTTTTTAAATCTCTTGCAAATGGACTATCTTTTAAGACATCAATATTCCAGTCCCCGCAGATGACAATTTTCTTTTTCATATATTTAGAGGTTAAATGGAATAATAATCTGTCCAGCTTGTGAGTAAAGATCCCAACGTGAGCTTTCGTTTGTACTGGGATTCTATAAATAACAATGACTAACACATCCAAACCAATAATTTCGATGCCACAGCACTCAAAATAATATTCTGTAGCTAATGTTGTCTCAAACTCTATTTCTTTGACCTGTAAATTTTTATTTACGAGAATGGCTGTGCCACCTCTACAAACGTTTCTACAATAAAACGCTCCATGTTTAAAATTTTCGATTTTGACATTTTGCTCTGCACCTTTTTTTACGAAAGTTTCGGTTAGACATATTATATCGATCTCTTGGCTTCTTGTATAGAAATCATGCAGAGCTACCTGTATCTGGTCAAGCTTTTTTATTAAACCTCCTATGTTTTGGTGCAATATAGTCAGTTCATCGGAAGCACTTGAGTAATTAGTAGTAGTTACGAAAAAATTCTGAGCCCTTTGTGCTACTGTGATACGATTGATCAATTAAAATATTATAGTTATTGTCATTCTGAAGTAGTTCAATTAATGTCTTTAAGTCTCTAAAAATTTCATTTAAACCATGTTTATTAATGCGACCAGAATTTAAATTAAACATCTCATGATCATATGCCAGATTACGATTACTGTCTAATAAATAAACATATTCATAATTAGAATTATCCGCATACAACAAATTGTTAAACAATTCAACTCTATAGTTGTACATATTATTGAAATAACCCATATTGTACGTCGGAGAACACACTATGATATTTGTATGTGTTAATGCGGATGTCATCTGCCTTATGTGCAATACTAAATTGTCGAAACATTGTGATTTTTTGAAGTCCTCTTCTCCTATAAAAATTATACAAAAATCATCTTTAGTGTAATTATTCAATTTTCCCTCTAAGTCATCAAAAAGAGTTCGAATTCCGACTCCTGGATAAAGATAGTGACAAATATTGTAAGTATCACCTAAATTAGTATTTCCTATTTTTAACATTTTATTGAACTGATCAGAGCTTATCATACATATTTTACTCGTGTTTATTCTACCTTCTACGTTTTTACACTCGCTACCTGTTGACAGTTTTACATGATGTGCATTTTCATTGTCCGTCTTCTCGGGGTTTGTTTTGGCAACATCTGTGGCGACACCTGTTTGTATAGCATCATCTGTTTGGTCATGTTTCTCTAATTCCTGAACTATTTCTGTAACTGTACGCGATGTGTCACTAGCTCCTAGGTCTTTAAAACTGTCATTATATTTGGTAGCGTTTGCGTCTGGTGTGAAAACAAGTGTCGATTTGTTAGGGCTTTTATTGCGTTTTTTCGTGCTAGATTTGCAGATTTGCTCCAAGCTACTAACTTTAGATTTTAACTTTTCTATTGTAATTTTTAATGATTTATTTTCGGCAAGGAGGTTTTCAATTTCATTATCTGCGCTGGCAAGTTTATCCTGTAAATCACTAACTTTTGTTTGTAGTCCTTCTATTTTGTCCCTAAGTCCTTCACCTATCTCTGGACAGCTTCTATTTATTTTACTACACCCTTCTTCATAAGTCGATGATGATGATGATGACGAATCGTCGTCGTCCGCTTCTTCCGGCAGAGAGTCGAATGAATTTTTTGTAGAAACCTTGACTTCATATTTTTTTGATTTGATGTCTTCCCTACTTCCCAAGGCTGTGGATGGGGACTGTATTGCAGGTGACATACTTGTTTTTTTATTTTCTAAATTTTCTTTTAATTTTGAACAGTGACTGCACTTCCAGTTATCTTTATTTTCCTTAGGCATATTCCTGAATTGTGTTTCATTAACATTTGTACAACTAACATCATAAATGTTTTTACATAACGAACATTTTAAGAATTGTCTCGTCTTAATTGTATTTTTGCAGTGTGTGCAAATCACGGGAATTTTTTTTGGTGGCATTTTTATTTTCCGATTTCGCTTAATATCTGTGTAACTAAGTTTCTTTGGCGATTTCTGAACGCAACCTGTCTGTCGATATTAGGCCGCGCAAAACGGAACGTCAGACGTCATGTGCCAATGTCATCCTGATGATACGTCATGAATCAGCTGTATAAATACCCGGTATTTGTCCTTTAGTTTTGTCCTTTTAAAACAGTTAATTTAAACTCTGTGTATGTGTGAGTGATTCAAGGACTGATTCCAAATCTTATATTGTTGAAAATTAGTGAAATATGGCTCACCGGTATAATGCTTCACTATTAATCCTGAGTGCAGAGTGTTGGTCATTTGTTTGTCACAGCTTAAGGTACATATATTGCATTTATTCTATATTATTTTAAATATTAGTGCTCATTGACTGATAACATCGACTGTTTACTTTCACACGCACACACAGACGTCGTATGAAATCTCTTGTGGATAAAATGCAACTTTGCTATTTGTTTTTGATATAGGTATCAATAGTAGAGATGGGCCGAATATTCGGCAAATATTCGGTATTCGGCATATTCGGCAAGTTTTCCAATGTTCGTATTCGACCGAATAGTTCGGTTATATTGCCGAATATTTACCGAATAAACAAAGTAAATAAATAGCGTAAGTTTTTTCGTAATTCATCGGATAATGACATCCTGTTTCAGCATTCTAAGAAACCACGAAAAGAAGTTAAAAAAGAAATTAAAATATAAGTACCTACCATAATTATTTAATTATGTTAAAAATTAAAATAACTAAGCTTAAGATACATAACCAAAATTTTCTTATGCACTAAATTATACGAACATTAAGATAAGAGCCTTAGTACCCATTACATAATATCAATCATTGAATTTTTTTTAACTCTGAGCCAGAATTTAAAATAATGTGGAACCGAATATTCGGCCGAATGTTCGCTTCGGTAACAGCTGAACCGAATGTTCGGCCGAATATTCGTATTCGGCAAAGTCCGTATTCGGCCCATCTCTAGTTATCAAGATAGCTTTTACCAAGCGCGGATCCAGCTTCGTGCCCAGGGAGGGGGTCACGTGGTAAAGGCCCGGGGCCCCAGGGGAGGGTCACGTGGTCTATTTGTATGGCTAACTTAGGCTCCAGGGGGGGTCATGACCCCCATGACCCCCCCCCCTGGATCCGCGCATGGCTTTTACAAGTTGGTATGGTGAAAATGTAACTACTCACGGCAGAAGTTCTCATCGCTGCCATCAGCGCAATCAGTTTTATTATTGCAGTACTGATCGTGAGAAATGCAGCCTCCGTCGAGACAAGTGAACTTATCTTCGCCAAGACACTCCTTTTCGTATACGTGATGCTCGTCACTAAATTCGGCACTACACGCTATTAGCAGGCAAGATATGATGAATATGTAGAACATTCTAAAAAAAAAAAATATTTTGTCACAAAAAAAACAAATTACATACTTACTAGCGTTTGACCGCGGCTTCGCTCGCTTAATGCCGCTGTACACATGAGGCCTTGGGCCAACCCTTGGAGCAGCTCCTTGGCCAAGATAAGAGTCGCTGATTACACATTGGTGAACCAATCACTTGGCATTGCCGTAGCGGGCAAGGTGTTCAAAATGAACTTGACACGATCTTATTTTTAAAACAATAAGAGCGTGTTAGGATCATTGTGAACACCTTGCCCGCTACGGCACTTCTGCTGCTGACTGTAGAATGGAGAAGGCCATTTACGTTGTCAGCAAAATTTTATAAATAACCTCGTTATACAATTATTTGAAATATTATACATTTTTTGAATATTCTGATTAGCACATTTATCTTTTTAGGCAACACATTAAGCATTTGCAAGGGTATTTTATTTCATAAAATCAACACTATTATTGGCATAGATAAACTAAGTATTATTTTCGTAAATCTTTCACTACTGTCCTCTCTGACGGATGACGACAAACGTGTGAACACAGATGGCCATGTGCGCCCGATCATTTGATGTGTGGACAAAAAACTGACACTAGTCGGTTGGCCGGCCAGTGCTGGCGCCAACTGTCAACATACGGCCAAGTGTGGGCCATTTAGCTCTCTACACGCTTGGCCAAGGGGCAACACAAAGGGTTGGCCCAACCGTTGGCCCCATGTGTACAGCGTCGTTTAAATTCAAAAATTGTGCAATAGTCCATATCAACTTCTACCCCCTATATTAGGAAAGCGAAGAGTTAAAAAGAGATAAAAATTAGGTAGCCTATATTACTCCCGGCTCCCCTCGTATCGTAGCTAACTCATATCACACTTTGAATGACGCGACAAAGCTGGACTGCGTTTCGGTAGCCACGTAGCGTCAACCAACTATTGTCACCTCGGTTTAGCCTGGCTGAAGGGATCGAAATTTCTTTAGCTATACGAATACGAGCTGTGACGTTGCTCGATCAACCACAAATAGAATAAAATTAGTAAATTACAGGAAAACAAGATTAGATAGGTACCTAGGTATGTGAAAGTTAACTTTTTCTACGAACCTTGATATATGCACCTAATATTCATTTTAAAATGACTAATCAAACTTACCTGCGATCAAGGCAGAACTGGATAACAAAATCAATTAAATAATACACTTGAAATTAATTAATTAACATTTTTATACGACGGTGACACGGGTTCACGTGGCTGCAAAGGAACAAAGAAAGGGCAGACATTACCGGCAATCCATATTTTATAGAAAAGACGGTGAGTTCCCAATAAAGGTAACGGAGTTCTGAAACTACCTTCAATTTTGATGATGTAATTTCTTACTGCAAGATACTGTTCATGTTATTCAATGGATGATGATTTTTAACTTAAGGAGTAAAAAATTAATTTTCAGTTTACTTAATTCTTTTATTGCAAAGAAATAATTAACGATCTCGCAAAACCTACTATACTTCAACATATAATATGACAACTCGAACGTAACGTTTATCACGTTTAGTTCTTGCTCGTGGATTATTTTAACTAAAGACAGAAATTAAATTTATCTCCTGTGTTGTTTTGAACGAAAAAAATCATCTTTTGTATATTAAGTGTAAGAAATTCTATCATATATATTTACAGAAATATTCTAGCATTGAATAACCTCTTTTTTATGGATTTTACAGTTTGAAAGAGCAAATGACAAGAATCCACGGCAATTATTTATTATATAGTTACATGGTAACACTGTCTCAGTAAAAAAAAAGTTAAAAGTCAGTTGAATGAATCCGTTGATGACAGGAGTGCAGTTTCAATAAACGTGATTTTAAATTTTATGTTAAAACAACAAAAACATCAAGGGCACTTTAGTTAACGTCTTATATTCAAACCAAGATGGAAGTTACCGACGAGAATCTATCTACCTTAGCAAACTACTTGCACCAAACTCTGAATCCTGACCCTAACGTGCGGCGACCCGGTATGTTGAAATGTCATTGTTTTAAAGCGTTAATTCCATTCGTAATCTAGATTTCTAGCCAAAACAATAACTATAAATCTAACCTAGCCGTTATACACGGTAAAACCAATGCTAAAACTGGATGCAAAACGTTATTTTCTCATGTACTCCAGGCGCTCCGTTTTTGTGGTCTTTATAAGTAAATTAACCAAACTTTTAGCTGTAAAACATTGATTTGTTCATATTGATACGTTATTTGCTACATTCCCTTGAAGCATTTCTCGTGCATGTGTTTTTCAACAAGAAATCAGTGTACTTTATTTAAAAATAGTGACATCATAGTTGTGCAATTACACACAATCATTTACTAACAGCAGGTGTAAAAGTGACTACGCTGGGTTCAGAAAGATATGAGTCTTAAAAATGAGACACAAGGTTTGTTATTTATAACACACTGCAGGTGTCAATTTTCCAGTATGTAAGTCTCTTGCCATTTTATAGCGTTGACAACTGGTCTGGCTCAGTTGGTAGTGACCTTGCCTGCTAAGCCGCGGTACTGGGTTTGAATCCCGGTAAGCGCTTTTATTTGTGTGATTAGCTCAGATATTTGTTCCTGAGTCATGGAAGTTTTCTATGTTTATAAGTATGTATTTAAGTATGTATATCGTCGCTTAGCACCCATAGTACAAGCTTTGCTTAGTTTAGGGCTAAGTTGATCTGTGTAAAGTGTCCCCAATATTTATTTATTTAATCTAATGTACCATCAGAAGAAAAAAACCTGTAACAATAACATATTAAGCAATGGCTTGCTTCTTTTAACATGTTTCAAAATTAACTACAGCATTTTGTCTTTATTTATTGGTCTCAACTGGCTACCTAATGATTCTCCGACAGATTTTTAGCCGATTATTGATTCGCCGACAACGATTCACCGAATGCCATTTAGCCGAATAATCAAACTATCGCTGTCACTTTTGGTTGAATAACGTTATGTAGAATCTTGGTTCGCATACAGTTCAGTTCGCTTCTGTGCAAATTATCCGAACTATTATTGGACATTTTTCATTTAGCAAAGTAATATTTTCGTTTAGGTCACGTTTAGTCGAATAACGTTTCACATTTTATACATTTTTAAAATATTTTCGAACAAATGAATTACCGTTGTTGTAAAAAAATTACGCACACTTAATAGACACTTTTTTTTACATACATATAATCACGCCTGTAGCCCATAAAGGGGTAGGTAGGGCACATGAACTACTAAGTTTCAGTGCCACTCTTGGCAAAAAGGGGTTGAAAAAAATCCAGATTGTGACATTGCAGTGACTGCGCCACCATTTAACCCATACCCCACAGTCGACTTTTACGACGCCATCGGGAAGAAAGAATGTAATGTTGAATAAATGAAATGAAATTAAAAGAAATTTGGTGAGTTGAAAACAACAACAGGTATGTGATTAATATAAATAATTAGTGAAATAAATGTGAATTACTCTTATAAACGATCTAACAACTAGATTTTTGAATCCACAGAACACTTTGTACGCAAGTTCCAGGCTCCAGCCAACTCACCAAAAAAAAAACAAACCATCACTCCCATGACCTATTGTGTTTCGACCAATTTTGTGTCGGCCAATTTTTACAATTACTAAATGATTATTTGTCGAAAAGTAAATCGGCGTATCAAATTTCTGCCTACCGACTCCGTTTACGAACGAATATTATGCGCAATGAGAATCTTCCAATCGTTATTCGGCCAAAACATACGTCGGCGAATCGTTGTCGGCGTACCGAAAATCGGCGTATTTTATTTCGGAATATCAATCGGGCACCGTCTCAACTACATTAAAACATTACAGGCCGGTAGCATTAAACCGTCTGTCACCGTTAAAGCATTCATTAAATGTTATTGTATGGGAAGTTCCATAGAAGTCTGCTGCGTGATGATGACATGTCTGTCAAATGTGGTTGATGCAACTGGCCCTAAGTAAATAAAATCACAACTAAACTTTGCTTCTGCTAAGTTTTTCTAGACATCATTAATGAAAAAAAAAAGATTTTTGCAACTCTGTTATTATATCATGTAATAACATAGCATCTTGACGACCAGTCTGGCCTAGCGCGTAGTGACCCTGCCTGCTACGCCGCGGTCCCGGGTTCCAATCCCGGTAAGGGCATTTATTTGTGTGATGAGCACAAATATTTGTTCCTGAGTCATGGATGTTTTCTATGTATGTAAGTATTTGTATATTATATCTATCGTTGTCTGAGTACCTGCAACACAAGCCTTCTAGAGCTGAGCTACCGTAGGACTCAGGCAATCTGTGTAAGAATGTCCTATAATATTTATTTATTTATTTATCTCTTCTCTTCATATTTACTATGCTATTATTACTGTCACAATGATCACTGGATACAGGCTATATCAGTTCTTTAACTGCCTGCCTGCTTATTAAATAATAAATAAATAAATTTCTAGCTGATATTTTAACTCAGTGATTCTATCACGCAAAATTAAATTACGTAATTTCAAAATGTTTCTTTATTTTTGTAGCGGAGAAGTTTCTGGAAAGTGTAGAAGTGAACCAGAACTATGCCATCCTGCTGCTGCACCTGGTGGACAAGGAGACAGTGGACAGCACCATCAGAGTTGCAGCTGCCATTGCCTTTAAGAACTATATCAAGAGGAACTGGCCAGTGGTAAGTCTTCTTCGGGTGTAGGCCTCCTTCAACATGCGCCACTCGTCATGGTTTTGTGCGATCTGGAGCCACTTTTTCCCAGCTGTCCTTTTGATCAGATAAGTCTTATTTATTTAACTTTAATTGCACAAGAGCCTTGCATGCGTTTTCATATTATCTGATCCAATATCGGATGTAGGACCGATATCCCATACATTACAGGCGTAATCTTGGATTTTTTCCATTGAAATCCTTCTGACATCCAACATCAGATCAATGTGTAAATGTGAAAACAGACTTAACCCTTAAATGCATGGTGATGTATATATGTGTATTTGATGGCCCGTGGCTCGATATGTAGCTATCCAAAATCACATTTATTGCTTAATTATTATTCGTTATTTATTACTATTTAATAAACAATTAAATAAATTAGATAATATAATGATTTATTATTTAAGGATTAAGATGAAATGGCGGAAAAGTGTAAAAAAACAGAATGATGGCGATTTTTAGTATGTGATTTAGGCTGATTTTTTCGAAGTTAGTAATTAGTTTATGTTTAAACATTTTATCATAGGGGTTTCACAAATAGTGTACCTACCTTTTTAATAGTAGTCATTTTTTTTAAATAAAACTTACCAACAACGATATATTTATATAAATAAGATTGGTGCTATTTAACTTCTAACACTGATTTAGTATAAAAATCGATCTTAAATATATTTTTTATTATTTTTCCCAGAGTCTATCACATATATTCATATCTCATTAAAAGAAAAATTAAAAGAAAGAACTTGGAGAAAAATATAAACTTTTTTACAGCATTTATTTATTTATTTATTTGCCTGGCTTTACTCGCGTTAAATTTGATAATTGCGGAATGCTCCAAACAAATTTCCACCCACAATTTTAGGGCAGTGAGGTGTTAGAAAGAGACAAAAAGTAGCCTATGCCACTCTCCATCCCTTTGGAAATCTCCACTTAAAAAATCACGTCAATTCGTCGCTCCGTTTAGCCGCGAGAATGGACAAACAAAACAGACACACACACTTTCCCATTAATAATATGGATTTTGTATTGTTACATAATTAAAAATGTTTCATAATTACACATCGGTAACTCGTGGCATTTAGGTGGCACTTGTGAGAATAGTGATGTGACATGTTTTCTAAGTGTTTTTTTAGAAAAGATAAGATAATAAATGGATATTCCCTAAAAAATATATAAATATCGTCACTACTTTAAAAAAACTTGTATCTTCGTCTGTCAATGAAAAGAAAATTGTAGTAAGTATGTATGGAATGCATATAGACTTACTGCGTTTTAACTTTGAGGAACAGCGTGAGATACGAGATTTTTTAAAAGTAGTGACGATATATTAAATAAAATAAAAATATTAGAATCAAATAATTCCAAGTATTCGAATTATCCGGGAATTATACAAAATTGGGCAGATAATTGCAAGCCCTACCACATAAGAGAGCATCCGGAATTTTTCCTCATTTATTTCCTACTAGCTTTTGCCCGCGTTAGCTTGCGTTAGAAAGAGACAAAAAGTAGCCTAGTCACTCTCCATCCCTTCAACTATCTCCACTTAAAAAAATCACGTCGATTCGTCGCTCCGTTTTGCCGTGAAAGACTGACAAACAAACAGACGCACACACTTTCCCATTTATAATATTAGTATGGATAATTTGCTGAAAAGTTGTGAACAAAGACCTATTTCTGTTAACGAGTTACTAAATTTAAAATAAAGTCGCATGAAAAACACTATGGGCCGGTTGCATCAAATCGTCTGTCACCGTCAAAGCGTTCGTTAAATTTTATTGTATGGGAAGTTCCATAGACGTCTGCTGCGTGACGATGATGTGTCTGTCAAATGTGGTTGATGCAAGTGGCCCTAAATCTCGGCTTTGAACAATGGTCTATATTATTTTACAGGAAGAAGACAGTACTGACAAGATCCACGCATCAGATCGGGCCACGATCAAGACCCTCATCGTCTCCCTCATGCTAAAGTCTCCAGAATCCATACAGCGGCAGTTCAGTGATGCCGTGTCTATCATCGGCAAGTGCGACTTCCCGGAGAAGTGGCCCGGGCTCATTCCAGAGATGGTTGAGAAGTTTGCTACAGGTATGACATTTTCCATTTAGTTTTAAATATGTGGCTGAAACAAAATGTAGGACATTGCTGACCTTGCGTATCATTCTAATTTTACTGTACAGTTTATAAAGAAAAATAAAAAAAGAATGACGGGCCATCTTAGGCGCCGGTACCTTACATCAATATCAAACAAGCATGAACCCGGCGGGCCAGGGCCCTTCGGACTAGAAAACTCTAGTAACTCCACCTTATTCTTTCCTTTCATGAATTGAGATTTTACTAAGTTTTATTCGGTCATTATGGTTCTCTAGTATCTATATTTTCTTAATTATAACAATAAAATTAACCTGTATATATCATGCGAAAGTCGACTTATAAATATCACTAAATGTTGGTAACAAAATAGGATCAATTAAAATTTGCTGACGTGGCTATGTGCAAACTTTTTGAGAACTGCTGAATGATTCTATAGTTCTCTTGATTGTATAGCTTAACTTAAAATGACAATTGCAGGCGACTTCCACGTGATAAACGGCATCCTTCGCACGGCGCACTCGCTGTTCCGCCGCTACAGGATAGAGTTCAAGTCCCAGAAGCTGTGGGAGGAGATCAAACATGTGCTCGACAACTTCGCCAAGCCGCTCACTGACTTGTTTGTTGTGAGTATTTATTTAAACTTCGTATTTTTAGTTATAGGGCACTTCGACAGGAATAAAACGGCACCCTTATCTACATATACACTCTGTTTTGGGTTCGAATCCCGGTAAGGGCATTCATTTGTGTGATGAGCACAGATATTTGTTCTTGAGTCTTGGATGTTTTCTATGTATATAAGTATTTATATATTATGTTATCGTTGTCTGAGTACCCACAACACTGAGCTTATCGTGGGCCTCAGTCAATCTATGTAAGAATGTCCTATAATATTTATTTTATTTATTTATATTTTATCGAATTCCGTTAACTTAGGGAAGATTCTTAACTCTTACGGTTATCGAATTATTAGAAAAATTAATTTAATTACTGAACACGTGTGTGGCATCCCTTACCACTTCCTAATGTTATTTGTTTTGACATGTGCCGTCCAACACTTGACAATGAATTTAATGTTATGATTATTAAGGTCCTCTCACACAAATTAATCTATTTATTATCTATGGAAACAAAAACATTTTTTTTTTTAATTTAACAAAAAGCGATATACAGGGTGGTTCCTGATGATAAACCTAACCGCCTGTCGAATTTAACGGAAAACAAAAAAAAACACGGTGTATAGTCATATATAGTCCTTCTCTCTGTCTGTTTTGTCTGTTTGGTACTAAGCAAGGTCTTATAGCCCAGATTAAGGAAACATGGCTAAAGCCGTAAATTTAATAAAAATATTAATATTTATAATTTTAAATTTGGCCTGGAACTCTCGGTGCCCTATAGTCCTAGTAGTCCGACTCGCACTTTGTTGGTTTTTTCTTGAATTAAACGCTTGTGGCATCCATCATTATACTTCCGATGTCTAATAAAAAATAAAACTTGCTTTGAACATCTGGGTACGAATACGTCACATTCAATAATTTACTTTTTTACGTTCTTCCAGGCAACCATAGACCTAACAACAAAGCACGCAGACAACCCACAAGCCCTCCGAGTGATCTACGGCTCTCTAGTACTCATCTGTAAAGTGTTCTACTCTCTCAACTATCAAGATCTGCCGGAGTTCTTTGAAGACAACATGCCTATATGGATGCCGAACTTACTTAACCTGCTACAAGTTAAAGTACCAAGTTTGGAAGATGATGGTGTAAGTATAATGAAACCTCGTGTATGTCAGCTTCCGCTCTGCTGGTAGAGAGAAATTCCATCCAATGCCTGCCTGCCTCATTGTGAAGGGGGTAGCAAGCAGGCCCTAGCTTTCAATACCGGTAAGGGTATTCTTTTGACTTACAATGACGAACTGAGTGCATTTTTCTAAGTATGTATATTTTTGCCAAGTCACAGCCTTATTTCGCTGCTAGATCGTTCTGTCTACAATTCTACATATCGTCACTACTTTTAAAAAATCTCGTATCTCACGCTGTTCCTCAAAGTTAAAACGCAGTAAGTCTATATGCATTCCATACATACTTACTACAATTTTCTTTTCATTGACAGACGAAGATACAAGTTTTTTTAAAAGTAGTGACGATATATAGAGAAGTGGAGAAGATTAAAAAGGAAAAATGACTCCACCACCATGCGATTATTTGTGTTTAAAGAACTTTATTTCCCAAAAGAAAATTTACATTTTCACTTAATGAGAATAACGTGTTATACTAACACTAAGAATATATCAGTAAATCAGTAAGCATCTTAAATTATACATACCTACTTGTACAAGACACACTTACTTGTATAAGACATGAAATAAAAAAAACCGGCCAAGAGCGTGTCGGGCCACGCTCAGTGTAGGGTTCCGTAGTTTTCCGTATTTTTCTCAAAAACTACTGAACCTATCAAGTTCAAAATAATTTTCCTAGAAAGTCTTTATAAAGTTCTACCTTTGTGATTTTTTTCATATTTTTTGAACATATGGTTCAAAAGTTAGAGGGGGGGGGGGGACGTACTTTTTTTTCCTTTAGGAGCGATTATTTCCGAAAATATTAATATTATCAAAAAACGATCTTAGTAAACCCATATTCATTTTTAAATACCTATCCAACAATATATCACACGTTGGGGTTGGAATGAAAAAAAATATCAGCCCCCACTTTACATGTAGGGGGGGTACCCTAATAAAACATTTTTTTCCATTTTTTATTTTTGCACTTCGTCGGCGTGATTGATATACATATTGGTACCAAATTTCAGCTTTCTAGTGCTAACGGTTACTGAGATTATCCGCGGACGGACGGACGGACAGACAGACATGGCGAAACTATAAGGGTTCCTAGTTGACTACGGAACCCTAAAAAAGAACAAACAGATTATTTAGTTATGGAAAGAGAGTTGTTCTTTGAAATTGTAATCATATTTTATTTTCAGGATGAAGACCGTCCAGGAGTGATGGAAGACCTTCGTTGTGAAGTGTGCGAGTGTGCAGCATTGTACGCTTTAAAATATGAAGAGGAGTTCGCGCCGCACGCGCCCGGCTTCGTCACGGCGGTCTGGCACGTGCTGCTGGCTACGGGCCCCCAGGCCAAATATGACGCTGTAAGTAGACATAAAAAGTAAATTACTACTAATTACAAATCATTTATTCAGCAAATAGGCCACAGGGGCACTTTTACACGTCATATATACAAAACATTTAAAGTTGAACTGAAATTACAATTGATAATACTAATTCTATGTTCTAACTAAAGTATAACAGAATTTCCTCCCTTTCCATACCAAGTTGACTCTTGCACGATCTCTCTTGCTACCCCTTCTTGACTACGGTGACGTTGCATTAGTTGATCTCAACGAGGAATTGCTGGACAAGCTCGAGCGATTACAGAATGTTTGCATCCGGTACATATTTGGCCTCCGCAAATATCATTATTTTTAAAATCGGGACTTAATCGCGTATAACTACATATTAAATTATTATTTTTTTTTAAAAATAATGATGTGTAATAATCGTGAAAGTTTAAATCAGTGCTCCGCAAATATGACCACATTTCTGATTTTCGCTCCCAGCTCGGGTGGTTGCCGATCCGCCGACGTAGAGATGTGCGTGTTCTGTCCTTACTTTACAACGTACTTTATAACCCCTGTTCTCCTTCTTACCTTACCGAGAGATTTAAGAGCGCTTTCAAAAAATCTGCTTGCTCGCATTTCGACGCCGGCGGCGTTGGCGTGCGCCTGTGTGCAGACGCACACTATAACCAGAAGCATAACGATTGTAGCCTGCGGTACAGACATAGCGTGCGATCCTCTTCGAACCAACCTTACGTGCGGCTAGAGCGAAAGGGATAACATTCATGGTCGGTACCGCCACGCCGTCAGTAGCGTTGCGGACTAACCATTATTGATACTTGCGTAAAAACACCACCATATATATTACATATTTGCATACATGATTTCGTGCAGAAATACTTGACCTTTTAGTTTAATTATTAAACTTATCACAGTTTTTTTTATTAAAACGTGTGTAGCCTTGGAAGAAATAAATTAAAAAACTTTTATAATATAATAAATTGTGTATATAATATTGTTTTCTGTCACCGCGATAGTTACTCATGAAATAAATTTATGGAATCAGATTATATCGCGTATAATGAATATAATCCGTTTTCTTAGTTTTATTTCATTTTGTATATGATATGTTTTCTAGGTTCTTTTCGGTGAAGGAAAACATCGTGAGGAAACCGGACTTATTCCAATAAGGTCTAGTTTACCCTTTGGGTTGAAAGGTCAGATGACAGTCGCTTTCGTAAAAACTAGTGCCTACGCCAAATCTTGGGATTAGTTGTCAAAGTGGACCGCAGGCTCCCATGAGCCGTGGCAAATGCCGGGATAACGCAAGGAAGATGATGATGTTTTCTAGGTACATATACAGAGTGGGGCCTGTAACAAAGGCGAAGAATTGAACTCTAGGCTATTCTCCTTATACTGATCAACATTTGTTCGGCGACTTTTAAAAATAACTTGTATTTTGATTTTTATCACCCTTGAAAGTTTTTTTCTAAGATGTAATGTATTGCGAATTCTGTTAAGTCTAAAGTGTGACAGACAACGTCAATGACAACAATAATACATTGAAGCTAATATTTATTTTGTATGAAAAATTAAAAATTTAAAGACTTCATAATTTTTAAAAGTCACTGAATAAATGTTGATCAGTATAAGGAGAATAGCCTACAGTTCAATTCTTCGCCTTTGTTACAGGCCCCACTCTGTATATAATGGAACTAAGATCGGTTTTCTTTAATTTTAAGTAGTTTTTTTTATATATTTAAAATGTGTTTTTAGGGTTTCGAAGTCAACTAGGAACCCTTATAGTTTCGCCATGTCTGTCTGTCTGTCCCTCCGTCCGTCCGTCCGTCCGCGGATAATCTCAGTGACCGTTAGAACTAGAGAGCTGAAATTTGGTACCAATATGTATATCAGTCACGCCGACAAAGTGCAAAAATAAAAAGTGGAAAAAATGTTTTATTAGGGTACCCCCCCTACACGTAAAGTAGGGAGTGATTTTTTTTTCATTTCAACCCTAACGTATGATTTATTGTTGGATAGGTATTTAAAAATGAATTACTGAAATCGTTACTGAAATTGTTAATATTAATATTTTCGGGAATAATCGCTCCTAAAGGAAAAAAAGTGTCCCCCCCCCCCCCCCCCCTCTAACTTTTTAACCATATATTTAAAAAACACAAAAGTAGAACTTTATAAACTTTCTAGGAAAACTGTTTTGAACTTGATAGGTTCTGTAGTTTTTGAAAAATATGGAAAACTACGGAAGAGCCGAGTGGCTATTACCAACGCGGCTTTAAAAACCGGCCGAGAGGCCACGACACGCTCTCGGCCGGTTTTTAAATATTATGTTGTTTTAATTGCATGGAGCACAGGAAGGTCCACATCTATGTATTAGTTTTTTGTAAGGAAATACAACTCTACGCTACGCCTACCTGCTTTAGTTGACTGTTGACACACTGAGACAGTGGATGCGCCAGAGTATAAAAGAGTGATTACCATCTCTTGTCAAAGATCTTGTTGAGACGAATCAAACGAACCCAAACACGAAGTGGTTTCAAGACCTGGTCGTGGAATACTCTTGACTACCTTCCAGCTTCATCATCAGATCCTGGGTACCATCTCTTGTCAAAGATCTTGTTGAGACGAATCAAACGAGCCCAAACACAGAAGAGTTTCAAGACCTGGTTGTTGAATACTCTTGACTACCTTCCGGCTTCACCATCAGATCCTGGGTACCATCTCTTGTCAAAGATCTTGTTGAGACGAACCAAACGAGCCCAAACACGGAGTGGTTTCAAGACCTGGTTGATGAATTATCTTGACTACCTTCCAGCTTCATCATCAGATCCTGGGTACCATCTCTTGTCAAAGATCTTGTTGAGACGAACCAAACGAGCCCAAACACGAAATGGTTTCAAGACCTGGTTGATGAGAACTCATGACTACCTTCCGGCTTCATCATCAGATCCTGGGTACCATCACCTCTTGTCAAAGATCTTGTTGAGGCAAATCAAACGAGCCCAAACACGAAATGGTTTCAAGACCTGGTTGATGAGAACTCATGACTACCTTCCGGCTTCATCATCAGATCCTGGGTACCATCACCTCTTGTCAAAGATCTTGTTGAGGCGAATCAAACGAGCCCAAACACGAAATGGTTTCAAGACCTGGTTGATGAGAACTCATGACTACCATCTGACTTCATCATCAGATCCTGAGTACCATCTATTGTCAAAGATTTTGTTGAGACGAGTCAGTAACCTAAAATGATATTCAATAATAAATAATACTTACTAAAAATATTAGTCAAGTTAATTAGTTAGTTACCAAAGTCGTCAACCCAAGGATCAAAGTTTTCGGTCGCAGTATACATGCAACAGTACAGCCAAACACGCACACAAGTGCGGTTTTGGACACGGCGGGTGCCGCACACAATGACAAAATAACTTCGCGATCATCGAGCCGCGTGCGGAGCGGACTAACATACGTCCTGCCTCTACAAGCTCTGCCGCGGTACTGACATCGCAAGCGCGCGTAACCGGTAATAAGGAGGCATTTTTAAAAAAATCGTCAAAAATATTAAATTGCAATTAATAGAAAACTTTTGCATAAAATCTGCTTGAGTAAGCGTTGCAGATTATTTTTATATTAAAACTACTTCAAAAACACGTAAGTTTTCGAAGAAATTGACACTTATTCTGAGGTGATTTCTGAAACAAATTGGATTCATCATATCCTCATTTACTCTATTCTAAAGCCTTATAACAAAGAAGTAGTCTCAGAAGATTGTAGTACAGGATATACATAATACAAATTTACCACTTGAAGCATTCAAAACTATCCAAATTTTACAAACTAGACGGACTAAGTCAGCACTTTTCGCGGGTTTTCCTAAACATGCACCAGAAAAAAAATCATAATTAATTAAGTGAGTTAATTTTTAAAAATCCAGTCTCACAACATGTAAGTTAAGAAGATGTCCTAATCGAATCCTGAACTTAATAAGTCTTTTAGATGACGGAAAGTGTAGCATTTTGCCGACTAAAACTATCAATTTTACATTATTACGACGTTTTCGTTGAATGCCCTCTTAAGTATCTGGCTGAGGGCAGTGAACACCGTTTACGTTCAAGTGCGAATCTCACGCTTGCTATTCCTATGAATAATACACGTACGTACGCAAAATCATTCACGGTGCGCGCTGTGAAATTGTGGAATGAGGTGCCTCTGTCGCTCAAACGGTCTCAGTCTGTGACATCACTCAAGGTGAATCTGAAGAAACTTTGGCTTTCTGAACAAGTATGATAATGGTTGGGAATTTTATATATATATTATGTATGTATTGATATATTTATATATTGGTTAGGTACTTATTTTGTATTTTATTTATGTACTCTAGTATGTAATTTATTTAATTGTCATTTTGTATTTATGTAGTTTATATACTTAGCAATATTTTGGATTACTTTTGACCTTTATTGTACTCCTGTAAGTTTGTCTATCTTACGTACTGGAACGATCCTCTCATCTTCTCCAAGGTTAGCTGGAAGAGATCCCTTATAGGGATAAGCTCGCCTTTGTATCTCTATTCCTACAAATTGTATATAAACTGTTGTACACAATAAAGTGATTACTACTACTACTACTACTACTATAACGCTATATTTAACTAACTTCTTTTTTTTATTTGCAGCTTGTATCAAACGCCCTCACATTCCTGGCTAAGATAGCAGAGAAGAACAGCTACAAAAGCCTCTTCGAAGACCCGGCGACCCTCAGCAGTATATGCGAGAAGGTGGTCATCCCTAACATGGAATTTAGAGGTAGGTTTAGGGTAGTCAACTAGAAAGTAGCTGCGTGCGCATTTTACTTTGCTCGTAACTCGCTAGAGTGATAAGCATACATCGGGGTTTTGGGAGCGGGAATGATTTACACTAGCCCAAAAATGGTGAAAACGATAAAGATAAACATTACTTCAACATTTCTAGGTACATTTGGAGCCAGTTACATAGTTAAATATATATTTCAGTAATTCAAATGACTATAAACAGAGTTACAAATACACAAATTCATTCCCGCTCCCAAAACCCTGATGTATGGTGGTAAGATACATATAGTTTCGCCCTGTCTGTCTGTCCATTCGCTTCTTTGCTCCGTGATAGAAAACTGATATTGAGTTTAAAAAATGAGAATATTTTCGGAAATAATCGCTCTAAAAGTCTAAAAAAGTGCGCCCCCCCTCTCTAACTTTTGAACCATAAGTTTAAAAAATATGAAAAAAATCACAAAAGTAGAAGACTTTCTGCGAAAATTGTTTCGATCTTGATAGGTTGAACAGTTTTTGAAAAAAATACGAGAAACTACGGAACCCTACACAGCGTGGCCCGACACGCTCTTGGCCGGTTTTTCAGACATAGCACTAAACAAACGACGAATGAGACAAGACGGGGGAGGCCTTTGCCTAGCAATGGAACACAGTGGGCTCTGAATAAGGAGTTGTTATCAATAACTGATTATATACACATTCTTACACAGAATCGGACATGGAACTCTTCGAAGACAACCCTGAAGAATATGTCCGAAGAGATATAGAAGGCTCAGATGTGGACACCAGACGTCGAGCGGCATGCGACCTGGTACGGACACTGGCGCTGCATTATGAAGAGAAGATGATGAATATCTTCGGACAGTATGTGCAGGTAAGAATAAATTCTAGGCATCTAAATATGCAGCCCGACCAATGCAAGTGGCAACTAAACATCATAATGTCATAGAAGTAACATTGAAAGTAACAAGTTGTGCCTGCTCGTTCACTGAAAAGATTGATCCCAACTAGTATGATCTCTGGAGTGTACTAGTTCGTTCTTTTAGGACAGTAGTACACCGAGAGAGCGAGAGATAAACTGTGCATATGGCGTACAGTAACGCTCGTTCGTACTAGCCGAGAGCTGATCGGCCGTTTCCGCGCGCTCTCGGTCCGAGTCCGTCGGTTCTAGTTCGGTTGCGGTCGGATCACACGGATCGCATTGCTGTCATTGTCACTCCTCGATTCTTCGCTTCTTTCGCTCCCATTCTGTTGCGCGTGTGTGAGTGTACTAAATGTACTAGAGAGCCGAATCATTTGGGAGTAGTTCGGTCTAGTACAGTGCAGGGAATCGTGTCTTTTGTACTATTAGTACATGTCCTACCCAAGCCTAAGTAACACTTACATATTCTTTGCTATCGAAGTCATTAAGTACGACTTGAGTATAGTGGAGTGATTGTCCCCTTTCTTTTTAAGGGTTCATCCATTTATTAATTACATGATGGGTAGAAGGGGCTAATGGCAAGCAGGGCCGGATTAAGGGTAGAGCGAGTGGAGCGGCCGCTCTAGGCGCCACATGGTAAGGGGGCGCCAAAATCGAGAATGTGGAAAAATCCATACAAAAAAATTATACATTACGTGGGCGCGCTCATATCACAAAATGGCGAGAGGAGTCGGGAATGAATCCACTATTGAAAGTCTAGATTTGTATTTCAGATTAAGTGGAAAGTTGCACCACATTGCCAACATATACCAACATTCATAAGGGCGCTGTTGCTAGGGCCCTGTAAAAGGAGGATTCTAGCCCTTGACGAACCACATTGTTGTGCTGCGAACGACAAAGTTACGTCGCTATCCAAATGCAAAATTATGAGTTTACCCGACAGTCCAAAACGGATTTCCTCAAAAAGCCAAAGGCGCAAAACGTTTCAGAAAGGCGCAATTTTGTGAGTCCTAGCAGATGGTGAGCGAACTTCAAAGCACTAAGATCACTTAGTGGCAAAATAACGAAATGGGTATCCCGACGGTGACGATCGAGTCCGCAGTTAATCTCTTAATTAACTCTTAGTATTATAAAAATAATAGTGATGGGGAAATATAAGGCCTAAAAGTCGGGAACATAAGACGCCCTGTGAAGTAAAAATACCCCAAAATATGTCAAAGACCGCAGCTCTGCAGAACATATTAAAAGCTTGAAAGTTCGCGGATTCCCCGCTGGCGGGTTGTCTTCATAAATCGAGTAAAAAAAGTCGCGCTCGCTCCGCTCGCGCTTACTATTTATATGTTCCCTTTTAGTTACTTAGGAAAAAATCCGAATGTGCTTTCCTGACTTAGCCTCTATAGTGCTCCATTTTGTTAGTTATTTTATGTATTTACATGATATCCACGTCCAGCCACACGTAACTATACTAGGGTGCGACTACGAAAGTTCAACCATATTCCCCTTTCGTACTCTGTATCTGTATGATGAAATCCATAAATTCTGTATTACGTTAATCTTCAAATTACGGCATTACTGTGAAAAAAAATTCGCGCTCGCTACGCTCGCGATTTATTTTCCTACATATACTGAAACCTTACCAAGGGGCGCCGAAACTCAAACTCGCTCTACCCTGATCGAGTGCACGGGCCGGCGCTGATGGCAAGTGTCATTTTTAGGGTTCCGTAGTCAACTAGGAAATTTACTTAATTGGATGGTGTACGTTGCTGCTTGGCCAGAATTCAAAAATTTATTACTCTTAATTAATAACACTTTTTCAATCACCTTTCAGTAAAAAAATAAAAGAAATGCTAATATACAGGAACTTTCGAGAAAAAAAATCAAAATCACTAATTTGGTTCTAATACCGATATGAATGATGTTAGGACTGTGCTGATTATTCCATACGATAGTATATTAGTGTTGCTATAAGACTAGTCTTGAAGACTTTTAAACCTTAAAGACTTGCAAACGCTAAACATTTCGCACGTGTCGCAGCAGCATTTCGTGGCAGTTTTCGTTACTCTGCCACGAAGTGCTGGAACAACATACCCCCTCCTATACGTAACTCCACTTCGCTATATTCATTTAAATGCAAATTTAAAAAATATCTTTTTAATCTGCAGATGCCGTGTCCGTTACGTAACGTGGATTACTGAAATCTTGTTGGGATATTAATATGACTTACTACACTTATATTTATTTATTTATTTATTTATTGTACTCGTATAGCCTGTTTCTTTCTTATCTATATTCCTATCTGTATTAAATAAATGATTTTAGCTATATTGGATGTGCAAAACTATTATTTATTTATTCTATTAATATATAAACATAAGTATACATAGGTACTCACTATCGGAATCTTTTAACTAATTTGCTATTTGTATATGTCTGAATGATTGTGTATGCATATTTTCAACTGTGTCTGTATAGATCTGTTTTCTTGAGCAATGTTATATGCTTGTCATTACCTTAGGTAATAGTTCATAAAGCTACCCCTCAGCCCGGGGCGCGACGGAAGACCAGCGCTGTGGTACTTATACCAGAGCATATGCTGAGTGGCGTCCCTTTGTAGCGACTACACCAGCGCCAGCACCAATGTTTTTAACTTCAATACTCCTCTTTTTGTTGTGTAACTGATGCATCTTCTCTTTTGTTGTTATTTAGTATATAGTTTTAAGTGTTTAGAAAGTAAGTAATTTGGTTTTAAGGCGCTGTATGTAGGTTTTTACAATAAATGATTTTATTATTATTATTATACTCTTTATTTATTTTCTTTCTTAGGCTAGGCTGTTTATAATATGAATATAAAAGTAAAATACAAAAACACATACAAAACAATATAAAACACATATAAACACATTATAAAAAACCTAACCTAGGGTGCCGCCAGCAGCGGGGCAGGGCCCAAGCTGCCGGTGGTTAGGGCCGCAGAGAGAGGAACCGTCGGACTATCCGCGCCGTGTCCAAGATCACCGCCTTCTGCATCTGGCCCTTGATCCAGCCACGGCGATTTACGGCGGAATTGACACTTAATGCCAATCTACAAATAATCGATGGCGACAACGCATTTTTTTTGTGGCGCCATCTATGTGTGGTGGAGTGTAAGCGCGTTCATAGGCGGTCGCATTTTAATGTATGGGATGGTATGATCTTGTTATACAAGGTGCTCGTGAGCATTACGAGAGTTTTTGACCACGCATTTCTGAGGCTAAAGGAAATATTTTTTTTAATTCACATGAAGAAATTTTGCAAAAAAAAATTTTTTTTTTTACTGTTTTCGAATGTATTTTTACATAAAAAGTAAATGTTATTCATAAAACTAGCACCTCAAATGAATTTTGATGTTTTCTTTTTCTGAAAACCACATTTTTGAAAACTTTTATTTCGTACTTTTGGACATTTATCAATGAGAATAGTGAGACTAATTCTCCATAATGGCATCAACATCGTTAAAAAAGCCTTTTGTAAGAATTTTTTTTTTTTCAATTGGTCATAACTCATAACTCTGAAACTAGGCGAAATCTAGAAAAGTGTATATGACATTTTAGTCTTAAAATGGGATCAGGAATATGTTCTTAAAGTCTCTCGCAATTCTCACGAGCACCGCGTATTTAATCTACGGCGGCACTCAAAGTGTTAACGTATGTATCGCATGAAATTTTGTTCGTTTTAGCTAATGCTGGCGAAGTACGGTGAGCAAGGCCCGGCGGCGTGGCGCGGCAAGGACGCGGCGATGTACCTGGTGACGTCGCTGGCGTCGCGCGGCGCCACGCAGGCCAGCGGCGTCACGCGCGCCTCGCCGCTCGTCGACCTCGTGCACTTCGCCTCCGCGCACGCCGCGCCCGAGCTGGCCCGCCCCGACGGTAACTATACTTCAGTATGGCTCGGAGGACGCAGCGGCGTGACGCGCTCCTCGCCGCTCGTCGACCTCGTGCACTTCGCCTCCGCGCACGCCGCGCCCGAGCTGGCCCGCCCCGACGGTAACTATACTTCAGTATGGCTCGGAGGACGCAGCGGCGTGACGCGCTCCTCGCCGCTCGTCGACCTCGTGCACTTCGCCTCCGCGCACGCCGCGCCCGAGCTGGCCCGCCCCGACGGTAACTATACTTCAGTATGGCTCGGAGGACGCAGCGGCGTGACGCGCTCCTCGCCGCTCGTCGACCTCGTGCACTTCGCCTCCGCGCACGCCGCGCCCGAGCTGGCCCGCCCCGACGGTAACTATACTTCAGTATGGCTCGGAGGACGCAGCGGCGTGACGCGCTCCTCGCCGCTCGTCGACCTCGTGCACTTCGCCTCCGCGCACGCCGCGCCCGAGCTGGCCCGCCCCGACGGTAACTATACTTCAGTATGGCTCGGAGGACGCAGCGGCGTGACGCGCTCCTCGCCGCTCGTCGACCTCGTGCACTTCGCCTCCGCGCACGCCGCGCCCGAGCTGGCCCGCCCCGACGGTAACTATACTTCAGTATGGCTCGGAGGACGCAGCGGCGTGACGCGCTCCTCGCCGCTCGTCGACCTCGTGCACTTCGCCTCCGCGCACGCCGCGCCCGAGCTGGCCCGCCCCGACGGTAACTATACTTCAGTATGGCTCGGAGGACGCAGCGGCGTGACGCGCTCCTCGCCGCTCGTCGACCTCGTGCACTTCGCCTCCGCGCCCCGACGGTAATCTACTATACTCTGTCAAACAAGTCTGTCAGTAAATAAGAACAAACAAAACTATATGAATCCTTTTCTTTGGGGTGCTAGAGAAAAGGTTCCACATCCTTCATCAAAAAATATATATAAAAAAAAATACCGAACATTCTCAAGTGTGAAAGTCAACACTACGGTAACACCAAGCCAACACTGACATTGGCAAATTCACCCTCTGCAATTGGCAGGGAGTAAAAGCCAAAGCAGAAAAAAAAACTATATGCATCCTTTTCTTTACGGTGCTAGAGAAAAGGATACCTATAGTTTTCTTTGTTTTCATTTACTGACAGAATTGTTTGACAGAGTATATAACCTAACCGGAGACCTATATCGACATTCCATTATATGAGTTTAGTATTTGCACTATAGATCTCTGCTCGCTCCGTGAAAGATAATGGAAAATTGTTAAGACGATACAGGAGGGGTCAAATCTCCATACGAACGCTCTCGACTATTTCCTCCCTAGTTTTTGAAGATAGAGTAATGATTTTTTCAACACAGATTATTATTATTTTTATCTGTGTCGGACCGTTTTGATTTTTGAGATATTTTTATTTTTAAGACGCTAGAGCCCATCACAAATTTCCAATAACGGCCTTATTGATTATGGCGCAAAAAAGGTGTGGTATTTAAAACTGGTAACAATTTGCCAAAAAAACTAAACGATCCGACAGATTATTTCATTGTTTTTCAGATTCTCAAATTTCGTTACGATTGCTTAAGTTTTGAAGGAGGAAACAGTCGAGAGCGGAACTTCGATGTTAAAGATTTTTTCGCTATATCTTTTTACCGAGTTGTTCTGAATGGACAATTTTTTTTCGATAAATCTAGTTATTAACACTAGTATATTCAACTGAAATTCCCAAATTGAGAAGGGGGCTCCTTTACATTTAACATTTTCGCTCCTGTAGCGTCTTAACGCGAGCTCAGGAGTTTTTTTGCCTCGGTCGTCAATTTGGTTGAGGTCATGTATAATGTTAGCGGCGTACAGCTCACAAGGTGCTGCCCGACCTGATGGTAATGTACTAGCAAACACATTAATCTTTCCAATAACCTTTGACATATGGACCAGCCTAACCGAAATAGCAATGGTCGACACTGTGGCTATCGATACGTACAATAACTAGTTTTGTCGCGTCTGTACAAAAGAGCGATAGAGATAGTTAGTATAGCTACGAATTGTGGAGCATAAACAATTATGCTTATTGACTTATTATGGCACTGGTCACACCAAAAACGAGTAAACGATAAGGAATCAGCTATAGAAACGAACAAAAAATAGTCGCTCCCGTTTAAACAAAATAGACGCGATGTTAGCGCAAGCTTCAACAACAATTATAGTTCGTCGCTGAGCGATAAACTACAAAAACGACGGGGTGTTATAAGTTTGACGTGTCTGTCTGTTTGTATGTCTGTGTGTGTGTCTGTCTGTAGCATCGTAACTCCCGAACGAATGAACCGATTTAGATTTAGTTTTTTGGTCTGAACGCCGAGTTGGTTGGGAGTGTTCTTAGCCATGCTTCATGAAAATCGGTCTATTATGTCGCGGTTGGGGGTTTTTTAAAATTATATTTTTGTGGTTAGGTTATATTTAAACGGTAACGCCTATCTTTTAATTTCTAACGCCGATAGCTCATCGCTTACTCGCATCTGGTGAGACCAGTGCCTTTTATAACACACTTGCAGAATTTTTCGTGTTTAAACCAACCAGTTTATTTTTGTTCACAGTAAACGAGCTGCCGGTTCTAAAAGCAGACTCCATCAAATACCTGATGACGTTCCGGTCTCTCCTGCCGAAGGAACTGCTGGTCAATGCCTTCCCTCTGCTGGTAAGTTACTGCAATTTTATGCCGCCAGAGAGCAGCACTAGCCACTCATATGCTTTGGGTAACTGTACATACGAGATACCTTTAGTTTACCTAATAACGGTAAATTGAATAATATCAATCACGTCAGTGGCTAGCACAAATCGTAAACCATTGTAGAATGACTCAATGCCTCAAAGTTCCTAGGTTATATTTCTTACATTTTGTGTTTTAGGAGGCCTCCAATTTTCCCATAATTCCCTTGACGTAATGGACATCGTAAATAATAACACTAAGTTCTCGCGTTTTGTACACATATTTAAAGTCACTTACAGGTCGAACGCGATTAAATATAATTATTTATCATTTTTTCCACGTTTCGGCCAGCATCGATAGCATGGTCGCGTGATAAACGATAAAACTTACAAATAGTGCGAAAAAGACGGCCTGATGGTTTAACTTTTATCATGGCCTGCCGGGTTGCAGTAGCCTTGGCACAGAGAACCTCCTATAGAGTAGAAATCTTGTATATTTTGTTCGCGATACGAGTCACCAGTGTTTGGGGTACGAGGAGCGGGCGGGGAATGTGTTAAGCGCGCTGTGATTGGCCGTTTCAAGGACGGCGGGCAGTCGCGCCAGATGAAAAGGGACAGAAGTATGACTGTCCCTCTACTGACGCGTAAGTGGCCAATGTAAGTTGACCTATGCCGGCTCTGAATAAATTATAAATATGACTTATTTGTGGAATGTAATGCCGTCTGTTTTTAAATTTGAGCTTCTTGTTACCTTTCCACACCATTTCACACTACAGGTGGACATCTTTAAGGCATCAAAATACCCTTTTCCAATTTTTTTAGTGCGAAAAACACGCGCTGCTTTCGGGTCTGTTACTTGGTCGATACTGATCGGGCACGGCGAGCGCCCGCGCTTATATCAGTGCAAATACTAGGAAGGCTGGCGACCGCGAGTCGTCTTGTAATGGATGTCTATAGGGGTTGGTCTGTGAGCCTTGGTCACGAAAGACTCAAAACAGGACCCCGAAAAAGGTTAAACAATGATATTTAATCGCATTCGATTTGGGAGTTTTAAAGATGTCGCAATATTGATAAACACTACTATAATCTTGACCTAAATTAAAACCGAAATAAATTACACATATGAAAGAAAAAGTGACCAAGTCCTCTGGTGCCTGAGGCTGGAATCGAACCAGCGTACTTTCCAATCGCGGGAAATGCCTCTTTATCCGCTCGGCCACCCAGGTCACAGCTGTCGAGGTCGAAATTATCTCTCATATGAGTAATCTATACAAGGACTCGTAGCGCCCTCTGTCCATCCCTAGGGCAGAACGGTATGGTTCTTGCCCCCCGTGTGAACCAAACAAGAATATTAAAAAAAATTTAAATTTAAATTTTGCGTGTGAATATTTTCAATAGATTATAATTTAACTTGTGTTCATTAGAATCTTGACCTAATTGCGTTTTACATTATCCGATCCGATATCCCATATATTTACGCCGCCATCTTTGATTTTTTCCTTTGAAATCCTTCCTACTTCCGATATCGGATCGGATAATGTGAAAACGCACTAACTCGATACATTTTTCCAGATTGAACATATAAAAGCGCGCGGCGTCGTCTGCACATACTCCGCCTGCTGCATAGAGAAGCTAATCGGCGGCGGCATGATCACCAAACCCGCGCTAGAACCGCACGCCCCAGCGTTACTCACTACACTGTTCGCAGCGCTAGGCGACCACGCTTCGCCTGAGCAACATAATGAATATGTCATGAAAGGTAATATTAGTATAGTATAGGTACTAGGGTGGAGCGAAAAAACACTTTTCTGGAATTAGCAAACCTAATAGTTATCAATCAATGCCCCCTTAGTCTATGATGCCTTTGTGCAAATTTTCAGCTTTTTAAATCAACATCTTCTGCCTCCGCATTAGGTTTGAAATTTTGAAAATCTCATACAAACCTGAAAATTCAACTTTTAGATAAAAAATGTTTTTCAGCAGTATTATGTTCAGTATACATTATTGATACATATTATTACAAGAAACTACCAAAAATTGCGAAAATAGCGTTAAAAATCCCTGTACAATCGCCCTCGAGTAGGGAAATTGTAGTTGAGAAAATCTAACGATCTATGCCAGTGAAAGCGAATCAAATCGAAAGGCCAACTCACCCTGTCTCCGCTCGGCGAACAGCTGGTCGGTACCGACTCTCCTCGATGGCGGGCTGGTGCTGGAGACGTCGCGGTGAGGGCCTTGATCACCTCAATCGACAATTTTAGCGAGTTTTTGATTTTCGCGACGAACGAGCTTGCGCACAGGGCAATGAGCAGCCATCAAATCGATCTACCTTCAACTGGCTTTTATAAATGTCAAATTAATTCGAAGAAACTACCCTACGTACTGTCGCTAATAGATTTGCGTTCCATTTTACGATATAAGAGAAAGGACATGAATTCAAAAATACCTAAATATATACCTAAACTAAAGTGAGTATGGTGTCCGGATCGATCATTCCGCCCACCAAATACGAAGTATTTTAAGAATAAGCTAGTCTATGGGTAAAGGGCACACCTTTACCAGAGGTCGTTGTATTAGACCTGACTGTGACCGAAGTGTGGCTACGCGGGAGGTTCCGTCCTTGCCCGGATGCAACGATACTATACGACCAAGTGACCAATGAAGCGGTTTCAGTTGTTCATCTTTAATTAATACTAATGCACCGAGCTTGGGCTCATCAATATCTGAATGCCATTTCGCGCGTTGATTCAACGTATGCAAGTACTCTAAATGCCATCGCTTCCAAAAATCGCGGTGAAGTTTCTGTACTAGCTGCCAGCGATTTGAGATGGACATATTCGTTTCGATGGTTGAAGTGTCTACGAGCGAAGTCAAGGGCTCTAAGGTGAGAAAATGTCCCGGCGTTAGCACGGACATGTCATTAGGATCAGAGCTCATCTCACAGAGTGGCCGTGAGTTGAGCGTTGACTCGATTTGAGCTGCCACCGTCAGAAATTCTTCGTAAGTTAAGATTTGGTTTCCTACAACGCGAGCGAGATGTGTTTTAAATGATTTAATATTAGATTCCCACAGGCCGCCGAAATGGGATGCGGCTGGTGGATTGAAAGAGAATTCGATATTCTCACGAGAAACCGCCTCTTGCATGAGTGGCAGCAATGCGTTATAAGCTCCTACGAAATTCGTACCCCGGTCACAATGTATGCGCTGGCAACGGCCACGACGAGCGATAAATCGACGCAAGGCAGCGAGAAAGGCTTCTGTGGTTAGTCCTATAACAAGTTCGATATGAGAGGCCTTAGTCGCGAAACATATGAATAAACATACGTGTGTTTTAAAGGGCCTGGCTCCACGATAACGTTTAATGTACGTGGGAAAGGGACCCGCGAAGTCGACACCTATACACGAGAAAGGCTTTACTTGCGAAATTCGAGTCTTAGGGAGATCTGCCATGCGAGGCACCAAAGGTTTTGGATTAGCGCGAAAGCATTTTATACATTTCGATAGGCGAGAACTAATTACACGTTTAGATGCGAGGATCCAAAAATTTTGTGCGATCAGGAAATGGAGTGTGCGTAACCCCGGATGTTGATTATCATTGTGTACTTGGTCGACAACGAGGTGCGTCATACGGTCCTGGCTGGGGAGAAGTAAAGGGTGCTTGCAATCATAATCAAGTTCGGAGTGAACCAGTCTACCGCCCACCCTCAACAAGCCTGACCTATCGATAAAGACGCTTAGTTTTTTGAATTGCTTGGGCAATTTTTTACCTGTTTTTAAGGCATTAAACTCGTCAGAAAATGACTTTTCTTGAGTTAGTTTTACTAGATGTGTAAGAGCACCGTCGAGTTCCGATTGAACAAGCGGGCCGAAACGTCTACTGTCAGGGGAGCGACAGTTATTTACGAAACGAAGAATGTAAGCGACGACGCGCTTAGTTTTATTCAGACTTGAATGTCTGGATAAGAAATCGTCAAGCTGATTGACAGCAATGAACAGTGTGGTCTGCTTGAGAACACTTCGTTCTTCCGATAGATCCGATTGCGATTCGATGGTTGATGGTGGCTTTGGCCAACAGCTACTGTCAAGTGCTAACCAAGCGGGGCCTGTCCACCATAAAGGGTGGTTTACAAGTTCTCGGACGGTTACTCCGCGAGAGGCACAATCGGCAGGATTGGTTTCTGACGTGACATGGCGCCAATGACCAGCCGGTATTTTGTCCTGTATGTGGCTTACGCGATTACTGACGTAAGTCTTCCAACGATGCGATGGCGAGCGTAACCAAGAGAGTGTTACGGTAGAATCTGACCAACAGAATACGTCTTCAAATTTGATGTCTCTGTCGTAGATCTCCTTTACGTGTACAACGAGGTCTGTCAGCAAAACTGCAGCGCAAAGTTCCAGTCGAGGAATAGAGGTGCGTTTCAAAGGCGAGACTTTGCAGCGTGACATTATCAAATGGGTGGTGATGCTACCATCACCGTGCTCGATGCGAAAGTAAATGACCGCTGAATATCCTGCTTCAGAAGCGTCACAGAAGCCATGCAGTTGAACACTGCAGGACTTCGTCGATAGGATGAATCGAGGTATCTCGAGAGACGACAATAACTCGAGATCTGTACGATAACGAAGCCAGCTTTGGTTGATGTTGGGGGTGCTACCACGTCCCAATCCAGACCAAGAGTCCAAAGATCTTGTATTATGCGTTTAAACGAGAGTGTCAAGGGTGTAAGAAACCCAAGAGGGTCAAATATGCGCGCCAATTCTGAAAGAATGTTTCTTTTGGTGCACTTTTCATGAAGCGGATTGACAGTGAAGGTGAACGCGTCTGTGGACGGGTTCCACTCCATACCGAGCACCTTAACAGGAGATGTCGGTTCCGAATCGAAAGAGAGCGTCTTATTATGACAATGGGCTGGGTCGAGACTCTCGAGCAGACGGGGACAGTTACTCGACCACTTACGGAGTTCAAAACATCCCTTCTCTAAGATCTTTATGACCTGAGACTGAAGGTCGAGCGCTGATTCGACAGATTCAGCGCCTGTCACTACGTCGTCGACGTAAATGTCCCGTTTAAGGACTTCAGCTGCACGAGGATATTCTTTGCCTTCGTCGATGGCTAATTGGATCAATGCACGAATTGCGAGAAAGCTAGATGAAGACATACCGTATGTCACGGTATTTAAGCGAAATTCTTGTATAGGTTCGTCGAGTGAGAACCTGAACAAAATGCGTTGAAAGTCTCGATCACTAAGAGAGACTAAGATTTGTCGATACATTTGACGTATGTCGGCTGTGAAGACAACCGCATGCAAACGAAAACGAAGTAATATCGAAACGAGATCAGATTGCAGTTTCGATCCAACCAGCAACTGATCATTCAACGAGGGACCTCCAGCAGGCTGAGCAGTAGCGTCGAAAACTACCCGCAATTTGGTAGTGGAGCTGCTGGGCTTAAGCACGCAGAAATGTGCCAAGTGGTAAGCTCGGCCATCCGATCGAGGTGCGACCGGGTCCATATGTCCAGCATCGAGATAATCACGCATAAAGTTATTGTATTCTGTCCGAAGTTCCGGTTCACGAGAGAGTCTCTTTTCGAGAGAGTTTAGGCGGCGCTCGGCAAGAGCGCGCGAGTCACCAAAATGCGGATCGACGTTTCGGAACGGTAAGTTCACGATATATCGTCCGTTCGGGTCACGTGTATGAGTCGAGGCGAATATTTTCTCGCACATGACTTCATCGTCAGTTAAAGGCGAAGCCTTCGGAAGACTTTCTATCTCCCAAAATTTTCGAATTTGGGAATCGAGCGATTCGATTGAGCAAAACAACGAAGTTTGCGAATGGGGAGTGGCGGAAGGAGCGCTTCCCATGACTACCCAACCAAGTTTGGTCTCAAAGATTGTGGGTCCGTTATCACATTCGTGGCGGTTACCCATGAAGATTTTACAAAAAACATCTACTCCCACTAAGATGTCGATACCCCCAGGTTTGTCAAAGTTAGAGTCGGCGAGATCGAATGCGTTGACGCATGGCAAACGGTCGATGTCAATTTTTACTGCAGGCTGATCGCTGCAGATTTTGGGTGCGACAATGGCTTCGATGCACATTTCGAAGTCAGACTTCATGCTGCGAATATTAAGAGTGGTATAGGAGGTCGACAATGTTGACACCTCACATACACCCTCGATCGAGGAATATTTATGTCGAATCGGAAGTCCAAGTCGCTGGGCGCAACGTCGCGTGATGAGATTGGGCTGACTGCAATTGTCTATGACAAGACGAATTTTTTGATAACTACCGAAATTATCGAGTACCTCCACGTATGCTGTGGCAAAAAGCGAAATTTGACCCACAGGTGCTGAACCAGACGCAATCATGGTCACCTGTTTATCAGGCACCTGCGTCGGGGTATCGAGAAGCGAAGACGACGAGCAAGTCGCGGCGCCAGGGCTAGTGGCGGCCGAGGAGCCGACACTGACCTTGGGCTTACCACCATCGACATCGAAATGAATAGTAGTGTGGTGGGCGACGTTACATTTCAAACAACGAGATTTCGATGGGCAAGTTTTGACTACGTGTCCCGAGCGTAAGCAGTTGACGCAGAGCCGATTGTCCTTGACAACAGAAAAACGCTCGTGAGGAGTCTTGTTCCGATATTCAATGCATTTAGCAAGATCATGATTCGACTTGCACAACGCACAACACGGTTCAATCGGAGCGGCGCTAGTGGCCACTAACGTTTTATAGACGGCGGCCGCAGGAGTACGTTCCTGTGTCGCGCGCCAGGCGGCGGCGCGCGGCGCGGCGGGCGCGCGCGGGGCGCCCGGGCGCGGCGGCGGGCGCGCGCGGCGGCCAAGCGGCGACACTCTCTGTGAGCGAGGCGAGTTCCAAAGCTTGACCGGCCTTATTCACATATTCCAACAACGACTCGAAAGAAGGTACATCCTTGCTGTCGTTCTGCAACTCAAAACGACGGCGGGTGTCCTGGTCCAATTTATTGATCAACAAATAGAACAATGGGAAGTCCCAATCGTTGACGGGAAATCTTAAGTTTTTCAAAACCGCGATGTTTTCTTTGAAGGTGTCTACCAGTCGACGTAATTCACTGGGAGAATTAGATTTCAACGAAGCGTTCTGAATTTCCTCCCAATGACGAAAAGCTAATTTTCGTTTGTTGTTGTATCGATCGATCAAGGCCGCGTAGGCATCTAAATAATTGCTATCCGATAAAGGAAAACCTTTTAACAATTGCAATGGTTCACCCGAAAGAAGTGTCATCAAAATTGAGAACCGCTCAATATTTGACAGTCGTTTGTTTTGATGTACCATTGTGTTAAACATATCGTAAAATGTTCCCCATGATTTAATATTGCCATCGAAGTGGACAAGATTCAGGCGAGGCAACTTGACGGACAAATCGGTTCTATTTGTCTCGCCCTCGGTAGTGGTCGCGGAGGACAACGAAGTGTGAATTTCAATTATTTGAAAATATTTGTCGTCAAATTCTTGACGCACGACATCCTCCTGTTCTAACTCGTTCGCATCTGTTATTTCCGAAATGAGTTTCATGTGGTGGGTTTCAAAACTAGAACAATAGCCGTCTATTTTGCTAAATCTAGACATAAACAACGGTAATCGCGAGGAATCCACCTTAGCCTGTAATCCGGCCGCTAAACATTCATCGATCCGTTTGATCGATATTTCACGTTTTAATTGCAAATTACGACGTGCGAGTGCCTTAGACATTGTCACTTCAAATATGTAATAACCACGTTAATCTAATGTAAATGTAACCTATTCGACATATAAAACAACTTGTAGTACAAACAATTTTCAACCTTATTTACTATGGTGTAAGGTCCACCAACCACGACACTATTACAGAAAAATATTTCTTTCAATTGATAAGTGAGAGTAATTATTTATAACGATGAGTGCCTAAACTAACGTATTATTTTTAAATGAGTTTAATAAAGGGAAGACAAAAACACTAGTTAGGTAAATTATTTCAATTAGAAAAACAAGCAGTTCGGTTCGCAGTGATATGTGCTGCCGTTGGAAAATAGACCCTAATGGATAGGAGTTAAGTCCGCGAATACTTTGTGGGCTTGTGCCGATTATGAGTACGTAACGTAATTAATATTTAGCAGAAAGTAGTTAATTGATTAGGATTAAAAACTATGTGATTTGCCTATGTGAATAATAATGGACATCTATCTGTGGTCATTATTCAATAATAATGCACGATATATGTATAGACTAAATACGTGGTAAACAATATTACTAATTTATCTTATGTTTTCGTACTATTATGTAAATTATATTTGTCTAACTATTATGTATTATCCACTTTACAAAATAACAATAACTAAATGTAATTATCGCTATTCTTAAAGTCCCAATTCAATACTATGTAGGTTGGTTATTATTACGTAATCACAAAAATAGCACGCGGTGCAGTGTTATCCGACCAAATTACGAAGTATCCTATTTTAACGGGTTATGACAACAAATTTAACACCTACTTTATTTGGTCGTATAATATGATTGCATCATCAATTTTGATCGTTCGAAAATCGAAATTTGAAATAACTTAGTATCCAGAAAGTTCCTGTTTTGAGGTAATTATGTCTAAAGCAGTTGAAATGAATGATTACTTATTGTCGGACTTTGGAAGCTAGGTAGGTACGAAAGCGAAGTGATCGATTGCAAAGATTATGTAGTTTTGCGATGTATCTATGTACGAATATGAGCGAAACGAAACTAACGATATTTTGGTAACGAAACGAAATTAGCGACAGTATTAACGAAACGAAAGTGGTTCTACGTCACTCCTGGCCCCGAGACAGGTTAGCTGTTCTCAGTTTTAGGAGGATCCGCGGTCGAAGGAACAAATGTACAATCGCCCTCGAGTAGGGAAATTGTAGTTGAGAAAATCTAACGATCTATGCCAGTGAAAGCGAATCAAATCGAAAGGCCAACTCACCCTGTCTCCGCTCGGCGAACAGCTGGTCGGTACCGACTCTCCTCGATGGCGGGCTGGTGCTGGAGACGTCGCGGTGAGGGCCTTGATCACCTCAATCGACAATTTTAGCGAGTTTTTGATTTTCGCGACGAACGAGCTTGCGCACAGGGCAATGAGCAGCCATCAAATCGATCTACCTTCAACTGGCTTTTATAAATGTCAAATTAATTCGAAGAAACTACCCTACGTACTGTCGCTAATAGATTTGCGTTCCATTTTACGATATAAGAGAAAGGACATGAATTCAAAAATACCTAAATATATACCTAAACTAAAGTGAGTATGGTGTCCGGATCGATCAAACTGTCACATACCATTCTGAATTAACTGTCTTTTGATCTTCTAGCACTATTGTAGCAATATGTCCCGTCTTGCAGAAAAATGAGGCAACCATTTGTTTTTGTGTACTTCGGGTTCGGCGACATTTTGTTGGCGTCGGTTCATCTACAAAACACCATACTGTGGACTGTCGCTTTGTTTCGGGATCGTAGTTATATAGCCATGTTTCGTCACCTGTAAGTATATCATATACGTTTTTTTCTCGCCTGCGTCAAATTTATCTATCATAAATTTGCACCAATCCATGCGACGGGGTTTCTATAAATCGGTGAGCTTGTGCGGCACCCATCTTGATAAACGCTAATGAAGAGACAGTTTACTATGAATTATAGTTTGCAATGCTGCTGATCCAAAGCCCAGTTCACGTTCGAGCTCTACATATGTAATTCGTCGGTTCGCACGAATATTTTTTTCCACAGCCTGTACATTTTCTTCAGTGACTGCGGTTGGCGGCCGTCCGGTCTTCGCCTCATCTTTAAAGCTCTCCCGTCCTCTTTTAAATTCAGCAAACCAATTAAAAACAGTTGCACGTGAACACGCAGACTCTCCAAAAGTCGAGACTAAAAGTTCAAAACACTCTTGAGGTTTTAAACCTTTTTTAAAGTCATAATATATCATAACACGAAAATCACGTCCAGTAAGCTCCATTGTTGCGGAAAATTCCCGCCAAAATTATTTAGAAAAAAAATAATTAAAAAAGAATCCTAAGAATTTCCAAGTGTTCCATTTTTAAATTAATAAGCAAATAACCTACCTTTACAATGGTGTATAACTGGCCAGTATCGATCAAATGACCATGGAGTATCTAACTTCTTTTGGCATGACCCTCGTATGCTTCAGTACACGTAGACGCAATGATACCTTTAAACAGCAAATGTGATGAAAAATGTATTAGTATACGATTAGACTAATAGTCAAGTCAGGATAAAGTGGGGTTTTATTACCATATTGTTCCGTTTCAGGTTGGTGACTAAGTCGAATCCGAATGCTATCACCGCTTTCGAGGACGCTCTATTCCCGATCTTCCAAGAAATACTGCAGAATGATGTACAAGGTAAAATTTTTCGTAATTTAAAAATATACAGCGTGAATTTGGTCTATGATACATATACATACATATAATCAAGCGTGTATCCCATAAAGAGCTAGGCAGCGCGTATGAACTATTCAGGTTTCAGTGCCACTCTTGGCAAAAAGGGGTTGAGAAAAGAATCCAAATTGTGACATTGCAGTGACAGGTTGCCAGCCTCTCGCTTACGCCACAATTTAACCCATATCACACAGTTGACTTCTACGGAACCCACGGGAAGAAAGGAAGAAAAGGGGTGGTGAAATCACCCCGTCACCGCACACATAAAATAAACATTGAACCAAAATTTATGTTTATTCTGTTGAAACGACTTATCCCAACGAAGCATTTTGTTAGGTTAGTTTTAAAATCTATCATCTTTGCATGCCTTCGCTAGAGAGATAAATACGATATTCATTTTTTATTGGCAAACCTTAAAAAGATACACTTCTAAGAAAAACTTTTGAATAGTCACTACATAGTATAAAACAAAGTCGCATTCTCTGTCCCTATGTCCCTATGTATGCTTAAATCTTTAAAACTACGCAACGGATTTTGATGCGGTTTTTTTTAATACTCGTAGATAGAGTAGTTCTAGAGGAAGGTTCACATGTAGGTATAGTACCCGTGCGAAGCCGGGGCGGGTCGCTAGTTACTGATAAAAGAAGGTATCACTATAAAAAGCGATCTAAAATATAAAAATCCACTCTTTGTTAATTACGTACCTCCTTTTTGTACAGAATTCATGCCGTACGTGTTCCAAATGCTGTCCCTTCTGCTCGAACTACGCGGCGCCTCGCCGGCCGCCGCGGGCGACGGGGACGCGTACGGCGCGCTGCTGCCGTGCCTCGTGGCGCCGCCGCTGTGGGAGCGCGCGGCCAACGTCAGGCCGCTAGTGAGGCTGCTGTGTGCGTTCATCACTGCGAGGGCGGAGCTCATATTGAGAGAGGGAAAACTGGTGAGTTACTCTAATACTATTACTAACTATCACAGAGAACCTCCTGTAGAGTACCAATATTGTAAATTTTGTGCGCGGTACGAATCACCAGTGCTTGGGGCGCGAGGAGCGGGAGGGGAATGTGTTTAGCGCGCTGCGATTGATCGTTTCGAGGACGGCGGGCGGTCGCGCCGGATGAAAAGGGACAGAAGTATGACTGTCCCTCTACTGTCGCGTAAGTGGCCAGTGTAAATTGACCTATGCCGGCTCTGAATAAATTATAAATATGACTTATTTGTGGAATGTGATGCCGTCTGTTTTTAAATTTGAGCTTCTTGTTACCTTTCCACACCGTTTCACACTACAAGTGGACATCTTTAAGGCATCAAAATACCCTTTTTAAATTTTTTTATTGCGTAAAACACGCGCTGCTTTCGGGTCGGTTACTTGGTAGTTAGTCGCTACTGATCGGGCACGGCGAGCGCCCGCGCTTATATCATTGCAAATACTAGTAAACCCTTACTAGTATTTGCGGTGACCGCGAGTCGTCTTGTAATGGATGTCTATAGGGGTTGGTCTGTGCTAACTATGGTTTGTAAATAGTTCAAAATTCTATATCTTCTCTGAAATTTGCTGTGGGGGTTTTCAAAGGTGAAAAATCTATCTAGCTGTCGTCGTGTTACGTCCCGGGAAACGCGAATTTTATTTTCGAGTTTTCATGCGTTTTTTTGTATCATTATGATAACGCAAAATACGATATAATAGAATAGGAAATAGGACATTATAGGACATTCTTACACAGATTGACTGAGGCCCACGGTAAGCTCAAGAAGGCTTGTGTTGTGGGTACTCAGACAACGATATATATAATATACAAATACTTATATACATAGAAAACATCCATGACAGGAACAAATATCTGTGCTCATCACACAAAAAAAATCCCTTACTGGGATTCGAACCCGGGACCGCGGCGCAGCAGGCAGGGTCACTACCGACTACGCCAGACCGGTCGTCATGTTATAAAAAATCAGCATGTAATCTGAACTACATTTTGTCCACAGAATGCCATGCTGGGAGTATTCCAGAAGCTGATAGCGTCAAAAACGAACGACCACGAAGGGTTCTACTTAATACAAACAATGCTGTTCAAATTCGGAGAGTAAGTATTGCTTTCAAGTTGCCTCATACATATGTATGTTGTTTTTGTGTATATCTGCCTATTTCCGATTTTTTGAAATGACTTAGACATATTCAACGTGTAAAGTCGGGTCACTCACGTAAATATAGTCGAAAATAATCCACATGTTAAAATCACCGTCAATTGAAATTGTAAACAAACCATTCTATAAAATATGAATATTCTAGCACAATTTTATTATTTTAAAGGTTAAGGAGTATAATGTGAGATGAATTGATTAAATAACACATGGATTTAGCGAATATCTGATGAGTTAAAATGGAAAATAAAGACATTTTGACTACAAGGTTTGTTTACATTGTTCACAAGTTCTATTGACGACGACTTTACATTGTGAGTGGGTACGGAGCAAAACATCTCGATCGACTTTCGACATTTTTAACCCCCGACGCAAGAACGACGGGGTATTATAAGTTTGACGTGTCTGTCTGTCTGTATGTGTGTCTGTCTATCTGTGGCATCGTAGCTCCTGAACGGATGAACCGATTTAGATTTAGTTTTTTTTGTTTGAAAGCTGAGTTAGTCGGGAGTGTCGGGATTTTCATGAAACATGGCTAAGACATGTTTCATGAAAATCGGTCCACTATCTCGGGGGTTTTTTCAAAATTATAATTTTGTGGTTATTACGCGAGTGACCAGAGGTTATATGTTTAACTAGTTTTTTCCCGCGGCTTCGCTCGCATTGGAAAGAGACAAAAAGTAGCCTATGTCATTCTCCATCCCTTCAACTACCTCCACTTAAAAAATCACGTCAATTCGTCGCTCCGTTTTGCCGTGAAAGACGGACAAACAGACAGACACACACACTTTCCCATTTATAATATTAGTGTGGATATATCAGTAGAAGCGCTGGTGGCCTAGCGGTAAGAGCGTGCGACTTTCGATCCGGAGGTCGCGGGTTCGAACCCGGCTCGTACCAATGAGTTTTTCTGAACTTATATACGAAATGTCATTTGATATTTGCCAGTCGCTTTTCGGTGAAGGAAAACATCGTGAGGAAACCGGACTAATTCCAATAAGGCCTAGTTACCCTTCGGGTTGGAAGGTCAGATGGCAGTCGCTTTCGTAAAAACTAGTGCCTACGCCAAATCTTGGGATTAGTTGTCAAAGCGGACCCCAGGCTCCCATGAGCCGTGGCAAATGCCGGGATAACGCAAGGAGGATGATGAGTGTGGATATATCAGTGTCTTATACAGTACTTTTGTAATTAAAATAACTTAGAAAATAAATAGAAATCCAGGATATAGGTTCAGTCCAGAGTTTTTTTTTTTCATCGCTTTCGCTTTATTATGTAGAAAATTATGAGTGATTATAATTTTGATCTTTTTACAGAACCACAATGCAGCCATACACGAAGCAGATCATGACACTGCTCTTCCAGCGACTATCATCGTCCAAGACGACTAAATACGTCAAAGGCCTCATCGCTTTCCTAGGATTCTATGCGGCGCATTTCGGTGCCGACAACCTTATAGATCTCGTGGATTCTGTGCAAAATGGGTAAGAAGATTTATCAAGATTTATATTGCTCTTGGAGATTAACGAAGAAAGTATATGAAAAAACAGTGGAAGGGTCTATTGGAAGCAGAAGACCTAGGCGAACTTTTCTTGATCAAATCGGGGAAATATTGCAAAAAGGCCAGGTCAGAAGTACTCGAAACCGACGAGCGTGTATGAGAAACGTTATGAAAGTGTGTGAAGCGAAGGTGGTTTGTCAGGATCGTAGTAAATGGAAATCCGTGATCTCTGCCTACCCCTCTGGGAAACAGGTGATTGCATGTATGTATGTATGTGTTGCTCTTAAAACTTCCCAGATAGCTAAATATGTTTTAACTATAAAACTCCTGTGAGACTCGGACATTGTTACTCTTGAAAAAGCTCCTCTGAAATGGAGCGAAACATGTCGAGCGTTATGTCGACTTAATAAACGTGTTAAATGTGTTTGCCAGTTTTAACAACTTCGTCTGACAACGGTATAGAATGGATCGACTCTGTTTATTTCGATAAGTCTATCAAACTTTCGTCCATGTGACTAAATGAATTGCCCTAAATTGCAAATCAAATTGTGTTCGGCATTTTATGTCCAGGTGTTACGGCTCAGCCACGACATTGGTCTAAGCGCGACAGCGGTGAGCGGCGGCCATACGTGCGAATGAAAAGTCCCATCGCTGTGTCTCGCTCCAATGTATGGCCGCCGCTCCCCGCTGTCGCGCTTAGACCAATGTCGTGGCTGGGCCGTTAGGTGGTAAAGCTCCTCTTTAGATTTACAATCTGGCAGAACAGAGTAGAAATTAGAAAATGGCGATATTGTACTTAGGGTCCTCCGTTTTTAACCAGCGACGCAAAAACTACGGGCTGTTATAAGTTTGACGTGTCTCTGTCTGTCTGTGTGTGTGTCTGTCTGTCTGACATCGTAGCTTCTGAAAGGACGAACCGATTTAGATTTAGTTTTTTTATTGAAAGCTGAGTTAGTCGAGAGTGTACTCATGTTTCAAGAAAATCGGTCCACTGTGTCGGGGTTTTTTTCAAAATTTTAATTTTGTGGTTAGGTTATTCCATATAAATTGATTTATAGGAGACGACAGGACGACACTAAGTGTTGCCACTTTTTTTTATGCAAAGCTATACTGATGAAAGATGATATTATAATTATTTAATATTTAAGGTTATATCACTTATATCATTGAAAAAAAAATGAAAATGAAAAAAGTTTATTATATAAATTAACAATTACAGAAAATCGCGACCCTGTGTCCTGAGCTAGGAAACCCTGTGTTACAGGACGCAGTTTCATCGCACTAGTGCCTTAACCTATATTATAAAACTATACAATTCGTAGAGCGAGTTGCATAAGGAAGTACAAAGAGCTTACAAATAACATTTTTTATTTTTTGTGTAACGTAATATATTTTTCTCAAATATGCAATGAAATATTGTCTTTACGTTCCTAAAAAGGGGCTGGGAAGTATCGCTTTTTGGGCGCAACAACTCGAGAGGACTGTAAAGGGATTTCATATTATTTTTTAGGCCTAGGCCTGCAAAGTAACTTTTTTTTTATAAAATATTGTCCTTTAGAGCATTTTTTTTTATTTCATTGTATGTTTGAGAAAAGCACTATACATGCCTCGGCGTGAAAACGAATTCCCGGCCTCGTATCCCTATCCGGATATACCCACTTGGCCGGAAATCCTCATTTTCCCGGCCTCTGATGTAATGTACTATAAATTCAAATAATTTGGTATCAACACTGAGCTGCGTGTACGTGTGTATTTACTTGAATGTACGGGTATGTATGTGTTAGTGTGTGAGAGATTTATACTATAATATGAATATGATATGAGGATATTAATAATAAATTAAGATGAGATAATAAATTAAGATGAGAAGATAGATATTTATATAGCTATACTTATAAATTGGCGTCATTAAACAAAGTTTAAATAACATAAATAAAATAAAATATATACTTAGCTTGCCACATACAGAAGAAGTTCAGTGTCTTGGTAATCTAGCTGGGAAAGCCACTTGGTAAGATACCGTTTGCTAGGTGGTCTATTTGTAGAATCAAGTTTGCAAAAGGATTTCATAACTAGCGGACAAATAAAGGGGTGAAATCTATGGGCAAATTTTGTGCGTGTTTTTGGGGTTTTCCAGCGCTGACGGCGTCTTGTATCTGCTTCAAAGACCTTATCATGCAGTTTTCCGTAATTATACATAATTTTTCGGAAATACAGCTGACGAACCGAGAGAACATTTGCATCTGCGTAAAGCTCTTTTGTGCTGTATCTAGACGGTTTACGGTAAATAACCTTTATTTATTATTAAGTTTTTAAAAGTTTAATTTGATATATAATTCTTGATTTATGATTTAATTATATAAGTCAAGTGTATAGTTATTTGAAATACAATGTCAAAAAAAAAGCCTTAACTAAAAATAATTACAAACGGTAATTAGTCAATACCGCTCCGCACCGCCTCCGGTGCAAAAGTGCCCATAATGCTTGCGGCATTACCCCGTTGGATCGCTATGGCCAGCCTTTGCACCAGAAACGATTCGGAGCGCGGGTCTTCTCCCTTTAACCTAAGTCGACGGCCCACGTCACGCACAAAATGCTTCGCGTCCGCGCCCCAGCAGCCCGCCGTCTCCACCGCAAAAGGAACAAAAATGTACCCCGGGCCCAAGGGCGCATATTTCTGCCGCTTTGACGCCGCCTGGAATTCCGCCGCAGCCCCAGCGCTGCGGGTTGTGCGCCCAATGTGAGAAGCGGCGAAGGTGTTGACACACGTAGCGTCCCACACCAAACACCGCCCCCTCTCCCACGGGATCAAAGTCAGGCCATCGGGGCGTTTGCCATCCGTGCGGCTAAGACCCGGCGGCTCAAGGATGGACGGCACACCAGCCGACTTTAGTGCCCTCTGGACGATGTCGTTGAGAGCATGGTGACGCGGATGCCTGCCCGTACAACGACGGCAACTCAAAGCATGATGTCCGCTAGCCTCCACCATGGAACCGCAAATGCATAAATGTGGTTGACATACATCGCAGCCCAAGCGGAGAGCAACGGACACCCGCAAAGAATCACCGTCGAGCAAGGTACCTAATTGAGGCGAGGGTAGCGCGTGTAACCATGCCCCTGACTCTGGCTCTGATACAGCCAAAAGCCTAGCCCGGTCAACACCCACAGAACCATCGACAAGACCGCCAAGCACAGCCCTGCAGCCCACATCATCCCACGCCCGTTGCACTTTGGGATTTTCTGGCACGGTGGCACCAGGATTTAGGGCCAGCCATTCCCTTAACGCGTCAGCCGCATACGGCACGGTTGCCTCGCTACCATCCAGTGATAAAATGCTAGCAACGAGGCCCCCACCCCATGGGCTGACGCCAGGAACGCCGGCAGACTTATATTCTGCAGACACCGAACCCCAATACCCCCGTGGCGGACCGGCAAAGCGGCTTGAGTCCACTGGCTCTCGTCAAGGGAGATATTGACGATTGACTCTACCGTGGACTTGATGGCGGCGTCAAAGTTGCGGATCTCGTCGGGAAATGTCCAAACTGGAGCTGTACGCAGTAAATATGTGATCTTCGGAGCGGCGAAGCACTTCTGCAAAAGAACCAGAGCCACGTGTGGATTCAAGCACCTCAAGCGCTCGCCGGCGAGCAGAAGGAGATCCCTACGAGTTTTAAGCGCCTGAGGGACCCCAGATGGAAATATGGGTGCACCCAACAGGGACAAAGAATCAAGGTCAAGCTCTCGGAGACCAGGAAGCAAGGAAGAGAAAGAAGAAAAAAGACTGGAAGACTGTGGTCCACAACCAAAGAACTCACACTTGGACGCATTCACCTCCAACCCGAGATCCCTCAGACGTGGGATCAAACTGAGCAAGTCCTGCCTAACCTCCTCTGGCTTACCCCCAATGGTACCATCGTCGAGGTACCAGATATTAAGGGGAGACTTAAGCTCTGTGATGACTCTGTGGATCGCAAGGCTAAAAGCGAGAGGACCAAGAGGATCCCCTGCTGCGCACCCACCTGAGAAAGAATGAGATTGGACCCATAAAAGAGGTTAGAGGGCAGGTGATAGACTTGGCTAAGGAAAGGGAAGAGTGAAGGAACATTTGACCTCGCCTCGTCAAACAGTACGTCCCTCTCCAAGGTGTTAAAGGCGTTCTTGATGTCAAGCTTAACAACCACGCTCCCCGAATTCTCTGGGTCCATCACAAAAGTGCGAACCGCATGTATCGCCGCTTCGGACCCCAGACGAGTTCCAAACCCCACCTGATGCGGCTGGAGATACGTGGCCATCTCCCCTCGCACTGCGCTACACCCAAGCTTGGCAACGAGTCTACGGAAAGTGCTCCCGACGGCTATCGGTCTCACCCCACCCTCCTTCTTCCTCAGAGCACAAAGTGTAGCCCCATACACATAGGGACACACCTGGGGATTCAACTTACCACTGAGCAAGAAATTGGACAATTTAGTGAGAGCTTCCATCAAGCGCACCCCATTATCTCCAGCCGTGCGAGATGTTAGCTCTTTCAAGTGAGCCGGACGAATCCCATCTAACCCTGCCGCCGAACCGCTATGGAAAGAGGCTACTGCCTGAGCTACATCCTCCACCTTCACCGACAAGACCGGGCAATCGGAGTCAGGCTCTCCCGGGAAACAAAGAGTACGGGACGGACCCGGATGCTTGGACTGCAATGCTGACAAAGTCTCCGATCCCGAAGGGGCGATTGTATCCTCACTCATCAGCAAACGGACGGCTCCCCTTAAATCACCCTCATGGACCTTGGTCTCAATTGTCCTGGCGAGAGACGACGACTGGAAAGACGCCGCACAAACATCGCCCGACAAACACGAAAAGGCGTCTACATTCGCCTTCACCTTCGTAGCAAGGGTCTCCATCCCACCTACTTCTGGAGTTCGTAAGGCCCTGTAAGAAAAAGTCAGGAGAGCGTACCACTCGTCTATACCATTTACAGCAACGCATCTGTTAATTATGCTGCACAATTTTCCTGCTGCAAGACTGCGCGCCCCTTTCGGAATATGACGAAGAACTCTCACTGACTTCTTCAAAACGGCAAGCTGACTCAGGTCACCGCTATCTGCGTGTGAGTCCGGCGATGACTGCGCGGCGGTACCGTGCGCGGCTGAGCTACTGACAGGCTGCGAGGAAAACGGAGGAAAAACATCTTTGTGCATACGAGTGATATGCGACTTGAGGCCTCGCGCCGTGAACTATATAATATATAATTTAAAAAAATTGTACGTTATTCTTTATTTTAATTATTCTATTGTATTCTAGTGTAAAATTGTATGTGCCTAATCTATAATAAATGACCTAGTTTTAAGCTAAATGTTTTACCAAAGACCTATCTTCGTATAGACAGATAAAGTCTAAGAAAAAAACGTACCCCAAAACCATACAGAAAAAGTTACGGTGAGCTAGATGGCGATACACATTTGGGGTACGCTCGGCTAGATGGCGCTAATATTAATATTTGACATTTTAAAACATATCAAGCTAAGAATATGGGCCAAATTGTCAAAACTGAGGTTCAAAAGTTTTAAGCCTGTGTCGAGAGATGGCAGTCTATGCACTGTGATTACACATTTTACTTTGACAGTAACTCTCTTTAATACTCGATCCTCTTTGGTATTACTTACAAAAATATGGGTTGATAAACCTGAAATAAAGAATTTCAATTTCAATATCTGAAATCCACATTTTTCACAGCATGTTCGCGATGTACATGGAGCGTGTCCTCATCCCCGACCTTCAAAAGGTTGACGGTGTATTAGAACGCAAGGCGGCCGCCGTCGGCTGCGTCAAGCTACTGACAGAAGCCAACCATATGAGACAAGGACGACTTGCACCGTTATGGCCTCCGCTTATGCAGGTTAGTCATATAGTGCACGAGTATTTCGCGATGTATATGGAGCGTGTCCTCATCCCCGACCTACAAAAGGTTGACGGTGTATTAGAACGCAAGGCGGCCGCCGTGGGCTGCGTCAAGCTACTGACAGAAGCCAATCATATGAGACGAGGACGCCTTGCACCGTTATGGCCTCCGCTTATGCAGGTTAGTCATATAGTGAATGATGAATTGTAGCACCGCTCACAGTCTCTCTGCTTAGCCTTGAGGTTGACTGGTAGAGAATGCCTTAAAGCATTAAGTCCGCCTTTTGTACTGCAAGATTTTCTTTTGTGCAATAAAGATTAAATAAATAAATAAATAAATAAATAGTGCACGAGTATTTCGCGATGAGCATGGAGCGTGTCCTTATCCCCGACCTACAAAAGGTAGACGGTGTTTTAGAACGCAAGGCGCCCGCCGTCGGCTGCGTCAAGCTACTGACAGAAGCCAATCATATGAGACGAGGACGCCTTGCACCGTTATGGCCTCCGCTTATGCAGGTTAGTCATATAGTGAATGATGAATTGTAGCACCGCTCACAGTCTCTCTGCTTAGCCTTGAGGTTGACTGGTAGAGAATGCCTTAAAGCATTAAGTCCGCCTTTTGTACTGCAAGATTTTCTTTTGTGCAATAAAGATTAAATAAATAAATAAATAAATAAATAGTGCACGAGTATTTCGCGATGAGCATGGAGCGTGTCCTTATCCCCGACCTACAAAAGGTAGACGGTGTTTTAGAACGCAAGGCGCCCGCCGTCGGCTGCGTCAAGCTACTGACAGAAGCCAATCATATGAGACAAGGACGCCTTGCACCGTTATGGCCTCCGCTTATGCAGGTTAGTCATATAGTGCACGAGTATTTCGCGATGTACATGGAGCGTGTCCTTATCCCCGACCTACAAAAGGTAGACGGTGTTTTAGAACGCAAGGCGGCCGCCGTCGGCTGCGTCAAGCTACTGACAGAAGCCAATCATATGAGACAAGGACGCCTTGCACCGTTATGGCCTCCGCTTATGCAGGTTAGTCATATAGTGCACGAGTATTTCGCGATGTACATGGAGCGTGTCCTTATCCCCGACCTACAAAAGGTTGACGGTGTATTAGAACGCAAGGCGGCCGCCGTCGGCTGCGTCAAGCTACTGACAGAAGCCAACCATATGAGACAAGGACGCCTTGCACCGTTATGGCCTCCGCTTATGCAGGTTAGTCATATAGTGCACGAGTATTTCGCGATGTACATGGAGCGTGTCCTTATCCCCGACCTACAAAAGGTTGACGGTGTATTAGAACGCAAGGCGGCCGCCGTCGGCTGCGTCAAGCTACTGACAGAAGCCAACCATATGAGACAAGGACGCCTTGCACCGTTATGGCCTCCGCTTATGCAGGTTAGTCATATAGTGAATGATGAATTGTAGCACCGCTCACAGTCTCTCTGCTTAGCCTTGAGGTTGACTGGTAGAGAATGCCTTAAAGCATTAAGTCCGCCTTTTGTACTGCAAGATTTTTTTTTGTGCAATAAAGATTAAATAAATAAATAAATAGTGCACGAGTATTTCGCGATGAGCATGGAGCGTGTCCTTATCCCCGACCTACAAAAGGTAGACGGTGTTTTAGAACGCAAGGCGGCCGCCGTCGGCTGCGTCAAGCTACTGACAGAAGCCAATCATATGAGACAAGGACGCCTTGCACCGTTATGGCCTCCGCTTATGCAGGTTAGTCATATAGTGCACGAGTATTTCGCTATGAGCATGCTAAAAGGTAGACGGTGTTTTAGAACGCAAGGCGGCCGCCGTCGGCTGCGTCAAGCTACTGACAGAAGCCAACCATATGAGACAAGGACGCCTTGCACCGTTATGGCCTCCGCTTATGCAGGTTAGTCATATAGTGCACGAGTATTTCGCTATGAGCATGCTAAAAGGTAGACGGTGTTTTAGAACGCAAGGCGGCCGCCGTCGGCTGCGTCAAGCTACTGACAGAAGCCAACTATATGAGACAAGGACGCCTTGCACCGTTATGGCCTCCGCTTATGCAGGTTAGTCAAAAACTTTACAAAATTATATATTCTAACCTTTCTCAAGAATCGCTCTACTGAAAGATGAAGGTCTTATGAAAATCCAGTCAGTCGTTTTTGAGTTTACAGTAGTTTTATAAGATATAGTAAATCGATGTTTTCCGCCAGAATTGCGGTCGCTAGGGTAATTAGAAAATCAGCCATCTTAAAAAAAGTCATTATAATTGTGAGTGTGCACGTGAAAACGTCCCACTTTGTAACACAAGGCAGATATATTTGCTAATCTCTAGCAGCTAAAATTAGTCATATGGTGCACGTAAGATGACGAGTTTTATGTTCAATTTGCTTGGTCTTTCCTTACCATTTGACATTCCAATACAATTTAATTTATATTTTGTATTTGTTAACAGGCGCTGATCTCCCTATTTGAGCTACCAACGGACTCCACATCTCTGCCGGACGACCATTTTGTAGAAGTAGACGACACGCCCGGTTACCAGGCGCAATACTCACAACTTACCTGCGCTAAGGGCGCTAACAGCGATCCTCTATCAGGTATTTTAGTGCACTGCTGTAATTCGAGCCACCAGCATGTGCATACGAGGCACACGTCACTAAACCTGCAGCGAAACTGTTGGGTTTTGATAACGGAGCAGCCATTCCCAACTTCAATAATTGAATTAGTTACTAATGAATGCGAAGATGTAAATTATTTGTTTTGTTTTTATAATCTCTTTACTCTGTTATCACTAGTTTTTCTAAATATAAATAAAGTGTATGTTAAAATTTTAGTAGCAATTAGTTTCTTATGATGTAGACACATAATAGATATAAAATAAATGGTCTCTTCCGTGTTGTTGAAGGTGAGACTAAGGAAGAAAACACCAACATGCTTCTATTTAGTGAATATGAACGAGTTGCACCGATAGCATGGTCGCCGTCCCTGTCACACTTACAAATAGTGCGATAGGGGCGCCCAGCACGGGTAGCATGGTCGCGCGATAGACGATAAAATGTCAGGCCGTCCCTATCGCACTATTAGTAAGTGCGATAGGGACGGCCAGATGTTTTATCATTTATCGCGCGACCATAATTGCCTGCCTGTAGGCCTAGCACATGATGGCCGCGGGAGTATGTCGCCGCGAGATAGATGCCACGTCTTCTTCTAACTGTATTAATGACATAAGGACGGGTAGTCTATCTCGCGGCGACATACTCCCGCGGCCATCATGTGCTAGGCCTACTGATGTTTCATCATTTATCGCGCGACCAGTACAGTTATTATGCTTCCAATTTTATCACTTATCAACGTGGATAAGACATCTGTTACTCTCTAACCTTGATACGGACGGATGACGGATGCTTTATCCACGCAGATAAGTGATAAAAATGCAAGCATCATAGGCCTGCATGTTTGCCTGCTTGATGTCTGTAACGTTTTTTGTTTTATCGAGATATACTTATATTTTATAGTAGAGTAACTAATAAAACTATTATTTTAGATGATTTAGTAGAAGTATCGATACAATATCGAGTGGTATAATTTTCCATTTCGAATAAATAATGTTTGTTCCAGTGATCACGGATCCACAACGCTTCCTAGCCGAGAGTGTCGGCGCGCTCTCCCGGGCTTCACCCGGCCTGCTGCCACCACGAGTCGCTGCCCTAGACGAACCACATAAAAACGCGCTGCACGGCTACTTGCAACGATACAATGTGCAGATATGTTGATTAGTTCATCGATTTATAATAAACTACAGAACGATACAGAATACGCGCCCTAATCCGAAAGTAGCATATAGGTACTCGAGAAGTATCGCCCTAGACGAACCACATAAAAACGCGACACAATATGCAGATATTTATACCAATCACAGAATTCTCGTGTGTTGTTGTACTAGATGAACCTCATAAGAACGCGTCTGCTTAAAAAATCCTCGGCCGTACCACCAAATTGTAACCTATCACTTTACAACACGTTGTATTGGATCAAATGTCGTAATGTAAAACATTTAAAAACTTAATAACCCTTTATCTATCCTTAGCCCCTCGTATGCTTAGACACGTATCCGTGCGGGGGAATTTTAATCCATTGTTTAAAATGTCAAGGTCACTTTTTCAATGATCAAAATTGACAGACCGCATACGGGGGGTTAAGTTTCCTACGCGTCTATATCTTATTTTTAAATCATTTTCTCTTAACAGTTATGATATTAACCCCTCGTTTGCTTAAACACGGATCCGTGCGTGGGAATTTTAACCTATTTTAATGAGGAGACACACTGTCATTTTATCCCGTCAGGCGGCGCCTGTGCAAGTGTCTAGGCATGTCACTGTCATTCGTTCATATATGAGAGAAAGAAAAAACATATCATCTTCTCGCTCTCACGTATGAAATTCTTTATCTGTGCAATCAAGTGCAATGGACTAATACGGCTCAGCCACGACATTGGTCTAAGCGCGGCAGCGGCGAGCGGCAGTCATACGAGTGAATGAAAAGTCCCATCGCTGTGTCTCGCTCCAATGTATGGCCGCCGCTCACCGCTGTCGCGCTTAGACCAATGTCGTGGCTGAGCCGATAGGGTGGCGCCATCTGTCATAAGTGTCATAACCTTTGAGTGTGCCTCCTCATTGTCGATGTCACTATTTCATTAATTGATCAACATTGATAAGAGGGGTTAAGTTACTTTGGGAGCGAGATCGGTATAACAGATTGACATGTGTGATAGAAAATTTGCAATGTGATATTATACATATGCATTAAATGTTTGTAACGCTGGGCGTTTCCTAATATTGTAATAACATTTGCGGGCCTAACGCGAACCATGTTCGACATATTCCCACTCTCTTTCTTGTAAATTCGTACGTATGGCACTGGTCACCAAAAGCGGTTAAGCGATGAGCTATCAGCGGTATGTACAGTAACTTTGTCGCCTGAATGTATAGGGCAGTATGCGTCAAATCCGGTAGTTCTAATTTTTTGCAGACTTGTTTATGATGTTTGCCCACAGATGTCATATATACCATAGATCAAGCAAACGTATCTACTTAGCGTGTCAAATGAACTCAGTGAAATCCACTGAGTTATCCGTCTTTAATCGCAGCTTGCAGCTTTCGGGCGTCAATTTTTGTAAGTTGAAGTCAATCAAAACATAAAAAATGCCTCGTTATGTGATATTCAATTGCAACAACACAAAAATTATGAACAATCAAGAGCCTGAGACATATTTAAAATTACAGGCAAGAAACAACTTCAGTACAAAATTTGACACGCTCGGCCCCTATACAAATAGATGAACTTGTTTCTTCTATATAAATAAAGTTCTGTGTGTTTGCCTAATGAGTAATCCAAGTTTGTGACCTCGAGTGTCGAACGCAACTTTGTCAAAAATCGAAAAAACCGCGAAAAATCGTTTCTTTTTCAAATTTTGGCGATTGTAACCCTAATGGACCAGTTTTTTGAAAAACCTTTAAGGACGCTTTTAAAGAAGACTAAATTTGCTACAATATGATTTTAATATTGCCTCTGTAGACCCAACAGTTTACGAGATAAAAGCCTTTCAAAGTTTATCATTTTTTTCGAACGACGCGTAGCGACTATATTTTGTTCGTTTCTACCGCCGATAACTCATCGCTTACTGACTTTTGATGGTACCAGTGCCTAAGTGTGACAGAGAGACAACACGTCGAACGTAGTTCGCGGTAGGTGTCATCACAGTATGAATCTATGGTCGGCTATGTAAATGTGTAGATAATGTATGTGTATGGGAGAGAGTGTGAATGGTAGCAGCTAGCATGAGATGCGTTCTCGCGAGATTTCATACATTTTACTGATGGCCACATATTAGCCGCGGCGAAGACGATGACCTACGGTGGAAAGAGTTCGCCCAGAAGATGCCTGTTCACCCTTGATTTGATTTCAAGTATAGACTCGCCTGTCGCATCTCACGCTAGGCGGTCAGTTCACTATTATACTAGCAGCAAAGATAATGTATAAAGATTTTTGTCAAAGTAAATTCGTAGTCTAGTTACATAGACTGCCATCTCACGATATCGACACTATGTTAAAACATTGGAACTGTTTAAACAATTATATTCATGTTAGCGCCGTCTTACCGAGCATCATCCAAAAGATGCTGGCGCCTTGAAATGACCATATTTTTTTCTGTGTAATAACTGAGGTATGTATTTTTCTTAGACTATTTGTTTTTAGAGAGTTACATTGTCTTTGCTAGTAGTACATATATGATGTACTAGTACAGCTAGTATAATAAGCTCTGATTATAATATTTTTGTACTGGGAAGAATGATTGTTAAATATTGTAAGGAATTATGACTGAAACCTTGATGTTTTTGTTAGTGACAATTAAAAAAAATAAAAATAAACTACTTCTCTAGTTTCGTTCATGTGTTCAGCTATTTTTGTTTCAACAATTGAACTCTTTTTGTATGTTATTGTTAAATTAAATGCATGGTTACTTTTTGTTCTTGTTTGTATCACTGATTTTTAATACAGTGTGTACATTTAATTTTTATTTTACGGATATTTCAAGTGTTAAATTTACACGCTGTATAATATAATTTTCAATGAAACTATTCTACTAATAGATGTCAGGAATGCATATTGTACATTTTGCTTTATTAAGTATAATAAATGCTTTTTCATCAATTTTGATTTTATTTATTTACTCACAACAGAAACCTTGCATAAAACCATTCAATAAGCACAAAAAATAATAATGCTTATAAGGTATTGTTATTATTCATTAAGTAATTTTGATGAGTTCTCACACCATTTCTAAACGATCCTATTTTAGGGTAGGTTATAAACATTGCAAACAATAACGAGCACTACCTTCACTAATGAGTAAACTAATGAGAACAACATTAAGCGTGTCAAAAGAAAACTTAATCACCATTATCTCTAAAGTCTCTCTTAAATTAACTTGTGCGGAAACGACAGTGATTAACTAACGACGTAACGACCATCTTCATTTTAAAATCGGATCAAATCCTTTAAAAAATCAGTCTGTATACAAGTTACATAGCCATGACATCTCTAATGGATTCTGAGGCGATTTTATCCGGCAACGAACAATGGCTACAGCTCGACCGAAAATGGGGAACACCCGTCGATTTGGACACAGAAGACGACGGCCCGAGACTCAAAACCGCCTTCAGCACTTTAGATTTGAAGAAATCTACCTTCGACTCATCTTTCTTATTCAAACGAAGAAAAGTTGGAAGAAGAGACTCTAAAAAATCAATGGATTATACGGATTTTCTTCAAGATTTAGACGGCGCGCCCAGAAACACACCAGATAAACAGTTTTATTTCGTCAGCGGACAGATTCTTTCAGCGATTTCTGTCGAAGAAATCTGTGAAGATATAGACAAGATATTCCAGTCAATGGACAAACTTTGCTCGGCTACTAGTACCGTACGGCTTAACAAGAAACAAAAACCTACTATGCCTGATATAGTACAGTGTAGTATATCGACAAACGGACTTTCTTTCGATGATACGGTGAATTCGAGTGTAAAAGAAAAGACAGATAGTGATGATGTTTCCGGATATATAGATGAAGTGTTTGGACATTTGAACTCAATAGCCAGTGAGAGATCGTGTAAGGAATCGGTTACTACTTTAGTAAGGAGGTTCACCAGCATGTTGAAAAGTCCAATGAAATGTAGTCCGAGGAAAAGAAGACAGTGTGGAGATAGGTTTAAAGATTTAACTGAGTTTTGGCAGGGACAGTCTTCTAGGACTGGATAAGATATGGTTCCTAAGTTTGAGTAAATAGTTATTTTCCCCTCACTAGCTCGGAAACACGTGTTTTGTCCTTTAATACCAGCGGGTAAAAACGCATTTTATCCACTAGTGGGTAAAGTAATTTGACCTTGAATAAAGTCAAATTAACTGCTTTAAAATTGATAAAAGTAGGTGAATCTAGTAATAAAGATGATTTTCCACCTGTGGAACTACTGGAAGCAGTGATAAACGCATTTTTTGCGTTGTAGTTTCCTCGCTATAGTGAGGGGAAAAGTTTTGTGTTACACTCGGGTGCAAAGTATTTTACTTCTCGTGTGTTAAAAAACTCGCAAGTTCAGGATTCTATTCTCGAACCACTCGCTTCGCTCGTGGTTCAACTATAGAATCCTTTCACTTGCTCGTTTTTCAATTACACACTCGGCGTTAAAATACAACTTTGCCCCCTTGTATAACAAATAACTATTGTTTTACAAGGGGGCAAAGTAGTTGTTTAACCGCACGTGCCAATATTGATACCCGAGCAAGCGAAAGATTCCAATATTGAACCGCGAGCGTAGCGAGTTTAGGGTATCAAGGCACGAAGGTTAAACAAACTTTGCCACCGAGTGAAACACAAAATTTTTCACCACACCAACACGAACAAAATATACTGACTATAAAACATCAAATAAATCAAATCCATCAATTTATTCAATATTTATAGGTAAAATCTAGCAGCCAGATTAAGACACCGAGTTAAAATTTGTATGAAATTACTTTGCACCCTTGTGGATAAAATGCAATTTTGCTATCTGTTTTCGAATAGCAAAGAAAGCCTTTACCCAGTTGGTGTGGTGAAAATTATTTTATTTTATTTGTTATAAAATTCTTTGTATGTCTATTGTTTTAAGATTTTAGCTAATTAACATAGGTTTACTGCCGTCTTGGACGGTTTAATTAATAGTTTGTGATTTTGTTTAGTATGTAGACGATACTTAACTTATTTTGATTTTCAAAACCTACATAATAATAGTAGGTATCTAATTACTAAGTAATGAAACGCGTATTACTTAGAGATATTGTAAATTTGGTATTTTAATTAATTAACCAGGTACCGAGAGCTTAACATAACTTACTTACATTACATTAAAATATTTGATTTGATAATCTTCAAACATGTGTTTTATTGTATAAAGTTATAAACCCTAGCTATAGTTTGTATCGTCACAAATGTATGTAGCCATACTAGGTATTTAAAAAACCGGCCAAGAGCGTGTCGGGCCACGCTCAGTAAAGGGTTACGTAGTTTTCTGTATTTTTCTCAAAAACTTCTGAACCTATCAAGTTCAAAACAATTTTCCTAGAAAGTCTTTATAAAGTTCTACTTATGTGATTTTTTTCATATTTTTTAAACATATGGTTCAAAAGTTAGAGGGGGGGACACACTTTTTTTTCCTTTAGGAGCGATTATTTCCGAATATATTAATATTATCAAAAAACGATTTTAGTAAACCCTTATTCATTTTTAAATACCTATCCAACAATATATCACACGTTGATGGGGTTGGAATGAAAAAAAAATCAGTCCCCAATTTACATGAAGGGGGGGTACCCTAACAAAACATTTTTTTCCACTTTTTATTTTACCACTTTGTCGGCGTGATTGATATACATATTGGTACCAAATTTCAGCTTTCTAGTGCTAACGGTTAGTGAGATTATCCGCGGACGGACGGACAGACATGGCGAAACTATAAGGGTTCCTAGTTGACTACGGAACCCTAAAAAAGGTAAATACCGGTGTCCAATCAACTAACCTTAACGAAACGTCATACGAACTTTTTTTTAAATATGTTACCTAGATATTAAAGCTAGGAACATACTACGCGGACGTCCGTCGTAAAACGACCGCGACCGCGACCTATCAGTGTGCACGGAACAAAACATCCAGAGAGCCAGATTTCGATCGGACGTCCGTGCGCCCAAGGCCACGTCCGCGTCCGTCGACCGATAGTTTGCACGGTTATGTGTATTTCCATTGTCCAGATTCCCGTCCGCGGTCGATTCACGACGGACGTCCGCGTAGTGTGTTCCTAGCTTAAGCTAGGAACATACTACGCGGACGTCCGTCGTAAATCGACCGCGACCGCGACCGATCAGTGTGCACGGAACAAAACATCCAGCGAGCCAGATTTCGATCGGACGTCCATGCGCTCAAGGCCACGTCCACGTCCGTCGACCGATAGTTTGCACGGTTATGTGTAATTTCATTGTCCAGATTCCCGTCCGCGGTCGATTTACGACGGACGTCCGCATAGTATGTTCCTAGCTTAACTGCTGGAATTTCAGTGCCGGTTCCGAGACAACATTTTTTTTTAAATTATAAATGGGCTTACTCTTGGCCACAGACTAGCCAAAGTCAAAGACGTGGCCTACGATGGAGTGAGCTCGCCCAGAAGATGCCTGTTCACTCGTGCAACAACAATCAGCCCACTTGCAGTTCATTAGGTAGATAAATAGCTATACTTGTTTACATACTTATCAATCGTTAATATACAATATCAGCACAGATAAATTAATCACCATAATATCGATAATTAGATAAGTATCGATATGCATCTTAGAGTATATTGAGTCATTGCAGCTTCGCGGAGGCGTGAGATTCCTCCCAGAGCTACCGAGGAGTCCGAGACGAATGATGAGAGAGATCCTGGCTCAAGAATAATAAAAAAATGAAAAGCCTTTTATTCTAATTGCAATATTACAATTTTTTTTACTTTAATTTTTATCAAAGAGGATCGAGTATTGCAGAGAGTTACTGTCGAAGTAAAATGTGTAGGTAATCACAGTGCATAGACTGCCATCTCTTGACACAGGCTTAGAACATTTGAACCTCAGTTTTGACAATTTGGCCCATATTCTTAGCTTGATATGGGTTAAAATGCCAAATATTAATATTAGCGCCATCTAGCTGAACGTACCCCAAAGGTGTAATGACATCTAGGGCACCATACCTTTTTCTGTATGGTATGTACTGAGCGAGTACTGAGGTACGTTTTTTTCTTCGACTTTATCTGTCTATACGGAGTTATATATGTCTTTGATTTTTTTATTTAATTATGCTGATGCATTAGACCCTTTTTGGGTGAAGGCCTCCTCCATCGATTTCCACATGTCCCTATCTTGGGCAGTTTGAATAGTAACTGAAAATATGAAAGCATCTGCTCACTAGCTGTCGATTAATAAATAAGTTTATACCTAAATTACCTACTTAAGTGTTATTTTTTCGGTTCCTATGTCCATCACAGAATTCACACACTTTACCTACATCCAGCACATTTGTTGGTACCGAGACAAACCTCACTCGTCGGAGTTTGTAAAAAAATTGGTTGTCTGTAAAGTCGGTTTACAGACGGTAGTTTAACGTGATAACGTCAAACATTACAGTAGTATAGACAGGGGCGGTCAGAGTATAGCAAAAGGGGCCCGATTCTGGGACTTTTTTCACGTTTTTTTATTTATTTATTTATTAAAAATACACAAAAGTTAACAGTATTTCACCAAAGCACTTATGTGGTAATATAATTATGTACATGTTAAATTGACATAAATAAAAGCAAACACACTTAAAAGTTAAACTATGGTTATTACATTAATCACCTAAGGAGTGTAGAATCTATGAACCTTAAGAGTTTTCTGTAAAACACACCAACACTATCAGCAAATATGTCAATATCGTCTGTCTCCAACATGATGCGGTTAAGAGCAGCTCGGGCTCGAGCGGTGCGCCGGCCGCCGCGAACAGGCGCCGCCGCCGCCGCGCCGGCACCGCGCCCGGCATGCCAACCACCACATTCGCTCTTGGCACTTGCAGCCCCATTCTCTCAAGCACGGATGCGTCATCTACTCTATGGTGAAACAGTTGGCGGTAATGCATAATATGCAGCAGTTTCCGTCTGGTTTCTAGAGTTTGAAGACCAACCATTCCTGTTACGAATAGAGATGGATACATATATGGGTAATATCCGTACAGTCGTTTGTAAATGTGCCTACAGAACTTCCTCTGCACTCTTTCTAGCATAGTGTTTTGTTTTTATTAGAAAGAATGCATTAAAATAAGCATCTTTTATAAATTAAAGTTTTTTTAAAACCTACTAATTTAGGAGTTAGAGTGGTGCAAAGTTGCAAAATTTTCCCGTAGCATTACTAAGGCGCCAGAGACAGAAAGCGATATCGACGGAGCCCCGCTTATTACAGAAACTGCACAGAATAGGAGCCTTCGGCCGTTTGAAGATACCTAACGAACCTAACTTATACCTATATAAAAGTCGTCATTTTGTATCCTAGACCGTTTGCGAGACACGCGTTAATTCTATTAAAGTGCTAGTGCCATTTACTAATCTTAGAACCCTAATATCTCAGTAAATATTAATGGAGAAGAAAAAGTTTATATAACAAACCCATGATGACTTTTGTGTCAAAGTAACAGTCAGCAATGTCAGATTCCACATTGTTCATTAATTTTGGAATCAGCACCCTCTAAAACCCATTTTACGACACCCGTGACGACTTTTGTGTCAAAGTGACAGTCAGCAATGTCAGATTCCAAATTGGTTATTAATTTTGGAATCAGCACCCCTAAAACCTATTTTACGACACCCATAACGACTTTTGTGTCAAAGTGACAGTCAGCAATGTCAGATTCCACATTGTTCATTAATTTTGGAATCAGCACTCCCTAAAACCTATTTTACGACACCCATGACGACTTTTGTGTCAAAGTGACAGTCAGCAATGTCAGATTCCACATTGGTCATTAATTTTGTAATCAGCACCCCCTAAAACCTATTTTACGACACCCATGACGACTTTTGTGTCAAAGTGACAGTCAGCAATGTCAGATTCCACATTGTTCATTAATTTTGGAATCAGCACTCCCTAAAACCTATTTTACGACACCCATGACGACTTTTGTGTCAAAGTGACAGTCAGCAATGTCAGATTCCACATTGGTCATTCATTTTGGAATCAGCACCCCTAAAACCTATTTTACGATACCCATGACGACTTTTGTGTCAAAGTGACAGTCAGCAATGTCAGATTCCAAATTGGTCATTAATTTTGGAATCAGCACTCCCTAAAACCTATTTTACGACACCCATGACGACTTTTGTGTCAAAGTGACAGTCAGCAATGTCAGATTCCACATTGTTCATTAATTTTGGAATCAGCACTCCCTAAAACCTATTTTACGACACCCATGACGACTTTTGTGTCAAAGTGACAGTCAGCAATGTCAGATTCCACATTGGTCATTCATTTTGGAATCAGCACCCCCTAAAACCTATTTTACGACACCCATGACGACTTTTGTGTCAAAGTGACAGTCAGCAATGTCAGATTCCAAATTGGTCATTAATTTTGGAATCAGCACCCTTAAAACCTATTTTACGACACCCATGATGACTTTTGTGTCAAAGTGACAGTCAGCAATCTGAGGTACTACATATTTGTAATCTGAAAGTAATCAAGTCAATAATTTCAGTTATTTTGAATCGACTATGATTCCGAATTATTGGTAATAGTAATTATTGTATAGATGATTAGTGATTCCTTTATATGTAATGGTAATTTACCGTTTCACTTGATTACATTACAAGTAATCTGACACCCAGTAGTGGATTACAAAGTAAAATCAAGTAATCGTGTAATCCGGAATCGATTACGATTTGCCCATCTCTGTGGCGCTGCTGCAAGTTTTGAGACAGAAGTATATGCTAGAAAGAGATGCAGATATTTGCCACTCACTCTTACCTATAGTTGCGTCTCAAAACTTGCAGCAATAACTTGCTGGTCTAAACTCAGCTTAACGAGAACAACACACGGGCGCGCCATCTGTCCCAGCTGTGGTGCTTTACTCAGGCCACACGCTATAACCATACCGAGCGCATTGATCAGCCGCTTAGTTCCAACGCGCGCCAATAGATGGCGCAAAAACTATATTGCGAAACGGGACAATGACGTCATCTTTTTCGTGCATGCTGCCCGTAGTAACGAGTTATTAGACGTTATCACGTCAAAAACTTCATGTCCCGTGTTATGTATTACCTCTGTGAAAATAATGAGGAAGCACACTGACATTTTATCCCGCCAGGCGGCGCCTGTGCAAGGTCTAGCTCTAGGCATGTCACTGTCATTCATATGTGAGAGAGAGAAAAAAAACATATCATCTTCTCGCTCTCACGTATGGACTAATAGGGTGGCAATAACCTTTGAGTGTACCTCCTCATTGACTATGAATGAAGTCAGGACGATGCAATGCTACGGTCCTGATCTGACTGACACATTGAAATATCTAGATTGGCGTTTAAACAAGTACCTACACATTTTGTTCTTTTATTTGAATAATCAGACACCATCAACTAATCAGGATGACTAGAGAAACAGGAAAGCGCAGTGTCGCCATCTAAATTTAAAAATTCATAAAAGTCATAATTTCGAACAATGTTTGCCCTATGGGTTTGCCCATATACCAAAAGAGAGCGCTATTTTCAATATTTCTACACGCTCCTTTACACGCAAAAGTTTTAAATCACATATGAAATAAATTATTTTGATCTTCACATTTCAAGTCCTTTTTCGATAGAATAAGCTATAAATTGAAGATTTGTATAGGATAAGTGAAAATAATCAAGATTCTAGTTATACATTTGTATCTTTGATCATTGCTCATGACTGCGCATGTTCCATTTCATCGATCGCCAGTAGGGAATGACGTTGAAGTTGTAGATGGCGTAGCACGAGCAAGTTCATTGCTCGCTCCTTTTGTGACATTTTTGCGTAACGTTCATCACGTTTTCGTGTGAAAACTGATCTAAAAATTCACTCTAGGGCATGGTCGGTAAAGTTTTTCACTCGAAAAACCGTGATTTAAAATCTCTAATCGTGGTTAAGTTTTTTCGTGCCAAGTGCGACTAAGCTATCAAGATTCCGCCGATACTTCAAAGCCTACCCAGTGGGTGGCTTGACTTGGTGAGTTTTTCATGATTTCTAGCTATTACAACTATTTTTTCATTACATCTGTTGAAACACCTATACCTTGCGTTGTTGAAACTCCTGCAGCCACAAAACTTTAAAAAGAAGACCTCATAAAATACAACTCATTCCAATAAGCTACAATAATGATCATTTTTACCTCCGTGGAAGATCTTTTTCTGTCTAGTGTTTGTTTAAAACGTTAGTTAGCGTCTTATTCTAGTCAGACTGATTCAATAACTCTGAATAACTCGCCTTATAAGATGCCTGTGACGATTTTTACGTCACTAATGAGAATCAACACTTGGCAATACTTCAAATAAGAATTATCTAGAATCTAGATTAAACGTGTGGGCTGGGTGAAATTTGTATAGACGGAAGTATATTGGTAGAATATAGGACTAGTATTTTTTATGTATTATATTATAAAACAATTATTTATATGTAACCTTGGAAGCATTGAAAACACTACCACTTGTATGATACAATACAAATTGTATTTAACTTGTATCCATCTGCTTATTGTGGTTATGATAATACAGTGATATGATGAACTATATACTAAAATTAAAAATGTTATTCAGTAGCCATATTTTACTATAGCATTAGAATATGTCTCATATCAAACAATTTTATGCAAGAAAGATCTAGCAAAAAAGCATGTAACAGATTTCATTTGCTGTTTTGAGGCATTTTGGGTTTGGTTCTATAGTAAAATTGGTTTGAATTGGTTCTTTAAGACCTTATATTCGATTTGCAAAATAGGGCTCTATAGGACACCCCTCTGTATGGAAGCTGTTAGTATTTATAAATGTATTAGTGAACTGTACTTAAAATAATTAGAGACAATGGTGGTTATCTTTGTTTAATGTTCATTTTAATTGTTAATAATGGTATATAATTATTATCATATTATTCAGGTAAATGAAAAAGCGTGTTTTATGTATTTGTGTTTATTTCATGAATATTATTTAACATGTTGTTTGTAATATGGCCTCTTATTGAAATCAAAAAGTTGATGGTTTTAAGTATACTGAAATGTTGCATACATTTTTGTTGAAATGCAATTGGTTTATAGGAGTTTTGGATGATAATATGTCCATGATTACGAATGTACCTTGTCGGCGTTGATATTTATTTACATTAATGTTTTGTTAATGGGCAATTGCATGTTTTTTTCTTTAATTTAATTGACAAACACGCTTTTTCATTTTTATTATAGGTCTGAAATTAACCATGGAAAACACAAAAAAGCAAGACTCCTTCTTCTTGAAGGCCAAGAAGCAACTAAATGGGAATAAATTTAACAACAAAGTCAACCCAGAAGAAAACCAAGGCAATGATTTCAAAGGTAAAGGCCAAAATTTCAAGGGAAGAAGGCAGCAGAATTTTGACCAGAACCGGGAACAAAAAGACAATGATGAAAAGAAGCCTTTTGATAAAAAAACTTATAGACTGAAAAAGTACAGTAAAAAATATAAGCTAGAACAATGGGAGGAACAGCGCAAAAAGCGATTACTCCGGAACCTGCAAAAAGACCTTAAAAGTGACGAAGGCACTGGCACATACAGACCAAAAACGTTTGATCAGGATGCAACAGACGGACAAGACGTCACAGGCCGATTTGTCAAACATCCAGATTTGATAGAAAAAGAAAATGCTGAAAAAGCAGATAAAGAGAAAAAGAGACCTATTCCCATTGCCAGAGAGAGACATGAAAAGTTGAAACAGGATAAGTTAGAGAAGCAACAACAAATACAGAAGGCAATAGAGGAGAAAAAGCAGAAAATGCAGGAGTACAAGAAGAAAAAACAGGAGAAGTTTAAGAAATTGAGTAGGAAGACTAAGAAGGGGCAGCCGGTGATGACCGGGCGGTTGGAGCTGCTTTTGGAGAAGATACAGAAAAACAAGTAGGAATAACAGCTGTTCCAAATGAGCAAGTTACTATTTTAGCTAAGTTTTAGTTAACTCACTCACTTGCTCCATGCATCCCCATACAAATTAAAAATTAAATGATAATGTTGTAAAATTTGTTTTGGCCCTAAATTATTTAATTTGTACATTTATTTTTTTGAGTATAAAACTGATAATTCTATTCCCATTATTTAACCCGATAATCATTCTGTGTAATATAAAATTGTTTTCACACTATCCAATTCGGTATTGCATGTAACGCCGTAGCTTGCGTGGGCGACGGTCGCGCGATGGTCGCGCGACGGCGATGCGACGCTTACGAAAACAAACCTTATCTACATGGAAGTATGAGACGCGACGGCGACGGTCGCGCGACCGTCGTCCACGCAAGACACTGCGTAAGAAGGATGTCTCGTCTTTAATGTATAGGATATCAGATAATGTGAAAACACTGTAAGGGGAAAATGCGGCACAAATAGTTAAACTAATGAGACAATTTGAAGTGTCACTGTTACGAAACAATAATTGGTACTCTGGTTTGATTTTCAGATGAATTCACTGTTATGAATTGAAACAAATAAATTGACCCAAGGTCTTTTTAATCAATCATACATTATTGTTCCTCGTAGAGTGGATTGATTAAATTTTTGTCACCATTAGGTACTTCTATGAAATCTATTTCTTATTATTCTAGATACAAGTCATACAAGTGTACCTATATAAAGATGGATAGATTAAGATTCAATTTTAGGATTCATACAAACGGTATTTAAAAAAAATGCCAGTTCTATTTCTGTATACTCTAAGAGGTCTTCTGTGTATACTAAAATATCTTGTTCAATCTTTTACTTAGGTACGCAGAAGGTACAGTCAAATGCAATAAAATCTTGTACAATATTACATTTAAAATATAAGCATTTTCAGAATTTTTATTATTAAAACTTAACTAATACCATGATTTAAATATTCCAGCTGACTATACTTATTTCCATTTCCTTTGAAAATAGCGTAACTGTCATAATGAGGTGACATGCTATTTCCTTTTCATAATAATGTTCCCTCTTTACAATATACCAAGTAAATTGGCACAACAGATTTGATCATTAAATCTAAATCGTTTTCTTTTTTATTCTTTTGTTGTTATATTAGACGAATGCTTACTACTCAAAATGACCTAACTGTTAAGGCCGCTTTTGAAAATATAGTCTTACATAGACTGAAGTATGGTTTAAAAATCATTTTAAAACTAGTTTTTAATTGGTTATTTACTTACTTTACATGTGCATTTAGTAGTTAAGAAAAAAATCAGAGATTTAGTGTTATTTTTTATGTTGTTTGAGTAACATGCATTTTGCTAGTTATATGTTTTTACTTGTTGGCGGTTCAGTCATTGTACTTTGATTTTAACTGTAAGTACAAGTTTTGTATTTATTAACTGATTTTTATTTACAATTCCTTTCTGACGACACATACATGTGCATTGTCCAGTAGTTAGGCTATTAATTAAAAAACGAATTGAAAACAAACTTACATGCCTACACAAAATATATGGTGGTTTGAGATAAAGAAGACTATTTTAGTTTTTTATTTATGGATTATCCTTTCATTTGTCTCATTGATACTAGTTTATTTATTTGAAATCAGATGAATTAAATTTACTTTCATTTAAAATAATAAATCGCTCTGTAAATAATGAATCGAAAATTTACCAAACACCTTTGGTCTTCGATTAAAAAAAAATAAGTAAACAGTGTCAGGCTAAGCTTAAACTTTACATCAATTTAGATAGTCCACATTTTCCTAGGGTTCCTTTAAACATCATAAATCACTGTCACAGTTGTGCTTTAAAATTGCTGCAGAGTTAGCTTGGCCGGACTTGGTAATTTTAAAGGACTATAGGGAGTACAGGGAGTATATACATATTCAAGTACATATTTACAACTAGAGATGGGCCGAATATGGACTTTGCCGAATACGAACATTCGGTTCAGCTCTTACCGAACCGAACATTCGGCCGAATATTCGGTTACGCCATATTTAGAAAGCATATGTTAAGATTAAAACTATTAAATGATTGATAATGGTTACATATGTGACTAGAACTACATATGTTATTTTCTTATGATTTAGTGGATAACAAAACTTAGTTAAAACAACTCTGAATTCTTCTCAACTCTTAAACTACGGTTTTTTCAACTTTTTTACAAAACAATTCTATTCATATTTTGACGCATAGGTAGGTAATTATCTCTTTTTAGTAGTTCATTAGAAACCTACTAAAATAGGAGCTTATTATTTAATGGAATACGTAAGATCTTCATTAGTTATTTACTTTGTTTATTCGGTAAATATTCGGCAATGCAACCGAATTATTCGGCCGAATACGAACATTGAAAAACTTGCCGAATATGCCGAATACCGAATATTTACAGAATATTCGGCCCATCTCTATTTACAACCAAACGTACAGGGCGTATTATACAAATTTCACCAAGCCTCTCCGAATTTATATGGATCAAAGGATTCACGGTTACGAATTTGATTATCCCTACATACATTGATTGATCGAATCACTGAGCTTAAAGCCCATCAAAGCGTGTCACGCACACGCCAGCGTTCGGATATATTGGATAAATTAGTCCGGGCCGCTGAATACTCGTGATTCTCGTGACCCACATTTTATACGTGATTTATTTTATTCTTTATAAACCTTCACCGCTTAATATTTTTCATCAAATGTGCTCATGATTTGGTGTTTCTTTCGTGGCAAAATGATTTGGTAATTAGTAAATTTTACTTGTCACCTGGCGTTAGAGTCTGGCAAAAATAATGAAAGTTGATCTCGCAAAACCGTGGCAATTAAAAAAATCGATCTGGCAACACATTGATTAGGTACATAGATTTATTTTTTATTATACAACCTTGTTCCTCCGTCCCCATTTCACCTTAGGACCACCAGACAATCGGCAATGCGGCATCGCTTCACGGTTAGTATTCCAAAAATACGCACTAAGCGTTTTCGCTTCAACATTTATTTTGCGAACCGCCAAGGAGTGGAATGCCCTGCCTGAGTCTGTGTTCCCACATGAGTACAATCCAGGTCTTTTTAAAGCAAGAGTAAATAGGTATCTCATAGGTAAGCGTGATCCACCGTAGAACGCATCATCACTTACCATCAGGTGTGATCGTGGTCAAACGTCTGCCTATTCATACTAAAAAAAAAAAAAAAATCTAATTTACTTTGTTTGTGCATTCGGCTTCGCACGCAGGTCAACAAATACTCGTGCGACCCAAATTTGACACGAGCTTTATTATTACATCTCTTTTATCAGCGAACATTATCTTTGTAGCTTAGATAGACCTCCCGTGTACGGGTAACCTTAGCACGAGATTGACACCAGTTGATACACAGGGCCGTTCAGGAAACGTTAGCACGGGACTATTAGGACTTCAGAGCATATTATACCTCTGCCACACACTCGACGAGCGGCGTGGGAAGCACGTCATGCCCACCGCTCCCTATTTTGTCGGTTTTTTGGAGCGAGTCGGCGGGCCGGCAACAATCTAGTGCGATAATCGCGCTAGTAGGGCAATGTGTGGCCGGAGAGGGCAACATCGGGGCAGCGCGAGGAGCAGCGCTAGGGGCATAGTGTGGCAGGGGTATAAAGATAAAGGGTGGCGTCAACGTCAAACTAGGCTCGTCGAGTCGAATCTCATTATTCCGCCTTCTGCATTTACCACGAAACTGCGTCTATTCGATTGGCGATGCGTCGAATCGTATTCACCGTTCATAGTAAATGGTTGGAGGGCGCGATTCGACGTAAATGGACGCCAGCCTTAATACCTAGTTATATACCTACTAGTAGAGAGCGGATACGCCGTCGGTTCCGTAAATTAAACGTCAACATCGCACTTGTTACGTAAAACTATCAAACACTATTTCTATTCAAATTTTACTATTTACAATCATGGCGTTACAATATTTAATTATTCCAATCAGAAAGGTAAAACATCTTTGATCGTTACGACTACCTGATTTCGCATTAGTTACTAGAATTTCAATTTGATAAGGAACGTGCGATGAAATAATAATTGCAAATAAAAACGTTTCACCAATGGCATTGAACGTGTTAGAATCTTATCTTAAATTTGACCCGTCAACCCCCCTGGCGCCAATGCGGATCAACCCGACAGACTCCCAAAAATAAACATATACGATACGGTACGATAAATAACACTACTTGTTACCGTGCGCATGCGCCGATAACGAAGATTCTTTGACCTCGGATATGTCATTCCCGAATAAACTATAGCGTTGACAAATGAGGAGAGAAACTGCCAGTTTATCGCGCCAAGTGTCGTTTTTACGAAGATGTTTCCAGGGGCCCAATTCTCAAAACTGAAAGTTACAAGAGTCTTTCCAACTTGTCATATTAGACATTGACAACCACTTGTAAATTGTAACTTGTAGCTTCGAGAAGTGGGCCCCAGGGGTGGGGGTGGGTGTATTACAAGTGCGCGAACTGTCAAATCGTATGGTTTGTTATGGAAACACACTTGTAATACAAGGCTTGTACCTTTCGAGAAACGGACCACTGGCACAGAATATATAATAGTACAAGTACAGAAGGCCCACTGCTTTGATGTTCACGAAATGCCGCCTTTTAAATGCCTACAAAATTCTAACAAAGAAACGAACCGCACGTGCGCAGCGTCGGACGATAGGGTTGCCTATGGATTAAAATGAATTAATCCATACTATCCATACTTAATATTATAAATGCGAAAGTAACTCTGTCTGTCTGTCTGTTACGCTTTCCCGCTTAAACCACGCAACCGATTTTGATGAAATTTGGAACAGACAATCTTTATACCCTGAGACAGAACATAGGCTACTTTTTATTTCGAAAAAAAAGGGATGAAGGGGTTGAAAAAGAGGTTGAAAGTTTGTATGGGATTTCTTAATTTTAAAAGATAAAACCATGAAACTTTATATTTTAGCACTTGATAAGAAATCATTGAACATCTTGATAACGGATAGGGATAGGGATTGGGATAGGGATAGGGATCGAGACGATCGTTGTTTGCTTGCTTGAAGATTACGTTTGCGATAAGTATAAGCAAAATGTAAAAATTTTTAAGGGATAATAGAAAAAAGTACTTTTTACTCACCGATCATAGTGTCGAAATACGGGCTATGTGGGATGTTTATAAAGGTTTCCCCAGCGTATATAGAATTACCTACGCTGTGGTCGATGTGTAATATTTCTACAATCATTGCAAGCAAAAGTATTATGTGCAATCGAAATAATCGCAGATAAATATACCTACAGAGAAACCTAAGGATCCAAATGAAAATCTTAATGAATACTTTTATTACGCGGGCGAAGCCGCGGGTAAAAGCTAGTACTCAGATAAAATGTTATACTATTATACTCCAGTCTTGGGTACGTTCTAGGTTTATATATATTTTTGTTTAAGTCCCAACATCACAAGCCTTATTGAATTTTTCCGTGGGACTTAATCAATAGTAGATCTGTGTAAGATTGTCCTATTTTATTCATGATGTCTATTTAACTAAGCATTATTAGCCATTCACAAGCGGACATCGCATATAAAACTTTAAAAAAAACTCGCGACGTAAAGTAACAATAGAAAGTGCGAACGGGCGTTCCGTGAGAACACGCGCCACTCCTGATTAGAGCGCGAACTCGCGGCCGCCAGCATGTACTTGTAGCGCGGCGATAGAATCGCGGAGTGAGCCGCCCCTGCCACTGGTCTAAAAATACATGTAGCAGTTGAAGTACTTGAAGTGGCGATGTCTTTCCTAAATCAGTACAGTACTAGTGCAACAGAGATATATCACAAGACGGCGATAGCCGAAATAACAGACGCTGACGCTAATTAGACGCCGATCGAAATGATGTCGCGCCAATACGGAAGACCGATAGACATAGCGTTTGTGCATTTGACTACTTACAATTACAATACGTGTTCCAATAACTTAACCACAAAATTAAAATTTTGAAAAACCCTCGACCGCGACATAGTAGACCGATTTTCATGAAACATGGCGTGAACATGGCTAAGAACACGCCAAATCGGTTCATCCGTTCGGGAGCTACGATGCCACAGACAGACACGTCAAACTTATAACACCCCGTCGTTTTTGCGTCGGGGGTTAAAAAAAAGTTCAAAGATTAATTTAGCAATTCCCGAAAAGTTTGTACATTTGGATCACGTATTTTGTTAAAAAAAACCGGCCAAGAGCGTGTCGGGCCACGCTCAGTGTAGGGTTCCGTAGTTTTCCGTATTTTTCTCAAAAACGACTGAACCTATCAAGTTGTAAACAATTTTCCTAGAAAGTCTTTATAAAGTTCTACTTTTGTGATATTTTTCATATTTTTTAAACTTATGGTTCAAAAGTTAGAGGGGGGGGGGGGGGACACATTTTTTTTACTTTAGGAGTGATTATTTCCGAAAATATGAGCATTATCAAAAAATGGTTTTAGTAAACCCATATTAATTTTTAAATACCTATCCAACAATATATCACACGTTGGGGTTGAAATGAAAAAAAAAACACTTCCCACTTTACGTGTAGGGGGGGTACCCTAATAAAACATTTTTTTCCACTTTTTATTTTTGCACTTTGTCGGCGTGATTGATTTACTTATTGGTACCAAATTTCAGCTTTCTAGTGCTAACGGTCACTGAGATTATCCGCGGACGGACGGACGGACAGACAGACATGGCGAAACTATAAGGGTTCCTAGTTGACTACGGAACCCTAAAAAGGAAAGTTTCATACAAACATACACGTACCTGGGACATTTTGGGAAACCTAAGTGGATCTTGCTCAGCATCATAGATAGACTCTATCAGCCTACCATTTTTTATCAAAATCGGAGACGTGATTCAAATGTACAAACTTTTCTTGAATTGCTCAATTGATTAGGCACAGAAACTCGAAAAACCCACGCGTGGCAAAATTTCGCGCTTTTCGAAAGTAGTTTAAAAAATGGCACGTGCCATGAAAGTACATTAGGTACATTAGCAATAATTAAATCAAATATTAGCTCAAGTTATGTGTACATAATATAGACTTCCTCTATCTCTCACGTGTCTGTTTATCTTGAATCACTCGAGCCAGACGTGTTTTATAATGTATTGACATATTAAGTTATATTCTGTCAAATAAGTAAATTATAGGTACATAAATAATTTGACTCTTTGAAATAACAGCTCGTAAAGGAGATCAGACACTTTTATTTATCCACACGGGTGGCAAAGTAATCAAAAAAACATTTTTGAGTCTATGTATGTGAATTAGGTCCTCTATTTGTGCGGTTCACACTCTTCTTTCCGTCTTTATGCTTCATTAGGAAAATAAAATAAGTTCTATGACTGTTGTGACAAGTTAAGAATTTCACCCTTTTTCCGACTTTAGAAGTCGACTGTGGTATAGGTTAAATCGAGGCATAGGCCAAAGGCTGACAACCGGTCACTGCAATGTCTCAATTTTTGACAGATTAAAGTCGACGAGTCGAAAAATTTATTTTCGAGGCTCTAAAATATGTGTCACTACAACGGTATGTGCGTACAGTCAACCAAATTGAATCCTAGGCCACTGTAGAACCTTTTCACAGTCAACGTGAAAAGTGACTTCTATGGCCAATAAATGCACGGTGTCAATGAGACAGGGTTCTAGAGTGGCCTATGATTCAAATTGGTTGACCGATGACCGTACCTACCATTATATTGATGTGCGTTCCCATTGAGTGGTTATTTATTTATTTATTTATCGTATGGCAATTAAGACTACAATACACTGTATATTATATACACTATAGGTAGTTCATAATCTAAATTTACATTCCTCCAAGTAGGTAATGGCTGCGTGGTAGAAAGGAGTCACAATTAATGAAATTAGTTTTACAAATCTTTTACTAAGAGTAGTCATTTACAGAAGTTGTAAATTTGAAGTGTATTATGAAATATGGATACCTGCCATGCACGACTGAGGGTCCACCTTTAACCGAATGTAACTTTTGAGTGCCTACTTTTACAAATTATTGGTTGAATTTACAATCGTTTGAGAACTTTTACTAAAGACTGACACATTCAAAAGCTCGAAATTCCAACGTGGACCCTCAATGGGAACGCACATATTATATTGAGGGCGACGACTTATCATGAAAGGGAATGCACCCATAATTCATCGTCGATTGTATGTATCTTGGACATATGTCGCCATTTATAAACTATCTATCTTTAAAGCCTGGGTGCGTAGCCGAATGGCATAAACGCTCACGAAACGCTCACGAAACGAAACGCTAGTAGATATCTATCCCTATCGCTGTTGCGTATTGGCGCGACAGAGCCAGACTACGTTTCGTTTTCGATGGCGTCGAAGAAATGCCATTCGGCTACGGGGCCTGACCAGAGAAATATATGACTACGCGGATTTATTTTCTTCAAACTGTATTGAACTATCAACCCAAACATCACAATAACAGCGCCCTCCTGACAATAGTCATTTTTTTTTAATTGTAAATGGGCTTACTCTTGGCCACAGACTAGCCAAAGCCAAAGACGTGGCCTACGACGGAGTGAGCTCGCCCAGAAGGTGCCTCTTCATATATTTCTGGCCAGCCTTTACACGCTTTTGATATACTCCTGTACTACTTCAAACTTATCTAAATGGCTTATTATTTTGCCTTTTGTTACTTAATTAGGAGCAAACAGCATACAACGAGAGTGCGTTAAAAAATACCACACCGAAAAAGAGTAATCATATAAATACCCAGATTTTTTTGCCTATTGTTACCGCCTAATAACCGTCTCACGTACTACATCGGGCCTTCACATTTGATTTGAAATAATGACTGGGATAAGGACATGCGAATAAGGTACAGCGAGACAAATCTCGAGCTCGACATGGGGGACAAATGTAACTGGTCCATTTTTTCCATATCTTACAATGTTTGCAATATGAAATAGAGTGTCCACCGGTTATGTATGGTAGGCGTGTTCAGTGGATACATGTAGAATTCAACATCATAGTTTATTATTCGACTATTTCAGTAAATTTGCAGAAAAATATTAATTACACATTAAATTAAACATAAACACACAGTATACACATATCAGCCTTAACATTCTAAAATTTCCCTTACAAACTAAACTATCAAATAAAATTTCCCAAATCTGATCCCTGCGGAAGAGTACCCATAATGCTGGCCACATTTCCCCGCTGGATGGCAATGCCAATCCTCTGGCCCAGGAATGAACCAGCCCTAGGATCCCTGGTGGTGTCAAGGAGCCTTTTCTCACATCATAGTGGAAAAAATGGATCAGTTACAATTTCCCCCCAGTCGCCGCTGTACCATTAAAAGCAATTTATATCATACTCGTATATTTTGAATTATCATCTGACAAAGTATTAAACGGGCCTCCTAACTGAATTTTCAATTTTTCTTACGTGGTTGCTATTCCTGAACTCCCCAACAAAATGGTAGCTGGCTTTCACGAAGGTTCAGGGAAGCGATGATCACCCATATTTACGCCTGACCCACGGTCTAAGTTTAAGAGTGGTTCAAGTCAAGGTCAAATCGTAGGAATAATTCCTTTCTAATGTACTATTCTAGTGACTAATTAACATCTTGTATGAACCATCTTCATTTTGAATACATATTGTACATATATGAACTAACGCTTGTATTCTCAAAAAGGTTAGGCAGCGTGAGCGTGCCACTTTAAGATATTACGGCTCAGCCACGACATTGGTCTAAGCGCGGCAGCGGTGAGCGTCGGCCATACATTGGAGCGAGACACAGCGATGGAACTTTTCATTCGCACGTATAACTGCCGCTCACCGCTGTCGCGCTTAGACCAATGTCATAGCTGGGCCGTTAGGGATCGAAATGGACGCGGTAGTAAAACGAAATCGTTATATTGCAGAAACGGAACTATCCTCTCCTAGGCTACGTCGCAATTGAACCCATATCCCACAGTCCACGTCTAATCAAGTCGAAATTTTCTTCAAATCCACTAAACACCGACTTAGCAACAAAATTACTATTAAGATTATAATGTTACCTGCTTAATTGCTTATCTAGAATTTCCACGATTATGATTAAATCACATGTCTGCAATCTCCATATTGACATCTCAGATTATGGCAATAAACCCCGAAGAATAGTTATTATATTAGTCTCGGATATTATGTTTGCATAGCGATAGTTGGCACGCGTTTTGATAATGTTTTCTTGTTTTGGTTGGTAACAGCTGGATGGAACTGAATATAACCGGTTAGTAATGGTAGTCCATGGTTATCCATGGGAGTAGGGTTGCCATAAAAAAAGTTGGAATTCCTACCAAAGTTGCAATTCTGCTAAATTCCAAAAGAAAAAAGCTCCAATGGTTTCTTTACACTAGGACAAGCATATGGCGCGGCAAGCCAGTATCTCATATATTTATTTATTTATAAGTAGGTGTATCATGGGTGTCGCCGACCTTTGCACTCCGCACCTTTGTTGAGTTCTGGCAACCTTAGTCACCGACAGGAGCACAACACTAAAGACTATCTAGAATGACTTGCTTATAAAATTGCAATCGGGACTTATCGCGTTTTACTAAGTTTTTAACCGTTTACCACTGACATTTGACTTTGGTTATTGGCACACTTTTAATGCCCTTTGAAGAGCAAATATCGGCCTTATACACATAGATAAATTAAACGTATACAATATATATCAACCTAATTAATGCCCGATAAATGAGCATATTGACGAAAAATGTCACGCTCAATACATATGTCGAGTCCACATTGATAATGAGTGATGTAATGTTTACAAAGTATGTCAATTAGGCTTGTGCCGTTTCGTTCGTTGATCGGAGCGCTCCGATCTCGTTCAATCGCTCCCATGAACTAGTTCGCTCTTTTAGGTCTTTTGCTTATTTAGTTCAGCCAGACCAGCGATCACTGCGGTCGGAAAGATCAGAACGAATGGGACCGAATAGTGTCAAAATTATACGAATAGTCCACACATTTCGGGCCGAAAGGTTGTAAGTAACCGAAGTTTAATATGAAAACTTGACTTTTTTTGTTGCTCTGCTAAGTAGCTCTCGCTCTCGGTCGGCGCAGTCACACATTCGTTCTCGATCCAAACCGCTCGCGCTCGCCGATCCTATACTGAACTAAATGAGCAAAGACCGATTCTCAGTGGTACGGAAAGATTCAGTTCATTTCGGTCATTGATGGGATTTTATTCCTAACAGTTCATAGTTCGTGAACGACACAAGCCTAATGTCAATATCGGGACATAAAAATAAATAAATATATGCATAATGTTTTTCAACCCTTGGTTATATCTTGTGCCTAGAAAATAATGGCAGACCGGCTAGACTAGATTCATGTTTTGGACCTAGCATAATCAAAGTGGCAACTACTTTCGCTACAACGCCTACAACTAAACACTTCTCTCTATTATTCTTAGATATGAGTGGGACACAGTGGGACACTTCAATCAAACTGAAATTGGCTCACTAGTTCGAAACTTTTGATAATTTCAGTCTTGCAGAAAACATTTTAGACCAAGCTGAAAGGAAGACCCACTGTGTAGATATGTCAATGTGAAAGTTCTGAGAAATTCAGACCAGATTGACACTCTCGGTGAATAGTTACTTCATAGATAGCAGGGTCACCAATTACTTTCTTCAGAAGTCGGGTACAATAAAATTACCATCAAAAGTGGTCCGAATTAGGTATTTATAGGTCGGCTTCTGAACCGCCGCCTGCCACTTGTGACCCCTGGCTAAGACCCTTTGGCTCCTAGTAAATTGTTTAGACTGCTACTTCACCTTGGCAATTTCCTCCCATCGCAAATCAATACTCCTCGCTCTCTGCCCCCCTTATCTGTTTACTTGACTGGGGGGCGCGATACGGAATTAGTCCGTCGAGGACCAAGTAAACATAGATATTCACGATACGAGTTGTGACCATTGGAGACGGGCCAGTATAACGTATGGCTTTTAGTGTCGCGTGTGATTTGTATGAAGTAGATGTTGCCGTCCGCGCGGTCCTGTCCGCTTTTCTCTAAAACGCTCACTGAACTTAATACATATTAGTCCGGAGCGGATTGCTCCGCGCGGTCGGTCCGCGTGACACTTAAAACCAGCCTAAAACATTAAAGACTAAGAGAAGATGCTTAGAGTCGCTCTGAAACTTGAGCAGTTTAATGTGCTCTGCCCCTTTTGGAAATACAGGTTTGAGTTTATGTATGTATTAAAGACTCCGTCATATTTAGATCTCTGCGTTTGCCGTTGTCCGTGACAGATTCAATGTGTGAATTGTGAGCCCCATCATCTCGAATATACCTATACCATCTCAGTAGGACTTGGCTAGTCTTTGATCAACAAGGGGTCAGGTTAAATTGGTGATAAGATGAAAGCTGATGAAATTGATTGTGAATGAAGGAAAGTCTTTGTTTGATGGTAGAACTTTCTTCTTGTAGTTTTATGGCACGCGATGCTTGATAATTGTAAAGTATCTAAGGGATAGAATACAGATTGCTGACTGAATGCCATGGCGCACACTGCCGTTGCCCGTTTATGTGCAAAGTTGCCTGGATGTGTGTGTTTTGCGTGTTCAAAGCGAAGAATTAGCTTGCGGCGATGACGGCACAATTCTTGTGGTCAGTCCTACAATTTTTTTAATTATAAATGCGCTTACTCTTAGCCTCAGACTAGCCAAAAGCAAAGACGTTGCGTACGATGGAGTGAGCTCGCCCAGAAGATGCCTGTTCACGCTTCATTTGATGGTTTCCGGGTTATATGAGCTCGGAAATCAGTACCTACAGTGCTACTTATGTGGCTAACCCTGCGGCGCGCCGCATTTTCGGCTGAAAGCACGAATTGTCGAGCGATTTTGCACAAAGAGTCGGAGCAAAGATTTTCGCATACCGCTTTAGTACTGAGCTGTATGATATAGAACTCGTATGCGCTTAACTTGATATGCGTAAGACAGATAGATCTCAATAGTTTACATACCTGGCAGTAACCGTAATAAATATAAGAAGCGTGATTACAGATAACATTTCTAACGAGCTTATTAAAGTTGCGTCAGCCATTCCAAGAATACTGCGACTTTGCTTATTTACTGAAGAATACTCGTGAGTTGTGTTTTATCCTGTTTACATAATGATAAGTGATTTCTTGTTTATTATTATTTAATGACTCTGAAATGTAGACCTCGCAAACAATGGAAAATCTGCCAAGGCTCCTGTTTAAAAAAAAAAAAAGAAACGACCATGAAATAATGTCTGAAGTGTAAAATGAGGAAAAGGACGCCTATAAAAATAAAATCAGATAGACTAACGTAGTACAGACATGTGATGCAGAGGAACAAAAGTTATATTCATAGCTGGGCATTAACTCGTTAATCCGTTAATCGTTAATTAACGAAGTTAACATTTCGATTAACGGATTAACTTTTAAGTTAACTTTAAAAAATGTTAACGGATTCGTTAACTTCCGTTAAATTTCATCGAGTCCGTTAATCGTTAATCCAGCACTCCAAGCGGCTCGCTGCGCCGCGAAAACCACGTTCTTACTGCTACTGTAAAAGCCCGTAATAGTACGGCAAAACCTAGCTTTTATCGGTAAAAGCAGATCCGTCGGTTATAAACATTTTAAAGACCAATTGGTGATTTTGGATCACTTATTCGAGATCTTCTAAATCTTATTAGGTGTGCTAGATCGATCACTAACCTGGGAATAGAGTGCAATCATCAGGCATGACAGACAAATCGCGCAACCGACGCATCGAGTTAGAGTCCGGTGCGGGCCTTAGATTACTCTACCAAGTTATTGTGGCCCACAGCATCGAGTCGAGTTGTCATCTCAAATCTCAATCTGAAGAACCGACGCACCACGATCACGACCGGATGAATGACCCAATACTTAATTACCAATCCGAAATAAAACCTTGGATTTAGCCAACCAACGGCGGTAAAAGCCCGAAGAGACCGTAATTATTACATTTCGGTTTTTTACCGATTGGCGTCACAGGTTTTAATGGTTTTTGGTGGATACTTAGTAAATAGAAATACATAATACCTACAGTGGAGTCCCATTTTTATGACGTGTTAACGGATTATCGATTAACTTTAACTTCCGTTAAATCTACCGAAATGTATCGCTTTAACGATTAACGAAGTTAACTTTTTAAGTAACGGATTAACGATTATCGAAGTTAACTATTTGATTAACGGTGCCCAGCTATGGTTATATTTAGTTAGTTATATATAGGTATCAGAAGAAGGGGTGGTAAGGAAAAGGTGGATGGATTAACTTATACCTTTAAACGAGCAATTCTTGTATGTTTATTTATTTTTGTATTTATAAGAGTTTTTTTTTATCTAAAGACAACACGTATAGCAACATAACAACACACACACACATGTTTAGTAACATATATATATGAATATATATTACACGATTCCGACGATCTCGGAAACCGCTATAACGATTTCGCTGAAATTTGTTATGTGGGGGTTTTCGCGGGTGAAAAATCGATCTAGCTTAGCCTTACATCCCGGAGAACGCGAATTTTCGAGTTTTCATGCATTTTCCTTTCGCGTTAGTAAACGCAAAGTATGGCCGTTAATTTCGCCGACCGCGTATCGGCTGGGCGTAGCTCAGTCGTAACTCGTAAGAGGTCGGTCTAATGTTCGCAAGCACATCGCAGGTATCAGGGTTTCGAATCCCGGCCAGAAACAAAGTTTTTGTTTTTTTTTTGTATTTATAAGAGTTTTTTTTTTATCTAAAGACGTGATATAATAAAATAGAACCGAGCGAAGCTCGGTCGCCTACATATTAAGAGATAATGAGACATAAGCAGGTGAATGATGAGTTGATAAACGACAGAGGCATGGAGAAAAAACATACTGACCACAAACGATGGGAATATGGTAAACGAATGCATGAATCTTCGGATGATACTGCCTCCTTTAATCTCTACTTCTGTCACGAATATGATACAAGATGGGTTTAGGACCGGTACAGATCAACTCCAACTCAACTTCCGACGTTGCGTTTCGCGTGCTGTTGGTTTGCAAATTGGAATCTGTCTGTGTCGGCCCTTAAATGCATTTGACATTATAAATAATTATTTGTATAAACATCAGCTCACAATCGAACAATAAACAATCAATTAAGCAAAGTTCATCATGCTGCCAATCGAACGGTCACGTTTTATCAACTAAACCTACTAGCAGTACTAGCACTCGTGACGTCACGCCAAAGCGGTTCGTACGAGTCTTGCCCCCTTCACACACACACACACTGACACATGAGACTTTAAATTACGCATCTTACTGATAACACGAGAGCCAACAAATCTGATAACACCACGTATAAATACTTGTCCTCACATTATTATCACCAGTTTGCCGCTAGCCGCGCTTCGGACCGTTTAAATTTTGAATTTCGAATTTAACGGTTTTTTTCGACCGTGCTTCACGCTGTTCCAGCCAACGTTTTCCCCGTTTAATGTTCATTTAGCAGCAACCTTAGGTTGTTGCTTACAGGGATATAAAAACTTTGAGAATTCCGCTCTTAAAGGTATGTAGATTTATACATTGCTCACATTTTATCCTCTTTTACCGTATCATAATTAATAGGTATTTTTTAAATCTAGAATTTCTCAATATAATATGTGAAAAACTTCCAAGAAAATATCGAGAGGTATCGTTAGTATATAGGTAACTCCTATACTCCCAAATATACTCATACCAGGTCCTTTATAAAACTATGATTATGTACTTACTAACTCAAGTTATTCATTCAATCATTAGCATTACCAAACAATAACCTAACCACAAAATTAAAATTTTGACAACATCCCCCGACATAATGGACCGATTTTCATGAAACATGGCTCACACGGGGAACACTCCCGACTAATTCAGCTTTCAAACAAAAAAACTAAATTTAAATCGGTTCATCCGTTCGGGAGCTACGATTCCCCAGACAGACAGACACGTCAAACTTATAACACCCCGTCGTTTTTTCGTCGGGGGTTCAAATTTTCAAAACTATAAAATCTGATTAATAGCTATGAATTGACAATTGACGTACAAGTTTAACAACATATGATAAATCGTTATTACTTTAACTGTACAATATGCAGCATATTGTTTCAATTTATTTGTTCAACTGTAATTACTGAACAATAAACGTAAGGTTTTTTCGCAAAGCAGTAGAATTCTCTGTGTGTGACACAAATTCTGGTAAAATATTTATTATTGACTTAGGTAATTGGATAAAATTTGGGGCATTAATGGAATTAATAACTAGCTTACATTAGAACTGATGCTATACGCCGTGTTTTTTTTTGTTTTATATATTTTTTTTATTGATTTGAAGCACGTCAAAATCGGCTGCCCAGAAAAAAAAATATCGAAGAAAGATCATATTTCGTTTTTTTTTAAATTACTACACTGTAAAGTTTTGGGAGCTGAAATTTGGCATACTCGATACTAATACATAGACAAATCAATAAAAAAAAGCCAAAACTCGCTGGGGGCAGATTCACTTAGCTTATCCTGGCATGAAAATGCAAATATAAATTTTATTTTCATACAAATGCTAGGGGTAATCGTTCCTCGATTAATCGCTTTTCTAGAAGTATTTTTTTTGGTCCCATACAAGTTTTTTTTTAAATCTGGATAGCGATGGAATTTGGGATCGACAAGCATAAAAAAAAGTTTGTCAAAAATGGCCGATTTCTCCCACCTTGTATGTTTTTTTTTTAATTTTAAATCTGTAAACGCCAATCTTCATTAATCTAAAATCGGGTTAATGTCTTGTAAAAAAACTTTTCCGCGAATTTGGATCTGGTACTTAGTGAGTTAAGAATAATACATACATACATACAATCACGCCTGTGTCCCATGAAGGGGTAGGCAGAGTACATGAAACTACTCGGGTTTCAGTGCCACTCTTGGCAAATACACGGACAGAATAATACACTGTGTAATTTTACACGTAGGCGTTAAAATCTAATCAGATGATACCAAGCGACATGAGACATGACCAATTTCAGGAAACGTGAAACGCACATTATCGCACATTCGATAAAAGCTAGACGGTTCCTCTCGATTTATCTATTTTTGGTATCCTTCACTTTTCCGATAGGCAAATCAGGTGTCAAGATAAATTTTTCCTCAAATATAGATCGATGAGTTCAAATTCGATAATAATTTTAGAGGACACTTGAAAAATTTATATATGTCGCAGTAAGATAGATAAAGCCGTTATATAGTTATAACCCTAGGAATATAATTATACGTCGTAACATAGTTAAACGAAAGCGATTAATTGCTATCTTACTAGGAATGTAACTATAATACTAAACTAGTTTAGTCATATAGTTATATGACTGGATCCAGTTTAGTGAAATGATTGTAGGCAGGAGTGCGGCGGTGCGGCGGAGGTATAGTTATAACCCTAGGGATATAATTATATGCCGTAACATAGCTAAACGAAAGCGATTCCTTACCATCTTACTAGGAATATAATTATAATACGTTACTAGTTTAGTTATATAATTATATCACTGGATTAAACTTAGTCTAGGGATATAATACATACTACGTAACGTAGTATAGCAGTATAGTATTCGACGACCGTTCTGGCGCAGTCGGTAGTGACCCTGCCTGCTACGCCGCGGTCCCGGGTTGGAATCCCGGTAAGGGCATTTATTTGTGTGATGAGCACAGATATTTGTTCCTGAGTCATGGATGTTCTCTATGTATAAGTATTTATATATTATATATATCGTTGTCTGAGTACCCACAACTGTATTTTCATAACATAGGAGCCTATTCATTGCCAAGGCTGCGCGTGAGTTTCCATCGCATGACGTCGAGTGACGTCATCTACGTTTCGTTTTGATTGATCTGTTGTCTGATAAAATGTATCAATGGAGTCGCTCCCGTGTAAATTTTTGAGAGCGTAGGCGGAGCGTTAGCGGAGCGTCAGCGGAGCGCATGGTGCGCCGGACGAACGCTAGCGTTGCGCCCAGCGGACGCCGGCGGGAAATAACGAGCGCGGATTGCGAGCGGAACGCCAGCGTTCCACCGGCGCACCGCTATCATTGCGCTCCGCTAACGCTACGCTATCAAAACGCTTTATGTATGGCGGAGGCTTTATAGTTCATAGCTTAGTGACTAACTATAACTATCGCATCTCTTTTATTTACACGGGAGCGACTATATTTTGCTCGTATTTGTCGCCGATAGCTCATAGCAAAGACATTAACTCCGTATAGACAAATAAAGTCTAAGATAAAAACCTACCTCAGAACCATAGAGAAAACCGGCCAAGAGCGTGTCGGGCCACGCTCAGTGTAGGGTTCCGTAGTTTTCCGTATTTTTCTCAAAAACTACTGAACCTATCAAGTTCAAAATAATTTTCCTAGAAAGTCTTTATAAAGTTCTACTTTTGTGATTTTTGTCATATTTTTTAAACATATGGTTCAAAAGTTAGAGGGGGGGGAGGACGCACTGTTTTTTCCTTTAAGAGCGATTATTTCCGAAAATATTAATATTATCAAAAAACGATCTTAGTAAACCCTTATTCATTTTTAAATACCTATCCAACAATATATCACACGTTGGGGTTGGAATGAAAAAAATATCAGCCCCCACTTTACATGTAGGGGGTGTACCCTAATAAAACATTTTTTTTTCATTTTTTATTTTTGCACTTTGTTGGCGTGATTGATATACATATTGGTACCAAATTTCAGCTTTCTAGTGCTAACGGTTACTGAGATTATCCGTGGACGGACGGACGGACGGACGGACGGACAGACAGACAGACATGGCGAAACTATAAGGGTTCCTAGTTGACTACGGAACCCTGAAAAGGTACGGTGGCCTAGATGGCGTTACACCTTTGGGGGACGCTCAGCTAGATGGCGCCAATATTAATATTCTACAATATTAACTCATATCAAGCTAAGAAGATGGGCCGAATTGTCAAAATTGAGGTTCAAAAGTTTTAAGTCTGTGTCGAGAGATGGCAGTATATGCCCTGTGGTTACACATTTTACTTTGACAGGAACTTTCGACAAAACCCGATCCTCTTTGCTCATAGGTTAGCCCCCCCCCCCCCACATCTAGCGTCTCGCGAGCGTCGCGTCGGGCCAACTGTATGGGCAAAGCCTGACGCGTCGACGCAGCGTCTTTTTCCATACAGTTGGCCCGACGCGACGCTCGCGAGACGCTAGATGTGGGTCCCCCTTACTCGCTTTTGGTGGGGGGCAGTGGCTAATATATACCTACCCTCAATTAGTGCTTGAATTTTTGATGTAATGACGCAAACTGAGTCAGTCAAACACGTAAAATTAGTCATGGTAAATTACAGTCTGTATGCTGCAAAGGGTAAATATTGCTTATTATGTATTAAATATTGAATTATTAACTTTACTAGCTTTCGCCCACGGCTTCGCTCGCGTTAAATTGGAAAATTGCGGAATGCTCCATATAAACTTCCACCCCCCATTTTGGGGAAGTGGGGGATAGGAAGAGACAAAAAGTAGCCTATGTCACTCTCCATCCCTTCAACTAGCTATTTAAGATATGTAAGATTCTTCCAGTAAGCCTTAAGCATAAATTCACATTAGCACTTAGTCACCGTGGAAGTCATAATCATGGTTTATCTCTTGTAAGTAATACATACACACGGCACCAGGTCGGTAACTGCAGGCAAATACGAAGTGCCAAGAGTAACCAACTACTATGGAGATAGGTGTTTGACGAAACGTCTACCCTACATATTAAACTGTTTGCCTGCGGATATCAGGACGGAACGGAAGCCAATAGAGCCAAATTCAAAAGAAGTCTGTTTAAGTTTTTAATTAATACTATCTAAATGTTATTTTAGTTTTCTTAGCGAAGAGACTCTGATCCCACAGTCAAACTGTGAAAACCGTTTTGTGGGACATAAGTTTTTGTTATAATTGTACCTCTTATGTTAATTAAATAAATAAATAAATAAAAAAAACTATCTCCACTTAAAAATCACGGCAATTCGTCGCTCTGTTTTGCCTTGAAAGACGGACAAACAAACAGACATACACTTTCCCATTTATAATATTAAGTAAGGATGTATTATCGATAGAATATTGAATTATTAACTTTATGATTGCGTGTTATGAACTTAGCATACTGGTTTGTACGTACTTGTCATAATTTCTATGACTAGCTGTACGTTGTTTTGTGTCACATAAAGGCACTTATGGTCAGTGGGAGTACATTATACTCTGTACTTTTTAACCCCCGACGCCAAAACGACGGGGTGTTATACGTTTGACGTGTCTGTCTGTCTGTGTGTGTGTATGTCTGTGGCATCGTAGCTACCGAACGGATGAACCGATTTAGATTACGTTTTATTTTGTTTGAATGCAGAGTTAGTCGGGAGTGTTATTACGTTCTTAGCCATGTTTCATAAAAATCGGTCCACCACGGGGGTTTTTTCAAAATTTTAATTTTGTGGTTCATCAATAACATTTATTTCATACAGTTCTATCTATAACATGCAAAACTGATTAAGCTTATTAATTTTATCAATGTTTTGACTGTGTTGCTATCTTGGGTTCATCAATATCATAATTAGATTAATTAGGTGTAATTAAAGTTCACTGTCGTCGGGCAATAAAAAAGTTTAACCGTTTGAACGCTCTATGTCATAAACACATACTTTACTAAGTGCCAACCACCTTTGATGCTGTCATGAATTTTTAACTCCCGACGCAAAAACGACGGGTGTTATAAGTTTGACGTGTCTGTCCGTCAGTTTGTCTGTTTGTCTGTCTATCTGTCTGTGGCATCGTAGCTCCCGAACGGATGAACCGATTTTTTTTTGTTTGAAAGCTGAATTAGTCGGGAGTGTTCTTAGCCATGGTTCATGAAAATCGGATCACTATGTCGGGGGTTTTTTCAAAATTTTAATTTTGTGGTTATTATACTTTATAGAAACGTTACCTACACAAAATGGTATTTACTATACGGAGAGAGAATGCGAATACCGTCCTCAAACGGCTACATACTAGAACTAAACATTAGGTACTCCTTTACGCTTAAGCATAAGGACCACAGAACTTAATTTAGATAGAAGAAACAAATTCATATATTTGTATAGGGGCCGAGCGTGTCAAATTTTGTACTGAAGTTGATTCTTGCCTGTAATTTTAAATATGTCTCAGGCTCTTGATTGTTCATAATTTTTGTGTTGTTGCAATTGAATATCACGTAACGAGGCATTTTTTATGTTTTGGTTGACTTCAACTTACAAAAATTGACGCCCGAAAGCTGCAAGCTGCGAGTAAAGACGGACAACTCAGTGGATTTCACTGAGTTCATTTGACACGCTAAGTAGATACGTTTGCTTGATCTATGGTATATATGACATCTGTGATAAGGACACTAACAGGTAATTCCTAATAAAGCGACAACGCGGTCATATTTTTTTTGATCAAGGTTTAGAGTTCTAGAATCTAGAAAAATCTAAAGTTTGTGGCGAGTACCGGTGTAGAGTTAGAAGCTCTACATGATGTAATAATTTTTGGACAGTGAGAGAATATATAGATGTGACGCATAAGTGACTATTACATAACATGTGATAACAGTTGCCGGGCACTCGGTGCCAAATCGTTATCATATCACTCAAGGCCAGAAATACGCTGTAATATTACGAGTGTCGATTGCCAATTTTGTAGACCAAGAATTTTAAAAGTGGGGCTTGTTACAATTGAATAAAGTGCAAAATAAACAATTATAGTCTCATAAAGAACTAATAGTACCTAGAGATATTTTTACTGTTTCGTAGTAGCTCCTAGTGACAGTTTTGAATTATTCTATATAAAAATGTCTTCGGCGCCCTACAATTTTAGCGCTTCAGTCTAAAAATTGTGCGTGATTTCTACAATAGATGAATAGACGTTAGAGCAACTTTGGGACACATTGAGAATTTTTTTAACTGTCACCCGTCACCCTGCCATTTAAAGAACTTAATTGGTAGGAAATTGACATAGAACACATCCATGATCCTGTTAAAAATGTCTGTATTCGTCACGCAAATACCTACCTTACCGGAGAGACCATCTTCATAGGCTCTGCCCATTGGACAAGGCCGGTCGTCAAATGAAATATTTTAGTGAGGAAGTACACTGACATTTTATCTCGCCAGGCGGCACCTGTGCAAATGCTTAGGTATATCACTGTCATTCACTACCTATCACTAGGTGTAATAGTTCCACACATCCGTTACTTCATAATTATTATGTGAGAGGGAGAAAAATATCTTCTCGCTCTCACGGTATGAAATGACATTGGCATGGTCCGGTAATGTGTTATGGCTATTATACAAAAACCTACAGATAAAGCAGGCTTATTCTTTATCTGTGCAAACGCCGTCTTAAGGTGGCGCTATCTGTCATAACCTTTCGTCAATAGGGATGACGACTACATAAAAAAATGGCATTCTGTTTCGTCCGTCAGTTAGAGCGTCCAAAAATACTGAACCCATACTTTTCTCTTTTTCTAATTACTGAAAAAATACAAAGATATAGAGCATCAAAGTTCCGTAGAGGGGGCTTGTGACGTCACTTCTAAGTAAAAATTGTACTATCAGCTGCAAAAGTGCATGGAGAAATTATGAATGAATTCATTGATAAATTCGCCATCCACTTTTGCAGCTGATAGTACCTAGGCGTGACGCCACGTGAAACTTCAACGCACCGTACCGTCGTCATTTTTCGTTTACGAGGAAAAATAAAAAATACGTGTCTAAAATTCTTTGTTAATCTAACTGACGGACTAATTAGTTTTTTTTTTTGTCGTCTCGCTTATTGTAACATGTTAGTCGTACCTAATGGAGTATATTGTCGTTGTTTCAGGGAGCACCGGGTGAGACCGGCGCGTCTGCCAGTGCCGGGCACTCGATCCCGCACGCCGCGCGCCCGCGCCCCGCGCCGCGCTGCTGGCGCCGCGCGCTCAACGTCGACCCGCCCTGGCTGCGCCGCACGCCGCGCTGACACCCCGCGCCGCATCCGTGAGTGTTGTACCGAGCGGTGTAGCCGCAGGAGCGGTGTAGCTAGACCGCTCAACGTCGACCCGCCGTGGCTGCGCCGCACGCCGCGCTGACACCCCGCGCCGCATCCGTGAGTGTTGTACCGAGCGGTGTAGCTAGACCGCTCAACGTCGACCCGCCCTGGCTGCGCCGCACGCCGCGCTGACACCCCGCGCCGCATCCGTGAGTGTTGTACCGAGCGGTGTAGCCGCAGGAGCGGTGTAGCTAGACCGCTCAACGTCGACCCGCCGTGGCTGCGCCGCACGCCGCGCTGACACCCCGCGCCGCATCCGTGAGTGTTGTACCGAGCGGTGTAGCTAGACCGCTCAACGTCGACCCGCCGTGGCTGCGCCGCACGCCGCGCTGACACCCTCCAGTATAAACTCTTCGAACAAACGTACGCCGCGCCCGTATGCACACAAGGTCACCACACGCACGCAACACAGACAAGCGGATTCTGATTTTCTCGGATAAGTCAGCCAAGGCCGCGCTGCTTGCTGTGCTGCAGTATTTATGGGTGTATGGAGAACAGTTACTGCTACCAACATGAGTCTACTGTCGAATATAGCTCTCCGTTATACTCTTATCTTATTGATCGAAAATGCACCAACCGCTTGACCTTACTGAAAGATGACTCATTCTAGAACGGAACGTATCAATTTCCATACAAGTTATGAGACAGCCTGGAGATCACGTGACTCTTTTCCGGCCCCGTGACTCTTTTGAGTTGTTTAATGGCTTCAATTGAGGCCTAACGATACTAACAATCTCATTGTTGCAGCTGACACTTGTGGACTAGCGCTTGCGGGCCCCCACCGCCCCCCGGGCCCTGACACCGCCCCGCTGTGGCCCCCGGCTGAGGCCTGACACGAACCGGCACTCTACAGGACTGCTCTAACTTTACGTGCAACGATTACTGGGTAAGTAAACAAACAAACAAATTACCAATAGGCTATTTGCCTCCTAGTCAAATCAGCTTCTTTTTAAGAATTGTCATATGGAATTTATATGAAATCGAATTGAGTGACGTCACAGTCAACTCAGTTACTTTATATATTTCTACCTGATTTATTAAATACAAATTGGATTTAAAAATAACTTCTATCCATGTTTTTCTTATAATTATCTGATGCTTTATTTCGTACATGGATAAAATATTTTATTTTAACTACAGTCAAGTTGCCTATTTTGAATCCCGTCGACTTAAGGATCTGGACATCAGACGAGATGATGCGTAAAAAAACACAATCTTTACTGAAAAGAGTATTTTTACTTTTAGTAAGATAGAGTGCAAAAAGAAAATTCGTAACTCGTGTCGATTTAGAACACTCCCTTCGGTTGTGTTTTTATCACTCGTTTCGAACTTCCTTTTTTACGCACTTTTATTTTTATCGTAATCAAAGACACATGTAACTGCGTATAGACAGATAAAGTCTAAGAAAAAAAACGTACCTCGGAACCATAGAGAAAAAGGTACAGTGGGCTAGATGGCGATACACCTTTGGGGGACTCTCGGCTAGATGGCGCTAACAATGACATTTGACATTTTAACACATATCAAGCTAAGAATATGGGCCAAGTTGTCAAAACTGAGGTTCAAAGTTTTAAGCCCGTGTCGAGAGACCCCAGTGTATGCACTGTGGCACAGTAAATCTCTAGAAAGTCGATCCTCTTTGATCGTAATGTACTATTGTATTGTATCATTCCAGGAAGATGAGGGTGATTGAGGAGGAACCTCGCATCCGCGTTATGGAGGGGGAGTGGAGCGTGGAAGGCGCGGCGCGCGAGATCGTCGAGAGCGGAGCCCAGGAGGACCCCTTCTACATCATGGACCTGGGCGAAGTGGCTGAGCGGTACCGCCGCTGGAGGGAGCTGATGCCGCGCGTGGAGCCGTTCTATGGTGAGTGGAGGAGGGGCAGGGTGACCCCTTCTACATCATGGACCTGGGCGAAGTGGCTGAGCGGTACCGCCGCTTGTGTAGTACATGTACTAATAGTACAAAAGACTCGGTTCCCTGTACTGTACTAGACTACTAGACCGAACTACTCCCAAATGATTCTGCTCTCTAGTACATTTAGTACACACACACGCGCAACAGAATGGGAGCGAAGAGCCGAGAAGTGACAATGACAGCAAAGCGATCCGTGTGATCCGACCGCAACCGAAATATAACCGACTGACTCGGACCGAATTTGTTTCTCGCTATCTCGGTGTACTACTGTACTAAATGCCCTAAAAGAACGAACTAGTACACTTCGGAGATCGTACTAGTTGGGAGAGATATTTTCAGTGAACGAGCAGGCACAACTCTATTCTACGGTGAGTGGAGGGGGGGGGGAAGTTTAGTGATTTTGAAGTTGTTACAAACTGAGAAGACATTTTTACTTAGCGTGAGGACTACATACCTACAGAACAGTACCTATTTTTTTATGGCTGTGTCTTCTGTAATATGGGGAATTAGAGATGCTAAATCTCGTTGGACTGCCCCAGATTCGATCGACATAATCATATAGAATAGAATAGAATTCATTTTCTTCGTAAACACACAGAAGAGAAAAATATTACAAATAGGAACACATAGCTGAACGAGAAGGTGCCACGAAATGTTTAATCTCAGCCAAAGACATATGTAACTCCGTATAGACAGATAAAGTCTAAGAAAAAAACGTACCTCAAAGCCCTAGAGAAAATGGTACGGTGACATAGATGGCGATACACCTTTGGGGAACGCTCGGCTAGATGGCGCTAATATTTATATATGACATTTTAACACATATCAAGCTAACAATATGGGCCAAATTGTCAAAACTGAGGTTCCAAAGTTTTAAGTTTGTGTCGAGAGATGGCAGTCTACGCACTGTGATTACACATTTTACTTTGACAGTAACTCTCTATAATACTCGATCCTCTTTGATCTCAGCATATTGCCAGCTTGTATAGTGTCCTAACTCTTGCAGAAACCTGTTTAAAAATATGGTTATTTTATATTTACGCGTTTTTGTTACAGCGGTGAAATGCAACGACGATAAGGTGCTCGTGCGCACGCTGGCCGCTCTCGGTGCCGGCTTCGATTGTGCTTCGCGCAACGAGATTGAGCTGATCACTAGCCTTGGAGTTGCGCCTGAGTAAGTACAACCACAGAATTCGTACTACGTACAGAATTATCACTTCCTTCAACCAACTATCACAGTACAGAACTATCCTTCAACCAACACGGAAAGCAGTCGCATTCATTCGCAATAATTCCCCCTCTGCGGAAGCACATAGCCAAGTACCTAACTCGCCCTTAGGTACACAAAACAGATCGAAGTTTGCAATATTTGTCTTTGATGTGAGTCAATCTTATATGCATGTATGTCGTTATTAAGTCTTGGATCATCAGAGCAGGATGCAATGTTCTGGAAAATCAAGGGAACTCTTCGTACATGAACTACTCAAGTTTCAGTGCCACTTTTGGCGAAAAGGGGTTGAAAGAAATCGAAATCGTGACATTGCAGTGACAGGTTGCCAGTCTCTCGCCGCCACAATTCAACCCATATCCCACAGTCGACTTCTACGACACCCATGGGAAGAAAGGGGGTGGTGAAATTCTTAACCCGTCACCACACAGTTCGTTGTGTATGTTTTCTAAATTGTGCTTATTCTGTCGTGCGTGAATATGCTACTTTCCTCCTAGTCAAATCAGCTTCTTTTTAAGAACTGTCAAGACGATTTTGAACGACTTGCTAATATGGAATCAATATGAAATCGAATTGAGTGACGTCACGGTCAACTGATTTACTTTATATATTTCTATTTGATTTAGAAAATATAAATTGGAGTTAAAAATAACTTCTGTCCCTCTTCACTTCACTACATAGTATAAAATAAAGTCGCTTTCTCTGTCCCTATGTCCCTATGTATGCTTAAATCTTTAAAACTACGCAACGGATTTTGATGCGGTTTTTTTTAATAGATAGAGTGATTATAGGGGAAGGTTTACATGTAGATATAGTACCCGTGCGAAGCCGGGGCGGGTTGTTAGTTTTCTTATAATTATCTGATGCTTTATTTCATGCATGGTATGAAATATTTTATTTTAAGTACCTACAGTCTAATTGCCTATTTAATGAATATAAACTATTTCTTTTTTAAATTATTTTTTTTGTCCACAGACGCATAATCTTCGCGAACCCAGCCAAGATGGCGTCTCATATCCGGCACGCCAGCGCCGCCGGCGTCGACACCATGACCTTCGACTCGGAGCCCGAGCTGATGAAGATCAAACAACTCATGCCGCATGCGCAGTGAGTGACTGAGTATTTTAAGCACCAGCGCAGAATATGTAATAGTACAAGTACAGAAGACTCACTGCTTTGATGTTCACAAAATACCGCCTTTCATAATTCTTACTTACATTAAGAAACGGACCGCGCGCCAGCAGCTAAGGTCGTCACCACTGAATGGAACGCGAATCGGCATGTACTTGTACTCGGCGAAAGAATATCGGTGTGGCTCACACCGAGATTCTTTCGCTCACCCCTAGATCCAGAAATTGTATTAGACATTCTCGACGGTTCCCCTTGTTTTGGCATGATTTTACAATGAAGAATTCTTTTTGGCATAATCTATATTGATAGATAGATAGATATACGTTTATTTGTTTGTCACAATACACACAGAATACACAAAAGAAATAAGTTACAAAAAAGAATTAGAATACATAATAAGCAAATTGGAAAACAGGAAATTACACAGATTGGTATAATTCACCTTTCGCATAATCTATTATGGCATAGTATAGTTACGCATAATTTGTCTAGGCATATTTTTGTTTGTCCGAATATATTTCATGCATAAAGGTTATTTGTCGAATGTTTTTTTATTCATAGGTACATTATTTCTGCATAACGTGGTTTAGTCGAAATTTACCACGCAGAATTTTTATCATAACGTATGTAATACTACTATATTATTTTAGATTATGACAAATAAGTTTTCTGCCAAATTAACATTCGGCGAGAATCGACTATGCGAAGTCTGTTATGCGAAAATCGTTTCGGGCAATTAATGTTATGCTAAATAGAGGGAACCAATTCTCGGCACCTACTGTGAAGTATAGTCGCGACAAACTTTTAGACCATGTGGCCTTACCTGCGCAAAAGCGATTTTTCTTATTAGCTAGTTTTTTTTTCTGCTCGTATGTGTTCGACGCGCGAACTTGCCTCCACCACCGCGCCTAATGGCCTAAAAGTTTGCCGCGCACTAATAGCGGTCCTGAATAAAGAAAAAGGGGTTGTTCTCTTGGCATGTCTGGACGATACAGTCCTTATTCGTTCCCGCTTATGTTATTCATATTTTGACTCGTGTCAATATGTATACCTTATAAATTTAAATAGATATCATACACGAAAGAAAAAACGACAAGGCCCACTAGTGGCCGAGCCGGGAATAGAACCCGGGTCTTCAGCTTATCGGCTAACGTCTTCACCACTAGACCACCCGCCCGCCGTGGTACCCGACGAAACTCTAGTGTATTGTATCTCTGATAAGGCTAGGCGCCTTTTGACCAACTCTAACGGCTCAGCCACGACATTGGTCTAAGCGCGACAGCGGCGAGCGGCGGCCATACATTGAAGCGAGACACAGCGATGGGACTTTTCATTCGCACGTATGGCTGCCGCTCGCCGCTGCCGCGCTTAGACCAATGTCGTGGCTGGGCTATAAGGGCTAGCAATCAGTGCTTGCACCTCCTATACGAATCCTTTGCAGGATTACGATATAGCGAGAGAGATGGTGCTGCCATCTATAGTTCCCTAGTTGAATATGTATACCTTCCTTATTTATTGTATTTTTTTTCTAGATTGGTGTTGCGTATCCGCTGCGACGCCGCCGCGGCGCAGTGCCCGCTCGGCATCAAGTTCGGCTGCGACCCCGGCACTGACGCGCCGCGTCTGCTCAAACTGGCTGCTGTCTTGGGTCTAGAGGTTAGTTGATATTTCATTTTCATAAGCAGGATTTTTACGGTCTGCTGGATCTTACGCTCGGCCGCCGTCATCATCATCATCCTCCTTGCGTTATCCCGGCATTTGCCACGGCTCGGCTCATGGGAGCCTGGGGTCCGCTTTGACAACTAATCCCAAGATTTGGCGTAGGCACTAGTTTTTACGAAAGCGACTGCCATCTGACCTTCCAATCCGAAGGGTAAACTAGACCTTATTGGAATTAGTCCGGTTTCCTCACGATGTTTTCCTTCACCGAAAAGCGACTGGCAAATATCAAATGACATTTCGCACATAGGTTCCGAAAAACTCATTAGTGCGAGCCGGGGTTCGAACCCGCGACCTCCGGAACGAAAGTCGCACGCACTTACCGCTAGGCTACCAGCGCTTCGCTCGGCTCGCCAGCGCTCGGCCGCCGTCATATTGGGTTCTAAATAATTTTAAAAACATTGACTATATTGATTTTTGTTTGCCCCTCAGGTGATCGGCATATCGTTCCACGTGGGCTCCGGCGCAGGCGAGACGGTTGTAGCAGAGTGTGTATCCGCCTTAAGACGTGGTGTGTAACGCGCCCTTAAGAATCTCTAGCTGTCAATCATGACATCTTACCCCGCCTCTTGGATCTAGACCGTCATACAGATAACATGTCACTCCTCACGAAATGTATTAATTATAATTAAAATAAGTTAGTTTTCCAATTAATAAACACATCGTTGAAGACCTCATCAATTGTTTTATTGAAGAACATTACATGGCGCAGTCGGAGAAGAACAATTACGAAGATTAAATTCGATTAAGATCGAAGTCACATGGCGGACACCGGCCTGTACGAATACGAAAATATTAAGGTACGAAACTAAAAATGTCAGACGACGAAGATAACGAAAAGAAAACTACGAAAATGGACGCAGCCGAGGTAGACAGCATGACATGCGCGGTGGAATATAAAATGCCGCAGGGCCTTAACCTCGATGACATCAGCAATTGTTGGCCACAATGGTTAAGGTTTAAACAATCTTTCCGCATATTTCTACTCGCTGCGGGCTTCGAAAGACTGACAGAAACGAGAAAAGCGGCTATACTCCTCAATTGCATCGGGCAACAAGCGCAAGAACTGTATTTTAATGTATTGCAAACAGAAGAGAAAACGAAGCTAGAAGAAATAATACTATTATTTGACGAACATTTTAAGCCAAAACAAAACGAAGTTATTAATAGCTACAATTTCAACAAACGGGACCAAGAAGACGGAGAAACGTTTGATGCATTTTACACAGCCATCAGGAAAATTGCTGAAAATTGTAACTACAAAGAAAAGGACAGGATGCTGCGAGACAGAATAGTCATCGGAATCAGGGACCAACGGACTCAGCAGAAGCTGCTCGAAGTAAAAGAACTGACCATGGAAAAGGCGGTAGACATATGCCGCTCTGCTGAACTCTCCAGAGAACACATGAAGACACTGAAGAACCCGGAGGTGCATGCAGTACAGGCGAAGTACACAGTGCACCGGTCTTCGGATAACAAAGATAAGTATTCTGATACTAACAATAATAGGACTTTCAATAATACTAATCAGTACAGCAAAAATTTTTACCTATGTAGAAAATGTAAGACTGAGCATGGACCTAGGAATTGCCCAGCTTTCGGAAAAATGTGCTCAAAATGTAAGAAATTTAACCATTTCAGTGTAGGGTGCCATATGCCTAACAAACAAGTTCATGAAATGAACACAAATGACACAAATACTAATAATAAAATACATGAATTATGACTAGTATATTCCATTGATTTTTCCAAGAATGAGTGGACGGAGAAATTAAGAGTTGAAAATAAAAGGGTATCATTTAAATGTGATACAGGTGCAGGCATTAATGTCCTGTCATTAAGGGATCTCAAATTAATTGTCAATGATGATATTCAAAACAGGTTGTCTGAGACAAGGTCAGTTATTGAGGTCTACAATGGTGGCAAAATCTTCCCACTGGGCACCATTACTTTAAAGACATATTCTAAAAATGATGAAAAAAGTTTTGATGTTGAATTTGTAATTATTAAAGAAAATTTCCGTCCTATCTTGGGTTTCAAGTCCCTGGTAACAGTAGGATTATTAAAAATACAAGAAATTAATACTGTGACGAATGGAGCCGTGTGCTCAAACAAAGATAATATTGTTAATTTGAATGGTGAATTATTCCAGGGTGTCGGGGAGTTTAAGGAGCCATTGGAGTTGCGAATTCAGCCAGGAGTCCAGCCAGTAGTTCGGCCCCCGCGACGAGTGCCGCAGGCATTGATGGGCCGCCTTGCTGAGAAACTGAAGACGCTGGTGGAACACAAAGTAATAGCTGAAGTCGCACACCCTAGGAGTTTCGTAAGCAACCTTGTTATTGTTGAAAAGAAAGATGGCTCGCTTAGGATTTGTCTCGACCCCAAAGATCTAAATAAAGTTTTAATAAGAGAACATCGCTTGATACCAACATTAGATGAAATAGTTTCAAAATTGTGTAACAAAAAATACTTTTCAGTTTTAGACTTATCAGATGGGTTCTATAATATTAAATTATCTGAAAATTCCAGCGATTTGTGCACTTTTAACAGCCCATTTGGTTGTTATAAATTTCTAAGGTGTCCTTTTGGCATCTCGGTAGCCCCGGAGGTCTTTCAAAGGTACAGTGAAACTGCCTTTGGTGACATCCCAGGTGTAATTGTGTACTGTGACGATTTATTAATATGTGGTGTCACAGAGGAAGAGCATGATGCAATACTGAACAAAGTGTTTGAAAGGGCCAAGGAACACAATGTTCGTTTCAATAAAAAGAAATTTCAGTACAAATTAAAAGAAGTAAGATACTTTGGACACATTTTTTCCGAGGAAGGCATGAAAATTGATCCGGAAAGGATTCTTGCCATTACTAATATGAAGAGCCCCTCCAATAAAAAAGAGTTGCAAATATTCCTCGGAATGGTTAATTATCTAAGAAAGTTTATTTCGAATTTGGCTAGTATTGCATCACCGCTCCAGTTATTGTTAAAAAAAGATGTGACCTGGTTATGGACGGACATTCATGAAGATGTTTTCAAAAATATTAAAAATAAATTAACAGAAGCTCCTACTTTACAAAATTTTAATCATAAAATACCTATAGTAATACAGTGTGATGCGTCTAAGGATGGTTTGGGATGTTGCCTTATGCAAGAGGGAAAGCCAGTGGCTTATGCATCAAGGAGCTTAACTCCGTCTGAACAAAATTTTTCTCAAATCGAAAAAGAATTGCTTAGTGTGTGCTGGTCCACTCAAAAATATCACTACTACATATATGGACAAAAATGTACAATATTAAATGACCATAAACCACTAGAGTCCTTGCTTAAAAAACATATTCATGAAGTACCGTCCCCTAGGCTCCAACGAATGAAGTTAAGATTACTAAGATACAACATAGAATATAAATATTTGAAAGGTAAATACATGTACATAGCAGATTTATTATCTCGTGCATATATTAAGTGTGATAACTCAGACGATCCATATATTAATGAAATGGTTCACTGCGTAGGGCTCGCGAGTCACTTGCAGTGTACTACGGAGCAAAAACAAGAATTAATTACTGAAACGAATAATGATATTGAATTATCCAAATTAATTGAATATACTAAGAATGGATGGCCCGACAAAAAGCATGTGTCAGATAATTTGCAATATTACTTTAAATTAAGATCTGAAATAACAGTAGACGAAGGCATAGTGTTTTTAAATCATAGAATAATAATACCTAACACATTGCGTTTAAAATTTATGAAAATATTACATGAAGGGCACCTCGGCACAGCTAAAATGAAACAAATTGCCAGGAATATGTACTATTGGCCAAAAATTGATGAACACTTGGATACATTTGTAAGAAGATGCTTTATATGTCAGACATATCAAAAAAATAATGTGAAAGAGCCCTTATTGCCTCATGAAGTACCTAAATTACCCTTTAAAAAAATAGCTACTGATATAATGGAATTCAAGAGTAAAAGTTATTTAATAATTTATGATTACTATTCTAAATGGTTAGATATTAAATTATTATCGAATAAAAGTGCCAAATGTATAATCAATAGCCTGACAGATGTTTTTTGTAATTGGGGCATCCCTAGCGAAGTAGTGTCAGACCATGTGCCATTTGACTCCAGAGAATGCCTGCAATTTGCTCGAGAGTGGGGCTTCACATTCACATATTCTAGCCCTAGATACGCTCAGTCAAACGGGTTCGCAGAGATGGGGGTACAGATTGCCAAGAGAATGTTATTAAAATGTCACGAAGATAAGTCTGACTTTAGGTTAGCGTTGTTACAGTACAGGGCATCACCCGTCTCGGGAACAAGTTTCTCCCCGAGTCAGCTGATGATGAATAGGAATATTAAAACTAAAGCTATTGTTAATCATAAATATTTAGAGCCAACGCTGAATAGTAATGTAGACTATCAATTCCAAAAGTCACTTAATAGAAACATTAAGTATTACAATAGTACGAGTAAATTTAAAAAGAGTTTTTATATGGGACAAGATGTGTGGTTTAAAAAAGAGCCTAATACTAATATATGGTTAAAAGGGAAGATTTGTAAATGTAACGGCTTTAGGTCTTACAATATTTTAGATATGAACAATGTGGAATACACACGAACATCATTTCATATTCGACCTCGTGTCGCGTAGCGCAGCTTTGTGTTCCACCGGAGTCTGTACTGTTGGCTGAAGGCGCAACATTCATGGTTATTTTTATTTTTAATGTAAAAGGGGGAGAAAAGTGATTCATATGTACTAGTAGTATTAAGAAAATATAGTTAACGTTATTAATTTTAGAAAGTATATTACAATGTTGTGAAACAATTTATAAATATTACCATAGAGACTGAAAATAGTGAAAGTACAAATATATAGAAATAAAGTAATTCTGTTTAATTGTTTGAAGACTGATTTGTGTAGAGATGTTTAACTGTAGTATTAATAAGATAGAGCTAACTTTATTCATTTAGAAAGTATAACAGCAATTTTGTATAACGAATTATAAGTAATCATTCTGTTTCATTGTAAGATAAAGAAATTTCAATTTAAAAGGGGAAGGTGTAGCAGAGTGTGTATCCGCCTTAAGACGTGGTGTGTAACGCGCCCTTAAGAATCTCTAGCTGTCAATCATGACATCTTACCCCGCCTCTTGGATCTAGACCGTCATACAGATAACATGTCACTCCTCACGAAATGTATTAATTATAATTAAAATAAGTTAGTTTTCCAATTAATAAACACATCGTTGAAGACCTCATCAATTGTTTTATTGAAGAACATTACAATGTTAACTATTAAACGAATTTACATTTAATAACTATAATTTCTGGTTTTATAAAACTAACATTTACACAATCTGTAGTAAGTAGTTGTCGCTATTTACTGTTGGCAACACCACCGCCTCTCGACGCTCCACGCCGCATCGGGGATTCCCCAATAAACGTTTGCATACTGAATGTTTATCGAATTAAAATGTACTTTATTGTAATTATTGTTATTGGAACGTTACATATCACGAAAAACCGTTATTGTCGTATTATTTGTTCATCTGAAAAAAAAAAACATATTTAGAAAAAAAACATGGTGCTTGGTTTTTTTCCATGTTTTTTTTTTCATAATTCTGAAATAAAACGTTTTTTTTTTCTATTTGCAACCCTACACATCTAGCGTCAATCACGACACAATCCTCCTTATCCTCCACGTGCCGTCATTAATTATTATTTAAAGAATATAATTTGTTTGCAGGTGTCCCTGGTGATCAACGAAGCCCTGGAGACCCATTTCCCGGACCACGGCGTGCGCGTCATCGCGGAGCCGGGGAGGTACTTCGCGGCCGCCGCGTACTCGCTCGCAGTCATGATTCACGCCAAGCGAGAGGTAACTACACCTATCACCCTCTTCTGCAGGGCTCGGATATCGGTAAAATTTTCAAACCGTTATCATGTACTTGCGGCAAAACTTTTAAATTTCGTTTTCGCTCGAAAAACCGCTATTTTTGAATCGGTTTTTAGGGGAACGCTTTCATAAAGGTTTCGTTCGATTTAGAACAAAATAAACCGGTTTATTCCGCAGCATGATAAGTAATACTGTTCTAACCAATCAAAAAGTCGCTGCGTGAACGTAGGCATTTATGCGACGCCGGTGCGACTCGCGACCCGTCGAATAAACCGGTTTATTTCGTATTTTTAAGTAAAGGAAAAATGGAAAAATTCACACCTCCGGCAGGACTCGAACCTGCGACCTTTGGCCTTGCCGGGGCCATCGCGCTTCCAACTGCGCCACGGAGGCCTGCTGGATGTGTGCGAATTTATCCATGCCTTCCCTCAATACTCAACCGCCTTAGGGTGGGTTGTGGCCAAAGGTCGCAGGTTCGAGTCTTGCCGGAGGTGTGAATTTTTCCTTTACTTTAAAAATATGTAATATCGCTCGCAGATGTTTCTGCAAGATAAAAAAGAAATTTGATTTATTTCGGTTAAAATAAAGTTCTCATAACGTTCGCGTTCTTTACAAAATTCGGAGTAAAATCGATATAAACCGGTTTTAACCGGTAAAAACCGGTTCCGAGCCTTGCTCTCCTGTCACTTGTATCTGGTCATCAACGACACATGGTTGATACAGTTTTAGTTTTGTTGGTGGCATATTATTCCAGCACTACGTTACTTTGTACTTGAAACTGTCTATGTATACTTCGCGACCGCCGCCTACTCGCTCACAATCATGATCCACGCCAAGCGAGAGGTAAACACACCTGTCTCTCTTATTGTGACTTGTTTCTGGTCATTAACGATGCCCCTAAGACACACGTTACGAAAATTTGATTTGACAATACTTATTGGTGGTGGGATATTATTCCAGCACTTTGTCGCCTTGTAGTTGAAATATACAATTTTCAGTCACGAAGAGGTATCTATGCCATGATTTACGTAAAGTGAGAGGTAACCACACCTGTCTCTATCTTACCTTAGTTATCAACTAAGCCTTCGACACACAGTCGGTTTTGATTTAACTCGTATCGGTGGTGGAATATTATTCCAGCATCTTTTCGCTTGTTATTGAAACTTATACGAACCAAAGCATATTTTACTGATTTTATTAGGTACCAGAAAGATTTTGGTCTTCAAAAATGTCATAAAAGGATAAAAGGTGACTTCGTTATAAGGAAGTTTATATAATAACCTTGTTATAAGTTCAGTATCAGACTTTGTTATAAGAAAGTTTATAATTAGCCGCGTAAGCTGAAGACCCGGGTTCGATTCCCGGCTCGGCCACCAGTGGGCCTTGTCGTTTTTTCTTTCGTGTATGATATCTATTTCAATTTATAATTTATATATAGTAGTGTGACTACTTGAAAAAAAGAACAAATCGCAAAATATTCAATAAAATAATTTGATTTGTTCCCTAGTTAAGTTTATAATTATAAAAACCGGATGTCGGCCGGTAATTACAGGATGTAAAAGAGGTGTTTTTTTTTCGTCAGATCGTGACCAAAGACGTCTCGGGCGAGGACGAAACACACACCATGTACTTCATGAATGACGGTGTCTATGGGTCCTTCAACTGTGTGCTGTATGACCACCAGCAAGTCGAGGCTACCACTCTCTACGTAAGTATTACATATCGTCACTACTTTAAAAAAAACTTGTATCTTCGTCTGTCAATGAAAAGAAAATTGTAGTAAGTATGTATGGAATGCATATAGACTTACTGCGTTTTAACTTTGAGGAACAGCGTGAGATACCAGATTTTTTAAAAGTAGTGACGATATGCAACTTGAAAAGTAGGTATTTTAGAGGCTGTAAGGAGTTGATTGTGTGGTATTATTAAATAAAGTTTCCCATGGGATCGGTATGAGAAATGTTAAATATGTGTGTTATAGTTCATACATCTTGTCCACTTCGGGTTCTTAAGGTGTACATGATATTTTTATTTATGTCGGTTAACTTGAAACTCTGGTAAATCCGTTCTGCTTTAAGGTTGATTATGTATAAAAATATATATTATATAATCTGAAAAATAATCAACCTTATAGCAGAATGGATTTACCCGGGTTTGAAGTTAAGCGACACATTTGTTTGAGCAGTGATTATTCGGAGAGTACATCTGAACGTCTGCCAAGTTACATCAGTTTGACAGGACTGGCTTCCCTCGAAGGCAACTGACCCACAATTTGTGATAATTATGTAGTTAGTCCCCCAGAGAAATTCGTTTAGTATGACAATTTAATACGTGAGATCACCACCCCAAAATCATACATTATCATTAGCACGACCTGATGGAAAGTTATACGCACTTGAGGAGATTTTGAGAATTCTTCGACATACTCTTAAAACAAGTTATTTAATTTATTAATCAGTGACCATATTTTCAAATCCGCAACGCAGGCTTTGTCAGCTGAATACAAATTCCGTTATTAGCTACAAGCTTCGTCAAAAAGTATAACAATGGAAAATCCGCAACATGCTTCGTCAATAGCGTAAATGTATCAATTAGACATTAGAATTAGTGAATTAGTACCTAAGTAATGTAGTTTAATTAGATTAAGTATGAATCAGCATCAGAATTGTGCAATGGTTTCACAGTTCTCCGACCGCCTTCAAAACTTGTTTTTGTAGTTAGATAATGGCCACCAGCTGGTCGGACAAGTGTGTTGCTGTTGCTACCTACCTTACACAGTAGACGATAAGGAAATAATAGTGAGTGCTTGCATTCGCCAACAAACTGTCATACAGTTTGGCGAAAATACTATAATTAGAATAATACTGTGTAACCTTTTTTGAGTAAAAAAAAAAAACTAAACCTACATACAAAAACCTACCTACATATAAAAATACATAAGTACTTTAAAAAAACACACACACACACCTACAACTCAAAAACACCCTGCAAGTCGCCCCCAACAGGCAGCGTGCCCAAAAGGCTGGCCGCATTGCCTCGCTGAATGGCGATGCTTATTCTCTAAGCAAAATAACAAGTTATTAACATACACACCTCACCCACAGCCGCACACGGAGAAACCGCTGCCCTGCTCGCTGTGGGGCCCCACGTGCGACAGCCTGGACTGCGTGCTCCCCGCCACGCGCCTGCCGCCGCTGCCCGTGGGGTCCTGGCTGGTGTTCCGCGACATGGGCGCCTACACCATGCCCGTCGCCTCCGCCTTCAACGGCTTCCCGCTGCCCAAGGTGCGGACCCTCGTCGACCATCGTCTGTGGTGAGTAGCCTTTACTAGTACGGCTCAAGGTCAACGGGTGCGACAACGAGCGAAGCTAGGAGGCGTGTTGCCCTTATTAGTTTCTGTTTTAAGATTCTGGGTGATGAATAAGTACGATAACGAGCGAAGCCCGAAGGCGTGTTTGATTTACATCGGATAAGTATCTGTGGTAGTTAGATATTGGTTTTCGATCCACGTATTATCTAACGGATGCGAGGAGCTGTTTATAAATGTTTACTTTTTCCCCAGGTCTGTGCTGAAAGGCCTCTGGCCGCTGGCGGAGTCCCAGTTCGAGCCGAACCTGGGCCGCGTGCCGGCGCCGCAGACCCCGCCGCCGTCGCCGCCGGAGGAGCGCCGCGTGTTCGTGGAGTGCGCGCTCAAGTGAGCCGCCGCGTACTGAGCGCCCCCCGCGTGAGCGAATCCACTTTTTCACTGACTCATATCGTTCTTGGAGCTCAATGTCCTAATACTACAAACTACAAAATGCCTTCAATAGGCTAGATTTCTATACCAAAGAGGATCGAGTTAGAGAGTTACTGTCAAAGTAAAATGTGTAATCACAGTTCATAGACTGCCATCCCTCGCTCGACACAGGCTTAAAACTTTTGAACCTCAGTTTTAACAATTTGGTCCATATTCTTAGCTGGATACATACATACATACATACAATCACGCCTGTATCCCATAAAGGGGTAGGCAGAACACATGAAACTACTAAAGATTCAGTGCCAATCTTGGCAAATAGCTCTTAGCTTGATATGTGTTAAAATATCAAATATTAATTAGCGCCATCTAGCAGAGCGTCCCCCAAAGGTATATCGCCATCTAGGCCACCGTACATTTTTCTGTATGGTTTTGGGGTACTTTTTTTTTCTTAGACTATCTGTCTATACGGAGTTACACATGTCTGTGACTGTATAATGGCATTTTTCCTTTGTGAGTACAGATTCAAAAAGTTGATTCACCCATGTAACGCAAGCGCCCGGGGGGCGTTAAAATTCATAATTATTTAGAGTGAATAATGCTTAAGTTCAGCCAAAATTCAACAAGGCAAACTGTTAAGGTTGACAACGCACATGAATCTAAAACTCTCAAGTTTATTCATTCTAAATATATGATTTTTTATTTCCATTCGAATAATTTCTTACCGGTTCCTTTGGGGTATTCAATTCACTTATTTTATATATTTGTTTAAGTCATGCATTTTATAAATTTTATGTGCCGTACAACCCCGTGTTATATTTTCGTGTTTTTATTGTATTATGAAATTGTTTTGTTAAATTCTAAACTTGTATTTGTCACCATGTTGTAATTTAAAAATAATTTGAAACTTAATTATCGAATTAAATTGTTTGTTTTACATTATATAAGCTCTTTGTGGAAGTAGATTCATATTATATTAAATTAGTTGGAATAAGATGTAAAATTTTAGGAATATTTGGATATAAAAATCAAGTTTAATAGAATGTCAAAACAATGTTAAATCATTATTAAATATAATACATTATTCCAACTAATTAAAATATTTTAATATCCCATTGGCGATCAAATCATTAAAAATATATTGATGTACCCATTATATGTAGGTTCGCGCTTGGCTCATCTTCACTTTTATCATCATTCACATAATATTAATGATTTTAATTGTTTACAATTTTTATTGAATTTACTGCCGAAATGTATTTAAAGCTTTTTAAAATTTTAAACGTAGTCTTAGACATTCCTTTGTATGAAATTTGTTTAACCCTTAAATGCATGACCTTGACAAAGATTTATTCAAATTTGAATTTTGACATGCTGTCAACAAAGTCAAAAATACATAATGCATGTATACATTTCTATGCATTTAAGGGTTAATAGTTTGGTAAAGTTGGTAGTGCCGTGTCCTGTAACGTTTCGCAAATAATGTTTTATCTCAATATATGTTGCAATTGGAGAGTGTGTTTTTTTTTATACTAGCGACCCGCTCCCGGCTATGCTCGGAGATTTAGGGCCAGTTGCATCAACCAAATTTGACACACACATCATCGTCACGCAGCAGACGTCTATGGAACTTCCCATACGATAAAATTTAACGAACGCTTTAACGGTGACAGACGGTTTGGTGCAACCGGCCCTAAATCATAAAATGGTGATAGTAAGTTATCCGTAAAATATAAATGCTTTTCTCGAAGCATCAGCTGGCCTATGATGCTTGCAATTTATCACTCATTTGCGTGGTTAAAGTGTCCGTCACTTTCTGGGATATATGTCAATGTGAGAGTGACAGATATCTTATCCATGTTGATAAGTGATCAAATGAGAAGCATAACTAATTATGCTAACCCATTCGAGCCATTTTCGACCCCTTATTACTTTATTGTGACTAAATCTTGGTTACATCACCAGGCAGCTAGGCAACCATGGTCGCGCGATAAATGATAAAACATCAGGCCGTCCCTATCGAACTTACAAATAGTGCGATAGGGAAGGCCTGATGTTTTATCAGTTATCGCGCGACCATGCCTGCCTGCCTGATATAATAACCTAACCACAAAATTAAAATTTTGAAAAAACCCTCGACATAGTGGACCGATTTTCATGAAACATGTCTAAACTCGTGTCATCAGAAAGTAAACCATTTAATGACACATTACTTTTTAATGTGTTAATAGATAAAGTAATAATTTCTAATAGGTTACCATTTTCACTAAAAGGCTGATGATTAATGTAATATTTGTACAATAGAATCGAAGACGCATTGTATTCAAATCAAATGAATGGTGCCCACACACGCCTCCATAATAACTCCAGTTATTCAGTGGATTTAAAAAGAAAATGTATTGTACAGAAATATTCAAAATACTTGCTACGTAATGGAAAAGTACCAAATGTGTTACATTTTCTTATTTTTAGCGACATTTTGCCATACCGCGGAAATATATAAACACAACGATAAAACTGAGCTGCATAGCTGCGTTACCATGATACTACAAGGGATTCAACTCGATGAAATAACTGATGTTACTTTAATAAATGTCAACGCTGAGCTCGGTAAGGCGCTGCACTCACTCTCGTATCCTATGAGATACATCTCTAGAACATTCTACTGGCCGAACGATACTGTCTTCAACGATGTCTATATCATTCGCTGCCAGAATTATTCCGTTTTCGCACGAGGTCTTGACTCAGTTCGAAGGGACCCTTTCTGGAATCCACACGCGAAATTTATAATCATTATCGAGGATCTCGAAGACAACCTTCAAGATGTTTCTAATTTCCTTACACATAATCATATTTATAACGTCGCTCTTGTCTCCTCGGACTATCGGAATGTATCGGTGTACTCATTCGGCGATGAACGAGATGAATGTCAGCGTCCTGGAAGAAAAAAGCTAGAGAAGCTGCTATCACCTTGTTCTGAAATAGACGACGTTATCAAAACGTTTTCGACGAATACGACAAATGACTTACGTGGCTGCCGTGTTCATTTTGTGTCACATGAATATTGGCCTTTCGTGTCATTCGCATCAAAATATGCTGTCGAGAACTATTTGCTAATGTTAATTCGGAAGTACGCAGGTATCACGGTCGACCTTGTGAATTTTGGAACAGTTGAAAATCACGGAGAATGCTTAAAGAACTTTACTTACACGGGCATGTTGCACGAAATAGAAACATACCACGTGGAGGGAGCCATAGGAGGCTACTCGCTGACTCTCGGTCGAATGATCAACTTGGATTTCATAGACCCTTACATGGTAAATAGTTACAAGATTATAATACCTCGAGCAAGACTGCTCAGCATGTGGTCGGCCATTAGAAAACAATTCGGAGTCCGAGCGTTATGGATTATTTTTGCACTTTTCTGCTTCCTTTGTGTGCAAGTTACTGTCATGAGAATATTTAAGAAACGAGTGAGAGACACTAGTCGGGATATCCTCATCGTCTGGGGTTATTTCCTCAATAACGTAAGCCAGAAAAAAGTTAAATCTGGAGCGTCTTACAAAATAGTGCTGCTAAATATGCTTTTGTATATATTTATAATATCTTGTGCTACGCAAGCGAGTCTGTTGAGCGCCACGACGCATCCCATCCGAGACTATCAGCCCAACACCGCGGAAGAAGTAATTTCAGACTATCAATTTATCATAAGTCCTGATATGTACGCTCATTTGAAAGTGAATCCGGTTATCGACATATCGAACGTGATTACTCCTTGCAAAACGTCCTTAGACTGCATGATGCAGGTTATGCAGTGTGCTGATCAGCCACTGTTCACTATAGCATCGGACGTATACCACGAGAGTAATATTTGGAAGTTTACCGATAAGTATGGTGACTTGAAAATCCATACATTAAGAGAGCCGTTGGGAACGATTTTACAAACTATGTATCTTAGGAGAGGGTCGCCTTTAGTGGTGCCTTTTAACAGAATGCTAGGAAGGATTCGGTCAGCAGGCTTGATAGACAAATTTCTGACTAGAATCCATTTTTCCGAGCGGCTGAAATACAAGTTTAAAGCTCGCAAGCAGAGGAAACCGCGAAAATTGCAGGAGTTGAGAGGGGTGTTCATGATATTTATTTATGGTTGTTTTGTGTCTATTACTGTATTTGTACTTGAATATTTGATATCAATCATTTTAGTGCTTTTCTATACTAACTAAACAAAGTTTGCTGTGAATAATATCTAATATCCATAGATCCAGACTTAACTACGGAATAAAGACTAGGGGAGTGGTCTGAGATTTGATTACTATGAAAACAAAGCACACGCCTGTTACAATATTTTTCTACTCCCGAACTGTTATTCATCATTTACAGGGTAGTGCATAGATCTTTAAACCCCTACATAAAAGTCTATTCCCCAAAGCCAGCGACCGCCGGCTTCCCGCGCATGCGCGCAGTATCGAAAAAACTGAAAACGCATTTTTTGGCTCTGTATGTAACCAAGGCAACGCATTATTATAACGATACTGCGCACGTGCGCGGGAAGGCTTTATGCAGCTGAGCTGACAGTGCAAACCATTGCGTCAAAATACAGGAACAGTGTGAATTTCACGAAAGTTATTAAAGAAAACTATTAAAAACTAAGTGCATGGTAGTAGAAAAACTATTATATGCAACGGTGTTTAACTGATTCAAAAAATACTCGTGGCGTCTTAATAACAAATTGTTACCCACGCCACTCTTCTTTTTTGACCTCCTTTAAACGCCTGTTGCATAAAATACTATTAACCTTTTTAATTAAGGAAACGATAATATTATTACTCATGAAACAAAACTATGGAAACGGTATCGCATATAATAATTTTTTTCTCAGTCACCACCACCACCACGCGCGTTGAACCACGAACGCTGTAGTGTTCGAAACGTCGGGATGAATTTTAAATTCGTTATACGCGATATAATCCATGTCCATAGTTTTATTTAATAACTACAGGAGTTTGAAGAAAACGTGCATATTTTGTTATTAAATGTTTTATAATACAAAAATAAGATATAAGGTTTTAACAACAAAAGTATTTTTCTACAATATTTTGTTATTGGTGGTATGCCAGTAAAAATACTCATTTTCTGTATCAATGAACTGTTTTAACTTATAAAACTACCTACATAAAATATTGTGACGTAATAATTTAAATAAAAACTAAATCTATTTGATATGTCCAAGCGTTTTGAACAAGGTTCTTACATGGTCCTAATTTTCTAATATTTTTTAAGGGAATGAATATGCAGTCCTAATGTGGAATAATATACAAAAATGCATCTGAAGGCGCTATTACATTAGCCAGATTCAGTCTAAAAAATATAAGGCCTTTACAAATTGTATGCGATTTGTTGCAAGGTCAGTAGAGTCCTTAATAAAAAATGTTGTTTTTTTTTTTGTTTTTAATGATAGGACTATTGTAACAGCGCCATATATACTCCAAACATTTCAATTGCTGTATTTTTCATACTCATTATATTTGTACCTAATTTCCTTACATATTTTTACATAGTAATATACGAACTTATTTGTATTAAGTAGCTATTTTGCGTATATATAGTTGGGTCTAAATGAAATACACATTAGGCACTAAAATTTCATATGAATAATGTACTAATTTAAGTAATAAGATGACCTCAAAAAACCTATTTGAATATTTATAAAAATATAAGCTGATAATATTACTCGTTTATGTAAGTAAAGTAATATTATCATTAATGTATTATTTAAAATAGGTACCTAGAGTATGTTTTTAAGGCCTGTTCACACCAGATGCGTGTGTGTAGACGCGTGCGAGCGTTTTGTAATATACTGATTCTTATGACAGACGCCACACCGCTTGCGTGACGTCTGCGGGACGTTTACGCACACGCAGGCGGTTCTGAGGGCTACCACTGTTTCGCGATAGGCTGTAGGTCTTTAACATTAACTACCAACTATCCGCTTTGCGGCTTCTTTTTTTTTAATCTGGACTTGGCACTGATCGTGCTATTTTATAAATACCATATTTACTATTTTCCATACAATGAGATAGAATATTAAAATATCAAAATTTACACGAGCCAAGCCAGGTCAAGCTATAAAAAAAAACAAAGCTTGCCAATGAAACCTCGAAATAAAAATAAGTTTTTTTGCAAAAAAAATCATTTTTGACACAAGCTTTTATCGCCGACTGTACCTTCTTTCAGCAGTCATCTACTGCTATCCGAGACGTTTCTAAAAACCCCTTACTCGATGGGGATACGGCGTTTCATAACAGAGTTCCTATGACCACCATTCTGCTCCATCATCAGATCAGCTCCATGATACCATAATATTGCATTATCACGTGATTTACATATGTGTGCAAAATTTTAGCTCAATCGGAAACCGGGAAGTGGGTCAAATTTAGCTTCTACGTTTTGACGCACACTAACACACTAACAAGGCAAGTTGAATAAAAGCTTGCAAGGACCATTTAATACTAGACTGATATAGCCCATACAAAAAAGCGTACCCCTGAAAAAAGCTTAATTTTTGCTTTAAAACTAGATGGCGTTGTTTCGTAACCCGGGAGTGGAAAAAAACATATTTTCACCCATATTTTTACTTGTTTTTATATTATATTATGAATAACTATCAAAAAACTTTATTTTAATATCAAAATATTGGTTCAAAACACAATTTTTACAAATTATATTTTTTGGTCGTCCTCGACGTAGTTGTGATCGCTTCGCTGGCTAAGTTTGTTCGCAAGTTGTCTAATTATTGCCAAATAAAATGACTAGATGACGTTGGTGGACTAGGAAAATGTCACATCCGTTTCGTTGTTCATTAATATAATATACTTAGTGATAATAAACCTATATGTTGAACTCAAATACGTTCAACAAAACGCAATCATTGTGCCAACAGATGTGACATCCATGTCACATCACAAATGTCATTGTATGATTTATTGAATATTCATAATATGGATATTAAATATTTTAGAATCGCAGCAGCAATGCGAGTAGAGATACAGAATTAATAACGGTATAAATTAATAATTGTATGACCAATAACCTCATACATAAATTTACCAGTTTAGGTGACAGAAGGCGAATCCAATTTGTAAACATTAAATGTGCTAAGGAAAATAATCTTTCCGATTTTCAACGGGACACGGCTGAAGGGGCGAGCTGGTTTCGACTGCGCCCATGCATCTCAATTGTCCAGAAAGTTCATTCGAAGATCATTTTGCTTATAATAATCTGAGTAATCACAGTGAACGGTTTGACAGTATTTCAGCTAACAAGTAGAGAGACTTGCTAGCTTCATCGGTCAGGCTTCGTCTTGGACACAACGCGGATAGTTCAGCGTTTCTTGTATGTCACTCCGAGCACCCTTAACCATCGGCAGCGTAGGCCATGCACTGGCCGACTAGGTGTGGCACTTTGGATTACGTATTTATAATAAATTAATGATAGTTTGTATTGTTTTGGTAATATATTTTCTACTCGTATACTACTCGTTTGGTACTCGTATAAACCTAAACTGAGATAATAAATGAATAAAAAGAAATAATTAGTGAAACTCTGACATAAGTAATAATTAATGAGACTAAATGCGTTTTCACATTATCCGATCCGATATCGGATGTAGGACTGATACCCCATACATTACAGACGCTATCTTGGATTTTTTCCATTTAAATCCTTCCGACATCCGATATCGGATCGGATAATGTGAAAACGGACTAAGACAATAGATACCTTGTTAGTGTTATATACCTATGCCTATGTATATCCCGCCAAAAACATTCTGTAAAAAATAGCCGTCTCGATGGAGCTGCTTGTTTATCTCTAAAAAGTAATGAAATCTACATAAAGTTCCTTACTGCGATTTCTTTATTATTATAGTTAACTAGCCTTTGCCCGCGGCTTCGCTCGCGTTAAATTCGAAAATCTCTCCACAAACTTCCATCCTCCATTCTAAGGAAGTGGGGGGATATAAAAAGAGACAAAAAGTAGCCTATGTCACTTTCCATCCCTTCAACTATCTCCACTTAAAAAATCACGTCAATACGTCGCTCCGTTTTGCCGTGAAAGATGGACAAACAAACAGACACACACACTTTCCCATTTATAATATTAGTATGGATGTTGTGTGACTTGGCCGTTGAAGTGTAGCGGTGCTGGCGACAGATTGGTGCAATGGTGTCATGGAGCACCTGGTTATAAACTTCTTTATACCCTTGCATGCGTATAAAGAAATTTATAAGTTTCATATTCGATGGTCCGAGCTAAGGTTCGTAAAGCCATGAAGCCGAGCTTATAATCATTGACGCTAAACGCCGATCGAAACGAAACGCAGTCTGAAGTGGGCGATAGACGTACGATACGAGCAAGTATGCGTACTTATGGCTCGACGACCTTTTTCGATTGTGTGTCACCGTAAGTGCGTTTTCACATTATCCGATCCGATATTGGATATCGGACCGATAATCCATACATTACAGGCGCCATCTTGAATTGTTTCTATTGAAATCCTTCCGACATCCGATATCGGATCGGATAATGTGAAAACGGTCTAAGTACGCGTAAAAACCGCCGCGCATAGTAGTCGACCATCCAACGCGTACTTGCTCGTACGCCTATCACCCACTTGACGTCGCGCCAACACTTTATGGAAAAAGCGGGTTTTCGACAACTACCAATAAGATTTCAGACATTCAAAAATCTTCAATAATACTCAACTGTTTCGGTCGCACTCGTTTAAATATAGGATAGGATTAGTGTGAGCGAGACGGTCAGGAGATTGATTGTCAACATGATATCTATCATAAACACCGTTCGAAATGGCCTCATTAAAATCTAAATTTTAAATATATTGAAAGTAATATTACTAATCATTGACGTCACGCTCAAAATGAAAGAGATAGAAAATTTGACAGTATGGTACTCTTTTGCATGATTGTCATAATTCAAAATAAGAACAATGGCTTGCGTTGTAAACAGGGACTGAAACATGACACGAGCCCCTAGCGTCATCTATATACTTTTCACTGTATCACTTGTAATGCCGTTGAACTACCGCGTGCGTATTTTAAAAAAAAACGACATTTTTATTCAAATGACACTCTTAGTGACATCTAGCGACATAGATTTACGGCTGCCAACGGGGTACGGTATTTAGTATGGACTCTGCTGGTCCTTTATAATCGTCCTTGGTAATATCTCAAAAATATACACACATAAAACTTACTTTGACGAATAACTTTTTCATCTATACCGATATTTTTGTTGACTTTTTTTGTTAGACATATATAAAAAACAAGCATTACTCGGGAAATATCTCAGTTCATAGCACAACTAAATGCCCTTACCGGAATTCGAACTCATGACCATCGGATTCGCAGGCAGAGGCACTACCCAGTGTGCGTAGCCAAATTCCCAAACGCTTTACGATTCGCTCACTGGTCAGATTTGTCTTTTATTCCATCAGCTATTAAATATTTTTTTATTGAAATCGAACAAAAAAGAAGTCAACAAACTAGAAAATCGGCCCCTATATCTAGTATATCTACAAAATATACACTTATTTAAGAGCACACACATTTCGAGACATGAATCTATTGGAATATTTCATATTTTATATAAACAAAAAATAAAAAATGGGATATGTCTCGCTTCATTTGCAACCGATTCATTTTATTAATATTTTTAAAATTGCTTGGGTATGGTGTATCATATGTCAAAAATCTACCTCTCAACATATGCCGAATTATAACAGTCATGACTCTTTCTGTCCTCTGGTCATGTGAAAAATATTATAGCCTTTAGGCACTGACCTCACCGCGAGCTAGTAAGCTATGAGCTGACTATAAAAGCGAACAAAAGATTCAGCGCTCCCGTGCAAATTAAAAGAGACACGGCGATATTGATAGCTCACCGCTGGGCGAGTAACTATAAACATCGCCGTGTCTCTTTTATTTACACAGAAGTGATTATCTTTTGTTCGTTTTTATAGCCAATAAATCATAGTTTACTAGCTCGTGGGACCAGTGTGTAAATCATTTACATTTTAAAGTGCACTCTTTTTACAGTTTTATGATCTTTTCTGACAAAAAGAATAAGGAGTTGATCACATCAGGGAAAAATGTACCTTTATAGACATCCCTAATCTGTTCAATATAATTGTATTTATTAAACCATCAAGGTTGTTGGCTAATAAATAAATTTAGACCACATACATATATACTGGCAGTATTAATGTATACATATCCCACACAAGTGCCTTATTCTACGCAGCTTGGTGGGAAAACTTAGCGTGGTCCTATTTTATGAGATTAACCTTTTGAACGCTAATGACACATTAAAGATAGATAGATAGATAGATAGATCTTTATTGTTCATTTTCAAGCGTCGTTACTAGTCATGTTTAGCCTGACTGGAAACATAAGACTACGCGCTATGTTGCGGAATTTCATTAGAACGATTTTCTTCGTAATATTGTCTTCGGTTACCGCGATAGTTACTCATGAAATAAAACTATGGAAACGGATTAAATTGCGTATAATGAATTTAAAATTCATCCCGACGTTTCGAACTCTTTACAGTGTTCGTGGTCAACGGGTGACTGAGGAAAAATTACAATGTGCAAAAGCTACCCACATACAAGAAATATCAACGAACCATGACCACAAATAATATAGATTTTTAAGGCAGGTTCACACACTATTAATAAAGTTATACAATATTAAAAAAAAAAAACATTTTTAACATAGTAATGGTAAATTTTTTGAATATTGTATAATGTTTTTGAGTATTTGTGGTCATGGTTCGTTGATATTTCTTGTATGTGGGTAGCTTTTGCACATTGTAATTTTTCCTCAGTCACCCGTTGACCACGAACGCTGTAAAGAGTTCGAAACGTCGGGATGAATTTTAAATTCATTCTACGCGATTTAATCCGTTTCCATAGTTTTATTTCATATTTTCTTCGTACTATACTGACTGTCATACATACATCAAAATAACAGCGCCCTCTTGACAATAGTCATATATTTCTGGTCAGGATTTAAAATGGTCTAAGATGCTACTCAATGAGGAGGCACACTGACATTTAACCCGCCAGGCGGCGCCTGTGGAAGTGCCTAGGCATGTCACTGTCATCCATATGTGAGAAAAAAAAAATCATCTTCTCGCTCTCACGTATGAAATTCTTTATCTGTGCAATGGACTGGTGGCGCCATCTGTGTCTCATTGCGCTGTTCAAGTCGTGGTATTTAAAAAAAAAATGTACATATGTCTTGACCACTCTTTGCTTCATAATGCAATGTCTAAAGCGTTCAAAAGGTTAAACCAGTGTGCTGTATATCATAACCTAAAAACTAACCTACAAATCTTATGAGACTTTCGTTTTGTCTTCGCTAGGACTAGGGGCGCCATCTGTCGCGCCGTTGGGGCACTTGCCGTTGGCTTGAGGTTCCGGCCTCTTCTTTGGGAGGTCTATTATTCGCTCTGTGAGGGCTCGGAGGATGTTGCCGGGGACGGTTTGGTGTTCTTCTACTAGGTCTTCTATCGCTTTTGCTACCTGGAATGGGAATGTACTTTTCTTATATACTCGGGAATGTTTACCTTATTCTAAACAAGAATACACGGGAAGTTCTTGTTTATAATTGAAACTATAATTGAAAAGCAGAATCGATTTTATTCGAAAAACCTGAAACAGAACAATATTCTTCATTATTTTATGTCTTTAACGTAGGGTAGGACTGAATAAGTAATAAAAAGTACTTTGTTTCATTAAGAAATATAAAGCAAATAACGTAACAGAACAGATATTTTTTTATATGAAGAAAACAGCTCGCTACTTGGCCGTTCTACAGGGTGGCCCAAAAATACGTTGACAAACGTTTGTATAATTATTTTTCTATCCTTACACGAATGTTTGTCCTACAAATTAAAAAGTGAAACCTTAATATTTTTTGAACAAATAAATCGAATAGTTTTCAAAATATCCTCCTTTGGCTTTGAAGTGCAAACGCAAATATTAGAACAAAAAATTAACGATATGCCGCTGCACCTCTACTATGACTTCCGTCTAACTTATTGCACGTATAGCTTATAAAATATCGTAATTTTTGTAATCAATAAACGGGCTAGGATTTTAAGATTGATGACAAACTATAATTTATAGTTTTAAGTTAGGTCAATTTACGTAAGTAGGTTGAAACGTATCGAGTTTATGAATATATCCAACCACAGATGTCATATATACCATAGATCAAGCAAACGTATCTACTTAGCGTGTCAAATCAACTCAGTGAAATCCAAAGACGGACGTCTTTACTCGCAGCTTGCAGCTTTCGGGCGTCAATTTTTGTAAGTTGAAGTCAACCAAAACATAAAAAATGCCTCGTTACGTGATATTCAATTGCAACAACACAAAAATTATGAACAATCAAGAGCCTGAGACATATTTAAAATTACAGGCAAGAATCAACTTCAGTACAAAATTTGACACGCTCGGCCCCTATACAAATATATGAATTTGTTTCTTCGGCGTCATCCATATATTACGTCACAGTGTAAGGGGGGGGGGTCATACTAAATGTGACAATCCCTGTTAAAGGGATACAAAAAAGCGTGACATAGGGGGGGGGAGGGGTCCAAAAACCTGAAATTTGGTGTGACGTAATATGTGGATGATCCCTAATCTATCTAAATTAAGTTCTGTGTATCCAACCGAACCGTACGTGACTACGTGTCTTACCTTCTTTGCTAACTGTTCTGGCGTCAAACTCGGGTCATACTCAATCGGCTTCCCCAGATGTGTGACTAACTTCACAGGGAACCCTTCATACACTGGTGCGAGGAGCACGCGCGTAGCCGCGTACACTTTTGTAAAGATTATCTTAAACATGACTCTCAGATACGCATCTTACCTTCTTAGCTAACTGTTCTGGCGTCAAACTCGGGTCATACTCAATCGGCTTCCCCAGATGTGTGACTAACTTCACAGGGAACCCTCCATACACTGGTGCGAGGGGCACGCGCGTAGCCGCGTACACGCGCCGACACGCGCCGCGTAGCCAGCCCACTGTGCGGAACGCTTCTCGCACGTTCCGGGTCACCATGGGGATTATTGGCTGGAAATAATAAGTACACATTAGAAAAGGTTCCTGTTCCTACATTAAAATTTTTCATTTTTAGTAGGCACTAAAAATTCTAGGGATAACGTTGGCGATGTGAAAAGGTTTAGATTCAGTATTGAGTACCTATTTATTTTAACCCAATATTGTAAGTCGAGAAAGATCTTTAAGTCATAGAAGTTATGATGATCCTACCCTGCTGGACTAATCTGACGTGATGGGGGATCCCCTAACTACGTTTTTGTCGTTGTTATCTTCGCTTAACCGGAAAGCAATACCAAAAAAATCCATACCATACCATTTTAACTCATTTCATCATTGAATGTAAGAAGAGTGGTAGATTCTAGATTTGTCTTCTTAAAATACTACTAAACAGTTAAACTTACAACTTTGGCTTGTATAGCGACCCGCGCGAAGCCAAGTCTGTTCTTCCAGTATAGCTTATATGTGTGATCCCCAAACTGGGCCTCATACACTCCCCCCGGGGAGATGGCCAGTGGACTCCCCTTCTGTAGCACGGCGACACATTCCCCGACGGTGCCGGGGATCACGCAGAGGCCTTCGAGAAGCGTCTTCCAGCCTGCGAAAGAAGTTGAAGATCACAAATATGATGGTGACTTCTTTTGTGAACGAAGGTAACTTTTGGAAAGATATACCAAATTTGAAGTTCAAATGAGACTACATTATGCTCGATGAGTCTTTAAATTATGTTGGCGACACTATTCCATAGTAAACAGATATAACATTGTTCAAAGAGCGAGAAGGTATCTCTTTGCGGGCTCCCTTCGCGTATTTTTACTTATCAGGTATCTCAAACATGAGTTGAGTCGATCAGATTTGAGCTTTTAAAAACAGACAGGGAGCGGTTAGTGGTATATAATGCACAGTTGTAATAGTTATTATGATTCACAACGTACAAAGTTATAAGACTTTTTAAAGAACGACGAAGCCCCGCTTTGCGGGGACCCTTTTCCAAACGGTATATATTTTAGCATGCACTTACCAGGTATTTTGAACATGAAATGATCAGCGATGTAGATGTAACCTCTTGAGCAGCAGAATCCTTGCGATGAAATAATACATGTCGATAGGCAGTGCTCCATGGTAGTATATTACTAGGAACACCCTGTATGAAACGTTTAAGGAGATGAACCCCCGCTTTGCGGGGCTCCTTTTCCAAATCAACTTACCAGGTATTTTAAACATGAACCGATCAGCAACTGTGTGTATGTGCTCCATGGTAGTATATTACTAGGAACACCCTGTATGAAACGTTTAAGGAGATGAACCCCCGCTTTGCGGGGCTCCTTTTCCAAATCAACTTACCAGGTATTTTAAACATGAACCGATCAGCAACTGTGTGTATGTGCTCCATGGTAGTATATTACTAGGAACATCCTGAATGAAACGTTTAAGGAGATGAACCCCCGCTTTGCGGGGCTCCTTTTCCAAATCAACTTACCAGGTATTTTAAACATGAACCGATCAGCAACTGTGTGTATGTGTAGCCTCTTGAACAACAGCACTGTTGCGATAAAATAATACATGTCTATGGGAAGCGCTCCATGGTAGTAGATTACTAGGAACATCCTGTATGAAACGCCTAAGGAGATGAACCCCCGCTTTGCAGGGCTCCTTTTCCAAATCAACTTACCAGGTATTTTAAACATGAACCGATCAGCAACTGTGTGTATGTGTAGCCTCTTAAACAACAGCATTGTTGCGATAAAATAATACATGTCTATGGGAAGCGCTCCATGGTAGTAGATTACTAGGAACATCCTGTATGAAACGTCTAAGGAGATGAACCCCCGCTTTGCAGGGCTCCTTTTCCAAATCAACTTACCAGGTATTTTGAACATGAACCGATCAGCAACTGTGTGTAAGTTTAGCCTCTTAAACAGCAGCATTCTTGCGATGAAATAATACATGTCGATAGGCAGTGCTCCATGGTAGTATATTACTAGGAACACCCTGTATGAAACGTTTAAGGAGATGAACCCCCGCTTTGCGGGGCTCCTTTTCCAAATCAACTTACCAGGTATTTTAAACATGAACCGATCAGCAACTGTGTGTATGTGCTCCATGATAGTATATTACTAGGAACACCCTGAATGAAACGTTTAAGGAGATGAACCCCCGCTTTGCGGGGCTCCTTTTCCAAATCAACTTACCAGGTATTTTAAACATGAACCGATCAGCAACTGTGTGTATGTGTAGCCTCTTAAACAACAGCATTGTTGCGATAAAATAATACATGTCTATGGAAAGCGCTCCATGGTAGTAGATTACTAGGAACATCCTGTATGAAACGTCTAAGGAGATGAACCCCCGCTTTGCAGGGCTCCTTTTCCAAATCAACTTACCAGGTATTTTGAACATGAACCGATCAGCAACTGTGTGCAAGTTTAGCCTCCTAAACAGCAGCATTCTTGCGGTGAAATAATACATGTCGACAGGCAGTGCTCCGTGGTAGTATATTACTAGGAAAGGCCCATTTGGAATGTTTTCTAGGCCTTGTATGTCGTAACCTGAAAAAAAAAAAGTTAAATAGATGGTAAAATGTATTTTAACCAGCTTTTGCCCGCGGCTTCGCTCGCGTTAGAAAGAGACAAAAAGTAGCCTATGTCACTCTCCATCCCTTCAACTATCTCCACTTCAAAAATCACGTCAATTCGTCGCTCCGTTTTGCCGTGAAAGACGGAATCAAAAAATCAAAATCAAAATAATTTATTCAGCAAGTAGGCACAGGGGCACTTTTACACGTCACATGTACATATTTAGAAAATATTTAAAATTGAATTGAAATTAAAATTGATTCTATTATGTACTAATTCTAAGTTCTAATTAAAGTTAACTCTATACAATTAATTAGAGATGTAGAAGGTCTCTAAATGTCGAATTACAACCAAGAACTACACTAAATATAAAACCGGCCAAGAGCGTGTCGGGCCACGCTCAGTGTAGGGTTCCGTAGTTTTCCGTATTTTTCTCAAAAACTACTGAACCTATCAAGTTCAAAATAATTTTCCTAGAAAGTTTTTATAAAGTTCTACTTTTGTGATTTTTTTCATATTTTTTAAACTTATGGTTCAAAAGTTAGAGGGGGGGGACGCACTTTTTTTTTCTTTAGGAGCGATTATTTCCGAAAATATTAATATTATCAAAAAACGATCTTAGTAAACCCTTATTCATTTTTAAATACCTATCCAACAATATATCATACGTTGGGGTTGGAATGAAAAAAAAAATCAGCCCCTAATTTACATGTAGGGGGGGTATCCTAATAAAACATTTTTTTGCATTTTTTATTTTTGCACTTTGTTGGCGTGATTGATATACATATTGGTACCAAATTTCAGCTTTCTAGTGCTAACGGTTACTGAGATTATCCGCGGACGGACGGACGGACGGACGGACGGACGGACGGACGGACGGACGGACAGACAGACATGGCGAAACTATAAGGGTTCCTAGTTGACTACGGAACCCTAAAAAGTACAAATACAAAAAAAAGTCTAAAATTACTTTAGAGGTGCAAATGGCTCTAAATGTCACAACTAAAGATAAAATGTATATCTACTTAATCTAATTCTCCTTAGAGATGTATATGGTCTCCATGAGTCAAAATCATATATTTAAAATATTCACTAAAAGAAAGGAAACAAACGACAACCGAACAAAGTGTCCTAATTTAATAAAAATTTGAATTAAAGTTACTAAGTTATAACAGCCCCAGTAAGCTTAAACAGACCGGTCTTCACAGACGGCACCCGTTCACGGACAAACAAACAGACACACACACTTTAGCATTTATAATATTAGTATGGAAGTATGGATTAGAGGCATCCTTTTTTAACAGACAATATTATATTAACTTGTACCTATATATTTATGTTTAATTTGATGGTCAAATGAATACTAAACAAGTGTTTTGAAATTGTACTATGTAAATTACTTCAAAAACTTAGTGCGGTCGTGCCAGGGAGTACCTATCTAGCACGACCACAACCCATGTCGAAACTCCGAAACCATAAGGGTACTTTTTATAAAAAGGTAAGTACAGAAAAGTACATTTTTTTTCGTGAATTTGTACCACTACAGAAATTAAAAAAATCATTAAATATAGTGTGGTCGTGCCAGGAAGTACCACCTATCTAGCACGACCACACCCCATGTCAAAACTCCGAAACCATGAGGGTATTTTTTTTAAAAGGTAAGTACAAAAAAGTACATTTTTTTTTCGTGAATTTGTACTGCAACAGAAATTTAAAATCTCATTAAATATAGTGTGGTCGTGCCAGGGAGTACCTACCTAGCACGACCACGGGCCCTATGTCGAAACTCCAAAATCATAAGGGTACATTTTTTTTAAACGTCAGTACAAAAAAGTACATTTTTTTTCTTGAATTTGTACCGCATCAGAATTAATAAAATCATCCGTGGTCGTGCTGTATAGTATCACACCGTTTTGTTGTGTCTATATTGCAATTAGACTGCTCCTGTTGACTTCGCAATTCATTACTTTTATCAGATTCGTTTCAAACGCGATGTTACTTCAAGCATTTTTCTCATATGGCGGAGACTCCAGAAGTGTTAGACATAGACATATTCTAAATAAAATTAAGAAACTAGTTCTAAACGAGCGCACTGACTATCATTTGGCCGGACGGTAACGGCGGGCAGTTACTCGGAAATGTCAGTTTTTTATCATGCAGAAAGACGGGTTAGATAAGCACACTGTTTAGTGGCGAATTCTCAATATATGAGACTCCGGTACCTATTAAAATTCATTCTTCCCTGGTCCTGGTGGCACTGGTCCTACCGCGAGCTAGTAAGCTATGAGCTATCGGCTATAAAAACGAACAAAAGATACTATAGAAGCACTCCCGTGCAAATAAAAGAGACACGGCGATATTGATAGCTCACCGCTGGGAGAGTAACTATAAACATCGCCGTGTCACTTTTATTTACGCGGGGGTGATTATTTTTTGTTCGTTTTTATAGCCGATAGCTCGTAGCTTACTAGCTCGCGGTGGGACCAGTGCCACCAGGACCAGGGAAGAATGAATTTTAATAGGTTGAATCATTGAAGGAAGACATGGAAAACTTCAAACTTTTTATTTTGCAAGAATACACGTAAATACATGATAGGTCTTAAAACTAGGAAAGTGTCAGTGTATTCGACCAACAGGCATGCAAAAGATACTTAAACAGATTAAAAATTGAAGTTATAAAATGTCAACATATATTACAAAACAATAAATTTTAAATCATGTAAAAAAAGATAGGGTAGGTCCACATTAAAGGTATTAATGGTTACAAAGCTAAGCACAACGGAACGGTTATACATTCAACGTCAAAATAAAACTAACACAAAAACAATATAAGGTAAATCAAAATTTGAATTGGAAATATAATATCATTTAAAATATACGTACTTCTACAGTTAGCTGTAACTTACCATGCCATAGCCACCCGTGAGCGTCCCATAGCGCACAGACCGTAAGTCTCGCCGCTTGTCGCCAGTCATTCTGAACTCCATCGGCAACTCGCAATCTGTCAAAATAAATAAAAATCAGATGTACCAAGGATGATTTTAACACTTTTAAACACTTGATAGACTCAAAAAAGGCGCTGGTGGCGTAGCCGAATGGCATTTCTGCGACGCGAAACGAAAACGAAATGTATCCCTTCCGATTACCGACCATCTTGAGCTTCTCGGAATCTCACTGACTTCGAAACTTAACTTCGGCCCGCACATTGAGTCGAAAGCTCAGTTAGCTGCAAAAAAGCTGGGCATCCTCAACAAGGTGAGGCATTATTTTACACCTAGGCAGCTGCTCGACCTGTACCAAGCACAAGTCCGGTCGTGTGTAGAATATTGTTCTCACCTAAACCTATCGCAATCAGAAGTGCACCCAGCGACGTCACATTTTCCAGCAAACTTAAGACACTATTACTAAATATGGCCTGTTATACCATCGATGAATTTCTCGATAAGGTGTCATCGACCCACACACAAACATTGTAAAAAAAAAAAATTGTATTCAATTCGTATTTTAGTATATTATTAATTAATACTTTAATGCATTTAACGCATATGTAAAATTGATTCGTATTTGAAAGCATTTAACGCATTTTCTAATGTATTCAGTGAATACGATGTATTATATAATCATTTAATTGAACTACCTATTGTTATTATTTTTATTGATATTTGACACAATGAAATGTAATGTAACCACTGACATGTAATTTACTTTTACCAATAAAAAATATGAATATGAATATGTGGGATGATTCAGCGAAATACCAGCTTGCGGCGCTCGAGTCAGTCGAGAGGAGGGCCAAGAAAATCATCAATGACGACGAGCTGACCAATTCTCGACTACATAGCCTGGAGCATCGTCGGAAGGTTGCCAGTTTATCGGTATTTTACAGGATACATTTCGGAGAGTGCGCTGAGGAACTGTACAACCTTGTTCCTCCGTCCCCATTTCACCATAGGACCACCAGACAATCGGCAATGCGGCATCGCTTCATGGTCAGTATTCCAAAAATACGCACTAAGCGTTTCGCTTCAACATTTCTTTTGCGAACCGCCAAGGAGTGGAATGCCCTGCCTGAATCTGTGTTTCCGCACGAGTACAATCCAGGTCTCTTTAAAGCAAGAGTAAATAGGTATCTCATAGGTATAGTATGAATTTTCTGAGATGCACTTTTCGGCTTTGCCCTAATCTGTTAAACAAAGGCCTTTGTTTCTATTATTCGCCGCGGTTAGCTCCCGTTTCCACAGCACGTGCTAAAGTCTCAGTGTAGTTAAAAAGCAACTATCATGATAGCAATAAGGTTCAAATCCATAAAAAGCCCTTTCGGAGATAACACGTTTTGTCATCAGCACACGTTATGCCTGTAATTGGGTGAATACAAGTTATTTTATTTTCCATTTAAATATGTAAGATTTTGTATTACACCTGTTGGCGAACCTTAAATAAAATAAAAAATAAAAAAGTAAGCGTGCTCCACCGTAGACCGCATCATCAATTCATCACTTACCATCAGGTGTGATCGTGGTCAAACGTCTACCTATCCATACTTAAAAAAAAAACGAAACGCCGCGAAAGGTAGTCTGGCTCTGTCGCACAAATACGCACGAGCGATAGAGATAGGTATCTCACCAGCGTTTCGTTTCGTGAGGTAAGGTACTAGTGGGTAAAGTAATTTGACCTTGAATAAAATCAAATTAACTGCTTTAAAATTGATAAAAGTAGGTGAATCTAGTAATAAAGATGATTTACCATCTGTGGAACTACTGAAAGCAGTGATAAACACATTTTTTGCGTTGTAGTTTCCTCGCTATAGTGAGGGGAAAAGTTTTGTGTTACACTCGGGTGCAAATGTATTTTACTTCTCGTGTGTTAAAAAACTCGCAAGTGCAGGATTCTATTCTCGAACCACTCGCTTCGCTCGTGGTTCAACTATAGAATCCTTTCACTTGCTCGTTTTTCAATTCCACACTCAGCGTTAAAATACAACTTTGCCCCCTTGTATAACAAATAACTATTATATTATAACTTGCCTCCAAGAGGTAATTCACCCACTTATCGCCGTATCTCTTCACCTTCAACTACTCCAATTTCTATAACGATTTTGACACGGACCTGTCTATCACCAGACGTCCAAAGTCAAACCCGTGGTCTGGCCCCCCGATAATGATTGTTAACACAATGAGTAACAGTTCAGATAGCAACAGCTCTGGCGCTATAGTGTGACTAGTGTTGAATGGGAGTATGTGCAGACGCGCTACAGTTACCGGTAGTGATGTGTAAGTTGCGGAAACTTTCCAAAAAAATCTTAAATTTCTTGAAAATTTCACGAAAAAGGGAATTTAAATTTATGAAATGGAAACCTTCCATCCATTTTGACGACCGGTCTGGCGCAGTCGGTAGTGACCCTGCCTGCTACGCCGCGGTCCCGGGTTCGAATCCCGGTAAGGGCATTTATTTGTGTGATGAGCACAGATATTTGTTCCTGAGTCATGGATGTTTTCTATGTATATAAGTATTTATATATTATATATATCGTTGTCTGAGTAGTGAGTACCCACAACACAAGCCTTCTTGAGCTTACCGTGGGCCTCAGTTAATCTGTGTAAGAATGTTTAATATTTATTATTTATTTATTTATTATTTATAAAATTGTCCATACAAAGTATGGAAAGTTTCCGAAGTTTTCCTATGTGAAAATTTCAGAATTTTGGAAACTAGTTTCTAATGGGGTGGCAACGCGCATGTGACACTGTTTGAGTTGCAGGAGTCCATAGGTTACGGTGACCGCTTTACATCAGGCGGACTGTATACTTGTTTGCCACCGACGTAGTATTAAAAAAAAAACTTTCCGTCGGCACATCAGTAATTACCGGCATAAGTATGTATTTATCTATTTAAGTATGTATATCGTCGCTTAGCACCCATAGTACAAGCTCTGCTTCGTTTGGGGCTAAGTTGATCTGTGTAAGATGTCCCCAATATATTTAATTTAATATTTTTTAATTTTTAATATACCTATACCTTGTCACATTAACATCTGGCTTGAAATGTCATACAAAATTGTCAAACTATTTAAAACGACAAGGTACAGAAATCATCACTTATTTATGCCGGTGACTGTATCATATACACCGTGGGCCTGAATAACTAGAAAGATTTTAACAGTGTATTCCTGACCTCATTTAGAGATGTTATTATGAAATATCTGGATTTGGCTTAGATTCAGAGATAACATCTTTCTCTAAAAGTGTTTTTCGTCATAACTCGGGTAAAAACGCATTTTTGACTGAAGATTACAGCATTATGTATTGTAGTGTTGTCATACTAATTAACTGATATTAGAAAAAAAAAACTTCGCAAAAACCTCTTACTCAAAAAAATATGAAAAAAAAAAACTCCAAACTTTATTTTTTTGTTATGACTTATTAAAGGCCATACAAAATCCATATTCATACTAATATTATAAATGGGAAAGTGTGTGTGTCTGTTTGTTTGTCCGTCCTTCACGGCAAGACGGAGAGACGAATTCTCGTGATTTTTTAAGGGATGGAGAGTGATATAGACTACTTTTTGTCTCTTTCTAACGCGAGCGAAGCCGTAGTAATGTATAAAGTATTCAAAAATCTAAAAATACATTACAAAAACCGGCCAAGAGCGTGTCGGGCCACGCTCAGTGTAGGGTTCCGTAGTTTTCAGTATTTTTCTCAAAAACTACTGAACCTATCAAGTTCAAAACAATTTTCCTAGAAAGTCTTTATAAAGTTCTACTTTTGTGATTTTTTTCATATTTTTTAAACATATGGTTCAAAAGTTAGAGGGGGGGGGGACGCACTTTTTTTTCCTTTAGGAGCGATTATTTCCGAAAATATTGATATTATCAAAAAACGATCTTAGTAAACCCTTATTCATTTTTAAATACCTATCCAACAATATATCACATGTTGGGGTTGGAATGAAAAAAAATATCAGCCCCCACTTTACATGTAGGGGGGGTACCCTAATAAAACATTTTTTTCCATTTTTTATTTTTGCACTTTGTTGGCGTGATTAATATACATATTGGTACCAAATTTCAGCTTTCTAGTGCTAACGGTTACTGAGATTATCCGCGGACGGACGGACGGACGGACGGACGGACAGACAGACATGGCGAAACTATAAGGGTTCCTAGTTGACTACGGAACCCTAAAAAAGAAATTGTCCAAAAATTACAAAAGTCATATAACATTAACATCGTTTGCTTGTTTTTACATCAAAAACGCGTGGTTCAAATCTTTCGGGTTATTTAGGCCCACGGTGGATATATGTGAGTGTGTTTAGTAAAACGTCCCACTTTGTTGGTTACCATTAAGGCGAGATTTACTTGTATCTTTATATAAATCTACTGACAAAGCGGCTTTATAGCAATCGACAAAGTGGGACGGTTTCCCGTGCACACTCACACATGGGCGTGCAATGTGCTCATAAATATGGAAACAATCACTGTAATAGAGGCGTGTTCCGATGTTTATGATCACCTTGCCCGCTCTGATGTATATGACGGCGACTGTATGTGTGGGCGTGAAGGAGACTTACGTTTGGTGTACGTGATATGTAGCCAATTATTTTTATCTGTTACCTTTAGGAAATCAGTTACGTGTTGACAGCTCAGCTCTGATCATGTATGTGTTAATTAATAATAGGATACTGGGAGGGGGGGGGGGGGGGGGGGAGGCAAAAGTAACTGGTCCATTTTTGCATAAATAAATAGAGTGTCCACCGGTTATATATGGTAGGCGTGCTCAGTGGATACATGTAGAACCAACTTTTATATATTCTGTGGTAGAACTCAACATCATGTGTAATACCAATAATGGAAAAACCGGCCAAGTGCGAGTCGGGCTCGCGCACAAAGGGTTCCGTAGCAGCAAACCAAAATTACAGTTAAATCAACCTATCTCAAAAACTATAAGAGATACTTTGATCAAACCAAAAATCGTTGAAAGAGTTAATTAGCATGCATCACCTCTATTTTTTTTAGAATTTTATACCCCGTAGTTATAAAAATAGAGGGGGGGGGACATACTTTTTACGACTTTGAGAGCTGATATCTCAAAAACCGTTCACTTTAAGAAAAATGTTTTTTAGAAAACTTTATATCATTTTAAAAGACCTTTCCATTGATACCCCACACGGGTATGTACATCGAAAAAAAAATTTTCATCCCTCAGTTACATGTATGGGGGCCCCACCCCCAATTCCTCTTTTTTACTATTTAGTGTCATAATTTTGTAGCGGTTCATACAACACATATTCCCATCAAATTTCATCACTGTAGTACTTATAGTTTCCGAGTAAATCGGCTGTGACAGACGGACAGACGGACAGACGGACAGACGGACAGACGGACATGACGAAACTATAAGGGTTCCGTTTTTGCCATTTTGGCTACGGAACCCTAAAAAATGGAATAGTTACAATTGCCGCGCTGTACCTTATGTTTAATTGTTTAGTATTTTAATTAAATTTCATCTTATCAAAGGTTTATTTGGCATTTATCCCAATATTCCCAATCGATTTTTTGAAAGAAACTATTTCATAACAGAAAATATAGATGAACAAAAACTTTCGCTTATATAAATACCCCAACGCGTTTTAGAGACACCCGATATATTCCCAAAGGGGAAGGCAGCGCACATGAAACCGCCCAGATTTAAGTTCCACTCTTATCAATAAAGGGGTTGAAAGAAAATAGTGATAATGCAGTGACCAGTTAGGTTAGGTTAGCTGACGGGCGGGTTGCTGGCGAGGTTGCGGACGAGTACTTCGGAGTGCCTGGGACCTCGCCGTATAACAGAGGGGTTTTAGTGGGTAAACCATAGCTCGCATCAGCCTGGAGAGTTCCACATAACCATCCCAGGCCTGTCCCCGCGCCTGGGTGGTGCGTAATGCATTTCCCCTCTTTAAAAAAAGCTGACGGGCTAGCATAGCAACCTGTCAATCCAATACCACAGTTGAATTCCACTTTTACGACACCCACGGGAAGAAAGGGGGTGTGGTGAAAACGTTAAAAATGAAATACTGGTCAACCAACTGGAACCTTAGGCCACTCTACAACCATGTCAAAATGACAAGCAGTAAGAGATTTCTTACAATCTGTTTTATAACGTCACCATGACATAGTTCTACAGTGTCCTAATGTCCCAGATTTGTAAGAACCTCTTTTTGACACATGACAGCGTCCACAATACGTAAACTCGCGCAACCTAATGAAATTTTAAATAAAATCCTGTAATAATATTTAAAAAAATCAAGTACTTAAAAACAATATTTCGCTTACTTTAAACATAATCTAACACATGTTACATTTTTGCGGATCTTCGTTAGTGAGTATTTTACGATATTAATTTATCACCCAGGATTTACTTATTATGTCATTTATCATTCATTTTTATTTTTAAACTAGTGCTGTGGCAGTCTGTCATTTCGATTCAAATGACATTTCACTAAGTTGATAGAAATCGTATATTAGTTTAAGCACCTCCTTGTACATAGGGCCTAATCGATTCAACCAATTCGAAATTAATCGTTAGATTTGGCAAACAATACGTCTTAGCCACATCAAAACAAATATGTCAAAAATGTGAACTTTCAAATCTGGAACAATAGGGTTCCAATTGGTTGACTGTACTCTATCCGCGTGTGTGCAAATTTTAATAATTGCACTATGCTCATAAATGACTTTAATCAATTGTGAAGATGTTATTTTCCGCTACAGATTAATTTAATTATGTTTTTGTTCGGTCATGCAACATGATTTCGCGTAGGTATCGAAACTTTAAGATTATATCGGCAACCTTATGAAGGTGTTATCACTTTGGTATTTAATTTATTTACGAAGACCAACCGGATTAATTATTAATTTGGAAATAATCTATGGTTGATGAAAGTGACTTTTTAATTGATTTTAACTTAGTTAAGTAAATAAATAAACTTTCACGGATTTTCGATAAGTATTCAATTATTACACAGATATTTGTTCCTGAGTCATGGATGTTTTCTATGTATATAAGTATTTATATATTATACAATATATATCGTTGTCTGGGTACCCACAACACAAGCCTTCTTGAGCTTACCGTGGGCCTCAGTCAATCTGTGTAAGAATGTCCTATAATATTTATTATTATTATTTATTTATTATTTATGTATTATAATTTACCTAAGAGAGAAAACTTTCCTATCTGCGAGGCTATAAAATTCATAGGCTTTAAATGTAAATACCTAACACAGCAAAAGGGAGTGTACAAGTTTCTAACGGGTTGGCAACGCGCATGTGACACTCCTTGAGTTGCAGGCGTCCATAGGTTACGGTGACCGCTTTCCATCGGGCGAACCGTATGCTTGTTTGCCACCGACGTAGCATAAAACAAAACCTATCATTCTCTTCATTCGTGAGTAACCGTCGACGCGACGAAGCCCCGCGTCGAGGGGCTTCTATTTTTTTTCAGTACACTCGTTGGAAGCTAACAAACCTATTCTTACTTAATTTTTGACTTTTATGTGACTATAGATAAAACATTATACGTACACTGAGCTGCAAAACTGCACTGCGATTTTATCGATTAATTCATAATTTCTCTATCCAATTTGGCACAGCTCAAGACTGTCCAAGAACTTCGATCGAGTGGGGAGACCTTAGCCGGTCTTCCCTGCAATACGTTTTAAATGCCGATCCCACATTGACGGTAAGTATAGAAAATACAGAGATATACGTACCTGTAGAGTCTGTAGAGATGGAATATGATGGCGCTGACATATATAAGTACTATGACGACGGCCGGTAGCAGAAATGTCATCACCACTGGCATCAGGAACCATGTGAGTTAAAATCTGTATTCTGTTATAAAGTCACTAGTAGAGACGTACCTGTAGAGTCTGTAGAGATGGAATATGATGGCGCTGACATATATAAGTACTATGATGACTGCTGGTAACAGGAATGTCACCACCACTGGCATCAGGAACCATGTGAGTTAAAATCTGTATTCTGTTATAAAGTCACTAGTAGAGACGTACCTGTAGAGTCTGTAGAGATGGAATATGATGGCGCTGACATATATAAGTACTATGATGACTGCTGGTAACAGGAATGTCACCACCACTGGCATCAGGAACCATGTGAGTTAAAATCTGTATTCTGTTATAAAGTCACTAGTAGAGACGTACCTGTAGAGTCTGTAGAGATGGAATATGATGGCGCTGACGTATATAAGTACTATGATGACTGCTGGTAACAGGAATGTCACCACCACTGGCATCAGGAACCATGTGAGTTAAAATCTGTATTCTGTTATAAAGTCACTAGTAGAGACGTACCTGTAGAGTCTGTAGAGATGGAATATGATGGCGCTGACGTATATAAGTACTATGATGACTGCTGGTAACAGGAATGTCACGACGACTGGCATCAGGAACCATGTGAGCCACAAGCTGTATTCTGTGTCCACGTATTCCACTGAAAAGAAAGAAAGCGGTTAAATACGTTATATTGTTAATTTATGACACTTGTGACATAAAATTATGGAAACGGATTAAATTATAATAAATTTACAATTCATCCCGACGTTTCGAACACTTTACAGCGTTCGTGGTCAACGGGTGACTGAGGTTACTACAACGTGCAAAAGCTGCCCACATAGGTACAAGAAATATTAACGAACCATGACCATAAATAATATAGATTTCTTAGGCAGATTCACACACTATAAATAAAGCTAGTTATACAATATTCAAAAAAATACCATCAATTAATCATAATGAAACTTGATTCATGCCCGTGTGGTGACGGGTTAGAATTTCAGTAAGCGAGAGGCTGACAACCTGTCACTGCAATGTTACAGTTTCGTTTTCATTCAACCCCTTATTTGCTAAGAGTGGCACTGAAACTTGAGTAGTTTTATATGCTCTGCCTACCCCTTTATGGGATACAGGCGTGATTATATGTATGTATGACACAATGTACGTTTTTTACTCTTGTTTATATGGCGAATCAATCAGTCGAATGTCAGACAAAATGTTCCTTTCTTATGCCGCTAAGTTTAACCATTTCTCAACACCATTAGGTCAGTTGTTATAAACATCTAGATCGATAGCAGATCATTAGTTATGATTCTGCAATGATTTCATCACTCCGTTAATTATAGAGCTGAAATCATGCACTATCTCCCAAACAGGATGTTGTGCTCGGAAACAACCTATGTATCGCACTTTACAGGGTGTTCAGAGAGCAATAACCGATATAACCTGGTAGGCTTTCTATTAATTAACTTGTTATTTACTCTTATGTACTTATTTTAAATAATTTGAGCTGGTTATTCACGTTTTAATTAGGTCGAATAAACGCTCGACATGTTTCGATCCATTTTCGAGGATTTTTTCAAAGAGATTAAGGTTTTTACTCGACGAATGCGCAGCAGAAGCGCTGGTGGCCTAGCGGTAAGAGCGTGCGACTTACGATCCGGAGGTCGCGGGTTCGAACCCCGGCTCGTACCAATGAGTTTTTCGAAACTTATGTGCGAAATGATATTTGCCAGGCGCTTTTCGGTGAAGGAAAACATCGTGAGGAAACCGGACTAATTCCAATAAGGCCTAGTTACCCTTCAGGTTGGAAGGTCAGATGGCCGTCGCTTTCGTAAAACTAGTGCCTACCCTCGAAGGGTAAACTAGACCTTATTGGAATTAGTCCGGTTTCCTCACGATGTTTTCCTTCACCGAAAAGTGACTGGCAAATATCAAATGACATTTGGCACATAAATTCCGAAAGATTCATTGGTACGAGCCGGGGTTCGAACCCGCGACCTCTGGAAGTCGCTCGTACTTACCGCTAAGCTACCAGCGCTTCCAAAAAAAAATGTAGTAAAATAGGTGCTGAAAATAAATTAGAAATTATAAAAAGTAAATTCATGTAATCAATGTGTTGTCTGCTCCAATTTTTTTGAAACTGCCTCGTTTTTGCGGGTTCAACTTTCATTAGCCAGACTCTAATGTGGATTAGGATAGCTGAAGCTCCTCTAAATTTCTAAATTTACTTAACACAAATTTTGACCCCAGCCCAGAGCTAAGACTTTTTTTAACTTTTCTGATATTACCGCACCTTAAACTGCGTCACACCTCGGACACTGGCGATCAAATATATGAAAGAGGTGCGTTCCTAGCACACAGTCTATGCTCGTGTAGGTGAACGCGTACTATGCTTGTATGAGTGAAATATGACAGGTAGACTGTTCGCGTTTTTGACAGGCGGTAACTGTGAGGTAACCGAGAGGGGGTGGGCGGCACTTTCAGCGGGGAGCGGGAGTGGCCATACTGTACGATAGTACTCTTTATTATACTGTTACTGCGTACACGCACACGCATCGCTCCATTTTTTACATCCGGCATATTATCGCAGTCTATTGGCCGTCTGGTCAAACAGTGCACCGTGACCCCAGACCCACCCATCACGCGAGTGATTCGAGGCCTTTTTATATTAATTGTGTAGATCATTTGTTTATGTTTATTTAGATAACGGATTTAATAAGCACTTAGTGTTGAGAAAAAACGAATTATAACGATAATAACGATTCGCCCCGGCTACGCGGGGGCATTATACAATTAAGTATAGATACATACCTTCCCTTCCTCTTGAATTACTTTATCTAAATAATAATCTATTATAAACCGCATCAAAATCCTGCGCAGGTATTTTTAAAGATCTAAACATACACGGGTCTGTACGGGGCTGTGTGTGGGTTACATGTGTGGTGACGGGTTAAGAATTTCACCACCCCTTTTCTTCCCGTGGGTGTCGTAGAAGGCGACTATGGGATATGGGTTAAATTGTGGCGTAGGCGAGAGGCTGGCAACCTGTCATTGCAATGCCACAGTGTTTTTTTTTTTCAACCCCTTATTTGCCAAGAGTGGCACTGAAGCTTTAGTAGTTTCATGTGCTCTGCCTACCCCTTAATGGGATACAGGCGTGATTGTATGTATGTACATACACGGGACACTAAGGGACACACAGACAGCGAGAAACGCATTTGTTTTAAACTAAATATCATCGTTTTTTTATGAGTCCATTATCGACTGGCGATCTGTTGAGCAATTTCAAGATATATTTCATAGAGAAAAAAACAAGGGTCCTGGTCTCATTTTCTAACCGCACCGCAACGGACTTACAATCCCTCTGATTTTTCAGGTGTAACCATCATAGATGTTGATATTTTTTTTATGATAAGGGGACTTATCTATTAGTAACGTTTTAGGTTGTCCTTAAATCTGTTCTGGCACCATAGTTGAAGTTATGTTATCGTTGATGTTACGCGATCAAAACGCAGTCCTGCTCTGTCGGCACTACAGAAGAGCTGTAGGGACAACTAGCTACGAAACGCTTACGAAGCCCAAGTGATTGTGACTTTGTCTAGTTACTCTGGTTAAGTATAGCCACAGTATAATAAAGAGTACTATCGTACAGTATGGCCACTCCCGCTCCCCGCGGAAAGTGCCGCCCATCCCCTCTCGGTTACCTCACAGTTACCGCCTGTCAAAAACGCGAACTGTCGACCTGTCATATCTGACTCATACAAGCATGGTACGCGTTCACCTACACGAGCTTAGACTGTGTGCTAGGAACGCGCCTCTTTCATATATTTGATCGCCAGTGTCCGAGGTGTGGTATAGCGGTCTCCTTGTCTTGCAAAATATAACAGCATTCTCGGCTGATACTTGAGGAATTGAGGAAGATCTGCTGCGCCGACCCCAAGTAACGGGAGAAGAGTAACGGAATAAATGAATTAGGTAGTTGAAGATATCCGGAAAATGTCCAACAATATCTATCAGTCACATTTTAACTTCCAATATGAGATGAGTGCATCCCACGTGGACACCTTGATGATAACGGTTTCGTAATACGACAATTATGATAGCCTGTGGCCCGGCTATCGCTTAAATAAGTATTATGAAACTATCTCATGGAACATGGGAGATGTACGCTTGGGTACTTAGCATGTAAACATGTGGTCTGAATGGTTAGGGATACCGCTAGCTGGCGCGAAACTTAGGAAATTCGCAACGAATAGTACCTTATAATTGACGACCCGGGTTCGAATCCCGGTAAGGGCATTTATTTGTGTGATGTGCACAGATATTTGTTCCTGAGATGTTTTCTATGTATGTATATAAGTATTTGTATTGGCTTCGTGCGAAGTGCATGGAGGGGGTAAACAAAGCGATCGCAGCGCTTGCGGTGGTCAAAATCGACACTGATTGTGGTTGTCATCTATCAAAACTCATAAAATATAATACAATGTGGTGTAATGTTTGATATGGGGTATCAATGTTGTTTCGTTGTTAATTGTAAAAATAATGGCATAAATACTCGTTGCACTTGGATCAAAAAACTAAATGGATAGCTACGGTGAAAAGAAAACGTAAGTGACATGTCAAAACAAAACATTATAATAAATTATATTTAAGCTTTCTTTACCTAATATTGTTCAATACGCTGTTAGTATTTTTTCTACTGTAAAAGATTATGCTTAAAGATTCAGGCCTAGCCTGGGAATAGGCCCGTGTCGGATATTTCTGCGGCCGCGGACATGACTAGGTACGTACTTACGTTTAGATTTATTTTATATGGCATTAACGGGACGGAGGTTTAGCGAATACCATATCACTAGCTCGAAAAACTTGTACCATTACTCCTATGTTCTTCAAGATTCCCTATATGCCCTGCCAGCACCAATTTATTGACTCTTTCTGTAGTCTGGGGTTGGAAGTTTATACCGTGAGTAATGCTTTGGAAACTGATTTTTGGTATTATATCCTTGTCTTTATAATCTATCTACCTAAATTACACTTGAAATAGTAGCTCTTGTTATTCGATTTATTTAAAATTAACGAAAAATCGTTAAAATATAGTGTTTGTTTACATGTCATTTTTTGACATTTTCCACTTCAAATTCACATGGTAGTGGGCGTAATTGTCGTGCACGTAGCCAATACCTCTATATATATAAGTACCCATAACACAAGCCTCTCGAGCTTACCGTGGGTCTCAGTCAATCTGTGTAAGATCGTCCTATAATTTTTTTTTTATAAATTAAAACAACTTATAATAAAATCCTTAATTTCAAAACGCACCCAAAAGAAAATATCGCTTAGGCCATATATACAGGTGGCAGTCCGTTTCCATCTCAGCCTATAAAGTTTAATTGAAAAATACTAAGTAAAAAAACGGAATTAAATAAAAACCGATTTAGGCCCTCATTTTACTATTTTTTTTAACAGCTCTCTTGAATTCCTCTGCCTGAACCGTGATACTTTAAAGAATGTATGAACAAAAAATGCATATGAAACGATTTCCGTACCCTGTGACCATGACCTAATTTCACCTTAGCACCTGAATCTGCTACACAAATTAATAATTGCAATAAATGTAAAGAAATAGAGGCATTATATCATGTTACATAAGACATATCTAAAGCACATAATAGCATAATAGTTGAAGTCATGTAAACGGATACTACTTGAGGGCAAATGTCTAGAACAGCATTGTTTCAAACAATATTAACCTCGACCTATGCATTATGCAAATAACTAGCTTCCGCGAAAATCGACGATTTCTATAGCCAACAGAAAAACATTATATGGAGTTTCAGGCGTCTTTAGGCTAAGGTGACTGCTGACCATTGGGCGGGAAGGACTGTCATGGTATAAACGATGAAACTAAATGAAAAAATAAATGAGGAACACAAGATTTCCATCATACTATTTAATATTACCTAAGATGTTCAAAGTGAAAGTGATATCAATATTCAGCGCACAAATAAACATGCCATTACTGGGATTAGAGCCCAGGACCTTTGGCCCTCGAGGCATAGTTACTGCCGAGGTGCCCGACCAGTCGTCAAAATAGAAGTAGATAACAGAAGGATTCGCTTTTTCCAAGCTTTTATTCAGCTTGACTTGTTAGTATGTTAGTTTGGGTCAAAACGTAGAAGCTAAATTTGACCCACGTCCCGATTTCCGATTGAGCTGAAAAATTTTGCACACATATGTAAATCACGTGACAATGCAATATTATGGTATCATGGAGCTGATCTGATGATGAAGCAGAAAGGTGATCATAGGAACTCTGTCATGAAACGTCGTATCCCATCGAGTTAGGGGTTTTTAGAAACTTCTCGTAGAGCAGTAGATGACTGTTGAAAGGAAGGTACAGTCGGTGATAAAAGCTTGTGCCAAAAATGAAATTTTTGCAAAAACACTTATTTGAGTTACTGATAATCAGTGTTTGCAAGATTTTGGTAGGACAAACGGTGAATATCTTGTCTTGTACGTAAGAGATAACTATATTTTACTTAGGTATCCACCAAAACAACAGCAAAATAAAAAAGCCAATTTACATTTATAGACAAAGTGACCGGAAAAAACTAGTTTCAAACATAATTTTCCACTGAGATAACAGCAATAACAACTAAAACCACGAGATGTTAACAAGCCATTACATTGTAAATAAATCGATTATATTGCAATTAACGAGACATATTATGATGATACATCAATTAGGATACTTATACGTCATTTAAATTATTTCAATGCGTCTAGACATTACAAGTTATTCGAGTTACTTTCTGACCTATTGTTATACAAACTAGATCCTGAAACTGACAGTGTTTAATTGTTCACTTAGTAAAAATAGGGGCCAAAGGTAATGCCTGAGTACTGTCTGTCTGTTTGCCAGTCTGTCTGTGTGTGTGTCTGTCTGTGGCATTGTAACTCCCGAACGGATGAACCGATTGTTTGAAAGCTGAGTTAGTCGGGAGTGTTCTTAGCCATGTTTCATAAAAATCGGTCTACTAGGTCGCGGTCGAGGGTTTTTTTCAGAATTTTTATTTTGTATTATTAAAGTGCAAAAAAAAAGATCTCGACAGCTAAAAGCTCAAGTACCACCTATGCAGATATTTACGTTTTGCTGGAAACAATGCTAACTTTTAATTAAAAATAACGGATCCTCCCATAAAACTTGTATTGTGGCTAGTCCGGTAACCACCTGCTGAAGGTCGCTATATCTTGGTCTAAATATAGGCCGTACTAACAACAGCACACCTCGGACACTGGCGATCAAATACAGCGTGTGGATTCCATACGGGCGAATAATGTATCCAGTTATAGTATCTAATCATACGAATCATATAGGATAATCATTTTATTAAAAAGTGTTTTTAATTAAGAGTAATTATTTTTTTTAATCTGACCAAGCAGCAATGTACGCCGTCCATATTAACTTGACATGACATAAACGTCATGTCGTAATGACGTTTAGGTAGGTACGCTAATTGATGCGGACGTAATACATTGCGTGCTGAATTATTATGTATGAAAAAAAAAATCTCATCTATTCAATAAGAAAACCATGTAGTTAGGCTCCTTAGGTCCAATACTAATCGTTATTCAAATATTCGCCCGTATGGAATACACACACTGTATAGGCTACTCTTATGTGACATGGGCATGACAATAAAAGGATGGTGAAACGTGGTGCGGGGTGTACCGTGGTGCGGGGTGTACTGTGGTGCGGGGTGTACCGTGGTGCGGGGTGTACCGTGGTGCGGGGTGTACCGTGGTGCGGGGTGTACCGTGGTGCGGGGTGTACCGTGGTGCGGGTGCGTATCGATCAATATAACTTTTTTTGATATATTTTTAGTCGTTATAACGATCATTTGATATAATTATTGAATCATATAACAACAAATAATATACTAACAAATTGTATAAGTCTTATTTAATATAATGATATTTTTTCGAATAACATTTATTATAACATACTTTTAGTATAATGCTTATTTCCTATAATAAATAAATTGTATAACACAATTTTTTTCTAAAGCACAGTTAGAATAAAAAACAATTGTACAATAAATTAGATCCATCATTTACCAGAAAAGTAGATTAGGTTAGAACTGTGACCCCTACACACAACGCGCTGCTACCAGAAAAATAGGTTAGGTTAGGTTAGAACTTTGACCCTTAAACATATGTACTGCTATCAGAAAAGTAGGTTAGGTTAGGTTAGAACTGTGATCCCTTCAAAAAAGAATAAAATTAATTTATGAAATGTTTTATACTGTTTGCTAGTTATATTATAGTAATCGTATATCAATAGATAGTTATACCATATAACATATAAAATAAAAGTAGATATTTTGTGGTTATACCAAATGTTAATTATGTCAAATGAGTGATTATATCCTTTAAATATATACGAAATGTTGTTATATCAAACGTTATTATACCAAAAAAAGTTATACTAATCATTACACACCCCCGTGGCGCGGGGTGTACGTACACCCGTTTTCTGTAAACCATCCTTTTATTGTCATGCCCATGTCACATAAGAGTAGCCTATATTTAGTACGGCCTATATTTAGTTAGACCAAGATATAGCGACCTCCAGCAGGTGGCTGGTGTACCTGTTTCGCGGACAAACTTTTATCGAATATCATTTCATCGACAACAAATCATCGAAAGTTTAAGTTGTCTTTGAAATAATATTCGATCAAGTGTATGTCGGCGATTCAAGGGTAAACCGTGGTGCGGTTATGCAGCGTGTAGGTACCTACTTTTTTTCTCGTCTTAAGAAATGGGCCTGCAAAACACTAGGTTATTTCGCTAGGAGTTGTGATACATATGTATATTATTCACAATTAAGGCCATTTAAATATTAATTTTCATTAGAACTGTGTGTGAAATATTCAGGAAATAATGATTATCAATTCCTAACAGATCCTATTTTATAACACATACACCCTGTTTTTATTGAACTCCGTTAACTTTAAGGGAAGGTTCTTTAGATCAAATACAATTAATTTCTCTAAGAAAGTAGCGTTTTAACTCTTACGATTGTCGAGTTATTAAAAAAATAAAGATAATTACTGAACATGTGTGTGACAGCCTTTACCAATTCCTAATGTTATTTGTTTTGACATGTGCCATCAATCACTTGACATTTACTTGAATGTTATTCTTAAGGCTCTAAATAAATTCATTTATTATGTATGAAAATGATGACATTTTTTTTTGCGAATTTAACTAAAAGTGATCTACAGGATGGTTCCTGATAATGAACCTAGCTACGTGTCGAATTTAACGGAAAACAAAAAAAACACTGTGTATAAAAAACATGAGAATTTTTTTATAACGTCCCACAGGATGTCGAAGACCGGGCAAAGTGGAGAATACTGATGAGCAGGAAAGCGGACCCTGGTGCTAGGCCGGGAAAACGCTAGGTTGAAGAAATTGAAGAGATCCCAAAGTTTAATCCTTGACAAAATTAGGAAGGTCTGGCGGCTCTGGGTTCTCAGTCTATAAAAATGTATCCGTTTGATACAACGTAAGAAAGACCTCACAGAATGAGAGCTTAGCAAATCGAGCACTAAAGTAAAAGAATGCAGATGAGCAGCCCTAAGTCCGCACGCATGCGCAAAAAGAGCAAGCGCGCAAATTGCGAGTGATCCGTCTTGTTATAATTTCGTTTTTGTCGTTAAACCGGTTCAGGGTTGACACCTATCATTACTTTGTATTACATATTAAGCAGGAATATTAGCGAAGAAAATCGAGAGTTGGTACCTAGTGTTGGTACATTATTTTTTTTTCAAGGAGAATCTATTACAGGTACAGAGTTAAAGCCTACACTGAGAGAAATTTGCATTGTGAATTTAACAAGTTCGACTTGTTGCGGTTTATCCGTTTGAATCCGCCAAACGTATGTTTAAAACAATATGTGTCAGGTTGTTTTTATAGAATCGACTTGTTGATTCAAATATATTGCCGATTCAAATGACAAGTATATAGCTTGTTGTTTAAACCAAAGAGCACGTAGGCGCTATTTTAACCAAAAAACTTATTGAACGAACATGAAAACTGTTTGTTTTTTCTCTCAGTGTAACCAGAAATATATGACTACGCGCCATCTTGCGGAATTTCATTAGAACTATTTTCTTCATTCTATACTGAACTGTCAACCCACACATCAGAATAACAGCGCCCTCCTGACAATAGTCATATATTTCTGGTCAGGCTTTACTGTCAAAGTAAAATGTGTAGTCACGGTGCATAGACTGCCATCTTTTGACACAAGATTGAAACTTGAAAATCAGATTTGACAATTTGACCTATATTTTTTTACTTGATATGTGTTAAAATTGACATATTTAATATTAACGCTATCTAGCCCAGAATCAACCAAAGGTTTAAGCACTAGTCGGCTGTGCATTGAGGGTTCCGTGGATACGTTTTTTTTAGACTTTATTTAGCTATACGGAGTTATAATATACGTCTTTGATACTTTCAAGGTACAATACATAATGTTTGTTATACGTGACATGATATTTGTGTGCCAATAAATTAATGGCAAGTAATAAAGTAAAATTTAAGTTATAGTCTAATTTTATATCTTTGTTTACTAAAATGTCCCGTATTACGAGAATTTATTTATCGCAAAAATAACCGTTCAAGATCACGACCACGATTTCTCAATGAATCTGTCGTGATATGGCTGTTTGAGTTTCAACGTTTTATGCAACAGAGAGCATTGCCTTTATTGTACACATGTTTATTAAGCACACCTCCACGTTAAAATCCATATTATTAATATTATAAATGGGAAAGTGTGTGTGTCTGTTTGTTTGTCCGTCTTTCACGGCAAAACGGAGCGACGAATTGACGTGATTTTTTAAGTGGAGATACTTGAAGGGATGGAGAGTGACATAGGGTACTTTTTGTCTCTTTCTGATGCGAGCGAAGTCGCGGGCAAAAGCTACATCTACATCTACGGGTACATCATAACACGATACTACAGCCAGCGCCGGCCCGACCACACGGCTGTTTCTTTTTTTCATTTTGGCGCCCTTCTTATGGTTTGGCGCCTACAGCGGCCGCTCCACTTGCTTTACCCTAGATACGGCCCTGACTACAGTCGCCATCAGATATTATTCAGATACCTACATCGGACCATAAAATTTTTGTTGTTTTATCATCCAAATCTAACCTATGACAATTATCTTTAAATTAAATCTAAAACCGATGGCAATAATATGTTTACATACATTATAATTCATATAAAGCCCATTCCCACAGAATCACATATTCTCACAGACAAATTGGACCTAAAATCTTATACATTTCATAACTCATTTATAATGTGTCATACAATTTTGTAATTTGCATTTGCGTTATCCCAATTCGCCTTTAAATTACGAAAACAGCAGCAGAAGCCAACTTCAAAAAATTGCACAGTAAATTGGCCGCAAAAAAGATCGAAAGTGTAACATTCCGCCCACAAAAGCGCAAAAGAGAACTATTAAATTCAGATCTTCATTTTCTGTTGTTTCAAACGGATTTAGAGGTCAGATATAAAATGGATGTTGATATAGTAGGTTGGTAGAAATATGTATAGCCCAGACATGTTTTTCAAGAAGCCTGGTTATTATAAATTTGAAAAATTACTCCGGTTCACGTAATCATCGCACTGGAGCGGGAAAATTAACATTTTGTGTGCTTAGAGGTTTATTCTGAACGCATAATTCAGAGAAAGGGACCTCTTTCATGATTTTTGTTTGTAAGAGCTAACTTTTTCTTATGAAAAAGTGCGACATAGTGCGAGTCTAAAACTCTACGTTTGTTGGTGTGACGTAATAGAGAATATTGGTGAAATTTTATGCCGTCAGAATGAAGGATTATCACACCTACTAATAATTAATTAATTAATATATTTATTTAGGTAGGTACTTCGGCTTGACAACGATCTATTCGTAGAGTGACCTAGGTAGTAGCTAGTTATTTAATAATTTAGTTAAGTATTAAATTAAAGATAGTTACGTTTTTTGACTCATCCATTTACTGCACAAACTTCTGTAATTTTATTTACTATAATTTCATCCACCACTGTTCCACGTATTGCTTCCCTGTAACACTTTACAAATATGACAAAAAAAACAATACGTCGAACAAGCTTCGCGCCCTTCGCGGTAAGATCTCGTTAATGCCCTAAAGGTGCCCTCTGATCAGAATTTTTCATATTATCAGCCATTACCAACGTCTAATAATATTATGAAGTTACAGGACAGGACATCAGAATAAGACCGAGCGTGTAGCTATGGCGTGTGAGTAAAAGGTCAATATACATCGACAGGTGATGATAAAGTCAAGGTCAGCTAAGCGAATTGTGTGCAATTATGCTGGGCCTGTAATTTTCTATCCCATTTAAACTGGCTGCAGGAGTTTGAACTGTGGGTTTTTGCTCTTGAGACTTGACAGTTCAGTTTGGCTGCTTATACTGGGGACGCTATTGCACAACACCCTGCATTTTATGATTAAGCACTGAGACTTGGCACAGGTTGTTCCTTGGGTGGCCCTGAGTAGATAAAGATCGGGAGGCATCGAGAGCCCCCCTTAATTTAGGAGGGAAGAGGGGGGGAAGGCTGGCGCCGCCACGCTTCCATTGAAACCATATTTCTCTAAAACTATACAAAATAGGGCATGCGATATATCATTTTCGGATAAATGAAGGACGAGGAATTCATTTTTGGAACAAAAAAAATGTATTTTAGAACAAAAATACAAAATAAAATGGGAAAATCTGAAAACGAGATTTTTTTTTATACATATTATTGCACATTTTATGAAAACTGTAATGGTTTTTTCTAAATAAAAAATATTATTTAATAGCTACATTTATCTAGTTTTAGAAAATGTATAATTTGTTATAGAAATATATTATAGAACGAGTGATAAAAAATATTTTACATCGCCCGATAGGGTGATTTGAATGCTCATTTCAATAAGTTTTGTCAATGATTTCAGGTATAATCACTATTTTTAACACACGAAAGCCGTAATCGTTGTAGTTTATGGCTATTTTAGTGATTAATGTACTTAGAATAAAAAAAAATACAAAAATTTTAAAAAATATTAAAAATGTGATATTTTTTTTTAACATTATCCTATTTTGTTCTTTCTACACAATATATATCTAAAAGCAATAAATATCAATAAAAAGCCACATTTATACAGTTTATAAAAATATATAGTTTGTTATATAAATATATTACGAAACGCGAGATAAAAAATAATGAAAATGAAAATTTTAATGTACGGGTCAGCTTGCATTATTCGATGAGGTGCGGTAAAGGTACTACCCGCTATGCAGTGGAGTTCGTCTAGTAATACAGAAATATACTTATTCTAATAACGTTTACACATGTAGGTATATCACGACCCAGTACAGAAAATTGTAAAAGTCCTATAATATAGGTAGTTTATTTTGATTGTAAAATAAAATTGCATGTGACTTACATTGCAAAAAAAATGTCTTAATCACGTTCTCCTCTCCTAAAGCAGTTCTGCATGCCATAGGCTTGAAGATTTTTTAGTTTACTAGCAGAATTTAGTTACTTCCTTTGGGCCCCCTTAAATCGGTTTTACCCATCCATAAAAGATAAAATAAAAATCGTCATATTCTTCCTTTCGGTATCAATGATAGTTAGTTATTTCGCAATAGTGCCATAAAAAAAAACTAGATTCGTATTAGCATTAAACATTAATGATTTTTATTTTTATTTTTTTTTATTTTATTGATTAGGGAAACAAACAGCATACATAATTTCTTATAGTTTACAACGATATGTTAACACATTAGCCAAAACAGTTTCCACTGAAAGTTAGTACATACAATTTTGCTCTGAGAGACAAACATGCGATTAGGTATCTTTAAGTTTACATTACATAAATGTAACATAAGGATGTAAAAAAAAAGTAGAAAAGAAATAGTACTAAACAATGAAATTAAACAATGAATTACAAACCAGTATAAGTAGTTCGTGCGCTATAACTGCTAATTCTAGAATAACTTACACTAGTTTGACATTAACCAAATGAAGGATCCTATCTATTTATTGTATACATTTAAAGGAGATGTAATGTAATCATTTAGCTGATGCTTTCATTGCAGTAACAAATTGCCGGAACTTTAAATGAAAGATATCCAGAGATGAATATTTATTGTTATAAATATTGCACGCTCTTATTAGGAATTTTTGAACTAAGACATTGCTTTTGTACAAAGGAGAACCTCAAAAAATGGTCTGACTAGACGAAAACATGTGTATCGGGGCTAGTACTCAAGGCTCTCAAAAAGTGTAGCTATTTTGAGTTATTCAAATAAAACAACATGAATAGTCTGAATTTAATTATGTATATATCACAAAATCCACTGCATAAGCACATCAGCTCCGAACATTTAATTTAAAAAGTCTTTTTTTACGGTTGCACCTTACGCGGCACTGTTTTTTATTACACCTGCATCCGACAATTTCGAGGCATGTTTCTGCAGCAACAGGCAACGTTGCGGGCAAGTAGGCTCCCAACCCAAATCCCAATTGTTACAGACTTTCGTCCAGCCACAAGTAGCAAATAATGGCAAATTTTGAATTTGGTTTAGTTGACCCCATAAATGGACACCTTGATATACCTATAACCCTTACAAAAATGGTGCAAGGCAGCTTTTGTCGGTGAAATGCTGTTAATTTGGCGGTCTTTTTTGGTTAATAACTATTTTCGGCACTCGTTAACCTAAGTACAGGACGCAGATCTGGAATAATAAATATGTCAAGTAAGAATTATCCATAAATTATGCAAATCATATAGATAACTACTATTTCACAAGATGTATTAGGATCAGATGTATATATCTGACCTATTATATCAATCGATCATTTCATGTAATATAAATAGTTAAATTCAGACTATATAGGAGTATGTTGTTTAATTTGAATAACTCTAAATAACTACACTTTTTGAGAGCTTTGAGTACCTTTACCTCACCTCATCGAATCATACAAGCTGACCCGTACCGTACATCAAGATCGCCCTGCCACGTCACTTTCATTATTTTTTATCTCGCGTTTCGTAATATATTTAAATAATAAACTACATATTTTTATAAACTACATAAATGTGGCTTTTCATTCATATTTATTGCTTTTAGATATGTATTGTATAGAAAGAACAAAATACGAGTAGGATAATGTTATAAAAAAGTTATCACATTTTTTTTTTAATTTTTGTAATTTTTTTATTTTAAGTACATTAATCACTAAAATAGCCATAAAATACAATGATTACGGCTTTCTTGTGTTAAAAATAGTGATTATACCTGAAATCATTGACAAAACTTATTGAAATGAGCATTCAAATCACCCTATCGGGCGATGTAAATTATTTTTTATCACTCGTCGTATAATATATTTCTATAACAAATTATACATTTTCTAAAACTAGATAAATGTAGCTATTAAATAATATTTTTTATTTAGAAAAAAACATTACAGTTTTCATAAAATGTGCAATAATATGTATAAAAAAAAATCTCGTTTTCAGATTTTCCCATTTTATTTTGTATTTTTGTTCTAAAATACATTTTTTTTGTTCCAAAAATGAATTCCTCGTCCTTCATTTATCCGAAAATGATATATCGCATGCCCTATTTTGTATAGTTTTAGAGAAATATGGTTTCAAAGGAAGCGCGGAGGCGCCAGCCTTCCCCCCCTCCTCCCTCCTAAATTAAGGGGGGCTCTCGATGCCTCCCGATCTTTATCTTCTCAGGGCCACCAAATGAACAACTGTGCCAAGTCTCAGTGCTTAATCATAAAATGCAGGGTTCCCATACAAGACATAGCAATAGCGTCCCCAGTATTAGAGTTCGTGACCTGCAGGGAACACGTTGTTTTTAAATGAACAGTTTTCGTGGGAAGTATTTTTCAAGTGGTACGTTCAGGATTTTTTCATATTTTTTTTATCACGTGGTTCAAAAATAAGAGGGGGGGGGGGATCGGCTTTGAGAGCATTTATCTCCAAAAGTATACACTGAATCAATAAACTATTTTAGCAACCTTTAGGTATATATCATTTTTGAATACCCAACCTAACCACACCTAACGATTGGCGTAATCTCATGTTCATTTAAAGTTGTGCTGGGAATTTCCCTCAAGTCAACTACTAATTGTGACTATTATGCGAGATTTTTAGGCAAAGCAATATGGCAGTTATTGAATTACATCTTTACAAGTTTTAATCAAGGGGGAAATTGCAAGAAAAAAACAAGTACAAGGACACTAGACAATAAATACTATAATTGTAGCGGCAGCGATGAAGCTAGAATAGCTATATGAAGCTGTTTCAAATTAGCGAAATCCTAGCCATCTATATTATTTATCTAGAAAAAGCGCAAGAACACACACACACACCGATCAGATAAATGAATATTTAAATTAGGTACTTGCTTATTTATTTAAAAACAAGTTTCATTGTCGAAACAAACACTAAAAGTTTTATAAATCTATACTCAAATAGAAAACCTTGCTTGCTAAAATTGCCGAATGCTAAATAACCAAATAAAATAAACACATTCAATTACTGAGGTCATAAAATAAACTCAAGGAAATAAGAAACGTAGTGAAATTATAACGCCTTTCATAACTCAAATAGTAACGTAACAGACAGAGAAACGCATTGAAACATTTGAAACGCAAAAGTATTCGTTTTGTACCTTTTTGGTACGGAACCCTAAAAAGGGGTGTGTTGTGAACCACTCGTTCGGAATCGTGGAACTGCTACTTTCAACTCATTACATCCTGTGATTTGAATATATATCGTTTTGAAAAACTTAGATATCTACATAATTGCAATAGAAGTACCTACCTATTCATTTCATAATAAAAACTTAGCAAAAAATATTAATGCTTTCGGAGAGATTTCGAATATATATTAGTTGCTCTGTTATTTAATGTTCGAAATATTGTAAATTCTCTAAGTCTATGGGTTTATTTCTTGCTTACCACTCTTACCCGGCTTATTACTGTAGAAATAAATGGATTAATGTTTATGACGGGATGACATTTCCATCTTTTGTTTTCAGCAATTTTGCTTTTTTATCGTATGTCGTGGCTTTTTGCGGGGATTCGAATTTTTAGGAAATAATAGGTCAATAAGTTAAAGTTGTGCTGGGCTGGCCATGTCTGCCGAATTCCGGACGACTTGTGGGCCAAGATAACCACGGAGTGGAGTCAAACCGGGGATCCGGCAGACCACGTCCACTCGGAGTCCTTTTTGAAAGATTGGCCAGATATTGCTCCAAACAGGGACGAGTGGAAAAGTTGGGAAGACGCCTTTGCCCAGCAGTGGGGCACAGTGGGCTCTAAATAATAATAGGTTAAAAAGAACAAAAACTGAATAAGTAAAGCGTTATTTATGAAAGAAATCAGTGTGCTGTTTTCACAATTGAGCAATGACTGCCGATAAAAGTGACCTTCAACTTGTCACTATTGCCACAGATAAGATTCTATAAACTATTACTCTAATCCTTCTTTCAAGCATTGAAATAAAGTAAGTGTCCTATATTACTTACTCGTAGCACTAGCACAGTATAATAAAGTAGTTCCCGTACCAAAAGTTGTTCATTATGACCTCAAAAGTGACAACGCAAAGTTTCAACGGTCCTTTTTATTTCACCCGGTATTTCCATAACATATTCCATTGGACCTATAGGCCATCTAGAAAAATAATAGGTATATTTCAATAAGAGTTTTGAATGATTCACGGTTATTTTTATTAGACTTATATTGACCGGGATATAGACCGTGATTACCTTTTTGATTTTTGTCGAGCTCCGATATTTCGACGCAGTTGCATGCATCATGATCACGGAAGACTGAAGAAGGCGGGTGGATGACCAAGTTGCGTAGACAGCGCGCGATGTACCCTCCTAGCCTAGCACTAGCATAGCACTTTGGCATCTTTGAGATATTGGCACTCTTTTACTCTTTTTCATATCATAATATCTCAACAACCATGACATTTGCAATAAGGTCAAATTCGCATAATATGATGGCTAATTAATGTGGTGTGATGATCTGACGATGATGTCTCACCCTTTTTAGGGTTCCGTAGTCAACTAGGAACCCTTATAGTTTCGCCATGTCTGTCTGTCCGTCCGTCCGTCCGTCCGCGGATAATCTCAGTAACCGTTAGCACTAGAAAGCTGAAATTTGGTACCAATATGTATATCAATCACGCCAACAAAGTGCAAAAATAAAAAATGGAAAAAAATGTTTTATTAGGGTACCCCCCCTACATGTTAAGTGGGGGCTGATATTTTTTTTCATTCCAACCCCAACGTGTGATATATTGTTGGATAGGTATTTAAAAATGAATAAGGGTTTACTAAGATCGTTTTTTGATAATATTAATGTTTTCGGAAATAATCGCTCCTAAAGGAAAAAAAGTGCGTCCCCCCCCCTCTAACTTTTGAACCATATGTTTAAAAAATATAAAAAAAATCACAAAAGTAGAACTTTATAAAGACTTTCTAGGAAAATTGTTTTGAACTTGATAGGTTCAGTAGTTTTTGAGAAAAATACGGAAAACTACGGAACCCTACACTGAGCGTGGCCCGACACGCTCTTGGCCGGTTTTTTGTTTTGGCGTTGGTTTTGGGACACCCTGTATACACCAGACGCATAGGAATTTGGTAATTTTAACTACCCGTAGTGATCCTGCCTGCTAAGCCGCGGTCCTGGGTTCGAATCCCGGCAAGGGCATTTATTTGTGTGATGAGCAGTGAGCACGGCTATTTGTTCCTGAGTCACGGATGTTTTCTATGTATATAAGTATTTGTATATTACATATATCGTTGTCTGAGTGGGTACCCGCAACACAAGCCTTCTTGAGCTGACCGTAGGACTCAGTCAACCTGTGTAACAATGGCCTATAATATTTAGTTATTTATTTATATCCTACTTGTTACCAATGTCAGTATTTTCATATTGTTCTTTTTCTATTAATTTCTATTGACCGATGTTTAATGTTTACACGATATTGGGCAATAGGCTGTTTTTGCAGATAACAGTGGCTTGTGCGACATTAAATGTTTTCATAGGGTTCAAGAGTAAATAATGATAATGGCTGGAAATAATAGTTTTAGTTCCGTTAGCCACGGTTAAGGGGCTCCACATGGTTTTTATCCATTTTTGACAAGTTTTGGCCAACTCTAAGGGCGAGCAATGAAAGACGGACAAACAAACAGAGACACGCACTTTCCCATTTATAAAGTAAATAAATAGCACAAGTTGTTTCGTAATTCATGGGATAATAACATCCTATTTCAGGATTCTAAGGACCAAAGGGGGTTAAAAATGCGTTAAATATAAGTACCTACAATAATTATGTAAAAAATTAAAAATAACGTAGCTTAAGAAACAAAAATCAAAATGCTCTTATGCACTAAATTATAGGAACATTAAGAGCCTTAGTTAGTACCCATTACCAACCATTGAAAAGTTTTTAACTTTAAGCCAGGTATTAAATATAGTGGAACCGAATATTCGGCCGAATGTTCGGTTCGGTAACAGCTGAACCGAATGTTCGGCCGAATATTCGTATTCGGCAAAGTCCGTATTCGGCCCATCTCTACACTAGAGAAATTTCGACTGGTACCTCGGCGGTTGGGGTCGGGGTGGTGTAGCGGTCCAACACGTCAGCCGCTTAGCCGTTAGCTGGAGACCCGGGTTCGATTGCCGGCTTCGCCACCAGTGGGCTTGATTGTTTTTTCTTTAGAAAATGGCATCCATTTAAGTTTGTAATTTATATATATATTTGTTACTGCTTAAAAAACAAATCAAAAAATATGTAATAAAATAATTTGATTTGTTCCCTACATCAATATTATATTTTTTTATATAATCAACCTTAAAGCAGAATGGTTTACCCAAGTTTGAAGTTACGCGACACAATTATGATTTATTATTTTTCACTGATGCCTCCCTCTTTTGCCTCTTTTTTTCTTAGTTTAGTGCAACAAATCATAAATAAATTGTTTTTTTTTTCTTACAACGTTTAACGTCATACCGGAACTAAAATACATATTTAATTGAGCAGTAGGTAAAATAAATTAAAAGGAGGAAAAATCATTGCTTATTAAAAATCTGCTTATTAGACTTGAACTCACGTCCTCTGGATAAAGATATCCGTGCCTCTGATAAAGTATAATTTGGCGCAATCCTTCAACATGCTTGCAAGCATTAAATAATTCATGTAAAAAAGGTACATTTGTATGCAAATTTCATACAAAGTATACAACTGTCTTTAACTATTTAATAACGCTTAAGAGGGCCGGATTCAGGGTAGAGCGAGTGGAGCGGCCGCTCTAGGCGCCAAGTGGTAAATGGGCGCCAAAATCGTAAATGCGGCTAAAGTTTTACATTGCATGGGCGCCCACAATACCCAATGCCCACATATCACAAAATCGCGAGAGGGGTCGGGAACTCGGCAGTGAATTCATTCAGCTATTGAAAATGTAGTTTTTTTTACATTTATTTATATTGTTATAAATGGGCTTATTCTTGACCACAAACTAACCAAAGGCAAAGACGTGGTCTACGATGGAGTGAGCTCGCCCAGAAGATGCCTGTTCACTCTAGATTTGAAGGTTGCCGGGTTATATGAGCTCGGAAATATAGCAAAGAATTTTTAAGTTGTGTATAGAAAAACTTTTACCAAGGGCGCCGAAACTCAAACTCGCTCTACCCTGATCGGGTTTACGGGCCGGCACTGAGTCTCTAATAGGCGTTCTAAAAAAAGGCTAGTGTCCATGTCTACAAAATACCATTCCATCATAATCATTTTTTCCTGTGTTACAGAACTTTCACATGTCTCTCAGTATAAGACAGAACACAATTTCGCGTACTATTTTCGTAGCAGATGTTTAAGAAGACACCTGCACTATGATTCTTATCCATAATCCAGTTTGTATCTAAAACCAGTTTAAGTTTGCACTCGAATACGTATTGTTGTTACTTATACAGAGGTGAGATTATAATGGTCACTGGTTTAAATGTATCGGGAATGAGAGAATAGTCGCTAAACACAGCTAATAGGGTTGCAAAATGTCAGCGGACGCTAACAGGTACACCTAATACCTATAGTATATGTAGTTGTGTAGGTATATACCAAGAAATAAGTTATTTGCAAAAAAAAAACATTTTTGGCACAAGCTTTTATCACCGACTATACCTTTCTTTCAACAGTCATCAACTGCTCTCCGAGACGTTTCTAAAAACCCCTTACTCGATGGGGATACGACATTTCATAACAGAGTTCCTATGACCACCTTTCTGCTCCATCATCAGATCAGCTTTATGACACCATAATATTGCATTATCACGTGATTTACATATGTTCTGTGTGCAAAATTTCAGCTCAATCGGAAATCGGGAAGTGGGTCAAATTTAGCTCCTACGTTTTGACCCAAACTAACATACCAACAAGGCAAGTTGAATAAAAGCTTGTAAAAAGTACCACTTTGTCGCTTGCCATAAGAACGTTTTGACAGATTCGTCGTTAAGTCAATCCTCAGAACATCACCGCTGTGTCCGACTCGCGCTTGACCTTCTTTTTTTATCAGCCGTCCACTATCGGTCAGCGATTGAACCCCGATACCTTTCTATCTGTTATTATTGAAGAAATTAAACATTCGACCAATTTTCGAAATAGGTAAATATATTTTTTAACCTTACGCAATGATAAGTAATGTTTGTGATAATTGATATGTTAGGTATACTTATGTGGAGTAAGTATACCTATAAATACAAAATCTAAGCAAACATGAATTATTTAGTAAGCTTTGTATTCTCTAAAATATATTTATTATTTAGTCCCATCCCATGGCATCCTAGTTATTTTAAAATTAAATAAAATAAAAAAACCAGGCGGCCGATTTTTGGATCTCGGCCATTCGATTTCGTGAAATTCGTTCAATAATATCTCCACTACTAGCGATTTAAATTCTACTAACAGAATCGAAAACGAGTGGTCATTACCACTAGTTAGTCATTATCATTACCATTAGCGGTCCTTTTTCAAAAATAGCATGACATCGTTTTCCACAGACTTTCGAACGGCGAATTCGTGCGTACGAAATTCACAAAAATCGATCCCCTGATGAGAATCGGAATTACGAGGGTTCCATATATTATACAAAGTTTCAAATTATTCAGAATATTTTTGTTATACGGTGTAACTAAAAATTTACGGTTTTCGTAATACTGCCTTTATATTATGTGCTATAAGACGTTGCTTTGTACGAAATTTCAAGATTTGTTTTGATTCCCTCGCTAGTACAGGGCGGATATATGCGGCTTAAACGGCTGTATCTTTTGATTGCATTGGCTTAGAAGTTTGATTTTTTCACTGCTCCAAGGGACAGTCGACCTAAGTATTTGATATAAATTCCAGCTTGATACCTATACGCATGCCTGAGAAAAAGGGTCTTGACCGATAGACAGACGGACGGACAGGCGGACGGAAAACAAAGTGATCCTATAAAGGTTCCGTTTTTTCATTTCAAGGTATAGCACCCTAAAAATACTTCAGGAATGATTCTGAAATCTACCTACATTCATTATCAAGGTCAGTTTGAAAAAAAAAAGAGCATATTATTCTATAGGTATTATTGAGCCCGTGCTTAAGAATTTGCTAATTTAAAATAAGTATGGCGAAAAAATTTGAAACTGTATAAAAAAAAACAAAAAAATACCCAATACTTCAATTACAATACTGTTAACTTCGGATGAATGCCGTAGTCATTAATTTATTCATGAAAAGTAATCAATAGTGTAAGGTAAACTCGCCTCATTCGGTGAAACAACTAAATATCGTTTTTCGGAAAAAGCTTCAAAGCTTGTATCACCGAATTAGGCGTGTCACCGAATGAGGCGAGTTTACCCTACGGACATTTAAATCCCTACCATATTTTTTTAGGGATATTATTAAACGCACAGCAAAAAAATAATCGCCTATCAATTTATCGTCATCAATAATATACTTCTGTACATCAAATTAATTACTTCACTGCAAATAAACTAAATGATTAACAAAACTAGTAATGCAGATTATTCCAAAATACACATCAGCACGACATTACTTTTTTCCTCTAATGCAAGACAATTAAATTCCTTTAGGAACAAAAATACAACAATCTTATCAAAAATACTAATTGCGCAGCAATTTACCCGTCTTCATAGCAAATTATTTAATTCGAAGAGCATACATCCTTTTTTCTTATTTTTTAAGTATTCACGTTCAGCTAATTTAATAATTATTATAGCTACAATATCTTAATTCATTGCATTATTTCTAAGGAGCAGAATTGTCACCGTCACGAAAACAAACTTTTGCTAGAAAATTGGGTTAGGTTAGGTTAGAACTGCGACCCTCACGGAAACAAACTTTTGTAAGAAAAGTGGGTTAGGTTAGGTTAGAACTGCGACCCTCACGGAAACAAACTTTTGTGAGAAAAGTGGGTTAGGTTAGGTTAGAACTGCGACCCTCACGGAAACAAACTTTTGTGAGAAAAGTGGGTTAGGTTAGGTTAGAACTGCGACTCCCTTGGGTCTCTGACGACGAGATTATGAGGGTAGACATCCGCCTGAGGGGAGGTAAAAAAGCTCCTGGGCCTGACGGGGTACCTGGAAAAGTCCTACCTATCATGCTAAAGCATCTCGGAAACCGAATTAGGGAACTTTTTGATGACTGCCTGAAGGAGGGCCTGTTTCCGAGAGGCTGGAAAGAGAGTAGGTTGTGCCTCCTCAGGAAAGATAGCCGCCCGCCGGACAGTCCCTCCGGATATCGGCCAATAATAGTGCTCCTTGACGAGGTAGGGAAGATGTTGGAGCGTATCCTTGCTGGCCGCATTCTCCAACATCTTAAGAACACCGGCCCGGACGTCAGTGACAGGCAATTCGGGTTCCGGGCGGGGCTGTCCACAATGGACGCACTTTCCTCTCTTAGGAAATTTAGTGAGGATGCAGCGGGGAGAGGGCAGGGTGTCGTAGCGTTATCACTCGACATCGCCAACGCCTTCGGCACCCTCTCATATACGTAATCAAGGAGGCACTTCGGTACCACCACCTGAGGACAATCGTGGAGCACTACCTATCTGAGAGAGTAGTGCTCTACGAAACAAGAGAAGGTCGAGCAGAACGAGAAATGGCCTGCGGTGTTCCACAGGTGTCAGTCTTAGGACCACTCCTGTGGAACATCGGATATGATTGGGTGATAAGGGGGGCGCCGCTTCCCCGCATGTCCACCATATGTTACGCGGACGACACAATGGTGGCTGTGCGGGGAAGAGAATTGGAGGAGACACTGAGGAGGGCGGCGGTTGGCACAGAACTGACGGTCGGCCGCATTCGCCTGCTTGGGTTAAAGGTGGCCCTCTCGAAGACGGAAGCGGTAGTTTTCGGGGGAAAGGATGGCGCCTGCCCGCCGGCTTGACGATTCAGGTGGAGGGGAATCTGTCCAGGTCAGGGCCAATATCAAATATCTTGGCCTGGTCCTGGACAGAAAATGGGAATTCAGGGAACATTTCACCCGACTTGCTCCACGAATTGTGGGCGTGGCTTCCGCCCTAGGCAGGCTGCTATCCAACGTGGGAGGACCAGGAGCCCCATGCCGCCGCCTTTTTGCGGGGGTGGTAAGAAGTATGGCCCTATACGAGGCCCCGATTTGGGCGGACCGGCTGTCGAGCGGAAACAAATCCCTGCTCCGGCGGCCGCAAAAAGTGGTGGCCTTAAGAATAATTAGGGCCTACTCGACGGTATCCCATGCGGCGGCGTGTCTCCTCGCCTGCACTCCTCCATAGGAGCTCGATGCCCAGGTCCAGGCGGAGAGGTATACGATGAGGGCGGAGGCCAGAGCTAGAGGACAACGCTTGGACCCAGAAGTAGCAGAGCGGGCAGACCGAGAGGCCAAGGTCAGGCTCCGAGAGCTATGGGAGGCCAGTCTGGAGGACAGTCTGGAGGACAGTCCGTATGGAACACACACCATAGGGGCAGTCCTCCCATATATGGAGGAGTGGCTGAAGAGGAAGCACGGGGCCCTGTCATATAGGGCAAGGCAGGTGATGACCGGTCACGGCTGCTTCGGTCATTACCTGCACAAGATAAAGAGGGAATTGGGGCCCCAGTGTCACCAGTGCGGCGACCCTGACGACTCGGCCCAACACACGCTAGAGGTGTGCAGCCACTGGGAGCAAGAGCGCCGCGCTCTCACCGCAGCAATAGGAACGACGGACCTATCGCTGCACAGCGTCGTTGCAGCCATGCTCCGTAGCGAGAGGAACTGGAAAGCGGTCATCTCCTTCTGTGAGGACATCATCTCGCAGAAGGAGACAGAGGAGCGAGAACGCGAAAATGCGGCCTATGCGCCTTCGCATCGGCAAAGACGTAGAGGAAGTAGACGCGCGCAGTTCGCAATAAACGGCGCCCTCCCTCAATAGGGCCAGTGGGTTGGGGCCCACATTGCACGGCCTTACACGACTGGGGGGAGAATCAGAAGCGTCCCTGATTGTCCCCTTCCTTGGTGCGGGTTTTCTGGCCTAACATCGGGAAAGACGGGGGACATTGCGGAAGAATGAATGTGCGAGCCCGTAATGACCCCATACAACATCTTAGAGGGTGCGACGCCGGAGTGGGGTTTAGTGGGTATTCTCTTTCCCTCCCTCTCGCCAGGAGAGGGAGCTGAATGAGTGAGTCCCACATACCCTCCCCATCATGGCCTTCCCCACGGGCGGGGAGAAATGCGTAAAAACATTCCCCACTCCGTCAACAAAAAAAAAAGGTTAGAACTGCGACCCTCACGGAAACAAACTTTTGTGAGAAAAGTGGGTTAGGTTCGGTTAGAACTGTAACCCTCACGGAATAAAAGTTTTGTGATAAAAGTGGGTAAGGTTAGGTTAGAACTTGCTCGATCCGCCAATCGCGTCATCTTGCGTAGGGATGGACTATCACTCGTTGAACCGTAAAAGCTGTTTAATGCAGTCAAAAAAGCCGTTCTTCTTCTCTGTGCGCTTGCGCTTTAAATTTTATGTTTTTTTGCTGGTCACTTTATGTTGTAATTAATAAAAAAATTGATTGCAATTAGAAAAAAATGCTGTGTCATTTAGATTAAACTGCTGTATATTATGTAAAAATAGAAGCTACATTTAAAAAAAAAAGCGTTGCTAGGTATACTGTGCGTTAGTAATTATTAGCGATGCAATCATGAAAAAGCTTTACTAAAAGTTAAAATAGATGCACGCCACGAATAATATTGTAGTGTATTTAGTAATATTTTGAGTTGCAAATTTTGCTGTTCAATTAGTATTTTTGATATGAATTTGGACTATATTTGCGTAAAAAAAGTTATTTTTTTGATTTTCGTTTAAATACCACCCATTTTTTTAGAGTTCATTATTTTTTTCAAAATGGCGAAGCCATAAATGGATTCACCATTCAGTGTAGCTGTACTGCTGTACGTAATAAACTCCTCTGTCAACTAATTAGAGGCACAAATAATTACATAATCTTTAGGTATTTTTCACCAGTGCATCAACTCGAATCTTCCGTTGATCACATATTTAATCAAGTGCCACTAATAACTTTTTAATAATAACCGAATCACGTGTTCTCGACATGCTTCTGACTCAGCCTGTCTTGCACTAGTAACATACATTTGGAATTACATATCAAAAACATATTAAGATGACGTTTGTTTAATATAAACCACATCCGGAAAAATGTTAATAGAAATATTTATACACAACATATGAACATGAATATGAATGAATAATACCTTAGTTGAATAAAAACATTACTATTTTTAAACTAAGGAAAAATATCTTTTTTTTTTTCCTCGTTACATTACCCCGGTATTTGCCATTAGAAAAAATATTATTTTATGTAAAATGTTTTCAAGTTCCCAAAAACATTAATACATAATTTATAATTTAACATACCTTAATTATAATTTATAATTACAGCTTTAATATCAGTAGGTATAATTTCGCTTTTACGCAAATCAAAAAAAGAAAAAGCAAATAAAAAAATAAAATAAAAAATAATAAATAGAAGCAAATAAAGAAAATGCTTGCGTTCCAAAAGTATTATTCACGCCTGTCGAAAAACCAAAGAGTCTATGATTTCCCGTCCTATTTTTTAGGGCATTTGGCAGCGTTCTAAATTTGAAAATGTCCGAATTGTGTTTCGCACAAGTCCGTTGACCGGTTGCGGTTTTGTAAATAAATGGCACGGAATTTGAAACGCGTCGGTCGCTGTGGTTTTGGGCAACCACTCTCTGTTTGTAATCTTAATATCGAATTACTCAGGCTAATTTAAAATCGATAGGTAACCAAATAAATCATCAATCATGAAAAGATCCTATTAGGTATTAAACACTGTATCATATTTACTTACGAAAGAAGGAGGGCTATTTCATTTTAATATCGGTCACTAGGTTACTAATTATAGGTTCCTAACTATTTATAAGTTCATAAAAAAGTATGAAATAAAAAGAAACTGGTACCTAATTTAAGACTTATCTTCAATTTGCCTTTGTTTCATCATCTCAGTAAAAAAAAACTAAGTTAAAAAGAATTTAATAATAAAGCCGGTAAGTATATAATTTTACACTTATCATAAACTTGTAATATCTTTTTTTTTTTTTCATTTTTATCATCCTAGTAAAACTTTTCAAAACACTGAAATCCAGTAATAATATTTAAAATAATACTTACAGTAAAATATTCCCATATAGAACCCGGCTATAGCTATAGCTATTTTCACAAAATCATTTGTCGCGTCCAAATCGAACTTTTTTAATAAGTCACTCATGATGTAAGTTTTCACTTGCCGCGCGCCGCACTGACTGTCAACCATTGCTCACTAATAAAAAACCTTTTTATTTTTTTAATAACACTGATAACCCGCCGACCGGAGAATGCAGATACAGCCAAAATGCAGTCACAAAACACCTTGCGTTTGAAACGTATGGTTGTCGCCAAGGTTCGGTCTAGAATGATTATGCCGGCGTCTTGACTAAGGGAATCATTATCATTCTAAAATTACATGTGAAGTTTGCTTACCTATCTTAACGCTTTTAGAGTAAGGAATACGGACTACCGACTATCTATCGTAAGTTTAGCCGCATACAAGTTAATAAAAAAAAAACAATTAGGGTTCCGTGCCTGAAAAGGAAAAAAATCGGAACTCTTTTAAGGATCATTCGTGCGTCTGTCTATCCGTCTGTCACAGGCAAGTTCCTCCTGGGCAGATTGGGCTGGAATTTTGTACACATGTATTTAATTTGGTAACTGAAAGGCGGACGTTTTACGGAAATTATTGAATTTTTTAAATGGCGGTCCCTTTTGGTGGAGTGGAGACACATTAAAAAAAATCTAAACCACATAACGAAACATAAAATGAAGATTCAAAAAACGCATTTTTTTTAATAGCGAGTAATTTCGAAGTTATACCTTATAAAGATTCATGTGTACCTAAAATTTCACTCATGTTTTATTCGGAACTTTCTTTTATTTCTATAAAAAAAAAAACAATCTTGAATATAATTTGTACCTACTGGGGACTTAGGTACGAAGTTAAGACAAAAAAATTGAACTTTCATCTCCTTTATCTCAGAAACGGATGGGTCTAAAATTTGTGAAAAAACAAATAGTCCTACATGTGTAGATTCGAAAAACCTATAAGAAGTTTATGGTTAAGCGTGAGTCGTTAAAAATGTTAAAATTGTGCGATATACGGAATCGTCAGGGTGCAAGGACTCGTTCTTGGCCGGTTTTAATCTATGTAAACAATGCTTGAGCGGATTAACATGTTTGACTTATTAAATAAAGTCATTTGGTGTTAAATCATAATCAATTAATATGTGATCCTTATCAACATGTAGTTTTATAGAAAACAGTGAGATCGGTTGGCAAAAACTTTTCATATATTAATCAAAATTAACCATTCACTCATCATATGGTCATTGAGCTAGTTTCCGTCCATATACCTACTCTAGTTTTCGTCTACACACAAAACTCAAATAATATATATTTTTTTAATACCTATGCTACTTGTGAAATATATTTTTTATGTAGATATTTACCTATTGTTTAGACTTTAGAGACAATACATAATTTTTAATATTTTTTTTAATAGCATTTTTCACGTGCAATCCAGGCTTGAATTCACGCTTTTATGCAATATTTTTTTGATTAAACAAATATAAATAAATGCATCGATTTTTCTGCCCACCATATTCTTTGTTATGAAAAGTGCATTTAGATAACGATCAGTATTATAACTAATCATAATAAGTTTATCCACAATTTGCGCAGTATAATACCCAACACATACAGGGTGGATCAGGAGGATCAAGCGTGCCCATTTAGGACATAATAACCTTACCACAAAATTAATATTTTGAAAAAACCCCCGACATAGTGGACCGATTTTCATGAAACATGGTTAAGAACACTCCCGACTAACTCAGCTTTCAAACAAAAAAAACTAAACCTAAATCGGTTCATCCGTTCCGAAGCTACGATGCCATAGACAGACACACACACAGACAGACAGACAGAGACAAACTGTTTCATAGGATGTGCTGTTTCACTGTATTTTTAATATTAACGATAATTTATTTTTCATCGTTATTTTTTTTATTTGATAATTTCATGTTCACCCTACAATTAGGATAATTCCGTCCGATAAATTATTATTTTTTTGTGAACTATGTACTTTTTTCTTTTTGTTTTAACTATTATCCTGTACATTTATGGATTTTATCTTCATCATCATCATCATATCAGCCCTTTATCGCCCACTGCTGAGCACAGGCCTCTCTTCTAGTACGCCACTTCTCCCGGTCCTGGGCTAATCTCATCCAGTTGTGACCCGCAGTTTTTCGGATGTCGGATTTTATCTTAGCTCTAAGAAAACGACTGAAGGTCTTATATCCACGGTCATGAAATAAATAAATAAAAAAAGATGATTCCGGCAAAAGCCACATTCTTGTTTTTTTTTATTCAGGCTAATTCGATGTTTTTTTTTAATTTACAAATTTATAAAATGCAAAAAGCGCCTATTATAAATGTACGAGCTATTATATTAATTTACATCTTTAAATAAATGATATTATAAAATACTTGTAATGGCAACGTGATTTTAATGATTTTCTTTCTGCCAATGTTTCAAAAGAAAACAATATCAGTAATTCGAGCCATATAACATACATTTCCAATTCACAGTATAAAAAACCGGCCAAGAGCGTGTCGGGCCACGCTCAGTGTAGGGTTCCGTAGTTTTCTCAAAAACTACTGAACCTATCAAGTTCAAAATAATTTTCCTAGAAAGTCTTTATAAAGTTCTACTTTTGTGATTTTTTCATACTTTTAAAACATATGGTTCAAAAGTTAGAGGGGGGGGGGCCGGGGGGGTCACACTTTTTTTTTCTTTAGGAGCGATTATTTACGAAAATATTAATATTATCAAAAACCGAGTTTAGTAAACCCTTATTCATTTTTAAATGCCTATCCAACAATATATCACACGTTGGGGTTGGAATGAAAAAAAAAATCAGTCCCCACTTTACATGTAGGGGGGGTACCCTAACAAAACATTTTTGTTTCACTTTTTATTTTACCACTTTGTCGGCGTGATTGATATACATATTTGTACCAAATTTCAGCTTTCTAATGCTAACGGTCACTGAGATTATCCGCAGACGGACGGACGGACGGACAGACATGGCGAAACTATAAGGGTTCCTAGTTGACTACGCTACGGAACCCTAAAAACCAGTAATAACGGCATTAATAGTGTTCTAAGTGTAACTTTAAATATAAATTTGACCATTTTGACCAATCTTGAAGATCTCAATCTTGGACGAAAGATTTGTACGCGATTTCTGTAAAAATCTGTATTTTGCGTATCACGTTTGCGTAAGATTCAAATGACATTTGAAGAACATGTGTGTTATCATGTTGGTGCAAAATCTATGATAAAAATGTTACAGCATGCGTGAGCATAGAAGTCATGGTTAAACCGATTAGAGCAAAGTATGAGTATCACTTACGATGCATCCACGCAACTATCTAACCAAACAGAGTATGTTGAATTTACGCTCTTTTCTAAACTAGACTTTTCAATCTAGGATATAAGGTGTTATTTTACGACAGAAATCATAATAATTTGCTGTTTATAATAATTTGTGCATAGATTATTCTTTGTAATCTTTGTTTGCAGCGAATCAGCGATGCAGTCAAACATGACTAGTTGTTTTTGCTGTTTCAGGACCGGTAGACGGACTGCAGCTCAACTGCAACATGTATTTGAACTGCAAGCCAACGCTGCAGTTGGCAGTCTGTTTCGGCCCCTCAGAGCATAAGGTACATCGGGGCAAATCTTGACTGGGGGCCAAATGTAACTGGTCCATTTTTTCCATGTTTTACAATGTTTGCATTATTAAATAGAGTGTCCACCGGTTATATGGTAGGCGTGTTCTGTGGATACATGTAGAACTCAACATCATAGTGTAATAACGGAAAAAATGGATTAGTTACAATTGCCCCCCAGTCGAGATTTGCCCCGCTGTACCTTAGAACTAGAAAGCGGACAAGCCACAGGCGGACTTGTTGCAGTTGTTAGCTCATTGACCATAGAGTTGTAGGTGTGTGCGTGCGTGATGAACTGATGATACGTCTCGCTGATTGTTCGCATTAAAGATGAACCGAATATTCGGTTACTATTCGGTATCCGGCCTATTCGGCCCTTATTTTAATATTTGGCCGGATACCAGATAGTGCCGTACTATCCGGCCGGATACCGGATGTGCTATTTTTGATTGAACGAATTTGGGAAAAACAAATTAAATGTAAAAAATAGTACATTACTACAGAGGCCGGGACAAATGGGGTTGCCGGCCGAAGACATATAGACGATAGGTCTGAGGCGGGCAACCCCATTTCCCGCCGAGGTATGTATAGTGCTTTTCTCAAACATGGTATGAAATAAATAAAGTCTACTGAAAATAGTAACTTTGGATGGCTGTATCTCCTAAACGGTGCGTCGTAGCGCAAAAATAATCGAATTTTCGTTCCCCTTTAAAGTACCCCGTATACGCCTATAAAAAAACAAAAAATTAAAAAAAAAAACGAAAAAATTTTTTTTTGTATGAAAACGCACCCAAAATCAAATATTGTCTAGGGCCCGTACCAGTTGCAGTCGGCACGTCTATAAAGCCCCTTATAGTTTTTTTTTTTAATTGGCTAAATACCTGGATGTTATGTCACAATTATCTGTGTTTGGAAATTAAAAAAGAAGACTTTGCCGGCCTTGGCCTGCAAGGTTTGTATGAAATTCCATTATCTATCAATCGTCCTAGCCGCACCTGCAACGTCATACTTCGCTGCCAATTATAAGGCACATAACATCAATATTTCATACCATGTTTGAGAAAAAACAGTTACGGTTATGTTATAATACTCCGCGCGAAGTTCACTACGAAAAAAACCTGCACGATGCGCCCGCTCCGTGCTTAAATTGTAGCTATTGTAGGTAAAATTCTGCTGTCCGAATATCCGGCGGCCGGATACCGAATATTCGGCCCATGGTTGCGCCGAATATTCGGTATCCGGTATCCGGCCAAACAAACTATTCGTTGCATCTCTAGTTCGCATGTACGCAGCCATGGAAATGATGCGCGATGCGCGTGTATTGCGCAATAGCCCAGCAATCGGAGCGTCCATCTTCAAGTGTGTTGCTTAGAACTTGCGACATGCGTATTTAATACAAATCGCCGGGCATGTCCAATCTCTTTTTTTTCCTGTATCTGTGATCGGTCCTAAAGTGCATTTTTCAGAGGGACTTCTTAGGTCTATTACACGCTAGGCAGTGCTCAATTAAACGCATGGTTTATATCAGTTTTCATTGCTTATAAAGAACAAAAGTACCTACTAAGTACTAAACTAAGTTTGAGTATTGTACAGTCACCGGCATAAATAAGTGATGATTTTTGTACCTTGTCGCTTTTAATCGTTTGACAATTTCGTATGACATTTAGCACGCAGTCAAAGCGACAATGACAAGGTACAGACAGAAATCATCACTTATTTATGCCGGTGACTGTACCTATAAAAATACGATGCAAATATGCTTGTCCAACAATTTTTCGGTTGCATGTAATGAACAGAAACACAATTAAATTCGATACTTGTGACGGTAAACATTAAGTTCAAATAAACTTGCGAAATGTTTGTCAAGCTGTGTGGTTTATGACGATAGAAATTAAACTAGAAACAATTGATCGTTAAGTAAAATGGATACCTACTCGTATTGCGATTTTGGATTGGAATAATATTTAATAGTTAATCGATTTTCAATTCAATACAAGAAATGTTTAAGAAATGTAGGTAGGTAGGTAGTAGGGATGTACCGACTATTGATTTGGCCGACTAGGCCGACTACCGACTAGTCGGCGCTTGGGTGGCCGATTAGTCGGCCGACTAGTCGGCTAGTCGGCCAGAACCTAATTTTCGATAAATTCACATTTTGAATGTCATTTTTGGTCCTTCGTTCGCGCTTTTCATGATTTTTTACAGATGTTCAAAGGTTCATGACAATATTTATATACATTTTCCATTTTTAACAACCGGCTCGGCTTAGTGGGCAGTGATCCTGCCTGTGAAGTCGATAATCCTAGGTAGGACATTTATTTCTGTGGTGATAACAGATATTTGTTGTTTTGACAAAAAAAGGAATTACTAATAGCTACATAATATAACCATAATTTTCAGCTGGTAATTTAATTTTGTACTGTTTTTCTATCACTAATGAAGTGCCGACTAATCGGCCCTTTTTGCCGACTAGTCGCCGACTAATCGCCGACTACAAATGTGGCCGGATAGTCGGCTTTCCCGACTAGTCGGCGACTAGTCGGTACATCCCTAGTAGGTAGGTATAGTACCATCGACTTGTATAATATATACAGGCTTTAACTCGAGGAAGCCGAAAAATTATAAGTTGTTTTCCTAATCACCTTTAAGACGCACACCTCGGACACTGGCGATCAAATATATGAAAGAGGCGCGTTCCTACCCCACATTGTAAACTCGTGAAGGTGATCGCGTACCATGCTTGTATGAGTGAGATATGACAGGTTGATTGTTCGCGTTTTTGACAGGCGCTAACTGTGAGGTAACCGAGAGGGGGTGGGCGGCGCTTTCAGCGGGGAGCGGGAGTGGCCATACTGTACAATAGTACTTTTTATTATACTGTGACGAAAGACAGAAACTGATTTTTTTAAAATTGCAAACGGGATTTATCGCGTATTACTATGTTTTTAACACTAACCTCCGACGTTTCAAGGACGGCATTATCCCCGTGGTCTCGGAGCAGACTCAAGTCTGTCAAGTTTAAATCAGAAACTGATTTGTAACGTTTGTATGGGAAACCGGTAATTTTCCTTCCTGTATATTGCAACTAGCTTTTGCCCGCGGCTTCGCTCGCGTTAGAAAGAGACAAAAAGTAGCCTATCTCACTCTCCATCCCTCCAACTATCTCCACTTAAAAAATCACGACAATTCGTCGCTCCGCTTTGCCGTGAAAGACGGACAAGCAAATAGACACACACTTTCCCATTTATAATATTAGTATAGAAGTATGGATAATAAATACTTAATATTATAAATGGGAAAGTGCGTGTGTCTGTACTACACATTATAAGGCAGCGTCCCCACTCAGGCGACGCATGACTCGCGGCGCGGAACGGATGTCTCCGCCTGGGGCGCGTCTTACGTCCTTCCTATACAAAATGTACTGAGGAGACGTTTATTGAATTACATTCAGGCGGCGTGGCGGAGACGTCCGTTGCGCGCCGCAAGACAGGCGTCTTATGAGATGAGTGTGGATGGTGGCTAAGGAAAATGTAAATGATAAATTTTTAATATTATATCTACGTGCATTGCATTGCATTGTAACGCTACATACCTTATAAAAGTTATAAAGTTAGTTTACGAGTACTTTGTTATCAAACACTATCGTGTATAAATTAGTAACTGCGTATATAACCTTGAGTCAAGTATATACTAGATGTAAAAAATACAGTAGGTACAATTGCTTGATTAAGGAAAAAACTAGTTAAACTGCTTTATAAATCGCCATTAGTTATGATTTATGTTAATATGGCTATCCCATCATGGAACAATGGTGTTCCGGGCCTGCGAGGCGATGGCGTGCGCGCAGCCGAAGCCGACACGTAGAGGCGGCCCTTTTGATATTTTAATGAAATGTAAGGGGTATACCGAGTGGATACTGAAGTTCCCGCCAGGGTTTAAGGACTGCCATTATTATTTTTATTAAAGATTAGTTTGATGCGTCAAAAAGGAAACATGGAAAAAAAATCCTTTGAAAATTTTGTGTCTATAATTTTGGAAAAACATAAGATAGACATAAGAGAATGTTGAGTATGAGATACCAACAAAACTTAAAAAGCGTCTCTCGTCACATTGGAATAACAAAAGGTGCATTGATAATAATATTTGTGAATCAATCCGTTGGGGCGTTATGTATAAACAGGGGCGACTCACTCCGCGATCCTTTCGCCGCGCTACAAGTACATGCCGGCGGCCGCGAGTTCGCGGCCCATTCACTGGCGACGACCTTCGCGCGGCGCAATAGAATTCAATGTCGTCTGCACGCGTGCGGTCCGTTTGTTAATGTAGGTAAGAATTTAGAATGGCGGCGTTTTGTGAACATCAAAGGAGTGAGCCTTCTGTACTTGTACTATTATAATTTATATATTCTGTGGTATAAATAATAAAACACATTTCTACATGTCAAATCTTGCAAGTCAAAATTCATCTACTTCCCTTTTTTATACCACATGGTGGCAAAGAATTATACAGACCGCCTAATGGTACCTATGCAGTCACCACAGCTTACGGACACTTGCAACTCCAGAGGTGTTACTGGTGTGTTGCCTATTCTTTAGAAATCTGTATGCTACTTTAGATATTGAAGAACTCTATACTGTAGACCCTCGGCATATGCCATAAGGAGATTAAGTTTAATATTTGCACATACGTGTAAATCGTGTAAATTGGATGACATTGGAAGATGATATTGATAGGTAATATGTGGTTTAAAATTGACTCAAAAGTTAATTCTTGAGGAAATTAATTACAATATATTACTTTTATTCACAATTAAAATAATAAGAATAATAGGCCTACCAAATAGACAAATATTAAATTGGGGCAATCAATATGGTAAAGACAAGAGACAATTTTGGTAACACCGGAGACATGAAGTGTTTGAGAAAAAAAATATTCTCCCATATTAAAAAGGACATTTATTCAGGGTTACCATTATTGCATAAAAGTACATAAAATTGTAAAAAAAATGATTTAATTCCAAGTATATAAAAATGACATACATTTGACTTCAGAGTCATGTGATAAAAATGTTGTTATCTAAATCAAGATAAAAAAAAATGTTTCCATGAGGTGACCATTAGATATTGCAAAAACAGATGAAATATTTCGTCAACTGGCAAACCGGTTCATCTAGAGGACAATGGCGCAATAAGCATGAGTTTCAAAACTAATATTAAAACTATTAAAAAACATATACTAAAGCGAATCTCGTTGAGGCTACAAAGTATATAAAAATAATTAATAAAAAACTCACCAATCATCTCGTAAAACGTCGCCGAGAGGCTCGCCGTGTAATTATCCACAAAACCCATATTTTAAAAAACAGCTGATCACTACGAGAACACTTATAACCAAAAACAATACTTTCTTGTTAAATACTGACAAGGCACTTGAAAAGTAATGTCTGGGTTAAGTTGTGAAATACTGTTGATGCATTAGAATATCGTATAACGCTTTGTTTTCATTTTATAAAAATAAAAACAAAAAGAGAGTAAACTAAATCGATCAACAACCATGATCTGACAGTTGACATCGTCAAGGCCGTCAACGTCAATGATATGGTACTTTTTGCTGCAACATAGATTAATTCGCTAAGCATACTAGAAAATAAAGTTTCCTTGGTCGTATGATAATTATTTATTTAAGATAATAACTAATTCAGTGCGCTTTCGTTTATGAAAATTGAAACCTGTACTGTGCGATCTTTTACTTAATGTAAGTATGATAAGTATCCAGTTGATAGCTGATTTATGTTCTTCTAAAAAAGTTGACACTAAAAATAACTATTTTTGACACATTTTATACTAGTGGCAGCACTCAATACTTCTTGTAAAAAAAGTTGTCTTGTCACTCTTGTCAGTGTCAATATGTCATGCTCATATTGCTCATGTCAGATATGGATATTTATCAATGATATCGGACTTGTCTTGTCACTTGAATTTTAAGATGCAAAGTAACCTTTTGCGCTCTAATTCTACTCTGATTTAAATTATTGACGCTTTAACAACCAAACATTTATTTAGCTGACCTTAAAGCTAGTCTATAAAGGTATATTACGACGCAATATCATGGAAGTGTCTTACCGTACTTTTCGGATTTTTAGCCGGTTTATTCGAAATTCCGCTTCAGTTACATCATGTAGACAAATTTCTGGTGTTACTGGAACATCATTAAAGGAGGAGGTCGACACTGCACTAGTGACCGCTTACAATGCCGATATTGAAGCAGGTAACCTTTTCAAATATTGTTTTTTTTTCAGTCACCTGACTTATGGTAGACTTTTCCAAATAAACTGAAGCTGATGGCAAGATTATACTGCTGTAAACTATTAAAGGCTTTGCTAGAGTGAATATTTTCATAATAAAAACATGAACATTTTATCCTTGCATTAATTCTTAGATTAGGATTGCAGCTATCGCCCCCTCACTAAAAAAAAACTTAGGGAATGTGTATCTCTACCCCTTCCTAAAGCCATTGGTATACATCTCCATCCTCCTTATCCTGCCTACAATGCTCTTGAAAAATATATCTTATGTAATAAATATAAATAAGGCACCTCTTTTATCAATAATATGATAACACTATTATGGCACAAGTTCTGAAACATCCAAAGAATTCTTGATTAGATAAATATGGAAAAACATTATTTAGGATATAGGTTTCTCATTAAGATACTGATTTTATATAATATAAATATAATTTATTTTTCAAGTCGGCATATTACATTGCACTATGCCAGCGATTTTTTCAGTCAAATATCCATTATCCAACCAAACTAACCAAACCAAACCAAACTATGTGAATCAGTTTAAAAATAGACTAGACAAGCACATCACATCTACAACTCGGCTATGATTACTGTCACAATGATCACTGGATACAGGCTATATCAGTTCTTTAACTGCCTGCCTGCTTATTAAATAATAATAAAACTACTATCCGTTGCATCTCTAATGTTCAGTCGAAATTATATGGATTGCCTTATCCTTGCTTTTGAAATTTTTTGCCACAACAGGAGGAGCGGTGCCCGTGTTCCGAAGAGCATTGCTGTTCCCTTCACGTGTGGCGCTACAGGACGAGGTGGGGATATACACCTACGCCGGTCTGCATCAGGCCGCCAGCCAGCTCAGCCATGAAATATCTACGCAGCTGGGTAAGAATGACGCTGCCTTTAGGAGAGTAGATGAGTCTTCCAAGATGATGTGGGGTCTACAAGGTCTAAGTTACATCCAAAGCCAAAATATCTCTACGCCGCTCATTAAAAGAAATCCCACGTGATGGACTGGTATTTAGCCTAACTATGGAATTCTACATATGGTCTTAGACCGCCTTAGGATAAGCTAGGCCTCAGAAAGATAGACATATGTATATGCTAATTAGGGAATGCAATCTCGTTCTCGCGAGATCTCTTTTGTACGAGATCTCGGCCATTTTTAGCGAGATTGATCTCGGCCGAAAAATTGACGAGATCTCGCGAGATCAACGAGATTGAACTCAAGCATAAAAAGTCTTATTCTAAGCTCGCGAAATAATTAGACATGTTTCATTCCCAAGTTGTAAATGATTTATATGAACTATATCATTTAACTGAACACTCCAACTCGTTAACTCAGTAGAGAATTAGAGATTCAACTCGCTTGTTTCGTTCAATAATTTACCTATCTCAGTTCGGAATGACGAATGACAGATTCAGACCGTTCTAAATAATTCGAAGGGTGTCAGCCACGACTATTCGCGTGATTCGCCATTATGGTATTGCACTTACGGCTGTGTGTATATAACCATCTATTTTACGAATTTTCGTGCACAGAGTTTTGTTGGATGTCGAGAGAGCAGAAGCCTACAACAACCTCACTACGGCTGTCGTTTCTTAGGCAACCAATAACAATTACTATTTTACACTCAAAAAATCAAATTATTGTATTATACAGGATGTAACATTAATGCTGGTGATCCATTTAAGAGCATAACCGGTATCGAATAGCGGTTACGAATACCACTTCCTTTTTTTTTTAAATAAACACCATGAAAATTAAAGGTACTATAGAAGGTAATGTATAAGCCGTAGGATTTTTTTTTTTATTGGGGACACCTTACACAGATCAACTTAGCCCCAAACTAAGCAAAGCTTGTACTATGGGTGCTAAGCGACGATATACATACTTAAATAGATAAATACATACTTATATACATAGAAAATATCCATGACTCAGGAACAAATATCAGTGCTCATCACACAAATAAATGCCCTTACCGGGATTCGAACCCAGGACCGCGGCTTAGCAGGCAGGGTCACTACCGACTGAGCCAGACCGGTCGTCATCTATCTATTTATCTTCGGCAATTATGTTACATAGTGTATATTTTTTTATTTTTTTTTTAAATAGTCACACTACTGTATATTATAATATGTTATTATTATATTTTTAACGACCGGTCTGGCCTAGCCCAGCGGGTAGTGACCCTGACTGCTATGCCGCGGTCTCGGATTCCAATCCCGGTAAGGGCATTTATTTGTGTGATGAACACAGATATTTATTCCTGAGTCATGAATGTTCTCTATGTACCTAAGTACTTGTATATTATGTATACCGTTGTCTGAGTACCCACAACACAAGCTTTTTAGGGTTCCGTAGTCAACTAGGAACCCTTATAGTTTCGCCATGTCTGTCTGTCCGTCCGTCCGTCCGTCCGTCCGTCCGCGGATAATCTCAGTAACCGTTAGCACTAGAAAGCTGAAATTTGGTACCTATATTTATATCAATCACGCCAACAAAGTGCAAAAATAAAAAATGGAAAAAAATGTTTGATTAGGGTACTCCCCCTACATGTAAAGTGGGGGCTGATTTTTTTTTTTCATTCCAACCCCAACGTGTGATATATTGTTGGATAGGTATTTAAAAATGAATAAGGGTTTACCATGATCGTTTTTTGATAATATTAATATTTTCGGAAATAATCGCTCCTAAAGGAAAAAAGAGTGCGTCCCCCCCCTCTAACTTTTGAACCTTATGTTTAAAAAATATGAAAAAAATCACAAAAGTAGATCTTTATAAAGACTTTCTAGGAAAATTGTTTTGAACTTAATAGGTTTAGTAGTTTTTGAGAAAAATACGGAAAACTACGGAACCCTACACTGAGCGTGGCCCGACACGCTCTTGGCCGGTTTTTTTTGAGCTTACCGTGGGACTAAGTCAATCTGGGAAAAAATAATATTTATTTAATAATATTGATGTATATATTTCTGTTTTTCATTCTATTTTAGTTTCTTATTTAACTGTCGGGTTTAAGAAGCGTATTGTATTGGTAGTCTAATATTATTATGTGATTTATTAGTAGTCAACTAGTCATAATTAATTGAGTACAGTTAATGTTTTCATGTGGGTCTATTTAATGATGGTAGGGATAACCTTGACTATTTTAATGTTAAATTTTTATCCTTTTACAATAAAGGCATAAGTTGCGGAATTTTTAAGTAGTCTCTACTGTGCGCTGACTCGCGGTTGGTATGGCAACAAATTCAAATTTGGCACGCTTCTACTCATTCGTGAATTATTTTATTTTATTTTCTTACATAATAATCTATACTTCAAAGTTTTAAAAAATATATTGTGAGTTGTGAGGTGTACTTTTATGTACTAATTTTTGTTAAACAATGTAAAATACATCAAAAACATATAAAAAATAGTCAAGATAAATATTTGTTTCATAATAGCAATCATTCTTATTATTGTTATCCTTATTCATTGCTATATTGTGATTATTTACAAGAATAAACCCACAAACCGGCCAATCTCGCGAGATCTCGAAATTGGCGAGATCTCGCGAGATTGGTTTCATGAATTCCCGAGATCTCGCCTGGGCCCCAATCTCGTCGAGATTGCATTCCCTAATGCTAATACATTCTTTAGAATATTTTGTTACTTATTTGTACATCTTCGCCTGGTAACCATCTTATGTAACACATAAGATGACAAAATTATGATTTTTGACGACCGGTCTGGCCTAGCGCGTAGTGACCCTGCCTGCTAAGCCGCGGTCCCAGGTTCAAATCCCGGTAAGGGTATTTATTTGTGTGATGAGCACAGATATTTGCTCCTGAGTCATGGATGTTTTCTATGTATATAATTATTTGTATATATATCGTTGTCTGAGTACCTGCAACACAAGCCTTCTTGAGCTTACCGTGGGGCTCAGTCTATCTGTGTAATAATGTCCTATAATGTTTATTTATTTATAATTTATTTTGCAACGCCTACTCTTTTTGATTATGTTTTTTATTTCCGCTATCCAAAGGTTGTCTGGTAGAGATCGCTCTTATAATACGCGATAAGACTGCCAGTTGTCTGCCTCTATTTATAATAATTTGTTTTGTCTCCACTCTTATATTCTTTCTGTATCTTTTGAGGTGTGCCAATAAAGAGTATTCTATCTATCTATTATAAGTATCTATCTAAGTAGCTATGCTTAGTTTGTTTGGGCCAAAGAGGATCGAGTATTATAGAGAATGACTGTCAAAGTAAAATGTGTAATCACAGTGCATAGACTGCCATCTCTCGACACAAGCTTAAAACTTTTGAACCTCAGTTTTGACAATTTAGCCCATATTCTTAGCTTGATATGTTTTAAAATGTCAAATATTAATACAATATTAGCGCCATCTAGCCGAGCGTACCCCAAAGGTGTATCGCCATCTAGCTCACCGTACCTTTTTCTGTATAGTTTTGGGGTACGTTTTTTTCTTAGACTTTATCGGTCTTTACGAAGTTATATAGGTCTTTGGTTTGGGCTAATCCGTTCTATGTAAGATCCTTCAATACTTTTTTTATTTTTTTAAGCGGGCGATGGCGAGAAGACTATCTGCTACATGTGCGGAAACAACGCCTCGCACGTCATCGTGCAGTGGGCCATCTGGATGTCTGGCAACATTGGTAAGTCTGTTTGATTGTAGCTCTTAGACCTTCTTTTAATACTTGTTATAGTTGTTATTTAGTTGCTAAACTAAAACTATACTGTGGTCCATTTTGACCTTTTTAGGGTTCTATAGTCAACTAGGAACCCTTATAGTTTCGCCATGTTTGTCCGTCCGTCCGTCAGCGGATAAACTCAGTGACCGTTAGCACTAGAAAGCTGAAATTTGTTTGATATATATTATTATTCATTTTATTATTTTGAATTTATAATGTAATTTTCGACGATCATGATGAGAAGATAAACATAACTTTGGCATGTAACAAATTTATAGTGTAATTTTTATCATGAAATAAAGAAATCTAAATCTAAATCTATACATATTGGGTATATCAAACACGCCGACAAAGTGCAAAAATAAAAAGTAAAAAAAAAATGAAGGGTACCTTGAGAAAAATACGGGAAACTAAGGAACCCTACGCTGAGCTTGGCCCGTTTTTTTTTATAACAAGATGAAATGTCTGCCAAAGAATGTATTTTTTTATTAGGCTTATAGGTTGAAGAATTACTGTCTTGGGTGAGACTGTATCCAGAGGATCTGAGTTACATTTTGGTAACTTTTTCACTTTTTATACCACCAATTTTCATGTGAAAATTTTACAGCAGTAACATTTCCAAAAGTTCCTAAACTATTCTACCTGTGTCCACAAATGATTAACCGTGATGATTTTTCACGTGGATACATTTTCATTAGTAACATTCCTAAAACTTTCAGCGGTACCCCTAACCCCCCTCCACCCCCCGGAGATGCTAAAGTACTTCCTACAAGACAGCACAGCCAGTCTCGTCATATGCACCAACGAGCATGAGAGCATCCTCCGCCCACTGGCTAAGGATATTATGAAACCTCTGCTGGTCACTGGAAAGGTAATAAACTTCATTTTAATTCGACGACCGGTCTGGCTCAGTCGGTAGTGACCCTGCCTGCTAAGCTGCGGTCCTGTGTTCGAATCCCGGTAAGGGCATTTATATGTGTGATGAGCACGGATATTTGTTCCGGAGTCATGGATGTTTTCTATGGATATAAGTATGTATTTATCTATTTAAGTATGTATATTCGTCGCTTAGCACCCATAGTACAAGCTTTGCTTAGTTTGGGGCTAAGTTGATCTGTGTAAGATAAATAATAAATAATATTTATTTATTTATTTATACTTTATTTATATGATTTAGAATAAATTTAAAAGTGGAAAATATCTGCATTCGCTTCGCTGCTTCAGTTGAAGTCTTGGTGTCTCAGTTGGCAGAGCGCTGGAGTATCGATCCAGAGGCCGTGAGTTCAAATCTCACCCAAGGCAGACATCCACTTTTAAATTTATTCTAAGCCTAGTCGCATCGATTGCAGACATTTCTGCTAATCAGAATTTAAAATATATGATTTAGATTCTTATTTTTTAACCCCCGACGCAAAAACGAAGGGGTGTTATAAGTTTGACGTGTCTGTAATTCTGTATGTCTGTCTGTCTGTGTGTGTGTCTGTCAGTGGCATCGTAGCTCCCGAACGGATGAACCGATTTAGATTTAGTTTTTTTTTGTCTGAAAGCTGAGTTAGTCGGGAGTGTTCTTAGCCATGTTTCACGAAAATGTCGTGGTCGGGGGTTTTTTCAAAATTTTAATTTTGTGGTTATTTATAGTACGGCATTAGTCCCACCGAAAGAAAAAATAATCGCTCCCGTGTAAATAAAAACAAAGACATATGTAACTCCGTATATATGTACAGATAAAGTCTAAGAAAAAAACGTACCCCAGTATCATACAGAACAACGTACGGTGGCCTAGATGGCCTTATACCTTTGGGGGACGCTCGGCTAGATGGCGCTATTATTAATATTTGACATTTTAACACATATCAAACTAAATATATGAGCCAACTTGTCAAAACTGAGGTTCAAAAGTTTTAAGCCTGTGTCAAGATATGGTAGTCTGTGCACTGTGATTACACATTTACTTCGATAGTAACTCTCTATAATACTCGATCCTATTTCAGCAGTTCTCGAAAAGTTTGTACAAAAATTAAGGAAAAAGTTAAATTTGTTTTTTATTATTCCTATTTTGCTACCAAGATTTTTTTGATGAATTGAGATTTTATTAAGTTTTATTTCGTCATTAAGGTTCTCTAGTATGTATACTTTCTTAATTATAACAATTAACCTTTATATATCTTACGAAAGTCGACTTATATTACTAAATGTTGGTAACAAAATAGGATCAATTAAAATTTGCTGACGTGGCTATGTACAAAGTTGCCGGGAACTGCTCATTTGATAAAAGAGAGCGAGCGATATATAGTAAATCGCTCGGCGGCGAACTATAACGGCCCAGCCACGACATTGGTCGCGACAGCGGTGAGCGGCAGCCATACGTGCGAATGAAAAGTCCCATCGCTGTGTCTCGCTCCAATGTATGGCCGCCGCTCACCGCTGTCGCGCTTAGACCAATGTCGTGGCTCAGCCGTAACTCGCTCGCGCTATCGCTTAAGATACAAAGATACCAAGTACGATCGGCAATAATCAATTTGTATGTTTGAGATAAAACCGGCGACCGGTCTGGCGCAGTCGGTAGTGAGCCTGCCTGCTACGCCGCGGTCCCGGGTTCGAATCCCGGTAAGGGCATTTATTTGTGTGATGAGCACAGATATTTGTTCCTGAGTCATGGATGTTTTCTATGTATATAAGTATGTATTTATATGTTATATATATCGTTTTCTGAGTACCCACAACACAAGCCTTCTTGAGCTTACCGTGGGCCTCAGTCAATCTGTGTAAGAATGTCCTATAATATTTATTTATTTATTTAAATATTTGTCAACATTGTATTTTGTAGGACAAGGAGATAACTGCACAGTTGTACCAACCCAACAATTCGTTCACAACCAAGGAAGAGGTGACGGATGTTGGGAGATCCAACTTGTGGTATGGAGAGAAGGACGCGCTACTTATCTATACTAGTGGTAAGTTAAGGCAAACTTGTTATATTGATTGACATCATCCTCCTTGCGTTATCCCGGCATTTGCCGCCGCTCATGGGAGCCTGGTGTCCGCTGTGACAACTAATCCCAAGATTTGGCGTAGGCCACATGCGCGTTGCCACCCCATTAGGAACTTGTACACTCCCTTTTGCTGTGTTAAGTATAAGTACACAGCAAAAAGGAGTGTACAAGTTCGGGTTGCCGACGACTCAAAGGACAACAATTATTTTGTTTTTATGTTTTTCGTTTATCTCGGGACCATGGGGTCCCGGACATTTGGAAGGCGTGCGGGGCCGAAGCCAACAGCGCAGAGGCCCTTTAAGACAATTTAATCTAAAAGGTGATGTGACACCAACCGACACTTATCCCTGTATGCACTATAGTAATGCACCCAAGGACAAGCCCTTATTATTTTAGTTGTAAGTACAGTCAGCATCAAATGGATACAGCACGTGAGCTTTCAGAAGGGCTTTCGGATTATTATTTTCGCTTTTACCCGAAAACACGAAGTTAAAATCTCACGAAGATTGTACATCGTTATAGCGTTTCACTTGTTTTGTACTATCAGCAACACTCTTAGCTAACCATCGGCAGACTTTATGCCCTTGTAATTAGGATTACAGATGTACAGCTAACAGTGTTGTCGATGGTACGATTAAATTAGGTAATGACTTGTTTGCGGTTAAAATATTCGTAAGATCCTTTCGTCTTAATTTAGCGAATAGGTATTCTAAAAAATATCCTGTACAGTCACCATCAATAGTAGCTGATCAAATAACGGTTCAGAAGTGACCACCGTTCTGTAACATGTTATTAAATTAAAACGGGACTTAATTGAGAAACCTTTTGTTAGATAACCCTCTGTACTCTGTAAATGAGTACATGGAATTGAATTTGTGATAGCATGCATTTGATTACACTGACTTCGGATTTTATTTCATTTGTTAATTTTATTGTGCTTTGTGTATTTCATTTCTGATTTTATTTCATTTGTTAATTTTATTGTGCTTTGTGTATTTCTCTTTGTAAATGACGATCCTTATTGGGAGAAACTATTCATTTTATTATTTTCAATTCATAATGTAATTTTTGACGATCATGATGAGAAGATAAACATAACTTTGGCATGTAACAAATTTATAGTGTAATTTTTATCATGAAATAAAGAAATCTAATCTAATCTAATCGCGTAAAACTTACGTTTATATTTAACCCGACGTTTCGGACATGACATTACGTCCGTGATTACACTAGCTGGGAATTGTATCAACATCTTCTAGCTGTACGAGTTTTTAGAACTACCCGCACTTGATTGTCATTAGTCACTACTAATATGAGTGAAGATCGTGTTAGTTTAAATCAATATATTCTGTAACATCTTAACAAAAAGATACTCGTGTCTACATAAAAATCAGTGTACAGATTTATCTATATTTAGAAAAAATATTCAGGACGCAAATTATAAATGCAGAAATCAATCGCAATAAAAAAATCGTGATCGACTCTGGCCACCGTGGAACTCGAACCCACATCATTGCATTGCGTTACCAATGGGCTCGATCTTGGCCAGAGTCCGTCACTGTTGATTTTTAACCCCCGACGCAAAAATGACGGGGTGTTATAAGTTTGACGTGTCTGTCCGTCTGTCTGTCTGTGTGTGTGTCTGTCTGGCATCGTAGCTCCCGAACGGATGAACCGATTTAGATTTAGGTTTTTTTTGTCTGAAAGCTGAGTTAGTCGGGAGTGTTCTTAGCCATGTTTTATGAAAATCGGTCTACTATGTCGCGGTCGGGGGTTTTTTCAAAATTTTAATTTTGTGGTTAGGTTATTTCATTGCGATTGATTTGTGCATTTATAATTTGCGATTTATAAAGTGGTACGTTCCACAAAATAAAAAAGGAAAAATCTACATGTTTATATTTCAACATATGGATATATTAATATACAAAAAAAAACAATATTCAGGACGTCAGATACTTTTGGTGCGTTGTTTCATCCTCTACTATTGGTGCTGACTGTACATTAGATAACCAGTCTATTTTTGAACTCTTTCGAAAATCTGGAACACCAAATTAAGACACCTCACTTTCAAGTTATTTTCAGGGACCACAAGCAAGCCGAAAGGCGTCGTATGGACGCATTCTATGCTCAGTGCTCAAATAGCGGCTCTCCATCAAGCTTGGCGGTATTCCCGACAAGATGTAGTTCTTCATGCATTGCCACTGCACCATATACATGGACAGCTGAATTCTATGTTATCCACTCTCGCTATTGGCGGCAGGTAACTAAAATACTGTTGAATTTAGCCAAAGCCTTTGAGTTCATAAATCATACCGAATATAAGCTAATCTATTATTATTTGTGGAATATTGACTGCAGCCAGTATTTTACCCACGCAATCATTAAAATAACTCCAAAAATGTTTTTTATATGGTAAACCGAGTAACTATCATTACCATAAATATAAGGTGTGCCTCAGGGTTCACTATTGGGTGCATCGCTTTTACTAGTATTTGTAAATGGATAGTTTAAGTACAGTCTCTCACTGCTTAAATAGTGGCTCTCCACCAAACATGGCGGTATTCCCGACAAGACGTCGTTCTTCAATCTTCATGCATTACCGTTACACCATATCCATGGACAGCTGAATTCTATGCTATCCACTCTCGCTATTGGCGGCAGGTAACTATAAAATATTGATAGACGTAGCTAGAGCCTTTGATCGGGTGAAGCATACTTAATACAAGCAAATCTATCATTATTTGTGGAATGGTGACTGCAGCCAGTATTTTACTCACGCAGTCTTTAAAATAACTCCAAAAATGTTTTTTATATGGTAAACCGAGTAACTATCATTACCATAAATATAAGGTGTGCCTCAGGGTTCACTATTGGGTGCATCGCTTTTACTAGTATTTGTAAATGGATAGTTTAAGTACAGTCTCTCACTGCTTAAATAGTGGCTCTCCACCAAACATGGCGGTATTCCCGACAAGACGTCGTTCTTCAATCTTCATGCATTACCGTTACACCATATCCATGGACAGCTGAATTCTATGCTATCCACTCTCGCTATTGGCGGCAGGTAACTATAAAATATTGATAGACGTAGCTAGAGCCTTTGATTGGGTGAAGCATACTTAATACAAGCAAATCTATCATTATTTGTGGAATGGTGACTGCAGCCAGTATTTTACTCACGCAGTCTTTAAAATAACTCCAAAAATGTTTTTTATAGGGTAACCAGAGTAACTATTATGACCATAAATAATGGGTGTGCTGTGTGCTTCAGGGTTCTGTATTGGGTCCTTCGCTTTTGCTAGCATTTAAAATGGATAGTTTAAGTGCAGTCGCTCAGTGCTTAAATATCTTCATCATCTTCAAAACAACTCGCAAAAAAATACCAAATGAAAAATACTAGTGGATGCTCGCTCCTAATTATTGGGAGTACCTCAGGGTTCAATACTGGGGCCTTTGATTTTACTCGTACTTGATAATGAGTAGCTTGAATGCAGTTTCTCGACAGGAAGTCATTCAAGAAAAAAATATTTCAATGATTACCATAGAGATATTGTCAACACGTTTGCTACTTTTTATACGGTCCGCCTGATGGAAAGCGGTCACCGTAACCTGCAACTCAAGGGGTGTCACATGCGCGTTGCCGACCCATTAGAAACTTGTACATTCCTTTTTTGAAGGACCCCATACTGTAGTTCATCGGAAATACCTCGGCAGGGAGCTCATTCCACAGCCGGAGCGTCCGCGGGATGAAATTTCTCTGAAACCGCACGGTACGCGACCATTTACGTTGCAAGGTGTGTGGATGAGCGCCCTGTCGATGGCGAGCGGTGCGATGATGAAAAGTGGACGTTGGCATCATGTCAAACACTTCCTCAGAACACAACCCATTGTACAGGCGATAGAACACACATAAGGAGGCGAAGATTCTCCTTAGACTTAAAGAGTTCAATACTTAATTTTTACAATCATGAATCATCGATCTTACTCATCAGATTGCGGATGCTGCCCTCTTTTGTATCGCACACCGTATGGGCGCGTCTACTCGGGATGGGCGAACGGGAAGACGCTAAAGGTATATTTGAACACTAATTCAGTAATTATACGGTAGATGTCGGCAAGCGCCTCTTTGTAATGGTACTCCGCTAATTCCTCACTTTAGTATTTTCAAAGATAGATTAGATTTGCGTTTTTTAAACTGTCGGGTGCGCCCCCCGGGCACATACCACACATTAGGTAAAGGGAGGGGGGGGGGGGACTCTAAGCTTTAAAGCAGGAGATTTAGTAATACCAAGAACGATATAATACCGGGACAGACAAATCCCATACAAAAAAGCGTACTTCTGAAATGTATAGGCCTTAAGCTTAAAATTAGATGGCGCTGTTTCGCAGCCTGGAAGTGGCCAAAATCATATTTTCCCCAAATATTTTTGCGTGTTTTTATTTTTATAACAACAAATGTTTTTTTACTTTTTATAAGAACATGCTTCTTTATTTTAATATCATGGTATCACGTCAATACACATTTTGAAAAAAAAATTGTAGGCATCATCAGTGTAGTTATGATAGTATTTAATTGGTGGCGTTAAAAAAATGAGGTATTGTAAATCCGATATAAATTAATCCTTGGTAATACAAAAGAATATCGGAGATGAGCAAGTTTCAATTTCTTGTTTTTGCTAGTTCCAGATTATTTTTAACAATTTGATATAATTTCCAGTGACCGTATTCCACGGAGTGCCAGCAATGTACGCGCGCCTTGCCGCCGACCACGAGAAGATGTTCCAAACGCCCAAAACTGCGGAATACGTCAAATCCACGCTGCAGAAGATGAGACTCATGTGTGCCGGCTCCGCGCCGCTGCCTGAGTCTCTGTTCCATAAATGGGAACAGGTGAGAGATGTTCCATATATGGTACATTTATAAAATACGTCAAATCCACGCTGCAGAAGATGAGACTCATGTGTGCCGGCTCAGCGCCGCTGCCTGAGTCGCTGTTCCATAAATGGGAACAGGTGAGAGATGTTCCATATATGGTATATTTATAGAATACGTCAAATCCACGCTTCGGAAGATGAGACATGTGTGCCGGCTCAGCGCCGCTGCCTGAGTCGCTGTTCCATAAATGGGAACAGGTGAGAGATGTTCCATATACGGTACATTTATAAAATGTTATGTTCATCATCATGTATTTGATCGCCAGTGTCCGAGGTGTGGCCTAAGCCCAAGCCATCCTAAGGATGCGTTTGACGTTTGCAAGAGCGGCACATAACTTTAGCGCTGACAGTTATTGCACAGAGGTCAAAAACAGATCTCTCAGGGGACTACAGGAGGTGAAGGGTATGCGTCCCCTATGTGAAGCTATCCCCTCCACATTTCACTCAGCGCTAAACTTATGTGCCGCCACTTGTAACTGGTTCGCATTGCAATTTTTTGGCTATAGTACCTGTTTATGAACGGACAAGAGGGGGCAAAATCTGTCAAGGTGGTCAAAGACATGCACTAACCTTCTCTCCGGGAGTCAGGAACTGCAGGCAGGACTGGCCGGGGTCCACACTTCATCACGGAAGCACAACCGTTTTTGCACATGTCTTATAACAGTCTGTCATGTGTCAACAACTAATTAGAGGGCCGCGCGGGCGGGGCGAGGCGCGAGGGGGGAGAAACATATCTTTTAAATATATATGGTTAGGTAGGTAGAATTATAGGTAGAATTTTGAACAGTACCTAAATTAGTGTCTTGATATGAACTTTAAAGATTTATTTTCTTCTTTCCAGATTTCCGGCCACCGTCTCCTCGAACGCTACGGCATGTCCGAAGTGGGCATGGCGCTCTCCAACGCGTACCGGCCGATCTCGGCGCGTGCGGTCGGATGCGTCGGCATGCCACTGCCTGGCGTTTCTGCGCGGATCGCTGCTAATGTCGACGGGGAGTTGAAACCTGTTGTGACTGTCACAGCGCCACCTGTGGATACCACGGTAACTATACACTACTATAGGGAAGATTTCATTATAGTGAGCACTGTGTTCGTACTGAAGGATCACGGCGCGTGCGGTCGGATGCGTCGGCATGCCGCTGCCTGGCGTTTCTCCGCGGATCGCTGCTAATGTCGACGGGGAGTTGAAACCTGTTGTGACTGTCACAGCGCCACCTGTGGATACCACGGTAACTATACACTACTATAGGGAAGATTTCATTATAGTGAGCACTGTGTTCGTACCGAAGGATCACGGCGCGTGCGGTCGGCTGCGTCGGCATGCCGCTGCCTGGCGTTTCTGCGCGGTTCGCTGCTAATGTCGACGGGGAGTTGAAGCCTGTTGTGACTGTCACAGCGCCACCTGTGGATACCACGGTAACTATACACTACTATAGGGAAGATTTCATTATAGTGAGCACTGTGTTCGTACCGAAGGATCACGGCGCGTGCGGTCGGATGCGTCGGCATGCCGCTGCCTGGCGTTTCTGCGCGGATCGCTGCTAATGTCGACGGGGAGTTGAAGCCTGTTGTGACTGTCACAGCGCCACCTGTAGATACCACGGTAACTATACATTACCATAGAGAAGATTTCATTATAGGAGCATTTCTTTTCTTTTTGCCACTTTTATGACTTTTGAAAAAAATTACGCTATTTCTACTCAGAACCACTAGCTTTTTCAATCCTAGTAATTAAAAAAAAATTCCCATACGATTTTTTCTTATTTTGTTGCCATTTTCCGTACATGTTCTATGGGGTAACAAAAGAGGAAAGTAACAAAAATGTATGGAAATTCTGGGACACTTTTTGTCTCCCTTTAAGATTGAAAGTACTCGTGATTCTGAGTACAATTGACCTAAAATTCCCCAAAAAAAACAAAATAAAAAATGGAAAAAAAAGAAATGCTCATTTAGTGAGCACTGTGTTCGTACCGACGGATCTCGGCGCGTGCGGTCGGATGCGTCGGCATGCCGCTGCCTGGCGTTTCTGCGCGGATCGCTGCTAATGTCGACGGGGAGTTGAAGCCTGTTGTGACTGTCACAGCGCCACCTGTAGATACCACGGTAACTATACATTACCTTAGCCACTCAGTTGCTTTTGGTAGCTCTAGTTACCAGCTGTCACCTTTATTTTACTTGACAATAGAGGCCATTGAAAATTTTAGAGCAATTGAGTGGATAGAGAAGATTTCATTATAGGAGCATTTCTTTTCTTTTTGCCACTTTTATGATTTTTGAAAAAAATTACGCTATTTCTACTCAGAACCACTAGCTTTTTCAATCCTAGTAATTAAAAAAAAATTCCCATACGGTTTTTTCTTATTTTGTTACCATTTTCCGTACATGTTCTATGGGGTAACAAAAGAGGAAAGTAACAAAAATGTATGGAAATTCTGGGACACTTTTTGTCTCCCTTTAAGATTGAAAGTACTCGTGATTCTGAGTACAATTGACCTAAAATTCCCCAAAAAAAAACAAAATAAAAAATGGCAAAAAAAGAAATGCTCATTTAGTGAGCACTGTGTTCGTACCGACGGATCTCGGCGCGTGCGGTCGGATGCGTCGGCATGCCGCTGCCTGGCGTTTCTGCGCGGATCGCTGCTAATGTCGACGGGGAGTTGAAGCCTGTTGTGACTGTCACAGCGCCACCTGTGGATACCACGGTAACTATACACTACTATAGGGAAGACTTCTTTAATTATCGCGGCGCGTGCGGTCGGATGCTTCGGCATGCCGCTGCCTGGAGTTTCTGCGCGGATCACTGCCAATATCGACGGGGAAGTGAAGCCTGTTGTGACTGTCACAGTGCCACCTGTAGATACCACGGTAACTATATACATTACTATAGAGAAGACTTGCACTGTGTTTGTAACTTTGTACCGACGGATCTCGGCGCGTGCGGTCGGATGCGTCGGCATGCCGTTGCCTGATGTTTCTGCGCGATTCGATGTATCGGTCACAGCACCTGGAACTGCACAGTGTTATAGAGAAGATTTCTTTTTTTTTTATTGACCTGTTTTACACTATGTAACATAATTGCCGAAGATAAATCCTACGGCTTATACATTACCTTCTATAGTACCTTTAATTTTCATGGTGTTTATTTTAAAAAAAGGAAGTGCTACCGCTATTCGATACCGGTTATGCTCTTAAATGGATCACCAGCATTAATGTTACACCCTGTATAGATAAAAAACATACGTATATACATAGAAAACATTCATGACTCAGGAACAAACTCTCAAACAAATAAATCACACAAATAAATGCCCTAGATTTTGGGCAGTATAAGTGATAATTTTACGAACGGCTTACAAAAATGTGACAAAACATTGCCTATCATCCCAGACTGGCAATATTGCGCATGGGTATGGTGTCTAAATTTGTGTATATTTTTACAGATATCTCTGGAACAATGTACTCAGGCCTCTAAGGATAACAAAGACACCTGGACGACAGCAGAAGTGACTAAGCATATGGACACTGATTGTCAAGGAGAGCTGCTGCTTAAGGGTCCTGGAGTGTTTACAAGGTCAGGTCAGGTCATCATCAATATCGACCCATGATCCTACGAGTATTAGGCAAAAGAATGTTGGAGATGAATGTTGATGGATGGAGAAGGAGGGGTAAACCCAAACAACGATGGATGGATTGTGTGAAAGAGGATATGAGAAAGAAAGATATGAGTGTTGAGATGACGAAAGATAGGGGAGAATGGAAGAGGAAGACATGTTGTACCGACCCCACATAACGTAGGGATAAGGGTAGGAGGAAGAAGAAGAGATCCTACGAGTATTTAACCCTGTCTTCCAAGGGTACTTCCAAGGGCGGACAAGCGGTTTCAGCATCTGCCACGAATGCAAAGGACACTGGTTCAATTCTAGCATTTTCGGCCCTGTACACTAGACGCCTTGGTCACTTTTTTTTTTTACATCTGACCATCTTAGATTGGAGTAAGAATATGGCTAAAACTATTTTTACATTTACAAAACGAAGGAATTATCTCATGTACAGTCAACCAATCGGAACTCTGGGCCAATGTAGAACTATGTCATAGTGACCTTATAAATCAGATTGTAAGAAATCTCTTACTGCTTGTCATTTTGATATGGTTGAAGGGTGGCCTTGGGTTCCAATTGGTTGACTGTGCCAATTGTTTTGGAAGCTTTGTTCTAATTTTACATCTGTTTTGCAATTAATATCCAAGAAGTAATATATTCGCAGTGTTCATTGAATTTTAACATTCTTAAACCCATAGATACTACAACCGCGAGCGCAAATCGGACGATTTCACCGACGACGGCTGGTTCCGTACAGGAGATACGGCTTCCTTCACAGACTTGTTCAGGATCCTCGGCAGAACCTCGGTGGATATCATAAAAACTGGTGGATACAAGGTATTGTCTTAGTTCTTCAATGTATACTATGAATAGTAGGGGACCTGTGGTAGAACCCTGTAGCACTCCCGACGGGTCTTATATGCTACTTGACCCTTTTTTTAAATCTCTCTTATATTATTAATTACTGTTCAATGAACCGAAAAAAAAATTTGCCAAATTTTATTGTGACTTGAAAACCGCAAAAAATATTTTTAAAGTATACTATTATTTAATCAGGCAAGAACAACATCAGCCATGTTTTTTAGATTCTTAATAGGCTACTAGACTCGTATCGAATTTAGCACATCAAGTTATTGTTTTCTGTAGTATTTGACTTAAGAAATCAATATTTATAGCTTGCGGGCATTAAAAGTGCGTGATGACTGCATATTTTTAATGAAACATGTGTGTATGTTTTTTTTTAATTATGGACTCCGAAAACGGTGTTGGCCAATGGAGTGACGTCACATAATTCAGATCAACTATGGAAATTAGAGGTAGTAATCTGATCTCCATAGAAGCAACCTCTATTGTATTAAAATTCATAGTCGTTGACGGGTGTGACAATGTGCAATATTTTTTCTAAATATACTGACGTCATGTCATAGATATTCTATAGATTAATATGGCTGATGTTGTTTTTGCCTGATCAAGTAAAAGTAAACTTTAAATAATTTTTTTGCGGGTTTTTAAGTCGTAATAAAATATGGTACTATTTTTTTTCGTTTAATTAGACAGTAATTAATAATATAAGACATACTTTGAAAAAGAGTCAAGTAGCCTATTGATAATGATACCACGACTACATAATACAACGCACTGACTGTGTCATACAAGGTATATAAGCTATGAATAGTAGAGGACCTATGTTATAACCCTGTGGTACTCCTATGCAATGACGTGAAATCGGACGACTTTACTCCTGATGGCTGGTTCCGCACAGGAGACACAGCTTCCTTCACAGACTTGTTTAGGATCCTCGGCAGAACCTCGGTGGACATCATAAAAACTGGTGGATACAAGGTATTGACTTAGCTCTTCAATGTATACTATGAATAGTAGGGGACCTGTGGTAGAACCCTGTAACACTCCCGACGGGTCTTATTAAAGAAAAGGTGCTGTTACTACAATGGCGGTAAACTAAGTCTCACTCTAGGCAATAAATTTAGAATCTCAATTGATAATGATATCACGGCTACACAATACAACGTACTGACTGTGTCATACAAGGTATACAAACTATGGATAGTAGAGGACCTATGTTAGAACCCTGTGGCACTCCTACAATGATGTGAAATTGGACAATTTTATCCCCGACCCTTGGTTCTGTATAGGCGATACGGCTTCTTACACCGACTTATTCAGGATCCTTGGCAGAACTTCGGTTGACATCATTAACACTGGTGGATACAAAGAAATGTTTTATCCTTTCTTTGAAACACATAAGTCTACATTACATAAACAAACGATCCATAACTAATTCAGTCTTGTAATAGTTGTAATGCGTGTATGATTAAATCAATTAAGTGATTCAAGGTATTTTTATAAACAATGAATAGTAGAGGACCTATGACAGAGCCTTGTGGTATTCCTTCACAATTAACTGAATTCTCTAGATTCGCTTTTACGTATACTATGTGAACAGTATGTGTTTCTTCTTTAAATAGGACATGTATATTACGACATTAAGTTATTATTTACTAACAGTCATGTGTTCATAGTAGTCGCATGTTAACGCAATCGATTGCTTGAGGAAAGTCAAAAATTTTAAAGACTGTTTTTTTTAGTAAATTTTGTGAACATGAAGTATTATTTATGTAGATTATCGTGTAACTATTCTGAATGTTAATTTCTTTGACCAGGTGAGCGCTCTACAAGTGGAGTCAGCCATACTAGAACACCCCCGCATCGCAGATGCGGCAGTACTCGGGATCGAGGATCAGAGCTACGGAGAAGTTGTCTCCGCGGTCGTTGTTCTAAAAGACCAGGCTACCATGACTCTGAAGGTATATTTCACTAAACACACACAATATTAATAAATTCGCTCCTAATTTTTAGAACACTCAAAAATTAAAAAAAATAGGTAAGCCATCCCTAATGCTTGCATGCAGTAATGAATAGTACATTGCGATACAAGTGTTCAAAACGAGTGGCGATAAATTAAAACACGTACGAACACTCGTTTCATGAATTTCCTTTTCGCACGTGTATCGTACGACGTTTTTCAGTACAGATGGCCCTCCAAAGTTGTTACCTGACAAGAAATTAACCATTTCTCGCACTAGTGCGTAAAAAAAGTACCATCTGTACTGAAAATGTATAATTAGGGCATTTTCAACTCGCTGTCAGTTTTGTGACGACAAATTAAGCATAAATCTGTCTAAAAATTTACTTTTTTTTACATTATGAATGTAGATTATCGCTTAAAGTTTATGTAGTTAACACAAAAACTATATTTTTATAGAAATCTCATGCTTAATTATCGTCACAAAACTTGACAGTGAGTTAATTTTTGTCAACAACTTACGCAAATTGGGGGCTCCCATTTCCTGAAAGTGAGGTGTAGGTACACACACACACACACACTTAGACCACCCACGAAGAATAGGTATGTAGGTTGCATCAGCTAACCTTGGCCTACAATGAAATATAATAATTCATTGTACATTTCCAATAACCTTGTCATCAGAGATGTGAACTATCTCAGATAAAAGTATCTGAAATACAGATACAAGATACAAAATACGTATTTACATCTTGTATTTGAAATACTTTTTAAATGTTTTATTTTATATCTTGCATTTAGATACATTTTCTTAGTATCTTAGTATTTTGAAGATACTTTGTTCCCTAAGATACTTTTGCTAAAATAAACTCGCAGTTTTTTTTCCGATCGCGAACGCAACTGAACGCAGCGATCGAAGGAAGATGAACGGCAATATGTTTGAGGAATTAGGGCCCGCGCAGACGGGCGACGCAACTTTTTTGTCTCCGTCGTTCGGTCTATGGGCTAGTATGAAAGTGCGCACACGTTGCGACGCAACTTTTTTGTCGCAGGGTTCGGTGACAGGCCTGCGACGCAACTGTCTCCTTCCCTATTGGTTTCAATGCAAGTGCGCACACGGCGACAAAATAGTCGCCGGTCGGTTGTCATTTTGACAGTTATCACTGGCCTGGCCAGGGCGAACGTATGTTATTAGGCGAAAAAAATATAATTTTAAATGCAGATTGTTGAAGACGACATTGATATCTGTCGTTTGATTGAAGAAGTAGAGGAAAGACCGATTTTATATGACAAGAATTAAAAAGAATATTCCGACAATATTGAGAAAAAAACGATGCCGCGTTGTCAAATTCTAACCAGTTCATCAAAACTTTTATACACTCATTCTGAAGTACCAAAAATTTTATTTTGGATAGGCTCTCAATTTCTTGAAAAAAGAAAAAGTTGCGTCTGAATCTTCTTAGTAGTCTGTGGTTGCGTCGCTGTCGTTCCCGTGTGCGCACCTTGGAAACTGTCGCAAGGAGTGACGACAGAGACAAAAAAGTCGTCGAGCGACTTTGTCGACCGTCTGCGCGGGCCCTAAGGGCGACCGGCGACTATTTTGACAAACAAAGAACTAACATAGTATATAAGGGAAACCATTTTCCTTCAATAAAGGATTCTATACTGGACAGTCACGTCATTCACTACTTTCCCGGAAGGCCTCCAACGCCGTACACTTCAAAAGTGCCCATTAATCTATTAACATTGTTTGACAGGAATTGAAAGAAGATGCCAGCAAGCGTCTCGCGCCGTACCAGATGCCGAGAAAACTGCTGGTGGTGAAGGAAATGCCAAGAAACGTGATGGGGAAACTCGACAAGAAGAAAATTAGGGAGCTATATGGACAAGAACTGAAGATGTAAATTATTTAAGCGGCCATTTTTTTTTTCAAAGTTGCCCACCCCACTTTTTTGTAACATGGGTATTTTTTACGCGATTCATACTCCGAAACGCGAGGTCTTTCGATCCTGATAGGAGAAAAAAAATGTCCCAAGATTTCCATACATTTTTCAATACTTCCGTTACCGCCATACAAAATGTATGAAAAAGTGGTAACGGAATGGGAAAAAACCTCGGGACACTTTTTTTCTCCTATTAGGATTGAAAGAGCTCGCGATTCTGAGTGAAAACCACATAAAAATTTTCAAATCCAGAAAAAAAGCTGGGTGGATAAATTTGAAAAAAACCGGCCAAGAGCGTGTCTGGCCACGCTCAGTGTAGGGTTCCGTAGTTTTCCCTATTTTTCTCAAAAACTACTGAACCTATCAAGTTCAAAACAATTTTCTTAGAAAGTCTTTATAAAGTTCTACTTTTGTGATTTTTTTCATATTTTTTTAACAAATGGTTCAAAAGTTAGAGGGGGGGGACGCACTTTTTTTCCTTTAGGAGCGATTATTTCCGAAAATATCAATATTATCAAAAAATTATCTTAGTAAACCCTTATTTATTTTTAAATATCTATCCAACAATATATCACAAGTTGGGGTTGGAATGAAAAAAAATATCAGCCCCCACTTTACATGTAGGGGGGGTACCCTAATAAAACATTTATTTCCATTTTTAGGGTTCCGTAGTCAACTAGGAACCCTTATAGTTTCGCCATGTCTGTCTGTCCGTCCGTCCGTCCGTCCGTCCGTCCGCGGATAATCTCAGTAACCGTAAGCACTAGAAAGCTGAAATTTGGTACCAATACGTATATCAATCACGCCAACAAAGTGCAAAAATAAAAAATGGAAAAAAATGTTTTATTAGGGTACCCCCCCTACATGTAAAGTGGGGGCTGATATTTTTTTTCATTCCAACCCCAACGTGTGATATATTGTTGGTAGGTATTTAAAAATGAATAAGGGTTTACTAAGACCGTTTTTTGATAATATTAATATTTTCGGAAATAATCACTCCTAAAGGAAAAAAAAGTGCGTCCCCCCCCCTCTAACTTTTGAACCATATGTTTAAAAAATATGAAAAAAATCACAAAAGTAGAACTTTATAAATACTTTCTAGGAAAATTGTTTTGAACTTGATAGGTTCAGTAGTTTTTGAGAAAAATACGAAAAACTACGGAACCCTACACTGAGCGTGGCCCGACACGCTCTTGGCCGGTTTTTATTTTTACACTTTGTTGGCGTGATTGGTACCAAATTTCAGATTTCTAGTGCTAACGGTTACTGAGATTATCCGCGGACGGACGGACGGACGGACGGACAGACAGACATGGCGAAACTATAAGGGTTCCTAGTTGACTACGGAACCCTAAAAATGGCCCTAATACTCAAGGAGAAAAGGTACTATATTTTCAGACATACTGCCTGGCAAAAAAAATGGAAATAATAGGGGCGCCACCGTGTATATAAACCGCGTTGCATGTGGCAACTATTTTGACACTTCTGTATTAGAAAAGTGTTGCTATGATAAAAAATAAATTTCTACTCTTTTTTTGCAAAGCTGTAATACACAAAGAGCAAAGGTACAAATGGTGATGTTTAGATAAGTTCAGCGTCGAAACATTTAAATAGTCATAGATTAAATATAAGATCATACCACCCCACACATTAAAATACGACCGCCTAAGAACGCGTATACACTACACCACTCATAGATGGCGCCACAAAAAAAATGCCTTGTACCTTTCGATTATACTCGTAGATGGCGTTAAGTAGCACTTTTGACATAGATTTATGGCTCGAAAGTGACACTTAACGCCATGCTACAAATAATCTATGGCAACAAGGCATTTTCTGTGGCGCCAGCTATGTGTGGTGTAGTGTATGCGCGTTCATAGGCGGTCGCATTTTAATTTGGGATGTACCGACTATTGATTTGGCCGACTAGGCCGACTACCGACTAGTCGGCGCTTGGGTGGCCGACTAGTCGGCTAGTCGGCCAGAACCTAATTTTCGATAAATTCACATTTTGAATGTCATTTTTGGTCCTTCGTTCGCGCTTTTCATGATTTTTTACAGATGTTCAAAGGTTCATGACAATATTTATATACATTTTCCATTTTTAATAACCGGCTCGGCTTAGTGGGTAGTGATCCTGCCTGTGAAGTCGATAATCCTAGGTAGGACATTTATTTCTGTGGTGATAACAGATATTTGTTGTTTTGACAAAAAAAGGAATTACTAATAGTTACATAATATAACCATAATTTTCAGCTGGTAATTTAATTTTGTACTGTTTTTCTATCACTAATGAAGTGCCGACTAATCGGCCCTTTTTGCCGACTAATCGCCGACTACAAATGTGGCCGGATAGTCGGCTTTCCCGACTAGTCGGTACATCCCTAAATTTTTGTATGATCTTCTTATATTTAATCTATGATTTAGTACAAAAGTTACTCTTAATCTTATGGCTATGGTAGAAAATAAAAAGTGTCAACAAGTAGTGTCGTCTCGTTCTTTACACACATTTAAATAAATAAATATTGGGGACACCTTACACAGATCAACTTAGCCCCAAACTAAGCAATGCTTGTACTATGGGTGCTAAGCGACGATATACATACTTATATACATAGAAAACATCTATGACTCAAGAACAAAATATCTGTGTTCATCACACAAATAAATGCCTTTACCGGGATTCGAACCCAGGACCGCAGCCTAGCAGGCAGTGTCACTACCGACTGAGCCAGACCGGTCTGGCCTAGCGCGTAGTGATCCTGCCTGCTAAGCCGCGTTCCGGGTTCGAATCCCGGTAAAGTCATTTATTTGTGTGATGAGCACAAATATTTGTTCCCGAGTCATGGATGTTTTCTATGTATATAAGTATGTATTTATCTATATAAGTATATCGTCGCCTAGCACCCACTTAGTATAGTTCAAGCTTTGCTTAGTTTGGGGCTAGGCTGATCTGTGTAAGGTGTCCCCCCAATATTTATTTATATTGATTTGAAAGGAATGATACTATAATCACTCTAAAACCAAATTAAATTATTTCATAGGAAATATTTTAATTTGTGTTTTTAGTAGACACACTACTATTATTTAACTATAAACTGAAATAAATATCATATACAAAGAAAAAATGACCAAGGCCTCCAAGTGTCCGATGCTGGATTCGAACCAGCGTACTCCGTTATAGCCACGGATGCCTCAAACCACTCGGCCAACCGGTCACGGCGGCAAGGGTCGAAATTTTCAAGTATATGACACAATTACCGAAGGCTAAGTCCCCCTGCCATCTCTGAGGTAGAACCGGAACTAGTTCGACCTCCTAACTGAATCAAACCATGTGATTACGAGTTAGCGAAGAGAGATGGCGCCACCATATTCACTCTAAAACCAAATTAAATTATTTCATAGGAAATATTTTAATTTGTGTTTTTAGTAGACACACTACTATTATTTAACTATAAACTGAAATAAATATCATATACAAAGAAAAAATGACCAAGGCCTCCAAGTGTCCGATGCTGGATTCGAACCAGCGTACTCCGTTATAGCCACGGATGCCTCAAACCACTCGGCCAACCGGTTACTGCGGCAAGGGTCGAAATTTTCAAGTATATGACACAATTACCGAAGGCTAAGGCCCCCTGCCATCTCTGAGGTAGAACCGAAACTAGTTCGACCTCCTAACTGAATCAAACCATGTGATTACGAGTTAGCGAAGAGAGATGGCGCCACCATATTCACTCTAAAACCAAATTAAATTATTTCATAGGAAATATTTTAATTTGTGTTTTTAGTAGACACACTACTATTATTTAACTATAAACTGAAATAAATATCATATACAAAGAAAAAACGACCAAGGCCTCCAAGTGTCCGATGCTGGATTCGAACCAGCGTACTCCGTTATAGCCACGGATGCCTCAAACCACTCGGCCAACCGGTCACGGCGGCAAGGGTCGAAATTTTCAAGTATATGACACAATTACCGAAGGCTAAGGCCCCCTGCCATCTCTGAGGTAGAACCGGAACTAGAACCTTGGTCATTTTTTCTTTGTATATGATATTTATTTCAGTTTATGATACTATAATGTTGCGACTTTTTAATTTCTCCTATTGTTGTCAGACTACGCGTCTTCGCAAATGAAACGATAAATATAATATAAAATACGCTTTCAAACTGCCTTAATAATATTTAAGTACATACATATAATACATATAGTATTGAGAATTGTTTTAAATAAACTGTTATTATTATTTTCTATTTAAGTCACAAAATGCATTTATTGGTTGTTATTGTTGTTATAATTTAAAATAATATTCATAATAATTCAGACGTATTGTTATGTTAACATATCATACATATAAGTAATTTGTTGAATAAAATGCTTACATTTGTTTGAAATATAATTTTATTTCATAATTAATTCTCACTAATATTTTAACTCTAACATAGTCAAACAAAAATGTCACGAATGCAAGTGTGTCGCTTAACTTCAAACTTGGGTAAATCCATTCGGCTTTAAGGTTGAATATATAAAAAATATAATATTGATCTGAAAGATAAAAAACCTTATAGCAGATAGCAGAATGGATTTACCCAAGTTTGAAGTTAAGCGACACAAGTGTCCTTAGCCTTACGGCTTACTTGAAAACGTGATGGTTAATTTGTCAATTTTATAACAATTCTTGCCGCCATAGACACCAGTCCGGCTAGCCGAAACAACAACCGTTGACGTTAGACGCCGATCGAAACGCAATCTGGCTCTGTCGAGTGTCGCGCCAATACGGATGAGCGATAGAGATAGCTAACTCCGATAACGATATTATCTTTATTTATATTTATATTTAGCCTTCTTTCCACATTCTTGTCTTTCTTCTTTACTATTCATTTCATTTGTCTTTTTAGTTATTTGTGGTCCCTGATAGGGTAAAGGCCTCCAAGCTTTGACATTTTACTCTGTTCTGAGCGGTGTCCATCCAGTTCCTTCCTGCTACCTTTACAATGTCATCAACCCATCTTTTGCGTGGTTTCCCATCCTTCCTCTTTCCAGTGGGGCCTGGCCATCTGGTTGCATGTAGAGTCCATCTCTTATCTTGGTATCTCGCCAAATGTCCAGCCCATTTCCATTTTTGCGATAGTGCATGTTGAAGAGCATCTGTCAGCTTAGTTTTCTTCCTTATTTCTTCATTTCTAGTTTTCTGGATCCTCCTTAACTTCAAGATGCTCCTTTCCATTGCATGTTGACATGCGAGAATTTTGCTCTTTACCCTCTTGGTGTACACCCATGTTTGGCTGGCATAAGTTATTATCTTTATATAGATAAATAATATCAGCTAAGAAAGGTACTGGCTTCTTGTGACACGTGTACAAAATAACTGATACCGTCTATAATTTATATTACGACACGTAACACACTATCATTTTATTAATTTATTATATTGAATAGATATTCATCAAATGTCAATTTACTTTTGATTAAGCTGAACTATTATGCTTACAATTGAATCTTCCGTCCGTTAAAAGGTTGTGTTATGATTAATGATAATGTATACTTAATTACTTACCGACCGGTTTGACTTATGTAATGACGCCAAGGATCCAACGACGCCAGTTAAGTTAAAATGCCTACAGAAGCCAAACGAATAGTAAATCTATAAAAGTAGAAAAATTTGGTATCATATCATGGTAAAGTT